>NC_073233.2:125133333-127587500 GCF_029281585.2 Gorilla gorilla gorilla
TCTGGGTGACAGCCAGTGGGGTGGCAGTGTGGTGTGGCAGGTACAACTAAGGAACTGAAGTTCAAGTGCCACCCTGCCACCAGCTCACTCCATGGCCGTGGCGGGGCACCAGGGCTCTCTCTTCCTCTGGGATTGTTGGGGCCAGGAGTTCTCTGCTGGGGCTTGGTGGCCGTTTCTGCAGCTCCCTTCCGTGTCCCTCATCCTAGACACATCGTTCATGTACATGATCGCCGGACTCTGCATGCTGAAGCTCTACCAGAAGCGGCACCCGGACATCAACGCCAGCGCCTACAGTGCCTACGCCTGCCTGGCCATTGTCATCTTCTTCTCTGTGCTGGGCGTGGTGAGGGCCTGACCTGCTCTGCTCAGCCTGTATGATAGGAAAGGTGCACGTGCGTTCAGACACGTAGTGCACACCCTTCGCCACCTCCTGCATGAGAGATTCCTGCTCCTCCCCTGAGATGTCTTCCTGGGCCCCTCTCAGAGTCCCAGCCTGGCTGAGCAGCCAGCCCCAGGAAGGGTGGGCCATCCGAGCCACTTCCCTCTCCACCCTCACCACTGCCCTTGGTGGCCTCCCGACAGGTCTTTGGCAAAGGGAACACGGCGTTCTGGATCGTCTTCTCCATCATTCACATCATCGCCACCCTGCTCCTCAGCACGCAGCTCTATTACATGGGCCGCTGGAAACTGGGTAAGAGCACGCCCGGGGCAGGGCCTGGGGGAGGGGCCTGGGGGGCCTCGGGAACCCGAATGCACGGGAGACGCTCAGGTTCTGTCTTCTTGGGGGCCCTGGAGTCACTGGGTGAGGAATTAGATCAGGCCTGGGCTCCTCAGCTGGCACATCCCAGGGGTCCAGCAAAGGAGGGTGCCCCGTGCCTGTCAGCACCACTCCCTTCTCTTCACAGACTCGGGGATCTTCCGCCGCATCCTCCACGTGCTCTACACAGACTGCATCCGGCAGTGCAGCGGGCCGCTCTACGTGGTACCTGCCTGGTTCCCCTGCTCCATTCTCCACATCTCCTTTCTTCCCTCTGATGGGGGAGTGGGGCTGGGCTGAGGACCCAGGGGAGAGTGGGGACCAGCTGGCTGGGCCTTCTTCCACCACCCTCCCTGCCCCTGCCCTCAGTCCCTGTGTCCCTGCTTCCCTCCAGGACCGCATGGTGCTGCTGGTCATGGGCAACGTCATCAACTGGTCGCTGTGAGTATGGTCAGCAGTAGTAGCCTGGCTGGGTGGACAGCTGGGGACTCGGTCAGCCACTGGCTGCCTTGGGGGCTAAGGACAACTTCCAAATGTTGGGCATAAGACATGGGGGCTAAGAGAGATCTTGGCCTCTCTTCTCTCTTTTGGCATCTGGGCTTCTAGAGTCTTCTGTGGGCCTCTGAACACAGCCCAACATCATAATAAAACATGCCTGGGCAGGGCAGGAAGAGCACTTCCTTGCCCTTGGCCTTCCTGCTTCACCACCCTTCATCCCTCTTGCCAGGGCTGCCTATGGGCTTATCATGCGCCCCAATGATTTTGCTTCCTACTTGTTGGCCATTGGCATCTGCAACCTGCTCCTTTACTTTGCCTTCTACATCATCATGAAGGTGAGTGGGGCTGGCCAAGCCCCCTCTGTCAGCTGCTCTGCTATCTGGGGAGAGAGATGGGCCCGGCAGCATTGAGGGGCAGTGAGAAGTTTTCTGTCCCATCTTTGCTGGTTGTGGAGGGGAGAGGCTAAAGCCTCTTGCATGGGCCCCTGGGAGCCAACTGCAGCCCAAAGACCATTTACTGAGCCCCTTCCAAGGGCCCTTGAAACAGGTGGCATTTTAGGCTGCAGTTGTTAAGTGCCCCTTTCCATGCAGAAGGGGCTGAGGGGAGGTAGGGTGTGGGCCTCTCAGGATCAGGTGCTTCCCCAGAAACCATCCTGCCTTCCACTCTGATTGGAGCCCCCTGCATAGGGAGCGCCTTGAGGCCAGTACACTGTCCCGACACAGGGTTCTGGATACATGGAGGCTGGGTAGGGTGGACATCGGGGTGGGGGCAGGTTGAGCTCTGTGGTTGTGTGGAATGGTATGAATCCAAGGAGCAGTCCTGAAGGCCTGGGAGGCCATGAGAAAAGGGAATCTGGGAAAGGCTGGGTGGGTCAGCGGGGTGGGACGGGGTAAGCCCTCAGACTGCTGTCCCTGCCTGGCCCCTCCCAGCTCCGGAGTGGGGAGAGGATCAAGCTCATCCCCCTGCTCTGCATCGTTTGCACCTCCGTGGTCTGGGGCTTCGCGCTCTTCTTCTTCTTCCAGGGACTCAGCACCTGGCAGGTGAGCACTCATCCTCAGGCTCCTTGTGAGCCAACAAGTGGCCAGTCCTCTTTTTAAACATTGGGGCTGAGCCTGGGATTACCTGTAATCCCAGCACTGTGGGAAGCTGAGGCAGGAGGATCACTTGAGGCGTTCAAGACCAGCCTGGGCAATATAGTAAGAACCCGTCTCTACAAAAAATAAAAAAATAAAAATAAAAAAATTAGCCTGGCGTGGTGGCATTCACCAGTAGTCCTAGCTACCTCGGAAGCGGAGGCAAGAAGATAGCCTGTGCAGGAGTTCCAGGCTGCAGTGAGCCGAGATTGCACCATTGCACTGTAGCCTGGACGATAGGCCACGTCTCTAAAAAAAAAAATTTTAAACATCATTTGGGAACACCTACCATAGGCCAGCACTTTCATAGTGGCTTCCCCAGTTAATCCTCCTAGCATTCCAGCCTGGAGATAGCTCCAGTTTACTTATGAGACAGATGAGGCTCAGAGAGGCCAAGTGACTTCCCCAGGGCACATAGCCAGTGAGTGGCACAGCTGGCATTTGAAGCCAGCAGGGCTTGGCTCTCTTCTCTGCCTTGCAGGACACCTACCACATGTCAGGCTTTAATTCTGGGAATAGAACTAAGTCTGACATGGTCTCTGAGGGACTCATAAACTAGCCGAAGAGGGCTAGAAGGACTATTGGTGCATGACTGTTAGTGCTGTTTACGATGTGATACATGAAATGAAGGGCACAGGCAAGACGGGGCAGGAGGACAGAGGACTAACGGGTCTCTCCAAGTTAGGAGTCCAGGAAAGCTTCCTGGAAGAAGTGGGCCTTGTTCTGGGCTATAAAAGTCTTGGGTGAGGGGGGCTGGGCACAGTGGCTCACGCCTGTAATCCCAGCACTTTGGGAGGCCAAAGCGGGTGGATCACGAGGTCAAGAGATTGAGACCATCCTAGCCAACATGGTGAAACCCCATCTCTAGTAAAAATACAAAAGTTAGCTGGGCGTGATGGTGGGCGCCTGTAGTCCCAGCTACTCGGGAGGCAGAGGCAGGAGAACGGCTTGGACCCGGGAGGTGGAGGTTGCAGTGAGCTGAGATCTCTCCACTGCACTCCAGCCTGTCAACAGAGCAAGACTCTGTCTCAAAAAAAAAAAAAAAAAAAAAGTCTTGGGTAATGGAGAAGAGCCCCATGGCCCAGACCTACTGTGACCTTAGTAATGATACAGGGGCAGATTTGGAGGTCAGTGAATGCACTCATTTGGGAGCCAAGCAGACTGTGAGCTCCCTGAGGGTGGGGCAGGTCTTGGTTATGTCTGTGGCCTCAGCATGTAGCACAGACAGACACAGCCTGGATGAGCTTATGGGATAGAGCTTATGAGTAGAGCAGGGAGGACCTTGAGTGCCACAGGTTATGGCTACTGTCCCGGAGCAGGTGTGTAACCTGACAGTAGTGCTTTGGAAAAAACAATGAGCCTGCAGAAAGATGAGAGCAAGGGCGGAGTCCAAGGCCGGGAAGTGGGTGAGAAGGCCTTCTGCCATCTCTGAGCTGAAGGCCTTCAAGGTTGTTGCAACCCTGTGCTCTTAGGTCAAGGGAAGAGAATCAGAAGGAAGGAGGAGGGTAAGAGTGAAAGAAAAGGGAAGAGAAGCCAGTGAACTCAGGGAGAAGTTTGTAACCAAAGGCCATTTCTTAGATCGGGAAGGGGTGGGGACAAGGACAAGGGACAGGTCAGAATTGCTGCTGTCCTGCCTGGGGCTAGAGAGAGGGGTGCCCAGGAGCAAGATGACAGATGGGTCTGGCCCTTGCCCTGCCAGAGCAGGGTCATTCGGCAGTTTTTCTTGTTGCTCCCCAAGAAAACCCCTGCGGAGTCGAGGGAGCACAACCGGGACTGCATCCTCCTCGACTTCTTTGACGACCACGACATCTGGCACTTCCTCTCCTCCATCGCCATGTTCGGGTCCTTCCTGGTAAGCGGGCCTCCCGGCCGAGCTGGGTGGGTACGTGAAGGTAGCAGCTGCCTCCTTCTCTGTGGCTGATGTGGCGTCCACCCCCCAGGTGTTGCTGACACTGGATGACGACCTGGATACTGTGCAGCGGGACAAGATCTATGTCTTCTAGCAGGAGCTGGGCCCTTCGCTTCACCTCAAGGGGCCCTGAGCTCCTTTGTGTCATAGACCGGTCACTCTGTCGTGCTGTGGGGATGAGTCCCAGCACCGCTGCCCAGCACTGGATGGCAGCAGGACAGCCAGGTCTAGCTTAGGCTTGGCCTGGGACAGCCATGGGGTGGCATGGAACCTTGCAGCTGCCCTCTGCCGAGGAGGAGGCCTGCTCCCCTGGAACCCCCAGATGTTGGCCAAATTGCTGCTTTCTTCTCAGTGTTGGGGCTTCCATGGGCCCCTGTCCTTTGGCTCTCCATTTGTCCCTCTGCAAGAGGAAGGATGGAAGGGACACCTTCCCCATTTCATGCCTTGCATTTTGCCCGTCCTCCTCCCCACAATGCCCCAGCCTGGGACCTAAGGCCCCTTTTTCCTCCCATACTCCCGCTCCAGGGCCTAGTCTGGGGCCTGAATCTCTGTCCTGTATCAGGGCCCCAGTTCTCTTTGGGCTGTCCCTGGCTGCCATCACTGCCCATTCCAGTCAGCCAGGATGGATGGGGTATGAGATTTTGGGGGTTGGCCAGCTGGTGCCAGACTTTTGGTGCTAAGGCCTGCAAGGGG
The DNA here is from genome assembly GCF_029281585.2 of Gorilla gorilla gorilla. NCBI lineage: Eukaryota > Metazoa > Chordata > Mammalia > Primates > Hominidae > Gorilla > Gorilla gorilla. Next base: position 125,138,324 of record NC_073233.2, read on the forward strand.
CCCGGGGCAGTGCGTATTCTCTTCCCTCTGACCTGTGCTCAGGGCTGGCTCTTTAGCAATGCGCTCAGCCCAATTTGAGAACCGCCTTCTGATTCAAGAGGCTGAATTCAGAGGTCACCTCTTCGTCCCATCAGCTCCCAGACTGATGCCAGCACCAGGACTGGAGGGAGAAGCGCCTCACCCCTTCCCTTCCTTCTTTCCAGGCCCTTAGTCCTGCCAAACCCCAGCTGGTGGCCTTTCAGTGCCATTGACACTGCCCAAGAATGTCCAGGGGCAAAGGAGGGATGATACAGAGTTCAGCCCGTTCTGCCTCCACAGCTGTGGGCACCCCAGTGCCTACCTTAGAAAGGGGCTTCAGGAAGGGATGTGCTGTTTCCCTCTACGTGCCCAGTCCTAGCCTCGCTCTAGGACCCAGGGCTGGCTTCTAAGTTTCCGTCCAGTCTTCAGCCAAGTTCTGTGTTAGTCATGCACACACATACCTATGAAACCTTGGAGTTTACAAAGAGTTGCCCCAGCTCTGGGCACCCTGGCCACCCTGGTCCTTGGATCCCCTTCGTCCTACCTGGTCCACCCCAGATGCTGAGGATGGGGGAGCTCAGGCGGGGCCTCTGCTTTGGGGATGGGAATGTGTTTTTCTCCCAAACTTGTTTTTATAGCTCTGCTTGAAGGGCTGGGAGATGAGGTGGGTCTGGATCATCTTTTCTCAGAGCATCTCCATGCTATGGTTGCATTTCCGTTTTCTATGAATGAGTTTGCATTCAATAAACAACCAGACTCAGTTCTTGGGGCCCTTGTTTGCACTCCCTCTCTGGGTGGAGCTGTTGAGGATGAGGGGAGAGGCGGAGGTCTTCCATTTCCCCTTTCTTCAAGCCATGGCTCTACTGGGAACTGCAATTCCTTGATTCTCCCATTTTTCCTGTCCCTCCAGCAACAGCATTAATTCAGTAAACATTTACCGGGGCACTGTGCTGGGCAGAGGCCAGTTCCTGGAAAAGCCTTTCCCACGCCATCCCACTGCAGACATCCCTCCTTACCTCCCCAGGAACAGCAGTCTCTGCCCACCTGGCCCCGCCCACCAGACTGAGGCTCACTTCACCTCTGACCTGAGCGTCCCCCAGCTCACCAGGCCACAGGCCCAAGCAGTGCTCCCTGATGGGGCGTTTATAATCCGCTCAGCATGCAGGCCGAGGCAGGAGGGTGATGAAAGCTGGGCAGGCTCCAAGAGGAGGGAGTTTTGATATGTCCCTGAAAGATTCATTTAGACTTCAGTCAGCTAAGGAGGACATGATTTGGGGGCCAAGGAATCTGTTGAATTCAGAACACAACCAGAGGTCTGCAGGGTCAGGGACGGAGGAGTGGGCTTTCCCCTCGCCAGGGCCCACTCCTCTTCCTGCTTTTCTTGCAGGCGCCACTGGGAGGTGCTATGGTTGTGCCTCCCCTGGGCTCTGGAGCACGTCCGGTTGCAGTGGGCAGAACTGCGGAGGCGGGCCCCTCCTCTGCCAGGCCTGGCAGCCCCCTCCTAGGGCCTTGTTTGGCTAGGGGTGGTGCCGGGTGTGGCAGTGTGTGTGTGGTGGAGTGTTAGGTCTTCCCTACCAGGTGCCCTTGCAGGGGAGTGCCACAGCAGGCAGTCCAGGGATCCCACTGTTAGTCTCACCTTTTTTAACCTCTTATCTCTCCCCAAGATCCCTGAAGCCAGGTACGAGCCAGATGAGAGTGGGTTATCTCTGGAGTGACAGAGGCTGGTCTGTTTTCCAGGCTGGTAGGGACTGTTCCTAAAGGGAGGAAGGGATGATACCAGCCTCCTGAGCCTCCTTCTCCTGCGTTAGTGTCTCAGGCCCTGCCAGGCCTTAGAGACCCTCTTATTGACACTGCCCACTGGATGGGGACCGGAGTTGGACTCAGCTTCTGCCGAACTCTCAAATCCCAGCCCCAACTAAAGCATATAACTCAAGACCTTACCTGCACTGAAACCTCTTCTCAACCTGAGCAGGGTGGTCCAATTGAAAGGGTGGGTCTGACCACCTCTCCTGCACCCATGGGGGTTGGCAGAGGTGTGCAGGATCTGCCACTTACCATTCACCATGTGGCCTTGAGGAAGACGCACTCGGGGCCTCAGTTTCCTCATCTATAAAATGGGGATGTAATTACACCCTCACACTGTAGCTGTGAATATTCAATGAGAGCACTGCAAAGGGCCTGGTGTGGAGTAGGTCCTCAGGAAAGGTTGGATCCCATGTCCCATCAGAGCTAAAAGCCCCAGGAGGAGAGGGTGGCTGGTTTGTCCCCACAAACCCCTGGGATTCCCGGCTCCCCAGCCCCTTGCCCCTCTCTCCAGTCAGACTCTATTGAACTCCCCCTCTTCTCAAACTTGGGGCCAGAGAACAGTGAAGTAGGAGCAGCCTAAGTCCGGGCAGGGTCCTGTCCATAAAAGGCTTTTCCCGGGCCGGCTCCCCGCCGGCAGCGTGCCCCGCCCCGGCCCGCTCCATCTCCAAAGCATGCAGAGAATGTCTCGGCAGCCCCGGTAGACTGCTCCAACTTGGTGTCTTTCCCCAAATATGGAGCCTGTGTGGAGTCACTGGGGGAGCCGGGGGTGGGGAGCAGAGCCGGCTTCCTCTAGCAGGGAGGGGGCCGAGGAGCGAGCCAGCGGGGGAGGCTGACATCACCACGGCGGCAGCCCTTTAAACCCCTCACCCAGCCAGCGCCCCATCCTGTCTGTCCGAACCCAGACACAAGTCTTCACTCCTTCCTGCGAGCCCTGAGGAAGCCTTGTGAGTGCATTGGCTGGCGCTTGGAGGGAAGTTGGGCTGGAGCTGGACAGGAGCAGTGGGTGCATTTCAGGCAGGCTCTCCTGAGGTCCCAGGCGCCAGCTCCCTGGCTAGGGAAACCCACCCTCTCAGTCAGCATGGGGGCCCAAGCTCCAGGCAGGGTGGGCTGGATCACTAGCGTCCTGGATCTCTCTCAGACTGGGCAGCCCTGGGCTCATTGAAATGCCCGGGATGACTTGGCTAGTGCAGAGGAATTGATGGTGGAAACCACCGGGGTGAGAGGGAGGCTCCCCATCTCAGCCAGCCGCATCCACAAGGTGTGTGTAAGGCTGCAGGCGCCGGCCGGTTAGGCCGAGGCTCTGCTGTCTGTTGCCCCTCCAGGAGAACCTCCAAGGAGGTGAGGAGTGTGTGAACGCACCTGTGTTGGAGCACGGTGTCCCACTCTGGAGGGTCCCCAGGACCTGAGCAGCAGCGATAGCCCAGTGACAATGTGAAGGGCCACAGAACTCTTGTATTCCACAGTCTGGGGCAAAGAGTGGAGACGGAAGGCCTGTCCTGACAAGAAGCCCCTTCCACTGTCTGACAGTGGGAGGTCACCCCCACTGTAGCAGAGGGGTGGGGGGCGGGTACTGCCAAGGAGGAGCTTTGGAGTGATAGGCGGGGCAGGCCTGGGACCCTTGGTCTTTCCCAAAGGGTGGTTCCCTTTTGAAGTTGCTATTCCAAAGGTAGCAGTGAAGATGGCATGCATTTATGTAGCCGGGCCACTCCTGTTTGTCCGTGGAGTGGAGAGGAGCCACCTTCCTGCCCTCTCAGAGGTCCAGGTGTGCTCACTCCTATTTGGGAAGAGAGAAGGGGCACAGCAGCCCTGCAGGGGCCCCTGGCTCTGCTCGTGTTTCTGGGCTTCTGCTGGTAGGGGGTGCCACCTTCCCGTTTGCCCCTGGACTGACTTTCTCCACTGCCCACTTTCACCCACTGGGCAGCTCAGGGGAGGGGTCCTGGCAGGAGCCACAGGGCAGGAGGGTCCACGCCTGTCCATGCTGTCCTGGGAGTGTCTTGAGATGCCCCTGGGGGGGCCGCCCTGTGATCATCCTCCTCTTCCCCTCCCCACTGGCTCGAAGGCAGGACTGGGGAGGCTTCATCAGAGGACTCTAAAGGATTTCTGGGGATTCTCCACTTTTCGACCCTGACCCAGGAGGAGGAAGGGGAAGGATGGTGGTGCTGGGTGGGAGTGAGGATGGTGTGTGCTTCATCCCCCTCTGACCGAAATCCTAATCTTGTCTCTAGATCTGGGGGCTGCAGCGTTGTGTACCTGTCACCCTTAGCCTTGCTGCTTTGACCTGTATTGTCTGTTCTGACCCTCCTGAGACTGGAAGCTGGGGGTAGAGGACACACTCTCCTTCCGTCCTGTTCCTCAGGAGCCCAGCAGGGGTGCAGAAGGGGAAGGCAGGCGTGAGGGCAGGTGGAGTGGGGGTAGAAGCAGGGCCAAGGACAGAAGGTGGATGCCTGTCTGGGATGGTGGTGCAAAGGCTGAGACAGAGGCTGGGGTGGATGGAGGCCAGGATGCAGGGCTACCAAAATCACCTGGTCCCAGCTGACTTGGGGGTTTGGACCACAGTTCTTTGTGCAGGAGTCCTTGGGTGGTTGGGGAGCGGGGGTGGGACACACAGGGTGAAGGGAGGGATTGGCTGCTTGTAGCTGAACAGCAGAACACAGCACTCTGCCTTTGGGGTCTCTGGCATCACTGGCAGGGAAAGGGGTGGCTGGGCCAGGAGCCCACCTCATCCCCAGTGCTCAGAGAACTGGGTCCTCAGAGGTGGTCCCGCCCCCACTTTACACATAAGGAAACAGACGCAAGTTGGAGAGGGATGCCCAATGACGGGCACTTCGATGAGTCCATGTGAACTCTGCTCCGTGTGAGCTGCTGCGCGCTCAGGGAATGATTGTGAGAAGGGGGTGGAGGCTGGAGCGGGCAGCAAAGAACTGACATTTTGAGGTCAGTTTTTCACTCCTTGGTCAAGGGCAGGCTCTCTCCCTGGTCATTACCAGGAGCCTGGCTCTGGGCAGCAAAGAACTGACATTTCGAGGAGCTCTGCTAAGGGCCAGGCAGTATGTGAGGGAGTTCACAGACACCGTCCCATTTTCACAGCCCTCTGAGGTTGGTAACATAACCCCCACTTCACAGATGAGGAACTCCAGCCCAGAAAGCCTGTCAGCCCTGAGAAAGGAAGGGCAGGGCATCGGGCTGGGCAGCTGGCCTGGGACCAGTGGGGTGTGATAGTGTTCGCTCTGCTTCCCGCGGGTGGGGTGCCAGTGGGGAGGGGTCTCACCAGAGAGGGAGCCGGGGGAGCGCGCTCCTGCGTCCATCCTCAGACCAGTGTGTCCCTCCCAACCTCTGACCCCTCTGAGGCCAGGGGATGGGTTCGGCTTCCTTTGGTACCTCTTTTGGAAGTCTCTTCAGACAAACACTGGAGAGAAGGCACAGCACCCTAGGGTGACATCAGTGGACAGGTCAGATTCCTGTTCCTGTTCCCAGCCACCCCTGTCTGTCTGCCCAGGGACCTACCTGCCTGGCCCGCTCCTGCTGCCACCCCTCTCCATGAGTGGGACTCCTGAGCAGTGCCAGGCCCAGGCCCTCAGGGTGGCAGTTGCTGGATGGGGCCAGGCTTCCCATTCCCTGGCAGGCAGACTCTTGGCTCTGGAAGATCCCTGGGGGACTCTGACTTCTTGGTTACTCAGGCTACTCCGTAAGGGTAGCCTTATGAGAGCGTAAGGGCATGAGGGGAAGTCGATGGGTAGACCAGGTGTCTCTGATTCCTCTGAGGAAATGCAGCTTCTTTGCCAAGAACTCTTGGGCTTTGGTGGCTTCGTCGCCCTTGCCTGGGGTGGGCGAGTTTTAGTCTCTTCAGCTGCAGACCAGAAGCTGAGCTGACCTGAAAAGAACTGGAGTTCTGGAGTTCGGGCTTCCAGGCCAGGGCCCGCTTCTGGGTGAGAGTGGGAGGTAATGGTTGCTTGAGGCAGAGGCAGTAAACCCTCACACCCGCAGCTGGACAAAGGCACCAGCTGGCTGTATTCTGTGGGGGCAATGTGGCTTCTGGAAGGTCTCTCCAGTGGCTCTGTAGCTGGTCTTGGCAAAGAATGTCCTAGACCAAGGGTTGTCAAACTACAGCTCATGGGCCAAATCCAGCCTGCTGTCTGCTTTTGTAAGTAAAGTTTTATTGGAACAAAGCCATGTTCATTTGTTACATATTGTCTATGGCTGCTTTCACACTGCAACAGCAGAGACCATGTGGCCTGCAAAGCCTAAAATATGTTCTGTCTTATCCTTTACAAAAACAGTTTACTGACCCCTGCTCTAGACCTCCAAAGACCTGGTATCCTCTTTCCTGGTGTTCAAGTTCAGAGAGGTGTCTGGAGTAGGGGCTGAGCCTGGCCTGGATGGGCAGTGCTGTGACAAGTGTCTAGGATGGCCGGGTATCCTGCACAGAGCTAGAAGGCTGCCTGGCACGGGTGAAAGCAGAGCTGCTCCCTGACCCTCTGCCCCTCCCTCCTCCACCCTGGCCTGCTTTAGCTTTCCCCAGACATGGCCAACAAGGGTCCTTCCTATGGCATGAGCCGCGAAGTGCAGTCCAAAATCGAGAAGAAGTATGACGAGGAGCTGGAGGAGCGGCTGGTGGAGTGGATCATAGTGCAGTGTGGCCCTGATGTGGGCCGCCCAGACCGTGGGCGCTTGGGTTTCCAGGTCTGGCTGAAGAATGGCGTGGTGAGTGGCACCCTGGGCTGGGGGGCTGGGGTGTGCCACCCTGTGAGTCCTGGGCCAATCCCTGAGCTGACTGCTAAGCTGAGTCCTATGCCCTATGCCTGGTAGATTCTGAGCAAGCTGGTGAACAGCCTGTACCCTGATGGCTCCAAGCCGGTGAAGGTGCCCGAGAACCCACCCTCCATGGTCTTCAAGCAGATGGAGCAGGTGGCTCAGTTCCTGAAGGCGGCTGAGGACTATGGGGTCATCAAGACTGACATGTTCCAGACTGTTGACCTCTTTGAAGGTAGAGAGGAAGAGGCTGGGGGAGGAGGTGGGCAGGAGGACAGGGTGCCGGGACAGGGAGAGGGAATGACCAGAATATGCCACAACTAGGGGTGTGCTCGCCCGCACACAGCAGGGATGGGATATGCCGAGAATAACATGCCATGCTCACAGGGCCCACTGAGAGGCCTCCCTTGAATTGGGGACAACTCTTGGCCCTGGTTTGGCCATTTTTTTGTGAGAGACGGGGGCAGGCCCTGGCTTGGAGTCTTGTTTATATGTTTTTGATGTTCGTCTCCTCTCTCCTGTCTTCTCACAGGCAAAGACATGGCAGCAGTGCAGAGGACCCTGATGGCTTTGGGCAGCTTGGCAGTGACCAAGAATGATGGGCACTACCGTGGAGATCCCAACTGGTTTATGAAGTATGTGGCCCCCAGGGAGCTTGGGTCTCCGCATGGGGTGGGAGGTGGCTTGTTCTAAGGAGCTTGCGGGAAGGATTAGGGGAAGCAGATAGCCAAGAAAGGATAAAGTGAGGGTCTGGGATGGGGAATAATGGGTCCTTAATACTCCTTGACCCCTCCCTTTCCACTCTCCTGCGCTCAGTCTCCCTAGCCTATGAGGCAAGCTAGATTAGGGAAAAAAAGTGAAACAGGAAGGCAATGGGATTGGGCTAGGACGTAACTGAGGGATCAGAAAACGGGTGGAAAACACACAGTTCTACCAAGTCTTTATCCTGGTTCCTCCTCTTCTAGGAAAGCGCAGGAGCATAAGAGGGAATTCACAGAGAGCCAGCTGCAGGAGGGAAAGCATGTCATTGGCCTTCAGATGGGCAGCAACAGAGGGGCCTCCCAGGCCGGCATGACAGGCTACGGACGACCTCGGCAGATCATCAGTTAGAGCGGAGAGGGCTAGCCATGAGCCCTGCCCTCCCCCAGCTCCTTGGCTGCAGCCATCCCGCTTAGCCTGCCTCACCCACACCCGTGTGGTACCTTCAGCCCTGGCCAAGCTTTGAGGCTCTGTCACTGAGCAATGGTAACTGCACATGGGCAGCTCCTCCCTGTGCCCCCAGCCTCAGCCCAACTTCTTACCCGAAAGCATCACTGCCTTGGCCCCTCCCTCCCGGCTGCCCCGTTCACCTCTACTGTCTCCTCCCTGGGCTAAGCAGGGGAGAAGCGGGCTGGGGGTAGCCTGGATGTGGGCCAAGTCCACTGTCCTCCTTGGCGGCAAAAGCCCATTGAAGAAGAACCAGCCCAGCCTGCCCCCTATCTTGTCCTGGAATATTTTTGGGGTTGGAACTCAAAAAAAAAAAAAAAAAAAAAAAAAATCAATCTTTTCTCAGGCCTGGCTGGCAGAGTTTGATTTGCCCTGGTCACTTTTGTTACGGTTTCAGATCTGTGCAGGGGACACGCAGGCATCTCGGGCTTGTATGTGTTCCTGGCTGCCGTCCTCTGAAGGACCCTTCACGTGCCAAGATTCCAGGATAGTCAGATTCTTTCAGAGGAAACAGGCCATAGAACAGGAGAGTGAATCTTGGAGACCGAAGGGAAAAAGGAGCCACTCAGCAGCGTGCAGTGGCTTTGGGGAGACAGAGGAAAGGAGAGATTGCGAGTGGCAGAATTGTTTGGAAGGTTTTTATTCTGGAAAAGCTGTGCAGAAAAAAATTCAAGAAAATGTTGCTGTGAAAAGAGAAAAACAAATCTTAAGCATTAAAAAAAATTCAACCAACTAGCTCAGAAGAGGGGAGAAGGCCAAGGATGAGAGAAGAGTCACAGCCTGTCAGGCAGATAGCTGGCCTCCGGCGGGAAGGCCATTTCCCTGAGCACTTGCAGAGGAAGACAGGGTGGTGGCAGGACTGGAGTGGCAGTGGCTCCCAAAGCTCTCTCCTCCAACATGTGCGTCTGCCATCTGCTCTGCAGTCCTGCCGCAGGATTCCCTAGTGAAGCAGCTCAGGCCTGGGGGAGCCGTGTGTATCCCAGCTGTGCCGGCAGCATCATACCAATCGTGGGGGTGGTGAAGGAGCCAGGGGTTCATTCATGGTTGGTTTCTGATCAGGCATCTTGGGAATGGATAATGGAGGCAGCCGCTTTCAGGACAGGCACGTCCAGGGGCTCCTCCCAGCCTCTACCCCGAAGTCCTCTTCCCAAGTGACCCCAGTGATGTTTCCATTGAGATGCGCTCCTGGCTATGGCAGGCACCTTCTCAACTCATATGTGGGAAGGGGTCCCCCACGCTTGGGGGACCTAGGCAGCTGGCTTGGCCCAAGAGGGATGAGGATGGAGGCCAAACCAAAGGGGGGCGCCAATCCCCTGTCCAACACCTTCTCACCAAAAGCTCCCGTTTGGCTGGAGGCAGACCCTGTGGCTCTGACCAGACTTCTCTGGCAGCAATCCTCCGCCATTTGTATCTTAAGAAGGCCCTCACCCTCTTTGAGTGGAGTCAGAGGATGCCTCAGATTCCAGATGTAAGCATCAGAACTGCTTTCTGTCAAGAGCTCCCTCATTTTGGGAAAGAAGAGCCTGTCCCACACTGTCAGGCCCTGAGGTCAGCAGATCTGCTCCTCCTTCCCGTGCAGTAGGTCTAGGTGCTGATGAGGGCAGTCCAGGGCGCTCTTGTTCTGGGACAGGCTCCAGTCCCCTTGCTCCAGCAGGTCTGGGGCAAGGAGGTCAGAGGTGGTGGGAGGGCCCCTGCTCTCTGTTTCCACTTCGTCTGGATCCTTGCTGCTGCAAAGTGGCACTGATTCTAGCTCTGTCCCTTCCTCCTTGGTTTTCCGGCTCCGATGGGGCCAGTGGCAGGGTCCACTCCTACAAACTTGATTGGAAGCCACATTCCTCTGGCTCAAATATACTTCCAGCATGTAGTAAACGGTCCAGAAGACGGTGAAACAGCCTACCAGCACCAGGGTCTGGGGCCGAGGCAAGCACCTACGTGAGGCACTGTTTCCCGAAGCCTACAGCCTTTCTCAGCCCAGGACAATGAGCTCAGAAAGTCTTTTTCCTTCTAGGGACTGCCTTTTTCACCCAAACTGTTCCCCCTGCCCCCTCCCCCGACAAGGCCTGTCCTGTAAGAGTTAGGCTAGCAGGGTAGGAGCAATGCTATGAAACCACTGCTGGGACCCAGGTCTTCCCAGTCCTTCACCCCGCAGGTCACCCTGAGAAACACACTAAGAACTCCATCCCCCAGACAGGACAGTCCCATCTACCCGCAGCTTGAGTCTTGGCCCTAGTACCTTGAGGGTGTTGGGGGTGATGGTGTAACCATCTTCCTCAGGAATTTTCAGCCCCGGTGGGCAGGGCAGGGCGAAGTCATCGTGCAGGTATTTTCCACTCATGGCACTCTCTAACAGCCTGTGGAGAAGAAAAGAGGTGAGGATGTCCCACTGACTATGGTTCCTATACCATCTGCCCTCACCCATCTTCCCGCCTTACAGCTGAAGACAGGGAAGCCCCACAGCAAAAAGGGGAGGCCCAGACTGTGAGTTCCCAGCCCGGGGCTCCATCTACCGGCTTGAGGCTGGAGCTGGGAAGCACAGCTGGGGTTCAGAGGGCGATGGGCTCCCTAGGCGGCCCTTCCCCTGTGACTGGCCTACCCTCTGACACGTGCGGCTTTACCCACCTTTGTCTGTCCCTGATGTCTACTGGACTCCACACAGAGCCATATAGGGTCAGCTGCCATTGCCGGAGGATGCCGACCTGGAATGACTCATCCCCTAGGGCAGCAAGGGGCAGCTCGTGAGCCACGCCCCTCTGTCAGCCATGCCAAACAGCAGAGGCCCTGCCCGCCCTGCCACCCAAAGGGGCTCAGGTCACATGGTCTGCTCCAGGAGCTGCCTCACTGTGTCCCACTGACCCCAGGTTCTGCAGAAGGGCCTCACTGGGTGCCCTTAGGGATGGAAAGGGTTGAAAGGCTGTACTCCAAAGCAGAGTCTTGCTTTTCTCTCCCATATTTTGGGGGTTCAGCTGGGATTGGAAAAAATGTCTTTCTACCAAATTAAAGAAAGCTTTGAAAACCACTGGCCTAGCGAATACCTAACTGACTGGAGGATGGGAGGGTGGAGCTCAATTTCCAGTCTATACGCTGATACTAAAGATATTCACAATTCATGGATATTGTGGCCTTCACTGATATGGTGACCTTCCACAAGTCACCTCAAACCTCTGGGCCAGTTTAAAAAAAATGGTGAAATGAGTCCTGCCCTTACCTGCCTACCGGGGCTGGCCGAAGGATGGTTATACGTAAAAGGACTTGAAATGTGGTTTCGACAAGGACTTTTTGTTGCTATCCTGAGGAAAAATGGATGGGTCACTCCTCCAAGGAATATGAGAGGTAGTATAAATGAACAGTTTCAGATAGCAATGCCCATTTCATGGATGGGCCACACTCTTGGCATCAACCCTCTTGGTCCAATGGCAACCCTATATATTGCACACGGGACACTTTCTGTGGGGACTCTTGAGATGCAGAGGGACCAGATAACAAGCAGGAAAGGCAGGGCCTGGTGTGAGGGCACAAGACTCACCGACATCCCTGATGACAAGCCTGTAGGTCCCTCGGGCTCTCTCCCCCCAGCATCGCACAGTGGAGAAGGTCCAGTCATTGAAGCCGTTGGGATCCCTGAGGAAAGAACACAGCAGAAACAGGTGGAAGGCGTGGGCCAGAGAGCTGACCTTCCCCCAGCAACACTTTCTTACTGTAGTAGCCGTGGAAACAACTTGGGAGGGTGCCACGAGGGCTTCTCAGGTGCCCCTTGCCCCTGGGGTCTCATGGAAGGAGGAATTTGTGTTAACGTGGTGTGGTGGAAAAAGCAAGCATGGAGCGCGCACAGGCTTGAAGTCCCACGGATCTAGGTTTATTCTTATTCTCTTGGGCACTTACTAGCTCCATGACTTGTTTTCTTTTTCTTTCTTTTTCTTTTTGGAGACAGGGTCTCACTCTGTTATCCAAGCTGGAGTGCAGTGGCATGATCACAGCTCACTGCAGCCTTGACTTCCTGGGTTCAAGTGATCCTCCCACCTCAGTCTCCTGAGTAGCTGGGACTATAGGCCTGTAAGGCTAATCTTTAAATTTTTTTGTAGAGACAGGGTCTCACTTTGTTGCCCAGGCTGGTCTTGAACTCCTGGCTTCAAGTGATTCTCCTGCCTTGACCTCCCAAAGTGCTGGGATTACAGGTGTGAGCCACCACACCCAGCCAGTTTCCTCATTTGTAAAAGGAGGTTACAAAGTCTAATCTAGGGGGTTCTTAGAAGGATTAGAGAACGTGTATGTGAGGTGCAGGGCCTAGCGCTTGAAGAAGGCATGTGACGAAAGGCTTCCAGCTGCCAGGGATAGCCAGTGCCACAGTAGTTTAGGACAGTGCCAGGATCCACTTCTCCCATTTCTTTTCCTTGGAAAGGCCCTTGCTGAAAAGGTTGCTCAGGCCTTGGGCGGGTGTACGTACGAGTCCATGCTGCGGGGGGCGCCGATGAGGGACATCATGCCACTGGGGCAGAACAGCTTCAGCTCCAAGCTGCCGCGCCGTGGGTGAGTGATGGAGACTGTCACTGCCACATGCTCCAGGGTCTTCAGCCCTGACATCTCCAGGTCCATCCTGCTGACTGTAGAAAGTCAGGCTGGGCAGCTGGGAAACCAGCCCACAAACACGCCTTCACTTCACCCCCATGTACACAAAGACACATGCTCACTGAAGCCACATACAAACATCTACGGAAACCCTAACTGGGACCTCGCCTATACTAGTAAATGGAATGGAGCTGCTGCTCTCAAGGTTACAACGTAGCTTCGAGTGCAGCTGGGAAGACAACACATGCCCAAGACACAATATAAGAATCCAGCAGAGCAACTTCAATCATTCATTCATCCAAAACATTATTTACTGGGTACCTCCTCCATTTCAGGCACCGTACTAGATGCTGGGAATATAAAGATAAGATGGGCGTGGTCCCTGTCTCCTACCTGCAAGTGAAAAATGATATGGTATGGGAAATATACATAATTGATAAGGGAAGAGAAATAAGTCAGATGGGTTTAGGCACACAGCAGTGAGACACACTGAAAGAAATGAATACAGATCGGTAGACAGGGTTGGTAGAGGGCATTCTAGGCAGTGGAAAAGGCATGAACAAAGACGAAATGCACACATCTCACTGAAGACGATGCACAGTTAATTTTTAAAAAATGCTGGTGGATAAATTTCAAGCAAATTATGTGAGTGAAAAAAGCAATCTCAAAAGAAGCATATAGCCAGGTGTGGTGGTGTGCACCTGTGGTCCCACTACCGGGGAGGGTGAGGTGGGAGGATCGCTTGAGCCCGAGAGGTGGAGATTGCAGTGAGCCATGCTCATGCCACCACACTCCAGCCTGGGCAACAGAACAAGACCCTGTCTCAAAGAAAAAAAAAAAAAGAAAAAGGATGCGTAGCACACAATTCCATTTAGGTGATGTTAATTGAAGTACCTGCAGTAATAGATAACAGATAAATGGGTGCCAGGGGCCAGGGACAGGGGAGGGGATGGGTGTGGCCAGAAAGGGGTAATACAAAGGAGTCTTGTGATAATGGAATTGTTCTGGATCTTGGTTGTGGTGGTAGTTATGCAAGGCTACATGTGATACAATTGCATACAGCTACACATGCACATATACAAATATTGACAGCATGTGTATCTGGTGAACTCCAAATAAGCTCTATGGATTGTACCAATGTCAATTTCTTGGTTTTGATATTATACTTTAATTGTGTGAAACATTAAGATCGGGAGAAGGGTGCACGGGACTTCTCTTGTACATTTCTTTGAAACCTCCTGTAAATCTACAATTATTAAAACAAAAACAAAAAACTACTGAAGAGGAAGACTCAACTGGGGACTATTAAGAAATTAGGCTGTAATGAGAACGATTCTTTTTTTTTTTTTTTTTTTTTGAGACAGAGTCTCTCTCTGTTGCCAGGCTGGAGTGCAGTGGCATGATCTTGGCTCACTGCAACCTCTGCCTTCTGGGTTCATGCGATTCTCCTGCCTCAGCTTCCCAAGTAGCTAGGACTACAGGTGCACGCCACCATGGCTACCTAATTTTTGTATTTTTAGTAGAGATGGGGTTTCACCATGTTGGCCAGGATGGTCTCAATCTCTTGACCTTATGATCCACCCGCCTCAGCCTCCGAAAGTGCTGGGATTACAGGCGTGAGCCACTGCACCCGACCAAATACAATTCTTTTTAAAGCACCCTTTCTTCCATTAATTTATTCCAGGCCAGGCATGGTGGCTCACTCCAGGCATGGTGGAGGATAACTTCAGCCTGGGAGACATCATCTTTACAAAAAAATAAAAAATTAGCTGGATATAGTGGTAAGCACCTGTGGTCCCAGCTACTCAGGAGGTTGAGGGTGGGAGGATGGCTTGATCCCAGGAGGCTGAGGCTGCAGTGTACCATGACTGTGCCTCTGCACTCTAGCCTGGGCAACAGAGTGAGAGCCTGTCTCAAAAAAAAAAAATTATTCCAATATGCAAGGCAGAGTACAATACGTTGATTTTACAGACACAGTAGCTCAGAGAGGCACTGAAAGTAGGGGCTGGGTAACCTAGGGTGGGATGGGCTTTAAAGATTTTTGTTTTAAATAAGCAACTAAGAGCTATTGTAGATGACTGAGCAAGGACAGGGGTGTTTGTTTGTTTGAGACGGAGTCTAGCTCTGTCACCCAGGCTGGAGTGCAGTGGCTAGATGCTTGGCTCACTGCCACCTCTACCTCCTGGGTTCAAGCAATTCTCCTGCCTCAGCCTCCCAAGTAGCTGGGATTACAGGCGCGTGCCACCACGCCCAGCTAATTTTTGTAGTTTTAGTAGAGACGGGGTTTCACCGTGTTGGCCAGGCTGGTCTCGAACTCCTGACCTCAGGTGACCCACCTGCCTGCCTTGGCCCCCCAAAGTGCTGGGATTATAGGCACGAGCCACCACACCCAGCCTCATTTTCTATAATTCCATCTGTCACCTCTTCAAAGCCAATGTCCCGTTTCTTTGAAAACAACCTCTCTCCTTCCACTTTCCCCACTCTCTTCTTGACCCCTCATTTTCCCACAACCCCTCAAGCTCCTTTCTCCTAACTGGCTGAGATTCCATGGCTCATCCAACATGTGTGTTTACATTCTCAAGCTCCCTTCACTTTCTTGTCCTTTCACAGCAATACTTGGCAAAAGTCAAACAATGGCTCAGCCTGATTATCCATCTTCTTGGCTGGACCTTTTTGCTAGCACCTTTCCTACTACAAATGAAAAGCAAAAACAAATAAACCCTTTCTCAATTCTTCACTCCCTGCCACCTACGAGAATTAAGAGCATGGGCTCTGGAGCCACTAAGCTTGGGTTCTAATCCCAGCTCTGCCACTTACTAGCTGTGAGAACTGTTTCCTCATCTGTAAAATGGGGCCAGTAACAGTACCTACTTCATAGGTTTGAGACGAGGATTAAACAGTTAATATACCTAAAGTGTTCAGAATGGTACCTAGCTAATGTTAAGGCTACATATCTATCAGATATTATTTCTTTTCCTTTATTGTCAAAATTCTTGAGAAAGCTGTTTAGATTCACGATGGCTACTTCTTACCTTCCCAATTGTCCTTGACATTTTTTTCTATTAAAATAGTATGCATGAATTTAAATGTAAGTTGGTGCTAGAGTGCTTATAATGAAAAAAACAATTCCCTACCACCTTTGAGATCTACTCCCCAGAAGCAAACTTTTTTTTATTGTTTTTAATTGTTTTCTTCTGGGATCTACTTTCGTGTTTCTAAACAGTAAGTGTTATGGATATTTCATGGCTTATCAATTTGAGACATTATGCATTGACTTTCATTTATGGCAGATGAGAATCTAACAAATCATGCCCACACCTTTTCCCCAGTTGTCGTCCCCTCCACATTTACAAAATAATTACATCACAGTTTTTTTTTCTTTTTTCTTTTTTTTTTGAGACGAAGTCTTGCTCTGTTGCCCAGGCTGGAGCGCAGTGGCACGATCTCCAGTGCAGTGGCACTGCAACCTCCGCCTCCTGGGTTCCAGCGATTCTCTTGCCTCAGCCTCCCACCTCCCAAGTAGCTGGGATTACAGGCATGTGCCACCATACCCAGCTAATTTTTGTATTTTTAGTAGAGACGGGGTTTCACCATGTTGGTCAGGCTGGTCTCAAACTTCTGACCTTGTGATCCACCCGCCTTGGCCTCCCAACGTGCTGGGATTACAGGCATGAGCCACCGTGCCCGGCCTTTTCTTTTTTTTTTTTTTTTTGAGACAGAGTCTTGCTTTGTCGCCAGACTGGAGCGCAGTGGCATGATCTCAGCTCACTGCAACCTCCGCCTCCCAGGCTCAATCCATCTTCCCAACTCAGCCTCCCTAGTAGCTGGGAACTGTAAGTGTGCACCACCATGCCCAGCTAATTTCTGTATTTTTTTGTAGAGACAAGGTTTTGCCATGTTGGCAAGGCTGGTCTCGAACTCATGAGCTCAAGCAATCTGCCTGCTCCAGCCTCCCAAAGTGCTGGGATTAGAGGCATGAGCCACTGTGCCTGGCCACCAGTTTCTTTGAGAAACCTTCCCTTTCTTCCTTAGTGGCAGGAGACATCAATCTGCTGTGCTCTCAAAGCACCTGTGTTGTCCCTGTTGCAGTGCCTATAACACTGCACTATGCCTGTAAACCTCACTGTCTTCCCTACCAGGTTGTGAGCTCGTTGAAGGCAGGAATAGTGTCTTATCCCCAAGTCTCTAGAACTAATACAGTGCCTGGGATGAAGTAGGCCTCGAATATTTGTAGAATGAATAAGTCGATTGAGAGATATTTCACAGAAAACAACAAAAAGATTAAATTGCAAGGGAAAGGGCTGGGGAAGACCTGGGAAGAGGCGAGGGATATTAGAGGGATGAAAAACTCGTGAGTTTCAAGTTTGGGGGCCTAGGGAATGGTGATGGCACTGACATAAATGGGAAAATCTTAGAAAGCAAGCCAGCTTTTGAGAGGTGATAGTGAAATCTAAAATTTTGTATATGTTAAGTGTACTGTATTGGTGGAATATCAACAGCACACAGTGATTTAGGAACAGAAAGATGATGGAAAATATTTATGGCATAGTTAGAGGACAGCATTGATGTGGCAGAGAAGGGGCTTACAGGAGAGAAATGACATGTTATGGAACAGAATAGAATCCCAAAAGGAGTGCTTGTCTGCGTTCGCAGTGTACGCAGTGGCATGCTACATCCATTTACTTCTTGGTGTGGATGGGGACTTGGGTGGCAGTGCAAATGAGTACACTAGAACTCTCTCTACCAGAACTAAATGAGTTAATGCATTAAATGAGCTAACGCTGCGAACAGTGATTGGCACATAAAAAGCATCTTATTATTTGGCCTTTGGTAAATTGGAATGTTTTTCAACAGTCACTCTCTGTCCCAGAAGATGCCAGGGTTCTATTTGCCCATAATCTTTTTTTTTTCTTTTTTTTTTTTTTGAGACGGAGTCTTGCTCGGTCACCAGGCTGCAGTGCAGTGGCATGATCTCTGCTCACTGCAACCTCCACCTCCCAGGTTCAAGCAATTCTCCTGCCTCAGCCTCCCGAGTAGCTGGGACTACAGGAGCCCGCCACCACGCCCAGCTGATTTTTTTGTATTTTTAGTAGAGACGGGGTTTCACCATGTTGGCCAGGATGGTCTCAATCTCCTGACCTCGTGATCTGCCCACCTCGGCCTCCCAAGTGCTGTGATTACAGGCGTGAGCCACCGTGCCTGGACTATTTGGCCATAATCTTATGGAAGCTATGCTCTAGTTTCTATCCTTTCCACTGGTGAAGGATCAGAATAAGAGATTTAGGTCGAGGACTCATTTGTGGAGAGGTGGTAGCTAAGGTCATAAACATAGCTGTACTGTCAAGGAGGATGATGTAGAGTGAGGAAAAAGTCAGGAAACAAGCCTTAGAAGACACTCACAGTTCAGGAGTATGAAACAAGTACCTCAGGCAGAGAAGGCAGAGGAGGGCTATGGAGCCAAGAAGGCCACAGAAGCTACAGGAGGAGAGACGTTGCAACAAAGACCTCATTAATAGGGTCAGAGTGACAAGAATGTTAAAAAGGATGAACTCTGAACCAGCCCTGAACCGGTCAGGAAAGGGGCACTATGAGTAAGAAAGCAAGTCTTCTGTGGCAGAGGGAGTGTGTGACAAAGGGGAGAAATTGCTTCAGTTCATTCATTTGAAAAGTTTCCTGGTTGGAGGTAGCATTTGAAGGCAGAAAGGAAGAATCAGCAGAGAGGGAAATGTTGGTTAAAGAGGGAAGACCTGGAGAGGAGAAGGAACAGGACTCACTGCGTAGGCAGAGGCTTAGCCAGTATCCTCAAGACTGCAAACGACAACAAAAGGAGAGGTGCAAGTGGGTGTTCAGGCACCTTCCAATCACAGACTCTCTGAGTGTGAATAACACACTCCTCCAGAGCCCCACTCTCCCTCCTACCCTCAGGTAGAGATTTCAGACCAGCGTCAGATCTAAAAACCCCAAGAGGCCCCAATCCCCTCTCCCTCATAACCTCCTGTCAGCGGGCAGAGAGAAAAATCAGTCTTGCTCTTTAGCAGCACTTCTCAATATGGTAGCCCTTAGCCACACATGGCTATCTAAATTAAAATGAAGTATAATAAAATTAAAATTTAGCTCCTTAGTCATACTAGCCTTATTATTATTATTTGAGATGGAGTCTTGCTCTGTCATCCAGGCTGGAGTGCAATGGCGCAATCTTGGCTCACTGCAACCTCTGCCTCCCAGGTTCAAGCAATTTCCCTGCCTCAACCTCTTGAATAGCTGGGACTACAGGCACGTGCCACCATGCCTGGCTAATTTGTGTGTGTGTGTATATATATATATATATATATATATATATATATATATATACTTTTTTTTTTTTTTTTTGAGATGGAGTCTCACTCTGTTGTCCAGGCTGGAGTGCAGTGGCACGATCTTGGCTCACTGCAAGCTCCGCCTCCCTGGTTCATGCCATTCTCCTGCCTCAGCCTCCCGAGTAGCTGGGACTACAGGCACCCACCACCACGCCTGGCTAATTTTTTTGTATTTTTAGTAGAGATGGGTTTTCACCGTGTTAGCCAGGATGGTCTTGATCTCCTGACCTTGTGATCCACCCGCCTCAGCCTCCCAAAGTGCTGGGATTACAGGCGTGAGCCACCGTGCCCAGCCAATTTTTGTATCGTATTTTTTTTTTTTTTTTAGTAGAGTCGAGGTTTCACCATGTTGGCCAGGCTGGTCTTGAACTCCTGACCTCAAGTGATCCGCCCCCGCCCTTGGCCTCCCAAAGTGCTGGGATTATAGGCTGGGTATGAGCTACCACGCCTAGCCTATTATTATTTTTGAGACAAGGTCTCGCTCTGTCACCCAGGATGGAGAGTGCAGTAGTGCAACCATGGCTTACTGCAGCCTTGGCATCCTGGGCTCAAGCAATCCTCCTGTCTCAGCCTCCCAGAAGGCATGCACCACCACCCCTGGCTAATTTTATTTTTTGTAGAAATAGGGTCTCACTATGTTGTTCAGGCTGGTCTTGAACTCATGAGCGTAAACAATGCTCCTGCCTCAGCTTCCCAAAGGGATTATAGGTGTGAGCCACCATGCCCGGCCAACTGGTCATGTTTTAAATGTTCAATAGACTCAGATGACTAGTGACCACTGAACTGAGCAGCATGGACATAGAACAGTTCCATCATTGCAGAAAATTCTTTGGGACAATGCTACTCTAGAGTCTTAGAGGTATTTAGCCTCCTCTTCTATCTCAGGGATGTTCAGCTCCCTCTGCTTTATAAAAAGTTCACTTTCCAGCCCCCAGACACTGAATCAACCAGGTCCTGGTGGAAAACAACCATAACTTGGCTGTAGAAGGGGTTTCTTGACTTCCTGGGACTGAGCTGCTCAACTCTCATTTTTTTTTTTTTTTTTTTTTGAGATGGAGTTTCCCTCTTCTTGCCCAGGCTGGAGTGCAATGGTGTGATCTCAGCTCACTGCAACCTCTGCCTCCCGGGTTCTCCTGCCTCAGCCTCCCAAGTAGCTGGGACTACAGGCATGAGCCACCACACCCGGCTAATTTTGTATTTTTAGTGGAGATGGGGTATCACCATGTTGGTCAGGCTGGTCTCAAACTCCTGACCTCAGGTTATCTGCCTGCCTTCGCCTCCCAAAGTTCCCAAAGTGCTGGGATTACAGACATGAGCCAGGGCACCTGGCTCAACTCTCATTTTAACTGGACTTACTTCTTTCAACCTCCAAGCAAGCCCGCAAACTCATTTGTTCTGTTTTTGTCTGCTCAGAGGAAAATGTGGTCATGTTGGAGGAGAAGGCAACTTCACTGGCTCTGAAAAGCCAATGAAAATAGTACTTTGCAAAAAGTTGTGAATAACTCTGCATGTCAAAATTACTCAAGGCAAAAAAACAATAACAAAAATGAAACAAAACAAAAAATCCCCCAAGGAGCTGGGGGTAGGGAAAACTCTGGTAAAACTTTTGCTTGCTGCCCTTCCAACAGGTAAAGGGCTCCATTAGCCAAACTCCCTAAATCTTTCCCTCCCTTCTCTTAACCCTGCTTTCTCCACTAGGCCACCTCCCTCTCTTCTCCACCCAGGCAATCTGTCCTTCTTTCTCTTACTTTTTAGTGACAAGCAAGCAGTTGCCAGATGCCTCAATGCCTAGGGTAGACATTCCGTGGCAACGTCCCCTGGTCAGCGGGAAGCAGAGGATGACGAAGCTGGGAAGACCATATTACTCTTTTAAGTCACTGCCCTCATTTGACAGATGCAACAGGAAATAGCCCCGGATGGAAGGTAAAGTTGAAGGCACGCTATCTCTAAGACACGCAAGTGCAAAGCCAGGGGGTTCCAAATGAACTGCATTCCTGGAAATGTTTCTGAACTTCTCTGACTTGGCTGATGCTTTATGCCCTTTCCAAGATAACATTCCTTTTACGGGAAATGCAGTGACTGGCCCAGGGGTTTCATTCCACATTGAGGGAAATTGGGCAAGTGCTGGATGTGGTTAGGAGGAGAAAACTCAATTCTTCTCAGTGAAACCTTCACCTGAGGGAAGCCACCCCTCATCCTCCCTTCTGAGTAACCTTCTCTGGCCATTCCTTCTCCTGCCATGGCTCTCGATTGATCACTTTCTAGGAGGACAGAAAAAGTGAAGACAGTTTTGGTTTGGGCACTAAGCATAGCATACTTCCTTTGCAAAAAGTAGTGAATGACTCCAGGAAAAAGAATTCCCCAAGGAGCTGGGGGTAGGGAAAACGCTGGTAAATGTGCAGACAGGGCATCCTCTGCACAAGCATCCTGATCCAGCTGCACTCTCCTCTAGGGAGGGCGTCCGCCTCTTCATTCAACATAAAACCAGGTCGCTGGCTTAAGAGGATACAACCCCTTCAGACAATCCTGGTTCATGCTGGCCACCGTGGAGGCGGAGGCAGAGGATGGGTCACTAAAGCCTAGGAGATTTCTACAGACCCTCTGTCCATCCCCAGCAGACCACATCTGACTCTCTCTATTAGGTAAGCCAGAGAATCAAAGGAAGAAATGCCTAACTCCTTTACTTCATCCAGACACCTGAGGACTGACCAGAGTTCTCTGGCAAGATCTTAGCATGGAAGTCACAGGAGCTTCTCTGAGCTCTCGCCCCAGTCTCGCCACACCTCCCCAAGCCCCAGTCCCATGCCTCCCACCCGCCCTCCTCCTCAGTTGCTCTGCTGCTCCTTTTCACTACCAGGAACCCAGGAGAAAGGTCTTGTTTAAGCAGCCGGGGCAGCCAACTCAGAAGCAGTAACATGTCCTAAAATGGTCAAAGAAAACTCCACAGGTTTGGCTGGAGCTCAGCTCCGAAAGGGGGTAGAATCTGGCAGGGAGGACGAGTTTAACTTCCTTGTCACCCGGCCCCAAACCTCAGGCCTAAGATTAACCCCCTTTGTGCTGATTACTTACCATTCCACAGGACCTCCAGGGAACGGGGGGACTGCGGAATCGCCTTGTTTTCTTTTAACACGGGACTGACGTAGGATGCTAAGTAAGGGACAGATGTCCAGATCTATGAAAGGAAAGGAGGGGGTGGCAAATCAACAAACAAGAATGATCACACCCACATTCTCACAAACACACACGCCCTTGTCAATACGATCTTGAAGGTTTAACTGTCTTTATTTTTCCACTCCTCATCATCTTCCTTCAGCCCTCAGCTCCTGCTTGCTCGCTGGAATGCTCTGTACAGCCCCCAGCTAAGGAACCAGAGGAAACAGCTGTGTCCAGGGTGGAGGAGGGGAACCAGAGCATCCTGAGTCCCACACATACTCAGGTCCCGTTTACTCTATTAGTAGTTTGGAAACTTCAGTGATAGCATTGAGCCTGCTTTCTCATTTGTAAAATGGATATCAGCTGGGATGAAGGTTGAAATTGTTAAATCAATGAACTGAATGAACATTTACTAGGCACCTATGATATCCCAGGCAGTTTTGGGCATTCAGCCCCGACCCTTGGTCACTCCACACAGGGCACCCTGCCCTGCCAACACCTGTTCACCTTGGCTGCATTCACAAGCCTCCAGGCGTTGAGGAGGCCGAAACCGTGCTGGTGGCTATGGCTGAAGCCTGCCTCGTTGGTGACCCACTCTGCACGGCGATCCTCATACTGAAAGGACAGAGGTCCTGGTTAGTCTCTTGCATTGCCAGTGTAGTCTCAACAATCTGACTCTGGTTTCCCTGCTTGCCCTGCTGGCTGATCCAGTCCACGCTCTCCCACTATGGCTACTGGGAATGGATTCCCCAAGGCAAGCTGGGACAAAAGGTCAAAGCCCATGATGTCACCACCCCACTGGCTTGCTTCTAGAGAAGGGGCCAGGAGGCACAGCCAGAGCTCCCCTTTGCAGATAAAATGAGTTTAGGCCTGTGGTCTTTGTGGGGTCCCCACACCTGTTCTTTACATATGCAACTCTGAAAGGGACTCTGAAAGAGACTTAGTATCTAACATTTGGGACATTGAGAATCTAAGGCCACCTGATACCCGAACTCTGGAGCAGGCTGGGCCAGGCCACTTGTCTACCTGCTGGTATCTCACCCGGGTGGCTGTGAAGACAATGATGTGCTGGACATCACGCCACGTGAGGCAGGGCCGCACCTGCAGCATTAAGGCTATCATGCCAGCTGCCAGAGGCGCTGCAGCTGAGGTCCCTGTGTGGCCCTCAGTGCAGCCAGTGCCCTTCTGAAGGTCCCAGTCAGTGGTCACCTGGAAGTGAAACAGGAAAAGGAAGTAGGTTAGAGACTGAGTTCAAGCTGGGGACAGTGGTGTCCACCTATAGTCCCAGCTACTTGGGAGGCCCAGGCAGGAGGATTGCTTGAGCACAGGAGTTATGACTGTGCCACTGCACTCCAGCCTAGGTGACTGAGTGAGAACCCATCTTTAAAAAATAAAAAAAGAATATTTTTTAAAAAAGAAGCTAGAGACTGAGTTCAAAGTTGTTATGGGGGGAAGGTACAGGGCTGGTCCTCAGAACAGGTCTCACAGGTGGACCCTTCCTTTGTTAGAGCTGAATCTTTGACCAGAGAAGGACCCAACAGCAGGTCACGGCAAAGGAAACCCTAACCCTCCTGGCCTCCTAACAGAATGTCTGGAGAACAGAGACAAAGATAATAAAAGTTACTTTTGAGGGTGTGGTTGTTGGCAAAAGGAGGTAGAGATAGGAAAGGGCTCCCATCCAGTGCAGATAAGAGTTTCCCAACTCTTTTCTTTTTTCTTATTTTTCCTTGTCGCCTAGGCTGGAGTGCAGTGGTAAGATCATAGCTCACTGCAGCCTCGAACTCCTGGGTTCCAGCGATCCTCCTGCTTCAGCTTCCCATGTAGCTGGGACTACAGGCGTGTACCACTGCACCACACTAATATTCTTATTTTTTGTAGAGACAGCATCTCACCATGTTGCCCAGGCTGGTCTCGAACTCTTGGCCTCAAGCAATCTTCCTGCCTTAGCCTCCCAAAGTGTCGGGATTAATAGGCATGAGCCACCATGGGGGGCCTCCCGATTTTTGCTCCTAATATTCTTGCCCCCATTCCTAAATCCTCTATCCCAACTCCCAACTCCAAACCCTTCAACCCCCACAACCAAGCTAGACAGAGGAAGTGGCCAGGGGAGCTACTGGGCCCAGCTGGAGCTGGGACAACACTGACGGCACTATTCAAGGAAATCCAATTTGGCAGCTCCACGACAGGGGCTGGAATGATGTCGGCGTGAACACAGGGAGTGTGTTCCAGCAAGAGAGGACTGTGTCCTTGCCCACCCCTGAGCCCTGCATGGACTCAGTGTCTATATGGCCCACCTGCCCAGCTCTACAGCTCTCAACAGGACAAGCTGCCTCACTGCTCTGGGCCAGATGCCATGAAACCTCTTCTCTCCGTGTGGTTCTGAGGTGGGGAGCGAGAATGGGGCAAGGGGAGGCAGTGACTGCCTGGCATCAAGCTCTTTTGGGGCTGTCATTACCCCTGGAGACTCAGAGGGTTTAGCTGAGGCGGGCCCTGCCTAAATCTGCTCCACTCTATGGCACTTGGATCGTTGGCCCACGGTGTCAGTGCTAACACCAGAGAATTTCTTTCTTCCAAACTTCTCTTCTGGGTCAGATACCAGGGTGGCGACTTCTGCCAAGAGCTGCCCTTTCTCCACTGTACTCACTGCTTCCCTCCCAGCTGTTAGAGCAGCTGCCAAGAGATGTAATTTTCACCCAGCCATGGCGCACTCCCAGAAAAAAAAGGGAAAAGCACTCTCCAAGTGGTTGTCTCAATGAGAGTGGGAGCCTGGTTTATGCAAGGGAGTGGGTTGATTTTTTTTCCTGTTAAGGAAACAGCCTTGCAGTGATAGTCTGAAGTGTGGCTGTGAAGCCCACGAACTTGTCTACGGTGGCAGGAGCCACAGGCAGGCATTGAAAAGTCCAGAGAAGCTTTGCTTCCCCAGGGAGCCAAATGGTGGGAAGCATATGCCCCCAGCCTCTGCCCTCAGAAAGACAGCTCCATCCAGCTGCCCTGGTCATTGACTAGAAACTGGCAACAAGAAGTTTCCACGGCAAGGACATTCCAAAGATGGGAATTCTGCTAAACACACTCTCTCTTCATTTCTGGGCAAATTACATTTCAGATGGAAGAGGGTGGTGAGGGTGAGAAGCTGAGGTGAGTTAAGATGAGAAAGGCCAGGTACAGCAGAGCAAGAGTGACAATTATGTTGTAGAACCTTCTTAGGTCCCTGGCCTGGGCAGGGCGAGCTGGGTTCCCTAGAGTTCTGCTAGAGGGTGGAGTTTGGTATGTTCCTGTTCTTCCTCCTAACCCAGCCTGGCCTGCAGTGGGTGCCCTCTGTGCACACAGCCCAGCCTCTCTTCCCTCTCTACTTTAGTCCACTCCCTTTTCTCTTCTCCCTGGGGCTGGGGGGAGGGGATAGTAGGGGTCAACTGGCACAGAGCCTTGGAACATTGTGTTGACCAGAAGTCATTTATTGGCATAACAAAATTTTAGTTTTGGAAAATAAATTTGACCCAGCAGGAAGACAAAGCAGCCTAATTCCCAATGGCCCCAGAGAGATCTCCCGACTCAGCCACTGGAGAAATTTGATACCACCTGGCTCC
The DNA here is from genome assembly GCF_029281585.2 of Gorilla gorilla gorilla. Classification (NCBI taxonomy): domain Eukaryota; kingdom Metazoa; phylum Chordata; class Mammalia; order Primates; family Hominidae; genus Gorilla; species Gorilla gorilla. Next base: position 125,163,759 of record NC_073233.2, read on the forward strand.
AGCCCAGCTCCTGCCTAGAGCCTCCTATGCCCACATTATATGGTTGCGGGCAACAGGGACAGGCAGAGAGCTCTAGAAGATGGTCTAGAGGCCTGCCTTAAACCTGCTGGGATGGCGCTAAGCCCAGCTGGGTGTAGGCGATCGTCTTCAAATTCTTTAAATGGGTTCCACAGGTTAGAGAAGCTCCACGACCCTGCTCCAATCTCATTTGCTATGGCTCCAATTATAGCTCCAGAGAAAGAGCTCTCTCTGGTGTTGACATGAGACATTCCCCCACTCCTCTTCCCACCCATCCCATAAAAACCACCACCAGACTAGCTTTCCTCCTGAAGATGCACATGACCAGAACTCACAGTATTTACCTAACAGCTGAAGGGCAATGGAATTAGGAGTTTTTTTTAAGTCCACAGAAATTAGCAAAAGCCCAAATTTTACCAAAGGAAGACATTGCAAAGAAGTTGTTTGTGCATTTCCTTGAGTGTGAAAAAGTTGTTTAATCCATGTGACACTTAGTTTCTTTTCTTTTTTTTTTGAGGAGTTTTGTTCTGTCACACAGGCTGGAGTACAGTGGTGCAATCTTGGCTCACTGTAACCTCCGCCTCCTTGTTTCAAGCGATTCTCCTGCCTCAGCCTCCCAAGTAGCTGGGATTACAGGTGCCCGCCACCACATCAGGCTAATTTTTGTATTTTTAGTAGAGACAGGGTTTCACCATGTTGGCCAGGCTGGTCTTGAACTCCTGACCTCAAGTGATCCACCCGCCTTGGACTCCCAAAGTGCTGGGATTACAGGAGTGAGCCACCATGTTTGGCCCCATGTGACACTTAGTTTCTAAAACAATATGTATATTCGTCCTAAATCCAAATTTCTAAGATAAAAGCATTCCCAAGATGTATTCAGAGTCCCCGGGTCTACTCCTCCAAGGGTGGCATGCCTTAAGACATCCAGCTCTGTGGGGAAAGAGGAGCCTGAGTGTTGGGGCAGGGAAGCAGGGAACAGTGAGAAGCGCTGTGATGTCTGAGACGTGAAATTCTGTGGGAAAGGGGCAGGCTGTGGAGGGCCCGGGAGGCACTCACAATGCTCCGAAGCATCTTGTCCCCACCACTGAAGGTGACTGCCAGCATGGAGGCACATTCTTCTGCATAGAAAGGCATGCGTCCCTCCTCATCCACAGCTCCTAGGGACAGAGGAGGGAAATAGGAGCTGAGATGAAGAGGGGTCCTGTGGCAGGGGCCTGCTCATGTCAGTTATCTTGGAGTTATCATCCTGGGGGGCTGTCCTGAGTTGGAAACATGATCTGAGCAGCCCACGTCCCTCAGAGCAGTCCTGATTCTCTTCTGAACAGGCAGTCTCAAGTGGCAGAGGGCATTCTGTGCCGCAATACCATTCTTTCAATAGGCTCTGGGGTACAACTGGCAGCCTTCTACCTTCATACCCACTTATTCATTCACATGTTTACTGTTTTCAACATTCATTACCCATCTACTGTGGGTCACACCCGTGCCAGGCATCAGGGCCATATGGAAAAGGCCGCAGTCCTAGTCTCAAGGAGCCTAGAGTCAGGTAGAAGTCGGGTAAGTAAATAAACACATGCTAACTGGGAGCACAGGCAAAGGGCACTTAATTTAGGCCTGTGGGGAGTCAGGGGAGGCTTCCAGCAGGCAGAAGGTGGCCCACAGAAAGACAGGCCAGAGCAGAGGCCTAACCAGCTGTGGTGGGGTGGAGGCAGCTCGGTGATCTCCAGATGATGGCTTGAAGGTGTTCCCAGGGTATGCTGACATCTAAGGAAGTCCCAGGTCCTCTGCAAGCAGGGCTAGTCCTATCTGAGCCCAAAGAGATTATTGTGCTCACACATTTAGACACACACAGAAGCTAGGACAAGACGTGTGATGCCCTAACCATTCGGTGACACATACACAGGAGCACAGAAACATTGGGTGACTACCTATGGTGACTGTGTAGATGGAGTTGGCGTAGCCATCGTAGTTGCAGTTGTCGTTGTGTTGGCCTCCGTTGCCACTGGCTACCACAAAGATGCTCCCAAAGCCCTGGCGACCAGCAATCACCCCATGTTGTAAGGCAGCCTGAGGAGCCAAAACATCAGGGTGTCAATTGAGGAACCCACAGAAAGACCTCCGCCTACCACATCAGTCACCCTCTCCACCCCTTCTAGAAACAAAAGGAAAAAAGTTCAAAGGGCACTGGGCATGGGGGAAAGATTGGAAGATGGACTCTGGATGTGAGGGAGCTGTGAGTTGACCCAGGATGTGGGGCAGCTGTGAGTTGAATGATGACTGATGGACGCCCTCTGCTTATCAGAGGACAGGGTGGGGCCAGACATGGGAGCTCAGGATAAGATGAAAGGGAAACAATCTCAAAGCACTGTTCCATTTCCCTCTCTAGGAACAAACGTCCCCTAGGCTTCCTGCCCCGACATTAGGTGTTCTCTTCCTGAAAGGAGACTGAGCGTGGAGGTGGAGTGGGAAGATGGGTCAACTTGCAGCAGTTCTCCTGGGACTGTATGAAGAGGGCGTCCCATTTCTCAGAGTCTTTGTGCAGGCCAGTTACCTTTCCAAGCTGATGGGGGCCATCCACTGTCTTCCCATCGTCATCTGGTCCCCAGCTGTTGAGAAATAAATATCTAGAGGGGACAGCCAGAGCCAGGCTGCGGCTACCCACCCAGCGCCTCCCAGTCTCAGCTGGCTACCCTTTGACCTGCAGCTCTTAACTCCTCCCAAGGGTTCCACTTAAAGGCTTCCGTGATTAAAAGGCACAGGGTTCAAAGGTCCATCCCCTCTCCAAAGTGGAAAACAGAAGTGTGCTAAGGCTCTTCTTTTCCTTGTGAATGTCCCCATAGCCCATAGTGGCAGAGAGGGACAGAGGTCACTCATCTCCTGATCTAGGGATCAGAGACATGTAGACCTTTTTTTTTTTTTCCTGAAACGGAGTCTTCCTCTGTTGCCCAGGCTGAAGTGCAATGGCGCGATTTTGGCTCACTGCCACCTCCACCTCCCAGGTTCAAGCGATTCTCCTGCCTCAGCCTCTGGAGTAGCTGGGATTACAGGTGCCTGCCACCAAGCCTGGCTAATTTTTGTATTTTTAGTAGAGATGGGGTTTCACCATGTTGGTCAGGCAGGTCTTGAACTCCTGACCTCAAGCAATCCACATGCCTCAGCCTCCCAAAGTGCTGGGATTACAGGCGTGAGCCACCGCACCTGGCCCAACTCGTAGGGTAGAAGGCAGAGCGCCCATGAACTTCTGTGGAAGCTCTTGGTTCTCAGGCTGAGGAGTTCTCTATTCTGTCTCTATCGGGAAGTGTACCCTGTGGATGATGTCATGGATTTAAGGGAGGTATGTTGGGGGAGGAACAGGCGCCATCAATGCCATGTGGGCCCCCAACCCCATTTCCTTCTTGTCCCGTCCAGCACAGCCATGCCCTGAAGGTGCAGTGCATTGGCGTGGGGTGGGGGATTGGTGTTGGGCATTCAGCTGGCCTGTGGATGGAGAGGAAAGCCCGCTTTCTTGCAGAGTCCTTAGGAGTTTAGAAAACAAATAAATGTGCACAGGCCAGGGCTTCTCATGTGGCAATCTGATTACGGGGGTGACGGGGGCTTAAGGTTGAGCGCCCAGTGGCTGGGAATCTAGAGAAATGAAGGCAATGGACTTATTAGCTGAACCCAATGAGGAGACCCCTGCTCCGGCCTAAGTCAGCCCACTGGTTGGGATTTTGTTGGCGGATTTGTCCCAGGTGCTCCAGACTCTTGCCCTCTCATCCGCAGCTCTGCCTCACCTGCAGCTGTAGATGTCATTGATCTGATAGTGCTTGTTGAACGCCACTGCCTCCATGCTGTCTGTGAGAGGTCCATCCAGTACCCGGATACCTAGGCAATGAAGGCCACAGCAGCTCCTCACTAATGCTGGTCTCCTAGCCGGGGAACTGGGAGGTGGGGAGCCATATGTGGGAGACTTATTTTTCCCTACACGCTCTTTGTACATTTTGCATTTTTTTTTTTTTTTGAGACAAAGTCTTACTTGTCACCCAGACTGGAGTGCAGTGGCATGATCTCGGCTCACTGCAGCCTCCACCTCCTGGGTTCAAGCGATTGTCTTGCCTCAGCCTCGAAGTAGCTGGTACTACAGGCGCATGCTACCACGCCCGGCTAATTTTTGTATTTTTAGTAGAGATGGGGTTTCACCATATTGGTCAGGCTGGTCTCGAACTCCTGACCTCAAGTGATCTGCCTGCCTTGGCCTCCCAAAGTGCTGGGTTTACAGGTGTGATCCTCGTGGCCCCCACGCCCAGCCCATTTTGCATTTTTACACCATGTATACGTATTAGTTGTCCCCCCACCAAAAAATATATATATAGAGAGAGAGACAAAGTCTGACTCTGTCGCCCAGACTGCAGTGCTGTGGCACTTTCAGAGAAGGGACTTGGACAGGGTTTCTGGCTCGCCCTGGTCTCATTTATGGAGAGCTACTGCCCTCTGCTGGAGTATAAGAGGAATAGTCTGTTCAGTCTGTAGGTTCCCAAGCACATAAGGAGTTATGGTGAGGGCTTCCGCATTCATTCCCTTCACCTTCTGCCTTGATGGACAGAGGTTGAGTGTGAAAGAACCACAGAACCACCTCCAGGGAGGAATAGGGCTGCTCAGCTCCCCCAAAAGGATGGAGAGCAGCCTGTGACCATCAGTGGGACTGGGAGCTGGGGAGCTGGGAAACGCAAAGGCTGCCACCATAGACGTATCGGATCATAGAGGAAAAACCGACAAGAAGGCACTTGGTAATTTATGGAACTATAAATAGAAAAACATGTTTGAAACATCACTGCACTGAAAAATCAATGAGCTGATATGTCCTACAGACACCTATTATAAACTCACCCTTGCTCTATGCTATGTGTGTCAGCTGGGCTATGGGATAAAGATGTTTCAGAGTAGGGAGGGGTGCAGGAAATGAAGACTGTGGTCACAGGAGCAGCCTACCAAGGCTAGGCTGGAGGCACAAGTTACCTGCGATGCGGCTCCCGTAGGCCACGCCCACGGCACAGAAGCTGTTGTTGGGCACAGCCGCGATCTCTCCTGCACATCGCGTGCCATGGTGGTTGCCATTCTCCACATCCGGGTGGGGCATGGGGTCAGGGTCATTAGAGTTGAGGTCATAGCTACCCTCAGGGCTCTGAAATATTTTGGAGGTGACATGTGGTCATTCACTGGTTAGAGGGGATCAGGTCCTGGGGTTCAGGGACAGAAAGGAAATGGGAGTTTGGGAATCGAAGCTAGGGCGATAAGCTCATTTCTCATCGTTTCTGTTTTTGAGATGGAGTCTCACTCTGTTGCCCAGGCTGGAGTGCAGTGCCACAATCTTGGCTCACTGCAACAACTGCCTCCCAGGTTCAAGCGATTCTTCCGCCTCAGCCTCCCGAGTGGCTGGGACTATAGGTGAGCACCACCACACTTGGCTAATTTTTGTATTTTTAGTAGAGACGGGGTTTCACCATCTTGGCCAGGCTGGTCTCAAACTCCTGACCTCCTGATCCGCCCGCCTTGGCTTCCCAAAGTGCTGGGATTACAGGCGTGAGCCACCGCGCCCGGACCCAATAAGCCCATTTCTATCTGCAAACCACACTGGCTAAAAGATATGAGCAAAGGACACTGGGGCAAAACTGAGAAGTGCCACAGCTCCCAGCAAACTTCTCTTGCCCATTATGCGAATGTGCCTACAGCTCCACGTCTTGGGAAACCTGGAAAAAAGGCAGGTAGGGTTCCCTAGAGGCCACGCTTTAGAGAGAGGAAGGCACTCGGATTTCCAACAAGAGGGAAGTTGCCTGCAGGGGCCACTCCTTACTCCTCAGAAAAGGACTAGAACTGAGAGCAGGATTGTTCTTAGAGTTAGAGCCATCTGCTGTGCCTTGACTGGCTAGCTCGGGAAAAGAAGAGGATGAACCCCATCCCACCTCCCAGGCTCTTTTATTTGGCCCAAAGACCTCTAGAAAAGGGGACAAGACTGAGGCAACATCAAGAAGGAGGTAAGACGTGGGGGGTGAGGGGTGTCATTCCAGGGCCACTCACATAGTTGGGTGCAATGTCCTGGATGGTGTGTTCCACTCCGTCATCCACTACCACCACCGTCACCCCTCGCCCAGTCACATTGCGTTCCCACACACCCGTCACGTTGATGTCCCTGCCCGGGCTCCGTCGGTTATTCTGTAAGAGAGACAGGGTGGGAATACAGTGACACATAGCACAGCCCAGAGGGAGATGAAGTTATAGCTAGCAGCCCCTTTTCACCCTTAGCCTCCACCAAAGAGCCAGACAGAGATTGCAGACCAATAGGTCAGGTGGGAACAGAGTCAAGGAGGAGCAGGTGAGAGCTCTGCCACAGCCTTGGATTCTAGGAAAGTTTGTCATCAGTCATGGGGGATTTGGGATAAAATGGTAGCTAGGGTGAAGGGTTGGATGATACACTTCTTTTTTTTTTTTTTTTTTTGAGACGGAGTCTTGCTCTGTCACCCAGGCTGGAGTGTGGAGTGCAGTGGCACGATCTTGGCTCACTGCAAGCTCCACCTCCCGGATTCATGCCATTCTCCTGCCTCAGGCTTCCGAGTAGCTGCGACTACAGGCGCCTGCCACCACGCCTGGCTAATTTTTTGTATTTTTAGTAGAGACGGGGTTTCACCGCGTTAGCCAGGATGGTCTTGATCTCCTGACCTCATGATCTGCCCATCTCAGCCTCCCAAAGTGCTGGGATTACAGGCGTGAGCCACCGCGCCGGGCCAGATGATACACTTCTTATGGCAATGGTAGTATCGTATCACTTATGTCATAGTGTTTACCATGTGTCAGGCATGGTTCTAAGTGCTACACATGTATACATTCACTTACCCTAACCATAACTCTATGAGGTGGGCACTATTACAATCTCCACTTTACAGATGGAGAAGCTGAGGCACAGAGTTTAAGCAGCTTGCCCAAATGCACATGCTAGTAAGTGGCAGAGCTGGACCATGAGCCCAGGCAGCCTGGCTGCACCATCTGTGCCCTGAGCACTGCAGAACACCGGCCTCTAGAAGACAGCAGAAGGGAGGGAGAGCCTAGGGAAACACCACAGAACCGGGAAATGGTCCCTCAGGCAAAGGATGAAGGTGACTGAAGAGTGATATAGTCAAAAGCCCACTAAAGAACCGGACTGGAACCTACGCACCTGAAACTGCAAACTGCAGGACTGGACTCACCAGGTGCCATTGCTGCGGGTACTTGGGGTCATTGAAGTGGACGCTGCGCTTGGCCCTCCTTAGCAGCCTCTGCTCTGAGTGCCAGCGCACAGCTTCATGCCCAGCCAACACAGCCTCCACCTGCTGCCGGATGGCCTCCACCTCCAGGGCTGGCCTGTGCCCAGCAGGCTGGACAAAGAGGTAGTGTCCCTGAAGCTCTCCGATGCGTCCAGCATTCACCAGCCCTGCTGCCTGGGCCAAGGCATCCGCCTGCTGCTCCAGAGTCTCTTCCCCCCCGTCACCTTCCAGGCTTTCCAGGTGCACAGCCCAGCTCGGCCCCCCTGGGCCCTGGCCATCAGGCCCACCTGTCCCTGCCAGGCCCATGACCCAGGGAACCAGTAAGAAGAGCCCGGCTAATTCCAGCCAGAGGCAGGTGGGCAGGCCCAGGGGGGCATCCAAGTGTGGCACTTTCTGCCTCCCCTTCGGCATCAGAGCAGTGGACTGCAGACAAAGAAAAAGGATGTGGAAGAGATCAAAGAGCTGGTAACTGCAGGAATCTGAGAGGGAGATGCTGAGCCATCCATGTGTTCCCCCTGGAAGTCCCCAAGCCATGCCTTTTAAATTATGAAACATTTGATCCTCTCTTTTTGTTCACATCTATCCCTGACCAACAGGGATAAGCCCCCAGGTGGAGTGTGGGCCAGCACTAACACCAGCGGATGGCCTCCCACAGCAAGACAGCCAATCCTCACGACACCAGCTAATCCAGCAGGAGGTCCAGTTGCTCACAGGCACTGCGAGCAACCCCTGTTGCCACCCACAGGGCTCAAAGCACACATCGCTTCCACAAACTACTGGCTGCATCGTGACTGTTCTTTAGCAGAGACAACCCCTTCACCCCTACATTTAGAGGGGACATAAATCTTTCCCAGCTGACTCCTCAGTCCAGTTGTCCTCAAGGCTAATTCCCCATAACAGGGCCCCGTGCCCACCTGGATTCTACATGAGGTTGAGCTCCTGGTCTGGCTAACCACGTCACACTCATGTTGTGCAAATAGAGAAAAGGCATCACTTTCACTGTGAGTAGTGTTGACTCAGCAAAGGCTACAGACCTGTGGGATCCAAGAACAGAAGAAATAATGTCCCACCAATCCCAGGGCAACAAGCTGAGGTTAGATAAACTCCAGGACCAGGAACCAAAGAAACTTCATTAATTGTCATTTCCAAAGATCTAAAATCGGTCATAGACTGGAGCAGAACTGGTACGGTGAGGCCAAATCAGTATAACACCCAAAAAACCCACTTCCTGTGCTATCGTGCCACCCTCTTTTCATTTTGTTCCCCAGAGGCCTAGCAAAAAACTGTTACCAAAATGCCTCTTGAAAGAGTAGGTAATAACGTCCTAGAAGTCCAGGTGGTAGCTAACTTCCTGATTTGTGTATCCCAGAAGGATACCAGGGAAAGTGAAAGGAGGGAGGCGGCAGGGGCGAAACAGGGAAAGCCAGAGAGTGCAAACAAAACAGAACAGGCACCAAGGACAAGCGGGCAACCAGGAGAGAACGAATGACGAGAGAACCTCACTAAGCAGCTACTCCTGTACTGAGCTCAGGAGGCTGGCTTCAAGGTGAGGACTCAGACTCCAGACTGGGACTCCAATTGCCTGGGTTTGACAGAACCAGGGAATTGGTCTCAGGAGCCCTCAAAAAAAAAAAAAAAAAAGAGCCAAGTTAGAACTGGGGGACAGACAAATGGGGTGGCAGGACATGTGTGTACCTATGGTGGCTGGGCTCCTTTAAAAGCCTTTGCTCTCCACTGAGTCCACCCTGGGGCAGGGCTTAGTACTCAGATACACACCCAAGCGGCTCTACCTCAAAGCATTCCAGAAAAATGGGAATTTTACTGAAAGGCTTCCTGGAAAGGAGAACTTATGCCACCTCTCCTTTACCTCTAAAAATCTTCATACTACATTTCTTCCTCTAGTTTTCTCTTAGGTTTCCAGGCATATTCCCTCTCAATCCCTCCCTGCCCCCGGGAGCCTCAATTCTCCCAAGATATTTAGGTGTCTTCTCCAGTCTGCATACTCTACTAAGTAAACAAACTAACAAACAAAACCCTTGTTAGCCAGACAGTGGCCCCGCTAGGCAGACTCCTTCAGACTCAGTAGATCCCACCACAGATGTCAGGAAGAAAGAGAAGCAGGAGCTCCTTCTGTCTACTAGTGGCAAGGCAGCATTTTTATCCCCCAGGCTTCTGGGAAAGGAACCTTAAATGCCTTCTGAAAGCAGGTCTCAACCTCTCCCAACGGCTAGGCCTCCCTTTACAGCTCTTAATTGACAAGGAAGAAGAGAATGGGCAGCCCGGAGTCCAGATCCTGCTCCCAAGCGACTGTCTTCGCTGTTCCACACCCGGCTCCTAGAAGCCAGCTTGGGTACCGGGTCAGTTTCCCGATTCTCCCTCCGTCGGCCTCGATCGCTCCGTGCAATGTGCCCCTCTCCTCATTAGCACCCACATTATCCAGGAATCCTGGGCCCTGGGTCCCCATCTCCTTGTGGTCCCCCACGTCAGGACCTCAGGCACCCTCTGTGCATCTCCCTCATCCTCAGACGCCGGCTTCCCCCACTTCTGGGCCCCCCTGACTACCCAGGTCCAGCTCCACACCTAGTTCCCAACTCACCGGCCCGGCCGCAGCTGCCGCCGCCTCCCTGCGGAAACTCGCGGCTTCCCGGGAGCCGGAGGAGCAGTGACAGCAGCATCACTTCCGCCCGCGGCGCAGCCAATCAGCGCGGCGCCTGCGGCCCGGCGACCCCCGCGGGCCACAGCAACCGGCGCCCGGGGTCCGGCTCCCGCGGGCGGCCTACGCAGGCAGGGGCCGTGCGGGCGCTGGGGGCTGAACCCGCGGGCTCCGCCTCCCCGAGTCCTCGGGGCATCTTCCACATGGTCCCTCTTCAGAAGGCTCTCCTTCATGGCGTCCTCTGTAAAGGGCATCTCGGTTCCGACCTTTAAAAGCCATTCGTTGCTCTTCTCCTGACCGCCATGGCCCCGACTGTCCCTGTAATCTTCCCAGAGGGGATCCTGCCCACCCAGGTCGCCTTCCTTCTCGCAGTCGGCTCTCCCTTCTTCCCCGCGCCCCGGGAGAGTCCACCTGTATCTCAGGGGTCTCCCGCAGCATCCCCGTGCCCCGGCGGCGCCAGCTGTCGCCGCCAGAGGGCGCCGTCGGGGGCGGCGCGGCGCCACCGCGGCCTCTCCTCTCGCGGCCGGAGCCTCGCCCCCTCCGCTCGTGCCGCCGGAAGTGGGAGGTGCCGCGCGCGGGCCGGCGCTCGACCCCTCCCCCCGTGGCTCGGCCGCCCCCTCCCCCCGCTCCGCCCGCTCAGGTGCGTCCCGTCCCTCCCCCACTTTCCTCCCGGGGGCGCGGCGCGGGAGGTGTGTGCGGGGCGAGCGTGGGTGGGGGTTGCGGGGCGAGGGCCGGGCATGGGGGTCGGGTGGGGGGCGTGGAGGGTGCTGTGAGAACCGAGGCGGGGGTCCCGGCCTAGAAGTGGGACGGGGGGGTGGCTGGCAGCGGGGTGGGGGGGCCGAGGGGAAGGGGTGGAGGGGGGTCTGGTCCGAGCCAGCGGCCAGCCTAGCAGTCCGCTGTGGGGGGTGGCCAAGGCCACCCAGCGCCGCTTCCCCCCATTGTCCCCTTCCCGTCTGTCCCCTGTTCTCGCCCGAGGACCCGTGGCTCCGGCGCCTCTGCTTCGCTGGTGGTCGCCCCGGGTTGCGGAGTTCATTTTGGTACACTCGACCCTCCAGCCAGCTGTTCCTACCCGCGCCACGGGCTCTCTAGCCACGGAGTTGCATGCATGACCCTTGTCCTGGGGTTTCGTTCACCGGGCGCAGAGGACCCCCAGCCCTGGGCTATGTTGGAGACGGGATGTTTGCACCTGAGGGAGCAGCAATGGCGGTTTGGGCCCATTTTCTCCCAGGAGCTTTGTATAATGAGGGAAACTGAGGCACAGAGGGTCTGTGGGCTGTGACTGAGGTGTTGACACAGCCCCATCTACCTATCTGCCCCATGCGCTCTTCAGTGTTCCGGGGGGAATACCTGTGATGCTGTTAAAATAAAAGCAAGAATGCAAACTAACCCTATGTTCATCCCCACCTCCCAAGTATTTTGATTTTCTTTTCTCCTCATAAGGTCATAAGTTTGCTCTGCGGCATAAAAGATGACCTTTTGATTTTTAAAAAAGGCGTCCGTCCCAGTTCCCTTACTTGTGTTACCATGTTTTTTACCTTGTCTTTTTCACTCTAGAGAACCCAGGATTCTTTTTTGCACCACTAGTCACTCTGAAGAGTCTGTTCTTTGCTCAATTAGTGGGTATCAGGCCTTTCCCATCTGTGGGGAGCACGCTGACAGTAAAAGATGCACCCTGGATTGCCCAGTATTGCATTAATTGTTGACTTACAGGCAGACACCTTCAAAAACTTCACTTAAATTAATGGAGAATGCTTTGAATGTAACAGCCATAAAGTGATTTAAAAACATGAGATCTGATTGATACTAGGCCGAAAGGTACATCTTTTATTAAAAATGATAGCAGACAAGGTAGGCCTGGGACCACTTGGAAGATCCTGGCAGACTAAGATGTATTGTTTGAAATGACTACATTTCTGCCAAAAGTTAAAATAGGATCTTTGCACAGACTCCTAGATATTTATGTAAATACAGTGACTCCTGAGGATTGCTGCCCACTAGGACACTAGGACTTTGCATACAATGTCTCTTTTAGTACTCTTAAGTATTTTCTCCCGGAGCCCAGGGTTTTGTGTTTCTTTACTGCAACAGCTCTGTTATGTGGACATTCTGAGGGGGGAGAGATACATTTGTTTTAAACTTTGGAAACTTGTAGCCTGTAATTTGTTTCTGAATGTACAGAGCATAATGGCAGCGTCTGAGGTTGCTGGTGTTGTGGCCAATGCCCCCAGTCCTCCGGAATCTTCTAGTTTATGTGCTTCCAAATCAGACGAAGGTCTCCCAGATGGTCTAAGGTAATGTGTGGACTCCTGACTGGGAAGATTCATTTGGGTAAAGGGTTTTTGAGATGGTCTTGTGTAGCTGGTCTTTCTTTTTGGCTCTGATGGCACTGCACTAGCTTTTTAAAGGTACAGTACTGTCTGATCTATCTTTGTATTTCTGGTATCCAACACAGCACCTGATACTCAGCAGGTGTGCTAAATGTTTGGGGAATAAATAGAATAGAATACATGGGGTCAAACTCATTAAAAAATGCAAACATTTTCCAGCCCTTTCCTACGTGGACTGTATGTTCATTTAACCATATGTTTATATGTTATATATGAGAAATGTTATATCGGTATGTGTACATGGATATCTAAATATGTATACATACAGATACACAATTACCCAAACTTACATCTCATAGTAGCTAATATGATACATTGTTATGTACAGTGTTGAACTAAATTAGCTATATAGTCATCCCACAGTATATGCTGGAGATTGGTTCCAGGACCCCTACTGAGGATACCAAAATCTATAAATGCTCAAGTCCCTTACATAAAATGGTGTAGTATTTTATCTGGGATAGGCATATGCCCACCCTACTTAAAGCTATTAAAAAGATAAAAAATAAATAAAGTGGTGTAGTATTTGCATATAACCTATGCATGTCCTCCCATATACTTTAAATAATAAGTTATTTACAACAACTAATACAATGTAAATGTTATGTAAATAGTTGTGTTGTTTAAGGAATAATGACAGGTAAAAAAGTTTGTACATGTTCAGTACAGATGCAACCATCCAATTTTTCTCTGAAAATTTTTTTAATGGTTTCAAATCTATTTCACTTTTCTTTTTTTGAGATGGAGTCTCACTCTGTTGGCCCAGGCTGGAGTGCAGTGGCGCGATCTCGGCTCACTGCAAGCTCTGCCTCCCGGGTTTATGCCGTTCTCCTGCCTCAGCCTCCCCAGTAGCTGGTACTACAGGCGCCCGCCACCACGCCCAGCTAATTTTTTGTATTTTTAGTAGAGGCGGGGTTTCACCGTGTTAGCCAGGATGGTTTCGATCTCCTGACCTCGTGATCCGCCTGCCTCGGCCTCCCAAAGTGCTGGGATTACAGGCGTGAGGCACCACGCCCAGCCTTTTTTTTTTTTTTTTTTGAGATGGAGTCTCGCTCTGTTGCCCAGGCTGGAGTGCAATGGCGTGATCTCAGCTCACTGCAACCTCCGTCTCCTGGGTTCAAACGTCTCCTGGATTCCCTTGCCTCAGCCTCCCGAGTAGCTGGGATTACAGCCACCCAGCACCACGCCTGGCTAATTTTTGTATTTGAGTAGAGACGGGGTTTTGCCACGTTGACCAGGCTGGGTATTTTACTTTTCAGTGATTTATTTTTATATTTTAAAAAATGGACACAATAATTGTACGTATTCATGGGGGTACATAGTGATGTTGTGGTGTATGTGGTGTATAGTGATCAGATCAGGGTAGTTAGCATGTCCATCATCACAAACATTTATCCTTTTGAATATTTTCAGTCCATGGTTAGTTGAGTCCATGAATGTGGACCACATTCTACATAAAGAGGCTGACTGTGTATTCTTCCTCAACTCTTTGTTTTGTTTTTGAGAGAGACTCTTGCCCTGTCCCCCAGACTGGAGTACAGTGGTGCGATCTTGGCTCACTGCGACCTCTGCCTCCCGGGTTCAAGTGATTCTCCTGCCTCAGCCTCCCTAGTAGCTGGGATTATAGGCACCTGCTTGGTAGCCCGGCTAATTTTTGTATTTTTAGTGGAGACGGGGTTTCACCATGTTGACCAGACTGGTCTTGAACTCCTGACCTCAAGCGATCTGTCCGTCTTGGCCTCCCAAAGTGCTGGAATTACAGGGATGAGCCACTGCACCTAGCTCCGTCAATTTTTTTGTTTTTTTTTTTTGTTCTTGAGATGGCGTCTTGCTCCGTCACCCAGGCTGGAGTGCAGTGGCGCGATATCCGCTCACTGCAACCTCTGCCTCCCGAGTTCAAGCGATTCTCCTGCCTAAGCCTCCCGAGTAGCTGGGACAACAGGCGCCCGCCACCACACCCGGCTAATTTTTTGTATTTTAGTAGAGGCAGAGTTTCACCATGTTGTCCAGGTTGGTCTCGATCTCCCGACCTCGTGATCTGCCCGCCTCAGCCTCCCAAAGTGTTGGGATTACAGGCATGAGCCACCGCACCTGGCCGTCCCTCAACTCTTTTCTAGTGTACCTGGGTCCCCTAATACAGTAGCTAACACTTAACTACAGTTCTATACGTGGTAACACATTTAATCTTCACAACAGTCCCAGGAGGTAATATTATTATTCGCATTTACCGGTGAGGAAACTGAGACACAGAGAGGTTAGTAATTTGCCCAAGGTTTCCAAGCTATGTTGGAGTCAGAGTTTTGATAAATAAAATCAACTTCATACACTAGTAATAATGGCAGCTAAGGTTTATTGAATGTTTACTATGTGCCAGGCACTGTACTGAGTACTTTGTGTGCATTGTCTCATGTAATCCTCACAACAGTCCTGTTAGGTGGATAGTATTATTTCTGTTTTACAAATGAGGTAACTTGCCGAGAGTCAAGCAGCTTGTAAATGGTGGGCGGAGTCAGGATTCAAACTCAGGTACTGTATATGCCTGAATTTTTAATTAAGCACCCCCTCACAGTTAACTCCCAGCGGGAAGGAATCAGCTTCGAGTGTTTTTATTAATATTATTGAGACAGGGTCTCCCTCTGTCATCCAGGCTGGAGTACAGTGGTGCGATCATGGCCTACTGCAGCCTGCACCTCCTGGGCTTAAGCAGTCCTCTCACTTCAGCCTCCCAAGTAACTGGAGCTACAGGTGCATGCCACTACACTTGGCTAATTTTTAAATTTTTTTGTAGAGAGAGGGTCTTGCTATGTTTCCCAGGCTAGTCTTGAACTCCTGACCTCAAATGATCCTCCTGCCTTGACCTCCCAAAGTGTTGGGATTACAGGCATGAGCCATTGCTCCCCACCGAGGTATTCTTTCAGTTGTTTTATTTTGAACTGGTACGACTGAGGAAACAAAGATGCATCAACTTGAATCCCCATTGCTGGTTGGGTATGGTTAAGAGTGTCAGTTATAGAATTAGTTTAAAAAAAGAGGGTGGGGCCAAAGAAATTAAACATAGGCGTAATTCCTGGGTGAAAGATGTACAATTGTGAATGTTGGATGTCATTGTAAATATGCTTTAAAGACCACTTTAAAAAGCAGTACCTCACTTCAGCCTGGGTGACAAAGTGAAACCCTGTCTCAAAAAATAAAAAAATAAATAAAAAATAAAAGCAATACCTTGAATGGCTGTGACAAGTGACAGAATACCCTAATGTTAAGCATATGTATACTTACTGTGTGGGATAAAATTTCTATTGACAGCTTCAATTTTGGATGCAAAATTGTACTTTAGACAACTTAAAGTGTAGGTTCTATACTCTGGAAAACTGTTGAAGAACCTAAAAAGTGGTTCTGGTCAAAGATCTGTATAATGAGTTTGAATGAAAATTATTCTTGTGAAAGGTGAGAGAGGAATAAAAACAATACTTCTAAGTTAATATTTGATTATAATATTATGTATAACTAAATTAGTACATGTAACTAAAATATTCTAACTAGTATTAGGCTAATTCATCGGTATCCCCAAAAGTTATTAAAATTGGCACTCAAAAATTATTTGGATCTTCAGAATCATTTATGTTTGGCCATTTACTGTAGACTGTCTTTAGAACCCAGGTTTTTGGCCAGCTCACGCCTATAATTCCAACACTTTGGGAGGCTGAGGCAGGCAGATGGATCCCTTGAGTACAGGAGTTCGAGACCAGCCTGGGCAACATGGCAAAACCGTGCAAAAAATACAAAAAATTAGCTGGGTGTAGTGGCATGTGCCTGTAGTCCTAGTTACTCACAAGTCTAAGGTGGAGGATTGCTTGAGCCAAGGATGTTGAGACTGCAGTGAGCCTTGATGGTGGCACTGCACTCTAGCTTGGGTGACAGAGTTTAGACCCTCTCTAAAAACAAAACCAAAAAACAAAAAACTAGGTCTTAACCACCAAGCTATACTACCTGCATACGGGATAGAAATCATTGGATTGAAACTAAGTTCTTTCATTATGATAGTCGGGAGGGTTTACATAGTCTACTTTTGTTCTTCTAGTAGTTATGTTGAAAGTATTATATACTTTTCTTTTTATCTTATGTGTTTGATAGCACGAAAGACTCTGCACAGAAGCAGAAGAACTCGCCTCTGTCGAGTGTAAGTAGCCAAACAATAACCAAGGAGAATAACAGAAATGTCCATTTGGAGCACTCAGAGCAGAATCCTGGTTCATCAGCAGGTGACACCTCAGCAGCGCACCAGGTGGTTTTAGGAGAAAACTTGATAGCCACAGCCCTTTGTCTTTCTGGCAGTGGGTCTCAGTCTGATTTGAAGGATGTGGCCAGCACAGCAGGAGAGGAGGGGGACACAAGCCTTCGGGAGAGCCTCCATCCAGTCACTCGGTCTCTTAAGGCAGGGTGCCATACTAAGCAGCTTGCCTCCGGGAATTGCTCTGAAGAGAAATCCCCACAAGCCTCCATCCTAAAGGAAGGTAACAGGGACACAAGCTTGGATTTCCGACCTGTAGTGTCTCCAGCAAATGGGGTTGAAGGAGTCCGAGTGGATCAGGATGATGATCAAGATAGCTCTTCCCTGAAGCTTTCTCAGAACATTGCTGTACAGGTCAAGTGTCAAGTTTCTGCTACTAAAATGTAATTGGGGGGTGGTGGGGTTCAGGGTGGGAGATATTTCTTCATATTTGGTGGAGAACTTGCTGGCTTGTTTTGTTTTTTGTTTTTTTTTGCTAGCAACCATCATACTACTCTCATACAGTGCCATACAATGACTTCATTCTGATGTTCAGTAAATAAGAAAGCCAGTAGCCATTGTCTAATCTTATGGCAAGTAGGAACTTTATGACCTACGTGTAGTCTCTTTCACTGAGTAACTGATGAGTGCAGGACATTAGCATTCATATTTATCATCTTCAACCTTGCAGGAAGAATCCTTGTTAATTCTCTGAGTCACATCTTAAGAAGTACAGTGTATCCTGCCTTCTAGTGATGGGTGTGCTTTGTTGTAGGAGAGAGTATGGGCACAACAGACTGTAGAGGGCAGACGTCTCATCTCAGACTTGAGGCTTTCTCTCAGTCAGTCATTGGGTCTTGTTTGGGTTATTTTGTGGGACCGATGATTTAAATGCAGCGTGGATGTTGGTGTCCATTTGCCAGAACTACATTGCTTAGCTTGCTTGGAAGCTGGTAAGGGGAAAGAGCAAAAAGTTAGTTACCTGTGGCGGAATTCTAGGTGTTAGTGATTCTGCCTCTTTTAAAGTGTCTCTGAATGATTCTAAATATAACTTTTTTCTTTTATAGACTGACTTTAAGACAGCTGATTCAGAGGTAAACACAGATCAAGATATTGAAAAGAATTTGGTAAGTATTTAAACTGTCCTTGTTATATGAAGCCATTATCAAATAGAAGATCTAGAGGCATATCATCTCAGTTGGAAAAGGTGCAGGAGTCCCTTTCATAAAATTCCTGACAGATGGTCAGGTGACTTTTCCTTGATCACTTCCAAAGATGGGAAGCTTACTACCTCACAAAGCAACCAGTTACGTTTAAAAAAAAAATAGCTCTTATTGGCCAGGCACAGTGGCTCACACCCATAATCCTAACATTTTGGGAAGCCGAAGTGGGTGGATCGCTTGAGCCCTGGAGTTTGAGACCAGCCTGGGCAACACAGTGAAACACCATGTCTACAAAAAATACAAAAATTAGCCAGGTGTGGTGGTGCATGCCTATAGTCCTAGCTACTCAGGAGTCCTAGCTACTCAGGAGACAGGTGGGAGGATCACCTGTTCACCTGAGCCAAGGAGGTCGAGGCTGTGTGAGCCGTGATTGTGCGATTGTACTGCAGCCTGGGTGACAGAATGAGACCCTGTCTCAAAAAAAATTAAAAAAAAAAAAAAAAAAAGGCCGGGCACAGTGGCTCACGCCTGTAATCCCAGCACTTTGGGAGGCCAAGGCAGGCGGATCACCTGAGGTCGAGAGTTTGAGACCAACCTGGCCAACGTGGTGAAACCCCATCTCTACTAAAAATACAAAAATTAGCTGGGCGTGGTGGTGTGTGCCTGTAATCCCAGCTACTCGGGAGGCTGAGGCAGGAGAATGGCTTGAACCCAGGAGGCAGAGGTTGCAGTGAGCCAAGAATGCACCACTGTACCCCAGCCTGGACAACAGAGAAGCTCCATCTCAAAAAACAAAAATGAAACCTCTTATTAGATTTTATTCTGAGATGAAGATAAAACCCTTATAACTTCTTGCTTCAGGCCGGGTGTGGTGACTCACACCTGTAATCCTAGCACTTTCTCAGAGGCTGAGGCGGGTGCATCACCTGAGGTCAGGAGTTTGAGACCAGCCTGACTAACATGGTGAAACCTCGTCCCTACTAAAAATACAAAAATTTAGACCAGGCACGGTGGCTCACGTCTGTAATCCTAGCGCTTTGGGAGGCTGAGGCAGGCAGATTGCCTGAGCTCAGGAGTTCGAGACCAGCCTGGGCAACATGGCGAAACCCCATCTCTACTAAAAATACAAAAAATTAGCCAGGTGTGGTGGCGTGTGCCTGTAATCCCAGCTACTTGGGTGGCTGAGGCATGAGATTAGCTTGAACCTGGGAGGCAGAGATTGCAGTGACCCGAGATCGTACCACTGCACTCCAGCCTGGGTGACAGAGTAAGACTCTCTCAAAAACAAACAAACAACAACAACAACAAAAAAATTAGCCTGTAATCCCAGCTACTTGGGAGGTTGAGGCAGGAGAATTGCTTGAACCCAGGAGGCTGAGGTGGCAGTGAGCATCTTGCTTTAGGCCGGGCGCAGTGGCTCATGCTTGTAATCCCACCACTTTGGGAGGCCGAGGCGGGTAGATCACGAGGTCAAGAGATTGAGCCCATCCTGGCCAATATGGTGAAACCCCATCTCTACTAAAAATACAAAAATTAGCTGGGTGTGGTGGCGCATGCCTCTAGTCCTAGCTACTCAGGAGGCTGAGGCAAAAGAATTGCTTGAACCCGGGAGGTAGAGGTTGCAGTGAGCTGAGATTGCACCACTGCACTCCAGCCTGGTGACAGAGTGAGAATCTGTCTCAAAAAAAAAAAAAAAAAGTTCTTATTGTAGCTTTCTCTTGAGCTTTATGGAATAAATCCAGTTCCTTTCCTGCTTGTTAGCTGTGTGTATGTTTGAAGTTTTTTTTATGCCTCCTGCTCTTATTCTCTTACTCCCCAAGTTCAAACCTTTCCAGGTGAAACATCCTCAGATGTTTTTAGTATTCTTTTTGATACTATTTTGATACTATTTTCCATTTCTTTATCATCATTCTGGTTGCTTTCACTTAAACATGTTCTATTTTATCAATATTTGTTTTAAAAAGTGATCTTGAGAACCATATATAATAGTACAGATACAGTATAATTACTTTATAATACAGTGGAATCTCTCAGTATCTCTCATTCTAGACACTATTTCTTAAGCTTACATTGACTTATTTTGGCAGTTTTTTTCATACTGTTAAGCTTTTAGTCAAATTCCATCCAGTCTTTTTTTCATGTATTATTTACTTGTGTCTTTTTAATTTTATCCCCAGATAGTTGGCTTTTGAAGAGAACGTCACACTTACCTTTGTTAAAATGCTCCCTTTGATCCATCCCTGGCCTTTTGTGGCTAAAACTTCCACCTTTAAGTATATGGATATCTAAATGTACACTTTTTAAAGGGAAGGTAATGCTGGGAAAGGCACCCTAGGAAGAGGTCTTTAGGGTAAGATATGTTAATTTATGAAGAGTGGTATAAAAAGGGAAAGTGCTTGTAGCAACCAGATAAGAGAGTGGATATTTGGTGCAAGTTGAAGAAATTGAAGGGCATACGGAAAAAAGTTACTGGTGTACATTAACCAGATGAAGCCAAGAAAAGTTTTAAAATAGAGACTAGCAACTTGGGACTTAATTGTAACAGTCAAGTAGATGAAGCAGGAACGAATGGAAACCCAGCAAGTTACTGGGCCAGAAGAGGCCCAGGGTTGAGTTTTGTTTGGCTCTACCTTTTGGGTGGTAGTGAGGTCCACATGCTTTTAAAAAGGCAGTGAGGCCGGGTGCAGTGGCTCACGCCTGTAATCTCAGCACTTTGAGAGGCCAAGGCAGGGGTATCACCTGAAGTCAGGAGTTCAAGACCAGCCTGGCCAACATGGCAAAACCCCATCTCTACTAAAAATACAAAAATTAGCCGAACGTGGTGGCGGGCGCCTGTAATCCCAACTACTCTGGAGGCTGAGGCAGAGAGAATGGCTTGAACTCGGGAGGCAGAGGTTGCAGTAAGCTGAGATTGCACCACTGCACTCTAGCCTGGGCGACAGAGTGAGACTCTGTCTCAAAAAAGAATAATCTACTGGTTTCAACTTTTCTTTGGTTAAGATCCTCTTTCAGAATCTTTTGGAAACTTTGAATTCTTGTCTCAGAAAAATATATACATTCATCAGTTGCAGAGAGTTCAAAGATTCCGAGGTCCACCTGTAGAATCCAGGTTCAGAATCCCTGGAAAGGTGTGATGCTGAGTAATCAGCTGTTTGGGACACGTTAGTCACATTTCAGTACATGGACTAAAGATTAGCTTGTCCCAAAGCCAAGGTCCTATCTTGAGAGCCTTTTTTATTTTTTATTTTATTTATTTATTTTGAGATGGAGTCTTGCTCTGTCGCCCAGTCTGGACTGCAGTGGCACAGTCTCTGCTCACTGCAACCTTTGCCTACCAGGTTCAAGTGATTCTCCTGCCTCAGCCTCCCGAGTAGCTGGGATTACAGGCATGTGCCACCATGCCTGGCTAATTTTGTATTTTTAGTAGAGATGGGATTGCACTATGTTGGCCAGGCTGGTCTCGAACTCCTGACCTCAGGTGATCCACCCATCTCAGCTTCCCAAAGTGCTGGGATTACAGGCGTGAGCCACTGCGCCCAGCCTTGAGAGCCTTTTGTTAAAATGATTATAATATGATATTTTCCTCATTTGTTTTAAAAAATTTTTTCTTTGAAAATCGTTATTATTTAATGAAAAAATTCAGTTTAGTGCTCTCAGTTTAAATATTATATGGGCTACTTCATACTAAATGTGTTTTAAGTTGACCCTCTTCAAATTTTAGTGTCCCTTTGAAAGGTAACCATTGATTTTCTTGATTTACTGACATGGGAGTGGCAGAGCTAAACTGTTTTCAGAAGCACTTCTATTTATTTATTTATTATTGTTATTTTTTGATAGAGACCAGGTATTACTATGTTGCCCAGGCTGGTCTTCAGCTTCTGGCCTCAAGCAGTCTTCCTGCCTTGGCCCCTCAAAGCTGAGGTTGTAGGCTGGAGCCACCGTGCCTTGCCTAGAAGTCTCTCTTCTAATCCCAACTTTATATGAAAGCTTGCTGAGTTGTTCAGTCTGAATACCAGGTTCCCAGGCCTCTTTAGTGGATCCATCAGTTTTCAGTGTTGTTAACCAGTAAGGGATCATGTTCCCGGACGCTTTTTTGAGACAGTCTTGCTCTATCGCCTAGGCTAAAGTGCAGTGGCACGATCTCAGCTCACTGTAACCTCTGCCTCCCAGGCTCAAGCAATCATCCCACCTCAGCCTCCCAAGTAGCTGGGACTACAGTGGAGTACTGGCATGCCCAGCTAATTTTTGTATTTTTTTAGAGTCCAGGTTTTGCCATGTTGCCCAAGCTGGTCTCGAATTCCTGAACGCAAGTGATCCGCCCACCTCAGCCTCCCAAAGTGCTACAGTTATAGGTGTGAGCCACCATCCCCAGTCAATCTCATCATATTTTACTGAATATAGCCACATATGGCTAGTAGAGTAGCTTCATTATTGGATAGTGCGGTCATAGAGCTCTATACAATGCCTTGGACAGGCACTGGTGAATGTTTCTTGTGATTAAATTAGGAAATAAGCTTTTCTTGTCTTGTTCATAATAGGATAAAATGATGACAGAGAGAACCCTGTTGAAAGAGCGTTACCAGGAGGTCCTGGACAAACAGAGGCAAGTGGAGAATCAGCTCCAAGTGCAATTAAAGCAGCTTCAGCAAAGGAGAGAAGAGGAAATGAAGAATCACCAGGTATTTTGCTTATATTGAAATTGTCAATGAGTTAAGCAACAGTCTCTGATCAAACTTTAATTTTTTTAAAAAACTTTATTTATTTATTTATTTTTGAGACAGAGTCTCACTCTGTCACTCAGGCTGGAATGTGGTAGCATAATCTTGGCTCACTGCAGCCTCTGTCTCCTGGGCTTAAGTGATCTTCCCACCTCAGCCTCCCAAGTAGCTGGGAACACAGGTGCGTGCCACTATGCCTGGCTCATTTTTTGTATTTTTGGTAGAGACGGGGTTTTGTCATGTTGCCCAGGCTGGTCTTGAACTCCAGACTCAAGAAATCCACCCGCCTTGACCTCCGAAAGGAGGCCTTTTTACTTCAGTTAACTCAAAAATAAAATTAAAGTTTGAGCCATCCATGCCTGGCTCAAACTTTAATTTTATTTTTGAGTTAATTGAAATAAAAAGGCAAGGCGGGGTGTGGTGGCTCACACCTGTCATCCCAACACTTTGAGAGGTTGAGGCAGGTGGATCAGTTGGGTCCAGGAGTTCGAACCAGCCTGGGCAACATGGCAAAATGCCATCTTTACCAAAAATACAAACAATGAGCCGGGCATGGTGGTGCGCACCTGTGGTCCCAGCTACATGGGAGGCTGAGGTGGGAGGATCGCTTAAACGCAGGAGGCAGAGGTTGCAGTGAGCCGAAATTGTGCCACTGCACTCCAGCCTGAGTGACAGAACGATACCCTGTCTCAAAAAAAGTATTAATACTCATAGACTTTTTTTTTTTTTTTGAGACGGAGTCTCGCTCTGTCACCCAGGCTGGAGTGCAATGGCACAATCTCGGCTCACTGCAAGCTCCGCCTCCTGGATTCACGCCATTCTCCTGCCTCAGCCTCCCGAGTAGCTGGGACTACAGGTGCCCGCCACTATGCCTGGCTAATTTTTTGTATTTTTTTTAATAGAGACAGGGTTTCACCGTGTTAGCCAGGATGGTCTCGATCTCCTGACCTCATGATCCACCTGCCTCAGCCCCCCAAAGTGCTGGGATTACAGGTGTGAGCCACTGCGCCAGACCACTCGTAGACTTTTAATAGAGAATGTTCGGATAAATTAGATACATCCATATGTTATACAGCTATTTTTGAATTAGATCGATATTTATTGACATAATACATTCATGTCAAGTAAAAGAAATCAGAATGCAAAATAATGTATGTAAAATGACCCCATTTAAAAAAAGAAACAACAACAACAAAGAAATGCATACCTAAGTATACTTGTCTTTGTGTGAGCATAGAGAAAGATGTGAAAGCATAATACAAAGCAGTTAACACATTGATTACTCTTATGGGTGGAAGTGGTATGAAGTGGGGGAGTGACTCTTTATCACCTTTGTATTATTTTACTTTTTTTTTTTTTTGAGACTGGATCTTGTTCTGTTGCCCAGGCTGGAGTGTAGTGGGTACAATCAAGGCTCACTGTATCTTTGACTTTCTGGGCTCAAGCTATCCTTCCACCTCAGCCTCTCGAGTATCTGGACTACAGGCATGTGCCACCACACCTGGCTAATTTTTTTTATTTTTTGTGAGACAAGATCTCTGTATGTTGCCTAGGCTGGACTCGAACTCCTGGACACAGTGATCTTCCTGTCTTGGGTTCCCAAAGTACAAGGATTATAGGCATGAGCTACTGTGCCTGGCCTGTTTGACTTCTTATTTAAAAAAAAAAAAAAGTGTGCGTTTGTACATATGTATGTCTGTGTATATATGTGTGTGTGTATAAATGTATGTATTTGTTGTTGTTAAAGAGTAAAACAAAACCCGTACATAATAAAGTAGAATCATAACAAAATGAAACAAGACAATATTTGTTGGATGTAACAGACCCTCCCTGGTACAAGAACACCTTTCTCAGCATTCTTGACAGGTGTTCATTCAGCCTTTATTTGAACACCAGTAATGAAGAGCTTACTGCTTCACAAGGCAGTACATTCCATTTTTGAACAATTGCGATTGCTAGAAATTATTTTTCCTGTTGAGCTGAAATCTGCATTACTGTAACTTTCTCCTTTAGGTCTGAATACTGGCTTTTGGAGCTACTCATCAACCACATTCTTTCAATTCAATTTGAATTCACTAAAGTCAATACGTGAATTTGTGATAGTTGAAAATAACCTTTGCATCAAAAGAACTAACTTATTTTCTTTTTTATTTGTGTGCGACTGTAATTGTGTGGAACTCAGGAGATATTAAAGGCTATTCAGGATGTGACAATAAAGCGGGAAGAAACAAAGAAGAAGATAGAGAAAGAGAAGAAGGAGTTTTTGCAGAAGGAGCAGGATCTGAAAGCTGAAATTGAGAAGCTTTGTGAGAAGGGCAGAAGGTAACTGATGTTAAGAATAAAAACCCTGTGTGTATGTATATATGCATGAGAGGCCAGACCCGTTTGTATTTGTAGTTTCTTTCCCTTCGGTTTAATTTTTATTTGAAAAACAAGTGTACAAGTAAAAACTCTCCAATGACTTTAGCTTTTTCAGTATCAAACATTAGACTTAATAGAAAAAGGTTCAGAGATTTATTAAATACTTTGAAATAATAACAGTTAATTTTTGAGTCCCAAGTGTGGTCAAGAGTTGGATACAGGCTGGACGTAGCAGCTCACACCTATAATCCCAGAGCTTTGGGACACCAAGGTGGGAAGACTGCTTGAGGCCAGGAGTTTGAGACCAGCCTGAGCAACCTAGCAAGACCCCCTCTCTACAAAAAATATAAAAAAAAAATTAGCTGGTTGTGGTGGCACGTGGCTGTAGTCCTAGCTACTTGGGAGGCTGAGGTGGAAGAATCACTTGAGCCCAGGAGTTCCAGGCTGCAGTCAGCTGTGATTACGCCACTGCACTCCAGCTTGGGTGACAGAGCAAGACCTTCTCTCTTAAAAAAAATTTTTTTTTATATGAATCTAACACCGATCTCACTTTATAACCTGATATTTACAAGTTCAGACCATGGGACGGGCAAGTGGCTCACGCCTCTAATCCCAGCACCTTGGGAGGCCGAGGCAGGTGGATCACGAGGTCAGGAGATCGAGACCATCCTGGCCAATATGATGAAACCCCATCTCTACTAAAATACACAAAATTAGCCGGGTGTGGCGGCGTGCACTTGTAGTCTCAGCTACTCGGGAAGCTGAGGCAGGGGAATCGCTTGAATCCAGGAGGCAGGAGGCGGAGGTTGCAGTGAGCTGAGATCGTGCCACTGGACTTCAGCCTGGCAACAGAGTGAGACTCTGTCTCAAAAAAAAAAAACACAAAAAACCAAGTTCAGACCATGAGCATACTTTGAGTGATTACATTTATGTTATTCAGCATCCAAAGTAAATTTCAAACAGTAACATTGTAAGCTGTTTGTGAAAGAATTATTTAGTGGATTTGTGTCCTTTTCTGGGTACTGCAGAAAAAGCAAAGTGGGCATAGAATTTGGTCAGCTTCTCAATTTTCTAAGTTTCTTTTTTTTCTTTTTTTGAGACGGAGTCTTGCTCTGTTGCCCAGGCTGGAGTGCAGTGGCACGATCTCAGCTCACTGCAAGCTCCACCTCCCGGGTTCACGCCATTCTCCTGCCTCAGCCTCCTGAGTAGCTAGGACTATAGGCGCCCGCCACCATGCCCGGCTAACATTTTTGTATTTTTAGGAGAGACGGGGTTTCACCGTGTTAGCCAGGATGGTCTCGATCTCCTGACCTCATGATCCGCCTGCCTCGGCCTCCCAAAGTGTTGGGATTACAGGCATGAGCCACCGCGCCCAGCCAATTTTCTAAGTTTCTTAAAATGACCTGTTTGGAAATCATAATAGCTGTGAATACTCGGTTGATTTTATTTAAATTCTACCAAAATGTTTTTTGTTTATCAAAAAAATTTTGGCTTTTGCTAATGTGTCAGACTGCTGAGTTAGCAAGCTCATGTGCTGAATCATTTTCTGAGTCTCCAAGATGATAATTGTGAAGCTCAACATGAGGAATTGTGTTTGAGAGAGGGCTTGTAGACCAATCAGTTGTTCTGTTGAGAATCTAGTGATACTGAATGATTAGAAGGTGGGTCATTTGTCTATAATGATAATTTTTCAGAAATTATGAGGAGTGTACCTGGAATAGAACATTATCCCAGCCACTGTTAGTGATCAAAGCAGTTGCTCCCACCCCATGACATGGTCTCTGCCATTGTCTTCACAATCTGTCTGAGGAAGATGACCATAGGCATGTAGCAACTTAGCAGCAGATATTAAAGTGCAGAAACTGGGAAGATGAATCTGTAATGTTATTCTAAGCCCCGCAGAAAATTTCCTTTTGATGTGTGTTCTTTACATTCTTTTTTTTTTTTTTTGAGACAGTCTTGCTCTGTTGCCCAGGCTGGAGTGCAGTGGCGCAATCTCGGCTCATGCAAGCTCCACCTCCCGGGTTCAAGTGATTCTTTTGCCTCAGTCACCTGAGTATCTGGGATTACAGGTGATTGCCATCATGCCCAGATAATTTTTTAAATTTTTTTATAGAGATGAGAATCTCACTCTGTTGACCAGGCTGGTCTCAAACTTCTGGCTTCAAGCGATCCACCTGCCTTGGCCTCCCAAAGTGCTGGGATTACAGGTGTGAGCTACCGTGCCCAGCCTTTTTTTAATTTTTAATTTTTATTGTTTTTTACCTTCAACAAACTCACTTTTACTCTTTACATTCTTTATGTAACTCTACTACCTTTTCCATCTGATTGAATTGCTACAGATGGTGATTGATACTAATAATTTTGGTGTTTGTGTTCTTGAAGATCCATTTTTTTTCTTTAAATATATATGTCACGGTGTGAGAATAATGTTTTCTGCCATTCTTTCTGTTAAATGTGGGGTTCAGTTTTCCGGAAGCAGGGGGAATGTCTCTTGTAGGTATCTTTGTTCTAGCAGTGGTGTAGGTTTTGCTTAGCATTCCATCATTCATAGGAACCGGGACACATAGATTTTGGTCATTATATTATTCACCTTGGCCTGCCATAACAGAATACCACTGACTACGTGGCTTAAACAGCAGAATATTTTACAGTTCTTGGAGGCTGGAAATCCGACATAAAGATGCTGGCAGGTTTGGTTTCTGGTGAGAATCTTTTCCTGGTTTGCCGACAGCTGCCTTCTTCTGGTCTCACATGGCTTTTGCGCTATGCGTGCACATTCCTGGTGTCTCTTCCTCTTCTTATAAGGACACCAATTCTATTGGATTAGGTTCCCACTTTATGACTTCATTTAACCATAATTGCCTCCTTCAAGGCCCTGTATCCAAATATAATTACACTGGGGTTAGGGCTTCAAGATACGAGTTTTAAGGGGCACAATTCAGTCCATAACAATTGTATTTCCTGTTTATAGTGTTTTCATTCATTTGTTCAGCCAGCATTTATTGAGTATCTACTATGAGCCAGACAGTAGGGCCTGGAGAGTAAAAAGTCTTCAAAGAGATTACTGTTTATTGTGAGAGACATAGATAAACAGATGATTGCAAAATAGTGTAATGATACCATGACAGTGGTGGTATGAAAGCATCTGAAAGAGGCATATAACCCATACTGGGTAGGGGGAGTCACAGAGGGCTTCCCAGGGAATATCATTCCAGAACTGAGTCCTGAAAAATAAGGGGCAGAAGATAACCACCAAATGAAATGCATGATCCTTGGTTTGATCCTGAATGAAACAAAGTATAATTATAGGACATTTTGGAATAATTGGGAAAATTTCGATAGTGACTACGTGTTAGGTAATACTGTGTCAGTGTTATGTATTTTGGGTGTATAAACCCATGTTGTTGAAAAAAGTTTAAGAAATTTAAAAAATATTTTACATGTGATTATGACATTGTTTCATTATGTAGAAGGATGTTCTTGTTCATAAGAGATACTTGCTGAAGTTTTAGGAGTTAAGTGTCATGATGTAAATGTGGCAAAAAAAATGCAACAACTGGTAAATTTAGATGACAGGTAGATATTCATTTTATTGTTTTATTAACTTTTTCTTGGTTTGAAATTTTTGAAGAAAAAGTAGCAGGGGTCAGGGTAGGTATAGGGAAGAATTAGCCAGGCAGCAAATGAAGGAAAAGACACTGCCGGCAGGGGGCTCAGAGATGAGAGAGAAAAGCAAGCAAGACGTGAAGTGGGGGAGTGAGGCCAGATCAGAAAGGCTTTTATACTGTGTTAAGGAGTTTGGGTTTTTCCATGATAGAGATATTGAAGGATTTTAAGGGAGGAGAGTATCAAATGATACAATTTGCATTTTGTTTTTATTTTATTTTACTTTTTCATTTTTTGAGACAGAGTCTCACTCTGTTGCCCAGGCAGGAGTGCAGTGGCACGATCTTGGCTCACTGCAACCTCCACCTCCTGTGTTCAAGTGATTCTCCTGCCTCAGCCTCCTGAGTAGCTGGAACTACAGGCCTGTGCCACCATGCCCGGCTAATTTTTGTATTTTTAGTAGAGACGAGGTTTCACCATGTTGGCCAGGCTAGTCTTGAACACCTGACCTCAAGTAATGTGCCCGCCTTGGCCTCCCAAAGTTCTGGGATTACAGGTGTGAGCCATCCTGCCTGGCCTATGATTTGCATTTTCAGTAGATTACTTGGGCAGTTGGAAAATGGATTGGATTAGTGTATTTGACCAGTTAGGAGACTTATCTTGTCAGAGCCTAGGTTAGCATAATTATGGCTGAAACTAAAGTAGTGCCAGTGGGAATGAGAGAAGTGAACACATTTGTAAGACATTTAGGGGTTGCACTGATCAATGTGGGTAGACAGGATTGAGTTAGGGATAACTCCCATATTTCTGGCTTGGAAAATTAGGGAAATAATGGGGTTCTTTGATAAGATGTCTTATCTGTCTTATATGTTTTAACTTAAATTCTGCCTTCTTTGCAAAATTGCCTGTGCCATTTCTTTATGAACTGAATCTGAATTTTTTTTTTTTTTTGAGACGGAGTCTTGCTTTGTCGCCCAGGCTGGAGCGCAGTGGCGTGATCTTGGCTCACTGCAGTCTCCACCTCCCGGATTCAAGTGATTCTCCTGCCTCAGCCTCCCGAGTAGCTGGGACTACATGTGCCTGCCACCACGCCCGGCTCATTTTTTGTATTTTTAGTAGAGACGGGGTTTCACTGTGTTAGCCAGGATGGTCTCGCTCTCCTGACCTCCTGTTTCGCCCGCCTTGGCCTCCCAGCGTGCTGGGATTACAGGCATGAGCCACCTCACCTGGCCTGAAATTTTTTTTTAATGTTTTATTCTTTTAGTGCCATGTATCTGGTAATTATTTGATAAGTGTTTATTCTATCACTGGATTGGAAATTAAGGGAATTTCACATTAATATTAATTAAAGATGAATTTACTTAATAGAAATCTGCTAAGTGCTTTGTACTATTTGAAGGTAGTCACTATGTATTTCAATGTAATTATAATTTTTTTATTTTTAGAAACAGAATCTCACTCTGTTGGCCCAGCTAGACTGTAGTGGTACAGTCATGGCTCACTAAAGCCTTGAACTCCTGAGCTCAAGCCATCCTCCTGCCTCAGCTTCCCAAGTAGCTGGGACTACAGGTGTGCACCACCATGCCCATCTAAGTTTTTCTATTTTGTAGAGACTGGATCTCAGTTTGTTGGCCAGGCTGATCTCAAACTCCTGCCCTTGACCTCTCAAAATTTTAGGATTACAGGCGTGAGCCACTGTGCCTGGTCTAATTATAATTTTTAAAGGAGACAAACTGAATTTACCAAAGTGTAAAAGATCAAATATTTAGTTTAGTCATGTATTTGATTTTTTTTCTCCTGGACACCTGGCTGCTTTGTCCTGGAAATTGTCTTGCTTTTGCATGGATAATTTCTAGTTCTCAGCTTTTATCCTTCAGGTTATTGCTGGCATTAGAAAGGTGAGGTTTCCCTGTTTGTGCTCTTCCAGTGCAGAACCTCTTTTAAGCTCCCTACCTTTAACAGTGACTTATTGTGTGCAGGTGCGATGGCTTATGCCTGTAATCCCAGCACTTTGGGAGGCCAAGGCGGGAGGATCGCTTGAGCCCAGGAGTTTGAGACCAGCCTGGGCAATATAGTGAGACCTTATCTCTATAAAAAAAATAAAAAATAAATAAACGAAAACAACAACAAGACAACGGTGACTCATTGAGAATGGCAGTAAGTAAGGCTCGTGGTGACCCTGTGTTTTAAAAGACATAATTGATTTATATTTTCATGGATGTAGCTTTGGACAAGGAGCATAAAAACTGCAATATCAAGCAATATTTTTCTTCTTTAAAAAAAATTCTCTAAACTTGCCTGATCAATTCATAGGATAGGTAAGTAGCAGATTAAGGGACTTATTCATTGGAAGCATTACTCTGGGTGTAATATAAGAGTCTATGCTGGCTGGGCGCAGTGGCTTGTGCCTGTAATCCCAGCACTTTGGGAGGCCGAGTGGGGCAGATCACCTGAGGTCAGGAGTTGGAGATCAGCCTGGCCAACATGGCGAAACCCCATCTGTACTTAAAAAAATTAGCCAGGTGTGGTAGTGGCCGCCTGTAGTCCCAACTACTTGGGAGGCTGAGACACAAGAATTGCTTAAACCCGGGAGGTGGAGGTTGCAGTGAGCTGAGATCGCGCCACTGAACTCCAGCTTGGGTGACAGAGCAAGACTCCATCTCAGAGAAAAAAAAAAACAGAGTGCATGCTAAATTAAAATTGAGGCCAGGCAAGGTAGTTCACACATGTAATCCTAGCCCTTTCGGAAGGCTGAGGTGGGAGGATCGCTTGAGGTCAGGAGTTCGGGACCAGCCTGGGTAATATAGTGAGACCTCATCTCTGCTAGAAGTAAAGAAATTTGCCGGGCATAGTGGTACATGCCTGTAGTCCCACCTACTGGGGAGGCTGAAGCAGGAGGATCGTTGATCCTAGGAGTTCAAGATTGCAGTGAGCTGTGATTGCACCACTGTACTCCAGCCTGGGTGATAGAGCAAGACGCTGTCTCAAAAAATAAAATTGTCAGGTGCAAGAGGATTTGTTTTGGAAAATTTCACCAAGTGCTGTTGTAATTAACTACTTAAGAGGTATGCCTTGAAGTCCTAATAGCTTACATAGCAATCAACAAATCTAGTATTCCTTAGGTGGAAAACAGTAAGCTAGGCTGTTGCAACATCCCATATTTTGACCATAGGTTTCAGTCCTTCTTTTTTTTTTTTTTTTGAGACAGAGTTTCACTCTTGTCACCTAGGCTGGAGTGCAATAGCGTGATCTCGTCTCACTGCAGTCTCTGCCTCCCAGGTTCAAGCGATTCTCCTGTCGCAGCCTCCTGAGTAGTTGGGATTACAGGCACCTGCCACCACACCCAGCTAATTTTTGTATTTTTAGTAGGGATGGGGTTTCACTATGTTGACCAGGTTGGTCTCGAATTCCTGACGTCAGATGATCCACCTGCCTTGGCCTCCCAAAGTGCTGGGATTACAGGCATGAGCCATTGTGCCTGGCCAGTCCTTCTGACTTTGTCTTATTCCCAATAAATTTACACTTTGACCATATCAAGATCTCTTTCTTGTTCAGTGACCCCTCACTCCATTTCCTTTGAGTCTGTCAACTCCCTGGAAGTATTTCTTTCCATAGCCAGCCTAGACTTATGGTCTGTTACTGGATTTACTTGCTTACCATTACCATCAGTTCTCTTGGTGCCTTGTTCTTTTCATTTTATTTTCCTGTAGTACTCCAGTCCTGAGTCAAGTCAGCCACCTGACCTCTTCGTTCTTCTTCTTCTTGTTCTTTTTTTTTTTTTTTTGAGACAGAGTCTCACTCTGTCACCCAGGCTGGAGTCCAGTGGCACGATCTCAGCTCACTGCAACCTCCGCCTCCTGGGTTCAAGTGATTCTCCTGCCTCAGCCTCCTTAGTAGCTGGGATTACAGGCATCCACCACCATGCCCGGCTAATTTTTAAAATTTTTATTAGTGACGGGGTTTCATCATTGTTGGCCAGGATGGTTTTGAACTTCTGACCTCAAGTGATCCACCTGCCTCGGCCTCCCAAAGTGCTCAGATTATAGGCTTGAGCCACTGTGCCTAGCCCACCTCTTCATTCTTACACCTGGGCTGCTGAGTGCTGCTGGAGAAAATCACACAACTGTGTGTCTTGGGGCCAGAATACATTTATGACTTACAGCATCACCTGGATCCTCAGATGTATTTTTAGTAGAGACAAGGTTTCACCATGTTGGCCAGGCTAGTCTTGAACTCCTCTTCCTCAGAGGTCTATCCCAAATTTAAATCTCTCTTTCTAAACTTCCTGTCTCCACCATTTCTCTTCTTACCCTTAGCAGATGATCTTGTCTTTTATTTCTCAGAAACAAGGTGTCATCAATGGAAACTTCCCTCAGTTTTCTAACCATCAGCAGAGGCATTCTTCCTTTCTTTCTGTCCTTGTATCTGAGTCTATAATTCTACCTGTGCGTGCATCCCACTCCCTTTTGTTTCTGCTATTTCTCCATAGATGACTCCACTTTTTCCTCTAGTGTGTAAGCTGAATACTGGGGCCATCCTAAATTCCCCTCTTAGCCCTTTCCATCACATCCACTTTACTATGTCTTGTAGATGCTCTTATTTTTATTCTTTTTACAATTTCATTGTCAATATTCAATATAATTTCTTGTTTTTATTCTTTGAATTAATTTTTTTTTCTTCGTAGAGACAGGGTCTCAACTCTGTTGCCCAGGCTGGTCTTGAACCCCTGGGCTCAAGTGATCCTCCCACCTCAGCCTCCCAAAGTGCTGGGATTATAGGAATGAGCCACTACACCCAGCCTCTTGTATATTCTTAGTATTAATTATTCTTTCTCTCTGTCACTGTCAAGTTCTCTTTAGTTCTCGTAGAGTACCAAGGTGGGCTCCTAAACTTTCTTTGCTTCCTGCCTGCCTCTTTTCTCATTGTCTAATTCACTGCTACCATTGAAATCATTCCAAGATACGAATCTGATAATATCATTTCCCTGCTTAAATTTTTTCATAGTTCTGTATAGTATTTAGGGTAAAGTTTTAACCCTTTACTTAGTATAAGAGGCCTTCAGTTACCTCTTCCACATTTATGTCTCTAGGTATGTCCTTATTACTTGCCCACACAACCGTGCTGGTTTATACCTAACTACTATATGCAGTATTCTGAACGTACTTAAAACTCAGCCTGTGCCACCTGCTCTAGAAAGCTTTCCCAGACACTCTCCCTCCCTCCCCTTTACACACCCTGACTGACTAATATAGCTAATCCTCCTCTTCACTCACCTAGCATGTTGTGTATACTGCTATCATAACACTTCTTCGTGGCCTTTTTTGTTTACTTAACTGCTTCCACCATTATACAGTTAGCTTCTTGAGGACAACTGTTTTGATTAGCTGTCACTGTGTAAAAATACCACTGTAAAAGTTAATATCTTGAAACAATAGTAGTTTATTATTTCTCACAATTCTTTGGGTGGATTGCTTCTCAGATGGATGGTTCTGTTGGCCTTGTTTGGAGTCATTCATGTGGCTCCGGTCAGGTTGTGGCTGGGGCTAGGATATCCAAGATGGCTTCATTCATATCCCTGGCACATTGTGGGGGACTCCTGGAAAGCTGAGCTCAGCTGGAACATTGGGATGCCATGCCTTTCTCATTCTCACTCTTGCCATATAGTCTCGGGGCTTTTCCCTCTCCAGGTGGTCTTTCCAGCAGATGAGCCAGATTTCTTACATGGTAGCCCAGAGCTCTGAGTTCCAAAGCAGAAGCTGCCAGGCTCTCTTAAGGCTTAGATTTTGAACCAGTACAGTGCCAGTTCTGTGACATTCTGTTGGTCAGTATGAGTCACAAGACTAACCCAGATTTGTGTGGGAAAGGACTACACAGAATGTGATCACTAGGAGGCTTGGTTCATTGGGAGGGGCTCATCTTTGGAGACTTGCTACCACAGCAAGTAACACATTTCACTTTTTCTGCTTAGTATACAGTAATATCTTCTAGATATGGGAAATAATAAAAGTTACACAAATAAGAGATACATAATTAAAGATCTTTTAGAAATATTCAGGATGAATTGTAGGGAGAGACAGAGACTGGGACATCAGCCAGTACACTCTTTGCAATAAAGTGAGTGTAATTACAAGAATCATTATGGCCTGCCGCGTGGCTCACATGCCTATAATCCCAGCTCTTTGGGAGGCCAAAGCAGGAGGATTACTTGAGCCCAGGAGTTCGAGACCAGCCTGGGCAACATGGCGAAATCCCATCTCTACAAAAAATACAGAAATTAGCTGGGCATGTTGGTGTGTGCCTGTAGTCCCACTACTTGGGAGGCAGAGGTGGGAGGATTGCTTGAGCTCAGAAGGTCAAGGTTGTAATGAGCCATGACTGTGCCACTGCACTCCAGCCTGGGCAACAGAGTGAGATCCTGTCTCAAAAAAAAAAAAAAATCATTATCAGACTAGTGGTGGAATGAAATGAAATGGAAAAGAAATGGATTCAGGAAGAATTGTCTGATTATTTTGAGAAATAAAACAGAAAAAGTAAAAAATAACATCACTGTTGGAATTCTTGTTCTCAATTTTGAGGGTGAAGTCATACATTTGATGATATGGGACATTCAAGTACTCAGTAGGTCACTGGAAATGAGAGACTTGAATGTAGAAGAGATGCTCTGTCTTGATTGGGAGTTGACAACATAGAGACGATAGTTACAATGGAAGGGAATTTTTGGTGGGAAAATAGAGAAGGGCTTAGTACTACACTCCGAGTTATACTTACAGTTTGGGAGTAGAACTAAGTAGGAAAGACAAAAAGAATAATGAGAGAAAGAAACGGAAATAGTTTAGAATAGTAGTATACATTTTCCGAAGGAAGAGGATGCTTAATAGTATTAGAATCTGCAGGGAAATAAATGAGAACCAAGTCTGAATAATACTAATTGGTAATTGTTGAGTGTTGTGATGCTATTCAGTAATCAACTGGGATTTTTAGGCAAAGGAATTAAATTACTGGATTTACTTCTCCCCTAATATTTTGTTATGAAAATTTTCAAACATTGAGAGAAGCTGAAAGTATTGTACATTAACACTGACCACCTGGATTCAACAATTAATATTCTACTACAGTTGTTTTTGTCAGCCTTTCCATCTGTCATGCCTCTATCTATTCATCAATCTGTCTTTTCTTTTTCTTTTTTTTTTCTTTTTTTGAGATAGAGTCTCGCTCTGTCGCCAGGCTGGAGTGCTCACTGCAACCTTTGCCTTCCAGGTTCAAGCAATTCTCCTGCCTCAGCCTCCCTAGTAGCAGGGACTACAGGTGCATGCCACCACGCCCAGCTGATTTTTGTATTTTTAGTAGAGATGGGGTTTCACCATGTTGGCCAGGATGGTCTCAATCTCTTGACGTCGTGATCCACCCACTCGGCCTCCCAAAGTGCTGGGATTTACAGGCGTGAGCCACCACGCCCAGCCCCGTCTTTTCTTTTTCGTTCAGAGGAGACCCCACACGAGGTCTTATTTTTTCTTTTTTTTTTATCTGAAGTCTTATTTTTTCATTGCATATCAGAATAAGTTGCAGTCATCAGTAACTTTGCCCCTGAACATATATACATGTACATAATTAATTAGAGTTTAATATTATTTATTTGCATTTTTAGGTAATAAAATGTATATGCAGTTAAATATACAAATCTTTTTTTTTTTTCTTTTTTCACTTAGCAAGTCCACTGGTTGAAAAATACATAAATCTTAAGGGAACCATTCAGTGAGTTTTGACAAATGTATGCACTTGTGTAATTCAGACCCCATCAAGATATATAAAATACATTACTGTTAAACCTGAAAGTTCACTCTTGTGCCTTCTCAGTCAGTCCCTGCCCCCACTCTCCCCAAACCAACCATTGTTGTGGTTTTTTACCATAGTTTAGTTCTGCATGTTCCAGAGCTTCACATAAATGGAATCAATCTTACACTGTGTACTCTTTTGTATCAGAATTATTTCTTTCAGCAGAATGCTTTTAATATTCATGTTGTCCGTTTTTACTGTGTTTATTTTATTTATTTATTTTTGAGAATGAGTTTCACTCTGTCGTCCAAGCTGGAGTGCAGTGACATGATCTTGGCTCACTGCAACCTCCGCCTGCCGGGTTTGAGCAATTTTTCCACCTCAGCCTTTCGAATAGCTGGGATTACAGATGTGCACCATCACGCCCAGCTAATTTTTGTATTTTTAGTAGAGACAGGGTTTTGCCATGTTGCCCAGGCTGGTCTCAAACTCCTGACCTCAAGTGAGCTGCCTGCCTCGGCCTCCCAAAGTGCTGGGATTATAGGCGTGAGCTACCGTGCCCGGCTTTATTGTTGAATAGTATTCCTCTTACTAATGTATTGGAGTTTGTTTATTCATTCTGCTGTTGATGATCATGTAGTAGTTTCCAGATTTTGACTGTTAATGAATAAAGCTGCTATGAACACTCAAGTGCAAGTCATAAAGACTTCAAACATATTCTTTTATTTCTCTTAGGTAGATTCCTAGCATAATCTGCTGGGTTGTAGGGTAGATGTATGAACAGTTTTATAAGAAATGGCCAGATATGCTTCCAAATTGCATATACCATTTTACACTCTGTCAACCATATATGAGAGTTCTGGTTGCTTCACATCTTTGCTATTCAAGGGCTCGCATAGTGGTATTTCATTGTGTGTGTTTTTTATTTTTTAGAGATTGCAGATGGTTTGAATCATTGTGGTTTTAATATCCCTAATGACTAATGATGGTGTCTCTTTTTCTACTTGCTTATTGGCCGTTTGTATATTTTATTTTGGGAAGTGTCTAACTTTTTTATCCCTTTTCTTGGGGGGGTTGAGTTTTTGAGTTTTTATTGTTGTGTAGTAGAAGTTCTTTTTGTATTTTGAATATAAGTCCTTTGTCAGATATATGTTGTGTAAAAATGTTCTTCTGCCCTCTTACACGACTGTTTACTTAATTGCATTTTTGATGAAATAATGTCTAATTCATTAAAACTTTTCTTTTATAGTTAGTGCTTTCTCTGTCTCCTCTAAGTTAGCTTTGCCCACCCTGAAGTAGCAAAGATGTTCTCCTGTATTTTGTTATGGACGCTTTATCATTTTAACTTTTATATTCATGTCTCTGATCCATCTCAAAATCTTTGATTTTTTTTTTTTTCTCCCCCTGGGAGACACAACATTGGAATGTATGTTTGTTTTTTTATAGACGAGGTCTCACTATGATGTCCAGGTTGGAGTGCAGTGGCTATTCACAGGTGCAGTCATAGCTCACTGTAGCCTTGAACTCCTGGCCTCAAGCAATCCTTCTGTCTCAGCCTCCCAAGTAGCTGGGACTACAGCCATGTATCACCACACTCTTCAAATTAATTTTTGTGTATGGTGAGAAGTAAAGGTTGAGGTTCATTTTTTCCATGTAGATATCCAGTTGTTCAGCACCATTTATCGAAAAGACTTTCCTTTCCCTATTTGATTGCTTGGCACTTTTGCCAAAAACCAAATGGCGGTATGAGTCACTTGTATGAATAGTAGGTGTAATTCTGAATACTATTCTATTGTGTTGATATATTTGTCTATATACTACATTACACTGTCTGCTGGGCATGGTGGCTCATGCCTGTAATCCCAGCACTTTGGGAGGTCAAATCACTTGAAATCAAGAGTTTGAGACCAGCCTGGGCGACACAGTGAGACCTAGTCTCTATTTCTTTTTTTTTTTCTTTTTCCTTTTTTATTTGAGACGGAGTTTCACTCTTGTTGCCCAGGCTGGAGTGCAATAATGGCGCGATCTTGGCTCACTGCAACCTCCGCCTCCCAGGTTCAAGTGGTTCTCCTTCCTTAGCCTCCAGAGTAGCTGGGGTTGCAGCCATGCGCCACCACGCCCGGCTAATTTTGTATTTTTAGTAGAGACGGGGTTTCTCCATGTTGGTCAGGCTGGTCTCGAACTCCCGACCTCAGGTGATCCACCTGCCTCGGCCTCCCAAAGTGCTGGGATTACAGGCATGAGCCACTGCGCCCAGCCGATCTCTATTTCTTTATTAAATTTTTTTTGCTAAATAATTTATATAAATAAAAAATTCAGGCCGGGCGCGGTGGCTCATGCCTGTAATCCCAGCACTTTGGGAGGCCGAGGCAGGTGGATCACCTGAGGTCAGGAGTTCGAGACCAGCCTGACCAACATGGAGAAACTCCGTCTCTACTAAAAATAAAAAATTAGCCGGGCATGGTGGCGCATGCCTGTAATCCCAGCTACTAGGGAGGCTGAGGCAGGAGAATCCCTTGAACCTGGAAGGCGGAGGTTGCAGTGAGCCGAGATCGCGCCATTGCACTCCAGCCTGGGTGACAGAGTGAAACTCTGTCTCGAAAAAAAAGAAAAATTCACACTGTTGTAATTATTATATCTTTATCATAAGTCATGAAATCAGATAATACAAGGTCTTCTACTTTTTTTCAAGACATTCTAGGTCCTTTGCATATTCTAGGTTCTCAGCATGTTCATGTACTTATTTTTTATTTTTCTGAGACAGTGTCTCAAAGCTGGAGTGCAGTGGCATGATCACGGCTCACTGTGGCCTCGACCTCCTGGGCTCAAGCAATCCTCTCATCTCAGCCTCCGCAGTAGCTGGGACTACAGATGCTCATTACCACACCTAGCTAATTTTTTGTCTTTTTTGTAGAGACAAGGTTTCGCCATGTTGTCCAGGCTGGTCTTGAACTCCTAGACTCAAGCAGTCGGCCCGCCTCAACCTCCCGAAATGCTGGGATTACAGGCGTGAGCCACCGTTCCTGGCCTCATGTATTTTAGAATCAGTTTGCCAGTTTCTACAAAAAAAGATAAAACTGGTAGGAAAATATATCAACTTGGGAAAAATTGACATCTTAACAATATTAAATCTTCTAATTCATAAATATGAAATATCTTTTTGTTGATTTAGGTCTTTATCTCAGCAACATTTTATTGTTTTCAGTGTACAGATCTTGCACATTTTTCTTTAAACTTATTCCTAAATATTTTATGTTCTTTGATGCTATTGTAAATGAAATTAAGAATTTTTTAAAATTTTTAATTGCTGTTAAGTACAACTTATTTTTGTTTTTGGCCTTGTACCTGCTATTTTGCTAAATTTCTGTATCAGTGTATTAGTTGTTTTGTATATTCCTCAAGATTTTCTTTTTCTTTTTTTTTTTTTTGAGACGGAGTTTCGCTCTTGTTGTCCAGGCTGCATTGCAAAGGCGTGATCTCAGCTCACTGCAACCTCCGCCTCCCAGGTTCAAGCAATTCTCCTGCCTCAGCCTTCCGAGTAGCTGGGATTACAGGCATGCGCCACCACGCTCGGCTAATTTTGTATTTTTTGTAGAGACGGGGTTTCTCCATGTTGGTCAGGCTGGTCTCGAACTCCCGACCTCAGATGATCTGCCCGCCTTGGCGTCCCAAAGTGCTGGGATTACAGGTGTGAGCCACCTCGCCCAGCCAAGATTTTCTACTTAAACAGTCATGGTATCTCTGAGTACACACAGTTTTATCTTCCTTTCAAACGCTTAAACCTTTTATTTCGTATAAATATTATTGCACTGGCTAGGACCTCCAGTACAATATTGAATAGAAGTGGTAAAGTGGACATCTTTGCCTTGTTCCTGCTCTTAGAAGATAAGTCTTTAATATTTTACCATTAAGTTTGATGCTGACTATAGGTTTTTTGTGTATGCCTTTTGTCAAATAGAAGAAGTTACATTCTATTTCTAATTATCTGAGACTTATTAAAATGAATGGGTACTTCATTTTGTCAAATGCTTTTTCTGCATATTTATAAATTATAGGCTGGGCTCAGTGGCTCATGCCTGTAATCCCAGCACTTTGGGAGGCCGAGGCGGGTGGATTACCTGAGGTCAGGAGTTGGAGACCAACCTGGCCAACATGGTGAAATCCCATCTCTACCAAAAATATAAAAAATTAGCCAGGCATGGTGGCAGGCGCCTGTAAACCCAGCTACTCAGGAGGCTGAGCCTGGAGAATCTCTTGAACCTGGAAGGCGAAGGTTGCAGTGAGCTGAGATCACGCCACTGCACTTCAGCTTGGGCAACAGAGCAAGACTCCATCTCAAAAAAATTATCAAATGATTTTTTCCTTTATTATGTCAATACAGTGTATTACTTTATTTTATTTAATTAATTTTTGTGTGAGTGTGACAGAGTCTCCCTCTGTCGCCCAGGATGGAGTGCCGTGGCATAGTCTCGGCTCACTGCAACCTCCGCCTCCTGGGTTCAAGCAATTTTCCTGCATCAGACTCCCAGGTAGCTGGGATTACTGGTGCCTGCCACCATGCCCAGCTAATTTTTGTATTTTTAGTAGAGACGAGGTTTCGCCATGTTGGCCAGGCTGGTCTCGATTTCCTGACCTCAAGCCGTCTGCCTGGCTCAGCCTCCCAAAGTGCTGGGATTACAGGTGTGAGCCACCGCACCTGGCCCATTGATTTATTTTTTCAAATGTTAAACCAACCTTCCATTTGTGAGATAAACCCTACATGGACAAGACATTGTTTTTATATGTTGCCAAATTTGTGTCTGTTTTTTTTTTTCAGTTTGTTTGGTTTTTCTTTTTTTTTTTTTTTGAGATAGGAGTCTGGCTCCGTCCCCCAGGCTGGAGTGCAGTGGCGCAATCTCGGCTCACTGCAAGCTCCACCTCTCTGCAAGCTCCGCCTCCCGGGTTCACACCATTCTCCTGCCTCAGCCTCCTGAGTAGCTGGGACTACAGGCACCCGCCACCACGCCCGGCTAATTTTTTTGTATTTTTGGTAGTGACAGGGTTTCACCATGTTGGCCAGGATGGTCTCGAACTCCTGACTTCGTGATCCGCCCGCCTCGGCCTCCCGAAGTGCTGGGATTACAGGCTTGAGCCACCGCACCTGGCCTGTTTGGTTTTTGAGTTGGGGTCTTGCTCTGTTGCCCAGGCTGGGATGCAGTGATATGTCATAGCTCACTGGAGCCTCAAACTCATGGGCTCAAGTGATCCTCTCACCTCAGCCTCCCAAGTAACTGGGACTACAGGCATGTGCCACCATACCTGGCTAATTTTTAAAAATTTTTTGTAGATACAGGGTCTCGCTATATTGTCTAGGTTGATCTTGAACTCCTGGCCGCAAGTGATCCTCCTGCCTTGGCCTCCCTAAGTGCTGAGATTACAAGCGTGAGCTACCATGCCTGGCCCTTTGTCTGTGTTTATTGAGGAACGTTGTGTGTGTGTGTGTGTGTTTAATTTTTAAAATTTAGTTATATCAGTTACTTAGGCCAGAGGGATGTTAAAATCTCTATGATTATAGCTCTTTTCTTTTCTTTTTTGTTTTTGAGACAGGGTGTTGCTCTGCCACCCAGGTTGAAGTGCAGTGGCACAATCATGGCTCACTGCAGCTTCAACCCGGGTTCATACAATTCTCCCACCTCAGCCTGGTGAGAAGCTGTGACTACAGCTGTGCGCTACCACACCTGGCTAATTTTTGTATTTTTCATAGAGACGGAGTTTCACCATGTGGCCCAGGCTGGTCTTGAACTCCTGGGCTCAAGCACTCCACTTGCCTCAGCCTCCCAAAGTGTTGAGATTACAGGCGTGAGCCACTACGTCCAGCCACTTTTTTTTTTCCTTTTTATTCAGTCAGTTTTTGTTTCTTATATTTTGAAACTGTATTGTTAGATACACATACATTTATGATTGTTATTATAGGGGAGGGAAAAATGGTTTCCCTAAGTTCTTTAGCTGGGTCATTAATTTAGTTTACATGAGACAGATTAACAGGAGAAAAAAACATTTTTTTTTTTTTTTTTTTGAGATGGAGTCTCGCTGTGTCTCCAGGCTGGAGTGCAGTGGTGCAGTCTCTGCTCACTGCAACCTCTGCCTACTGGGTGCAAGCGATTCTCCTGCCTCAGCTCCGCAAGTGGCTGGGATTACAGGCACGCGCCACCATGCCCGGCTAATTTTTGTATTTTTAGTAGAGATGGGGTTTCACCATGTTGGCCAGGCTGGTCTTGAACTCCTGACCTCATGATCCACCCGCCTCGGCCTCC
This sequence comes from Gorilla gorilla gorilla, assembly GCF_029281585.2. Classification (NCBI taxonomy): domain Eukaryota; kingdom Metazoa; phylum Chordata; class Mammalia; order Primates; family Hominidae; genus Gorilla; species Gorilla gorilla. The sequence continues at coordinate 125,206,272 of NC_073233.2, forward strand.
CAAAATGCTGGGATTACAGGCGTGAGCCACTGGACCCAGCAGAAAAAAATGTTTAATTATGTGTGCATGCGTGCATACATAGGAGTCCCACAAAAATATCAGATTAAAGGGCCAGATGATTGACGCTTATGTAGCAGCTTGAGCTATAGAAAGGAAGAGAGGCTTGGGACTTCTAGGGGGTGGCAGAAACAAATTATGGGCAAGCGAGGGGAAGAAACATATGGTGAATACAAATTGCCTTGTTATGTAGGTAGAAATCTCTGTAATTGTCCTGGCCTATGCTTTTTCTACTCCCCTCTGCTTTTTTGGTCCCCCTGTGCTCAGTTCTAACAAGGTAGTCTGGCAGGACACACAGCAGTCTCCTTCAGTTTAGGAGGACTGTCTTTAGAATAGAGCTGTCTCAAGGCACAAGAGTACAATTTTTAAAAAAATGTTTTTCAGGTGATAAGTGGTATTGGAGCAGCTCTCTTCTTGGTAGACTTACTTTTACTGATGAAAATTGTTTTGGGGCCGGGCGCGGTGGCTCACGCCTGTAATCCCAGCACTTTGGGAGGCCGAGGCGGGCGGATCACGCGGTCAGGAGATCGAGACCATCCTGGCTAACACGGTGAAACCCCGTCTCTACTAAAAATACAAAAAAATTAGCCAGGCGTGGTGGCAGGCGCCTGTGGTCCCAGCTATTTGGGAGGCTGAGGCAGGAGAATGGCGTGAACCCGGGAGGCGGAGCTTGCAGTGAGCCGAGATGGCACCACTGCACTCCAGCCTGGGTGACAGAGCGAGACTCCATCTCAAAAAAAAAAGAAAATTGTTTTAGAGATGGCAGATTTTCTTTACAGAAGGGAAATTTTTCAGAGCTATTCCTATATCTGCAGTTTCTCAAAATACTCATCTTGAAATAATTAGTATGTCAAAGGGGTATATTTTGGAATGACATATTCTGGTCTCCTAAAGTTGTATTTTGGATACACCTACTATGTACCCACAAAAATTAAAAATTAAAAAAATTGTTTTAAGTTGTATTTTGGGGTGGAGTGCCCTGAGCCCCAACATTGATAAGTTGGCTATTTTGTCATTATGAAATGTCCCTCTTTATCTTAGTCATACTCTTTATATTACAGTTTACTTTATGTGATATTGCTATAGACACTGCATTTGTCTTATACTTACTTTTTACATGGTATATGTTTTTCAATCCTTTCCCCTTCAGCCTATCTATGTTTCTGTATGCTTTGTAGACAGCCTATAATTGGGTCCTCTTAGGTGGTTCATGACTGTAATCCCAGCACTTTGGGAAGCCAAGGTGGGCGGATCACCTGAGGTCAAGAGTTCAAGACCAGCCTGGCCAACATGGTGAAACCTCGTCTCTACTAAAAATAAAAAAAAATTAGCTGGGCATGGTGGCATGTGTCTGTACTCCCAGCTACTTGGGGAGGCTGAGGCAGGAGAATTGCTTAAACCCAGGAGGCGGAGGTTGCAGTGAGCCTAGATCACGCCACTGCACTCCAGCTTGGGCAACAGAGTGAGACTCTATCTCAAAAAAAAAAAAAAAAATTGGTCCTCTTAATCTAGTCTGATAAGCTGCCTTTTAATTAGAGCCTTTAGTTCATTTATATTTAATGTAATTATTGATTTGATTGGATTAAGTCTATACTTTTACTATGTAAATTGAAAATTAATTGGATGTTCTTTAGAATTCCATTTTAATTTGGTCGTCTTCTTCCTTCCCCATCTGCTTCTCTAATTCACTGGCAATGGACATCATAAAAAAAGACTACGTGCCAGTGGATTCAGAAAGATTTATAATTTTCTTGGATAAAGTACCTGGAAATTTTTTAGAGTCATAATTGTAGAAACTTAGAATTATCTCTTAGTTTTTTTTTTTTTTTTTTCTTTTTTTGAGACAGAGTTTCATTCTTGTTGCCCAGGCTGGAGTGCAATGGCGTGATCTCGGCTCACTGCGACCTCCACCTCCAGGGTTCCAGCAATTCTCCTGTCTCAGTCTCCTGAGTAGCTGGGATTACAGGCCCCCACTACTATGCCCAGCTGATTTTTGGTATTTTTAGTAGAAATAGGGTTTCACCATGTTGGCCAGGCTGGTCTCAAACTCCTGACCTCAGGTGATCCGCTCGCCTTGGCCTCCCAAAGTGTTGGGATTACAGGCGTGAGCCACCGCGCCTGGCCATCTCTTAGTTTTTTAAAAAAATCAACTTCTTTGAGATGTAATTTGTATACAAAAACATACTTATTTTAAGTGTACATTTTGATGAGTTTTGACATATTAATTATGCATGTAAACATTAACACAATCAAGGTATAGCACATACCTATTGCTGTACAGTGCTCCCTGTATTCATTTTCAGTCACTGCTCTCTCATTCTGCCATTCCTAAGTAAACGCTGAGCTGTGTCTGCCACTATAGATTACACTTATCTTTTCTAAAGATTCATATCTGGCTTCTTTTACTCAGTATATCTTTGAGATTCATCCATGAGGTGGTAGATATCAATAGTTTATTCCTTTTTAATGCTGAGCAGTAGTCTATTGTATGAATATTTCACAATTCATTTACCCAGTTAAAGGTATTATAATTATGGCTCCTGTTTGTAATGAGAAGTCAGGGACAATTCACATTCTCTTTCCCTCTGTGTATTGTGTCATTTTTTTTCTGTAGTTTATTTCAGGATTTTCCACTTATCTTTAGTTTTCAGCAGTTTGACTTTGATTTGCCCACATGCTGTGTTCTTTGTACTTTTCCTGTTGGGAGTTTTCTGAGTTTCTTGATCTGTAAAGTTACGTCCTTCACCAAACTTATGAAATTTTCTTTCTTTCTTTCTTTCTTTCTTTCTTTCTTTCTTTCTTTCTTTCTTTCTTTTTTTTTTTTTTTAAATTTGAGACAGGGTCTCATTCTGTCACCCAGGCTGGAGCGCAGTGGTGCAATCTTGGCTCACTGCAACCTCTGCCTTCCAGGCTTAAGCGATCTTCCCGCCTCAGCCTCCCAAGTAGCTAGGACCACAGGCATGCACCACCATGTCTGGCTAATTTTTGTATTTTTTTCAGAGACAGGGGTTTGCCATGTCGCCCAGGCTGGTCTCGAATTCCTGGGCTCAAGTGATTTGCCTTTGTTGGCCTCCCAAAGTACTGGGATTACAGGTGTGAGTCACCACACCTGGCCAAATTTATGAAATTTTCTGACATAATTTTCAAATATTTTTTCTGCCCTATTCCCCTTTTTCCTCCTGGGACTCCACTGTCACATGAGTTAGACCTTTTGATATTGTCCGACAGCTCACTGAGGCTCTCTTCATTTCTTTGCAATTTTTTTGTTCTATTTCTCATATTGGATAATTTATTTATTTTCTTTTTTCTTTTTCTTTCTTTTTTTTTTTTTTTTTTGAGACAGAGTCTCACTTCTTCACCCAGGCTGGAGTGCAATGGCACGATCTCGGCTCACGGCAATCTCTGCCTCCTGGGTTCAAGCAATTCTCCTGCCTCACAAAAAAAAAAAAAAAAAAAGGTCGAGGGCCAGACATGGTGGCTCATGCGTGTAAACCCAGCACTCGCTGTGGTGCCCAGGCTGATCTCAAACTCTTGGGCTCAGACAGTCCTCTCATATCAGCCTCCAGGGTATTGAATTATAGGCATTCTTTATATGCTCTCTGTAAGTGATTTTATCAGATATGTATTTCACCAGTATTTTTTTCTGGTTTGTGGCTTGCCCTTGCATTTTTGTAACAGTGTCTTTTGAAGCACAAAAGGCAAAATTTTGATGAAGTCTCGCTTGCCAGTTTTTGTTGTGGTTCATGTATTTTGTGGCCCAAGAAATCTTTGCCCAACCCAAGATCACCTTCTTCTTGGAGGTTAATAGTTTTAACTTTCACATTTAGACCTATGATCTATTTTGAGTTAATTTTTCAATCTGGTATGAAGTAAGGGTCAGGGTTCATTTTCTTGGTCAGGTGCAATGGCTCACACCTCTAATTTCAGCAGTTTGGGAGGCCGAGGTGGGTGGATTGCTTGAGCTGAGGAGTTTGAGACCAGTTTGGGCAACATAATGAAACCCCCGTCTCCATAAAAAATACAAAAAAAAGAAAATTAGCCGAGAGTGGTAGTGCATGCCTGTGGTCCCTGCTACTTGGGAGGCTGAGGTGGGAGGATTGCTTGTGCCCAGGAGGTGGAGGTTGCAGTGAGCTGAAATTGCACCACTGCATTCCAGCCTGGGCGACAGAGCAAGATCATGTCTGAAAAAAAAAAAAAGGCTTATTTTTTTGGTTATAAATATACATACATGTTCCAGCACCATTTGTTGAAAAGATTATCCTTTCCCCATTGAGGTACCTTGGCACTTCTGTAGAACATAAAATGACCACTGTTGGGGAAATACAATTTAAAAAATGAAAATCTTCTTGCATCCCAGAAAACCTCTCACTAAGGCGGTAGAGAAAGACAACAGTTTTATTATTGAATAAACATTAAATCAGATGTGATGCACATCACAAATCCACTGAGATATTGCAAAGACTGATAGAATCTTACTCCCTTATGTAGGTAGCCAAGCCAAGGTAACCCTTTACAATACACACTTTTAAGATAAACAATTGTTAGTCCTCAAGTAAGAGGACTTGACAGCACCATTTGTCACACATAGTTTGTCCTAACTTTATTATGGTAATTGGGGAGACCACCTGTATTGGCTTTATCTGGAGGAGAAACAAACTGTTCTTAGTCATATTGTTCTGACAGGAGGTGGTTCCGTAAATTGGAGCAAGGTGCTCTTCAGAGTTAGGCTCTTACCTTCCTACTGGGAACTGGGAGATAGGGAAGCTGTCTCCTTTGATGTTTGCATTTCAAAAAGATGGCTCCCAGGTCCTTGAAACATTCCTGATTTGTGTGACTATTTTTAGCCTTTAGAAAGATTTACATATATTTGAAAAGGAGAGTGAAAGAAAATTTGAAAGACAAGATTGGGGTCGGGGAGAGTCTTTTTTATTATTTTCAACAGGGAGAATTAAATCTCTTATTTTTAATTGTATTTTCCCTTATACCACATAAGTGTGGCTCTGTTTCTTTACTGTCTATTCCATTACATCGATCTGTTTGTCTTTCCTTGTAACTGTGTAGTAAATGTTGAAATCAGTGCATCTTCCAGCTTTGGTGTTTTTTCCAAAATTGTTTTGAATATTCTAGAGACTTTTTATTTTCATATACATTTTGAAATCAAATTATCAGCTTTTACAAACAGCTTGCTTGGAATTTGATTAGGTTTGTATAGAATCTGTAGATCAATTTGGGAACAATTGACATCTTAACAATATTGAGTCTTCTGATTCGTGAACATGGAAGAGCGCTCTTTTTCTTCTTGGCAATGATTCATAAGTTTGAGAGGCTATAGGGTTAAAGAGGGAAAGCGTTCTCTTTGCCCTCTAAAAGTTCACTAAAAGTTAACTGACAAAAGGTAGATTAATAGGATAAAAAAGCATATAAAATTTATTTCATGTGCATAGTAAGCACAGAGGAATTGCCGGAGAATGATAACCCAATAAAGTCCAGATGCTTATATACCTACCCTTCTTTAACAGGGAAGAGGAGATGAAGGTTATAAGAGTAAATTATTTTCAGGGGAAAAGAATGAGCCCAAATGCTGGGTGCAGTTGCTCATGCCTGTAATCCTAGCAGCTGGGAGTCTGAGGGAGGAGGATTGCTTGAGGCCAGGAGTTTGAGACCAGCCTAGGCAATGTAGCTAGAATTCATCTCTAAAAATAAAAAATGAAAAAGAAAAAAAAGAATGAACCTAAACAACAATGGCCTGGGACAAGGTTCTTTTGAACTTTGGGGGAGGTGGCAGGAAGATGAGGGGCAGAACTTCACTGTGAACAAAAGTTGTCTTTCTTTTTTTTGAGACAAGGTCTCACTCTGTCACCCAGCCTGGAGTGCAGTGGCATGATCATGGCTCACCACAGCCTCGACCTCCCCAGGCTCAGGTGATCCTCCCACCTTAGCTTCCTGAGTAGCTGGGACAATAGGTGTGTGCCACCACACCCTGCTAATTTTTGTGTTTTGGGTAGAGATGGGATTTTGCCATGTTGCCCGGGCTGGTCTTGAACACCTGAGCTCAAGCAATCCACCCGTCTCGGCCTCCCAAAGTATTGGGATTACAGGCGTGAGCCACTGGAGCCACTGTGCTCGGGCTAACAAAGGTTGTCTTATGCCTGTTGTCTCCCAGGTAATCAGTCTGAACTGTCCTCAGAAGCATACAGATGTCCCTAACTTACAATGGTTTGACTTACGATTTTTCCACTTTATGATACTAGGAAAACAATACACATTTTGTGTACTCCTTGACTTACTATGGGGCTATGTCCAGAAAATGTCATCATAAGTTGGAACTATCATGAGTCAAAAATCAACTTACCCAATCAATTTACAATGGGTTTATTCAGATGTAACCTCATCATGAGTCAGGGACCATCTATAAATGAAAAGTCTTACCTGGACATGTTGATGACTTCCAGTCTCTTCTCTTCTCTGGTAGTGAATCTTTCATTGTTGTTTGGTGAGATTCCTAGGTGGGGGATCTTAAGACAGTTGCATTTCTTTTGCAGAGATAAGAATTTTCTTAGATAAGGAAATTCCAAAGATAATCCCTCTTGGTGCTTCTGGAAAGAGGACCAGAGAGATGGGCTTGGGGGAAGGTTGGAGACAGACTTTGGTTCTGAGGCTTATTTCTGAGGCTTTTCAATTTTCTTTTCTTTTCTTTTTTTTTTTTTTTGAGTCAGGGTCTTACTCAGTTGCTCTGTTGTCCAGGCTGTAGTATAGTAGCACGATCACGCCTGACTGCAGCCTTGACCACCTGGGCTGCGATGATCCTTCCACCTTTGCCTCCCAAGTAGCTGGGCCTAGAAGCATGTGCCACCACACCACTCTAATTTATTTACTTATTTTAATTTTTTTGAGATGGAGTCTCTGTCTGTCGCCCAGGCTGGAATGCAGTGGCACGATGTGGGCTCACTGCAACCTCCACCTCCCGGGTTCAAGCAGTTCTGTCTGCCTTAGCCCTCCACCCCCCCACACCCCCGGTAGCTGGGACTACAGGTGCCTACTACCACACCCGGCTAATTTTTGTATTTTTAGTACAGACAGGGTTTTGCCATGTTGGTCAGGCTGGTCTTGAACTCCTGACCTCAGGTGATCCACCCGCCTTGGCCTCCCAAAGTGCTGGGATTACAGGCATGAGCCACCTCACCCAGCCTAATTTATTTTTATTTTTTGTAGAGACAGGGTCTCACTGTGTTGCGCAGGCTGGTCTCAACTCAAATGCCTGGACTCAAGCAGTCCTCCTGCCTGTGCCTCACAAAGTGTTGGGATTACAGGTGTGAGCCACCATATCTTGCCTCAGTTTTCTTTTTTCTTTTTTTTGAGACAGAATGTGGCTCTGTCCCCCAGGCTAGAGTGCAGTGGCGTGATCTTGGCTCACTGTAGCAGCCCCTGCCTTTTGGGCTCAAGTGATTCTCCTGTCTCAGCCACCCAAGTAGATGGGATTACAGGTATGTGCCACCACGCTTGGCTAATTTTTGTATTTTTAGTAGAGACAGGTTTTTGCCATGTTGCCCAGGCTGGTCTCAAACTCCTGTGTTCAAGTGATCCGCCTGCCTCAGCCTCCCAAAGTGCTGGGATTACAGGTGTGAGTCACTTCGCCCAGCCAGTTTTCTTTAATTCAAAGCACAAAGCATACCAAAGCATCGTATTTTGGGGTATCGTTTTCTGTACCCTAACAAGGCCAAGAAGACAGCTCCTACTCTTTGTATTATGCCCTCAAAATTCTAGCCACCTTGGCCTCTGTGAACCCGTTTTTGTCTCTAATTTAGCAACAATGCCAGCTCTGTTTGCATTTGCTGTCCCTGTGCTGCAGACTGGAAACTGCCTCCAGGCAGCAATTGTAGGGCTGCTTTCATGTGTATTCCTTTCTTAATGATCATAGTCCTGTGCTGCCTATTGTCCAGTGTTTGAAAACATTGTTTCATATGTTTTGTCCAGTTGTTTGGTTCTTTAGGGCCACAGGATAAATCTGTCCCTGGTACTCCATTTCAGGCAGAAGCAGAGTCCTAAATTATCTTCTGGACAGGTTAAATTTGAAGTATTTGCAGGATATCCATGCTAGTATGTGTAGTAAACATTAGCGGAAAAGGAGCTAGTAATGAAGCTAATGGCCTGGATAGTGTACTAGGAGTTGATCAGTTCTCATTAATTCCTTGTGAAGGGTTGGAATGGTGATTAGAAAGGAGGTCGTGGTCACAAAATGACAGAACAAAGTTTGAGGTGTTTTTTTGTTGTTGTTGTATTTTGTTTTGAGACAGGGTCTCGCTGCATCATACAGGCTGTAGTGTGATGATAGCTCACTGTAGCCTCTACCTCCTGGGCTTAAGCAGTCCTCCCACCTCAGCCTCCCAAGTAGCTAGGACTGCAGGAGCACACCACCGTGCCCAGTTAATCTTTTTATTTTTCTGTAGAGGCGAGGGTCTTGCCATGTTGCCCAGGCTAGTCTTGAACTCCTGGGCTCAAGTGATCCTCCTACCTTGGCCTTCCAAAGTGCTGGTAGCCAGGCATGGTGGTATATGCCTGTAGCTACTTGGGAGGCTGAGGCAGGAGGATCACTAGAGCCCATGAGTTCGAGGCTCCAGTGAGCTTACGAATGTGCCACTGTACTCCAGCCTGGGTAACACAGTGAAACCCTGTCTCTAAAAACAACCACCAACCACCACCTTGAGCCACCTTGCCTGGACCAAAGTTTGAGGTTTTCAGTGTAGACTATCCGTGTGTTAATATGGTTTAAGGGGTGGCTTTGCTGCCAGAAAACCAAACACCGCATGTTCTTACTCATAAGTGGGAGTTGAACAGTGAGAACACATGGCCACAGAGAGGGGAACAACACACACCAGGGTCAGTTGGGGGGGGTAGGGAGGAAGAGGAGGGAGAGCATTAGGACAAATAGCTAATGTATGTGGGGCTTAAAACCTAGATGACGGGTTGATAGGTGGAGCAAACCACCATGGCACATGTATACCTATGTAACAAACCTACATATTCTGCACTAGTATTCCGGAACTTAAAGTAAAGTTAAAAAAATTTTTTTTTTTAAAAAAAGAAAGAAATGGCTTTCCTGGTAGGCAATTGTCAAGGAATGAAGTTTAGGAGGAGGAAGAACTCCAAGGTCTTAGTCTCAAATGGATCATGAATATGGATATTGAGTTCACAAAGGTTGTTGTAAAGGGTAGAAAATAAGGAATATGACTAGATGCTAAAAATTATCCATGTGGGTAGAGATGAGATGGGAGTATAGTAGATTAGAGGTGCTGAAACATTTTAGTCTAAGGACCCCCTTAAACTCTTAATAATTAACAAGGACCCCAAAGAGGTTTTGTTTATATGGATTTTATCTATCAGTATATACTGAACCAGAAATTAAAACTGAGAAAAAATTTAATATTTATGCATTAATTTATTTTAAAATAATAAACCTATGTGTTAACATAAATAGCATATTTTCTATGAAAAATATTTTTCAGATAAAGATCAGTTTAGTTAGAATAATAATATTGTTTACATTTTGTAAATCTCTTTCATGGAAGAAGCTTACTTATCTGCTATATTTAATTGATTGCAATATATTGTTTTGGTTGAAATATATAAAGAAAATCTGATGATATGCAGATAAGTAGTTGAAAAGCAAAGAGTATTTTAATAGCTTTTAAAGATAATTGTGGATATTCATCTTTGATACTATGCCAAAACTTGATGTGTTGGTGTCTTAAAGTTAAGTTGCATTGTGGGATCTGAAACCACATCAATAAACATTTTGCTTTTATTTTCAAATTTGTTTTATTATTATTATTTTTTTAGTTTTATTCCTGGCAAGCTGTGAAGTTTTTTATATAGTACATTAAAATCTATTTGTTTACCTTGAATTTTGAATGGATATTTTACCTATGTTGTATAGGGGAAGAGAAACCTTTTCTCTACCTTCTTATGTTCAGAGATTAGGGCCTGAAAATTAAACTGACAAAATGTTATACAACCAACAAGTTTATATGACCACTGTGCAGTAGTAGATCAGTTACATTGAAACAGCAGGGTTTGCAGCAGAGAAAGAGTTTAATGATTGCAGAGCATTGAGTGAGGACATGGGAGGAGACCCTCAAATCCATTTCCCCTGAGGAGTTATGGGCTGGTATTTTAAGTTTTAAGGGGATTGTGGAAGGTAAGGGGCTGGAAAATTGAGGTCGTTGATTGGTTGGGATACGGGGGATGAAATCATCAAGATGTGGAAACTGCATTCTTTGGTGAGTCAGCTCCTCTGGGATCCTTCAGACCAACTGGCGTCAGTGGGGTCCTTCAGACAGGCTGATGTCAATAATTTCACTGCTATGCAGGATCTGAAAGAATATCTTAAAGGGAAAACTTAATGTTTTATAATGTTCATGTTGTCTATAGAACACTTAAGGGGAACCTTAATCTCGTAGCAGGGTCTATGTGATTCTGAGGGAGCAGGCACAAAACACTGGTGAAGTAGCTAGTCAGAGAGCAAGCTGACCTCATGATAAACACTGCATGTGCTGCAAGCCTCGTTTATTTTCGTTTCTCCCCCCTCTTCTTCCCTGATGAATTTCATACAGTTTATAGGGACAGTTTCAAAATAACAGATTAACAGGAGGGAAAAACAGTTTATTTACATATGTGCAATGTGCATACACATGGAAGAACTCAGTGGTGGGTAACTCAAAGGAGTAGTTAGTTAGAATTTGGGGCCAATATACTATCTTACTAGATGAAGGGGAGAGAGGAGAAAGCCCCTAGTACTGGGAAAACAAATGACTTCTTTTTTTTTTTTTTTTTTTTTTTTGAGATGGAGACTTGCTCTTGTTGCCCAGGCTGGAGTGCAATGGCACAATCTTGGCTCACTGTAACCTCCGCCTCCTGGGTTCAAGAAGTTCTCCTGCCTCAGCTTCCTGAGTAGCTGGGATTACAGGTGCCCACTACCACACTCGGCTAATTTTTTTTTTTTGTATTTTTAGTAGAGACGAGGTTTCACCCTGTTGGGCCTGGCTAGTCTCGAACTCCTGACCTTAGGTTATCTGCCCACCTTGGCCTCCCAAAGTTCTGGGATTACAGGCGTGAGCGACTGTGCCCAGCCATGACTCTTTTTTTTTTTTTTTTTTTTTTTTTTGAGACAGAGTTTTACTCTTGTTGCCCAGGCCAGAGTGCAATGGGACAATCTCAGCTCACTGCAACCTCCGCTTCCCGGGTTCAAGCAGTTCTTCTGCCTTAGCCTCCCAAGTAGAACACAGATGGGCGCCATGATGTCTGGCTAATTTTTGTACATATTTTTTTTTTCTAGAGACGGGGTTTTGCCATGTTGGCCAGGCTGGTCTTGAACTCCTGACCTCAAGTGATCCACCCACCTCAGCCTCCAGAAACAACTGAGATTACAGGTGTGAGCCACTGCACCTGGCCTAGTGGCACATTTTTCAAGATAGGCCATATGATAGGCTACAAAACAAGTCTTAATATTTTTTAAAATAGAAATAATATTAAATGTTTTCTCAGACCCTAGCAGTATAAAACTAGAAATCAATTTGAAGAGGAACTCTCAAACCTATAGAAATTAGAAGTTAAACAACCTGTCCTGAATGATCTTTGAGTTAACAAGGAAATCAAGATAGAAATTAAAATTTTTAAAAAATGATTGATAACGGTGACAGAAGTTATCAAAATCTCAGATACAGCAAAAGCAATACTAAGAGGGAAGTTTATAGTGCCAAATGCCTTCATCAAAAAGACAGATCACAAATTGACAGTCTAATAATATCACACCTCAAGGAACTAAAAAAACAGGAAGAAACCAAACCCAAAGCTAGCAGAAGAAAAGAAATAACAAAGAACAGAACTAAACAAAATTGAAACCAAAAAATACAAAGGATCAATAAAATTAAAAGTTGTTTCTTTGAAACGATAAACAAGAATAATAGACCATTAGGTAGATTAGCTGTGAGAGGATTCAAATAAACTTAGTCAAAAATGAAAATGGGGATACCGTAACTGATACCACGGAAATAGAAAAGATCATCTGAGACTACTGTGAACACATTTATGTATACAAACCAGAAAACCTAGATGAACTGGATAAATTCCTGGAAACACACAGCCCCCCAAGCTTGAATCAGGAAGAAATAGAAATCTTGAACAGACCAATAGCAAGTAGTTTGATTGAATCAGTAATTTAAAAAATCTCCCAACCAAGACATCCCAGGTCCAGATGGACTCACAGCCAAATTGTACCAGACATTCAAAGAACTGATACCAATACTACTGGAACTATTCCAAAAGATCAAGAAGGAGGGAATCCTCTCTAACTCATTCTACAAAGCCAGTCTCACCCTGATACCAAAGCCAGGAAAGGACACAACAAAAAAAGAAAACTGCAGACCAGTATCCCTCATGAACATAGATGCAAAAGTCCTCAACAAAGTACTAGCAAAACCAAATTGAACAGCATATCAAAAAGATAATTCAGCACAATCAAGTGGGCTTCATCCCAGTGAGGCAGGGATGGCTCAGCATACACAAATCAATAAATGTGATTCACCACGTAAACCGAATTGAAAACCATATGATCATTTCAATAGATGTAGAAAAAGCATTTGATAAAATCCTGTATCCCTTTGTGGTAAAAAACCCTCAACAAATTAGGCACAGAAGGAACATACCTCAAAATAATAAAAGCCATATATGACAAACTCACAGCCACCATCATACTGAAGAGAGAAAAGCTGAAAGCATTCCCCCTCAGAACTGGAACAAGGCCAGGCACAATGGCTCATGCTTGTAATCCCAGAGCTTTGGGAGGCCAGTTCAGGAAGATCACTTGAGTCCAGGAGTTCCAGACCAGCTTGGGCAATATAGTGGGACTCTTTCTCTCAAAAAATTAAAAAATTTGCTGGGCATGATGATACATGCTTATAGTCCCAGTTACTCAGGAATTTGAGGTGGGAGTTCAGGAGTTCAAGGTTACAGTGAGTTATGATCATGCCAGTGTACTCCAGCCTGGGCAATACAGTGAAACCCTCTCTCTAAAAAAAAGAAAATAAGAAAATAATTTCTTAACCGTTTTTGCTATTGTTGCACATAGTTCCTTTTGTTAGATCCCAGTGAGGTGAATGTGGCAAAAAACCCAAAGGAAAAGATTTTTTGTTTGTGAATATGTGGAATGTTTCCATTGACATAAGAGGATTTTTCTAATATAAGTTTATATTTGTAGTTGACAATGTGTTTAATGAAAGTTAGAGATGTTCAGTGAGCATCTATAATCTTCAAGGATAACATCAGTCACAGAAGGCAACTGTCATGTTTTCCTACAATTATCCGATTGTCAGAGTGAATAATAGGCTAGATGGATTGACTCTGTAATGTATTTCACATATTTTTATGGTAAGAGCATTCTGACTCTTCATATATTTTGGAACTGAGGGCATATGTGTTGGAGCAAGGAAACACAGCTGCCTATAAAATCTTTGTCTAAAGAATTATTAGGCTGGGTATAGTGGCTCACACTTGTAATTCTAGCACTTTGGGAGGCTGAGGCTGGTGGATCACCTGAGGTTAGGAGTTCAAGACCACCCTGACCAACATGGCAAAACCCTGTTTCTACTAAAAATACAAAAATTAGCCAGATGTGGTGGTATGCATCTGTAGTCCCAGCTACTTGGGAGGCTAAGGCAGGAGAATTGCCTGAACCTGGGAGGTGGAGGTTGCAGTGAGCTGAGATCCCGCCGGTGTACTCCAGCTTGGGTGACAGTCTTAAAAAAAAAAATTGTTAGATAATGTGTTTTCTGCTAGGAAGTTAATTTGGGGAAGCAATACCCGGCGATTAAGGCAGAAAATGCCCACCTACTTCTCATTTCTAACAGATGAATATACCTTGTCAGTAGAGGGCTGATAATGTCAGAGATTGAATAAGTGTGTAACACACACACACAGACACACCCCCTCTCTACCTATACATGAAATAGAGAACCAGGGATATGTGGAGAATTGGGTCAAAAGCAAGAATATGTGAGAGGAAAGGGCCTCATAAACTTCTGTTAAGCAGATTGCTCTCTTTCGTATATGTAAGGTTACTACAAAAACAGAAGGGGAATAAAAGTTTCTCTCACTGAAGAAAAGTGGGGCCAGGCGTGGTGGCTCACGCCTATAATCCCAGCACTTTGGGAGGCTGAGGTGGGTGGATCACCTGAGGTTAGGAGTTTGAGACCAGCCTGGCCAACATGGCAAAACCCCATCTCTACTAAAAATACAAAAAAAAATTAGCTGAGCATGGTGGTGGGTGCCTGTAATCCAGGTACTCGGGAGGCTGAGGCAGGAGACTCATTTGAACCTGAGAGGTGGAGGCTGCAGTGAGCCAAGATCATGTCACTGCACTCCAGACTGGGCAGCAGATAGAGACTCCCTCTCAAAAAAAAAAAAGAAAAGAAAAGTGGGAACATTTCTCTTAAGATGTAACTCTTGGCCGGGCGCAGAGGCTCACACCTGTAATCCCAGCACTTTGGGAGGCCGAGGCGGGTGGATCACGAGGTCAGGAGATCAAGACCATCCTGGCTAACATGGTGAAACCTTGTCTCTACTAAAAATACAAAAAATTAGGTGGGTGTGGTGGCACGTGCCTGTAGTACCACCTACTCGGGAGGCTGAGGCAGGAGAATCGCTTGAACCCAGGAGGCGGAGGATGCCATGAGCCAAGATCACGCCATTGCACTCTAGCCTGGGCGACAGAGTGAGACTGTCTCAAAAAAAAACAAAACATGTAACTCTTCCCAAGCTTTTCTTCTTATTTTATTTTTACTTTTCTAAAATGTCAGGGAGATAATTTAAGTATTTTCATCCTATTCTGTCCACTGATCTTGGTAATCCAGGCTTCCAGCTATAAAACTTACCACCATCAAATGTAATATAAGGAAATTCCTTTGCCGGCTGTGTTGCTTAATGGCCTCTATAGTTCTGAGTAGGGTGATCACCCATCCCAGTTTTAGCACTGAAAGTCATCCATCCTGGGAAATCCCTCAGTACTGGGCAAACCAGGACAGTTGGTCACTGTCATGCTGAGTGGGGGGAAAGCATGTAAGGAGGGAGGAAACCAAAGAAAATGAGAAGTCCTGAGGTATGAAGAGAACATTTTTTTCCTTTTGAAACATATTTACTATAGCTAGGAAAACTTGAAAATTAATAAACTTGTATCACTGTGCTTAGTAGCGAATTAGTGATTTGCTGCATTAAGGATGAATATTAAGTAGGCCTCTGGCCAGGCACAGTAGCCTGTAATCCCAGCACTGTGGGAGGCCGAGGTGGCAGGATCACTTGATCCCAGGAGTTTGAGAACAGCCTGTAGAACAAAGTGAGACCCCTGTCTCTACAAAAAATAATAAGTAAGCATCAGCGAGGCGTGGTGGCTTGTGTCTGTAGTCCCAGCAACTTGGGAGGCTAAGGCAAGAAGATTGCTTGAGCCCAGGGGGCTGAGGCTGCAGTGAACCAAGGTCATAGCACTGTACTCTGGTCTGGGCAACAGAGTAAGACCCTGTCTATAAAAAACAAACAAACAAAAAAGTGGACCCCTGTGTTTGGTCCTGCATTCATTCTTCAGGACCCATACTAAAAGACATGTTGGGAAATAAGAATGCAGAATGCCATAATGGTTTTGAATCCTCTTGAACGTAAAAGAACGTTCTGTCTTCAATGGAGGGTTTTTGTTCCAAGATGCAGTCTTTTTCCTGCTGTAGGTAACTTTATTTTAGCAAGTGGAGATACAAACTTTTTTTTTTTTTTTTTTTTTTTGAGACAGAGTCTCGCTTTGTAGCCTAGGCTGGAGTGCGGTGGTGCGATCTCAGCTCACTGCAACCTGCGCCTCCCAGGTTCAAGCAATTATCTTGCCTCACCCTTCTGAGTAGCTGGGACTACAGGCGTGCGCCATCACGCCCAGCTAATTTTTGTATTTTTAGTAGAGATGGGGTTTCACCATGCTGGCCAGACTGGTCTCAAACTCCTGATTTCAAGTGATCTGCCCATCTTGGACTTCCAAAGTGCTGGGATTACAGGTGTCAGCCACCACGCCCGGTCACAACATTTTTACTTTCAAATATAGGGCAATTATGCAACTGCAGACCACTGTAGACATTATTTGTCTGTATCTATATTTGATACTTATACTCCAGCTCTCTTTTGATTAGCAAAGAAGAAAGAAGAAAGAAAAATAAGTATAGTTAATACTTAGAGTAAGACTTCCTGTAACATACTTGGCTGACCAATTTTGGGTTGTACTTTTGCCCTGGTATCTCTCAACAAGCTTATCTTTCTTCCTTAGTCTTGTTCTTGGTTTCTTATCTTACAGAGAGGTGTGGGAAATGGAACTGGATAGACTGAAGAATCAGGATGGCGAAATAAATAGGAACATTATGGAAGAGACTGAACGGGCCTGGAAGGCAGAGGTGAGAAGAGGAGCTGATATCTTGAAAGTCTTAGTTTCAGGCTTCCAGATGGTATCTACTTTTGGCATAGTAATAGGAGAGCCAGTAAGCATTTGTTTTCACTACCTAGAGGTACCTTTGTGTATGTAAAATTAATAAAGTATTTATATGTGTGTGGCTTCCTTAGATCTTATCACTAGAGAGCCGAAAAGAGTTACTGGTACTGAAACTAGAAGAAGCAGAAAAAGAGGCAGAATTGCACCTTACTTACCTCAAGTAAGTACCTTTCTGTTCTAGAGCTTTAATTGTTTTGCAGTTTGTTTGTTTGTTTGTTTAGGTTTTTTCATTCCTAGGCCAGCTAGTCTGGCACTTATTCTATCTCACAGGAATTGTAAGGCTATCTCTGTCTGCAGTAGCAATTGCTCAGTGATTTTTCCTCTCACATTCTAAAGTTCTGTACTGTAACTCTTCCCTGCTACAGTTTTATAGTTTTGCATTTTTTAATGTTTTGTTTCCATTTGGATAAACACTATCTGTTAAAGCCAGACGTAATAGCATGCTCCTGTAATCCCAGCCCTTTGGGAGGTCGAGGCAGGAGGATCACTTGTGCCCAGGAGGCCGAGGCTGCAGTGAGCTTTGATTGCATCACTGCACTCCAGCCTAGGTGACAGTGAGACCCTGTCTCTAAAAAATAAAAAATAACCAGCATCTGTTAACCTATAAAGCATAACAATGATCTTTGGAGATTCATTTCCTATGTAGTCATTTATTTTCTTTCTGCCATGGAACTTGGAGGACCCCTGTGGCATTTTCAGGCAGACAAGAACCCTCTCTCTGTTGTTGGTTCTCTTTCTCAATTACTTAAAAGATACTGGAGTTAAAGTGAGGCAAAGGAATTCGAATCTTGGGCTTCTCCTGCACCTGCTCCCACCTCTTCTCAATGGCAATTAGCCAGCTACTATTTTGCTTTTGCTATCTCAGAGAATTAGGAATAGGGCTTTTTTTTTTTTAATGACAGGGTCTCCCTCTGTTGTGCAGTGGTGCCATCTTGGCTCACTGCAACCTCCGTCTCCTGAGCACAAGCCATCCTCCTACCTCAGCCTGCCAAGTAGCTGGGACTATAGGCGCGAGCCACCACACCTGGCTAATTTTGCATTTTTTTAAGAGACAGGGTTTAGCCACATTGCCCAGGCTGGTCTAGAACTCCTGAGCTCAAGTGATCTGCCCGCCTTGGCCTCTTTTGTGCTGGGATTACAGGCGTGAGTCACTGTGCCTAGCAGGGCTTTCTTTAAATCTGTAAATTCCTGTTGGTTTCTTGAAAGGTCTACTCCCCCAACACTGGAGACAGTTCGTTCCAAACAGGAGTGGGAGACGAGACTGAATGGAGTTCGGATAATGAAAAAGAATGTTCGTGTAAGTGTATCTATGAGTCATCATTCAGTCAGTGTTAGTCTGTGCTTAACACTTCCAGCAATTGGGAGGTAGCCTTTTGCATTGCCATCTGGGGCCTATCCTACTATTCCTTTTGTTTTCCTGATAATGGATGGTGCTGTCTTTCTAGAGAGCCTCAGTCGTTCAGCAGTAAAAATAATCCCTTTTTTTTTAGGACCAATTTAATAGTCATATCCAGTTAGTGAGGAACGGAGCCAAGCTGAGCAGCCTTCCTCAAATCCCTACTCCCACGTTACCTCCACCCCCATCAGAGGTAAGAGAGTGGCTTTGGGGGGAAGTTCACCTTTCTGTGTTGGTAGCAGCAGAGTCTTCTGCGTGTTCTTTTTATGAAGATATTGGGACCATCCCTATTCAGTGCAAGAGTTGTTCATTGATTTCTTCTCCAGTTTCCTAAACTTTCTTTTTCTTCCTTTCTCTCTCGTCCTCTACTTCTCCTCTGCAGACAGACTTCATGCTTCAGGTGTTTCAACCCAGTCCCTCTCTGGCTCCTCGGATGCCCTTCTCCATTGGGCAGGTCACAATGCCCATGGTTATGCCCAGTGCAGATCCCCGCTCCTTGTCTTTCCCAATCCTGAACCCTGCCCTTTCCCAGCCCAGCCAGCCTTCCTCACCCCTTCCTGGCTCCCATGGCAGAAATAGCCCTGGCTTGGGTTCCCTTGTCAGCCCCCACGGTCCACACATGCCCCCTGCCGCCTCCATCCCGCCTCCCCCAGGCTTGGGCGGTGTTAAGGCTTCTGCTGAAACTCCCCGGCCCCAACCAGTAGACAAACTGGAGAAGATCCTGGAGAAGCTGCTGACCCGGTTCCCACAGTGCAATAAGTAAGTACCTTCAAGGACTGATTCAGATGTCTTTTATCAGAGAAATGCTTATGGGTTAAAATAGAGGAGGTTACATGGGTGTTCCCCATGGGTATAGCATAGGCTTTCTCTCCCTCAACATTTTTTTTTCTCAGGGCCCAGATGACCAACATTCTTCAGCAGATCAAGACAGCACGTACCACCATGGCAGGCCTGACCATGGAGGAACTTATCCAGTTGGTTGCTGCACGACTGGCAGAACATGAGCGGGTGGCAGCAAGTACTCAGGTGAGAAAAGCCACTTGGGAGAGAACTTAGGCCTGTTGAGGGCTGGGGAAGAGGTAGATTTCAGAAAAATGTGGGTGGGAAGAAGCATTCCAGTCAGAGGTAGCTAGTCTGCTTTTTTCCTTTGCTGGACTGGGAAATAAGTGATTTTTGTGATATGCTCTGTTACTCAGACTCTCTTCCCTTACTCTGACAATGTTTCTACCTACAGCCACTTGGTCGCATCCGGGCCTTGTTCCCTGCTCCACTGGCCCAAATCAGTACCCCAATGTTCTTGCCTTCTGCCCAAGTTTCATATCCTGGAAGGTCTTCACATGTAAGACTCTTTTTCTTTGAACACTGTGATATGGAGAAGCTGGAGGTGAGGAAGGAGTGGGTTTACAGGTGGAGTGCAGGAAGAAACCATCAGTTGGGTTATTTGCAGCCCTACTGGGAAAATGCAAATATTTTAGGCAAGAATCTATATTTGGATTTTTATTTCTTTTGATATAAATCTTTTTGCTGCATGGAATTATGGGCGTAAAAGGCAAGGAGACCCAGAGGTTCCTTACCTTTTGACCATGCCGCCTCTGTTCTACAGGCTCCAGCCACCTGTAAGCTATGTTTAATGTGCCAGAAACTCGTCCAGCCCAGTGAGCTGCATCCAATGGCGTGTACCCATGTATTGCACAAGGAGGTAGGTGTTACAGACCTTCCTCATTTTCTACACTTTTTCTTCTGACAGCTAAAATAATTTTTCTTTCTCATTTTCTACTCTTTTTTTTCCCTGACAGCTAAAATAACTTTTCTTTTACTGTGTTGGTGCTCATCATTAATATCTTTTTTTGTTTGTTTGTTTTTGTTTTTTTTTTAGACAGAGTCTCGCTGTGTTGCCCAGGCTGGAGTGCAGTGGTGTGATCTCAGCTCACTGCAACCTCCACCTCTCAGGTTCAAGTGATTCTCCTGCCTCAGCCTCCTGAGTAGCTGGGACTACAGGCACCCGCCAACATGCCTGGCTAATTTTTGTATTTTTAGTAGAGACAGGGTTTCACCATATTGGCCAGGCTGGTCTCGAACTCCTGACCTTGTGATCTGCCCATCTCAGCCTCCCAAAGTGTTGGGAGTACAGGCGTGAGCCACCGTGCCCAGCCTTTTTCTTGTTTTGTTTTTTGAGATAGGGTTTATTTCTGTTGCCCAGACTGGAATGCAGTGGCACGATTATAGCTCACTATAGCCTCAATCTCCTAGGCTCAAGGTGCTTCAGTCTCCTGAGTAGCTGAGATTACAGGCACATGCCATCATGCCCAGCTAATTTTTTTTTTTTCTTTTTTAGTAGAGACAAGGTCTTGTTATGTTGCCCAGGCTGGTCTCAAACTGCTGGGCTCAGGTGATCCTCCTGCCTCAGCCTCCCAAAGTGCTGGGATTACATGCGTGAGCCACTGCACCTGGTCTCTAATATCTAATCATAAGGTTTTCAGTAAACTGTGGCTTAAACATGAGCAGAATTCAGAATACTGCAGTTAGGATCTCAGCTTTTTACCCCATTCCCTTCAGGGGACTGGATAAGCAATTCATACTGCGCACTAAATAACTTTCTTGGAAAATTGACAATGAGTGATAATAATCCCACATATCTAACTATTGTTCAAAATATAGCATTGTCAGAAGACTTTGCCTAGATGAGAGGAATGGAATGGAGGACCTGAGTATGAGATTAGTAACTCCATTAACAGAACAGCTTGGAGGGCTTGCCGGTTAGAGATTATCTTCACAGACTGACAAGTCATTCCTATTTTTTTATGTTGCCAGCAGAGTTAAGTCTCTTAGTAGCAGGGATGATTCCCTCTTAACAACATTTTGTTTTGTTCATTTTGCTTTTCCAAGAGGTAGAAACTGAATTTACATCTAAATTCTTGGTAAGAAAAATTCCTGAATAAGATTTGAGGGTGTCAGGTCTTAGAACAGAGATGCTCATCTCAGGCAAAATGGATCCTAAGGGGGAGCAAGCCACAGTAGACATTCAACAAAAAGCAGCATCATGAACACTTTCATCAGCTCATTGTTAATGTTCCTCATAAAAAGGACAGGTTCACTTGCACTGAGGATTCTTTTAGGGTAAGAGCCATTGAATAGCCCTTCTTGGGGCCAGGCGTGGTGGCTCACACCTGTAATCCCAGCACTTTGGGAGGCTGAGGCAGGCAGATCACTTGAGGCCAGGAGTTCGAGACCAGCCTGGCCAACAAAGTGAAACCCCATCTCTACTAAAAATACAAAAATTAGCCAGGAATGGTGGTGAACGCCTGTAATCCCAGCTACTCGGGAGGCTGAGGCAGGAGAATAGCTTGAACCCAGGAAACAGAGGTTCCAGTGAGCTGAGATCACACCACTGCACGCCAGCCTGGGCAATAGAGTGAGACTCTGTCTCAAAAAAAGAAAAAAGAACAACAACAAAAAAAGCCCCTCTTGTACCTCAGTGTAAGAACTTTTCTGACTTAGGCCTTGTTGAACCTTATTGGCATTCTCTCCTTCCTTCCCTTTGTTTTTCCAGATAAACCTGAGGTGTGTCTTTCTTTCTTTCCAGTGTATCAAATTCTGGGCCCAGACCAACACAAATGACACTTGTCCCTTTTGTCCAACTCTTAAATGACGGACCTGACTGGGGAGGAAGAAGAAGAGAAACTGATGTGAACAGGAAGCGCGGGTTCAAGATTTCTAAAACTCTATATTTATACAGTGACATATACTCATGCCATGTACATTTTTATTATATAGGTAATGTGTGTATAGAAAGTCTGTATTCCAATGTTCGTAAATGAAAGTATGTATATTATGCAGAAACAGTCTGTTCCCCCTCATCTTGCAATTCCTTTGGGGGATGCAGATTGTAGGGAAGATGATGTTTAGTTTGGCCTTGAAATTATGATATCCCTGCCCAGGGCTGTTTTCAAGTACAATATAAAAACCACCTAGGAACCTGCTGTTGCTCTAAGGCCATTCTGCTTTGGTTTGGCTCAGCCTCTAGTCCATTTCCTTAAGGCTCATGTATGCAGATTTAAAGCCTGGTGCTCACTCACTGTCCAACCAGTTGCCTTGCTTACTGAAAGCCTCCAGAAGCCTCAGTATTGTTTTAGCCACTCTACTCCAAATGGATAAAATGAGACTCTGATTGAGGAAAAAAAAGTAACCCTAGTAGTTTGACTTCTTATTGAATATTTTACTGTGTTAACACTCATTATTTATACAGACATTAGGTTTACAGAATATTCTGTTTTACATCACCAAAATTCACAGTCCGAGAATAACAACATAACCAGGTCCCAATTCCTCCATGCACCCCACAAGCTTCTGTCCACCCTATTTTCTGGACAGAAATTAGCACAACCCACAGGTTTTTCCTGGGCCAAGTCTTCCTTTGCTGCCACTGGCTTGGCTTCTAATCAAGCTCTGACAGGCCAACATTGTGAAGTCCTCACCCTTTCCCATTCACTTCTGGTCTCCTAGTCTAGCTAATCCCCCTCCCCCTGAAGGTTAAGGCAGTTGGTTCACAACCAAGTTGTTTGGTGACCTTGGGTGAGCTCCAGACAGGCACTGGGGTGAGGAGATGTCTGTGCAAAATTACTTGTAGAATGATCTTGGGATGCTGGATTTTAATTTTTGAAGCAAGAAAGTTAGGGGGGGACATATTTCCTGTCCTGGGAAAAATGGAGACCAAAGTGATACTAAGAAAGTAGTTTGGATTTCAAATTTATAAATCACTTGCTCTGTGGGTAGCTACCAGGAACTAGATCATTTTCCACCTCTGCTTATTGTACTTCTTAATTTTAGGTTTTATACCTGGGAAAGCTGTGACTCTGTTAGAGCTTTGAATCTTTTCCTATCCTTTTATCTTTACTCCTACAGGGAATGGCCTCAGTTCCCTTCTCTTTTAGAATTAAGTAAAAACTAAGAGTTAACTTTT
This sequence comes from Gorilla gorilla gorilla, assembly GCF_029281585.2. Lineage (NCBI taxonomy): Eukaryota > Metazoa > Chordata > Mammalia > Primates > Hominidae > Gorilla > Gorilla gorilla. Next base: position 125,229,249 of record NC_073233.2, read on the forward strand.
TAAAAAAACTGACTCCAGGGAAAGGACATTATTATATCACCAATAGCTGATTTTTTTTTCCATTCTGGGACCTAAAATGCTTACAGGTACTAGCAGTACATGTCGGATAGCAAAGACTTTTCCTTTCAGACCCAACTAAATGATCTCTCTGCCTTTGATACTCTTTTCCTTCTTTGTCTTTCATCCTTGCCTGTCACCTCACAGATGGATGCTTTCTCATTTCTCTTGCCTCACTTGCCCAGGTTTATTGACTAGCGTCAGTTTAAGGAGCTGGACTTCCTGGGACCTCCTTGGCATCTTGTAGGGTGATTGGAGTGGCCTGAGTACTCAGCTCTTCAGAGGTCAGGTGACCCACTTTCTTTGGTTAATGAAATGTTACTGTCTCCAGGTTAGTAGCTGTCATGAACAGGAAAGGTGGCAAAATGGAAGACCAGTTCTGTTGTTCTTTTTGTTTAGGGGATGCGTTTTTTATCTTGTAATCTTAAGATTTCCTCTCCCCTCAACTTTACAGCAGCCTTAGGCCACCTGCCGTATTTTTCAGTATCCCCTGCAAATTTAGAAATTGAAAATGAGTGTAAAGCATATTGTTTCTTTTCCAAAATCCTTTGAAGCCAAAGGAGTAAAGAAAGAAAAAAGGAAGGGGTGAGGAGGGGGCTTAACTGCTTCCCAGTAAAGACCCTGGAAAGCCCACTCTTGCAGGAGGGTAAGTGTTTTGGAGAGTTGTGCATGGGAGCGAGCGCCTCAGTGTTACTCTTTCTTGTTCAGGATCAGTCAGAAAGCAACACGAGTGTTGGCGACCCCTGTTCTCCCTTCTCCCTCTGTCCACTGGCCTGCAATGATAAAAGACATGCAGACCAATGGGAAAGGCCCCAAATGCAGTGAGTGGAGAATGGGACAGTCATTTTTCAGGAGCAGAATTTAAAAATAGAGATGTATAATGCATATTTTTACAAGCAAGAAGCTGTTGTTAAGACTTTTTTTTACACTTAGAGTTTATAATTTTGGGGCAGGAAGGAAGTAACTGTAAAAAGAAAAACAAGTGCAAGTTTTCCTTAAAAAAATAATAGGCTGATGGGACTTGCTATTGAAGAGGTTGAGTTTTATGCCCTGGAAAGGGCTGGGAAAAAGCCAGTTTTTCCCAACGTGGGTATAAATTATAAAGCAAAATGTGGCATTTTCACTTCATGGTAGCAGTTCTGAAAGTTTATTTACACAGTAAGTTCCGAGCTAGAAGTGGACAGTCTCCAGTCTTCCTGTCAGACTCTGTAGTTATGGGGTGTTCCCAGTCAGCCAAAGCAGCACCAAGTGCAGTGGGAATGAAGAGAACCCAGATAAAAAACTGACTCAGTATTCTTGTTTTATTGGTTTATGGCTTGTGGGCAGCTGGCTGAGGCCAGGAACACCAGAGGCCCTCCTTGTATTTCCCTCTCCCTTATCAGGTAATTCCACACTTAGCAGGTCCCATACCTGGAAGGAGTGGGTTGACCAGGTAGGAGTAGGATGCAGTGGGTATACTAGGAAAACCCAGCTCTTCCCACTAACACTGGTACCGTAGTTTACTATGCTAGAACTGATAGGGAGGTAATGAACTTGGTGCCCACTACCTAGCCCAAGAACCAGCCTGGGTACCCACGTACCATTAGGAGCGGGGAGGGGAAGAACAGGATAGGGGAAAAAGATGACCTTCATCAAGGAGCTCTTGTGGTGGAGGACATAAGGAAGCCCTGAGGCTGCCATCCTTTCTCCAGGCAGCCTTGATACTGAAGGCAGTGATGTTAGAGCCATAAAGCACTGTATTTCTCATACTCTTGGTATAATGCTAGTGCCACTGTGTGATGCTTTAGTCAAATAAATGGAGGGGCCATTAGAGAGGGTAGGAAGGCAATGAAACCACTCTGAATTATGTAAAGATCTTGCTACTTCTTATAGCCTAACAGGAAGAAATCCAGGCAGGGGTTATAGGGCATCAGCTGTTGAATGAATCTTCAACATTATGCTTTTAAGGATTAGATAGAAGAGGTCTCCTACCTATTCCTTTTAGCACCTTGGCTGCAAAGCTCCAGAGGAAGATTTGGGGGAAAGAGTGAGCCTGTGACCAGGAAGACAGAGCCCAGCCCTGCTATAGTCCAGTTGCTCTCCCACAGGGCACCTGGAGCTTAGGGGGTTAGGATATTTCAGTGCTACCTATCATATGTAGAATAAAGGGTGGTTCAGATAGAGACAATGAAATTAATATGGCAGAAATTCATGTGTTAAGTGGAACTTCTTAGTGGGCACTTCATTTAAGAGAGCTAAAAAAGAGCTCTTTGGCTAGATAAGCCCTTCCCATCTCACTTTTGGTCAGGCTGCAACCACAGAAAAGAAAACATTGAAAACAACACCCATCTTCTGAGATGGGATGCTATCTTGGAGATGAGGTCTAAAACTAGGACTGGTGAGTGGTTGTGTTTCTGCCTTTCCTAGCTTTGATCCCACTATTCCCTGTCTTTGTACTCCCTCTCCTTCTCCTCTTTCCAACCGCCCCCATTTGTATAAATATTCAATCTAGTTTTTTTTTTTTTAATTCAAGAGGCAATCTTTGCACCAATGTTAGGCTTGTTTATACAGTCCCTGTCTCTAAAGCAAATAGCAAACTGTGCATCCTCTCCTACTGACTTTGGCCAGCAGGGAAGCAAGCTTGGTCTCTTCTCTGCCAGGGTACCACAGGGACACACGCCAAGGTAACCTGCGTGTGATGCCAGTACTTCTGAAACTAAGAAAAGAAGAATACTTTGGGTTGGAGAATTTAAAGGAATGGTGGACAAAGGTTCAGGGCTGAAGTTTCAAGCAGCAGAATTTCCCGACTTAAATTTGAGGTGACCAAGAGTATTCCCGCCAGCAGAGTGCTTCTTCTCTTTTCTGTTTCCTACAGGTACAGTCCCTGGAACCCACCTTGCCAGCCTTTTCCTTCTTCTCCATCAAGGCAGAGGCATTTGGTGGGTGGGGAGGGTCCTGAGGTGCTCTGGCCACAGGTGCCATCTGTGTCTCCTACTTGTGACCAAAGTGAACCACGGAGGTGTGGTCCAGGGGAATCTCTATCTTCTGCCCATGGGCCTCCTCACTTCAGCAGGGAGATGTCATCAGCAAAGTCATCATGCTGCTGGCGCAGGCAGCGGAGGCAGCGCCACTGACACACCATGAGGCAGAGTGGCAGCATGAAGAGGGCGCAGATGGCAGCCATGACATAGGCTATGGTCATGAGGGTTGACTCATCTGTCTGTGGAATGTTGTAGCCACAGTCTTCCATGTCCAAGGTGACAAAAGGGCCTTCCACCGCTGCCGTCCTGAACTCATCGTGCACTGGGGAGAGGGCAAATGTGAATGGACAGCTCTCATTGTCATAGAGGAGTTAACAAAAAGAACTTCCTGATAGTGAGTCCTTGAAATTAGCCCATGCAGAAGCTATCTAATCTCCTTCCCAGGAGATATTTAGGAGCAGGCTGGGAAGCCAGCACCAGGTAGAGGCCTGTCTCCCCTCCCAAGTCACTGGGAGCAGCAGCCCTTCCTTGTATACCCAGCTGGTAGGAGTGATAACTAAAAGTCAGTAGTTCTGAGTTGACCAAAAGCCACCCCCTTGACCAAAAGCCACATCTAGTAAACTTAACTTTCTGCTGCTGAAATCCAACTGCAAAACCCTGCCACCTTTCTGAAGTAGCATTCAGCCTCACCATGTGGCAGCTGTCAGGGTCACTATAGACTCAGTCTGCTACCCTTGCATCAAGAGCTTCCCAAGGTACCCAGGTAGCTCTTGCTGCTCTGGGTTTCCAACAGAGGTTACCAATCCAGGCAGTGGTCATTATGGCAGGCAGTACAAAAAAAGGACGAGCATTGACACTAGCTTTTGCACAATTGTTGACTTGGGTTTGAGGCAACTGTTACTACCCTCCCCTAAACTGACAGGGACCCAGGTATACTAACTGTTGTTTGACAAGGAAAATATGGAGAGACTGACCCCAAACCCTCAGCTCTGGCACTCTCACCATGGCAAGTGCTGACAGCAAAGCCAATTCGTTTTCGGGCCCGATCAAAGACAACGTAGAAGCCCTCCATGATAACAGCTCCCATAACAGTGCCCGTGGATGACTGTGAGATGGCAAACTTGTAACAGTCGTCTTGGGACGTGGCCACATCTTCCACTGGCCGCAGGTATTGCTAGGGGTAAACAATCACAGGGTGAGTGTCTTCCTCACTCTCCTTCACCCCATCTCTGCCTTCTAGGCATCTATGCCCTTCCCTTTACCATCCCTGAGCTCTAACGGGTTTTCTGAGACCCCTTTACTGCTGGACACTACTCATCTGTTTTGTCTTCCAAGTTCTGGCAAGCCATACCTGCTCACTGTCTCCCAGTGTGTACTTTTAAGAGAGATCCCCCTGACTCAGGCTGGGACATACCTGCGGAAGGATGGTGATGCGGAAGGACTGGTTGGTAACCTCACCCATTAGGTAGAGTGAGATGACTGGGAAAATGTTCCAAGGGGTGGTGCCTGCTTGCCAGCACACCAGCTGCTCTCCTAGCCAGAAACCATCAGGGAACTTCTCCGTCTGTGTTGGCAAGAAGGGGATAACAATGAGGAAAAGCCTCTTTATCATCTCGCCCCTCCCATGTTCAGATACATTAACTGGGCCCTTCATTTGCTTTTCCAGTGAAATATCTAAAGTGGGGAGGGGTAAACCAACCAGAGGATTACAGGAAGAGAGTGGGAGTGTGATGTCAAACTTTTGTACCGGGGGATTGTGTGATGAGCAAAGTGACAGCCATAAAGGGGAAGAGTTTTTTGTTTGTTTGTTTTTGAAACAGCGTCTCACTCTGTTGCCCAGGCTGGAGTGCAGTGGCGCGATCATGGCTCACCGCAACCTCCACCATCCTGAGTTAAAGTGATTCTCCTGTCTCAGCCCCCTGAGTAGCTAGGATTACAGGCGCGCGCCACCACACCCAGCTAATTTTTGTACTTTTAGTAGAGATGGGATTTCACCCTGTTGGTCAGGCTGGTCTTGAACTCCTGACCTAGTGATCTACCCACCTTGGCCTCCCAAAGTGCTGGGATTACAGGCGTGAGCCACCACGCCTGGCTAGGGGAAGAGTGTTTTAAGAGCTCTGAGTAGAAGGGTCTTAAGTGCAGACATCTTGGCTGTTGCTGAAGAATGTGACTCTCACCGCCTCCCTCTGACACTGTACCATCTCTTTTACCCCCATCCTTAGTCCACTCACGGAGGAGGCTGCCTTGATGGATTTGACTGCAGCTTCAAACACTTTCTTGGGCAAACGAAGGTTGGTGGTGCCACTGTCCACAATGCTTTTGTCATAGTTGTACTAAGAGGGAAAAGAGAGAGTTAGAAGAGTCAAAAGGTTTTTGATGCTGGGCTCTGGGCAGTAGGGGGTTACTGCTGGGGCCCCAGCTGGGTTGGCATCTTGGCTTTGGCACCTCCTAAGTGTACCTGCTTGGACAAGTTAACCTCTGTGCCTCAGTTTCTTCATCTCTAAAGTGAGGATAAAAATAGCACCTACCTAAAAGGGTTATTGTAAGGATTAAATAAATCAGCAATGTAAAGCACTTAGAATCGTGCCCAGCAGATAGAAGGCACTCGGTAAATGTTTATTCTTGTTATCTTGGGTGGGCAGGTAGTCTCCAAACTTGAAAATAAAAATACCTTGTATAGTGCTTTTAAATTTTCTTTTCTTTTCTTTTTTTTTTTTTTTTCGAGATGGAGTGTAGCTCTGTCACCCAGGCTGGAGTACAGTGGCGTGATCTCGGCTCACTCTAACCTCTGCCTCCTGGATTCAAACCATTCTTTTGCCTCAGCCTCCCAAGTAGCTGGGACTACAGGTGCCTGCCACCACGCCTGGCTATTTTTAGTAGAGATGGGGTTTCACCATGTTGACCAGGCTGGTCTCGAATTCCTGACCTCAAATGATCTGCCCCCGCCTTGGCCTCCCAGAGTGCTGGGATTACAGCCACGCCCAGCCGCTTTTAACTTTTCTCAGTACATTTATATCTATTCTAATTTAACACACGTAAGAATCTAGGGAAGGAAGACATAAATGATTTAGTTACCTTTTATTGAGTACTGCCAACCACAGAGATAAACACTTTACACATTATCTCTGATATTCTGAGAAAGTTGTTTTTACGTGTTTTGCAGATAAGGAAACTGAGACACAGAATAGTAACTGGCCTAAGGGTACATAGCTAGTACAAATCAGAGCTAGATTCAGATCTGGGTCTTCCCGACTCCAAAGACAAGACTCTTCATTCTATCACCCTGTCTCACAAAAGACTTGCCCAAGGCTACGAAGCAAGGCAGTGACTAGAGTCCAGACATCAGAACTAGTTCCATGGTTTTTTTTCACTACCAGTCCCTAGGCCCCAAACCGCAGATCCTGCTGTGTGACCATTAAGCCCCTGACTGTTCTAGGCTCAACTTCCAACCCTGTCTGCAGGTCCTATTACCTCTGCCTCATCCTCCCAACATGATAACCAGAGTCTTCCTTCACATTGTACTGCCTACCCCCTTATGTTCCCTGGCTCTCCCTTGGTTTTATTACCTCCTTGCAGTCCATTTTCAGATCCTGTCCATTGATCTCCACCCGCACAATGATCACCTCATAATACCACTCCCGCCGGATGGGTGTATACCAGAGACCGCCTGTGTACAGCGAGTGGTCGATACCTCCAATGATCTAGGGAAAAAAAGAGGCAGGTACCCGTGTCCTGGCACAGAAGGAGAGTGAGTCCCCCAAGGACCAAGCAATAAGATCAGTGATTTCTTGGGGAGGCAAGGTCTTCTACAGGCTACCCTTTTCATCTTCCTGCTTCTAAACAAATCATACCCAAAGTGATTCCTAGTTTCTTAAATGTGTTCAGGAGAAAAGACTTTCCGGGATTTTTAATTATTTGTTTCAGAATCATACAGCCCTTGATATAAAGTTATTTAAATCTAAACTGCCACAATAAATGTTGAATGAATGATTATTTGTTTATATTATAAGTTTTATTTTCTCTGCTTATTGGAGAACCATTCACCATTGTTCTAATTAATTAATAAATAGACAAACTTCTTATATCTCTGCCTTCTGACCATCAAACTGAATAACTTTAATTTAACAGGTCTTATTTTCATTTCCTTTGAAATTTTCCTAATTGCCTTCCTTTCCAAGTTTACCATAGGTGCCTTGATTCCTTTCTGGAATAACGCAAAAAAGAAAAGAATGGAAAAATAAAGTAAGGGTAGGGAATATAAAGAGGTTCCTCCTGATTCTAAGTATCGAGCCAAAACTGTGGTGTAGCTTTCAGGAAGGGGGGAGGATGGCACCCATCTCTCCCTCAATGCCAGGACCTCCCCTCTCTGAGGACCTACTCACCATGCTCCCTCCGACAGAGGCCAGCACTTCAGACTGGTTGAGGGGGAAGCCAGCACCACAAAGCTGCAGGGAGAAGAGGTTGGGAACGTGGGTCTGCTTTACCAGAGAGTCAAAGAAAGGCTCCAGGGAGTCGTCAGGCTTTGGCAGAAAGAGACAAGGAGTGAGTCCTCATACGGCCCTAAAGACAGAGGCCAGCTTCCTGTCTAAACTGGAAGGCAAATTTGAAGGCTTGGGGGATGCTCCTTGGGAAAGACCATCTTAAGGCACTGAGATTTGGCAGAGGAAGGGTTAGCAGGAGCCCTGGCAATACAAACAGGACAGTATTGATAGGTTGACAGATTCATAGATCTTTTTTTTTTTTGAGACAGAGTTTTGCTCTTGTTGCCCAAGCTGGAGTGCAATGGTGCGATCTCGGCTCACTGCAACCTTCACCTCCTGGGTTCAAGTGATTCTCGTGCCTCAGCCTCCTGAGTAGCTGGGATTATAGGCATGCGCCAACATGCCCGGCTAATTTCTGTGTTTTCAGTAGAGATGGGGTAGATGGGGTTTCACCATGTTGGTCAGGCTGGTCTTGAACTTCTGACCTCAGGTCATCCGCTCGCCTTGGCCTCCCAAAGTGCTGGGATTACAGGTGTGAGCCACCACGCCTGGCCAGGTTCATATATCTTTGATCCCCCTATGCCTAACCTGCTTCACATTTATGGGGGCCTTTATTGAAGATCTTAGAGTGGCCGGTCGCAGTGGTTCATGCCTGTAATCCCAGCACTTAGGAAGGCCGAGGTGAGCGGATCACCTGCGGTCAGGAGTTTGAGACCAGCCTGGCTAAGATGATGAAACCCCATTTCTACTAAAAATAGAAAAAATTAGCCGGGCGTCATGGTGGGCGCCTATAATCCCAGCTACTCGGGAGGCTGAGGCAGGAAAATCGCTTGAACCCAGGAGGTGGAGGTTGCAGTGAGCCAAGATTGCACCATTGCACTCCAGCTTGGGCAACAAGAGTGAAACTCCATCTCAAAAAAAAAAAAGATCTTAAGGGTACGTAGAAAGCACAGCCTATTCTTGTACCTATCACAGCTTCTGTCACTATGGTTCTGCCCTCTATAGGGCTAAAATTTAGACTGCCACCCTATACCCCTGTTAAATAATCCTTTAAACTGATTGTTGCCCTCCTTCCGCTAATTCCCCTTCTCTCTCCTAATTCCTTCTCTGTGTAGTGCAGTGTGCAAACAGTGTGTAGGGCCAAGCCCTGTTCCTCTCACCCTGGCAATCTCAGCATAGGCCAGCCCCAGGATGCCTTCCCAGTTGGAGCCGTTGATGAAGAACTTGTCTGATTCAGTGATGGCAGCAATGTTGGCACGCACAGTGACGTTGGGGCCATGGGGGATGCTTACCAGGTCGGTGCCCAGCTCCCCTTCCCACTTGCCCTGGGTGTAGGGCACATACACACCCTTCCGGAGGTCCCGGTATGTGCTGGACCTGTGGAAAGAAGGCAGAGATGTGTGGATGCATAACCACAACTGGTATAAGGATCTAAGTTAAACTTACTCCCAAACGCCACCTTATCTCATCTCAGGGGAATCCTAGAGTCTGCTTTCAGGCTGCTCAGCAAAACATCCCTAGACTCACCACCCAGAACAGAGTGTAAAGTGGGCTTGCAGATAGATGAAGGGAACCATTGGTGAGGCTTGCTCTCCTATCTGTTGCTCATATTCCTAGATCTTGAGCTCAGGCCCTGTGAAGAACAAGCCTGGGCTTTGTGCATTGTGCCTGCTGCTGCTGCTGCTGCTGCAGGGACAGCTAGTGGGCATCTCTTCCGCCCTCTGGCTCCGTCAAGCTCCCAGAGAAAAGGAACCATTGACTCTCTTACTGCCTTGGAACCTAGTGGTACCATCCGAGTGGTAGAGAAAGTGCCAGGCAGGGTGAATGTGGAACCTCTATAGCAAGTTCTAGAGAAGGGGTTTGTACAAGCATCTCAGAAAAGTAGGTTGGTATTACACACCACTTCTGTGAAACGTGCTCAACATGTGGCAGCCCCACCTGTGTTTAATCACACCACTAACCAGGGCTTCTGTGTGTGGTGGGGGCAGTGATGGAACTGGAACGAGGAACTGGAATGAATGCCCTTTCATCGATCCTACCTGTGCCCTCCTCCCTGACTGCTTCTTTTAGATCGGGACATTAGAGGAAACAGGGAAGGTGCGTTTTGCAGCTGCCTACAAGTCCAAGAATAGGATTTAAGCCTCTACTCACGTTTGCACACACTGATGTCTCAGACATTGGTGTCCTCTCATCCCTTCTTCTTCCTGCTTTTATGCTAAGGGGGCTTCCAGATTACCCCTCACTGCCTCTTATCTTAAAGCCCACTTCAACCCCCCTTTCACCAGTCCCCCACTTTCACCAGTCCTCTTCAACCCCCCTTTCACCAGTAAGCAGAATCCAACTGGTGGCACCCTGGGTGGTGCATGGAGGAGATATTTCAGCTTTCAGTTCCGATACTGGTCTAGGCAGAGGGGTTTATGGAAGACCCTTTCCTTCATGTCCTTGGACTATGCAAAGCCACCTAGAGTGGCCCCTGGGTAAGAACACAGCAAGGGGAGCCATCACTGAGGCCTGTTCAGCTTAGACTTAGCTGGTGTTAGAGAACTGAGAGACACCGAGGGGATGTGGGGTTTTCGTCTCCCCATTCAGGCAGAGAAAATGGGCCCCCTAAGATTGTTCTGTGAGCTATGGGCTCTTCTTCCTTTCCCTCCCGCAGGAGGCTGCCCTGTCTCAGCACTGAAGCACTTCCTGGCTACCTCTCAATTCACCCTTTCCCATGGTATAGCTCCTCTCACCACCCACTTCACCCTGTCTCTCCTGGTCACTGTCTTTTTTTCACCCTTCCCCTTCCCTGGCAAGAAGAAAATCTGAGGATCAACTCTTTCTCTCTGTACCCCTCCCCTGACCCTTCTTAGCCCTGGATCCTTGGAAAAGGTACTTCCCCCGGGCTCTCCCCAGGACTCACAGCTGCCTCTGGTAGTAGCGATGCAGGAAGGGGTGGGGGGCAGCACCCACTGCAAAGTTACTGCTGCCTGTATCCACCAGGATGTTGAGCTGTCAGAGAAAGGGGAGAGAAAAGACAGTATAGACAGGAGGCTTCGGTCACACCACCTTTATTATCCCTCACGCCCCAGCCACAGTCTGCCCCTTAGAATGTCCAGAGTGAAGCTCCACGATGCAGGACTGGTCCAGGCTGGCACCCGTTACCACCACGACCACAGACAGGACCTGGGGTCCTGTGGTGCTGCAGGGGCCAAAGGAACACTTCCCCTGTGCCCTCTGAAGGTCTGCTGAAAAACCAACTGAAAAAAGGCAGATTAGTAGAAGAACTAATATGCAAGGGAGTAAAAAAAATATAGGAAGTCAAAGAGATAGCCAGATGGTTGATGATTTTATACCATCTTGAGGTTACAGAAAGAATGGGAGCTTGGGCAAGGTGCAGTGGCTTACCCCTGTAATCCCAGCACTATGGGAGGCTGAGGCAGGTGGATCACCTGAGGTGAGGAGTTTGAGACCAGCCTGGCCAACAGGGCGAAACTCTGTCTCTACTAAAAATACAAAAATTAGCTGGGCATGGTGGCACATGCCTGTAGTCCCAGCTACTCAAGAGGCTGAGGCATGAGACTCACTTGACCCTGGGAGGTGGAGGTTGCAGTGAACTGAGACCATGCCACTGCACTCCAGCCTGAGCGACAGAGACCCTGTCTCAACAAAAAAAGAAAAAAAAAGGGACTTGGACTTTGGCAAAAATAGTTATGGGAGGGATAAACGGAGGCCAGGCCAGTAAAAGTGGTCTTTTTATATGAATGAAACCTCATAGGTAACACCCCTCAGAGAAAACAGGTGATGTATGTGTCTTTCAGACCTTTAAACATGTCAGACTTTCAGTTAATCTTTCCTAGATTTGGACCAGGGAGGGCCTCAGAGAAAGCCAGGTGGCATCAATGCAGATTCTCTGCAGATGCAAATCTCCCTCAAAAGCCAGCTTTGCAGGGCCACTTCTGTGTGCTGGCCCTCTGACAGCCGACTCAAAATACGTCAAAGTAGTATATTCTGGGGTAAAATATCTTGGTTTCCTTTGGCACCCTCAACATGGCCTTAGAAATGCTGTGTCTGAGGCCAGCACAGTGGCTCACAACTGTAATCCCAACACTTTGGGAGGCTAAGGCGGGTGGATCACTTGAGGTCAGGAGTTCAAGACCAGCCTGGTGAATGTAGTAAAATCCCATCTCTACTAAAAATACAAAGATTAGCCGGGTGTGGTGATGCACGCCTATAATCCCAGCTACTTGGGAGGCTGAGGCAGGAGAATCACTTGAACTCAGGAGGCGGAGGTTGCAGTGAGCCGAAATTACACCACTGCACTCCGGCCTGGACGAGAGCAACACTCCGTCTCAAAAAAAAAAAAAAAAAAAAAAGGAAATGCTGTGTCTACTTCAGTCTATGGAGTCATAACAGTTTGTGCGTCGTCTCAGAGCTATGTGGTGTGTGTGCTGTCTCTGTTCCCATGTCTCTCTACCGTCACATCGCCCCTGCTCACTGTGTACCTGACTGATTCTGTCTTCAGAGCCCCCTGCTCCTTTTCTGTTCTCCTAGGAAGCAGTCTGGCTTATCCCCTCCAGCTCAGAGAAGACCTATTCTAGGAGCTGTACTGGTCAGGGGACCTGTGGGGACCAGGAGGGCACATCAGTGTCCATGCGTGTGGTTCTGTCCCTGCCACCAGAATGTGGCTCCCCTTCTGTCTCACAGGTGACACAGACCTAGGAATCCTACTGTCAGAAATAGTGGGGAGCCAGGAGCCCCATAAAATGTCCTGGTGAAAACCCATCTTGTCAGGGCCCTGGATTTGGCTAAGTGAAGATGGACAGGTGTCTTGGTGTTCCCTTCTGTCCAGCTCTTTCTAGCATCACTTCTTTTTTTTGAGACGGAGTTTCGCTCTTGTTACCCAGGCTGGAGTGCAATGGCACGATCTCGGCTCACTGCAGCCTCCGCCTCCTGGGTTCAAGTGATTCTCCTGTCTCAGTCTCCTGAGTAGCTGGGATTACAAGTGTGCGCTACCATGCAGGGCTAATTTTTGTATTTTTAGTAGAGACGAGGTTTCACAATGTTGGCCAGGCTGGTCTCGAACTCCTGACTTCAGGTGATCCACCTGCCTTGGCCTCCCAAAGTGCTGAGGCGTGAGCTACTGCCCGGCCTCTAGCATCACTTCTACTTGGCCCTTTCTTCCTCCTTTGATGGCCTGACCCCACCTTCAGTCAGACCAGAGCCATTTTTTGAAAGTCTACTATATCCTCACAGGCAAAAAAAGGAAAGGCCCCACCCTCAGAAAAATGGTAATTTGTAAGTTGCATCTCGCCTCTTGCCGACTTTCCATCACCTCAGGTTCTCCTCTGCCCCAGGGGCCTTCATTTCTGTATCTTCTCTCCTCAGTCCAGTGAAATCAACTGACTTCAGTTTTGGTGCAGGACCTGACCCTGTCACCTTGAGCAGATCACTGTGCTTCTCTGGACTTCAGTTTCGTCCTCTCTGCCAGATCCTCTCTGGCTCCTTCCTGCTCTCCGTGGTGCCTCTGTGGCTGTGCTGACTGCGCCCTCCCCCAGTGCCTGCTTAGACTTCCTGGCCTCCTCACATCCCCAAAGACTCCTCTGACAATCTCCTGGCCCTCAGACCTTGTCTCCTCCCTCCTTCCCAGCCCCCCACTCCTGGCCTGGTTTCCATTCCCCTCTTCCCCTACCTCTACCCGTGGTCTCTCTCCCCGGTCTCTGGGCAGCCACCAGCTCCAGATGCTGTGCTTTCAGAGAAAATCAATAGAGCCGGGAGGCTCAGCAGTTCAGATGAAATCAACCAGGTTAATGATTAAGAAGGCCTCTTCACCCACCCTCTCCCCAGGAACCCTCTTCCCCATTCTCAGGACTCAGCTCCCAGCATGGGGGGCTGGCCTCATATTACAGGGCTCCCTGCTATCACTGGACCCCAAAGAAAGAGGATCTCCTCCACAACAAGTCTCTGTGGCCTGTGCAAGGGAGGGAACATCCGGCAAGTTCTAAGCAAATATGGCTACTGCTTTACACTGGAGTGGAGCTTTGACCTGGGGGATCCTGCTGTCCCTGCCCCTCCCTGCCTCCCCCTTCCTCTCCTGCGAGGCGGGAGGGAGCTCTCTGCAGGGTACTCCCACCCCAGCCCGGAGGCCCTGGGCGCTCTTGCTGTCCTTCCAGCCCCAGCATTTCCCTCTTCCACCTCAAAGGGGGCCAGGCCGAGCCCAGGAAGGAACGTCCCCCTCCACTCCCATCCCTCTCACCCACCCCAATACTACGATTTCAGGTCCCCACTGCTCTCTGCCTCCCCTCTCCACCTTCCACAAAAAAAAAAAAAAAAAAGAAAACCAGAATAAACAGTTGGGCTTCTCTCCCGAGCAAATGTCGAGCCGTCTGCCCTCTGCGGTGTGCTACCGCCCGAGAGAAGTCATTCTGGTCCTGTCCTTCAACGCTTCGAATCGGAGCCCTGGCCAGTCCCAGCAGCCTTTTCCTCAACCCTGCTTCATTCCAAGCGGGGGGATGGGCGGCTCTTACAGGACGGGCCCGAGGCAAGGCTGAGGCACTGCTCGCTCATTATGAAACAGGGCAGTTCAGGGCGGCCTGGGCAGAGGCAGCGGTGGAGGGGCTGCAGCCGCCCAACCCCAGCAGCTGGGTTCCCCTCTCGGGTCACTGAACCGGGCCAGGGGATGAGACTGCCCTCATCTCCCACAGCCAACCACACCAACCTGCCTGCGGCTGCCCCTTCCAGGCTCCTCATGAGCTGCCACCTGTGCTGGGGAGTCAAGTCCCTCCTCCCTTCCCAGGCACCCACCTCTTCCTTGGCCCTTTTCCCTCACATAGATACAGCCACCCCACCCTGGCCCCATCTCCACCAAATTTGAATTCTTCCTGTTGACATTTACAGATGCTCATCTCTTCGTTAAAAACAAAAACAAAAACAAAAAACTTCCTTAATCTCACATCCGCCTCCAGTCCCCTCTCTCCTCTCCCTTCACAACCAAAGCGCTCAGCCAGTCAGCCAGGCTGTCTCCATTTCTTCACCTCCCACGCATTCCTCAACCCATTCTAAAACTGGGTTTCGCCTCCATTCCTCCACTATAAAACAGCCCTTACTACAGTTACCGGTGACTTCATGTACCAAACACTGAAGGTGTTTTTCAAGTCAGCCTTCATCTTCTCAGGTCCTGTGTTCTCTGTCTCCTTGGCAGGCTCCTTTCTTAAGGCTTGAGCTTTGGCCCTCTTCCTCTCTAACGACCCTCTCCCACTAAGCCATCTACCTAGATCCTGGTGATGTCTAAGCTCCTAACTCCAGCTTTTTCCTCTCCTTTGAGCTCCCGACGCACGCACCCAAGTGCCTCAAAGATACCTCAAGGGCTGGGTGCAGGGGCTGACACCTGTAATCCCAGCACTTTGGGAGGCCAAGGTGAGAGGATCACTTGAGGCCAGGAGTTCAAGGCCAGCCTGGACAACATAGTGAGACCCCTCCCACACACCCCCATGTCTACAAACAAATTTTTTAAAATTAGCCAGGCATGGTGATGGGCACCAGTGGTCCCTGCTACTCAGGAGGCTGAGGTGGAAGGATCGCTTGAGCCCAGGAGTTTGAGGTTGCAGTGAACCATGATTGTGCCACTGCACTCCAGCCTGGGTGACAGAACAAGACCGTCTCAAAAAAAAAAAAAAAAGTCAAATTCAGGATGTCCCAAGCTGACCCAACGCAGTCCTTTCCATCTGGTGGCTGCCTTCCAGTGTTCCTTATACTAGTGGATGGCAGCATCACCCATCTGTTCTGTAGGTCAGCAGTATCAGACATATCCTAACACCTTCCTCTTCTTCACCTCTCTATCCGGTGCATCAACAAGTCCTGTCCAATTAAGCTCCTTACAAGTCTCTTGAATGTATTCATTCCTTATTTCTTTTGCTGTCCCTAGGCCAAGCTATAGTCAGCTCACCCTGGAATATCACAGTAGTTTCCCAGCTGCTTTTGGCACATCTTCTCTTGACCTGTCCAATCTGTTTTGTGCACTGCAGCCAGAGTGATCTTTTCAAAGTGCAAATTTGACTGTTAACCCTCCTATATAAACAGTTTTCCTTTGCTATTAAAAACGTAAAGCTGGCCGGGTGCGGTGGCTCACGCCTGTAATCTCAGCACTTTGGGAGGCTGAGGCGGTTGGATCACCTGAGGTCAGGAGTTCGAGACCAGCCTGGGCAACATGGTGAAACCCCATCTCTACAAAAATACAAAAATTAGCTGGGTGTGGTGGCAGGCACCTATAATCCCAGCGACTCGGAAGGCTGAGGCAGGAGAATCGTTTGAACCTGGAAGGTGGAGATTGCAGTGAGATGAGATGGCGCCACTGCACTCCAGTCTGGGCAACAGAGCAAGATTCTGTCTCAAAAACAAAACAAAACAAAACAAAACCAACCAAAAAACCCATAAAGCTCTGCTGCCAGCCACACTGACCTCATCTCAGTTCCCCTCACCAGCCATGGTCCCTCTCGCAAAGGCTGTTGTATCAGCTTCACTCTGCCTGGACCATCCTCCTCTCCACTTGCAGGTTTATCTACTTATCCCCTACACATCCTGCCATCTGAGCTCAAGGGACTTCCTTAGGGAGAGAGACCAGGTTATATTTTCTTACTTAAATGCTTCCAGGCCAGGCGCGGTGGCTCACGCCTGTAATCCCAACAATTTGGGAGGCCAAGGCGGGCAGATCATTTGAGGTCAAGAGTTCAAGACCAGCCTGGCCAACATGGTGAAACTCTGTCTCTATTAAAAACACAAAAAAATGAGCCGGGCATGGTGGCACACACCTGTAATCCCAGCTACTTTGGAGGCTGAAGCACGAGAATCGCTTGAACCCAGAAGGCGGAGGTTGCAGTGAGCCGAGATCGTGCCATTGCACTCCAGCCTGGGTGACAGAGTGATACCTTGTCTCAAAATAAAATCTTCCATAGAACTTGTCACTCTGTAATTATACACTGAATCTCACCTCCCCTCATATAGAATTTAAAACTATTAAAATGTCTTTAGTATTCTACTAAGGTATCACAGTGCCTAGCAATAATGTTTCTTGAATGAATGAATGGTTGAAGGAAAGAAAAGGTGAAAGAGCTAATCTACCCTGTTTTTTGGGTGGTGGGGGATGGAGGGATCTCTCAGTGGCTCCCAAACCATGGGTGTTTTAGTTTATAGGTGTGGCTCTAGCTTAGACCTGCCTTCCTCTCACCTGGCCCCTGGCATGACACCTGCCTGTATTTACGCAGCCTGTGATCCGGGAGTCATCGTCTTTGTCCCCTGGAGTCAGGCAGACCCAGGAGACAGATGCCCAGGGAGCTGCAGCCTGGGGTCAGAACTAGGTCAATGTCAATCATTTAACAAACAAACGTGTCCCTGGGGGCCTCAGAGGGAAGGCAGCTTCATGGGAAGTGCTAACAAGCCCCACAGGGAAACGCACACCTGCCCAGGTTTCACTCTGCATGTTCCCCTGCAGTTCTCAGCAGTAGATCTTGGGTGTTGAGGCAGGTATGGAGCTGGCAAGCTTAGGGTAAGCTCTTTGTTCCCCAAATCCCACCTTTCTTGGCCTCAGCTCTCACCAGCAGACAGCGATAGCTCAGATTCTTCTGGATGAAAAACGTCTTCAAGGGGCATCTGTTTAGTGGCCTGGAGAGATGGAGACTCTTTCCAATTCTGAACCATCTCTCATTATTAAGAATCCACACCCTTTATTGGTACTACCCCAAGGTCATAGCACTTTTGCAAAAGCCTCTGGAGTGGGGGCTCTAGCTAATTCTTCTTCCTATTCAATAGGAAGTCTATTTTCTTCTGTGTGGGGCCTCATGGCTAAAGAGGGAAGACGCCTATATTCTTGTATAACAAGGCTTTCAGCTAAAGTTGAGATTTAGAAGCCTTCCATTTTACAGAGAAGGAAAGTGAGACCTAGAGTGAGTAAGCAACTTCACCCATCTTACACATGCCACAAAGCTAGGACAAGAATCCGTTGGTTCTGACCAAGCCTTAAGTGTGGTCTTTCATCTCCTTGACCTTCCCGTCTCTCCCATTTGGAGAGGAAGTATGTGATAGATTGTTATACTAATGAACCACCCTGCCCCCCATACATGCCCTTGCGGGATCCCTTCTGACAGTGATTCTGGGCTTAGCCATGTGACTGGCTGTGGCCAACAGGATATCAGCAAATGATGCAAGGAGAGGCTTGATAAGCACTTGTGCATTGGGAATTGCCCTCTTGGAACGCTGTCCTCAGATTCTGAGTGAAGTAGCTCAGTCTTGCCTCCTTCCAAATGAAAGACTTCACAGAACCAGAGGCCCAACAGGCCTGGATTAGTCCAGCCCCCAGCTGACGTACCAGCTGAATGCAGCCACATGGGTGAGTCCAGGTAAGATCTGTAGAAAAATTACAAGCCAACACACAGAATCCTGAAAAAATGATTCTTGTTTGGGCCACTAAATTTTGGAGTAGTCTGTTACCCAGCATCAGATAACTGACACAAACTATCTGAATTAAATCCTGGGGTCCTTGACCCTGAAGGCAGCAACCATAGGTCAACCCCGTGAACATCTCTTGCCAGTTCCCTTTCCTCACCAGGCTTCTTGTGAAGTTTCCCGAAAGCACGATGATCTCTCACTTGTGCATCTTTGCATATATTTGTCTGCAGCATTCTTTCCCTGTTCTCATGTTCACATCACACTTTAAATATCCTTTCCTCAAAGGTCTTGTCCTGACGCCCAGATAAGATTAGGTTCTTCCTCTTGCAAATCCTCAGTAGCACCTGTGCTTCTTTGTCTACCACTCACACTTTTAATCATGTATTTAATGTCTGCCTGTCCCACAGACTATGAGCTCCACCAAGGGTAGGGAGCATTTGTATTGCTTATTATCTAATTGTTACCTAGCCCTGAGTAGATGCTCTGTAATGATTTTTTTTTTTTAATTGACAGCAACTGCCTCATTCCCTGCAGTTAATTCCTATGACCCTATGGACTCTTCCTATTCTTTTTTTTTTTTTTTTTTTTGAGGTGGGTTCTCACTCTGTCACCCAGGCTGTAGTGCAGTGGCGCAATCTTGGCTCCTGCCTCAGCCTCCCAAGTAGCTGGGATTACAGGCGCCTGCCACTATGCCCAGCTAATTTTTGCATTTTTAGTACAGATGGGGTTTCACCATGTTGGTGAATATCCACCCAGGGTCCTGTGGTTCTTAGAGCAGTTATAGTGACTCCAGGCCTCCTTAGTCCCAGAACCTTGTGAGTCAGCTTCATCTGCTTTTCCTAAGTGATTTCCAGACCTGAGCTTACCCAAGGCTGAGAAAAGGGGGCAAGGAAGGACAAGAGGAGCCTAAAGTCCTCAGCGGGGAGGGGCTTATGGCCAACAGAGCACACAGCTCCTGCCTCAGAGTCCAGCGACTGGGTCCTGTCCAGGTTCCTCCCACCTTGAACAAATCAGCCAGCCCTGTGCAAATGGACTCCTTTTCCCAGCTGGCCATTGGTACCTGGGAGCAAGCTCCCTGGCGCCACTTACCCCACCTCTGGCTGGTTTTTCAAGGAGTCCCAATGTGGCTGGGTCGCCCCAAACCTTATCTAGTATACCTTTCCCCCTTTGGATGGGATGCTCCATTTCTCCGCAGCCTCTAACCCGGCTCAACTAATATTTGCCAGTGCCTCCTACTCCAATAAAACGATGGATGTCGATGGTCCAACAGTTTATGACAGTAATTTTCAAACTTTTTTTTTTCTAAAGCAGCAGAATCAGCTGGGTGCAGTGGCTCACGCCTGTAATCCCAGCACTCTGGGAGGCCGAGGCAGACGGATCACAAAGTCAGGAGATCGAGACCATCCTGGCTAACACGGTGAAACCCCGTCTCCACTAAAAAATACAAAAAATTAGCCAGGCGTGATGGCAGGCGCCTGTAGTCCCAGCTACTCGGGAGGCTGAAGCAGGAGAATGGCGTGAACCCGGGAGGCGGAGCTTGCAGTGAGCCCAGATCGCGCCACTGCACTCCAGCCTGGGCGACAGAGTGAGACTCCGTCTCAAAAATAAATAAATAAATAAAAATAAAAAATAAAGCAGCGGAATCCTTTTCCCCTTTTCCAATTGTATGCAGGTTCCTAGTGTACAAGAGAGAAAAAGACAGAGATGTTCTGTTTGAAGGGGAGGTTTGATTTCCTCTGCTTCCCTCCCCTGCCTGTGCTGGCTCTTGAGGCATCTCTTCAGCACCTTTAGCCTCTGCGGAACCCACCTGGAAAACCCATGCTCCACAAGGTATCACAGCAGCTATTCGCCACCTGTTTTTCATGGTCAGACAGTAAGTCCTTCCTGTTATTTAACCTTGTCCCACCCACAGGTTACAGTGGCTTGAATCTTCTCTTGCTCTGTCCTCAGTTGAAAATGAAGCTGACCATGGCACCTGTGTCACGCTCAGCACATGGGCTTGTTTATTCAAGCCATTGGGAGATGCTAGAACTCACTCCTTGTCCTACCTGTCAAAACCTCCACAGGCCTTGGAAAAGAGTAAGTGGTAGGGCCAGGCACAGCGACTCACGCCTATAGTCCCAGCACTTTGGGAGGCTGAGGTGGGCGGATCACTTGAGGTCAGGAGTTTGAGACCATTCTGGCCACATAGTGAAACCCCGTCTCTACCAAAATATATATATATATAAATTAGCCGGGTGTGGTTGTGCGCGCCCATTGTCCTAGCTACTTGGCAGGCCGACGCTGGAGAATTGCTTGTACCCAAGAGGTGGAGGTTGCAGGGAGCCGAGATCGCGCCACGGCACTCCAGCCTGGGCAACAGAGTGAGACCGTCTCAAGAAAAAAAAGAAAAAAGACTAAGTGATGAGATTCACTGACCTTGAAAGACCAAGCAAGAGGACACCCAGCCTACAGTGGGCAGCAGAGAGGGTGGCCCCAGAGTGACAGCAGCTCAGGAAATATGGTGACAGAGGATAAGTTGGCATGGGAGGAGGCAGAGCTTGGCCAGTTTGCTCTGAGGAAAAGGACCTAGGAGTCCCAGCTCCCCCATGTCAGAATCCCCCCAGTTCTGCTGATTTCCTCATTCTCCCCAGCACAGCCCAGCTCTCCTATTTTGGGAAACACCTGGCTATAGTACCCAAGGCTGCGGTACTAAGGATGTACTCAGGTGCTGTCGCATCCTGCCAGGAGAATCTCAGGGCAGCTCCAGAACTCAGAAAATGTTCTGGCTCCTTCCCAGAACTCTCCCCTGCCCAGGCACCTGAAAGAGAAGCCTCCCAGGAGAGACAGAAGTTAGTCATTAGGTATGGGGGCTTCCCTGGGAGGTGTTTCTCTTCCTGGATTTTCTTTTTTTGAGATGGAGTCTTCCCCCTGTCGCCCAGGCTGGAGTGCAGTGGCATGATGTTGGCTCACTGCAACCTCCGCCTCCTGGGTTCAAGCGATTCTCCTGCCTCAGCCTCCTGATTAGCTGGGATTACAGGCACGTGCCACCATGCCCAGCTAATTTTTGTATTTTTGGTAGAGACAGGGTTTCACCACGTTGGCCATGCTGGTCTTGAACTCCTGACCTCAGGTGATCTGCCTGCCTCGGCCTCCCAAAGTGCTGGGATTACAGGTGTGAGCCACTGTGCCTGGCCTCTTTCTGGATTTTCAACTGGAATTTTCTGCCCAGCCCTTTATTGGAGAGGCCCAAGAAGGGTTCCTGACCTTCCACCTTAGTGCTTTTAGAGAGAGCACAGTCTTTCTCAATGCCCCCTCACTCCCAGCTAAACTCTTCTTTACTGGTCTGGGGAGTAGAGGAGAGGTTTGGAATGACAGGATGAGGGCTCCAGCAGGGGCTTGTGTGCAACCCGAGGCCCAGTCCAGGAAAGCCAGTTGTGGTCGCAGCGACTGGGTAGGCAACTTATGGAGCCGGGGTCTTGCTGGCTTTGTCTAATTTGGAGGGTGGTTCTTTGAGCTCGATGGTTTTCAACCTTTTTATTGTAAAAACTATTTTAAAAAAAAATATAACCCAGAAGTCCACTGTATAAAAACAATAAAAGCAAAGTTATCCTGGGAGGCTCAGGAGATTTGGGGCAGGGGGATGGGGATGGCTTGGTGACAGGAAGGGTGGGGATCTAGAGTGTTGACTGCTCCCAGCCTTCTCCCTCACCGCTGAGGTCCCTTTACAGAACCCTGCCAAGCAGGGAAGGAGAGGAAAAAAAGAAAAACCACCTGGTCCTTCTTGGTTTCTGGGACTCTGAGCCCTCATAGTTTTCTACTGCTCTGATCATTTTCTCTTGCTCCCTTGTCTATACCTAATATTCTTTCCCTAATCATTTTTCTCCTTTGCCTCTCTGTTCCCTCAAAGAACAAGTCTATTTTTTAACTTGGCCTCTCTGTGGATGAGTCCTGTCTGCCTGTCCAGTTCTACCTTCTCTCCAGATTCCCACTGTCAGCTGGTGGCTGAATACTTCCACGAGGATGACGCACTAGCATCTCAAAGGCATGTCCCAGATCGTAGAACACAGGAAGGAAAGGCCCCGGTATTTGAACCCCTACTCTGTTCTTCTTAACAGAATCACTTTGGACAAGATACTTAGTCTCTCTGGGTCTCAGTTTCCTTATCCCTGAAATAGGTATGCTAATACCTATCCCTTATAATTAAAGCAGAATAATAAACATGAACTTTGGTAAACTATATTGTGCTTCCTGGCTGGGTGCGGTGGCTCATACCTGTAATCCTAAGACTTTGGGAGGCTGAGGCGGGCGGATCACTTGAGGTCAGGAGTTTGAAACCAGCCTGGCCAATGTGGTGCAACCCCCATCTCTACTAAAAATACAAAAAAATTAGCTGGGTGTGGTGGCGGGCACCTGTAATCCCAGCTACTTGAGAAGCTGAGGCAAGAGAATCACTGGAACCAGGAGGTGGAGGTTGCAGTGAGCTGAGATCGCGCCACTACACTCCAGCCTGGGTGACACAGTGAAACTCCATCTCAAAACAAACAAACAAAAAACTATATTGTGCTTCAAAACTTTCCCCTGTTGCTTTGTTCCCTGACAAAAAGTCAGAGAGGTTAAATAAAGCCATCATCTCCTCTTCCCTCTCTCTCACCCCATACATCTCATCAAGCGCAGAGAATAACTGGTTAAACGATGGATGAATGCTGATTCCTCCTTTCTACCCTCACTGCCACCATCCTCTTTCAGGCCCCTGTATCCTGAGATCCTTGTTTGCATGTCTAGAGTCATGATGCCAGACTCTCCAAGTCATTCTGCACACTGAAGCTGTTTTCCTGGAACTAAAATTAGACGATATCATCCCTCTTCTCGTATACCTACAAGGATTCCTTACTGTTTGCAGAATAAAACCCAAAGTCCTGTCAGCCCCATAGCATCCCCACCACGCCTTCTGGCTTCTCACCATAGTTCACGCTTTTCTTTATGAAGTGCTCCTCCTCACCACTCTCCATATTGCAAAGCTTTCTCCTCTTTCGAGGCTTTATTCAAATACCTCCTTTTCGGCTAGGCGCGGTGGCTCATGCCTATAATCCCAGCACTTTGGGAGGCTGAGGTGGGTGGATCCCTGGGCAACAGAGCGAGACTCCCTCTCAAAAACAAAAACAAAACAAAACCCTCCTTTTTCAGCAAGCTGTGCCTAATACCATGTCAGAAGTAGCTGCTTCTCTCTGTGCACTTCCAAGATCCACTGTTTCACTATTTGTACCAAATGCATTTGGTTTTGTGTAATATTTAGGTATTATGTCTATGTCTCACATCAGATTGTGAGCTGTCCAAGGGCTAAGACTATGGCATCATTTTTCTCTTCTACACACAGTAGGTAGGTACTCAACAAATATCTGTTAAACTGAATTGACTATCACCAAATTTCACTCCTAACAGTTACCTTATTATCCTATGTTTGGTCAGTGATGCTCATAATATCAAAATGAGATAACATCCTTTTATTTATTTATTTATTTATTTAGAGACAGGGTGTCACTCTGTCACCCAGGCTGGAGTGCAGTGGCGCAATCTCGGCTCACTGCAACCTCCGCCTCACGGGCTCAGGCGATTCTCCTGCCTCAGCCTACTGAGTAGCTGGGTTTACAGGCATGCACCACCACACCTGGCTAATTTTTGAATTTTTAGTAGAGTTGGGGTTTCACCATGTTGGGCAGGCTGGTCTCCAATTCCCAACCTCAGGTGATCCACCCGCCTCGGCCTCACCTGAGTGCTGGGATTACAGGCGTGAGCTGCTGAACCCGGCCCTTTCGTTTAAAAGAATAAGAATACTTTCTCCAAGAGCTACAGTTCTGCATTTACAACTGCCTGTCAACAGTTCTGTTTAGAGGCTTGCAGCTTATGTATTCATTCACTCAATGTTTTTTAGGTGTATGTTCTGAGCTTGGCATTGTTATAGATTATTATAACACAAAGAGAGGATACTGCAAAATAAATAAATAAAATTAAAAAGACATTGTCCTTAAGAGCTTGAAGTTTTGTTTGTTTGTTTGAGACAGAGTCTCGCTGTGGAGTGCAGTGGTGCAATCTCAGCTCACTGCAACCTCTGCCTCCTGGGTTCAAGCAATTCTGTCTCAGCCTCCCGAGCAGCTGGGATTACAAGCGCCTGCCACCACACCTGGCTAATTTTTTTATTTTTAGTAGAGACAGGGTTTCACCATATTGGTCAGGCTGGTCTTGAACTCCTGGCCTCAGATGATCCTCCTGCCTTAGCCTCCCAAAGTGCTGGGATTACAGGTGTGAGCCACTGTGCCTGGCCAGAGCTTGAAGTTTTATGAGAGAAACAAACACAAAAACAGTTGTAATACATTACAAGTGTAGTAATGGAGATATCAGGAGGTGTAATGGGAGAATGGAAGAGGGATGCTTGTGATAACTTCTTCTTCCCCAAGACAAATGGCACAGTAGGAAGAACAAGGATGAAACAGATCTTAACTTACTGGCCTTCTACCTGGCCAGTGGTTTAAACTTTCAACCCCATTTCTTCTGCTAGACACTGTGAGTGATAAAGACCTTTTTTTTTTCTTTTCTTTTTTGGAGACAGGGTCTCTGTCATCCTCTGACAAGCTGGAGATTGCAGTGGTGCAATCACAGCTCACTGAAGTAAAGACCTTTTATATATTGCAGGAATTGCTGTAAGGGACAAACTAATAGGAGGCTAAGGTGGAAGTATCACTTGAGCCCAGAAGTTGGAGACCAGCCTGGGCAACATAGTGAGACAATTTGAAAAAATCAGCTGGGCCTGGTGACATGTGCCTGTAGTCCAAGTTACTCAGGAGCCTGAGGCAGGAGGATCACTTGAGCCCAGGAGCTATGATTGTGCCCCTGTACTCCAGCCTGGGCAACAGAGAGAGACCCTGTAATTAATAAACAAACAAATAAATTTGTATACAAGTACTATAAGCCATCCCCTCCTGCCACCTTTCCTATTCCCACAGTCTTGTTATCCTACAGTTCACCCCAGATCAGAATCTCAAAACCATCTTTGATGCCCTCTTCCTTTCCCTTCACACCAATGTCACCAAATCCTTCCCACCTGCCCTGGCACGTTCTCTGCATCCTGCCCTTCCTTTCTCTTTCCATCTTATGGCAGCCTCATGCCCTCCTTGTCATAGAGGGCCTCACACCTGGACTGTTGTGACAGCCCCCTGTGCCTGTGTCTTTCAGTCCTATTCTTTTTATTTTTATTTATTTTTTGAGACGGAGTCTTGCTCTGTCACCCAGGCTGGAGTGCAGTAGCGCAATCTCAGCTCACTGCAACCTCTGCCTCCCGGGTTCAAGAGATTCTTCTGCCTCTGCCTCCCGAGTAGCTGGAACTACAGGCACGCGCCACCACACCCAGCTAACTTTTGTATTTTTAGTAGAGACGGGGTTTCACCATGTTGGCCAGGTTGGTCTCGAACTCCTGACCTTGTGATCCACCTGCCTTGGCCTCCCAAAGGGCTGGGATTACAGGCGTGAGCCACCACACGCAGCCCCCACTCTTTTTAAAATTCAGATGTCTCTTCCTGAAAGATTGCTTTCTTCATGTCATTCCCCTGCCCCAATAAATTCAGATTTTCCCTTATATCTGAAGGCCAAAGTCCAAACCTTATAGTCTCACATTTAAGCTTTATGGCTATTTGGCTCTATTTTATTTACCCAAACTTATCTGGTCTTAGCGTAAACCTGTAATATTAACAGGACTGGCTCTCTATTGTCTCCTAAACAACCATGCTTAAGCCCTAACATCCATAACTCATCCTCTCATTCACTGTGGCCTCTCCCAGTTTTAAGGGGGTAGGGTGGGAAGGAGCAGACATGGACATACGTGTAACGTGCAATTACAGTACAGTGGGATAGTATGGTGCCATCTGCCCCCTGATAATAGCCTGCCACTCCTGTCCATCCTTCAAGACCATGCTCAGAGCACATGTCCCTGGTGCGGCTTTCCTGGATGAGTTTATCACTTTCTGAACACCTGTGGCACTCACTCTCTGCACTCCTATAAATACATTATTCTCTTTTCTTTTCCTTTTTTTGAGACGGAATCTCGCTCTGTCACCCAGGCTGGAGTGCAGTGGCGTGATCTCGGCTCACTGCAACCTCTGTCTCCTGGGTTCAAGCAATTCTCCTACCTCAGCCTCCCGAGTAGCTGGGATTATAGGCGTCTGCCACCATGCCCAGATAATTTTTGCATTTTTCGTAGAGATGGGGTTTCACTACGTTGGCCAGGCTGGCCGCGAACTCCTGACCTCAGGTGATCCGCCGGCCTCAGCCTCCCAAAGTGTTGGGATTACAGGCGTGAGCCACCGCGTCCAGCCATAAATGGTTCTCAAATTTGAGGCACAAACTACGGGGCCCCACTGTCAGAGATCCTGTCTCTAGAGGTCAGGGATGGGGCCAGGGAATTTACATTTTTAGCTGATTCCAATGAGGGTTTGCAGACCTCGCTTTGAGTATATCTGCGTGGATGACCTTGTACTCGTCACTTCCGCCCTTTCACTTCCACTGTAACTCTATGTGGGCAGAAAACATGTCTTCTTGTCTCTTTGTGGATCAGCCCCCAAGCACCAGCAATTAATTGCCTAGCACAGAGAAAGTGCTCCCCAAATTTTACTTTTTCTTGTTCAGAATACAATGGCATCCAAGTTCTCATTTGGCACTTCCAACAGCCGCGCCAGGTAGGAAGAAAGGGCGTCCTTCTTACAGACAGATGGGGAGAGAGTCCAAGCCACCAGAGAGCAGAGACTGGCTGATGCAGGCTTAGTTAGAAATCATAGTGCAAGCCACACAGTTGCTTTAGTTGTGGGCTCCCTGGCACTAGCTTCCTGGACTGGTGTTGAACTTTAAGCCCACTTTCCTCTTCTAGAAAGGAACGAGGAAGGAACTGACATTTATTGAGCAATTACTCTCTGCTAAGTACTGGGCTGCAGGATGTATGCATCATTTCAGGGGATCAGGGAAGTACAGTAATGGATACCCCAGTTTTTGTTTTTGTTTTTATTTTTTCTGAGACGGAGTTTTGTTCTTGTTGCCCAGGCTGGAGGGCAATGGTGCGATCTTGTCTCACTGCAACCTCCGCCTCCCATGTTCAAGCGATTCTCCTGCCTCAGCCTCCTGAGTAGCTGGGATTACAGGTGCATGCCACCAGGCCTGGCGAATTATTTTTGTATTTTTAGTAGAAACGGGGTTTTGCTATGTTGACCAAGCTGGTCTCAAACTCCTGACCTCAGGTGATCTGCCCACCTTGGCCTCCCAAAGTGCTGGGATTACAGGATACCCCAGTTTTATACATGTAAAACGTGGAGGCCCAGGACATCTGAGTTTTTATGCCTCATTGCATAGAATAGAAGAGGCAGAACAGGCCAGACAAGGATAAAGTGACTTCATATTTGTTGGAGGTCAGTTTTGTATGCAGGTGCATTGTTCTGGGTGAAAGCACCTAGAACAATTAACCCTCACAACTTAATCCTCACAATTACCTTGAAAAGGAGGTCTCATTTCCTACTCATTTTAAAGATATGACAGTAGTTTCAGAGAGGTTATGCAATTTGCCCAAGGCCACACAGCTGAGAAGAGGAAAAGCTGTGGGTGGTAGAGCTGGGATTCGTGGACTGTCTGACCTCAAAGCTTGTGTGGGTTCTGCAGCCCCGTCCTGCATCGTGCCATGGGGTCCATGCACAGTGTGCACAGCACGTCAGTCGCAGAAACAGGAGTAGGTCCCAGGTCTCTGCATACCTGCTGCTCACTGACGATATCATCTAGCGTTCTGTTTGCTCAGGGCCTGGATTTGGCTTCTGTCCTGCCCTCCCAACTTCCCACTGGAGACTACTTCTGGGGAAGTTATGGTGCACAGGAAAGAGGATGAGAAAGTGGGGAAGACCAGGCTTTCGACTAGCTGAGAGTTAGGGCTGGGGAGCACGCACCTAGGAAGGCTGGCTTCTGTAAAGTAATTGGGAGGTGGGGGTTTGTGTTTCTCCCAGATCCAGCTGTCTGAGAAGTTCAGGAAAGTGTGGCTGTCCCCTCCGCCCACCCCAAACACACTCCCACCTTCACAGACCCTCCCAAGGACAGACTTCCCAGACACAGATCCGGAGGTGGCTCACAGATGTGCAGGATCAGATTCAAGGTGA
Source organism: Gorilla gorilla gorilla (assembly GCF_029281585.2). Classification (NCBI taxonomy): domain Eukaryota; kingdom Metazoa; phylum Chordata; class Mammalia; order Primates; family Hominidae; genus Gorilla; species Gorilla gorilla. Next base: position 125,257,326 of record NC_073233.2, read on the forward strand.
CACGCACCAGCATACACAGAACCACAGGGCTGCCCGGGCCCGGACTCCCCCACAGAGGCGGCAGATGCACACAGAGGTCAGCCACAGCACCCCACATGGAGGGCTGCTCACCCACAGAGGTGCAGAGGGTGCCACCTCCACCAGCCACCTTGAAGGTACCTTGGAGATTGTCAGGAAGGATGGGGAGGGCATACAGTGTTTTCTCCGTAACTCCCCTCTCCCCCGCCATGGAAGGAGTCCCACTCTTAAAAGGGAGCTCTGGCTCCTTTCCTACCATTTGTCCTTTCCCCAGGCTCAGTTCAGTTCCCCTCTGGACTGGGGAGGTGTGGGGTGGGGGAGGGGCTGGAGTGCAGACCGCGAGAGGGAGAAGGGGAGGAGGAGGGGACGGCAGGAGCCTGTCCAGGGCTTCCGGGCTGAGTGCAGTCAGAGGGGCCTCGACAACCTCACTTTGCCGTACCAGTGGCAGCCCAGATGGTGGGAGCAAGGTGCTGATTCAACTGCTGCCAGGATTCCTTGGTCCTGGAGGTACTGGGAACAATGGTGGGAATCAGAGGAGGGGACAAGGTTGGGTGGCCAACCTCTAGAGTGATGGGATTTGGGAGACTCGGACTGGGCCACTGTCAGAGGGGGCTGACACCTGTTATAGTGCTCCTGTGGCGGACCCTTCCTCCAGGTCAGGGTCCCCAGCTGATGTGTCTGTCTTGCCTCAAATCCTTCCAGAGGGCGTATGTGTCAGATGAGGAGCAAGGGGAACTAGGCAGCCAGGGGAGACAAGGAGGGAAAGGGGAGCTTGGGAACACTTCTGCCAACAACCACGTGACCCCCGGGGAATGGCTGGGGAGGGGTCCCTCCTGCTGTCCCCACCAGCCCATTTGAGCAGGGGCTAGCTTGAGGCATCCCCATCCTGTCTCCCCTCTGCTCATGCAGGCTGAGGGCTAAGGGCTGGCCTGACCACCTTACCGTCTGCGGGGGGCTGCCCACGGTCATCTCCACGTAGTAGCCCTGCCCCGACTTGCCCCTCAGGTTGTCCACCATCTCCACAAAGCTGCCCCTCCGGCCGGGCTCCTCGGGCTCTTCGTCGGTCTCCCGGGGCAGCCGAAGCCCCAGGGGGGCGCCCCCCAGGCCGCTGCGCAGGGGCAGCCGGATGCCGTGCTGGGTGCCGTGGGCAGGCAGCACTCCCGCGCCCATCCACAGCAGGAGCCAGGGCAGGGCTTGGGCCATGGTGGGCCCCGGCCTTCGGGCCCTCTGGGCTCGCACTGGCCCACGTCCGTCCCTGGCGCCTGCCCCCAAGTCTGGGTGGTGCTGGTGGCTTCTCAGGAGAGGGAGCTTGGGGGCATCAGGACGCCAGGGCCTGCAGGGCCTGGGCCAGCCCCCGGGTCCGGGCTGTGGAGAGCGGTCAGGGGAGATCCGCAGAGCACGGGAGCAGGGGAGAGGCTGGGATCCGGAGCCCGCTACATCGGCACGGCGGCGGCCAGCCTGGGCAGCGGGCGCGGGCTCCCGGCGGGGCTGGGAGGGGCGGGCATGGCGGGCCGGTGGCGGCTTCCCTGGTCCCCCCGGCGGGCGGCGGCGCGGGCAGGGGCAAGGGCTCCGGGCTCCTGCGGCTGCGTTGGCTGCTCAGGCCACCATAATCCAGCTCGCGGCTCGCAGCTCCCGGGCGGGCTGGGGAGGCGGAAAGACTTGTGGCGGCGGCTGTCAAAGCCAAAGGGTTTTCGCTTTTCCCTGGGATCGCTGGGAAGTGTAGTCTTCCCATGGCAGGCAATCCGGCTTCCGGGGCTGGAGAGGGGTCTGGGATGCCCTCTGCCGAGGTGGAGTCCGCCCTGCAAGGCCCTGGCGGGAAGGGCTAGACGGATGGAGAGGGGCACACCTCCCGTCTGTCAGTCTTTCTTTCCGCATGGAAGGAGCACCCACTGTATGCCAGGCACACTGCCAGGCGCTGGAGATACAGAGAGAAATAAGCGGTGATTCTACACGGGACAGTTAAGTGATTCCTGCCGCGGTGGGGTTTCACACTATACGATGTGGCATTAAGGAGTAGGGATTTGGAGGGACATCTAGGGGATCTGGGAAGACTCAGTGGGAGAAGGTGGTATTTAATTTGAGCGTTTAAAAATGGGTAGGATTTTCACGAGCAGAGATTGAGGGAGCAGGATGAAAGGGGATGGAAGAGTTTTTCCAGGCTGCAAACCAGCGGAGCAGGGTCCAAAAGGGGAAAGTGCAGTTGTCTTATTTTCTCCTGCGCCTGCGATCTGCGGGCAGGTAAGAGCCAGTGGGTGTTCTCCCATCTGAACCTGTTTGTGCCTTTGAGGCTCTACTTGCCTTGAATCCTTATGACCCCTCTGATTTTCTGGACCATCAGCCAGACTGAGGAGAAATGGCTGTTGATAGCTTTAAAGTGTTAACACTCCGAAAAGTATCTCTATATTAACTGGTAAGAGCTTAAAGCCTTGAACCAAAAGCGTTAGAGTTCTAATAGCTTAAAGGAGAAAAGACGGTATGGTTTTAACAATATATTGCTTATCAAATGTGGAAAGCCATTGATAAACTTCAGCAGTTAGTCTGATTTAATTTTTTTTAAAAATGAAAGGGAATCTTCTTTTTTCTTTTGAAAAGGAGACTCGCTCTGTCACCCAGGCTGGAGTGCAGTGGCATGGTCTCAAGTCTGCAACCTCCGCCTCCCGGGTTCAAGCAGTTCTCATGCCTCAGCCTCTGAGTAGCTGGGATTACAAGCATGCGCCACCACACCCAGCTAATTTTTGTATTTTTAGTAGAGATGGGATTTCACCATGTTGGCCAGGCTGGTCTCGAACTCCTGGCCTCAAGTGATCCGCCCACGTCGGCCTCCCAAAATGCTGGGATTATAGGCATGGACCACTGTACCCAGCCAGGAAACTTTTTAAACAAGATAACGACAACAACAACAACAACAAAAGTAGTAATAACAGGCTAAGTTACTCCCATTAAAGGCACGGCTTTGGAAAGGAAAGATCATTATCGCTACTCTTTTTTTTTTTTTTTTTTTTTTGAGAAGGCGTCTCGCTTTGTCGCCCAGGCTGGAGTGGAGTGGCAGGATCTCAGCTCACTGCAAGCTCCGCCTCCCGGGTTCAGGCTATTCTCCTGCCTCAGCCTCCCGAGTAGCTGGGACTACAGGCGCCTGCAACCACGCCCCGCTAATTTTTTGTATTTTTAGTAGAGACGGGGTTTCACCGTGTTAGCCAAGATGGTCTCGATCTCCTGACCTCGTGATCCTCCCGCCTCGGCCTCCCAAAGTGCTGGGATTACAGGCGTGAGCCACCGCGCCCGGCCGATCATTATCTCTACTCTTATCCTACACGGTTCAGACCAGTCTCATTGACTCAAAAGACAAGAAAATGGAAAAAGTGTTATATATGTTGGAAAGCAAAGGAATCATTAGTTGCAGATTATATGATATGGATAGAAAACCCTAATCAATAAGATGATTAGACACAAGTTAAAAAAATCGAAATCAAAATAGAGAAATGTATCTATGGGAATTGTAGATATGATAGAGATGGCATTCATATTAGAGGAAAATGGATGCATTATTCAAAAACTGTTGTTGGGACGTCTGGCAGCCCATTTAGAAGGAAAAAAAAACCAAATCCAATTTCATTCATCTGAAAATAAACTCCAGATAGATTAAAGAATTTAACATTAAAATAAAACTACAGGAAAAATAGAATATTTTCATGATCTTATATTGAAGAAGACCTCCCTAACAAACCCTAGAAGGTAAACAAACCCAAAAACTGGATGAATTTGATGACTTAAATATTTAAAACTTCTGTAGAATCAGAAGTATTCCAATACCACCAGTGTTCTACTTCTGGTTCAATTAGTAACTGGGAGAGCCCACTCTGGTTACTCACTTTTCGAGTCCTTTTTTTTTTTTGAAACAGTCTCGCTTTATCACCCAGGCTGGAGTGCAGTGGCTTCATCTCAGCTCACTGCAACCTCCTTCTCCTGGGTTCAAGCGATTCTTGTGCCTCAGCCTCCTGAGTAGCTGGGATTACAAGCGCCCACCACCATGCCTGGCTAATTTTTTTTTTTTTTTTTTTTTGAGACGGAGTCTCCCTCTGTCACCCAGGCTGGAATGCAGTGGCATGATCTCAGCTCACTGAAACCTCTGCCTCCTCAAGCGATTCTCCTGCCTCAGCCTCCCAAGTAGCTGGGACTACGGGCACGCGCCAGCACGCCCAGCTAATTTTTGTATTTTTAGTAGAGACGGGAATTCACCATGTTAGCCAGGCTGGTCTCTAACTCCTGACCTCAAGTTATCTGCCTGCCTCAGCCTCCCAAAGTGATGAGATTACAGGCGTGAGCCACCTTGCCTGGCCCCTTTTTGAGACTTGATTTTATCATTTGTAAAATGGAGATAATGATATTAATAGTTCAAACCCAAAAGGTAAGAATTCGATGAGACAATCCATGTAAAGCATTTAGAATGGTGTCCAGCATATTGTAAGTGCTCAATATAGGTCAGCTATTAGGATTATTACTGTTGCAACTACTGAGAAAACTGACATTTACAAAGTTAAAAGATCAGTCACAGATTAAGAAACAACATTTATCACACAATAGAGACAAAGGGCTAATGTTTATAATGTGCAAAGAGCTTCTACAAATCAATATAAATCCCAAACAACCTGATAGAAAAATGAACGAAGGGTAAGGGGAAAGAGTGAGGGAAAACAACAACAAAAAACAAAAAAGAAAAGAAAAAGAAAAATGAACAAAGAACGTGAACAGTTAATTCATAGAAGAAATTCAAATGGATGATAAACATAAAAAACCTAGAAAAAAGCTTAACTTCGTTAATAGTTGAAAGAACACAAAGTAAAACAGTAGATTCTTTGTTCCTTTTTCTTTCTTTCGTCTCCTCTCAGATTGGTAACATTTGGTATTGGTGAAGGTATTGTTTGGACTGTAAATTATTCCATTTTTGGAGAGTAATTTGCAATGCCTATTAATATGTTAAAAATGCAAACTCTTTGGGCAATGGCATTTCTAGCACCCTTTCCAACAAAAACAACAATATTTCAGCAGTGTGTACTATGGCAAAACCTTGGATTCAAAACAAACAAAGCTGGGTGTGATAGTTCACGCCTATAATCCAAGCCACTGGGGAGTCTGAGGTGGGAGGATCGCTTGTGGCCAGGAGTTCAAGACCAGCCTGGAGACAGAGCAAGACCCCATCTCTTTAAGCAAAACCAAAAATAATCATCAAGCCTGTAATCCTAGCACTTTGGGAGGCCGAGGTGGGTGGATCACCTGAGGTCAGGAGTTTGAGACCAGCCTGGCCAACATGGTGAAATCCTGTCTCTACTAAAAATACAAAAAAATTAGCCAGGCATGGTGGTGGGTGCCCATAATCACAGCTACTTGGGAGGCTGAGGCAGGAGAATCGCTTGAACCCGGGAGGTGGAGGTTGCAGTGAGCCGAGATTGCACCACTGCACTCCAGCCTGGGTGACAGAGCAAGACTGTCTCAAAAAAAAAAAAAAAAAAAAATTAGCTGGGTTGATGGCACATGCCTGTAATCCCAGCTACTTGGGAGGTTGAGGCAGGAGAATCGCTTGAACCTGGGAGATAGAGGTTGCAGTGAGCCGAGATTGCACCACTGCCCTCCAGTCTGGGTGACAGTGAGAATCGGTCTCAAAAAAAAAAAAATTAAATAGGGAACAAGACATTTGTTCAATGAAATCCTAAGTAACCATTAAAAACAATGGGATAGCTTCTTATGAACTGGCCTTCCAGCCTAGAGTGCAGTGGTACAGTCTCGGCTCACTAAAACCGTCACCTCCCAGGTTCAAGCAATTCTCTGCCTCAGCCTCCTGATAGCTGGGATTACAGGCATGTGCCACCATGTCTGGCTAATTTTTGTGTTTTTAGTAGAGATGGGGTTTCACTATGTTGGCCAGACTGGTCTCGAACTCCTGACCTCGTGATCCACCTGCCTCGGCCTCCCAAAGTGCTGGGATTACAGGTGTGAGCCACCACGCCCGGCCTGTTTATGACAAGTTAAAGAAAGAGCATGTCAGGGGCCTGACATGGTGGCTCACGCCTGGAATCCCAGCACTTTGGGAGGCCGAGGCACGTGAATCAGGAGTTCAGGGCCAGCCTGGCCAAGATGGTGAAACCCTGTCTCTACTAAAAATACAAAAATTAGCTGGGCATGGTGGCGGATGCCTGGAATCCCAGTTACTCGGGAGGCTGAGGCAGATAATTGTTTGAACCCGGGAGGCAGAGGTTGCAGTGAGCCAAGATCATGCCAATGCACTCACTCTAGCCTGGGTGACAGAGTGAGACTACGTATCAAAAAAAAAAAAAAAAAAAAAGCACATGTTAGAACAATAACATTATGATCTCGTTTCTGTAAAAATTAAAAAGAATGGGCTGTGCATATATATGTAGGTATATACATTTACATCTGCATAAGCATAAAAATATCTGGAAGATAGCACCCACAGTGTCAACAGTGGTTTCCTTTGAAGTGTAGGGTTTAATTTCTTCCTTAGTTTGCTCATTCATTCATTCAGTAAATGTACACTGAGTGTCTACTACACGCTAAGCACTATTTTAGGCACTGAGGGTACAATGATATGTAAAATCCCTGTCCTCATGGAGCTTACACTCTAATGCAGGAAGACAGACAGTAAAGAAACACAATTATAGTATCTTGGATGGTGATATGTGCTATAGAGAAAAATAAAGTAGAGAAAGGAGATGGGAGGGCGGTTTGCAGTTTCAAATAAAGTGGATTGAAAGTGTAGAGGGAACATTTTATATGTTTGTATCCTTAAATAATTGGTAGGATTATCAAGTGTTTTCCTTTCTTATCATGTGAGTAGTTTTCTGTATAGCCCAAATAAACAGTATAAAAAAGAGAATAAAAAGTCATTTTTTTCCCAGAATTAAAATGCTTGTTTACTTATTTGTATTTAGAGATGGGGTCTTGCTCTGTCACTCAGGCTGCAGTGCAGTGGCATGATCATGGCTCACTACAGCCTTGACCTCCTGTGCTCAAGTGACCCTTCCACATCAGCCTCTGTAGATGAGACTACAGGTACACACCATCAAGCCTGGTTAAATTTTTGGGTTTTTTTTTTTTTTTTTAAGAGGTTGGGTCTCACTATATTGCCCATGCTGGTCTTGAACTCCAGGCCTCAAAGGATCTTCCTGCCACGGCCTCTCAAAGTGTTGGGATTACAGATGTGAGCCATTGCTCTCGGCTGTTACTGTTTTTTGATTAACATTTAATTGTACATGTTTATGGAGTACGATTTGATATTTTGATACATATATATGTTGCATAATGATCACATCAGGATATTTAGCATGACCATCATTTTATTTATTTATTTATTTATTTTTGAGGTGGAGTCTCACTCTGTTGCCCAGGTTGGAGTACAGTGGTGTGATCTTGGCTCACTGCAACCTCCACCTCCCAGGTTCAAGGGATTCTCCGGCCTCAGCCTCCTGAGTAGCTGGGACTACAGGTGTGTACCACCACGCCCGGCTAATTTTTTGTATTTTTAGTAGAGACGGGGTTTCACCATGTTAGCCAGGATGGTCTCGATCTCCTGACCTCATGATCCGCCCGCCTCGACCTCCCAAATGCTGGATTTATAGGCGTGAGCCGCCGCGCCCGGCCCACTTTATGCATTTATAATTTCTTTGTGGTAAGGACATTCAAAAGTCTCTCTTCTAGCTATTTTGAAATATACCGTATCAGTGTTACTATTAACCATTGTCACCCTACTGTGCAATAGGATACCGGAATTTATTCCTCCTTTTCCTTTTTCTTTTTTTTTGAGACAGAGTTTTACTCTTGTTGCCCAAGCTGGAGTGCATGGCACGATCTTGGCTCACTGCAACCTCTGCCTCCCGGGTTCAAGTGATTCTCCTGCTTCAGCCTCCCAAGTAGCTGAGATTATAGGTATGTGTCACCATGCCTGGCATATTTTGTGTGTGTTTATATATATATATATATGTATATAGATTTTTTTTTTTTTTTGGAGATGGAGTCTTTTCTGTCACCCAGGCTGGAGTGCAGTGGCGTGATCTCGGCTCACTGCAACCTGCAACTCCCAGGTTCAAGCAATTCTCCTGCTTCAGCCTCCTAAGTAGCTGGGACTACAGGCTCATGCCACCATGCCCAGCTAATTATTTGTATTTTAGTAGAGACGGGGTTTCACTGTGTTGCCCAGGCTGGTCTCGAACTCCTGAGCTCAGGCAATCTGCCTACCTCAGCCTCCCAAAGTGCTAGGATTACAGGTGTGAGCCACCGCATCTGGCCTAATTTTGTATTTTTAGTAGAGACGGGGTTTCTCCATGTTGGCCAGGCTGGTCTTGAACTCCTGACCTCAAGTGATCCACTCACCTCCGCCTCCCAAAGTGCTGGGATTACAGGTATGAGCCACCGTGCCCGGCCTATTCCTTCTAATAGTAACTTTATACTCATTGGCCAACCTTTTCCCATCTTCTGCTCTCTTTTCCTCAATCTGGTAACCACTGTTCTACTCTCTATGAGATCAACTTTTTTTTTTTTTTAATTCCACATGACTGAGATCATGCGGTATTTGTCTTTCTGTGCCTAGCTTATTTCACTTAACACCATGTCCTCCAGGTTCATTCATGTTGTTGCAAATGGTAGGATTCCATTTTTTTTTTATGGCTGAATGTTATATCATTGTGTATATATACCGCATTTTCTTTTTCCGTTCATCTGTTGTTGGACAGCTGGGTTCATTGCATATCTTGGGTAATGTAAATAATGCTGCAGTTAACATGGGGGTGCTGAAATCTTTTTAACATACTAATTTCATTTCCTTTGGATATATACTGAGTAGTGGGATTGCTGGATTGTGTGGTAGTTCTATTTTTAATTTTTTGAGGAACCACCATACAGTTTCCACGGTGATTGTACTAATTTACAGTCCCACCAACATTTTAAGTATTCCCTCTTCTCCATATCCTCACCAGCTTTTGTTTTCCTTTGTCTGTTTTATTGTAGCCATTTTAACTGGAATAAGGTGGTATCTCATTGTGGTTTTGGTTTGCATTTCCCTCATGGTTAGTAATGTTGAACATTTTTTCACGTACCTGTTGGCCATTTGTATATCTTCTTTTGAGAAATGTCTTTTAAGGCAGTTTGCCCATTTAAAAAATCCAGTTATTTGGTTTTTTTTCTCTTGTTTTGGCTCTTGAGTTGTAAGAAACAGTTCTAATAGTGGTTTCTGACCTAGCAGTTGGGAAAAAATTTGTCATCAATTCTTTCCCATCTTTGAAATATGACCCCTAAATGTTCATCCTTATTGTAGAAGATAACCTATGAGTGAAGTCCTCTCTCTCTTCTTCACTCATTGGGTATATTACTGGTACATCATTTAGTGTGTCAGGCTGGGCACAGTGGCTCATGCTTGTAATCCCAGCATTTTGGGAGGCCGAGGCAGGCAGATCACCTGAGGTCAGGAGTTCAAGACCAGCCTGGCCAACATGATGAAAGCCCATTTCTACTAAAACTACAAAACGTAGCCAGGTGTGGTGGCACATGCTTGTAGTCCCAGCTACTTGGGAGGCTGGGGCAGGAGAATCACTTGAACCCAGGAGGCAGAGATTGCAGTGAGCTGAGATTGCACCACTGCACTCCAGCCTGGGCAACAAACTCCCTCTCAAAAAAAAAAAAAAAAATTCGTGTGTCATTTTTGTTATTTCCCCCCAAAGTCTTACATTTTAAATTATGTTTGCCTTGGGGGCATTTTATAAATTGGCTTGCATTTCTGAGTACAAACCTATAGGGAAACCTGATAAAATGCAAATTGTTGATTTGTGTGAAGGTAATCCTGTGAATCCCATAGTATCTCTTATTTTATTAGCTCTTCCCATGAGAGAGCAAGGAACCCATGCTAAGGCACAAGAGTTAAGCATTTGGATGGCAATTAAAATCAACAGGGCTGGGCGTGGTGGCTCATGCCTGTAATCCCAGCACTTTGGAAGGCCGAGGTGGGTGCATCACCTGAGGTCAGGATTTCAAGACCAGCCTGGCCAACATGGTGAAACCCTGTTTCTACTAAAAATACAAAAATTAGCCTGGCATGGTGGTGACAGAGTAAGACTGTATCTCAAAAAGCAAACAAACAAACAGACAAAAAACCAGATTGATTGCAAAGATTGCAAATTCTTAGATATAGGGACCAAGTCTACAAATGGTTTTTTGAATCCCTGTTTTGTGCAGGTTTGTGGTAGATGAGCTGGTGAGCCCAGAATTCCTTCCAGTCTGGTCCCTTTGGCCCCTCAGTGAGACATTTATTTATTTATTTATTTATTTATTTATTTATTTATTTATTTTTGAGACAGAGTCTCACTCTGTCACCCAGGCTGGAGTGCGGTGGCGTGATCTTGGCTCACTGCAACCCCTGCCTCTCGGGTTCAAGCGATTCTCCTGCCTCAGCCTCCCAAGTAGCTGGGACTACAGGTGTGTGCCACCACGCCCAGTGAATTTTTGTATTTGTAGTAGAGACAGGGTTTTGCCATGTTGGCCAGGCTGGTCTCGAGCTCCTCACCTCAGGTGATCCACCTGCCTCACCCACCCGAAGTGCTGGGATTACAGGTGTGAGCCACCGCGGCCTGGCCTATTTTTTTCTTTTTTTGAGACAGAGCTTCGCTCTTGTCAAACAGGGTGGAGTGCAATGGCGAGATCTCGGCTCACTGCAATCTCCACCTCCTGGGTTCAAGCGATTCTCCTGCCTCGGCCTCCCGAGTAGCTGGGATTACAGGTGCCTGCCACCACAACCAGCTAACTTTTGTATTTTTAGTGGAGATGGGGTTTCACCATGTTAGCCAGGCTGGTCTCAAACTCCTGACCTCAGGCGATCTGCCTGCCTTGGCCTCCCAAAATGCTGGGATTAGAGGTGTGAGCCACTGTGACCGGCCAAGACTTTTAAAGAAGATGGAGAGGAAAGGGGACGATGATTTGTCATTTACAGTAAGAATAAAGGAAGTATAGGCATAACTGCTGCAGAAGGATTTAAATTTAAACATGATGACGTCAATCTAAATAACAGAGAGGGAAACTCCAAAAGAAAATGATATTTATTTAGAAGTAGCATTGCAATAGGTATACACATGCCATAGAGGCTGGGCAAGTAGGACTTTTTTTTTTTTTTTTTGAGACGGAGTGTCGCTCTTGTTGCACAGGCTGGAGTGCAATGTCGAGACCTTGGCTTACCACAGACTCCGCCTCCTGGGTTCAAGCGATTCTCCTCTCTCAGCCTCCCGAGTAGCTGGGATTACAGGCACGCACCACCATGCCTGGCTAATTTTGTATTTTTCAGTAGAGATGGGATTTCTCCATGTTGGTCAGGTTGGTCTTGAACTCCTGACCTCAGGTGATCCATCTGCCTCAGCCTCCCAAAGTTCTGGGATTACAGGCATGAGCCACTGTGCCTGGCTCAAGTAGGAATTTTTATTTTATTTTATTTTTTAGATGGAGTCTTGCTCTGTCGCCCAGGCTGGACTGGAGTGCAGTGGCTTGATCTGGGCTCATTGCAACCTCCACCTCCCGGGTTTAAGTGATTCTCCTGCCTCAGCCTCCTGAGCAGCTGGGACTACAGGCACGTGCCACCATGCCCAGCTAATTTTTGTATTTTTAGTAGAGACGGGGTTTCATCATATTGGCCAGGCTGGTCTCGAACTCCTGACCTTAGGTGATCCACCCGCCTTGGCCTCCCAAAGTGCTGGGATTACAGGTGTGAGCCACTGTGCCTGGCAAAGTGCTAGGATTATAGATATGAGCCACCAGGCCCGGTCGATAGTTTTTGTTATCAGGTATTCATGCATGAGAACCCTCTCTTCATGGTCTTCCCTGGCTCCATTTGTCATGGTTTTAAAACAAATGACTCTATTTTGATTTTGATAATTTTCACAAGGAATATGCTCTGTATATTCCAACAATCTGAGTTTCTCATCCTGGAATCAGCCTCTGAGTGGCACTGGGACTATCCTGAGTCGGCTACATCTCTAGAACCTATCAGGAGCGGCTCTATGAGCTTGGCCTCATCATTTTCCTCCTCAACTAGCAGCATCTGTATTTGTCTGTTTCTCAGTTTTCCTATTGATGTAATGGCCAGAACTGTCTCTGCCCCTCTTAACTTCTCTAGGAGGTTGGAGACATATGAGAGAAAGGAAGATTTGCCCTCCGTGCAAGCAAAACTAAAACTCTTCGTAATTATATTGGTAGCAACCTTTCTGCCCGATAGGGTGGGTGGAGGAGCTACACATTGTGTCACTTTTTTTCTTCTTCAACAGACTCTTTGAAATAGTTATGACAGACATTACTATCCCCATCTTGCAGACATACAAACTGAACCCTGGGCTTTGGTGAAAAGATGGATAGTAGAAAATAGGTTTAACTCCTGGTCAGGTGCTCACTGGTTTAGTAGGAGCACAGGAGAGCCAGTTTTTTGCGGGGAGAGATGGGGAGTGGAGGCGTCTCCATTACCTTACATTCACATTTGTTTTGTTGATTAAAGTAACAATGGGTTGATTATTGATGACCACTGTATTATTCACCTGATGTTAATCATACGCCTAACAAATGATCAATTAGATAATTAGATAATTCACATTAGTATAAATACTCTGAATAGTCCTTCTCTGTCCTGGCAGAAATCCTCACGTCTAAACTCGGGGTCCCCTTTTTTTTTTTTTTTTTTTAGTAGAGAGGGCGTTTCACCATGTTGGTCAGGCTGGTATCGAACTCCTGACCTCAGGTGACCCACCCGCCTCGGCCTCCCAAATTGCTGGGATTACAGGCGTGAGCCACCACGCCCAGCCGATGAGGTTCTCTTTTAACCTTTTGCGGATTCCCATTATCTATCTTAAACTACACTCCCATCGTGCAACGGAAAACGGACAGAGCTCCTGCGTGCACCGAAGGGACTTCGAGCCAATCCATTGTCAGAGCTCTCAGCCGGCGACCTATTGGCTCCGGCTGGAGGCGGGACTCCCGGTTGCTAGGCGGTACCTTTTCCGGAAGTGTTTGTTGCGCGCTGCAGGGCAACACCCCGGCGTCCCTGGAAGCGGGGGGAGCGGGTGGGTGTCGGGTGGCGTTGGGGGAGCTGCGTCTCGCCCAGAGCCTCGGCCGGAGCCTTCCGGGGTGGGGGATAGTTGAGGACCTCATCGAGGGAGGGGTTGGGCGGCGGGGAAGGGAGCGAGCGTGGCGGGGGACCCGAGGCACGCTCTCGAGCCAACGAGCGTGATGCGCTCGAGTGTGGGCGGGGACTGAGGGAAGAAGTGAAAATCGGACTGCCAGGCGACAGTTCCTCCGTTTGAAATCTCGCCGGCTCCTGAGCGGGCCACCGGGCCCGGGCTGGGGGTCTGGCGGGTGAGTGAGCAGCGGGTCGGGACGCGGGAGAGGGGCACTGGGCACGGGGCGCTGGTTTGCTTGCTCTGTTCATCGTTGGCGAGTGAGGCCAGGCCTTCCGAAGCTTGCTGGGATACTTCTGTGGCAGGCTCCCCGCACCGGGTCCAAATCCGGGGCTAGCCCAATCTTATGCCATCTTTGGCCAGCTGGGAAAGTTGGAAAGCTTTTTTGTTTTTTCCTTTTCTTGCATTGGATTTAAAAATGTCCCTCTACCTCTGGCACCGCTCTCCTCACTTGGCTTCCGCGACTCCCTGTCCGTTCTCCTAACTCAGTCCTTGGCAGTAGAAAGCTCCCTTCTACTCGGCGCACTCCATCTCTTGCGTTATCAGCTTTTCAGCGTTGACTCGCCAAACTGCTCCAGCCAGACCTCTTTCCTGAGCTCAGACCTGCTTACTGTCATCGTCAGCCTTCCCCGGTCCCTCCGATCTGTTTCTCCTCTTGTATTTTTTATCTCAGTGAAGGGCTTCACCATTCACTCAGCCAAGTCTGTCCCTTTAATTTATTCATCTAATAAATACAGCAAACATTTGTCGGACATGCCCTGTCTTCTAGGCAGTGTAGTAGGTGGGGCTGCCTATTGGACGAGGCATAGAAATGAACACATCTAGAAATGATAGTCACAGTGTTCTGGCTTTAGTGCTCTGATTTCCCTCCTCTCTCCCGAAGTTCAAGTCCTGTATTCTGCCTCTTAATTCCCCTAGAATCTGGCGCTTCCTTTCCATCCTCACAGACACTGACTTAGTTCATAATTTCTTGCTTGTGCTTTCAGGATAACTTCCTAAGTGGTCTCTCTGCCTCAGTTCTTGTCCTCCTGTAACTAGTTCTTATGCAGCTGTCAGAATCATTTATTTATTTTAGAGACAGGGTCTTGCTATGTTGCCCAGGCTGGAGTGCAGTTGGTATTCACTGGTGTGACCCTAGTACACTGCAGCCTCGAACTCTTGCCCTCAAGCCATCCTCCCACCTCAGTCTCCTGAGTAGACGGGACTACAGGCATGCACCACCATTCTTGGCTAGAATCGTCTGTCTGACCTACAGATCTGATCATGCCAGTCTCCTTTGTGAAATCCTGTGATGGCCCCTCATCATTTACAGGATAGAGCCTCAGTTCTTCCAGGCCCTTTATAATATGCTCTTGCCTTTCATTCTAGAGCTCTGTCTTGCCACTCCTCCCACTGTCCCTTGCACTCTGGTCATGTCAGAATGGTTAAGAGTTTGGGCTTTGGAGTCAGACATGGATACTTACATATTCTGATCTACCGTTTATTAGCTGTGAAACCTTGGGCAAGTTTGTTTGTTTGTTTGTTTGTTTTGAAATAGAGTCTTGCTCTGTCGCCCAGGCTGGAGTGCAGTGGTGCGATCTTGGCTCACTGCAGTCTCAGTCTCCTGGGTTCAAGCGATTCTCCTGCCTCAGCTTCCTGAGTAGCTGGGACTACAGGTGGGCACCACCACTCCTGGCTAATTTTTTGTATTTTGGTAGAGACGGGGTTTCACCATGTTGGCCAGGCTGGTCAGGATCTCCTGACCTCATTATCCGCCCACCGCCTCCCAAAGTGCTGGGATTACAGGCGTGGGCCACTGCGCCTGGCCTTTTTTTTTTTTTTTTTTTTTTTTTTTTTTTATTATTAACTTTGCTAAGTCTCAGTTTCCTTATTTGAAAAGTGAAGATAATTCTATTTTGCTGAGAGGATGAAGTGAGATGATGTATATAGAGCACTCAGTACAGTTCCTGGAACATAGGAAGTGTTCAGTGGCTATAAGCTTTTGTTGTCATAATTAATTCTTTGCACCCACCTTATGCTTTTCTTCTTTTTTGCCTTTGTGCATGTTGTTCCTCTGCTGTGAATTCCCTTACTCCGCTTATCCTGGGGATCACCTGCTTATCCTTCAAGAACTATCTCAATTGTCCTCTACTCTGTGAGGCTTTCCCTGATCTTCCTAAGATTATTTGCCCTTACCTTTGTGTTCTGTTATATATTATGTTACTTCCTTTAATGCATGTAACACATTTTGTAGTCGTGTGTTTACGTGTTTGGCTTTCCAGGTAGGCTGAGCTCAAGTTCAGGGCCATGTGTAATCAGGTTTGTAGCCCTAACACGTCGCACAATGTCTGGCCCATGGTGGGTGTTCAGTAAGTGATTACTTGGTGCGGTGACTCACGCCTGTAATCTCAGCACTTTGGGAGGCCAAGGCGGGCGGATCACCTGAGGTCAGGAGTTCAAGACTTGGCCAACATGGTGAAACCCCATCTCTACTAAAAATACAAAAATTAGCCAGGCGTGGTGGCAGGCACCTGTAGTCCTAGCTACTCATGAGGCTGAGGCAGGAGCATCATTTGAACCTGGGAGGCAGAGGCTGCAGTGAGCAGAGATCGTGCCATTGTACCTCAGCCTGGGTGACAAGAATGATACTCTGTCTCAAAAAAAAAGCAAAGAAAAAGTGATTACTTAATGTCTGAATGGCCTTAACTTATATTGCCTGGTGCTGGATATGTCCTTTGGAGCAAGGTAGAATAAACCCTTTTAAATATGTGAATAGCAATAATAATAATGTAATGTCTAACATTTATTGAGATCTTAGTATATTTTAAGCACTTTACATGTATTGAATCATATAAGCCTCACAACACATTGTGATGGATATTGTTAGTACTCTCATTTTATAGATGAGAAAGCTGAGGCTGTCCAGCTAGTAAGAGGCAGAGCTGGGATTCAAAGCCAAGAATGTTCCAAAGCCTTTGCTCATTAACACTGCGTAATCAACTCTGACATCTTCCACCTTCTCCCCTTTACCTTCTCCAGTCAATCTTTTCTGTGGTCAACCTTCTTTGTGATTGTTGGAGCAGGGTGGAAGAAATAAATATACAGAGAACCCTCATTATGTCTATGAGTGTATATTCTCTGTTAGTGTGCAGATGTGCAAAACTCTAGCTATGCTGACAAAGTACAGGGCAAGGTAGCCACAGTATTGAAGGACTGGGAAACAATGATATGTATTGAATGGAAGAGAACTGGGAATACTTAGCCTACCTTAGCTAGAGAATCCTAGGGTGTCCCCGGATGAGCAGAAGGCAGACTTGAGATACCAGGGAACATTTTTTTAGAACCTGATTATTGGCTTACTATTAGACTTTCTAATAGTTAAGAATTATCTAACTATGGAATTGAAAATAGAATCTGTAATACTAGCTAAATTTGTGTAACATTTTCTGTATACAGGGACTGTGCTAGGCACTTTGTAAGTGTTGTTTCATTTTACTTTCAGGCTTTTTGATTTTTATTAAGATTGTTTGAATTATACACATGCAGTTATTGAGGCTGAGAGAGGTGAAGCACCTTGCCTAAGGTCATACAGCTGCTAAGTGAGAGAGCTGGGATTTGAATCCAGGTCTTCTGTCTCCAAAGCTGGTGCTTTGACCACTATGCTGCCTGTCACTGGAAGCACAGAGAGGAAAATTTTAGCATGGGAAGGAAGGTGGACCGAAACTACTGCGGGTCTTCCTAGCTCCTGAGATTCCTGGTGTATTTTTTTTTTTTTTTTTTCAGATAGGGTCTCACTCTGTTGCCCAGGCTGGAGTATGGTGGTACAATCATAGCTCACTGCAGCCTCGAACTCCTGGTCTCAAGTGATCCTCCCGCCTCTGCCTCCCCACTTTACACTCTTTATGTAACTCTGTCTTCCTTTCCATCTGATCACATAGCTCCTGCCTCAGCCTTCCGAGTAGCTGGGACCACAGGTGCACGCCACCATGCCTGGCTAATACATAAGTATATATGTGTGTATGTATGTGTATCTATATATATATATATGTATGCGTATATATATATATGTGTGTGTGTGTATATATATATATGTGGAGACAGGGTCTTACTATATTGCTCAGGCTGGTCTTGAGCTTCTAGGCTCAAGTGATCCTAGGCATTGGTCTCCCATAGTATTGGGATTACCGGTGTGAGCCACCACACCCGGCCTATTCCTTGGTTTTATATTAGCAGTTACAGCAGTAACTGAGCTCCGACAGCTTACATAGGCTTATTTTAGGCTTTGTTGGAAAATTCCAGAGGAGGAGACATGGCCCTCAGAAGTTTGTGGTTTAACAGGAGAGGTAAGACATATTTTCATAAAAAAAGTAATATTGGCCAGGCACGGTGGCTCACGCCTGTAATCCCAGCACTTTGGGAGGCCGAGGCGGGTGGATCACCTGAGGATAGGAGGTTGAGACCAGCCTGACCAACATGGAGAAACCGCATCTCCACTAAAAAAATACAGAATTAGCCAGGCGTGGTGGCACATACCTGTAATCCCAGCTACTCAGGAGGCTGAGGCAGGAGAATCGCTTGAACCCAGGAGGCGGAGGTTGCAGTGAGCCGAGATCGCACCATTGCACTTCAGCCTGGGCAACAAGAGCGAAACTCCTCCGTCTCAAATAGAAAGAAAGAAAAAATAATAATATTGAGAGAAATCTGTCTGGGAACACATGAAAATTATGAGCTCAGTGCTAAGGTGGTTCTGGGTTGACAAGAGAGGATGAAATTGGCCGGGAAGGCTTCCTGGAGGAAATGTGTGAGCCACTCCTTTTTTGCCTGATTCTGAGATTGGTAGGAGATGCATGAGTGCAGTTGGGTGACCCCTCCCAACTCTGGCTCACAGAAGGTCTCAGGCTAGGCAGCAAGTAGATCTCACTGGATTTCATCTCATCTATTGGTAACTGCTACATAGTGAACAATGTTGAGGGTTCTGAGGCCGTGTCTAGGGTGCCATGATTGACTAGTGATGTCCTTCACAGTTCTAGGCCTGGAGGAAAATAGTAGGACATATCCTATTTGTTTGCCATGGCAGATCTAAGGGCTGCATTCTCATTTATTGATTTATTTTAGAGACAGGTCTTGCCCTGTCACCCAGGCTGGAGTGCAGTGGTGTTATCATAGCTCACTGTAGCCTTGAACTCCTGGGCTCAAGGGATCCTCGCACCTGAGCCCCCCAAGTAGCTGGGACTACAGGTGTGTGTCACCATGCATGGCTGATATTTTTAATTTTTTGTAGAGACAGGGTCTCACTGTGTTGACCCAGCTAGTCTCAAACTCCTGGCTTCAAGTGATCCTCCTGCCTTAGCCTCCCAAAGCCCTGTTATTACAGGTGTGAGCCACAGTGCTTGGCCCAAGGGCTGCATTCTTAGACTTCTCATCCTCTGTTACCACTCCAACTCAGGTTACCATTGCCTCTTACCTAGCCTAGCTCGTGGTTTTCTACCTTATCTCTCTGCATCAGCCCTGATTTTCTTCTTTCCAATCTGGCCTCCGCTTTAGGGTATACTCCTAGTAGCTTCTGGAGTAGTTTTTCAAAATGTGTATCTGGAAAAACAATTTCCTGGCTTCCATTCCTCTCTCTTTTTTGAGACAGGGTCTTGCTCTGTCACTGAGGCTGGAGTGCAGTGGCACAATCAAGGCTCACTGCAGCCTCGACCACCTGGGCTCAAGTGATCCTCCCACCTCAGTCTCCCCTGTAGCTGGGACTACAGGTATACACCACCACACCTGGCTAATTTTTAAATTTTTTTGTACAGGGTAAGACAGGGTCATTTTATGTTGCTCATGGTGGTCTTGAACTCCTGGGCTCAAGCGATCCTCCTGCTTTGGCCTCCCAAAGTGCTGAGATTACAGGTGTGATCCACTGTGCCCAGCCCTAGTTCTGTTATGATAAAGGGCAAGTCTGCATGGCCTGGCTCCCACTGGCCTCCCCAGCATCCTCTCCAACTGTGCTGCTTCTTGCCTCGTGTTGCCTTCTGCTGAAGGACTTTTGCATGCATCTGTTAGAACACGCTTTCCTTTTTTTCTTTGTCTAGTGAATACCTACTCATCCTTCAGTTCTCAGTGTAGGCATCATCTAAATCAGGCTTATTTCCTTCAGAGCACTTCCCTCGGTTCTAATTATACATTTCTCTGTGACTGATTGGTTTGTCTCCCTCCCTTCCCAGACTAGCTCAAGAGTAGCAGCAGCTGAATCTGTTTTTAATCACGATTGCATCTCTAGCGCCTAGAAATAAATGCACGTGGTAGGTGCCCAATAAATATTCCTCGAATGAGTAGATGATCTTTAGTAGCCATCCTGCTACTACATACAGACAAATAGGTATGACTTCTGTTCCCACGTTCCTTTTTTCTTTAACTCATTGCCCTTTTGGACCTGTCCTTGCCCACATCTTTTCTAGAGCCTGATAAGGTAAGGAAAGAAGGTAGAATACAACCCACCCATATTTTAATTTTTTTCTGGCAGAACATTTATTTGAATTTGGATGATCCATGAATTCAGATTTTCCAGAGTTTTCCTGATCTTTAAGTAGTTAAATATATCGCCAGGTGCGGCGGCTCATGCCTGTAATTCCAGCACTTTGGGAGGCCAGGGCCGGTGGATCACCTGAGATCAGGAGTTTGAGACCAGCCTGGCCAATGTGGTGAAATCTAATCTCTACTAAAAATCCAGAGATTAGCCAGGCATGGTGGGGGTGCCTGTAATCCCAGCTACTCGGGCAGCTGAGGCAAGAGACTAGCTTGAACCTGGGAGACAGAGGTTGCAGTGAACCAAGATCGTGCCACTGCACTCCAGCCTGGGTGACAGACTGAGACTTTGTTTCAAAAAAAAAAAAAAGGTAAATATAGATCGTTATGTATATAGCGAATTAGTCTTGTTGCCATGTGGACAGAGACTACCTGTCCTGTGCTTTCTGGAGATGGGATGCATCTAGGGGATGACATTTCTCAAATGCAGAATTTCTCAAATTCTCTGAGGTAGTTAAGATAGTACCTCGTATAGAGCACATGCTTGGGAAGTGCTTATTCACCCTAATGTTCGGGCCACCATTGGGCCCTCCCTGCCCGTGGATCCTTTCCTTTTCTCTTCTCCTCTCCCTAAGAGGATTAAAGATTCAGGTGACTCTGTAAGCCACCAGGCAGTGGGCCCCATCTGCCACCCTGGTTCCTGGTCCTTTTCTACTCAGGTTTTTAGTCAGCAGTGGTCAGGCCTACGTCGCCTCTGACTGTGTGTGTAGCACAGTGGGGCATCATGTCTGCAGGACGTTACGGGTTCTTCTGAGGGTTGGGAGCACATTCCCACTTCAGCTTATGTACTGTTGAAAGAAGCCCTTTTCCTTTGGTGTTTTCTTCCTGCTTGGAGGTGGCACGGTGGGAATGAGGGGCAGAAGCTGGCTCCCTTCGGGTTCAGTACACTGACAAAGGGAACCATGTCTTGTGAGTCCTAAGGCAGGACTGCTCTGTTGCCCACCTGTTAGCTGTCATGGTACAGAGGGGGGCCATAGTAAACAGTCCCTGATGGATCCTTTGTTGCTTGTCAGGGGTCTCTAGGAACCTTGGAATAGGTTCAGAGTCTCCAGATCCAGCCATTTCCTTTCTAGGCCAGATCCTGACTTTTTTTTTTTTTTTTTTTTTTTTTTTTTTTTTTTTTTAACCAGGAGAAATAACTTTATTTGGACTGAGAGCTGGAGAATGAGAATAGGACCTGAGACAGCATACTGGGCTAAGGAGGAGAGGTAAGGTTCCAAAACGGCAGTCAAAGCTCATCGACCAAACGGACTCTACTTCCCAGCAAACTTGCAGTTAGTGCAACCAACAAAAGGCCTGCTGGGGAATGTATTTGTCACTAAATTCCCCAAGTATGCCAACATTACAAAAAAGATAGAGGTTTTTAATCATCATTAAATTTCCACAAACCTCCCCAATCACAAGTATTATAAGCAGAAGTAAAAAAAATCACATTTTACAGATCTCGAACTTGTCTTCAACATTTAGTTCATCATCTTCAAAAAATTAGCTCCCCTGCTAAACTCATTAGCTATCTGATCTATCCAAGCAGCAAGAAGATGGCCAGGCCATGGCAATCCTCTTCCCATTTTCCCTAGCCATTCAGGGCTCAACAGCAGGGTGAGGCTCAGGTTGGGGGTGGGGTGGGGGGAGCACAAGAGCTACTTTCCCCCGTACAACATGGCATCTGAAGCTTGATGGGAGAGCAGAACTGGTGAGACTTGAGGGAAGGGTCCAGGGCCTGTATTCAGTCAGAATCGCTGCTGGAAGAGGAGGAGAAAGAGGAGGAGGAATGCTTGCCGTGCTTGTGGTGCTTGTGCATCTTTTTGTGAGCTTTCTTCATTTTCTTCTGCATCTTCTTGTCTGCTATCACTGCTGGTCTGACCATGCCAGGAGCCAAGAGATTCACAGGAGGGATTCCAGGGGCAGGCGGTGGGTATGGAGGAAGGTGGGGACCCGAGGATTGGCATCCTGGATACCCTGGCTGTGGTACAGGATGAGGGGCCCCACCTGGGGGGAAAGCTGGATTGCCCTGGGGAACTCCTAGGGGAGGAGGACAGGGGCTGGGGGAAAGGGTGGATTGATAGGTGGTGGGTGGGCAGGATTGGAACCTCCAGGGCACCCAGTGTTGGGGGATATGGATTTGGCCCTGGCCGTCTGGCACTGGGATTCCACATGTTTAGGTGTGTCCTCCAGCCTTTCCACGGCTGCCTGGGCTTGATGCGTTCTCCCAGATCCTGACGTTTTTAATGGCTGGGACTTTCTGCTTGAAGAGGGCCGTTTCATCCTTGCTGCTCCAGGAGGAACAGTGGCAGCTTCTGAGGAAGTGGGGACTGGAGAGGTCAGGACTTGTGGCTCCAGACTCCTGTTGGTCACATTTGGTGTGGTCAACTGCTCTGCAGGTTGGGGAGGTGCTCTGAGCAGGTCTGTGTGTGGCAGCAGTTTCCCAGGCGACCTGCTTCATCAGGCTGCAGCATGGGAGCTGCCATGGGGAGAGTTGGTGGGAACTGGGGTCCTGAGGTAGGGGTGGGAAGAGAGGAGCAATTCTAGAAGTGCACCAGCTTCTCAGTTGAAGAATTTGGCACCGCCCCATCCCTGGAGCTAGAAACCTTGGATTCAAGCTGGACTTCTGTCTTCGCTTGGGCTGCCGTAACACAATACCGTAGACTGGGGGGGCTCCAACAACAGAAATCTCTTTTCTCATAGTTCTGGAAGCTAGAAGTCCCATATCAAGGTCTGTTGCTGGTTCCTGCCTTGCAGACAGCTGCCTTCTTGCTGTGTCCTCAGATGGTAGAGAGAGACCTCTAAGCCACTAGACAGTGGGCCCCATCTGCTGCCCTGGTTCCTGGTCCTTTCTTCCTCTCCTTTTAATCCTATCAGGCCATTTAACCTTAATGACCTCATTTAACTTTAATTACCTCCTAAAGAACCAGTCACATTGTGGATTAGGGCTTCAATATGTGTATTTTTCTTACTTTGAGAGGCTGAGGCGGGAGCATCGCTTGCACCCAGGAGTTCAAGACCAGCCAGGGCAACATAGTGAGACACCATCTCTGTAAAAAAAAAAAAAAAAAAAAAAAAAAAGTAAAATATATACATATGTGAATTTTGAAGGGATGTAGCTCCTTTCCACTTTTCCCCCATATCCTGGTCCTATTAAGCTTAACATCACTGGGTCTGTTCTGACTGTCTCTTCTTCATTCCCCTGCTTCTGCCCTAGTTAAAGTCCTTATCATCTTGCCCCTGGGCAGCAGCCTCCTCAAGTGGTTTTCCTGACACCAGTCTCTCATTTCTCCAATCCAGCCATGCCAGTCTTGCCAGAATTCTTGTCCTAAAAAAAGGCCACCCTGTGATACTTTGTTTCACCAGAGCCCTCAGCGACTCCCCTCTGGCGTAGGACAGGGTGGAGGCTCTTTAGCACGGTCTACAAGGCTCTCTGTGACCGGCCGGTCACACATGTTGGTATCCCCACTCTGGAACACCTGTCTGTGCAAGATGCTCCCTCTGTTTAGAATGCCTTTCTCTCCCATCAGAATTCTTGCCTTCCTTCCTTCCTTCCTTTTTTTGGGGAAATTTTTTGCCCTTATCTTAGCACTCCCAGAACAGGAAGTTTTTTTTCCCTTCTGCCTTCTGCTGCTCTTGAGGTCGTTCCCGCCACTGGATTGTAAGCTTCCTGAGGGCATTTTGGATATGAATCGGGACATCCAGATAGGAATATGTGTTGAGAGGGGGTGTGCCACGGAGATGTGCTGGTGTATGGGGGTCTGTGTGCTGCTGGTTATTTTGGTGTCACTAGGATTTTCTACTTGGTGGTTCTGTATTAGAATTGTTTCTTCTATCTGGGGGAGGTACAAAGTCAAACTCTTGACAGAGCCAGGCTTGAAGATGTTTTGTGGTTCACCAGGTGTTCATCAAGCCTTTGGTAGACCTTTGCCAGGCGCAGAGCCTGTGAGCCTTGAGTTGTTGGTTTCATCCTCCACTATACCTGGCGCCTGGGAAGGCCCTGGCCAAATTGCTCTGCAGGGTCTGGTTTGACCCAGATGCTCCATGACCCAGTGCCAACTTTTCCCCTGTTAAGCTTGGTCACTGATTTTTCTCTTTTGGTGGGGTTCTCTGGGATCTAGGTGTTTGAGCCCAGATGAGTCATGGCTGGACGACCCCTCCGCATAGGAGATCAGCTGGTTCTGGAAGAAGATTATGATGAGACCTACATTCCTAGTGAGCAAGGTAACAAGTCTGTGAAGAGGCCTGTGGTGTATTGTGTTTGTTTTTTGAGGACAGGGATTGTCTGGTTTATTTTTATTCTTTCAGTGCAAAGTATGGTACATGTACAGAGTTGCTTAGTATATTCGGGTTAGATCAAATGTGAGCCTACCTTGGCCTCTTGCCTGTTTTTTTTTTAAGTTTCTTTCTGTTGCCCAGGCTGGAGTGCAATGGCGTGATCTCAGCTCACTGCAACCTCTGCCTCCCAGGTTCAAGCGATTCTCCCACCTCAGCCTCCTGAGAAGCTGGCATTACAGGCGTGTACCACCACACCTGGCTAATTTTTGTACTTTTAGTAGAGACGGGTTTCACCATGTTGGACAAGCTGGTCTCGAACTCCCGACCTCAAGCGATTTGCCTGCCTCTGGCTCCCAAAGTGCTGGGATTACAGGCGTGAGCCACGTTGCCTGGCTACTTGCCTATTTTTGTAAATACACCTTCATTGGAAAACAGCCACAATGGTTTATGTATTGTGTGTGGCTGCTTTTATGCTACAGCTGCAGAGATATGTGGCTGTAAGAGAGGTATATGACCCACAAAGGGTAAGATAGTTAGTCTCCGGTTGTTTACAGAAAAAGTTTGCTGTCTTAGGTTAGAGCAGTGATTAGATTTAAATGGAAACATAGTAGGAGGTATCTAAATACAGTGTGTTCTGAGACCAGGGGAAACCCAATTTCCTAAGCACGAACTTAGAGCAGTGTTTTTTTAAACAACAATAACATTATTAATAACAATAACAACATAACTTATTATGTGCCAGCATCTGTTTTAAGCACTTTGCATGTATTACCTTATTACCTTTTCCTTTGTTTTTTTTTTTTTTTTTTTTTTTTTTTTTTTTTTGAGACAGAGTCTCACTCTGTCACCCAGGCTGGAATGCAGTGGTATGATCTTGGCTCACTGCAACCTCTCTCTCCTGGGTTCAAGCGAATCTCATGCCTCAGCCTCCTGAGTAGCTAGAACTACAGGTGCCCACCACCACACCTGGGGAACTAATTTTTGTATTTTTAGTAGAGAAGGGGTTTTGCAGTGTTGGCCAGGCTGGTCTCAAACTGACCTCAAGTGATCTTCCCACCTCCACTTCCCAGAGTGCTGGGATTACAGGCGGGAGACACCATGCCTGGCCCATGTATTACCTTTTCAACCCTCACTGCAACTCCATGAGTTAGGTACTATTATTATCGCCATTTTACAGATGAGGAAATCAAGGCACAGAAAGATTAACTTCCTGTGGATATACAGTTGTATTCTAAGTGGTGTTGCTAGAATCCACCTCCAGGTATTCAAACTCTAGGGCCTGCACTTTGTTCTTTGATTTTTTTTGTTAGTTTGTTTTTTTTGAGATGGAGTTTCACTCTGTCGCCCAGGCTGGAGGGCAGTGGCGGGATCTCTGCTCACTGCAACCTCCGCCTCCCAGGTTCAAGTGAATCTCCTGCCTTAGCCTCCCTAGTAGCTGGGACTACAGATGCGTGCCACTGTGCCTGGGTAATTTTTTTGTATTTTTAACAGAGACGGGGTTTTGCCATGTTGGCGAGGCTGGTCTCAAACTGACAAGTGATCTCCCTGTCTTGGCCTCCCAGAGGATTGGGATTACAGGCATGAGCCACTTGTGCCTGGCCATAGGGCCTGCACTTTGAAGCACTATGCAATTATTTGGAGTGAAAGTTTCTTTGAAATTCTGATGAGTTATGATCTAGGCATACAAAGTTTGCTTATAATTCAGGTAGTTCATGGACTTGAGAGCAGGGTTCACAATTCTTGCGTCTCTAGGAATACATGGATCTCATGTTAAATGCTGGACTTTGCTTATAGCATAGGGTGTTTTTTTTGTTTTCCATATTTTTGTTTTTAGAGACAGTCTTAC
Organism: Gorilla gorilla gorilla; assembly: GCF_029281585.2. Classification (NCBI taxonomy): domain Eukaryota; kingdom Metazoa; phylum Chordata; class Mammalia; order Primates; family Hominidae; genus Gorilla; species Gorilla gorilla. Next base: position 125,283,210 of record NC_073233.2, read on the forward strand.
TCTGTCACCCAGGCTAGTATGCAGTGGCTCCATCATAGCTCACTGCAGCCTTGAACTCGTGGGCTCAGGTGATCCTCCCATGTAGCTAGAACTACAGGTGCATGTCATGTGTCTGGTTAATTAAAATAAATTTTTTTGTAGGGATAGGCTCTCACTGTGTTGCCCAGGCTAGTCTTGAACTCCTGGGTTCAAGTGATCCTCCTGTCTGGGCTTCCCAAAGTGCAGGGATTACAGACATAAGCCACTACGACTGGCCTCTTTCTTTCTTTCCTACTTTCTCTTTAGAGACGGAGTCTCGCTTTGTCGCCCAGGCTGGACTGCAATAGCGTGAGCTCGGCTCGCTGCAACCTCCAGGTTCGAGTGATTCTTCTGTCTCAGACTCCCAAGTAGCTGGGACTACAGGTGCGCGCGACCACACCCAGCTAACTTTTGTATTTTTAGCAGAGACAGGGTTTCACCATATTGTTCAGGCTGGTCTTGAACTCTTGACTTCAGGTGATCTACCTGCCTCGGCCTCCCAAAGTGCTGGGATTACAGGTGTGAGTCACTGCACCTAGCCATGAATGGCCTATTTCTTAAATTTGTATACATTTGGTTGCTGTTGTAAATGGAGTCAAAGGTTTTTCTAAGGATGTTTATAAAAACTTTCTTCGGCCCAGTCCAGGTGTAGGCATTCTAACCTCAAGCCACCATTTTCTTTTCCTGGGCTATCTCAGTAGCTTCCTAATTAGCCTTACTGTTTATAAAGCAGATCATGTCAGGGCTGTGCTTTTAGTTCCCCCCCCCATCCCCAGTATACTCAACGTAACACCCTTGATGGGATTGCAGGGCTCTGTGACCTGGCTCTCTCTACCAGTCACATTGGCCTTTTTTTGTTGTTTGTTTTTTTTTTTTGAGACCGAGTTTCACTCTGTCACTCAGACTGAAGTGCAGTGGTGTGAACTTGGCTTACTGAAGCCTTGACCCCTTGGGCTCAAGTGATTCTCCCACCTCAGCCTCCCAAGTAGCTGGGACCACAAGTGCATACCATCAGGCCTGGCTAATTTTTGTATTTTGTTGGTAGAGATGGCGTCTTGCCGTGTTGCCCAGGCTGGTCTTGAACTCCTGGGCTCAAGCAATCCACCCACCTCAGTCTCCCAACGTGCTGGATTACAGGTGTGCATCACCATACCTGGCTATACTGGCTTTCTGACAGTCCCCAGAGCTACTGGTTGTCACAGGTCCTTTGCACCTGCGCTGCTTCTGCCTGAATGCTCTTTCTCCAGTGCTCTGCATGGCTGGCTCCTTTCACTTATGCAGGTTTCAGTTAACTGTCAACATTGCTGAGAGGCATTCCTTGGCCATAATTTTTATTATTGTTATTATTATTTTGAGATGGAGTTTCACTCTTGTTGCCCAGGCTGGAGTGCAATAGCTCGATTCCTTGACCATCATTTCTAGAGGAATGCTCTTCCACCCTGATGTTCTCTAGCTCCTACCTCATTTACTTCCTTCTTGCATTTATCAGAAGCTTTAATTTTTTGTATATTTATCTGTTTACTTCATTGCTGGCTGTCTCTTTTACTAGAATGTAAGCTCCATAATGGCAGTGACTAGTTTTTTTCTTATTCATGGCTCATAGTGACTGGTACATAGGAGGCACTCAAAAATATTTGTGAAAAATGAATAAATTAGTCTCTGGCCAATCAAGTTCCAGGCAGTCCTTTGAAAAAATATTTTTTCTTTCCTAGTTCCCAGGTATGTCAACCTCCAAATTTTCCACTGAGATGGCTCATTGGTGATGCCCTTCTGGCCTGGGCTATTGCCAGCTTAAGCATTGATGTCATTTGAATATTTATTTAATCATTTCTGGGGGTTCTGGTGACATGTTCCAACGGTTATCTCACTTATCTTTTTTCCTGTACATGAAATAGCTCTTTTTTTTTTGGACAGGATTTCACTCTTGTCGCCCAGGCTGGAGTGCAATGGTGGGATCTCAGCTCACTGCAACCACTGCCTCCTGTCTCAAGCGATTCTCCTGCCTCAGCTTCCTAAGTAGCTGGGACTATAGGCACATGCCACCATGCCCGGCTACTTTTTGTATTTTTTATATAGACGAGGTTTCTCCATGTTGCCCAAGCTGGTCTCAAAGTCCTGAGCTCAAGTGATCTGCCCACCTTGGCCTCCCAAAGTGCTGGGATTACAGGCATGAACCACCATGCCTGGCTGAGATAGCTCTTAAGTCAGTACATATATCTCCACTGTCCTTCAGTTCTGTGGCAAAAGAGCTTTTTGAAATTCTTGATTTCCAGAGTACAACAAAATTTTTGTTTGTTTGTTTGTTTGAGATGAAGTCTTGCTTTGTCCCCCAGGCTGGAGTATAGCCTTGACCTTCTCAGGCTCATTGCTGGCTGTCTCTTCTACTAGAATGTAAGCTCTCACCTCAGCTTCCTGGGTAGCTGCATCTATAGGCACATGCCACCATGCACAGCTAATTTTCATATTTTTTGTAGAGATGGGTTCTCACCATGTTGCCCAGGCTGGTCTTGATCTCCTGGACTCAGGCAATCCTCCCACCTCGGCTTCCCAAAGTGCTGGGATTACAGGCATGTGCCACTGCACCCAGCCAGAACAAAAGTATTAGGGTCCATAATATATTGTAAAATTGAAAAAGAGGCAACTCCCTTAATGGAAGGGAGGGTTCAGTGAGTGGGGGTTCAGCCTGCTTGAGTATCATCCACTTTCTCAGCTCAGATAGTTCCCTGCCCCTAGGCAGAATCAATCACTGCCTTCTCTCTGCTCCTATAGCATACAGGACATGTCTTCATTACAGCACGTGTCACCTGGGTTGTACTCTAATTGTGTGTTTGTAACGTCCTCAAGGAGCTTAGTCACTTGTAGTTGTTCAGTACATGCTTGTTGATTGAATGATGAGTGCTTTTGCACCAAGCTTTTGCAAATCTTGAGAGAGCTTACTACCTTCTGGTAAGGCTGTGCTCATCCTGGATGGTTCTGCCTATGGTTTGGGGGTTCTTCCCTCTGAGGCCCCTGCTGGAATGAAGTCTTGGTTTTATTTTATTTTTTGCCTTTTTTTTTTTTTTTTTTTTTGAGACGAAGTCTTGCTCTCATTGCCCAGGCTGGAGTGCAGTGGCGTGATCTCGGCTCACTGCAACCTCTTCCTCCCAGGTTCAAGCAATTCTCCTGCCTCAGCCTCCCGAGTAGCTGGGATTACAGATGCGCGCCACCACGCTGGGCTAATTTTTGCATTTTTAGTAGAGATGGGGTTTCACCATGTTGGCCAGGCTGGTTTCGAACTCCTGACCTCATGATCTACCTGCCTTGGCCTCCCAAAGTGCTGAGATTACAGGCATGAGCCATGGCACCTGGCCTATTTTTTGCGTTTTTAATGCTTGGCTTCAGATTATATCATTGTGTGGAGATAGCATGCTTGGATTCAAGTGTACTGTTTGTAAATTGTAAGGAAACAATTATATATGTTTATTGTTTATAATTTAAAGAATACGATTTTCTCATTGATGGAGAGAAAAGACAAAGTAGAAAAAAGATCGTGAGTTTTTTTCTTCTTTTCATCTCTCTTACTTTCCCACCTCTGCCTCTCCTTGCAGAAATTCTTGAATTTGCCCGGGAGATTGGTATTGATCCCATCAAGGAACCAGAACTGATGTGGCTGGCGCGGGAGGGCATCGTGGCCCCACTGCCTGGAGAGTGGAAACCATGGTAAGTCAGCAGGGGGTGTGGCCACTGACTTGGCCTAGCAGAGGCAGAGGGAAGCTAATACTGGAGATCGGTTTGAACTGGCCAGCTTTTCCAAGCCTATCCTGTACAGTCAGGGACAGTACTGTGCCACCCCTCTGCTATGCTGCCTGCTATTTCAGGCTTCAGTGTAAGCTGACTGAACGGTCCCTGGTCCCTAGGGTGGGGTTCAATGCTTATATCCAAGGCCACAGGAGCTACTGCCCTGGGTCTGGTTCTCTAGCACAAGCATCTGTTTAGGATGTGCTGAGGGATTGTTGTTACTCCTTGCAGACTGATATTGTAAGTGACAACTTTACCTCCTTAGCATGTCTAAGTTGGATGCTGGTCTTGCCGGGCATGGTGGCCCACGCCTGTAATCCCAGTGCTTTGGGAGGCCGAGGTGGGTGGATTGCTTGAGGTCAGGAATTCGAGACCAGCCTGGCCAAGATGGTGAAACCGCGTCTCTACTAAAAATACAAAAAATTAGCTGGGTATGGTAGTGCACACCTGTAGTCCTAGCTACTCAGGAGGCTGAGGCAGGAGAATAACTTGAACCTGGGAGGCGGAGGTTGCAGTGAGCCGAGATTGCGGCACAGCACTCCAGCATGGGCGACAGAGCGAGACTCCATCTCAAAAAAAAAAAAAAAAACCAAAGTAAATAAATAAAACTACTACTTAAAAAGATAAAATAAAATAAAATGGCTGTTGATGTTAAAGAGGTTTGCAGTGAGGCCATGCAGACCAGCAAAGGGTTTCTGTGTCCCTTGGGAACACTTGGCTCTGCCATATCTGAATTGATGTAACCTATTTATGAATAGGTTCACATTCATGGATTCATTGATATTTTCAGTTTTGGCTAGAGCTCTTTGGGTTGGAAGGAGCAGTGATTCACTCAGTGATTCACTCAATGGTTGTCTCAGGGAAACAGAGGTTTATGGAGAGGAAAGACAGAGTGGCCAAGGTTGGGGAGCTAGAAGGAGCCATGTCGCTGCCTCTGTCTCCCTCCTTCTCCTGAGGACTGCAGTGCTCCCTGCTCGTGGTGACACTGTTCTCCGTGTTCTCCATGTCTACTCTGTCCTCCTGTCTTGCATTGCTCTTCCTAATCACATGCATAGAGCTCTCTCCAGCTTGTCTCCCTAAAGTGAGTGCCATAAATTTACTTCCTACCTTAGACTGGTATTTCCCTATGCTTATCCCAGACTGGTCCTCAGGTATCTTAGGGGTCCCCTCTTCTGCTGGTTTTGTGCAATTTTGTAGACAAGGCGTAATCATCCTGTTCTTGTTCATACCATTCACTGTGTTGGCCATAGCTCAAAGTGATTACAGTTGTCGCCTTACTGTTAGCTGAAGAATCACAATCCTTCTAGCTTTTCCTCATGTGGCAGGCTTCTTGTTTCTTGATCTTTTTTTTTTTGAGATGGAGTTTTGCTCTTGTTGCCCAGACTGGAGTGCAATGGCACGATCTCAGCTCACTGCAACCTCCACCTCCCGGAGGTGGAGCGATTCTCCTGCCTCAGCCTCCCGAGTAGCTGGGATTACAGGCATGCACCACCACACCTGGCTAATTTTGTATTTTTAGTAGAGACGGGGTTTTGCCATGTTGGCCAGGCTGGCCTCAAACTCCTGACCTCAGGTTGTCCACCTGCCTCGGCCTCCCAAAGTTCTGGGATTACAGGCGTGAGAGCCCGGCCTGTTCTCTTGATCTTTTTAGCCGCCTTTCCTTTAACCTTCTCCCACCTCTATTGAAGTAAATTTGTCAGGACTTTACACAATGTTTGAGGTGCTGAGGGCTTCTGGTCATGTTTGTAGGATGAATTTATAGGAGTGGATTCTGTTTCCAGTACCTAGCTTGATGGATGGAAGGAAACTGTCATTGGTTATGGGCCAGCTGCATACCAGCTTTTATGCCAGCTGCCTTTATATACCTGCTAGTGGTGGCTAACACCCTTTTTTATCCTGTAAGGAGAGTGTGAATTATTTTTCACTTTTTTTTTTTTTTTTTGAGATGGAGTCTTACTCTGTTGCCCAGGCTGGAGTGCAATGGTGCAATCTTGGCTCACTGCAACCTCGGCTCACTGCAGCCTCTGCCTCAGCCTCCTGAGTAGCTGGGATTACATGCGTGTGCCACCACGCCGGGCTAATTTTTGTATTTTTAGTAGGGACGGGGTTTCACCATGTTGATCAGGCTGGTCTTGAACTCCTGATCTCATGATCTGCCCGCCTTGTCCTCCCAAAGTGCTGGGATTACAGGCGTGAGCCACCATGCCCGGCCTATTTTTCACTTTTTAAAATAAGTTGGCCAGGCATGGTGGCTCACAGCTGTAATCCCAGCACTTTGGGAGGCCGAGTTTGGAGGATTGCTTGAGCTCAGGAGTTTGAGATCAGTCTGGGCAATGTGGCGAAACTCTGTCTCTGTAGAAAATTCAAAAATTAGCTGGGGGTGATGACATGCACCTTTAGTCCCAGCTACTTCCGAAGTTGAGTTAGGAGGATCGCTTTAGCCTGGGAGGTTGAGGCTGCAGTGAGCCGAGACTGCATCACTGCTCTTCAGCCTGGGGGCAGAGAGAACCTGTCTCAAAAACAAATAAAATGAGTCATTAAAATGTAGGTATATATACATTTTACCCTTCTTCTTCTTTACCCACCTTTAACCTCCTTCTTTTCCTAAGGGTAATTACTATTAATTGGTAAATTCTCTCTAGACTCTTTTAATACACATGTATGCACCCCCTCCCCAACAATGGTTTGGTTTTAAACATAAGCACTTTATTATATACACTGTTCTTCTTTGTCTGTCTGTGTAGGCCTACTCATTCTTGTATCAGCTGCATACTTTCCCGTGTAGAGATGTAGCACATTTTTCAAAAATCTTGATTTATTTGACTAGTCTTATATTGAAGGACATTTAGATATTTTCCTAATTGGCCATGAAGTGAGGGCTGTTTCTGGATCCTCTGCTGTCTTCCAGTGAGCTCTTTGTCTGTCTTCACACCAGTACCATTCTGTCTTGATTACTGTAGTTTTATAATAAATCTTGAAATCATTTAAAGGTAAATCCTCCAAATTTGTTCTCCATTTTCAAAGTCATATTCTAGGTCTTTTGTATTTCCATATGAATTTTAGAATAGCTTATCCGTTTCCAAGGCTGGGCACGGTGGCTCATGCCTGGAATCCCAGCACTTTGGGAGGCCGAGGTGGGTGGATCACTTGAGGTTGGGAGTTCGAGACCAGCCTGACCAACGTGGAGAAACCCTGTCTCTACTAAAAATGCAAAATTAGCCAGGCGTGGTGGCACATGCCTGTAATCCCAGCTACTCGGGAGGCTGAGGCAGGAGAATTGCTTGAACACGGGAGGTGGAGGTTGCAGTGAGCCGAGATCGTGCCATTGCACTCCAGCCTGGGCAGCAAGAGCGAAACTCCATCTCAAAAAAAAAAAAAAGAATAACTTGTCAGTTTCCTATTAGGATTTTTATTGTGCTTGAGTTGACTCTGTAAATCAATTTGGGGAAAATTGACATCTTAAACAATACTTTCAACCCATGAACATGGTCTGTTTTCATTTGCAGTATTTAGGTTTTTTTAAATGTCTCTAGGACATATTTACCCTGTAGAAAAATGTAGTCTGCAAATAAGGACAATTTTTTATTCCATTTTCAGTACTGAAGTTGGTTTGTTGTTGTTGTTGTTGTTGTTTTTGAGATAGAGTCTTGCTCTGTCGCCCAGGCTGGAGTACAGTGGTATGATCATGACTCACGGCACCCTCTACCTCTCGGGTTCAAGCGATCCTCCCACCTCAGCTTCCCGAGTAGCTGGGACTACAGGTGTATGTCACCATGCCTGGCTAATTTTTGTATTTTTTTTGTAGAGATGGGGTTATGCCATGTTGCTCAGGGTGGTCTTGAACTCCTAAGCTCAAGCAATTTGCCTGCCTTGGTCTCCTAGAGTGTTGGGGTTACAGGCATGAGCCACAGCGCCCAGCCTAGAAATATTATCAATTAAAAAATTGTCAATTAAAAAAATAGTCAATCCAAGGGCAAAAAATAACAACGGATCATTTTAAATGGCATTTTCCAAGTTGTTTGTAGAGTTGAATTGGCCATCTGTTGATCTTTTGTGATTTACCTGTTTATGTCTCTTGCCTTTTTGTCTAGTAGACTGCTTATCTTTTATTTTTATTAAGGTGGCAGAACTCTTTGATTATTCTGGGTATTCTGGGTAATAGTAGTGGTATCTTACCACTATTTCCACTATTTTATCCCAGTCACATGTCTTTTAATTTGGTTTATACTTTCTTTTGTCATACTGAAGTCAATAAATTTGTATTTTTCTTAATTGTGGTAAAATATATATAACATGAAATTTACCATTTTAAGCATTTTTGAGTGGACAATTCAGCAGCATTAAGTGAATTCACAATGTTGCATGGCTATCACTACCATCCATCTCCAGAATGTTTTCATCCCCAAACTGAAACTCTATAGCCATTAAATATTAATTCCCCATTTTCCCCTCTCCTTAATCTCTGGCAGTCACCATTCAGCTTTCTGGCTCTATGAATTTGCCTATTCTAGGTACTTCATATAAGTGGAATTATGCAATATTTGTCCTTTTGTGTCTGACTTCTTTCACTTAGCATAATATCCTCAAGGTGCATCTATGTTGTAGCATGCGTGAGAATTCTTTCTTAAGGCTGAATAATATTCCATTGTATGTATATACAACATTCTATTTATCAATTTTTTTTTTTGAGACAGTGTCTCGCTCTGTCACCCAGGCTGGAGTGCAGTGGTGCGATCTTGGCTCACTGCAACCTCTGCTTCCTGGGTTCAAGTGATTTTCCTGCCTGTACCTCCCGAGTAGCTGGGATTACAGGCACGTGCCACCATGCCCGGGTAATTTTTGTATTTTTAGTAGAGACGAGGTTTCACCATGTTGGCCAGGCTGGTCTCGAACTCCTGATCTCTGCCTCCCAAAGTATTGGGATTACAGGTGTGAGCCACTGTGCCCAGCCCTGTTTATCAATTTATCTGTCAATGGACATTTGGTCTTCTTTCTGTCTTTTGGCTGTTGTGAATAATGCTGCTGTGATTATTGGTATACAAATAGCTGTTTGAATCCCTGCTTTCAATTCATTTGGGTATATGCCCAGAAATGGAATTGCTGGGTCACATGGTAATTCTATTTTAAATTAAATTAAATTAATTTTTTTCTTAGAGATAGGGTATTGGTCTGTTACCCAGGCTGTGCAGTGGTGTAATCATAGCTCACTGCAGCCTCGAACAGCTGGGCTCAAGGGATCCTCCTGCCTCAGCTTCCTAAGTGGCTGGGACTACAGATGTGCACCATGGTGCCCAGCTATTTTAAAATTACTTAATCCATTGTGAAATCTATTTTATATTTAAGTTAAATTTTATCTTATATTAAATTTGATTTAATTTTTTTGAGGAACCCCCATGCTATTTACCAAAGTGGCAGCACCATTTTACATTCCTACTAGCAGTGTACAAGGGTTCCTCTGTCTACCAGGCTCAAGGTCAATGACACAATCTCGGCTCACTGCAACCTTCACCTCCTGGGTTCAAGTGATTCTCCTGCCTTAGCCTCCTGAGTAGCTGGGATTACAGGCACGCGCCACCATGCCTGGCTAATTTTTGTATTTTTAGTAGAGATGGGGTTTCACCATGTTGGTCAGGCTGGTCTCAAACTCCTGACCTCGTGATCTGCCTGCCTTGGCCTCGCAAAGTGCTGGAATTACAGGCATGAGCCACCATGCCCGGCCAATTTTTGTATTTTTTAGTAGAGATGGGATTTCACCATGTTGATCAGGCTGGTCTTGAACTCTGACCTCATGATCTGCCCGCCTTGGCCTCCCAAAGTTTACAGGCGTGAGCCACCATGCCCAGCCAATTTTTGTACTTTTTACTGGAGATGGGATTTCACCATGTTGATCAGGCTGGTCTTGAACTCCTGACGTCAGGTGATCCACCTGCCTTGGCCTCCCAAAGTGCTGGGATTATAGGTGTGAGCCACCGCACCCAGCCTTTTTTTTTTTTTTTTGAAACAGGGTCTTGCCCTGTCACCCAGGCTGGAGTGCAGTGGTGTGATCATAGCCCACTGTAGCCTTGAACTCCTGGGCTCAAACAATCCTCCCACCTCAGGTCTCCTGAGTAACTGGGACTACAGACGTGTGTCACTGTGCCTGGCTAATTTTTTTTATTTCTTGTAGAGACAGAGTCTCACTGTGTTGCCCAGGCTTATTTTTTGGATTTTTGATAATAGCCGTGCTTATGGTGTGAAGTAGCATTTCATAATAGTTTTGATTTGCATTTTCCCAGTGTTTAGTGATGTGGGACATCTTTTCATGTGCTTATGGGTCATTTGCATATCTTCTATCACTGTCCTTTTTTACCCCGATATTTTTTTATTTCTGCTAATTTTCTCATTTATCTATTTTTCATTTTCTCTTTTGTTTGAATTGAGATTCAGCTTGTCAGATTTCATAAGGAGCTTGATTGAAATTGTATTGGATTTATATATTAATTTTGGGATTATTGGCATCTTTACAGACTTGAGTCTTTCTATTCTGGAATACTGAATGCCTCTCCAGTGGGTTTTTTTCTTTTTCTTTTTTTTTCTGACTTTTCAGTAAAACTCTATAAAGATTTTGCACATTTTAGGTTTATGTGTGAATATAAAATATTTTGCATTACTCTTTTCCTGTTAGCTGTCCTAATAGATTGTTGTTAATGGTGGATGAGATGAGTGGTTTATTTTGGACTTGTCCATGTTGAAAAACAGATTCTTGAAATATACCTCCTACATTATTTTCTTCTACCATCGTCCACACTAGCTTGGATTATTACTTCTTTTTTTTGTTTGTTTTTTTGAGACGGAGTTTCGCTCTTATTGCCCAGGCTGGAGTGCAATGGCACAATCTTGGCTCACTGCAACCTCCGACTCCCAGGTTCAAGTGATTCTCCTGCCTCAGCCTCCCGAGTAGCTGGGATTACAGGCATGCACCACCACCCCGGCTAATTTTGTATTTTTAGTAGAGACAGGGTTTCTCCATGTTGGTCAGGCTGGTCTTGAACTCCCGACCTCGGGTGATCCGCCCGCCTCGGCCTTCCAAAGTGCTGGGATTACAGGTGTGAGCCACTGCTCCCAGCAGGATTATTACTTCTTATGAGTTTAGAGTCTTCTGTAAAACCAGAGCTCTCACAATGCATTATTCTTCCTTAGACTGTTTATTAAAATATTAAGATTTATCCTAGCACTTATGTTCAACATACCATAGTTTTTATACTTCTCCATCTAAATAAAACCAAGTTTGTTCCTACACTAGTCCAGCCCGCATTCTCAAGAACTCCAGTGATTATACATCACCATCTAGAGATTAGGTATCCCAATCCTTTCTTCCTATATCTAAGCTAACTCCTTCTTAGCCAAATGGTACCCTTTGATTTTGTGTTAATCCTTTCCTTCCCTCCACTCTTAACCCCTCTCATTCCATCTTCTCCCTCCCTTTTCCACCCCACTCTCTTCCTCCTCTTTCACCTCCTCTCCCTTTTTCTTTTTTTCCCCCTCTTTTTTTTTCTTCTTTTGTATCTGAGCAGGGACTAACTTCTGAACTCTGCCCATCCCCAGCCAGGACATCACAGGTGACATTTACTATTTCAACTTCGCCAACGGGCAGTCTATGTGGGACCATCCATGTGACGAACACTATCGGAACTTGGTGATCCAAGAGCGGGCAAAGCTGTCAACTTCTGGGGCCATTAAGAAGAAGAAAAAAAAAAAGGAAAAGAAAGACAAGAAGGACAGAGACCCCCCCAAAAGTTCTCTGGTGAGTCAGTGGATGCCTCCTCCCAGAGAGGCCAGGGCTGAAATCTGGAGGGATGTTGGGAACCTCTAGGTGTCTGCAGCTGGGAGGTTGAAGACAACAGTCAGAATATGGTAAATTCTTGATAGTATATCATCTAAACTTTGCCTGTCTTCTGGTTGATTTTTCTTTCAGCTTCTGGAATTCTGGAAGTTGTTGCCATGTCTACACATTTCCTTTCTCCCCACTTGGGAAGTGCATGTTACCTAATAGGATTGATGAGAGAGAGTGCTCTACTGAGAATGGTTTTTTGCACTAGTAGTAGCAGTAATGGCATCTGCTGCTCTGGAGAGTGGGGACTGAAAGCAGTTGGCAGAGGCCAGTGAGCTGAGTGAAGTGTCCTTTCTCTTTATTCAGAGTCAGGCCTCCCTAGTGTGGGTTCCTTATTTGTCTTAAAGTGGTGTGAATTCCTAGATGTCAGATGTAGCCATAATTTAGTTGTCAAAACACCAGTGCGTTCAAGATTTGAAAGAAAAGCCTTGGGCTTTATCTACTCATCTAGATTGTTGCCAGTGTCCTCAGTGAGTGGTGGGTAACTGAAGTTTAATTGCAGTGTGATTTCCTTGTTGTTGTTTTTTTGAGACAGAGTCTCACTCTGTCACCCAGGCTGGAGTACAGTGGCGTGATCTCAGCTCACTGCAACCACTGCCTTTCAGGCTCAAGCAATTCTCCTGCCTCAGCCTCCTGAGTAGTTGGGATTACAGGCATCCGCCACCACGCCTGGCTAATTTTTGTATTTTTAGTAGAGTTGGGGTTTCACCATGTTGGCCAGGCTGGTCTCAAACTCCTGACCTCAAGTGATCCACCCACCTCAGCCTCCCAAAGTGCTGGGATTACTGGTATGAGCTACCACGCCCAGCCTGATTTCCTTGGTTATAAGTAGCTTTTGTATTTGAGTTCAAAGTGTTCATATTAATTATTGTTTTATTTGTCCCTTTAGTACATCTGAACCTAGGAGGTGGAGTTATTGCCCACATGATTTAGGTGGAGCAACTAAAACCTGGAGCCATACCAAAGTGAGGCCCAGGCTCTCCCAGAACGCTGTGGTGGTCCCTTTCCCCAGGCCTGGGGCAGGTGGGGCATGCTGAAGAGAGGGAGGGACATAAGAACTCAGCTCAGCCAGTGGGGAGCACTGGGAACATCGTTTCAACCCTCTTCAGTTGTCCAGTTGTTTTGCTCTTTTGTTTATAGTTTTTGTTTCCCTCCAGAGCCTTGTGCTTCCTCTTGTCCAAGCTCCACAGACACTTCTTTTTTCCCTCCCCTCCCTGACATATTACTCACCGTTCTGAGAAACATGGTAACAAGCCCATTCCTCCAGATGGAGAAAAGAGGGCAGATAATTTCCAGCTAGGCTGGATTTTCCAATGTCATGTGTTTGAATGGCAAAAGGTGGCCAGAGGGCTTTTCATGGACCCAGGATTATTTGAAGTGGTAGTCAGGCATCTGGGCAGGCTGTGGCTTGACGAAAGGCAGGAGACGGAATGAAGTGAGGGTTCTGGGGTGGAGAGCTGGGTAAAGGACCGAGATGTAGATGTGTGATTGGATTCTTAGAGCCCTCTGTTAAAAAGAGTTCCCTCCGTTGTTTCAGGAAATGAAGAAAATGGGACAGCCCTGGGCTGTCAGTCTGGTTCTTAGGGCTCAGGACAGGTGCCTCAAACTTGAGTTTGTCCAGGGGACAGCTCTGAGCCAGGCGGGCAGCCTGGACGCAAGTGGTTTGGACTGTCTGGAGGTGTGCACTCACAGTCAGGTGGGGTTCAGCGTGAATGTTTGTAGAGGAGTGGTTGATTTTTTAGAAGTTTTACTAGCTCAGAGGGTCTGTGACCATGTGGAGGTCTCTCAAGCAACACCAACTGGTTCCTTTGGTAGACAGTGCTAGACTGAGTTTTCAAGTCTCGGGTCATTTGTTATGCTTCTCTTCGTGCCCTGTTAAAAAATTTCCCGGTGTCCTTGATAAGGTTGGTGGACTTTTCTTCTTCTTCTTCTTTTTTTTTTTTTTTGAGACAGCGTCTTGCTTTGTTGCCCAGGCTGGAGTGCAGTGGCAAGATCTTGGATCACTGCAACCTCCGCCCCCTGGGTTCAAGCAATTCTCGTCCCTCAGCCTCCCGAGGAGCAGGGACTACAGGCACCCACCACCGTGCCCGGCTAATTTTTTGTATTTTTAGTAGACATGGGGTTTCACCATGATGGCCAGGCTGGTCTCGAACTCCTGACCTCAAGTGATCCGCCCGCCGCAGCCTCCTAAAGTGCTGGGATTACAGGTGTGAGCCACCACACATGGCCCAAGGTTGGTGCATTTTATAAAACTAATCAATCACAGAATCTGAGAGCTGGATAGTACCTTAGGGATAATCTGGTTGGTGAGTTTCAGACTGTAGTTTGTAGTAGAGCCCTGTCTTCAAGTCAGTTCCTCTATAGAGGTCCAGCTTATAAAAAAAGAAATGGAGCTTCTTTGGTTGAACTTGGCAGTGTGGGTCTTTGTGACGCCTCTTCTCTGTCACATGCACGATATAGTACCCCAAAGGTACTGAACTTCCCAGGTTCCATGGAGCAAGGTTTGCAAACCATTGATCTAGTCGAACCTCCTCTTTGTAGATAAGGAAACTGGACTCTAGAAAACAACATATTTTCAGCCCAAGGGAGTTTTTAATCTTTTCTTCCCTCTTCAGTTTGTGTTTTACTTTATTTTTTATTTTTTTAATTTTAAAAATTATTATTATTTTTTGCTATTGATTTTATTTATTTATTTATTTATTTATTTATTATTTATTATTTATTATACTTTAAGTTTTAGGGTTTAAATAGAGGGTGGGTTTTTGCTGAGGGCTTGCCAAGGGCTGAGGTAGCAAGTGTAAATCAGAAGTGCTTTGTCTTCGTTTTCTCTGCATGTTTATATACCCATCTAGGAAACGCAGCCTGAGGAGGGACTTCTGCCTTCTTCATCCTTTCTCTGCAGCTTGTCCCCTCCGTCAGCACCTGGGCTTGCTGATCTGGACCTAGATCAAGAGATTCAGGCTAGAAGTGAGGGATCCTATAACAAAGGAAAGAGCCCAGGCATGCTGGGTGACACTCCCTGGCGTTTCATGGGTGCCCTTCCCAGAAAGCTGCAGCCACTCTCCAAAGGCCAACCTTCCCAAATCCACCAGGTCTTTGCTGACATGGAGAAAATCTTAGGCAGGGCCCCAGCCCAATGCAGGAGAGAATTAGGTGATCAGCAGGGTCTGGAGAAACTCCAGAAGGCGACAGAGAAAATCTACCTGGGGTTTTCAGATCCTGAAACAGAAGAGCTGGAAATGAGAAGCAGACAGCAGAAACTGGGCACTCCAGCCCCTCAGAACACTGGGCTTCTCCAAAATGTGCAGGATGTGGTAGAAAGCAGGAGCCAGGCCTCTGTCCACTCAAAGCTTTCTGAAGCCATCAAAGGCCTGCCACTGAAAGGGGAGCAGCACAGCCACAGCTTAGCCAAACTGAGCCCCACTGGCCCTGGAGGGGACAAGGGCCAAAGCCCCATTCCCATGTCATCCCCTGAGGAGGAGCCCTCCCTGTCCTCTTGTTCTTCCGGCCACATGTTGCCTGCCAGGAAGAGCAAGTTGTTGTTAGATAGCAGCCCTACTGAAAACCTGAGCTGGCAGGGAGTTCCTGGGGAAGGTGGGAGCATAGGCAGCGGGAGGAGGAGGAGAGAACCTCCTGGACTGTGGATGGAACAGGTCTCCAAGCTTGTCAATAAGGATATCCCAGGAAGCTGCAAGGAAACAGAGCCCAGTGACCCTGAGGCTCTAGGGGCCTCAGCTGAAGATCTGCCTCAGGGTCTCTTGCTAATACCACCTGAAACCCTGGCATCAGAACCAGCTCAGAATCCCCTTTTAGGGAGGGCCCCCAAGGAGCCTCCTGCCAGTGAGAAGAGACAGGCCCTAGGGTCTGCAGAGCTCCCTTATAAAGATCAGAAGCCTAGCGTGTCTGGGCCTGACTTGGAGAGCAGCAGCAGCAGCAGCAGCAACCTGGCCTCACACCTGGGCTCTCCCGTCCTGGATGAGGTGAACAACTTCCCTTGGAACCTGCAGAGCTCACGGGGATCTGAGGAGGGTGTGGCTCAGTCAGACTCGGGTCTCAGAGATCAACACTTCAGCCCCTTCTTAGTTCCTCACATGTCCCACATGCAGAGCCCTGACGAGGAGCAGTCAGAAAGTGAAGACTACTCTGAGGACCAGAGGTTCTACCAGCACATCCTGCAAATGGTCAAGATCTCCAGGTGGCCGGAGGGCCTGGGGCTGCCTGAGAGCATGCAGGACATGCCGTGCAGACACAGCGCCAGCACAGTCTGTTGCATGGCAGCTGAGTCTTCTAGGATGTCTAGTGAGGGTGAGCACGAGGCCATCAGAGTCATGGAGAGGGACTCGAGGTTTCTGTCATGGGAGCCAGAGCTGCTGGAACATCCTCAGGAGGTGGCCCTCGCCCCTGCTTGGCAAGAGGCCTCTCAGCAAGCCCATTTCCAGCCAAGCAACAGCACCCTCAGGCAGGGGCTAGTCCAGCAGAGCTCCAGCGGAGGGCTTACTACAGAGCCAGGCAAGATGCAGCATCTCAACCAGGTAGGCTTCTTAGTGAGCATGGCCTAAAGGCCTAAACTTGGCAGGGAGGGAGCAGGTGGAGTTGATGTCTTACCACAGCCATCAGGCCTGCATTCCTGTTTCCCACCCTACCGTGGTAACTATTGGCCCTTTAACTACCCAAATGGCCATTTTATGGGATGACACATACTTGAAGTTTCTTCTACCCCATCACCTGCAAGATAGGGCTGAGGGTATCTATGATTTCCCTTCCCTGGCTGTAATTGTAATTCATGGGTGGTTCGTGTGCTTTGAACATGATCAGTTTTGCGGGTGAGCAGAACGTCGCTAATCCTGGCATTTGTGCAGGATATAAACACCTTCCTGGGATTTGGGAAGTTTTTCCTATCAGCTGATTCTAGAGAGAGGTCCTTCCTATTTGGAAATAGGCAGCCTACCCCAAAGCTCTGAACTTTATTTCTTCTCGAAATCAGACAGAACTAGAAAGTTAATATTATTTTTTATTTTTATTTTATTTTTTAGACAGGGTTTTGTTCTGTTGCGCAGGCTGGAGTGCAGTGGATCTTGGCTCACTGCAATCTGCACCTCCATCGCTTGAATCCCAGGTTCAAGTGATTTTCGTGCCTCGGCCCCTCAAATAGCTGGGATTACAGGTGCTCACCACCACTCCCAGCCAATTTTTTTGTGTTTTTAGTAGAAATGGAGTTTTGCCATGTTGGCCAGGCTGGTCTCGAACTCCTGGTCTCGAGTGATCCACCTGCCTTGGCCTCCCCAAGTGCTGGGATTATAGACATGAGCCACTGCACCTGATTAGAGAGTTAATATTGTTTGTTTGTTTTTTTTTTTTTTTTGACAGTCTTGCTCTGTTGCCCAGGCTGGAGTGCAATGGTGCCATCTCAGGTCATTGCAACATCCACCTCCTGGGTTCAAGCTATTCTTGTGCCTCAGCCTCCTGAGTAGCTGGGACTACAGGCGTGTGCTAACACGCCTGGCTAATTTTTGTATTTTTAGCAGAGACGGAGTTTTGTCATGTTGGCCAGGCTGGTCTCAAACTCCTGACCTCAAGTGATCTGCCTACTTCAGTCTCCCAAAGTCCTGGGATTACAGGTGTGAACTGCTGTGCCTGGGCTGAGAGCTAATATTCTTATGAGAGACGGAGGCCAGAACCTTTCTCTGCCATCCAGTGAGCTGCTTCTGCTCTTTGCCTCCTAGGGTCCCCAGAAAACCACATGGATAACCTGTGTCAGGCTTGTGTAGACCATATTTGTGACGTCACTCTTGAGTTCACTTCCTCCTCTACTGGGATTTATCAAATGGCTGGCCTTGCCCTATCATTCTACCTTTGTCCCTTTAAAGAGTCACTATATTCTTCATTCAGAAGTCAAGTTGGATCAGAGACCATGGGGATCAATCTGAATTTCTCCAGCTATTCTTTTGTTGTTGCCCAGCTGTGGCTTTATCCAGTTGTTCCCTCTGCTTCCTAATTGCTGGCTTGCACTGGTTCTCTGTTAGCTTTAATAACTACTGTAGCACTATAAATATCAGATAAGCTGCAGATTATCCTGAAAGTTTTAATTAGCCCAATGGCAGTAAGTCTATCTGCTCTGAAGGACAACTCCACGCATAGCCCCATACTCAGAGTTAATGGCCATCTATAGAAGATGATCAGCTAGGAGGCAGGAATGTATAATTTCTCCACTAATCGCTGATTTGGTCAAGGCCTGGGAGAACAAAGCCCTCAGCATGCTTGTCTCCCTCCCTCAAGCCCCCAGCATGTTAGCAAATTAGCCAGCCATGTTAGGAGTCTGTAATTTTCCATAAATACAGTGTGGGGATAATTTTGCTTGCTGATACATGGGCTGGTTTGAAGGGCTGAAACCAGGAGGAACATGCCTGGTTTGCCTAGTTTACCTTGAAGAAGCTTTCTTGGGCCCTTCCCCTCCCCCGGCCATTTTTGTTTTTAAGAGACCAGAGTTTTGCTCTGTTGTCCATGCTGGAGTTCAGTGGTGTGATCGTAGCTCATTGCAGCCTTGAGCTCCTGGGCTTAAGCAATCCTCCTGAGTAGCTGGGACTACAGATGTGTACCACCATACCCAGCTAATTAAAAATTATTTTTTTGTAGACGTGGGGTCTTACTGTGTTGCCCGGACTGGTCTTGTACCCCTGGCCTAAAAGTGATCCTCCTGCCTTGGCTTCCGAAAGTACTGGGGTTATAGGTGTCAGGGACCACGTATGTCCTAGGCTCTTTTTTCTGCCCCAGCCAGAGCTGGTATAAAGTACTGTCTTAGAGATAGCCTTGGGTTCCAATCCCATCTCTGCACCTCACTGGCTCTGTGACTTTGGGCAGGGTTCTTTTTTTTTTTTTTTTGAGACAGGGTCTCACTCTGTAATCCAGGCTGGAGTGAAATGGCATGATGTCACCTCACTGCAACCTCTATCTCCCAGGTTCAAGTGATTCTCCTGCCTTAGCCTCCTCAGTAGCTGGGATTACAGGCACCTGCCACCATGCCTGGCTAATTTTTGTGTTTTAGTAGAGACAGGGTTTTACCATATTGGTCAGGCTGGTCTTGAATTCCTGACCTTAGGTAATCCACCTGCCTCAGCCTCTCAAAGTGCGGGGATTATAGGCGTGAGCCACCACGCCCAGCCTGGGCATGGTTCTTGACCTCACCAACCTCCGTTTGCTCATATGGGGACTGTGGATAATGGCAGAGCCAGTCTCAGGTGGTTGTGAGAGTAAAATAAGACATTGTACAGAAGGTGTTTAGCCAGTGCACTGCTGGCTGGTGTTACGATTATCAGCTCGTTTTCTCCTTCACAAACATGTTCTACAACAGGCCAGATGATTGTGGACCTGCAGAAGCTCAGGAGTGTTTCTCACCTTACTTTCCTGATGAGCATCTGATGCAGAAATGGGCCCTGCTGGGAACCCACCCACTGGTCTGGCCCCTAGGCTGAGGCTACAGGTGAGAAGATGGATCTTCTGAACCTCAGCCTGACTGCCTCTGGGTTTCCTTTTCTCTCTTCAGTCTTTGTGGGATTAGGGAGGATTGGAATTTTTGTGTCATCTTAGACATTTTAAGTTTGAGAAATGAATTTTGAAGGGGTCTTTGTAAATTGTCACCAGATTGCCATCCTTGCTTCTGATAAGCCTAGATTATTGTAATGTGAATCCCTGTGATGGTGGCAATTTTATAATGCTGGTGTAGCCCTGGGCCATCACAAAGGCCCCTAGCACTCATCTCCTTGAGCTTCTCTGCACACCTAGTCAGGTGGCAAGGCACACATCATCTCCATCTTGCAGATGAGTAAACTGAGAATTGGAGAGTCTGTGAGTAGCGGGAGGTCTCACGAATTCTGACTCGTAGCCTGATTTCTTTCCCCAGCCCTTGCTTGCAGGAAGGAGAACAGGGAAAAGAAGGGACCTGGTCAGCCCCACTACTGCCCTTCGGCAAGGCTCCTTTCAGCCACCTTCCTCATCAGTGGAGAGGGGAGAGAGTCCTTCTTTTGTTGCTCATGTGTATTTTTTTTGTAGTTAGTGTTGATTTTTTTTCCAGACAGGGTCATTTTTATTTTTTAGAGGCAGGGTCTTGCTCTGTCTCCCAGCCTGGAGTGCAGCTGTTATATCTCACAGTGGTTCTATCTCACTATAACCTTGAACTCCTGGGCTTAATTGATCTTGCCGCCTCAGCCTCCCAAGTAGCTAGGACCACAGGCGTGTGTCACCATGTCCAGCAAATTTTTTTATTTTTTTGTAGAGACAGTGTCTCACTGTGTTGCCTAGGCTGGTCTGAGATAGGGTCTTGTTCTGTTGTCCAGACTGGAGTACAGTGGTGCCATCATAGCTCACTGTAGCCTCCAGCTCCTGGGCTCAAGCAGTCCTTCCTCCTCAGCCTCCTGAGTAGGTGCGACTACAGGTGCATGCTACCCCATCTGGCTAATCTTTAAAATATTTCTGTAGAAATGGGGTCTTGCTATGCTGCCCAGGCTGGTCTTGAACTCCTGGCCTTAAGTGATCTTCCTACCTTGGGCTCCCAAAGTGCTGGAATTACAGATGTGAGCCACTATGCCTTGGCCTTAGATTTTAATCAGAGTAGTGCATGTCCGTAGTTAAAGAAGTCAAATAGTACTAAAAGGCATATAAGAAAATATAGCACTTCACTGTACAGAGCTCTCCTCAAAGGCAACCATTCTGTTGTGGTGCTTACATCCATCTTTGTAAATAATACACTTAGACTGCTTTTTCTTGACTCATCAGTTTTAAACTTTATCAACTGAGAATTCTTCTGGTAGATGAGGATTTGTCTCTGCTTTCCCCTCCCGCATCCTTCTTATATGGCTTTTTTTTTTTTTGAGACAGAGTCTCACTCTGTCGCCCAGGCTGGAGTGCAGTGGTGTGATCTCGGGTCACTGCAACCTCCGCCTCCCAGGTTCAAGTGATTCTCCTGCCTCAGCCTCCTGAGTAGCTGGGATTACAGGCATGTACCACCACGCCCGGCTAATTTTTGTATTTTTAGTAGAGACAGGGTTTCACTATGTTGGCCAGGCTGGTCTTGAACTCCTGATCTCAGGTGATCCACCCACCTCGGCCTCCCAAAGTGCTGGAATTACAGGCGTGAGCCACTGCACCTGGCTTTTTTTTTTTGAGACAGAGTCTTGCTCTGTCACCTGGCTGAAGGGCAGTGGTGTGATCTCGGCTGACTGCAACCTCTGCCTCCCGGTTTCAAGTGATTCTCCTGCTTCAGCCTCCTGAGTAGCTAGGACTATAGGCGCCCGCCACCACGCCCAGCTAATTTTTGTATTTTTTAGTAGAGACAGGGTTTCACCATATTGGCCAGGCTGGTCTCAGACTCCTGACCTCGTGATTCACCCGGCTCTGCCTCCCAAAGTGCTGGGATTACAGGCGTGAGCCACTGCGCCCGGCCTCCTATATGGCTTCTGAAAGGAGAGCAGAACCCCACGCAGCATCTGCCAGATGTAAAAGAACCGTTTACTGTGAGACAGCATGAGACTTATGAGAATCAGGAAACCAGCCTGTGATTTCTCACACAGTTGGCACAATGGTAATTTCTGGATGTTGTGTTTCATTAGCAGCCTCTGAGCGGAGGTGGTTTAAATTTGAGCGTGCAGGATTTAGATGTTTTATTTTTATATCTGTCTCCGACACTCCCAGAGCCACCTGGTTTCTTGAGTTGTAACAAGATGTTTTCTGTTGCCCAGGCCCTGGGTTCCTCATTAGCCCCAGTTCATGTTCCTCTTGGGGGCCTGGCTCCTTTACGAGGTCTTGTGGATACCCCACCCTCTGCTCTTCGTGGATCTCAAAGCGTGAGCCTGGGGAGCTCAGTGGAGTCTGGACGTCAGCTTGGAGAACTCATGCTGGTAAGTACGTTCTCTTGCGTTCAGTGTCTGTAGTTCCTGTGGGGCCTCCCGTGTGCCATACCAGGAACTATGGCCTAGGGGTGAGAAATAGACAGAATCGGTGGAGTCCTCAGAGTTCGTAATCCAGTTGGGAAAATGTAATTCGCATCTGTATGAATGTGGACTCTGGGCTGTGGAGGATAGACCCATGCTGTAGGGACATCAGTGTTGATTTCCGAGTCTTCGCAGCCAAGGCAGTAGGAGTGGGCAAAGGGAGTCATTGATGTGAGCTGCAGTCACCAGGTCAGCTTCATGGACATGGTGGCACTTGATCTGGGAGACACTGACATAGAGAGTGGGGAGGAGCATTCTAAAGGTCATTCCAAAGGTCTTCCAAGTGAGTCCTTTGACTGTCCTCTATTTTGAAGCCTTCACAGGGTCTCAAGACCTCTGCTTATACAAAGGGTCTCTTGGGCTCCATACATGAGGACAAGACTGCTCTCAGCCTCTTGGGTTTAGGAGAAGAAACCAATGAGGAGGATGAGGAGGAAAGTGACAACCAGGTAATGATGAAGTCCTCTCCCTGGCCTGGAAACCCTCTGTGCTATATTTTTTCCTTTTGAAAATGTTTTTGCTGTGATAGAAAAAATATGTAACATAAAATTTGCCCTTTTAACCATTTTAAAGTTAAAATTCAGTGGTATTAATTACCTTCACAATGTGTGCACCCAACACCACTATCCATTTCTTTTTTTTTCTGCACTCCCCCGCCGCCACTATTCATTTCTAGAACTTGTTCATCATCCCAAATAGAAACTGTGTACCTATTGAATGATAACTTCCTATTCCCTCTCCCTCCGTCCCTGGAAACCTAATCTGCTTACTGTGTCTATGAATTTACCTATTCTAGGTACTTCATATAAGTGGAATTATACAATATTTGTCCTTTTGTGTCTGGCTTATTTCACTTAGCATAATGTTTCAAGCTTCATCTATGTTGTAGCATGTATTAGAACTTTGGTCCTTTTTAAGGCTGAGTAATATTCCATGGTATGGATATGCCACATTTTGTTTATCTACTCATCTGTTGATGAATATATATGGGTTGTTTCCACCTTTGGCTGATCTCTGTGCTACTTTTTAAAAAAGCAAGAAGTTTTTTTGGCCCACAGCTTCATTTCTTGAGCAGTCTATTATGTCTTCTAGATCTGATCCAGAAAGTACAGCCAGCAGAAAGCACCTTGGCCACTTGCTTGTTGCAAAGCATAGTTTGTGCTGGATGGAGAGCCGTTTAGTGAGGCTGCCTCAGTGGTGGTCCTGCTCTGAGTCCTCTGAAGCCCTGCCTGGGCCCGCCTGCCAGCTCAGCAGAGCCCCACTTTTCTCTCTGCACACCCCTCACCCTGGGTTGACCAGTTTCTTCAGACTTACCACTTGTCATCATTTTTGTTTCTAGAGTGTCCACAGCTCAAGTGAGCCTCTTAGGAACCTACACCTGGACATTGGGGCACTGGGGGGTGACTTTGAGTATGAGGTAAGAGCCCTAATCCCTACAGGCACATGTGTCAGCCTGGCATATCCCTCCTGTTTTTATTAAGCCCTGCTACTTTGTTGTAATGCGTATTTGGAAAAAGAACCATTTTGTCCCAGTCCTTCCAGATGAGATTTCTGGGGTTTGGGGAAGGACAAGAATAAATGAAGGGATTCCTGCCCCTTCCAGACCCTGCCTCTAAACAAACAAACATCAACACTCATTATGTTATCGTAATACCTAAAACCTCCAATGCTTTTTTTTTTTTTTTTTAAGAGACAGGGCCTCACTCTTTTGCCCAGCTTGGAGTACAGTGGTGTGAACAGAGCTCACTGCTTTGAATTCCTGGGTTCAAGTGATCCTCTGCCTCAGCCTCCTGAGTAGTTAGGACTACAGGCATACGCAGCCATGCCTGGCTACTTTTTACATTTTTTGCAGAGACGAGGTCTCTCTGTTGACCACACTGGTTTTAAACTCCCGATCTCAAGCAGTCCTTCCATCTTGGTCTCCCAAAGTGCTGGAATTACAGGTGTGAGCCATTGTGCCCAGTCATGTGTTTTTGTACCTAGAAAGGAGCTTTCCCTACCATGTATCCTTTGTTTAGTGTCCAGTGTATTCATTTAAATATAACATTTCTCTAAATATTCCGTAAGTATTTATACAACCAATGAATCATGAACTCAACAATTAGATTTCCCCAAATATTTAAATATTGGTTGCAGGCTCAATCAGTTAAACTTTTCACAAGTCTAATATATCAAGTTCTTTTAAATACTTTCAATACCTTAACATCAAACAAGTCACTCACACTTTATTAGAAAGATCACAAAACTGGCCTGTAAAACTTTAGAAGTGCTTATATCCTGAATTTAAATTTGTTTTCTCATTATCCCTTATTATTTCTGACTTGTTTCTTGGAAATCACTTTACCTTAAGAGCCAGGATTAGTGTCTCAGGCCACTTGAAGTTTCAGATGTGCTGGCTGATAGCCCCTGATTTGGTACTTGAGACCTGAGTTGTGGGTGACCCAAGTCTAGCCATTGGACAGGGCTTTTTTTTTTTTTTTTTGAGACTGGGTGTCACTCTGTTGCCCAGGCTGGAGTACACGTCAGCCTCCGAAGTAGCTGGGACCACAGGCGCCCGCCACCACACCCGGCGATTTTTTGTAGAGATGGGTTTTGCTATGTTTCCCAGGCTGGTCTTGAACTCCTGGGCTTAAAGAGTGATCCACCTACCTTGGGCTCCCCAAGTGCTGGGATTACAGGCGTGAGCCACTGTGCCCAGCCTAGGACTCTTTTTGTAGTTAGACTTTGCCTGTAACCTCAGAAACTGTTCAGCATTTTGGCTCTGCACAGATATCTTTTGATTATGACTTTACAATTTCTTGCCAAATGTGACACTTTTTTCTAAGTGTCCCGTTTTTATTATCAAGCTGATACAGGTCTGCTTTGAAACTGTTCCTTCTGAGTGGAGCCTAGTCTGGAAGGATTAAATCTAAAGCCTTCAATCTGTTTAGTTCCCTGAAATGACAACTTTATTTTCTTCTCCACCACCAGTAAGACCTATATTGATCAAAGGAGATGCTCAGGCTTTGTGCCTAGAAGGTTGACCATGTATAGGACTAGGGGTGTCAGAGGACTTATTTGCTTGCAGAGGAAGAAGACAATCTCTATGAGAATGAGCAAGTTGAGGCTGGAGATTCTGCCCTATTCATTTCTGTATGGCCAGGAAGCACCTAGCCCGCTGCCTCTGAAACATAGGAAGCGCTTGGGTATGTTTTGTTCAGCAATCGAGAGAATGAACTTGTGAATGAGTGAATGAGCCACCTCGGGACAGAGAGAGTGTCCAGGCAGGTTGTGTCATATTTTTTTCTTCACTTGGCTTTTCCAGTTTCTGGATAGAGTGGGTACTTGGTCCCTGCTGTCAGCTGGTGGATTGAAGATCCTGATGTGGATTGATCATGATTTACTTTGACCTTGGGCTTGTTAACATTTACTTCATAATGGATTGTAAATGTCAACAAAAAAGGCTTTTTCTTCTTTGAAAGGTGGATTTCTTTCTTTCTTTCTTTTTTTTTTTTAGATGAAGTCTCTCACTCTTGTCCCCCAGGCTGTAGTGCAATGGCATGATCTTGGCTCACTGCAGCCTCCACCTCCTGGGCTCAAGGGATTCTCCTGCCTCAGCCTCCCGAGTAGCTGGGATTACAGGCACCCACCACCATGCCTGGCTAATTTTTGTATTTTTTAGTAGATACGGGGTTTCACCATGTTGGCCAGGCTGGTCTCGAACTCCTGACCTCAGGTGATCTGCACGCCACAGCTTCCCAAGGTGCTGGGATTACAGGTGTGAGCCATTATGCCCAGCCTGAAGGGTGGATTTCTAAAAGCTTTCCTTCTGATGACTATGTGCTTCTTTGGGGGGAGTGGGGACTTTTAAACATTTTTATAACCTCTTTAATATAAATAGGCACCCCAGTGTGATGAGGGGAAATGTCTGGAGTGGGTGGTGTTAAATACACCTCCTACCCCTGTCTCTAGCATGCCCGCAGATTTAGTTCTTTTTGTCACATGGAGTGTTGGATTCCTATGTTCTAACTTAAGGCAGGAATCAGGGCTTTTCCTGTTGGGAGTGTTAGTGGTAGGGGTAAATGGGGGGTTTCAGGACAGCCAGTGCTGCCTCTGCTTGGTCCCTGCTCTTTAAAAATGGCTTTTGTCTCAGTTTACAGTCTTTGGATTCTCTGAACTGCCCACCTTTCCCTACTCCTGAGTGTCCCAGACAGCTTAGGATGGAGATGGACTTCTGAGGTTAGTTCTATCCTGTCTCACTGAGCAGTCACTTTGCTCATGATTCCATGAGAGGGCAGTAGGATGGCAAGAATGCATCTCTTCTCGTCTCCTCCCTCCTCTTCTGCTTTCCAACTTAAACCCACTTCAAGTCTGTTACAGACTGGAGAGAGAGAGGTTCATGGAACTGACACTGAACAGGGCGAGCAAAAGCCAGGAGGCTGAAGGGTAGGCGAGCAGACTTTATGTGGCCATGTGGTGCTGGTGAAAAGCCCATCAGTGGATCAAAGGAGCAGGAGGGAGCCTGGGCTTAGAAATAACAGGATGATGTCAGTGTGATTGGAAAGTGCTAACAACACTGGGGAGCTGTGCAAAGAATTGAGACCAACTGGGCAGGAATAAATCTGAAAAATAAATTGGACTGATGATCAGCTTGATGGGGGTCTCTGCAGAACACGGTCAATGCACAGACATGGGTTCAGCTCCTTATCCTTCATGCCCTGTCCCCTGTACTGTGTGGATTACAGGGGTCCTTGTCTTTGTGCTCTGGGCAGAAGAACCTCATGGCTTTTGGGGGGCATGTTAAATATTCATGAAATGGTTCTTATAAGCTCTCTCCTGCTCTCTCCTCCTGCAGATGGTAAAGTCTTTTTTGAAAAAGCGGCAGAAATGTGCCTTGAGATGCTCAAGGACCTGGGGCTGTGAAAGGAGGAGACAGAAGGAATGTGAGCAGGGAAGAGCTGAGGGCAAAGCTGTGTTGAGACTGAGGCCCTGCCTTTGCCTGCATTTCCCACAGAGCCCAGGGCAGGAGACTGGACTTGGGTGCCCAGAGTGTACACCTGGTTGGAGCTTCAGGCCTTGGGCCAGGAGACAAGGGGGCAGGGGCCAGGTGAAGGGAGATGCTCATGGAGTTGGATGGCTTCTCCAGACACTCAGCTCATGTACATCCATTTGTGGATAATCTATAACAAATGCTTCACCTCCCTCTGCTTTCCCCACCCTTGAGGTGCTGTCCTGTGGTTGCAGTTAGTCAACATGGTGCAGAGAATGCAAGGTCATTTATTTTAATACTACCCACGTTTTACTGTTTTAGGTAAGGCAGACTAGAGTGAGCCCCATCGTGTGAAAATTTTCTTTTGAAGAATTTAAGCATAAGAATTGAGCTGGGCCTAAGATTATTGCAATTTGGCTATATTCTCTCATGTGTAAGAATGGGAATCTCTCTCTTTTTAATTTTTTTTATTATACTTTAAGTTTTAGGGTACATGTGCACAATGTGCAGGTTTGTTACATATGTATACATGCGCCATGTTGGTGTGCTGCACCCATTAACTCGTCATTTAGCATTAGGTATCCTCTCTTTTTAATTTTTATTTTAAGTTCAGGGGTATCTGTGCAGGTTTGTTACATAGGTAAACTTGTGTCATGGGGGTTTGTTGTACAGATTATTTCATCACCCAGGCATGAAGCCTAGTACCCGTTAGTTATTTTTCCTGATCCTCTCAAAGATGGGAATCTCTACCTGTGTCTTGTATTCTCTGATTTTTGATAGGTTACTTGTTTTTCCATCATCTTGAATAGTTAATTAATAGCTAACATTTGCTTAGCTATTTTTCATTTAATAAGCACTGTAATAAATATAGTCTAATCCCTATATAACCGTGTAAAGTAAATATTACATCTCCTTTTTGCAGGCTAGGAAGGGAAGCCTCAGCTCCGATCTTTTTATGACACACTTATTCATATTTAACAGTTTGGTCAACAAACCTTTACTAAGCACTTGTTATGTGCTAGAAACTAAGTACTGAGGACAATAGGGAGCTAATTTGGTGACAGAAACAGATAAGGAAATTAGCAAATACAATAGCTATTAAAGTATATGATGGGGAAGGCTCATTTCAGGTCAGCTGACCCAGGGATCAAGAAAGGCATCCTGGAAGAGGTGATGTGGTGAGGACCAGGGGGAGTGTGTGGGGGTAGTATGTGTGTGTGTGTGTTTTAGGAATTGCATGGCAAAGTACTGAATTAGTGTGATGTTTATCCACAGGTGGGAGGAGAGGGTGTCTGAGGGTTTTCCTGGAGGTGAGCCATGAGAGGCAGGCAGGAGCTGGGCCTTAAGGGCTGTGGGCCAAGTAGGAGTTTAAATTTTATCCTGAAGGCCATAGGGACTATTTATGGTCTGATACCTCCTTTGCCCTCGCATCTAGGGTGTATTGGTAGGCAGCCCTCTTAGGACCAGGTTTCACTCCCAACTTCAAGCCGGGGGGAGCCTTTCTTTAATCTTGGGATGAGCCTGGCCAGGGTGGGTTGGCCCTGCTTGCCGAGTGAGGGGGTGTGGTTGGCCCGGCACCCTTTGCCCACCCCAGGCAACTCCCACCTCCTTCTTGGAGTCCTTAGAACCCCACAGACTGGATATGAGCTTCTGCTGAGAATCGGCCTTTGGTTGTATAGAGATTAGGAGGCCATTAGGCTCAGCCTGAAGCTGCTTCACTTGAAGAGGAGAAGTTTGTCTCCCTTCTCTTAGCCCAGTGGTCCTGGCAGATTTATTCCATGCTGGAGGTTAGGGATGCTGGGAGGGGTAGCACTGGCGGGTACCCGCATGCATGCTGCCAAGGCGTGAGCTTCCTTCGTGCCTTCTCTACTTTCCCTTCTGCTCTTCTTTCTGGGACAGGGTTGGGCCTGATGACAGTATCACCACTGTGTCTAGTGGCCTCTTTGCTTTGGGCAGTCAAGGCTCATAACCAAAGCCATTGGGAACATTTCACTTTTCTCAATATCAGCTCAATTCCTTGAGGGCAGGATCTATGGTTTGGCCATATTTGGATTCCCAAGGCAGTGTTTGGCACATAGAATGTGCTCAGTGAATGAATGTGTAAGTCTCATTACATAACGTAAGTTAACATTCGTGGGACACTGACAGTGTGCCAGTCACAATTCTGAGTTCCTTAACTCACTTGATGAGTGCTAACTCGTTTATTCTTCCCAACAACGCTCCTTATGGGGTAAGCACTACTACATCCCAGTATTTTAGCGAAAGAAACCCAGGCACATAGAAGTAAATAATTTGCCTAAGGTCACACATCTGTAAGTGTGGAGCCAAAATTTGAGCCTGGGCAGCCTCTGTCTCCAAAGCTGAGCTCTGAATGACTCTGCTTTACTGACCTGTGTAATCATCCCTAGGAAGCCTGGGTTAGCTTGTCAGTGGGCTCTCAGGCTTGCAGGGAGAGAGTCATTTCTTTGGGCACAGCAGACACTTTAACAGAGTATCAATAAATGCCATGCTTAGGGCTTCTTCTTGGACCTCTCCACTCTCTAGTCATCATGGTCCTTGAGTCTTCAGAACAGGGAATCAGGAAGTCTTAAAAATCCCTCATTGGAAGTTATTCAGTCTGGCAGCCCAAGTGTTAGCACAGATGTTTTCTAGGAGGAAGGCTTCTCAGCCCAAGCCCAGCAGAGATTACTGGCTGTATTTCCAAGGGAGGGTTTTATTTTTCTCTTTTGACTGACTCTAAGGAATTTAGTGGAAGCAGCCTTGGGTTTTTACTAGTCTTTAAAGTGAGGTTTGTATGTGAGGAGCAGGGCTTGGCCACTGTAGAGACGCACTGCTCAGACCCTGCCAAGGGGAGCTTAGCAGATTGACAGCCTCCAGCACTGACCTTTGTATCCACCCTGCTTCATGGAAGTGTTTCCTACTGGTGATGGGCACAACAGGGGTCTGAAAGCAGAGCCATTTCTGCAGATACGGGACTCCTCTAATGGCAGCCTACTAGGCGACTCTGCTGGGCTGACCAAGACTTTCCCAGAACTAGAGAAAGTCTGGAGGCTCTGCTCACTTCCTTTATCCTTTATAGACATCTCCCTTAAATCTCTTGTACATCTAACCCTAACTTGGCATCTGCTTCTCAGAGGGACCCAAGTCGGCAGTGCTCGGTGAGGATGCTGTCTCCGAGGCTGCTGCTGATCAGCATGTACCCAGGAGGCTTTAGGGACGAAGAGCACTCTCCTGATAGTTTTTCCACTGTTGCCTATTAAACATGAAAAATAGAAAATCGAGACTTTGCTGCCTTTCTCTCACATGATATTCCATCATCATCTTGAATAAACACTGGCTTTGGAGTCTGCAGTCTTATGATGTGGCCAGCGGGGCTGGAGCAAGACAGATTTATTACTTGAGGACATGACAGGTGGTGACAGAGTTGTATCGTCCAGTGTAGCGACTTCCAGGCCCACCAGTGGATGGGGATCAGCTTGGGTGTATCCAAATCACTGTAGAAATTCCGATTCTGTAGATCTGGGGTGGAGTCAGGAATCTGTGTTTTAAAAAGCTGGGTGGGCTGGGTGTGGTGGCTCACGCCTGTAATCCCAGCACTTTGGGAGGCTGAGGCGGGTGGATTGCTTGAGGCCAGGAGTTTGAGACCAGCCTGGCCAACATGGCAAAACCACATCTCTGCTAAAAATACAAAAAATAGCCAGCTGTGGTGGCGCACACCTGTAGTCCCAGCTACTGGGGAGGCTGAGGGACGAGAATTGCTTGAACCCAGGAGGCAGAGGTTGCAGTGAGCTGAGATAACGCCACTGCACCCCAGCCTGGGTGACAGAGTGAGACTCTGTCTCAAAAAAATAAAAAAAAAAATTAACAACTGGGTGATTGATAACCATTGGGGCAGAACTCAGGCACTGGCCTGTGGGAGTCAGGGAATAGCATTTCCATCTTGTAGCATGTCTCAACTCCTTTTGCATATTCCTTATGTCTTCCTTTCTAACATGGTCTGTTGCTCCCTAGGAGTCTCTGAGAACAAGCCAGCCAGAGGAGAAGAAGGATGTTTCTCTGGATTCAGATGCTGCCGGTCCCCCTACTCCCTGCAAGCCCTCCAGCCCAGGTGCAGACAGCAGTCTGAGCAGTGCTGTTGGCAAAGGGCGACAGGGAAGTGGGGCAAGACCTGGGCTTCCAGAAAAGGAGGAAAATGAGAAGAGTGAACCTAAGATTTTCAGGAATCTGGTGACCCCCAAGGCAGACCCTACAGGCAGTGAGCCTGCCAAAGCCTCTGAAAAGGAAGCACCAGAGGACACAGTAGATGCAGGAGAGGAGGGTTCCAGGAGGGAAGAGGCAGCCAAGGAGCCAAAGAAGAAGGCTTCTGCTCTGGAAGAGGGCGGTTCAGACGCCAGCCAAGTAAGTCACTGTATCCCATAGGCAGGGGTCGGCTGTAGCCCTCTGCTGCTCTGTTCAGCCCTGGGCAGGGTCCTATCCCCACATCTTTATTACTGAGTCAGGAGCTTCATTTGCGTGTCCCTGCACTGGGCTGTCAGCATCAGCCAGAGCCCTTAATTGTGACAAATATGCCCAGACCCAGCAGGCAGTAAAATCCGGAATGAAGCTGCAAACCTACTGGCACTCGAAACTGAGAGCAGAAATTTGCTTTTCCATTGGCACCCTCCTGGAATGTTCATTTTCTTTTCTCCTGCTTACATCCTCTCCTGCTTCCTACCTCCCTCTTGTACTTTTTTTTTTTTCTGTTGTTTTGAGACAGGGTCTTGCTCTGTAGCCCAGGTTGGAGTGCAGTGGCGTGACCTTGGCTCACTGCAGCCTTGACCTCCAGGGCTCAAGCAGTCCTCCTACCTCATCATAGTTCAGGGTGCTTTTTGGCAGAGCATTACCTCAGCCTCTTGAGTAGTTGAGACCACAGGCGTATGTCACCATGCCCAGCTAATTTTGGTATTTTTTGTAGAGATAGGGTTTCGCCATGTTGCCCAGGCTGGTCTGTAACTCCTGAGCTCAAGTGATCTGCCCGCCTGATCGTAGTTCAGGGTATTTTTTTTTTTTTTTTAGACAGAGTCTCACTCCTTCACCCCAGCTAGAGTGCAGTGGTGCAATCTTGGCTCACTGCAACCTCTGCCTCCCAGGTTCAAGCGATTCTCGTGCCTCAGCCTCCCGAGTAGCTGAGACCACAAGCCTGCACCACCATTCCTGGCTAATTTTTGTATTTTTTAGTAGAGATGCGGTTTCGCCATGTTGCCCAGGCTGATCTTGAACTCCTGAGCTCAACCTCGATCTGCCCGCCTCGGCCTCCCCAGGTGCTGGGATTATCGGCGTGAACCACTGCATCTGGCTCCCCTTGTACTTCTTTTTTTTTTTGAGACGGATTTTCACTCTTGTTGCCCAGGCTGGAGTGCAGTGGTGCGATCAGCTCACCACAACCTCCGCCTCCCGGGTTCAAGTGATTCTCCTGCCTCAGCCTCCTGAGTAGCTGGGATTACAGGCATGCGCCACCACACCCAGCTAATTTTTTGTATTTTTAGTAGAGTCGGGGTTTCTCCATGTTGGTCAGGCTGGTCTTGAACTCCCGACCTCAGGTGATCTGCCCGCCTTGGCCTCCTAAAGTGCTGGGATTACAGGTGTGAGCCACTGTGCCCAGCCTTCCCTTGTACTTCTTGACATCAGTTTGGGGGCAGTCGTGGTTGCAGCAGTCTGAGTTTCTATAGAGAGAGAACACTGTGTGTCGTGACGAGATGGGGGTGGTCGGGGCAGTAGGTACCACATTTGGCACCACATTTGGCAGTGTTCTGCCCCAGCATAGGTAGATTAGGTGACAAGAAGACCGTTCTCGTCCATTTTTGTGGCTCTTTCTGAATGATCCCAAGACATGGGAGTGGTTGCTTTGGCAAGATCAGGTCAATGACCAAAATGTACAGAAGTAAGCCTGAATGGGGAGATCCTTTGGCCTTTTAGATTTTTCAACCCTTAGTCCTGTTCCTCCTCCAGGTAGATGGTGAGGGAATTCATTTAAAGAGCTTTTATCGGCTGGGCGCAGTGGCTCATGCCTGTAATCCCAGCACTTTGGGAGGCCGAGGCGGGTGGATCACTTGAGGTCAGGAGTTCAAGATTACTGGCCAACATGGTGAAACCTCATCTTTACTAAAAATACAAAAATTAGCTGGACGTGGTGAAGCGCACCTGTAATCCCAGCTACTCGGGAGGCTGAGGCAGGAGAATTGCTGGGACCTGGGAGGTGGAGGCTGCAGTGAGTGGAGATGGCGCCACTCCAGCCTGGGAGACAGAGCGAGACTCCATCTCGGGAAAAAAAAAAAAGAGCTTTTATCTATTTCCTGGGAAAGATGTTCTCCTTCTGTTTTTTAGGATAGCATCAGACTTCGGTACTGCCACCTTTCTAACCGTCTCTGCTACTCTTGGCTCCCTTTACTCATGCAAATCCTTGCTGATCTGATTCAAAGTGTGGTTGTGTCTACTCAGCGGGCTGCCCAGCCCCAGTGGGGCGGAGGCTGTGCACATGTCCAGAGAGAATGGCTGGGTCCACAGGCCTCGTTTAGGTTTTCAAGAAGAGTGGATTTCAGTTTGACCTGAGCCCTATATTGGGCCCGTGGCCTGAACAGAATTCACTGGGTAGGGACCATGACCCTTTGTGCTCTGCTCTGAGGGATTTCTCTGTGGGTCTGTCTCTCCAGGAACTGGAAATTAGTGAACACATGAAGGAACCACAGCTCTCAGTCTCCATAGCTTCTGACCCCAAGTCCTTCCATGGCCTGGTGAGTTTGAGATGAGGGCAGTAGAGTGGTGGTGAAGAGCATAGATTTGTGAGCCTCCAGGGTTAAGTAATTTGCCTAGCATCACGCAGCTTATTAAGTGGGAGAATTTCGAACTCATGCTTGAGTCTTGTCTAGCTCCAGTTTCTCAACCCATTAACTAAGGGTAATACTTCCTATTTTATAGGTTTGTTGTGAGAAGAAAGTGAGGCAGAGAATGTAAAATGTTAGCATATAAACATTAATAATATAATTATATATATAATACATTAAAATGTTAGCTATTATTACTCTCACTCTTGTGTGAGTTGCCTGTGTGATCATGTGAGTTACCATGAGCCTAGGAGGTTAGAGACTGGTGTGTTTGTGTTTATGGGATCACTGAGCTGTGGCGAGGACAGTCCCCAGGCTTAGGCCAGGAGGGATGCCGTGGCTTCATTTCTAAAGTTAAGGCTTTGTCTTGGAATGCCGGCATCCATGGTTTCTTTGTCCCAGACCTTCTACCGAGCCTGCTGTATCCTGGTTTCATTTGCCAGGTCTGTACCTAAGGGGAATAGTTCAGGGTGCTTTTTGGCAGAGCATTACCTCTAGAAGCCATCCTCCATCTGTTTGGAGGAGGCAGATCAAAGGGAAGGGATTAGTGGGAGAGGGTCAGGGATGAACAGTAATGATATGAGGGGGTGCAGAAGAATTAGGAGACTGTGTGTGCTCGCCCCTCACTGAGCCATGGGCTTAGAAGGCAGATGGCAGCTGCATTAAGTGAAGTAGAACTCAAACTGAAAGGAAAATGTCACCAAAAAAGAAGAAAAACCCACAAGCTAGAAAGGGAAGGCAAAAAGTTGTTGTTGGCAAAAACTGTCCATGAAGAATCGCCATGTCGCAGATCTCTCGGAAGCAAGGGGGCTGGCTCTTCTAAAGCAGTCCCCCATGTGGAGAAATGTGCCCATCAGCATTTTTCTTCTCTATGGAAGTAGATGGAGGAGGCTGTGGACAGCAGGACCAGACTTTGTCTGGGCGTCTCACCATTAATCAGGGCTGATGTGACAGCCAACTCTCCCCATTAACATGCTGTTGGGTAGCAGTCCTTCACTTAGCCCAGCAGGGATCTTAGGCTCAGAGAGGGTGGGATCGTGGGCCTGTGGCAGCCAAAGGACAGCAACAAACTGGCACCAGTGTGGGCACTTGCTGCCTGTCCCAAAGAGAAGCCAGTGCAGGAAGCACCACTAATTAACTCTCATTGTCCAGAGGGGAACCTCTATGGAAAGGGGATGGAACGAGCTGGAAAGAGCCCACCAAGGCTCATTTCCAAACTGCCCACAGGTTTTCTGGGGATGTTGGCATCTCTTCTCATGCCTGGTTGGGCACCACGGAGAGGGAGAGACAGCTGGAAAGTGACATCCTTCACAGCATGTGTCATGGAAAGAGCTTGGGCTTTGGAGTCAGTGCGGGGCCCCATCTGACCCCCAGGCCCCTTGCTTATCAGCTGTGTGACCTTGGGCGAGTTATGTGTGCTTTCCAACATGCTTCGTTATCTGTGAGATGAGGGAAAGAGTTTTAGTCTCACAGGGTTATTTTTTCCCCATAATTTTCTTATGAAAAGTTTCAAACATATGGAACAATTAAAAAAATTGTACAGTGAATACCCACATACTCACCATCTATAGGCCACAATTAACATTTTACCATACTTGCTTGACATATCTTTCCATTGAGTCGCAGTGTTATTTTGAAGATGAAATTAGTGGATGTTGAAATGTTTGGCACAGAGCTGGGCACATAATAGACATCTTTCTGGAAAGTGGAGTTGGGGTAGTGAAGAGGCCTGGTGGGTGTTGACTGTGACAGAGGCAGAGTTGACCTTTGCATCTCCACTGTCTCTAGGACTTCGGTTTTCGCAGCCGGATCTCGGAGCACCTGCTGGATGTTGATGTGCTTTCCCCAGTCCTGGGTGGAGCTTGTCGGCAGGTGAGTCTCTGTGGGTGGTAGGCTGAGCTGGGGCCTCATTTTCCCTCACAACTTTTTCGGATGACCCAGAACTGAGCCCTGCCCATCACAGGGTGCATTTCTGTAAGTCCTCTCCCTTCTAATTCATTAAGGCATTGTCCTGACTGCCTTTCATGGGGCTTCTGACCATTCCTGCATTGTTGCTATAAATTAAAGCCCTCTTCCACCATGTATTTATCCATTTATCCACTCATTCAGCAGCTGAAGAGTGGACTGTCTGCTCATGTGCAAAGCGCTGTGTAGATTGTAGATTTCAAGGCACTTCCCATCCTGGCCCATTCATCCTCTTTACATGCCCAGCCCACGTGCTGCTCACCAGCTGGATCTGCTGCTCGCCATTGCTGGGGCACACTCTCCACCTCCGCCACCCCTCTGCCTGCCACTCTGCTTTCCCATTTTTCCCAGCAAGCTCTTTTTTGGTCCTGGAGGTTCACCTCTGACACCTCCTCCTCAAATGGGATGAATTGTTCCCTTTCTTTGCTCCGTTTAGTCACTCTTGTTTTGTTTGATGGTTGTTTGTCTGTCTCCCCTGCCAGATGTTAGCTCTGTGTGGGCATGGATGATGACTGACCCATGTGGGGTACAAAGATGATTCAAACACAGATCCTGTCCTTAAGGAGCTTCAAGCCAAGAAGACTTTTCTTTTTCTTTGTGGATTGGTTAGAAGAGCAGTTCTGGCACATGATCTCTGCAAGTTAAGGGAACATTTGGTTTGGGCAAAATGGAAATTTGTTGGGTGAAACAAACAAGATGTTTAATATGAACCCAGCCTTGGAGCCTTTAGTGAAATGTGTGCTAGAGGCAGGCTAGAGTTTTCAGGCCAGTTGCATTTGAGCCCAACATGTTCCTCTCAGCTCTGGCTGATAAAACCTTTCTGGGCCACTGTCCAGCCACCAGGTCCTTGTTGGATCTTGGTCATCCTGTTTGCAGTGCTAAAGAGATGTGAAGGCACAGTCAAAGGAAGGTGGGATTAGTCAGGAAAGGTTTGGAGCAGGCGAATTGTGAGGCTTCTTTGGCAGTAGGTGAGTGGGAAAGTTACTGAGTCAGTGGAGTGGAGGTGGATTCCATTGTTTGGGGTCCAACACCTGGCCAGTATCAGAATTACTTGGGAGCTTGAAAAAAAGACAGATTTCTGGGTCTACCTAAGACCTGATATGGCCAGCAGCCTCTTTTTGGGCTATGCCACTTGCTGTAACGCAGTAGCAGGACCTGACTTGGTTTTGGTTCTCACGAAGTGCAGCCTCCTGAGGTGGCCATCCCTGGCAGAGGAAGCCTTAAGCCAGCGGTCCCCAACCTTTTTGGCATCAGGGACCAGTTTCTTGGAAGACAGTTTTTCCACAGATGGGGCCGGGGGTGGGGGCATTAGATTCTCATGAGGAGCGTGCAACCTAGATCCCTTGCGTGCACAGATCACGATAGGGTTCATGCTGCTGTCAGAACCCAGTGCCACTGCTGATCTGACAGGAGGTGGAGCTCATGTGATAATGTTTGCTTGCCTGCCCACTGTTCACTCCCTGCTCTGTGGCCTGGGGGTTGGGGACCCCTCCCCTAAGCTATACCTTGTGACCTGCCTGTTGTGATGTGGGTAACAGCGCTCAGCCTGGCTGACCAAGTAGCCAGGCCTTTGCAGGCTCAGCTTCCAGCTGTCCGCCATCTCTGGGGGTGGAGGGGTCGAGATGTCGGGGTGGAGCTGGAGGAGAGAGCAGCAGCCCCTTCATGGGACAGAACTGTAGATGCCATCTTCTGTCCTTCATGTGCGCTCTTGCCCATTTTGCCGTATTTTCCATGTCTCTCTCAAGGGCAGGACCAGGGCAGAGGGCTTATAACTGAGCTATACTAGTTTTTGTTCATTTAAAATATTTGCAATGCAGCTTTATTGAGATAAAATTGACATACAATAAACTGCACATTTATTTGATAAGTTTTACCGTATTATATACCTTCCCAACCATCACCACAAAAAACGATTATAATGAATTAGACATAATACATCTTTCTTTCTTTCTTCCTTCCTTCCTTCCTTCCTTTCTTTCCTTCTTTCTTTCTTTCTTTTTTCTTTCTTTCTTTCTTTCTTTCTTTCTTTCTTTCTTTCTTTCTTTCTTTCTTTCTTTCATCTTCCTTT
Source organism: Gorilla gorilla gorilla (assembly GCF_029281585.2). Taxonomy (NCBI): domain Eukaryota; kingdom Metazoa; phylum Chordata; class Mammalia; order Primates; family Hominidae; genus Gorilla; species Gorilla gorilla. Next base: position 125,320,720 of record NC_073233.2, read on the forward strand.
TCTTTTCTTTCTTTTTTTGAGATGGAGTTTCCCTCTGTCACCTAGGCTGGAGTGCAGTGTCATGATCTTGGCTCACTGCAACCTCCGCCTCCTGGGTTCAAGCGATTCTCCTGTCTCAGCCTCCCCAAGTAGCTGGGACTACAGGCACCCACCACCATGCCCGGCTAATTTTTTTTTTTTTGTATTTTTAGTAGAGATGAGGTTTCCCCATGTTGGCCAGGCTGGTCTCGAACTCTTGACCTCAGGTGATCCTCCCACCTTGGCCCCCCAAAGTGCTGGGATTACAGGCATGAGCCACCGTGCCTGGCCAACATAATACATTTCATAATGAATTAGAAAAGTGATTATAAAATTATTTCAAATAATACAGAAGATCCAAGTTCTCAGCTTCCTGTAGCCTTACACAGGCAGGGACTATGGATAGTTTCCATTCACATTTTTCATGTACCTTTCCAGAAAATTTTCTGTGTACATTATAAGCATATATCTATTTTCTCTTATCTTTTTTCTTCCCATAAAAATTGGGATTGTGCTACCTAAACTGCATGGTGATGTGCTCTTTAAATTTGAGAATAGGCCCTTGACTTATTTCTGAGTTATTTCATGTAGATCTACCATATTCTTTTTGTTGGCTGCACAGCTTCTGCTGTATGAATACACCATGGTTTATTTAACTGAGGACTGCATCTTAAATGAAAACAAGACCCTAGAACCAAGTTAAGGAGAGGGAAATGGTATTTTAGGCCAGAGGCTTAGGATGTGCGATTGTCTCCCCTTTCTGAAGAATGCTGACCTTGGCTGCTTTCGTCATCTGGATCCTTTGCTTCCTTTTCTGGAGCAAAAAAGTTAAGAGGACCCTCTCTATCAAGAGGACCATCCATCTGGGTATTTCCCCGAGGATCCCCTTTTCTCTGTCAGTGGGGGATAGTTCAGTTTCTCACAGAGATATAGGTGAAACAAGAAGGCCGAGGCCGGAAAGCCGTGGTCTGCAGCCAGCCCTCCTATCTGCTGCCTTTTTTCTTATGGTGTATGGCTGATAGCCCCGGAGTCCTTTCTGACTCAGGGCTCAGTCCCCCTATTTTTATTACTATCACCCCACTTTATTACTCATCTTATATTTTAGTTTGTTAAATGGAGTGGACCTGTCACCTTGACAGGTGAGAGAGGGAGATATTTGATGAGCATGGTGTGGTCTGTAGGGGAAGACAAGTGGTGAGTTGCACCCTGGAAGGGGAAAGAGGTGGGGCAGGAAAGGCTGCGTGCCCTGCCATTGTCTGCAGGCTCTGCCCATGCTGATGTGATGAGGAGTGGCAGCGCTGGCAGGGAGCCCTTCTGCTACAGGCACCGGGAGGTACTCACAGGCAGCATTTCTATTTTTAATGTAATTTGGGGGAGCTGGGTTTTAGTTCAAGCCCTGCCCTTCCTCACCCATCCAGATGGCAGGGTTAGCCACAGCTGCTGGGGCTTAGGCTGCCAGTGGAGAGGTATGGGGGCTGTGGGCACAGGGCTGGGGACCCTACTGGGAAAGATGGAGTGAGCTGTCTCCCGCCCCACCTCTCCTGTTGACCCTGTGTCCCAGAACAGACGGGGCTCCTGTCGGTGTGACAGAAGGAGTGCAGGTCCTAGGATGGGGACTGGCACTGGCAGAGTCTTTTCTTTTTGTTTTTTACCTTAGGCTGGGGGAGAGGGAGAGGAATGTGGGAAGAGGAGCTAACATTGATGGCGTGCCTTCTTTGGGTCACGAGCTGGGCCTTACATATATGAGCTGATTTAATCCTCACCAGAAGCCCTGTGAGTTGCAATTTGCTATCCCATTTTATACAGTGGAGGAGACAGACTTCCCAGGCAGGAAGAGCTAGAACAAAGGGTTGACCCCAGGCTGACTACACTACTGTACCTCTGTGGAAAATATTTGAAATGATCATGAATATTTCTCCCCTCCAGGCTGGGTGACAGAGTGAGACCTTGCCTCAAAGAATAGTTCTTCCTTTTTTTTTTTAAACCAACTTGCTAAATGTCACTAGTCACCCAAGCTTTAAAATGAGATTTTTGTTCTGTTTTGTTTTGTTTTTGATGGATGATGTAATTGCTGACTGGGAAGGGGGCATCATTGTCTGCTGATGGGGCCAGGGTGCTTGCGGGGACCCTGAATGTAGCGAAGGAGCACTTTGTCTTCCTTCCTCCAGGTGCCAGGTGGTGCCCTTTTTGTCTTGGGCACAGCTGTCTCTCTCATTCTACCAGGACTCCATCTCTCCAGGACTTATCCTTTCTCATGTGCTTGCCTGTGGCCCCCGATTCTGCCCTCGTAATTTCAGCACCCTTGTCATTCACTGGCACTGCTAATCTGGGCCTCTGTGGATTTGGGGTACTCATGGATTTCTCTGCTTTCTCTGCACAGCTCACAGTGCAGGCTTCCAGCAGCAGGAGGCAGGATTTTCTTTTTCTTGTGTGTTCTCCTTCGGCCTCTGGCTCCTGACTCTCTGTGTAGTGGCTGTGGTCTTCTGCCACATCTTCCCCAGGCCTCAAGGCTGACCTGGGGAGCAGCTGTGAGCCTAGCCAAAGCTTGGGGGAAGCTTCACTGTGCAGTAGATCAACCTTCTGTTCTACGTCCCGTATGGTCCCATCTTCTGGAGAGCAACTTCTCAGTGCTTTCGTCTAAGCTTGAGAGCCAGCAGGAGGATGGAGGGACCCAAATGCAGTCCCTCCAACACAAACTTTTTATTGCTTCTCTCCTACAGGCCCAGGAACCACTGGGAATAGAAGACAAGGATGACAGCCAGTCCAGCCAAGATGAGCTGCAGAGCAAGCAGTCCAAAGGCCTGGAGAGGTACCATAGGTGGGAGGCTATCCCCAGCGCTGTGCCTTCAGGGTGGTGTGGACTTGGGCAGAATTCTTGGCTTTGGTGGCTGGCCTGGCTCAGTGTACACTTGCTTGGCAGCGGGTGATGAACTGGCTGGATGGCCTTGCAGGGTCTGTGTGTGCACATGCATGTGTATATGTATGTGCACGTGTGTGTACTGGCAATGTGTGTATATGTTTGCATGCATGAGCAGACCCTTTGTTTCTTCACCAAGATGGGAATGTGAAGTGCCACTGGGTACAATTGGCAGGACTCTGGGCACTATTGTGGGGCCAGGGCTGATTAAGCTGTGTGTGCGCCTGGTTATGGGCCAGGGCTGAAGAAACCTTGTGGAGGTCTGGAGGAGTCGCACTGGAGGGTTGGTACTGCAACTCAAGAGTTCTGAGCCAGGGCCCTGCCACATCAGAAATGGCTGTAGCTATCTGTGAGAGTGCCACTGTGTGTGATGTGACGGGGGCTCTCAGCTTCTCAGGCCTGAGCCCCATGACAAGGGCTGCCACCCTAGAAGGGGAAGGGGAATGGTCATTTCACTTTTGGACCTGCAAAAACTATCCATGACAGCTTCATGCATTTTTCTAGTTTGACCTCTTGAGTCTGGCTTCTCTTTTTCTCCCCACTTAGTTCTTCCACCCCTCCCTGGCCCCAGTGCTGGTGAGCTCTGGGGATGGGTATACTTGTGAGTGTGTCCTGCTCTTACTCCTGAACCAAGCAGAGGCAGTATAGGGACCCCTGTGGAGCCTGACTCCAGTCTAGGTAAAAGGAGGGCTCAGGAGGGAGTCTCTCCTTCCCACATGTGTGCCTGCCTTGCCCTGCTGTGGCTCTCCACGGATGGATGTGGGGGTGGGGCTGGAGCATAACCCAGGAGGAGGCAATGACCTAGGTCCACACACTGTACTCCCCAGTTCTCTTCCTGCTCTCCAAATGGAGGGGCCTGACTCTGCTGCTCTGCCCGGCCTGACCAGGTTATCTCCTCCACTTCCACACGAGGAGCGGGCCCAGAGTCCCCCTCGCAGCCTGGCCACTGAAGAAGAGCCCCCCCAGGGCCCCGAGGGGCAGCCTGAGTGGAAGGAGGCAGAGGAGCTTGGGGAGGACTCTGCAGCCAGCCTCAGCCTGCAGCTGTCCCTCCAGAGGTAAGGATGAGGGGAAGCATCCTCATGAGGATGAGGGGTGGCGGCTGCTCTGTGTGTAGTGGGTATGTGTGCTAGTGCTGAGAGAGATGGGGGTGGGGTTGGGTTGGGGAGGGAGTGGGGAGCTGGGGCGGGTTTGTAGCCTCAGCAGCAGCAGCAGCAGCAGAGGCTCTGCTTAGTGTCCCATGGGAGCTGGATTTGAGGAAATGTGCCTCTTCCTAGTCCTCAGTCTACAGCTGAAATCAGGGTATGTGGTCTGATTAGAGGAACTTAGAAACTCTTGAATAAGGAGGTGTCTCTTTTGTCACAGCTGCCTCCCTGCAAGGGGCTGGAGCAGAGACTGGTATCACCCTGGCTGCTCCATTCCTGCCAGGGAAGCCCTTTCTCTAGTCCCCTCCCTACCAGCACCCCTGTTTCCAATAGTCATCCTACTTCTTGTCATTCAGCAACCCCAGCTGGAGCCCTGTTATGTGCTCGGCCCAGGGAGAGGGAAGCCCAGATAACTCTGGGTCCAGCTGAGAGGACCTTTTTTTCCTAGCCTAGTCAAGAGCGTGGTGGACATTTGCTAGTTCTCTGTCCCCCTTACTAGAGAAAGATGCTGGTCTTAGAATTCATTGGGTTGGAATGAGTCACTAGGGAACCTGAGCAGCATCGATGTGCAATCAGCAGCATCCACTGAACACCTGCTGTGTACGGAGCTCCTGGGGTACCATAACCATCCTGCTTCCATTGTGAGGCAGGAGTCTCTAGTCTTTGATGCAAATAATTCAGGGAGAGGAAGGGCGGGGAGAGGGAGGTTTAAGACCCGAGGTAGGGAAATTGTTGGGCTGTCTCTCTTGTCTCTGTCATAGCTCTTTGACCCCAAATGGCATGCGTCTTAAGCCTCTTGCTTTCTTACTGGCTTTAACACAGTTGTTTCCTTACTGCTATCAAGGGAGCAGGCCCCAAGCCCACCTGCTGCCCGTGAGAAGGGCAAGGAGCAGCATTCCCAGGCCGAGGAGCTGGGCCCTGGGCAGGAAGAGGCAGAGGATCTTGAGGAGAAGGTGGCAGTCAGCCCCACCCCGCCAGTCTCTCCAGAGGTGTAAGGGCCAGTTTTGTGTGTCTGTCCCTGTCCTCCACTGCGTGTGGGCTGCTTCAGTGCCTATTCACTCTTGGGTGGTGGGAGGTGGGGCTCAGGCTCTGGCCAAGGGTTAGAGTGTAGGGAGATTAAGCATATCCTTGGTGCTCTGTGTGCAGCCTTGAGAGCCCCACGCAGGCATGACTGATTCTTACCTGGGGTTAGCTTTGGTCCCTGGGGCTCCTGGTCAGGACTTGAGGTACAAGGGCAGATGAGGGGGTACCTCTTGGCTCATTTGCTAAACTTGCTAAATCATGTTTCCTGTCTACCAAGCACTGTTTTTCTCTTCAAAAATGTTGTTGAGGTATGTATGTACACTGCAGTACATAGGCCTAAAGTGTACAGTTCAGTGAAAATTTGCATCTGTGCACACTGTATACTGGCCACTCAAACAGGGAATGTCTCCATCCCTCGAGGAAGTTTCCTCGTGCCCCTCTCAAACCACTCACCCCAGGTCTTCACTGTTCTGGCCTGTGAGCTCCAAGTTCTGGCCAAAGGGTCATTTTTCCAGTTCTCTACTTCACATACATGGAATTATACAGTATACAGGATTGATCTTTTGTGCTTGTGTTCAAAGCTCAGTGTGTTTTTCTGATTCACCTATGTTGTTGAACCAAGTACTTCTAAAATTTAGAAATCATTTAGCTTTTCTCCTTCCATTCTTACCCTTCCCCTTCCTACTCATTTTTCAGACGAGGAAACTGAGGCTCAGAGAAGTGAAGGGATTCATCTAAGGTCACATCGCTAGTCAGTGGCAGAATTAGAAATAGATTCTAGGCCGGGCGCGGTGGCTCACACCTGTAATCCCAGAACTCTGGGAGGCCGAGGCAGGTGGATCACCTGAGGTTGGGAGTTTGAGACCAGCTGGCCAACATGGCGAAACCCCGTCTCTACTAAGAATACAAAAATTAGCTGGGCATGGTAGCGGGTGCCTATAATCCCAGCTACTTGGAAGACAGAGGCAGGAGAATTGCTTGAACCTGGGAGGTGGAGGTTGCAGTGAGCCGAGATCGTGCCACTGTACTCCAGCCTGGGCAACAAGAGCGAAACTCTGTCTCAAATAAAAACACTAGTTCCTAGTCACTAGAGCCCTAGACTTCTGACTTTAGTCTGCAGCCACTGTTCCTTTTCTCTGCATAGAGAAAGAGAAGGATCAGGACTTAACATTTTCCCTTCTGTGAACTGAACAGGTCTAAAGGATTTGGGACTGACTCATGAGCAGAGACAGGCTTATGCACACATTACTCACAGCAAGTTCATGCACACATTACTCACTGAGAGCTGGCAGGGCACGTGAGCTCAGGATCTCATGTTGTCACCATAACATTGCAGGAGTGGTGTATGGAAGGGGTGGTCACGTCTTTCAGATGGTGATACATCCTACAGTGAAAACTGTGACCTGGAGGAATTATATGGCTTTCCTGTCACCTTTGTGGCTGTGGTTAGTCAGTTCAGGATGCTTTCTGTGAGGACAGGAGGTGGGTGTAGTTCGGAGAGAGGAAGATTGGGCAGAGGTCAGAGGGGTGTCTTCCCAGGACCTCTAGAGGGAAGCCTGGGCAGCCAGGCTCAGTTGGGGCCTTGGCTTCCCCAGCTCCTCCCCAGTTGCCTTGGCCGATTCATTCCTTTGCCTTGTGTTTCTCCCGCCATCCCAGCGAGGCTGCCCCTGCTAGGGTCTCAGAAATACTTGACCACACAGTTTCAGTTTATACCATCCCCTTAGGAAATGCCTTCTCTTCCTTTCCTGAGTCTCTTCAGGCCCCATCGCCTCCGTGTTATTAATCTTTACAGCGGCATCAGGAATGGATGGGTTGTCTAGGTTTTGTGGGAGTAGCTCTGTGTCTGTCAGCTTCCAAAGGTGTAGTCAAGCTGGATCTGAAGGGTTAGGAGCAGAGGGCAGGCTAGAGGGAGCAGGTAGGGCCAGGAGGCAACATGTGCCACTCACCGAATGCTTTCTGGCCAAGGCCAGGACTAGGAAATAGGAAGGTCCTCCCCGTGTCATGCCAGCATCTTTCGTGAGGATTTGCAGAGAAGAGGGTAAAAGAATCCAAACCACCAAGTTGAGTATGAGAGGAGACATAACTTTTGTGGCAGTACCATGAAAACCATTTCACAGTGTTCCTAGGTGCCATTTCCCCACCCTCCGCTCTCTTTCTTCCCTGTCTCTCCCTGCTTTCTCTTCTTGCTTTCTCTCCCGTATCTTTGAGCTACTTGGTGGCCAGCCTGAAATGATTATGCTCCTGCAGAGCCTCCCCTTTGTCACTCACTGTAGGAAACTGGGTCCCACTGATTCTGATACCTGAGGAGTTGGCCTAGAAATCAGAGCTGTTTCTTCCCCTGGAGTCCTCAACTTCCCAATCATGTCATGGACCTTTCAGACATTGTTTACTGCCTTGGAACTGAGCTAGCAGTTTGGGCTACTAGACCTTTAAAACAGTGCGAGGGAGAAGAGGTCCACTGACAGACAGCCCAGGTTGCCTCTGTGCAAGTTCACTGGTGCTCATAGCCTGGGCACATGCCCCACACAGTCTGATGCCCCATCTTTCCACAGCATCTGTCCCTGGGGCTCCACATAGCTTGCAGCCTGCAGGAGAGAGAGACATTAAAAGGTACCATCTGAGGGAAAAAAGATGTTTTCAGCCAAGGTTGGAAATGAGTTGGAGGGTTGATGAGGCGGAGAGCTGTGGGGGAAGGCTGTTTCTGAGGGCAGGATTCTCAGAGGAGGTGGCAGCCACATGTCTTAGATATGCATTAGTTGGGCTGTGTCAGGGGACTGAGAGGAAGCCAAGCTTTGGAAGGAAGGAGGAGATGGAGTTGGGAGCAGAAGAGAATTGAAGGCATAGGCTGAAGATCATTTCTGGTCCGAGTTATGATTTTAGGAAAGGGGAAACGAAAGGTCTTTATGGTAATTCAGAGATGACAGTAGCCTGTCCTGTCTTCCTCTCTCTATAGTCTCAAGGTGCTGCAGTGGGATTCGTAAGCCCTTGTTTTCCTCTGCTGTTCTAATCTGATCCTGCCCGCTGCTTTCCATCTACAGTGGGGCTCGAGCTGGAGGGAGAAGGGATTCTGAGTCCACAGCAGGGAGGACCAGCTCCCCTGTTTGACTCTTGCCCAGCCCTCTTTGTTTTGGGTCATGCCCACACTTTCCGCTTAGGTTGACTGAGCCACCGTGCCAGGCCTGCAACAGCCTGAGTGCTGTGCGAGGAGGGTGTGTGGTGAGGCCACTTTCCACCGTAAGATTGAGGGACCTGGACGTGGAGACACATTCTGGCCTTTAGGAAAGTCACTTTGGGAGACAAAATGCTTTATCCTGCTCATGCTTTATCCTGCTCAGAATGTTCTCAGGATTCCTCTTTGGGCATTTCCTTGAAGAACCAGAAAACAAGCAAAATAACAGTCCTTATTACTTTATACACATCTTTTTAATGGATACCATTATTCCTGATCTCACCACCCTCCTATGTATCCAGGTCAGCTCTGAATTCCTTTTATTCATTTCTAAACATTTAATTAACTCTAAGCAGACGAAAACGTGCCCCCATGGGTAGACGGGGAACATGGCACTCATGTGCACGCTTGCTACATTTTTTGGCTTAGGGGAGCATCTCCTGGCCCCCTTGGTAGTGTGATAGGGGAGCTTCCTATTCCTGGGCCTTCCTGGACTGTTGTAGTTCTCAGAGCTGGGATACCTGCTGCTGCTTCTTTCATGGGCCCATATACATTGGCCACTACTCAGTTTGGGAGGCAGAAAGCAGTCTCTGGGGACTGTTCACAAATTGCTGGCATGAGCCTTAAGTAGCAGGCAGAGCTCTAGTGGGGAGGTGGTAACGGGGCTGTGAGCCATTCTAGGAAGGAATCCATTAGGGACAGAGCTTCACTCTCTCCCTGCTGCTGCCAGCTCTTGAGCTGCAGCTTCAGATTTTGATCTTGGGCCATAACCTCATAAGTCTGCTGAGAGCCTGCTATGGGCTACCCTTCTCCCTAGGCTCTTGGGGCCTTAAACAGCCACGATGGGGCTTGTCCTATGGAACAAGCATTGACTGTATCTCTTGCCTGCCCTTGGGTGACCTGTTTGACTCCTGATTGTGGGCCCTCCATTAGGATTCCATCTGTGATGTTCCGTATCCATTCTAACCTGGATGCAGAGGTGGGTGGACATTAACCCTGTGATGATATGCCATTCCCCACCCATGGTAGGCGATCCACAGAGCCTGTGGCTCCCCCAGAGCAGCTCTCAGAGGCTGCACTAAAGGCCATGGAAGAGGCAGTGGCCCAAGTACTCGAGCAAGACCAGAGGCACCTGCTGGAATCGAAGCAAGAGAAGATGCAGCAACTGCGGGAGAAGCTGTGCCAAGAGGAGGAAGAGGAGATCCTCCGGCTTCACCAGCAGAAAGAGCAATCTCTCAGGTCCTGCCCTTCCCCTTAGGCATGCTTCCTGGGGCCTTTCAGGGATGTGAGGAGCCAGGGACACCCTCTCAGCCTGGGGACCACTGGGATGCCCATGGTTCTACCAAGACCAACTAAAGTTGGGAAACTTGACCCAACAATTTCTGCTTATGTCTCATTGGTTACACCTAGTTGCAGAGAACACTGGGAAATGTAGTCCTTTAGCTGACCTCTTTACCCAGTAGAATAAAAGCAGGGTTCTGTTGGTAAGGAAGAAAGGGAGAATGGATATTGAGCTGTTAATGAGCCATCTGTCACAGTCCCAGGATGGGAAAGGTACTACAAAAAGGTGTTAACATATTTCATTTACTTGGCAATTTTAACTAAAGGCTAAGTCTTGTCCTCTTGTACAGAACATCCAAGAGTGGTAGAAAATTATTATTTTTAGATGATACCTAGCAAAGTATATATAAAACATTTATGCTTAATTTAGAGAATGTAAAACAGAAAACCAACATACAAGTACTGGGAAGTTCGGAGCAATCTCTCATGAGTCCAGCGCAGGAAGCACTGACACAGGGTCTGTCCTTATATCACATCCTTGTGGGTCCTCCACCAGGGAGCATCCCAAAGAACAGACACCTCCAACCCCCTAGCATCCTCCAACCCCCTAGCATCCTCCTCTTCCAGCCAACTGAGAATTGGGGCAGGGGCCCACCCAAGCAGGATGTGACTCACCTTAAGGTGCAGCACCTTGGAGGAAATCCTGGCGCTGTGTCCCTGCCAGCCCACCAGTCTTCTCCCCTCTTGCTGGCCACCCTGAGCTTGGCTGACTGTGCTTTCCATCTCTCTCCCAAGGCCCCTGACTCCAGAGGCCCTCTTAGGTTGTGGGGAAGACTGGCATGCCAAAAGTGTCTTGATTCATGGCCTGGAACATAGCAGTTGCTGAACAAATGGTAGCAATTACTTTTCAATTGAAATCAATGCATATTCAGGCATTCTTGACTAAGTGATTTCTCTGTGGACAGTGCCTTCAAGGCCTGGCTTTCTTCAAACTAGTTCATCACCAGAACCTGTTTCTGTTTATGCCCAAGCCTTTCTGAGGAATGGGCTCTCCTTCCCTCTGCTGGGAACTTCCATGTGGTAGAAATTTCTGGAAGCCACAGCTGATCTTGTAACAAATATTTCTGGAATGAGAAGGCAGGCAGGCTGGCCCTTAGCTTCTTTCACTGTAAAATGAAGGGATTGGACTTAAAACTTCTAAAGTCCCTGCCAGCTCTAACACTGTGTTGCTGTGTGTAAAATTTAGCCATAGGACAAAGAGAAAAGGTTTCTGGGGAATCTAGAAGGAAGGATTTTTACTTAATTCAAATTTTCTCTCTCTCTTTTTTTTTTTTTTGAGACAGAGTCTTGCTCTGTCGCCCAGGCTGGAGTACAGTGGCTTACTCGGTTCACTGCAAGCTCCGCCTCCCAGGTTCACGCCATTCTCCTGCCTCAGCCTCCCAAGTAGCTGGGACTACAGGCGCCTGCCACCATGCCTGGCTAATTTTTTTTTTTTGTATTTTTAGTAGAGACGGGGTTTCACTGGGTTAGCCAGGATGGTCTCGATCTCTTGACCTGATGATCCACCTGCCTCGGCCTCCCAAAGTGCTGGGATTACAGGCGTGAGCCACTGTGCCCGGCCAAATTTTCTCTCTTAATGGAAAAAAGTAATGGTGTTAGTATCTTGAAATAGGAAAGAATCCTAAGTCTTTTTTTGGCTTTAGGATTTGCTACAGAAGCTTTTCAAAGGAATTGTCTTCCGAATCACGTTTTTCCTAGGTTTGAATTCCCTGAGCGCACAGCACACATCCCCTGGTCGTGCGGGGCTGTGTGAGGAGTTACCCAAAAAGGATGTGGTTTGTGTAAGCAGGGGGATGTCTGCTTAGGATGAAATGGCCACTGTTGTTGGTGTGTAAATAAGATAACCTTTCGTAGATATCATGGCTTGCTTATAGTTTGGGGCTGGATGATGCTGTTCAAATTCAATTAATTTATTAAGCACCTACTTTATGTCAGCTACTATGTGTGGTACCTGGGATATAACAGATTTTAAGACAAGATTCTTTCTCTTGAGAAGCTCCCAGACTTGCAAGGAAAACAGAGATACAGAAGATGAATTATGATGCCATGTGACGCATGGTGCAGAGTAGCATGGGATAAGAAAGGTCCACATGTAAAGTGATGGGAACAGAAAGATGAATTGATGAGCTTGTAGGGAGTTGGAAAGACTTCCCAGAGAGGGAGCTGGGTGTTGAGGAATGAATATGGGTTTGCCAGATAGAAAAGGGAATTCTTGGCAGAGAACCTAGGAAGGAAGAGTGTGGTAGAATGGAGGGATGGTGACTCAGCTGATGTGGCTAGAACAGAGTCTGTCGGAGTGAAAGAATGTGGAATCTGGTTGGGTGGCTATAGCTATCCTTGAGTGAGTGTCATGCTGAGGTGAAGCTGTTGACAGAGGGGAGCCTTTGGAAGAAGTGCTGTACTACCGAAACCCAGAAGCCAGTAGTTTGCTTTTTTTTTTTTTTTTTTGGAGATAGAGTCTTGCTCTGTTGCCCAGGTTGGAGTGCTGTGGTGTGATCTCAGCTCACTGCAACCTCTGCCTCCCAGGTTCCAGCAATTCTCCTGTCTCAGCCTCCCAAGTAGCTGGGGTTACAGGTGTGTGCCACCATGCCCGGCTAATTTTTGTATTTTTAGCAGAGATGGGGTTTCGCCATTATGGCCAGGCTGGTCTCGAACTCCTGACCTCAAGTGATCCACCTACCTCGGCCTCCCAAAGTGCTGGGATTACAGGCATGAGCCACCACGCCTGGCCATTAGTTTGCTTCTTGAAGCAAAGGGGAGTTCATGGTCCCTTTGTAATCCTGGGAGGTATTATGGGAGGCAGCAGTGGACCTAGAGGCTGAGGTTAGACTCATCTTTAAGATTTAGGAAACTTTGACTGGGCGCAGTGGCTCACACCTGTAATCTCAGTGCTTTGGGAGGCTGAGGCTGAAGGATCACTTGAGCCTAGGAGTTCAAGACCAGCCTGGGCAACATAGCGAGACTCCATCTCAACAATTAGCTGGGTTTGATGGTGCATGCCTGTGGTCCCAACTACATGGGCTGCTGAGGCGAGAGGATTGCTTAAGCCCAGGAGTTTAAGGCTGCAGTAAGCCATGATCACACCACTGCATTCCAGCCTGGACAACAGAGCAAGAACCTGTCTCCAAAAAGAAAAAAAAAAAAAAAGATTTAGGAAGTTTCTTAGACAGGCAACAGGGCTATTGGAGGCTGAGAGCCATAGCTTATGAATAGAAGAAAGACCTTTGTGGTTTCTCTGACAACCTAGCCTTTCCTTTCCATCTCAGTTCCTTGAGGGAGCGGCTGCAGAAAGCCATTGAGGAGGAGGAGGCCCGGATGAGAGAGGAGGAAAGCCAGAGGCTATCCTGGCTCCGAGCTCAGGTCCAGTCCAGCACACAAGCAGATGAGGACCAAATCAGGTAAGTGTGTGCTTACCTGTGAGCTGCCCAGCCCTGCGGAGGCGACCCCAGGGTGCACAGGCACGTTCCCATTCCACTGTGTCCACCCAGGGCTGAGCAAGAGGCTTCCCTGCAGAAACTGAGAGAAGAGTTGGAGTCTCAACAGAAGGCTGAGAGGGCCAGCTTGGAACAGAAAAATAGGCAAATGCTGGAGCAGCTCAAGGAAGAGATAGAGGCTTCGGAGAAGAGCGAGCAGGCTGCCCTGAATGCTGCAAAGGAGAAGGCTCTGCAGCAGCTGAGAGAGCAGCTGGAAGGGGAGAGGAAAGAAGTAAGCCAGTCAAGTGGGGACCTCACCCTCTGACCTGTGTCTGGGCTGCCTGGGGAGGGACTGAGTGTACAGGGAGAAGAAGGGCAAGTCTCAGGTGGGCGTGCAGGCTGGGGAGCCAGGTGGGAGAGTAGGTCTCACACACAGACAGGCATGGGAGACAGCGAGGTGACCACCTGGGCCCATTACTCCATGTGGACCGAATCGGCTCATGACAGGGCAGAGGATGCAGCAGGCATCACAAGGCCCCTCCAGGGTCAGGCTGGATGGCAGTGGCGGCTGGAGGTTGTCAAGCAGAGAACCCTCAGAGGCTTGAGGGGGAGCGTCCTGTGGATTTGAGAAAGTTCATGACTGAAAGAGATTTAGCCAGACCAGAGGTTTTGAGACAAGGGCGCTCTGTCCCTCACTGTCTCTGAGGGACAGCTGCAAGGGCCTCACTCCCCACTTTTCTCTCCTTTCTTAGGATGAGAGGCTAGCAATATAGCAGGGATTTTCTCTCTGTCCATACTCCCTCTACTCCAGTCAGATGGTGGGCTTCTGAAGGTTTTAGCACAGTCTCTCTGAGCACTTGTAGTACAGTGCACTTCCCTACTCTTGCTGTAGTGTTTTCCTTGTCTAATAGCTGCAGCTTTGCACCTCACCAAAATAAAAAGAAAGTTCTACATGGCCTGACTTAATGACAGCATCCAACCTGGCCCCCTGGCTTGGATCTTATTTACCAGCATGAGCACCATCTGTGGATCTGTGGCCTAGTCTAAAGGCAGGGGGTGGGAGCAGAGAGCCGAAACTTACTGCAATGCCCCTCTCCTCTGACCTTCATGTTCCTGTTCATTTGCCAGTTGTAGACTTCAGGGGCTGAGTTATTTCAGAGGAACAAAGATGTGCTGTGCTTCCCCGTGCTTCCCTTGACCCTGATCTCGAGGGCTTGGGGGTCGGTAGTCTTCCTGGCTCCGCCTCCCACCATGATCAGTACCTGGCCAGCTTCACTCACAGTCCCTTTGCTCCTCCCCAGGCTGTGGCAACGCTGGAGAAGGAGCACAGTGCTGAGCTGGAGCGGCTCTGCTCCTCATTGGAGGCCAAGCACCGGGAGGTGAGATGCAGCATCCTGGGCCCCCTTCATGGCTGATTAGCAGAATTCAGCCCCATCCCTGGCTACTAGGCAGCGAGCCTCTCCCTCCAGCCCCGGGGTATGGATGCCGGGTCCTCAGAACACATCCCCACACAGCAGCTGTACAGTCTGTCTGAGGGTCACACTCCCCTGTGTGTGCGGGGGCCTCCTCAGGTGGTCTCCAGCCTCCAGAAGAGGATAGAGGAAGCTCAACAGAAAGAGGAGGCCCAGCTGCAGAAGTGCCTTGGGCAAGTGGAGCACAGAGTTCACCAGAAGGCTTATCATGTGGCTGGGTATGAGCACGAGGTGAGCGCCGCTCTGTGTCTTCCACAGTCGTGTACGCCTGTTGTGGACTCTCTTACAGTCAGCTGAGCCGGCCTAGTCTCAGTGGCCTCCAGTTTGCTTTGGATGGCTCAGCTGGGGTTAGCATTTCTAGTTCCCTTTGTATGCCTTAGTTCCCTTGAAGCCAGGTACTCCTCCAATCTGATGCCCCTGTATGCATGTGGGGAGGGGGTGTTGGGGTATGGCTGTGTGCTGACCATGGTGTCATGGCTGTGTGATGTCCATGTGTTGTGTGTGTGTGGGGAGACTGGGGAAATGTGTGTAAGACCTTCAGGTGCAGCAGGCCCTGAGTGCTGGTCCGCCTCGGTTCTTCATGCCACATCCCTGCCGTCTCCCCTGCAGCTCAGCAGTCTCCTGCGAGAGAAGCGCCAGGAAGTGGAAGGGGAGCATGAGAGGAGGTTGGACAAGATGAAGGAGGAGCACCAGCAAGTGATGGCTAAGGCCAGAGAGCAGTATGAAGCTGAGGTAGCTCGGCCACATCCCCTGCGCGCATGCACACACATGCACACACACATGCACGCACATGCACACACACCCCGGGGTCCTTCCCACCTGGCTGTGGGGCAGAGGAAGGGGATAAACTGTGGTCAGGGATTGTGGGAGGTTTTCCTTCCTGGTACCCTGCCACGATGATGTTTTTTGCCTTTTTTATTAAAACATGAGAAAAACCTCCACCTAATGGGGGGCAATTCCTCTTTTATCAGGCAGGCTGTACTTTCTTCTGATAGTAAAAAGAACCCCCATACATTGAGCTTGTACTGTGTGCCAAGAACTGTTCTGAGCTCTTTGTCTATTTTACCTCATTTAGTCCTCACACCAGCCTTAGGAAGGATCTACTATCATTATCTCCATTTTAAAGATGAGGGCACTGAGACTTGGAGAGTTTAAGTAGCTTCCCAAGATCACACCCAGCTAATAAGTAGAAGAGCTAGGATTCAAGCCCAGGCCATCTGACTCCAAAGCCTTCAGTTTCCTCACTGCAATGCTGTGTCACCAGGGTTCCTCAACATCTCGGGACACCAAGAAATAGACTGGCAAGAGCCAAGTAATACTGATATTCTCCCCATTTTAAGCCTTTGGTCTTAAGGTAGGAAAGTTCAGCGACTTGAGTGTACCCAAGCTGGCCTGCCTTGCTCACATTGAGGGTGAACAATGGATGGGTAGAGGGTGGCTGACTATAGCCCACAGCTGGGACCCTGCAGGGCGTTAAGACTACTGCTCCAGTAACTGGAACCAGTATCCCAGACTCTTTCTAGGATCTTTCCTAGGGCAGAAATAGCAGTCCCATGATGAAATTTGCCATATCCCTTCCCCCAACCAATTATGACCTTGCTGAAGAATAGTGATAATTTATCAGTGACCTCTCATTCCTTAAAGAGGAAAAGTTGTATATGGTGGAGCCATAGGGAGAGCCAGAGAGGGAATCTGTCATGGTGTCTGACCAGCCTCTGCTTCAGCTCTAGAGGGCTGCAGGCTTGCTGGGGCCAGGGCCGGTGCTGTGCTTGTAACCCTCCTCTTCTCCAAGAGCTGGCTTTAGGGAGCCGACGTTGTCCCTGATCTTACTGATGCAAGGCTGCAGGGCTGGGGGAGCTGTGATTTTTGTGGTAGAAGGGGCTGCCGCAGCTTCCCACCGGTGGGCCCACCCTCCTTGCAGGAGAGGAAGCAGCGGGCTGAGCTTCTGGGGCACCTGACCGGAGAGCTGGAGCGCCTGCAGAGGGCCCATGAACGAGAACTGGAGACTGTGAGGCAGGAGCAACACAAGCGTCTTGAGGACTTGCGGCGCCGGCACAGGGAGCAGGTGAGGGGCCTGGGGCAGGGTGAGCCCACTGTGACCCCTCCATGCACAGTAGGAAGGTGCTGGGAGCAGACGCATGGCCCCAGCAGGATGGAGCCTGACAGCTTCTGGAGTGAGAGTCTCTCACTGGCCATCTCCAAGCTGGGGCATCCTTGCTACTTTGTTTTCTGGGCCAGGAAACACACTCAGGATTAGAACTAGAGGTCAGCCCCTGTAAGGCATTGGGGTTGGCACCTTTGCATCTCCTTGCCCCAGCAGGAAGTAAACAAGGAGTGGAGCCTTCCTGGGAGGCTGCAGGGACACACAGCGAGGAAGCCTGAGCCCAGAGTGGAGGTTGCGGTGTGGCATGGTGGGTTCTGGAACCCCCTCCTGCCCCTCAGCTAATGCCTTACACTCTTTCTATGCTTATGTGTTTCCCTTTCTGGGCAGGAAAGGAAGCTCCAGGATTTAGAGTTGGACCTTGAAACCAGAGCTAAAGATGTCAAGGCCAGATTGGCTCTGCTGGAGGTCCAGGTGAGGGATCTGCAGGAGTCCTTGACCTCAGAGTCATAGCTTCTCTAGCAGAGGGCAGGCTCTGCCCCTCAGACCTGGGGTCTGCAGTCAGCCAGAAAATCCTGTCTCTTCCCTGCAAGGAGGAGACCGCCCGGAGGGAGAAGCAGCAGCTGCTTGATGTGCAGAGGCAGGTTGCTCTGAAGAGTGAGGTTTGTCTCCCTGTTTTGTCCTCCCTCCTGTTCTTCCTCCATTTCCTGTCTTTCTTCTCCCTGTTCCCCACATTTTGTTCATCTGATCTGTCCAGGGCACTGGGGTTCCAAACTCTGTTGGCCAGTATTCCACAAATAGTGCCACTCTGTGGACCCCACTTGGGAACCTCAAGGGAGTGGGGCTGTGGTAGGACAGGAGCCTGCAGACCTCTTGACCTCAGAGGTGGTGACTTCAGTGGCTCTGAATTCATCCCCAGCCTGTCCTCCTTTGGCTTCCCTACCCTCTCGTGCTGTCTCCTCCCTGCCTTCTCTCTGTGCTGTCTCTGGGTGCTTCTATCTTTCCTTTTGCCCCTAGGAAGCCACAGCCACCCATCAGCAGCTGGAGGAGGCACAGAAGGAGCACACCCACCTGTTGCAGTCAAACCAGCAGCTCCGAGAAATTCTTGATGAGCTGCAGGCGCGCAAGCTGAAGCTGGAGTCCCAAGTGGATCTGCTGCAGGCTCAGAGCCAGCAACTGCAGAAACACATCAGGTGGCGTGGGCACCCTGCACTTAGCCCCGCTGGCTGCCTCCTGCCTGCCCTCTGACCTCTGCTGCTTGTGTCATGGCCCAGTTAATAGGGAGAGGTGGAGTCCCAGCTTGGGAGCTAGGCAGAAGAGCCTGTGGCTACATTTTGTAGGGAGTTGGGGTTGTTAAGATTCTGTGAAAAGCAGGGGATCTCTGGTGCTATTGTTTGTGCCTCAGCCCTTCCTCAGGGACTTTGACGGATGGGAGTGAGGGGGTGGAGATGGTTCTGACCCACTTCACCCCTCCCCCCCATCGCCAGCCGCCACCCTGCCTCTCAGTCCTCTTTCCTTCCACAGCAGCCTGGAGGCTGAAGCTCAAAAGAAGCAGCACCTGTTGAGAGAAGTGACAGTTGAGGAAAATAATGCTTCCCCACATTTTGAGTCAGATCTCCACATTGAGGACCTGAGGAAATCTCTTGGGACAGTGAGCTGGGGGCTGGGGGCTGGGGCACCAGGATGCTGTGGGGCATTGGGAGGGGCTGGGCATCAGGGGAGTACTTCCAGAGGGGACAGCTCATCAGGAGGGGTGGAGCCTCAGGAGGGGAGGAGTAGAAGGTGGGCCAAGGCATCAGGAAGGGCTGGCTCTGTTCTCTATGTGACCTGGTCTGTTCTTATTCCCAGCTACCGGTCGTCTCCACCAGTCAGATGATATCTATAAGTAAACAGTGCCTGGCAGCTAGAGAGCCATTTCCTTGTCTAGACCACTGGGAGGGGCTTTGGGGTCTTGAACCTGCAGGGTGTCTGCTTTTGCTACACTCAGTGGACTTTTCTACCATGTGTCCCTAGAACCAGACCAAAGAGGTGTCTTCTTCTCTCTCCCAGAGCAAGGAGGACTTATACTTGGACAGGTGAGTTCCCATAGCCTGTCTTATCTGAGGTTAGGGTACCATGAAGGGGTAAGTGAGTACCTGCATCATAGAGCTGGGGTGAGCTGAAGTGAGGAGACAGTGATCACCAGTGGGGCTTAGTTCATGGGGAAGGCTCCGGAGGATTAAGGAATCTTCTCTTGCAAGCCAAGAAACTGCCCACTGTGACCTTTGACATGGCATTCTCCTCTAGTGGAGAAGCAGATTGCTGGAAGTGTTTGGTCATCCATCTGGAGGCCCCAGGCCCGATCCCTCTCAGAGTCAGGGTGGGGGCACTGTCAGTCCCAGGCACTGCGCACTGTGGGTATTGAACAGTGGCATCCCTGCACTCACAGTGCCCAGCCCCAGCCCAGCAGCTCTGGTCTGTGCTCAGGGTGGGCATCTGCCGGGGAAGGGGCTGTGTGACCCGGAGCAGAGTTCTTAGAGGCTTCTGTTTTCCTTCTTCAACTCTCCTGCTCCAGCCTGTCCTCCCACAATGTCTGGCACCTCCTCTCTGCTGAGGGGGTAGCCCTCCGTAGTGCCAAGGAGTTCCTTGTGCGGCAGACACGCTCCATGCGGAGGCGGCAGACAGCTCTGAAAGCTGCCCAGCAGCATTGGCGCCATGAGCTGGCCAGTGCGCAGGAGGTGGCCAAAGACCCACCAGGCATCAAGGCCCTGGAAGATATGCGCAAGAACCTGGAGAAGGTCAGGAGCTTTGGGAAGGGCCTGCCAGCCCTGTGTGGGGGAGGCGGGGGGAGTCAGCAAAACAGTCCTTTGGGCTCCCCCTCAGTTGGTCATTCTCGGGACTCCATGAGAGTGGCCACCTTGGCCCTGGGTCACTTATATTTACTTGGCAATGCATAGTATGCAAACACCTTTTCTAGTAGTAAATAATTTAAACCTCATGATAACACTATTAGTCCATTTTCATGCTGCTGATAAAGACATACCTGAAACTGGGAAGAAAAAGAAAATTGAACTTACAGTTCCACATGGCTGGGGAGGCCTCAGAATCATGGCAGGAGGCGAAAGGCACTTCTTACATGGTGGCAGCAAGAGAAAATGAGGAACAAGCAAAAGCAGAAACCCATCATAAACCCATCAGGATCTCGGGAGACTTACTCACTATCACGAGAACAGTATGGGGGAAATGGCCCCTGTGATTCAAATGATCTCCCACAAGGTCCCTCCCACAACACGTGGGAATTATGGGAGTACAATTCAAGATGAGATTTTGGTGGGGACACAGAGCCAAACCATATCATTCCACCCCTTGCCCCTCCATATCTCATGTCCTCACATTTCAAAACCAATCATGCCTTCCCAACAGTCCCCAAAGTCTTAACTCATTTCAGCATTAACCCAAAAGTCCACAGTCCAAAGTCTCATCTGAGACAAGGCAAGTCCCTTCTGCCTATGAGCCTGTAAAATAAAAAACAAGCTACTGACTTTCTAGATACAGTGGGGATACAGGCATTGGGTAAATACAGCCATTCCAAATGGGAGAAATTGGCCAAAACAAAGGGGTTACAGGGCCCATGCAAGTCTGAAATCCAGTGGGGCAGTCAAATTTTAAAGCTCCAAAATGATCTCCTTTGATTCCATGTCTCACATCCAGGTTACGCTGAGGCAAGAGGTAGGTTCTCATTGTCTTGGGCAGCTCCGCCCCTGTGGCTTTGCAGGGTGCAGCAGTGCAGCCAGAAGGCAAACCCTTCCCAGCTGCCTTCACAGGCTGGCACTGAGTATCTGCGGCTTTTTGAGGTGCATAGTGCAAGCTATTGATGGATCTACCATTCTGGGGGTCTGGAGGACGGTGGCCCTCTTCTCACAGCTCTATTAGGCAGTGCCCCAGTAGGGACTTTGTGTGGGGGCTTTGACCCCACATGTCCCTTCTGAACTGCCCTAGCAGAAGTTCTCCATGAGGGCCCCGCCCCTGTAGCAGACTTTTGTCTGGGCATCTAGGTGTTTCCATACATCTTCTGAAATCTAGGCGGGGGTTCCCAGACCTCAGTCCTTGACTTCTGTGCAGCTGCAGGCTCAACACCACATGGAAGTTGCCAAGGTTTGGGGCTTGCATCCTCTGAAACCATGGGCCAAGCTGTACCTTGCCCCCTTTTAGCAATGGCTGGAGTGGCTGGGATGCAGGGCACCAAGTCCCTAGGCTGCACACAGCATGGGGACCCTGGGCCTGGCCCACGAAACCATTTTTTCCTCCTAGGCCTCTGGGTCTGTGATGGGAGGGGCTGCCCATGAAGACCTGTGACATGTCCTGGAGACATTTTCCCCATTGTCTTGGAGATTCTGCTCCTTGTTACATATGAAAATTTTTGCAGCTAGCTTGAATTTCTCCTCAAAAAATGGGTTTTTCTTTTCTTTCTTTTAATTTTTTAATTATACTTTAAGTTCTGGGATACATGTGCAGAACATGCAGGTTTGTTACATAGGTATATACGTGTCATGGTGGTTTGCTGCACCCAAACAACCGGTCATCTACGTTAGGTATTTCTCCTAATGCTATCCCTCCCCTAGCCCCCAACCCTGACAGGCCCCGGTGTGTGATGTTTCCTTCCCTGTGTCCATGTGTTCTCATTGTTCAACTCCCACTTATGAGTGAGAACATGCAGTGTTTGATTTTCTGTTCCTGTGTTAGTTTGCTGAGAATGATAGTTTCCAGCTTTATCCGTGTCCCTACAAAGGACATGAACTCATCCTTTTTTATGGCTGCATAGTATTCCATGGTGTATATGTGCCACATTTTCTTTATCCAGTCTATCATTGATGGGCATTTGGGTTGGTTCCAAGTCTTTGCTATTGTGAACAGTGCTGTGCTAAACATATGTGTGCATGTGTCTTTATAATAGAATGGTTTATAATCCTTTGGGTATATACCCAGTAATGGGATTGCTGGGTCAAATGGTATTTCTGGTTCTAGATCCTTGAGGCATCACCACACTGTCTTCTACAATGGTTGAACTAATTTATGCTTACACCAACAGTGCAAAAGCATTCCTATTTCTCCACATCCTCTCCCAGCATCTGTTGTTTCCTGACTATTTAATGATTGCCATTCTAACCAACGTGAGATGATATCTCATTGTGGTTTTGATTTGCAGTTCTCTAATGACCAGTGAGGATGAGCTTTTTTTTATGTGTTTGTTGGCTGCATAAATGTCTTCTTTTGAGAACTGTCTGTTCATATCCTTTGCCCACTTTTTGATGAGGTTGTTTTTTTTTTTCTTGTAAATTTGTTTAAGTTCTTTGTAGATTCTGGATATTAGCCCTTTGTCAGATGGGTAGATTGCAAAAATTTTCTCCCATTCTGTAGGTTGCCTGTTCATTCTGATGGTAGTTTCTTTTGCTGTGCAGAGCTCTTTAGTTTAATTAGATCTCATTTGTCAATTTTGGCTTTTGTTGCCATTGCTTTTGGTGTTTAGTCATGAAGTCTTTGTCCATGCCTATATCCTGAATGGTATTGCCTAGGTTTTCTTGTAGAGTTTTTATGGTTTTAGGTCTTACATTTAAGTCTTTAATCCATCTCGAATTAATTTTTGTATAAGGTGTAAGGAAGGGGTCCAGTTTCAGTTTTCTGCATATGGCTAGTCAGTTTTCACAACATCATTTATTAAATAAGGAATCCTTTCCCCATTTCTTGTTTTTGTCAGGTTTGTCAAAGATCAAATGGTTGTAGATGTGTGGCGCTATTTCTGAGGCCTCTGTTCTGTTCTATTGGCCTATATATCTGTTTTGGTACCAGTGCCATGCTGTTTTGGTTACTGTAGCCTTGTAGTATCGTTTGAAGTCAGGTAGCATGATGCCTCCAGCTTTGTTCTTTTTGCTTAGGATTGTCTTGGCTATACAGGCTCTTTTTTGGTTCCATATGAAATTTGAAGTAGTTTTTTCTAATTCTGTGAAGAAAGTCAATGGTAGCTTGATGGGGATAGCATTGAATCTGTAAATTACTTTGGGCAGTATGGTCATTTTCACAATATTGATTGTTCGTATCCATGAGCATGGAATGTTTTTCCGTTTGTTTTTGTCCTCTCTTACTTCCTTGAGCAGTGGTTTGTAGTTCCCCTTGAAGAGGTCCTTCACATCCCTTGTAAGTTGGATTCCTAGGTATTTTATTCTCTTTGTAGCAACTGTGAATGGGAGTTCACTCATGCTTTGGCTCTCTGTTTGTCTATTATTGGTGTATAGGAATGCTTATAATTTTTGCACATTGATTTTGTATCCTGAGACTTTGCTGAAGTTGCTGATCAGCTTAAGGAGATTTTGGGCTGAGATGATGGGGTTTTCTAAATATACAGTCATGTCATCTGCAAACAGAAACCATTTGACTTCCTCTCTTCCTATTTGAATACCCTTTGTTTCTTTCTCTTGCCTGATTGCCCTGGCCAGAACTTCCAATACTGTGTTGAATAGGAGTGGTAAGAGAGGACATCCTTGTCTTGTGCGGGTTTTCAGAGGGAATGCTTCCAGTTTTTGTCCATTCAGTATGATATTAGCTGTGGGTTTGTCATAAATAGCTCTTATTATTTTGAGATACGTTCCCTCAATACCTAGTTTATTCAAAGTTTTTAGCATGAAGGGGTGTCAAATTTTATCAAAGGCCTTTTCTGCATCTGTTGAGATAATCATGTGGTTTTTGTCATTAGTTCTGTTTATGTGATGGATTGTGTTTATTGATTTACGTATGTTGAACCAGCCTTGCATCCCAGGGATGAAGCCGACTTGATTGTGGTGGATAAGCTTTTTGATGTGCTGCTAGATTCAGTATTTTATTGAGAATTTTCACATTGATGTTCATCAGGGATATTGGCCTGAAATTTTCTTTTTTTGTTGTGTCTCTGCCAGGTTTTGGTATCAGGATGATGCTGGCTTCATAAAATGAGTTAGGGAGGAGTCCTTTTTCTATTGTTTGGAGTAGTTTCAGAAGGAATGGTACCAACTCCTCTTTGTAACTCTGGTAGAATTCGGCTTTAAATCTGTCTGGTCCTGGGCTTTTTTTGATTTGTAGGCTTTTAATTACTGCCTCAATTTCAGAACTTGTTATTGGTCTATTCAGGGATTCAACTTCTTTCTGGTTTAGTCTTGGGAGGGTATATGTGTCCAGGAATTTATCCATTTCTTCTAGATTTTCTGGTTTATTTGCATACAAGTGTGTACAGTATTCTCTGATGGTAGTTTGTATTTCTGTGGGATCAGTGGTAATATTCCATTTATTATTTTTTATTGTGTCTATTTGATTATTTTCTCTTTTCTTCTTTATTAGTCTGGATAGCAGTCTATCTATTTTGCTAATCTTTTCAAAGAACCAGCTCCTGGATTGATTGATTTTTTTAAAGGGTTTTTTGTGTCTCTATCTCCTTTAATTCTGCTCTGATCTTAGTTATTTCTTGTCTTCTGCTAACTTTTGAATTTGTTTCCTCTTGCTTCTCTACTACTTTTAATTGTGGTGTTAGGGTGTCGATTTTAGATCTTTCCTGCTTTCTCCTGTGGGCATTTAGTGCTGTAAGTTTCCCTCTAAACCCTGCTTTAGCTGTGTCGCAGAGATTCTGGTACATTGTGTCTTTGTTCTCATTGGTTTCAAAGAACTTACTTCTTTTCTTTTCTTTTTTCTTTTTTTTTTTCTTTTTGAGACAGAGTCTTGCTCTGTCACCCAGGCTGGAGTGCAGTGGCATGATCTTGGCTCACGCAAACTCTGCCTCCCAGATTCAAGCGATTCTCCTGCCTCAGCCTCCTGAGTAGCTGGGATTACAGGTGTGTGCCACCATGCCTGGTTAATTTTTGTATTTTTAGTAGAGACGGGGTTTCACCATGTTTTTCAGGCTGGTCTTGAGCTCCTGACCTCATGATCCTCCTGGCTCGGCCTCCCAAAGTGTTGGGATTACAGGCCTGAGCCACCACACCCAGCCTTGAGTGAGTTTCTTAATCTTGAGTTCTAATTTGATTGCACTGTGGTCTGAGAGACTGTTTGTTATGATTTCTGTTCTTTTGCATTTACTGAGGAGTGTTTTACTTCCAATTATGTGGTCAGTTTTAGAATAAGCACTATGTGGTGCTGAGAAGAATGTATATTCCATTGATTTGGAGTGGAGAGTTCTGTGGACATCTGTTAGGTCCACTTGGTCCAGAGCTGAGTTCAAGTCCTGAATATCCTTGTCAATTTTCTGTCTCGTTGATCTGTCTAATATTGGCAGCGGGGTGTGGGAGTCTAAGTCTCTTTGTAGGTCTCTAACAACTTGCTTTATGCATCTGGGTGCTCCTGGGTGCATATATATTTTGGATAGTTAGCTCTTCTCCCTTTACCATTATGTAATGCCCTTCTTTGTCTTTTTTATCTTTGTTGGTTTAAAGTCTGTTTTATCAGAGACTAGGATTGCAACCCCTGCCTTTTTTTGCATTCCATTTACTTGGTAGCTATTCCTCCATCCCTTTATTTTGAGCCTGTGTGTGTCTTTGCACACGAGGTGGGTCTCCTGAATACAGCACGCTGGTGGGTCTTGATTGTTTATGCAGTTTGCCAGTCTGTGTCTTTTAATTGGGGCATTTAGCCTGTTTACATTCAAGGCTCATATTGTTATGTGTGAATTTGATCCTGTCATTATGATGCTAGCTGGTTGTTTTGCCCATTAGTTGATGCAGTTTCTTCATAGCATCGATGGTCTTTACAATTTGGCATGTTTTTGCAGTGGTTGGTAGCGGTTGTTCCTTTCCACGTTTAGTGCTTCCTTCAGGAGCTCTTGTAAGGCAGGCCTGGTGGTGACAAAATCTCTCAGCATTTGCTTGTCTGTGTGGATTTTATTTCTCCTTCACTTATGAAGCTTAGTTTGGCTGGATATGAAATTCTTTTCTTTAAGAATGTTGAATATTGGCCCCCACTCTCTTCTAGCTTGTAGGGTTTCTGCAGAGAGATCCGCTGTTAGTATGATGGGCTTCCCTTTGTGGGTAACCCGACCTTTCTCTCTGGCTGCCCTTAACATTTTTTCCTTCATTTCTACCTTGGTGAATCTGATGATTATGTGTCTTGGGGTTGCTCTTCTCGAGGAGTGTCTTTGTGGTGTTCTCTGTATTTCCTGAATTTGAATGTTGGCCTGTCCTGCTAGGTTGCGGAAGTTCTCCCGGATAATATCCTGAAGAGTGTTTTCCAACTTGGTTCCATTCTCCCCATCACTTTTAGGTACACCAATCAAACGTAGATTTGGTCTTTTCACATAGTCGCATATTTCTTGGAGGCTTTGCTTGTTCCTTTTCATTCTTTTTTCTCTAATCTTGTTTTCACGCTTTATTTCATTGTTAATCTTCAATCTCTGATATCCTTTCTTCTGCTTGA
This sequence comes from Gorilla gorilla gorilla, assembly GCF_029281585.2. NCBI lineage: Eukaryota > Metazoa > Chordata > Mammalia > Primates > Hominidae > Gorilla > Gorilla gorilla. Next base: position 125,346,721 of record NC_073233.2, read on the forward strand.
TTGATGCAGCTATTTATACTTGTATATGCTTCACAAAGTTCTCGTGCTTGTTTTTCAGCTCCATCAGGTCGTTTATGTTCTTCCCTAAACTGGTTATTCTAGTTAGCAATTCCTCTAACCTTTTTACAAGATTCTTAGCTTCCTCGCATTGGGTTAGAACATGCACCTTTAGTTCAGATGAGTTTGTTATTACCCACCTTCTGAAGCCTATTTCTGTCAGTTCATCAAACTCATTCTCCATCCAGTTTTGTTCCCTTGCTGGCGAGGAGTTGTGATCCTTTGGAGGAGAACAGACATTCTTGTTTTTGGAATTTTCAGCATTTTTGTGCTGGTTTTTCCTCATCTTCATGGATTTATCTACCTTTGGTCTTTGATGTTGGTGACCTTCAGATGGGGTTTTTGTGTGGATGTTCTTTTTGTTGACGTTGATGCTATTCCTTTCTGTTTGTTAGTTTTCCTTCTAACAGGCCACTCTGCTGCAGGTCTGCTGGAGTTTGCTGGAGGTCCACTCTAGACCCTATTTGCTTGGATATCACCAGCGGAGGCTGCAGAACAGCAAAGATTGCTGCCTTTTCCTTCCTCTGGAAGCTTTGTCCCTGAGGGGCACCCACCAGATGCCAGCTGGAGCTCTCCTGTACGAGGTGTCTGTCGACCCCTGCTAGGCGGTGTCTCCCAGTCAGGAGGCATGGGGGTCAAGGACCCACTTGAGGAGGCAGTCTGTCTCTTAGCAGAGCCCAAGTGCTGTGCTGGGAGATCCGCTGCTCTCTTCAGAGCCAGCAGGCAGGAATGTTTAAATCTGCTGAAGGTGCGCCCACAGCTGCCCCTTCCTCCAGGTGCTCTGTCCCAGGGAGATGTGAGTTTTATCTGTAAACCCCTGACTGGGGCTGCTGCCTTTCTTTCAGAGATGCCCTGACCAGAGAGGAGGAATCTAGAGAGGCAGTCTGGCTACAGTGGCTTTGTGGAGCTGTGGTGGGCTCCATCCAGTTTGAACTTCCTGGTGACTTTGTTTACACTGTGAGGGGAAAACCTCAGTAATGGCAAGCCTTAGTAATGGCAGATGCCCTGCCCCCACCAAGCTCGGGCATCCCAGGTCGACTTCAGACTGCTGTGCTAGCAGCATGAATTTCAAGCCAGTGGATCTTAGCTTGCTGGGCTCTGTTGGGGTGGGAGCTGGAACTAGACCACTTAGCTCCCTGGCTTCAGCCCTGTTTCCAGAGGAGTGAATGGTTCTGTCTCACTGGTGCTCCAGGTGCCACTGGGGTATGAAAAAAACTCCTGCAGCTAGCTCAGTGTCTGCCCAAATGACTGCCCAGTTTTGTGCTTGAAACCCAGGGCCCTGGTGGTGTAGGCACCCGAGGGAATCTCCTGGTCTGCGGGTTGCAAAGACTGTGGGAAAAGCGTAGTATCTGGGCCAGAATGCACTGTCACCCAAGTCACAGTCCCTCGTGTCTTCCCTTGGCTAGGGGAGGGAGTTCCCTGACCCCTTGTGCTTCGTGGGTGAGGCGATGCCCACCTTGTTTTGGCTTGCCCTCCATCGGCTGCACCCACTGTCTAACCAGCCCCAATGAGATGAGCTGGGTACCTCAGTTAGAAATGCAGAAATCACCTGCCTTCTGCATTGATCTTGCTGGGAGCTGCAGACTGGAGCTGTTCCTATTCAGCCATCTTGCCAGCCACTCCAGGGTTTTTCTTTTCTACTGCATCATCAGGCTGCAAATTTTCTGAACTTTTATACTCTGTTTCTCTTTTAAAATGAAATGCTTTTAACAGCACCCAAGTCACCTTTTGAATGCTTTGCTGCTTAGAAATTTCTTCTGCCAGAGACACTAAATCATCTCTCTCAAGTTCAAAGTTCCACAAATCTCTAGGGCCGGAGCAAAATGCTGCCAGTCCCTTTGCTAAAACATAACAAGAGTCACCTTTGCTCCAGTTCCCAACAAGTTCCTCATCTCCATCTGAGACCACCTCAGCCTGGACCTTATTGTTCCTATCACTGTCAGCATTTTTGTCAAAGCCATTCGACAAGTCTCTAGGAGGTTCCAAACTTTCCCACATTTTCCTGTCTTCTTCTGAGCCCTCCAAACTGTTCCAGCCTCTGCCTGTTACCCATTTCCAAAGTTGCTTCCACATTTTTGGGTATCTTTTCAGCAACACCCCACTCCTGGTACCAACTTACTGTATTAGTCTGTTTTCATGCTGTGGATAAAGACGTACCTAAAACTGGGAAGAAAAAGAGGTTTAATTGAACTTACAGTTCCACTGGGGAAATGATTCTGGGGAAGCCTCAGAATCATGGCGGGAGGCAAAAGGCACTTCTCACGTGGTGGTGGCAAGTAAAAATGAGGAAGAAGCAAAAGCAGAACCCCCTGATAAGCCCATCAGATCTCGTGAGACTTATTCACTATCACGAGAACAGTATGGGGGAAATGGCCCTCATGATTCAGATTATTTCCCTTCAGGTCCCTCCCACAACACATGGGAATTGTGGGAGTACAGTTCAAGATGAGATTTGTGTGGAGACACAGAGCCAAACTATATCAATAACCATTTATAATGTGCAAGGCAGTAGTAATAGTCCCATTTTCCTGGTGAAGAGTACGACTAATGTTTAGTACTTTCAAATCCAGTGCTTTGCCTTTCCATTCTGTCACACTAAAGACTTCGTTTGTACATGAAAGTCTTTTGAACACACTTAGCAAAAGGCTTTGAGTTACTTACCCACCCTGCTTCTCTGATAGCCTAATTTGCAATGAAAAGGCAGATACTTCATTATTATTAGTTGGGATCACAGATCTTTGACCAGTTGAGGGTCCTGGCAGGGTGAGCTCTCTTGGATCACCTGGGCCCTTAGAAATCTGATGGTGCTCAGCCAAGTGCAGTGGTTCATGCCTGTAATCCCAGCACTTTGGGAGGCTGGGGTGGGTGGATCACGAGGTCCGGAGTTCAAGACCAGACTGACCAACATGGTGAAACCCTGTCTCTACTAAAAATTAAAAAATTAGCTGGGTGTGGTGGTGCACGCCTGTAATCCCAGCTACTCAGGAGGCTGAGGCAGGAGAATTGCTTGAACCCAGGAGGAGGTGGAGGTTGCAGTGAGCCAAGATCGCACCACTGGACTCCAGCATGGGCGACACAGCGAGACTCTATTTCAAAAAAAAAAGAAAAGAAATAGTGTTTCTGATGGTGTTCAGAACTGGTAAGGGGCTCAGGCCCCGATGGCCCCTAGGACTGGCTTGGGGTCAGCAGAGAGCAAGGGGCTGGAACAGACAGAGGGGCAGCTTCCCAGGGTTATATACGTGCTGCCCACGACCCTGTCATTGCTCTGCTTAACCCCTCTCAACCATGGTGGTGGTGGTGATGAGAGTAATCATAATTGGAGCAGTGATAATAATAACCATTTGCGGCTGATGTGGTGGCTCATGCCTGTAATCCCAGTGCTTTCGGAGGCTGAGGCTGGAGGATCACTTGATTTTGAGACCAGCCTGGCCAACATTGCAAAACTCTGTCTCTACAGAAAAAAAAAAAAAAAAAAAGAAAAAAGAAAAAAGAAAAAAAATAGCCAGGTGTGGTGGCACACATCTGTAGTACCAGCTACTTGGGAGGCTGAGGTGGGAGGATTGCCTGAGCCCAGGAAGTTGAGGCTGCAATTAGTTGTAATCAGGCCACTGCACTCCAGCCTGGGTGATGGTGAGACCTCATGTCTAAAAACAATAATCATAATAAATAATAACCATTTGGTTAACAGTAACCATTTGAGAGTTTTAAGGTGTGGGCATGGTGGTAAGCATGTAACATAGTAACATACTCTTTCTTTTGTAATTCTCACGACCCTATGAAAAGTCATAGTTCTCTTTTCCAGATGAGAAAGCAGACTATAGTAATTTGTTCAAGATCACCCAGTCAGCAAATGGCAGGGTTGGGACTCCAGCGTCTGTGTGGGTAGTCATTTCTCCTCTGTTTTCTCCTTGGCTGCAGGAGACCAGGCACCTGGATGAGATGAAGTCGGCCATGAGGAAAGGCCACAACCTGCTGAAGAAGAAAGAGGAGAAGCTGAATCAGCTGGAGTCCTCTCTTTGGGAAGAGGTGCAGCCCCATGTCCACATAGTCCAGTGGGCCCTGGCCTTCCTCTTCTGTTCTTGGGATTGGGTTGAGTTCTTTGGTCCTGCATCAGGGGGAGTTGGGCCTCTAGGGCCCAGGATTGGGCAGTAGGCTTGTCTACTGGCTGATGAAGGTGGCAGTGGCTTCAATTCTGAGTTTGTTGAAGACACCTGTGGGTTTGGATACCTGTGCTGAATGGTCCGGAATATACCTGGAACCTCTTGCTAAAGGTGCCTGAGAAGAGGGCCAAGCCCTTACCCTGCCCTGGTCCCTAAGGAGAGGTGTGACCAGGGTGTCAGGAATGGACACACGTGATAGGTTTTCCTACCTGCCTTGGGACCTTGTGGACTTTCTCCTAGATGTCTGAGGCTTAGGTGTAGCGGGGGAGGCTTAGGTGGAATAACACTGCAGGGAGAGCTTACTGGGAAGGGTGGTGGGGGTCTGTGTGGACCTGATGGCACTGTTGTCTCTGTCTCAGGCATTTGGGACATATGCTGAGCCTTGCCTCCCTCCCACCCTGCTGTGAGGCAGCCTGTGTGATTTGCTTCGCCCAGGGTATCTGGTGGAACTCTGGGCCCCAGAGGAGTCTACTCACCAAGTCCTCAGTTCCCACACATCACAAGGGCGACAGCCTACATACCACCTTGAATTTGTAGCAACAAAATTGCTAGGAGAACAAATGGAGATGGCCATATTTCATGGATTTGTGTAAGAAAACCAGCTTAAAGACAAAACATAAAGAAGAACCTAGCTCAGTGTCCCAGCCACTTCCTAGGAAGGAAAAAGGAAGGGTAGAAAGCATGCGGGAGGGGTGGGTCATAACTGCTGACTTTACCCCGCAGGCCTCAGATGAGGGCACTCTGGGAGGATCCCCCACCAAGAAGGCAGTAACCTTCGACCTCAGTGACATGGACAGCCTGAGCAGTGAAAGTTCTGAATCTTTTTCCCCGCCTCACCGTGAGTGGTGGCGGCAGCAGAGGAGTGAGTGGGGGAGATGCGGGGTGAGGACCATGGTATCCATGGAATGGGAGGAACTTGGGGAATAGAAGAAGAGCTCTCTTCCCTCAGCCCTGCAGAGGGAGGCCTCTGTGAGCCGGTGTCTGGACTAGGTGCTCGATCAGTGCTGGGAAGGAATCAGGCCATCTAGGTTTGCCAGCACGTGGGGCTGAAAGGTCAGGGAAGCCCTCTGAATGCTGCAGAGCACTCTACGATGTGACCACTGGCCTTGCTGACCTCTTCTCTTCCAGGGCCTCCTTGAGGAGGCTTTTCTCTCTCAGCTGCTCTGGCCTGTATGTGACAGAAGGGCCCTCTCCCCTTCCTTCTCTCTGGGGTCCTGGGCCCTTCACCCAGGGCCTTGCCCTGGAAACCTGTTTCTCATGGCCAGCTTCTCACTTGCACTGTCTGGAACACAGAAGCCCTGCCATCCCTGACCCCCTCATAAGGTTGAGGGGCTGTTGTCTGGAGAAGCAGGGAGGGTGGCCAGTAGGGTCCTCCATGACAGCTGTGTCTGGGAATAGTCCAGGGTCCTGAGCTTGAGTCCCTTCCCACCATCCACCTCTTTTCTTTCAGTCGACTCAACCCCAAGTCTCACCTCCCGCAAGATCCACGGGCTTAGCCACTCCCTCCGGCAGATCAGCAGCCAGCTGAGCAGTGTCCTCAGCATCCTGGACAGCCTCAACCCTCAGTCGCCGCCGCCGCTTCTCGCCTCCATGCCAGCCCAGCTCCCTCCCCGGGACCCTAAGAGCACCCCCACCCCCACCTACTATGGCTCCCTGGCCAGGTTCTCAGCCTTATCATCTGCTACACCCACGTCCACCCAATGGGCCTGGGATTCAGGGCAGGGGCCCAGGCTCCCCTCCTCTGTGGCTCAAACGGTGGACGACTTCCTGTTGGAGAAGTGGCGCAAGTATTTTCCATGTAAGCCCCACTCTGGGCGGAGCCTTCCCACCTGCCTCCTCCTCCTCCTCTTCCTTCCTTTTCTTCTACCCTCTTTCTCCTGCTCCTTTTTTCCTCTTCCTCTTTTGCATCCCTTTGCCACACCTCTCCTCCCCCAGCGTTGCCATAGTCCATTGGTCCATTGACTCTACCTGTGGGTCCCTGGGGAAGGAGACATTGCAGGTGGCCCTGCAGCCAGGACTTCTATGGGTTGGGACGGTTTAGATGGAGCCTGGCTGACTGGGGCCTTTATTATGGATTCTGGAGCTCAGCAGAACCTAAAAGGTCATTGTTGTCATTATCTTAATAGCTACCATCTTGTGCAATACATGATGGGCCAAGCAGTTTATATATATTTTTTCATTTAGTTCTTAATTCTCTGAGGTAGTAATTATTTATCCCCATTTTACAGATGAGGAAACTGAGTTTCAGAGAGTTTAAGTAGTATGCTCCAGGGTACCCAGTGAGTGAGTAACAAACTCAGTTGTGACCCCATGTCTCTGTGACTCCAGGATTCTGCTTGGAACCTCTTGGCTGTGTGGCTAATTCTTGCTTCTGAGCCAGGTGGCCTCCCCGGGTCTCAGCCCTGCTGAGGATTATGAAAAGCCATAAAACACAAGGCATTTGAAGGAAAACAAAATATCTTCTTTCTGCCCTAACCCAAATTGAAAAGTAGATTAAGTTTTAAAAATAAAATAAATAGGACCATTCCTGTCTCTCACCTGGTCTCTGGCCTCCAGCCACTGAAGCTTTTCCTTTTATTGTTTATTCTGGGGAGGCAAGAGGTGCTGGTGGGCAGGGTGGTGACCACTGCCCATTTCTGAGTCCTGTCCCCATGCTCTTCCAGCTGGCATCCCGCTGCTCAGCAACAGCCCCGCCCCGCTGGAGAGCAGGCTGGGTTACATGTCTGCCAGGTGAGCCTCCCTGGGGGCTGGTTGGGGTGGAACGTCATAGTCGAGCTGCTCACTGTGCCTCCCTGGGCGGGTGGACCTCTGAGGGGAGCAGACCTCCTGGTCTTACCCCAAGAAATCAGGCAGGCCTCTAGTCCACAGAGCTGTCCCCACTTGCCTGGGTCTGAGGCGCCCCTCCATGACCAGGGGAAAGTCAAGTTCACACCGCCAAGGTCCCAGTGGGGAAGGGCTGGGCTTACCCTGCCAACCCCCTGAGGAAGCTGCCCTCTGGCCCCTGTGGGGAGGAGTCAGCCCCTGGTGGGACCCTGCCCCCGCCCCTCCCTCTAGCCCCTCCAGCCCCGGAGTCTGGCCTTTGTCTTTGCCCTTGAGCTCTTGTTTGCTTCCTGTGGCTCCCTTATTCCCCCAGTCCTGCTGAGCAACATCTGGAGTGAGAGGGACACCCTGTGGAGGAGACAGACGGGCAATTATTTAAACCTGTTATTAATTTTCCATTCATCTCATTCCTTGCCAAATGTTTTCCCCTCTCCCTCCCTTAGGCAGCTAACAGTGAGTACCCCCCACCAACCCTTTGGCCAACTTGAGAGCTGACGCTGGCCAAGGATTGAGTTGACAGAGGGGAGCGCTTGCTGATGAGATTGGCAGGAGCAGGCAGATGTGGGAGCCCAGAGCCTTGTATCAGTAGCACCCAGCAAGGGGGCAGAGGGCCTCCACCACCTTCCCGTTTGGGAACTGTTCTGGAGGGGCAGATGTTTTGAAGCTTTGAATTGCTAGGGACCTCAGAGAAGCTGCTCTGGTAGCTGAGAGAAAGAGGGAGGAGGCAACAGATGTGATGGCCTCTGTGCATCCTCTGTCACTTCCGCGCCTCCTCTCTCCCCTCCCCCATGCTCTCCTCTTCCTTCCCAGTGAGCAGCTCCGGCTCCTACAGCACTCCCATTCCCAAGTCCCTGAGGCGGGCAGCACCACCTTTCAGGGCATAATTGAGGCCAACCGGAGGTGGCTGGAACGTGTCAAGAATGACCCCAGGTTGTATCCTTTTACCTGGTTCCCAAACTGGGCTGGGCTGTGGGGCCTGTGCTTGTGCCCTGAGGGGCTGAGGAGGACCCTGTTCAGCCTTTGACCCTTTCATGGCCCCTGCCTAGCTATGCCCAGCGACTGCAGTTTTCCTTCACCTTGTGGCCAGACCTCTCTTCTCTTCTACACCCAAGCCAAAAGCTACTTTGAGCCTCCTGCAGCTGGGCCTTGATGAGCACAACAGAGTGAAGGTGTATCGCTTCTGAGGCCCTGAGCAGGGGCTTGGGGCAGCCCAGCCTCTCCTCCACCCAGACCAAGTGCCTGAGGAGCTGCCTGCCTTCTTCCATCTGAGGAAGCACCCTCCTTCCCCCTTTGACTTGCAGGAGCCACCAGGGACCAGGGGGTTGAGTGGAACAGTAAAGCCACACATTCTGTGACTATATAACCTATCTTGGGCTAAAATGTGTGGACTTGTACGAGCTCTTGTCATTGACATGGCAAGCTGATGGTGTGCGGTGGCTGTGGGGTATCAGGGCCGGGAGCCCTTTGGGAGGAAGGGAGGCGTTAGAGGAGCTGCCTTCGGAGGCTCAGGGAGTCCCCTTTGGAGCTGGTTGTTTCCTTGGCCCTGCAGCGCACTGCTCGGGGCTCCCAAGGAGGTTGTGCATATGGTTCTTAGTTCATCAGGACAAAGACCCCCAGCATGTGTGTACCCTGGGACCCGGTTTCTCTGGGCCCACATCTATCTCCAATACCTCAGCCTCAGATCGGACCCTTTCTTTTTTGTCTTTCTTCTCTTAATTTTTAAATGCCTCTTTTCTTGAGCATTCCATCTCTCTTTTTAACTCTCTCAGGATTGGGCTTAGCTGTCCAGAGCCCTGCCGGAGGGTGCTGGGGGCTGTCCCTCTGCAGGCACTGTGTTTTCCTCGGGGGCTGTCCTCAGAAGCACCCCTCCTGCTCCCTGGGGCTCCTCAGGGAGCCATTTCAGCTGGAGTCTCAGGTCTCAAACACAGCTTCTCCGGGAGGCCAAAAAAAGACTGGGATGGCTTCTGGTCCTCATGACGGCTTTTATCCTCCTGGGACACTTTGGGTATATTCATGGGCATTGTTTCCATCTGTCTTTTCTACCTGTGCCACCCCTGCCCTGATTCCACGGCTGCCTCAGGCAGGCAGGCAAGGGGCTAGGCCGGTGCCCGGCCCTGGCAGCAAGGGGTCTTTGTGCAGCTGGAGATGCTGCCGTTGTGGCAGAGCGTCCTGCAGCCCCGCTTCCATCAGCAGGCTCTGGGGTGGGGGCTTTGCACGGGATGCTCTCTCATGTTTGTTCCATTGTTTAAATAAAATGCACTTATTTTTGTTTTTTTTTTTGCAAGCTGTGGGGTTGCCCTTGCTTCTCTGACACAAAAATTAACTCCTTCCGTCCTCCAACTCATTTCATGGTCATGGAATAAGAAACTAAGATCCAACTGGCTGTTGATCTCCTCAGATGCCTTTTAAGCATCAGCCCACTACATAGAAAACTCCGTTTCATCACGTGTGCTTTGGGAATAGCTTATGTGGTGCACCAACTCTAGTGATAATCCTGGGTATTTTCTGCATCACTTAAATCTCTGCAGGTCCATTTTCTACAAGGCAGTCATGTAAATGTGTCTCCTTCTTTTGGGAGGCCTTTGCCTCCTTCCTGAGAAGGGAGGAAGGAAAAATGAATATTCATAGAACACTGCCCTATGTAGTATCTGATTTAATCATCGCAACAATGTAGATATTGATGTAGATATTTTCTGCTCTGTTTTTATGGACGAGGAAACCAAGGCTTAGAGAACCTTTACATGCCTGGGGTCCCCAGTAAAGTAGCTGAGCTCCCTACATGTGCAGTGTCCCCACACTCCATCCCTGCACCGCCAGAGCGCCGTCTTCCCTACTACCAGTCCTTGGGAAGTGCTGAATTCGCCATCTCCCTTTGCCTCTTCACAGCTCTCCCTCCTACCAGCTGGAGACCCGTGGTGCCATTTCCCAAAGGCTGATTGGTGTTTTCCCCATGCAGACAAATGCAAGATGAGTCCCCCAAAGTCCCTAAGCTGGCAAAGTTAGCTGGGTTTTTCTGCTCCAGCGGTGTGAACAGCCTAAATACAATCTTGGATTTGTAGCAACAGAATTTCTAGGAGAGCAAACCAAGATGGCCACATGACATGGATTTGTGTGAGAAAACCAACCTAAGGACAAAGCATGCAAAATAACCCAGTTCTGTGTCCTAGCCACTTTCTGGGGGGAAGGAAGAAGGGAAAGAAGGGAGGGAAGGAGAAGCAAGCTAACATTTGTTGAGTGCTTTCTTTGTGCCAGGTGCTTTTCATATGTTATTGTTTATAATCTTAATCTTATGATGTTAGTGTTCTTATTTCATCCATGATGTCACTTAGGCTCAGAGAGGTGAAATCACTATAGCCCAATGTCATACAGCGAATGACCCAGTATTTGAACCCAGATCTCTGAAAGTCAAGATCTGTGAACCAGGCTCTGCTGTGTCAGCATCTCCTATCCTCCTCCTGGCACACAGAACAGTCCTGTCCAGCTTGGTCTGAAGACCTGGGTTGCAGGAAGGGGGTAGCTTCTAGCTGGCGGAAAACCTTCTTGGGTTAGGGTTTACAAAGGGACTTTTTCAGAAGATTCCAAAATTGTCCCATACCTCCTCTCATGGGTTTTAGCATCTAGCTGGGGAGACTAGAATCATAGACGTTTGGAGCTGAAAGGAGCCATTGAGTCTGTTTGGACTGCTGTGACAAAATACCATCAACCAGGTAGCTTTTGAACAACAACAATTTATTTCTCACAATTCTGGAGGCTGAAAATCCAAGATCAAGGTGTTGACAAATTCGGTGTATGGTGAGCGGTTTCTAGTTCCTAGAGGGCACCTTCTGCGTCCTCACCTAGTCGAAGTGTAGGACTCTTGGCTCCTTCAGCCCCTTCTGAGGGCACTAATCCCAGTCATGAGGGCTGCGCCTTCACATCCGAGTCGCCTCCCCAAAGGCCCCGCCTCCTCATATCATCACACTGGGGATTGGGTTTCATCATAGGAATTGGGGTCCATAGCGGGGCCTTATGGATTACTTCAGGTTTTGCAGTAGAGGAAACGGCCTAGAGAGGCTACATGAGGTGCCCCAAGTTGCAGCCACAGTGGCAGAGGTGGGAATAGAACCAGTGTCCTAACTTCCTGGCCTGGGGCTTCAGAAAAGAGTTTTTTTTTTTTTAAAGGATATTCTTAGACTATATGTTCACATGACTCGATATTCAAATGGTACAAAAGTCACTCCATGAGTTATCTAGTGCTCCCCATTGAAGGTAAAAAATACTACCAGTTCTTTCTGGAGATTTTATGCAAATAAAAAGACGGGACACTTATGATTCTCTTCCCTATTACTGGTGGAGTATGGGTCACTCCTAATGTAGGATGGGACGATTGCCCCAAGCTCTGTCGTGAGTGGTTGATTGATGGTTTTCTTAAGGGAACAATGCTGGGAAAGATGATAGGCGCCCCCCACTGACCCCTCCCGCCTCCCTGCCCCTCCAGTAAACTCCCACACAAAATAGCAGTATGAGGTGTGGGGAAATAATCTTGGCCTCCGTCCTGGGTTTACTTTTGACTCTGCCACCTACAAGCTGTCACCTGAACAAGTCCTTTCCGTTCCTGTGTCTTCCCTGGTCACAAGCTCTAAGCCTGAACCCACACTCTAGGAATGAAGCAGGGTAGCGGCCTCTGCTTCAGCAACTCTGAGGGGTCTACCTTGGGTGGGGAGTTGGCCTCATCCAGAGGGCTGCTGGAGGGCCAAGGCAAGGCTCTGGTGGGGAGGTGTGCTGAGAGGGGATTGCTGATCCCACCACCAGCTTTTTTGGGGGAGGTGCGGAAGTGAAGGTTAAAAAATGGAGTTCCTGCTATCAGCCATGTCCTGATGAATTGAAAAGTCCCCTTCTTTCTCCTTTCCTCTTGCATCTCCTGCCTGCTTCCCCTGCCTGCCCTCCCGTGACATGTGCCCTCTCCAGCAGGTATGTCACACAGCACCCCAAGGGAAGGGCAGTGTAACGCTCTTTTCCATGATGGACTACCACAGCCAGAGGAAGACAGGCCTTCCCTTCTTTTCTAGTTCTTTTTGGTTTGAAAGCAAGGCAGTCTTATTTTCCCCTTCCAAGCAGCTGGTGGTTCACACGGGCCAGCACACACATTATCAAAGACCTAGTTTGTTTCTAGTAAATGAGTCCATTGAAGTGGGAGCCTTGGCGGGCACGGTGGCTCACGCCTGTAATCCCAGCACTTTGGGAGGCCGAGGTGGGTGGATCGAGATCGAGACCATCCTGGTCAACATGGTGAAACCCCGTCTCTACTAAAAATACAAACATTAGCTGGGCGTGGTGACGCACACCTGTAGTCCCAGCTACTCAGGAGGCTGAGGCAGGAGAATCGCTTGAACCTGGGAGGCGGAGGCAACAGTGAGCCGAGGTTGCGCCACTGCACTCCAGCCTGGGCGACAGAGTGAGACTGTCTCTCCAAAAAAAAAAAAAAAAAAAAAAAAAAAAGAAAGAAAATAAATGAAACGGGAGGCTTAATTTATTTGAGACACATCACAGCTACCCTGAAAGACGGAGAGAGGTGCTGGTGCCCTGCAGTGATAAGCACTCCTCACATCACAGTAGGGTTGAGGAGACGGCAGACGTTTGTAAATATGAGTCTTTGTAATTTAGAATCTGCCAACATTTTTTATCAGGTGGGAGGAGAGGAAATGGCCACAGGCGAACACACACGCACACACCCCATAGCACGCTTAGCTCCATTGTGGGTTAGAAAGTCCATGTCTTACATTGAGTAGAACCCCAGCTCTTGGTTTTGGGGTCATATTACACTGTCCCCATCAAACTTATCACCCTGATTGTTGTCAGTGCTTTTAGAAGATGTAGTAGCATTTCTTCTAGAGAGGGTGTAGGAGTCTCCTTCTTGCCCAGCAGCCCTCAAAGTCCTGATCCCCCTTCCCCATGGGGCCCTATGAAGGCACACTCCCTGGAGAGTTCACTAGTTTCTTCTCTCCCTTTCCAGGGTCTCTGAGGCTAGTGTGACTGTTAGAGGCTCCCAGCCATGCTCTCTCTGACCCTCAGGCTTGGGTTGGGATCCCAGTGCTCCTTGAAATAGAGCAAAAGGTGATGGGTTGCAGAGTGTCTGTGGAGGTGCTGGTGCCTGAGAGCATAACAATAGAGCAGGCTCCTGCACATAACCTTTGGGATGGACCCATGGCCCCAGTTTGGAGGCGAGGGTTAGGACAAGATGGCCCTGAAGGAAGGATTGCCTCCCATCTTCCTTGGTTGGGTCAAATCAGCTGGTTAATGTCCTCTCCCTTTTGATTTTTCTTGAAAGACCCATATCACTTTCATCCAAATCCATATGTCAGTTGTTTCCCCCTGGCCCTGACCTCTGATCAGATAGGGGGACTGGATCTGGATCATTGGGATGATTGATCTGGAGCTGGGAGACAGCTGCTGTTTCATTAAGTCAGCTCAGCCATAGCCCCCACCCTGGAAACCTTACTGTCTCTCCAGCAGCCTTCTAACTCTTCAGGGAGGGCCCTTTGGTCTGTGATGAAATGGTTTGTGGGTGGGCAGCACGCCTGGGAGGGGCTGCCTCCATCTCCAGGAAGCACAGCTCCTCTCCCGGCTCGGGCAGGATGGGGTGCAGGTAGTGCTCTCCTAGTTTTAAAAATTCTAGGATAGGAGAGGTCAGTCTGCCTCATGGCTTTTGCTCTGTGGGGTAGAGCAGAGGGCATTGGAGACATTTCTGATTGCCCCTGCTGAAGAGAGGGATACCTGTTCTTGGGAGGTAAGAAGCAGAGGGACAGTTGGTGAGTCTCACTCTCAGGGTTAAAAGCAGGGAGGCTATGAATCGAACAAGGATTTCCACATTATCCTTTATAAACAGGTTGTGAGGTTGCAAGAAGTCCTTAGAACAGTGTTCGGCACATAGTAAGGCCTCAATAAATGTGAGCTGTTGGTATTGCCATTGCCCTGGCCAGGGAAGTCGGGAACCATGACGGAGACTCTGAAACCTGTGTGACTTCCCATGAGTAACCGCAAAAGTCTTGGACACAGAGGACAAGACAGGTGGCAAAGAAAACACTTGCTGGGGGATTGTGTTCCTCTTCATGGCCAGTTGTATGTGAGAGGGAGAGAGAGAGGGAAGTGGAAAGTTTAGGACCTGGGGCCAGCAGGCAGGAGGCAGAGCAGAGCCTGTCAGGCTTGAGACGGTGCCCTAGGTTGGAGTACAGGATGGTCTCCTGGGGTTCCCCACGAGGAGCCGACGCCTACCCGCTGCATGGGCCTTGGAGACTGAGAAAATAGGCTCCACCGCTCTCCTAGTGACCCGTCCCCCTGTAGGGCCACTGCTGGCGCAGCTTAGGCACTAGGCCTGGAAAGGGGCAAAGGTAGGGAATGGAGCTGGGACTCTCTTGGATTACCTATTATGTTAGGCTGGCTTCAAGGCTCTATCTCATGCCTCCAAAAGACCTGGGCTCAAATTCCGACCCCCAGGCACTAGTGGAGTATCTTTGGGAAATGATCCTCTGCCTAAGCCTCAGTTTCCTTATTTGTATAATGGAGCAGAAGATGCCACACACACAGAGGGTGAATGAAATAACGTAGGACAAGTACTTTGGGTGAAGCACCTTGTAAACTACAGAGTGTTGTGGAAATGCAAGTGTTTGTTGAACCTCTGCTTGAATGCCTCCAAGGACAAGGTGCTCATCACCCCTGAGGTAGCCAGTCCTGCTGTTGAGCAGTTCTGAACTGGCTGAGGGGGAGTCTTCTCTTACAGTTCTGCTGTGGACTCGCACAGAAAAAAATGTCCCTCTACTTCTTCCACATGATAGAATGAAATAGGGTCACAGAACCCTCTCCCGTCTGCTGCTTGTCCCCCTTATGAACATACATGAGTGTATGCACACGCAGGGGTTAAAGTGTAGTGCATGCACATTTGGATTCCCACAGGGCCTCTTACTAATAAAGTAGCCTCTGTTTGCTTACTACCAGCCAGTGCAAAGGCCTTTACCTATCTACAGCTCTCAAAGATCCTCATAGCAATCTTATGAGGTAGACAATGATCTCCACCTTACAAGATGAAAAAAAAAAAGCGAGAGAGCCTTGGAAGGTTAAGCTAGTAGGTTGCAGAATGAGAGTGCAAACCAATGGCCTGTAGTGCAGTTGTTCACGTAGGCACTTGTGTGGACAGTGCACACCCTCATGAGTATGCGTCCTCCCTCCTGGCACAGGGATTGGAGGGCGAGGTTGGGGGCTGAGAAGGAGGTCCGGGGCAGCCTCTTTCTTCATGTGAAGAGGGAAGGTCTCCCCAGGGAAGGCCTTCTGCTCTATCTACCCTTTCTCCTCCTCCTACGTGCTCTCTTCTGCTTCAGAGGCCGGCAGAGTCTGACTAAAGGCAAGACAGCGGTGGTGCCTTCAAATAAATAGCTGTTGTCTCATCCTCAGCCCCATTTCCTCTTGGAGAAAGTTGGCAGGCCCTGGGGCCACAACAGCATCCACTCTGCTGTAGCTACAAAGAGAAGATGGTAAGGGCAGTGCCCGGGTGCTCCCCTCCTCAGAAACCTCCTCCTGGGAGCAGTCAGACAGATCTGTGGCTCTGCCATTGACCACTTCTGTGCTCTGGACAAGTGACTGTCCAGCGACTCAGCGTCGGTGTCTTCATCTGAGAATGAGCTCATTCCATGCACCCTGGAACATCTGCTGGGCTGCCTGTTCTCCTCAACCCATGCCCCCTGCGCCTGGGAAGTGCCAAGCACACAGTAGACCTCCCTAAGCAGTAGGTATTCCTGCACCCAAGGCCCGTGATGAATTCCCTCCCACTCCTTGGCATTGCGGACCCTACCCTTTTCTTAAGCTCTGCCCAGGGACACCCTGAAGCCCTACAAAGGCCCTACCTCCTAAAAGGAATCCCTGCTTGGCTTGACGGCGATCTGACCCAGGCGGTTCCTTGGAGTCTGGGCTGGGCTGCGGTGACACCCCTGGTGCCCCAAAATCCACCGTGCACTCCTCTAGTCTCTGAATCCCCATGGAGGGGTGTCAGAGCCTGGCAGGCGTGGGACCTGTGCCTCCTGGGGAAGAAGGAGGCTGAGGTGGGCAGGACCCAGGGTGTCAGGCAGAGTCAGACACTGTAGAAATGCCTGGGGGAGGGCGGGGATGGGAGACTTGTAGTCTAAGCTTGCGGGACCTGCCGAGTCCCCTCTCCCTTGGTGTTGCCGACAGAGCCCCACGGTGGCTGGGGGCCTGGCTTTCGTGCGGGGCGTTGGTCTGAGGCGGCTGGCCGCAGTGGTGGCTGCCTGGGTGCTGAGCCCGGATGTGTCCAGTCAGCGCGCACTGGAGATGGCACTTGTTGCAAAGGCCCTGGCGGGGCTCAGCTGGGGACATGCAGGGCTATGCCTGGAATGGTGCCATCCACCTCCACTGGGCCCAGGAAGGGTGGAGCTCAAGAGAGAAAGAATGGCACCCACAGAGGCAGGACGTCTTAGGGCAGAGCTCACCATCTGGGTGATGCCTCCTGGGGGAGGTGAGGCATTGGCCCAGCATGGATGGGGTGGCATTTTACTGCGCCGTCCACCCTTTCTGGTGACTCCCAGGAGTTGGGGGCCCAGTGCTAGCTCCTGGTTGGGACTGATGACAGTGAATTTGAGGACATCAGAGGCCTTCAGAGCTTCCCTTTCTGCACAGGCTGTGAATCCTCTTGGTGAGCTTCAGTAGGTTCTCTAGGGCAGCAAGGGACCTTCATATCCCACCTGCTTCCCTGGACACAAATCTGGGCAGGAAAACAAACAAACAAACAAAAGCTGAGCATGGTGTTCCTCGCCTGTAGTCCCAGCAACTCGGGAGGCTGAGGTGGGAGGATCGCTTGAGGCCGGGAATTCCAGGTTGAGCGCACCATGATTGCGCCACTGTACTCCAGCCTGGGCGACAGCAAAACCCTGACTCAAAAAAAAAAAAAAAAAAAAAAAAAAAAAAGAAAGAAAGAAAAGAAGAAACAACAATAGCAACAACAAAACCTGGGCAGATGAGGCAAATCCTGGCTTCCCTGGAATCTGACCCTCTGGTCTGCTGGTTTGTATCTTGTCTAATCCCCATTTCATAGTTAAAAGCTTTTTAACCTCATTATTTCCTTTCAGTCTTATCAACCTGGCAGCATGGGAGTTATTCTCGCATTTCATAGAAGAGGAAATTGAGGCCCATGAGGGCGAAGGTGCTTTCCCGGGGTCACAGAGCTGGCAAGGGAGCAGCAGGATTGACTCCGCAGCCCCTGCATTTCCATCACAGTGCCCGCCACATAGTAGGAGCTCTACATATGGTGCCTTCCAGGGGCCGCCTGGCTTTCTGGAAAGGATCCGAAGTGGTTTGGTGAGCACTGGCTTTGGAATTCAAACCCTGGCTGATGCCTCTTGCCGGCTGAGTGGCCTTGTACAAGTCACCTGACCTCTTTGACTTCTTTCTTAGCCAATAAAATGGAGATCACACATCTTCAGGGCAGAAATTACAAACACATTAATTTCCCATCCATAGATCCTTCCCACGAATCACCAAAGAGGAGGCCTGCCTTGCCTGCAGTTTCTCCCACCTCCTCTGCCTCCCCTATGCCCAACTGTTGCTGTTTCCTAATGGAAAATGGGGGGAAATGAATGTGAGAGAACATTCCCCAGAGGAGAGGAGGGCGGAGCTGAGCAGGGCTGGAGAAGAGCAGGCAGTGTGTGGGGGGATGTGGGAGGCACAGGCTCCGTAGGGTGTCAGTGGGTGTCACTTACATCTGCTCTTCGGACCCCTTCAGGATCACAAAAACAAAAGTAGATAACTTGAGTTATTTAAAACTTTCGTTTTGGTGGCTGAGTGGATTGAGGTTCTTTGACTGGCACTACGGCCCTGAGACACCACCACCTGGGTTTTGTGCTCATAGGAGTTACTCTTTTTTACGGGGTAGTGGTAAAACTAGGAGAGTATCCGTGCTAAGTGGTTATCAGGGTGCTTGACTCAGGTAGACTCTCAGCGAACGGCAGCAGGCATGATGGTATTCTGTTGTGTTGTTTTCTTGTAACTTGGGGACACTATGCGGAGAGAACCAATGTTTCAGGAGATCTCGGCCTTCACTGATCTACTCCTTGCCCGTTTCTCCCACTGTTTACCCTTTGTTCATCTATGTCTAACATATGTTGTGCTCCTATTAAGTCAGGCACTGTCCCTTCTCTGGAAGAGACAGTGGAACCCTTCTCTGCCCTTGGGGAGCCTGTCTGCTGAGGACGATGTTCAAATACCATCTGTGGAGGGCTTCTGAGTTGGGAAGGGATGAGACTTATTTTGTGGTGCCCCCAGGAGTGGCAGTACTGAGCCTTGTGAGTAGAAGTTGGAGGGGCCACCTAAGCTTAGTGTGAGGGAGGTTTTGCTGGTAGAGCTGTCACAGGTGAGATGTGCTGGCTGGGGAAGTGATGAGTTCTCCATCAGGAGGTGTGCACGGGAAGGCCAGACCACTCTTGCTGATTGCAGATGGAATTCCCAATTTGGGTGGAAGCATGGACTAGGTAGCGTTGAAGGTCTCTTTGAGTCCTGAGATTGTGTGATTCTTAGAGACACTAAAACCAAGTATAGATCACCTCCAGGGTAATCCAGCTGGCATCTATTCCTCCTTCGGGTATTGTTGTCATTGCCCAGAAGAGGACATGGATTCTGGGAGGAAGGACAGAGCCCTGACTCAGGGTTCATGCTCAGCCTGGTTCTCCCACCCTTCTCTCCTACAGACACACAGATGCCCTCCTCCTCTCTAAGCTCACCAGCGGCTCCCTTTGCCTTTCCCACCCTTTACCTGTATAGGAATCCAATATGTAGGGTAAGAGGAGGTGACATGGTATGGTGGGTGACATGGTATGGCAGGTGGTGCGGGGGAGGATGCCCTGGGCCTGATCTATCAAGGGAGAATTTCTATGGGGAGCCAAGTTCCCCTTCATCTCTGGCATAAATTAAGACGATGCTAATTGTTGTAAAATAAACTCCAAAGTAGCGGTGCTTACTGCAAGTTTATTTCTTGCTCACATAAAGTCCAGCTGGCATTGAAGGGGATAGAGGGGCCTCTGCTCTACATAGATGTATAAGCCAGGGTGATAGAGGATCTGCCATCTTCAATAAGTGGCTTCCAAGTTCACCTTGGGCATTGACTTACAGTTGGAGAGAGCAGAGGGTGGCCAGGGAAGTTTTTATGAGCTGGGCCTGAAAGTAGCGTGTATCACTTATGCCACATTCCGCTGGTCTAAGCTCAGTCTCATTGCCTTCTCTGAGAATCGGGGGCCTGGAACTGTAGTCACAGGATGTGTAGCGGCTTCCCCGCAACAACTGTGCACTGTGGAGGATCATGAGGCTTTGGCAGACAGCTAACCCTCCCTGCTGTTCCCTGACCCAGGCTTCCCTCCTTCCGCCTCCGCCAGTTTGCGCACACTCCGGGGAGTGAGCCTTTGAGCGCAGGAAGAGACCCACAGGGCCTTTGCATCTCCAGTGCCCAGCTCAGTGCCAGATCATTGGAAGTGCTTCGGGGTATTTGGTGAATGAACAAATACTCGGGTATCATTTCGCTTGTTAAAAATACAGATGCCACAAGGTCAGGGGTTCAAGATCAGCCTGGCCAACATGGTGAAACCCTGTCTCTACCAAAGATACAAAAATTAGCTGGGTGTGGTGGCACATGCCTGTAATCCCAGCTACTCAGGAGGCTGAGGCAGGATAATTGCTTGAACCTGGGAGGTGGAGGTTGCAGTGAGCCGAGATGGTGCCACTGCACTCCAGCCTGGGCTACAGATTGAGACTCCGTCTCAAAAACAAACAAACAAACAAAATACAGATGCCTGGGGGAAAACAGTTAGTTCATTCCTCAAAAAGTAAGACATAGAATGAGCATGTGATTCAGCAGTTCCAGTCCTGGCTGTATTCCCAAAAGAATTGAAAAGAGGGGCTCAAACAGATCCTTGTACACCTGTGTTCATAGCAGCATTATTCACAATAGCTGAGAGGCAGAAGCAACCCACGTGTCCACCAGGAGAGGAGATGAATGGAGAAGCAACATGTCATAAATAATGGAATATCCTCAAACAGGAGTGGAATTCTGACACATGCTGCAACGTGGATGCAGCTTGAAGACATGATGCTAAGTGAAATAAGCCAGAAACAAAAGGACACATATTGTATGATTCCACTTATACAAGGTACCCAGAATAGGCAGGTTCATACAGACATAAAGTAGAATGGTGGTTGCCAGGTGCTGAGAGAGAGGAAGATGGGGAGTTATTGATTAATGGGTACAAAGTTTCTTTTTGGAACGATGAGAAAGTTCTGGAAATGGATAGTGATTTACAACAAGGTGAATATACTTAATGCTGCTGAATTGTACATTTTAAAATGGTTAAAATGGCGAATTTTATGTATCTTTTACCACCATAAAAATAGAAATGTTGGTCAGGTGCAGTGGCTCATGCCTGTAATCCCAGCACTTTGGGAGGCCGAGGTGGGCGATTGCTTAAGCTCAGGAGTTCAATACCAGCCTAGGCAATATGGTGAAACCCCCTCTCTACTAAAAATACAAAAACTAGCCAAGTGTGGTGGCAAGTGCCTATAGTCCCAGTTACTCAAGAGGCTGAGGAGGGAGGATCACCTGAGTCGGGGAGGTTGAGGCTGCAGTGAGCCATGATAGCATCACTGCACTCCAGCCTGGGCTACAGGGCAAGTCCCTGTCTAAAAAAAAAAAAAAAAAAAGCCTAGGCCGCATACCAACAAATTCCTATTCTGTTAGGATTGGTGAGAGCTGGGCTTCTGGATTGTTTAACGAGCTCCTCAGGTGAATCTGATGTGCATCTACGTTTGAGACCCACTAGTCTAGCTCTGGTTGTTGGTAGAATGGGGGAACAAGGGGTAATCTCTCTGAAGGTCTTCTAGAGGAGGGTTTCTCAGACGTTGATGTGCATGAGTCCCCTGGGGATTTTGCTGAAGTGCAGCGTCTGATTCAGTGGTTCTGGGGTGAGGCCTGGTATTTTTTTGCATTTGTAACAAGCTCCTAGGTGACGATGATGCTGGTGCCACTGGCCTGTGACCTACATGTGGAGTATCAAGGCTCTCAAGGGCAGATGGTGGTCTTATCCATGGTAGACAAAGTGGAGTTTTGGAAAGGAGCAAGTGAATGTGTAAGATGACTGCTCCAGATACATAGAGTTCAATGAGGATGAGCTGGGGATGAATGAGGAGCAGGAGTGCCACTGATTTGTGAATTAGCTTCTGGGTGTGTATCAAACAGGCAGGCTTGTGGTTTAGCTAAAAAACATATTAAGGGCCTGGCGCAGTGGCTCACACCTGTAATCCCAGCACTTTGGGAGGCTGAGGCGGGAGGATTGCTTGAGTCCAGGAGTTCGAGACCAGCCTGGGCAACATGGTGAAACCCTGTCTCTACAGAAAAAAAAAGTACAAAAATTAGCCGAGCATGGTGGCATGTGCCTGTAGTCCCTGCTACTCGAGGGGCTGAGGCAGGAAGATCACTTGAGCCAGAAAGGTCGAGGCTGCAGTGAGCCACGATCACACCATTGCACTCCAGCCTGGGTGACAGAGTGAGATGCTGTCTCAAACAAACAACCCTGCAAAGCTCACTGAATTAGAGATTATTAGCAAATAAAATCGTGTGGATTTTGCTCAAGTATGCCTGAATTTCTAGACTTTGTGCTTTATAATAAGGGGCTTAGCCCAGTGGAATACAAGCTAAACTGGCCCACATCTTACTTTTCTGTTGCCTTTCCAAATCCTTCTCATCCTACAGAGTCCACCTCAGGTCCCAGACCTCCACCAGCTCCCCAGAGCTGAATTCCACCTTTTCTACCACCGCCCCTCACCAGGGTAAAGTACTTCGGAGCCCTTGATCCATCCTGTGCTGCATATTGGGTCACCTGTCTCAACTGTTTTTCTGCCCATACGTCCAGCTTGCTCCCTGGACCTGGCGGACTCTTCCCCTGGCAACATCCTGGGGGAAGAACTGAAACTCTAATCTTTGAACAGTGGAACAGCAGGTAGTATGGCTCAGTAGTTAAGGAATTGGACGCTCATGAGTTTAAATCTCATTCCCATCTCTTCTAGCTCCTCTAACCTTCTCACCTGTCACGTGGTAATCGTGATACCTTTCTCCCAAGTCTGCAATGAGGTTACAAGCAGCACCTGGCACGTAGTATCAGGATCCGTAATGTATTTTCATGACAGCGTTCCCCTTCGTAGCCCTTAGGCTGGTTCTATCTTCTGCGCCTCTAGCCTCTGAGGAGTTTTTCATTCCCTCTTGCTGGTTGGAGGTGGCTCTGATTCGTGTTTGTTTGCCCAATATCTGGTGTGCAGGGGAGGTGGGGTTGGGGGTCTTCTAAGCGGACCGCTCAGGTTTGATCGTTGTGCTTGCAGTTCTGGAGGCGACCTGCAGATGGCGTGCGCGTCCTTGGGAGGCGTTCCGTCCTCCCAGAGATGGAACGAAGCTGGGCTGTCACCAGGTGTCTGGAATGCAGAGCTTTGGTTTTCAACTGATGCCGTTAGCTGCTTCTCTTGGCTGGGTCCTGGGTGTGGGGGCTGAGATGAGCATTTCTTCATAAGCCTAGGAATACCGAGGCGTACGGAATCTCTGCCCCTCCCCTCTCACGGTGCCGACCCGGGAATCTAGTTATTCATGCGAGGGACTCCTCTGCATCCCTGATGCACTCTAGGTGCTCAGAGAGAATTTGTGGGATGAGTTGCTATTCGGAAGATGCTTCTATGAAAGGTCATGCATCCCAGGTGCGGCCTCACCGGGGCCCAAGCTGATAGGTATCAGCTGCCTGCATGCACAAACTCCTCCCTCCCTCTCCAGCCCTTCCCAGTTCCTCCTCTCAGCTGCTAGGGAGCGGTGGGTCCCAGACTCACCTTCCTTCCAGGTTCCTGATCCACAGCTCAGCCTCAATTGCAGTGCTCAAGAGCCCCCTGTGCACTTCTTAGGTGCACTTCCTTTTCACCCAGGGGCCAGTCACCTGCTTCTGCCTCTCCAAACCTTCAAGTCCCTGGAGGTCCATCTCACCTGTCACCTCCTGTGATGCCCTCTGGACCCTCTCATCAGAAACCAGGCCTCTGGACACCCACGGCACCTTGCCTGCTCCTCCGTGTGGACGCCTTTTCTTCCACTTGGCTGACTCCTTGGAAGCCAGGTGAGGTACCTGATGTGCTGACCTGGTTCTCTTTGGCTGAGCTCCATTCCCTCTCCTTCATGAGCTTCTCTCACTCCTCACCTCCGACGACTTCTCTTCTTCTCCCTCTGACCTCATCTGGTCCTAAGAGTCAGCCCAGAACTTTAGGCCTTGGCCTGGTGCCCCAGCTATAATCTCTTCTTCCCCACTCCCAATAGGCACCTCTTTCACAACTGTGGGCTAGTGGTCTTGTTACAAGTCCTGGCCCCCTGGCTACCCTGCACTCTCTTGGAGGAAAGAAGCCAGTAGGCAACCTCTCCCGTATCCCAGGCTCCCCAGCGCTTGGTGAGCCAAGGTTGCCTCATTCCATCTGCTACAAGCTTCCCTCCGTTTACAGGTAAGGACACTGTGGGTCAGAGGGGTTTAGGAGTTTGCACGAAGCCACCGACCTAGTTCCCCTTGTGGGCCCAGCACAGCTCTGAGAACAGAACAGGAGGCACCGTGGCTAAATGCAAGCCTTTAAAAGTCTTAGAGCACTGAGCCAAAGCCCAGGCTTCTCACAAAGTCTCTTTATGAGAGACAGACGGCCTGGGATTGGGGTCTCTCCTCCCTCCCCGCTGGCCTTCGCCAGATGGGAAAAAAGCCACCACATAGAAACATAACCTTTATTGCACACGGCGCTGAGTCTTTTTTCATAGAAAAAGGTATTAACACATAAGCATCTGCAAATTGAAGCAACTCCTGGTTTTCTTGGAACAGTAAAATCGCATGCAGTGTCTCTGAGTTGGGATTTTGGTCTTTGTCAAAACCACCTAGACTGGGGGGAAGGTGAGGAGGAGGGAAAAAAATTGCTGAGTCTTTGTGCCTCTGTCTCAAAATAGGGTGAGAGAAATATATAGATATATAGCTCGTGGACGCGTTCCTATCTGTCTATATATGTATATATATCTCCACACATATTTTGTGGGGTGGGGGATTTGACTTGTACTGTCAAATTCTTTGTGCCCTGGCTTCATGGAGAAGAAGAAAATAGTTTCATTTGTACAAAAGAGTTCTATGTACAGGCGTTCATGATTGGGGGTTTTTGTTTTGTCGTTGGTTGGTTTTTGTCTGTCAGTTGAATATAAATAATGCAGAAAAACAGCCGAGCTGGCGTGTGGGGCTGCGGCACGGCGCGGTCCAGGCGTGGCTGCTCTTCCTGCCGGCCCTACACCAGGGTGTAGGATTTGGAGTAGGCCCCGGCCCCCTGCTTCTGAGACCTCCCTACCCCCGACGTGCTCATCTCGAGAAGCGAGTCCCTGGAGCCCCCCATTTTGGTGTGTGGGCCCCCGGCTCGTGGAGGCTCGGTGCTGGGGGCCGGAGGGGCAGCGCTGGGGGCGGTGGGGGGCTCAGCAGGGGTGGGGCCGGGGGCTGGGGGGGCTGTGCTGGCTGGGGGGGCTGGCATGGCCAGAGTCCTCTGAGGTAAGGTGGCTGTGGAGGCGGCAGCGGGGGTCCCTGGGTGGGGAAGGCCCAAGGGCTTGCTGGCAGGGTCCAGGGTCAGGTGGCGAGCCTGGGTGTGGTAGGTTCGAGCCAGGTTCCGGATGGAGGCCTCACGGGGTGGGACCACGGGGCAGGGCTCACGTCCATCTGCCTTTCGAAAGAAGGCCTCTGACTTGGCATACAGGGGCAGGTTGCAGTAGTCACCTGGAATCACAGAGGCAGAGGATGTTACAGGAGTCATAGCCCTCTGGAAGCAGCTCGTTCAGCCCCCACCCCATCCCCTACCCCCAGTCTTCTCTCTGATTTGGCATAGGGGCCCCTCCCCTGGGGGGCAATAAAGAGTAGCGGAAAGGTCGGGTACTTGGCCTTTCTGAGCCTTCGTTTCCTTATCTGTGAAATGGGGATGATCTTACTTCCCCACAGGATTATTGGGAGGAGCGAATGAGGTGAGGGAGGTAAAGTGCTTTGCTACAGTGGCTGGTGCAGATAACAGCTGCCCAGTACATGGATGCTTGTTGTTCAATGGTCACTAGAGGCTGGTCAGCTTCCGGTAGTGGAGAGCTCACTACTGCTAAGGACGAGGATGTCCTAATGGCTCTGGCTGGTGGAAAGCTTTTCTTTACCCTGAGGAGGAAAGGAATATCATTCCCTGTCGCCTCCCCACCATGGAGCCTGGTTCTGTTCTCTGAGGTCTCACAGAGTAAGGCGTCCCCCTCTTTCCCATGGCAGCCTTCCAGATGTTTGAAGTCAGCTACATGTCCCCTCTCCTCCCCCTTGGTCCCCTCTTCTCCAGGTGGAAAGTTCCTAATTTCTTTTTCTTTGAGACGGAGTCTCACTCTGTCATCCAGGCTGGAGTGCAGTGGCATGATCTCGGCTCACTGCAACCTCCGCTTCCCGAGTAGCTGGGATTACAGGCACGTGCCACCATGCCCAGCTAATTTCTGTATTTTTTTAGTAGAGACGGGGTTTTGCCATGTTGGCCAGGCTGGTCTGGAACTCCTGACCTCAGGTGATCTGCCTGCCTTGGCCTCCCAAAGTGCTGGGATTACAGGCATGAGCCGCCACGCCCAACCTAGTTCCTTATTTCTTAAACTGCCTCCATGTGACTTGCTTCTAAGACCTCCACCGCCTGACCCCCCCGTGCTCCATGGGCACCCTGCCTGCAAATGGGCCTCTTCCCCCGGGGAGCTGGGCCAGGCATTTTCCTTAGATTTTCTTATTGAATCCTCACGACAGCCCCTAGGATTGGTTAATACCTGTCTGCACTTTACAAGTGAGGAAACTGAGGTTCAGAGAGATTAAATCATTTGCCTAAATTTGCACAGCTAAAAGGGGTGGGGGTGTCATTCAGGGTCACAGTCTCCACAGTCTTTCCATTGTTCCAGGCTCTTCTTTCCATGACCCAGAGAGCCTCGCCCCCTGCCTCAATTAGCATGGCCAGTGCTAAGCAGACCAGACTGCATTGTTTGATAGTCTGGGCTTTGCACGCTGTGACCCCAGCATCTGCTGATAGACTCCCCCTGGTGATCCTAGCCCTGCCCTGCCAGCCTCTAAGGGCATATGCTCCAGCCAGGCCCCTGGGGTCAGGTGGTTCCCAGCCAGGCCAGGTCACTGCCTACTGAGAGGTATGATCATGGTGGGTGGAGCTGCCAGGATTGTTTGTTTGGGTCTGGATTAAATTCACACAGCATTGAGACCAGAGGCCCTTGGGCAGCTGACCCTGAAGGGATCTGTTTCCATCCTGGCACAGCTTCAGATTAAGGGGATGCTCACTACCGAATGAATGAGGCCTTACGACACGCTGGGGATGTATATCATTTCTAATGCCCATTATGACAATGCAAAGTAGATACTATCGTTGGCATTTTACAAATGAGAAACTTAGGGCCACAGAGGTTAAATGACTTGCCCAAGGCCACAGACATAGGAAGAGGTTAAGCCAGGATGTGGGCCCCGATCTGCCTGCTCCTAAGTCCTTGCTGTTGGTACCACCCTGCACTGCCAAGGAGCCAAGCTGGGCTGGCATGATCCTGGTGCTGGCAGGACTAGATCTAGCCAGGGCTCATGGGGCTGGGGCCAGGGGGCGGGGGGCACTGCCTGGGAGGTGGTCTGAGCACTCACTCTTGTTGGCCCGGTGAGGGATGGGCACAGCCACGTTTTTGCCCCGGTCCGCATCCTGGGGCTTGGGTGGTGAGGCGGTAAAGCGGCAGATGCCAGGCTCTGAGGGTGTGCTCATGGATGTCATGCTGTCGGCGTTCTCGTTGGTGCCTGTGGTCATCTGGTCAGAGGAACTGTCAGAGATGAAGCACTCGGTGATCTCAAACTTGGCGTGCTGCAGCTGCTCCTCCAGCTTGGCATGCTCATAGGCCCGGGCCAGCTCCTCGTAGGTGGAAGAGGCACTCTCAGTGGACACCATGCTGTTCCTTCCTTTGTCTGGGGAGTTAAGAGGAAAGGGGTGGGTTACGGGGAGAAGGGTATAAGTGAGACTGACTGAGCACTTCCCCTGCCCGTAACCCCAGCAGCCATCTGTAAGTCTGGCCATGGAGGGCACCAGGCTGAGAAGATCCCGTGAAGGTGGCAGTGGTGGCAGAAGTAGGATCTTTGGCTCATGAAGGGCAGAACATCTTTCATTCTTGAAAATAAGCAACTATCCCCTGGAACATTCAGCCCTTTCTCCAATGAACATCATGTGTACCATTTTCTCTGACAGTTTTTGGGAAAGCAAAATTAACTCCCTGACCAAGTAGAGCTCAGTGAGGTCAAGTGTTTTTGTCCCAGCTGCACAGTGGCTCAGTGACCAGCTAGACATGAAACTGACTTGTGCCTTGGGCCCCATGAGCTGGTGGGTAGAAGCTGGGAAGAATAGAAGGTGAAGGTGAATGATGGGGAACTGGGTGGAGGTGTTCAGGATGCCAGTAGGGCCTTAGGCACACCTGTGTCCTGGGACAGGCTGGCACTGTAGCTGTCACTCTCAGTGACCGTGACACCATGCTGGGAGCCCACGGTGCGCCAGTCGGAGGTAAGGGTGCGGGCGGGTGTGGAGGCCTGGCACTTGGTCAGGGTCCACTGGCTTGAGTACCGGTTCCGGGTGCTGTGGGCTGACTTCACATTCTTCCTGGACACTGGGTCTGCACAGACAGAAGCAAGAAATTGCATCCTCCAACCAAAGGCACCCAGGCTTGGGTAGCTGGCACTTACCAGAAAGGGCAGGGGGGAGCAAGGGAAGAGGCAGACACAGCCACAGAAGCACCCTTGGGAATGCTGCCTTTCCTAACCACATTGCTGTCCCCAGAGGAGAAGAGCAATCGAGTCAAGGTGTGGGGGGCAGTGGAGGGCATTCTCCCCACCCACCCCATCTTTTCCTTCCACCTGGGGGAGAATGTGATGTCCCTTCCTGCTGCCTCCTGACTGTCCATTCATTCCCTACAGTCCTTGATGTGTTCTATCCTATGTCCAGATATACAGTGCTAGAGATAGAAAGACCCTTGGAGAACACGAATACCCAATACTCTCAAAATTTCTAGGTAAGGAAACAGGCCCAGAGAGATAAAGTTGGTGATACGCCCAAGGTCACAGTTAGTAAATCTGCAATGGAGGTCTCCAGACGCTAATTCCAGTGCTTTCCATTTTTCCATTCTATTCCATGTAATGCTCCCTCCTCCCTTTTAAAAAAACACCACCTCTGTGTCATGCTATGCCCGAGCCACCCTGGGTGGGAAGAGGGCTGTCTCCCCGGGGATAACGCATACTGGTTCCTGGCCGGATGTCAGACATGTCGATGAGGGGTCCTGTGCTCTGGATGAGGGCTGGGCGGTGCAAGGAGACGCCAGTGCAGAAGCTCTGTGGGTTGACAGCTTGGCTGAACTCAGCATCTGTCACAGGGATGGTGGCCTTGTCATCTCCTGGGGAAAGAAGGACAATTACTAGGAGTCCTTTACAATTGTTTTTTAAAGCTCTTTTGGACGTGACTGAATTTCTCTGTCTTTATCCAATGTGTTTTTTGTTTGTGGATTTGTTTGTTTGTTTTTTTGAGAGAGGGTCTCACTCTGTTGCCCAGGCTTAATTGTGATCATTGCTCACGGCAGCCGCCTCAATCTCCTGGGCTCAAGCTATCCTCCTACCTCAACCTCCTGAGTAGTTGAGACTACAGGATGCGTCATCATGCCTGGCTATTTTTTTGTGTGTGTGTGTGGTAGAAATGGGATCTCACTATGTTGCCCAGGCTGGTCTCAAACTTCTGGCCTCAAGTGATCCTCCCTCCTTGGCCTCCCAAAGTGCTGGGATAACAGGCATGACCCACCACACCCAGGCTTTATCCAATGTTGAGTGACAGAAAGGCCAGCAATCCCCTCCATTGGACAGAGGAGGAAACTTAGCCCTTGAGAGAAGCCACAGTGAGTTCTAAGGTTGTTGAGTGGTTGATGGGGCTACTGCCAGAACCCTGGGCACTGCCATGAGGGCTGGTGTTTGACTTCCATGGGTTGTAGCCTGGAGAAGCACACCCAGCAGGACAGGGAGCTTGTGGCACCTGTCACTCACCCAGCTGCTTGATGCCTTCTTTGTCCTCGATGAGCAGCTGAACCCTGGGGATGTCAATGTGTAGCCGTGGGCCCTGGGGTGGCCCTTTCACAGGGGTGTCAAAGCTTCTATTGTTCTTGCTGTGGGGAGAAAGACTGGAGGTGGGTGGCTCAGCAGCCATAAGGGGTTGGGGGAGGGGGCTTTGCAGGACAGTGGTATCTTAGAAGCCTGTCTCCTATTCTGGGAGTTCGGAGTGAGGCTCCTGAGTCCCCCTCAGGAGAGAGGGGAGAAGGGAGGAGAAAGGAAGCAGCTTGGTGATACCCACCTTATCAACATTTCTGCCAAACTCTTTGCATCTGCAAAACAGTAGAGGGAGAGGAGGGCTGGGTGAGAATGAAGTTTGAACAGGATGACAATGGGAGAGGCATGGGAAACAAGGTGGAGAATTCCTTAAAATGGGGCCAGGGCTGGTCTCCTAAGAAGCAGAAGGAGAAATGTAAGGACCTACAAAACAGCCCAAAATATGACACGGTTTCACTGCTCCAAATTCAGGATTTGGCTCAAGTCTGTTTTCCTTTCTTCAAATTTTATCTAATCGAGAGAAACTTCCCAAAGCACTGGGGGCATAGCAAGTACCTCATCTGCTTCATGAATTGACTCTACTTAAACACGACACCATAACAGGCTGGAAATGGATATCAATGGAAGGTTTATCCTCAGTTATATCTTGTGGAGAGGAGAAAGTGGAGGATGTAGTAGAGGTGGTCAATGGGAAGCCCCAGATGATTAAACTCTCATATCAACCAAGAGGCTTCACTTCCTTCTCTGGGGCCTCTGTCCCCAAAAAGTCCATGGATGGATTTTGGGGCCCCTGCTTTGTCTCAGAGGAGCCTTGAATAGGATCAGGACTCTCAGGTTAGGAATTTGGAAGAGAGAAGAATTAAAGGGCCTAGTTAATTTATTAGACCCCTGATACCTGAGAATGAGCTGTCAGAATGAATCCCAATAGCTGTATGCATGCATCCAACCATCCAATTGTCTGGCTATCCATTCACCCATCCATTGATCCATCCATCCATCCATTCATTCACTGATCTAGCCATCCATCCATCTAACCATCTACCATCCAATTATCCATTCATCCATCCAACCAGCCATTAATTCATCATCCACCTATTCAACCATCCATCTGTCTATCCATCCACCCATTGATTCAACCAGTAATCCATTCAACCATTCACTCATGAATTCAACATCCATTCAATCATTCTTATATTTATATATTAAACCTTACATCCAACCACTCCTTTAGCCATTCACCGAATCATTCCACAGTTCCAATAGTTTTTCCATCCAGCCATCCATCCATCTTGTCATCCATCGATCTATCAGAATAGTCATCCATCCATCCAAGCATCTGTTCAATCATCTACCCATCTGTTCAACTATTCATATAATCATTATCTGGCCATTCAACAATCCATCAATTTATCCGTCCATCCACCCATCTATTCATTCAGCCTTTTATTCAAGCATCCTTACATCCAGCCATCTATTCAGCCATCCAACCATCCTTCTATCTATACATCCTTCCATTCAACCATTTATTCAGTGATCCATTCAACCATCCAACCATGTAACTACTCACACATCTAGTCATTCAATTATCCACCCAATCATCCATCCATCCATCCATCCATCCTTCCATCCATCCATCCATCCATCCATCCAATCATCAACCATCCATTGAACCATCTATTCATCCATTTACCCAATTCCTGAACACAATAGGGAGCATTAGTCATTCCCTCTTCTGTGCTACTATTGTCTCCTGGCTCCTCACATTAGATGATAAATTCTATAAGAGTATGCCTTGGCCATTCTTTATTGATCTCTATAGTCTTGCAGTATCTATGATGAAGCAGACTTAGTAAAAGTTTTCGAAATAAGTGAAAGTATATTTATGAAGCAACTAGTAGGTGCCAGACACTGTATTAGGCTGTGGGAAAATTGAGGTAAATCAGACCCATTCACAGTAGACTGTGGCATCAGGTAATGGAAAAAGGGGACAATATTCAAAATATTTAACACCTGACATGGTGCAGAAACTGCCCAGTTAGAACTGAGCATTGTCCTAGAGACTACCTGC
Organism: Gorilla gorilla gorilla; assembly: GCF_029281585.2. NCBI lineage: Eukaryota > Metazoa > Chordata > Mammalia > Primates > Hominidae > Gorilla > Gorilla gorilla. The sequence goes on from NC_073233.2 coordinate 125,378,046, forward strand.
AGGTCTATTCTTTAGTGGATAGGTCCTAGGAAAGTTGCAGGGACCCCGTGAGAGGGGATGAAGCATCCAGTGTGGAAAGGAGCAACATCTGTTTACCAACCAACATGGAAATGTTTAAATATTTAACAATCAACATGGCTTTACCAGTGTGTACCTCTAAATATTAGCCCTGATTAGGGCAGGCACAAAGTCTAGGGGGCACAGAGGAGGAAGTGGTGAACGAAACTTTCTGAACTAAGGAGGTTTCAGAAAGTCTGAGTGGCTGCTCCTCCTTCAAGGGGGCACAGGCACTCTGTATCATCCAGATGGTGCTGTGAGCCAGTGAAGTGGGGACAATGTGGCTGAGAGCCAACACCCCCTCCTGGAAGGCCCATAGGAAGCTCCCCCACCTCGGAGTCGCTTCAGCCGTTTCTCCTTCCTCTTCTTGCGTACGATGAAGAGCAGTGCCACCCCCAGTGTGGCCAGGATGACAGGGCAGCCAATGGTGAACAGCTTCTTCACATCATCCCCTTCACCTTGAGCAGACTTGATGGGTGGAATGGTGCCTGAATGAGGGCAAAGAGTAGAATTCGACGTCCCTTATGAGCCAGGTGCTGTGCAGAACATCTCATAGGTGGGGCAGTCCTCTGACCTCTCTTGCTGCCCTTGGGCTCTGACCTCCACCTCCTGGCACAGAACCCTGGACTTCCCCTCTGCTCCCCAAATTCTGGTCCTATCAGGACAGCCATGAACAGTTGTATAGTTTTAATATTGCATTATATTAACAACATCCTGGTACTGTTGTAGAATTAGCCTAAAGTCTCCTGGAGTTAGTCTCCCGCCTGTTGAAGTTCAGTGCTCATTCCCAGAGAGTGTATTGATGGGCTTAAATTCTGATATCCAGCTGCGGTGGGGAGAACAAAGGGTGAAGCACGGTAGGGAGAAGTCAGGGCAGTGGACCCTGGGTTCTCTTCCCCAGATGGAGACAAAAACCACTACAAACCCTACATTCTCTCCCTGCTCACCCCTCCTGGGGGCCATATCTGTTAACCCGGGGCTCCTGTGGGGAAGCATGGCAAGTTCTCCTGCTGACATAACCCTCTGCCAAGCCCTGATCCTTGCCTGTTTCAGAGCTTTGCTTAAGAGTCACCTCCTTCATGAAGCCTTCCTTGCTTGAGTCCATCCCCTTCTAATACTGCTTTTATTCTGTTTCCTTAACACATAGGTAGACTTGTGACAATGGGCTTCTATGAATTCAGCCTTCCATGTTCCTTCAATGGATGTGTGTGTGTGTGTGTGTGTGTATGTGTATGTGTGCACGTGTATATGTATCCCTATGTGACAGATGCAGTTAGGAACTGGTAGTATGCCTTTTCTGTGGATCCTGGAGTCTCCATGTTCAAAAAGATGGTGGCCACTCAACCCTCGCAGGACTCCAAGAGAGCAAGAAACAAATCAGTACAGGGTTAAGCCACCAGGTTTTGGTATTTGCGACTGCAGGATAGGTTGTCCCCTCCTGGCTAATATTCCATATCAGCAGAAAGTTCTTAGAGGTCAGGACCTCAACCACACCTCTACCTCCCTTGTCACCTCCCTGAAACAATGCACAGTGATTGAGGACTGCAGCTTCAAAGACTCTCCATCTTTGGTATTACTGACCTATGTGTCTGTCCATCTGTAGTGGCCATTGGTGCATCTGCCCACTTACCTGGCTGCAACAAACCTGATGTCCCCTTTGTCAGCCCCTTCACCTGCAGGCCAGCATTTCCCCCACCTGCATTCCTGCCTGTTTTTCTATTAGTCTGTCTCTTTATGTATCTGCCACTCTGCCCACTTCCTTCGCACCACCCTGCTCCAGCCTCTGTACCATCCCTTCCACCCTTGCGACTTACTGCCATCGTAGTCCAGGGTGGCAAACTGGGCCGTCTCATTGCCGCAGCCGGCGCTGTTGCAAGCCCTCATGCGCAGCTCGTACCACGTGGCCTCTCGCAGTTCGGTCAGAAACACCTCCCCGGAGCTGTTGGCCCGGAGGCCCTGCCAGGCCCAGGTCCCCTTGGGCCGGTACTCCAGAACGATGGCTGTGATAGGGCAGCCCCCATTGTTCCAGCCCTGCAGGTTAAGCCGAGCATGCGTGGAGTTGATGTGGGTGAAGAGGTGTTGGTCTTTGCTGAAGGAGGGCTCTGGCAGGCCGGAGGGAGAGAGAGAGGTTAGAGAGACTTGGTGGGAGGCAGGACTGGGCTGGGCTGGGCTGGAAAGGATTTCCCTGGGGCAGCTGGGATGGCAGTGGCTCCAAGAGAATACATGTTTGGCACAGATGGGGTGGGGAAGCCCCAGGGCGCAGAGGAGGAAGAGGAGGGGAGGGAGGAGAGGGAAGAAAAGGGCAGGGCCTGGAGAGAGGCCTCGGTAGAGGAGGAAGGGAGCTGGGAAGAGGCAAAGGAATGCCACCTTCGGCCACCCGGTGGGGAAGTGGAACTAGTTTTTCCTAATGGGATCCATCAGGACACTGTGGTGACGGGAAGGAGGCTGAGGCTCCTCCTCCCTTCAGTCTCCCTGCATCCCTGGACCCCTCCTTCCCCACCCCAGCCACCTTACACCGCATACCTGGCCCCTCTAGCCCACCCTCCCTGGGCCCGTCGCTCCTTCCCTGCCCCAGTGGCCTGGGCCTCACCCCGCCCGTGGGTCTTGGCCTCGATGATCTCGCTGATGCGCCCAGAGCCCACGCTGTTCTTGGCTGCCAGCTTCACCTTGTACCACGTGCCACACTTGAGGCTGTCCAGCTTGAAGGAGCGCTCGCTGGAGCTGATGAACACATCCTTCCACTCCTCGCTGTTGTCCACCGAGTACTGTAGCACGAAGCCTGCGGAGGGTAGGCCTGATTCAGGTGGGGGCAGGGCAGGGCAAGGCAGCAGAAGCCCAGCCTCGGGTACCCCAACAGGGGGCTGGGCTCCAGGCAGGGGGCAGAGTCAGGCTTTTGGTCATTGGAACGGGCATATGCTCCTTAGAAGCAAAATTGGAAGGATCAGCCCCAGTCAACTCTCTATATTAAACCAACCAATCAACAAAACACTGTGAGGGCCTGGGGTCCAGCCCCTGGGCGGGTCTGACGCTGTCACTTTGGCTCTAGTGTTAGGGGTTAGCGGCAGGTTCGGGAGGGGAGAAAACCAGAGTTGTGAGGCTCACAAGGGGTCCTGTCTAGATCTTCACTAGGGTCTAGACATGGCCCCCTGAGCAGCAGGCTCAGAAGTACCTGGGGCGTGTTAGAAAGGCAGGTCCTCAGCCCCAGCCCAGAGCGCTGAGTCAGAACTGCATTGTTACAAGGCCCCTTGGTGACGCAGATGCACACTCACACTTGGAAAGCACTGATCTAGCCCATTTGTCTACTTCGACAGATTGGGAAACCCAGACTCAGAGAGGGAAACAGCCTACTCCAGGGTCACACAGCTCACAAGTGGCACTGGAGGGGCGGGCATACTAAATCCCAGATGCCTGGGCCATTGCAGTTCCCTTGGCACTTGAGTGACTTCCTTGTGGGTCACTTGGCCCCCAGATCATTTCTGTCATTTGGAGACAAATGGCAGAAGTGGGTGAAGCCCCTTCCCTGCCCCGGGCCCAGAATTCCTTCCCCTATCTTCCCCCGCATCCAGACCCCTCCTCACCTCGGATGGAGCTGCCCCCATTGTCACCTGGAATCCAGGTCAGGGTGATGGACGAAGCTGAGGTTTTGGAGACAGTGAGGCGGGGCTGGTCCGGGGGAACTGTGAGGGGAAAGCCACCACCCCTTAGCACAAGGGTGGACCCTGTGATGGGGTGTGGGGAGTCCCCCCGTGACGGGAAGGTGCTGGCTCTCCCACACCCTCACTCCCACTCCCACTCCCCAGCTCTCCTGCCTCCTCTTCCATGTGCACCTCTGTTTCTCCAGAGGTCTGTCTCTCCCTTGGTTTGGCTTCTTCCATTCGATGACCCTCTCACGTGATGGAATCCCTACGCTTTCTCCATCCCTGTCCCCACCCGGGGTCACCTGCCTCACAGAGCCTCACCTTGCACCAGAAGGTTGACGATGATGGTGTCAAAGCCACCGGTGTTGGTGGCCGTGCATGTGTAGTAGCCGGAGTCCTCAGCCTTCACTGCACGCAGCAGCAGTGTGCCGTTGGTGTGGATGAGCCGGTGCCCATCCATGGACACTGGAATGGCCGAGTCTTCACTGCCAGGGGTGAGGATGGGGCGGGTGGGTCATGTCAAGCACCCCTTCCTCCTGAGGCCCTCCCCCCGGTGTGTGACAAAGAGAGCTGGGGGTGGAAGGAGGCTCGCCAGGGGACGCTGGGTTCTTGGGGCTTTGCTCAGCACTCCCTGGGGGTATGAGGTAACCCAGCCTCTTTAACCATCCGGGGAAGGGAGGTCCTTGGCTCCCAAGAGGGGAGCCAGGAGGCCAGGCCTGCTTGAGAGAGCAGTAGCAGCACACCCTGCAGGGCCTCTGCAGGCCTGGAGGCAACCGGGTCACCAGGCAGGAGGGCCCCAGACTCTTCTCCACAGCGCTCTTCTACTATATCCCTCTTTGGGGCTACCCCATCCCTCCACTGTCCCGACACACACCTGTCCTTGGTCCACTTCACAGCAGGGGCTGGATCTCCCACTGAATTGCAAGGCAGCCGAACATCTTTCATCCAAGGTGTTGTCACGGTGCCCCCAAAGGAGATGATCTTTGCTGGGGCTACAGGGAGGAGAGGATGAGGGCCACTCCACGTCTACCCCTGCACAATATCCTGGCCTCCTTCCTTAGGGCCCCCTGGATTTACAGTTCAAATCCTCCCTCCCCGATCTGACTTCCACCTTGGGCTTTTGGTGAGGGGTAGGTGTCAGGGAATATTGGCTGGGAGACATTGACTCAAGAAACATTGATGAAATACCAGTTATGGTCAGGATCACAAGAGGCTCTAAGGATTCAAAAAATGAGTATGATTTATTCCCTGTCCTCACGTTGATCACCATCCAAGAGGGAGACAGATACTTAAGGAAAAATTATAACAGGGCAAAATGCTATGGTAGGTGCAGGCACGAGGAAGCCTAGGGGTGCGAGGCAGGGGGAATGAATGCTGCCCATAAGTGGGCGGTGGAGGCAATGGCCGGGAATAGCATCTGGAATTGGAAGCTCTGACTTGAAGGCTAAGAAAGACTTTATAAGCAGGGAAGGAGACACATGTCAAGAAGAGGGAATAGCACTAAGCACGGACATGGAGACCTGAAGCTCATGGCAGGTGTGAGGGTTTGCAAATACTCTGGGGTAACCAAAGCTTGAGTCCAGGGGGACGGGCAGAAGTAGAATCTTGGGGGCTTTGGTGGCAGGGCCAGGAGACTGGACTCCCTCTTAGAAAGCCGCCACCAGAGGGTTATAAGAAGTGGTGTTGGCCAGGCCTGGTGGCTCACGCCTGTAATCCCAGCACTTTGGGAGGCCGTGGCAGGTGGATCACCTGAGGTTGAAGTCAGAAGTTCAAGACCAGCCTGGCCAACATGGCAGAACCCTGTCTCTCTACTAGAAATACAAAAAATTAGCCGGGTACAATGGCAGGTGCCTGTAACCCCAGCTACTCGGGAGGCTGAGGCGAGAGAATCACTTGAACCTGGGAGGTGGAGGTTGCAGTGAGCCGAGATCATGCCACTGCACTCCAGGCTGGGTGACAGAGAAAGACTCTGTCTCAAAAAAAAAAAAAAAAAAAAAAAAAAAGGAGTGGTGTCCTCAGCCGATTTCAGATGCATCCTGGCTGCTTGCAGAGGATAGTTTGGTGGAGGGGGTCCCGGAGGACACAGACCATGACAGGATGGTGGCCAGAATGTAGGCTGGAGGTGATGTGTAGCAGTGGGGAGATGAGGGGCTCAGAGCAAGAGCTGACAAAACTTAGGGTCTGGCTGGTTTGGGGGAAGAGAGCGGGGAGGGAAGGATGGCTCCCAGGATTCTGGCTGGGCCACCGAGGTGAGTGATGGCACCCTCATGGGAACAGGGCACACTGAAGGAGGGGCAGGCTTGGCAGGAAGGACCGGATGGCTTCATCTCATACTGAGTCCACAGTGCAGCCACAGCTGTAGCTGGACCACAGGTGGGTGCGTGTTCTGGAGCACCAGAGAGATGCCTGGACCAAAGATGCTGATCTGGGAGTCAGCAGGCATGATGAGGCCACAGGAGGGGATGCAGACTGACAGGGAAGTGACCAACTCTAGGATCAGCATGCACAGGCACAGAAGAGAGGACGGGAGTGTCCCAAGGGTGGTGGCGGAGGACTGGGTCAGCAGCATCACAGAAGGCGCGGGGCCACAGGTGCCCAGAATGTGGTGGGTGGGTAAATGCATCTAGTGCCTGGGAGATCGCCAGGCCCAGATTTAAAGGAACCAAGTGCCCAAGTGTCTCAGAGAGTAGAGCAGGCCCATGGAGCTGGGGCCCTTCTTGGGGTGGAGGGAGAGTGAGAGCGAGGGAGCAGCTGAGAGGTTCAGGTGCAGGGTGTGGGGGTGGGCTCCTGTGCTGGTCGTGCCGGGTGCCAAGGGGCTCTCAGAGCAGGGGAGTTCTGGGGTCTGCTTGGAGCAGTGGGGGCACCAGACAGGCCCGGCAGAGGGGCCCACATGAAGACGGCCTTCATGGGGGGGCAGTGAGAAGCCTGGGGGCTTTGTGGGGGTTCTCCGAGTTTCTCCAGAGATCAGGTTCCAGACCTGGTTTTGCCACAGGCTGGGGTTGGCTCCCTGAATCTCTGTGTCTCAGGGTGTGTGTGCATATGTGTGTGTATGTGTGGGTGTGTATGTGCATCTGCATGTGAGTGTGTGGATGTGTGTGTATGCATGTGTTAGTGTATGTGTGTGTAGATGCGTGTTTGTGCACATGCATGTGAGTGTGCATGTTAGTGTGTATGTGCATGTGAGTGTGCACGTGTATGCATGTGTGTATGCATGTGTATGTGCATGTGCATATGCGTGTATACATGTAGTGTGTATAGTGTGTATGCGTGTGCATGTGTGCATGTATTAGTGTGTCTAGTGTGTGTGCGCGTGTGTGTATGTGTGTGCATATGTGTGTGCATGTATTAGTGTGTAGTGTGTATGTGTGTGTATATGTGTGTGCATGTGTGTATGCATTAGTGTGTATAGTGTGTATGTGTATATATGTGTGTGCATATGTGTATGCATGTATTAGTGTGTATAGTGTGTGTATGCGTGTGCATGTGTGTGCATGTATTAGTGTGTAGTGTGTATATATGTGTGTGCGTGTGTGTATGCATGTATTAGTGTGTATAGTGTGTGTATGCACATTAGTATGTGTATGTGCGTAAGTGTATGAGTGTGGGTCTGTGTGTATAAGTGTGTGGGTGTGCATATGCATGTGTTCGTGCGTGTGCACATGTATGTGAGTGTGCAGTGTGTGTGTGCGTGTGTGTGTATGGGGGAAGGGGGCAGGAGTGGTTGTCTTTCCCACCTCACAGGGCAGCTGTGAGGTGACGCTGTGTGAATGTGTTCTAGGAAGTCCACAGCTCTCTAGGACCGTGTTTATTTAATGCCCCCAGGAAAGAGGCCAGCCTTCTGCAAAGATGCCCAGCCCTCACACTCCTGCCTCTGGGCCAGTGCCAGCTGTTCTGGAAGGGTGATAGGTTCTAGGCCCCTTCCCTTCCTGAAGAAGAGGTTGGCGGTAGGGGTTAGGGGGTGGTAGGAGGTGCTGAGGCTGTGTGGAAAGAGCCCTGACTTGGCGCTGGGAGAGCTAGCTCACTCCTTCCCGGTTGTCTTTGCAGCCCATGCCACTCCTGCCTCAGGTTGCTCAGCTGTGGAATGGGTCAACAAGCCCTGCTGGCAGGGCAGGTGGAAGCCCCTGGCCCACCGTAGGCCCTCGATCAGATGCTGGCTGGCTCTGAGCCCGCGGCAGGGTAGGGCTGGGGCTCTCGTGTTTGGGCCAAGAGAAGCTTGAGTAGCCCCGGTAGGGTGGCCAGGCTGCGCAGGCACCACCTCCTCTTGTCTGGGCTGCGGTGGGTAAGAGAGTGGGGGAGTGAGGAGGGGCCCAGGGAGGCCCAGCGGCAAGTAGAGGACCTGCGGTCCTGGGCTAGTTGTGGCCGGTTCCTACGCCCCAGGGAGAGGCAGACGCTCAGCCTTGCAGCTCTACCTGCGCGGCTGCTGCGGCTTGCCCTGGGGATGAGGCCTTGGAAGTGTCATTCCTCTGAAAAGTGGGGGTGTAACCCCCATGGCACACTCATGTCCCGGTCAGAGATTCAGTGGGGCACTCCCTAAGAGGGTCTGATTCTAGCCCAGAGCCTCCTTCACAGCACACGCTCTGTAAAGGTCTGCGGATCGCAGGAATCCGCCATCGCTGGAATCACCCCTGCCCGGTGTCCAGTTCAGCACGGGGGCTCTCCTTTGAGCCTCAGCTGCTCTGTGGAAGCAGCACACCCGGCTGTAGCCACCTCTGGAGGAGCGGAGCATTGGGACAAAGGCCCGGCTTTGAATTGGGGGTAGAGGCGACTCCCCTTTTTTCAAGCTGGGAGTAGGGTTTGGAGTCGGGAACTGAGTGCACCCTGTCCACCCGCCCCAGGCAAGAGCTGGAGGAAGCCTGTTGTGAGGCTTTGCTGGAGTCAGGGGGCAGCAGAGGCCCAGTCTTGGTGTGTGCGGGAGGCAGGCAGGTGGCCAGTTCCTCACAGCCAGGTGGCAGATAAAGCGGAGCAGGCAGAGACCCTGTCTGGGGAGAACCAGGATTCTGTAAGGGAGCTTTTGGAAGTGTTTGCCCCTCTGCCACAGCCTCAGGCTTCTCACCCTTGCCAGCAGGCTCGATGGTCACCTTCTCGCTGCTGTTGCCCCGGCCGGCAGAGGTGACGGCGGCCACCCACAGCAGATACTGCTGACCGCGGTTTAGGTGGGCGATCCGGTAGAAGAGCTGCTCTGGACTTGTCTCGTACTCGCTGGGAGCCTGCGGGGCAGAGGCAAAGAGGCTCTAAGAAGCAGAACTGGGGCCCTCCAGCGTCCAAATCTTCCTCAGTGCCTGGGGCTCAGAGGAGAGGATGGCGGGGTCGAGTGGGAGGCAGGATTCTGTCCTATTTGCCCTTTCCAAGTTTTAGAGATGCAGCGGACAGAGTGTGCCCTGGGCTTGGTCCCTGGGAGCTGATGGGCCTGCCTCGTGGTGTTGCTGGGTCAGCCTCAGTTTACCTCTTTAACTGATCCACGCTCTGGCAGCTGTGGCTCAGGCCAGGGGATGTGAGTACTTTAGGTGAGGGACGGGGTAGCCAGGAGAAGGGAGAATGGGGGACAGGGGGTCCCAGGAAAGCCCTGAGGAAAGAGTCTTCAGGAAGAAGGCAAATGACTGCCTCTACCTGATGAGGGTTGGAGACAGGCTCCTGCAGCCTGCCCTGGCTCCCAGTCACCTCCTAGCCCTGCCGTCTAATTACCACTCCTGCATTTTGCAGGCAGCATGCCCGCCTGTCCAGGGGGGAGGGGGCGGGAGAAGGAACTATGAAAGCTTTACTGGGTAGCACTTTATTAATGATTATTAGTGGTATAGATCACCATATATATTTGTAGGTTATACAAATCTATAAAATTTTTTTTAACAAAATGACAGTTTTGACAAGTTGCCAACAAAACAATATCGGATCCCAGTGGTTTTACCAGTTGCTTTGATGAAAAGATTATGTTGCCTTGGAAACCAGAGGCTCAGATATTGAAATGAATTTGAGAAGGAGCTTTTGATAAGCGCTAGTTTGCAGACCTCCTGTCAGCCTCTTCCCTGGCACGGGCGGGATGGGGCTGACTTTCATTTTATTTTATTTTTTGGTCAGCTGCAGGGAAGGGAGAGGAGGACAGCACAAGGGCCCCTTTGAAAACAGAGCGGAAGTCCAGGGAGGGAGAGCAGCCCCAGAACAGATGGGGGCCCGAGGCCAGAGGGAGCTAATAATTAGTTATCTCTGCAGTCACAGGATCTTGCACACACACGCTCACAGGCACACACACATGTAGACGCATGCACACATGCTGAGGAACAGACCTCCAGGCATGTATGGGCACAGAGGGACATTCTTCATGCCCCATAGTGGGGCTGAGAGGCCCAATAACTTATAACAGGAGGAGACATCCTTTTTGGCCCCAGGCCATCTGCAGGGAAATGTTAGGGGAAAAGGCACAGGCATCTCTGCAACACACACACAGAGCTCCCTGGCATATTCCTCCTGCCTCCCTCGTGGGGGTCTGGCCTTGAATCCAGGAGGTCCAGGGGAGCAGGTGCAGAGCCACCCTTGAGCCCTGGTGGTTGGGAAGCCCTTTCAGGCCACAGTACCCTAGGACTGGTGTGCATATCTGTTGTTGATATATGCTTGAAGTGTGGGGTAGTGTAGTGGCTTCAACACCCTCCTGCCCTTCCTCCTGGGCATACAGCCCGTAAGGTTGCCCATAGTTTCTGGATGCTGTTTTCTCTCTTGCCAACTAGGGAAGCAATACAGCTCTGCCCAACCTGTGTGTGACTGAGGCACAAGGAGGCAGGGGTGTGCACGTCCTTTGTAAACTAGGACATATTCTTCTCCGGGCTTGTTTTTGGTGACAGTACAGGAACGTATGTGTTTCTATGTACATGTGCATGTGTGGAGAACAGCTGAGTGTATGTGCTTGTGTGCATCAGTGTATACCTGAGTGTATATTTGTGCCTACACAGGCAGGGCAAGAAAGTTTGGCCTCTTCTTGTAGGTATTAGCATCCAACCCAGATACTGGGCGCTTTCCTTTTAACCTGGACACCCCGTGAATCTCCTGAAATCATGTTCAAAAGCACACAGACATATCCCCAAATAAAGTTCCAGTGGATCAAAGGTTTTTGAAAAAAGGCAAGCTATGAAAGAAGAAACTATAGGTAAATATTTACCCATTTTTCTAATCATAAAAATCAAGGCAAAATCATAAATGGAAATGATTGATAATTCAGCTTCTGTAAAAAGAAAAACTATGGTACAACAAAAACAGAATCAAAGGCTGGGCATACTGGCTCACACCTGTAATCCCAGCACTGTGGGAGGCCAAGGCAGGTGGATCACCTGAGATCAGGAATTTGAGACCAGCCTGACTAACATGGTGAAATCTCCTCTCTACTAAAAATACAAAATTAGCCAGGCGTGGTGGTGCATGCCTATAATCCCAGTTACTTGGGAGGCTGAGGCAGGAGAATCGCTTGAACCTGGGAGGTAGAGGCTGCAGTGAGCTGAGATTGTGCCATTGCACTCCAGCCTGGGCAATAAGAGTGAAACTCTGTCTCAAAACAAAAACAAACAAAAACAAAAACAAAAAACCAGAATCAATAGGCAAGCAATGAATTGGCAGATACTTGCAACTTATATGACAGAAAATGGCTATTATCCTTAATATGTAAAGAACACTTATAAATCAATAAGAAAAATATGAGAAACCCAAATAGAAACCTGGACAAAGGACGTAAATTGACAATTACCCAAAGAAAAAAATATAGCTAATAAACATATAAAACCTAACTAGTAACCAAAGAAAGGTACTTTAAAATAAGGCACATTTATAAAAAATCCATCTAACAAAAATAAAGCAGAACAAAACAGAAAACAAATGTGGGATCAGCATAGGTGCAAAGGACAATACTGTTGGCCACTCACCCTGCTGGTAGAAACATACATGGGTGCAAATGCTCCGAAGGGCAATTTGTAAGTCTGTATGCAGAACTTTAAGAATACTTACTCTTTGTGACCCAGGAATTCCTATAGAAATTTACCCTAAGAAAATATTAAAATATGTGCATAAAGACTTCTGTGAAGGATGTTCACTGAGACGTAATTTATAATGGTGAAAATTTCAAAGACACATTAAATACAGAATAATGGGAGACTGGTTAAATAGATTCTGTATAAACAGCCATTCAAGATCATGTTTTAGGTCAGGTGCAGTGGTGGCTCATGCCTATAATCCCAGCACTTTGGGAGGCTGAGGAGGGGCGGATCACTGAGGTCAGGAGTTCGAGACCAGCCTGGCCAACATGGTGAAACCCTGCCTCTACAAAAATACAAATATTAGCCAGGCGTGGTGATGTGTGCCTGTAATCTCAGCTCCTTGGGAGGCTGAGGCAGGAGAATCACTTGAACCCAGGAGGTGGAGGTTACAGCGAGCCGAGATGGTGCCACTGCACTCCAGCCTGGGTGACAGAGCAGGGCTCCATCACATACACACGAAAAAATGTTTTAGAAGAATATCTGATGGTGTAGGAAAGCACCAACAGGTATTCCATGAAAAAAGCAGATTGCATTATGTTATGTATAATATTATTTTAATTTGGTTTAATGAAACACCTCAAAACCTGTACTATATGTACAGATCAAAGACTGGAAGACTATATACCAGTGTTTATCTGTAGGAAGTACAAGTAATTTTTACTTTCCTCTCTATTCTTTTATATGTTTTACAGATTTTCTATAATAAAATTGCATTATCTTTATAATCAGTGAAAAATGTATTATATTATTAGTAAAATGTCTACCAGGATTCAGTGTAGCTGTGGCCATCCCCAGGGATAGCTTCCCTAGAGCCAAGGCCATACACAGTCTTTTCTGAGGATGCCACAGGTATGGTTCATCCGCTCCCGCCAGCATGTGTGAGCACACACAGTCTCAGGTATCTGCCTATAATTCCAGGCTCATGCCACAGTTTTGCACTGTCACTGATATGCGCGTGTGCCCTCACCCCTAGCACCCTCTCCCAGAGCTGTCTTTCATAAATGAGTTTGTGTTGAAATTGTTTGGAATTTGGAATATATTTGTGCAAAGTGATCATGTCACACACAGTGGTTAGGTCCCCAGGTCCCTCACTAAGTTCAGTTTCCCCCCAACCTTTGACCCCAGTCCCCCTACAGGGCTGAACTGAAGTTCTCATCACATCAGCAGGACTTGTGTGATACTGTCTGATGGCAAATCGCAAGACATGAAGAAGATGGAGGGAGGGTCCCAATGTCTCCACCAGCAGGAGGAGGGAACGGGGACCAGGAGCTCTGTTCCGGAGCCCAGGAGAGGAGCCTGAAGCCTGAGTTAGTGAGGAGGCGTGGCTCCCGGACACCAACCTTGGAAAGACTTCATTATCAGAGGAGGAAATGACTGCAAAAGTCCAGGCTAGAGAATGACTACCCTCTCCCACCAATTAAGGAACGGAAGCTTGCCCAATATCTGAGGCTATAGAATTGCTAGGCTGCTACCGATTCATTCTTCGAATGTGTATTCCATGACCAGGATGTTCCAGGCACAGTGTTCAGCCTCTGGGGACCCAAAGATGAAAAGATGCTGCCCCTGTCCTCGTGGGGGCCTCAGAAACCAGGGTGGGAGACAGATATGTGAACAGTGACTGCCTTCAAATGCATTCAGTGTCTGACGGGAGTGAGGAATATGCCACGGGAAGAAGCCACGGGGCAAAGGTGTGGAGGTGTGGAGAGGCACAGTATTGTCCAGAACTGTGAACAGCTTAGTGTCCTGAGAGCCTAGAATGTGTGTGTGTGTGGGGGGGTGGGTAGAGTCGGGGGGAGACGGGAAAACAGAGCAGAACACATGGCTGAAAGCATTGCCCAAAACACACCAAGTGTCTGTGCTGATGTGGAGTCACTGGAACTCTTATCCCCTGTGAGTGGGGGTGTGATTGGCATGAGTACCCAACAATAGCAGGCTGTTCTCAGTGAACACCTGCAAACTCTGTGACCTAGCGCTTCCTCTCCTAGGCGTACACCTGGCAGAGATCCATGCCCATGAGCACCCAGAGACACATACAGGAATGTTCACAGCAGCACCATTTGAAGAGTTCCAAACTGAAAACTGCCCCAAAGCCTTCCATCAATGAATACTAACGGCTAGCCCAATGGATTAATAATTGTAACATATGCACACAAAAGCTATACAGAAGAATGAATGAGCTATAACCACGTACAACAATGTGAATGAAATTCAGGAATTCAAAATAATGTTGGGTAAAAGAAGCTGGACAAATGGTATGATTCCATTTATACAAAGTACAAAAAGAAGCAGCACTAATCTATGCTACTGAGGTCAGGATGATGGTTACCCGGGAGGAGGCGCAGGCGGGGGCTGGAAGGGGGCATGGGGATTCAGGGTGTCGTAATGTCCTGTTCTGTGCTCTGGGCGCTGCTGCTTGGGTGGGTTGTGAAAATTCGCGGAGGTCTACAGTGATGACGTTTGTGCACTTTGCTGCATGTGAGGTAGTGGCCGTGAGGATGGAGTGGGGGGCCGCAGTCAGTGGGCTTCCCCTCTGGTAATAGAACTCTGGCCTCACTGGCGGGGAGCTGGGCCGCCTACCACTCAGAGGGTAATTCAGAAAGACCACAGGAAAGCAGAGAATATAGGAGGAGATGATGACACAATTACTGAGCAATTTCAGGGCAGCTTTCCTGGTGGCCATAAGCTTATCTGCAGATCTCAGGCTGATGCCCAGTTGTTGATGGAGGGAGGAGCAGGCCTCCTGCTCCTGCTTCTGCTCCTTGCTTCCGCTCCTTGCTTCCAGCCCTGGGCAAATCTTCCTGACAGTACTTCTGCCCCTCTAGTGTGCTCCCCTCTGCCACCCACCTCCACTAGACTGGAAGCCCCTTGAGGGCAGGTATCTGCTCCTGCTCCCGTACCTAGAACAGGCATTCTCTATAGTAGTCACTCAGCAGGACTTGGTGGTTGACTGGCTGGAGATGATGAAAGAGGCAGAGGGGAAAATGCATATGATGGGATATAGGTGCATATCCCACTGCACCCATCCCCATCCTCCCTTCCCTCTCTGTGGGGCCCCTCCGAGCATCAGTGGAAGTGCGGCTAGCCCCTTGCCCTGTGTCTTTCCTGGGGGCTGCCCCCTCTGCTCCCAGGGTTAGGGCAGATATCGCAGCCTCTCAATCCTCTCCTCTCGCCTGAGCCCAGGCCCTGGTCGAGAGACGCCTGTGCCTTCTCTCGGCTTTCCCCCGTCTTTCCTCCTCCCTCAGCTTGCTCCATGTGGAGGCGCTCATGCAGGGCAGAGCTCCAACAGCACCTCCAAGCCCAGACCAACCACGTTGAAAGATGGTTCATTCCCAGAGGGCACAGACCAGCCTGGGGACCTGCTGGGAGCTTCCTCTGAGCCAGAGCAGAAGAGCTGAGGCTGACCTCCCTTCTACCCTGTCTGGTTGGGCATAGCCCACCTGACTCAAAGGAGCCCCCAGTGTTTGTGACAATCTTGTGGCCTCTGGAACAGAGGACTGACCCAAGATGGACACTGAGTAAGGCTTCGGCCACTCTGGGTGGCCAGTCCCCATTCTTATCTATGAATCTAGGCAGAAGCTCAGATACAGGCAGCCTCAGGGTTTGGCCTGGAAGCCGGCTGATGTACAAGGTCCCTTTTCTTTTCTTCCATCCCCTTCATCATCTGGCCCTGAACTCACTTACCGGCTGGCCAGACCCGGGGCTGGAACAGAAGATGGTGTACTTGCGGATCACCCCGTTGGGCTTGGTAGGGGGGAGCCAAGACACAACCACACTGCTAGCTGATGAAGGGACAGCTTTGATGCCAGCAGGGGGACCTGGAACTGAGCAGGGAAAAGGCCTGGTCAGTTGAGAGAAAGCAGGAGCACAGCCTTTGGGGAAAATGACAGAGTTGGGAGAGGGAGGCAGATCAATCTGGGAGAGCTTCTTGGAGGTGGCATCCTTGAGCTGTGGTTTAGAAGGGGAGGGTCCATCCAGCATGGTAAACAGGTGGGAGGAGAAAATGATCATTTTGGAATTGTAACAAAGTCTCTGAAATGGAGGCCTTTGGAGTGCCAGCTTCAGAACTGTTTGGCCAGAACCAAGGACTTAGGATAGGCAAAAGAGAAACAGAACCTATGAGGAATTCATCTTGATCCCTCTGACCTTAACCCCTGACCCTCACCCCCTTACTAACTGTAAGCATGTATTTAGGGGGAAAATACCCAGCACCTGTCACTTCTTTTTGGCCTGTGAGTTTCTTGAAGCTGGGACCACAACCTGTTTTCTGGCATGAGCCCAGGGCATTGCCCTTGGAGTGCTGGCTGGGCCCTTTCTGGAAGAAAGTCTACCTTGGAAGTCACTAGGAAATCCATCCTAAGTGGATTCCAACTCTTATGGACTCTGATGTCCCCTTGCCCTCCTCTCTCGGCCTGTCTCTCCTAACTGGGACCCCAGGACTCTGCCTGGGAGACTGGAAGCTTCCTGTTCTCAGCTCACACTCCCTATCCTCATCTCTCCATTGTATGGTTGTGTACTTGTTTCCTTTCTAGAAACTTTTATGATCTTTTGAGGACAGTGATAGCATCCCATTCAATTTATTTTACCTCTCTGAGCCTCCGTTTCCCTATCTATACAATGGAGATAGGAACTCTATTAAAAGGTTGTATTGAGAATTAGTGCTAATTAAAGTACTGGGCAGGTGCGGTGGCTCATGCCTGTAATCCCAGCACTTTGGGAGGCCAAGGCGGGCGGATCCCCTGAGGTCAGGAGTTTGAGACCAGCCTGGTGAAACCCTGTCTCTATAAAAAATACAAAAATTAGCCAGGCATGGTGGTGTGCGCTTGTTTTCCCAGCTACTAGGGAGGCTGAGGCAGGAGAATCACTTGAACCCAGGAGGCGGAGGTTGCAGTGGGCTGAGATCACGCCATTGCACTCCAGCCAGGGCAACAGAGCAAGACTCCGTCTCAAAAAAAAAAAAAAAATAATAAAGCACCTAGCACAGTGCCTATTGCATAAGACACTCAATAAATTGTAACGATTATTATTTTTGCATTCTGTCTCTCAACTCTCAGCTGATGGCACCTACCTCAATGTTTTCTTTCCTAGTCAATCATTTGGGGCTAAATAAAATAACTAGATACAGCGTCATCATCCTTCTGGGGGCCTGAGTCCAGAACCTGGGAATTGTTCTTGACTCCACCTGTCCTCCCTGCTACACAGCCCTGTGTGTCACTTCTGCTGGATATCTCTGCAGCTGTGGGGTAAACGAGTCCATGGATGGCCACTGGGGTAAGTGCACTAATTGGAGTGTTCAAATCTCTATCCTTGCATACTTTTTTCCTATCAGTTATTGAAAGAGGTGTGTCAAAATCTTCCACTGTGGTTGTGAATTTGTCTCTTTCTCCATGTAATTCATCAGTTTTTGTTTTTTATATTTTGAGGCGATATTATTGAGTACATTCAAATTTAGAATTGTTTTATTTGCCTAGTAAATTGAGTCTTTTATCAGAACAAAGTGTTTCTCTTTATCTCTACAAATTCTTTTTGCCTTATAATATGTCTGACACTAATATTCCAGTTTTCTATTAGACAGTTTGAATGATACATCTTATTTTTTCCATTCGTGTTGAACCTTTCTATACCCTTATGTTTTAGACATCTCCTGTAAACAGTACATATTTGGGTATTGTTTTCCACCTACCATTCTGACAGTCTTTATCTTTTAATTGGAGGATTTAGTTAATTTATCTTTAATGCAATTATTGTTATATTCGGGTTTAAATATACCATCTTATTAAATACTTTCTATTTGTCTCATCTATCCTATCCCCATTTTTCTTTTTCTTTTCTTTTGTGGCTTCTTTAATTAAGTCAAATAAAAAATATTCTATTTTCCTCCCTCTATTAGCTTGACTGTTACACAGTCTTTCACCACTTTTAGTGGTTCCACAATAGATTACAACATGAATCTTTAGTTTACCAAAGTCTAATATCAATGGGCACTTTTCTTCTCAGACAATGCAATGACCTTAGAGCTTCCATTTACCCTGTCCCAACCTTGCCATTGTTGTGTATCTTATTTCACTTTATTTTCATTTTTTTTGAGACAGACTCTCACTCTGTCGCTCAGGCTGAAGTGCAGTGGTGTGCTCACTCACTGCAACCTCCACTTCCCGGGTTCCAGCAATTCTCCTGCCTCAGCCTCCTAAGTAACTGAGACTATGGGCACCCACCATGATGCCAGGTTAATTTTTGTATTTTTAGTAGAGACGGGGTTTCACCATGTTGGCCAGGCTGGTCTCAAACTCTTGACCTCAAGTGACCCACCGGCCTCGGCCTCCCAAAGTGCTGGGACTACAGGCTTGAGCCACCATGTCCAACCCCATTGTCGTTTATTTTAATTCTGTATATACATCATCATCATCATTGCTGTTTTATGCAGCCAACATTAATTTAGATTTACCCATACATTCAGCATTTAATTGCTCTGCCTTTACTCGTTGCATCATTGAGCTTCCTCCTACAATCATTTTCCTTCTAGTTAAAGAATATCCTCTGGTATTTCTCTAGGGCAGGTATGTTGGTAATACATTCTCTCAGTTTTTATTTGTCTGAAAATGTCTTTATTTCATCTTAATCATGAAGAATAGTTTTGTTAGGTATAATATCATAGGTTGGTAACTGTTTCCCTTACATATTTTATATATATACAAATACATCATTGTCCTTTTTTCTGGTTTCCATTGTCTCTGACAAGTTAGCCACAATCTTATTGCTTCTTCTTTGGAGGTAATCCGTCTTTTCTCTTCTGGTTGCTTTTAAGATCTCTCTCTCTTTTCTTTATCAGCTTTAATATGATATGCTTAGGTGTGGATTTCTTTCTTTCTTTCATTTTTTTTTGAGATAGAGTCTCGCTCTGTCACCTAGGCTAGAGTGCAGTGGTGCGATCTTGGCTGACTACAACCTCCGCCTCCTGGGTTCAAGCAATTCTCTGCCTCAGCCTCCTGAGTAGCTGGGATTACAGGCACCTGCCACTGCACCCGGCTAATTTTTTGTATTTTTAGTAGAGATGGGGTTTCACCATGTTGGCCAGGCTGGTCTTGAACTCCTGACCTCGTGATCCACCCGCCTCAGCCTCCCAAAGTGCAGATTTTTTTAATGTGTGACAATAGAGTTTGTAGAGCTTCTTGAATTTGTGGCTTGATATCTTTCATCAGTTTTGAAACATTTTCAGACATTTTATCTTCCGCTCCATTCTCTGTCTCTTCTTCTTTAGGATTTCTTCTCACTGCATCCTCTATGTCCTTGATACTTGGAATGTGGTCTGTGGATCATTACCAGCATCACCCGGGAGTACGTTAGAAATGCAAAATCCGAGATTCCACCTGAGACCTGCCAAATCAGGATCTGAATTTTGACATGATCCCCAAGTGATCTGTATACACACTGAAGTTTAATGTTTCTTACCTGCTCTTTTAATTTTCCATCTATTTGTCTTTCTGTGCTACATCTGGATATTTTCTTCTGCCTATATTCCAATTCACAAGTTATATCTTCAACTGTGTTTAATGTGTTATTAAACCCATCAACTGAGTTCTTAATTTCAAGTATTAGGGTTTTTTCCCCCTAGATTTTCCATTTGATAGTTTCCAATTCTCTGAAGTTTTCAATCTGTTCAAGCAAAATTATCTTAAAGTCCATGTTTGATAAAACCCAAGTTTGAAACCTTTGTGGGTCTGTTGCTCTTATCTGTCTTTTTTTCCCTGCTGGCTTTTGTTCATGTTGTCCCATTATTTTTTATTGTATGCCAGGCATGGCATTTGCAAAATAGTTTGTAGAAATAATTTGTGGCATCTGCTGATGTTATCTTCCTAAAGAGAGGATTCATGTTTGCTTCTGATAGGCACCTGCAATCTGGGCACGAGCAATCTGGGGTAACTTAAATTCAATTTCCAGTATTGGGATGATTTGAAGGTGAACTGTCTGCTTTCGGTCCACTTTTACCCTTAGAGTGCCGTCCTTCATGGTCTCAACTCTAAGTGAGGGGGATTCACCAGACAGACCCCCACATCCTGGCAGGCCCTGACCTCCAGCTCATGTCTTTCTAGTGCTGTTCAGCTTCTTGGCCACTTCCTCCAGATTCAGCAAATGTCCCTAAGGGAAGGAGCTGTTCCAAATGTCAGGCTCACCTCCAGGGCCTCTATTTTCCCCTGGATCCCGGCCTAATGATTCTTCACTCTCCTGCTAGCTTTATGATGCCTTCAACAGGTGTTCTAAAAAGTAGTTTGTCCATATTTCCTAGCTGTCCTCCGCAAGAAGAGTGAGTTTCAGTCACCCAATCCACCCTTGCTGGAGGTAGAACTCCTCTGGTATGTTTCTCTAAACTTGTCACTGCCGTTCATCCTCAGTGCTGCTGCCCTAGTACATAACTTCCTCGTCTCTGCCTCGACAGGTTCTAACCAGTCTCTCTGACACTAGTCCTCATTACCCACCCTTTGCCTGCCATCAACAAGAATTACCTTCCTAAAACATGGGTCTAGTCATGCCTCTTCCTCAGTTAAAGGTCTTTAAAGTGGTTTAAAATCCAAGTCAGCTTTGCATGTGGAGGTCATATTGCTAGGTTTGGTATTCACAGGGGGAGGTTGAGGAGTTAGCACTGGAACTCATGAATTGGGTCCAGCCAAACCAGCCTGAAACCATGCTCAGACTGAGATCTGGACTCAGTAAATAAAACTGAATTTATGTTTGCATTTTGTTCTTTTAAATTTATTTTGCTTTTTTCTAAATTTCCTGATATTGTTTTTCTTTTAGAAAAATGCAAAATCCTGAGGGTGGGATCACGGTGTCTTCAGATGAGGATATTTGCAAAAGCTCCCATACCAGGGCTGGAATTGGACTACAGATCTGTCTGCTTTCCATGCCAACCGAGTAATAACTGTAAAAACTTCCACCTATGAATGGGAGAGCCTGGTGGAGCTGGGGTGGTTGTGGAGGACAGGCAGAGTTGACTCCTACCCTCTGCCATTCCCTCCTAGTCCTTGCAATTAGAACCTAACTTTTGCTTAGGTATCCGTGTTCCTCCACACTTCAGAGACAGCTGTCTCTACTGCCTACAGTAGAGGGTATGTCGTGCTTGGGGTAAATCGGTAATGATAATTCCATTTCCCGTTTGGTGACTGTCTTAGCAAGAGGCATGTGGCCCCACTCTGACCAATGGGAAATGAGGATAAGTCTGTTGAGGGGGTTTCTGGGAAAGTTACTTTGACTCCCAAGAGAGGCATGCCCACAGGAAGAGACTCCCTCTTCTCACTCTGAACTCTGTCTTGCCTGGTGTGATGCCTAGGGCTGCAGCCATCTTGAAATCATAGCAGGGGCAGCTGATATTCGGAGGATGGCAGAGCAGAAGGCTGGGAACCACTGACTTAACCAACCCTGGAGCTGTCCTACTCAGGACTTCTTGCTATGTGTGATAATAAATGTGCTTATTGCTGAAATCTGTTTTTGCTGGCTTTCGCAACAAAAAGCTTCCTAACAGACACAAGTAGTTTGATGGAAAGGATAAAGTATACGGAGACAAGAAAGCCTGGATTTGTCACCTGTTAGTTGAGCGGCATTTGGAAAGTAGCTTTCACTCTGGAGGCCTCAGTTTTCTCCCCTGTAACATGGAAATAATGCCTCCCTCACAGGGCTCTTGGGCAGGTTAAGTCATATTATGACTGCTATTCTGGATGAGACGTCATCTGACACTGGGTTCTTTGTGGCCTGGGCTTCCCCTTGGAGGCCCTGATGCCGCTATCTGAAGCAGTCATTTCTTTTTTTTTTCTTTTCTTTTTGAGATGGAGTCTCGCTCTGTCACCAGGCTAGAGTGTAGTGGTATGATGTCGGCTCACTGCAATTTCCACCTCCCAGGTTCAAGCGATTCTCGTGTTTCAGCCTCCCGAGTAGCTGGGACTACAGGTGCCCACCACCACACCCAGCTAATTTTTGTATTTTTAGTAAAGACGGGGTTTCCCCATGTTGTCCAGGCTGGTCTCGCACTCCTGACCTTAGGTGATCCACCCACCTCGGCATCCTAAAGTGCTGGGATTACAGGTGTGAGCCACTGCATCCGGCCTGAAGCAATCATTTCATTGCCAGCACCTTGGTAGCCATAAAGCAACTGCTATTTGCTAGTACTTGACATTTTAGATGTGGTACTAGTACTTGATGAGGTACCACTCTCCCCATGTTATGAGGAAACGGGTTCAGGAAGGCTAAGTGACTTCCCCATGAATGCCAGTCTGGGGGCATGCACTTCCGCTGTATTTACCAGCGCCTTTTCCATGCTGCAGCGCCGCCTCCCAAAGGTGAGGGGCAGTGCTTCTTTGGGCCCGGGCTCCTGCTGTGTATAACCATGAGTGGCTCTGGGGCGGAGGGCTGAAGGCTCCTTGAAGGGAGGGGTGATGCTCCTAGACCTCTGGGTTCCTCACAGGGCCTTGCCTTGTTCAGTTAAACAGGTGGAGGTGCTTATAGCTCAGGCCTTGCATCAGAATAGGAGGCAAGAAGAAGCCTGGGGGCCCCAGGGGCTCATTTCTGGAGGCCAAAAGGTGCCTGAGTGTGGCCCTGAGGCCTCAGATGGGACCAGGCTCTAGATGCCATCTCAGCTCAGTCTCCACGCTGGAGCAGGTGGCTCTGCCCGGAGCTGTCCCAGGAGGTCTTGATGGGAGGATTAATGACAGGAAAAGTAGGGCAGGCAGGTTGGTAAATATTGAATTGCTCAGAGCTTAAAGGGAGAGGGGGCCTGCTGGAGGTGGAGAGGGAGGGAGAGCCGGGAGATTAAGCTGAGCTGGGAGCTGGTCCAGTCCCCGAGCACTGGGCGACAATGGCAGCTTCTCCCCCACCACTCCCAGCCGAGTCGTTCCTTTTCAACATGTCAAACCCTTCCAGTGCCTTCAGCCAAATTGTTTGGGTAGGATCTAGACTCTGGGTCTCCATATCCCTTGAAAAAACTAAGGGTGAGTGGAAAGGAAGCCACCATGCCAAGGATGTCTCCCGCTTCTGTGCCTGCTGTGTGCCAGTTGCTTGTCACACCTCTTCTAGTAACGGGGTACCTGGCCCAGAGCACTCACCTGTGAAACAACTAAATGATGGAGCTGGTACTGGGAGGGGAAGAAAGTGGCGGGGCTGGAGGCAGAAGCCCAGAGCTGTGTGCTGTTCATGCACCGTGCCTCCCTGGCGGCCCCTGGGGTAGTGCAGCTCCAGGCCTGGGTGGAAGCCTGGTCCTTCTCCTGGCCTGTTCCTCCTGGGCTGACTTCATCCCAGCCTCCCCTTTTCCCCTGCCCTTACCGTGTCACTCTGTCCTTGAGTCTGGCCCCCTGTCTCTGGCTTTCCTCCAGTTCTGCCCCATGAGGAAGGGCTTTGAGATCACCCAGCTCCAAATGGAGGCACAGCCCCATCCCTGCCTTGACAGTCCAGGGCCAGGACCATGCTGCGGCCTCTGTGGGGTGACCACGAAGTCCCTAACCCGTGATGTACTGAGCGATGCTCCTGCTTCCCCTAGCCCCAACGTGTATCCAGAGGAAAGCAGGCTGAATCTTGCAGGGGAGCAGATGCCACAGAAAGAATGCCCATGGTGTGGGAGGAGAGGGTTTTTCCGGCCTCTGACTCAATGCTGCAGAGAGCAGGTGTGTATGTGGGGGTGCGGGGGGAGGTGCAGGGAGGTTCACAGCTGCTTATCTGCTCATGCATGAATCCTAGAGCATTTCCCTCAAGAGTCCTCAAGGCTACTCTCCCACAGTTTGAAGGCCAGGAGAAAGGACAGTACCCTGCTCTCACCCTGCCTCCTGGGGTGGGGCCGGGGGTTAGCAGCGGGTGGCAGGGCCAGCCTGTCCCAAGGAGAGGCCTGGACTCACCGTCCTCCTTGGTCTGGATGTAGAGCACACTGCTGCGCACGCCGTCCCCAGCCTGGGTGTAGGCCAGCACCTGGACGCTGTAGTTAGTGAACTTCTCCATGCCCCGCAGCTCCACCCGCTCCCGCGTGGTGGTGATGTTCTGCATCTCGCCCCACTCTGCCAGAGACCAGCAAACTCTGAGGGCCCAGCTCCATCGGGCTGTGGCCCCTGCTGCTACCCCTGCTGCCTGGGCTCTGCCCACACCTACTGCACAGGCTCAGCCCTCGACTCCATGGTGGCGAGGACTAGAGGGTCTTTCACCTCAAGGTACCCAGGAGCAGATGCGGGCCACTGCCCCCAGGCCACGTCTCTCTAAGGGGCCAGTGAGGGCGAGCCACAGATGCTGGCCTGGGCCCGGCCTCAGTTGACCTTGCACCAACTTCACCTTGACACGCTCTTTGAAACGCCTCTCTCTCTCCATCTCTCCAGGCAACATTTCTCCCTCCCGCTACCCAACTCCCTTCCCATGGGAGAGCCCAGAGTGGCTTGGACCTGGATGGAGGAGGTCCCATGCAGTAGACACAGCCCAGCAGCCACTCTTCCTGCTGGCCAGCCCGCCTTGGGCCGCCAGACCTCCCTGGGCAGTTATCAACCTGGGGATGATGTGTGACAGGCTGAGGCTGCCTCCCCTGCCTCTGACCACTTCTGGGCCAGTGCCCTGGACTCCCAGTTGGGGTAAGGGGCTGAGTGACTCGTCTGCCTTCTCCCCACTGTTGGAGACACCCAGCCATTCCCTGCACAGAAAGCCTGGGTGAGTCTGGTGGAGCCGATAGCCTTAGCCAGGAAGGGCTGGGACACTCCTGAGGCTCAGGGAGGACCCAACGTCCCGGCCCTGCAAGGACCTTCTCATAGACTCTAAAGAGGAGCTTAGGGAGAGAGTCCCATGGGGGCCAGAGTTGTAAGAGGAGGAAAAGGGACAGACTCTGGAGCCTCCCACTAGGACTGCTGGGCTTTCAGAAAGACAGGTCCAGCAACGGGCTGAGGACCAGCCTCTTAGACATGAGTTCCTGGAGACCCCCCTCCCAGCACCTCGCGGATGGTCCAGGGCAGGCAAAAGGCCAAGGCAGAGGGCCTGGCCAGGGAAAGCAGCAGCTGCTGGGATCCAGAGGGCGAGAAGGCTGTGCCCAGCGTGAGAAGACTCCAGGTCAGTGCAGGAGGACCCTCAGAGGTCAGAGCAGCAGGGCCTTCCTCTCCTAGAGTCAGAAACCAGGCTGGCCTGTCCAGGACTGGAGCCAGAGAAAGGGCAGGAAGAGGGCAGCGTGGTCAGGAGTCCAGCTTGTCTTTGGGTATTACTGAGGCTAATACGTTCCTTAGGGGCTAAGCTGGAGAAGCCCGCAGGCTTCGAAAAGAGGAAGCGAGTTCTGGAAAACAGGGAACCACCCTTTACTTGGTTCCACACAAATATGAACGTAGTGAGGTCACATTGTGAGCAGCGTGGCCTGACACTGCACAGCAAAAGAACTGGGGAGACCTTCAGAGAGCTCAATCTGAGCTAGAGCCCTCTGCTTTTTGTGGGAGAGAGTGGAAGTGGTGGTGGGGAAAGACACTTCGTACTGGCAGTGTGTCTGGGCGGAGCAGAATCTGGATGGGAGAGGGGACCGTAGTAGCGCTGGACAAATGACTGTGAGCTGGATTCCAAGGTCCTCCAGGAAAGAAGAGAGGGCCCAGGGGGCTGGGAGGCAGAAAGTGCAGGAGCTGGGTGGGGGACAAACTCATTTTAGTCCTTTGTGGTCTATTGAGATGACTAAGGCCTTTAATGGAGCATTTCCACAGTTTGGGATGCCTGTCCTCTGACCTGTGTGAGCTACAAGTCTCCAGGTCACGTGAAGATCTGTGTATACCAGTGGGCAGGAGCTTGGTGTGCCTGCGGGAAGCTACTCAAACCTGTTTGCACATTCCAGGGCGAGGAAGACATTCAAAAGTTTGGGCCATCTTACTGATTTCTCTCCATTTGCCATTTCTACCTCCCTGCTCCACTGTGCGCACCTCTCTGCCCTTCTCTGGATCCCGGGTGGCTTGTCTGCACAGAAAACACGCCTTGCTGCGTGCCTGGCTCCAGCTGGGTTTGGCCAAGGGAGGCTCTCCCTGGGTTCTGGTAGCCCTGCTTCCTCCCTTTCCCCCTTGGCCTTAGGTGTTGATGGCTTCCTGCTGATGCTGGTCCCAGGTGCCCACCTCCCTCCTCAGTCCCTTCATTAAACTCTTTGATCGCCCCATTTGAGTGCACCGACTATTCCCCACCGGTCCCTGGCTCACATAGCCATAAAGGCCTAATATCAACACGTGAAACTAGAAAAGCCAATCTGCCCTTATCATGCCCCCAACACTTCCCCAAACACACACTGTTGTCCAGGAGTAGCTGGGTGTCTCCTTCCCACCCCTCACCAGAGATGCCACCCTAGGTACCACCCCCCCACCTTGCTCCTGGCTCTGACCCCAGTTGAACACGGAGGTGTTCAAGTGAATCCCGAGCCCCTTCCTCACTATCCCCCGGCCCCTATAGCCGTTATCGCCCCTTGTGGTCTCCCCGTGTGGAGAAGAGGGGGCTGCACTTCCTCTTGCCATGCTGTGGGAGGATGCTCAGCTCTAACTACGCCTGGAAGCAGACTCCACTGACCTGTGCCTCTCCCCTGAGTCCCAGCCATCAGTCCCAGCAGACTCACCCCCATCAACATAGAGGGACCAGAAGATGACCCGATAGCCTTTGAGGACGCCATTGAGGGTGCTGCGCGGGGGCTCTGACCAGGAGATGACGGCCACGTCAGAAGTGATGGACAGGGCCCGGACGTTCTCAGGGGGCTGGCTGGGCACTGCAGGGGGTAGGGGGAGAACCAAGGGTCCAGTCAGTCGTGGATGTGAGTGACAGTACAGCAATTGTGTCCCAGGCTGGGTCCCGCAGTCCAACCAGAGGAGCGTCCAGTTAGACACGTGGGGGGACCTCCTGACTTGAGCATCCTGATTGTTGGGGCAGGGAGGCTGGGAAGTGAACCGAGTTTCCTTTCCTGGAGATTGGGGCAGACAGAAATCTTTACAGCCTTGGTTCCTTCCTCTCTGGATAGCACATTCCTGGTTGTGGTTAAATCCTGGGGAAGAAGGTGATGAACTCTGGGCACGAGGCCCTAGGAATTCCCCAGCAGGCCACCACAGCCCAGGCAAATCCTGCTGTGATGAACATGACAGACCTGGAAGGCCACCAAGCCAGCCCTGGAGGTGTCTGCAATGCATCACCTCATCTGATGGCTGCCAGCCCCTCTGTGTCGTCTGACCAGGGGTCTGGGCCAAGGCCTGGTTCTAGGGACTCCTGTGTCCTTGTTCCAAGCTAAAGGGAAGGCAAAGAAGGGAAAAGGACTTCAGCTAACCCTGGTGCAGGAGAGGAGTTTCTACCCAGACCTTGGGACCTCTGGGACCATTAAACCTTCGCTCGTGCCCTTGTATTCAAACACACCAAAAGGCTTGGTGTGACGGGAAAACACTCTCTGAGACCAGCTTAGGTGCTTCTCCCGCCAGTCACACTCTCCCTCTGAGAGCCACCTTTGAGTTTAAGCTGAGGTTCACCCTGGGGCACAGTGCAGCCTGCCCCTCCTGAGATGACAGGCCTCCGAAACCCCACGCCCCAGGATCCACCTCAGCTTGGGGGAACTTTGGTGGCACTTCCTGCTGGCATCCGAGGGCCAGGGACAAAGCGCAAGACGGAGTCTGCTTTGCTCCGAGTGGGAGAAAGGAGGCACAGGCTGGCTGGAAGGTAATTAGATCCCGTTGCCCCACAAGAGGCAACTCTAATTTTTATGAGCATTTAAATGATAATACATCATCCTAACGATCCTCTTTGAGAATGATTATTGTTTCATATTACTTAGGTGTAAAAATGTAAGCACCATGTAATTAGGGACCCAGTGTAATAAACTAATACAGATCGCCCATTCGAACAAAATGAAGGTAATATAATTATGGAAAAGACACTATTGCTAAAGCAGGGGCCCTTGAATACCCCAGGAGGAGTGCTAATATTGCCAGGAAATGATCAGGATCTGACAGGCTAACGAGGGCCTTAATTAAGTATGAAAAACTGCTGAACAAATGCTGCTGGAAACTTTCTTCTCCCCTCTCCTCCTTTGTTTTGAAAATGACTCCATAGCCCGTGCTGATCTCTCCCTTTTGGAAATTCCAGGGGCCCCCCACGAGGCAAGGGAGGTGATGTTTGGACAGAGGCCAGAGGTGGGCCTGGCGTGGCCCGGGTGGTGCATGGGAGCTTAGCGTTAGGTGGGGCAGGCTGGCCTCGGCTTGGGACGACTGTTCCCTGGACACACCTTCCTAAAGCCTCCTGCATCTGCGTCACTTGTTCGTGCATCCAGCCTTGCTCCCAAGCAAAAGGGAGGCACAAGGTGAAGCAGGAAAGCTATGGGAATCAGAGATTTTGATCCAGACTCTGTTGTTTTCTGGATAGATGGTTCTGGATGGTTTAATCTCCTTGAGCCTTGGCCTCCCTTCATGGATAATTGTGCGACTCTTGGTGCTATGATTCCCAAAGGTGCTCCCTGGACAAGCAGCATTACCTGGGAACTTATTAGAAATAATACCTCCTTTTTTTTTTTTTTAGAGATGGGGTCTTGCTGTATTGCCCATGCTGGACACCCGGATTAGAAATGAACATTCTTGGCCCCCACCTCAGACCTGCTGAAGCAGAAGCTCTGGGGGTTGGAGCCCAGCAACCTGCATTTCCTAGACCTCCAGGAGGTCTGCTTTGTGCTCAGGGCTGGGAACCAGGTGTTAGGGCACTGCTCAAATGAACACTCCTGGCACTAAGAGGAGACAAGGTGATCTTCCTCAATCCAGCCAGGCCCGAGGCCAACATCTCAGGGTGGGAGGGATGGAGAGGGATAGCGAGCGCCATGGGCCGAGGGCTTGGTTGTGGTGCGGCTCTCCTCCCTCCCCCTGGACTTCTCTGCCATGTGCCTCTTTCCTTCTTTCAGTTCTCCCCTCTTCTCAGGTGCTCAGTGCTCTGGGGCTATTGAAGTCGGCCCCATCTTAAAGCCCAGCTTTTGCCCCAGAATCATGAAATGAGAATCTGTGGTGTTGAAGCCTGGCATCAGTATTTTGAAAGTTCCCCAGATAATGCCAACTGGTGGCCAGCGTTAGGAACCATTGGTATGAGCGAATCTACTTTCAGGTGTTTCTGACCTAATGTGTCCCCCATGCCCAGGGTGCTGCATTTTCAGAGAGGATGAGCTAGGAGGAGGCCATTGCTTCCTCTAAAGGAATGGCTTTCTGATGGTGAAATGCTTGGTCTCCTGATGGGAATAGGGAAATATCATTCTGCCCTCCGGACTGTTGGTTTCGCTCTGTTGGGGCGGGGTGGGTAGGCTCTGACTCAGGGGGGCTTTAGTCTCAGACCCTAGTTTTGGGTTGGGGCATCAAGAAGGAAGCTTGGAAGAATGCTCTGCTTCTTCTTTATTCTGCTTTTTAGGGGACAGAGGTCAGCCTGGCCCCTTCTCTGGGAGCATCAGGGGCCATGTCCTTTTTCTCAACCTGGTGCAGGCTCAGGTACCAGCTGGCATCTTCTCTGTGCTTGGAGAGCAGGCATATTCCTGCTTCCTCCTAACCCTCTCCTCCTGGAGAGACTGGGCCCTTTGATGTGCTAATCAGAGTGTGCGGTTCTCTCCAGTCATGGAAGAATGAAGACTTAAAAATCCTCTAAATCCTCTGCCGCATGCACATTAGGATTTCTTAACTCCTCAGCCTCATCTCAGATAGATGGTGGACAGGTTCCAGACTAGAACACAAAGGCAATTTGGCTCCTGCCCTTTTTCCAAGAAATTGTAAAGGAGGAGAAATAGGACCCAGGTGTAGAGGGAAGAGAGAGGCGTTAGCATGCCGGGAAGAAGGAAGAAGGCCAAGGGAGAAGCATGGATGGGGAGACAGGTGGACAGACAAGTGCTCAGACAGGCCAACAGGTCAACAGAGACCGGATGAGCAGAGCATCGGTCAAAAGGAAGGAGACGCCCGATATGCTGAATGGCCCATGCATCTCTCGAGGAGCTAATGGACAAGAGGAGATGGCGGGGATGCAGGGAGCCTGTGTGGACCACAGGACCAAGATGGGGCCCAGGGGCAAACAGAGGGACCCACAAACCCTCTCTGGCAGCCCTGGCTCTGCCCGTGGCAGGA
The DNA here is from genome assembly GCF_029281585.2 of Gorilla gorilla gorilla. Taxonomy (NCBI): domain Eukaryota; kingdom Metazoa; phylum Chordata; class Mammalia; order Primates; family Hominidae; genus Gorilla; species Gorilla gorilla. The sequence goes on from NC_073233.2 coordinate 125,407,821, forward strand.
ATCTGTGCACACTCCCCTCTGCTGGGGCCCTCACCATCCTCCAGAGTGGTGGCATTGATCTCGCTGGAAGAGGGCCCCGTGCCAGCCCGATTGAAGGCCTGGACCACCACCCCATACTGGGCGAACTTCTTGAGGTTGTCCAGGGTGTAGACCTCGCTGTCCCCTGTGGCCTTCATCTCCACGATGCTGTACTGCCCGTTGCTGCCGGGGCTGTTCTCTCTGTAGCCAATCTGGTAGCCCCGGATGACACCGTTCTGCAGCTCCTTCTTGGGTGCCTGTGAGCATGGGGTGGGGGTGGGGACAAAGAAATGGCAACACGCTGAGATGATGCTCTTAAAACCAAAGTCAGATCATGTCACTCCTCTGCCCCAGCCCTTCAAAGGCTCCCGTCTCACTCAGAATGAAAGCCAAAGTCCTTACAATGGCTACTCTGCCCTGTGTGACCCAATCTCCCATTACCTCTCAGATCCTCTCCTGTGCCCCTCGCTTCCTGTGCCCCAGCACTCTGGCCTCTTTGGCCGCATCCCCATCTCAGGGGAAACACTCCTGCCCTCTGCCGCGTCCTTGCCGAAATGCCTCTTCTGAACGAGGCCTTCCTTAACTCCTTACGTAAGACAGCTCCCTGCCTCTCTCTGGCACTCCTTATTTTTCTTCCCAGTTTATTTTCCTCCACAGCACTTAGCATCATCTGACAGTCTATAAATTTCACTTATGCATTAGTGAAATTTGCCTGTCTGCCTGCGTTAGAACGGAAGCACTGTGAGGATGCTTTGTTACTGTCCCACTCTCCATGTCTAGAACGGTGCCTGGCATACTATGGGCCCTCAATACATACTGAATGAATGAATGAATGAATGAATGAATAGGGATATCATTTGGCATGGGTTCAGGGGCCTGGGGAAAATAGAATAGCAGACAAAAAGTAATCAGATGGGGCGGGAGGTAAGCAATTAGTTTGAATAAAAAGAAAGAGTCCCAAGATACCACTTCACATCCATTAGGATAGCTCTTATAACAATAATGGAAAATAAGTGGTAGTGAGGATGGAGAAATGGGACCCTGTACATTGCTGGTGGGAATGGAAAGAGGTGCTGCTACCATAGAAAAGAGTTTGGCAGTTCCTCAAAAAGCTAAACATAGAATAACCATACCATCCAGCAATTCCATTCCTAGGGTTTATACCCAAAATAATTGAAAACAGGGATTCAGAGAGATACTTGTACACTCATGTTCAAAGCAGCATTATTCAGAATAGCCAGAAGGTGGAAGCAACTCAAGTGTTCACCAGGAGATGAGTGGAGAAGCAGAATACGACAGTGCAATACAATGGGATAGTATGCAGCCATGAAAGGGAGAAAACACTGACATCCGTCACAACGCGGATGAACCTTGAAGACACTGCACTAAGAGAAATAGGCCAGACAAAAAAGGACAAAAGCTATTTGTCCGATTCCACTTAGGTGGTACTTAGAATAGTCAAAATCAGAGAGAAGAAAATAGAGAGGCCAGGTGTGGTGGCTCATGCCTGTAATCTCAGTACTTTGGGAGGCTGAGGTGGGTGGATCAGTTGAGTCAGGAGTTCGAGACCAGTCTGGCCAACATGGTGAAACCCCATCTCTACTAAAAATACAAAAAATTAGCTGGGTGTGGTAGCGCACACCTGTAGTTCCAGCTACTCAGGAGGCTGAGGCAGGAGAATCACTTGAACCCGGGAGGCGGAGGTTGGAGTGAGCCAAGATCGACAGAGTGAGACTCTGTCTCAACAAAAGCAGGGTGGAATAGAGCTTTCATGGGGAGCTCATGGTTCATGGGTACAGAATTTCAGTTTGAGAGGATGAAAAAGTTCTGGAAGTGCTAGTGGTGATGGTTGTACAACATTGTGAATGTGCTTACTGCTATTGAGCTGCACGCTTAAACATGGTTCAAATGGTAAATTTCAAGTTGTATGTATTTCGTTAAAACTAAAGAAAAAAAGATCCCTGACTTTCACCTGGGTGCAGCCCCTCTGGGAACGCTAAGGCTGCAGTGCCCCAGATGCCAAGGCCAGGGATTGGGGAATGGTGAAGGCTGAGGCCCGAATGAGCCCTGGCTGGAGGCACAGAGATGGCAAGGACTTGGAGGTTAGAAGGGGGCTGGTGGGAATGAAGACTGAGCCCAGTCAGCCAGGCGAATGGAGGAACTCCACTGGCATCGGTCTGGGGCTGGAAAACACTCTCACCCCAGGCTCGAACCCTGATAGACACCCAGCCAGGTGCGCGCACGCATGCGCGTGCACACACACCCCCCTCTCCCCGCCCCGCCAATATATCCATTCACACCCAGAACCAGGAACACGTATCCAGACCCATCAAAGCAAACATCTTAATCCACACCCCCTACTCCCAACCAGATACATTTAGATCCACAAATAGAAACTGGCTCCTTTAATGCCCGGGCCTGCCCATCTATAAATTGAGACAACACGCCCCCCAGCGCATTTAAAAACAGCTTGAATCGGGGTTTTAAAGACAATGAAGTTAATTTAAAAGCCCACCTTTTATTGTACTAAAAAATAGTGAGATAAAAACAATTAAGTTAGTAAAACAGCCTTGCTGTTTTTTTTTCTAGTCAATGAATGTTTTAAATGAACTGCATTTTTAAGCTCACTGTTAATAAAATGAAGTTTTTAATTTAACATAATTGTTTTGAACTCACTAAATAGGTGTGTGTCTGTGTGTGTTTAATTGACTTTACTCTTTGTTGCTGCTTGAATGTTTCTCTCTGCACTTGGGCAGTTCTGCTTGCTGGTCTGTAAGTGGACACATTTTTACATTTGGGTCTTGTATCTACACATGTATGTCTATGCACACACACATACACACAGACATCCATTATAGATACAAATGTATCTTCAAGAGCCTGAGACCTTCCTCTTCACATCGACCCCCATTCTCACGCTTCATGTACGTGTATCTATACTGACACACATTGAACATCATTATACTATGCCACAGATTGCCTACATGCCCAGAGCTATGTATACCATGATACATACCTGCACATGTGACCACATCCACATATACTGACAGGTCTCAGACAGGCATGCAGGCACACCCCAATCTATCCATCCAGATAGATTCACATATTTATACAAATCTTCACAGATCCTTCCTGCCTCCTTCCTCTCTCTTTTTTTCTCTCCTTCTCTGTCCCCCGCCTCTCCAAACAGCCACAGTCAGGATTTAAATCAATCTTAACAATATTTCTCTGAAGCATTAAGAAATCAATAGGGCTGATTGCAAATTTATGTCATAAAGCAGGGGCGATCCATCTCGTGGAAAGGGTCTTAAAATGAAGTGACTTATCTTCAAGTGAATCTTTATTTTTCATTAATCTGTTTCTCAATGTTAAAAAAAAAATCCCCTGAGAAGTCAGCCCAAAATTTATTGACCAGCTGGTTCATTCTGAAGTTCTAACTTTCTAATCAATTTTATTTTTCATTATGAGACTTTGGAGAAATAAATCTGATTCTAAATTTTTATCGACCTGTGGGTCAGAGCTTTGTAGCCCAATGTTTCAGTATTTTACATATTTATTCATCTCTGCCCCCACCTCCTGGCTGCCTTGGAGTGTTTGTAGGATACAGGTCCACAGCCAGGATGCAGCCAAGAGTTTGGGATTGGATGCCCGGCCTCACCCCACTTTCTGAGGAGAGCCCTGGAACCCAGATCTGAATCTGGACAGGAACCCTGGCTCCAGGTATCCACTAGGTGGGCTGCCCCCAGGAAGGACCAACTGCCCAGCCCTACCTCGCTTTCCTCTTGGTCATGCCTCTGGGAGGGAAGGAACCAGGCTGCTGCTATGTGTGTGAGTGTGAGTGTGAGTGTGCATGCACATGGTCTTAGGAAAAATATCACTAGGTCCTTCTGAATCTCTCTCATTCTCAAGTCTACCTTTCTAAAGAGCCCAGAAGAAGGACTCAAGCACCTGGGCTTTTCCTGTCAGGAGGAGAGTCAGAAAGTCACCATGGACAATTGGTCCCTGATGAAGACAGGCAGCCCCCGAGCCCCACTGTTGAGATGGGAAAGCTCCAGGAAGAACACAGAAGGCCCTGAGAATGCTCTCTGATCCAGAGCCCTGTGCAGTGGCTGTGGAGGGAAGAGTGGCTGGGGCTGCAGACTCTGTGTTGCAGTCTGAGCTCTGTCTTTGCTAGCCAGGCCACCTCACATCTTGTCTCCATGGCCTCCTCTGGTGGAAGGGGATAAAAGTGCCTTCTCTCGCTGCTCCCCAGGAATGAGGAGAGGGTCAGATAAGTTGGTAAAGAGAAAGCACTTGGAGACTGGAGGATGCAGTGAGACAGGAAGCCCCTGGATTGCCAGCCCTTCTATGCCCATGGAGGGGTTTGGTGGTAGGGCCAGAAGATGCCCAGGGAAGCATTTCTGAGTCCTGCTCAAGGTCATTCTGTTCTGTTTCCCTGCCCAGCTGTGGAATCTCCCCTAAGATTTTCCTTAAGTGACAGATACTTCAGTCATCCCCTATATTTTACAGGTCTTTGCCCTTAGAAATGGCTATAGCACATAGTGGTCTCTTTTCTCTACAGTTTCTCCACCCTCAGAGGTAGGGAGGGCAGTTGTTTTCATGCTGATGTTAGAGAGGAGGAACTTGGCACAAAATCAAATCTACTTCCAACCTTATTACAACATGTGGGGTTTGGAGGATGGGCCAGCACCGCCGAGGAACCATCTTCCCTCCTTGGCACTGCAAGTTTTTCGTTCCACCCCAGGCAGAGCCTCCATCAGAGAACCAGGGAGGACAGGGAAGTGGGGATTATTGTGCTGGGGGGACCTGCCTTTGCCTCCCTCTCCTTCCATCTCTCAAATCTCACTAGGTTTAGTGACAAAACAGACATGGGCATCATATAAGACTAGAGACTAGCAAGCCTGCTGGGAGCTTCCGTCCTGGATTGATGAGAGAGGAGGCAAGCAGACATTCCAGGGGAGATGCCTTAGACACACTTACCTTCCAGGTCACCTGGATGCTCTGTGAGGTCACTGGCTGCAAGGTAACATCCATGGGGGGCCCATCGGGAGCTGAGCAGGGTAGCGGGGAGGAGAAACATTACAAGTCAAGACTTGGAAGAGGAAGGGGTTCTATGTTCCCACTCCCAGCCTCCTGAGCTGGAGGGCTCCTGGGAGAAGACTAAGCTCAGATGCAGATAGCAGAGAACTTTTGTCTGAGTTCCCCTGAAAGTAACGTAGGGTTTCAATTTCCTCTTCATTCTCTATAATTTGCTGAAAATATAGCAAACAATGATAATAAGGTACTACTGTACATTCAGTAGGATGGCAAACATTTTTAAAAGTTGAAGAGTATGAAGTGTCTACTTCATAAAAGAATGTCTAGGCTGGGCGCGGTGGCTCACACCTGTAATCCCAGCACTTTGGGAGGCCAAGGCGGGCGGATCACGAGGTCAGGAGATCAAGACCATCCTGGCTAACAGGGTGAAACCCTGTCTACTAAAAATACAAAAAATTAGCCAGGCGAGGTGGTGGGCGCCTGTAGTCCCAGCTGCTCGGGAGGCTGAGGCAGGAGAATGGCATGAACCCAGGGGGCGGAGCCTGAACTCTTATCCTCTGATCATGGGAGAGAAAATTGGCACAACACTTTAGAAAACATTCTAGCATTTTTTGTTAAAGGTAGAAGTATTTGCCTGTTTGATGACTCTGTAATTCTACAACTGCTTATATCCCCTAGAGAAACTCATGAACTGGTACACTAACATACAAGAATGCTTATAGCAGTATTTTTGTAATAGCTCCAAGCTACAAACAATCTAAATGTCCATCTACAGTAGAATGGACAAATCCCCTGTGGTATAGTCATATAATGGAATACTATACAGCACTGAAAAAGCATAAATGATATAGCTATGCTAATGACATGAATGAAGCTTGCAAAAGTAATATTGATTAAAACAAGCAAGACACGGAAGAATAGATGAAGTATGATGTCATGAATACATTCTACTGGAAAATAGGGAAAACTAAATTATACATTTTATTGCATATACATTGTGGTGACAGTACAAAAAAGAAAAGAATGAAAATTAGTATCACAAAAATCAGGATATTGATTACTTCAAGAGGAGGGGTGATGTTATGACCAGAAAGGGGTACATGGGGGACTTCTGCCATGTTGGCTAATTGATGATGAGTGTTGGTTATACTCATTGTTTACCTTATGCTTGTTTATAAAACTGCACATATATGTCATGTGTATTTTTCTGCATTTTTTTTTTTTTGAGATGGAGTCTTCCTCTGTCGCCCAGGCTGGAGTGCAGTGGTGAGATCTTGGCTCACAGTAACCTCTGCCTCCCAGGTTCAAGCGATTCTCCTGCCTCAGCCTCCTGATTAACTGGAACTACAGGCATGCGCCACCACGCCCAGCTAATTTTTGTATTTTTAGTAGAGACAGGGTTTCACCAAGTTGGCCAGGCTGGTCTCGTACTCCTGACCTCAGGTGATCCACCCTCCTTGGCCTCCCAAAGTGCTGTGATTACAGGCATAAGCCACCACTCTCGGCCTCTTCTGCATTATTTTGTATTACATGATAACAAAAGAAAACATAGCAAGATAAATCTTGTTTAAACTTTCAAGAAAACTCTATGATGAGGGTCATAGAAAATGATCCAGGCCCTAGTACCCTATCTTGCAGATAGATCTTTCCAGATGCTGGGGCCAGGGGAGTGGGGCAGAACCACAGATAGTTCCCCCAAACCCAGTATCTAGAACCCTGCTTGGAAAAGGGTCAAATAGGAGCCTCCAGTGATCCAGAGGTGGACACAAACATCTGTTAGGATGCTTTTCCCCACCCCACCCCCTTTAACCGCAAGCTCATTGCCAATGAACAGGATCGCTGTAGGCCCCTGGTGGCCCTGATCCCTGAGGCCACGGGCAGTGCAGGCTGGGTGAGGTGCTCACCGGCCTCCTCAGTGCTGATGGTGAGCTCCTTGCTTGGTTCACTGCGGCCAATCTTGTTGAAGGAGTACATGCGGATGCTGTACACAGATGCTGGGTGCAAGTCCACAATGTTGGCCTGGTTGATGGTGGGGGAGATGTTGCGTGTGGACTGCTTGAAGTCCCAGGAATCTGGAGAGAAGACACCTATGTCAAAGCATGGCCAGGCGAACTCCAGGACCCCTTCCCAGCCTGAAGTACCAGTACAACCCAATATTAAGTTGGATGCCCGAGGGGTCCAGCTCACACAGACTGCAGAGAGGGCACAGGCCTGAACAACTTCACAGACGGTGCAAGGGGTCTGTCCCATGCAGCTCCAGCTTGGGAGAAGCCTGACTCTCCTCTGCCACTGGCCAGCCTGTAAGCTCAAACTTCAGGCAGAGGTCGGACGAGACGTTCCCCAAGGTCCCTGCCAAGATCACCATCTGTTTGCTATCCCTGAGGGTCTGACTGGCCAGTGCCCTTCTTCCTGGGTCTCCCCTCACATCAGTGACCTGGTCTAACAGTGAGACACCCCATTTACCCAGTGGCCCCCATGCAAAGCAGGAGGCTAAGTCTCCTCTCCTTTTCTCCTCCTTTTGTGTGTGCTTCTGTATTTCTTTTCCTTGTGCACTTGTGAGGTGATGAACTTGAGTGTTATATGTCAGGGTTGAGGGGACAGGCCAAGTACCAGAGTCCCCAGTCCAAACCCTACCCTCTTTCCTTCATCAACAGGAGGATGGTTTCAGAGTCATTAGGGTTAGGGGCCACCAAAGAGATTAACATGTTCACGATTTATCCAGGGAGACTGGTAGTCTATCTCACGGCTGATGTTTAGCAAAATTGTAGGAGGTGGAAAATACCAGATAAATACCATTCAGGTGTGACTAAACAGTGCCTAGACCCATATTGTGATGATGAACACCCTGCATCTCCAGAGGAATCCAGTCATTTGTTCAATATATTTTTGCTGCGCACCTATTAGGGATCTCCAGAGGAAACGGGAAGGGGTTGCAATTAAAAATGCCTCAGCTAGGACCTTCCACACTCGGGATTCTTAACCAAATAACTGTTTTAGCACCTTACTTGGAAAAGAAAAAAAGGCAAATCACAAGGAAACAAGCTGATAGTAGGGCTGAAAAATGTTCCCAGGGCAAGTCCAGATGTCACTATTCCGTCTAATTTTCTATGCCTTTAAATCCACAGTAGAGTATCGTGAAAAATTCTCCATAGAAAAGATTAAGTTGTATTCACCACAGTTTAAGTCCTAAATCAGGAAAGGAGGCTAGCACATTCTAGAAAGACTAAAAAAATTTTTTTGGTTAAAACTAATGCCTGATAGGCCAGGCACAGTGGCTCATGCCTGTAATCCCAGTACTTTGGGAGGCCAAGGCGGGTGGATCATTTGAGGTCAGGAGTTTGAGACCAGTTGGGACAATATGGTGAAACCCTGTCTGTACTAAAAATACAAAAATTAGCCGGGCGTGGTGGTGGGTGCCTGTAGTCCCAGCTACTTGGGAGGCTGAGACAGGAGAATTGCTTCAACCTGGGAGGTGGAGGTTGCAGTGAGCCAAGATCATGCCACTGCACTCCAGCCTGGGCAACAGAACGAGACTCCATCTCAAAAATGAACAAAACAAAACAAAACAAAAAAACGTAATGCCTGATAAATCAGGAGAATTGGTTCACCAGAAGACAATGTCCCAGGCCTCCAATTTCTGGTTAGTTGAGATCTTGATGGTTTGCAAAACACCACTTATAGCTGCTCAGGCTTAGCATCTGTGAAGGGCACCGGCCCAGCTCCCCATCTGTAGTTTTGCATTTAATTCTTTGGTTTCACGAGCCAGAGAAACAAAATGGCAGGCTGTTGGTGCTTAAAAACACATTATTTTCTCTTTGTATTTTAAAACACCCTAACCACGGGAGGGTCACTTTGTGGTTGGCAGGTTAAGCTGGAATTGCAAATATGCAGGCTCCTACCTGCTGTGGGCACTTGCTTGTGGGTTTGGGACAGAACAAGCTAGTCATGTGGAGGCAGGTGCTCCCTTTTCTCTGTGGCATCCTGGGAGCTGGCGCCAGCTCATAAGTCACATCTGATGTGCCCACGTTTATAGGAGAGGGAGAGGGAGCACAAGTCAGTGCATTCATTTTTGATGAGTGCACGCAGAGGGAGGAGACTGGGGCGGTGTGTCTGGAGAAGAGGCACTAATATTTACCAAGCACCTGCAGTGTGCCAGGTGCAGTGTTGGGCAATTTAAATGCTCGCCATTTACTCCTCACATCCTCCTGCGACATCAGTGCTCCATCTCCACAGCAGAGGTGACCTTCACGGCACCAAACCCAATTTCCCTCCTGGCTTTTTGGGTGTATTCAACACTTGGACCTCTCTCCCTTCTTCAGGAATCACCCCCCCCCCCCCCCACTCAGCTCCATAATAAAACACTCTCTGGCCTTTTGCTTATCTCTTGGGCCAGCTTCTCTCTGTCTCTGTGCAGGTGCATCCCCCTCCACCCTGCCAGGAATGGTTCGAGTTCTTCAAGCCTCCACCCGAGGCTTCCTTCTCTCTTGCCATGCACTTTCCCCAACCATGCATTCTATTTTCATCTCTGCACAGATACCTCCCAGATTAATATCCAGCCTGGGCCTCTCCGTCCGACTCCAGACCTTATAGCCAAGTTTTTAGTTGACGGCTCATCTTGGATGTTTCATGGACACTTCAAACTCAACCTGTCCAAGACAGAACTCTTGACCATACACCCTGCTTACCCAGCAACTTCCTGGGTTCTATCTTGAATGGCACCACCATTATCAATTTCTTGACTCTCCCTTCTCCCTTTCTCCTTATCAAGTGGGATAGCTTTTGTGTTCTGTGTCATTCCTTTTTTTTTTTTTTTTTTTTTGAGACGGAGTCTCGCTCTGTCGCCCAGGCTGGAGTGCAGTGGCGCGATCTCGGCTTACTGCAAGCTTCGCCTCCCGGGTTCGTGCCATTCTCCTGCCTCAGCCTCCCGAGTAGCTGGGACTACAGGCGCGTGCCACCACACCCAGCTAATTTTTTTGTATTTTTAGTAGAGATGGGGTTTCACCGTGTTAGCCAGGATGGTCTCGATCTCCTGACCTCGTGATCTGCCCACCTTGGCCTTCCAAAGTGCTGGGATTACAGGTGTGAGTCACCACGCCTGGCCTCTGTGTCATTCTTGAATCCTTCCGCTTCCCTCCATCCCCATCTCTACCTCAGGCTTAGCCACTGTCATCCCTCCTTAGACCAGGGAAATGGCCTCTTCCCTAGCCCTCCATGTGCTCAGCATACCCTGTTTCTTTCATCTGTTCTCTACACTGCAGCCATTGTCCGCTCTACAAATACAATCGAGCTCCTCTTACAGGTGAGCATTCCATCTTGCCCCTGAGAGTCTGAGAGTAGTCTTCTCAAAACACAAATCTGATACTGCCGTTCCTAACATAAAATTCTTCAATAGTTGTTCCTTGTTCTCAGGATAAAGGTAAAATTTCACAACCTGACCCAGGCCCTGCAACATCTGGCTCCTGCTCACCTCCCAGCCTTATCTTTCTCTATTCTTCTCCTCCTCTGAACTCTTCCAGCATTTAGAGCCCCGCCTCAGTCCACAGCATCTTCTTTCAAGGGTTCACTGTTTGGTGGTAACTGCCCAAGGAGATGCTAAGCTCCCTGAAGTCAGGAGCCATGTCTAAACCTTTGGTCCTCTCCCCAATTTCACATGTGTTGGGCACTTAAAATGTGCTGTTGATTTTAAACCACAGCCACTGTTTTTCCCCTTTACTTGGGACTTGAAGTTCCTCTGCACTCTGTGGCCACAGTGTACTCTTTGCCATTCCCCTCCTTGCCTTGCTCAGCTGCAAATCACAGGAAGGTTGGGCGTGGGAGTGTCCCGGAGAACAACTCCTTTTTTTTTCTGCGTTTGCCGCCCGTAGTTTGCAGGTGGATTTGACCTTGTGTTCCCAAACCATCTTTGGTGTTAGCACAAAATAGGTCCCTCTCCATAACCTTTCCAGGCTAATGCATCAGAGTCAGATCTGGAGGTCTCTGGCTGATCTGCCAAACTTGATCACTGTCATCTCCCTGACCCTGAATGGCTGAGACCAGGGGCCCTATTTTCTTCCGTTTCCTTTTCAGTTCTCAGAGTACTGAGCTGGCTTTGGTGAATATTGTCTCTTTTAATATTCCCTTTCATATGAGCCTGGCTTACCCAGATTAACATATTTCATTAAGGGCTCTCTTTCCCTTTCTTCATCAAAGGGTTTATGATGCAAAATATTCTTCTTAAAAATAAGGAAGCGGCTGGGGAGATGTCAGTGCCTTCTGCTCTGTGGGCTGCTTGCTGAGAGGGGACTGGGAATCTTTGGTTTTTCAGGAGATACATTCACTGTAGAGGGGACGCAGCTTGGAGAAAAGCCACATCTGGAGCGTTTAGCTGCCTGGGCTCAGGAAGCACATCCATTCTGCATCTCTAATTTTCTCCTTGGATCACACCTTTGAGACCCCCATGACAATCTCTTCACAGCACGGAGAAGAGGCCTCCTGCGTCACAACGACAGCTCACGACATCTCAACACCAGTCCCTCTGACAGCCACACTCCAGCTCCCACAGAACACCATGCCATGCCAGGCCAGCTCACCCCATGGTGGCCGGCACAGCCCCTATACCAGCTTGCGCTATGAGGCTGGTGTAGGGGAGGGCCATCCTCAAAGAACCCATCCTTGCTCTGTGCTTGGTGAACAGGGGCGAAATGTGGTGTCTGCATTTTTAAATCTGCAGAGCGCCATCTGATAGATTTGTGTGGATGGTGCTATTTATCATTCGGCATTCATGTATTATTACTCTGCTGCCTGGGGCCAGGAGAAGTCAGCATGAGTAGGATGGCTTAGAAAGGGCAGACTTGGTAATTTCTCTTGGAAAATTAGCATGATGAGCAACATGGTAGAAATCCTGGCAAAGGCACAGTTGGGGCAAAGAAGGTCGGGAGCCGATGGTCAGGACCCAGGATGGGTGTGGCCTGGGGCAGCGGGAAGTGGAGAGGGGAAGCAGAGACACAGGACAGGAATCTGTGGGAGGTTATCAGGTGCCAGGCTGGGTGCTAGGCACCTCCATGTATGTCATCACACTCCCCAAATCCTCATGGCTACCCTGAGAATGAAATGTTACTGTCTCCATTTTATACATAAGGAGATGCCCAAAGATGTTAAGTACTCACTAAAGATCATGCAGCTCTGACACTTGGTCAGCCCAAGTCTTCAGCTTTGCCAGTGGTTCTTGTTCCACTAGTCCACAGGTGCAGGAAGCTGTCCTTAGAGACACACACACACACACACACACACACACACACGTGTGCACACCCTCTCGTTTCTTTGAGTCATCCTCTGTTCCCTTGGATACCTTTTTCAGTTCTCACCTAATACAGTTTGTGGCATATTATACTTGATTGGATAGTGCTTTGTAATGGTTCTGAAAGTGTGTGTGTGTGTGTATGTGTGTGTGTGTGTGTATGTATGTGTATGTGTATATTCTCACTCCAACTGCATTGTAAGCTCCAAGGGCAACATTCTGTCTCCTATTTCTTTTTCTTCCTCTACCACATGGCTGGTGCATGATTCTGCAAAAAAAAATTGGCACTCAGTACATGTGGCTGACTGACAGACACATATATTTCAGCCTGCAAGTCCCACAGGACTATAAATTGCTGCACGAGGTATTTGAGTTAGAAGAGACAGAAGAAGTTATATTTATTAAAAGTTTGCTCTAGCCCCGTGCTATCATAGATGCTTTCTCTCTAATCCTCTAAACAATCCCATGAGGTAGGCATCACCACCCCTACTTCACAGATGGGGAAGCCGTGCCATGCCAAGGGTCTCTGCTGGCCTCCAGTGATAGCACACTGCAGTTCTCATGGCACTCCTGTTCCTAAATGCCAGGATGTGACAGATGCCTGCCTGGGTGGGCTGTGCTGGAGCCAGCCCACCCAAAGATGTGGAAGGGACTGGCTGCCTTCTCAGTGCTCTGGGTCCTGTGACTTAGTTCTTTAAGAGCGCAAAGCCCTTGTGGTAGGCAGAGACTGAAGCTGAGCTTTCATTTTCTCTCCCTCCACCCTCCCCACCCATTCTGGCGTTCCTAGCTGGGGTGGTCTACCGCAGTTCCTCATTCTGCAGGGAGCCAGAAGGGCAAGACATGGATGTGCTGTAAGAATAGCATCTTTCCTTTCCACCTTGCCTTCTGCCTTGCTCTCCAGATGTGTGATGTTCTCCACATTGCCCCTGCTGAGGGGTGCCCCAGGAGAGGCTCCCATGCATTAGAGACTGGTCAGTGGAGGGGCTGTGGGCATCAGGGCAGCATGGGGGAGGAGGAACGGGGGGAGGGGCGCGAGCGACAGCCCAAGCATCCACCTCCCATCCCAGATGTGCGCCGGCAGGGAGGCGGTGTGTGCAGTGCCATGTGGGATGTCACCCTCTGGACCCAGCCCTTCCTGTTTACTCCTGGGTGGCCTGTGCCCAACCTCAGGGAGCCCTGAGATGTGACATGGACACAGTCAGCCCTTTTGTCCCCTTTGCCTCATCACATTTCCCCAGCTGCAGGGCTGCAATGGCCTCTTTTCTTTTCTCCTGGATACCAATTTCTTCCACTCACATTCTTTCTTCTAAGGCACCATGTTTGCTCAAGTCTCCCCCGGAAGCTCAGACATTGTTAGCGGTTCTCAGTGACCTTCCCCAGCAAAGTGAAAGCTCAGCCCGCACGCCTCCCTCCCAACCTGGCCCCAAAGCACCTTTGTAGATTTATTGCCCATGAATTGCATCTATGAGCCCTGTGCTAGATCATAGGCCACTTCCTGGTGTGCATTGCGCCCTCACTTGGTCTCTGTCCTTCGCTTTCTCAAGATCTTGGCCTGTTGCCTTTCAGTACCCAAGATCCATCTCAGCGCAGCATCTACAGGGGACCAGACAGATGCCTTCCTGGACAACCCCTGTTGGCTGACGCCCCTCCTTGGATCTGTAGCCCTCCTGCACTCAGGGTGAACTCCTGGGTGGCTGACCGCAACTAAACTGGAAGCGTCTGAGAATAGCGTTTGTCTCTGTAGACATGTGTATCAAAGATGACTGACCCAGGTCCCTGGACAGAGTGGCTTCTCAAGGGGTGAATGCAGCTCAGAGATTTGCTTTCACATGTCCCACTTCAACTCACTCGCCAACACTTGCTGAGCATCTCCCATGTGGCTGGGCCCTGTACCAGGTGCGGGAAATGCAAAGGGAACAGGACTTGGCCAATCAAGAGGAGAGGACAGCCGGCCGGCCAATGGCCACTGCCGTGCTAAGTGGGAGAAGAAGGTTCTGGAAGCTTCAGGAGAAAAAGAAACCTTCCATCTAAGTAAGGACCCACAAGAGGAGTTGAGCTGGTGAGGGAAGGAGACTGAGGAAGGTTGAGTAATCTAGATTCTACTGTTTTCTATGCTTTATTTATAGTTAATTTAATTTGTAATTATTTTGAGGAGTGAATACAGGCTTATGGTATCGAATTCAAAAGGTACAAAGGATCCAGAGTGAGACAGCTGTTTTCTTCTCACCCTGCTGTGAAGCCACCCAGGTGCACTCTGTTCCCCCCTGAGGCCCCTCCTTGCCATTCCTGCCACCTGACCATGGGACCTACCACAGTCTCCCCAGATGTGGGGTGCCCATGGCGCCCCACAGTGGCGGGGCGGCTGCACAGCAGCCAGCTGGCATCTGAGTGGAGGGCTCTGGGAAGGGCTTTTTTTTTTTTTTTTTGAGACAGAGTCTCACTCTGTTGCCCAGGCTGGAGTGCAATGGCATGATCTTGGTTCACTGCAACCTCCGCCTCATGGGTTCAAACAATTCTCCTGCCTCAGCCTTCTGAGTAGCTGGGATTACAGGGGTGCGCCACCACGCCTGGCTAATTTTTGTATTTTTAGTAGAGATGGGGTTCACCATGTTGACCAGACTGGTCTCGAACTCCTGACCTCAGGTGATCCACTCGCGTCAGCCTGCCAAAGTGTTGGGATTACAGGTATGAGTCACTGCACCTAGCTGGGAAGGGCTCTTAGAGGAAATATAGGTCCAAGCTTTTCCAGGGCCTCCTATCCCCCACTCATGGGGACCATTCTTAGGACCAGCTCTTTGATCTCCAATCATCCTCCTCATCCCAGACCAGGAGCACCCATATGACCTGGCCAAACCCGTGATGCTTCTGATGCCAGAGACAGCCCACAGCCCTGGGTTCAGTGCCCTTACATGGCTTCAAATCAGACCACCCTTGGGGACCCTGGCCCAGGGACAGTCCTGGAAAGGAGCTGACATCACTACCCATCAACTGGGGGTCTCCATCTTCCACCCAGACTCCTAGCCCGGCCAGTGTCCCTCCCTTCAGGAGCCACAGCTGCTTGTGCACTGGTGGGTGCTTGTGTGTCTAGCTTGGATGGGCAGCCCTAAGGCTCAGGGGCTCTCCTCCCAGAGGGCACAGGCAGGACACGTGGCACAAGGGGCCATGGCAGGCCACGCTGTCACCCTCCTGGCCCAGCGCCTACCTGATTTGTTCTTGTATTCAATGTCGAAGCCCGTGATGATGCTGTTCCCGTCGAATCGCTGGGTCCAGCGCAGGTTCATGCTCCGGGCCTTCACCTCCCGGATCTCCAGCTCTGGGGGGTCGGGGGGCTCTACGGTGCAGCAGGGGAGGGGAGGGAAGTGAGGAGGGCAGCAGGGAGCTTGGCCTCCTGCTTGGCCCTGAGGATTGGCATCACCTGGGTGTAGCCAAGGACTCTGGCACCCTAGGGTTTGATCAGGGTGGGGGCTGGAGGAGGCCAGCAGCCGGGCTTGGAGGCTGAGGAGGCCTGGCTTGCTCTACTGTCTTGCTGCCATCTTGTTCTTGGCCTGGGAGAGGGCTAACTCTTCTGCAGGGATTCCTGTTAGCTGATGGCATTTTTCCCCTTCCAACTTCCCCAGCTTGACTTTCCCTTCCCACACGTGCTGCAGGGGCCTGGACCCAGGAACCTGACTCCTCCACCCCTCCCCAGAAGGGGCAGTGGAATCTATAGCGGCTGTAGCCATGGCAAACTTTTGCTGTTTAAGTTCCTGGAAAGGTCTTATTTCCCTACTCTGGGCAGGAGGGCAGGTGGAGGGAGGCTTTTCCCCAGAAGGCAGTTTCCTGTCATCCTCCACCATGGCGTAGGCTGTGGCCCCTGCTCTTTGAGGTGGAGTTAGCGGTGGGCCCCTGGGCCCTGGGGAGGTGGGATGGGAAGGGTGGGGCCGGTGAAGGTACCTTGCACAGTGAGTTGGATCAAGCCCCGGTCCTCCCCATACGAGTTGATGGCATGGCAGCTGAAGAACACAGAGTCCCCACGGTCAGCGGGCTTGAGCTGGGAGACCACCATCAGGGGCAGGAGAGGGAGGAAACAGGGAGAGTCTTTTAGAGCTGGTCAGCTGAAGGGGTCACTCCAGGGCTCTCAGCAAGGCCCTCTTGTTCTGGGAGGGGGACCCACAGGGGCTTTGTCAAGGGCTTCTCTTCCCAGGGACTTCCAAAGATGGAAGTATGGAGGGCTTCATACAGGGAGGGGCTGGGGGACACCAGAGGGAGAGAGGGGCTGAGGAGTCCTAGGGGAGTGGGAGGGGCTGAGGGGGTCCCAGGGGAGTAGGAGGGGCTGAGGGGGGGGGTCCAGGAGAGTGGGAAGGGCTGAGGGGTCCCAAAAGGGAGAATGGAGCCCTGGGGGTTCCAGAAAAGAAGTTGGGACTGAGGAAACCACATTTGATTGCTGTGGGGTTGTCAGAAAGGAGATACAGTGAAATTCTGAGACAGAGATTCCTGGATGGAGAGGGGAAATAGGTGGGAAAGGGGAGGTACATTTTTGGGGTGTGGGGAGGGGCTCCCAGGCTCCCCATTTGCCTCCTGGATGCAGATGTGATAGCTGCGGGCTCCCCACTCTCTGAGAGTTGGGGTCCCCCAGCACTGAGGTGGGGGTGCTCACCTTCAGTGTGGAGACGACCTCATCGCCGTTGTCCTTGGTGGCGATGGCATACCGCATGACACGGTCAGGGTCGATGACCGTGTCCCCCTTCTCCCAGCGGATGATGATGGGCCGCTCACCCCGTGCCATGCAGTTTAGCTCCTTCGCATGGCCCTTGATGGCGATGGTGGTGTTGGGGTGGGAAGTGATCATGGCCGGTACTGGAGGGCGGAGGTGGAGAAGGCCCAGTGAGGGTCGGGAGACCAGCCTGGAGGAGGCACGCGTGCCCTGCGCAGAAGCCCCCGCCCCAGCCCTCCTCCCCCAGGAGAGGCTCCAATAAAGGAGTACAGGGAACTCCACTGGCCTGTCCCTTCTCCCACATCCATCCATGACTGGGGCAGCCTCCCTCTTCACCGGGGGTCCCACATTCCTCCTCTGGGGAGGGAGTGGCCTGCGCTCAGAATGCTTTTACAGGTATGCCATACATAGAACTATAAAGGAAACCACTTGTATTGAAATATGGTTATGCAAATATTAAAAACACGAACAAGCAAACCTTCGATATCGTATATCACCTATCAGTATGTGTTCTTTACTACTCTTTACAAAATAAGATCCAGTGGTAGCTCGTATAATTGCTGTCTTATATTACCATGATCCTGTAATAGTGCTGCGTATAAGTGATATTTTGAGATATTTGCAATCACTGTGATGTGATGGGAGCATATCCGAGGATTTCTGCTGGTGACAGTCACAGGGCTGCTATTGCTGCATTCTGTCGCTTATGTTCAAAATGGAAGGAATACTAAATTTCAGTTAGAAGTTAGTGAAAAAATGTGATTTTCCCTCCACCCACATTCATGGATCCCCCTGAATCAGATCTATACAGCTTCTAGCGGCCTCTGGACCCCAGGTTAAGAACCCTTCTTGAAAGCACCAAGGCTCTGCTTTTTCCCTATAGCTAAGGCTTGTTTATCTCCCTCCTGTTCCTTCAAACAAGATACAAAGGAAAACCCTGGACACCACTACCACAAGTAAGATCCACAAGCAGTGCTAACGGGACTGAGAAAATCACCACCAAACAACCAGGGCCCAGGCTGGTCATCAGAAGCCCCCGTCCCTACTGCTCAGACAAGAAGCCTGTCAATCACCGGCCCCTCCTCTGGGCCTGAGCACCTGCGGCAGCAGCAGGAGGGAAGGGGCAGGGGAAAAATGGTCTCAGCTGCAGTGAAACCCTGTCCCCTTTCTCCTCCGCCCAACTCAGTGAACACACATGGGGCACTTATGCCATCATGAGACCTTGTGCCAGGCTGGGGGGTACACATGACAATGAGACAGGGTCCTTGCCTCTGGAGGGAGGGGAAGACAGATACCTGCACCGGCAACATGAACTGGAGGAAAATCTGATGAGTGTTTCATCAAAGGGTTAGGAGACATTAACTTTGACTGAGGGGCATCAGGGAAAGCACAGTCCATCCATTCAGCAAGGATTCATTGAGACCTACTACGTGCCAGGTCTTGTCCCGGGTTCTGGAGCTGACAGTGAATAGGACAAACATGGCGTGATCTCATGTTTGAAACTCCTATGATCTTATGGAGTTTCACTCTAGTGGTGAGAACAGACAAGACTAGCAATTTCAGTGAAGAGTGGTGAGTCCTATGCTGGGAGAAATGCACGGCCCCTGACCCAGCAAGACTTAAATGGGGAGAGCAGAGGGAAGGGCGCCCAGGCAGGAGAATCTGCTTGAGCCAAGGCTCCAAGGCAGACATAGGCGGGGCAGATCCCAGGAAGGTCAGTGATTTGGTGCTGCTGGAGACTACCCTTGTCCTTTTCTTCTCTGGGAAAATTTGCCTTCCAGTGGCTCCTGTCTCAGGAGGGATGCCCAGGAGCCATCCTGGAGTATATGAATGGGGAGGGGCTGTCATTGGCTGCAAGAATCGGAAACCCCCCACCCCCACCCCCATTCAGGGGAATACCTCTTGTCACAGCAGAGACCAGCTCACCCTATCCTGGTCACTGGCCTGCTTTGGGCAATCGTGCAAAAAGGGGCTTTGTCTTTGTCCTCAAAACCCAGTTCCCTGCCCGCCCCCCGCCCCTGCCTCCGCACTGTGTCTCTGCTCCATTTCGACAGCTGGCCCTTTCTCCTCCTTCCTTCCGGGTATTCTCAGGGTTTTTCTCTCTCCTAGTTTTAAAGGCCTGCTCAGACAAAGTTGTTGCCAGCAAACTCTCCAGGGACATCTGACTTTTATGGACAAATAAGCCTTTGAAGAAATGAGGGGAGCCACAGAGCTGCCACGGTGCCATCTGACACCAGTCCGTGGGTGAGGAGGCGTCTGGGACAGGAGTAGGGTGGATGAAGGGAGGCTTCAGGCTCCCCGAAGTCACATCACATAGCAAGCCACCTCCTCTGCTGCCTTGTCATGAAGGACTTGATGCTGACGACAGCCCTGGCCTCCAGGCCCCCGCACCAGCCTCTCAGCACATTCCCCAGCCCCAGCTCATCAAATAATGAAGCAGATAAATTTTATAATGCACGGCATTACACTAGGATACACAATAAAATGCAAAAGACAAATAACGAGGTGCAAGTTATAATGAAGAAAAAGCCTGCAGTCAGAGACATCCGAGTATGAATTATTGACTAAGGTTTTACACTCTCAAGGATGTGCGGAGGAATATTTTTCCATCAAAGATTTGCATAATTCACTCGTATAAACCTGGGTGGAATATAGAGTAAGATTTTACACCAACAAGTCAGGACTTGCATTGCAGATGCCTCCATTTTTTACTGGAGAATTGAGCTCGGGTGTCAGGGAGGCTCGTAAGCGGACTGGGGACTGGGACCCCCATGGGTCGGGCCCTGAGGCCTCCTTCCTGGGGAGGAATCCTGTTCCTGAGAGGTTGCTGCTGAAGCCACAGAAAAGCAGGGGAACTGTGTGTGTGTGTGTGTGTGTGTGTGTGTGTGTGTGTGTGTGTGTAAGTGGGGCTGGGAGGGAGAGTCTTTCTTTGGTAAGAGGACTTCACAGTTCTGCAGCACACCTCTGTTCTGTTCTCCAGGCAGGCCTGCACTAACCCTTCCAGGACCTGTGTGTGAATTACAAAGGCACCCCCACCATGCCTCTGGCTGGGTGCTGCCTGGTGCCGGGAGCCACAGCTTGGCCAATGAAGCAGGGACCATGTTTCAGACCGCATTCACCCCTGAGGCTATGTACTTTTGAGCAGTGCACAACCTGTGTATCCATACATGCCATTCCCACTTCAGGGAACCTGCCCTTCTAGTCAGCTTTGTTCAGCCCTGTGGGCAGCCAGGGACAGCAGGGTCCCCAGGGATCCTTGGCCCCTCAGCCCTTCTGTGTGTGGTAACAACCATACCTGGAGCCTGAGACAGGGTCCCTTCACCCTTCCACCAGCTTAGGATGGCAATGAGCACCACACACCACAACTCTTACAGTCCCCTAGCTCAGGGCTAGTTCAGGGGAGCCCGTTCATGAGGAAGAGGAGAGAAGCTTGAGGGGCTTGGGGGCCAGGCCAGCCTGGGATCTGCTTCTGTGGCTGCGAGCTATGTGGCCTTCCACCCCTTAAAGCTAACTTCTGTGGGCCCCACGGAGCATTGTGAGGACAAAGTGAACCCACATATGTAAACTGCCTGCCACACAGCACTTGCTTAAGAAACCTGGATTCTAGTCCTATCCCCAAGGGGTTCCATCAAGACAGGAGCTCTTTTTTATAGAAACGTGTGACGTGCAACATAGACTATTGCCTTTCATTTTGTGTGTCAGGACAAGGGTCTTTTTGGGTAGAGGAAAAAAGCCTAGGTCTGTGGCCTGAAGATAGACTGTTGTACTGAAAGCAAATGTCAGAGAATGTGGTCCTAGGCAAAAGAGGACCTGGCCAGAGTCAACCTCCATTGAAGTGTCAAAAGTGGCTCTTCTTGGCCTGGCCAATGGTTCCTTGTGTCATAGGCTACATCTACTGGTGTCAGCCAGCACTGGCCGGTCCTAGCTTGATAACCAGAACCCCACTGGGCTGGTATAATTAGCCCCTGAATTCAAAACAACTGGGTGCCAGGTAATAAGGACTACCTCACATGTACAAGTGGCATGGAAAAGGGTGTGTGGCTTGACATGCATTACCAGACTCCATGGAAAAGGCCCAAAGAAAAAACTAGGTCAGAAGTCATTTCCTTTTCCATCCTCGCCAGCGCAAGTGAATGCAATCAGCCAATTAGCTAAACTGGGTCTGCTGAATGCCCAAAATGGCAGATGTGAAAATGGTGGATGTGATAATGGCAGATGTGAAAATGGCGGATGTGAAAATGGCAGATGTGAAAGTGGCAGATGGGAAAGTGGCGGATGTGAAAATGGCAGATATGAAAGTAGTGGATGTGAAAATGGCGGATGTGAAAATGGTGGATGTGAAAGGCGCATGTCTCAGGCAAGAAGGAAAGCAGGGCCCTGGTGCAGTAAGATGGATGTATATCCTTCCATGGGAATACTGCCAGCTTCCGTCCAGGCCTTGCCCCTAAAAGTTAATCTGGGAAGTGCAAGACTGTATAAGACCCATGTCTGTTACTCCTACAAGTTCAGAAAATACACGTGTACAAGTTACTGGCTTCAGGTGTTACTTGCCAGGTGATTCCACAGAATCCTAGCATCCTAGCACTGCAGAGCCCAGATGAAGACCTGTTCTACTGAATTTGTAGCAGCTGCTGGCCACACGGGGCTAATGGGCACTTGAAATACAGCCAGCCCAAATTGGGATGTGTGATAAGTATAAAATACATAGTGGATTTCAAAAATGTAGGAAGAAAAAAAAAAGAATGTAAAATACCTTTTTTTTTTTTTTTTTTTTTTTTGAGACAGAGTCTTGCTCTTGTTGCCCAGGCTAGAGTGCAATGGTACAATTTTGGCTCACTGCAACCTCCGCCTCCTGGGTTCAAGTGATTCTCCTGCCTCAGTCTCCCAAGCAGCTGGGATTACAAGCGTGTACCACTATGCCTGGCTAATTTTTGCATTTTTAGTAGAGACGGGGTTTCACCATATTGGTCAGGCTTGTCTTGAACTCCTGATCTCAGGTGATCCACCCGTCTCAGCCTCCCAAAGTGCTGGGATTACAGGCGTGAGCCACTGCACCTGGCATTAAGTTTTATATTGACTATCTGTTAATATTTTAGATGTATGGAGTTAAATAGAATATACTATTATAATTAATCTCACCTGTTTATTTTTTTGAACATGTGACAGAGAGGGGATTTCAAATTACATATTGTTTGGCTCACGTTATGGTTCTACTGAATGGAACTGGTATAGATCAGTGACACAGACCCTTCCTTTGGCAAATGGAGAAACTGAGGTGATGCAAGGAAGCAATTTGCCCAAGGTCACGTTGCTGGTAAGCAGAAGAGCATCTTAAAAGAGGATGGGTTGCAGAGGGCAGTACTGAACACACAGCGATGCTGTGAAAGGTGGGCGGCCTGGTATCACTGGGAATGCGATTTCTCAGCTCTCTAGGACTCATAATTACAAGCTCAGGTTATCTGTTCCTAACATTAACCAAGAAATATCAGGTCTTGTTCTGGGGACCCTATTTGACGAAGGACATTGACAGTCTGGAGTGTGACCAGTAAGATGGGCCGACTTCAAAGCATGCTGAGAACTGGGAATTAGTAACCCAGGGAGCAAGGGAGAGACACTGCAAGGGGGGAAGGGAAGACCTCCTACTTGGCCTAAGAAGGAATGTTCTAGTATTTTCTGCTGTTTGGGGAAAGGGCCACAGTGGGAAGTGGCAAGCTCCCTGCATTGGAAGTAGACAACCTGTGGCCTCACAGAAAGGAGTCAATTAAGGCCTGGATCTGGGCCCCTTGTCTTTGGGCCCTTGGGGGTGCCCGGGTCTCAGGAGAGGGAAAGATGGTCTGGGAATGTGGCTCACTGTCTGATGAAGTGGTTCTATGAATCAGAGTACTCGTGTCCTTGCAGATGGGCGCTTTCAGCCCCTTGTCCTCAGTAAGAGGCAGGGAATCCTCTTCCCCTCTTCTTCTGCCAACTAACCAGAATAGAGAACTCTGCCACTGTGCCCCTCCATCAGGCCCTGCACCCAGCCTCCAAGGACCACGGTGTCCTCCTGTGCCCACAAATAGGAGCTTTGGCCCTCCTGGCTGCTGTACTGCTGGGCTTAACAAGGCAGCCCCTTAATAGGGGGAAGTTCAGGGCATAGGTGCCTGCCCCATTGATCCTTCACCTTCTTCCACCTCCCCCTTACTTCTTGCTCTGGACTACAAGGTCTCTCTGCTTCACTGAGTTGCAGTAATAAACAAGATTGAACTCTCTCTATATGGAGACCAGCTGTACCTGACAGGGCTTTTTGGGTGAAGGCGGCCACCACGAATTCCCTGGGGAGATGGTCATATGCACTCACCAGGAGTACAAATCCTGACATGCACAGACACAGACACACACACACACATCACACACAGAGGGGCAGTGTCAGAAACACACCTCAACAGACAGTCACAAACACAGTCACCCTCACAGCCTATGCTCTGACACCCTTACCATAAACCCATGGACGGCATTACACACACATAACCCGATGCAATGATCAATTGCACGTCAATACCCTGATGTGCTTGTTTAACACATATCTCCCCACACTTCTGTAGTCCATAAGCACAGGCTCTCTCCACACACACACTCGTATAGTTCCCTTTTATTGGGTGCTTACCATGTCCTGGCAGGATTCTAAGTACTTTGCATGAATGAACTCATCTGAGGTAGGCACTGTTATTATGCCCCGGTTCCAAAGCCTGTGTCTCAGTGTATTTCTTGACGAAGCTCCATGGCCTCCCGCATGCCCAGGTTCCCCTGATAAAGCAGGCCCTGAGCTGGATGCCTCTGCCTTTTGGCCTATCATTCAGTGGTTCCTCCCAAC
Source organism: Gorilla gorilla gorilla (assembly GCF_029281585.2). Taxonomy (NCBI): domain Eukaryota; kingdom Metazoa; phylum Chordata; class Mammalia; order Primates; family Hominidae; genus Gorilla; species Gorilla gorilla. The sequence continues at coordinate 125,431,695 of NC_073233.2, forward strand.
AGCAACCACGAAAGCAGGTCTTATCATCTCCACTTTTCAAATGAGGAAACTGAGGCTTCCAGAAAGTGTTTCTTCCACCTCTAAGGGGGCTGGCCACCTCTAGCCATCTGTTTGTCTGCCACCCTTGCATACAGTCCCTGGCTTTTGGAAATGGAATTTGGCTGTCACCAAAAAGCTGTGGCCTCTGCGGCGGGGCAGCTGCAGCAGGTACTCCTGGGGCAGGCAGTGGGGACTGCTGCTTTAGGGGTGCAGGCGGGAGAGCCGGGGTGGGGTGTATGCACAGGGCTGGGTCCTGCGTGACAAATGCTGATGACAGCCACAAAAGCACCTCACTGCTCTGTAGGGCACAGGAGGCTTTAATGAAATACAACTTCTCTGCTTTCCTGCAATCTAATTCAATTAACAGCCAGGGAAATCTGATTTCTCTTTACAAACGGGTGCAGGGGAGACTTTCTGGGGACTTGAGAGAAGGGAAGGGCTAGGGCTAGGCACAGTGGTGTGGGTGAGCTCCTTCTCAGTACACAGCTCCTTCCTATACAGCAGCTTTAGGTGGGGTAGGATCTTCTCTCTGAGACCCTGGGGGAGTGAAGACCCTGGTGTGAAGACAGCCCATTTCATTCAAGCCTCAGTTACAGTCCCCAGCACCTGCTACAGTGCCTGGCACTGTGATGACCAAATTGGGGCATACTCTGGTGGAGGCCAAGGAGACTTCCTGATGACTTCCAGGGCTCTTCCCTGACACCCCACATTGCATGCAGGCCTCTCCTGCGGGGCATCCCCTGCATGGCATGTGTCCTCCGGCAGCGTCCTTGCCTCCTTGTGTCTGAATGTGAGACTCTCCAGGGCAGAAGCATCTCTATTCCAGGGCTTGGCTCGTGTTTGTGGAAAGGAGAGCTTTACTGGGTATCTTTGCCGTCCTCCTCCAGTGCCCCAGGGCAGCCTGCCCCAGTCCACACTTAGGCTCACTCAGGGGAGCAGGGAGCCTTGCTGGGCCACTGGGGCTCAGGAAGCTGCCTTATAACCATGCGGAAACTCCAGATTTCCTTCTGCTCGTTGAGATGGGCAGGCACCCCTCGAAGAGGAAGCACCACAGAGAGGAGAAAGGCACCAGAGCCGTAGAGGAATCACCCCCTCCCCTTGCTCCAGGGCCCTTTCAGGGCAGCAAGCCGAGGTGGGAGGAAATCAATTTCAGAAACAAGACAGTTGTCAGAATCTGATGTAACCGGTTCCCGTCTGTGAAATTACTCACAGGCCGGCTCCTGTCACCCCTGAGGTCCTGCTTGGACCAGCTGCTATTTACATTTTAATTTGATGTGAGAGGCTGATAGATTTTTAAAACACCACAAGACAGCTCTGCTGCCTCACTCACTCCCAGCATCCACACACTTTCTGACCAACCCCCAGGCGTGGAGGTAGAGTTCTAGGGGTCCCCAGACCCTGCCACGGGGATTGCAAACTCTGCTCCTATTTGGCCCCTACTTAGCACCCCCAGATCCCCCCTTCCACTGGGGTCCAACTTAATAAGCTGGGGCAGGTCCGCTCCTTGTAGTTTACAAAGCAGTGCTGCATCCTTTGCCTCCAGCTTCATTCTTACTAAGGAGGTGGCCTGGCTCTATTATCCCCTACAGAACCAGTGAGGAAATGGAAGCCCAGAGAGGTTCAGTGATTTATGTAAGGTCACACAGCTGGTGAGTGGCAGGAAGGAGACTGAGCCCCAAGTCCTCTGACAACTGGCCAGCTCCTTTCTTTCGGTTTATCCTAGCCTTCTCCTGTGTAGGTTTTTCTTCCTCACATGGAGAGATTCTGGGGAGAGTGAAGGTGAGCGGGGGATTTTGAAAGAAGCTGAACACTGGAGGAGGGCCGGGCTAGCAGGGCCAGGAGGCTAGTCCAGGGCAGGCTGGGGCTGGAGGCAGGAGCTGGGGAGAATGGTGAGTCTGGCCTTCCCTGTCTTTGTCTCCTGGCCTCTTTTCCTCTGGTGATTGGAGCTCAGCTGGTGTTTCTGACAAGTCCCCAAGTCACCAGGGAGTGAAGATTCAGTTGTGAATACCCAAAGGAGAGGAGCGAGCAGTGTGTGTGGGAAGGAGGATGTTGAAGGAACAGGATGAGAATGCCACGGGCTGCTGGGAGAGGCTGCTAAAATGCAACAGAGGCATGGAATGTTGAACTCCAAAAGGAAGCCTGGGTACATCTTCACCCCATTCATGGGCGTGACTACGATAATAATCATCACAGTCTGTTATACTGAGAGCTTACTATGTGCCAGGTACTGTTCTGAGTTCTGTTACCTGCATTAACTCATGGAATCCTCACACAACCCTATTTTTATTTTCACTTTACAGATGGGGAAACTGAGGCTGAGATAAATAAATTGCCCCGGTCACATGGCTAGTAAGTGGCAGAGTCAGGCCATGGCCCAGGTCATTTGTGGTCTCATCCATGACGTAAGAATGTGAATGTTGGCCAGGTGTGGTGGCTCACGCTTGTAATCCCAGCACTTTGGGAGGCCAAGGCAGGTGGATCACTTGAGCTGACCTGAGTTTGACTTGAGTTTGAGACCAGCCATGGCCAACATGGCCTGTCTCTACTAAAAATACAAAAATTAGCTGGGCATGGTGGCGTGTGCCTGGAATCCCAGCTCCTCGGGAGGCTGAGGTGGGAGGATTGCTTGCACCCAGGAGGTGGAGGCTGCAGTGAGCTGAGGTTGCACCACTGCACTCCAGCCTGTACAACAGAGTGAGACTCTGTCTCAATAAAAACAAAAAACAAAAAACAAAAAACCCCATGAATGTCAGAGAAGGCCAGTAGACATCGAAGTAGAATCAGGGACCCAATAATAGGGGTGCCAAGCTGAGCTTCTCTGAAGAAAAATGCACGTGAATTTGGGGGAAAGAAGATTGGTCTGGGAACCAGGGGACCAAGGGGTTAGACTAGTCTGCACTTCCAGGTGGGTGGTCTGGGGGAGGGTCTTGAGGAGATTCTCAGGCCTGGCTACACCTGAGAATCACCTTGGAAGCTTTTAAAAAATATTACACAGATCCCACCCTGCCCCCCAGGCTCTGACTTATTGTTCCATGGTGGGCCTGGCTGCCTGCATTCCCCATCCCTACCCCGAGGTAATTCTCACGTGGTTTGGAGAAGAACCCCAGGGCTGGATGAGCCCTCCTCTACCTCCTATGACAGCAGCTGCCTCTGGCAGGACAACTGCAGAGGCAACAGGATTAGAAGAAGGGCAGCAAACTTAGGGCGTCCTTCATCAGGAAGGGACTTGACTTTGTCAGGAAGTCCTTCTGAAAGTCTAACTGAAATCTCTCCGGGACTCTCATAGTGCTTTTCGCCAAAAAGGATGCTTTGGGGACGATAAAATGCCTTCTTGGATGTCCTCTTCTTTGCCTTCTGGGAGAGGCTTTTCCAAGGGACAGCAGGTGCCCTGAAGCCTCTCAAGGGCTCTGTGAACCCACCTTGTCAGGGAGCAGGGAGCCCGTGTGTTCAAGGCTCGGATCGCCTTTTGTTTCTGAAAGGATTACATGCACCCCTGAGAGGTGAGGGGGCCCCTCCTTTTCCCCAACCCACCCCACTCCTCTTCTCCCCGCAAAGCCTTGTGTCGCTGCTCCTTGTTAACAAGTTCCTGACAAGAGCTGCAGTGCTGTTTGGCGGTGTGAGATAAGCTGCCACAAAGGGGCATTGTTGGCGCGCCGGGTGGTCGGCGGGGCGGGTGGGAGCCGCGCTTCGCTCAGCCTTCGACGGCAGCGGCATCTCCAGGCCTCCCCTGGGAAAGGCTGGGGGCGGAGTGGGGAGGGGGTGCCTTCTGGTGCCTGTTTTGTTTTTCCCTTCTTAAAGAGCCAGGGCCATGGCGTTGTTAATTTGATTGCGCCCACTTCGGCTTCTTGTCTCTCCTGATTAGCCAAGCTCCACCTGAAGCATGAGATTAATTCAGATTGCATGGAAGCAATCAGCCTCAGCGCCGAGAGCCAGTGGGGAGGTGCCAGGGGAGCTGGGGCCCATGGGACCCTGGCTGTCCACTGCTCCAGTACACAGGGAGCAGAACTGGCCTGAACAGTATGTGTGCAAGGGGTAGGGGTGAGGGTCACAGAGAATGGTTGGGGACTTGGACTGCAGAGCTGTTTCTGCTGCACTGGGGGTCCAGTTGAGGCCCTCAAACTCGCCAGGCCTTACTTTGTCCAGCTTTAAAATGGGGCCAGTCACCTCTTCTCTTGGCTCCTTGCTAAAGAGTAGAAGCGCAGGACGGGGAGTGTTCTCAAATGAAGATGGGGACCCAGTTTTCCCTTGCCTCTGGTCCTCTTCTTTTTTTTTTTTTTGAGACAGAGTCTCGCTCTGTCACCAGGCTGGAGTGCAGTGGCACGATCTCAGCTCACTGCAACCTCCCCCTCCCGGGTTCAAGTGATTTCCCTGCCTCAGCCTCCTTAGTAGCTGGGACTACAGGGGTGCGCCACCATGCCCAGCTAATTTTTTGTATTTAGTAGAGATGGGGTTTCACCATGTTGGCCAGGGTGGTCTCCATCTCCTGACCTCGTGAGCCACCCACCTCAGCCTCCCAAAGTGCTGGGATTACAGGTATGAGCCACCGCACCGGGCCTGGTCCTCTACTTTTTATTTATTTATTTTTTTGAGACAAGGTCTTACTCTGTTACCCAGGCTGGAGTGCAGTGGCATGATGATGGCTCACTGCAGCCTCAATCTCCCAGGTTCAAGTGATCCTCCTGCCTCAGCCTCCTCAGTAGCTGGGACTATAGGTGTGTGCCACCATGCCCGGTTAATTTTTGTATTTTTTGTAGAGATGGGATTTCACCAGATTGCCCAGGCTAGTCTTGAACTCCTGGGCTCAAGCAATTCGCCCCCCTCTCCCTCCCAGAATGGTGGGATTACAGGTGTGAGCCACTGTGCCTGGCCTGGTCTTCTACTTTCCCAAGAATGTTGGAAAAATGATAGTAATAATAATAGCTAACATTTATTGAAAGCTTATTATGTGCACGCACCATGGCTAATGCTGTACATGAATTATCTCATTAACCCTCACTTCTCCAAACACAGCCCTAAGATGTGGGTAGTATTTTTTATTTCCATTTTAGACATGAGAAAAATGACTCCGAACATCAGAATCCTTTCAGAAACAGAAGGAGATGCCATCTTCCTTTGATCACTTGGAAGGTACTTCCGGGTCATTGCTGTGAATACCCTAGAGCTGTAAAGGGCCTGAAGTAAATATTTTAGGCTTTGTGGGCCATAGGTCTCCGTTGCAAGGACTCCACTCTGCAGTTGTACCTGGAAGCAGCCACAGACAACACAACATACAGAACGGGTGTGGCTGGCTTCCAGTTACATAGACCACTGGCCAGATTGGAGATCCAGTTACTGAACCCTGCCCTGAGATTTTGTGCACAGGAGTGTTGGGCTTTTAGACTTGACCTAGAGGGATTTTTTGGCTAGGAAACTATTTTGCATTCAGATAGTGGCAGTTATAGGATGCAGGGAGGGAGAGCATGTCAGTTTCAGATGCTGGAAAGCATGGAGTTGTCAATAACAGATCACCGGCTGGGCATGGGATTGTTGTGGGTTGAATTGTGTCCCCAAAAGATATGTTGAAGTCCTCACCCCTGGTACCTGTGAACGGGGACTTACTTGGAAATAAGGTCTTTGCAGATGTAATCAAGATGTAAGTTAAGATGAGGTCATACCAGAGTAAGGTGAGCCCTTAATCCAATAGGACTGGTGTCCTCATAAGAAGAGAAGAGACCCACATAGAGGGAAGAGGATGTGAAGCCACAGGAAGAGAAGGCCATGTGGTGATGGAGGCAGAGACTGGAGTGATGTGTCTACAGTGCGAGCAACATCAAGGACTGCTGGCAACCACCAGAAGAGGCAAAGAAGCCTCCTTGCCTTTCAAGCGCACATGGGCCTGCCAATACCTTGATGTCAGACTCCCAGCCTCCCAGAACTGTGACAGAATAAGTTCCTGTTGTTTCAGGCCATGCAGCTTATGGTACTTTGTGACAGCAGCCACTGGAAACTAATGCAGGGATCCAGTGTGTGATGAGACCTTCTCAGTGCAGAGTGCCCAGGGATGGTAGCCAAGCCTCTGCCCCATGGAGCTGGGCCAGGGTAGGGGGGCTTCCTAGGTGCCAGGTTGGGCTTCACATTCTCTGCTTTATGGGGAGTGCACCCCCTGTTATGCTCCCAGCCCCAAAGGCCCCAGCTGGCGGTAGGCAGGCAGGTGCAGGAGTGTGCAAAGACCAAGCCCATCTTGCCCCTGATATCCTCCCCAGCACCTGGCTCAAGCTCTTTGCTGTGTAATGGATGAACAGTGCCAGGGCTGAATGCAAGCAAACACAGACAGGAGAAGATGCTCTTTAGAACTGAATCCTGCCACATCTAGAGTCTCTGTGGACTTGAGAGGCCCAGAGGACTAGGCAGGGAGGGGTGGGTGGAGGCTCAGGCTTCTAGGCGAATCTGCACTCAGCCCCCAGTCTCATTGCTTTCTGGCTCAGGACAGGACACCTGCCAGTCACACGAGTCATGAGTCACTTTAGCGGGGGGCAGGGGGTGGGAGCCTTAGGCTCGTCTGGTCTAGCACACAGCTCTAGGGAGGATCCTGGCAGAGTGTCAGCCAGCGTCCGGCTGCTCAGGGCACCCCCTGTCACCTCCACTTTGACACAGTCACAGTGAACATGCCACCCCTCCGTTCCCATCTACTCCATTTCTATTGGTGGGACCATCATCCTCATCTCTCAGCCTGGAGCCCTAGATTCTCCCAGCTCCTCTGTCCCATTCATCAAGGCCTGGTATTTGTTCCTTCAGAATGACTCTTAGAGTTCCGTTTTCTCTCCATTCCATGCTCAAGATCTTAATATCATTCCTATCATCTAGTGCATCATGACTTCAGAACCATACTTCCCATTCCTCTAGTCTCCAGCAGCCTCCGTCTGGTCAGGTGAGTGCCTCACTGCCTGCCCGGGCTTCCTGCCCCCAGGGTCTTTGCTCATGCTCCTCCTTCCACCTGGATGCCTCCTTTCTTCCTTTGCCCTTCCAAACCCAACTCAAGCCCAAGCCTCCGGGAAGCTCCATCTGACCACGTCTGTCCACCTTGGGTTTTTCCTTCTCTAACCTCACATCACACTTCCAGTGCCGAACATTTTGGCACGTGATCTTGTCTTGTTTCCTGAAGGTCAGTTCCAGCTTCCTAACGAGTCTGTATGTTCCTGGAGGGCAGGGAGGGTGCTTCAATCTTGCCTTTCTCTCTGTTAGTCTTTGTCACCAGGCTGGACACCCAGGGGCTGCTCAGGAAGCACCTGGTTATTACTTGGCTCATCCAACAATTTATTCTGGCCCCACCATTCAGAGGGGCTTCAACTGTCATTGGGGGAGCAATTCTGGGCTGCCCACTTAGGGCAGGGCTTGGAGGCACTGCTAAGCTCTGTGCCTACCTGCATTTTCTTATCTATTAAGTAGAGCCGCCCCATGATAACCTTGACTCTCTTTTGTCTCGGAGCATTTGCTGGCACCTTCACCTTAACTGACATACAGGATACACACAATTTTGTGATTCATCTGGTCTCTGCCCTTTATGGTACCTTGGAGCTCAGATCCATCTGGAAACTCTTCAGTGCTGTGGTCATGGGGACTGCAGGCATGAGAGTGAAGTGGTGGTCATGTGCTTTTTGCCACCACTGGCTAAGGCCTCTAAGAAGGAGGTAAGAGCCCAGATGAGACCCTTAGGGACAAGCACTTTTAAACTGGAACCGGAGGATGCATGGGCAGGTTCATCCCTCCTATCCCTTTAATAAAACCTCCCTGCTTGTCAGGGGACCAGGGCGAGGATGGAGATTGTTCCACATGGAGACTGTTCTATTCGACCTTGAAACTTTTGTACAAACGTCCACTTTGGGGTTAGGTTTGGGATGCGATGTGATTGCTCCAATGATACTGTTGGCATTGGGAGGTCAGTAAGATCTCCCACGTTTCGTTGGTTCAGGCTTATCTTCATCTTTCCTATAGCTCCCCGAAGCACAAAAGCCTACAGCTTCTGAATGCTGGGGCCTGGAACTGGCGACACATGCCCTCGAGTCTCCACTGGCACAACAGAACGCAACCCACTTGTTGAGCTCTAGTCATGCCTTAGTGGGTGAGGGAAAGGGACAGGAGGATGGTGACCCCTCTGAATAGAGGAGCAAACTGAGTCCCTGGGAGAAGGACTATGCCCAGTTTACCCAGGGCATAGCGAGGAGCACTGGGACATGAACAAGGATCAGAACCTTTCTGTCCCCTAAATGAACCACTTGTTTTGGCCTCCCTGGGCTCTGCAGAGGGTGGGGAGAGCCTGCAGCTGGCTCAGGGCTGCAGACCTCCTGGCGAGGGCCCAAGGAGGTTTACTGACTCCTTGCTCCTCTGAGAATGGGGGCTGCGGCAGGGAGCCTGGCCTGATGAGAGGATGTGTCCAGCCTTTCTCCTCACCTCTGTTTGATGAAGCAGGAGTCAGAGTGTTGCTCCTTATTCTGTGAAGTCTCAAAATCAGTGAGGCCAAAGAGACAGCCAGATGATCATTGCCATGGAAATCATCACAATGGCTCATTCTCTCTTCCCTTCGCTCCCTCCCTCCCTCCAGCAGCGGTGGAGGTGGGGCTGGGCACTGGGCCCCAGGTTTCCAGAGGGGACTCCCTAGCTTGGCATGGGCCAGGGTGGGGCCCTTTCTGCCACCTGGAGGCTGGGCAGGTGAGGCCGACTATGATCATTACCTGGCTGGAGAGAGCAGGTGATGGCTCCCAAATCCCACAGCTGTGGCAGGGCCGAGCACCAGGCCCAGGCCAGCGTAACTCAGTACCCAGGCCTCAGCCCTTGAGTGCTGCCCCGCCTCCTCCCCCTGCTGCTTGCAGATGCAGCAGAGAGTCTATCCCATCCCCCACTCGCCCAATCAGGGGGACTCATAAGGGGAGAAGGGAAGAGCAGAGGGGGTGACCTGTGAGCCCGGATGGGATTGGACCAGACCTGTGGACTAGAGGTCCGTCAGCCAGTCCAGATTCCAGAGTGGGCAAAGGCCTGTGCTGATCTGGGTGCCGGAAGTGAGAGTTCCCACCCAGGGAGGCGAAGACCAGCCCCAGCCCCCAAGGAGCTTCAGTCTGTGACGAGATAGGACCCACCACCAGGGAACACACAGGAATATCTTGGGCCAGTTGTTTGCCCTCTCTGGGGCCTAGTTTGTCACCTGTGCTGAGAGGGGCCTTGTGAGTATAGTGCGTGGACACCCAATCCATGTGCCCAGGCTCCACTTACATGCTCTGCCAACAGCCGTCCCTCAGCTCTAGGGGTCACGGCAGTGGCAGGGCCCATCCGTGGAAGGATAGTCTGTGGAGGAGCCCTCGGGAGGTCCTGGAAGCAGGGAATTCCCTGGGTACCTGGACTGTGGTCTAGAAAGGGATTTGTGGGCTCTGAGCAGCCATTTTCTCAGGCTCATAGACTCCTTGCCCTGTGGAAGGGGCGGGGGCCCCAGTCCCCCAGGTCTCAGGGAGGTGCTGCTTCTGTTTGACAAGAAGGAGTTTCCTTTGGGCAAATTTGAAATGAGGACCATCTTGGATCTCCAGATGCACTTTTCCAAAGTTTTGCATCCTGACCTCAGTCCCAGTGGCCAGTCATGGTGGGTAACCTGGTCCACGGAGGCCCGAGGGCTTCCTTTGCTAGGCCCGTCCCCTCCATTTCTCAAGTCCCCACGAGAGTTTGGCCCCAAGCTCCCTGCTCCTGATGTTGTGGCTGCGCAGCTGGGCGTGTGCTCGCTGAGGGCACTTGGACCTTACTTTAATTGGTCTGACATTTTGCTAAACAAATAAATCAAAACTCAGACCAAACAAAGAGCCCTTATGGGTTTAATTGGCCATGGGCTTTGTCTGGAACCCAATCACTGGTGCCTTCGCAGAGTGGAAGAGAGTCTGGGAGGTCCAACGAGACCTGTCTAATAAGGTCACCTGCTGGATAAGAGGATGGCCGAGTCCCAGGAGGGCACTGCCATTCGATGGCTGCCTCAAAACACAGCCAGCCTTCTTATGCCTGGGACTGGGCAGCTTGGCTTTGTACCTGCCTCTGGTTGAAGAATTCTCTTTGAAGATGCTTTATTTTTTCCCCATGTGTCAGTTGAAGGGGGAATGACCTCCTCCTCCTTTTGGTCGTTATCTCTCTTCCTTTTTTTAAAAATACATTTTAAAAGGGAAATAAAAGGCAGCTCTGTGGATGTGGTATTTTCTTCTGTTAATTAAATTTATTTTCAACCAAGTTCTGGGAGGTGGTCTGGTGTCTTGAAAAGACTACCCATGCTGCTGCAGTCATAGCTAGTCTGAGCTGGAAGGGAACTGGGGTCATCTAGTGACTAGATCTTAGTTCAGGCCTCTCACTGTATGGATGAGGAAACAGGCCCAGAGAAAGGAAGGGACAACTCACGGATGCAGAGCCACTGGGTCTGAGCCAGGACTAGCACCCAGCCTTTTTACTCTGTGTTCCTTCTACCAAACCATCAGTCCGTAGAAGCAAGTTCTGGCCTCAGCTGGGACTATACTTAAACCAATGACCTTGATCTAATCTCTGACGTTCTCTGAGAGGGAGCTATTGCCTACCAACCTCACAAGCAAGGTATGGGAACGGCTTTGTAAACTGTAAAATGCTGTACATGCAGGCGGCGATGCTGGACTGTATGCTTAGGCACTCGCGAGTTCAACCCACACCAAGACTCAGGGAGGAGTGGGGACCACTTGGGCCTGGTTGGTTGCCATCAAAGATGTCCAAGGACTTGGAAAACCACTTGCCTGCTCTAATAAACCCTTAGCTCCCTGTGATCCTGAAAAGGGTTCTGCATAGCAGTTCTCCAAGAACTAGTTTGGGAATTCCGACTCCCATCCAGACCCTCGGACTCCTGGAACTCTTGTTTGAAGCTTAGTGTCAAGAGTCAACTCTACATAGAAAGAAAACATTTAGCTTCCAAAGGCCATAGCATCTCACATTTCATTCTCCCTGTCACTCTCTGCCAGACACCCTGAGTTTCCTCAACATAGGACAGTCACAGGCCTTCCTGTCTCCACACTGTGCTGTTTCTGCATCCCTGGAAGGGCATGAACTCCATCCCTGCTGGCTCTTGTCCAAATACTTCTCATCCTTCAAGCCCTAATTAGAGACTATTGCTTTTGTGAAGCTTTTCTTGACACCTGCTTCTTCACCCCCAGAGTTAAAATTGATGACTCTATCTCAGATTCTTTCTGTATCACCTTGTTTGTAGCTTTTTAAGGCATTTATCATTTTGTGTATCATAGTTGTTTTGGGTGTCTGTCTGTTTCCTCTTCAAGATTCTAAATTCCCTGAGAACGGCAGCTCTGTCTGACTCATCACCAGGTTTCTAGCATCTAAAACCAATGACTGCTAATTATCGAATGTGTATTTTGTGCCAAATACTGTATTAATTGCTGTAAGTGCATGGTCTCCTTTAGACCTTACCAATGCACAAAGTACTACACAGTAATTCCAAACTTACCGGGGAGGACATTGGGGCTGACAGAGATTGTTGTCCTGGACCTCATAGCTATCCAGTGGCAGAGCTGGGCTTTGAACCCAGGGCTGTCTGGCTCTAAAGTCTGTGCTTTTAATCACCACACTTTATTGACCTATTTAGTGAGTGCTCAGGGAGCACCATTAAGTGAGTGCTGAGTTATCACTGGAAGCTGCAGGGATCAATGGTATAGACACTCCCCATTAGAAGCCAACCACAAACGTCCAATCTGACACTTGGAGGCTTTCTCTGCTGTTATATTCCCTTTGATAGATTTATTTTCTTTCTTCTGCTTGGGCAAAGTGGGGATTAAGATCAGTTTGCTTCCTGAGAGTTCATAAAAGTGTGAGTTCTGGAAAGGTAAAGTTATTTTGGGTCAAAACTTTCCCGAGTGTATTAGGGGCATTGAGGCAAACCTTGAATTGGCTTTGCAAATGGTAGATCTTTCTGTGGCTGGCTCTGCAAGTGGGCGATGATGTGGGCGTTTGAGATGGACTGAGGGATGACGAGGAATGGGTTCTCCTGCTGAGGGCATGGGTAACCAGATCCCGAAGGTTCTACCTACCTGTGCCCTTTAAACTGAAATCAGAATGGGGGAGTGGGAGAATTGCTATCAGGTTGAGGAAAAGCAAAGGAGGGAAAGAAAAGAGCAGGCAAGGAGAGAGGCTGTGCAGGGCAGTAGCTGGGGTGGGTTACTTGGAACAGGCACCTGCCTCGAAGCAGCAGGAGGCAGAACAAATATTCCAAAGAAGGCCAGGCGCACCAGCGGTCCACCCAGTGCCCACTTCCACCCCGCCCCCCGAAAGTGTTGCATTGTCACAGGAGCGTCCTCTGGCAGCCAGATACAGTGCAGAATCACGCAGGCTGCTACACAAAGACAGTCAGCTCCTCCAACCCCAGACAGAGGCCCTGCCCATGACCGCTGCCCTGGAGCCTCCAATGTCCTCGGCCCTGCCTCTTCCCCTCCTGCTGGATTCTGGGTGGCATGAGGGCCTCTAGGATGGCTGGGGCAGGTCACTGGGGAGAGTGGGGCCGGAATGGGAGGGGGCATTTGTGACAGGAGGGGTGTGAGAAACGGAGGATGTGTGAGAGGGAGTGTGTGTGTGGCAAGGCTGGAGAGCAGCCCATCTGAGAGCCACGCAGGAGCCATGAGTGGGTGTTGAGAGGTTCTGAGGGTGATCAGAGGTGCCCTGAGCGGGATGACGTGACCCCGAGGTGTGGAGAGACAGCAGCTGTAAGAAAGGCGTGTCGCTAGCCCTACCGGGAGAGAAGTGAAGGAACACACCAAGGCCTGCAGATGAGGACATGGGGGAGGAAAGGAAGGAGGAAGCCAGGTCCAGGTTCTGCCCAGCAGTGACTGGCATAGTGGGAAACTCCTGCCATTCCTTTGGGAAGATGGGGCCCCATAGGTGAGCCCCAGCGTGTGTGTGGTGCGTGAGGTTTTGTGCAGCATGTGTTCAGGAGGTGGCCCTGGATTTACCAAATATGCTCCTTCTGAACTCCTCAGAGCACTTTGCAGTTGCTGCTGGGTTGCAAAGTGAGGATGGCATAGAAAAAGTGCAGGCCCGCCAGGGGAAGTGGTTTGCTCCAGGGCCCAGGGCATCAGTGACAGCCTGAGGCACGTGGGGTCCCCTCACACACAGCCCAGCTCCTGACAGCTGTGTCCTCTGGCACCCGCGACCCCTTCATCTCCATGGAACAACTACTTGCCACAGAGCCGGCAGCTCAGCGGAATCCCCCAACTTAAAGGAAAAGGCAAAGAACAACAACAGCGAAAAAGCATCTACGAGTTTGGGAGATGAGGAGGGTTGCAGAGGTGCCTGCTCTTCCCCCGCCTCGCGCAGCCAGAATTAGCCAAGCTCTCCCAAGCTGAGGGATGTAGATTGATTGCCTGGTTTTATTAAGGACAAAGTGCTTTTTGATAGTGTGAGGGAAGTGGCTCCCCAGGGCGGGGATTCCGGCTCGGAGCTCCCTGAGCATCGATCGCTGGGGCTTCCCTGTCTTATGCTGAGCTGAACGCCGGCTTTGGCAAGTGATAAAGAAGCTATGATTCTTAAAGGTGGGAACTCTGGGGAGAGGCTGGGCAGACCACACACGGGGCTATGCTATCAGCAAGCTTTCCCACCTGCACCCTGGAGGGACTGCCGCTACAAATAACAAAGCTGGCCAGGCCATGAAATCTTTGCTGGCCACTTACCATACTGGTTGCTTCACTTACACCATCTGACTCGCTCTTGACATGAAATGTAACGGGTAAGGCCCTATTACGAGCCCAACCCCCCGCTCATAGTGTTGATCAGGAAAATGAAGTAGCACGAGGCCAAGTATGCTCATCAAGGTCCCACGGCATTAAGTCCTGGCTCCCAGATTCATACTTGGCCGGGTCAGACGCTAACACTCAGGCCCTTATAGCCATGTCTTGACATGGGGCCAGATGGATGTGGCCCTTCTGATGTGATTCCCAGGAATCCATTATACAGACCCCTACAGTGTAAAGGGAGAGGCTCACCCAGTAGGGATATCTGTATGAGACTTAAGAAAATCCTGGGATAGCAAATAGGCAGTGTGCTTCTAAGGCCATCGAGGCTGGCTCTGGGCAGGGGGATTTAGAAGCCATGGGTGCAGCACCGAGTTGTAATGAGCTGCATTGGTCCTTGGGCTTTTCTGAAGCATCTTCCTCTTTCCAAGATCAGTTCCTGCAGGACTCACAACAATTTTGTGAGATCAGTGGGCTGGGAAGGGAACCCTCGCACAGGTGAGGAAACTGGAGCACAGAGAGGGGGAGTGACTCGCCCAAGGTCACTCAGCTCATCAGGCTGATCTGGAATTGGAACCCAGGTTTTCTGACCTATAGGCCCTTCTTCTACATTGTGTATATGCTACTTTCCTTTCTAAGCCACAAGCAGGTTGTACACAAGCAAGTGTATATTAAGTAGCAAAAATAAACGGTTTGATAGCATTATTCAGATCGAATCGCCAATCTACAGACCAAAGTAAACAGGATGCTACGTGATACTGCAGCAGAGCAAATCATGAGCTTGTTGTGACCAGGGTGGGGTGAGTTGGGGCCTCTCAGGGTGAGGCCCCTGTTTTAGATGACGGTGCTTTTGAATGCCCCATCCAAGGGTCCCAAGGCCACCTCTCACTAGGAAGCCTTCCTGCCTCCCCTTCATAGATGAAACGATGGAGACTGAGAGAGTAGGCAGGGAGAGTGCAGAGCCGGGGCTTGGCTGTGATTTGGGGGTGCTAGGGGGGTGTGTGGGGACAGGACTCACTCTTGACTGTGAGGAACATGGACTTGCTGATGTCGGTGCCTACGCCGTTGCTGGCCTGGCAGAGGTAGTAGCCGATGTCCTCTTCTAGGACGTGGCGGATCAGCAGCGAGCTGTTGGGCAGGATCTGGATGCGGCCAGTGAGGGGCACAGGGTGGTACTGCTGGGGGTTCCCGCTCCCTGGAAGGAGGCAGCTGTTAGGAGGGCTGAGTCTGCACTGGGGCATAAGCTGAGAGTGCCCCAGGAGTGGCCCTGACACCACGCTCTTGCAGATCTAGGGCCATTTTGTAGCAGAGCTGCACCATCCCCAAAGTGCTGAGGCCACACGGCTCCTGGTGGGCAACAGGAAAGACCCCCCACCAGAGGACTGGCCTTGCCTTAGCTCTGATGCAAGGAGATGGGGTTGGGAGTCTCAGCTCAATGCCCACTTTGACACTGGCATGGAGCTTCTTTGGGGTGAATTCCTTGGAGAGGAAGAAAGAGCTGTGTTTGGCCAGTTGGCTGCAGGTGGAGAGAAGATTGAGCCTTCAAATGGCAGTTGCCTGGTCTTAGGCAACCAGGCCTGGGAGAGAGGCCAGCATCCTCCAAGGGGGCCTTGTGGGCACACCCTGCCCCTCCATTCCCCAGTGTCAGTCACGAATACAGTCTAGGATTGGGCCTCAGTCAGAAAGCAGAGGCATCCTTGGGATGAAATTGGGCTCCAAGAAGGACCCTGACCCCAGAAAAGGTTGACTGGTGAGAAGCGGGGGACTTCGAGGCTCTGGGGCCCCAGGGGAGGGTGCGGTAGGGAAAGCAGGCGTACACTGAGTTCTGGGGCGGAGATGGGAGAGGAGAGGTCGCGTCCGGGGGGACAAGAGGAAATACGGAGTCAGCATGATGGCTGTTCCTGGTCCACAGACCCCCGGGGGTGGCTGAGGATGACTCCAGGTGAGGTGTAGCCTGGGGTCCACTGGGGTGCAGACCAGAGGACTCCCATCCAGGGATAGGAGTTGCCTGCATGGAACAGGTTCAAATCCCACAGAGCATCCTCCGTTCCCCGTCCCTGCCCTTCTTGGAGATTCTGGCTGGGCCAGGGGCTTACCCTTGGCATGCTTCCACATGACCTTGGGTGGGGGGTAGCCGTCCACCGAGCAGTTGAGCACACCAGCTTTGCCATAGATGCCATCCTGGTTGTTGGGTTGCACCACAAATCGAGGGGGCACTGCAGAAAAAGGGAAGGTAGGGAAACAGACCATTTTAGTCTCTGATAGGTCTCCTAGGCCTTCGAGCACCTTCTGTTTGAGGTCAGCCCTGCCCGGGCCATTATACAGTTGGAAGCGGGCAGCTTCTGAAACCCAAGATGCTGAGAACTTTTGTTGAGTACTGGGTAGGGACTTGGAAGCTCTGAGTTCCAATCCTGCCTTTGCCAGTGACTAACTGAGCAAGTGTCTCTCTGCTCAGGGCTTCGGTTTCCTGCCCTGGAAAATAAGAGGTTTAGGCTCCAACAGGCCCTTCAGGATGCTGGAGCCCACCTTCCATGAGCCCGTGATTGGAACTGGAAATCTAGAGACTGCAGTAGCAGCAGGCAGAACGGGCTCCTCCCTCCCCTGAGGCTGGCCTGTCCCTGCTCACCACGCACGATGAGCTGGCGCTCCCGGCTCACGGTGGCGGCTGCGTTGCTGGCAATGCATGTATAGTTGCCGTTGTGCTTGAGGGAGACGCTAGAGATCTGCAGGGAGCTCATGAATTCCTTGCTCTCGATGGTCACGCCCGAGCCTGAGATGATCACCTGTCCGTCCTTCCTCCAGGTGATACGGATGGGCATGTCCCCCGAGGACACCACACAGGGAATGTAGAGCAGCTGGCCGATGGAGGCAGGTGGGAATTCGAAGGGCTGGATCAGAGGGGGCACTGGGAAGGCAAGGGGGTGCTGCCATCAGGACCCTGTGCGTTCTCACCTGGCCGCCAACGCCGCCTCACCTGCCTTACCTGGGGCTCTGGGTTGGGCCTTGAACAAAGATCCCCTGGGGCACTGCAGCCTTGTTCTCCTATATATGCAGGGTCTCCTAATGATGCCTGGCTCCTGTCCCTCTGCCCGCCTGGGCTGGGACCCACTGTCTCTGTTCAGGGCCTTGACTGGCCTGGATTAACTCTGACCTTTCGATGTGTCCTGGAATTTGATTCATGCCTGCTGATCTCTGCTCGCCTTTCCCTCCAGCTTCCCTGCTGCTTCTCGGCACCCCTGTACCCACCTTCTCATCCCAGTGATGCAGCTCACAGCTCTCTGGGGGCCTGGGATAGAGGCGAGGTGCCTGGTGACAAGAGGGGAAGCGTGGTGCTGGGACTGTCCCCCATGCATGTCCTATGGCTGCTCATCTGAAACCAGAGCACTGAACTCGGGGTCTCCCACAGGGCCCTCAGCCACCTCACCCCTCTTTATTGTCATTGAGTGTTAGGACAGGCGAGTGGAAGCTCACATCACTGTTCAGTTGCTTTATACACATGATCTCACCAGATCCTCCTACCAATAATGTCCCCATTTTACAGATGAGAAAACCCAGATTCAGAGCAGAAAAGAAATTGCCCTAGGTTGCCCAGGTCATAAGATATGACCATAGGATTTGAAACCCATGGTCTGCTCCTCAAGTCCAAGTGTCATCACCGTGTGGCTTGGTTGCCTCTCCAAGAAAGCCCCAGACATGCCCAGACAAAGAGACAAGAGATAACTTTTTTTTTTTTTTTTTGAGACAAGGTTTTGCTCTGTCACCCAGGCGGGAGTACAGTGGCATGAACATGGCTGACTGCAGCCTGGGCTCGAGTGATCCTCCCATCTCAGCCTCCCAAGTAGCTGGGAATGCAGGTATATACCACTGTGCCTGGCTAATTTTTAATTATTTTTTAAGAGACAGGTGTCATTATGTTGGCCAGGCTGGCCTCAAACTTCTGGTCTCAAGTGATCCTCCCACCTCAACATCGGAAAGTTCTGGGTTGACAGGCAAGAGCCACCACACCAGGTCCAGAGATCTTTCTGTCTTGTAGGTGAGCTTCCTTGGGTGGCAGGAAAGAGCAGAGAGGAAGCCCTGTCTTCTGCAGGACAACCAGTTTGTTAGATGCCTCTGGGCAAAGCACCATCCACCCAGCCTTCCTCCCACTAGAAATGCAGCCTGCACCCCCCTGCCAGCACTGCCTACGTCTCAGCCCCTGGGTGGCCTGTCTGGAGCCTGAGTCGATGTGAGATGGATCCTCCTTTCTCGGCTCTGGCTAGAGCATCAGCCATTATCTTTATGATAACTCAATTAGGCTGCAGCGACTTCCCCAGCAAGTGGGGCAGAAGAGAGAAGGAGATAGACAATTAGCTTAACAAGGATGAGCACCCAATAGATGAGATCTCCTTTGTGCAGTCGAATAATTAAATTACAAGGCCATGCACAGTCCTCTAGCCTTCTCCCAGGCACCAGCCGCACCCCTCCCTGGAAGCCTGCTACTCTCCACCCTGGGCCCATCCAGAGTGGCCACAGTGGGGGATGGGCTCCGGGGGCAAAGACGGATGGCATCAGATGCATGGCCCTCCGCCCTCAGGGCACCCCTGCACTTTCAGGGCTCAAAAGGGAGCTGCCTGCAGGGAGCAGCCAGGTGTGGACACAGAAAAACCCAGGCAGCCCTTTGGATCCTGGGAGAGTTCTTGATCGGGAGCTCTAGGTCCAGAGGAAGTGATATTTAGGAGGGATGTGGCCTCTGTGACCGTCAGTAGGGCCCTCAGGTGACCCTTCCAATGTCATCTTCCACCTCGCGCTCACTCCAGCCTGTGCTCCCACCAGCATGCCGTGAATTCCACAGCCCCACACCTCAGCCTGCCCGAGTGAACACCGCTGGGCGTCTGTCCTTCTCATCCCCAAGCACATGGGCTCCTCACCTACCAGCTGGCTTTGATCCACCTTATTCCAGATCCACCTGGAACCTAAATCCCAGCCAGCTTTTCCGGGGTTCTGGTCATGGCCTGGACCACCTCATCCCAGTCTCTGGCGGCCTCTTTTCCTGGGTTGGGACTCTGCCCCCAGTATTCTGAGTGGTTTATCGGGCCTTAGACATCTTCAGATAGATTTCTCTGGAGCCCTGACTCTAGCAATGGCTCAGTGCCCATTCCTGAGACCTCCCCGAGATTTCTCTTGTTGGGCCTCTGCTGACCCCCCTCCTAG
Source organism: Gorilla gorilla gorilla (assembly GCF_029281585.2). Classification (NCBI taxonomy): domain Eukaryota; kingdom Metazoa; phylum Chordata; class Mammalia; order Primates; family Hominidae; genus Gorilla; species Gorilla gorilla. The sequence continues at coordinate 125,450,675 of NC_073233.2, forward strand.
TTTGTGTGTATCCCTAGGTCAGATCTAGGCCTCCCAGCTTCCTTGGGCTTTCTGATGGATTGTAGCAGAGACCCAGATGTGCTGCCCAGTTTGTTTCCTTAGGCCTAGAAGAACCAGTTCTGGCCAAGTCCTCCTCCTGCTCACAAAGGCCTCCTGGGAAACTCCCCTGGGAAACTCCCCTATATCCCTTCAGATCCTGTTCAAATGCTACCTCTTCTGTGAAGCCCACCTTCCTTCCACACAGCCCTGAAGCCTTCAGTCCACACCTGGATTAGGGCACGTATCACATGGCTGTCGGGGTAACTGCATTACCCCCTCCCTGGGGTAACTCCCTATATAAGTCCTTATATAACTAGGACTTATTCACCCAGCAAACTGTAGGTGCCCGATGAATGCCTGTCGGGTGAGGAAATGCACAAACATATGTCTCAATATCATTTCCTAGGGTGACCTCAGAAGTTCACCTGCGAGAGGGCAGGGGGTGCGGCAAGCACAGGATGGGGGCTCAGCCAGAATAAGAGGGGGGGTCTGTGCTGCTCCTCGAGATGCTTTGGGGTTCTGGAACCTTGGTCCCTTGGTCCCTCCTAGGGGCCAAGCCCTTGCTGTCACAGCACCGAACAAGCTGCTGTGATTTGAGAGCCCTGTGTACACTTGAACACGAGCAAGGGGAGGGTGGAGGCAGTGATGAGGAGCTGGAGAACAGGATATATGGGCAAAGCAAGCAGGGAGAAGGTTCTGCAGAGCCGAGAGAAAGCTAAGGGGCTGTGGAGTCTGGAGGGCCAAGCCCGGGCACAGACGGCCAGAACACCACGTTTCCATTGAGGTCAGAGCCAGTGGATAGAGACATAGTGAAATCAGGTAGGAAGGTTTAGTTCAGGCAAGAAGACTGTCTCTCTCAGTAAGGAGGAATTTAGATAATGGAGCAAGTTACTAAGGCAGGTTAATTCATTAATTAACTAATTCATCTAATATTTATGAAATGCTGCTCTGTGAAGGCATTATGCTCTGTGTGGGCTGGGGAAAGTAGAAACACACTTCAGCTACAGACGGAGCCTCGGGGAGCTTCTCGTTTACTAGGGAAGGCAAGATACTTCCCCAAAGATGATTAGACAAGGACCGCCTGGATATGCAGATGCTGAGCTCAAGCAGAGGGCGATGCCATCGGCTGGGGGTGACTGCAGCTTCATGGAGGAGTGGAATTTGAGCTGAGAGTTAAAGGACACACATGCTTTCAAACAATACATGGGGCGAAGGAGACGGAGGAGGCTGAGCCAAGGGGCTGTCATTCCTTCTGGTCTTCTGAATAACATCAACAGCTCCGAGAGGCCATGAAGAAGAAGTAGCCAACATCCATCCTGGGGAGTTAGACATGCAGCTGGGCTGGTCCCACGCTCCCAGAGGGCTGTTGGGAGGCAGATGACCAGATGACCTCCCAGAGGCCCAAGGCAGGCTCCTCGCTCCTCTCCAACCCTGCTTCTGGGGGATGGGCAGGTGCGATGTATGGCTGGTGCTCCAGGCTAGCCACTCACATCCGGTCAATACACACACCGGGCAGCCTGGAGGGGGAAGAGAGCCCAGGGATCATGGCTCCTCCACCAGCTCATTCGGTACTAGGAGTGCTGTGAGTGGGGTCTCCAAAGCAGGGTGGGGACTCCTCCATATATGTACATGGCTGTCCAAATGGGGCTGCCTTCTGACCTGTGAGTCAGCGGCGCCCTCTCCAGTGCTCAGGGCTAGTAGCTGCATGTGTGCCTGGCCATTTCCATTTCTGGGAAAGCCATCCTCCCGGAGGTGGGGTCTGACCCCCTGCACCCCGGTGATGACCTGGGCCCTCTTTACTGTGGAGTCCAGCCTACAGACCTGCCCCCGAGTCCCAGCGTGTCCCTAGCAGGCAGCTGGATGTAGGGGGCATGAATGCCTCACAACCCAGGGCTTTCTCCCCAGAAGCCCTGCTCTGGCCACAGTCGTCTTTAGTAAGGTGCTGCAATGGTGAAGAGGCAGAGGCCTGAGTGGCTGAGAAGACACAGTGGTTGAGGCAGGCTATTCAGTGTCCAGTCACCATAAAGCTTTTATGGCCACTTGTTTGGGAGTGCTGCACAGAGGAAGGCGTGCTGACCACCAGCCCAGCTCATAAACATTTAATGGTGTCTCTCATCATCTCTCTTTGAGATGGAGCCTTTTATTTACTGCACCTGCTAGCAGAGTGTGCGCCGTGGGAAGTCTGGGCTTCTTTGCCCCTGCAGCACGGAGATGGGGCACTAGCCATGCCTGGAACCCAAAACACCCGGTTTCAGACTCTGCTACCCATTCAAGTGACTGTGGGCAAGGCACCTCCTCATCACCATCCAGTCTAACCTCAGTTTTCTCATCTGCAAAATGGAGCGGTTGAACCAACTAATCTCTAAAGTCAGACATTGATTTTCTAGTTAAAACAAGTCCCATATTTTGGGAATAATGACAACTGACTTAAGTTTTTTACACAACCCTCTCTTCTCAGGAAGCCCATCCCGGATCGCCTTATTTGAAATTGCAAACCCCCGTCTCCTTGGCACCCTCAGCCTCTCTCCTGTTTGACAGGAGACATCTCTGGGGTATTTGCCGTAGGATCCCTTTCCTCACTAAAATGTAAACTCCCTGATGGCAGGGATTTTTGTCTATTTTGAGCATAGCTGTATTCATAGAACCTAAAATAGTGCCTGGAATCTAGTGGAGGCACAGTAGATGTCACTGAATGAATGACATTCGTGGTCGTTATCCTCATCACCACTACCATCGTCATGAGCCCTGTCTGTCCCACGGGAGTTTGCTTCATCCTTTGTTACTGGCTCCCTTGGCTGAGGAAGTAAGGTTGTTGGCAGCGGCTTCCTTGGTGTTCCTCCCCCAAATGGCATGCAGGCCATCTCCTCCTAGGGAGCCTGTTGTGCACCTTTCCTGTGGATCCCAGTGAGGTTCCTCCCAAATCTCCACCTTCACCAGTAGCAGGCACTTGGCCAGGTGGCTGACTCTCCCTTAAGCTTATCATCATAGAAACCCCCAACCTACTCGTTAGGGTGGGAGAGGGTCTCTGGCACATGCTCCCAGGCATACGGCAGAGGCTGGATGGAGCAGTGCTGAAGCTCAGCATTGAACAGCTAGGGAAAAATTAGGGAGGGAGGAGGGAACATGGGCATTTGGGAGAGAGGGTGTTTGTGTGTGGGTGAGTATGTCCCTCTTCCACTTGTCCTCCACAGAAGCCTGGTACCACCTCCCTGTCCTGGTCCTGCTGAGCATGGGCAGAAAGCACCTCTTGGCCTTGTTTTGGCTCAAGAAGCCCTCGGAAGCTCAGATGTAGGAATGGAGATGTTTCTTCACGGAGCCAATGCAAAGGGGCCCCAGTTGCAGCCCTGCCTTCCTAGTTAATTAAACATTCAGCCTGCATGCCCAGAGATGCTTTTGTGCTACATTATTTTTCAGCTACAGGTGGCCCTAAAGTCACCAAATCTAGGTTTGATCTGTGTGCTCTCCTCTTAGCATCCTGCCAAGGATTTCTCCGGATGACCAGAGACAAATACCAGCCACCCCTGCAGCCTGGCTCTCCACTGCCAGCCAGTGTCACATATGCCAAGGCACACACAGCCTTCAAAGCACCCTCCACCCTCTCTCCTCTCTGCTCCTCCCACTTTACTGGAACACAGCAGGCTCCCTTGGGCAATATTTCATATGGTCCCACCTGCAGCCACCTTTTGGGCTCAGGAATGTTGCCTTATGGGAGGGCCCTGTTGGACAACACACTTGCGTATATGTAACTGCTGGCATGCATGTTTATGTATGTGTGCTCAAGTGTGAATGGGCTAATGTGTTAATTGGCTGCACGTGCATGCAATACGTACCAGGGTGCACACGCACGAGTGCTCACACACAGGTCTCTGCACACATGTGCATGCATGTTGGGTGTGTGCTGCTGTTTGCAGCTTAGTGTTAGAAAAATTTGTTAGAAGACAAGCAGTCCCAGAAGGAATGGAGTCAGCAGTTGTTTTTCCAGCTCATGGAGCAGCATGGGTTTCAGCCCCATCCTGCCCACTGACCCTTGGCCCCACAGAGAGCTGGGGTGGGAGACTTCCAATTTTATCTCACACTTCCGGTGCTCTGTCCCCACCGTCCCTGCCCCCCCAACTTGCCCTTTTCTACTTTCTAGCTCTCTGCTCTGAACCTTGAGTGGGATGCACTTCCTAGTCGGGCAGCAGCAGTGGGGTCTGGAGAGCTGCCCCCAGGCCCATACCCTTCTCCCCCTGCAAGTCAGGGCCCTGCCATGCCCACGGGCACCTCCTCCACCCCCCTCCTTGGGTAGTTCTTGGAACAGCGCATCCGCTAATCAAGCAGCGTGATCATAATCAGCTCTGATGGTTCTTCTGCAAAAGTGCATTCTAATGAGGTGGGAGACGGAGTCAGGGAAAAAATGGGGATGAGGGGGCCTGAGCTTTTGGAGTGGTGGGGGCATGTCCCAGAGCCCCTCACACCAATGCTGCTTCTTGGTCCAGAGAGAAAACAGGTGACTACACCCGCCTCAGGGCTGGATTTCTGGGATTTTTCAGACCCTGCGGGTGGGGAAGGGGGAAGGTGTGCATGCAAGCATGTGTACACACACACACACACACACACACACACACATATGCCTGCTATACACAGCTTATGCTGGGTGCTGGGGACTCACACGTGGCCAAGGCATGGGCTCTGTCCTCTAGGATCACACACACACACACATATCCCTCCCCTTCCCCCCACTTCCCTCCCTCTCCCTGGGCTGCAGAGACACTGTCACTCAGCACCATCACAACAGGCCCAGCGAGTGGCCGAGACGGAATGCATCAGATTCAATTCATTAGGACTGATCACTCCCTGAATGGGGCTGAATAATTGATGAGCAGAAGCAGCTTTCAGGACGTTCCGAGTCCTCTGAGGCCCGCTGCAGCCCTGTTATCATTTTTTTTAAGCCAACAAACCCGACCAAATGCTTGCCAGTGAGGGCTGGTGCAGGGAGTGGAGCAAAGGTTAGATGTTTTAATATGTGATGTTTACACTTAAACTCTCGGTCCACTGCTTGTAAGGGAAATGGATACAGGCGGCCCGGCCTGTGATGCTGCTTAAAGGAGGCAGGTTGAGCTGTGTACACAGCCACCAAGCTGATTTGTCCCAGATGTCAGGGGCGGGGATGTGGGCTGGGGGTTGTGAGGTCCCTGGTGGTACGGCAAGGCCTCTGGGCTGGGCAGAGAAAGTGGCCAGGATGCCCTTCCACATGGCTCCCTTGCAACAGCAGGGAAATGGGTGTTTGGCTGTGAGGGTCTCGTCTCTCCTCCCAGGCCTCAGATGGCCACGGTGAGGTTTCCTAGTAAGTTCTCAAAGTAGACTTTGACAGTCCACTTTCATCCGGGAGCAGTGGCTCATGCCTGTAATCCCAGCACTTTGGGAGGCCAAGGTGTGTGGATCACCTGAGGTCAGGAGTCCGAGACCAGCCTGACCAATATGGTGAAATCCCATCTCTACTAAAAATACAAAAATTAGCTGGGCGTGGTGGCGTGCGCCTGTAGTCCCAGCTACTCAGGAGGCTGAGACAGGAGAATTGCTTGAAACCAGGAGGAGGAGGTTGTAGTGAGCTGAGATCATGCCACTGCACTGCAACCTGGGTGACAGAGCAAGACTCCATCTCAAAAAAAAAAAAAAAAAAAAAAAAAAGTCCACTTTCCTGGGCTCAAAGTGAGGTTTCCTACTAAGTCACTCCAACTCAGCCTAATGTCTCAGTTTCAGTTCAAAGCACACACTGTCTGGCACTGTGATGGGTGTTGGGCACACAGGCTTGTGACTCGGCTCCTGTGCACTGATGGCAGGAGCTGGGGGAGAAGTCTCCACCCAGCCTTCCACTGCCACTGTTCAGTCCTTCCAGCTGGCCACCAGGCCCTTCCACCGGATGTCCAGTGATATCACATGCTTGAGGGTCCTCCACAAACCCTTCCTCTTCCCATACGTCCCTCTTGCTGCCGATAGTGTGTGTGTTCCATGTTGCTTCCGGTCTTGGGCAAAGCAGCAGCCAGGGGGGTCCCCAGGGCCTTCCCCCCATGCCAGAGCCCCTTCCCAGGCCTGGACCCCTCTTCTCTTTTTCTTCCTTCCGTGGGCCTCCTGCTAGCTCTCCTCCCCTGGTCAACGTTATTCCTCCCTCTCTTCCCTTGGGGATACAAAGGGGGTTCTCCCCAGCTTCCCCTCCCCACTGCCCTGGGGTGTGACACAGATGCTCAGGAGAGGGAAGCCCCCAGGTGACAGGGCCCTCAGAGTTCTCAAGGACTCTTGTCTCTTCCACACCCTCCCTGGCAGTCCCAGAAGCTCTATGTCTTTATTCCTAAGGCAGAGCATGGAGCAAACGGTCCTCCCTCCAGCCTGTCCTTTCCCTGGCTTGGGGCCATTCTCGGTTGGAGCCCAGGTTCTGGAGTTATGCAGACCTGGGAAAGATTCTGACACCAGATGGCAATTTACTTAACTTTTCTTTTCTTTTCTTTTTCTTTTTCTTTTTTTTTTTTTTTTGAGATGGAGTTTCACTCTTGTTGCCTAGGCTGGAGTTCAATGGCACGATCTAAGCTCACTGCAACCTCCACCTCCCAGGTTCAAGTTATTCTCCTGCCTCTGCCTCCCAAGTAGCTGGTATTACAGGCATGTGCCACCACGCTCTGCTAATTTTGTATTTTTAGTAGAGACAGGGTTTCTCCACATTGGTCAGGCTGGTCTCAAACTCCTGACCTCAGGTGATCCGCCCACCTCGGCCTCCCAAAGTGCTGGGATTACAGGCGTGAGCCACTGCACCCGGCCTTTCTTAACTTTTCTATGCCTCCACTTTCTGCCCCGAAAACTGGGGAGGAAATGTTACCTGCCTTAGCTGAGTGGGCAGCTGTGGGGTCGAAGATGGCACTGCACGTGGAGCATGGAGCAATGTGAGAGGCACACAGTGCGCCTGCCGCAGTGATAGTGGCAGATCATTATAACCATCGCAGCCTGCTGCGATAGCCCAGGATGGTGGCTGGAGACCCCCAGACCTCCCTTCCTCCCAGGCGGAGCCCCAGGCTGAGGTCTTCATGCTTCTGGAGCCTCAGGCTGCAGAGGACAGCCTGTCCACTTAACCTCCCCAGGCCTGAGCCCATCCTGGCTCTTCACGAAGAGACATAAGCTCTTCAGCCATCACAGCCGTGGCTCACTCAGTACCCAACCCCTGTAGCCTGGTTTTCACTGGCTTCTCCTTAGTCAAGCCTGGGGGTATCCACCTCCCCAGCATGGCCCCAGAGCAACCAGGCCACCCTCCTGTCACACACCATCCAGACAGTCTCCAGGTCTGTCAGTCCCAAAGAATGTATTTGGGGGTTTCGAAGACCTTCGCAGCCCGAGAACAAAGGAGACATTGTCATTGACTCACATGCTCATGTATTTGAACATTTATATTCACTCATTCATTTGATCCACAGACTTAGTGAGTGGCTACCCAGGACCAGGCATGAAACAAAGACCTCACCCAGGTGGATGTCAAGGGCCCAGGAGGGACAAAGGTTTTTTTTTTTTTTTTTTTTTTTTGAGACAGAGTTTCAACTCTTGTTGCCCAGGCTGGAGTGCAATGGCTCAATCTCGGCTCACTGCAACCTCCGCCTCCCAGGTTCAAGTGATTATCCTGCCTCAGCCTCCCAAGTAGCTGGGACTACAGGCACCTACCACCACGCCCGGCTAATTTTTGAATTTTTAGTAGAGATGGGGTTTCATCATTTTGGCCAGGCTGGTTTCAAACTCCTGACCTCCTGATCCACCCGCCTCGGCCTCCCAAAGTGCTGGGATTACAAGCGTGAGCCACTGTGCCCGGCCTGAGGGAGGAGGCTTTTAAGCACCACACATCACTTTCCAGGCCTCAAGCAGTACTAGCAGGTGGAAGGGTGTTCCCAGTCCTGTAGAAGCAGCCTGGCTACTGTGTATCCCACGGGGGTCAGGGCTCCCAGCGTGCTCTCTCAACCCTGGCCTCCTGTTGCTGGTATCTTGTGTGGGCCCGCTGAGCTCCTGGGGGCTCCATCCCAACAGCAGAGGCCCCATGCAGCCCATCTCTGACCTGGCCTCTCTCCCAGAAGGCAGCCTGCCTCCTCTATCTGTAACTCACCCTGTCATGCACCTGGGGTGTGTGCTGTCTTATTCTGCAGCCTGAGGAGGACCCCGGATGTAGAGGAGCTCATGGCCTGCGTCCACCCACAGTCTTCTGCCCTGCTCCCTTTTTTCTGAATGCCAAGCTGGGGCCTCTCTCGCTCAGCCTTCCGTTCACCCAGGATTGCCTATTGTTGTCTGAGTCCCAGCTGGGGAAAGGCCCACGCATCCTGGGTGGTCAGGCGGGCAGGGGCCCTGGCTGGTGAGGGAGGCCTACCTTTGACGGCTACGTGAACGCTCTGGCTGATGGAGAGCTGGGGCTGGATGAGGACACTGCACAGGTACTCCCCCTCATCCATGCCCTTCTGCACGTCAGTCAGCTTGAGGGTCCCATTCTCAAACACCACCTGGCGGTGGTTGTCCGGCAGCAGCAGGGCATCCTTGTACCACTTGATGGAGTAGTAGGGATAGCCGATGACCCTGCAGTTGATAAGGGTGTCCCGCCCGGCGACTGCTGTGATGTTCCGCATAGCCCGGATGCTGGGGGGGCCTGGGCAGGAGTCAGAAGAGAGGAGGAGGAGGAGAAGGGCATGTGCTGCCGTCAGCCAGGGACAGCCGGGCACCACCCTGCGGTGCTCTTCTCAGGCACTTGGCCCCTGAGACTTTCAGGGGCAGACATTTGGTGGGGGCACAGGGATGCCTTTTTACAAAGCTACAGACAGGGGCTGGAATTGGGGGGTGCCCACAGTCTCTCCAGGACTCACTGTTACTAGCTTCAAAGAGTTGCAAACGGATGCAGTATATACATGCCTTGGCCAAGAGCCATTCCCCTTGTGGGACAGGGATAGGACCAAACTGCAGCCCCACCAAGAAGTGACTGGGATTTGGGAGGGCAAGTCCTCATTTATGGGAAGATTAAGATTTGGGGATTAAAGTGGAAAGGTAGAGATTTTGTTGTTTCCATTCTACTTGCTTACTTTGATCTCGTACCCAAAAGGAATTTAAGTTAACTACTTAAAAACAACAGGAAGGTCTTCGCCAGGTGAGCTGATGACTTTCATTCAACAAGTAAATGTGTATTGTAGGCCCCTGGGAATGAGCTGTGAAAGGGGCTCTGATAGTGCTGGCTGGGGAGAGAGAGTGTCCTGGGCTAGGCTTTCTGGGCAGATGGCAATCTAGGGGTTGGAAAGGGAGTTCAGAGGCTACCAAGCAAGACAGTGCTCCACAGGGTACAAGGTACTCTCTGGGCCTCAGGTCCCCATCCAGAACATGAGGGGCCCAACTGGGAAATCTTCCACGGCCTGACTGGGAAATCTTCCAGGGCCCTGCATCTCTGTCCCCCTTCCAATACAGAGGAGAGGGCAGGAGGGTGGCCAGATGGGAAACTCACACTTCTGTCAGGAGTCCAAGGCTTGGCACAGGCAAATTCAACATGAAACTCCACCTTTGCTCCTTTTCCTACCCCAATGGCAACCAGGGGTGCCCCTGGATCAGTGCCCCTTCCCTTCCTGCTGTCCCCCTGCTCCTCTGCCCTTGGGTCAGGGGTCAGCAGTAGGGTCAGATGAAGACCAGTCAGACCCCATCGGGCTACAAAGAGCTTCAGAGGAGACTGCGTTCTCACCACAGTGACTTGAAGAACTGAGATGTGGGGGTGATGCCCTTGAGGACTCCTTTCCCCACTCTTGGAGGCTGCCTTCCTTGGGACACCCCCACCCAGCCTCAGCCTCTTACTCTTGATGGTGTGAGCCTTGCGGGAGAAGATGACGCCCTGGCTCCTGGTTGCTTATACCTCCTGGAGCATTTTGGGGGCTGGCTCAGTGGGAGGACAGAGGGAGCACAGCTTGGGTGGGCAACCATGTTAAAGACCAAGCCTGGTCCCCAGCCCCTGCCCTGTCTTGCCCTTACAAGGCCCTGGTGGGGCTGGCAGATACCAGCAGGTGTTTAGCATACTTGGGCCCCAGAGAGATTTGATGGGGAGGAATGGGCTAGAGGGTAAGAGAAGGGGCTGGGCTGGCTGGATTTCTGGATAGGAGGAAGGAGGAGGGGGAATGGGGAGGTGAATGAGGGTGAACTGTACCAGACACACACGCACACAAGAATGGATGATGGCGCTTGAGGAGGGCAGGAAAGGGGGACGAGAGAGGGGAGAGAGACCTCTACTAAAATCAAAATGACGATTAATAATAAGTACTAATCAGCACAAGAATAATGGTAACCACAGAGATGGCAAAGGAACTCAAAAACCTATTCTGATATTTAAATGTAGACAGGCACCTCTTACGTTTATTCGCGCCTGATATTCAGCACTGCCCACCAAGTTCCGCGCTGTGCACCGGTACACGCCCCCGTCGCGGATCTGGGGGCCTGTGACGTTCATGTGGCTGATGGTGGTGCCGTCCGACATGGTGTACTGGTTGGTGCGGTGGCTGCCATCCCGCATGATGGGCTCATCGTCGAGGGCCCAGGTGACCGTGGGGGGCGGGGCGCCCTTGGCCGCACACATCAGTGAGAACTGCTCCCCGGGGTTGACCACCTTCTCGCTGAAGGACGAGACGATGCGGGGCGTGCCATCTGCAGGGAGTGAGGAGCCCCCTTCAGGGTCACCAAGCCATGGAGACACGGTCCCCCCAGCCACCCCACCTCAGCAGGGGAGGAGGCAAAAAGCAGCCATAAGAGCAAAAAAGAACTTTTGTGTACATCAATTCTTCTGCTATCCACAACCCCAAGTGGTGCCAGTTACTGCTGTACATGGATTCAGGCTGTAGGGTTTGCATCCTCCCTCAATCACTTATTAGCTCTGGGTCTTTGGGCAAGTTGCTTAACCTCTCTGAGTCTTTTGTCTCATGGATGGAGGATGGGGATAATAGCAATCATGATTATACCCACCTCATGGATAGTCTGAGGATAAAATGAATTAATACATTTCAGAGGCTTCACACAGCGCTTTGTAATTTCTTGATAAATGCTGCTTCCTCTCAACTCTTCCTCTATTAATAAAGACACAAGCTCAGAAGTTAACTGCTTAGAACTACATATGGAACCGCCTGGCCCTGTGGAGTCTGATTCCAGTTCCCTCTGCGTGGGGCCCCAGGAGGGGGTGGTGGCGCTGCAACCCTGTTAGCACAAGGCCTTAAGTCTGAGGCTGAAAGTGCACAGAGGCGGTGGCAGTGAGGAGTCTTGGCCGAGGCTTAAGTCTTGGCTAACAGAATAACCTTGGACAAGACAATTAACCTCTGTGCCCTGGCTTCCTCACGTGGAACACGGGGATGTAATTATTAACCCTGGCCATCCTTCCGCACAGGATTGTTGAAAAGGATTAAAATAGGCATTAAGTACTTTAAAAGTAGGCCAGCCACGGTTGCTTATGCTTGTAATCTCAGCACTCTGGGAGGCTGAGATGGGAGGATTGCTTGAACCCAGGAGTTTGAGACCAGTCTGGGCAATGTAGGGAGACCATGTCTTTAGAAAAAATGTAAAAAAAAAAAAGCCAGGTGTGGTGGCACATGCTTGTAGTCCCAGCTACTCAGGAGCTGAGGCAGGAGGATTGCTTGAGCTCAGGAGTTTGAGGCCGCAGTGAGCTATGATTGCATCACTGCACTCCAGCCTGGGCAACAGAGCAATGAGACCCGTCTCTAAGAAACAGAAACAAGAAACAAAAAGGAAGACAAATGTTTGTCTGGTCGGGGTGAGGAATGAGGGCTTAGGTTCCTGGGTGCCTCACACCTTCAAGGAGTGCAGACCCACAGGCTGTGACGAGGACACCTGGGGAGGATCCCATACCTGTGGGGCTTGCTTGGGTTTGGCTGGTATCTTTGTTACGACAAATCCTTGGAAGGAACAGAATTGTGTTGTGTTTGTTTTGGTGGCAATGAAGGAGGAGGTGGGGAACCATTAAACTTGTTTGTAAGGACAGGGTTTCTGCCAGCCCCCACTGCTCCTTTGTACAAATGAGAAAGTGGTGCCTCCTCTGTGTGGGCACAGCCCAGTGCCAGGGCTGATGGGTTGGCAAATGAGGTGCAGGCTGGATTTCAGTCCTCACCTACCCTCTTGGCTGGGCAACATGTGCAGTGAACAACCTGAACAACCATACACAGAGGTGCTGGGTAAGGAACCCCGGGTGCTGGCAGCTTTAAAGGAGGAGATAGAGAAACAAACAGGTAAAAACCCAGGATGCTGGTGAGACACAGAGCCTGCCTTGAAGAGGTCTCAGGCAGGGAGAGGAATTGCAAGTCTAGAGGTCATTGGCACTCTTCCAGCCTCTGAAGACTCCTCTAATACTGAAATTCTAGTAATTTCCAAGGGCAGAGACAGTATAGTATGATGGTTAAGAGACCTGAGCTCAAATCTCTGCTCTGTCCCTTGGGCAGAGCTGTGTGAACTCAGACAAGTGACCAAAGGTGCAGTTTCCTCAACAGCAAAATGGGTAACATCATTAAAAAAAAAAAAAAGTAAAGGCCTCAGCCCAAGCGGAAGGATCGCTTCACCCCAGTTCAAGACCAGCCTGAGCAACATAGTGAGACTGTCTCTGAAAACAAAACAAAACAAAACAAACCATAAAAAATTAGCCAGGTGAACAGAATAACCTTGGACATTAGCATGGTGCAAGATGGTCCCTGCCCGTAGTCACAGCTACTTGGGAGGCTGAGGTGGGAGGATTGTTTGAGCCAGGGAGGTTGAGGCTGCAGTGAGCTGTGATCGCACTACTGTTCTCCAGCCTGAGAGACAGAGTGGGACCCTGCCTCAGAAAAGGAAAAAAGATTAAAAAGATTTAAATATAAAAAAGGGCTTCCACACAGGGCCCTTAGGGTGAGATGGTGCACTGGCCTGGTGTGTAGTGAGCACTGGTTTAATGCCTCCTGGCATTGCTCCCACCTCAGCAGGAGGGAGGGAATGAGCTCGGCAGCCCTGAACCTGCCCCCTGAGTCCTGGCGCCCCAGCTCACCCTCGAGTGCAATGATGGCAAAGTCCTGGGCGGTCTGGGCCTTGCGGGTGGCGAAGCACTGGTAGGCCCCGGAATGGCTCTTCTGGGCCGAGGTGATGAGCAGCGTCTCGTTGCTGAGCCCGCGGATGGAGATGGCCTCGTCAGGCAGCACCAGCTCCGTGTTGCGATACCAGCGGATGGTGAACTCTGGGGAGCCCGTCAGGGCACAGGAGAGGATGACCGTGCTGCCAATGCCGGTCTTCAGCTTCTTTGGTGTCAGGGTCACATGAAGGGGATCTGGGCCAGGCCAGGGAGACGTGAGGGGAAATGGGAGGGAGGAAAGAACAGAAAAAGGGCTTACTGTGAGTGGAGTGTAGCTGGGGGTAGTTAGGGGTCACAAAAGGCCCAGGTTCTGCCTCCAGACCCCTTGTGTGGACTGGGACTGGGGAATTCCTTACTCTAGTCCTCAGTTTACTCATTTGTTAAATGGCAGGCTCAGACTGAGGGATCTCTTGGTACTTCTTGTTCTGATGGCCTGTGCTCCCCTAAAACGTGTCCCTGTGCCTGGTGAGAGTGTGAGGCTCCCTCTGGCTCACTGAGGAGGGCGGAGACTTGACTGGCTCCTTATTCTCCCCGCCACCCACCTCAGAAACCGGGGGCGGCACCCTTGGCCCAGCAGGCTGTCTCCCATACTTGCGGAGATAACACATTGCTATGTGCTGCTGGTCTGATTTCCTCTAGTTGGATCTGTGGACCCCCTGCTCGGCATCGCCCCACTGCAGGCCTGGAGCTCCCAACCTGGATCCATGTGGCAGCACCTCCCTGCCTCCCCCCAGCTGTCCTCCATGCTGCAGCCAGCCACTCGCTGCTCAGAACTTCCATGACTCCAATTCAGCATGGCATTTGAGGCCCTCAAGGCCCTAAGGGACTGACTGTAGGGGTTCAAAGGGGTTCTGTTGTCACCAAAGCCATAGGTCTTTAGAGCACCAGCAACCTGCCTGCGATTTCTGCATACCCTGGGCTGTTTCTGGCCCCAGGGCCTCACCTAGAGCATTCTGTGCCTAATTCTTGCTCATCCTTCGCATGGTGTCACCTCTTCCAGGAAGCCTTCCTGGACATCACTCCCCCTCCCAGGTTGGGCTAAGGATCCCTCCTCTAGCCCCCCTGTGTATAACTCACACCACACTGAGCACCCTGTCTCTTCATCACCTCTTTTGTGTCTGTCTCCCTTTCCCTCTGGACTGTGGGCCACTTGAGAGCAGGGTGACATCTCTCAGCTTCATAGGCCTATCATGACCGGAGTCATTACTGATGGTCTAACTGGCTTAGCAAGCCATTTACAAGCTCCAAACTGACCTCTCCTTGATCTCTATGGGCTAGGGGCTCTGTATGGGGGCTCAGGCTCCCTGTATAGCTTGGTACCCCAAGTGAGGAAGCCTGCAGGAGAGAGGAAGATTGCAAGCTCATGTGGGCCGAGTGCAGCCAAAGCATAAATGACTGCATGCTTGCTTCTCCCTACTCGTTTCCCAGAGCCTCTGCCTGCTCTCCAGGAAATGTCAGTGCACATTGAGTCAGGTGGCCTCCTGCTCATCCCAGTTGCTAGCCGGAGCTCCCAGTGCTCTGCCAGCCACCGTCTCCTCACTGCTCCTGTGTGGGCTTGGCGCAGGTTAGGTGGGGGGCTTCGTGGAGGAGTAGGGGGTATGGAAAGCATTGCTTTCCTCTCCATGAACCTGGCAGGGAGAGGCTGTAGAGAGGCTGGAAGATGGAGAAAAGTCACGTTGATTCCCCTTGAACCTTGGTGGTCCAAACAAGCCTGCTGTGGGGAGGGGTAGGGGGCTGGGGATCAGAGAAGATGCATTCAGGGTCAGTGTGGGAATGTACACATCTGGAGGTGGTGACTTGCTGTACATCTGTGAGAGTGTACTTGGATATGGGCATGTTCCTGTGAAGGGATTGTGTAGCTGTGCATAGGTACAGGCACCATATACGTGTGCATGCGTACATGGGGAGGCGGGCAGGTGCATTTTCAACATGTGTGCCTGTGTCTGTGTGTCTCCGCTTGCCTGCATACACTGGTGCAGGAGCTGTGAACACTGCATTTACCTACAGGAAGGTTTGCTAATTTTCCAAGGATTTGAGGGTGTGTTGTCCTTCTGACCTACATGGAGAGAAAGAGAGAGAGTGTAGAGCAGGAGGGTGGGAAGGAGGTGAAGGTAATACTGGAATAAACTTTTTCAGACAGTGCTTAGGGCAGGAAGGGAGGTGCCAATCCTGATCCTCTGTCTGCTCTGCTGTCCAGGGCTTGTTTGTACGAGAGGAACCCCCAGGCCCCTGAAGTAGAGCTTTCAGCGTTTTAACCTAAGCATTTGCACCGTGCACTGCCATCCCAGAGCATTTCTTGGGGCTCTTTCTGTTCTTCCACCTTGACAGTGAATTTGTGTTGCAGGGACGCTCTTCCAGGCACTGTAGATAAACACACTCCAACTCTCAAGACTCTCTTGACTGTGAGGAAGGAGACTCAGCCCTTATCTGGGCTGTGGGAGTCAGACACTAGGCCCAGGAGTGGGCTCTGCTGTGGTTCTCTGGTCAGCCTGAGGGTCTGCAGCCCTACTGCCCTATGCTCACAGTGAATGGGAGGTGGGAAGAGAGTTTCTTTGGTCAACCAGGATGAGAGGTGGGATCACCTCTGGACGTTCTCTTTCCACTGCCCACGTTGAATAACCCTCAGGATGCTGTTAGTAATGACAGCCTCATTCCTGTCTCATGAGGCACGGCATTTCCTCAAGGGTGTCCAGATCCCAGCCCCACTGCAGCCTAGAGAGCAGGGAACTCAGAGTCAGACCCTTGATGCCGGAGCTAGAAGGAACCTCTTCATTTCACAGATGGGAACCTTGAGGCTGGGTCACACAGGAGTGGACAGAGGTGGGGTAGGGGGAAAGGGGTGAGCTGGGCCTCACAAATCCGCATCCAGAGTGCTTTCCAGGGCATTCGCCCATCTGCTTCTACCCTCTCTGCCTGCCTTGGGGGCTCCTCAGCAGCAGGGGTATGCTAAGGCCACCTGTTCTCCACACCAGCTCCTTGGACCCCTAGAAGCGGCAGGAGGAGGAATAGGAAGGAACCAGGGTTGACATCCAGCTGGAAGGTCCTGGCAGAGACGATTTGCTTGTTTATGGCCAGTTTCTGATCTGATTAATCAGTGCCCCTATCAATGATTGTGAAACATCCTGAATGTCACCCTAGGATTGGGATGTATGTCCTCTCTAGTGGATTGACAGCTGCCTTGCTTCCCTTAGTTCGGACACTACCTCCCTACAAGCCCGGAAGCCCTGCCCTCATGGCGAGCACATCACCATCACCCTCCTCATCCCACTGGAGCCTCATGACCTCTGGGAGGTAGGAAGGCTGGGACCACTTTCCCATTTTACAGAGAACGGCACTGAGCTGATGGTCATGGTTATGTGATTTGCCCAAAGTCAGTTACTATCTGCTAATGCCAGAAACAAAAGGCAGGCCTCCTGATTTCAAGCCAAGGGCTTTTCCAGGATACCAGACTGCCTTCCCCAGTCAGCCAGGGTTATTCCCAGGGCCTGGTCAGAGACAGGTCCAGCTGTCGGCCACACTCCTCCCCCGACCCCTGAGGTGCTCTCAAAGGTTACTGGGGCTGCAGAACTCACCAATTCCCCGACTCACCAATGACTATGAGGATGCCTGTGGCCTCTGCCGAACCGAAGGTGTTGGTGACCTCACAAATGTAGGTGCCGCTGTCCTCGGTCCGCAAGTCGCTGATGGTCAGCCCTGTGATGCGCTTGGTCCAGCGGCTGTCAGCCGGGAGGGGCCGGCCATCCTTGAGCCAGCGGATGGCGGGGATAGGGTAGCCCGAGGCGGTGCAGGGAAGCTCCACGGTGTGGCCGGCCCACACTTCCTGGGAGTGGAAGCCATCCAGGATGGTGGGGATCGACTCAGCAGGGTCTGGAAGGCAGAGAGGGTCGGCAGCCCTGGCCAGCCCTGGGTGGGATGAAGTGGCGCTGGGGGAGGGAAGGCAAGCCCCCAGACAGGAGCCTGCTGCCCATTGGCGCCCATAGCGAGCAGTTTCCAGGGCGGCTCCAGAGGAACATTTCAGGGAGGGTGAACTGTGTCTTCTGTGCTCAGGCCAGACCAAGCCCCAGACAACTTTGACTGGGATTCCCAGCACGGGCTGGGAGGAGGAGAGGATATGATGGAGTTCGGGACTAGAGTGACAGACAGAGAGACAGATGGAAGAAGGGAAGAAGGTGGAAGAGAGCAAGACGTGCAGGGAGGGAGAGGGTGTGCATGAGAACTCCTTTCCCACGGAGAGTCCCTGGCTTCTTTTTTTTTTTTTTTTTGAAATGGAGTCTCAATCACTCTGTCACCCAGCCTGGAGGGCAGTGGGTGATCTTGGCTCACTGCAACCTCCACCTCCCAGGTTCAAGCAATTCTCCTGTCTCAGCTTCCCAAGTAGCTGGGCCTACAGGCACGCATCACCACACCCAGCTATTTTTTGTACTTTTAGTAGAGACAGGATTTCACCATGTTGGCCAGGCTGGTCTCGAACTCCTGACCTCGGGTGATCCGCCTGCCTTGGCCTCCGAAAATGCTGAGATTACAGGCCTGAGCCACCATACCTAGCTCTGTCCCTGGATTCTGGCCCAGGCTGTAGAGCAGTGATGTGTCATGATGTCTCAAGTTTGCAATTCATGGTAAGTATCTCTCTAGGCCTACTGGGAGATGGGAGGACGATCTATCTGTTCCTGCTCTGTCTTCTGCCTAAACTCTGGACAGATTCAGAAATGACCAGTGCATTTCCATCAGAGCCTAGAAGGATTCAGAAGCCCACCTGTGACAATCCTCTATTTCGCATTCCAAAACCAAGAGAAACCAGCAACTACGAGACCTGTGGCCTGAAGCTGCAGAAAACCGTAGGGCCTGTGGGCAGGATTCTGTGTGCAATGCCCAGGCATTTCTGAGTGGTGTCCTGTTGGCCCTCTCAGGCTCGTTCCCACCCTCCAAGGCCTCTCTGGGTTTCCTGCCCCTGGGGGACCTCCTCCTGTTTTAAACCTCCCCAGGATGCCCCTCACCTACACAACACACCTCCGCTGCTTATCCTGAATGCCAAGGCCTTCTATGATCTGGGCCAATGAGTCGGCCTGGCCTGCCTACACTGTCCCCTGTCTCCATGGAACCCTGAGGTGGTGTGCTGCGTCACCTGGGTCACCTGGATGCCCAGCCAGCCTGCTCTGCCTGGCCAGCTCCTACTCATCTTTCACAAACCAGCTTAAATGTCACCTCTTCTGGATGCCTCCTCCAGGCCACTCTCAATGACTCCCACAGATTTTTCTTTTTCTTTCATTTTATTTTCAAAGAACTCCCTGTTATTTATTTTTATTTTTATTTTTTTGAGACAGAGTCTCACTCTGTCACCCAGGCTGGAGTGCAGTGGTGTGATCTTGGCTCACTGCAACCTCCGCCTCCCGGGTTCAAGCAATTCTCTGTCTCAGCCTCCCAAGAAGCTGGGATTACAGGTGCCCACCACCATGCCCAGCTAATTTTTGTATTTTTAGTGGAGACGGAGTTTCACCATCTTGGCCAGGCTGGTCTTGAACTCCTGACCTTGTGATCCACCCGCCTCGGCCTCCCAAAGTGCTGAGATTACAGGCATGAGCCACCGTGCTCAGCTTAGAACTTCCCCTTATTTTAAAATAATCCCAAAGTGCTGAGATTACAGGCATGAGCCACCGTGCCCAGCTCAGAACTTCCCCTTATTTTAAAATAAATGTTTTAATAATAGGTCAGGCATAGTAGCTCATGCCTGTAATCTCAGCACTTTGGGAGGCTGAGGTGGGAAGATCACTTGAGCCCAGGAGTTGGAGAGCAGCCTGGGCAACATAGTGAGATCCCATGTCTACCAAGCAAACAAACAAAACCACACACACACACATGACTATAGTGCCAGGTGTGGTGGCACAAGCCTGTGGTCCTGGCTACTCAGGAGGCTGAGGTGGGAGGCTCAATTGAGCCAGAGATGTGAGGCTGCAGTGAGCTATGATTGTGCTACTGTACTCCATCCTGGGCAACAGAGCAAGATCTTGTCTCAAAAATAATGATAATACTAATATTAATACAAGCTTTAAAAGTGTTTTAACAGATAAAATAGATACCATATGCACTTGGCAAAACTTCAGAAAGTATAGAAGAGCATGTCATAAAGGGAGTCTCCCCATCTCCCCACCCTCCTGCCCTCTGCCACCCCACGTGACTCTCCAGAGGCAGCCCCCATCAGCACTGCCCCTTCCAAGGGCAGTCAGCACCTGGAAGACCGAGCTCCTCAAGGCAGCGTTAAACCGCTGCTGTATCTCCCCAGGCTGCTGAACCATAAATGTCTAGGGAGGACGAATGGGGCACTCAGGCATGGGCAGGCCAGTAGTCTGATTTTTCTGGATAGAAATCCACATTGCAGAACTGTATAGACTTGTGGAATTATAGAGCTGGCTTAGGGAGCTTGAGGCACAAAGAAATGAGGATGCTGAGACCAGCAATGTACAGGGACCTGCCTGGGATCACAACATGGAGCTAAGATCAGAAGCCAGGTCTCCCCCACCCTTGTTCAGTAAATGGCGTCTGAGATGGAGTAATCTAAAATCCTAAATTTTGCTTAGGAGTGGATAGTGGTCCCTTCACTAATGGAAGCTTTCCTCTGCCCTCAGCAATTGCCCCGGAGAGCAGTTGGGGTGAGAATTCTCCTCTCTAGGGGAAAGAATCTCTGTTCTCTTCCCACCTTCCAGTGCTCGTCAGGGGCTGCCTGTGGGCTACAGAAGGAGCCCGGGCTGGGAATCAGGCTCTCCAGGGGGAAGTTCTGCCTGGGTCACTGAGAAGCCCTGTGACCTTGGGCAAGTTTTGTGATCTCCTAGAGCCCGAGTTTCCCCACCTGCCCTGGTGGAGGTGATAACATTGCCTCCAGACTTCACAAGGCCGTTGCAGGCAACCAGTGGTGTAGGTGTGTGGAAGCGCTTTAGATGCTCAATCCAGCTGCAGATGCGTGGGACAATTACTATCTAGAGCCCATGCGCCCTGCCTGCCAGATTCTGTAGCCTCTTCTCTCACCCCGAACCCGGTGGGAATGGCTGGGATAAACAAACCCAGTGCCAAGGAAGAATTACTCAATGTGACACTTAATTGATGCAAAATACACAAATTCCATGGCACACTGCAGAATTTACAAGCGGAGGGGCCATCAGGGTGGTGGAGGAAGGGGCGGGGGGAGGGAATTAATCACCGAGGCTCAGGCGTGAAATTAAATTCTGAGGGAAAGAAACCTCTTCCATTACTCCAGAGCAGAAGTAAAATGCTGCGGCGTGTACATGGCGACAGCCCGGGGGGACCGGGCGCTCCTAGCACTGAAGCAGGGCTGGGGGAGACAGATGGTCAGGCTTGAGAAACTGCTGGGGGTGCACTGGAGCTAGGCTAGGCTGGCTGGGGATCTGAGACGCCCTGGGGAGGCTGCTGGGAACCCCCGCCTCCATAGCCAGCTGAACAGCATTGCTGTGGTTAGGTGGTTAGGGCACCACCAGGAGCATGGCTTCTGCACCTGGCTCTGTCCTTTGTGAGCTGGGGATCTGATTCCAGTCCCTCAGCCTCTCTGACCACTAGTCTCCTCCTTTATAACTGCAGGTGACAATGCCCATCCCACTGAGTTATGGGGGGGACAGAGTGAGTTAATACACCTGAAAGCACTTGGTAAGCTCTGAAAAAGCACCTAGATGTCTGGAATGATTATGATTAGGTTGTATTTTGTGGAGGCACAGACTATTCTTGCAACTGCCTCTGCAACTTGGAAAATACAGAAAAATGAAAGTTGCCGCCCCCCCCGCCCCTCCCTTGGGAATGTAGTAGGAATAACAATGTAGAAACAACAGAACCACCACCACTGACAATAATAGTAGCAGCTACTGTCTGTCCAGAGCTTCCTGTGTCAGGCACTAGCTAAGCTTTTTATAGGCGGTATTTATTTATTTATTTATTTTGGAGACAGAGTCTCACTCTGTCACCCAGGCTGGAGTGCAGTGGCATGATCTCGCGTTCTCGGTTCACTGCAACCTCTGCCTCCCTGGTTCAGGCGATTCTTTGCCTCCACCTCCCGAGTAGCTGGGATTACAGGTATGTGCCATCACACTCGGCTAATGTTTGTATTTTTAGTAAAGATGGGGTTTTGCCATGTTGGCCAGGCTGGTCTTGAACTCCTGTCCTCAAGTGAGCCACCTGCTTTGGCCTCCCAAAGTGCTAGGATTACAGGCCTGAATCACCACGCCTGGCCTTTCTTAATAGGAGATATTCTGTTTCATTCTCACAGCAACCCAGTAGGAGTACATTTTGTTACTCCCATTTTCCGGATGAGGCAGCTGAGGTTTGGAACATTATTTTATGCCAGGCTGCACAACTAGTGAGTGTTGAGGCGGAGATGGAAAGTTTGGCCTAATTCATAACTGCCATCTTAATAATACACCTGGTTATCTCTCCCCACCCCCAGCAACTTTAGCCCTGAGTGCTGAAGAGACCACAAATGCGGTTCCTGTTCTCACAAACTGACCACCTCCAGTGCACTGCCATTTGTACCATTCTCACCCGCAACAAGCCCCAGGAGCTCTCGGGGGTCCTGGCCTCTAGAGACTGAAACATCTCAGTGGACACTCGTGCCCTACCTCTCTCTGGGGACTGATCTCCACCCTCAGCTCTAGGGAGTGGAACCCAAGTGCAATGGGGAGGGGCGGGTGAGCCTGAGACGGGCTCTGGGCTCCACAGTGCCAACCCCCTCGGCACTGCTTGCTCCGGTATCAGTTGCATTTTTGCCGAGACAAGCAGCTTGCAGATCGCCTTGTCACATCCCATCACATCAGGGCCCCGCGTCGCTGCATGTGCCCCCTCCCTGGAGCCCCCTCGCTCGCTTCCTTTGTCTCTGTGCATGTCTGTCCGTTCTGCCTTTCCTGTGCCCCATGCCAATCTCTCTTTGTGCCGGGGCCTCTCTCTTGTCTGTCTGGGTACCGTCCCATCTTCATGCCCGCTTTTCTATTTGGGCTTTATCTGTGAGTCTCCTCCCCCTCGCCCCTTCTCCCGGAAGCTGGTGGTGAAAGAGGAGGGGAAGAAGGGCTGGCATGGCCTCCAGTTCAAAGAATGTTTCTTTTTGAGGGACTCTTGCCTAGTGCCCCCAAAAGCTAGAGGTCCACCCAGAAGACTAGAGGATGAAGGGGCCAAATATTCACGGAGGAGAAGGGAGCAGGCCTGCAGGAAGGGGATTTCTGTGTCTTTCCCACATTGCAGGATAAGCATGCAAATGAGATGCAAAACACCATACAAACAAGTCCCTGTCATTTTGAGGCGAGCCCTTTGGAAATTGGGCTGCAGATTCCAAAGTCAAGCCACAAAGATGGGGCTGCACGGAGCAGCCCCGTCCCCTACCCTTATGACAGCACGGTTTCCCTCGACATTGATTAATGCCATAAATATTTACTTGGCACCTACTGTGTGTTAAGCACAGGGCCAGGCGCTGAAGACACAGGGGTGAATCGGGAGCTGGGTTGTTGCCCTCCCAGCTCCTGATCTCCTGGCCTTGCCCCACATGTGACAGACAAGTGGAACGGGTCCTGGAGAGAGTCTCTGTGGGTCAGGGCAGAGCTCATCACCAAACCACCAAACTCAGGGCAGAGCTCTGAGCGCCAGAGGCACACAGAATCAGAGCAGCCACCTAGACTGGTTCCTCTTCCAGAGGCCTAGAGAGGCTGTGAGATTTCATGAGTCTAATCCCAAAAGCCGGGTGTTCTGACTTAGCGTTCATCCCCGTTCCAAAAACTCCAATCTCAAGACAGAGATTTTCAACTCGCAAACTTTTAGGAGGTTGTGAAATCCATTTGGTAAGTTGTGGCCAGCATTTAGAGAAATCAGAATTAGATAGAATAGAATAGAAAATTCCAGAGCGCCTTGCAACGAGCATGGTAGAAAATGCCAGTGTGCATCGTGCAGGCTGTGATAAGAACGTCTGTCTGGGCATTGTGGTCAAAGAGTTTGGAAACCACTGTTCCGAAAGCCTATCTCGAGGAGCGCCTCCCTGTGACCTCAGCGTGGGTATGGGCATTCAACTGACCCCTTCTATGGGGTCCTGTAGCTGGAAGGACCCCGAGGCCAGGGGTTCAGAGTTTGAATTCTGGCTGTGCCTCCCACTGGTTAAATAGCTCTGGCAAGTCACTCGGCTTCCCTAAGATTTGGTTTCCTCGCCTGTAAAAATAGGGGGAACAGCACACACCTCACAGGGCTATGACGGTCCCTGACAGAAACAAATGAGGGAATCCCAGATACACAGGAGGATTCAATAAACACCAGTTTCTATCCCTCCCGAGAAGCTATAATCACCCCAAAAGAAGAATCCTCTATTCTGTTTAGAAATATTTTGTTTATAAATTATGTTCTGCCTGCTTTCAAATGTTGTTGCGAGGTGGCCTGTGACAAAAGATACATGTGTACTCATTGATCAGATAGAATCCTCAGGCCGCGCGCAGTGGCTCATACCTGCAATCCCAGCACTTTGGGAGGCTGAGGCGGGCAGCTCACCTGAGGTCAGGAGTTCAAGACCAGCCTAGCCAACATGGTGAAACCCTGTCTCTACTAAAAAACACAAAAATTAGCCGGGCGTGGTGGCGCATGCCTGTAATCCCAGCTGCTCAGGAGGTTGAGGCAGGAGAATTGCTTGAACCCAGGGGGCGGAAGTTGCAGTTAGCCAAGATCATGCCATTGCACTCCAGCCTGGGCAACAAGAGAGAAACTCTGTCTCAGAAAAAAGAAAGAAAGGGAAGGGAAGGAAAGGAAAGGGAAGGGAAGGGAGAAGGGAGGAGGGAGGAGGGAGGGAGGGAGGGAGGAAATAAAGAAAGAAAGGAAAAGAAAGAAAGAAAGAAAGAAAAGATAGAATACTCAAAAGCACCTAGAGGCATGGAAATGCAATCCCCCCACCCCCAGCAAAAGCAACACTAATAGTTACTATGTTTGAGTATCAGATTTTATCTATGAGCTTCCTGACAGGAAAGACCAAAAAAAAAAAAAAAAAAAAAAAAGAAAAAAAAGGGAAAAAGAGGGTGAGTCTCGTAGCCTCATTATTTGAAAATGAAAACATAGCAGAGGTCTTCCTTGGTGGTTTCAGTACCCGATTTCTTTAATCTCTTTCTCTGATTTCCCTGAGTACACAGGGGGCTCCTCCATCTGCGGTGGGACATGCCAAGTTCCAGGGATGGCCTGGTGTCCTCCCTTCCCAGCCTGCCCCGTTCTCCCCAGGCCCTCTCCCCTACCTGTCACGGAGAGGCGTGCCCCATTGCTCTGCCGGGTCTCCCCGCTATACTTGTGCTTGGTGATGCAGCGATAGGTGGAGAGGGCGTCCTCCTTCTGTACGTCAGAGATGTACAGCCCGCCGTGGTAGGTAATAAAAAACCTGTTTTCTGGAGACACAATCAGGACATAGTTCGTTACTTCCCGGTTTGGTGCAGCCTCAGAGGCAGGGTAGCGTCTCTGACAGATGAGGATTTTCACACACAAACAAAATGACAAATAGAAATGATAGTAATTGTTCCTTTCAGTGTAGATGCTCCAGGGTTTAACAGAAAGAAGCTGGGCTTTAGAGTTAGACTGAGATCTGGGTCCCGATCTGGCTTTTCTACTTATGGGCTGTGTGACCTTGGGAAAGTTACTTAACCTCTCTGAGCCTTATCTGTACAATAGGGTAAAAATAATGGGGTGGGTGTACAGATTTAAAAAATGGGGCCAGGTGTGGTGGCTCGCACCTGTAATCCCAATGCTTTGGGAGGCTGAGGCAGGAGGATCACTTGAGACCAGGAATTGGAATTGGAGACTAGCCTGGGCAATATAGGGAGACCCTGTCTATAAAAAAAAAAAAATTAAACAATTAGCTGGGTTTGGTAGGGCACGCCTGTAGTCCCAGATACTTGGGAGGCTGAGGCAGGAGGATTGCCTGAGCCCAGGAGGTCAAGGCTGCAGTGAGCCGTGATCTCACCACTGTACTCCAGCCTGGGTGACAGTGTGAGACTCTTGTCTCTAAAAAAGTAAAAATAAAAATAATAAGGTGTCTGGTGCAGAATAAGCCCTCACTAAGTGAATATTAGTTCTCATCTTTCCTACCTCTTTGCAAGAGTTTGCAACTCTTTCATATTCCTTGCTCGTTGGCTTTTACAACTGTTCGAGATGCTAGCTCTATTTTACAAAGAAGGAAACTGAGGCTTGTAGTAAAGTAACTGGCCCAGGTCGCACAGCCAGGAAGTGGACTGGAACTTCTGACTCCCAGTTGTCCTTCTGTATGGAATTATACATAAGCCTCCATCCCTTTCTCTCAATTTAAATCCTTTATTCACTCAACAAATGATTACTGAGGCAAAGCTATACCAGGATGGGGACAAGGAGGGGCAGATACACAAAAATCATTCAAACAGTTCTCAAACACCCGTTGTGTGCAAGGCAGTAAGAGACCAGGCATGGTGCTCTATGTCTCCTGCCACTGCCACAGCCATCTCTGCCCCGACTGTTGGGACCTAGCAGGAGAGCAGGAAGCACAGGTGGCAGCGTGCCCACTTTGCAGATTGCGACACAAGACCCCCCCGCTCCACCCCAGAGGGGAAGTGGATTTCCTTGTCTAAGGTCCTAAGGCTCACCCTGACCTTGAGCTGATAAAGGCTGATTTAAAGGAGAAAACTGGACTTGAGGGTTGGGGGGCGGGGTTTGCACTAGACTCCCTAAGCTCATGGATGTGTCCTCCCACTGAGGCCAGACTGAGATGGAGAGGAGAACCCTGGGGTCCTCTGCCTCCTCTTTGGGGATTTCCCAGGCAGACCTGGAGGGCCCAGGCTGCCATTTCCATGGGAGGCGGCCTTGGAATCAGGATAATGATAGTGACTTCAAAGCTGCAGGGGAGAGGGTCATGCTGAACCCACGGGAAGAACCCGATAGCACCACATGTCAGGCTGGCAGAGGGAAACATTTTGGGCAGTTCCATGCCCTTCTAGCCCTATTATTTAGAGGTCTGCTACCTGAGGCCTAAGTGACATCCCCTCAGCCAAGATGAGAGCTCTGCTCCTGTGAGGAATATTCTGTGGTATCCCACCCATCTCCCTCCACCATCCCAAGCACAAGTCCAAGATTCTCAGCGCCTGGAGGTGGGGACCTCACCATAGGGCACCTTCTGCCACTGGAGGCCGTAGAACTGCAGGGCTGAAAAGCTGAGTGCACGACGATATCTTTGACAAAGGTTCACCAGCCTTCGTTTGAATATCTCTGGGGCTGGGGAACTCCCTCCCTCACTCAGCAGCCCATTCCAAAGTTGACTTTTAGATCAGTCTTCCTTGGTGACCACTGATCTTCTTGGCACTCCCTCTGTGTGTCCTGCTTTGACTCACTAGTGCCACGCTGAACCAGCCGAAACCCGTGTTCCTGACATACTCCCTTATACACTGGAAGGCAGCTGTGATGCCCTTTGAATTTTCTTCAGCCTTAGGATTTTATTTTCATTTTATATATTTTTTGAGACAGACTGTCACTCTGCCACCCAGACTGAGTGCAGTGGTGTGATCACAGCTCATTGCAGCCTTGACATCCTGGGCTCAAGCGATCCTTGCACCCCAGCCTCCCCAGTAGCTGGGACCACAGTCATGCACCACCACAACTGGCTAATTAAAAAATTTTTTTTGTAGAGATGAGGTCTCGCTATGTTGCCCAGGCTAGTCTCAAACTCCTGGATGCAAAGGATCCTTCTGCCTTGGCCCTCCAAAGAGTTGGGATGACAGGGATTTTATTTTTTAATAGTTATTTATTTAATATAGTTTCAAATAACTTCATCAGTCTGGTCTCTTGCTTCTGAATGAAGTTTGGTTTATCTACAATTCCAATTGCCCCTCCCTCCCTCCTTTCTTTCCTCCCTCCCACACATCTCTGTATAGGACTGGACCTACCATGTGCCAGACACTGTGCCCCACTTTGAAAGCCTCTAAGATTAGACTTAGCCCATCAGAGCAGAGTAGAGCAAGACTACCAACACCCAGCCTCAGCCTGCATCACCTTGTCATGGGGATGGTGTGGGAGGAGGGAGGCACCCCCGTTATACTACTCTCCTTGCAGTCAACTAAAGACCCTGGCCCTGTCTCTGTGAGCTGCTGCCATGCCACTTTCCCTCTCTCTGTCCTTGAACAGTGGTTATGTGGGCCAGAGTCTGGAACTTCCCATTGATCCCGGTTGAGCTACATCTTGTTGGGGATCCTCCCAGATGGGCACTCGGCCATCTGGCAGCCTGCCCATCTTCTGGAACCTAGAGTTTGTGGACACCCCACTCTGCCCGGCTCCAGCACACAGACCACAGCCGGGCAGAACCCGCAACTAGGCAGACCCCCACTCGGGGCTGTGGGTGAGGACGAGAAGGAAGGTGGAGGGCGCCAAGCCCTGCAGCTGGCTGTCAGAGGAACCGAGGAAGCATGGAGAAAGCCGGCTCCCCAGTGGACTCTGCATGTGCCGTTTTGTCTCCATGTTGTGACATCCCAAAGTCAAACGCGGAAGCTCTCTTGTAATTTATTATGTAACTGGGACTGGAATGCAGAACTACTGGAGGGCGTTGCTGCCAATCAGGAGTGCCAGTGTCGGGAGGTAGTGATGGTGGGGTGAGGAAAAGCAGGAAAGACACAGAAATCAATGCTCACAGCCGACAGGTGCTCCAGCCCTGGACAGCTAGGACCCTGTGATCTTGCATCTCCCGGCACCTCAAGACAAACAGAGCACTTGGCCCTACGAGGATTTTAAACTAGGGGTGGGGGGTGGAGGGTGGGGGGGCTGATGCTGCCTTGATGGTGGTGGGGAGCTAGGGTTTCTATAGCAACAAGCAGCTGCTGCATCTGATGTTTCACATCCTTCATTGTCCTCATTTTCCCCTCCCTCCCCCCCTTCTTGTGCATATTTAATTGCAGTAACGTTTTCAGACACAGTGTTTTGCTCCTCCTGAAACAAAGGCAGGCTGCAGCCAGGGGGATGCACAGCGCGAGAGGGGAAGGAGAAATCAGGGGTATGATGTTAGTCCCCTTGGGGGGGCTTGTGCAACATCAGTTCTGCATGTTTGATGAGCATCGGACGGTGGACCCTGCTGGGGAAGGAAGGAGCAAGAGGCATGTGGAGTGAGCCTCATACAGTGTGGAGAGCGGAGGGAGGCCCGGCCCGCTGTTTGGGGATGGAGACGGGCCAGGGTTGGACAACATGGCTGGCCTCCCGGGCTGGCAG
Organism: Gorilla gorilla gorilla; assembly: GCF_029281585.2. Classification (NCBI taxonomy): domain Eukaryota; kingdom Metazoa; phylum Chordata; class Mammalia; order Primates; family Hominidae; genus Gorilla; species Gorilla gorilla. The sequence goes on from NC_073233.2 coordinate 125,479,044, forward strand.
CCCATGCTCTGCACCCCAGATGCAACTAGCCATCCCTGGGAAGGGAGAAGAGTAGCTGGCCCACGTTCTCTGCTTTGAGGCAGGCTGGGTCCCACGGGAGAAGGATAAAATGGCAGCCAGTACCTCCGGGTCCAGCACCAATCCTGAGGCCACTTGGACAGGTTGGGGGAGGTGGGACATTTGGGGTTGACAGCATAATTTGGGGTTGCTAAGGGCATTTAGTGGTTAGGGGCTTGAGTCACAAAGAACTGTTCCACCCCAAATGCCAACAGTGTCCCTGTGAGTTTAGGCTGGAGGGTGCCATTCCTTTAGGCTGTAAGACCAAGACACAGAGCTACGTTTAAATGCTGACTGTGCCCTTGACATTGCTTGATTGACATATTTCAAAGGCTGTGGTATCATCTATCTACATGCTTATGACTAGGGGAGTGGTTGGTTTCTGCTTTTCTTCCTTTTATTATTACCACAAAGACCCTGACCTGTTTTGCCATCCCCTTTCCTCTGTGATCTTGAGCAGGACTCTACTTTTTTTAAAGCTAAGTATTTATTGAGTAGCTATTACAAATTAGGCCAATGACTTTACGTACATTATCTCATTTAATCCCCACAACCCTTTGAAATGGATACAATTATTATTAACTGAAGCACAGAGAGGTTACATAACCCATCCAAGGTCACACAGCTAGAAGGTGGTAGAGCCTGGACCATTAGTCGACTTCCTATCCTCTTCCAAAGCTCTGCGCTGGACTGACTCTCCTAGAATGACAGCACCACTCATAGGGACATATGGTCAGCCAGCCTCTGCCTGGTCGCTTCTGTCAATGAGGTCCTCACTGCCTCCTGGAGGAGCATTCATCCATCCAGCTCAGTTTGGCTGAATCTATCACGTCTTTCTGGAGTGTCTCCAGGTCTTGGTCTGGGCACCATGGGAGAAGTCCTGGACTTGGTCTCTGCCCTCTGGGATCCCACAGTTAGGAGACAATATCCTTCCACCATGGAAGGTGTGGCCGTCAGTGCTGGGGTACTGGGGAAGGCTGTGGAAGGTCTTGTGGAAGCTATGAGTAAAAGGAGCTGTACAAAGGGGGGCTGGGCCACCAGGGGTAGTGGGGAAAGCCCAGGGTGGGGATATAGGATTCCAGGTTGGAGTCCAGGCTCTGCCACTCATGTTGGGGTGTATCCTGGGTTGAATAGCATCCCCCCAACAAATTAATGCCCCCTAGGATCTGTGAATGTGACCTTACTGGAAATATGGTCTTTGCAAATGTAATCAAGTTTAATTGGGGTCCTCCTGGGTTAGATTGAGCCCTGAGTTCTAATAAGACTAGTGTTCGTCTAAGAAGAGGGCGATCTGGACACAGACACGCACCCAGGGAAAGTGCTGTGCAGAGGTGGAAGCAGAGTCAGGAGGATGCACCTAACAAACAGCAAAGAAACGCAAGGATTGCCAGCAGCCACCAGAAGCTAGGAGAGGCCAGGAAGGACCCTCCCCTAGAGCCTGTAGAGAGACGCTGGCCCTGCCAGCACCTCCATTTTGGACTTCCAGTCTCCAGAACTCTGTTGTTTAAAGCCACCCAGTTTGCAGTGATTTCTCATGGCTGCTCTGGGCAGCTCACCCAGGGTGCCTTTAGGGAGGGCCAGTCTTCTCTCAGACCCTCAGTTTCCCATCCGTAAAAAGAGGGGAATTTGGATTTGGTAAGTGTTTTCAACCATGTTTGTAGATTAGAATCATCAAAGGATCTTTTCAAGTGGAAGTCTGAATCTCTCTCTGAGGGTGTGGTGGTCTGGGAATGGATTTTTTAAAGAGCTGTAGGGAGTGTCTTATGTGCAGGGCAGAGAACCCCTGGATGAGATCAATTTGCAAAGACTCTTCACACTCATTGACAATTTGATGTCTCCATGATCCCACTATACTAGTGCAAGCCCCATTTCTTCTTCAGGAAAATGGAGAAAAGAAATAGAACTGATGTCACAGGGCTGTTGGGAGGATTAAGTTAAATACTGAGTATGAAAGTCCCCAGCACGTGGGTGGCTGGCTCCATGTCATCTCAGGAAGATGAAGGGCCGGAGTAGCTGAGGTTGGGGCTGCCGGGGCCCTCAGCGCCTCCTGCGGTCAGGCCTCCTGCAGGTAGACTCCCTCCTTCCTCCTCAGGAGCTGGGTTGGAGAGCAGGGAGCTTGGAGATGAAGAAGCCTCCTTGGCAATTCTGAGGCCCTGCACACAGGTGTTAAGTGAGCTGACAGCATCTTTTCTGTCTTTTTCTAAAAGGTCAGAGAGCTGGGCTTTGGAGACTCCCTGGAGCTGCAGGAGCCATGGAGAGATAATTGATAGAAACCTCTGGGCTTCTGGCAGCCCCAGAGGGCTGGACAGAGAAAAGCCACCCTCTGCAAAGGTGGGGCCCTGGCTGCTCTGCTCTCAGGGAGGGGTGAGGGGGAGTGTGGTGGGGAGAAGGTGATAGACAGGGGAGGAGGGGGAAACTGGGGGTTTGGGGGAGGATCTGAACTGGACAGATCCCACTGCAGTCTCTAGAGCAAAGGAAGGGAAAGGATTGAATGAGGCAGGGGCCAGCAGCCTCCTGACTGGCCACCCTGAATCCACCCCTGCCCCTCCTCCTTCTGTCCCCAGCACACAGCCAGAGCAATGCTTTCAATCCACATCAGATCCTGTGGCTCCTCTGCTCAGAATCCTCCAGTGCATTCCCATCTCAATCTGGTCATAAAACAGGCACTCAGTACGTGTTTCCAGAGTGAATGCATGAATGAAATTTCCCAAAACTCTACGGCAGTTTTGTCCCCATTTCACTCACGAGGAAACTGCAACTCAGAAAAGTCTGATCCCAGCTGGAAATTCACCTTCTTCAGGAAGCCTTCCCAGATTAAATCCACTCCCATTTCTGAGTGTTTCTGCACCTGGCAAAGCTCTTGTCCTGCTAATCACTATTTCTACTACATCCAGTTAGACCTTTAAGAAAAATGGTCTAGGCTGGGCGCAGTGGCTCACACCTATAATCCCAGTACTTTGGGAGGCCAAGGAGGGTGGATCACCTGAGGTCAGGAGTTCGAGACCAGCCTGGCCAATGTGGTGAAACCCCATCTCTGCTAAAAATACAAAAACTAGCCGGGCCTGGTGGTGGGTGCCTGTAATCCCAGCTACTCAGGAAGCTGAGGCAGGAGAATCGCTTGAACCTGGGAGGTGGATGTTGCAGTGAGCTGAGATCACGCCATTGCACTCCAGCCTGGGCAACAAGAGTAAAACTCTGTCAAAAAAAAAAAAAAAAAAAAAAAAAAAAAAAAGGAATAAAGCTCTAATTAGCAGTGGCAAGAGGTTTGCCAGATGCTCACAAAAGTGAGCATTCAAAAGTCAAGATTAAATAGTATGATGGTTCCCCCCAAAATAAAAAATAGAATTACTATACGATCCAATGATTCTACTTATGGGTATATATCCAAAAGAATTGAAAGTAGGGAGAGAGATATTTGCACACCCATGTTCATAGCAGCATTATTCACAATAGCCAAAAAGGTGGAAGAAACCAAACTGTCCATCAACAGACAAATGGATAAACAACATGTGATATATACATACAATGGAATATTATTCAGTCTTGAAAAAGATGGAAATTTGGGCACATGCTTCAACATGGATGAATCTTGAGGACATTATCCTAAGTGAAATAAGCCAACCGCAAAAAGGCAAATATGGCATGATTCTACTTTACTTATAGGAAGTATTGGAGTTGTCAAGCTCATAGAGACAGAAAGTAGAATGGTGGTTGCTAGGGGCTAGAGGGAGGGAAAAGGGGGAGTTGTTTAATGCAGGGGTTCCCAACCTTGGGGCTGTGGACCAGTACCTGTTCGTGGCCTGTTAGTAACTGGGCCTCAGAGCAGGAGGTGAGTGGCAGGCGAGCGAGCATTTCCTCCTGTCAGATCAGCAGCAGCATTAGATTCTCACAGGAGTGCGAACCCTATTGTGAACTGTGCCTGCGAGGGATCTAGGTTGCGCGCTCCTTATGAGAATCTAATGCCTAATGACCTGAAATGAAACAGTTTCACCCGTATCCCCCTACCCCTGTCCCGTGGAAATATTGTCTTCCATGAAGCCAGTGGGGGACTGCTGGTTTAAAGGGAATGGAGTTTCAGTTTTACAAAAGGCAACTGAACTTAAACATGACTGAACTTAACCCTTAAAAATGATTAAGATGGTAAATTTTATGTTATGGATATTTTACCACAATTAAAGTTGAAAAAAAATTTAAGTCAAGGCTATAAAAAGTTGGAATGAGTGATAGGTGGGATTTGAACAATGAGATCACTTGGACACAGGGCGGGGAACATCACACACTGGGGCCTGTCGGGGGATGAGGGGCTGGGGGGAGGGATAGCATTAGGAGAAATACCTAATGTAAATGACGAGTTGATGGGTGCAGCAAACCAACATGGCACATGTATGCCTATGTAACAAACCTGCACGCTGTGCACATGTACCCTGGAACTTAAAGTACAGTAATAATAATAAAAAAAAGTTGGAATGAGTGTCTTTGTCAGGTAGTGAGTCTCCTGTCACCGGGAGTATTTAAATTGATGCTGAAGAAACCCTTGGCTGAGATATTGCACAGGGGATTTCAGTCTTGAATAGAAGAAATAAACCAGACCATCCTTAAGAACCTTTCTCCCCCAGCGATTTAGAAGTTCACGGCTTAAGGAATGTTGGAGCTGCAATAACCCTTGAGGATCATCCACTACGGGGATTTTAAAATGCGTGTGTCTGCACGTGCATTTGCACACTTCCACCCCAAGGCCTTTGCTGTCACAATTCCTTTTGGCCTGAAATGCTCTTTCCTTGACTTACTTCTGGCCTCATTCAGGTCTCTGCTTAGTAACAGCTCCTTGGAGAAGTCTTGTCTGACCACTCTCTAAAAATTAGACTGTGTTCCTCGTCCCTGCCCAACTCTTTACTCTGTTTTATTTGTCCTTGGAGCACATGCTGCTTCTGTTTGAGAGCAAGAAGTTATTTTGGTTCACCCTGTATGCCAGCTCCAGAAGACATCTTGCACACAGCAGATGCTCAGTGAACATCTGATGTGTTGAATCAATGAATCCTGGCAGTGGAGGAGGCATCTCCACATGGGGTGAGGCAGCTGAACTTCCAACCTGGACTCCTGTTCCCAATGTGCCCTGTGCCCTGGGGCTCTCTCCCCCTCTAGCCACTGCTGCCACATTGCAATGGTTTGGGCCACTATTTCCTCTTTGGGCCACTTTGATCCTTTCCTTGTTTCCCCAGCTTGGGACATAAAGCAAGACGGATGGTTTGGAGCTAACAGAAGAGAAAAAGTACAGACAAAAACACAGCCCAGGTTGTCTGGACTGTAAGCCATGGTGGTCTTATCTTAGTGAGGCCCCTGCAGGGTCTCCCAGCTGAGCCCATGTGGGCAGTGGGACCTCACACTTCCCATGGCAGGGCCCAGGGGGAAGGTGGGAACAGACACTCCCTCAGTAGCACCCCGGCTTCTGTGTCCCTCCCCGACTAAAGATGTACCTCTTCGTTAGGTGACTAGATAGGAAATGCTACCCCCAGCCCGAAGAGGGACTACTAGCAACACAGGGCTGCTGGTTTCAGGATGGAACCACATTAAAGTCCAGGACCCAACATTCAGATCAGAGGTATGTGAAATAGAAGATGCAATGAGGCCGGGCATGGTGGCTCATGCCTGTAATCCCAGCACTTTGGGAGGCCAAGTAGGGTGGATCACTTGAGGTCCGGAGTTTGAGACCAGCCTGGGCAACATGGTGAAACCCCGTCTCTACTAAAATACAAAAATTAGCTGGGCATGGTGTCAGGCTCCTGTAATTTCAGCTACTCAGAAGGCTGAGACAGGAGAATCGCTTGAATCCAGCAGTGAGCCGAGATCATATGACTGCATTTCAGCTGGGGGACAGAGTGAGACTCCCTATCAAAAAAAAAAAAAAAAAACCCACAACAACAACAACAACAACAACAAAAAAAAACAGTGCAGGCGATGTAGTGCTGTGCTCTGAGGAAAGAGAAGCCCTGGAATCAAGCTGCCTTGGGTGGTTCCATCTCTGCCTGTCTTAAGGGGAGCTCAATCTCTTACACATGAAAGGTTTCCACAGCTCGGGCCCTTGTGGAAGAAGCCCTGTGTCCAGGCACCAAGCAGCTATAAACTTCCCCTCCCCAACTCTTTTAGGTACCTCTCTCCAAGCACTGTACTTTGGATTTGGAGAGAGATCCAGGTGAAATGTCTTAAATTGTTATAAAAACTCTGCAAGAAAAGCACCCCGAGGTGCATGAATCAGTGGACACCCATGTGCTGAAATGCCTATCAAATACCAGGCACTGTGCCAGGCACATCTTCCCTCTTTTGACCATTGGTACACACCTAGGAAGACCATCCTTCTCTTCCTTTACAGATGAGGAAATTATGGCTCGGGCTAAGAGACTTGTTCAAGCCACACATCTAGTGAGTGGAAGAGCCTGGACTCACACCTGGGGCTCCTGAACACAAATTCAGAGCTGTTTCCTCCAACCCTGCTGCCAGGAAAGTGTGTGCTGCATGCTGGGGGTGCTTTGGCTAACCCCTTCCCTGTGAGGTGGACTTCTCTCTCCTTTCTGGGCAGAGGTTGGTCCCCTGGCCTCTTCATTCTTCTGAAGGAGGCTTCCCTCTCACTAGCCAGGGCCAGAGTAGGTGGGTGGGCAAATGGTGAGATGAGACCAGTTTTGGAAGACATTACAGTTACTGAATGAAAGAGTGGATGAATGATCTCACAGGCTAGTGCAGAGTGAAGTAAGAGGTTAGGGGGACTCAGAAGCTGAGGCTTAGGGAGAAAAAAATCCTGCCATGATCAGTTGCCATGTGTTAGTGGGAAGTGTGATCTTGGGCAGGTGGCTGAATGTGCCTGCAAGGGAGCATGGTGCATGCGCTGGCATGTTGTGTACCTGCGCTGGCATGTGAACCTGTGCTCGTGTGTGTACCTGCGCTGGTGTGTGTACCTGCACTGGCATGTTGTGTACCTGTGCTGGTGTGTGACCCTGTGCTGGTGGGTGTACCTGCACTGGCATGTGTACCTGCGCTGGTGGGTGTACCTGCGCTGGTGGGTGTACCTGCGCTGGTGTGTGTACCTGTGCTGGTGTGTGTACCTGCACTGGCATGTTGTGTACCTGCGCTGTCATGTTGTGTACCTGCGCTGGTGTGTGACCCTGTGCTGGTGCATGTACTTGTTGGGTACACTTGCACAGGCTGATGGGGCATTGTATGGGACAAGAAAGGGGCTGGCAGCTTAGGGAGGCGTAGGTCCCAATGGGTACTATACAGAGCTCTGTATTTGGAGGTTTGAGACCTGCCACCTACCAGCTGTGTGGCTTTAGGAACACCCGTTAACCTTTCTGGGCATTTGCTCACCCCCAAATTAGGGATTCTAAACCCCGATTTTCTCTGTTCGTGGAGTTCTTCTGTGGTGTCCATGCAACAATACTTATGAAAGGCTGTTGTGATGTATACGCACTGTATGCTTATAGGGCAGGTTTTTTTTGTTTTTTTTTTAAAGATCTTAATACTAAATGGGAGGCAGGTCTATGATGCGTATGTAGTGCATAGGTATTCACATGGGGTTGGGAGCTGCTTTTCCACTATTGGAGTCAGATGCCTTCCTGAAGCAGGAAAACCAGAAGCTGAGGAAGGTTTCCTGCTTTGCCTCCCCCCTTTCCTCTGCAAGGAAGGTCCCAGTAGGCAATGGGGGATATGGAGTCAGAGGGAGGAGCAAGCGAATAGGGTGAGGCTTTGCGTTGAGACCAGGCTTTGGCCACAGGGTCAGAAAAAAATTGTTGTCTCTCTTGGAAGAGAAGAGCTACTTAGTCTGTCACAGCTCAAGTCTGTTTCCTGCGGTAGCTTCAGGATGCCAGGGCCTCGAAGTACCTCAACTGGCCCCCAGGGACCTCCCAATTCAAAAAGAGAAATTGCAATCAATACAGGTTACCAGTTGCTGCTCCATGCAATACAGATTTATAAAAACAGTGTCGTCAGTCTGCAGTGTGGAGCCTGCAGATAGTTCATAGGACTAATGAGATAACTTGCCCCACAATCAGGGCTGTCCTTTCCTCCCAAGCTATTTGTGCTGTGGGGCAGGGCAGTTGAGGGTGATGGATACTTCCTGGCTGGCGGGAATTAGCTCCTGTCTGGGGGCCCTGGCACCAGGGCAGCCTGCGGGGAGCAAGTCAAGGCGGACTCTGCAGGGCACCTTCCTTTCTTTCCTTTTGGTTCCACCTGCTGATGGTGAATATCCTGGGAGTCCCTGCCAGCCTGGGTTTGAAAAAACCAAGGGAAGCCAGGCCCATCCTTCTTCCTCTCCTTTCCTTGGACTCTGAACTCCTAGGATTATAAACCCTCAACTCAGTACCCCAGAGGGAGATTTGTAGCAGAGTGAAAAGCACATGAGATGTGAGTCGGGAACTGGGATTCAAGTCCCAGCTCAGGCCAGGCTGGCTCTAGGTTTTAGATCCTCCTTGTTTTGGACTGAATTGTTTCCCCCAACATGTTATGTTGAAGCCTTAACTCCCAATGCAACTGTATCTGGAGATAGAGCCTTTAAAGAGGTGGTTAAGGTTAAATGAAGTCATGAGGGTGGGGTCCTGACTGATGATGCCCTTATAACAAGAGGAAGAGGCTGGGTGTGGTGGCTCACGCCTGTAATCCCAGCACTTTGGGAGGCTGAGATGGGTGGATCACGATGTCGGGAGTTTGAGACCAGCCTGGCCAAGATGAAAAAACCCGGTCTCTACTAAAAATACAAAAATTAGCTGGGCGTGGTGGCGGGTGCCTGTAATCCCAGATACTCAGGAGGCCGAGGCAGGAGAATTGCTTGAACCCAGGAGGTGGAGGTTGTGGTGAGCTGAGATTGTGCCACCACACTCTAGCCTGGGCGACAGAGCAAGATTCCGTAAAAAAAAAACAAACAAAAAAAACACAAGGACGTGCACACACAGAGAAAAGGCCATGTGAGGACACAGCGAGGAGGTGGCCATCTGCAAGCCAGGGAGAGAGGCCTCACCAGAAACCACACCTGCCATGACCTTGACCTTAGACTTCCAGCCTCCAGAACTGTAAGAAATAAATTTGTTTAGGCCACCCAGTCTGTGGTATTGTGTTATGGCAGCCAGAGAAAATGAATACACTCCTCATCTGGACATGCTCTTCCCTGGGACTCTTCCAGCACGAACATTCTAGAACCGGGTCCTGCTCTGCAAAGACATGAAGATGGGGAGGGGAGAAAGGCAGAGGGGAGCCAATTCTGAAGGTCACCAGGCTTCAGGCTGTACTGTACAGGCTGGGTTCAGAGAATGTGATGGGGAAGAAAGACTGAGTCTAAGACCATCCGGTGGGCATCAGGGGCCAGGAGCTGAGGGGAGGCAGGGAGGAAGCTGAAGGCATCATCCAGGGATGAGGTGGGCAGGGAACTAGCCCTGGGAATGGGTCGTTAACACAGGCTGGGCCTCATCTGCACCCTCAATCAAAGACTCAGATCTCATCCCCCGTGGAGGAAACCGAAGCACAGCGTCACACAACTCATCTGTGTGGTCAGAGCGCAGATGTCAAGAGCAGCCTCCTGTCTCCTGGCCCATTGCTGTTTGCTTGTGCAACTGGGGTCAGGCAGGGTGGACACGCCTGGGTCAGGAGAAGAATGGGTGGATGGGAGGCGGGACCTCGGCTATGCAAACTTGTGCGAGGCACGCAGAGCCAGAAGCTTTGGCCTGCCCGTCAGTGCTGAAGTGGTGTCAACACCCCCAAGTCCCCCTTTCTGCACTGTAAAGGGGAACAGTCAGGTCCCACCATCTTTATCTCTGCCTTTGGCCTCTATAGGAGATGGCATTACTGGAGAGACAGGTGTCGGAAGCACTCAGGAGGACACAGGAAGTTAACAGCATGGTAGAGCAGAGAGAACCCCGCTCTGCAGTCAGAAGGCTTGGATTGGACTTGGGTTCTCCTGTCTAGCTGAATGACGCCACGTGAGCCACTGAATCTCTCTGAACCTGTTTCCTGTGACAATTACCAGTTAACGAGTGCACCCAACGCAGTGCCTGGTACATAACAGGTGATCAGCAAGTGTTGAACAACTGAATGAATAAATGAATGCATAGCTCTCCTAAGTGGGGGACTCAGAACTTGACCTGGATCTCAGTCTCCAAGTCCAGGGCTCTGCCAGCCATTCCCACCAACTCCTAACTGCCCACAGACTGGTCTTTTAAGTAGGTGGGAGGGGTGTGGAGTTACCAGAAAGGACCCTACTCAGCTCCCCGGGAGCCCTGACAGAGTGACCACTTGGGGCAGCTGAGATCTAGAAGGGCCCCTCACCGTCTCCGGAGCAGCTCCTAGAGGTCTTAGGGGTGCAGAGGGTGGGGAGCAGCAGACAAACCTGGGGGAGGGGGTGCAGAGGCACGGTGGCTAGTTCTCTCTCTCCCCGAATCCTTTCCTCTAAATACAGCTCTATCTTTCTCTACCCCAGGATTAGCACACATCTCTCATCCTCATATTGCAACAAGATTTTATTTCTAATTATGCTGTAATAAAACTGGAGCGCTCCCAGGCTTCCTTTCAAATGACTTGTACACACACTGCAGATTGGGCCCTCCTCAGCCCCATTGTAATAGCATTTCCCTGACATTCATTAGACATGCATGAGAGGGGCGCTTTAAGAATAGAATTGCATTTAAATGGATTTGCTGAGAGAGGAAGATGAAAAAAAGAGAAGCGAGGAGGGGGGAGAGGGAGAGGGAGAGAGGTTTGTTGAACAAACTATGAAAACAAGATGCCATAATAACAGGGTGCTGAAATAAGCCTCTTTATTCCCGGCCCTCGTCCGCTGCACATGGCAGAGCCCAGTCAGGGGCGACAGCCTCCAACCCTCCCCAGAGCCCCCACCCCCACTTTTATGTTTCCCGCTGGGGGTGCTTTGTAGCTCTCACTCCATGTGTCAGATGCTCATGGTATAATAGAAATCACTGTTATTACAATTCGGGAAAGCTACCTCCTTGCAACAGAACCCCAGTAGCTGCACGGCGGCAGGGAAGGGGACCCTGGTGTGCCTGGGCCTTGGGGAGGAGGATGGCAGCTGCCCACCCTTGGCTTGCTTCTAAGGCGCGGCCCCACCCTTCTGCTCCTGCCCTGAAGGACCGCCCTACACCCTACACCGCCATTAGCCACTAAGCAGTTGGGATTGTTCTTTTACCCTGGGTGGCTCTGCAGCTAGGAGGTGGTAGGAAGAGTAGGGATGCATTCTGACCCCAGGGCCTGGCCCTCATGGAGCCCTGCTCCCTGCTCAACCTTCCCTCCCCCAACACCCCGCATGCTATAAAGGCCACTCTGCTGCTGTTTAGCAAGCAGCTACTGTGTGTCTGTAAGACTTGTGGTCTCATCTAATTCATTCTCACTATAGCCATACAGACTCACTTGAAATAGACATCTGATCATGCTGAAAACATCTCGTGGCTTCCTATTTTTCTCAGGATGAAGACCAAAATCCTTAACAGGGCAGCCCAAGCCCACAGTCATGCCCCTGACCTCCAGCCACGCTGGTCCTCCGCTCCCAAGCCTTGCTGCTGCTCATGACACTCTCCCACCCCTTCCCAGGGTTCATCCTGACCTACCACTTAGAGTCAGCTCACATCCCCTTCCTGGAGAAGACCCCCACCATGGGTCTTTCTGCCTCATGTGCCGCTTCATTGCATACTCGTCTCTACTGGGACAAGGTGTGGACTGAGACATGCAAGCCCTGGTACTGTCCCTAGAGAGTAAGCCCTTGAGGGCTGGTGTGGATCCCAGCGGCCGCTGTCGCCCCAGCCCTGTCTCAGTGGCAAAGGCTCAATACCGTGGAATGGATTCCAGGCTCTAAGCCAGCCCTCTTCCCACCATCTGCTTTAATTCCTGCAACAGCCTTCTTGGGCTAAGGGTTTTCTTCTTCCCCTCTAACACTCAAGGAAGCTGAGGATCAGAGAGGTCACAGCAACTTGCCCCAAATCTCAAAGCTGGGGCTGTCCAAATCCAGAGCCAGACTTTTGGTAGGTATTTCCAAGTACACTACATGGCCATGGGGAGTCCTGCCAGCTCCTTCCCATAGGGGTACACCCCTCCCTGCACCCCAGCAAGGCCCCTCTTAGACCCTCTCTTAAAGTCCAGCTAACCAGAACCTTCTCTCCCTTTCCAGACAGTTCATGGCTCCAACCGTTGGGCCACAGCCTGGGACCCAGGAGGGCCTCAAGTTCCACATTTGGATGGGGTCATCTTTGTATTCCTAGGTAGGGTGCAGGCTTCTTAAAGAGTGATACATCAGTATCACTCCTCTGAACCTCCCCATAACAGCTGGGCCAAGGCTGGGAATTCCCGAGTGCACCGTTAGTTCTGGTTGGATCACATTGGAGATGGAGCATTGGATGTAGAGCTGGAAGATCGGGCCAGCTTTACAGCTGTGTGACCTGGATGCAAGTCCCAGAGAAGAAACCCCGCAGTCTCGAAATCTACAAAGTGGTTTTGATCACACCCTCTAGAGAGTTACCGGGAGGAGTCGCTGGGCTGCCGTGGAACCATGCCTCACATGGGCTCATTTCTGTCTCTGCTTTTTCATGCCTTGGTAATAATGGGGTGCTTATACACAGACAAGGAGAAAACGGGTCTTACTGGTTCTCATAAGGGGATGTGGCTAAAAGGGACATGGCACTGTGACCTCTTGCAGCCATCTGGTGTCTGCCCCTGTGTCCCTGTGTGGCTCCAAGGGCACTGGGTGGCAGTGGAGACCATCCCTCTGTCCTTCCTACATGTGTTTCCCCATCACCACCTTCCCACTCCAGGGGTCTACCTGCCTCAGAGGCCTCCAATGGCCTCCTCCTGCACACAGAAGCCCCACAATGAGTGGCTGCAGCCTCCAAAGGCCAGGAGCAGCAGGTGGGCTCATTCCCCTGCCTCCCAGTCCTCAGCATAGCCCTAGCCTGGCACTTGGTAAAGGCCCGGTACATGTTGGTCACTGCTCTGGGCTCAGTTTCAGTTACAACACCTTCGAGATGGTGCTCCAAAAATATTCCTTGAATGAATGAATGGATGATTGAATGAGCGCATGAATCTTGGCTACTCTGCCTCAGTGGCAAGTACGTGGCTCTGAAGTCAGATAGACTTTCGTTCTATCAGTGTGACCTTGCACAGGTTACTTCGCCTCTCTAACTCAGTTTTCTCATCTATAAAATTGTGCTAATAATAGTACCAATCACACAGAGCTGTAGTGGTCATGTGAATTAAAGTGCCAGGCCCGGCGCCTGCACAGTGATTGCGTGATAAACGATTGCTCTCACGATTATGACTTACAGCTTTCCATCCAACGTCTACATCGGTACACTCCGGAGCTTGGAGTGACTGCTGTGCCAGTGATTCTAGATCATGCTTGACTCCCATTTTCTTCTTCTTAGAACTGTTAAAAATCCTCTGCTGTTGCTCAAATAGCAGAGGCAATTCAGCTATTTTGAACCTCTGCTTTTTAAACTTATAGGCTAATCGGCATGACTGTATGTACATCAGCCATGCCAGCCAGGGAGCTTATCAGTAAAGGTAGAAATGTTCCAAGTCCCATCAACATTTGTGTTGTGAACATGTGAACATATGAGTATATGAGTGCTCTGCCCCAACTCTACTGGTCCACGCACCAACCTTTCCACACTGGGTCATCTCAGCACCTCTTCTCCCTTGTCTCCTGACAGCCCTTAGTCATTTCTTGCTACCCCTAGCTCACAGTGTCTATACCCCTTATCCAGCTTTCATCATATACTGGCCTTTTACTATTAATTTGTAAAATTCACTGATAGCTTGCCAATTAAGAGGACATACCTCTTAATTGATAATTTCCACTATGTTCTAGGCTTAGTGCTAGATACTTTACATGCATTGCCTCAGTTTCATCCTGAGAGGCGGGCAATATGATCCTCATTTTATAGACAAGGGAACTGGGCTCATAGAGATTCAGAAGCTTGCCTAAAGTCACAGAGTTAGAGAACAACACATTTGGGATGCGAACCTAGATTGTGTGACTCCACATTCCTTCAGGACAGAGGCCTCAAATCCCACCTCCCCGCCCCCAGTGTCTGGCCTGAAAGCCCAGTGTCTGTTTATTGACATTAGCTGCTGCCCATGGCCAGCTTTCAGGGTGTTACAAACATTATCTGAGAAATTTAGATAGCGGTTTCACACTGGGCTAGGCATACAGTAAAGGTATAATAGATGATTTCTGCTATGCTTTTTGTGCACTTATCTTCTGAGCAAGGAGACGGGCCCCGCCAGCTCCCTGGACACGCACTGCCTCCCCACCTTGGCATTGGCCAACGTGGCACCAGCTTCCCCAGCACACTTGGAATTCTGAGCTCATTCACCAGAGAGGTGCAATTTCCCACCTCTCACTCGCTGACACTCTCTGCACAATCGATCACAAAACTGTTTCCAAATTAACTTAGATTTAGCTCCAGCCTCACCTGTTCTGACTCTGGCAATTTCCTCTCTACCTCTGTTAACTCCTCCGGGCACTGGCCTGCCTGTATCTCTCTCTCTTCCTGAAAATGCCCAGCTGACCCCGAGTCAGGGTTTCTTCTTGCCCTTGGCCCCAGATTATGTGGGACATGGCCTTTCTCAGGATGCCCCTTTTCTCTGTCCTCAGCCATGGGCTGGGGGCAGGGGTCAGGCAATTCTCTTCTTTTCCTGCCCCCTCTTCTCAGGATTCACCCTACATGTTGCGTTATCCTCTAATTAACATTTTGGGTTGAAGGGCCATAAAGTTTCCTCTGCATTAGTCCCTAAAAACGTGTAAAGAAAAAGATATCTGGAAGGACAAAGGTCAGAGAGAATTGGTGCAAACAAAAAGTTTGGGGATATACCTCAGGGTTGAGAAAGCATTTCTGGGTAAATTCCAAGAGCTGCATTCTCCAATCCCACTAAACTCCAGCCAGGCACCTGCTGTGTGTCAGGTCCTGAACTCTGAGCTTTTACCACAATCCTGCCAGATGTATATGGTCATCCCCAATGTACAGATGAGAAAACTGAGGCTCAGAAAGGTTGTATAAGTCATTAGGTTTTCTATGTCACAGACCTAGGAGGAGAACTCAGGTCCAGAGCTCAGCCCTCTCCCCCACTGTGCCTGACTCTCCCTGCCTGCACCCTGCTTAGAGTCTTCCGAGGGACACGTGTTGGGGGCAGGGTAGAAAGGGAAGGGAAGAACTGGATTGGGGGCATGCATTTGTCATCCTTCTGCCACCTGAGTGCCATGTTTAGACCTGCCTCCTTGGCCTATAAGATAGAGGTAGTTGCTGCCCCCAGAACTGGGAGATGGGGCAGTTGGGGAAAGGGGGTCTGGAGGGGACAGCAGCTGACTTTGGAGGGAGAGAGCCTCTGAGGGCTTCGTGTAATTTACCCACAGGGCCTTGGTGGCCTGGCGGCTGTGGGGGGCATCTCAGCATATCAGCAGTCACACCATTAAAGATCGAGGAGAAATTAATATCACCGAGGTGGTCCAGAGCTTCTGATACCAGCAGAAAATTACAGGACACGAGATGAGGAGTATTACAGAATGAGTGGGAGGGGACAAGAGATCTCCGTGGCTAATCCTGTTAAGGAGACAATGTCTTATCAGACTCATTACACTTTTGAAAGGAGGGAGTATGGAGGGGGAAGAGAAGGTGGGGGACAGAGTGTGATGGGGTGGGGGCAGCTGCGGGGAAGGGAGAGAGGTGAGGAGCTGCGGTAACACAGCCTGCAGGTCCATCGGGGTGGGCATGCACCTGGAAGGTGTCTGACCTGTAGAGTAAAAACCCTCTCTGGGAGCTACGTCCCTACTGGGCTGTGGGGAATGTCAGTCAGTGGAGCAGCCCTTCAGCCTTGATAATTATCTCAACAGGTGCCTGGGAGGAAAGCAGGTGCCTTGACTCTCCTGCTTTGACCTAATCTCATCTTGTTGCATCTCCTATGGAGCAAATAGAACCATCCCCAATCTACACAGACACTCAAAAACCAAACACACCCATTTTTCTGCAAAGCACTTTCCTGTCCAGGCCCTCATTTGACACTCACAATCCACCCCCCTCTCCCCTGCCCCCGAGATGAGCAGGAAGGGGACCACACTGCCTGGGAAGTTAGAGGGCCCTTTTTGGCACTCAGCTGAGCCTCCTTGGGTAAATCACTTAATCTCTCTGGGCAATCATTTCCTCACCTTGAAAACAGAGATTAACTAAATCCTACCCTATCTACTTCACAGGGTCCTTGTGGGGATGAAAAGGATAATATATGCAAGAGGGTCCTGTAATCTGTGAAACACTGATGTAAAGGAAAGTGATTGCTATCATCATTTTGAGGTCGAGACAACAGGTTCAGCTAGGTGAAGTGTCTTGCTGGAGGCAGCAAGGCTGGAAGTGGCGGGCCAGGGCTTGCACCTTTAGTGTCAAATCCAGGGTCATTTCTGCCTCCATGAAGTCACTCCACTGGCCTGTTCCCAGTTGACCATTCACCAGGGAATTCAACAGGCACAGACCCGAGTGTCTGCTTACTACAGGTGCGCGATGTGCTCAGTATTGTCCCAGGCTGGCCCGGGGAAGTGCGTGGTTGGGAAGACACTGCTTGCTGTCTATACAATATTTATTTTCCCTTTCTTACAAATGTTTTTGAGTTGGCAAAGTTGTCCATCACCGCCTGTTCTGGGTGATGAGATCAAGTTTCTTGAGGGTTGAAGGATAGGGAAGGGCTTCCAAGAAAGCATTTCTTCTTCAAACAGAAAGGACAGACATTCACAATGGATCGAAGGCCTGAGTGCAAGAGCCTAAAATGATAAAACTCTTAGAAGAACAGATAAGGGAAAACCTTCATTACACTGGATCTGGCAACAATTTCTTGGATATGACACCAAAAGCACAGCTAACAAAAGAAAACAATAGATAAATTGGACGTCATCAACATGTAAAACTTCTATGCATCAGAGGACTCAACCATCAGAGTGAAAAGGCAACCCATGGAATGGGAGAAAATATTTGCAAATCATATCTCTGATAAGGGGTTAATATCCAGAATATATAAAGAATGCTTACAATTCAACAACAGAACCAAACAACCCAGTTTAAACATGGTCAAACGACTTGAATAGACAGTTCCCCAAAGAAGAGGTACAGATGGCTAATAAGTACAGGAAAAGATGCTCAACACTAGGGAAATGAAAAATCAAAACCGCATTGAGATACTACCTCATTCCCATGAGGATAGCTATTATTAAAAAACAAACCCAAAACTCAGAAAATAACAAGTGTTGGCAAGGATGTGGCAAAATTGAAATCCTCGTGCACTGATGGTGGGAATATAAAATGGCACAGCAGCTAACAAAACAGTGGATGGCTCCTCAAAAAAAATGAAACCTAGAATCACCATGTGATCCAGCAATTTGGGTATCTATCCAGAAGTGTCTGGGTATACACCCACAAGAACTGAAGCAGGGACTGGAAGAGGTATTTGTACACCCATGCTCGGAGCAGCATTATTCACAATAGCCAAAAGGTGGAAGCAACTCAAATGTCCACTGACAGATGAATAGATAAATAGAACATTGCATACACATACAATGGAATATTATGCAGCCTTTAAAAGGAAGGAAATTCTGACATATGCTACAACATGCATGAACCTTGAGGACATTATCCTTAGTAAAATAAGGCAGACACAAAGGGACAAATACTGTATGATTCTACTTATGTGAGGTCCCTAGAGTAGTCCATTTCATAGAGACAGAAAGAAGAATGGTGGTTTCCAGGGGCTGAGGGGAGGGGGAATGGGGAGCTATTGCTCATAGTGGGTCCAGAGTTTCTGATGACAAAGTTTTGGAAATAGTGGCGATGGCTGTACCACAATGTGAATATACTTCATGCCACTGCACTGGACACTTAAAATGGTTAAGATGGGAAATGTTATGTCATGCATATTCTACCACAACTTCAAAAAATAGTAAAAGACAGATACCATGGACACAAACATTTTATTCTATTATTTATTATTTGTTATTTTTATTTTTTGAGATGAAGTCTTGCTCTGTCACCCAGGCTGGAGTGCGGTGGTGCGATCTCGGCTCACTGAAACCTCCGCCTCCTGGGTTCAAGGGATTCTCCTGCCTCATCCAAGTAGCTGGGACTACAGGTGGGAACAACCACACCTGGCTAATTTTTGTATTTTTAGTAGAGACGGAGTTTCACCATGTTGACCAGGCTGGTCTCGAACTCCTGACCTCAAGTGAACCACCTGCCTTGGCCTACCAAAGTGCTGGGATTACAGGTGTGAGCCACCGCGCCCGGCCTGGCACAAACATTTTAAACATCGTCCTGCCTCCTTTTTTCCTGCTGGAAAGTGAGGCTCAGAAGTGCAGCTGTGTTGCAATCATGAGGATGGCAGAGCAGGAAGGGAACAGGAGCCTGATCTCCTGGGTCAGCCCTGAACTGCCAGTCCCCAGACTCCTTGTTAGACAAGAAAAACAGGTCTCTACTTTGGCCACGCTGTTGTGGAGGGTTTTCATTACATACAGCCAAATGCAGTTCTAATGGAGACAGTACCCAAACTCATCCCCTCTGACTGCTTCCACACCCCCTGCCTCTTCTCTACCATCTTCTCACATGATGGCACCTTGCATCTCCTGTAGACCCCACACTCTGTGCCTCTGCTCATGCTGGGCCCCCTGCATGGCCCCTCTTCCTTCTGAGCTGCTTCCTTTTTTTGGCCAGACAGCTTCTTCCATGGCCTTTGCACGCAGGTGGGGCATTGCCCTGGATGGGTGTGTTACCCCATGTCTGGGCTCCCATAGCAACCCATGGCCACCTCTCTCATACTATTTATCACCTTTCTTAAGATTGGGTATTTCATGCCAGCTCTCTGCTAGACAGAAGCTCCTTGAAGGTCAAGATCTTGTTCAGATCTGGACCCCTGGTGCCTGCGTATCAGGCACATGGCAAGTGCTCAGTAATGACGGGTTGACTAGAACTCTTCTGACCTCCAGGGGCTCAGGATCTGCGGAGGTGGATACAGACCCAGAAACAAACTCCCTGACAGGAACAGCTCAAGGTGCACAGGGAGCCCAGAGGATGAAGTGACCGCTGTCTCTGGGAGAGTCAGGGAAGGTGTCACAGAGGAGGTTGCAGTTGAGCTGGGTCCTGAAGGACACGTGTGTCTTCTCTCCCAGTTTGGGAGTGAGGTGATGTATTGGAAGTGAAGGCCACATCATATGCAAAGGTGTTAAGGCACGAAAGGGCAGGGAGCATCTGGGAAGCAGGGATGCAAGGGGCGGGGAGAACAGGGGTTTGGCGGGTGATGAATTAGACACCACGGGGCCTGAGTGTGAAGACTTGAGTGACCAGAGAGGAGCCTGCCTTTTAGCCTGTGCATAGGTGGTGGCTCAGGGCTTTCAGCAGAGGGAGAGAGGGTCATGCTGGGCCCTACAGACATGGCAGCTTAACTATGGTGATCAGCTCTGATTCATGGAAAGCCCTCTCCTGCAGAGTGTGGAGGGGGCTCTGAATGGAGTGAGGTTGGCAGCAGGAAGCCAGCGGGGAGCTTATTCCAAGGGTCCTGGAGGAGGGGCGGGGGAG
This sequence comes from Gorilla gorilla gorilla, assembly GCF_029281585.2. Lineage (NCBI taxonomy): Eukaryota > Metazoa > Chordata > Mammalia > Primates > Hominidae > Gorilla > Gorilla gorilla. The sequence continues at coordinate 125,498,681 of NC_073233.2, forward strand.
GAGGGGGAAGAGAAGGTGGAGGAGGAGGGTAGGATGTGCAGCAGATTCTGCAGTTGCACTGTCTGGGGCCAAGGTCTGGCTCTGCCACTTATTGATGTCAGTTTCCAATTCCTCTGTGCCCCAGTTTCCACATTTGTAAAAGGAGGTTAATCCCAGCACCAATCTCAGAGGCGCGTTATGAGAATTGCAGGAGATGAAGCATTATGAAGTGATCAGCATGGGGCCTGGCACACAGAAAGAGCTCGGTGACCCTGCAGGGAGATGGGGAGAAGGGACATTCTCAGTTCTGGCTGGAGCTGAGGGGTCAGTTGGGGGCTACAGGAGGTCCAGCAGGTACAGACTGTGGGCTGCATGGTGCAGGCTTTGAATGCCAGGGCAAGGGGCTCTAGCTCATCTGATGGGCCACAGAGGGCCACAGAGGGTTTCCGGAGGGTAGAAGGGTGTTACGAGGATGAACTAGGTTATGCTTACGGAGACAGAGAGAAAGAAACTGGAGACCCTTTCCTTTCTCGACTCACAGGTGTCAATCTAAATCTTGTCCAGTTAATCTAAATCTTTTCCAGTTTTTCTCACCCTGCTAGTGGGCCTGAAGGAAGCAGGCAGAGGGGTGGTGGAAAAAGGTGAAGACAAAGATGCATCCCATGGACCTACCCTACGTGAGATACCGCCTGACCCCAGGGCCCTGGAAGTGGGGACTCGCTCTGATGGTACAGCTATGCCCCAGTATGGCCTCATCATTGCTGACCACTGAAGAGATGGGTGTAACCACGTCCTTGGCCTCCCAGTGAGGGTCAAAGGCCCAGAGAAGTCAGCTTGTCCAGCGGGACTTCATGTGCACTAGGGAAGGGCTGGCGACCTTATGTAGCCATCCATCTAGATTCTAGAAGCTTCACCGCCGACATGCCCACATCTTCTTAGCTGCAGTATGAATCCCTTTTTGTTGGATTAAATTGGTCTGGTGGGGTGGAGGATGCTAGTAAAGTGGTGGCACAGTAGCATCTCACCAGTGAGAGGGGAGCAATGCCCTCTCCTGGAGATGGATGCAGGGAAGGGACAGTCCACACAGGACCAGGCAGGATGCACGTTGGGCTAGATCTTGGGTGAGGGATCTTTCCAATAGCCATAAAGGGATTATTCTGAGCACTTCATGGTGATGCTGAAGGAATTTAAGATGCCCGTAGTTAGTCTATGAGAGTCAGGTGTCATGAGTGGGAGGTTAAGCAGGTGGGGGACTTGCAGGAAGAAGGTGCAGAGGCAGTGTGGCAGGGGAGGCTCTGACTTAGAGACAGAAGGTGACCTCTCAGGATTAGGCTGAAAACACTTAATACCAGTCTGGGCTGCTTCCCTGGAAGAGGCGTGGGGCTCTGAAGCCCTAAGGTGCAGGAAAGAAGGCTCCACCCTGCTCTCCACCTTCTTCTGTGCCTTTGAAGAGCATGGAGTTTCCCCAGCCCCCCTCCTGACCACCGTCCCTGGAGGGGGCTGGGTACAGTGGGAGCTGGGTAGAAAGCGAGCTGCAGCTTCCCAGGAGTCCCTGCCCGCCTCACACGAGCCCCTCTTCCTGCCTTTCATCTGAGCAGAAAACAAGGGAGAGGCCCCAGGCATCAGCAAAGCATTTCACTGTGTGCAATTTGCATTTTCTGTCTCCATCTTGAGCAGCTCTGGCTTTGGGTAGCCGGAAGAAAGAGCAGCTGTTCCAGCCGCAGAAGGTGCTTAGTCCAGTGTGGGCTATAAAGTGCCACTTGGCTGTGGGGTGATCAGGAGGGAGGCAGTGAGAAGGAACAAAGCAAGGGAGCAGGGATGGGGTGGGGAAAAAGCGGGCTGAGGCTTTAGGGGCCTAGATCTATCTAGGGTGTAGATCTAGGGCCATGGTTCTCAACAAGGGGTGATTTTCGCCCCTTAGGAGACATATGGCAATGTCTGGAGGCATTTTTGGTTGTCATGACTGGGTGTGAGGAGAGAGCAGTTGCTTCTAGCATCTAGTGGGTAAAGGCCAGGGACACTGCTAAATATCCTACAAGCCCGGGATAGCAACCACAACAGAGAATGATCAGGTCCAAAATGTCAATGATGGACATTTCCCACCAGGACTGGGAACCCTGGTGGCAGGATCAGAGGAGAGGGACAAAAAGCAGAAAAGACGGGGATGGGTGATGAGGTTTAGCCAGTGTCTCCCAGGCACAGGGCAGTGCCGGGTGCCATAGAGGCAACAAAAGAAGCTGTGGGCAAACTGAGAAGCTGCTGCCAGCACCTACGGGCACCACAGATCCATGAAATTTCACGAAACATGAGCAAGTGAGGTGGAGCGGGGACCCCTCTTAAGGGCCTGCCAGGGTCCCCCCAAACATAGAAATAAAGGAAAATCTTGAGTCCCTTCCAGGGAAATTCCAGGCACCTTACTAGCCCTGAGAAGTAAATGAGCAACCAGAGAAGCAAGAAGATAATAAAACAATAGCCACCCAAGGAAGTTGGAGCCACGAGATGTTCAGTTACCTATAGAAAGCAAAGATAATGGCTGGGCACGGTGGCTCATGCCTGTAATTCCAACACTTTGGGAAGCTGAGGAGGGTGGATTGCGTGAGCCCAGGAGCTCAACACCAGCCTGGGCAACATGGAAAAACCCCGTCTCTATGTGTAGCAGGACGAGTCACAGACAAAACTCCTCAGACACTGGATTAAAGAAGGAAGAGGTTTTTATTTGGCCGGGAGCATCGGCAGACTCGCGTCTTAAGAGCCAAGCTCCCCGAAAAAGAAATTCCTAGCCCTTTTAAGGGCTTACAACTCTAAGGGGTCCACGTGAAAGGGTCATAATAGATCAAGTAAGCGTGAGGAAGGTGACTGGGGGCTACATACATCAGCTAACAGAACAAAAATTTTACAGTGCTTTCTCATACAATGTCTGGAATTTACAGATAACACCAGTAGTTTTGGTCAGGGGTTAATATTATTATTATTATTATTTTAATCACCAGGGCCAGGTGGTGGCGCCAAGGTCGTCTAGCTATTTATCTTACTTCTGTTTCTTTCCAACTTTTTGCTTTCTCCCTTTTCTCCTGTCTTATAAACTAGGGGAAAGGGGAGGTTGGGGAGAAGTTGGGAAGGACAACAGAAGTGGTGGTCTCGTTCCATATATGGGGAAAAAAAGAAAAAGAAAGATAGAAAAACAGACAGAAAGAAAGAAAGACAGACACAAAGAAAGAAAGAAAAGAAAGACACCAGAGATAACATCTTAATATTCAGAAACCCAGACCCAAACCCAATGGAAAATGCTGACCGCCATCATGTACAGCTCAGGTAAGGGGACACTGAGGACTGAACTCCAGCCAGTCTTTCTGAGTCCCTTCCTGAGAGGACTGGGGAGAGTCATGCCCTCAGGCCAAATCTTCACATTCCTTTTCACTGACCCCGAGTTTTTAGACAAAGCCTCACTTTCGTAACCAACCGCAAATTTAAAAATCTCTAAATCCACCTGTGACCTCTAAGCCCTGCACTTCAATATATCTCACCTTTTTGTGCCAAACCCATGTATAACCTTGCACTATGTATGGATTTATGATTTTGCCTGTAACTCCTGCTTTTCTGAAATGTACCCTTCCTTTATAAGCCCTTGCTTGTAAGCCATCAGGGAGTTTGTCTGATTCTTGTTTGGTGCCCCGCAATACGTGCCTTTTATCCCCCCTCTCGTTGCAAATCTCAGCATCAGTGTTTGGCTTTGCTGAGCCAGGCAGGCAGACCCAAGTTTGGCTTGGTGGCATGAAGAGGCGCTCTTCAGACCACAGATGTCCCTGGGCTGAAGAAGGGGCAGAGAGCTCCCATTGGAGAAGGAGGGGAGAATGTCTACAGAGAGACCCTTGCCCAGGGCACGGAAGCCACAGCAGGGCTCGCCACTCAGGTGTCGGGATGTCAGGCTGGCTGGGGTGAGAGGGAGGGTGGGACACAGGAAGGAAGGGCCTAGAGTTGGGGGGAGGGGCAAAGGGCTAGGTAGGAAGAAGCCAAAGGGGGAAAGTCCTGCCCCAAACCCAGAGAAGCTCCAGCCCCCTGCCCAGAGCTCCTTGGGTGAGTTCCCCAAGTGAATTTAGACAGGCCTGGCTGCTGGGAGGGGTGGGGGCAGGATAAGGGTGTGATGGGGCATTGAAGTGGGCTTCTCCCTTGAAAGAAAGGGGGGGCCACTTTGACCAGGGACACAGTGAAGAATTTAAGGGCTGGAAAGGTCTGCATTTTATTAGTGATGGTGATGATGGAAATAATAATAGCTCTAAATCCAGTCGCCATTTGTTGAGTGCCTACTTTGTGCAGGTACTGTGCTAGGGTTTTGAATACAGTATCTTATTTAATCAGCACAGCAACTTCAGGAGGTGTGCAACTAAGCCCAGAGGGATGAATTGATGTCTCAAGCTGTCCAGAACAGCCCTGTAGCCACTGCAGTCCCCTTCTCTACTGTCATATCCTCATTGTATTTTACACTGGTGCTTTCAAACCCTTCTCATTTGATTTGCGTATTGCTCCATTCAAGTAGACTAGGTGAGAGTTGATAATCCTGTTTTACATGTAAGAAACTGAGGACAGACAGTTAACTCACGGGAAAGCCAGAATCAGAACCCAGCCTTTTGACTCCTAGCCAAGGCTCTCTCTGGGACCTTGTTAGGACCTGGGGCAGGCAAACCTCATGGCTTTGCTTCTGCACCTGCCTCTTACCAGGGTGGCAGAAATCTAGCTCCTGTGCAAGTTTCCTAAGTCCCTGGGAGATGCCCCTGAGACTCAGAGTGTCAGAGAAAAATTGGCATAACATCCTGCCTGCCCATCCCTGTTTTAGGGGCAATGGTTTTCATCCTGTGCCCCTTCTCCCCCACTGCCCATTCCCTCCAACAGCTTTACTTCTTACTGTAAAATTAATCATCACTGTATTGCATAATTAATAAGGCAGTAAGAGGAAATGTCTAACCAACCTTAACTCCCCACCCTGGTGGCGCCTGGACCAAGAGCTCTCCTGAGGGCGGGGCTCCAGGGCCGCCAGATGGGTTTCAGGGATAGAGATGGAGGGCGGGTGCTGGGGCCCCTGGGCACAGCCATTATTGGCAGGTGAGCAGGAGATCTCAGGCTGCAGGGGCAGACCCCTCCCCAGGCTGCTGCGGACACAGAGTTTATTGGTGAACATGTCTGTGCCTCTGGGCAGCACTGGAGCACCTGGTGAGGAAGGCAGGCTCTCCTCTTCTCAGCAGGGCAGTGGGAGGAGGACCTGTGTCTTCTCCCTCTTGCATCTTCAGATCCCTCCCTAATGGGAGGCGAGGCTGTAGCCCAGGGCAGTGAGCACTGGACAATGAGTCTGGAGACCTGAGTTCTAACCAGTTCCACAGTGACACCACACAAGCTGCTTCCTGTCTCTGAGTTTTGGCCTCTTTGTCCAAAATGAGAAGTTGTGCCAGATGACTCTTCAGACCTCGCTCTGTGATTCTGCCACTCCTGCACTTAAAATCCTGCAGCAGCTCTGTGCGGCTATGGGGATGAAATCTGCACATGCTACAGTTCTGTGGGGCTGCTCCAGTCATGTCTCCAAGCATCCTCCTGCCCCTTGCCTTGCTCCATCCACCCAGAACCTCTTCCTATAGCACCCCTTGTTCTCCTCTCCTCTCCTCTGGGCCTTTGCATGTGCAGGTCCCTCTGCCTGTGATGGTCTGGGTCTGTTTCCTACTCTACCCAGCCCCTAGGTTAACGACTTATCTTCACGTTCTAGCTCAGCTTTACTTCTACTGAAAAGCCCTTGCAGGTCACTCAGGAAGGGCAGGATGCCCCTCGTACTTGCCCCAGAATGCCCTGGGCTTACTGCATGACACGGCATTGCAACTGCCACTTATGTATTCATCTCTCCATTAAGGCACATGCTCCCAGAGTACAGCGTCAGGTCTGCTTTGACTCCAGCTGTTTCCTCAGCACCTTCCACAATGCCTGGCACCAATAGCCAACTGGTAGATGTGGCATGAATAAATGATTGCATACAGCAATTCTATGAGCATAGAAGTCCAGGAGGAACATGTTGGAGGAGTGGGGACAGTGGGAAGCAGGGGCAGGGAGGAGGCGTAGACTCACAGCCTCTGCTGCAGAGACAGTGTTGAGAGGGAATAGGGTGTCACAGACCCCTGATGCCCCTTGGTTCAGAGGGGCAGGCTTTCTGGGGCTCTGGGTCTGACCCAGCACTGAGGGCCAGCTGCTAGGGGCATGGAAGTGGCCCTCTAAGATGCTGTCCTGCCATGTGGAGTCTGAGGAGCTCAAGCTCCAGTTACTGACGCACTGTGGGTCCCAAGGGAGCCCCCCAAGCCTCTCATATGCCTGCCTCCTAGGATGGGCTGCTCCCATACACACAACAACACCCCCTCTCTCTAGGGACTGGACTCCAGGGCTCCTCGCCAGGGTGTGTGTGCCAGCCCCATGCAAATGCCACGTCTTCTGTGTGCCTTTCCAGATCCCCTTGGAATCATTTCTTGCTTCCAGCTCCCACAGCATGTGACATGTGACTCGCATCAGATGTGTTTAACCCCACTTTGTGAGTTGCACCGAAATGACATGTGGGTCTCCTTGGCTGCAGGGCAAGTTTTCTGAGGCCCAAGGTTAAAGAAGCATGAGTCACCAGAAACTGGTGGGATCTAACAGACTTGGGCTTGAACACTAGTTCTTGGCCAGTAGCTCACAGAGTAGGCACCTTGTGAATGAATGAATGAACAAATGAATGAACGAATGAAGGTGCTTAACTTTTCTCCTCAGTTCCTTCTTTCTTTCCTTGTTTTTCTTTTTCTGTTTTGAGACAGACTCTGTTGCCCAGGCTGGAATGCAGTGGTGCCATCTTGGCTCACTGCAACCTCCATCTCCCGGGTTCAAGTGGTTCTCCTGACTCAGCCTCCTGAGTAGCTGGGATTACAGGTGTGCTACACCACACCCTGCTATCAGTTCCTTCTTTCTAAAGTGGAGGCAATCATATCTATTTTATAAGGATGTTGGAAGGCTTGCTGACACTGTATGGAAGGATCTGATGCAGAAAATTCAAGGTTATTATTACAATCACTCATTGATGTGCCCCCGTTCCAGCCTCCCATCCTAGCCAACTGCTTGCTGAAATGAAGTGAACGCCAAGAGCAGTCACTGCAGCACCAAGGCCATTTCCTAGTGGTGTCTCACCCACCCAATAGCTGGTCCTGGAGTGGAGGGTGCTTGTAGCTGACTCTGGGGCAGGTTGTCTTTTATTTAATGTGTTTATTTCTTGCATATAGGAAGAAAGTTGGGATATTCAGCAAAGAGGGCATAAAGGAAAGAGAGAGGGGAAATAAATCCCAAAGAACAGCTGAGAACCAGATGAAATGGATGACATGGCAGCACGCATGGTGCTGGGACAGCTCAGCTTGGCCCTCCCGTTCCCCAGCTCTCCAGGCTTGCTTAAATATGGAACCTGGGCAGAGGCTAGGAAGAACTGGGATGGAGAAGTCAGGGGCCAGCTGCATTTTAAAAAAGCTGACAAAAGCCCCTCTGCTTGTGAAGGTTCTACTTCCACGCTTTCATAGATGTAAAGGAAGCTCCGTGCCAGAGGGAATCACACGTTCACCTGTCATTAGGCCTTGTTCCCCATGAGGTGTGTCTACCATGTGTTTGCTGAGTTTGTGCCTACTTTGTGACCATTGCATTCACTTTCTCTTGTTTGGAAAATGTAAAAGCAGTCAGTGTTGTAAGTGGTGGGGAGAAGACGAGAACTATTATAATGGACCTCAAAGCGGAATTGATTGAGAAAATAGACCGGTGTTGTACTGCTTCTCTATGGGATGAGCCGTGTGACAGCGAGGACCATTCTGAGGGCAGATTTGCACAACATACGACATGTGAAAAGGGCTGGGCTAGGCCTGTGCACCCTGGCAATGGAAGGAAGACATGAGGAGAAATGATGGATGAAATGGATGATGCACTCCGTGGGCTTCTCTGCATCTGTGACGGATGCCAGTCTAACTAGGAGATCAAAGCCTGAGCAAGGGGAGGTGGTGAAAGTGCCAAGAAGGCTGCAAGTGCCAAAGGCGTAGTGGCCCAGGAGTTCCCAGGGGCCCACTAGTGGAGTTCACCGAGGTGGAGGGTTCCCTGCCACATAGTTTTCCATGTCACCAAGCAGTTCTATTTTTGGGAAAAGATGTCTGTTTAACACTGTATCCGCAAGAGGGAAAAGTGTAAGCTTGGTTTAAAGCTTCAGAGGACTGACTCACACTCCTGTTTCATAGAAATGTACCAGGGTATGGCAACTTAAACCTCTGCTGGTCTCTTTGGACTGATGAGTAGTATCTGGGCCAACTCACTGCCTTCCCAGATGGAATCCATTTCTCTACTTTGTGCAGAGACACTCTTCTTTGAACACGTTGAGAAGCACTCCCTAGCCTTTGTTATTGTTTTTATTCACCAGAGAACACACAGCTCTCAAGAGGCCAAAGGGACATTTCTCTGCTCTAGAACAATCATCCGCAATCAATAGGCCTTGCAGGTCCCGGCGATTCTCCTGCTGCAGCTGCTCTGGCTTCTTTGCTGCCCCTGAACACGCAAAGCACCCTCCTGCCTCAGACCTCTGCTCTTGCTGGTCCCTCTGCTGGGAGGCTCTGCCTGGGTCTCTGCTGCTCACTCCTTGCCTCCTTCAAGGCTCTGCTCAAACCTCTCTCTCTCTTTCTTTCTTTCTTTCTTTCTTTCTTTCTTTCCTCCTTCCTTCCTATCCTTCCTTCCTTCCTTTCCTTCCTTCTTTCCTTCTCTTTCTTCTCTCTCTCTCTCTCTCTCTCTCTCTCTTTCTCTCTTTCTTTCTTTCTTCTTTCTTTTTGATGGAGTCTCGCTCTGTCACCGAGGCTGGAGTGCAGTGGTGCGATCTCGGCTCACTGCAACCTCCACCTCCTGGGTTCAAGCGATTCCCCTGCCTCAGCCTCCCAAGTAGCTGAGATTACAGGTGTCTGCCACCATACCCAGCTAATTTTTGTATTTTTTAGTAGAGACGGGGTTTCACCATGTTGGTCAGGCTGGTCTTGAACTCCTGACCTCAGGTGATCTGCCCACCTCGGCCTCCCAAAGTTTTGGGATTAACAGGCATGAGCCACTGTGCCCGGCCAAACCTCACTTTCAATGACGACCTGACCACCTGTTCAGTGCTGCATCCCGCCCCTCCCCTGCCCTTCTCACCTGCTTTTTTCTGCTCTGCTTTCTCCTTAGTATTTCTTCTGTTTTAAAAATCAATGTGTACTAAAGGTACATCGTTTTGGGGGTACATGTGATAATTTAATACATTCATAAAATTTGTAAAGATCAGATCAGTGAATTGAGGATATTCATCACCTTGAATATTTGTCTTTTCTTTATGCCAGAAACAGTTGAATGTTTCTCTTCTAGCTATTCTGAAATATACAATAGATTACTGTAAACTCTAGTGACCCTATTGATCTATATCTAACACTAGGTCTTATTTCTTCTCTCAAACCGTGTATTTGTACCTATGCCCCTTTGCATTTCTGACCGTGGCATTGATACACAAACACAGTATCTAATTTACTTGTTTATTATGACTCATTGTCTATCTCTTCCTGCTGGATCATAAGCCCCATGAGGGCAGGGATCTTTGTTATTCCACTGCTCTATCCTAAGATCCTGGATGAGTGTCTGCCACACAGAAGGGGCTCCATGTGGGTGGCAGGAAATGGCTTCACCATGCCCCCATCCCCTGTGCTTAGGCCCACTGTCTCACCTTTTTGGTGTTTTTTTCCCCCTCTCCCTCAGCACTCAGCTGGCTACAGGCTGTTTGTGTCTCTGGCCCAGGCTGCCCTCTAGGTGTGACAGATGCATGGCCAGGCTCACTCAGAGCTTGATGGCGGTGGAAGACTGAGTAGGGGGTGTGACAAGATCAGGGACGGTGCAGACCCTGTCCTCTGCATGCCAAAGCTCAAAGCCACACAGCAGGCTCATTCTGAGATGGGCAGATATCTCTTGGACAGCTATCTCCCCCCTCCCCCACTGTCATCTCCGTGACAAAGTGGGGCCTGAGGACTGGTAGCCTAAGCCAGGTTCTCAGAGCTCATGCTGATCGTAGATAACATTTGTAAGCACTGGCCATGGGTTGGGCACTTCATGCAGACTATGCCATTTTATCCTCCTGCAATCCTCCCAGGTAATTGTTATCATTATCGCCATCATCATCTCTGTTTAATAGATGAGGGGACGGAGACCTATAGAGTGACTTGTACAAAATTAGAGAGCTGGTCCTGTGACAGAAGTCAGGCTACCCTCCACCCTCTGCATAAATTGTAGAGACAAAACAGAAGCTCAGGTCTGTTGATTTCAAACCCTACATCCTTTCTTTTCTTTCTTTCTGTCTCTCTTTCTCCCTTTCTTTTCTTTCTCTCTCTCTCTCTTTTATTTTTCTAGGGCCTTGCTCTGTTACCCAGGCTGGAGTGCAGTGGTGCAATCACTGCTCACCGCAACCTCTGCTTCCTGGGCTCAAGTGATCCTCCCACCTCAGCTTTGTGATTAGCTGAGACCACAGGTGACACCCACCATGCCCAGCTAACTTTTGTGTTTTTTTGTAGCGATGTGATTTTTGCCTTGTTTGTTTATTTATTTATTTATTTATTTACTTATTTATTTATTTATTTATTATTATACTTTAAGTTTTAGGGTACATGTGCACAATGTGCAGGTTAGTTACATACATATACATGTGCCATGCTGGTGTGCTGCACCCACTAACTCGTCATCTAGCATTAGGTATATCTCTCAATGCTATCCCTCCCCCCTCCCCCCACCCCACAACAGTCACCAGAGTGTGATGTTCCCCTTCCTGTGTCCATGTGATCTCATTGTTCAATTCCCACCTATGAGTGAGAATATGCGGTGTTTGGTTTTTTGTTCTTGCGATAGTTTACTGAGAATGATGGTTTCCAATTTCATCCATGTCCCTACAAAGGACATGAACTCATCATTTTTTATGGCTGCATAGTATTCCATGGTGTATATGTGCCACATTTTCTTAATCCAGTCTATCATTGTTGTACATTTGGGTTGGTTCCAAGTCTTTGCTATTGTGAATAATGCTGCAATAAACATACATGTGCATGTATCTTTATAGCAGCAGGATTTATAGTCCTTTGGGTATATACCCAGTAATGGGATGGCTGGGTCAAATGGTATTTCTAGTTCTAGATCCCTGAGGAATCGCCACACTGACTTCCACAATGGTTGAACTAGTTTATGGTCCCACTAACAGTGTAAAAGTGTTCTTATTTCTCCACATCCTCTCCAGCACCTGTTGTTTCCTGACTTTTTAATGATTGCCATTCTAACTGGTGTGAGATGGTATCTCATTGTGGTTTTGATTTGCATTTCTCTGATGGCCAGTGATGGTGAGCATTTTTGCATGTGTTTTTTGGCTGCATAAATGTCTTCTTTTGAGAAGTGTCTGTTCATGTCCTTCGCCCACTTTTTGATGGGGTTGTTTTTTTCTTGTAAATTTGTTGGAGTTCATTGTAGATTCTGGATACTAGCCCTTTGTCAGATGAGTAGGTTGCGAGAATTTTCTCCCATTTTGTAGGTTGCCCATTCACTCTGATGGTAGTTTCTTTTGCTGTGCAGAAGCTCTTTAGAGAATACTATAAACACCTCTATGCAAATAAACTAGAAAATCTAGAAGAAATGGATAAATTCCTCGACACATACACTCTCCCAAGACTAAACCAGGAAGAAGCTGAATCTCTGAATAGACCAATAACAGGAGCTGAAATTGTGGCAATAATCAATAGCTTACCAACCAAAAAGAGTCCAGGACCAGATGGATTCACAGCTGAATTCTACCAGAGGTACAAGGAGGAACTGGTACCATTCCTTCTGAAACGATTCCAATCAATAGAAAAAGAGGGAATCCTCCCTAACTCATTTTATGAGGCCAGCATCATCCTGATACCAAAGCCGGGCAGAGACACAACCAAAAAAGAAAATTTTAGACCAATATCCTTGATGAACATTGATGCAAAAATCCTCAATAAAATACTGGCAAACCGAATCCAGCAGCACATCAAAAAGCTTATCCACCATGATCAAGTGGGCTTCATCCCTGGGATGCAAGGCTGGTTCAATATATGCAAATCAATAAATGTAATCTAGCATATAAACAGAACCAAAGACAAAAACCACATGATTATCTCAATAGATGCAGAAAAGGCCTTTGACAAAATTCAACAACCCTTCCTGCTGAAAACTCTCAATAAATTAGGTATTGATGGGACGTATCTCAAAATAATAAGAGCTATCTATGACAAACCCACAGCCAATATCATACTGAATGGGCAAAAACTGGAAGCATTCCCTTTGAAAACGGGCACAAGACAGGGATGCCCTCTCTCACCACTCCTATTCAACATAGTGTTGGAAGTTCTGGCCAGGGCAATTAGGCAGGAGAAGGAAATAAAGGGTATTCAATTAGGAAAAGAGGAAGTCAAATTGTCCCTGTTTGCAGACGACATGATTGTATATCTAGAAAACCTCATTGTCTCAGCCCAAAATCTCCTTAAGCTGATAAGCAACTTCAGCAAAGTTTCAGGATACAAAATCAATGTACAAAAATCACAAGCATTCTTATACACCAACAACAGACAAACAGAGAGCCAAATCATGAGTGAACTCCCATTCACAATTGCTTCAAAGAGAATAAAATACCTAGGAATCCAACTTACAAGGGACATGAAGGACCTCTTCAAGGAGAACTACAAACCACTGCTCAAGGAAATAAAAGAGGATACAAACAAATGGAAGAACATTCCATGCTCATGGGTAGGAAGAATCAATATCCTGAAAATGGCCATACTGCCCAAGGAAATTTACAGATTCAATGCCATCCCCATCAAGCTACCAATGACTTTCTTCACAGAATTGGAAAAAACTACTTTAAAGTTCATATGGAACCAAAGAAGAGCCCACATCGCCAAGTCAATCCTAAGCCAAAAGAACAAAGCTGGAGGCATCACACTACCTGACTTCAAACTATACTACAAGGCTACAGTAACCAAAACAGCATGGTACTGGTACCAAAACAGAGATATAGATCAATGGAATAGAACAGAGCCCTCAGAAATAACCCCGCATATCTACAACTATCTGATCTTTGACAAACCTGAGAAAAACAAGCAATGGGGAAAGGATTCCCTATTTAATAAATGGTGCTGGAAAAACTGGCTAGCCATATGTAGAAAGCTGAAACTGGATCCCTTCCTTACACCTTATACAAAAATCAATTCAAGATGGATTAAAGACTTAAACGTTAGACCTAAAACCATAAAAACCCTAGAAGAAAACCTAGGCATTACCATTCAGGACATAGGCATGGGCAAGGACTTCATGTCTAAAACACCGAAAGCAATGGCAACAAAAGCCAAAATTGACAAATGGGATCTAATTGAACTAAAGAGCTTCTGCACAGCCTTGTTTTTGTAGAGATGGGATTTTTGTATTTCGTAGAGATGGGATTTTTGTATTTTGTGTAGAGGTGGGATTTCGTCTTGTTGCCCAGGTCACAAACTCTTGATCCTCCCACCTTGGCCTCCCAAAGTGCTGGGGTTAGAGGCATGAGCCACCCTGCCAAGCCCTGCCTACTTCCTTTCTATTACACCAAGCCACTTCCCTCATTCTGTACTACCTTGGCTAAGGTGGTGACACTTGAACTGAGATAATGCTACTGGCCACTTTTCCTCTTCCTGTAGGCTGAGTGACATTCCGTTTCCCGGCCCCTCTGCAGCCAGGTAGGCTTGTGAATGCAGCTCAGTCTGACCAACAGATGCAGTTGAAATGATGAACTCACTCCAGGCCTGGCTCCTAAGGTCTCCTGCATGTTCCTCCACACTTACTCTCTTCTCCCCTTGCTGGCCACATACAGGGAATCCAGTGGAGGGCTCTGGGCCCCTAGGAGAAAGAAGGAACTGTGAAGAACAGAGCTGTTCCTGACTCTCTGGCATGGGATGTGAATGAGAAATAAACTTGTATAAGATTAAGTCATTGAGATCTTGGATCACCTACCCTGTCTAATACAGCCTTGAAGGATGAGGACATGTTTGCCAGGCAAAGAAGGCACTGGAGCCTTTCTGGGAAGCAGGAACGTGTTGATCATGTGGGAATGCGGGAATGTGTTGGGGGATGTTCACGCTGGCTCAGCTTTCTAGAGGGGTGGGGGGATGTGAGCTAGAATGGCGGGGTCGGCTGGAGCGTCTCAGATGCTATCCTGGAGATAATGGGGTAGTTTTTGGGGGATCTCATGCCAAGGATGAACGCTTTAGATTTGAGTGTTAGGACCATTCTAGAGCATTCCTCAATACCTTTCCAAGGAATTGCAGTTCTGAGACTTGCTTATAGAACATGCAGTTCTGCTTCTCCTTAGACAGTCACAGTGCATATTAACACATCAGTCCCCTCTATCCCTTTACTGGTTTGCTTTCTTCACAGCACTCACCATTTGAAGTTCTCTTATTGACTTGCAAATTTATTTTATACCTCCCTCTGCACAAGTGTCATGAGAGCATAAAACTTGTGTGTCTTATTCACCACTTATTCCAAGCAGCTAGATGAGTACTTGGCACCTAGTAGGTGCTCAATACATTTTTGGTGACTGAGCAGTTTAAGGTCCTGAGAAGTCCTGCGGCAAAGGAATACCAATCCCTTTACAACATCTATTGTGTGTGTATGCAAGACCTATTAATATCTCCCTTGACTACCACACTTTGTGCATGCTGCCCTGGTGGCCAGTGGCAGATGGCGTGGGCCTCTGCTAATTATGTCTACCACTCAGGGGCCACCGAGGGTCATGACCCTTCACAGGGGTGGGAGTGGGAGGTCCAGCTAAGACACTAAGAAGCCACTGGCCACGGCAGCTGGAACCTGGTGCTGAGGCTGAAGCCTTGTTCCTTTGAGGAGCTCGAAGAGGAATCAGGATCCAGCTCCCTGCCAGCCTGGCCCCACGCCAGCTGCAAGGCCAGCTTCCCACACATGGCAGCTGAGGGTAGATGCTAAGCTTTATAGATTACTCTTGGCCTCTTGCAGAACCTGTGCCTATGATGATGTTTTGCTGGGCACCAGACAAATGATATAATGAAACTCAAACCTCATTATGGAGACGAGCAGAGCCCTGGTGGGGAAGATGTTGGGAGACCAGTGCTCCAGAGGGATCACGCCTGTGCCCAGGGCCCTCTGCCTCTAGAACAAATGGTTGTGGGGGCTTGCGAAATATCCCTGGCCTGGGAGCAGAGGATTTGAGAGCAGCAAAGGGCTTTGGAGATCATCCTTATCATTGCAGTTATTGCTACAATTTACTGAGCAGCTGTCACTCTTACCCATCCTAGAGGTAGGTATTACTGTGCACATTTCACAGAGGAGGACACTGAAGCGCAGAGAGAGGGAATGATGCTCCTAAGATCGTGGACTGAGTGAGTAAGGGGTCACGCTGGAAGGAGGAGCCCACTCTCTGGACTCTGTCCAGCACTCTCATCTGGTCTCTCTGGCCTCCTGGAGCACTAGCCTTCATCACACTGTTTTGCTGAGATTTCGGGTATTCCCAGGGGAAGAACCTGCCCTGGAGCCCAGGTGAGCTCTGTGCTAGCCTGCTGGGACCAGCTATTTGAGAGGAAGGTGAACAAGGAAGAGTGGATGCAGATGAAGGCCCTGGGTCTGGGTCCTCAGCCCGTCCTCCCCCCACCTACAGATGTGCTCCTTTCAGAGGCATTTGAACCAGAGCAACTCCATCTTGAATAGAGGCTGGGTAAAATGAGGCTGATACCTACTGGGCTGCATTCCCAGACGGTTAAGGAATTCTAAGTCACAGGATAAGATAGGTCAGCACAAGATGCAGGTCCTAAAGACCTTGCTGATAAAACAGGTTGCAGTAAAGGAGCTGGCCAAAACCCACCAAAACCAAGATGGTGATGACAGTGACCTCTGGTCGTCCTCATTGCTACACTCCCACCAGCGCCAATACAGTTTCCAATGCCATGGCAACGTCAGGAAGGTATCCTATATGGTCTAAAAAGGGGAGGCTTGAATAATCCACCCCTTGTTTAGCAAATCATCAAGAAATAACCAGAAAAATGGGCAACCAGCAGCCCTTGGGGCTGCTCTGTTTATGGAATAGCCATTCTTTTATTTCTTTACTTTCCTAACAAACGTGCTTTCACTTTATGGACTCGCCCTGAATTCTTTCTTGCACAAGATCCAAGAACCCTCTCTTGGGATCTGGATCGGGACCCCTTCCCTGTAACATTCTTGCCTTCCTCTTCTAATGAGTAAACATTTCTCACAGGGCAGAAAGCCTTTGTGGCTTTCACAAGGGCTTGCTCAGCTGTGGCCTCTCCGAGTTTCCAGCCTAGGCCTGGGAGGTGAGGAAATGTCACCCAGCTGGCTGGTGAGGAAGCCTGGAGGAAGTCAGGGTTCCTGGTGTTCAACCTGGCATTTCACCACCATGATAATGAATGTGGATTACTCCTTCTGAAACTGGCTTGTGGCATTACCCTCCCCTCCCTATCTCATTCTTCTGCCGTAGGGACTCCTTGCCCCATCCCCTTTAGTGAAGGAGTGTATCCTCTGGTCACACCAGCTCTGTTTGTAAGCTAGAACCCATGGTGAGCAAATAGTGCTCAATAAGTACTTACAGGGGAATTATTAGGGAGTCCAACATCCGGCAGGGGATTGGGGGGAGGCGGGGATATGCTTTGCAAAGATCCGGTTCCTGCAAATCAGTTGAGTGAAGGCAAATGAGTCCCTGCCCTTCATTAGATAAGTGGTGGTTGATCAGGTTCTCCTCTGCCCGTTCAAGTGCAGGTATAACTAGACCTGCTTCTCTCAGGCTCTGGCCCACCCTCCTGCCCTGGAGACCTCACAGGGCCAGAGAGCCCTGCTCTCTCAGAGTGTGGGGTCAATCAGGCATCGCCCGGGGGCAGAGGGAGAGGAGAAGTGACCTGTAGATTAAGCCCCATCAACCTTAATGTTCATAATGGCCCTAATGGTGATAATGGTGATAACAGCACTTTCACAATTGTTATCTTAGCCGTTCTTCATAATGGCCCTGTGAGAGAGCTATTGTTTTACCTTCCCCTTCTCCAAATGAGGAAAATGGAGCTCAAGTTTACACTGCTTCTATGTGGCACCAGCTAGCACTCGAATTTCACACGTGTCCTGTCGTGCATTCAGAAGGTGATCTGAACACTCCAACCCCGATCTGCTACTGCTGCAGATCATGCGCAGAGTATGCTGGCTGTACGCCCTCTGCAAGCTTGGGTCCAGCTTTCTAGAGACTAGAGCAGTTTGCATTTATGGGTATTGGTGCCTAGACACGGGTGGTTATCAATTAGATTCCAGTCTGGAAGAATCTTTCAATCCCCTCTCAGCTGGGCTGCTGGGGCCGGCTGGGCAGGGCTGCCTGTGACAGCCCCTGACAGCTACAGGGGGCAGAGGAGCCCATCTCTCTTCCATTCAGAGCCTTCCACTGGATCACTCTGCCCCAGGCCTAGCCGGTGGTACCTCGGGTGCTCCGCCCCACCCTCTGCTCCAGCCCCAGCCAGGTAATCCCCTGGGCGGGCATCCCTGAGTCACAACATCCAGAGGTAGGCGGGATCCTGCAGTGAGGACAGCTCTCCAGTGAAGCCATCAGCGTCCTCTGCCCTGCAGCCTCCTGTCGCCGACCACTTCAGTGCCATGCAGCAAAGCAAATATGCTTCAGCCCCCCGTGGAACAGTAAGCCCCAAATGCTAAGTTCTCCCTTATGCTTCCAGAAGACAGCCAAAGGGTGGTATCTCAAGAAGAGCATTGAAGGAGGATGCAGGCACCTTTTCCTGGTGAAGGAGAACCTTGCTGCCTCCTGCCCTGTTCCACCAAATCCTTCAGGGCCCCTGGCACAGCTGAAGGAAAATGCCCAGCATCTGCCAGCTACTGCCTCCTCCCTCTGCTGCTGTGAGTCCCTCATGCTCGGCAGGATGTTCACGAGGCCAGGGCTGTTCTCTGCTTCCCCCTGAGCTCCCTCCAGCTCTACCATTCCATAGCTTTCTGGAGCTGGGAAGGAGGAAGTGCTGGATCCCTCATTCTAGGAGCTGGATGGGAGGGAAGGGGGGCCAGTGTGTCCACCCACTCTTCCACCTCGACTCCTGGGCCACTCTGGCAGCTGCACATTCTAGCTCTTGGTCTCACTTTCTCCCCTGGGGGATCCAATTCTCCAGAAGAACAAATGGGTGCCACATTTTTGGGCAAAACCTACCCATTTAGAGGCAGGGGAAGGAGCAGCAGAGTTCCGAATCCCTGGGTGGTCCTAGAGAGGCCTAGTACTCAGGGTGTCTTCCCTGCTCTTGAAAGAGGCCCTAGTCTCTACCACTGTGGGGAGATTAGGTGGAGGGTTCCTTGGGGTGGGCTCCGAAGGAGGTTGCCTCTGCTGGTATTAATGGGGAGCTGAGCTGTCATGGTTTGGACTGTCTCTGAGGCCCACATCCTTTCTGCAAATCACCTGCTCTCTGCTCTTAGGCCTCTGCCAGAGAGCCATGGGTTGGCCTTTTCTCCAGACCCAGGGGCCCTTTAGCATTCGCCAGTGGACACGAACTTGGTGACCCTGCACTGTCTCTGCGGTGCCTCCCCCTATCATCTCCCGTCTGAGAGCAGCTCCAAGTGTGGGGGCCCCTGAGCCTGGCACTCCCTACCTCTCAAGGGCAGAAGTGCAGGCCTGGACTCAATGAGGACTGGCATTGGGTCCTCTGGGCTCTGCCCCTGCCCTACTGTGGGGCCTGCCACGGAACCTCCCTGGGCACCAGCACCAGCCAGACTACAGAAAGCAGCATGTGCAAAGAGCAGTACTTAGAGGAAAAGAGTCCACTGCCTGGCCTGGGAAGGGGAGGCCTGGCCACAAGCTACAGTCCCAGGGGTGAGCAGGCACGGTTACTAGAACAGAAATCCTGCCGGGTGTGGTGGCTCACGCCTGTAATCCCAGCACTTTGGGAGGCCAAGGAGGGTGGATCTCCTGAGGTCAGGAGTTCGAGACCAGCCTGGCTAACATGGTGAAACCCCGTCTCTACTAAAGATAGAAAAATTAACTGGGCATGGTCATAGGCGCCTGTAATCCCAGCTACTCGGGAGGTTGAGGAAGGAGAATTGCTTGAACCCAGGAGGTGGAGGTTGCAATGAGCTAAGATAGTGCCATTACATTCCAGCCTGAGCAACAAGAGTGAAACTCCATTTCAAAAATAAAAAACAGAACAGAAGTCCTGTGTCCTGAGAACAAGAGGCTCTGGGACCACATCTGGAGGACTGGGCTCTGTTGGTAGAAACCAGAGCAAAGCACCCGGGATGACGCATGGTTTGAGACCCACCACAGGCACTAGAAGAAATGGGGTGAGGTAGGGAGTTGCTTAGAAGAGGAAAGGCTTACAGGGGACCTGATAAGTTCCAACTGGTGGTTCTCAGCCTCTGATGCATATTAGGATCACTTTTCAAAGTTACAGGCACAGGCTCCACCCTTGAGGCTTCTGATTCAGTAGGCCAAGGTGAAGTCCTGGCATCTGGTTTGATAAAGCTTCTTGTGGTGATTTGCTGTATGGCTGGGGTTGAGACTCCCACATGAGAAGAGCTCAAAGCTTGACCTCCAACTAAGATGTTGTAAGTCAGGGTCTTTCAAATAGGCAGAGCTTTGCTCTCTACACATAGTAGTTGAGAACAATAAAAAAACCCAAAGGCTTGGGCATGGTGGTGCACACCTGTGGTCCCAGCTGCTCAGGAGGCTGAGGTGGGAGGATCACTCAAACCCAGGAGTTGGAGGCTGCAGTGAGCCATGATCATGCCACTGCACTCCAGTTTGGGTGACAGAGCCAGATCCTGTCCAAAAACAAAAACAAAAACAAAAACAACCCAAAACAAAACAAAACAAAACAAAAAAAGAACAAGCAAGCAAGCAAAGGCTTGGGCCCACACCGCTGGAATGACACCCTTGTCTACGCTACAGAATAGAGAGGATGCAGAGGGTCCTGGATGCTTGTCTGGGCTCTGAATAGGATGCCAGAGCCCGAGTGCCCAGCCCTTCCACCTACACAAAGGGCACTTTTTCCACCAGCGAGGCTCCTGCCCTACATCAGCAGAGCCTGGGCTCTGAAGAATCCCATCAGCTCCCTGTGATGGGTGTGTGCTGAGGCTGCTGTACCCTTACCCGGACCTTCTAGGACCAACTGACCCCTTTACAATCAGGGTCTGTGAAGAAGTTGCCTTGAGAGGGGTGATTGGATTTGGGGTCTCATTCTGGGTTTCACTGACTCCATGTGGATGGATGAGGGGGTTTTTGTCCAGCGAGGAGGAAGAGCAACTCCCCTTCCCAGAGGTGAGGGGTTCTCCACAGGGCATGAGGACCAATCTGGCTCGTGCTCTTGGGTCCAGTCTTGCTCCTCCCCATTCCATGGAGCACAAGGCCGCTTTCCCAACAGTGGACTCTCCCAACATTTGTTTGATTGCTTTCTACTCCCAGTTCCCTTCACTTTACCAACATCTTCATTGCCTTCCAGCTTTCAATATGGATTTCAGTCCACCGAAATGAATACAAGAATGAAGATACTGAGCTTGTTAAGGGAGCTCCTAGCACCGTGCCTGGCACACAATACCAGCTCAAGAAATGGACATGTCCCTGGCCCCGCCACACCTTCCTGAATGCCTCGTACAACAGAGTCAAGGCTGACTGTTTCCACAAGGGACTCTTCTCTTTGTACCCAAAACCCTTCTAGCTTTTGCCTCCTGAGCATGTGTTGCTGCCGGAGCAATGTGGCCCAGCTGTGCCCCGAGTGTCAGGGAACAATCAGCTAGAGAGTCAACATTTTCATCAACGAAAGTGGATAATCCAAATGCAGATAATTGAGAACCAGGCAGGAGTCACAGACCTGGTGGCCTTCGAAGGCTTATTACCATTGATCTGCATATTCTAGGCATCTTATGAGAGGCGTCCACTTTTCACATGACTTGGGCTTACTTTGAAATTTGAATCCTTGATTGAGAATTTAATTTCTTCTTCTATATGGCAAATCATACCCACCCCAATGCCCCAACCAGAACGGCAATGGAGTGTGATGGACGGAGCCCCACATTAGGTAACAGGAGCCTGTGGTCTAACCCATAGGTCCCTGGTACTGGTGTCACCACCCGAGGTTACTGAATCTCTCTGGTCTCTGGCCCAGGGGCTGGACAAGATTATTGGTTCTCAGATCCCTGTCCATGGCCTAGCTGTACCAGAATCTCCTGGAACATATCTTAGAAAGTATGGATGCCCTGGCCCTGCTCTCAGTGTTCAATGCAACACAACCTAGGCATCTACATTTTTAAAAAGCTCTACAGTGATTTTACTGCATGGTCACATTTAGGAACTATGTAGCCAAGTAAGATTTTCCTTCCTCCCTCCCTCCCTCCCTCCCTCCCTCCCTTCCTCCCTTCCTCCTTTCCTCCTTTCCTTCCTTCCTTCCCTCCCTCCCTCCCTCCTTTCCTCCCTTCCTTCCTTCCCTCCCTCCCTCCTTCCTTCCTTCTTTCCTTTCTTTTTTTTTTTTGATGGAGCCTCGCTCTGTCGCCCAGGCTGGAGTGCAGTGGTGCAATCTCAGCTCACTGCAACCTGTGCCTCCCGGGTTCAAGCAATTCTGCCTCAGCCTCCCAAGTAGCTGGGATTACAGGCGTGCGCCACCAAGCCCGGCTAATTTTTGTATTTCTAGTAGAGATGGGGTTTCACCATGTTGGTCAGGCTAGTGTTGAACTACTGACCTCAAGTGATCCACCTGCCTTGGTCTCCCAAAGTGCTGCGATTACAGCTGTGAGCCACCACTCCCCGCCCTAAGCAAGATTTTGTTATCCTACCTGGTCCACCAGAGGCATTCACCCAGTTGACCCCTCTTGCCTATTAAAAATCTGAACTTCTCAGCCTGGCATGGTGGCTCATGCCTGTAATCCCAGCACTTTGGGAGGCTGGGATGGGTGGATCACCTGAGGTCAGGAGTTCGAGACCAGCCTGACCAGCATGGTGAAACCCTGTCTTTACTAAAAATGCAAAAATTAGCTGGGTGTGGTGGTGCATGACTGTAATCCCAGCTACTCGGGAGGCTGAGGCAGGAGAATCGCCTGAAGCTATGAGGCTGAGGTTGCAGTGAGCCAAGATTGTGCCATTGTATTACAGCCTGGGCAACAAGAGCGAAACTCTGTCTCGGAAAAAAAAAAAAAAAAAAGAAAAAAATCTCAACTTCTCTTGGCTTCCATGACACCAGTCTATCCCAATCCCCCTTCTCCCTCACTGCCACACCTTCTCAGTCTCCGTCTCCTTTCCTGCTTCCTCCCTTCTGTTCCACATCTAAATATTGGTGTGGGCTGGGTGCAGAGGCGCATGCCTGTAATTCCAGCACTTTGGGGGTCGAAGGCAGGAGGATCACTTGAGGCCGGAAGTTCAAGACCAGTCTCGCCAACAGAGCAAGACCCCATCTCTAAAAATTTTTAAAAATTAGCCAGGCTCAGTGGTATGTCCCTGTAGTCCTAGCTACTCGGGAGGCTGAGGTGGGAGGATAGCCTGAGTCCAGGAGTTCAAGGCTACAGTGAGCTATGATGGCACTGCTGCACTCCTGCCTGGGAAACAGAGCAAGATGTGGTCTCAAAAATCAATAAAAAATATAAATATAAAATAAATGTTGGTGTACCCCAAGGTCCTAAGCTCCCTCTACTATCTAGACTCTCTCCTATGGCTGGAAGTCCCTCCCATATGCCAATGGCTTCCCAGGTATGAATCTGTAGCCCTGATCTTTCCCCAGAACTGCCTACTCTTTACCTCCACCTGGATGTCTAATAGTCATAGCAAAGTGATCATGTTCAGCACAGAAAACTTTGCCTTACCTCACCCCTCCAGCCTATTGCTCCCCAGTCTTCCCATTCCCCATGAAGGGCATCCCAACCCATCCAGACACTTCATCCAAAAATTCAGCAGTTATCCTTGATTCTTCTGTTTTCCTTTCTGCCTTCACTCAATTATCAGCAAGTCTTGTTGGCTCTATCTCCAAATATACCCCAGACTCATCTAATTCCTCTCTAAGTACATTGCCATGGCCGGGTCAACATCTCCCTCCTCCCCCACCGAGGCTCTGCAGCCCAGTGTTCTCTCTGCTTCCACTCTTGTCCTCTTGTAATCCATTCTCCACTTGACAGCTCAAGTGCTCCTTTGAAAAGCATGTCATCCCCTCCAGAGCTTGCCATAACACTTACAAGCAAATTCAAACTCTTTACGGTGACCTAGAGCCTTCTACAATCTGGCCCTGCCCACTTCTTGGACTTCCTCTTTATGGCTCCCCTATCCTTGTTGATGCCACTCTGGGTACTCCAGCTCTCTACCCACTCCTTGGGCACAACTGGATCATTTTCACTTTAAGGTTTTGCACCAGCTGCTCCTTCTGCTTAGAAGCTCTTCCCTGATCTCCACACAGTTGGCTCCTTCCTGCCACTTATGTCTCAGCTAAATGTCCCCTCTGCAGACAGGCCTTCCCTGACCGCCCGATTCAAAGTAGATATTGAGCACTCTCTTTCAGTTTCTTCCGTTTTCATTCTCTGCACAGTATGTGGCACTGTTTGATATTTTCTAGTTCGTGACGATATTTTTCTGGCTTGTGTGTTGACTGTCTCTTTCCTCTAGAATATAAAATCTATGCAGTCAGTGACTTCATTTGTTTTGTTTGCCACTGTATTCCTGGTGCCTAGAACACTGCTTGGCACATTGTAGATGCTCAATAAATATTTATCAAATAAGTAAGTAAATGTAAGTTCCCTTCTAGTTCTAGAGGTATATATTTAGAATCTTTAATAATTAATCTTGTTATCCCATGTAAAGGTTTTGTGGAGTCCAAAAGTGTGATTTAGAATGTAGAATAACTGGGAAGAGTGTCAGTTTTTTATAGCTATTTAGCAGTCTAGCTGTTTCCGTCATCAGAGCTTTGCTTCCCGGAGACACGGTAAATTCCACAAAGACAGGGATTATGCCTTACCCATCTTCAAGTGTCTCAGAGCTCAAAGTTGTGCTGAGCTCCTTAAGTGTTTGTATAGAAAATGAATAGATGGTCTTCTCATGGAACAAGGATGGAAACTGAGGCAGAGAGTAGGGAGGAAATGTACTCAGGAGATCATGTTTTCTGTGGCTACATGGTTGGTTCTGTGACTCATACTTCCTGGGCTGGCTGCCTCCAAAGACCCTTTCATTTCTTCTTCGCACATGGTGAGGACAAGGCAAAGTTACCAGCAGCTTTCTCACCTAGGTGCTGGCTCAAGGGACTCAGGGCAAGCTTTAGCTCTAAGGGGCAATCTGGTAGAGCGAGGTTTGGAAGAGGTTTACTCTGGACTGTGTGTTGGCTGTGTGACCTCGGGTAGGTACTTAATCTCTCTGTGCCTCCCTTTCTGTATTGGTAAAAGACAGAGAATCATGGCACATAGGTACTTTCAGGAATTTTGTGATATGTAAATGAGAAAATGCATGAGAGGCTCTTTGAGATGCCTTGCACCCAGTAATTGCTAAATAAATGTTGGCCATTTTAATGATCGTTAATAGTTCTGGCCTTGAGCTGGGATCTGAGGTACCAGGGTTCCCTGCTTAGGATTTCCTTCTCTCTCTCTCTTCTTTGAAGCCATGGGCAAATCACCTGGAGCCTTCTTCTTTCCTGCTTTTTTGCAACCAGGATAATGATAGCTCCCCTTCCTTCTAGCACTGCTGTGTGGATTAATTAGTGTTAATTAATGGGCTTTGAAAATGAAAAGCACCTAGGTAAGTGCTGATCATGATTATTAATGGGAACCTTGAACATGGAGAAGGTGCTGAACAGGGTCCTAAAATTACACAGATTAAAGAACAATGAGGACAGGTGAGAAAGTGGCTATTAAGCTCTGAGGCTGGGACCCAGGTCTGCCAGCCTGCCAAGGTGTTCAAGCCAGAACAAAACCTCGCAGTCATTCTTATGCAAAAATGACTTGGTGAGCCAACGAGGTAGAATGTTTTCAACAAATGTCATAGGCTGGAAGGGACCGCTGCAGGTCACTGAGCCGAAGCCTCCTCCTTTGAGGAGCACTGTGGCCCTTTTGCCCCTGTGAAAAATTGCCGTGCCTGTGCACTTTGAGGCAGGAAGGGTCTCCCCACGATAATGATAATAATATAAGTTACCATGGATCACCTGCTCACTATCAAAGTGTAATTATCTAGTAAACACCATGCATTAAGGCTTTTACATGAATGTATTATGTCTTTTTTTATGGAGGGGTCAGATTTATTGAGATAGAATTTGCATATAGTAAATCTCACCCATTTTAGTGTACAATTCTGAAAGGTCTGACATACCACCACCGCAATCAAGATACAGAACAGTTCCATCCCCTGCCAAACCCCTTCGTGTCCCTGTTGTCGGCCCCTCTCCCCAACCCCAGCTCCTGGCAACCACTGATCTGTTTTCTTTACCTTCAGTTTTGGCTTTTCTAGAACACCATATTTATGAAATGATACAGTGAGTAGCCATTCAAGACTGGCTTCTTTCACTTAGTACAATGCATCTGAGCATTAAGCATTGTGATGAACACAGGTAAGATCCATGCGTTAATTTTACATGCATATGTTATCTCTTTTCATTCTCAAGACACCTCTGAGTCAGGGACTATTATTATCCCCGTTTTATAGATGAAGCAACTGAGGCTTAGAAATGTTAACTTGATTAAGATCACACAGCTGGTAAGTGATGAAGCCACGATTTAAGCTCAGAATTTCTGACCCAAAGTCCATGCACGCCCTTCTAGAAACCAATATCAGCAAATTTACTCAATTGTTTACACAGATTCTACCTTCATTTCCAGAAATGCTTCTTGTCCTTGATCTCATCCTATCTCCTCAAAATTCACTTCTGCCTATATTTAAAGACCCATGCCAGATCCCTAGGCACAGCTTCCTATAAGGAGCACACCACAGTTCTCACAGGGCCAGAGATCCCATGATCATCGGATGTGCATTCTCTGAAAGTAAGGGACATGCATTTGAGGACACAGGAATGAGTTCAGGGGACAAGATACCTGGGACTTGCAGAAAAGAAATGTTAAGTTTCATTTATTGTCAGAATCAGCCTGGTTTCTTCTGGACTTGGTGTCTAATTTTATTTCAGCTGCTGCTTTGTGGATGTTGGGCTCTGTATCCATTTACAAGTCCAGAGGGACCTGGGATGTGGTATGGTTTGAACCCACAAAACTGTTCTCTATTCCTTTGGAGAAGTGCTGAGCTGTGGCTGGGGAAGGCAGGCTTGGATACCAACTCAGCAACTAGCACACCAAAAAGGCACTTTCCCCTTACTGGGTCTCCAAGGATCTTGGCTGGTTGAGAGAGGGATAAGCCGGTTCCTCCAGCCCACACGGTCCTCTTCTTCGGCTCACAGTATCAATAATTGTCAAGATGTGCATAAAAGTGCATTGACCTAGTTGGAGGTTTCATAAATATAAATAAATTAAATGCTTATGCCTAAGGATGCCTGGGTAAGCATGGGGGAGAAAGAGAGAGAGTTGCTCATGCTTGGATGGACAGTGAACGGGACCCTCAGGCCTGCCAAGTGCAAACCAGAGAGTGCCAGGCTGTAAGGGAGAGGGGAATATCTGCAGGGCCCTGCCAGGAAGCCGGGCCCCTCCAGCTCCGGGGAAGGCTGGGCCTGAGTGCTCCTACTGTGTGCCCCGGTCCACGGGCTGTGGTGTCTGCGTAGGGATATTGACCCCTCAGTTCTCAGGCTGTGCCCTGAAGTAAATAAAGTTGAAGCACAAGAAGCCTGAGTGGGAGAAATATGGAATGATTTCAGTATTGATTTCCAAGAGGGAAAGAGGACAAAAGAATGCTAACAGCACTTCATGCTTTCAAAGTGTTCTCATAACATGATCCCATTTTATTCTCACAATGTGGCATAGGAGACAGGGATATTATTATTATTATTATTATTATTGTAGCACTAGCATTCCCATTTTAGAGATGAGAACATTGAGGCCCAGAGAGGTGAAGACATTTATGCAAGGTCACCCAGTAACCAGGTGGTTATCTAGTTCAAGAAACCGTGGCCTTTCCCCTCCCCATGCTGCTGGGCGGGGCCTGGGCAGGTCTGGGACCCTCTCCCCTGGCCTCTTCTTCCCCACCCATTGTCAGTGCAGCTTCCCTCACCAGCCGCTTGCACTGAAGACCCCTTGCCTCTGGTGTTCCCCCTTCCAAGTCCTCCCTGCACACTCCTCTGCCAGGCAGGTCTTAAACATGGCTTCTACCCCTCTGCTCAAGATCCTTCCTCAGCTCCCCTTCACCTATAGAACACTAGCCAATGTCTAAATCTGACAGTTTAGGCTTCGTGGTCTGACCTCATCTCGCTCCGCAAGAATCCCCTGCCCATCCAAATCTGAACGCCTGCCAGCCTTCCAGGCTCAGCTGCAGCCCCACCTCCTTGGGGATGCCTTCCCTGATTAGCCCGGCCTACGCGGCTCTCTCTTCTCCAGTCCCTGCCACAAGCGCCATTACCCTCTGTTCTGCATTGCTAGCCACCCCTCTCCCTGTGCAGGTCTGCCCTCCCCGCATCAGCCCCCGAGCCCTTGGGGAGCAGAAGCATCTGACACGCTTGACCAGATTAGGCCTGGAGAGAGCCTGGCTCCATCCCCGCCTAGCTTTGTGACCTGGGTCATTGTCCTGCCCTCTCTGCATCTTCATCCACAGAATGGGAGGAGGTTGAATCCACGAATGTCAGAAGTCCTTTCCAACTCCCACATTCCCTGTGATCATGGACCCCATCAGACCCTGGTGTGAAAGACTGATTCACTTTACCGTTGCTCTTCTCCAGAAATTTGCATTTTAACAGGCACAATGCTTTCGGCCAAAGAAAAGCAGCTCTGACATTTGGAGTTGTGGGGGCAGGCTTCCTGGTACCCCTGTACACGGCCTGCAGGGGGTCATCTCCTCACGGCCAAAGGCCAAGTCTGCTTTGTGGAGATTTTCCTACTCCCCACCCCCTCCTCTCCTACCCCCCTGTGCAACATTAAGGGATCCTCGGGGAACTAAGAAAATAGAAACACATTTAAATTCTTTTCCGCTTCTGTCCCCTTGCATTCAGATGACTGACTCATGCTTGCCTCATCTCCCGGTCTCTAACTTTGGGCTCTAGCCCCAAGGGGCAGGGACGATGTCTTTGTTCTAGCTCCATTTTTGTGCCAGATCCTCAGACACTGGGATTCTTGGTCTGATTCCCCATCTGCCCCCGCCCAGCCCCACCACCGGCATACAGTCCTTCCTATCAGCTTCTCAGGAGCCAGTGTCTCCCCAAGATGGGATGTTTAGGAGGAAAAAACCAATCCCAAAGCAAAACTCAAAGCAAGCTTGTTTGTCTGCATTCAGGCCTGTATCAAGGAGTTGCATGGCACCAGGTTTGCCCAAATCCAGAGTCCTTCAAGGACGTCTGGCATCAACACTTGCTTGGCACAAAACTAGATCACTACTGTCTTGACCTTTGAGTCCTCAGAGCAAAGTTCTTAGCGCCTGGGTAGCTGCCAGCAGCTTTGCTAATTGTTCTGTGTTCCAAGTCAGGAAAAATCAGACATGTGCATCACCTGAAGTGTTCAGCCACTTTGGTTGGTTTTGTTTTTTAACGTGCCAAGTTGAAGTGGACACTTGGGTTGGTTTTGAATGGCTGTGAACGTTGCTTGCTACATTTGAGCAGAGAGGATGTGGCATATTCAACTGCAATATAGTGGCATAGAGCATGGGCTCTGGGCAAGTGACTCAGTCTCCTTTTCTGTAAAATGGCTTAACAGGAGTACCCGCCTAGTTCACAGAGTTGTTGGGAAGATTAATAGGATCATACAAGGAAAGTACTCAGAATGATACTTGGCACAGGACAAGTGTCCAATACATATTAGCTCTTATGATTATAACATGACTTGAAGGCATCGAAAATATTCCCAGTTAGTAGTGAATGGCCTGAGTCTTTGCTACAGTCTGATTTTGACGATCTCTCTCCAGATTATCCTTGTAAATATTATCTCCCAGGATTATTCAGGGCCTCCTCTCTTCATAGTCATTCAATCCTTCCACGTGACTCACCTCATTTTGATACTCAGCAAAATGGAATTAGGAATTCATACTTTCTGTCCCCCAAAGTGCACTTCAAATCAAATGGAAAGGATTTGGGGGGTTTTCTGCTATTTCTTTTTCTTTTTTTTTGAGATGGAGTCTTGCTCTGTCACCAGGCTGGAGTGCAGTGGCATGATCTCGGCTCACTGCAACCCCTGCCTCCCGGGTTCAAGCAATTCTCTTGCCTCAGCCTCCTGAGTAGCTGGGACTACAGGCGCCCGCCACCACGCCCAGCTAACTTTTGTATATTTAGTAGAGATGGGCTTTCACATGTTGGCCTGGGTGGTCTCCACCTCCTGACCTTGTGATCCGCCCACCTCGGTCTCCAAAGTGCTGGGATTACAGGTGTGAGCCACCACACCTGGCTTATCTGCTATTTTAAATGAGCAGTTTCAGTTCCTACAAATATATCTGTAAGCATGTATAAATCAGAACAGCACTGGTATTTAAGGGATGCCATCAGGACGATGGGGGTATGACCCAGTTGCTTGCTAATGGAACCCCTGTTGATCCTCACTCACTGCAATGCAGGAGGCAGCTGGCTGAGGAGGGTGGGAGAACTGGTGCCTCCGTCTGGGAGCACAGAGAGGAGGAGTCGCCAGGGCCAGGGACCCACTCACTCCTGGAGGCGCCGCTGAAATGTCATGGAGAACTTCTTGGCCATTTTCCTGTCAGAATGAATCGCACCTTTCCGTGCTCTCACGGTATTTTTGTTGATACCATGTGCCTTGCACTGACTGTCCTGCTGAGGACCCTGAGGGCAGCATGGTCTCTGATTCACCCGGGATCTGCAGCATCCAGCACCATGCCTGTTGCAGGGGGCCCTCCATAAATGTTTGCTGCTAAAGGCATGAAGGCCCTTGATGGGATCTGCCACTTCCAGGACCCTAGAATGAGGGAATCCGAGGATACCCTGGACCAATCCCTCCTTTTGCAGATCTAGGAAATAGGCCAGGGAGCAGAAGTGACTTTCCAAGATCACACAGCTGGGGGCAGAGCTGGGACTAGAATGCAGGTCTCTTGACTCTGGTCCTAGGGCTGTATTCTCTACATCTGCTTTCCATCTTAACCCCCTCCTCCAGCCGTGAGCAATAGAACATGGCTTGCACTCTATGGGAGGGTGGGAGGGGAGGCTGGGGGCACCGCCTCCAAGGCGCATGTAACAGCTGATCCTTCCGCATTTTGCAGTGTGCCACAAGGAAGGCATCTTGGTGTAGGAGGACCCCTACCCCTTTGCAGTTTCCCACTGGAGAGACCAATCTGCTTCTTAACTTCCCCTTCCTAGGTTTAGGACAGCCTGTTCTTTGACACCAAGAAGCTGCCCAAGGTCACAGAGCTGAGACCTTGACCCAGCTCTCTCTGTTCTCGGTTCTCAAGTTATCCAGTTCCTCCTGTTTGACTCGGCTGGCAGGATCAGATCTAGACAGGACGCGGGAAGCAGGAGGATGACAGCGGGCCCAGTAGTGAGGGGCTGGGGAAGTTCAAGGAAGGCTTGGAGAATTCATGCCTGCTTCCATGATGGGTTTATAAGGGCAGGGAGAGCCTTCAGGACTCAGCCCTTCCACGAACTGGGCAATATAAAGATTCCTTAAGCTCTGGGGACATTGCCTGAGGCAGATCCCTGGAGGAAGAACCACTTCTCTCCCAGGGTGCTAGTGATTGCTGAGTCCAGCATGTTAGTTTTCAAAGACTAAGCCTAGATCTGGCTTGCTCTGCGCAGCGCTGAGGCCAAGTTGGCTTTTCTGGAGTGGAGTGATGCCCAGAGGGTGAGGCCCCCCAGGATGCTCCTCCGTCACCTCCCACAGTCCCATCTGATCCTGTCCTCAAGGACAGACATACCAACACGTCAGCTCTTCTCTGGAGTTCTTTAGGCAGGTGGCCACATCCCGCAGGACCCCAGGGAGAAGGCTCTCCACTTTTGCCAGGGGTCACTCTTATTGCTGCTGCCCCCTCAGAGATGGCTGCTTGGGTCAAGACTTTTCACCACCACCCTCACTACTCCTAGTAACTGAAATAGCTGATACATGGACAACGAACAGGGTGTTGTGATTATGAGCTCATTCGATTCTTTCCAAACTCCCCCATGATTTAGATACTATTATGATTCCCATATTGTAGTGGAAGACACAGAGGGTGGGAAAAGGTGAGTGACCTGCACAAGGTCAACCAGTTAGAAGGTGGCAGCCGCAGGGCTCGGATGCTGCACTCTGCCCTCCTCCTACCCTCCCCATTACGCTGTCCCTGGCCCCCTGACCCCCACGGTGGGTCTGGGGACACCAGTGTTCTCTGTCATCCTGGTCCAGGCTGTGAAAGCAGGTGACATTTCCCCCTCCCCTATCTCCTCTAGGGAGCCCAAGACTCCAGACGCGGGGACTGCCCGGAAGAGATGAGTCGGGCCGATGTTGTCCATGACTCCTCTGCTGCCTGGAGCCCCCGCTGCCTTGCATAGCCATCACAGAGATGATAAACTGAGGAGCAGGGGATGGGCTCAGAGCTGTTACCCTCTGCGAGTGGAAAACGAAAGGGAGGGAAAGTGTGACTTAGAAATACTTACAAATCCCTTGGTTTTTGGGATCCAAGCTATTCTCTGTTCTCCATGCCTCCTCTTTGTCCCTCATCTCCACCCTGAGAGAACGTCAGCTGCAGAGTGAGCTCCCTCCCAGGGGTGTGGGGAGAGCTGTGTTCTGAGTTTTCCTGTGGTCCTGAGTGAAATCACAGCCCCTCTCTGCTTGGCACTGGAGGATCTCCAGGTCTAACATCCAGGGATTTGGTGATGCCATCACTTTAAACCTCAGCATAACCCACTACCACTGGCAGCAAATGGTATATGGTGTTTCTTTGACAAAGACTGATGTGGCATTTCAATGTGCCAGGTGCCATTCTAAGCATGTTGGTGATATCAGTTCATGGAATCCTCTGACAATTCCCTGGGTTAGGTTCCACTGTCACCCCGATTTTACAGTGAGGGAGGCACTGAGGTCATATAGCTAATAGAGGGCAGAGCCTGAAGGAGGCCCAGGCATCTGGCACCAGGGTCCATTTTTTTTAACCACCCTAGCTCGGGGGTCAGGGGCTGCCTGTCTGCCAGCCGTGCCCATGACTCCTCCATCACTCGCTAGTGCTGCAGCCTGGCCTTTCGCTCTGGGACAGAGGAGTCCCCCTGCTCCTTGAGCACCCAGTGCCCATTCCAATCACTTTTGATTTCCCATCTGGCCTTAGGTAGCCTGTGCACCCTGTAGGGGCAAATTAACCAGGGATAACACGGGTAGCAGCTCCCAAACAAAGCCATGTTGACAAAGTCCCCTCCCCTGCAGTCCCCTGAGCCGGTGCACTGAGGGGTGTGAAGCGTTTTGTAGGTTATCATGCAAACACACAGGCATCCCGGATACACGCGAGCCCAGCCTGAGCCTTCATGGCCCGTAGCCTTGCCGGGCCACCACACTCTGCTGCTGAGGAGAGCTCTCAAGTGTGCTGTCATCAGGGACTGTGAAGCACTAAACATGTGAGATGCTTGTATCCAAACAAGCAAGAGGGATTCAGTGGGGCCAGTGGGGCAGACTGAGTTCCAAACACTGACGTCGACAACTAGGAGGGGAGGCTGAGGCATGGCCAGGGGCGGGTGTGGGGATCCTGTCCCCCTCCTCTAAGCCACCCCTCCCTGCCTTCCTGCCCTTTTCTCTTCCTCTTCTTCCCCTTTCCCTTTCCCTCTGACAAGAAGGAGCATCAGTCTGATTCAGCGCCTGAGACCAGGGGACCCTGCTGCCATCTGCAGAGGGGAAAATGAGCCTCATCGACCCAAATAAATAAAATAAGGACACACAGGGGGAGAGGCTGCTACAAAGAAAAACAAGGCGTGGGTTTCGGAGGTTGTTGCAGGGAAGCATTGGGGTCAGGAGGCACAGAGGCCCCTATGTTAGCTTACTCCAAGCCTCAGATGGGACTGGTGGCCTCTTCCTCCACCACGGTCAAATGCAAGCCTAAGAGGGGGCCTGTAAATAGAGAGAAGCAGATGACAGACGTCACCACATATTAAAATGCAAGCGACCGGAGTGGGCTCCTGCCGACTCTGCAGTGCGCCTTGGAGATGGCTGCTAGACCCGGTTGGATTCGATGCACGGGCAGCCCATCCTCCTGTCACCCAGCTATTTATTTATTCAAAACAAACACATGCTCAAACTCTCTTTTTATTCTAGGTGAACAAAGCAAACACACTCTGCGGGCGGAACACCCCCCTCCCACCTCCCCCAACTCAATGTGTTTTCATTAATATAAATTGTTTGCAGTAGGCAAATTAATTCTAGAAATGGTTCTTAGACACGGCAAATGGTTCTTGTAAAGGAAATGATGCAGGAGAGCTCTCTGCGTCTTCGTATGCACCAGGGATCTTAGGTAAATATAATAATGTTGATAATGATAATCGATGCTTAATACAATGGCCAGGCTTAACAACCTGCAGCATTAAGAACTAACCAGAGTGACTGAATCCAGGTTGTGAGTTGCAAAGAGCCCCTGGGATTGGGCAAAGAACATGAGGTACGGAAAGCTTTCAAACGGGGAATTTCTTAGTGTACCTTAAAACTTGTCATTCTGGAAGGTTTTTCAGTTTAAAAACACTTTCTTGCTCCTTTGAGTTTGACATCAATGAGGTGTGGTAGGAAGGTGGACAGGCATAGATAGCCCCGTGGTACAGGAGAAAAAGTGAGGCCCTAAGAGGTTAAGTGATTACCCAGCTGCTAATGAACAGAGCTTGGGTTGAAATTCAGATGACCTTGTTTCAAATCTTCTATTCCCTCCATCACATCAGAGCTCCTAAACTTCAGGGTTTGGGGTCTCACTAGGTATTTTTTGCCTTATCCAAATACTATCTGCATTGTTATTTATTTAATATGTTTTTCAAAATCTACCTTAAATCACCAAACTTTTTTGGCTGTCCTCACCTGCAGCAATGATATCCACGAACCCATGGGCTTGAGAGGCTAGCTCACTTTTTTTAAAAATGAAGATTTAATGCATTATGTTATTTGATTTTTTAAAAGATGGTCTTGCTCTGTTGCCCAGGCTGGAATGCAGTGGTGTGATCAAGACTCACTGCAGCCTTGACTTCCTGGGCTCAAACAATCCTCCCACCTCAGCCTCCCGAGTAGCTAGGACTACAGATGTGTGCCACTATGCCTGGCTTAAATACATAATTAAAAAAAAAAAAAACAACTTGTCCATGCACCACCTAGAATTGCCTGGCACACCATGAGGGATGCATGCCACATTTTAGGACACACTGGTCTGCACCAGAAAGCAGCAGCCAGACACCTCTAAGTTATTTTTGTCATTACTGACTGCCCCATGCCCAGTGCCTGCCAGAACTGCCTGTTCCTCCCACACCATCCTTCCAGGGGTCTGCAATACATTCCTGCTCAGAGCCAGATCCCTGCTGTCATCTCGAGATGGAGCACGGGACTGATGCCAGAATATTACCTGAGTTCTGGATGGGGTCTGGGGACCAGGACTAAAGAACTGCAGCAGAAAGGACTGCTGGTCAGGCTCTGCTGGGACCCACTGTGCAGTGGGGTGTGTCCCAGGGTGATGGCTAGGAAGGGGTCATCAGCCACAGAGACCCTCAAATGCAGACTGAGAATGGGATGATCACAAGGAAGTATTGTCAATTTTGTAAGCAGTGACAATAATCATGCAGTTATATCGGAAAATGGGCATATTGCTCCTAAAGATTCGTACTGAGTTCATGTAGGAGAGAAATCAGAGGCCTAGGATTCACTTTAAACACTTCAGCACAAAACAGGGGGAGTGATGAAGCTGGTGTAGACACATCTTGATAGTTGTGAAATATGAGTGATGGGTATATGAGGTTCATTGTTCTACACAATTTGAAATAATTTGTAATAATTATTTTGCGAATGGAAATCAATGATCCTAGTTCAGCTAGTGTAGAAGAGGGGGTATTTAGAACTTTTAAAAATTCATTTATGTATTTATTCATACAGAGAGCAGCACAGTTAGGAAGTGGCAGGGTGAGGGGGGTAATATGGGGTCTCTGGGGTGAGGAGCAGGTTCCAACACCCCCATAACCCAGTGGGCACCCTAGCACCCCCAAAGTTTGCCTTCTGCTTCTTGGTCTGGCCGTGTTTCTCACTTAGCCCCCGCATCCCGTCCTGAGCGCCTGCCTCTGTAATGAGGAGTGATGTATAATTGATGAAAGCACAATGTGATATAGTCACAGAAACCTCGTCTGCTAGGAGACATCTGTTCAGCACATAGAATCCACTCAGCTACTGTCACAATGCATTTACTGTATTGTATCAGAGCTGCAGGAATCTGCCAGTGCTATGCGAGCCGCGATCTGTAATATTCTCTGTCTGGGGACATGGAGAAGTAGGAACCAGTGCTTCTGCCTCAGAGATTTATGCACCTGGGCGGCATTCTCTGCATCTCCCTCACTTTGCATTCCTTCAGAGTCCTCTTCATAAATTATCCCCACGCTCCAATGGGGTTTTAACGGGCTCAGGTGCCAGCATCTACATCCCTCTTTCCCATGCTTCTGTCACAGATGCCCCAGGGTCCCCGTGCACTGCCCATTCTGGAACGAGGGAGGAGCGCTTGCCAGGGATGCAGCTTCAGGGATCCCTTCTTTGCTTGGGACTCTCTGTCCCCAGGTGCATCCCGGCCCCTCACCAGGTCAGCCCAGGCTCTACAGGCATGTGGGGTTCTGTGCTTGGTGCCAAGTGGGTTTCCTGCAAGTTCTAAACAAAGGGAGGCAGGGCTGGGAAAAGGGGGCATCTTGAAAGGACCACAGGCCTTGGCAGGGACACCCTGGGCCAGGTTGGGTGACAGGCCCCTGATCTGAGTCAATCATGTCTATGGGGAGGAGGGTGAGGAGCAGGAGAATCCTGGGGCTAGGGTGGAAAGCTGTGCTCATCAGGTAGGGCAGGGGCCCTAGGACACTTGTCAGTGGGGCCCGCAGTAGGCAGAGTCTGGATTCTCCACGGCTCTGGGATCCTGGTTTTGTCATCTTACACCCCTCTGCTCATCCTAGCCCATCATCCCTCCACTCTGTAACTCACAGTGCACCTCCTCCTGGAGGCCGGCTTGGCAAGGACTGCCTAGGAGCTTGGATGGAGCCATTGCAGTGTCGCCAGTCTGCCTCGCATTGAGCTCACACTGTCTTCACTCAGAGTCTTAAGCATTCTCCATATCTGTGTCCGTGTGTGTGTGTGTGTATGTGTGCATGCATGTCCAGGCTCTTCCATTTGCCTGGAAGTCCCCTGAGGGCTGGCTCTGTTTCTTTTCTTTCTTTGGGGTCTCCTGTGGGGTCTGACACAGGGCTGCAAAGGCCCCACAACCCCTGATATCTAATGTGAAGACCTCTCACTCTGGAAGCTGAGGCAGTGCTAGGCTCACCGATGGTCCATAGTCATTGTATTGAGCTAATAGTTACACACCCTTCGTTACATGCCGGGCAATGTTCTAAGTGATTTACACATATTCAATAACATAATCCCTTAAATAACCCATGCAGTAGGTACCATCATTGGCCTCATTTTTCAGATGGGGGAAAGCTGAGGCATACAGAGGTGATTCCATGCTGCAAGGTCACCCAGCCCATACATGATGGGTGCAGACTTGGCACCCGGGCAGTCTGCTTCCAGAGACCAGGCTCCGTGCTGCCGCACTGAACGCTGCCCCAGTGGGGCTCAGGAGGAAGGGCTTTGACCTCAGGCAGCATGGGGTGTGAACCCCAACACCGCTGCCATGTGTAAGTCACCTCCCCTAGGCTCGGTATCCTCTCCCACAAAAGGGGCTAATGATACTTACCCCAGAGGGTGGCTGTGAAGATTAAGCAAAAGACATCTCAAGCATCTGGCATAGTTCCTGGCACTTAAGCGGCACTAAACAAGAGGCTGTCCCTGTTCCTCACTACTGAAGAAAGGGCGCAGTGAGGGGCATAGGCCCAGCTCCTCCATCCCCTGGGCCCATGTGTCCTGCCCTGGGCCCACGTGTCCTGCCCTCAGCGGTGCCCACACACAGCGATGCTTCAGGGTCACAGACTCACAGGCTCAGTGCAGAAGAAAATGGATGTCTTCTGCCCTGCAGCACAATCTCTGCTTTCTCCCCTGCTCCCGCCCGCCCTGACCTCTTGCAAAATGGCAGATTCCCCAAAGCAGCCACAGAGCTGCCTCTCCATGCACCTCGCTGGGGCCTGGGGGCCTGGGTCACTCAGGTGGTACCTCAGGGCTGCTGTGCGGCCTCCCTCATTAAAGCCTAACAAATGAAATGTGAGAACCAAAGCTGCTCCCATGTCACCTGGAAAGAAAAGATGACAGGCTGCCTGTCTGCCACCGGGGCCTGTGTACAGGGTTCTACAAACCCCAGGCCCAGAGGCTGGGACAGCACTGCAACTTCATTTATCAGGAAAGACTGGGCTGGGCAGGGCTTGGGGCCCTGGCACAAGCCAAGGAACAGAGCCACCTGTTTCTGCCTGGCACAGGGATGTGGTGCTCCCTCTTTCCTTGAACCATAGTATTGAACTCACTGCATTTCTTGTTTTTTTTTTTTGAGATGGAGTCTCGCTGTGTTGCCCAGGCTAGAGTGCAGTGGCGTGATCTCGGCTCACTGCAAGCTCTGCCTCCTGGGTTCATGCCATTCTCCTGCCTCAGCTTCCCAAGTAGCTGGGACTACAGGCGCCCGCCACCACACCTGGCTAATTTTTTTTGTATTTTTAGTAGAGATGGTGTTTCACCGTGTTAGCCAGGATGGTCTTGATCTCCTGACCTCGTGATCCGCCCGCCTCGGCCTTCCAAAGTGCTGGGATTACAGGCGTGAGCCACCACACTGGGCTGAACTCACTGCATTTCTAAGTTGCCCTTCTAAAAGGGAGTGGGGTCTCACCTGGCATGGTTATCTAGGGAAGTAAACACCAGCCTTTCTCAGTCTTGACAAAGGACAGAAAGAGGAAAGAGGGGCACTCAATATAAACCTCAAGGAATTCCAAGGGAGGTGCACAGATATTGGGTCCTGGATCAGGCTCCATTTCAGAGAGAGTTTATCCTAGAAAAAAGTCTCCTGTTGTTTCTCGGTGGGGGTACTTTGACATTTTGGGGAGGCACATACCTGTGGGTCTATCCTAGGCAAAGAAGGACATTTAGTATCCTTGGGTTTTGTGCATGAAATGCCAGTAGATCCCTCAGTCACTCTGACACCCAAGTATTCTCCCCTCTTGCGTTTTCAAACACCCTTGAGAAGATGACACTGCCCCAGGTGAGAAGCTCATCAGATCCGCTGATGCTCTCAGCAATGCACGCACACCTGTGTGAATCTCCCTTCCTAAAACTCCAGGAACAGTCAGGTCTGCCCTCTGGGTGTCAGCTTCTGTGAATTTGGAGATGGTGTTCTGGCTCTGACATCTGTGTTCTGGGTGTCCCCAGCGGGCTGGGTTAGACCACCTCCACCTGACATCCCGCAGACCTGCAGCAGCCCCTGCTCCTCCTCTGGCTTTGGCTATCTGGTCTTCTCTCCATGGCCAGGCTACTCAGGCTCCTCGCTGGTGTGGGGCAGCCTCATTTCCCTACTGTGACTCTCATCTTTAGTCCTATGTGGTTGGAGCCTAAGGAAGACAGGAGGCCAGGGAGGGATGAAAGATGTGTTCCTCCCGCCTACCCCACCCTGCCCCATAGAGACTTTATTATTCACTTCTCCTGTCATCCTTTGCCCTTTGGCAGTTTCTGTGGTGGGATTTTCATTCCTCATTGTTACCTCTGTCAAGAAGAGACTCCTCAATAGTTCACCATTGCTGTTCTCTAACTGTTCTGTTTTGCATTTCTATGGTGGGTTGGTGGGTTTCCTCCTTCCTGATATAATGATTACTCTGTCTTCCTCTTACACACACACACACACACACACACACACACACACACACACCCTTTGATATTTCCTTAAGACACTTCTCTGAAGAGATGAGGGTGAGGGAAGGCTACAGAAGCACTTTAATGAGGAAGGCTTTCTTCATAGCAGAGGGGGAGGGTTGGAAAGTCAGTCATTAGAATAGGGATCAAGAAAGTCAGTGGAGCCACTGTCTCTGGGGGGCTTTTAAAAAATGTCTACTTTTTCCTGATTAAAATATAATACCAATTTGTTGTAAGAAATTTGGAAAATACAGAAAAACCAAAGTAAGACAATAAAAATGACCTGCAACCCCACCAACAAGAGATAGACTTGGTATATTTCCTTTTAGTCTTTTTTTGGAAGGGTGGTGATCAGGTTGCATATGCAGTTTTATATGCTTTTTTCATTTTATATTCCAATGAGGGCTTTTATTTTGCATCCTCAAATCATCTTCAAAAACATCATTTTAAGGACTACATAGCATTCCCCTCTGTGGATAGGCTGTGATAAAAATGGCAGGGATAACAGAACAGGAAGGTGCCAGGGCCAGCCCCGCCCAATTTCCGTTGAAATCTGAGGCAGAGGATGAGCGCCTCTCCCTGGTGATGCATTTCAGTAACTTACATCACAGTCAGGAAGAGTTTATCAATGTCGTCCAGCTCTATCTCCACCTTTGTGTGGGTCACCCTGAGTTGGATTTTTGTGAGCTCCATGTATGGCTAAAAAAAAAAAAGTGACCTTTCAGGTTCTCATTCCTTTGCAACCAACATAAGACTGTCTTCCTTCAACAAACCTCCCAAAGTAGAGGGATAGGAGGCAGGTGTGGAAATATGCAGATAGAAGTGGTGAAGGAACAAAATGTCATGTCTTAAGCTCCAAGACAAAATCGTGTGGGAGCAGGAAATGTATTAATAAATTCTTTTTTGTTCTCTATTGTCCATGATGAATGACCACATTCAGCATCAATAACTGCAAACATTCCTGGGAAAGAGATACACATGCAAGCCCATCGCTCCTGCAGAAAGCAGTGGGTTGAATTCAATTTTGAGTCTGAAGGCAAATTTCACAGCCCTAAACAAAATTATCTGTGAGAGCTGCCACAACCACACATGTAATAAAAGCAAGACCATTGTGGTTAAAGTGGGAGAATGACTCCCCAGAGTCATAAAAGATCGCAAGGCACTGGATGGTGGAGAATTGCTACTCTTAAGTCCAGATCTTTTGAAACCACAAGACTCTGTTCTTACTGGGATTTCTACCAGGAAACACAACCTCCCTGGGAGTTCAGAGCATTTTCTGATCAGCCAGAACATGCCATTCTTCTCAGGAAAAAAAAAAAAATCTCAGTAGGACATGCCAAAAGGGGTAGACACATATGTGTCCGGTTGGGGAGGAGAGAGAGAGAACAGGGGAGCCCATTGCTAATGGCAATCACATATTTCTATGTTTGGGTGAAATTCAACCAGAGAGGACATTTTGGAAACAGATGCAAGATGATGGATAATCAGCATGTCCCTCATTTACTGCTCATGGAACCTGCATTACTATGTTCACAGAAAGCAATG
The DNA here is from genome assembly GCF_029281585.2 of Gorilla gorilla gorilla. Lineage (NCBI taxonomy): Eukaryota > Metazoa > Chordata > Mammalia > Primates > Hominidae > Gorilla > Gorilla gorilla. Next base: position 125,539,289 of record NC_073233.2, read on the forward strand.
GAAGCACCTATTCTAGGGGAAAAGAAGATGAGGTGTGGGAGGTGAAGACAGGGATACAGGGAAAAAGTAGTGAAAAGGAGCAATGCAGGTATTTTGTTCAAAAATCTAGTCTTTGTGAACAAATATCAGTCAAGGCTGATGCATGTGTAATTAATGCATAAAAGGGAAACTCCTTTTAATTGTTTTCATTGTTTTGAATGCAGAGGCAAACCTGGACACCCAGTCTCTTATATAAAGGTTTCATAGGAAAAAAAGAGGAGGAAACCTAGTAGCTAGCTTTGGGATCAACTAGTTTGGCATTTACAGTTTGTCCGTTCCTGAATTTGTCCCTGCGGTGGGCTTTCTTTTCCCTTGGCATAGAACAGTGACTGTGATGAGCAGTCCCATAAAGCACAATATAAATTTTTATTATTATTGGATGGTGCTGCGGCTGGAACAGCACCGTTCTGCATGGAGGTTTTCCGACATATGATAATTACATTCTGTAGGTTTGCAAATAATGACATAACCCAGTCACCTTACTGTGGGTATGATTTATTACAAATAACAAAATGTTATTATATGGAAATTAGTTTCCACACAACAGCTGACTAGAGGGGAGCACTCGAGAGCCACTTTAATCACTAAGACAGGAACTGGTGGCATTTCAGGACCGGGGACAGCGCCAGAATGGCCTCAGCCACCTTACTTGCTAGAAACACCTCTGCAAGAAGCAAACTGGGGGGCAGGTGTGTGGGAGCAGGGCCATGAGCAGCTAAGACTCAACCTGAGTTAGAGACCGAGGTCCTTGCCAGCCTGCAAGAAGGAGGACCTAGGAATTATTTCTTTTGTCTTTTTCGAGACGGAGTCTCACTCTCTCACCCAGGCTGGAGTGCAATGGCACGATCTCAGCTCACTGCAACCTCCACCCCCCAGGTTCAAGCAATTCTCCTACCTCAGCCTCCTGAGTAGCTGGAACTACAGGCGTGCATCACCACATCCAGCTATTTGTTGTTGTTGTTGTTTTTAGTAGAGATGGGGTTTCATCATGTTGGCCAGGCTGGTCTCCAACTCCTGACCTCAAGTGATCCACCTGCTTTGGCCTCCCAAAGTGCTGGGATTACAGGCGTGAACCACCACACCTGGCTAATTCTGATTTTTCATTTGGGTGCTGTCTTCTCCTGACCTCCTATTTTTGCCCCTTAATTCTCCTTCCCTAACTTGGAAAGAAAATTGTCAACTTCAGAATCATCCAGAACTCAAGTGCTTTTTTACACCTCTAGGAATATTGTCTTTACTTAAAGAAAAAAAGAAAAAAAAAGCAACCAAAGACATATTCAGCCTGGGCATACCGAACGTATAGAAATATGCCTGGCCCAAACCCTAGACACAGGCCAGTCCTGATACAATATATATATTAAAGAAGTAAATATTTATTGGTCATTTAATTGTTTAACATTTTCCTCCAACATGTGGATGGTCACAGCTTATAAAAGAAAGCAGAATATGAAACCTTCAAACATTCTCTCCAGCTCTCCTCCCTCCTTTCTCCTCCACTGTCCAAGAATAAGAGACTTGGAATGCCAGTCTAACAGATCTCCCTACCTTGGTCATTTCCTGAAATTTTCCAAGGGGATTACTTTTTGTTATAATGAATTTGTACAAGATAAAAATTAAAAAGATAGTAGTTTTCATAGAACCTTGATGTTTTCCCCTATTTTATGGAGTATAACTTATTACCCCACTTAACTAAAGAGCAGGAATTCATTCATTAACTTGCCCAAGGTTGAAGAGCAAAGGAAGCATTAGAACTCAGGTTTTTCTGACATCCCAATCCAAGCTACGCCCAGCTATACCATGGGCATCTAGGGTGACTTAGGAGATTGCAGCTGTCCAACATGCAGCCATGGAAGCTGGGTTGAAATTGGTCTGGGGTCTATTATGGCCCCCCATGCCCCACTGGGAATCTTCATCTTTGCCTTCATTCAGAGACTGATCTAACTGATCTCTTTTATTCCCCAAACATAAAGTCCAAACATGTCTTTGCTCTTGTCTGTATAATTTCAGGATTTGCGGTGGGTGGAGAAGGGGTTGAAGGAGGGGAAAAAGGGAGCAGGGAGGCAGTCTGTGTGGCAAGGAGGGGCAGCGCCAACTTTCCTGGGCACAAAGCGAGTTTGTCATGATCTCAAAATCAGGGCTAAATGGCTTTGGTTTAAACTGATTAGGAGCTCTGGGAGTTTTGAGAAGCATTCTGACTATCCCACTTTGGAGCAGGATTTTTGGTGGTATATTTTTTGGGGGTTGATGCCTAAAGTTTTGAAAGGATAAATGCACTAAAAATTTAAACATTGGGAAAGCAATCACTCAGTGACATTTAATAACACTAATGCAGCGGAATTACAGAATTATCACAGTAATACGGATCTCAACACCAGTTTCCTATCAATGATTAGAGAATTCCTGACCAATTAACAATGAAACATTCCGTTGCAGCTTGGGTTAAATTTCAGGGCAGTAGCTGCAAAACCAGAAATCTTTTCTTAGTACCTCACAGGTGAATTTCACCTCTTGTTCCTTGATTTCTCAGGATGACCCTGAGGAGGGGACACTGGATCCAGCCCTGTATTTTGGTTGCTAGCAGGGGAATGTGCAGCTGTTTCCTCTTCACTAGCCAGCCCTCTCAGCTACTGGATGGCCACATTTAGTTCTGGTCCATATACCTTCTTATTCACTGGGATACTTGTGACTGGAAGAGGATTTCCAAATGGCTTCTCCTAATCATAGTTTTCAGTGGCTCCTTATTACCCATTCTCATAGCATTATGGAATAGACACTTCGAAATCTTCTAATGTTGGACACTTTTCTTTTGAGTATGAAAGCCTTTCTCCAAATGAAATCACATATGAAACCCAGAATTGTAAATGGGTGAAAAGGTGATGTTTGGGATGGGTTCTGAGCCCTCTCTGCTCAGCAGCACCGTAGCCCCTCTCTATACCATGTGAACATATTCACTGAGTTCTTCCTTAGCCTTCTCTTCCTCAACACAAGACATCTGCCACCACTCTGTGCTTTCTTCATTAACATGGACTCCACTCCAGGATTCAACTCAGTAAGGGCTGCAGGACCCTGGTTCTGGTTAGACCAGAGGATGTCCAGCTGGGTCAGAAAATGGGCATACAGTGCACAGAGATGTATAAACACCACATCAATAGCGACGCACGCTTACTCACTCAGAGACAGACACTAAAGCCCAGTTTAGCATCTGGGACTCATCTGGCTGCCCTGACTCCAGGAGTGCACTGGGTAAGCGGTGCATTCCCAGAGGGAGGTGGAAGAGCACAGTGGAAGGTCTAGGGCCAGGCTCTGTATTTGAATGTGGGCTCTGCCAAAAAGTGTCATCTGGAGCAAATTCCTTCACTTCTCTGTGCCTCCCTTTCCTTTTGTGCAAACACTGGGGATAACAACCATAGAGCCCACATGGTAGAGGTATGGCGAGAAGGGAATGAGTCTTCATATATGTCATGTAAACACATGTAGAAAAGCTTCCGAAATGAAGGAAACATTCCGTAGGTGTTGGCTCTCTCTACTCCTGACTACCCTTACATCTTCCGTTGCCGGCGGGAGTTCCTGGGGGCGGACTGAGGCAGGTCTTCCTGTAGCACACAGGGAGGATCTTCATTGCCTTGCTCTCTGCAACACCTCCTTTCTCTGCCTGGGCCTGGCTGGCCAAGTGGTAACATCTTGCAGGCACGTGACCGCCTCTCACAGCTGAGCTGCGATGCATAAAGGGATTTACGGTTGTAGAGCCGAATCTCACTCTAGATCATGTCGGGGAGCAAATCCCCACTCTCGCCACAGCTGTGCACTAGCAGGCCCAGCCCACAGAGGGGAAATGCCAGCTTCCCTCTCCCTGGGGCTCCAGGTCCCAGGGGCCATTTGAGTCCATCTCTCCCCCCACACCACAGGATCCCCTTTGCTCCCTGCTCCATTTCCTCCCCACCAGAGGAGGGAGGAGGAGGTGGTCTGAGCCACCACATTAGGCAGTGACAATTAGGCCCATTCAGAGTGGAGTCATTTGCATGCAAGTCCTCACTAGGCAGAGAACACTCAACCTGTCATTATCTCTTGGCATTGCTGGTAGCCGTGCCACGTGGCTGTGGAGATGGCAGCTTCCTTTCTCTGGGTGTTTCCAGGCAGGGAGAAGGTGATTTATGAAGGGCCCAGAACCTTTCCTTCTGCCCTGGCTGGCCACTGGAGGAGGCCAGGAGGCCAGAGCTGGAGGAGAAGGAGGGGTAGGGAGGAAGCATAGGGATCCCACAGACCCAACTGTGCTTGGGCACTGGGAAGAGTCTTGGGAGGGCCCTGCAGGAGGACGGGAGGGAGGGCAGGAATCATCCGAGAGTAGTTCCCACCTCCTCAGCTGGATTTATCGAACAAGATTATCCCTTGAAAAGTATTAAAAGCCACCATTTTGCCGTACACCCACAGAGCAGCCTCTATGGCAGCTGCTCCCTCAAACGCACTCCAGCTGTTCCCAGCCCCCACCCGCACCAACTACTGCTCCTCTGTCCCCACCCCCATCTCTAGCTCCAAATAAACTACAGTGAGCTACAAACACTACCACGCCTTGTTGAGCTGGTTCAGCATTTCTGTCCTCAGAAACAGAGAGACAAAAAGACCCAGAGGCAACTCCTCAACCCTGGATCATGAACCCTTTGCGGGCCTATCACAAAACCAGGGTTTGAAGACCACCAGGGTGTGTTGAGGAGGGGACAAAAACTCTTCAGCAGGGAGACCGACCTTCACCTTCTGAGGTTGAGAGGGCCCAGTTGAGATGTCCAAGATCAGGACCAGCCTACATTTAATGAGAATAGGTGGTGTTAATTGTGGAAGCTCCAGAAACACTACGCCATCCAAAACACCGTCCTGTATTTGCCAGGATCTGAAATTCCACTATCCGTGTTTTATTCCTTTCACTTAAACCATGGATTCTGGTTTAAATGCAAATACCCCTGAGAGAGGCAACACTATAGAATGTGGTCAGTTATTTACCCCTTAATAAGAATGCATTTCTGCAGCCTTTTCTGAGAATAAGTGCTGATTATAAAGGAAGTGAACGAGAGAAACATGAGAATGTCACGCCCTTGAACACATGGGACCTGGCTTCTCCAGCAGGAGGGAAAATACAGGGTGAGGAATCTGCATTCGGGAGCCTGGCCTTCCTCATATTTTCCCCAGGGCTGGTTTTGATTCATTGGTTTCTGGGATAGAGCCATGTTGGGACCCGAGGGGTCTAGGCCAACTCAGCTGAGTATCATCTATCCTGGGTTTAGGTCTATTGTGACAGCAAGGCCCTGTGTCCAATCCCCAAATGGGGGCTGGAAGAATTACCTTTTACTCTCACTACATTCCCTGCTGCTGTAATGAGGCCATGAACCTGCAAAGCCCAAGCTTGTGTCTCTTGGCATTGCATGTCTCCCGACTCTGTCTCTGTTCCTACCTCAGAATCAGCAGCCTCAGCTGGGCATGGCCCAGAGGTGCTGCCTTCTCACGACCTCTAAAAACAGAAGTTTAATTTATCAAGTACGTTTGAGCACCTGCTTTGTGCTCCCAGATATGGGAGATGTCTGACTTGGTGCCAGCCAAGAATGCTCCCTTTGCTCCACGACAGGCCCTGGGCACACATGGCCTGGAGTGGCCAGTTGTCTTGGCATGAGTGTGTGTTTCTGCCCTCCAGCTGCCTGTGACTCCTGGCAGGCAGGGGGGTCCCTCTATTTATTTATTTAGAGACTGGGTCTCACTGTGTCACCCACGCTGCAGTGCAAAGGTGCAATCTCAGTTCACTGCAACCTCCGCCTCCTAGGTTCAAGCAATCCTCCCACCTCAGCCTCCGGAGTAGCTGGGACCACAGGCATGCACCACCATGCTCAGCTAATTTTTGTATTTTTGGTAGAGATGGAGTTTCACCATGTTGCCCAGGCTGGTCTTGAACTCCTAAGCTCAAGCTATCTGCCTGCCTCAGCCTCCCGAAGTGCTGGGATTATAGGTGAGAGCCACCGTACTAGGCCCAAGGGTCCCTCTCTTTCGACTCTGCAACACTCAGCACAAGGTGAGGTATACAGCAGGTGCCCAATATGTACTGTTGATTGGTTGCCAGCCCCTCCCGTTGAATCACTCACAGTCTAGTTGGGATGATAGGAGTTCACACACAAGTAACAATCAGAGGCAAGGTGGGGTGGCTCACACCTGTAAGCCCAGCACTTCGGGAAGCTGAGGCAGGTGGACCGTTTGAGCTCAGGAGTTCAAGACCAGTCTGGGCAACATGGCGAAACCCCGTCTCTACAAAAAAAAAAGTACAACCAGGTGTGGTGGCGTGAACCTGTAATCCCAGCCACTTGGGAGGCTGAGGTGGGAGAATCGTTTGAGCCCAGAGGGCAGAGGTTGCAGTGAGCCATGATTGCATCGCTGCACTTCAGCTCGAGGACAAAGTGAGACCCTGTCCCAACAAAACAAACAACAACAACAAAAAAACCCAAACCAATCAGAGACCAGTGCAAGGTCCCATATGAGGAACTGACACAGAGTCTCCCAACCTGGCTATGGTGGGAAATTAGAATCTGCCGGTTCCTGGCCTCGAAATTCTCAGTGTGCTGCAATCCTCATCCTAAAACTGGTAGTGACCTTGGTCCCAATTTTGCCCATCTATGGCCTTGCTATCCTGAATCAAATGGCAGCGGGCATGATTCCAAGGTAAGGAAACCCCACGTGTAAATCACATGGTGGTGAAGAGCTCTGGGTCAGGCTTATTTGGATCTTTGCTCCGTCATCTGCTGTGTGATTGTGGGCAAGTTAACCTCTCTAGGCCTCAGCTTCTTCATCTGTAAAATGGTGATAGTGAACTACCTATGCCAAAGTTTGCTGTGAAGATCAAATGAGACAGTGGATATAGGGCACTTAGCACAGTGCCTGACACACAGCAAACACTCAGTGAATAAATATTTGATATTATTATTTCCTAAAGCATAAGGCTAATGTCATAAAGGTAATATAGCAGAATTCATTCTGAAGGAAGATGTTTAAATTCAAAAAGGGGAGATCAATTCCTCTCTTCCAGTAAGGCCAATAGTGGAATCATTCTGGGTAATGAAGACTACTCTGAGAGTTACTAAGAGATGCCGAAATTTTGGATAAAAGCAGAAAGAAAAAGGGAAATTTCCTGAATGATCTTGAAGATCAAGATATTTGTATGAGGGTCAAATACTATCACTACCACCAGCAGCTTGAATTCATTGAGCAGCTACCGTGTGCCAGGAACTGGGCCAGATATCTTATTTGTAATCACTAAAATGACACCTCAAGGAAGGCATTATTGGCTCCATTTAATTGATGGGAGCTCAGCTGGGCAGATGACTTGGCCAGGGCCCTGTGGCTGGGCACTGGCAGATCTGATATTCAAACCCCAGCCTGTCTGACTCAAAGTGGTCTTTCTCCCAAGCAGATTGCCTCTTGCACCCAGATATTCTGGAGCCTGAGCTCATTACCGATAATGCAGGCATCTCATTCATCTTCATGAGCCCTAGCACACTTGCACGGCATCTGACCCATGGCAGGTGTTCTGTATATGCTCACTGAATTGAGCATTTGGTGGCATTCGTTTATTTGATGGACCAGGGGGTAGAGAGGTGCCATTTATGAGAAGTGGCCCAACACGGCTGCCGCACCCAGACCTTTGTCACTGAGAAAGGGTGAGCATGTTTTCTGAGATGATTGCCATGAATTTGACCTCTTACTGCTTTTGGCAGCTGCACAGAGATCTCCCTCCCTCCCAGCGCCTGCCCCTCCCTCCCTCTCCACCGAGGCCTGTGTTAAATTGCAACAAACAACAGAGGCCCCACCTTGGTGGGCCCTGCTCATAAATAATGAACTGGCACGAGGCTCCATTCTTTTGAAGGAATTCTCTCTCGGCCGGCGGAGCTGTGTGGCAAGGCAGCCAGCTCATCATTGCTGTTGTTTATTTATTCATGCTCAGATGGGGTGGGCCAAGCCCGTTTGTTCACAGGCATCTTTCCCCTCGTTGAATCTTGCTCTCTGCCTGCCTTTCCTACTAGTTCTAGCTTCTCTGTGAGGGCTCCCGTGGCAGATGAGATGGGAAACCAAGTGGCTTGATTGTCCCAGGAGCCCGGGATGAGGGAGCCAGAGACTAGAAATGGAAAAAGATCTCTCCCATGCCGCTCTGTCTGCCCGTGGCTCCTTGGCAACGGGGCCTGTCTGGGATCCAGGGCTCCCTGCCATGGGGATGTGAGACAGGTGCTCTGGGGATGGCCACTGCCTGGCCTGTGGCACACAGGCTGTCTGCTGGCTGTGGGTTTCGGGAGGAACCTGACCAGAGGGGCTTTTCTTGATGGAGCCCATGGCAGCCAAAGAATAATATGGTTCTTTTTTCTACCCTGCGTCTCCCTGCTCCCTGGTCTGGTTCTGTCTCCCAGGCTGGAGTGCAGTGGCACAATCATAGCTCACTGCAGCCTCAAACACCTGGGCTCAAGCAATCCTCCCACCTCATTCTCTGGAGTAGCTGAGACTACAGATGCAAGCCACCATGCCCAGCTGCTCCTGGGTTTTAGATCAGCACCACTCTTCTCCTTGATTCTCCCCATTACCCCCACCCCAAAGCACGGCTGGTCTGACAAACATTTCCCAGAGTCACCGATGAGACTGGAAAGATGGGGTTGACCATGCCCGCACCTCCTGAGCTTGGCTCCAGCCTCCCCATCCTAAAATCAATCCTCTACCCCAAGCTCTGGGAGCCGCCCTCTGCCGCAAGCACAGAGCCCTCTCCCCACGCACAGAGTCACACACAAACCCAGCACAGCCCAGAATGCAAAGACAGACAGAATGGAAAGCGCTTAAGTGGAGGCCTTTGGCCAACTTTCATTTACTCTGCCACCTGGCTTCTTTTAGTCCTGGGCACGTGGAGTCTGTCGTTGTCGGACTAGATTTCTCCATTTAGGTCAGGGGAGCCTGTGATGGGAGGAAGAGGTGTCTGAGGCGGGGTGGGTGGATGAACCAGTGACAGGGAGGTTCAGGGTGAAGGGAAGAGGCAAGAACATGGGGAAAGGGATTCTGACTTGAGTTTATGCTGTCTGGGTGAACACCTCCTGCCCCAGGGGAGTTGTAGAGAACTCGCTGGAGCCAGGTGACCTGGACTTGAAACCTGGCTTGGGATATTTACAGCCATGCCATTTTGGGTGTGGGGGTGTGGGTGGGCAGAGTCACTTAATCTCCCTGAGCCTCAATTTCCTTATCTGTCAACGGAGGCCAACCCTAACCCCCTGGATGGGTTGGAGATGGGGTGTACACCACCTAGTCCAGGGCCTGGAAGTGCTGAAAACACAGCAACAGTGTCATTATTGTCCTTTCCACTGTCTACTATCAGGCTTCCATTCTGTATAATAACAGCGGGCATGGGGCAGGGGGCTGAGCTTCACTTTTGGGTATGTGGGAAATTATTCTTGCAGTGGTCCCAGGAGACCCCATAGAGCCGTGGCGACTCCTCTGCTGAGTTCTCAGGTGAGCTATGGGTTGAGGGCTCCCACTCTTACAGGGTTCTTTCTTTCCCTCCTGAGATTTCCCTGTAAGTAATATTTTCCCCCTGAGGACCAGACAGAAAATTAGGGATTAGGAATACATTCTCTTCCTTCCATGGCTTCCATGGCCCTGGAGAAATTTACCTTCACTGCCCCACTGGAGAAGTTCTCACGGCCTCAGTGTAAACTCCCCCGCTGTGAGAGTGCATAGCTGTGCAAACTTCCTGCTCCGCTTGTGAATAGCTCTGAGGGTTAAAACACTTTGATCGATGAGTTAAACCCCACTTCTTTCACTTTCACCCACTGATTGTAGTTATACCCTTAAATAAATGCACTCTGTTTTTCATACAATGCTACTTCAAGTATTTGAGGTAGTTATAAAACTCTCCAGAATATTCTCTCTTCTCTTAGATACATCCATTTTTCAAAAAGGCATCCTTCATTTGACATGGGTTCCATCCGTCCTTCCACCCCGGCACCCAGACTCTGCCCTGGTTCCACGGATGATCAGTAAGTCAGAGGCCCCCACTTCTCTCTTGGGCAGGAGATTTCAGGGATCCCAATTACCTCTATTGCACCGCAAATCTTGCAAATGTTAGCCCATCCCTGCATCTTGAGGAGGCAAATTTGGATTCTGATGCTGATGTCTGTTTTCTTCAAAAAATTCCTTGGCTTTCTGTGGATGGTGCCTGTTCAGTAGGCCACAGAAGGAGGGTGACATTTGGGTAGGAAACTAGACAAGGGAGAGTGTTGACTGGTTGAGTCAGCCAATACTTAGCCAGGCAGAGTGCTAAGCAGTGAGAATGAGGAACTGACAAAATCACAGCCCTGCCCTTGGGAGACTCACCATCTACTGGGACCAGACAGTGTTCTGGGCACTAGCAAAATGCCCAGCAGAGAAGGTCTCCTTCGTAAAGAGGCACAGCAGCTGGGGGAGGGCAGCAGGGCAGGGGACTGACTCTCTTCCGGGACCTGCATGTGGCTGTCCTTGACCCCAGCGGTGGCAAGTCCCTGTGGCCTTGTCTCCTGACACCAACACGGCCTCTTCGTGCCCTGTGGCTGAGTCTATCCACCTTGGAGATTGGGCTGGACATGCTTGACAGGAAGCGGGAGGAGACAGGCAAATGGGGTAGCAGCTCACCGACCTAGAGTGGGAGGTCAGGCTTGCCAGTCTCAGAGAAAAGTACTATGTGTAGGTCTAGTGTTCTGGCCTGGGTTTCTGCCACTGACACCCCTAACAGATGCTGCCCACCAGGGAGCCACCATCCACAGCAGAGACTGCCATGCACTGTTGTATCAGCCAGGGGCTCAGCAGGGGACAGAATTCAACTCAGATGGTTCAAAAGCAGAGCTTTGGTGAAGGGACTAGCTACAGAGGTGCAGGCAGGGCTGTGGAGGCACCCAGAGACCAGTAGCCAGTCGCAGGTGGATCCACAGCTCCCCAGTGAAGGCTGAGGCAGGGGCCTACGCATCAGGTGGAAGGGCCTGGCTCTCAGAGAGCAGCCCCCACACCTTATTTGTGCTGAGACTTTGAGTCACACCAGACCTTAGCAGTACAGATGGTGAGGGCAGGACCCCACAACAGGAGGGCAGCATAGGAACCAGAGGGGCCTTTTCCCAGTGCCACGGGGATGGATGAGTTTCCCTGCACTCAGTAGCCCTTTTGGTTAGGGAGAATCAAGCGTCCTTGTCAATAGGGAAAAAGAGTCTTAATAAAGAGCGTGAACCTCACAAGAGCATGTATGCATGAAATCCCACCAAAGTGTTTAAATTGGAAGATGGTTTAAATTGTCTTTCTTTACGTGATGAGCTTGAGACCTCCTCTCTCCACCTGCATCAGAGGGAATGGGGGCTAAAAGATGTTTCATCTACATTGTAGTGGGTAAATTCTGACCCACGACATGTGTCTTGAGACCCATTGTGTAAGGACACTGGGCCAAGCACTGTGGAGACAGCAGGATGACAGCACCTAGCGGGGAAATCTACGGGGGATATAGAGATGAACAAATGTAAAGTGTAGCAGCAATACAACTGCAGAATAGAACAATTGCACAATGGAGAGATGGTGCCAGTACTTAATGATCTGATATGGTGAACACAGCCTTGCAAATAAATGTAACTTTTATTGAATAATTTTTTCTGATCATAAAAATGAAGCATGCTTATTAAAAATGGAAACGTATTGAAAATTATAAAAGAAAGAATTGAAACCCACAATCCAACCCTCTCTATTAACATTTTGGTGTCTTTTCTTAATACCATTTTCTCTTTTTATATGTGTATATATAAACACACACACATTTAATATGGTTGAGACTATCTTGTACATGGTTATATTTCCTGCTTACTTCACTTAACATTATACGAGAACATTTTAACATCTTTGAGCATTCTTCATAAACCAGCATGTAGGATGCCCATGAGATAGTCCATTGTGTGGATGTACTGAAATGTATTTAAATAATTCCCCATTGTTGGGTATTTTGACTATGTCTGATTTTTTCACTAGCATAAGTCTTCATCTGTATTTCTGATTATTTTCTTAGGATACATTCATAGAAATAAAGTTATCAGGTCTACAGGAAATAATATTCTTAAGGCTCTTTGTTGACACACATCACCATAAATCGGTACCACTCTTTACTATCACCAGCAGTGTACCGAAGTGTCCTTCTCACCTTTGCTGACATTGAGCATTATGCATTTTAAAATATCTGCCAAATTGGCCAGGCGTGGTGGCTTACACTTGTAATCCCAGCACTTGGGAGGCTGAGGTGGGCGGATCACTTGAGGTCAGGAGTTTGACACCAGCCTGGCCAACATGGTGAAACCCCATCTCTGCAAAAAAAAACAAAAACAAAAACAAAAATTGTCTGGGCATGGTGGTGTGTGCCTGTAATCCCAGCTACTTGTGAGGCTAAGGCAGGACAATCGCTTGAACCTAGGAGGCAGATGTTGCAGTGACCCGAGATCGTGCCACTGCACTCCAGGCTGGGCGACAGAGCCAGACCCTATCTCAATTTAAAAAAAAAAAAAGTGCCAAATTGAAAGAGCAAAAATAGCAGCCTGCTTTAATTTGCATTTTTGATTACTAGAGATGTTGATTTTCTTTTCTTTCTTTCTTTCTTTTTTTTTTTTTTTTTTTTGAGACAGGGTCTCACTTTGTTACCCAGGCTGGAGTGCAGATGTGTGATCACAGCTCACTGCAGACTTGACCTCCTGGGCTCATGCAATTCTCCCCTCTCACCCTTCTAAGTAGTTGGGACCACAGGCGTGCACCACCAGACCTGGCTAATTAAAAAAACATTGTAGAGACCAGGTCTCCCTGTGTTGCCCAGGCTGGTCTCAAGCTCCTGGGCTCAAGCAGTCCTCTTGCGTCGGCCTCCCAAAGTGCTGAGATTATAGGCATGAGCCACCGTGCCCAACCATGCTGATTTTTTCCTCTATATTCTTATCAACTCTTTTTATTTGTTCTGCGAATTCTCTGTCATGTTCCTTGCCCATTTTTGTTTTGGGTGTTAGTATTTTCTTAATGATCTAGAAGAACATTATATTTTAAGGATTTTTATTTTTATCTATTGCCATATTTGTTTCAAATGATTTTTTTCTTGGTTTGTAGTTTGCCTTTTAGCTTTAAATGCAGTGTTTGTTTGATAGTATAGAGTGGTGAATGGAGTGTGGAACAGTCTGGAAGACTGGCTTTGCACTCTGGCCTTCTCCCATGGCCATCATGGTAGAAACCGAGAGGGTCTGCAGAACTGGCCTTACCCCTGTGCTCCTCAGAACCCACATTGATGTTTCACAAGGACTGCTGAGGCTGTCCCAGTGATCACTCTTTAACTTACAACCTTTCTATTCCCACCTCCCCTCAGACAAACCCAAAAAAGCAACCTGCCCCTTCGAGGAGGCACCAGTACTCTCTGCATCTGGACTTTCAAGCTGTTCTCAGCCAAAGGCTTGTTGGGGAGAGAAATTGTGACTGCTTCCAATGGATTGTTTATGCACATTCTTAATGCCAACAAGACACTCTTGACTGCTCTGCTCTTTTCCTGTTGAGTCAATGGGGAATTCCAGAGACCAGTTCCTCCTGCCCCCTTTTGCAGCTACAACTATATTTTCTGGTCACACATTCTTCCAAAACTACCCCCACTGCCCCACTGCAACTCCACATTACACTCACACCTCCAGTCCTATGAACAGGTAGAAGGGTGGTGCAGATTCTTAGCCGGTCTTCTGACAAATGAGTTGCTAAGTCAAACAGAGACCTTGACAAGGATGCCTCTTTACAAATGGAATATAGTTAGTCTCCAGGAGCAACCTCCCCTTGCCCCCAAATGTAGCAAGGGCTCATGGAGCTGTGAGAACAGACAGTGGGGAGGAAGAGGTAATGGAGGTGTGGGATCTTCAGCATGGACCTCCCACAGCCAGACACCCTGCACTATTTATCCCTTCTTTTCTGCTTGTCCTTTTCTACTTAAAATATCATGGAGGTTATTTCTTATTTGTTCACATAAAGCCGCCCCATCCTTTATAATGATTGCCCTGTATTCAATTACACACAGTCATATTCATTTATTTAACTACTCCTAAGCATTTAAGTTGCTTCTAGGTTTCAGCTGTTACAAGTAACACTGCCAAAACCCCCAAACCAAACCAAAACAACCCCCCCCCCAAATGTGTTCGTAGACTTTTTCACACTTGTATGAAGAGGTTACTTCCATCCCTGTAGGGTAAATTCCTAGAAGTAGCATTGCTGAGTCAAAGGGTATGTACATTCCCAGCGTTTCTATATCCTGCCAATTTTCCCTCTGCTAAGGATGGACCTGTTTACATCCCCACCAGCAGCACAGGAGGGTGCTTCTTCCTACACTGTGGCCAGCACAATTAGAAAAGACAGAACTCCCTGCATGGCCAACAAAGCTCTGTGTGTTCTGGCCCAGCCTACCTCATGTCAGCCTCCTCAGGGAGCTCATTCTATCCGCCCTCCTCACTTGCTGGCCCCAGGCTTTGCATGGGCCATTCCCTTACTCAGGATGTTCTTCTCCCCTTTCTGTCCCACTTATCCTGCAGATCCCAGCCCATGCGCAGCTACTTTGGGGAAGGGAAGCCACGTCTGAACTCCCAGGCCGCTCTCAGCCCCTTGGCCAAGGTCTTGGAGTATGGTGAGTATTATTCTTGCCACAGGAGCATCTTTACAGTGGCTTGTGGGGTCATCTGATAAATATCTGTCTCTCCACTGGACTCTTAAGCTCCATGATGCTCATGAGCTCTGCATGAGACATGAGAACCATGTCTGTTTCTGATCCCTGTGGTCTTCCCAAGAGCAGGTCGCAGTATCTGGCCTACAGAAGGCACTCAACCTTTTTATTGAATGACTGAACAAAAGTAACACCAGCTCACGCTTTTCCTCCTCCAAACTTCTTGCCCTATGCTCATTATCTGGGTGAACGCCATCAGTGCCCTTCCAGTATCTTAGCAGGAAACCCAGCTCTTCTCTTAAACTCCTTTCTCTTCTCTCTGCACATCCGGCGGGGTTGTCAAATCACTTTACACTACAGGAGAAATTCCTCTGCCCTCTCTAGGTCTTTAAGTCATTCCCTTACCTTCAGTGCCCTTTCCCTCCTTACCTTGCCTGATGATGTCTATTCTTCCTTTAAGATACATTGTATCTTTTCTAAGAAACTATCCAGCTCTCTAAGTCGAATTTAACCTTGTTCACTGTCCCATAGGCTGTATCTCCAGAGAGCCCTTTCCTTGGCTGAATATCGGAGTTGTCTATGGATTTTTCTGTCCTACCATCCCCCCAACACACAAACAGACACAGACACACACAGACACACACACACACACACACACACACACACACACACACACACACACACACACACGGTGTGACGTGTTGGAGAGCAGGAAGCCGACCTTGTTCATCTCTGCATGCCCCTCAGCCCTGAGAACAGTGCTCTGTATACAGTAAGTGTTCAATAAACTCTGAATAAGATCAAACCAAATGATGCTCAAGTTAAAAAGGCCCACTTGGCTTCTTAGACTTTTAGAGACGCTTTCCAGAAAGAGCTCCACTGGGCAGGCAAAGTTGAGAGAGCCTCTTTCTTCCCCACCGCCTCCCTGTAGCCTGCCAACCTTCAGACTGCATTATTCCCACCCCGGAACCCAGGCAATATCATCAGACAAGTCAGATGTTTCCCATCAGTCTGGTAGGTTTCCATTTTCATTTTCCACATCAGCGTTATGTTATCAATCTATTCCCCAGCCTGCTTCCTTCTCCTGCCTCCCCCTACCCCTGCCCCTAACACACCACTAGTCCCTGCTGTGGATCAATTCCTGTGTTGCAGATACAAAGGTAGTTTTGCTTGACAAATGAAGCTGCCCTTCCAGGAGGCAATAAAGAGATCAATACTGGTTATACAGAAGTGCTCAGGAGCAAGTGGGATGGTGATATCCCTGAATCCCACTGCCAGCGCCATGCTGAGCAGCCCTCCCCCCTTCCTTCCACACCCTTGCACCTGCAGAAGCCTGGTGTGCCCAGGGCCAAACCAGCCTATCTGTCCTGGTGGGATGGGCATCGTCAAGGGGTGAGCATCCTTTGGGTGCAGAGCACCCTGCCCTGGATCCTGTGGCTTTGTGGCCCAGATGGTAGCTGAGGAGCCTATGAACAGATGGTGCGGATGGAAGACACCTGGGTGGGTTGAGGGAGGCAGAGAGCAGGCCAGGGTTTCAGTTCCAGTTCTGCCACTCACTGGCTTTGTGACCTTGGGCAAGTCACTTTCCATCCCTGATTGGGCCACTGATTCTGCACCTGAAAGCCACGGAGTTTAGACTGGATAACCTAGGGTCCATGGATGGGCTTATGAGTGTCCATGTACCTCTGAAATTTCTTCCAATTTTGTGTATATGTATATTTTTTTCTGGGGTAGAGGGTCCATGCTCCCCCCACCCCACCTCCTTAATATCAGATTCTTAAAGGGACCCTTGATGCCCATCCCCCACCATGGTCAACTCAGACCGAGCATTCTGTGACTCCAAACAAACGGGAGACAAGTGTTCTTGCAGGACTGCTGATGTTGCTGGGGACGCACACCAGGCACCCCAGAAAAAGACACAAGGTTGCTCTTGGAGTAATAGTAAAGACATGGTAGGAAGCAGGTTGGATAAATCTGGGAAGACTCCCTGGAAGAGGTGAATTATGACAAGAAAGGTGAGGCAGAAACTTAAAGGGGAAAGGTGAAGAGGGGCCTTGAGGAATAATAGGGTGTGCTCTCCTCTTCTCCATGCTCAAAAAACAATACACTTTGTGAGAGGAGACCCCCCTAACTAGCTGAAGCTGCTCACAGTCCTCTACGGAGAACAAGAAATCAAAAAGTCAACACCAGCTCATTAAATACTCGGGGCTGGCTAGCTATTAAAAGAATTTCCATTTCAGAACAGGATGCCTACCAGGGAATGCCAGACCTAAATATAAGCCAGCCCCCTCCCTGCCAGGAGACTTTACCGCGTTAGGCAGGCAGGAGGCAGGACTTTGAGGAGATGTGTCATTACTTTTAACATCCAAATATAACTGGCCCCAGGGGGTCGGAGACTGAGGCTGCTCTTCCCAGCTACCTCCTGCCAGAGCCAGGGGAGGGTATGCAGGGTTGGGGGTGTGGGAGCAGACCCCTGCAGAGCTCAGAGGTCTTGGCTGCAAGCAGCCTCCCAGCCACCCCTCCACTTGCCTAAATGTAGGGGTCTGGAAGGAGGGCCACTGAAGCCTAGCGGCTGTATCCTGATCTGGCTGCTGGGGTGCGGCAGGGGTGTGGGGAAATTTGGGGTCTCTCTGGGTGAAGGAGGGGATACTTTTAAATATTTATAGTTACTTTTCCTTTCCTGGAAAGGTGGGAGGAAAGGGGCTACAGGGAAGAAAAGCCACTAAGCTGCCCTGGAGAGAGATATATATGCATCTCCCTTATCTCTCTCCCTGCATTTCTTTCCTTCAGCGCAGGCTCTCAGTTTACAGTTCTGCACTCATGCCTGTCTTCCCCATCAACTAAGCTCCTTGAGAACATGGGCTTTGCGTCTGCTCACATCGCTATCCCCAGTGTCCACCAGCCCAGTGTCCTCAGGAGTGAATGAAATGACAATCGTGCAACAGCCCTATGTAGGTAGAGTGCTATATACACCACTGGTTCTTAACTTGGCTGCCCAGTGGAACCCTCTGACCGCCTGGATTCTGATTTCATTGTACTGGGGTGCAGTGTGGCCATTTGGATTTTTAAGAGCTCCCAGGTGGTGATTCTAACATAAAGCCACATTATCTAATCAAAAAGCTTTCAGTTGTCTCCATTGATTCTCTTTTCTCTTCCTCTACCTCCTCCTATTCTTCCTCCTTGAATCCCCTGTTGTTGATTCTTTAAAACAACCTTATGAGAAAAGTATGGCAGGGGTCATTATCCCCTGTGGTCCCCTGTGGGACTTAAGAAACCAAGGCTTAATGTGGTTAAACAACTTGCCCAAGGTCATGCAGCCAATCAGCAGTTAAATTGGAACGGTCCAGTCCTCACAGTGCCCAACCCAGTCTGACTTCCCTGCTTCAGTGGGAAGCCTGGAGCAGGGTCTTGACATGTAGGGAAGTTGACCTGCAACAATGTAGCTCATTTCTTGAATGGAGGGAGGAGAAGTAATGGTCACTATGCAAGATCCAGCATCTGCCCCCTCACAGTGTGGCCAACACTGCCCCTGCAGGCAGCCTGACCTGAGGCTGAATTAGGCTGCAGACAAGCCCAGGGCAGGGCGGGGACCTCTGATGCCAATAGATAATCAGAGGGCACAGTTTGGCACCAGACAATTTTGCACAGAAAAAAAGCTGGTAAAGAATCTAACAGTGGAATAGTCCATCTTAGGCTGCCTTTGGACCACATGTCCTTCTAAAAACAAGAGACTTGGAATTGAAGAGCTGTTGACCCTGGGAGGGCCAGTTGAGTCCCTGGTGGCTCAGTTTTCCCATCTGGAGAATGAAGATAATAGTACCCTACTCGCTGGCTGCTGCGATGGTGAAATGAGAAAATGGAGGTGACAATAATGTTGAAAATAAAAGAAAACACTCTTTGTGTGCCCTCCTACCTGAGGAAGAGGGATTGGCCTGAGCTGTCTTCTTTTGCACTCCTGAGCCTCTATCACATCCTGAGGTCCTGGATGCTGGGCCTGCTAGAGGAAGTAGCTTTTGGCTGCAAATCCTACTTGTGACCCTCACTGCATGAACTTCTGACCAGAACCAGTTTATTTTCTTGAAGTTGGGGAAGATTTCATGGAAGCAGACATGACTATAAGAAGCAAGTGCAGGGAGGGAGTCCCAATGACCTTAGCCTCTTAGCCTGTTGGTCTTCAGGGGCAGTTTTAGGGAGAGGTACAGGCAGGTCTCTCACCCTCCAGGTGTTGGTGGTTGCCAGCTGTTCCTCATTCCCGGTGAAACAACATGTCCGGTTGTACCAGATTGTAGAAGGAAGTGTGTCTGGAGAGTGGAGCTAATTAAGCCCAAGCAGATACTTTGGGTGGGGGAAAAAAAATCACCCTTACCCTGGGAAGGAAATCCTCACAAATGTACTTTCCCACATGTGATGGGGCCAGGTTAGCAAGTAGCTGTTGGCCAGGGTTCCCATCAGTGACCCTTGGGTCTTTGAAGAGTATTCACTTGGCGAGTGTCACTTCTCTGACTAGGGATGGGAGTAGCACAGGGAGCCCCAGCAGAACAGGGACATGAGGCTTCTTGCTAGAAAACTTTTGCTTGCTTGGACAGAGCTGGGATTGGCAGCCAGCTCATAATCACCATTGTTTTTTTAACGTAGGCAGCCCTGAGATTGTCCCACTGCCAGGCTTTGTGGTTGCAGCCACTCAGGGTATCAGACACAGTAATCCTATAATTGACAGAGTCACAAAGAAGGAGATCTTGGGGTCATCATCAGTCCGATTGGCCATTTGATGCCTGAGTCTTCTTTGTAGGCAGGATTCCAGTGTCTTCTAGTGATGCCTCCAGTGATGGGGTTCTCACCACCTCCCAAGGTTTTCACTCAAATGCACTATTTGGATGGATTGGGCTGTGGACCACTTACGGGAGAGTCAGAGCTGGAGAAAATGATCCCACTGCTGGAGCTGACACAGGGGATTAGGAGGGTAGCCATAGTGTGTGGTTCAAGAATTATAGTAATCTCTGGTCTAAGCCCTGAAAAACAGTCCTTAAGCTCTCAATGGGAAGACTGTACTGCTACTGATGTATACAGGTTGTTCCTTTCCATTGTTGTATAGTATTTCATCACATGAATGTAGCACAGTGTGTTTTTCTACTGCTGGTGGACACTTGAGTTTGTTCCAGTTTTGAATGAATGAATCTCCCATGAATGAATCTCATGAACATAAGGTTGAGCAAAAGAAGCCAGACTCCCAAAAAAGTATGCTTTGCATAATTAGATTTTATGCTTTTTTTGGTTGGGGAGGAGGGAGTTAGTGACTGGAAGGGTAACACAAGGGGACTCCTGGGGTGCTGGTGATATTCTATTTCTTGAGCCAAGTGACAATTATGCAGATGTGTTTACTTTATGAAAAGTCAATAAGCTGTATAAGATCTGTGTCCTTTGACATGTATATTAAAACATTTATTAAAATAAACATTAAAAATGTTTACTTAAGAAATTATGGCCCAACCATGATTGACTTTAATATAGTAATACTGTCATGACTTATGTTATGGAACTTTCTAATTTCTTACAGACGTGTAACAGATAAGAGGAAACTTCAGGGGATATACTGACATTTTCATGGAGTTACAGTCAAAAGTCTTGCAATAATAAAGATCATTCAACTAAATTTGTTGACTATTACTACACATCAGACACTGTTCCCAGTGTTTTCTGTGTATCAATTCATTGAATTCTCACAACAGTAGGAGGTCAGTATTTTGATTTTTGCAGAGAAGAAAATGGAGGCCCAGAGAGGTTAGGTAGGCACTGAAAAGTCACACAGCTTGTAAGGGGTGGGGGAGCTGGTGTTTCAGACTGTCCTAAGGAACTGGGGACACCTTCTGAGCTCCTGGGATGACTCAACTAGAGGCACCTCTGGGACCATTCTGAGGGAAGCTGGGCCGGGCTGGGAAGCCCTCCAGGCTCGGCCACTGGCCCAGGAGTTTCTGGCCAACTGAGAGAAAACCCAGCCCTGCTCAGTATGCATGTTGTGGTATTTTTAAAAAGAGGTAAATAAGTCCCCTCATTTGCATGATATTTCACGCTGACTCGGTCTCTCAAACTGTTATTCCATCTACACACGGCACTGTGGGATGCCTGCGATATTTTATAAAGTTAATAACTTTCTCTTAATTGGATGAGTTTATAGAATAGTCTGCGCAATTAACAATAATTACGCCAAAGACACTTTGATTCCAAGGATGCTCCACAAACATTGGCGCATTAAGCCATTTAGGAAAAAAACAACAACCCACAACACACTTCCACAAGACAACACACAGGTACACGCGCACACACACACACACACACACACACACACACACACACACACTCACTGCAGAGCTCCCTGAAGCACCGTGACCCAGAATGAGTCTTTGTTTCCAGGCCACAGGATGGTGGAGCTAGAAAAGAAATGCCTCGTGTCACACTTCACTGCACTCTGTGCCTCCCCTCGCTACCCCCCACCAGGTAGGAGGAGGGGTCGGCAGGGCCAGGTCCTGCCACTACTTGTTGAAGGACACACTGTCTGTCCGTGCCCAGGTAACCATGCAGGACAACACCACCTGAGCACTTGGCAAAGACTCGTAATAAACTAGATCTATAATAACATCTCTCTCTCCCTCTCCCTCTCTCTTAGCTATGCTACCTTTGATCTCAACAATACCTATTTCAGGATGACTTCTCATTCAAAAAGGACAATTGCCTAGGGACATGAAATTCAGAGTTAGTTGAATGAAATTTTTAAGCTATTCAATACAGCTCCTTTCATAAAGTTATAGACATGCAGGGTTGGAAAGGGCCTAACCTCATTCAATGGTTGAATGGCTTCTCCAACATTCTGCCAGATGGTTGTTGAGTCTTTGCTGGAACACCTCCATTGATGGGGAGCTCGCTACCATCTAAAGGCATCCATTCCATTTTAAGATAGCTTTAATTATAAGAAAAGTCTTCCATATAATAGAGCTTAAATTTATTTCCCTGGAACTTCCACCTGCTGGTTCTACCCTTTGGAGAATAAGTGAATTCCTTCTTTCATATAACAGCTCTTCAGTTTTCAACACCTGTCTATGACTCACACTCTCCCCAGCCACCCTGAGTCTTCTCTTCCGCAGGCTGACAATGCCCACTTCCTATAACCTTTTCTACCATTCCAAGCCAGCTTCAGAAACCCATCCATCAGAATAGTGCTGCAAAAAAATTCTAGCCCTACAATAAAATATCCCTAAAGTGTCCATGTGACTTTCATCATCTCTTTATAGTGCCTTTAGGTTTGGTTTAAAAAAAAAATCTGTCTTTGCAGGAAAATAGATGCTTCTATCTGAGCTGGGGAAACAAGGAGCAGGGAGGGAGGGGGATGCATTTCAGTAGGCCAAGGAGAGCACAGGGTTGAGGAATGGGATCTCTTGCTATGGAGGCTGTGTTAAGCGGCCCAAGACCAGCACTTGTGGGCTTGTCACTCAATGCCCCTTAGGACAGCCTTAAGTGCCACTACCGCTCACTGGGGGTGTTCTCAGGAGACAGGGACCTTCCAGACAGGGTTGCTGAATACTGCAGAAGGCGAGCTCCTTTGTCTGCACAATCCCAGGATCAAGCCTTCCCCAACGCACCCAGCCCCAGCCCAGCTCAGTGAGCCAATTCCTGACCTGGCTTCTTTGCCTTTCTCTCTGTTCCCTCCCCAGCTCCACTTTTGCCTTTATGGTTCTAGCTCGGGGCGCCTGTGCCCAGCCCATCTGTTCAGTCCCATATGCTTCCCGTAAGGGCTGCCAAGTCGGCCCAGTGCTCAGTGACTCTACTCCAGCCCCTGGTGGCTGGTCTCAGGCTTTCTCTATCCAACCTGGTCGCTAGGAAACAGCCTTGCTGCTGCATCAAGACCAGACCTGGATGCTGTCATGGTACAGCAGAGGCGTGGCTATTGGCCTGGGGCACCCAATGGGCACCCAAGACCAACCTTCCTCAGGGACTGCCTGTGGGTCAGGAGGGCCTGGCCTCAGGAGGTTTGCCCTCAGGGCCCACATCCCTGGAAATGCGCTGGTAAATAAGACCCTCCCAGGCTGGAGGGTCTATACTTGGTAACCCTATAGACCACAGAGTGGAGAAATATTTCAGAAAAATTAAGATTTGGAGGAAAATGGAAAATATGTTTAATCTCTTTTTGTACTCTTTGCAAATCTGTAGTTCCCTTTTCAGCTAAAGAACTTAAAAGTGAATTATGGATAACATATTTTGATTCCAAAATGTTCATGTTGGTACACTTAAAGGGGTATAAATGAAGATTTGAAAAAAAAAATCGTTACATTTTGGGAAAGTAAGGTTTTTCTTGTTTTATCTCATCCTTTTTAGTTGATGGAGTAGTAGATTATAGATACATCTTTCTATGCTTTCACACATTTATAGCAGGTCACAGGGCACCTTGTTTATGGCCCCTTTCCACAACAAATTCTTGTGGCAGATCACTAAGAGGCATGATGCAGGGGCAATCATGTGGACTTCGGAGCACAATACCTAAGTTCAAATTCTGACTCTTCTATGTGTTAGCTTTGAGACCCCAGGGAGCTTTATTGAGCCTAAGTGGGAATAATAATTTCAATTCCATAAATTGGTGAGAAAAATTAGCAAATTTGGTGAAACATCTTTAGTACGGTGCTTGGTACATTGGAGACAATAAATATTGCTGAGTAAAAACAGCCTGGTGGATTACAGCCCAGTGACTCTGAGGTCCCATATGTGAACGATTCCTAAACTGTGCCACCTTTTCCAGAATGGCAGATAAAGCCCTGGCTAAAACTCTTAAAGTAGATGAGGAAGCAGCTCCAGCCGGCCATGATCCAGCTTCCCCATACAAAAGAGAACCAGGTCTGAATTTCATCAGCCACTGACAGTGGAGAGCTAACAAATTGTTCTCTTTACCCTACCAGTACCTGTAAACACTGCCAGCTCTCTCTCCCTCCTCCTCCTCCCCTCTCCTCTCTTTCTCTGTCCTCCACACCTCCCCTAAGATTAGATTGGATTCCAGTTTTATAAGGCCATTCTGACACCTACAGCCAACCAACTGCTCCACTTAATAGGAACGACACTGTGACTGAAATTAACTCCAGAGGGGAGATTTCCAAGCCATTGCTCAGACAGGCTTGTCTGTTTGCCACCCGTTTGGACTGGGGCCCCCTACTTTGCTGCACCTTCTCCTGTGGCTGTCCTCTCCTCCCGCATGTCACAGAGAAAATATCCTTGCTCCTATAAACCCGTTTTAGGCCTGAACAGGCAGCATGGGATGCCCTCCCTATGGGGGCAAGTGGAGATCAAACACAGGATGAAGAGTCTGTGTGAAATACTAGAAAGAGTGGACTTGGAGTCAGACAGATGAATTCCAATTCCATTTTCATCACTTATTAGCTGTGTGACCTTGGGCAAGTTACTAAACCTCTCTGGGTCTCAGTTTCCACAGGTGCAAAATGGGTACAATAATAACTACTGTGTAGAAAAATTGTGAGAATTAAGGAAGGTAATGCACGTAAAAGTGCTTCATGTAGTACCAGGCATACATAGTAGATACTTAATACACGACAGTTCAGTTAAAGTCCAAACTTCAGCTTTGAGCAGAGATACAAAAATCTCCCAGGTTGCAAGAAATGTCTTCATTTCAGCTAAATGGTTTACTGTCTATGGACATGGCATCTGGGATGATTAAGTTGAAGATGGGAAATACCTGTGCTCCATTCAAAGCCCAGCTCCAAATTTGCCTCCATTTAGAGGTCTTTGCTGAAAGAAGGCTTCTACCACTTACTAGCTGTGCATTCTCAGGCATGTTACTTAAAATATTTTAACAAGTTTTATTACTCTTTTTATTGGTTGTCCTTTAGCACTTATGAACACATTTGAGACCATACAGAAAACTCAATTCTAAGTAAATATGACAGGTGGATGCTTAATTTATATACTGCTAGAAATAAATTTATTTGCTAATGTTTGAAACCCTAGAGTTAAGTAATTTTCAGGTCGCTCAGTGGTGACACCTATCTGTGAAGTCTGGTGCAGCAGATCAGCTCTATCAGACGTGGAACATTTTAACCAAAGGGGAAGGCAGGGAGGATGAGTGGTGCTTTAAGAGTGAAGCCAGGGGATTCTGAGTCTCAGGAAAAGGAAAAGCAGGTCCATTTTCTTTAAAAAATGTTAATGTACTTGCATCTTGTTACTCAACTGGACTCTAACATTCCAAGAATATGGCTATATATATTTTTTTGGGGAAAAGAACTTAGCTATGGAATTAGAAGCTGGGTTCTCTCATGAATTGGCTGTGCTGTTTTATGCAAGTTGTACAACATCACAAAACCTCATGATCTTATCTATATGCAGGAGGCAGTATTTACCTCACAGGACTATTTTAAAGGTGAAACAAGACAATGTGTGGAAGAATCTGCCATGTATTAGCTAGGTGTTATGGATAAGGTATGTAGCCTCCTTGGGCCTCAGTTTTCTGATTGAAAAGTGGGATTGTCAAGAGGTTACCATGAGGATCAATGAAAGGACGTGTTTCATAAAAAGTTTTCTATACATTGAAATATTATTTTAATATTTACTTATTACTATAGCAA
Organism: Gorilla gorilla gorilla; assembly: GCF_029281585.2. NCBI lineage: Eukaryota > Metazoa > Chordata > Mammalia > Primates > Hominidae > Gorilla > Gorilla gorilla. The sequence continues at coordinate 125,564,663 of NC_073233.2, forward strand.
GCACACTACAAGGTCTGAAACTTAGATGACCCTCAGTCCATGTTTGCTGGATGAATAAATGGTGGAATGAGAGACCATTTGCCTAGTCCAGGCTTGGATGTTTGCCAAAATGAGGACCCCTTTAAAAGGAGAAGAGGACTGATGATATTAATACCAGATTATTTTTTTCCAGCAGATCCATATTTAGCTTTGTCCATCCCAAAGGGCTGGTGGCCTGGAAGCTCTGCAGACATGAATGAGGCGGCTTTGTGCTGTACCCTGCTTCACCATGGAGACACACACCTGCTGTGGTGTAAGATGAAGAAGGTGAGAAGCCACCATCTGTAAGATGTAAATTTTTATTTGTCTTCCAGGAGCAGTGGCAGGTTGTACCAAGTTGCCCTCCCTTGCTTCCCCCTGTGATTGATGGCATAGAGTTAGGCTGGAGCTGGCTGGCAATGGTGGTGAGCCTATAAAGCTAACAGCCCATGTGCAGATCCTGCACATGGGCCTCTGAAAACATTGACCTCACCGATGAGCCTGACTGTTCTCCGCAGGCTCACATGGACCATCCTTCACACGTGCATTCTGGGGCTCTCATTCCACTCCAGAGTCCTGGAGGAAGGGGGCTGTTGTTTCTACTTTATGTCTGGTTTTTCCTGGCATATTCAGTTCTGAAGGACCAGAGCCCTGATCCACTGGGGATGACGGGAGCCAAAGACCCAGACTCTTTAGCAAAACTGTGAAGCAGGTCAAGTTCAAGTTCATCTCAACTACCTACATTTTGGTGCTCCTCGTTCTCCCCCACCCTCAAGGCACCTGGCATGCGGACATTTCCCATGCTGCACTTCTAAAGGATCCTACGGGTAACAGATTCAATAAGTAATACAGATTATATATAAATAATTATGTTTACTGAGTCCATACTATGTATTAAATGCTGCAAGGTGTACACATATAAATGCTCTTCTACTGGGCAGGCTAGGGTAGCCATTATGAGTGCTGACCTTACACTAGGCAGGTCTCAGCCCAAATCCTGCTTCTAGCACTTATTAGCTCTACGGTCTCAGGCAGGTTATTTAATATCTCAAAGTCCTATGCCTACCCCTTCTCTCTCCTATGAGACATGAGAACCCTGGCTTCTCGTCAACTAGCATCAACTGAAATCTCCTGCCATGTTTAAGGGCATCTGTGTCTAACATGCTAAACTCTTTTTTTTCTTTTTTCTTTTCTTTTTTTTTTTTGAGACAGAGTTTTGCTCTGTCACTCAGGCTGGGAGTGCAGTGGCGTGATCTCAGTTCACTGCAACCTCCACATCTCAGGTTCAAGTGATTCTCCTGTCTCAGCCTCCTGAGTAGCTGGGATTACAGGACTGCGCCATGACACCAGCTAATTTTTGTATTTTTAGTAGAGACAGGGTTTTGCCATGTTGGCCAGGCAGGTCTCGAACTCCTGACCTTAAGTGATCTATCCGCCTCGGCTGCCCAAATTGCTGGGAATACAGGTGTGAGCCACCGCTCCTGGCCTAACATGCTAAACTTGCAGCGGAAGGCCCCTTAGCATGGGATCTAGGGTTAGATAGTCTTAGCTCTGTCACTCACCCATTGTGGAACCTTGGGAAAGTGAAATAAACTGAGAGCCAGTTTCCTTGCCTCTAAAGCTCTAAAGTGGGGATAACAGTAACACCTACACCTCATTATATGGTTATAAAGATTAAATTAATCAATGCCTCTAAAAGACTTAGCCTGGCCCCTGCTATATAGCAAATGTTCAATAATTTTTGGTTATTATTGTTAACCTCATCTCCCAACAGACGAGGTAGCCCAAGATCACACACCTGAGACTTGAACCCAAGTCTTCTGACACTGAGACTAGTTAAGTACTTCCATCACAGAATGCTGACTCATCTGAATAACATGTGTTAAGACACTATTGGAGGATAATGGCTTGCTGTTCCCCTGCATAAAAACATAGTTACAATTTCACAGGAGCTGTCAAGGCTTTAGTGCAAAGAGAATAATGATGGGCACCCAGGTACCATAAAGGACAGGTGGGAGGGAGAGCTGTCTGTGCAGGAGGAGCAGTGAAAAAATAGAACAGGTTACCTTCACTAAATGATTAACTTTCTTTTTACCATTTGTTGGTTTCAAATTAAAATAAGTCTAGCCAACTTGCAAAGCCACCCACCAGCTTCAACTTGATTGAAATCAGCTGAATCGGAATGACAGCATCACAGGCGTTCACAGAGATCGGGGGGAAGGATGGGGAGCAGAGCCAGGAGGGGCCACCTCAGCGAGGCCTGCAACAGGAGGTGTTTATTCTTTAGGCCCCTAAGAATGACTGGAGCCATTCCTGACCTTGTGGCTCTTGATAGAGTAGTGAATGGAAAGGCACTATTAATCTGCAAATAGAAGGGGACTTGGGAGCTCAAAACCTGTCTGTAAATAAGCTTTGAGGGGGCGAAGGTTGGAAAGTCAGTGCATTACAAGTTTAAAGCATCAGGTGCACTTGGATTTGGCCCTTTTGGGTTTTGTGTTTTGGCCTTTTTTTATGGCTTGAGTATGGGTGAGATAGTCCTTTATTATGATAGGCACTCACATGCGCACTCGTGGCCCCAGATGAGAGCCTGGAAGTCATCACCTGGCCCTTTAACTTGTTCACTCCTAAGCCTGGCCCCAGGAGCATTCTTCTCCCTCCTAGATGTTATTCTCCTTCAAAAGCTCCTTCCTCACTCCCACGGAGAGACCTGGTAAGCCCCGGGGTCAAATGCAACCCCCAGCTAGAATCATTGCTTCAGGAGCCAGCCCGTTGGGAAGAGAAGACATCTAGCAAAGATTTCTCTGGCAGGGGCACAGATTAATTTGTGGCTTGGCAGAGGAGAGACAGAACAAGAGTTGGGGAGGCAGGGTTGGATTTTGGGTCTAGATTGGTGATGTTTGAACTTGTGTGCACATTGGAATCACCCAAGGAGCTTCAAAGCCCACCCATGCCTGGTCTCCCGCAACATACTGTAATTTAATTGGTCTGGAGTGTGGCCGGGGCTTTGGATGGTTTAAAAGGCCCCCAGGTGATTCCAACATGTGGTCAGGTCTGGGAATCACTGGTCTGGGACTCCTACAGAGAGGGAGTTCTGCTTCACCCCTAGTCTCTACCTCTCCCACCCCGGACACATGTATTCTCTGTGGGGGCCTCATGGGTTGCTGGAGTGACGAGTCCAGTTGAGCACAACCACCGAGTAAAGGGATTTCAGGCCCGGGGAAAGTACCCTCTGGCTTTCAAAACACCTCTCCCACCTACTTCCTAACACCTGCAGCTCCTTCGCCAGGACAAAGCTCTTTATTCCACAATGAGAGATAAGGCTTAAAACAGCAATGCCCTTGGGAGAAGAAGGAGAGTGACTCACATTCATGCTAAGCTATAAATGACTGATGAGCAGGGGAGAGAACACTGAGCCATGTCGACAGCCTGACGCAGGGGAGAAGTGTGAACATATTCAAGCTAGAGGGGCCCCCTCATTTTAGAAAGGAGGAAACTGGGTCCCAGTGGTGTGACCCAACATGGTCAAGGCCATCTGTTCAGCAGGTCAGCCCTAGCGTCCGGGGCAGAGAGGATGCTCTTCATACTTGGCACAGCTTGAGGTAGGGCTGGCCTTGACTGTCAAAAATGAAGATGCCTCCTGCAGGCGTCTCCATGGTAGATCTCTGTATCAGACTTTGCATTGCCCCAAAATGCTGTTGGAAAATTTGTCAGGCATTTTCTTACTAACAATGCCCGTGGGTGCTACTGGCATTCAGTGGGCAGGGTCCAGGGACACAAAATAGCCTGTAATGTGTGGGGCAATCCTGCCCAAGGAAGTACGGTGCAGATCCAAATGCCATCAATGTCCCCTATGAGAAACACTATTAATCCTGGGGCTGTGGCAGTCTGTGAGGCGCATCTTCCCCTAAAACCCATGACAACTGCTGGTTCCATGCCTGTGGGCATGGTCTGGACATCGGTGGAGGAGGCATTTGTCTCCAGGTAGGTTCTATGGACACTTTGAGGCTAGTGCCTGTGCAGCTGGGTTTCCCACAGGCCTCTGGGACATTGCCCCATTATCTGGAGCTGAGCTCTGGGTACATGGATGCTGAATACCCTCATACCAGAGCTCCAGGCCAGAGATTAAAAATGCCTAGTGGGCGGTGTTTAGCACAGCCCACTCTTGCTGAGACCCCCCCCCTTCTGGCATGAGACCTGGTCAAAGAATCAGCCCAAGTTATCACCTGCCCCTGCTCAACCTTGGTCCCCTGGGGATGCTACACAAAGTAAAGGGCTTGCCTAGAAAGCTACTCCTTAAGCAGAAAGGACCTTGTGCCATGTTGCCAGGGCCCTGAGTAGCAAATGTAGGCATTTCATGCTGCTGCCTGATTGCTTTCAGGGGTGCTCCACTCCTCTTAATCCAAAGATTTATACTTTCTTGATTTGATAGTGGGGCAAAGTTAGATGAGTGGGCCATTATCAGGTAGTTAAAGAGTCCAGGCTGTTCGCTTCACTGGGGCAGTCATGTCTCCTCTCTGGGCCTCTGTTTCCTTATTCATAAAGGGTGCTGGTCATGCTGCCTGCCTTCTCATGGAACGGGCATAGCACATCAAAGCATGTGGCGGATTCTCGAGCTGTACCCAAACAAGCGCTCTCTATGCAGGAGGCGCTTATTTTCCCATCATCATTGCAGGCACCCACTGTCCCTATGTCTCCAGAGCCCCACACCTTGGACCACCCCACATCCCTGGACTACTGGCCCCAGGGACCGCCCTGACATTGTGACCACCTGGGACAAGACTCAGAGGGCCTGGCCGTGAGCGGCAGGTGCAGAGTAGGGGCAAAATCTCATCCTATGCTCCATGGTGCCTGCCACTTGCTGACCACCAGCACCCTGATCCTCCAGGAAGGAAGAGAGAGGGTGGAAACCCGCAAAAGAAATCAGCCAGGCCTGAGTTCTCCAGGCAGTGGTACCTGCGAGACTTTACATTCAGGAAGCTTAGCTGACATTTATGGCGGGAAGTTTTATTTCTGTGGTAAATAACCTCGAATGGTGTAGGTTATTAGACTAATTACAGCAGATAATTAATTTTCTAACTCTTTTTTAAGCTGGCCACATATTACAAGATAAACATAATTTATTCTTTTTCTTCTCTTGCGGATGTGACCGTGCTTATCCCGTTGTCCTGCCCATCAGAACGGAGATGGCGGGAGTTTTCCCTCCCGCCCCCGGTCTGCTAAGACACTGTTAGAGGTTACAAGTAACCCCGCCTCTTCTTCTCCCTCCTAGACATTATTCTCCTTCAAAAGCTCCTTCCTCACCACCATCTGAGGTGGGTTTTCATTCGGCCTGCCCTGTTTCCCGTGGGTCTTGGGCACAGGGGCTGGTGCTGATTTCCAGGGCTTTGACTGAAGGCCTCTATGTCGTCCCCAGCCTGAGTACAATGCCGGGAGAGGTGCCCAGTCGCACTGCTCGCAGCCCCACATCACCACACTCGTGCCTTCCTCTGAGCCACTGCACCCACCATTCCCTACGGCCCAGTGCCTGGGCCCCTGCTCTCTATGTAAAGCCCGTCTGCTGCCTGTGGCTTGGTTCAGCTCACAGCTCCATAACTGAGCTCATCCTCACAGTGTCCAGGAGGGAGCTTCAGGAACTCCTGTGCCAGGCACTTTGTATATATGATCTCACAGAAGTTTTGAAGGCAGTTCCAACACCTTCATTTTGGAGTTGGGGAGACTGAGGCTGAATGCGGCTGAGCTGGGATGGGCATCTAGCTCAAAGCAGGACCCCTCAGGCCCTGCTGCCCACATGCCTCTATTTTTATCAGCCATTAGGCTCCTCATGTTCCCCTCAGACTTCATGAATGTTGCATTTTCCAAATCCCTGGAGCTCTAATCAAGATGACTCTTCTTCCCCATGGGGACCATGGGCCCCTATGCACCCTCCATTTCCCTGTATTTCCCACAGAGCCCATCATGGTCCTGAGCACTTCTCAGTAATACCTGTATATATTAAAGGGTTTATGTTGCATAAAGCCCTTTCATCACACATTGCATTTCAACCTTACAGTATTTCTGTAAGGGACACATCAGCATGTCATTATTCCAACTTCAAAAATGAGAGACTGAGGTGCTCAAGGTGATACTGCTGGGTCGATGTGAAGAGGGAACTAGAATCAAATCTGTTGCCCCCATCCAAGGGTTTCCCTGCCAGCACACCAGCTTATGGAACTGAGGCAAGCCCGACAGGAACTGAGAGACAGCACAGTGAGGCAAGGGAGCAGCAGACTGCAGACAGACCTGCAGTGTCCCCATGGAGAAAGCGTGAGATGTCACCCCTCCTGCCCTCCTGTCCCCCATAGGGCACAGGAATGACATCTCCCATTCCAGTGCCCCTTCTTCTTCTTTCGTACAGTTCCCTCACCTGCTGGAGGGAGGAGTGGGGAGAGGGGAAGAGGCAGGAAGACAGACACAAGTGGGCCCGACTGCACTGCCTGAACAGGCGTCGAATGCACGTCACATGCCTGCTTGCTGCTAGTAGGCCCAACACACACAACACACATCTGCTCAGCTCAGTGGCCTTGCAGACACACGGATCTCCACTCCCAAACCTGGCAGTGAGTTCTGCCATTCCAGGGAAAGGCATGGGAGAGAGGCAGCAGAGGGAGACAGCCCACCCTGCTGAGGGAGGACCTGGCGGGCCTGTCTCTCTATTGCCCCTGCCTTGTACCAAGCACTTGCTCCACCAGGTCTTGCCGGAGCTCTGTGGCCCCACAGCCTTGAGGATCATGATGGCCCTGTGAAGTCAGAACAGGTGTAGTCCCGCCTTACAGATTTGGAAACTGAGGCATAAAGTGGCCGGAAAAAAAAAAAAAAAAAAAAAAGAGGCATAGGGTGGTGGAAGGCAGGGCCGGTGCCTAAAAACAGGAAGCCAAAAGCTAGAGTGACTCCAGATCCAGGAGTGAGAATGAGCCTTTCCTGAAAAGCATCCCCATTGGACCATTTTAGATGGTGGCAAGAGCCCAGCAGGAGGAAGAGTGCCTGGGTTCAAAGCCCGGCTCCGATACCCTTCCTAAATGTGTGACCTCAGCAGGTCGCATGAACTCTCTGTGCCTTCGTTTCCTCATCTGTAAAACTGGGATCACGGCATTTAGGTCAAAGGGTTGTGAAGACGAAATGAATTGGACACATAAGTGCTCAGAATGTTGCCTGGCACATAGTGGGCACTCAATAAACATAAACATGAAATTCTAATATTTTATAGGAGGGAGAATGGCAGTGACAAAGGTCGGGGGAGGGCTGGGTGAAAGGGAAGAAAGTCACCCTCAGGAAATAGAAAGGGGCCTCTGGAGAAATAGCTCTGCTGGACTCATAGCCCTATAGCCTGAGGACACAAGAGTCTGGGGGAGCCCCAAATCTGAGCTCCCTGGGGGCCTCCTGCTGCTGCTTACTGCTGGTGGTACTGTCCCTGCTCAGCAGATACGATGAGAGTTTTTCTAGCACTCCAGACAGGCTCTCCCACAGACACAGGGCCTGTTGGACCCGGGCAGAGGGAGAGAGGGAGGCCCACCAGGGTTCCTGGCTACATCCACTATTCCCCAGGAAGCCCGAGAGGAGAGCTGCGGGCTGCAGGCTCCAGCCAATGTTCACCTGGCACACCCCAAACAGTCTTCTTAGTGTCCCCCTCCATGGGATCCTAGAACTTTCTGGGGCCTGGCTCTCAGGGGAGATCAGAAGAATTAGTTCAGCTCCACCTAAAGGCCAGTGTCTTCAGGGACAGTTACATTTTGAAAGAAGCCCAAAGGGAGAGAACAACAGAATACATTAGAATATCAGACATAGGGAGCAGGCAGATATTTCTGTGAGCTTGTGCATGTGCACACACGTGTGATTGTGCCTGTGTGTGTGTGTGTGTGTGTATGCATGTCCCATTACTCCTTCAATCAATCATCCACTCATCTAACCATCCAGCCACTCCTACTTTTGAGGCTTCTTCCTGGGCCAGGCCCTGAGCTATGCTCTGGAGTGACAGAGGCTGGTGACCTGGTGCCTGTCCTTGAGGAGAAGGCCCCTAAGCTAAGGAGAGAAGGTCTATAGACAGGAGGTCCCTGGCTGAGTCACAGGCCCCTAGCAGGCCAGAGAAGGAGGAGGTCTTAGAGGAGCGGCAAAGCCTCTCTCTTGCAGATAAGAATGTTGCAGCCCAGGTTTGGAAGGACACGTGCAGCCCACCTGGCCCAGCCCTCTCCCCAGTGGCCATATAGCCTAATGGTTAGGAACTCTGCCCGATGTCGGCAGTCCTATCCCTGCTCAGCAGACATGACCGGAGGCTTTTCTCAGTCACTGGCCCCAGGTCATCATGGATTATTAGAGTTAGGAGAGACATCAGCAGTAAACTTGTTGTAGCCTTTTCTTCATAAGGAAATGTCTCCTAAAGCCTCCTTATCAGAGGATAGCCACATGCGGTCTTGGATGCTCCTGGGGCCAGGAAGCTCACCACTTCTCGAGAGAGGCCAGTTCATTTTCAGGCTGCTCTTGCTGCTGGTTTTGGTGAGCAAGAATCAGCTCCCTCTGACCCTTACCTTGACACTAGCTCAGCTTTCCCCTAAGCCTGTAGGCACCTGAAGACAGGAACTATGAGGCTTTCTGGAAGCCTTCTTGTTTAAACTTTGCTCATATGATGAGTTTCCTGCCCCTCCTGCCAGCCTGGCCCCCCGCTCATCCTAGGGTGCAGCAGGCCATAAAAGGGATTGCTCCTGGGAGCCGATATGCCACCAGCTAATGTGGTCAAAAACACAAGTGCTTGTAAGTAGGAGCCGTAGTAGACTTGCTTTGAGTTTTATGGCATGGCCCTGATATTTGGTCAGGTCTGAAATGGGGAATGAATGCAAGAATTTTCCCCATTCAAAAAGTTCAGGTTCGTGTGGGTCAGTTGCCCTGGAAGGGCTTTGATTTCTCCGTATCTAACAGTATTACTAATTAATTCATAATAATAGTAACTACCATTTATTATGTGCCAGGCATCATGAAAAGGGCCCTATATGTATCATTTAATTCTCTCAATAAAACTAAGAGGAGGACATTATTTAAGAAAAGGAAACTGAGGCTTCCAGGAGTTACCTTAAGCCTAAGTTTACACAAATAGTGAGTAGTAAGTTCAAAGCTGGAGTTCCCAACCATTAGGTCATACAGCTGCTTGGGAAAGGACGGGCCAGGCAGGCTCTAAGTATCCTTTCAACCCTGGGACACTGTCACCTGCCCTTCAGCCTTCTGGTCAGGAAAGATAGCACAAAGCCAGGTCTCTTTCTCTGTCATCTGGAATTTGGGGGTGACAACTCCACTGAGAAGGGTGGTTGTCTGGGGACAGTGTGTGTCTCTCTGTGGCCTGAGAAGGGTGGTTGTCTGGGGACAGTGTGTGTCTCTCTGTGGCCTGAGAAGGGTGGTTGTCTGGGGATAGTGTGTGTCTCTCTGTGGCCTGTCTCTCTGTGGGAACCTGGGCGACCTTTGCCTGAGAAGTCAGGCCTTCCTGCCTGGCCACACCTTGGCCAGCCTGGGTCTGGCCACCCTTCAGTGAAAGAGATTCCTCCTCCCAACTGCAAGAGCTGGAGGGGTAGGGAGGGGACAGACAGGGCTAAATCCAGCCTTTGCTCCCTGTCAACACAGAAAGAGGGCTCTGAGTGCTCTGAAAACTGGGTTAAAAATGGCTTGGCTGTACCTATCTTATCTGCTTTACACTGAAAGCCTTCAGCGCGTGGCAGGTTTTCACGCAGAATTTTCCTTGCTAATCCCCTTTGTTAGCTCTGATACTGACATTGCAATACCAACCTCGTCTGGGCGATTTGAAAGGGATTACAGACCCTCAATCCTTCAGCATGTGGGAGAAGAATGTTTTCTCAAATCAAATTTTTCACAAACCTGTTTTCAAAAATAATCAAAGTGCAAATCCCTCCTTGGGATTGAAGGGTGTGGGGAAGACACTTGTCTGTTCGAAACGCAGCATGGCAGGCAGAATGTCATCCTTTTGGAGGGCGAGGCAGAGGTGCAGGCCCACCTGGTTGATTAGTGGCCCTTCGTGTCCTCCAGACTTTGATGCCTGCTAAGTGGGGTCTGCGAGGGGAGGGCAGGGCAGGCGCTTTGGCATGTGTGGTCACTGAATGGGACCATGTGCATGCCTGAGGGGCCAGATTCAAGTTCAATTTCAACAACTGTGTATTAATAACCTATCACATGCCCTGCACTGTGCTGGAGATTGTGGAGGACACAATGATGAATCCAGTTTTACACTTGCCTTGAGGAAATCACAGTCTAGCAGGCAAGCGGCAAGTATCCAGAGGCTCGCGACCCAGGGCAGAGGGGGACCGGACTGTCACGGAGCATCAGGGACAGGGAGAGGGATGATTCAGTTCCCTCATGCAGCTTCCTGGAGGTGTAGGAGAGTGTGGACGGGAGCTGTGCTTCTTGTGGGCTGGAATCTTGGATACCTTAAAGGTTATCCCGCTCTGAGCAGAAAGAGGGCCAGTGGGCATCAGGAAGACTCGAGTTCTGACCTGGCTGTCACTGTCACTGGCTGTGTGACCTCTAGTCACAATGGTATACCCTTTCCAGCCTCCGCTTCATATGGTGGCATTAAACTGTGACTGTGTCCCCCCTTCTGTCTGGCTTGGCAAGACAGCCCTGCCGAAGGCCCGTCCAGCTCCTAGATGAAGCTTTAGGGGGCCAGGCAAAGGTAACACATGCTGCAAGATGTTGCGGGCCTGGGGATTTAATTCCAGTTGCTCAGGGCCCTGGAGTAAGCCTGAGTCTGTGCTGCCTGGAATTTGCATTAGTGATTTTGCCTTAATACTCTGGTGACAGTAGCTGATCCACAAGCTCCCAAAGCCACATCCACTTGCAAATCCTCTTCCCTCCTGCCAACTCCTCCCATCCCCTTCAGCGGTGCCAACACAACTGTCCATCTAGGTCCCCAGCTGCAAGGTGCCCCCTACTCCTCGAGGCTGTGGTCGTGGTGGTGGGTCGCAGGTTGGAGCTTGGACATCCTGAGCTTCATCTCGTTTCAGGGCTTCAGTCTTTCTTTTCCTGGTCCCAGAAGGAGCTGAAGTCTGGTGGCTTTCAAGAGCCAAAGCCTCTGGCAGTAAATGGGCCTTGACATCAGATCTTGTCTCTGGCGCAGTGCTGTGGCAAGGCACAGGGCACGAGTGTGGCCACGCCATAAGTCCTCTCCTCCCTCAGCTGGCACCATCACGTGTGGGGCCCACCAAGCCCATGATAGGTCGCACAACAGTCAGCAAATCGCCCTTTCGGAGGCTGATTAAAGATGGATGCGCAGCCCCTGAGGTGGCTGGAAGCACAGGCTGCTCTCAAATGCATAACCCCAATATTTTCTTCTTAAGCAATTCTCCTGCTCTTTGATGTTCTGCAGCGGCACACAATCACATTCGGTTTGATGCACAGAAGGGGGAGGAGGAGCGGATGGCGAGGGAGACAGAAAGCCCCAGCTCTACTCGCCCATTCTTTCCAGGCAAATTCAGTTTTACCATTTCATCCCTGGCTGGTCAGGAATTTAGTGAGCTGTGGGTTGTCTCTTCACAGCGCCAGAGTCCTGGACATCCAAGGGATGTGGTGCCAGTGGTTGAGTTTTATGGCTTTAAGTGCAGAACGTCCTAGTGTGTGTGGTGTGTGTGTGTGTGTGTGTGTGTGTGTGTGTGTGTGTGTATGTTTAATTCTGTGACTCACTGGTGAATTCTCCATTTCCCAGGGTGCAGCAGGGGCTCAGGGGAAGGAGGGGACAAGGCTCAGAATAATATTCGTTGAGGAGGGGAGAGAAGAAAAAGGAAATTAAGAAAGAGAAAGGAAAAAGGGAGATCAGAGGGATCGAAACAGAAGAGATGGGAAGGAAAAGAGAAAGGGCAAAGGAGGTCGATCAAAGTTGAAGAGGGGGAAGGCAAAAAAAAAAAAAAGGCAGAGTTTATGAGAAAGGAGAAGAAATGAGGGAAAAGAGGACATCACCCTTGATGGCATGCAAAGCAGGAGGTGGTGATGTAGTGAAGTCATAACGCTGGGTGGGAAACGCTGCTTTAGTCAAAATCAGGTTACAATCGTGGATATCTACAGCTGGGGTTCAGGGGGAGTCTCTGAGGTCCAGGTCATATAAAGGACTTGTCCAGGGGTGAGTCCCATTCCCACACCCCTCAGCCCTTCATTTCTTTCATCCCTACCCCATTCCTACAAAGAACATGCAACTGAGCTGTGTTCAGAGGCAGAGGTTTTAGTAATTTCCCTTCTGCATATGCCCGGATCACAACTGGTCCCCCGACCATCCTGCTGTGCTCCTTGAAGCCAGGGACCTTGCCCTGGCTGGTGAGCCGGGGGTTAGAAATAGGGAAGGTTCATAAGATAAATGATGGGAGTTCTTATCTGAATGAGGAAAAACCGAGCCTTTCATCTGCATGATGGCTACATTGCATCGAATTACATCCATATTTCTCCTGGCCAGAACATTTGGGGAATAGGTGAGTATTTCAAGCATTCCTTTTTAAGAGTGGAGCGGCAAGTTTCATTATCATATTTTAATTAAAAGGAAAAAATCCTATTAAACAATTCCCAATGTATTGGGATTAGCAAAACCCAACACCTGGGACCCAGTAACTCAGCATGTATGAACACATGAACAAGACGTATATTCCTTAGAAATTATCCCTACACCTGCCCCTCCACTCCAGCTAAGTAAATGGCTTCCTATGGGCTCTATCCTAGGCAGGCCAGAATAGGAGGCCCATGCCCCACAGACACCACCTGCCTCACCCCACGAAGGAGAGGGGGAAGGGAGGGACGGAGCAGGGAGCCACACTTCCCCCTGCCTCATTGAAACCCCCAACCCCTTAACTCAAAGCACTGCTGGCAAGAAACCTGGCTTTAGAATCAGGTCCTGGGCTTAAAACTCAGTTTCACCATTACTAACTGTGTAACCCTAGGCAATTCTTGATTTTTCTGAGCTTCCATTTCCTACTTTGTAAACTGTGAATTTTACATCTACTTTGTAGGGTAGTTGTAAGGTTTAAAACTTATACATGAAAAGAGCCTGGTACAGTGCCTAAGTAGTAGTCAGTAAATAAATGGGAGCTATTATTGTTATTATTAATATTATTATTTAGTAGACAAGATAGAGGAACTACTTCCAGAAGCTCCAGATAAAATACACCCTGTTCATGAACACCTTACTCTATGCTGGTTTTTCCATTAGCCGTGTCACAGCTGGTGGGGTCATGCTTTCTCTTGCTCCTGGCCTTTGCACATGCTGTTCCCTGAGCAGGAGCCCCCTTTCCAGCCCTATATCCCTCCCCACTTTGCCTGCTCATCCATCAGTCCTTGGGCCCTTGCCTCCAAGGAGCCTTCCCGACACCCAAGACTGGGGTTGAAGGCTATTCCCTATGCTCACTGCAATCCCAACATCTCTCTCAGAGCATCCTAATTACCTGTGTAAGGGTCTAGAATCCTCAGTGAGACTATGAGTTTCTTAACAGCAGAGACCAGGCCCTATCCATGGTGGTATCCCAGTGTTATTGCGCATAGTACGTGCTCAATAATTTTTTTTTTTTTTTGAGACGGAGTCTTGCTCTGTCACCCAGGCTGGAGTGCAGTGGTGCAATCTCGGCTCACTGCAACCTCAACCTCCTGGGTTCAAGTGATTCTCCTGCCTCAGCCTCCTGAGTAGCTGGGATTACAGGCACCTACCACCATGCCCAGCTAATTGTTTTGTATTTTAGTAGAGACAGGGTTTCACCATGTTGGTCAGTCTGGTCTCAAACTCCTGACCTGGTGATCCGCCCATCTCGGCCTCCCAAAGTGGTGGGATTACAGGCATGAGCCACTGCTCCTGGCCCTCAATAAGTAGTTTAAAAAGAAATGAATGAATCAGAGAGAAAATGAAATAGAACCAGATCAAAATCAGTAGGGAAAAGTGGCAAAGGAAATGAGAAGTCCACATACAAACAATTTAGAGGTCTTACTAGGACTACATGTCAAGATATGGCTTCCCCCCAAAAGCCAATGCACTGTGATTACATTAGCGGAGAAATAATCTCCATTCAAAGGGTAATGACTCTGCTCCCCTTGCATGGGTAAACACCGCTGGGTGCTGGATTCTGTTTCAGGTTCCCTCCTTCAAACACCTACCTACAAAGCACAGCCCATTCTGTAAAGGTCCCCAGAATGGTGAGGGGACCCCACTCCTCACATATGCAGACATGGTGAGAGGCAGAGGACATTAGCTCTGTGGAGGTGGTTTAGGCTTTTCCCTGTGGCTTTCTTCAAGCTGGGCTCTCCTGGGGCAGGGGTAGGGCCTGGATGTGTTCTGAGTGGCTCCAGGGGGAGACCTCAAACCAGTCAGTAAACATTATGAAGAGGCAGATTTGGGTTCCACAGAGTGTGACCAACCATCCCAGTTTCTCAGGACTGTCTCTGTTTCAGCACTGAAAGTCCCATGCCCTGGGAAACCCCTTAGTCTTAGCAAACTAGGACAGCTGGTCATCCTAGTTCCACACAAGATAGCAAGTGTGTGTGTGTGTGTGTGTGCAACCGCTCTGTTATCATTCACAGAGCATACAATTCACCCATACAAAATGTACAATTCAATGGTTTTTAGTATATTCACAAAGTTGTGCAGCCATCACCACAGTTGATTTTAAAACAGTTTTCATCATCCCCAAAAGAAATCCCACACCCTTTAGCTATCACTCCAACAGCCTACCCCATTCCCCCGGCACTAATCTATTTTCTGTCTCAACGGATTTACCAATTCTGGATACTTTATATAAAGGGAATCATACAATATGTAGTTTTTTTGACTGGCTTTCTTCACTTAGTAATATTTTCAAGGCACATCCACGTCACAACATGAATCTGTACTTCATCCCTTTTCATGGCCAAATAATATTCCATTGTCTGGAAATATCACATTATTTATCCATTCGTTTTGTTCATTAATGGACATTTGTGTTGTTTCTGCTTTTTGGCTACTAAGAATAATGCTGCTGTGAACATCCATGCATAAGTTTTTGCGTGGATGTATGTTTTCCTTTTTCTTGAATAGATACCCAGGCATGAAATTGCTGGTAATTCTCTGTTTAACCTTTTGAGGAACTGCTATATGCTGTTTTCCAAAGTGGCTGCCCCATTTTATATTTTCCCAGCAGCAATGAATGAGAATTGATTTCTACATCCTGGACAGCACTATTCATTATCTGTCTTTTTAATGATAGCCGTCCTAGTGGGTGTGGTAGGCGTGTTTTAACAACTAGGGTCCAGAGGAAATGAAAAGAGATGTTTGCATAATGATAAGACTCTTGTCATCCCAAGTGTGCAAACAAAGCTGGATACACTTGGAGAAAGGCTACCTAGGGGCCCCTGGCTGGGAAGCTGCATGGGTGGGAGGCTGGATGGGTGGGAGGCTGGATGGATGGGAGGCTGGGTGGGAGGCTGGCTGGGAGCTGGATGGGTGGGAGGCTGGATGGATGGGAGGCTGGATGGGTGGGAGGCTGGATAGGTAGGAGGCTGGATGGATGGGAGGCTGGGTGGGTGGGTGGGAGGTTGGATGGATGGGAGGCCGGATGGGTAGGAGGCTGGATGGATGGGAGGCTGGATGGGTGGGAAGCTGGATGGGTAGGAGGCTGAATGGGTGGGAAGCTGGATGGGTGGGAGGCTGGATGGGTGGGAGGCTGAATGGATGGGAAGCTGGATGGGTGGGAGGCTGGATGGGTGGGAGGCTGGATGAAAAGAGATCTAAAAGTCTTTGGCTCTGCCTTCCTAATCTTGAGGCTGGGTGGATTGGGGGAAGGCTTGAGGGTGGGGGGACATCCTGAAGAGGTCCCCCATCCTTGGAGTGAAGAGGAACTGAGGGGAGGAGGGAAGGAGGATGCAGACGGTAGGCTTGTCTTCGTTGCCATTCTGCCACAGGCTTGTGTGGGCAGCAGAGCGGACTCAGGTGCTTTGGCTGGGCCCACGCTGCTGCCCAGTGTGAGAGAACTGGTAGTGGCTGCAGAGGCCCCGGGAACTCTGGTGGCCTCCCTGCCCTGCCCACCCCATGCCTGCCGCTCCCTTCCTGCAGGGCTCACCGCCCATCTGCTCTTCCTCCCCATGACGCCAATGCCTGGCCTTTATGTTTCTGTCTTGCCATCCAAGCCCCACAGGAGGGACTTTTCAACTCCCCAGGAATGTTCTCTCATGGAGGAGAAGTGAGCAGACTTGTGTGGGTGCTGTGACTTGGGTGGGTGGGCTCGTGGAATGGTCCTCTGGAGCTTGGGAGCTGCAACTGAAGCTTCCTCAGATGCAGCAGCCCCGTCTTGTTCTGCAGTGACAGTTCCCAAATACACAGCAAAGCCCCAGCTCAGGTCTCAGTGCTTGGGCTGTGGAAGCAGCACTCTCCTTCCTCCTTCCTCCGTTCTTCCTCATCCCACTTGCCACTCCCACCTGGCAAACCTGCCCCACAGCCCTCTCATGGACCAAGGGCTCTGTGTCTGCCAAGGCAGCCCATTCTATCACTGAGCCAGCCCTCTGTGGTAATCCTCATGACATGCTGGGAGGACCCTGACACACTGACCTATGTGACCTGCTTTCATCCTCAGGAAAATCTAAGGAAGGTAGGAGTGGGGAGATTGTTGCTCTTACTTTAGAGATGGGGTAAAGTTTATTCAGATGACTTGTGCTACGTCATACAGAGGCAAGTGTCATAGTCAGGACTGAAAGCCAGCCTCTGGGTTCTGGTCCAGTCATCCACTATCCAGGTGCTCAGGCCAAAAACTTGAGCATCATCCCTGACTCCTCTCTCTCACAGCCCCAAGTAAACTGTCAGAAAATCCCATTGATTCTTTTTTCAAAACATGCCTTTAACCTCATGCCTTCTGGTCCCCGCCACTATGGCCCAAATCACCATTTTCTTTCACGTGATGCTTGCAAACGCCTCTTCCCCATGTCAATCCCAGCCCCTCAATGACCTTCACACACAGGTCACTCTCCAGGCGTTTCCTTTGTTGTGTTTGAGGTTCTTTCTCCATCCTCAGTTTCCCCTGGCACAGCGTGGGGCACAGACTTGCAACTCACTGAGATGTGTCATGTCACAGAACTGAGATGAGATTTGTTTCCCGCTGTGTGTGTGTTTATGTGCATGTGTGCACATATATGTCCATGAGCACATATGTCTGTGCTCAACCAAAATAATACAAAGGCCAGACACATAGCCGTAACTCTTGAAAAAAGCTTATTTGGTCTGTACTATTTTATTTTGATAGAGGGGAATACACACATTGCATTTTGCAGCAAATCAGGTTAAGAACCACTCCATCTGGCAGGACAAGTTTGCCTGTTTCCAATAGGGGTAGGCCACATCTCAATTCCCCAGCCATCCGGCCAAGTACGCTGGGTCTGATCAGATGCCAGGACTGGGGACTAATTGACCCCAGGGTCCTGGAGAAAGATCACTCATGACACAGATGGCTGGGTGCCACCTTCTCCCCACCCTTAATGGAGCCTCATCACTCACAAGGCTGCAGGTGTTGCTGGGGAGGGGGCAACCCCAGTCTTAGCTCTTTATCTTTCAATTCTGATTTCAGCATCCTCTGCGATCACATTAGTGCGAGGATGTCTCTTATGGTTAGTTGCCTGCATCCAAGATGAGGATATAATGACTTCCCCTGTGTCTCACACCCAGCCCCACTGAACAGATGCACACACTGTCTGCACACAGAGTTGCCATGTGACTGTAGCAGCCCTCCCATGTGACCTGGCCAGTGGGTACTGACTGTGGAGGCTTTTTAATTGTCTGGGAAGGGAATGGAGGGACTCGGGCAGCATGGGCTGTGGAGTGATAGATCAGAACCTTCTTAACCTCCAATACTAGAGGGCCCCGACTCAGAAGAGGGAGACAGACTCGGGCTGGGGAGCACTCACAACTGCACCCCCACCAACTCCAATTCCTGCCCCGAGATGCAGAGGAACTGAGGCCTGCGACTGGCTCTATGCCCCATTCTAAGTCCCATCTCAGGGCTTGCCTCCCTCATGGAATGAAGGGAGGAAACACGCATCTATGGTGCACCTACTGCATATCGTACCCAGCCAGGCCCTTCATGGTGCTGAGAAGAGGTACTATTGAGTCCGTCTTACCCACGAGGGAAACTGAGCCTCAGGGACCTCATGGTACACACCTGGTAAGTGGTTGGGCTGGGATCCCAAGCTATGTCTTCTGCCACCAAGCTAGCAGTCTCCTGCTACCCCACCCTGCCTCTCCCCACTCCAACAGCCCCTGGTGACAGCTCCCTTTTCTGAACATCGATGGCAGTCATCTCCACCTCACCTGCCCTTACCATTGCCCTTGAATTATTTCTGGTTTGTAATCCTCAACCCCAACCACACTGGATCATAAAGCCTAAAGGGCAGACGGCATGACTTAGGCTCCTGTGGTATCTGGGTCTCTAGCCCACTTTTGGACACCATAGTGCTAGCCACTGCAAGGAGTGCTTTCATCCCCACAGTGCCCCTCTGAGGCTCTGAACCACTCTTCTTCCTGTCTCACACCTGCCATCCCCCTTTTTTTTCTTGCTTGAGCTCTGGTCCTATGTGTAAAAATTTGCGCTTCTAGATGGGTCTGTGTATAAGTCTGACACCCACAGGTCACAGTCTGGAGGCACAGTCTGGAGGACAAATAAGTGGAACTGTCAGGCCCCACTGCCAACATGCTCAGTAGGACACTAGACCAGCAAAGCCACAAAGGTGGCTGCTGGGAGAGCAGGGGCACCAGGTGCCTGGTGAGGGGCTGGAAGGAGCAATGGTGAGACATAGTGGGGCTGTATCCCTGTGGATGGACAGCAGTGCCTGAGGGAGTCCTTCTATCCCTGCCCACAGCTGCAGTGGCCCAGAGTGGGATCTGTGGCTCCTGGCTGCTTCTTGGGCCAGTGGATTGTCACGATCCTGGCTCAGATGAAGACGTCAGACTGGCGGGGCTGAGAAACACCCCTGGTGATTCCCATCTCACTCTTGGATTCCTTCATCCCCTTTCCACCTCCAACCCTTTGTCCAGAGCACCCTTCCTGGCCCACACTGCCAAAGCTGTCTTGTGTTCAGGCAGCTTGGGAGATATTGCTTACCCCAGGAAGCCCTCAGGGAGTAAGAGGAAGAGACGCCAGGACAGTTTTCCCCAACCTTCCTCACCAGAAACGCAAAACTCCTTTGATTTGCCTGTATTGAAATCTTCACTGAAACCTTTAACCCTCCACCTGCAGGGATTTCAGACTTTGCCTCTGGTGTACTTGTTACCTAGTTCTGAGTCTGAATTTATCTACCTTGTGTTCTCTTTATGTCTCCTTGTTTCCGTGTAGTTCTCTTTGAAGCTTTTATGGGGCTAGTTTAAGATCCAGAGAAAGAAGTGCAACTTCACACAGAAGCTTGTAAACTTATGGACCATCTAACCTCAAGAGGTGGGACAAGCAGAAAATATAAATAGCTTCTGAAAGGGTTCGACTCAATTCATGGATGTCAGGACTGGGATGGAGAACTGAAGAAAACCAAAGTGACCGTGTGTGCATGTCTGATTGTGTGTTTGTGTGTGTATGTGGGGAGGACGTACTATCCCCCTGTAAATATTCCTGTCTTTTGTACCATCTCCCTCCCCTTGGAGGTTAGCATGGAGGAGGAAAACACAACCCCTCCCTGTGAGGCTGACCCTTCAAAGAATTCTGCAAATGTACCTTTTATTTTAATTTTTCTGGAGGGTGAGAGATTTTTTCTGAATGCCTTTCATTCATTTCCCCAGCTCATCGAAGGTGAGCTGCCACATCGTTGTTAAAAGACAGATCCTACCCAATTTAAGGCTGTGCAGTCTTAGGTGAGTGGGGCGGTCCACTCTGAGCCTCACGCACCAGCCCAGACCCTCATCTCCTGCAGGGGAGGAGTGGGGGTGCCCCCACTCCCCAGAAACAATGCTCGGGTGATCACCCAGGCACCATCCCTCTCCCCACCAGCACTTATACTGCCATCATCACCATCAGGCTCCAGTGTCCTCACACATCCTCTCACATGACCCCTGTCACCCTCTGGGGTGAGCTGGCCAAGCATTACTTGCATTCCACAGGGGAAGAAGGAGAGTTGAAAAAAGACCATGCCCCATTCTCAGACAGAAGGTGGCAGGTGGCAGAGCTGGAACGTTCAGCCCAAGCCCATTTGAGGTAGGGGGCATGGAGAGGCCCCCTCAGTCCATAGAACTACTGTCGGGGAAGAGGCTGGCAGGTCTCCTGCCTGCCTTCCCCAGTTCCTATCCCAAGAGCCCGCCTTCTTTCTGGGGCGGACTCTTTGCAGGAAGGGGCCCCGTGATGAAGTCCTGGGCTCAGGGCCGCCCGGTCGGCCTGCCCCTTGACTCGGGCGCTTCCTCTCTCTCCAGAAAAACCCACTTCACAGCCACCCCCACCAAGTCTCGAAAGGCTCCAGGAACAAGATCCAAAGCCTCCTCCGAGGAAACAAGCGGATATTTTAGAATCCCAAAGTGCAAGAAGTCCCCGACTCCAGCCCTCATTTTAAAGGCGGGAGTGCAAAGGGGATTTCTGCGCACGGCACCTGGTTTTCCCAGCTGTGCTCACTTTTCCTGAGAGCCGAGGTGGGCAATGTATCCGACCTGCCCCCAGGCCCCAAAAGATGCTAGTGTGCCCATGCACATCCATGCATGTGAGCTGGCACCCCAAGCACGCCCTCCACACTGCTCTCTTGCCCTAAATTGAGCCCATTTAGAAAGTTTTCTTTCCTCCCTCCCACAGACGACATCCATCACTTTCCCCAGCAGAGGCGAGGCGGCCACAACGCCTTCCTAGGGTTTATTAAATACGTTCAAGAGCCTATTTGTAGCTGTCAGGGAGAAGCCGAGGGGGAGCCGCGGAGTCCGCTCAGCCGTGCAGCCTCCCTCTCAACCTCCAGGGCAGGGGAACCCCTCTGGAAATGTTCCTCTGCACCAGGTGGAGCTGAAGGGGCACCCCCAGCCCCTGTGCAGTAGACTCCACTCTCAAATAGCTACCAGGGACTATGGTTGGTGTGGTCAAGGGATCTCAGCAGGGCTGGCTGGCCAAGGACTGAACCCGCCGGGGCAGCGTCCTCTGCACCTCACCCACGCTGACCTCACCTCAAACAGCTCAGGAAAGAAAAAGCACACTCGCGCTCTGTCCCAGACCCCACAGGCCGCCTCAGAGTCACAGACAGGGCCTGGGAACCCCCGGTGTGGGGCCCACGATCCCCGAGGTGGGATGACTAGGCTTAGTAAAGCCTCGGCTTCACATGCAGGGACACGGCTTGAGAGAGCCCCCACAGAGGTGGTTCATGTCTGAGCATGGAAGGAAAATGCTTTCCATGAGGCCTGCAGGGCTTCCCTGGCCCAGGCAAGGATATTTGTAGATGGTCACAGCCCCAAAGGATCTCAGGGGCCCTAGAAACTCCCTCCCAGTTTGATGGATAAGAACGAGTTCCAGAGAGAGAAAGGGGGTTTCTTGGGGTCTCCCACCCCAGCGTCTCCTCAGCATCCCTTTATCTGAGGATCTAGAACAACTGAGGCTGATTTTCTCTCCTCCCTGGAATTAAAAGGGGTGAGGAGAGAAATTCCAGGGAAGGTTGGGACTGGAAACATGAGAGCCCAACTTCCTGATTTTGTGAGACATTTTTTCTTTATTATGAAATACTTCAAATGTGCGGACCAGCATAAAGAATTATATACCCTTTGCCCACTTTTTGATGGGGTTCTGGATTAAGAAAATGTGGCACATATACACCATGGAATACTATGCAGCCATAAAAAATGATGAGTTCATGTCCTTTGTAGGGACATGGATGAAATTGGAAATCATCATTCTCAGTAAACTATCACAAGAACAAAAAACCAAACACCGCATATTCTCACTCATAGGTGGGAATTAAACAATGAGAACACATGGACACAGGAAGGGGAACATCACACTCTGGGGACTGTTGTGGGGTGGGGGGGAGGGGGGAGGGACAGCATTGGGAGATATACCTAATGCTAGATGACGAGTTAGTGGGTGCAGCGCACCAGCATGGCACATATATACATATGTAACTAACCTGCACAATGTGCACATGTACCCTAAAACTTAAAGTATAATAATAAATAAAAGAAAAAAAAGAATTATATACCCAACATCTGTGTACCCAATACACAGTATTAACAAATCCTAATAACTTGAGTGATTTCTATTTTCAAATGTGGTATTAGCTGCGATATGGTTAGCTGAATTTTTACAGCTCTTTTCAAATGTAAAATAATTTTATTCTTTTCAATAAAGGCATTTCATTAAATGTATAACCAGGATTTAATTTTCAGACCTTGGAAGACTTCATTTAAATACATTCAAAGTCAGAAAAAAAGTCCTCTGTCAGACCACAAGTCCTGCTTTTTTTTTATTGCAAAAATATAGTCTGCAGCCATGGCCTGGCCAGATGGGAAGGGAGGGAGGTGGCTGCAGAGTCCTGGGACTCCCTGGAGAGGTGTGGAATCCCAGGGAAAGGTTTTCTGTCAAGCTTTCGAGATGGAACCCTCACCCAGAATGTTTGATGAGGACAGAAGTGCCTGATTGGAAGGGAGGCATGGGTGGGAAGTCTGATCTTGGAAGGGGTCTCTGCTGGGATCCCCCCCAAGTCCTACTCAGAGTCCCTCGCTTCCTTCCCCTTACCAACCTCACCTCCCAGAACATTTCTGTCTCCTGATACTGTCAGCTGTTTCTTACCTCTTAGCTTTTATTTAGCATCTACTATGTGCACCTGCCAAGGTGTTAACAGATTAATGAGTGTGTGGGAGTCGCTCAGACCAGCTCAGACAGCCAACTGTGCATTTCTTCCCAATCCCATGGTTAGTGACATCATGTTGGTAGCTTGCAATTGGCCATGGTAGAAGTAATTACACCATGGAAATCAGTCCGCAAACACTACCAGTCAATCAGGGCTTTCCCCAACTCCCCAAGAGCTAGCTGTTAAACCTTCGCCAGCAGGCCACGGGTATTAACGTCCCAAGAATATATGAGTTCAAAAGAGGTCTCCTAGAGAGAGAGAGAGAGAAAAAAAAAAAACCCAAAAACCAACATGGAGGAACGAAAGGAATTAATCACAAATTATCAAATTTCAGGTCCCAGACTGATCGTGACGTGAGTTTGATCTCAGTAAGCAGCCACTACTTAGCATTTTTGTGGCTGCACAGGTTCCTAGACGGGATCTTGTCCAATCCTCTCATGTTTGAAAGCAAAATGATGTCCAGAAAGATGACACAGCTTGCTAAGGACACAGGTGGGTTTATAACTCCCATCTTCCTTTCCTACGCCTACTCCTGAGCCTGCTCACCAGAGCTGGAGGTGGAGAGGGACTCACATGAGGCAAGAGTCCAAGTGACCTCTCAGCAAAGACACAGAGATGGGAAAGAAGGTGCATGGAGCCCTTCCCATTCCCTTGCCCTTACACTGCTCCCCCAGGAAAGGCTGGGCATCTAGCAGGTGCTTAGCAAACCCTTGAATTGAGTCAGGCTAATGAGCCAGGTGGGCAGTGTTGGGGTGGTCTGTGCAGGAGTCCACTCCCAGCAAGCATGAGTGATGGCAAACAGAGGGCTGGGCCACAGGGACAGCCAGCTGCTCAGGTTGTCACTTAGCCAGCCCTTCCCAGGAGCGTATTTCTCAGAGTCAGAGGGCAGCTAAGGCTCCAAGACCTAGGTGTGAGCCACAGGTCAACAGGCATAAAGAACAAGCAAACTGGTGCCACTCCAGGCTGAGGCCTGACAGTGAGGAAGAAACTTACAGGAAAACAAAGGGCTGGGGAGAGAGGACTTGGGGAGTAGGGATGAAAGAAGGCAGGAGACAAATGGAGAAAGGGAAGGGGGATGAGGAGGGAGACTCACTCTGATTAGCAGAAAGCAAAAGGGAAGCAGGATATCTAAAGGGAACAACACAAAGAGAAGATACAGTGGAGGGAGACAGAGTGAGAAAGACCAAGAGGGAGTTCAGGAAAGAGAAGGATGGGGAGCAAGGAGACTTGTCCCCAGGGAACCCTTCTTGCCTTGGCCTTTTCTCAGACCTCTTCCCCTTTGTGCCCCACCAACCCCCAGCAGCACAAGTGACCCTGTGCCCTTGTGGCCATGTCACGTCCCGCCGGCATGATGGGGCTTCTGGTCCATCAGTAAAGAAGCAAACTCAGAGCAGTGTCCCACAACAGGCACCCAGCTCAGAAGCAGCCCTGGTGGGTGGTCGTGCCAGTCAGCCCTGCATGGGGGTTCTGCCCAGCCACACCCACAAGTGACCAGCACCGCCCTCTCCCAAATCCCCTTGATCTCCCTTTCTCCACCAGCACCATCTGTGCCCGTCTTTATGCACTCATTCCCCCATCTCAGAGGGGGGCCTCAGTGACCTGGAAAGCAGACCTGGTTTTTCTGCCCAGCTGTGTGTCCATGGGGTGAATTACTTCCACTCTGGAAACCCAGGGGAAGGGGCGAGGGTGGTGTCCAGGGTGCTCCTGGGTCTCCCCAGCAGGGGCCGGCTCAAGGTTGAGTTGCAACCATTTCCTGAGCGCCAAAGCCCTTTATGAAGAGGAATGAAAGCAACGCAGGACCCGCTTCCACGCAGTTCACCTCTGCCCTCCTTGGATCACGCAGCAGCCAAGTTCAATTCCTTGTGTGTCAGAAGAAATAAAATGTGATCAAAGAAAAGGAGAAAGGATTCTGGAACGTGGAAGCAGTGGGCCCTATAAGGGGAAGAGCACAGGCTTTGGGGTCAGACTGACCTGTGTGTGTGGCTGTCTCAGCCCTTTCATCATGGGTCACAGAGCAATTCACTTCCTCTGCAAGATGGGAACAGCGGTAATACCTCACCCCTTGGTTGTGCAGAGTTGGAAAGAACACACAGCCAGACACCTGGTGCACACTCTGCCTCCTGGTAGCTGCTCCATAAATGTTTATTCTCCTCTCCAGCACCTAACCCCAGGCTTTAGCAATCCAGGTGGCCCAGACTCCAAGGCGGCACCTTCTCCAGATATAGGAGGTAAAATCTCTGCAAAGCCAAATGCTTAGTGCTTCCTGGGAAGGCAAGTGCCTGCCACAGAGAATCAGACCAAAGATGAGGAATGTGACATTCCCACCAGCTCAGGCCTAATGTAGAACAGTAAATAACAACTAAATCTTGAGCATCTACTCTGGCCAGGATTGTTCTGAATGCTTTACTTATCTCTCTCTCCCTCTTGCTCTCTCTCTCTCCATATATATATATATGTGTGTGTGTGTGTGTGTGTGTGTGTGTGTGTGTGTGTGTGTGTGCATTTTTAGACAGAATTTCGCTCTTGTCACCCAGGCTTGAGTGCAATGGCATGATCTCGGCTCACTGCAACCTCCGCCTCCCAGGGTTAAAGCAAGCCTCCTGCCTCAGCCACCCCAGCAGCTAGGATTACAGGCGTGCGCCCCCACACCAGGCTAATTTTTGTATTTTTAGTAGAGATGAGGTTTCACCACATTGGCCAGGCTGGTCTCGAACTCCTGACCTCAGGTGATCTGCCCGCCTTGGCCTCCCAAAGTGCTGGCATAAGCCACCATGCCCCGCCAACTTATCACTATTTTTGCAGGCCCAAAGAGAAAGGCTTTCCCTTAAAATTGGTCTCTCCAGCCCTGATAAGTTCCCCGTCTCCACTAGCCATATGCCTGTTCTTGCAGGTGCCAAAGTTCAAAATGTTAATATCTTTGACTCTCCCATCTCCCTGGCAGCTTCCTGTGGTCACCAGGGCTTGGCTCTGCATCTCTCCTCTCCTTCTGGGCCCCACTGTGACCCCCCCACTCTTCTTCATTGATCTCCCTGCTCTGGGCTCGTCCCTACCAAACCCCTGTGAACTAATGGCCCACTTTATTGTAAGAGTTATTGTCTTAAAATAGCACTGGTTGAGAAAATTTCCCCAATGGCTATTGAATAATGCAGGAATTCCTTGGTCCTAAATCTGTTCTCAACCTACCTTTCTGGACCTATCCGTAGGTTCCCTCTCCCTGAACAGGCCCAGGCAGTCCTCACAGGGAGATTTGTGCTCCTTCCGTGCCTCCGCCCCAGCCTGCCAAGTGCTTCCTCCTTCCTCTGCTCATCGGAACCATGGCCTCCCCAGGAGTTGCCTCTTGATGTGCTGCCTTGACCTTTCCTCACTGGAACCCCTTGCTTGGCTCAACCTGTCCTCTCTTTGGCTGGCAGGGCATTCTGGGGCACTGAGCAGTGGTTGGCACAGGCTAGGCCACTAACTGGGTTTCAGTTTCCTCTTTTTAGGAACCAGGCAAGGGACCAGAGCTGTGGTCCCCAGATACGGCTCCTCATTGGCATTATCTGTGAACTCCCAAAAAACACGGGTTCCCGGGCCCCGCCCTGTGCCTTCTCAGTCTGGATCTCCAGAGTGCGGCCCAGGAATTTGTGTCTGCCCACTCCCCACATGATTCTGAGGTGCTGCCAGGTCTGGCAGGACCTCAGCTAGAGATGCTTCACGTATGGATTGCCTCGTGTTAAAGGCTTTGCAGACCCTCAGGCTGAAGAGGACAGGGCTCGGGTTTCTTCTGCATGTTGCCAGGATCCAGTTATGGGATTCAGAAGATACTCCACAGATGTTAGTTGAAGAAATGAATGAATGAATGAATGAATGAATGCCCTGAAGAGATGCAGCTGCGGTTCTCTGAGAAACTGTCCTCTCCAGCTCTTTTTCAGGACAATTAGGTAGAAAGTCAGAAGAGATCACATGCAGCCTCGTGCAAAGAGGCTGTCAGAGCCTCTGCCAGTCTGAACACACACTTGGTGGAAGGTCACAGTACCAAGCTGGTGATCTGAGGCTCTCCTTGGAGTCCATCTGAGTCATTCTGTTTAAAGTGTGTGTGTCTATCTGTGTGTGTCTGTGTGTGTGTGTGTGTGTGTGTGTGTGTGTGTGTGGTGGGGATTGGGGTTCCCAGTGGGTGGTTTGCTAGGATGATTCAGATGGTCAGGGGTGGTTGAGGGCTGCTCAGGACTCGGCAGCTAATTGCCCAGCTTTCTACTGTGGTGAGATCTGGTGCTGAGCCCAAAGGGAACCCTGTGGTGCCTGGGCCTGAGTTGGTTCAGAATCGCCCAAACAGGCCCCAGGCCCCTGCCAGTTGATCAACCTGGGAGAGTACAGGTAGTAAGAGTTTCCAGGGCAACCTCCAGAGAGAGGACAGGGATGTCTCCTGTGTGCCTAATTTGTCTTCCGTGCCTTTGTAGCCTGGAAAGCAACCCTGGGTGGGACCTTGGTGGTCATGCCTGTGACCATGGGGGACATGGACATGGCCTGATTTGTGGGCACAGACTAAGGCCCACATTTTGACCAAAGCCTCAATCCAGGGCGCTTTGCTCTTACAGCCTGAAACAGCTGCTGCCTCTGTCCATGGCTACTGGACCAGGGTCTGCAGCTCCAGCCTCAGCTCAGGGATGGGACAAGAAACAGAAACAGATGATAAGGCCACAGAAATGCCACCCTGGCAGGGGCTGCAGTGGCAGCACTTTGTCCAGTGGCCCCAGCCCAAGGACTCCAACAGGCTGTGCTCCACAGTGCACTGATGGGCTCTGCTCAGCTCCTGAGCCCTGGCTACATCTCCAGCAAATATAAGAATGATTGCACCCCTAGGCCGGGCGCGGTGGCTCATGCCTGTAATCCCAGCACTTTGGGAGGCCAAGGCGGGCAGATCACGAGGTCAGGAGATCGAGACCATCCTGGCTAACACGGTGAAATCCTGTCTCTACTAAAAATACAAAAAAAAAAACTAGCTGGGCATGGTGGCGGGTGCCTGTAGTCCCAGCTACTCGGGAGGCTGAGGCAGGAGGATGGCGTGAACCCAGGAGGTGGAGCTTGCAGTGAGCTGAGATCTTGCCAGCGTACTCCAGCCTGGGCGACAGAGCAAGATTCTGTCTCAAAAAAAAAAAAAAAAATGATTGCATCCCTAAAAATTTGTTGTCCTTCAGAGTTTCAAAGTACTTTCTTGACATTATCTGGTTTTATAGTCACTGCAGCCCTTCAAGACAGATGTCATCCCCGATGTCTCCCCGAGCCTCTGCAGAAATAGGTTCAGGGAAACAGTGGGGATGACAATGCCTACTCTGCAAGTGGTCATCTGTCAACTATTCTCTCTGATTACGGGTATTGGTCCAGCCTCCTAGGGCAGCCCAGGCTCACCTCTGGCTTCTGAGCCACTGTTTCCTCTAAGCCAGCAAGGCCTGGTGCTCTTGGCCTTGCCTCCTCCTTGCACCATCTTCCTTCTCAGGGTTCGGAGATCGCAAGGCTGACAGCAAACCCTTGGGCCACACTGGACTTATCAAGATCCAGCTGTCCTGGATGCCTTCTAGTAGGGGAAGCCCCAACTTCAAAATTGCTTCTCAGACTCCCAATATCTTATCTTTTCTGGAGACAAGGCGTCGGTAGAATTAGTCTCCAGCGTGTTGCCTGCTCTAGTCCCCAGCTCTTAGTCTCCATGACGAGAGGTCACCTGGGCTACGCATGTGATGCTGCCATGCATGTTATCCCCATGGGAAAGAACCAGGAGATGGAGCAGATGACACTGCCCTGTCCTCCAAGAATAGAGGGCGGCGTAGCCCCTGTCCCATCACTGCCATGCCCTTGAATTGGGTAAGTCACTTACTGTTCCCAGTCACCTCCCCATCTTTGACTGCAGAGATGGATGCAAGACCTGCTCCACCTCCAATACATCACCATTTAAAAGGTGACATACTTACACCTGAGGCAGCCACAGCTCTAGTCTTACCCAGGCTGGGAAGAAGAGGTAGGGGAGAGATGGTGATCCATGGAAATCTAAACCCTAGAGACACTTAGCTTCAAAATGCCTCAAGATTCTTGCCTGGGCCCCCGAAGCAACTGGATGAGCAGAAGGAATGCTGGGACTGGTCATAAAGTGCCCAGTCACGATGATAACCATGCGTGCATTGGTAAGGGCTGTGGGAGGCAAGGTGTCCCCCCATTGCCACCCCCTCAGCCCCATAAAAGGCATTCCCTGGCTTGGCGTGGTCTTTCACAGGCACAGAAAGCTTGGGGTCAGCTTCTCCCTCCATGGGACTTCTCCTTCTTTCTCCATTTTCTCAATAGGGGATGGTTTTGCCTTCTTCTCTCCAATGTTAGCTTTGCCTTCTCTCTCCAATGCTATTCCTAGGTTTTCTTAGGGTCTAAGATCCAGTCTTACTTAACTTTGGGAGATGAACTACGATCCTGGCATCCAAATGGTGACAGAAGAAGATGTGAATGGAATTGGTGCTACAGGCCCCCTCCCCAACTTAGGACAAGCAGCACATTCCCTGGCTTTGCCGAGTAGTTTTGAGTTACCCAAAACGACAAGGAGAGTCCTCAGCCAGGCTTGTCTCGGGGTGGGGTGTGTGTGTGGGGGAAATGGCCAGCACACAAACAAGGTTTATAATCCTGGTCACCATGAGCCACAGTCCCCTTTCTCATGATTTTCCCCAGCCATGAAGTGGATCCAGTATTCTGGTTCCAACACTTCAGATGATCTCCCATGGAGGCCAGCACTGGTCTTTAGTCAAGCTTGATACCAGGATGAGCATCCTGGAGGGGAATCCTGGGGCATCCCAGAAGCCTGGGGACAGTGGTCCCAGAAGGATTCCCCCTTCCCCCAGCTCATTCATCACTTGGCCTCATTAAGCCCTGTCTGTCTTCATCCTCCCCTGCTTGTAGACCCCCGGGCTAGCCCATGAGCTAGGTGAGGATTTAAGAGGGACCAATGTGGGAGAGGACGTCGAGAATCTGGACCCCTCACACCCTGCTGGTGGGAGTGTAAAACGGTGCAGCCGCTTTGGAAAACTGTCTGGCAGCTCCTCAAAAGGTTCAACGTGGAATCACCATATGACCCAGCCATTCTACTCCTAGGCATATATCCAAGAGAAATGAAAACATACATCCAAGCAAAAGCGTGCATAAGAATGTTTATAGCAGCATTACTCACAATAGGCAAAAGGTAGAAACAACCAAAATGTCCATCAACTGGTGAATGTGGTGCAGCTGGAATATTATTTGGCCATAAGAAGGAATAAATTACTGATAAAGCCAGGTGCGGTGGCTCGAGCCTATAGTCAGGAGGCTGAGGTGGGAGGATCACTTGAGCCCATGAGTTTGAGGCTGCAGTGAGCTATGATTATGCCACTGCACTCCAGCCTGGGTGAGAGAATGAGACCTTTGTTTCTTAAAAAAAAGTACTGATATAGATAAGCCTTCAAAACATTATGCTAAGTGAAAGAAGTCAGACGTGGAAGACCACATTTCTAATCTGTTCTTCTATTCTATTCCGATATGAAATATCCAAAATAGGCAAACCTATAGAGACAGATTGGTGGTTGCTTAGGGACAGAGGTGGGGTGGGGAAATAGGGGGATGTTGGTCAGAGGGTGGGGGGTTTATTTCTGAGGTGAGAAAAGTTTTCTAACATTGACTGTAGTGATGGTTGCACATATCTGTGAGTATACTAAAGATCACTGAACTGTGCCTTTTAAATGGGTGTATTGTATGGTATAAGAATTCTATCTCAATTAAACTGTTAGAAAAAGTGAAGAGAGAGAACATCTGACTATTCCCGGAATTGGGAGCTATGCACTCACATTCTGGGCACACTATCAGTCTGCTCTATGACCCTGGCAAAGTCACTTACTTCTCTGAGCCCCTGTTGGCCCATCCATGAGATGGGGCATAAATAATTCCTGGCTCAGAGGAGCGCTGCAAGAAACCAGGAGCCAGAAGGTACATGAGCACATGGAATCGGAACAGAGGCATTATTTAAATGGGCAAGATTTACTGCTGAGATGTCACTGCTCTGGGAAGCTGCGGCTTCCTTGAGTTATGGGCTCAGAGTCCTGCAGAATGTTAAATTGGAAGAGACCTAAGAGATCAATCCAGAACACAGCTAGGACGGCCTTGTTCTCACCCAGGCACATGCACACCCACCCCTGTCCTCCCCATCGAGAACCATTTATCTGCGGCGTGGAGGGCACTGAGCGGGTGGAGGAAACGGCAGGTAGGAACGGCAATGCTTTATTCCGGGTACCCTGGTGGGGCCACCTGCAATGGCCTTTCTCTTCATCTCTACCCCAGGATGTAAAATATAGAATCAGACACAACAGTCTCCTGAAACAGAAAACCCTCTGCCCACGCTTGTCTCCCAGCCCTGATGCCAGGTGTCCAGATGTTGTGGCAGCTGCCAGCACATCCCCTCTCTCCAAACCCTAAGTGCACAGCCCAAAGCTGAGCCATGGCGTGAGCCTTGCAGCCGCCCCTGGGCACGGGGCCAGCTCACACGCAGGTCTGCAGCCCCAGCTGCCATCTCCATGCGCTGATATTGGGGGCTTTCTTTAGGGGGAACCACACCAGCAGGCAGAGGGGTCCGGGTGTGCCCCAGTTCAGGACAGGGGAGGGCTCAATGTGCAGGCAGAAGAGGGCTGGCTATTTGGGGCTTTGAATTCTGAGGCAGCAGGCTATTATAAGGACAATGGTCATCACAATAAAAGCAACAATAATAAATAACTTCCACCTTCCTTTGCACCAGACATAGACTTTACAGGTACTTACAACAGCCTTATTGGGTTCATAGTATCATCTTCATTGATAGATGAGGAAACAGAAACTCAGAGAGGTTAAGTATCTTTCCCAAGATCACACAGCTAGTAAACGGTAGAGACAGGATTTAAAATGAGGCCTGTCTGGTGTAAAGTCAGTGCAAAAGTGCAATCCATATTTCAGCCCCTTCAGGCCTTCCATCAGGAGCTCCCCAGTGCCAGAAATCCCAGGGACACCCGGCTATCCTGAAAACCATTGCTTTGTGGAAGGGCAATCTAGGGCAACTGCCCCAGTGTCCGTGGAAGTTGGGGCCAGCCCCAAGCCACGTTTATGTCAGGTGCCATGAGGATTTTGTTTAATCTCAGGATGGAGATGCTGGGGAGAAAAGGCATATTTGAGGACTTGGACTAGAAGGCAAGCCTGGTTGCTGGAGAAGCCTGGCCACAGCTGCCAAAACTGGCTTGCCTTTTCCCCACCTACAGAAAGCCACAGAAAGCACCGCTAGTGCTGAGCTGGGAGTGTGCAGCGTGAGGGACGAGGGGAGGTGAAGGCTCATATTCTTCAGAACTGGTGTTTAAGGCAGCAAGATGTTGTAAAGAGAGCACTGGCATTTTGAGAGGCCGAGGCGGGCAGATCACGAGGTCAGGAATTCAAGACTAGCCTGGCCAACATGGTGAAATCCCATCTACTAAAAATACAAAAATTAGCTGGGCGTGGTGGCGTACGCCTGTAATCTCAGCCACTCGGGAAGCTGAGGCAGGAGAATTACTTTAACCCAGAAGGCAGAGTTTGCAATGAACCAAGATCACGCCACTGCACTCCAGCCTGGGCGACAGAGCAAGACTCCGTCTTGGGCGGGGGCAGCGGGGCAGGGGAGAGCACCAGATCTGGAGTCAGGCAAGCCAGCTCCAAATCCTGGCTCCACCAGGTAACCCTGCTGTCACGTTCAACTAGGAACTAAGCTCCTCTGAGCCTCAGTTTCATCAGCTGCAAAATAAAGATAATAATACCTACACCACGGGAAGGTTCTCAGGATAACGGTGATGATGGAAAGACTTGTAGAACATTTACTATGCACTAAGGATGACTGTCCTAAACATTTACCTAAATCATCTATCTATCTATCTATCTGTCTGTCTGTCTGTCTATCTATCTATCTATCTATCCATCCATCCATCCAAATTTAGTCTTCTCAACTGCCTTGTAAGGTAGACATTACTACAATTTTCTTTTACAGATGAAAAAAATTGAGGCTTAGTAGGGTTAAGAAATTGGCTCCAGGACACAAAACTGAGTTAGTAGGGGTGCTGGGATTTGAAGATAGACTCCAGACCTTTGGTCTTAATCAACACACTGTGCAGCCCCTGAAGAACACACACAAAGGGTTTAGCAACAGTGTCCAGTCCATGCCCAGGCCAGGGCCTGCAGAAGGTAGGGACACATACTTGGTAGCTGTAGCCCTCAAATGCCCAGGCACCCCTGAGGAACTGGAAGCTTACTAAGAGGTGGCAGTGCTATGTCATCTGGGTTGGCCATTGACTGCTTAAATAGAAAACTAGAAATGGAGCTATTGCTCTAAGAGAAATAAAAATAAAGAGCTTACATGTTGAGTTATATAAGGGGTCTTCACACTGGTTACTGGAGGCTAGTAAAACCCATCAGCTCTAAGGTGGTCTATGTGGGCTGCAGGGCACTCCACAGGTGACAGAGATGCCACACTCCCAGGCCAACAGCAGCTAGTCCTGGAAGGTGACACCTCTGCCCTGTCGGTCAACATCCACATCCCATCAGGTAACTTCCTTCCAGATTCGCAAAGGCCCTTGAAATTTGCAAAGGGGCCCCATCTCCCTAGGACTTGAGGCCAAAACCATAACCCAGTGGGCTCCTGAGAAAGAAACAAAGAAAAATGAGCCCGTCAGAGAGAGCCTTGAGTCCACAAGACAGACTCTCGGAACAGAAGAGCATCAGAGTAAGAACAGGGAAACAGAAACAAATCCACAGCCTCCAGAGCCACCTTCCCTGGCCAGTAAATGAATGTGGCTTGCTTCAAAATTCAGAATCAGGAAAAAGCGTGTCTCTCCTGCCACAAGTCCTTTTGTCAGACACCCATATAACAATCATATTTCCATTTTTGCTTTTGCTGTCAAAAAGCTCAGAGTTGAATTTAATGCTCCGTGTCAGTGACTATCTAATCCTAGGTCCCTGGCCAAACCATCTCCTCCTCACCCCCATGCTTTCATCTACATGGGGATCTGCTTTTCTGACTTTATTTAAAATGATCAACAGCCCAAATTCTCCCTTTTGGAAGCTGGTAGGACACACGTTAGAGATGGATGCTGGGTTACAGAGGGAGATTTTATTATAGCATTAAGAGAGACTTGGATTAGTGACCTTTGAAGGCCCCCTTTTAGCCCTGAGATTCTGAACTGTGATCAGTGAATAGTCTGCTATGCTCTTCTTCCACAATGAAGCAGAGCCTCTCCATGGCCCAATGGAAAAGGATGTTCTGCTCCTAGAATGTCAAGGAGGGATTGACTCTGGTGCGTACGCTGGCCCAGCACAATGAGCACAGACTGCTTGCTGCTTCTTGCCAGCATCACCTTACAGCACTGGAGCGGGACTTGGTCACTGGATGCCAGCTGGCACCAAGGCACAATGAGATGACTACTTGAGAACAATGTCTTTTCCACCGTGCAACTGCCTGCTAATTGACAACAAAGCCTTCGTGGTGACTGGAGTCACAAGGCTGTCTTTACAAGCACAGGACGGAATGCAAACCTCTTTTAGGACCCATTTTTAAGCATAAACAGGAGCCACCGTGAGGTCCCTTCTGCAGCCCTAGAGTCTCTGGAGCTCATGCTACACATTCATCAGAGGCACAGTATCCGATTATCTGAGCTTGAACAGTTTGCCAGCGCTATGCCCAAGTTGTGGGTTGCCCCTTCTAGCTCACAGTCTGATGTGAGGAGACTTTCCTGATCCACTTCTTTGGGACGATGGAGTTCAACTCCTTCATAATTTATAGATTGGGAAACTGAAGCCCCGGAAAGCTGTGGCTTGCCCAAAGTCAGGGTCCAGTTACCAGCAGAGCAACAACTAAAACCAGTGTCTTCAGAGAGAGAGACCTGAGATTGGCTGAGATCTGACACGTCAGGGCATTATATTTAAGAAGAAGGCATAGTTTATGCCACAGTATGTGGATCCATGGGTCAGGAGAGGCTGGACTCCATCCAAAGGCCCAAGTCAACAGCTGACCTGGACCAACAAAAGGTTAACATCTCAGAAGAGTGTAATATAAGCATTAGGAAGAGGCAATTAACAGCTGGGAATTAGGATAAGCACATTTTTGAGTGGCAAAGATTCTCCTTAGTTAAAAACTTAGCCATGAACTAACCCTACAAACAAAAGTGTCAATGAAACAAACCACACCTTTCCCCAGCATCCCAACATCCACATACTCCTTACTTACGTTGCTTGAGCAAATGTTGGTTAACTGGGTGCCCCCAGGTCATGTGGTGAAGATTGGACCTTAGCTTCTAGTCAGCCTGCCTGTGCCTACCCTCAGTCTGGGTGTAGCTCTGACTTTCAGATGCACCAGCCTATTATTATTGGACTTGTAACAGAGACACCTCCCTCTCCTCTGACCCACGATTCCTTCCTGGTTCCTAGGTAGTCTGCCTTCCAGCTCTGGGTGAGCACTGCTGCTATTTCAGAGAACCTGGGAGCAAGAATGGGATTTAAGGTAAGCCAAGTTCAGCATGGTTCTGTAGTAAGAAGGGGCTAGTTTTTGGAAGATGGTGTTTCTTTTGTGCTTAATTTATTTTCCCCTTGCACCCAGTGGTCGATGGAACAGAAGAAGCTCCCTGGCTGTGACAATCCCGCTTAGAGCTTGGATATTATTATAGGGGTTTTAGTTGATGGAATATTTTCACATATAGCTAATATAAATCTATCCACAGACTATGAAGCCACTAACAATGTTCTTGTTTAACAACTGGAAACTGGGGCCAAAAGAGGTTAAGTGCCCTGATCAAGGGCGTATAGTTAACAGTAAAGTCAGGACAGCAATTGTATTCTCTGCCTCTTTAGTGAAGTGAGACTATCTTTCAAAACAGCTTGGCTGATCTAGACCTTGCCAAGACATTTTTATTGTTTAAGCACGGGTCTTATTGAGGTCCAAAGGGCGAGAGTTTGTGCAATGAGTTAGCACCCCGAGGGGAGGTGGAGGAAGCCACTGGGCTCGGCTCTGTGGTACGATTCAGGACTGACTGCTCTGAGCCAGTATCAGCGTCTAAGCTCCCTGACTTGCCCGGCACATGTCTTCTGCCTCACACATTTTTTTTTTCTTTTGAGATGGAGTCTCGCTCTGTCACCCAGGCTGGAGTGCAGTGGCGCAGTCTTGGCTCACTGCAACCTCCATCTCCTGAGTTCAAGTGATTCTCCCACCTCAGCCTCCCGAGTAGCTGGGATTACAGGTATGCGCTACCAGGCCTAGCTAAATTTTTTTTGTATTTTTAGTAGAGACTGGGTTTTACCATGTTGGCCAGGCTGGTCTTGAACTCCTGACCTCAAGTGATTGGCCCGCCTTAGCCTCCCAAAGTGCTGGGATTACAGGCGTGAGCCACTACACCCGGCCTCTGCCTCACACTTTTATCCCTAAGCTTACCTAGGGCCACTTCTCTCTTTTCATATCATCCTTTCCATTTCTTCCTCTCTCTCCTGTTTCTTCTCCCCAACACAGGCCATAGGAAACAGCCCCAATACATAAGCAGGGGCTCCTGCTTCCCAGTCCCCTCCTAGGGCCTGAGTCCCATAGAACAAGCTCAGAATGCAGAGCTCCAGGTGGGGAGAAGAAAACCACCAAAGGCCCGCCCCTTCCCAGTTCCTCCCTTTTGGGAAGGTGCTGGTATTGTGTCTAATGTTGAAAGCACCGTTGAGGAGCCAGACCTAAATTGAGGGCTTGGTTCTGCCATAATCCATATGTCTTTGAGCAAATGGCTTTCCCCATCTGGGCCCCAGGTTCCTCAGCTGAAAAATGACAGGCTGGATTCTGTAATCTCTGAGTTCCTTCCCTGCTCTCCGGTTCTCCATGAGGACTCATTTGGTAGACAGCAAGGGCAAAGTCTTCGTGTAGATCTCATCCTCCAAAATGACTTTGCCATAAGAGGGGAGGCTGTAGCCGGGGCTAATAGATCCATGGAAACTCTGGAGAGTCCAAAAAGGATTTTAATTAAAATGTAAATGTTGTAAACAACGTAAGTCCCTCCATCCTGGGAGCTGGGGCCCAGCTGCTGAGAGGGGTCAGGGCACCATTCACCATTATTAGCATTAACAGGTGCCCTGTATATGTTACCAATGCAAAATTCTACTAGGGGAGCTCATTCACATGGAACATCGATGCAGGAATGGGTGTCCTCTAGCTTAGCTCAGGCACAGAGCGGGCTGCATCTACAGGTGATTTTGTGTCCTGAATTTGAGAAAGACCCTCTGCCCCTCAATATCTTCCTATCACATTATATACACTGCTGATGCCTAAAATCCCATCATTAAGGGTTCCTTTGAGTTGGGGATTGTGCTTCTATTGGTAGACAAATAGTGCAGAAGAGGTAATTTTGTTTCATTATTGGTCACTTCCTAGCTATGCAATCTTGAGCACCAGTCCTTTGCTTTCTTAGAAATAGTGACAAAAATGCCTAGGCCACTGTTCCCAAGGTGAGGGGTCCTGCCTGGTCCAAGGACTCTTTTCTTGGAAAACCCAGAATCCTAGGGTTGGGCTCAGCCTTCTCCGGGTTGATGATCCAGGGACTCAAATTTGGAGGATGATTCCCCCAAACAGCAGGAAGAAACTCAAGGCCTGGTAACCAGACAGAGGCACCTCAGAGGACTACAGACCTCGGCCAAGAAACAACAGAGCAGCCAAAGAGGTGGCCATGGCAATGCAAGGCCTTCCCTGGGGCTTCTGCCGCAAGGGAGGAGGAAAATGGGAATATAACAGGTGCACCGAATAGTGAATACACAGTGTACCGTTACTGGCTGGGTTTTGCATTCACTCTACTCACTGTAACTTTTGGTGATTGTCTAATTATGGCTCATTACAAACATCAAGTTACATTTGCAAGGTCGTAACTAGAGGGGAAGGATACAATTATTATAATGAAGCCTCCCCAGCCCCAGATTCTCTCCCCTCCAATCAGTCCCAAATGCCACTGCTTAAATCATCTTCCTTGTCTGCCACCTGGTCCTCCTAGGTCTCCTCTCCTGCATCCCTCCCTAAGGCCAGTGTGACAAAGCATGACTCAGGGCACAGTCCCCTTGGTGGCTTGTCCCCATCAAAGGGCACCTCTCTCTCATTTTCTTTCCTTGCTAATGAGCAGCTTTTTCCTGGCACTGCCTGGATGGAGGGGAAGAGCTAAGGATGTCAGATGGTGACTAATAGAGTCATAGGGACTGGGCCTATGAAAAAGAGTGGCTGGATGGAAGGCAGAGTTGGCACCTTCTAGCATAGTCTAGGGTTGAGGCCTGCCTGCTGGCTGTTGCCCACCAAACAGTTCCTTGAAGGCCAGACACCAGTACCCAAACTCTGGGTCAGCGAGACTTCAGCACTAAGGACCATGAGGGCTTGGAGTGGCCTGGATGCAACTTGTTTCTTGCCTTTCTCAGAAGTGCTTCTGCCACTAAATGCTGTCCTGGAGGAGCAGCCTCTCTCCTCTAAAGGCAGCATCCCAGGACAAAGGCTGGTCTGTATCCAGAAAAAGGGAAGAGAGGGTTTGTCTCAGTCCTTCACTTCTGTTGATCACACCCCAGGGGCAAGTACCATGTTTTTTTAAAAAAGGATGGTCACTAACCCAAGTATTCAGAGAAGAGAAGGCTGAAGCAGGTGAGGAGGAAACTGAGAAGTCTAGGCAAACTCTCCCTTTCATGCAACCAGTAGTTTTCAGTCTGGAAAAGAGATTTCAAGGTAGCATGACAGATGGCTTCGAAATGTGAAGGGCTGTCATGTATGAGAGGGAGCACAATTGGCCCAAATGCCCGGAGGCAGAATCAGGACCTGCAATCCAGCCAACTGCAGACTTGGCTGTCTCGCAGAGTCGTGAGTTCATGGATGACCACTCGTCGAGAATGCCAGAGAAAAGGCTCTCTCACGGGTGGCAGATGCTCTCTGAGATCCCTTCCATCCTAAGACTGTGTCTTTGGCTCCAGGCAACAGCCTAGCACAACACCCTGCACATAGTAGGTGCTTAGTCAATGTTTCTAGATTGTGAAATGGACAGTATTCAGTTACACAGGGACATTGGTTTTCAGGTAGGTGTAGAGGCTTTCTCCAGCAAATCCTTTCAAACCGAAGATATGGAATGCAGCTCTTAAATAGGGGTTAACAAAATTCTTGCAAATTAGAGTCACCCAGAGTGCTTACTTAAAATGCAGATTCTTGGGCCCCACTCAAAATTTGAATTCAGTAGGCCTGGAATGGGGACAAGAAATCTGCAATTTTTAACAAGCTCCCTAGATGATTCCCAAGCATGTGATTGCCAGGCGGCATTTAAATAAATGTAGACTCAGAAAAACATCACGGGTTCTTCTGGTTCCCGGATATAAGCCCTACCGGAGTTGTCATTGCCTTTGCCTTACCACATCCACTTGCCCCCGGAGATGGGGAAGGCCTCCATCTGATGCTGGCTGAACCCCAGGCAATGCTGAGGCCCAGAGCAGCAGGAAGAAGGCAAAGGCATCTTTCAGCATGAGACCCATTCTCAGACCCATGGCATTGCACGCTACCGAAAAGCCAGCCTTCGATATCCTTGCTATATCGCAGTCAGCCCTGACAGCCTGCCCACCTCCCACAATGCTTCTGATCTCACGGCTTACCTTGCTGTCATGGCTCCACCTGGCCCTCCTACCTGGGTTCAGTCTTTGCTGCCACCTTTCCCCCAAACTGGGCTCTGCTTCTGCTTCCTCTACCTTTGGTTTCCCAGCCTGGCGCCCAGGACTCTGAGGCCATCCCCCACCAGTGGTGTCAGTCCTGTAAGCAGAAGCCAGCCAGCATCCCTCTGGGAGCTCTTCACGTGCTGGACTGAGAAAGTGGAAGGGCTAGAATCCATGGCAGGAAGTACCATGGAGATACAGGAGGCTCTCCATGGTACTTCCTGCCCCTCTCCCACTGCCACTGGAAGGAGTGAACCCAGTCTCTTCCAGGAGGTTCTCTCTCACTGTGCCCACATCGCCGCCAAGTGCCCAGCCAGGCCAGACCTTCCCCTCCCCCTGCCCTTTCCCTACAGGGATTGATTTGTTTAGTTTCAACAGTTTAATCTTCTCCTTCCCTTGGAGCAGAGCTGTTTCCCTCTGATCCCTGGTGGGAGGCATTCTGTATCGGACTGAATACAGGGGGGCTGAGGGAGGAAGGTAAAAGAAAAAAAAGAAAGAAGGAAGGAAAACATACCTCCTGGCAAAACCCAGAGCACCACTTACACAACATCTTTCCCCGCTACATTATTTATAGCGTGACTGAAACATTTATTCCTCCCCTGCTCTTCCAAAGAGCACCGGTGTTTCCGCTGAGCTGTAACAAGTACAGCAAGGCCGGCTGCAAGGCTGTATTGCTCAGCGCCATCACCAAACATTGGAGACACAACAGTGCACCCCAGAAAATGCTGTGGCTCCCAGCAGCCAGGAGGAGGGGCCGGGCCTGGGAAGAGAGAGGGCGTAGTTCCAGGATGCTGGGAGAGGAGGCCAGGGGAGGGGATCAGGACTCTCAGTCCAGAGAGGAATAGTGGCAGCGTTCCAGGCAAACAGCTCAGGGGCCCACATTCAGCCAGACTTGCAGAGAAACCGAGGCCTAGACCAGCGAGGGGCTGTGGTAGGCAATTAGCCAAATCTGCAACAATGACACTCTAAGGAGCGGTGGCTGCTGGCAGGCTTTCTGAGCAGGTATTTTTATTTATTCAACAATTTATATGAATAAGTACATTTATGAATTGCAGTGGGATAGAGAGGGTGGGGATTTTGAATCCACTCAGATCTACTTCCCAGGACCCCTCTGACACCTCCCTGCCATGTGACAGAGATCAAGTCACATCATCTCAAGGAGGCTCAGTTCCCCTTTCTGCAAAAATAGGGATGACAGCTCCTACCTTACATTGCTGTTTTGAGGTGTTACGTTTGTATATGAAAAGTACCTAGCACTGTATGTGAATTTCATCTCAATTTAAAAAAGGGTAGGGGGCACTTAGCACAATGTCTACCCCGTAATGGACACTCCACAAAGGGAGCTCCTCGCATTTTTGGTTGACGAGTGTTATGAGTATTCATGGATTTTTGCCAAACTGTTTCCTGATGGCCTGGTTTAGAAACTAATGACAATACATGGGGAGGCCTAGCATTCTCAGAGCCTCTAGCTGTCTTTAAAAGAATATGCCCACAGACCCATGATGGCGGAGTTCCACACCCCTACTCCTCCTGGCTTTGCCTTAGCTGAACAAGCAGCTACCTTGTGCCTTTCACGGCCGCGTGTCTGCTGGGCACCTTCAGAACCACGTCTATCAACAGACACTGTGGTCTGCCTGCTGATCTGGGCACCCCCAGACCCAGCACCCTTTCTGCCTTTCCTTCTTGTTTCTCTCACTTTGCCATGCTTGTTGGTAGCCAGGCCAAGCCCCGCCCATCTCAGTGGAAGTCCTATTTCCTGTCGAAGTCTGTGCTGACAACTCCTGCCCTCATGACCCTCCCTGAGCCCTCGGGCTGCTCCCAGGCTGGCCTCTGACCTATGGCTTTTCACAGTTGTGATGCCTTGTTCATGTGGGCCCAGTCTCCCTGACCACACAATCAGCCCCTTGAAGTCCAGGACTAGCTCATTTTCTTCTCTGGTGTCCCCAAGGGGACTGCAAGTCGGCTCGTACGAGCTGGGCAGTTATAGACAAGTCAAAGAACATATCTAAGATTTGGTTTCTCTTCTGTAAAATGAGGCTACCTCAATGGAATAACAGCAATGACAGCCACAAGCACAGCTAACCCTTCCTGCGGGCACAGAGTACGCGAGCTGTGGTCTAAGAGCCGAGTGCATACTCAGGAACACTCAGGTAGGCAGCAGTGGCTCCGGGTTTTTGGATGTGAAGTGCATATGATTTTGGCAGTCTACTTATAAAATAGGGCCTCAGATTGGGTCTGTGCAAATAAGGGGCTCTGAAGCTTAAGCTGCAATGGCTTCCTGGAAAATCTATCTCTACAGCCAGGTATTGTCATTGTCCCTGTTTTACAGATGAGGAGACTGGGCCCAGAGATAGTAACTCGCCCACCATCACACAGCCAGAATGTATGGAACTGGGATTCACACCAGGCAGCATGGTACCTGAGCCCATAATCCCAACTGCCTCAGTCCCTGCCCAGGACACGGGGCTAGTAAGGTGTGAGGCAATGCCACACAGCCCTAAGACACTGCCAACGTATAGGTTGGCAAAGAATCAAAAAAGGAAAGAAACAGGGATCTATAGTCAGCCCAACCTCCTCATTTCCCAGATGAGGAATCCATTGCTCTGGGAAGTCAGAGACTTTTGCAAAGGCACACACAACACCAAACACAGTCCAGGACCCACTCTATATTGCCTGCGTGAGGATTGAGGAAGGACTTTTGGGCAGTTGGTCAGTGGCTGGTTCTCCTCCATCACTGTGGTCAGAGCTCAGGGCTGCTGCTGAGACCCCTGTAATGCTCCGAGGGGCTGTTTGTTGGCCTCCTTGGGCCCCAGGAAGCAGAATAGTATGGTGAGAGGGGCATGGACCTCAGAAGGCCCTGAGGTCACACCCAGCCTCCGGTGCTTCCTACCCGTGGACCCTCGAGCCAGCCTCTTCAGCATCAATTTCCACATCTGTAAATTGGGAGTGTTAATACCTGCTGTAAGCGTGCTGGGGATCAAACAAGATCACACATGTAAAGAACCCACCCAA
Source organism: Gorilla gorilla gorilla (assembly GCF_029281585.2). Classification (NCBI taxonomy): domain Eukaryota; kingdom Metazoa; phylum Chordata; class Mammalia; order Primates; family Hominidae; genus Gorilla; species Gorilla gorilla. The sequence continues at coordinate 125,607,194 of NC_073233.2, forward strand.
TAGCTAGCATTTTCCATAGTGGATTTTAGAAGTTGTGTAATCAATGTTAGTGCCCCTGCCTCCGTCTAATAGTCAGACACCTACATTATAACAGAGTACCCCTAGGACTTCAGGCCTTTGTTCTTGTCTTATCCCTGGTTTGACTTTCTGCCTGTTTCCTGATCTGGCCTCTCAGCTGCTGCCAAATGCCCCTGAGGACACAGCTGCTGCCGGGCCTCTCTCTCTGGGTACTATCCCAACTTCCCACTCCTCTCTCTCCCTCACTGAGCCTGTGTCCCACCCCCAGTTCTGCAGAACAGCCTCAGCCTCAGGTAGTGGGGAGTATGAGGCCTGAGCTACGGGCAAAAGACCCCTCTGAAGGGCTGGCCCCGGCAGGAGTGCATTGTCTAAAGGAAGGTCGCAAATTCAGGCTTGGTTTTAGATGTGGCTACCTCAGAGGGCTATAAGCCTTGATCTCTTCTTCTGTAAAGTGGTGATTTCAATGCCTCTGCCTCTCTCAGGGTGGCTGGAAGGATGAAATGCAGTGATGGATCTGGAGTGCCTAGCAGATGCGTGGCACGTGGTGAGCTCTCCATAATGCAGGTAATTACTGTCCGAATCCATGTATTCACCATCACGCAGTTTTGGGGGTGGGGCTGTCAGGTGGGCAGTCAGCAGGTGTTAGTGGCCTGGTCTGGGTGGTTGGTTCATCCAGGAGTCTGGACAGCAGCTGGGGGTCCAAGGAGCAACACCCAGCTTTCCCAAGATGGCTGGCAGGCGCGGGTGGGACAATGAGCCTGCTCTCCTGACAAAGTCAATGTTGGTGGTTGGGCACGATGGCTCACGCCTGTAATCCCAGCACTTTGGGAGGCCAAGGTGGGTGGATCACTTGAGGTCAGGAGTTCGAGACCAGCCTGGCCAACATGGTGAAACCCTGTCTCTACTAAAAATACAAAAATCAGCTGGGCGTGGTGGTGCATGTCTATAATCCTAGCTACTCGGGAGGTTGAGGCACGATAATTGCTTGAACCCGGGAGGCGGAGGTTGTAGTGAGACAAGATGGCGACACTGCACTCCAGCCTGGGTGACAGAGACTCCGTCTCATAAAAAGTAAATAAATAAGTCAACATTGGTAATGGTTCTGCCCGGGGTCTGACTAGCCCCTCACTCTCTAATGGGCCAGCTTTCCGGGGTGGCCGGGGCTGGGGGCGGTGCTCATCTCCTTGGGCACTGAAGAGCCAGCCCAGACACTGAGACTGGTTCCAGATAGTTAACTCCTTTCTGCTTCTTCCCCACTCTTCCTTCCTCTTTGCATCCAGGACTCAGTTTCCCACTAGCCCCTCAGCCTGACTTCCTCCTCTGTTTTAAGTGCCTCAAAAGCCACCTCCTGACCTGAAACAGAATCCAACCTTCAGAGTTGATTGTTGATTATAACACCCAGAAAAAGGTGGTTGGAGGCTTGGCAGCATCCTTACTCCCAAGAGGAAATGCTGCTTCCCATTCAGTATCCAGTACTTCTTCCTGTCCCATGAGCCACCCTGTATCTGAACACATTGAAGGCAGATTTGTGTTTGTAATTCTTGCAGTGGAGAAGAAGGGAGGGATATGGAATCTAGTGCCAGATGATCTACTACTGCTCGTTAGGTGCCTGACGTCAGAGAAAGCAAGTTGACCTGACTCTGAGAACAATATAACAGCCAAACACCATTCGCATTATTATGCACTGAGGGTTTTATACACATGGTCTCCTTTATTCCTACAACTCTGGGAGGTGGGTACTATTATTCCCATTTTCTTTCATTTTTCATTGATTCACTCTTCTAAAAATATTCTGAAATGTCTACTATATGCCAGGTAAGGCAGCAGGAATACAGTGAGGAATGAGACAGATGTGGTCTCTGTCCTCATAGGAGCTTACGATCCAGATGAGGAAACTGAGACTCAGAAAGGTTGGCTAAGGCCACAGAATATCTGCCCTAGATAGTGATGTCATGCCTCCTATCTCTCTGCAGGGTGCTTTGCAGTCTACAGATCCCACAGGATCAGTTCATTCCAGAGCAGCCCCCAGCCAGCTGCTGAGTGTCTCGGGAGTCTGGTGCAAGCTCTCAGCAAAAACTGGCTTCGGCATGAGGATATGTAAAGGCACCTTGTAATCTGCAAAGCACAGTGTGCCCATTGGTTGTTTTTGTGCCTCATTATGCTATAGCCCAGCGGGTACCTGGGAGGCTGGCCAGGTCCCTCTCTAATTGCAGGATGCTGGCAAGTGAGCCCAGGCAGGCACCTGTGCCAGTCCCTGAACGGCACTGGGTTCCAGGCAGAGAGAGCTTGCCCTCCCTGACTCTCCTACCAATGCTCCAGCTCTAGCTTCCATCTGACTGCAAAGCAACCTGGTCTCACACCAGCCACTTCTGCTGCTCAACGCCATCTCCTTCCGGCTGTTCCTGCTGCTTCAAAGCGTGGGGAGTAGAGAGAAGAGGAGCGAGGTGCGAACAATAGCCAACTTGCCTAAAACCCTGATGCTGGAGTTAATAAAAAGAAATGAACCCATTCAGGCTAGCACCCAAATTACAGTCTCAGTTTCACTGTAGTGATAGAAGGCGGGTACTTTGGCAGGGAGCTTGGAGTCGGTCTGGGGGGTGGCAGTAGTGGGGGAAACAGGTCTTCTGCGCAGACTGGTAAGCCTGGCAGTTGGATTTGTTTTCTCCCTCCCTTTCCAGCCACCTCTCCTCTCCAGATCCCACTCCTATGAATATATTTGTTTGTTTATTCCTATTGATTTCTAAGGCCTAGGTGCCCCCAGGGCCTCTTGCTGCAGGTGTACCAAATGCAAATCCGACAATTACAGTCAATCCAGCAGCAAAAATTCCCCATAAAAGGAGAAAGCCAAAGGGCTTCCTGCTGGGGAGTGCAGCCCTCAAAGACAAGTCCTCCATTGAAGGGCAGCTTCAATGGGCCTGGCAGCACTGGCACAGGCAGGCACCAGGGTGGGCAGATGGTCTGGGGGACGGGCCCTCGGGCTGGCTCTGAGAAAGCTCTGCCTCACGTTGCCAGTGGTGGCACCTTGCCTTGGGAGACCTTCAAGGTCCCCATCTGCCTGAGCTGGGTGAGTGGTGAGAGATGGCAACTCTCTCCAGCCCAAGCCTCCCATGCTGGATCCTTCAACCATTCAACAGCTATCTAGTGGACCTTCTTAGAGCCAAGCTCTGTGTTGGGCCCTGGGCATATACAAGTGAACAAGACAGACATGGCCCTAGTGCTGATGGGCTGACAATGTAGTTAGGAAGACCAGATTAAAAACAACAAAGATGGGAGTGTTCAGGTAGAAACCAGGAAGAAAGTGAGATGGACAAGGGGTGCTTTAGGTAGGTCAGGAAACAGACATTTCCTGAGAAACATGACATTTACACTGAGACCTGAAGGATGAGATGGAGCCAAATGTGAAGCATGGGGGAAGGGCTTTCCAGCTGAAGGAGCATGTGCAAAGGCCCTGGGGCAGGGGCGGATGGAACACCCTGGTTCGTCTGAGAAACTGAGATCCTTGTGGCTATAGCTCAATGAGCAATGGGGCCTGTGGCATGAGATGGGCTCAAAGAGTGGCAAGGACCAGACCACAGGGGCCTCAGCGGCCCACGAAAATGTCAAGCAAGAGCTGATGGCCTGGCCAAGCCTGTGATTCTAGATCCTTTTTAAAGGAAGGAAACTTTCTGGCCCCTAAGTTTTCAGCGACCTTTGTCTGCCTTTAGTAAGGAAAGGAAAGAGGTTAAGCACTGTGATGCTTGGCTCTTCCTCCTAATTTTAAGTACACTGTGTATACCTCACAGTATACTGTGGGGGCACCTAGGCCTTTGGAAATCAATAGGAATAAACAAACAAATATATGCATAGGAGTGGGATCTGGAGAGGAGCGGTGGCTGGAAAGGGAGGGAGAAAACAAATCCAATTGCCAGGCTTACCAGTCTGCACAGAAGACCTGTTTCCCCCACCACTGCCGCCCCCCAGACAGACTCCAAGCTCCCTGCCAAATGAGTTATCATTCAGAACGAAATCCACTCATTCATTGATTCACTCCAGTAAATATCGAATACCTATTATGTGCAAGGCAGACAGGCAAGCAGGCAGGAGGCGAGCAGCAAGTTAGGCTGGACCAGGGTGGGCCAGGTATGACATAATGGAGAGGTCAGACTTGATTTGAGAGAATGGAGACCCTTGGAAGGTTTTGAAACAAGGGAATGACAGACTCAGATTCAAACTGCCCAAGGAGGTTCCAGCTGCTGCGTGAAGGCTGACGGGAAGGGTCAGCTGAGGCTATTGTCAGAGGCCACTGTGATTGTTCACTAAGCAGCATAACTCCTCCTGGAGGCATCTGGCCACTCCCCAGGACAGAATGAAAGGGCTGTGCCTCTGTGCTTGGGTAACATTTCATCCTTACTTCTATTGTAGTCCGGTTTCTGGTACACCCTTGACTGGAGAATCCATTAAGACTTTGGGCAAAGGCATGGGGAAGGCAGGAGCAAACCTGTCCCCGAGGGTCATTTTGCTGATGTTGACAGTGAAATGAATTTGTCTTCCTGGGCACGCAATAACTTGACAGAAGGGAAGGCACCCAGAGAGCCTGGGTGACAGAGGAAGTTGGACCGGAATTCCTTTCTCCATGCACCTATTCACGTGGATAACTGAGAGCTGGCTGCCCGTTGAAAGAGGTGCACATTTGGAAACCAGGAGGCCAATTCCCTCTGGCCTGTGCCTAGCATAAGGAATGCACTTGACGTTAACACTTCAAAGCACCAGCCCAGTCCACAGCTCCCCTGAGAGGGACACAGCCTGGGCAACCTGCACCTGCAGCAGTGTTTGATATGCAAATGTCCTGCCTCTTTAAGCTAGACTGTTTGTGAAATGGAGAGTTAGAATCAGAATTAAGGAATTTGAGCTTTTAGAAATCATGGAGCCCCAAACCCTCGCTTCATAGAGCAGCTTCCAGAGGCCACACTCACGTGAAATGACTTATTCTGGTACCCTCAGTTAAAGGGCCTCAGTCTCTTCCATGGATTTCAGTGGCCACGTGGAGTCCATGTTTACATCTCGGGGCTTACCTGCTAAACCCAGCACACACATAAAATGTCTCCCAACAGCAGTCTGGGATCTGAGAAATAAATACTTAGATAAAAAGCCATTTACCAAGACCCCAATGCCTTTTAACAGAGGCTGTGTGCCCGGCAGGATAAGCCAATTACCAAAGGATTGTGTTCCAAATGCAGCCTAACTGTCTCAGAGTCACATCAGGGGGAATCAATAAGTAGTTAATCAATGGATTGATTGATCATTTACTGCTAGTAATTAAATTCTGAGAAGGTACAAATTCTATCACACCTACAGTCAGTCAAAAGCAATGCTCAGATCCTGGGACATGGAAGCAAATAAAAATAGAAACCGCATGGCCACAGTATTAGAAAGGCAGAGTGGGCGGGGGAGAAGGAGCCTTTATCTCACAGCATTGCAGGTGTTTAGGGTAAAAGAAAACTTGGGGCCGGCGCGGTGGCTCACGCCTGTAATCCCAGCACTTTGGGAGGCCGAGGCGGGCAGATCATGAGGTCAGGAGATCAAGACCACGGTGAAACCCTGTCTCTACTAAAAATACAAAAAATTAGCCGGGCGTGGTGGCAGGTGCCTGTAGTCCCAGCTACTCGGGAGGGTGAGGCAGGAGAATGGCGTGAACCCGGGAGGCGGAGCTTACAGTGAGCCGAGATCGCGCCACTGCACTCCAGCCTGGGCGACAGAGCGAGACTCCAGCTCAGAAAAAAAAAAAAAAAAAAAAGAAGAAGAAACCTTGGCCCTCATCCAGGCTGACCCCCTCATTTTGGAGATGAGGAAACCAGAGCTCGGGAGGTTGGATTCTTCCAATGGAGCCAGCAGGTTACTGTGGAAGCAAGGATTACACTCAGGCCTCCTGCCTCCCAGCCCAGTGCCCTTGAACAGAGGGGCAGGCAGTCCCTGTTGTATAATTTGGGGTTGGTATTTGACATCATCGGTGCTTTGCTAGTGGCTTTTTCTTTAGGGGCACCCACTAGATCTCTAACTGGCCATTTCCCCCCCCCCCCCCGCTCCCCAAACACATGGCTTTCCTATTAGCAAAGATTCACAAAAATGCTGATGGCTTTATAGATCAGTGCCCTTCTTCTGGCAAAGTCGAAAGGAAAAGTGCTCCAAGGATAAGGATTTGCCATCACTCAGGGAATTCAACAAGAGCATCTGTACACGAAACAGTTCCCAGCGACGCAATCACAGCAACTTCAGAATAAGCCCATAGGCATCCAGGGCGAGCCTATGAGTGGGCAACACACATGGTGTACGTGTTCTGCTGTTTGTCCAAGGTGTCCCATTTTTTTTATTCAATACACATCACTATCATTCTGGGTTCTGTTTGATTCCTCTCCTCTAGTGCTTAAACTGGGTATCACCATGAGCCCAGCATACTTGTTAAACTGATTCAAAGACTCGGGGTATCATACAACACACTTAACAGTTCATGCAGGATGAGTGCCTTTTATGCCAAGTAAGGAGACAAATGCCAATTGATTTACCTATGTCTGGAAGTAGGAAGTGGAGGAAGAAAAACATTTGGGTGTGCTGTATTAATACATTTCTGCACTTGTTCCCAAAGTCAAGTGGAAACTCCTCCAGGAAGCCTCCCCAGACCACCTGCCTGGATCTGGGCTCTAAGACGTCTGTGCTCCCCTGTGCTTGCTCATCTCCTCGGGCAATCGGTTTTCATCGCCTGTTTTTGTGGCTCTCTGTGGACAAGTTGTAAACCCAGAGTACCTTCCTCCAGCCGGTCAGCATGACGCCCTTGGCCCTTGCTGCCAGTCTAACTGTGATCAAGAAAGGCAAACACGTTTTTATTACTTGCTTAAGCCAAGTGGAATTAGGTAGGTAAATCTTCTGGGAGGAAAATCAATACATTCCAAAGCCGAATATCAATGATTTCTGAATTATCCTCTGCTTTTCTAAGATCTGTGCTGGTGTTTCTGTTTACGTTAAGCACCTTCCTGAGCCAGCTCCTGGGTGGACTTCTCCAACCAGAAGACAGTCAGCTCCCCAAGCAGGGAATCCTGTCTCCTGTGCATTTCTTCCCATCATGCTTGAGAGAGTGTTTTTCATGGGGGTTTATCCCAAGTGCAGATGGTCTGATGCTCTGCTTTCCTCAAGAGTCTGGCCCTATCCCCATTTTTCCCATCCTCTGCCCCCCACCAAACTCCCCATGCCCAGGGAAGCAAATCAGAAAGATTAAGGTTTACTTGACATGTCCTGTGCAGTCACAGGTAATGCCTAAACCTCCTGCTCCCTGTCTAATTGGACCTGCTGCCTGGAAGTCCGATTTAATCAGCCTGTGATCACCACTGGGTTGAGGATGTGGGGGTGGCTCAGGAAGAGGATGAAGCTCCCAGGCCTGGGCTCACGCTGTTGGTTGGCCCCAGCTGTGCGTGTGCACAATCAGCCTTTATTAACTATTACACTTCATTCTGGACAGCTGCCTGGGGAGAACATTGATTCATTCCCCAACCTTTTAGGCTGCCCTGGAACTCAGCGTTTCCATTTATTTATCTCCTTATTTCTGTGCGCACGTGCAGGCTGGAGCTGGCCTGGGAAGATGGTGCTAAGAAATGGATTCAATTAGAAGCGCATGTCCCACATTCTTTCCTCAGACGTCCACCTTTCCTCGAGGCTCATTCCTGTGGTGGGTTTCCCTCGATCCCCGCACCTTGCGTGCCTTCGGTAGATTCTCCACTGGAGGAAGCAAGTGCAGCACTTATATCCAAAGCGATTTACGTTGCCGGTACTAGTTTAGATCCTCTCGGCTGTATTTAGCATATTTTCATAAGAATGCTGGTTCTGTCCTATTTCCTCATGACCTGAGCCCTGCTGTGTGCCTGGCAGGTGCTGTGGATAGCACCTGGGACATAGCTGGTGCTCCTTTCTGGCTTTCCAGCCAGGCCTGTCTCCAGACTGGGGGATCCTAGGTAGACACTGGGGTGGAGTCACTACTGAAGGCAGGACGTTTTGGGTTCTTTGGACGGGGGAAGCTGAAGCAGTACCCATGTTCTACAGCAAGGTAAGGGAGTTCTAGGTAGAGACATTTCTGAAGGGCCAGAAGGAACTGCCATGATCCTCTCAGTGGATGGGGTCATCCCAAATGGCATGGGTACCATGTCCTCATGATTGGGGCCATGCATACCAGGTGCCAAGCCCTCTCACTGGATATTGATGGGATATTTGTCAAGGTAGTATCCCCGCAAGGTACCCCACCCAGATATCCCGCTGCAGATTCAGGATCCCAATCTTCCATGAGGCACCCGACTAAGCACCCCTTTCTTCTGTATGGACTTGCAGAGAGGCAATTCCATCGTGGGAAGGCCAAGTGGTCCAAGCGGAAGAATATCCTCACAAAGCCCTCAGAGAGATGGCCCTTTAAATCTCTGCTTGTGTGTTCAGAGTCTCTCTGCTGCTACCAGCTGGGTGACTTTGGGCAAATCAGATGACCTCTCTGAGTCTGTATTTCTGCATTTGTAGAATGGGGCAAATCATCCCTGGATGCTTGTCCTATAGGGATCCTAAGAACCACATGGAATGATCTGGGTGGGGTATAGATTTGTGAAAGGTAAAATATCTTATCAGGCAGGGAGTGGCGTGCTTAAGAGAGCACATGCCAGAGCCCGCTGCCTGGGCTCAAATCCTGGCTGTGCTGCTGCCTAGCTGTGTGACCTTGGGCAAGTTATCGCCCATTCTGTTTCCCATTTGTAAAAAGAAGATAGTAATAGCAACTCCTCCACCAGCATGTGATGAAGATGTATGAGTTAACATATGTGAAGGACTTAGAACACTGTGTGTTAGCGTTTATAATTCTACTCAGGGATAGTCTATTTCATTAATGTGTTGTTTTAAAAACACACACACAGACAATACCATGGCTCGGAACATTTTCAAACATACCACAAAATATCAGGGTTATGCTTCCCAGCCTGCCAGCCAGGATCTCGCTCTGTTGCTCAGGCTGGAATGCTGTGGCGTGATCATGGTTCACTGCAGCCTCAAACTCCTGGGCTCAAGCGATCTTCCCGCCTCAGCTTCCCGAGTAGCTGGGACAACAGGCGTGTGCCCCTATGCCTGGCTAATTGAAATTTATTTTTTTTATTTTTTTTATTTTAGAGACAGGGTCTCACCACGTTTCCCAGGTTGATCTTAAACTTCTAGCCTCAAGCAATACTCCCACCTCTGGGGACCTGGGGGCTTCCTTTCCTCCAGACCTGGGTCCCAGTCTACAATTAGGCATGTGAGAAGAAACCTGAAATCACTGTAAAGACAGGCCTGGCTGCGTGGTTGGTTTTCTAAGTGCAGGTCCCCCCTTTCCCCCCAGCAAAGGCCAAAACTGGAGCACCTCGGGCATTGTTTCTTGTTGGCGTAAAGGCCGGCTATTGACACCTGCTCTCATCCCTCATCCACCAGCAACTCTGAAAGTAACCCACAGACTCTCAGCTGGCCACTTCAGCCTCGGTCTTATCAATAATTCCTCCTGGTGAAATGCAAACTGCATCGAACGGCTCCCACTCCTGATTAGGATTCTCTCTCCATACTGAGTGGTCCCCACTCCAGGGCTAGCTTTTTATGAGTTGGGGGCTGGGGATGTGAAGGGGAACTGGGAAGTAGAGGAGGAAATAGCACTTTCGAGCTGCAGTTCTGCTAATGGGTTCCAAACCCACCAGATTCTCTCATAAAAAGTTTATCATGATTGAAACAGTAAAATAGAGCAGAGAGCCAATGAAAGGACTGGCAATATTATCACAAATTGGCAGAAAAAAAATCATTGCTAGTTTTGATTACAAAAAAAAAGCAATCATAAGAGAGGAAGGAAGAAGAAAGCCACAGCATCAGATAGCAGAGTTTTTACAATTCGAAGGCAGGGAATGAGGCAGAGGTATTAGACATGGTTCTGACATGTTCCAGATCTCTCCTTTATCTTTACAAAAGGGGTAAGGAAAGCGTTTGGACCAGGGCTAGGAAGATTCTTCTGCCATTCAACATCTCAACTGTACTTCAATGCAAGTGGCTCTGGACACCTGTGGGGCATGACAGTGAGGTCTGGGAGATATCTGGTTTCTCCTCCAGTCGCCTTTCCCTTGTTACCATAGCAGGCCCCAAACCTGCCTCTCCAGCCCTCCTTTTCCCAAAGGGTCCAGGGGGGTTCCATTGCCACAACTGCACAGACGGGGTGCTCCTGGGACCAGTCCTTCCTAACCCCTCAGAAGCTGTCGCACCTCCAGCCCAATCAGCCTCCATCACAGGTGGCCAGGGAGGGCCTAGAGCTCTCTGGATGGACCAGCAGCTGCTCAGCAGATGTCCCCGCCAGCAAGCAGTGTGGGTGGGAGCTTCACTTCACAGGGCCAGGTGGCAGGGCCACACTCTGCTACCCGATGGGACGGCACTGGGACCTGCGGGCTCCCAGAGGGCCCAGCGTTATGCCTTTGGGAAACGGGCTTGTAGGTGGGCTGGGAGTGCCGCCCAGGCTGCTGTCAATATCCCCACCAGATGTCCATCTCAAAGGGGTGTGACCGAGCCACGAGAAGGCTAAGTGAAGGAGGGTCCCACAGGGACAGGGGAGGCTGGGTGGAGAGCACTGGGAGGGGAGCCAGGAGGCCCGGAGACCCCTGACCAGTGATGGACTTGGCTCGATCATTTCTTCTTGCTGGGTGGTGGTTTCTTCACATCTCCCACAAAGGTTTGAGTAAGTCCAAGTCTTAGGTTTGAATCTCCAAGTCTTTCGGCTCTGATATCCTCAATTTGTGATGAGGGCATGTAAAAGAGGACATTTCTCATGGTCTCAGAATTTCTTCAGGAGCCTAAAGCTGAGAATCATAGGCGACAAGGACCTCTAGATTCTAAGAAGAGGTGCTAGACTTCTGAGAAGGGCTTGCCAAGGGTTGGGGTCGGGGGCTGGTTCCGAGCCCCTGAGCCCATCACAGCTCCAGTCTGGGTAAAATAAATAGAATGGGCATCGAATGAGATGGTGGAATGAGGCTCTTTTTGAACAGAGTGGGGCATTCTGTGGGTTCCCTGTGTGTGTCAGAAGAATGGGTCCCATCTGTGGTCCTGTGAGCCCAGGAAAGCCAGGGAGGGAGCAGGGGGCAGGGAGAGGGGAGGGTGCTGAGGAAGTCCTGGGGCGGGAGAATGAGGCATGGGTTCTGTGGCTGCGGGGCAGGGGCTGGTGAGGACCCTGGCTTGTGGGCAGAGGGAGCAGAGAAGGTTCTGGAGGGCTGCAGGACCATGGGGAGCTTCTGCTTACCAAGGGGCAAGTAGACATCGTGCAGGGCAGAAGGGACAATAACCATGGCTAACTTCTACTGAGCACTTTCTACGCACCAGGCTCTGTTTGAAGGACAGATATGCTAACAAAACACATTTATTAACCCCGTTTTACAGCTAAGGTAACTGAGGCACAGACAGGTGAAGGGACTTGCCCAAGGCTGCCGAGCTACTGAGCATTAGAGGAGGGACACAACCCCAGGCAGCCTTACTCCAGAGCACTGATCTTCACCCCTGTGCTGCACCACGCCTCTGACAGAGCTGTCTCAAAGGACTCCACTCACGAGGACTGCCTGCCGAAGAAAGAGGCTGTGCGGTGTGTCCTAGAACAGAGCTAAGGGGGACTCCGGAGACCAACCAAAAAGGTCATTGCCTGCATGGGGAGCAGTGCAGTGTTAAAGGCCCAGAGAGCTGCCTCCAAATAACTCACAATATCTTCCGTGAGAGAGAGGGCGGCTGACAAGCTCGCTCTACCAGCTGCAGCCACTGAGTACAATGACCCTTTCACCCTCTTCCTCTCATCCCTCCTCCCAGCCTGGAGTCAGCTGGGGAATGGTGAAGCCAGGAGAGATAGCCCCCATTTTTCTCCTGGTGGGTTACCCAGCCTAAGTGAGCCCCAGGCTACAGGGTGGGGTGGGTGGGGAGGAGGAGAAGCCTTGATAGATGAGGGTTTGCAGTTTTGATTTAGATTTGTGAACAAGTATTTACTGAGTGTCTACTATGTGCAGAAACTGTTTTAGGACATGAGGATATGGCAAAGAATAAAATGGACAAAATCTTTGCCCTCTTGGAGTTTACAGTGGAGGGGTAAACTAAACAAACAAGAAAATACCTTGTAGGTCAAATGGTGTTAAGTAGTTAGGTACCATGGAAGGGGCGTTGAGCAGGGAAGGTTGGGGGGCAGCTGTATTTGACAGAGGGTCAGGGAAAGCATTTCTGAAAAGGTGACATTCCTGAGAGTCCTGAAGGTAGTGAGTGAGTGTGCCACGTGGGTACCTAGTGGAAGAACACTCCAGGAAGCAGAACGGGGGATAGCAAGTTCCAAGGCCAGGGGCCAGCACAGGTTGGCGTCTTTCAGGACAAATGGCACGCGCCAGAAGGCGGATGGGGAGAAGTGGCAGGAGATGAGGACAAAGGAGCAGGGCGTAGGGCCAGGCTGAGCAGGGCCTTGTAGGCGAGGACTTTGGCTTCTACTCAGAATGGGGCGACAGCCAAGAGAGGGTTTTGAATAGGATTGTAAAGAGTTTTCAATACTACAGAGTGAGAGAGCAGAAATGCTACTGGATTGTCTGCAAATGAGTGCCAGAGGCAGGTTCAAGCGGAGAACATCTGCAGCCAAAGTGATGGGACACATATGGGAGAGGGGCTCCTCCCAGGCTCAGCGGCCTCATTGCCTTCCGCTGAATGGAAGGCCACTTCAGGTCGGCCTGGGCCAGAGCAGAGGCCAGGGCTCACTGCCACTCCAGAGGCTGACTTTGGGTCTGGCCACTGTGGGACGATGCGTGTTAGGCACGGAGCAGAGGGAGAGCTGAAAGTGGTCTTAGATCCCCTGGGCCCAGCAGGCTTGTGGCTTAACCATAGAGCCTCTCTGCCCTAGAGGCCCAGGCAGAGACCTAGCAGACACCAGGATTCATGAACCAGGCAGCTGGTGCGGCGGTTGGAGCTGTGGCTGTGCAGTCAGCAGCCCTTCCTCCCCAGAGAGGGTCAGGGGAACTTCCAGGAGGAGAGGCACTCAGAAGGCCTGACAGACTGGGTTGCATTCAAAGGAGGTTCCACCAATGGCTATTTTGAAACCTGGCTGTGATTGCTGGGTGATGGGTGCTTTTTCCAGTCCTTGGTGAGCAGTAATTTCTCTGACAACCTTGGCCATGCCCGGTACCCCAGCATAGCCTGCTCATATTCCTAAAGCTGCCAGCTGCTCCACCCTTTCTCAGGTAGTTTCTAGCTCTCCTCCTGGGGGCCCTGGGCCTCTGCCCTACCTCACCTTCACCTTCCCTGCTGTCTAGGCTCAAAGTCTATTCTAATGTAATCCACAAAAAGCCTGCCTGAGTTCCCTTGGATTCCTGGGGAGGCCAGAACAACAGCAGCAGCCTACAAACCCAGCAGGCCGATTTGTTTCAAAGAGGGGAAACTAAGCTTAGCAAACTTTTCCCGTTAGAATGTACATCATGTGCCCACCAGGAAGAGCAGTCCCTCCACAATGATTATAAAGAATTCAGATGTCAGATATGAGACCCTCCTCTCCATGACACAGATGTCCAGGGAGCAGCAAGACTCTTGGGTCATGTTCTATGATGCCCTGGACTTTGCTGGGTCTTCGCCTGGCCTCAGTCCTAGCTGTTTGGATTCCCATTTCCTTCCACTCTCAGCACCTTTTGTCACCTTTCTGGGCTTCCCTCAGTTGCTTGTCCATCAATGAAGGTAATGCCTTCTCTAAGCTGAAGAGACAGCCCGACCATGAGATCTCCAGAGTTCCAGCCTAGCTCTGCCATCCAGGTTCCTTTCTCTTGCTGTCCTCCTGAGCTAGAATGTGGCAGATTTTTTTCCATCATGCAAATGGGACCCCCAAGCCAGGAAAACCCAAGTGACTTGTCCCAGTCCACACTGGCAGTAGGAAGCAGAACCCATGCCTTCCAGCCCCCAAGCCTGGTGGTCCTGCTGTGGCCCCTGACCCTCCTGTGGGTGCAGAGCCCCCGTAGCCCTGAGGGACATGGCACAGGGAGTCCCACTCTCCTGCACAAGGTCCCCTCAGATCCTGGCTAGGCCACGGAGCAGAAAGTGTAGGGGTCTTCCCAGAGTGGGGCATGCCAGCTGTGAGAGCTTCTCAGGGATCTGGAAAGCTCTCCAAAGGAAGGCATGGAGGTGCAGCTCCAGGGCTGGGAGGGACTTCTGTGGGGGAGAACTGACTCAGGCTGGGGTCCATGATAAGGCAGCCAGCGGAGCAGCCTTCCCATCATCGCTGTGGCTTGTGCTGGCCAGGCTGCCATGGTGGTTGTCTACTCCCATTCCTCAGTGGTATCACCAGGGCTTGTAAGGACAGCCTCTCCAGGGCCAGGCTTCCCGAATCCTTCCGCTTTGCCAAGGAAAGATCAAACAGGGTACCTTGGGAGGCTCTGACGGGTCAAGCAGGGTCCGTTCCCCTCCCCTACAAAGGGGCTGGACCTGCAGCAGTGAGAACAGCAGTGACAGCTGCGGTGACAACCCAGGGGAAGGAGATCTGGCCAGCTCTTGAAGCACAGAGCCTGACGAGGTGAAGCCCAAGGGTGGCAAGTTACTCAAAGAGCATGGGGAAGGGGGACTGTCCCAGAGCTGACCACTGAAGAGGGGCCTCTGCTCCCCACATTCCCTCATCCTCCCTCATTCAGACCCTGGATTCTCATCTTGCATTTTCCAGGCTAAATATCTGCCAGCTGTCTGGGTCCCAGGGACACAAAACACGCATCTGCAAACCCACCCTTCTCTCTCCCACCCATGCCCTCCAAGCTCTATTGACTCCCAGCAAACCCCTTTGTGAACACATGGACCTGGTAGGGTCCAACAAGGCTTTTGGGGCTTGCCGCTCACCTAGTGTGGTTCCTGGGCCAGCAGCATCGGCATCACCTGAACCCTCTTTAGAAATGCAGAATCTCCAGCCCCTCCTGGGCCCACAAACTCAAAAAAATCTGCATTTTAACAAGCGCTCTGGGTGATTCTTACGTGCATTCATAAGCATTCCTATGTGCTTTGGGGACATAGCCTGCCCCCTCCTTGAAGGCCCTCTGGCTTGACCACAGGGCAGTGATGTCCTATGCAACTGGGAAAGGCTTCCCTTTTGCAGGCTATTCCAAGGCAGGCCCCTCTGGACAAGCTGCAGGATTTCAAGTTGGAAAAACAGTCTCTTGACACTCCAGGGCTTTATTGAATTTCCATTTTTAATTTGCAGAGTAGAGATGGCTGCTTGGAGACTGCGTTCTCCTCCATGGCTACCCTGCCTCTCTTTCCCAGTTCCAGCATCCTCCTCTCTCCCCATTTAAAAAGGAAACAGAAAACCCACATGGGAATGGCGTTAGTGGATACTGCTTCTTTAATTAATTTAATAAATTAATCCTTGGACTTTTTTCTTCACTGTCTCCTTGGAAGTCCCTCCTAAGGCACTGGGCAGAATCACAAACACCCACATCAAATCCTCCAGCCCCCGGGAGTCTCTTCCGTTAATACCACTACAGATTGATAGAATTATTTAAGCTCCTAACTGGTTGCCCTGTCCCAGTCTGTCTCTCCACATCCCTGCTTGGGAACCACAATGAACTTTCTAAAACACACATTTGATCTTGTCACTCCCGCTTCATTCTTTAGTGTCCTCTTATCACCTACAGAGTGGTTCTCGATGACAGTAAGACCCTACCCCCTTTAGGAAGTTGGGGGCTGTTTATGGTTGTCACAAAGATGCCTGGGTGCCAGCGGTCCTCCTCAGCACCCTGCTGTGTACAGGATGGCCCAGGAGGACAAGGAATTGTCCTCCTCAAATGGCAGCAGCGCTCTGTTCAGCCACATGTGAAATGCAGCTCATCTTCCTTGGGGAGGTGAATGAGGCCACCCATCTGCCCTCTGCTGCCTGTCCAGCCCTGTCCAGAAACCTCTTCATCACTGCTGCCTTCCCTCCTTCCCACCTGCTCCAGCCATGAACTTGAACCTGAAGACGCCCTCCCATGAGCCACTCATTCCCCTCTGCCTGACCGTGCCTCTGTGCTTCTTCCCCTACCTCACCTAGAAGAGTTCCTGCCCATCCTTCTTCCAGATGCCACCTCTCCCATGGCCCATCCAGGAGAGAGGTAAATGAGGCTTTTCTGTATGTCTCTGAATTTCAGTTGAAGCCAAATTCTTGAGGACAATAGGTGAAAAGAACTCCTACATTCTACTGAGAGGTGCTGGCTCCTGCTACACCTGGACATCCTGCACCCTGACTTGACACCCCCTCCAGCCCATGCATAAAGGCTGGAAAAGGATTCTTCCAAGGGAGGGACAGCTGGTAGGTGAAACTACCCCTCGCTCCCAGACAAGCCTGGAGAGAATATGTTCCATGTCTCCAAGTCTGGAGGCGACAGAGACAGGTACATGACTCTCTCAGGAAAAACTGTGAAGGCCAGAGGCTGGCTGGAGGGAGGAAGGAAGGGAGAGAACTGCCCTGAGCCTGCTGTCTCCTGGCTCCCATTCTACTGATGAGGAAACTGAGGCCCGAAGAGACCAGGTGACTTGTCCAAGATCACATTGTTATTAAACAGCTGAAAGAGAAATCAGACCCAGATCTGTCCCACTTTACACCATAATGTCCCTCTGCTCCTCCACAGAGGACTTGCCCCTTTCCTGGCCAGTTTCACTCATTCATCCATTCTTTCATTCACCTTTAGTTATACCTTCATTCCACCAACCAGGAAGTATTTATTGAACAACCACTGTTATTTATTTGTTTGACTAATTTGTATCTTACCCTGCTCCAATAGGAATTAGAGGCAGCTTATAAAGACACCTGCAGTGTCATAAAATGTGATGGGATGAGGGATGAGGTCTGAAAAGAGGGAGTGCCAACAACTGAGCAATAAGGAAAATAGCACAGAAGACAGAGCGCAGTTGGTCCCCGGACGTCCCAGCCTGCATCTTTTCTCTAGGTCAGTGGTAAACTGGACTGCACGCCTCTAAGTTGAAAAGGCTAAGAGCACAAGACCTACTGCGTGTAAAGTAATCTGCTAGTCTCTCTGGAACGTGCAGAGGAGAGCTGAGTTCAGTCATCTGCGAGTTTCTCAACATCATTTCAAAGTTTGCAAAGCTCATTGACATGCAGCTCCATATTCAAGTCTCCTTATAACCCTGTAGGAGATGGAAGCTCAGAGAGGTGAGTGACCAACCCAAGGTCACACAGCTGGTGGATAAAAGAGGTCTTCTGCTTCCAGGCTTTTTCCTGTATAGCAGAAGGGTCGAGCTTGTAGCCTCTCGGGCCAACTGCCTGGGCTCATATAATGGATTCACTACTACTTGAAGGATGTGTGACTTTGGGCAAGTGACTCAACCTCTCTAAGCCTCAGTTTCCTCATATACAATGTGGGAGAAATACAGTACACATTTTTATAAGTGAGCAGTGTCCTTAAAACTCCTGGCTTATAGGCAGTATGGAATAAATGTTAGCTGTCATAATTTTATCACACAGCTGGCTGTCTCCTCTCATCACCCCCACCCAGGGTCCCAATACCTTCTTTCAAGGACACAGAAGGGTGGTACACATAGACACGTATGTGCACAAATGCAGGCAGATACGTGTGTGCTGTTGTCATCCTCAAGCCAGGAAGTAGTGATTTTCTTATCAATACCTTGCCTTCCTTTCTCCCTGGAGATGGATAACAAGGAATAAACTCTTAGGAGGATTCTACCTCCCACTACCGCCACTCCAAGCATCAGTCCCTTTCTCCTGACCCATGGATGTACTGACTCACTTCCCAAAGGGTGGAGCCTTCCCAAGTCCCTGTGCCCATGTGCCAATCACAGGGACCCCAGCAGGGTTTGTGCACAGGGAGAGCAAAAGAGGGACAGATCACACGTGATGTTTTGTATGGATCTTTCCCTTCTCCTTCTTTCTCCCCACCTCACCTCCCACCAGTGGCCTCTCCCACTGCCAGCCAGTGCCTTGCTCAGAACCTACCTCTTCCTCCTACACAGAAAGGTATGAAACCCATCAGCGCTTGTTTTTAGCTGGGAACAAACTGTTCACACATTTCATTAACCAAAAAAAAAAAAAAAAAAAAAAAAAAAAAAAAAAAAAAAGAGGAAGAGGGTGTGTGGGGTGAAGACTCTAGGATATCAAAACCATTTAACTCAATTATATACAGAGATGCAGAGTTAGCAAAGAGCAGAGAGAGAGAGAGAGAAGGAGATGACGGAGTTTCATTAAAAAAAGAAAAGATAGATATGGATGGAGGTGGCCCCTCCTGTCTTTGTGCTAGTTCTTCTGTTCTGATGTGTCTGTCTAATGTAAAATGTATTGCTGAATGTTAAACACTTTTAAGCCAAGAATGCAAAATTGAAAGGTGTTTGTGTGTGCTTGAGAACAAATAGAACATGAGGTGTTGAGTGGAGTCTGACCCCTTTCTTCATATATTGCTGGGGCTTTGCCCAGTGCTCAGATCTTTAGCCAAAGGGAGAGACTGGAGTTTGCGTGATTAATTGCTCCACAGAGGGAGGAAGGTTCCAAAGTCCCTTCTTGAAGAAGCCAAAGTGGGCCCCAGTGGAGATGCCAGGGCCGGTCCAGCTGGTAATCTGAGCCTGTCATGGGAAAACTTGGCAATAGAGGAGGTCTCCTGTTGAGGTCCCTGTCCCAGGAGGCCTGAGGCCCAAGGGCAGAGCTGGGCCAGGCCTGGAGAGTAACCAAGGCCTTCCGTGACATCGAGGCACCTAGGGATCTCCCCAGGGCTTCCTTCAGGCCTCTCAACATTCACTGGCATTGGATCACACAGTGGGCGACAGACTTGTGAGGGAAGCTGTAGGAGTCAGGATTTCAGAGCTGGAAGGAATCTTAAAGATCATTTCATCAGGCTCTTTCCTAAGATGAAGCTCAGACAGGCTGTGTGATTTATCCAAGGTCACACAGAAAATTAACTGTCAGAGCTGGAATCCAGGCCTCCTGATTCCCAGAAAGCGGCTATCTTCATGTCTCCACCCTTCCGCTTAATTCCTTACCTCCTCTCCCTACTTCCCCTAGTCAGGTTAGCAGAAAACAGGGTCAGGGTGGAGGCCCAGGCAGGGTCATGGGCAGGGCATGCACAGTTGGGCCCAGGTAGAGTGATGGGGCACATATGCCCCCAGGGGCAGACCTGGGGTCACAGCACCCCTAGGTAAGAGGGTCTGTGGTGGGATTCAGAGGGGATGGGGTTCCAGCATGGGTGCCTACAAATATTCCGGAAGAACTCAAAGGTTTGCTTTCTACCCCTGGAGCTGTTGTGAGCTCTGAGCTCCCCGGGAGGAGACGGAAAGCATGCGTACCTCTGGGTGACTTCCAGTGGTAGCTCAAACTCTCTGAGCCTTTCCTTATCTGCATACTTACCCTGCCTGGTCCCAGGGGTGTGGCTAGGTAAGCTGCAGGTTGAAAAATGTCTGGGAAGTTGTACAGTCCTGTCATTTGTGAAGGGACAGGATGACAGCTAGCAGTGGTATGATGACTGTCTAGGGGGCCATGAGAACAGACACTTAGCACCTGCTGCATTTGAGGCTCATTTTTGGAAAGCAGGACCTGGAAAGAGCTTGGGCCCCAGAAGACTGCTATGATCTACAGCCTTGAGGATGGGAGGGAGGGTTCTGCTGCTGCATCTGTGCCACTGGACCCAAAGCCAGTAAATGTTGGGACAAGGCTGCAGGGAAGAGAAGGTGAGATCCAGAATTGAGGTACCAGGTTCCCTCCCCACTACAGGTGCCCCAGCTCCTGCCAAAGACCTCCATGGGCTGACATGGTTGAGCCTGACCTTGAACTATGTGGAGAGATGGAGCTGGGAAGGAGTGATAGGTCTGGGTGGATCACCCTTAGCTTAGAGTTTAGTAACTCCAGGGTGTCCCAGTACTGACCTGCTCTCAGCCTATGGGCAGAGATACAGTCAAGTGCTCATACCGCCCTCTGTTGAGTCTCAGGTGGCATTAGTTCCCAGAGCACAGCACAATGCATGATTGGGTCTGACCCTTCCTTTTGCACAAGTGGTAACTGGGCCTCAGAAAGAAGTAGGCACTGGGCCTGATCCCACCAGCGGCAGAGCCAAGAGCAGGAGCCTTCGCACTGTGGGTCCACAGCTGCCATTGCTCCATCAGCCTCCCCAGCCCAGGTCCCTGCCCTACACTGCAGAGTCCTGGGCATGTGCCCCCCGGCACCTGGTGCCTCCTCTCCTTGCAAAGTTCTCTTGGCCTGCTTGTGGCCAATTTGGTCATACTCAGGTGAAAATGACTATGGCACCTTCAAGAGTCCTTTCCGGTGGGCACTTGCATATAAAGGGAATCCAGAATTTTAAGGAAGAGGCAGGCACATGCCTGGGGGCGGGAGAAAGAGGCAGAGGGGTTCTCAGGACCCTCAGGACCTCAGAGATCTGACCACAGAGGCAAGGACCACCCAGGCCACCAGGTGAAGCTCATCTACCATACTGTCTACAAGCCTGATGATGACGATGATGATGATGATGGTAACTCACATTTATTTAGCTTGATCTTTACACTTTGGATCCAAGAACTGGTGACTCAGGCACTAAGTGGGAAAGTGGATTATGACACATTGAATGTGTCTTTCCTCTTTAGGATTATGAGTCTGTGACTGTGAGAATTTGCTGGCTGTGGGTAGGCTCTTATTAACCCCATCTCTGCAGAGCTGCAGACACAGGGGTACCCCAGGTGTCTACATGCAGAATGTGGATGGGGGCAGGCAGAAGGCCAAGGACTCTGGGAGGATTTATAGGAGAGACAGGAAGAAAAGGAGGAGAGGCCAGAGCGGGAGGAGGCAAGCCAAAGAGATCACAGGTAAAGAAGTTCAAGGAGGAGGGAGAAGTCAAGGGCTGTTTGGATTTGGGAGCCACTCTGCATTTATTTTTTATTTTTTAATTTTTTTAGAGACAAGATCTCGCTCTGTAACCCAGGCTGGAGTGCAGTGGTGCAATCATGGCTGACTGCAGCTTCAAACTCCTGAGCTCAAGTAATCCTCCTGCCTCAGCCTTGCGAGTAATTAGGACTACAGGTGTGCTCCACCATGCCTGGCTATTTTAAATTTTTTTTTTTTTTTTTTTTTTTTAGAGATGGGGTCTCGCTATTTTGCCCAGGCTGGTCTCAAACTCCTGGGCTCAAGCAATTCTCCTGCCTTAGCCTCTGAAAGTTCTGGGATTACAGGTGTGAGCCACCATGACTGGCCTAATCTGCATTTAAACCCTCTAATTCTTTGCAATATTTTGTTTCAATAATTATTTTTTGAGCATCTACTACGCACCCAACAGTGTATGGCACACTGAACACTCCTCTAAACCCTGGAAGGTTAATATTAGTATTCTGTTTGAAAAGTGAGGAAATCAGAGCTTAGAAGTGTAGTCTCTCTAGGCTTTAAGAGAAGACATCAAGATTCTGAATAATTAACAAAACTGGTAAGGGCAGCTTAATAGATGGCACATGTCCTGCACTCCCATGCAAAGGTCCCAGGGAGCTTAGGGAAAAGAGGGCTGGATGGTCTGGACCTTGGATCTGACCACACTTGCCCTCATGGCCAGATGGGCCATGTGGTCCAAGTAACAAGGATGTCTGTGGGGAGTCCTGTGAGGAACCCAGGCAGCTTCTCCTGCAGACCCAGGACAAGCATGGCCAAGCCATTCCCCATGGTTCGGCGACAGCTGTTGGAGGAAGGAGGGAGGAAGAAGCGCTCATTCAGATGATGGGTGAGGAGAGAATGCCAGTACTGGCAGAAGGGGAGGGAAGAATGGAATTCTCAATAGCAGCAGCAATACAGGAAAAAGAATGGTGTCTGGGAAGATAATGACTTAGAAAATTTGGAGTGTAAAACTGCTACAGAGGTGCCAACCCTGAGGGGCAGAGAAGGCAGGGACAGGGCTGGCTGTGCCCATGAACCATCAAGGGTGGCACCTGGGCAGGCCTGGCAGCTCACCAATGCCCTCCCATCTCCAAGCAGTGGGGAGAGGGAGGGCTGTGTTCTCGGGGATGGGCCCAGGCCAGGCCTGCTATTTCCTGACAATGGTCTCAGTCCCAGCAGGACAAGAGTTGGGAAGGATAGGGGAGAGAAGCAGCCTGCTTCTCACCTCCTCAGCCCAACATCATCCAGGCAGGGAGAAGAGCCACCCATTCCTGCCTCCTCCCCACACAGACTTGCAGCTCCTATCTTTAAGGGCGGCAGGAAGAACACAGGACCAGGAGGCAGGGAATGGGATTTTGGGCTGGGCTCCACCAAGGACATGCTGTGTGACCTTGGGCAGGTCCCCCAGCCTCTCTGTGCCTTGTATCTGATGGGAATGATGCATGCCCACCTTACCTACCTTAAAGGGCCATGAAGAGAGGCTGTGGGAAGATACTTCGAAGAGGCTGAAGGCCCTAAATGAATCTACAATCTAATCACCAGCATCTTCAAAATGCTTCCACTAAGTGCTAAATGCTGTCCCGAGTTACACAAATAGTCTTCTTTTCCCTTTTTAACCAAGGTCGTCCTAACCAGGGCATGGATTGGCTCTGCCCTGCTGGCAACCTCCATACTCTCCACGGAAAGTGAGTAACCCTTTCAGCTCTCGCCTACTGGCTATCATTGAGGACACCAGCCCTATGCAAAAGGCAGGTCTCGGAGCAACAGAGACCCCTTCCCTGCCTCATAGCTCCAGGGAAGCAGCACAACCACCATCCTCCTCCCCTCATCTTCCCAGGGGCTTCTGTTTCCAGTAGGTAACCTCACAACAGCTGCAGGACAGAGGCATCATCACCCCAGTTTTACTGATGAGGAAACCGAGACTCACAGAGGCTAAGGTATTTGCAGACAGAGACAAAGTGGTTCTAGACAAAAACGTTTAAGGGACGCATACAAAGAAGCTGCAATAAGCAGAGCTGTTTGCGTGTTGCTTTTATGTTTGCTTTACCTTCTTTTTGTTTTCTAAGCTACTTGAAGTGTGCTGTGCAGGACAGCATCACCCGAGAGCTGGTCAGGTCAGAAATGCAAACTTTCAGGCCCTGCCCTGAGAAATCAGAGCCTGTCTGATAACACAAACCTTCGGGGATTTGTAGGCACGCTGAAATGTGAAAGGATAGTAATACATAGCAAGAAAGATTGGGTTAGCTATAAAGACAGACTTCCTGCCAGCAGGGTATGAAATGTGTTTCTGGAAACTCCTTCCCTGTGGAAGGGAGGGATGAGGTCAGGGCAGAGATCCTCAGCTTCTGGGGTGCTTAGACGGGACATAGAGTGGGGGTGAAGGAGATGATCACTCAAGGCTCCCTCCTGCCCTGGGACCCACATCATGGGCTACTCAGGAGCCTCCCAAGGAGGAACCCAAGGGGGTCCCACGCCCTGCTGGAGCTTCCCTGACTGCTGG
The DNA here is from genome assembly GCF_029281585.2 of Gorilla gorilla gorilla. Lineage (NCBI taxonomy): Eukaryota > Metazoa > Chordata > Mammalia > Primates > Hominidae > Gorilla > Gorilla gorilla. Next base: position 125,630,593 of record NC_073233.2, read on the forward strand.
AGACCTGGATTCAAATGCAGCTGCCTCTGTCGAGCTGAGACCAGCAGGCTTAATTCACATTCTCCTGGAGGATAGGTATTTGCATCAGAAATTACCCTGGAACTTAATTCTGCATAATGTTGCTCAGACAAACGACACCCCTGAAACTCTTTGCCAAGGCCAATAATAACATAACTGCAGAGAGAAATAATGAATAGGAGCAGGGGGAAAGGGAAAGTCAAGGAGGTGGGGACGGGGGAAGGGAAAAGAGACGGGCTTCTAGCCGGAGGTGTTCTTGTCCTCTCCTCAAGCTGCCAGCATGCTGCCAGCACCTAGTAGGCACTCCAGAAATAGTTTCCAAAAGCCAGAGACTATACTGAAAAAAAAAACCAAACAACACAATGAAGTAAAGACAGAGCTGCTTCACTTCGTTAACTAACAAAACTATAAAGCAATTCATTAATCCAACCATTTATTTGTTCAACAGATTCTACTGAGTACCTATTAAGAGCCAGGCACTGTGCTGGGGCACTGTGATCCCTGCCCTCATGGCCAGTTCCAGTCCTGGGCTCTGAGCCCAGTATGCCCAATCCCAGCATGGGGGAGTCTCACAGAGTTCCTGCCCCAGGAAGCTTAAAGCCCCAAAACAGCACCCAGGCGGGCTTGGTAAGTGACTACAGACCTCCCAAGGGATGGAGGCATCCACGGGTCTCCAGGCTGCCCTCACGGGCCTTTCAACATCAGTCGCATTGGATACAGCAGTGGCCACTGTGATTTCCTTGAGGCCTGTACGCCTCTGAGATTTCCGAGTTGGAAGGATTAGGGATCACTGAGCTATCTGCATTTATTTTACAGACAGGACATGAGGTTCAGAGAGGTAGTGAGACATGTCCAAGGCTACCAGCCAGTTCATGACAGAGCTGGAGGAGGAGCCCAGCCACCTCTGGACCATGCTCATCCCTCCCTGGAAGGCAGGGGACCTGGGATCTTGTGCCTAGGCCAGGCAGGTCACACTTATTCTCGTTTTATCATCTGGAAACAGAAAAAGGGAACCTTTCAGTAGTTCTCACTCTGTGCTTCATGAAGCTACCACAGGGAACCCTGGGAAGGAAGAGGGTGTGGGAGAGTAGAGGGGCTCTGAGCTCACCCTGCTTCCATCAGAGCAGCTGCCTTGTTCACTGGGCTCCCATGAGACTGTTGGTTTGAAGCAAGGGTTCCACAGCTAAAACCTCAAACCAAAACAACTAGCCAAAAAACCTCCCTAGGGCTCCCGTGACACACGTGTTTGGCCCTTCGAGATTACAAAGGACAGGATCTCTGTCCCCCAGATGTGTATACTACATTTTATGAGGGAGGAAACACACACATGTGAATAGACTTGAAAATCCCCAGGAAACAGCATTTAGGGTGATAATGAGTGGGCTGTCTCAGGAGTAAGTCTAAAGTGACCAGTGCCAAGGATGACGTGTTATGTGAGGAAGTCAGGTGGGCAGCTTCTCTGCACACGGGGATCCTAGGGAGATGGACCTCCCTGAAAACACAAGGGGCAGGGAGGGATGAGTCTGAGTAACAGGGACCCTGGAGCTTTCCACTTTCTGCCTTTGGGGACCCGCCTAGGCTGTAAGTGCCACCCGGCCCTCTGCCAACGGCCTCCCCACTCCCACCGACTCAACCCAATTTTGCATGTTTACATTATGGTTACGTATAATTCTGCCATTTACATTCAGTTGCAGGCTTCTCTGTGTGCTCATAAAATATTAACATTGGAGGGCCGCTTGTTGCAGAAATGTTTATAATTTCTCTTCCCCATTATGGGCTTATTAATGATAATAATGCCGTTTCCCTGCTTAGGAGCCGGGGCTACCGAAAGGCAATCACTCACCATAGCTGAAATATGACAGTGGGAAGTCGGATTCGTTGCCTGCTCGGCGTTTAATCTTAATAACATTTTATCTTGGACGACAAGTGTGTGTAATGTTGTTTAAAAGCCATGACTACATCGACACTACATGTTCAGAAAAAGGAACAGGGGAGGGGCTGGGAGAGGCTTTTTCTCCTCTCTTCTGCTCTACCTTCTCTCCCCAGGGGGGTTTTGCTCACAACTTTCATTTCCACAAGCTCTGGCTTTCAGAGATGGGAGTGGAATCCCACCCGAGGGTGGGTGGGGCTGCAGGGGGCCTTACTGCAGGAGGGCACCATCCTCCACCCAGCCCTAGTTCAACATTTCCACTCTGAAATGACTTTTTTTTTAAGCTGTGAGCATGAGAAGTACCTTAGGAGTACATCAGCCTTTGAAAACACAACTACCTTAAATGGGCTCTATTAAAAATAAATATGTCCATTTCACTGGAGAGCTGGGCCTAGGTGGGTGTGAAGTCTTCACACCTTGGTGCAGAGGTGATACAAGGTGTCCTTTTCCTAAGGCAAGGTTCCTAATGATGCAGTCCTTGGGCACAGTACCATTCTCCTCTCCTTGCCTCCCCGCTGCTTGGCCGCCTCCTCCTCTGCTTTTCCAGGCTTCTTTGCTCTTTGCTAAATCAGCCCCTTTTGTCTCCTTCTTGCTTACTGTGACTGAGAGCAGGGGAGACCCCCACCTTTTGCCTGTCACTTTCTCCACCCCCACAGTCTCACTCGGAGCCGTTCTGAGTGGGTTTTGTCTGAGATACCAAAAGGTAAAGGCCTTTTCTGTTGTACTTCTCTCTCTCTCCCATCCCTCCCCCAAACACACTCAGGATAGGGCTCTGTCCATTGTAGGTACTCGATAACTGGATGTTGGTTGGGATTTTAAACTACAACTATCACTTAGCTTGAATCATGGGCTGAGAAAGGGGAGGTATGGTTTTAAAAATGTATGCAGACACATAGAGTCATAGCCGCTATGGTTCTATAATTAGAGTAATATCACAATCATAATAAAAATCAGAAGCTGATCACTAGAAGGGACCTTCAAGAGCACCTCAATCTTTTCCCCTCCGCTTCCCTGACCAAGGGGCATCCAGGCCCTGCTCGCACACCTTTAGTGGTAGGAAGCTCATGACCTGCATGGAGGTATTTATTGCTGGATGGGGAGACTCCGTTGAAATGACTCCCCTGCATGGAATGGAACTGAAATCGGTTGTTCTACAGCTCCCAAGTTCTGCTCTCTGGAGTCCATGAAACTGGTCTACTTCCCCTATGCACAGGAAGATCATCCTTTCATTTTCCTGTGTTTCTCATTAGACAGCATTTCCAGACCCCTTGCCATCTTGAGTGCCCACTTCCAACATGTTCAGTTTCTCAAAGTCCCTCCAAAAGTGTGATGCTTAGAACTGGAGCCTGGGCTCTGATGTGGTCTGAACAGCACAGAGTACAGGAAGCATTCCATCCTCTGCTTTGGAATCTAACTTTAATTCAGCTCAAGAAAGATCTTCAGCATCTTGCCGTGGCATTTCAGCAGCCAGCCAAGACACCCTAAGATCCTCTTGTTATCAACTCTAACCTTTACTATGTGAACCTACATCAAGTCAAGTGTTCCCCAGCCTGTACTTACAGAATCGATTTTTTGGAACCTCAGTGCAAGACTTTCCATTTGTTTCTGTTAAGATCCATCTCCTTACTTTCATCCCATCATTCCAGTCTGAAAGGTGTTTCGGATCTTGATTCTGGAGTCCCACATATCAGCTCTCCCTTCTGCATTCTGTGTCATTCATCTATTTGAAAAACATGCCTTCTGGGTTTATAAAGCTTTGGAGTAAACAAAGCTTTATAAATGACTGAATGGGCAGGGTCAAGGATCAAGCCCTGCACCCCACCATTTGACATCTCCCTCCAGGTACACATCAGCTTGTTAAACTACATTCTTTGGACATGATTGTTCAGCCATTGACAAACCAAAGGATGCTGGGAAAAGCCTGTGTCAGCATGGGCTCCAGAGCTGGGAGAAATAAATTCTGGGCCCCGTGATGCTACTAATAAGCTGCATTTTAAAACAAGAAAAACAGGCTTTTGGGGTCTCAGTTTCTTACCTCTCCTCTCTGAAGAACCTTAGGGGCTGTCCAATCTAAGCCTCTCATATTACAGGTGAAGAAACTGAGACCCCAAAGTCTTGTTTGACTATTTTCCAAGTATATTTCTCAGCCTAGCCCACAAGGACATAGTCAGAGACTTTGTTAAAAGCGTCATTCAAATCAAGATGTCCTGTGGCCATCATGTTCTCTTCTTGTCCAGTCTAGTGTCTTTATGCAAACATGAGATGCCATTTTTGAGATGACTTATTTTGAATGTACAAGCAGGTTCTTTTCTCAATCAAGTGTGGCTTTGTGTAGCGGATAAGGGTTCCCTCCCTCTGTCATTTTTAGGTTCTATCTTTATATACATATATATATATATATTTTTTTTTAATTGAGATATGTGTCCACAGGCTGGGCACGGTGGCTCATGCATATAATCCCAGCAGTTTGAGAGGCTGAGGTGGGTGGATCACTTGAGGTCAGGAGTTCGAGACCAGCCTGGCCAACATGGCGGAACCCTGTCTCTACTAAAAATACAAAAATTAGCTGGGCGTGGTGGCAGGTGCCTGTAATCCCAGCTACTTGGGAGGCTGAGGCAGTAGGAGAATTACTTGAACCTGGGAGGTAGAGGTTGCAGTGAGCCGAGATAGCACCACTCCACTCTAGCCTGGGCAACAGAGCTAGACTCCATCTCAAAAGAAAAAAAAAAAAGATATGTGTCCATATATACTCTCTTGAAACCTGTTCTGTTCATGTCTCAAAATAGAGAGAAACTAAGGTTTATAGAGTGCCTACAATGTGCTATGCCCCCAGACCATCTCCTTTCAAATGAATGCTGGGCTCTGGAGAGCCACAGCTGAGAAAAGCTAGGTCTCTGCCCCATCTAGCCAAGGAGGTGAGAAAAGCTAGGTCTCTGCCCCATCTAGCCGGGGAGGTATACACTTAAACATTAAGCCATAATATGGTGTGCTAAGTGGCACGTTGGTGGCTTGAACTAACTTAGATGAGAACCCAGGGGAAGGAGCCATCCTGGTTGAGGGTTAAGGAAAGCATCGTGGAACAGACAGATCTTGAACTGCCTGCTCTGTGGTGCAGATATGAATGTATGATTTCCTTTCAGGGACTTGTGAATAGTTAATATGAATAAAGCCCAGGGTGCAGGTGGGTGGCAAGTGAAGTATGTAATCAAAGATGAGGCCAGAAGTGCACTGGAGCCAGGCTGTGCTGGCTTTGGATGCCTGCTAAGGACTTCTTCGGCCTTTAGGTGACTGGAAGACAGGGGACTTTAGAAAAGGACTTTAGAAAGATGCTTGGCAGCCGTATGGTGGATGGATTAGAGGGAAGACAACAGAAGCAACACAATAAGTGCTCAAGGGAGATATTACAAGGTCCTAAAGAAAAGCAGTGACAGTAGGAAAAAAGGGAGAGAAAGAGAGTCCACAGCTACTGAGAAGGTAGACTCAAGAGGACTTGGTTATCTATGAGAATTAGGGATGTGAGAAAGGCAAAGACATCACAGATGATGTTTTCCATGATCTCTGTCTTAAATAACAGGGCAGATCTTTTTTTTCTTTTCTTTCTTTCTTTTTTTTTTGGCTAACCAACCTGCAGAATAGATTTGAAATGAAAAGGGTGGCCATGAGCTCATTTCAAGACATGCTGAGCATGGTAGGAACTGCAGATGTGTATGTTGGGTCACCAGTGTTCCGGGGGTGGTTAGAATCAGAGCAGGTAAGCTTGTCCAGAGAGCATACGTAGAACAAGACAAGAGAGCTCAGGCCAGAGCAAGTGAGAAGCCAACATGCAGCAGGTAGATGCAGGGAAGAGCTCACTAAGACAACCTGAGGAAGGGTTAGAGGAGAGCCGGCAGAGTGGTATCATGGAACCCCAAAAAGTGAATTCCAAATGCTACAGTTTTGAGGGTGTACAGAGAGATCCAAAGGCTGAGCACTCCAAGAAGCGGCATTGAGGGAGTCAGTGGGGACGACACAGAGACTTCTTTCCTGGTTGGAAAACCGGGTGGTTGCCATGAGCCTCGATTTAAATCCTGGTGCCACCACTTACAGCCATGTGATGCTGGGTGAGTTATTAATTCAAGCAGCCTCAGTTTCTTCAACTATAAAATGGAGATAACAGCAAGGCCTACCTTGTAGGTTGTTGTTAGGATTAAATATGACAAGTAAAGCATTTAGAACGTGTAATAGCAGCTCAATAAATGTCAGCAAAGACAAATTTGGAGGTTTAGTGAAAAGGGCCATTGGAGAAGTGGAGGGATCACTGGAGAAGACCTTGAAAAACAAGATGTCATAAAAAGAATTATTAGAAGATTTAAACATGGTGAAAGCTGAAGGAAAAGGGGAAGTAGGTGAGGAAGGAAAGGTTAGCGAGTAATCCCCAACTATGAAGGAAAATCCTGGAAGACATGGGGAGATGGGAGCAAGAAGCTTCGCACGGGGTACAGGTGCTTCGAGTTTTCAAACAGGAGGCTACTTCGGAGAGACAGAGGGGGAAGTTGAGCTGGTTCCCCCCTGGGGGCTTGATCTCTTCAATGGTGAGGAGGACATCTCACCCCTGAGTGGGATGTGAGCTGGTTTGGGGTATTGAGAAAGGAAGAGACTTGGAATGGCTCTTAAGGAAAATGAAGTGGGGATTGAAGAAAAGCATTTGCAAGGAGAACTAGGGGTACCTCTCAGGGCAGAAATCATAAATGTATAATGTGCTCTTTGAAGATTATTTACTAAAGAAAAACAGGAGTTAGTGTTTTCCCTGTTTCAGTTTGGTCATTGGTTAATGTGAAACCATCTTCCTGGGGAGGCCGCACTTCTCTTCCCTGCAGGCCCCCCAGGGTGGGTGTAGATCCCAGGGACACTCATCTTGCTGCCTGGCCTGGGAGCAGCAGCTGGTCAGGACCCGTCTCCCCTTGTCTGTGCTTCCGCAGTGCTTAGCAGGGTGCCTGGTACAGCGGAGAGGTTCCCAAGCATCTATTTAATTGCTCTCCCTTCCATTATCTGGCTTCACATGGGGGCTGGAAATGCTAATCTCCCATAGTTACAACCACGAGCTTAGTGCTCACTATTCAGCTCACTTCCAACATGTTCAATCCCTGCCCAACACCTTGGAAAAGGACATCTCCCATGTTCGCCCATTAATAGTACAACCTCCCTTGTCATCTGAGGCAGCTGCTGGCATTTAAGCAGCCTGAAAACCCTACCTCCTCCACAGACTCTTCAGGGACTAATATGGGAGCTAACATTTAACAAGGACCTTCTATTTGCTAGGAACTTCCTTTGGCACATCACAGATTGCTTTTAGCTTTGTAACGGCTCTGGTAGTGTTAGTATTGGCATCTCGTTTTATCAATAAGGGAACCATGGCTCAGAGAGGTTAGATCACCTGTCCAACATCACACAGCATTGAGTCAGCAGCACTAGGATCAAACTTAAATTTGGCTGACTCTTGTGCTCAGACTCCTACACAAGGCCACCTGTCTCACATAGCTCCTTCTTTTGTAAGGGTTCCCTTTGGCAGTTTTCTGGTTTCTAACCTCTGTGTTCAGGATATTGGTCCTGCCCTGTCGCATACACTGATGGGGAGATCCAACATAAAGATTCTCAGGCAAACCTGGAATGGATCTATTTGTCTCTTTCTTCTCTTATGGTAGTCCTTGACTTTTTTTCCACATTTTTTTTATTATGGCAAAATATGCATAATATAAAATTTACCAACCTGTTTTTAAGTGTACCATTCAGCAGTGTTAAGTACATTTATATTGTTGTGCAATAACCATCGTTATCCATTTCCAGAACTCTTCATCTTGCAGATGAAACTCTGTACCCATTAAACACTAACCCCCCATTCCTCCCTGCCCCAGCCCTTGGCAACCACCCTTCTACTTTCTGTCTCTAGGAATTTGAGTACTCTAGGTACCTCGTATAAGTGGAATCATACAGTATTGGTCCTTTTGTGACTGGCTCATTTCACTTAGCATAATGTCCTCAAGTTTTATCCATGTTGTAGGATGTGTCAAAATTTCCTTTTTTTTTTTTTTTTAGACTGAGTCTCGCTCTGTCGCCGAGGCTGGAGTGCAGTGGCGTGATCTTGGCTCACTGCAACCTCCACCTCCCAGGTTCAAACAATTCTCCTGCCTCAGCCTCCTGAGTAGCTGGGACTACAGGTGCACGCCACCACACCGAGGTAATTTTTGTATTTTTAGTAGATACGGGGTTTCACCATGTTGCCCAGGATGGTCTCGATCTCTTGATTTCGTGATCCACCTGCCTCGGCCTCCCAAAGTGCTGGGATTTCAGGCATGAGCCACTGCGCCCAGCCAGAATTTCCTTCTTTTTAGAGGCTGAATTGTATTCCATTGTGTGGCTGTACCACATTTTGTTTAGCTATTCACACATCAATGGACCCTTGGGTTGTTTCCACCTTTAACTATTGTGAAGGCTGCTGCTGTGGGCATGGGTGTGGAAACTGACCCTGTGTTCAATTCTTTTGGGAATCTACCCAGAACTGGAATTGCTGGGTCATATGGGAATTTTATGTTTAATATTTTGATGAGGAATGACAAATTACCTAACGGGTAACAATGTCTGAGCCTATGATGTCTAGGCCTTTAGCAGCTCCACTAAAGGCCCAGACTTCACTGCCATGCAACAGATACATGTAAAAAAGAACTGCACTGCACTTGTACATCCTCAATCTATAAATATTAAACAAAACTTTTTAGGAACTATCATACTGTTTTCCAGAGTGGCTACACAATTTTACATTCCCATCAATAGTGCACGAGGGTCCCAATTTCTCCACATCCACCTCCGGGTTTGATCTCCTGTTATTATTATTTTTTTTTCTTTAAATAGTAGTCATTTTAATGGGTGTGAAGTGGCATCTCATCGTGATTTTAATTTGAATGTAATCATCACCTAATGACCGATGCTGAGCATCTTTTCATGTGCTTATTGGCTACATGTATATCTTCTTTGGAGAAATGTCTATTCCATCGATTTCTGAATCTGGTTGTTTTAAACCATGATGTTTTTAGAAACCCTGACCTTCTGCCCTGTATACCACAGCCCCACACATATTCCCAGGAGAGTTCACTGGCAGCCCAGACAGCGGGATGCTCTGAGGGAGAAGAAGGTATTCCATTGCTCTGCCCCATCCAACTAGTTTTGCCAACGCACGTGACACTTACGCACAACACTGCACTCTAGGGCTACGGCACTGCAAACCTCTGTGAACCTGTAATATTACCCGGAAGAGGTAATTCATCAAGTCAGTATGACTCACAGAACTTTAGCTTGAATTCCTAAATCTGTGTAGCTGCCTGGGTTACATCCCTCCAGAAAAGAGGCACAGGACAGGCAGGTCCTGATGAGAGAGAGGCTGGCCCTGGTGACACCCAGCAATGAAGGGAGGAGAAGGGACCAGACAGCAAGCATATGGATTTGGCCAACAGGGTCTGAGCAGACAAAGCCAGGGGCTACCCAAGGTGGCAGGGAAGCAGAGCCTGTGGTGGGGAGCTCTGGCCTTGGTGGCTGCCCCCGGGAGGAATTATTACACAGGGACGGGGCTGTAGCACACGGCTGGGTCTCAAATGTGAAGAGGAGTTAGGTCCAGGCGAGTGGCTCAGAAATGAGAATGTGAATAGGAACTTTGGGCTTAATGAGGTCACCCCAGAGCAGAGGGGTTGGTGTTGCAAGGAACGGAGAGACGGCAAAGTCCAAAGGGAGGTGACGCAGGAAAACAGACGGTGGCAGTCACGGGAGAGTGCTGCGCAGACCTCCCTGCCAGGGAGAAGAGCTGGGAGGAGTTTGGTAGGTGGACCACCTTCCACATCCACATGCACCGCAGTTTCACACCAAGACCCGGAGCTCTCAGGTTGCTCCGCACTGACTAGTGAGTGCCCAGAGGCACAGAGCCGGGTCATCCCCGCCCAGTACCCACAGTGGCTCTGAAGGCTCCCCCATCTACTTCTGCTCCATCCCCACTTTATGTTCCACAGAACTTTCTCCCAGTAAGTCAGCTGCGCATTTAATTGCATCAGACATCTGCTTCTTAGAGGACCCAAACTGACACAGAAGATATCCAAAGACATGCTGGACATACACATACACTCCACCCAGCCCACTTCCCTCCTGGGCTTGACCTTACCATCGCTCCAGAGGCTGAATGATCATCAAAACAGGGGCAGCCTAAGCTGACAGAGGGCCGAGAGTTAGTAACAAAAAGCATGGCACAAGGGTGGGCAGTGACCAGTATTCAGTTTTGGGTGGGCAGGAGGTCACTTAATAAAGAGACCTCGTGCTTGTGTGGTGTCCTTCATCTTTTGGGAGCTCACAAGTTTGGAAGATGGTTCAGAAGCCTGGCCAGATTCAATTCTGAATCCACAGGGCCTTGGATGGTGCCTGGCGACTGCCCAGTAGATGTTTGAAGAATGAATGAGTTTATTCATCATAACAGTGCTCTACAATGTTCCTAAATCTTTTCAAGTCTATCTGCAGCCCCATGAAGTAGGATGGGCAGAGATGGTCTCAAAGATGCTAAACTGAGGTTCAGAGAAGTCTACCACGGGAGTCCACTGCAGCCCCGGGTCTCCTTCCAGAGAAGGTGAGACCACACCACATCACATCCTATCCTATCCTCCTTCATGCCAAGAAAGCCCTTTTACCCAGAGTCCCTGGGAAACGGCCCTTGCTCCCCAGCACTCTTGTGACCACTAGGGAAGCCCAGCCAGTTCCAACCCACATCCTGAGAAGCAGGAGCTCCCAGCCAGCAAAGGCCAGTATTGGGCCAGATGTAGCACACGTGAGGCCAGCTAGCTAGTGACTGACCTGCTTTGCACTATCGATAACTAACACCTTGATCGTGACAAGCTGGGTTCCTAGGATGGCTCTAAGGAGCACTGATCAATATGGGGAAGCAAGGAGTCAGCTCCCCGGCTGGAGTGGCAACTGTGATGGAGACATGTCTGTGCCAGATTCTCCCCCCCACACACTGGACCAGTGCCAGGAGTAGAAGCTGTAATGTGAACTGGGGGCTTCCCCTCCACCCAGCCAGAAGCAGAGCAGGACCTTCTATAATATTTTAACAATGCTGCAAGCCACAGGACCACTATCAGAGATGGAGCCAGTCAGGGTTCACCGCCTACCCTTAAACGAAGCATTTCAGGTCCTCCTCCTAAGACAGCACAGACTTTGCTTTACTTTCTCTTATTTTTAAATTAGGCAAAACTGGGCCAGGTGCGGTGGCTCACGCCTGTAATCCCAGCACTTTGGGAGGCTGAGGCGTGTGGATCACCTGAGGTCAGGAGTTTGAGACCAGCCTGGCCAACATGGTGAAACCCTGTCTCCACTAAAAATACAAAAATTAGCCGGGCATGGTGGCGTGCACCTGTAATCCCAGCTACCCAGGAGGCTGAGGCAGGAGAATTGCTGGAACCCGGAAGGCAGAGGCTGCAGTGAGCCGAGATTGTGCCACTGCACTCCAGCCTGGGCAACAGAGCAAGACTCCGTCTCAAAATAAATAAATAAATAAATAAATAAATAAGGCAAAACTGAAGGAGAGGCAACTGGGGGGCAGGGAGGCTTGTGCTTTGCTGAATGATGATACCACCCTGGGCAGGATTGTCCCCCAGAGAATAAACAACCGCCAGAGACAAACAGCTTTTGAGAACCCGCTTATGGTCAATTAAAAATCCCAATTAACACTTCTGAAAAATAGTTCAATATTTGCCACTGAGCTCAGGATGAGATGTATCTGGAGGTACACAGGCAGTCCTCTTTGGAGGAGGAAGAGCTGGCTGCCGGCTGGGGAAGAGCCATGGGGGCTGTGCAAAGATCCCCTTCAGAAAGCCAGCGCGGGGTGGGGAGGCCTGTGTTTCCATCCCATTCTCACTTCCATGTGGTTATTCCTGCATCTTCAAACAAAAATGCCGTGTCAGGACCCCAATCCTGCTGCTGGGCATAGGCTTCCTAGCCCACTCCTTCTTGTCTGTCACCTACAGACCCTTTGTGGTGCTGCTTTGGTGCCTGGTTCTAAGTACTCATCCTACTACCCTCAGGCCTGGTGACCTGGACGTCCTGGGGATGTCATCCCTGCACTCAGCCTCATAACCCCCAGACCTCATGCCCATGGCAGATGTACACGGGGCACACAGTGCCGGTGCCAGGTGCAGGGTAAACAGACAGCGCGTGGCAGCTGTGGTTACTGCAGTGCTCCACACTCCACATCCCTCCAGTTACACAGTCCCGTGGATCCAATCCCCTGACCTGGTACCAAAACTGGCTTCTCCACCCCTCCTCCCAACACCTCAGTCAGGCCCTGGCCACTTCCTGTGTGGCTGCCTCTTTCCTGCGTGGCTCCCCAGTCCACCCTCCTTCCTCCTGCCAGAATGATCTCTCTCAAATGCAAATAGGATCATGTTGGTCTCCCTGATGAACACAATTCAATGGCCCACATTGCTTTTAGGAAAAGTTCAATCGCTCTGATGAGGCGCAGAAAATCCTTTGTTACCCTGGCTGGCCTCTGTCCTCCTTATCCTTGTCACTCCCACACCTCCATCCACTGCCCCTGGGGGCCCTAGAACATGATGCCTTCCTATGGCATGTTGCTTCTGCTGGGATAGCCCTTCCCTTCTTCTTTAGCTAGCACATACCTACTCTTTTTCCAGAACCTACCTTAAGCTTCACCTCCTCCAGGAAGCCTTTCCCTGACTGCTCCTCTTTCAGTTTGATCTAGACCCTTCTTGATGAGTCCAGTGCATTTGCTGCTTACCCTCCTCACAGCAATTCCCATTCCACACTGTCACTGTTGATTTATTGCTCCCTGAAAATGAGGACTATGTCTTATATCACATTGCCTGGCGCATAGTAGGTATTCAGTACACGTTTGTTGCATGAATGAATGAAAACATATTTAATACAACTTTTAAATAATGGTATAACAATCAAGGTTTTGTGAATCAAACAGTATTTGCCACTGACTTTCATCATAATACTAGGTGTTTTAGCTTCATTTCCAACTGTTGAGATATCAACATCAACAGTAGTTCTAATTCTTTAATTTTATGTCTTCCCCCAAAGCCTCTGTGAGGTATAAACGAACCCCAAAATGATCTAGAAGAAGCTGATAGTTAAAGGATTCTTGTGGCTGAATCCTATTGTAAAATAGAAGACTTTCTGGGATGCAAATAACCACCTCCTAATTTATCTACTTGGTAAGTTTGAATTTGGAGGTTTCTTAAATTAGCAGAGCAAACTTGCAGTTTCTCTGAAAATGTGACTGCAGTTGTGGTTCATGCCGTAAAGATGCAGATAAAAGGGCTTAGGACCCGGTGCAACAGCCAGTGGTGAACGTGTGAGCAGTAGGGGAGCAGAAGCCAGAGCCTGCCGAGAATTTCAGGGCTGCCCAGCAACTCCATTATGCAAACCAGTGATTTTGAAGGAATATTGCTCGGAGCTCCAGTCTCCAAATCTCAATTACCCCAGGGCTATTTCATCTTGAGATTGTCTGGGCTGCCTTCACCACCCGCCTAACACTCCAACGGGAAGCTGGAAAGATAGTTCTTATTCTTCCTCCCTTTGGAATTCTTTTGTCTGCTCTGCAGAGAGCTGTCTGGTCTCTACCAGGGCCCCTGCTGGACACCATCTCCCCTTCCCAGACAGCTGGCTTCTGACCTAGGAGACTTTGTTTACTCACCACATGTGGCAAATATTGACACTGAAACCAACTGTGCTTCTGCCGTTGCTAGTTTCCTGGTCCCAGGAAACCTTGGTTCCCAAGTGACAAATGAATTTTAGGCCCATTAGCCCATCCTATTATCAAAACTCAAACTACAGAACTCTGCCCACTCCCGACCATCCCCAGCACCTGGCAATCAAGGTATCCCCTTCACTTAGTCCTGCTCACTCACAATCTTACATCCTTTAAAAGGCGGCCGAGTGAATGTGGAAGCCAGACGGTTACCCCACAAGACTGTGGGTGCCCCAAGGGCAGGGACTTTGACCGAAATGTCTATCTCTAGAGCCTGGACCAGCACCTGATACCTAGAGGTAGCCCAAGAAACATTGAGAGGAAAGAAGAATAATGACGGTGATGATGATCAGCATCATAACAACCATTACCAACACTCCCCATCACAGCACGGGCTATGTGCCAGGCTCTGTGCCAACTCTTCTCTTGTATTAATACCCACAAGTAACATTATCCCCATTTTACAGATGAGGAAAATGAGAGTTGGGAGATTAAGCAACTTGTCTAGGATCACCCATAAGACTCTAAAGTTCATGCTTCTAATCCCAACAAAGAAAGGAGAAAATGAGAGGAAGAAGGAGAAAGTATGAGAAAAAAGAAGGAAGGAAGAAGGAAGGGAGGAGGGAGGGAGGGAAGGAGGGAGGGAAGGAAGGAGGGAGGGAAGGAAGGAGGAAGGGCGGGAAGAAAGGAGGGAAGGACAGAATGACCTGAAGCCAACCAGGCAAGATAATAATAATAATAATAAAAATCACCCTGCCACCACCCAAAAAATGATAAAAACTTAATTATCATTCCTCAGACTTATTCCTTGAAAAGCTCAGTGTCCTCACATCTGTTCTTTTTTTCTTCCTTCTACCCAACAAGGTGAGTCAAAGTATCTGCTACTCTCTTTGTGCTTCTCACCCTCCCCTGGCTGCACCCCACATTTACCCCTTCCCATATGTTGTGTGCACGCGTGCACACACACAAATTAAAAAAAATTATTTTAGACAGATGGCAAAATTGAAGTCTGGAAAATCTGGTAGTTGAAACTCAGACTTGCAGTTTCCCAACCCGGACCATCATGGGCCAAGCCTGGCTGATTGGCAGGGAGGAGCAGGAGCTGTGGGGAGGAGGGGGTGTATGGCCTCGCACTTAGCATTCCTCCCAGTGACTCGGTGACTCGGCTGGTAGCCTCGGCGATGAGAACATATGTTCTCTTGTTTCGCTCCAGCCAAAGGGAAAAGGTAGGTGTCATGCACACCCACAGCCAGGAACAATGCAAGTATTAATAACTGTTTTAATTGTATGCGAGTCTCGGTATATTTCCCCGTGGTACCTCAAAAGCCATTTATTTTGGTACCTCATAGCAGGGATGGTACTATCCACCAGAGGCCCAGCCAGGCTGGTGGTGACTAATAGAGAACTCTTCATTCAGAGGAACATTGGAACAGCGTTTCCATTTCCCTTGTGCACATTAGGTGGGTGGTGAAGGCAGTGAGCTAAGTGGAGTGCTGTCAAGGTACGAGTGTGCGGCCCGGATGTGTGTGTGGTGCAAAGACTCTGCGTACCCACGCCGAGGGGGGGACGTCTGTGGGCTGGAGAGGGGCGGGGAATGCAGATAAGCCCCTACAATGCAGAATCTAAAAATAGTGTGTGCATTTGCCTTTGACTTGCATTATATGATTTTCCCCCCAGCAGACTCACCTTGCTAATTTTATTTTGCTTCGGCTGTTATTAAAATGAGTTTGCAATCCCAGAGAACCCTCTGATGGTTACAGAGGCCAGGTAGTGCTTGGTGGCAAGTAAAGCCAGACTGAGAGTCTAAATTTGTCTTGGACAAGCCTAACTGAAAGTCGATGTACTCTAAGCATGAATGTTGTTTTTCTTTTAAGTTAATATTACATTTTTTTTTTGCTTTTGTGAAGCAAGGTACTTTCTACTCCCCAGCAACACAGAGAAGAAAGATTTTGTTTCTTGCTAAAAATCCTTCTTCTCACCTCCATCATCTCCCATGATTAACACATTCTGTACAGTAGATAATCTCTGTGATAAACAAGGAGATTTCTTCGAGGTTCAAAACCACCGTGGGAGTGGCCTGGAATTACCTCTGGCTATGAGTGGGAAAATTGAGGCTCAGAAAGAGAGACCAGTACGGGTCTCTGTCACCTCATCCATGTGTCCTGTCTAACGTCTTGCCTCTAAGTAGAACTCTAAATAATCTCAAACAGGTGAAGATTTTCTCCTTACTGCCACCCACCTCCCAGAGCCTCATAATGCTTCATCTCTGTAGCACTGAAGTTTGGGATTCTAAATTCCCAAGTGTTCCATAGTGGAGAAGGCCAGAAGTGTGCTAGGCTGGGAAGTGTGACCTTGGGCTGGTACTTAATCTCGGAGCCTCAGTTTTCTCATTTATAAAATGGGGGTCAAATACGTGCCTTGCAAGAAGAAGTGCCTTGTCCAGTGCCCTGGGTAGAATAGCACTTATTAGTAGGACTTGGCGTCAGCTTTTGGTAGTGAACATGAACAGGCAGAGGGACTTCAGAATATAAGCCCATTCCATTCCTCTGTCCGAGACAGCTGGAAAGGTGCAGGTGGCTTGGCCTAATGAGCTTTGTTTTGAAGGAGCACAGGGAATAAAGGGCCCTCAATTCACCACTGAGCAGCTCATCTCCTCACACCAATCTGGATTTCTGCCCAGCACCAAAATCACCTCTCGCAGGAGCCCTCTCCTCTCCAGTAGGAGCCTCTTTTCCCTTCCAATTTACATGAGCTGTGTCTGCTAGTGCAAGGTCTGTCCTAGTTAGTTTTTGTTTTTATTTTCCCCAGGTCTTTATTTGTTTGTTCGATTGTTTCCAATCGGCCTCTCCTGTTCTATGCTGAGAGAAACAGAAGCCTACAGGCGTACAGAGATCGTAGTTCAGATCACTTCTAACTTTCCCATGACTCAGTGCCGGTCTATTCCCAGGGAGAAAAGCAATCAGAATTCAGTGTTTAGTTTAGATAATCCTGCAGGATTAAGGGCTGAGAAGGAAGAGGTGTAAATGGGAAGGCCCTCTGTACAGTGAATCCCTTTATCACAGGCATTCTGGGCCGGATTGACTTTTCCTGGTGCTCTGCAAGCCCTTCGCAGAGGGAGACACAGCTGTGCAAATGCCGTGTGTTGCAGCCAACGCCCTCACCTGCACACAGGTGTGCAGCATGGGGGAGGAAGGAGGCCTAGCGTCTAGCCCTTCTTCTGCCATTGATATCTTGTGCAAGTCCTTTAGATCATTGCTCCTGAACTTGCTCAATTATCAAAACCACCTTGGGCCTTTCTTTTAAAGTGCAGACTCTTAGAAGTCTTCCACAGAACTACTGACCTGAAGGGTTAAATCATATATAATCTTAAGGAGTTCACGAGCCACAGGTTAACAGCCCTGGCTTTAGACCTTTGTCTACTCCTCCGCAAAATGAAGGGAGGCAACCACACACCTTCCTAAGCAGCATCATGTGGCCAGTGTTCTAGCTCTGAAGATGCATGCCTCTGTGCCCAGACACACAAGCACCCAGGAGCAGCAGAATCTAGTTCCCTTCGTACTCTGGGATACGGTCTTACTTGGCTTTGGCTGAGCTTCCGATGGCAAATGAGTGGGTTTTAAGTACCTACAAAGCCTGTCCTTTGTGGGTGTCAGTGCCTCAAGTTCCTGACATGAATGCCCTCAGCCCAGAAGGTGGGTGGTGGTGGCCAGTGGACACCTGTAGGGGAGCACGCTATTTAGGAACGGCCACTGCCTGCCCTGAGAATCAGCTTAAACTTCAAGTGATTAAATAAGTACCACCTTCTGGAAGCCAGAAATATGGTGGCAACAAATAGAATCAGTTTCCTGGCTCCCAAAGATAAGGAAAAAAGGACAAAAGGACAGAGTGAATGGTCGCGAAGGTCCCTTCAGGTACCTCTCCTTTCTGCTCCTCCATCCTCCTCCCACAGGGGCTGCCTTGGCAGTCTGAACATCTCCCAGGTCAGCCCATTTAGCCCACCAGGCACTCCAAAATGCTGCTGGAGGCAGACCCCTGCTTAACCCAAGGAAGCTTTTCTTTTTATTCTTTTTTTTTATTTTTTGAGATGGAGACTTGCTCTGTCTCCAGGCTGGAGTGCGGTGGCATGATCTCGGCTCACTGCAACCTCTGCCTTCCGGGTTCAAGCGATTCTCCTGCCTCAGCCTCCCGAGTAGCTGGGATTACAGGCGTGCGCCACCATGCCCAGCTAATTTTTGTATTTTTAGTAGAGACGGGGTTTCACCATGTTGACCAGGATGGTCTCAATCTCCTCACCTCGTGATCCACTGGCCTCAGCCTCCCAAAGTGCTGGGATTACAGGCACGAGCCACCGTGCCTGACCCCAAGGAAGCTTTTCAACAGTCCAGCTGCCTGATGGCATTCTGAAGCCTTCTGAAGCAATCTCATAAGGTCCTTGTTCTTATCCTGGAGAAGTGAGTGTCCTCTCTATCCCTCAGAGGTTGAAGCAGAGACGGGATGCCCATTCTAGACTTACCAAGACATGAAGACTGCATTAGGGCAATGGCAAAGTGAAGCTAGCTGCAACTAGCTTCAACCAGCTGCTCAGGACAACACCATGTCTTCAACACCTCCTGCCTCCCTCTCTGTGCCCTGTACTTCCTGTACCCCCCACACACCATAGGACAGTATGACCCTCTGTCTTCTCACATTAATTCTGTGGAGTCAAGGAGACTCGGGCTGAAGGGACTTTCAACCTGTCTAGTTGAACCCTGCCATCCAAAGCTACAGCTCTCTCACAGCATCTTCATCCCCATTAGGAGAGTAGCCCTCTCTGCTGGACCACCTGCAATGACTGGAAACTCATTCCCTCCAAAGATACCAAATTTGTCTTTGTATAAACCTGCTGTCAAGTGTTCCCTGATGCAGAATCTCAAACGATCTTAGGAACCTAAGGTCTTCCTGGTCTTCCCAAACCAATTAAATTGTTTGACTTTGGGTAAGTTTCTTAACCTAAGCCTCAATTTTCTCTCCTGTAAAGTGGAAATAACAACAATAATACCCATCTCAAAGTCTGTTGTGAGGATCACAGGAAACATTAAACACACAGTACTTGTCACACAGCAAGCCCTCAAGAAATGTTAGCAGCTAATATTTTGTGTTTTGAGGAACAGACAACTTCCTTCACACCTAAGGCATTCCTGGTATGTTCATTTTTGGGACTCAAACTGTCCTGAGAAAGGGTGTTCCCAAGAGCTCTGGAGACACAGGCAGGGCTTTTGTGTAAGAGGTGGTACATTACACACAAGTGAAGCGATACCATTGCGTGGACCTATGGCCAAACGTTCTCTCCTTCTCAATCCAGAGAGCCAGACACATGGCAGAGTACAAAGTGGGGGGTGGGATGTCAGATGTAGGCTCCCATTACATGCTGCCCATTAAATCATCTCAAGTTCATTTAAGGCTGGGTCCTGCCCCAGAGTCAGAGCCTGTCAGAGCTGAGAACCTGCCTCCAAGTGCACACACTGGCTCTTTAACTTGGGCAAGAAGTTTATACTCTGAGCTTCAGTTTCCTCATCTGTGAAGTAGGGATATCGATAATATTCACCTCATGGACTTTTCATTCTGGGATAAACCTAAATAAGGTGACTGACTCCTGCCAAACTTGGTATGAAACTAAAGGACCTCAGATACTGCCTAGTTTCAATGTGTGACCCTGTTGGCCATTAGCTATCATGAAACAAGTGTGCATGGGCTGCCATGACAAAATACCACAGGCTTGGTGGCTTAAGCAAAAGGAATCCATTTTCTCACAGTTCTGGAGACTGCAAGTCTAAGGTCAAGGTGCCAATGGGGTCAGAGACTGGGGAGGGCTCTCCCCTTGGGTTGCAGATGGCTGCCTTCTTGCTGTGTCCTCACATGGCAGATGGAGAGCGAGTGAGCTCTATGGTATCTCTTCTCGTAAGAACACTAATCCTATTGGATTAGGGCCCCACACTTATGACCTCATTTAACCTTAAGTACTTCCTTAGAAGCCCCAAATATAGTCACATGGGGCTTTTGGGCTTTAACATATGAATTGCGGGGGTCGGGGGGAGTGCATAAACATTCAGTCCATAACAGCAACCAAAAAGGATTTTTAAATGGCTATTTATTTCCCCCATTGCATGGGGAGGTGCGCGAGAGGGTTACAGAACCATAATCCCACCCCAACTCCCACCTCCAGCCTCTTCTTTCTGGTTTCACTGGCTTTGGGCTAAGGCTTCATCAGGGGAAGCCAATAAGGCAACATCTTCAGGGCACTGGAAAGTCTCCTGACCCATCACACTAAGGAGCGGCTGTGAGAAAGAATGGACCCTAGGGAGCTGGTCCCAGCCCGGGACCGCGAGGCAACCAACGATCCCTGAAGATAAGACTGGCCGTGAGACAGGTCCAGACAGAAGGAGCAGGGGCCTGGCTCAGAGCCCCTGCCTCCAGCCAGGACCTCCTTGGAGACACACACACAAAAAGAATGAATCCCTGGACTTTCCCTGGCCTCAGTGCAGTCCTGCTGTTGGGGCAAGGATGGCTGCCCCCTCTGCAAGGGACAGTCTTGGAAGACCTTGTCCTGCTGACAGATGACTGTTCTGATGGTGTGGGATTTTCATTTTACTTTGCTTCCTCTAACACCACTTTGTTTATGGGGTGGATATTTCATCTCCCAGATTCATCTTGAGATCATCATTAAAGATTCCTTCTCTGCTCACTGAGATGTCCCTGCTAATCATAAAAATCTATGTAGTAATTTCAGATTAATTAAAGCTGTAAATTGGGGAAGTTAGTGACTGTAACTCATATTTCTCACTTCTCTGCACCATCTCAAAATCATATTATTTTACAATACTCTATTCCTCAGAGTATTTTTACCACCCAAAACCCTCCTTTTGCCAGCAGGCAGCCTTCCTTGGGCTGGGCTGTCCTCCAGGCACGGCATCCTGGCTATGGACAGTGGGAAGGAGCTGACATGTGTTCTGGAGAAAGAGTCCCTCTCTGCAACGTTAGCAACCCACACATGTATACAGCTTGATCCTTAGGGACTAGCACTGGGGAAGCAGAGTAGTTTTCTGGTTTCAAGCCCAGCTCTGCACCTTACAACCTGTGTTTCTGTGTGACTTAACCTCCCCGTGACTCAGTTTCCCCATCTGTAAAATTAGGATAATTACAGTGCCTACTTGTGAGGTCGTTAGTGTTAAATGAAATGAGCTATGTAAAGCACTTGGACAAGTGTTTGCAAATGAGCAAAGCTTGATGAATGGTAGCTGTTAGGCAATGTCGGCTGAGCCCAGCACTTGGATGGGCCCTGTGGACAATACCATAAATATAGCAATGTCTCTGCTCTCTACAAGTTGACAATCTAATTGGGGAGACGGAACATACTCGAAAAGAAAGAGCACATCAAGCCCTAAGTCACATAGTACCTGTTATCAATACAATTGGAGTTGGATCACTTCAAGGTCACAAACTATATCCAGTGAGGGCTGTTCTACCTCTATGCCCATCCTAGCTCCCAAGATGGGCAGATTCTTGGAGAAGCAGTGCCAGTAACTCAAGCTTTGCTGCTCCTGTCTTCGCTAGAGAAAACCAAGAAAATAAAGCCTACTCCTGAATGACTCCAGAGGAGCCTCCCAGGATGGCATTCTTGAACAGGCTTTTTCCTTTATGCCTCAGGGTCATGGTTATGATTTCTGCCTCATGGGGCAGGCTGAGCTCAGCCCAGGGCAAAGCAAATGAGGTTGATGGAGGTTGTTGTGGCCCAGCTTTTTTCCACCTTCCATTCTTTTGAGGAGTTAAGATGTGAGCACCACCACTCTCAAACTCTCAAAAATGTGCTGACTGTGAGAACTCCCTGCTGCTCCCATTTTACAGAAGAGAAAACTGAGGGGCAGAATAGCTTGCAGAAGTCCCTGAAGGGAGCCAGCTGTGTGGCTTGATAAACTAACTCAGGGGTCCATAGAGCAACTTGGCTTAGGTGAAGGTTCAGGGCAGTTTCCTCCCTCAGGTTCCCTGTCTTCTGACACCAGCTGCTCCTAGAACCAGGCTTAGGAGTTGGCACCGGGGACATGTCTGGCAGTTGGTGCGAGGGACACGTCTCCAATTCCTGACACAGATAACCCCAGGGACAACACTCATGGTGTGCTGAAACTTCTTTACTCAAATATCTGCAATTCCAGGCTCAAGAAAGAAGATTCAATTCTGCTGGTCCTTTTTTTTTTTTTTTTCCCTCCAATTTTGTCCTGACCACCTTAATCACTGCATCTCTGGATTGTTTAATTCCACAATGAAGCCACTTCTCCTTACAACTGGCCTATCATCAGCTAGGATTAAGATTCATTTCAAATAAGAGGGTTTTCCCCCCATTCCCCCCTTCTTTTATTCCTAAACTGAATTTGCATTACAAAAAAATTAAACAAAAGCAGCTTTTTGAATCTCCACTCATTACTCCCATTACATTTGTTAACATCATTATCCTCAGCTGAAGATGGCAACTATTATCAAATGTTGCAGTGCGTTTGTGGACCTCTTGCTATATTCGTTTAGAAAATTGCTTTAATGCATATGCTTTTAGAGGTTTAAAATCTACCATGGCATTATGAGCTATATAATGCTGTACATTTTTAAATCTAATAGTGCATTTATTTTATTTTTTTAAAACACGTTGCACTGAAATAAAAAATGCATGCCTGTAGTAAGGAAGAATACAAATGCAACTGGGAAAATGCAGAACTAGGCTCCTGACTGGCAGGCCCTCTCCACTCCCTTCGTCCCCTGAAGAAGAAATCACTCTTCCTGAAACCCAAACCTTGAGGTCCTAAATGGGTCTAATGGGTGTGGACAGTGGGGGTTGGGGAGGGTTCTCTTTGACACAATGATGGGGAAGGAATCTGTACCATTTGGGGCTGTAAGCAAAAGCAAGCTCCTGCTATTCATTAATACAGAAAAGCACAGTTTCAGGGGCAATTACCAAATTTCTATATTCATAGAAATCCAGTTTCCCTGGAGAGAAAGGCTAGGGCTGGAAAATTTATGAAGTGCTGGTTTCTTATGGAAATAAGAATTTTTGGTAATTACACAGGAGCTGCTCTTTATCTGCTTCTGCATTTTAATGATGGGGAATGGTATTTTGTTAGTTTCTTTTTTATTATTATTAAAGCACGCGCACGCCGACAGCATCCTCGCTGGTGTCCCAGGGATCCATTCATCCTAATAGCTGAGAATGAGCGGCTGCAACCCTGCTCAATCACACTCAATCACTCTGCTCACCAAACCAGAGACAGCAGAGATGCAAAAGTGACGACCGTTCTCGCCAGCTCCACACTCTGGGCCTGCGGCTTTGCGTCTTCCGCTCCTCCTTGGGTACCTTATGTCTTCCCCGTCCTCTCTCTCCCCACCCTGTGACTGGCTCCCTTTCTGGGGCTGAGTGAGTGTGCTCATTCCTCAGGAAGCCATTTTTAGGGAAAGAGATTGAGGTATGAAAGATTCTGCTGTTTTCTCCTTCCCAACTCCCCTTTTGCAGCAACCCCTAACCCCCCAACACCCAGGACCTATAAAAACATGAATAATTGTCACTAGAGTCAGAGTCACACAAAAGGCTCCCTTCCTCAGTTTCCCCATGGCTCTTTCTCCTCCATTCCCAATGCCATTTTTTGGGAGACTCTGTCTCCCAGGCTAGAATGTAATGGCATGACCTCGGCTCACTGCGACCTCCGCCTTCTGGGTTCAAGCATTTCTCCTGCCTTCAAGCAATTCTGCCTCAGCCTCCCAAGTAGCTGGAATTACAGGCGCCTGCCACCACACCCGGCTAATTTTTGTATTTTCAGTAGAGACAAGGTTTCATCATGTTGGCCAGGCTGGTCTTGAATGCTTGACCTCAGGTAATCCACCCGCCTTGACCTCCCAAAGTGCTAGGATTACAGGCATGAGCACTGGTCCGGCCACCAATGCCCTCTTGATAGCTTCCCATCCCATCCCTAATCGGTCACCATGGAACCCACCTTGGCCTTTTCCCTACCCTCTACCCCTTTCCAAAGCCTTACTCTGTGGAATGACCACAATTTCCCAGGGAGGCCTGCAAAATGACACTCACCGTCCCCCTCCCAGAGCCATTTGAGCTGATTTATAATGGTTATAAAAGAGGTCAGAGCTTGATTGAGCTTAATAGATTCATTAATTATACCACACAAAACAAACATAATGAACATAAAAATTTATGACCTCCGTCACCAGTTCAGATGTGTCCCCTTGTCGGGCCTTGACAGATTCTGCGGAGTCCATCCATCTTGACACTTTGTGGGATCAGCAGCCTGTGGCTGTGTGGAGGTGGTGGTGGGTGGTGGGCAGTGGTGGTGGAATTACCCCAACACCCCAGACACTACTACTGAGGGAAGTCCCTGGAACCACCTGCCAGCCACTCATCTTTGCACCTGTCTCTCCAGCAGTCCACAGAGCAGCACGGCACTGGTTAGCACCATGGTTAGAGCACTGTGGTTAAAGCAGAAACCCTGGGGCCTGACTACCTGGTCCAAATACTGGCTTTGTGTGTGGCACTGGGCAAATTAGTCCATCTTCCTGAGTCCGCATTTCTGCATCTGTGCAATGGGGATAATAATTAGTTAATCCTAATCCTAGGGTTGTTGTCAAGATTAACTGAGTTAATGCATCTAAGTTGCTTAGACTAGTACCTGGGGCATAGTAAGTGTGCTGTGTTACCTGTGTTTATTTTGGCCTTACTGTTATTATGGTTTGGATGAAAACAAGAGACTATCTATAGCTTCAGTATTTCTTGGGGAACTTTTCTTTGTCCCTTTTCTGAAAGACAGGGAAATCTGCCCTAAAGGAACCCATCACCAAATATTTGTTAGAGCCCTCTAAGTGCCTAACTCTTAATCAGGGGCTGAAAGAGCAGCTCAGCATCTGCAGGTGGTGCCTGCTCAGAAATGATTTAAAGCAGCAACAAGAGCCTAGAAGGAATTGAAGGGCTCCAGAGGTCATCGAGTTCAACACATCCCATCTTGCCATCACCCACGTGAAGAAAAGAAGAACAAGAAAGTTTCTGCTGGCTGGTGCAGTGACTCACAGCCTATAATCCCAGCACTTTGGGAGGCCGAGGCAGGTGATACACCTGAGGTCAGGAGTTCGGGAGCAGCCTGGCCAACACGGTGAAACCCCATCTCTACTAAAAATACAAAAATTAGCTGGGTGTGGTGGTGGACGCCTATAATCCCAGGTACTCGGGAGGCTAGGCTGAGGCAGGAGAATTGCTTGAACCTGGGAGGTGGAGGTCGCAGTGAACCGAGATCACGCCATTGCACTCCAGTATTGGAGACAAGAGTGAAACTTCATCTTGAGGAAAAAAAAAAAAAAAAAAAAAGGAAGCTTCCACACTTGCCCAAAGCCATGGAGACACATGACGACGCAGCTGGAAGGAGGCCCCAGGCCCCAGCCGTCCAAGCGTCCTTCTATTCCACCATTCTGTGCCGACTTGGTGCCTACTCTGCCATCCACATGGGCCATCAGACCCAAACAAACCATGCCAGGAGGAAGAGGAAGTACGGTGCAGGCAAATACAAATTGAAGATGGAAACTATAACATGTAGATGGCTAAGTTTATACAATTTCGTCAGTTACAAATAAGTCATTAAAAAAAAAGAAAATGGAAACTATAACCCACGGGCTTGGCTTCCATCACTTTTCTTCAGGGCTTTTTGGTTTCACAAGCAGAAGCACTGCCTTCTCCCGGCCTCAGCATGCACTGCTCCCTCCTTCCCTCCTTGTTCCCTTGGCCAACACTATGCCTATCTCAAGACTCAGCCCAGGTTTCACCTCTCCTTCAGCTCTCCTTGCCTGTCCTGAGATCTTGCAGGAAAAACGGAGCCTCCTGGCTTCTCCTCGACTCCCTTTGTACCCCCAGCTGCAGCCCAGTCTCTGTATAGAAGTTAATGCACTTCAATGGGACTCTTTTTTTGGTTTGACCATTCTCTTTTACAACAGAAAGTATATCGAATGCCTACTATGTGCCAGGAACTGTGCTCGGCACTGGGGATGTGGTGGTGAACTAGACAGCGATAGCTCTTGCCTGCATGGAATTTAGTCTGGTGATGCCGATTTTGTCTTGTGAATGTTTGAATCCTCCGTGCCCAGCACAGGGCCTCGCAGAAACAGCCCCTCCACAAAGTGTGATGAGTACGGGACTGGGATGCCTGGAGGAGAGGCAGACGCTGTCCGAGGGTGGGTTGGCTGGGGAAGCAGGTAAGTGGAGTATTGGGCCCTCTTCACACAGGAGGGGCAGGAGTCACATTTCTGGCTGGAGCTCACTCACAGGGCTTGTAACCATCCCAGACGAGTGCAGAACTATCCAGTCAGTGTGGTTTAACCATATATAACCCTCCTCTATCCATTATTCCGTCCTCAGATACCAATTCCTAGTTGGTCACTTGGCCCACAAGACCCTGAAAATAGATTTAAATTATTGCTTTATTTCCCACCCAGCTCAGGGTGTTGATTTATGCTGCCAAAACAATCAAGCCTTTATCTCAGTCACCCAGCAGCATTAGCGGCGATTTATCATGTTTTACTTCTGCCTGTACTAACCCAGGCTGACGCCTGTTGGTTTTGTCCTTCTCTTCTCAGGAAAATGCAGTAACAGGTAGGCACCAGCAGTAATGGTAGCAAAGGCCAGGGTCGCTTCCGACAGCCCGGAGCGAGGAGCCAAGAAGGTGCTTAACCTGGAGGCCCTTTTATTTTATGATAGAGTGAAAGGATCTGTCCCTGGATGGCCGGGGTTCTGGTCCCAGCCGTGTTGTTAACCAGCTGAACAAACCTGAGCAAGTTACGTTCCCTCTCTGGGTCTTGATTTCCTCATATTTGACCCCTTCTGACCACTGATTCCCAGGAGGTCTGCAGGAGAGACTAAAGGCAGCTCGAAGCGGGTCACCAAACAAGAGCTTTGGGTTTTGCTCTTTAAAAGCTTAACCTGACCAACTTTACCCCCAGCGGTACTGTCCCTGAGACACACTGTAGCCATGAGCGCTGCAAAACCAGCTCACCCCATCAGAACAGGTGGGCGTGCCTAGCCAGAGAGGGGAGGGTAGTCCAGGGGAGCTCGAAGAAGTCAAAAATGTCAACCAACTCTAAGACCTCATGATTCAGCCAGGGTAAGAATCCAGATCCAGCCCCCTTCCTGTTTGTTACAACCTGAGAGCTAAGAATGGCTTTTATATGGTTGAAATGGTTGGGGGGAAAAAGAAAACACCAAAAGGACATTATTTCATGACACATTAAAATTACATGAAATTCAAATTTCGGTGCCCATAAATAGAGTGTTTTTGGAACACAGCCATGCCCGCTCACCCATGTATTGTCCACAGCTGCTTGTGCGCTGCCACGGCAGAGCTGAGGTGGTTGCCACAGAGACCTTGTGGCTTGCACGGCCTGAAATATTTACTCTCTGGTCTCTTACAGAAAGTCTGGCGACCCTTAGGCTAGATGGTTGGTGTTGCCAGAAATTCCCATCCCAGATGCACCCCAGATGCACCCCAGCACCAGGCTGTGTCATCTGCTTTCTGTTTTGTTTGGGAGGGCGCAGGCCTTTCTAGAGACTTCTAGGGGGAAGAAAGATCTGAGGTTTTCATCAGCTATAGAAACCACCCTGGGACAAAGCCAAAGAGGCAGAATCCAGTGCCACGCCGAAGATGGTCGATCAGGCTGGCTCCGGTCACTTGGTAGGGCCTGAGAGCGGCCAAGGACACCGCCTGGGGCTCCTGTGCCCACCCTACCAGTCCCCTCCCTGCACCTGCACTGCCCTGCCCCCCTCAAGTATTCCATCCTACCCACCCTCAAAGGCCACCTCCTTCATGGAGCCTCACCTCTCCCCGCCCCTGCCTCAAAGGATGCCCACTCCCCTTGACGCTCCCTCAACTCTTCATCAGAACTCCTCCTGTATCACTCATCATTTCCTCCACCAGGGACAACAAATTGGTTTCATCTCAGGCAGGTTCCAACTGACTGGCGGTGGCTTCCTGTGTGGATAAGGATTGTGAGGCTCTTTGGGAGCTCAGAAATAAAAGACCCTGACGATCAACCAGCAGTGGCTGTACTGGGCGTGGGACAGGGTAAAGGCCCGTCCTGGGCATCCTGACTTCCTGGCTCCATGCCGTGTTCTAGGCTGGTGAACAGTAATGATGCCCTGGTGAGCTGTAAGCTTCTGGTAGGTAGTGGCCACATTCACCCCATACTCACGCCCCCACAATGCCAAGCCCAGTGCCTGGCACAGAGCTGTCCTCGAGGCACATCTGGGGGGTTGCTGTAATTGATGATGCCCTGAAACCAGCCCCTTTGAAATGCCCCCTAGCAACTGGCACTAAAACACACCCCTTTGGCCCAGAGAGGCAATGCTGGGATGGGCACAAACTGCCTTACCAACCTAGTCCCAGGAGGAAATGAGGGGTGAGAAGAGGAGTGCAGGTTCCAGCTTCAGGGAGGAATCCTTGGCATTTACATAGCAAACAACACCCAGGTGAGGCGGTGTGTCAACAAGGCCCAGCTCAACAGCTCCCAAGTCTCAGCATATTTTAAATGTTTGCCACATGCCAGACATTAATATTTTAACGGCTGCACGTCGGTGGCAGGCGGAGCAGCATCCGGAACACAGTGTAAAAATTGAGTGATAATAGCCTGCCTGTATGCGAGGTCAGTGGGGCATTGCCGCGCCGGCTCCAGCCTCTCTGGAAGCCACTCACGCACCCCGCCATCCCCCACCCCCCTTCCCGAGGCTGACACAGCCTGAGGATGGCAGGGCTGTCTGCCAAAGTGCTGGGAACTGGCAGGGCTCTCCTGGCCTCAATGACTCCAGGCAGCTCCCAGGACCCTTCATAAGCCCCCAAGTTGGGGGTGAAAGGGGTTACGGTTGATGTGTGCCGGGAACAAACTCAGTTCCAGCATAGGTGCAGTATCTTTGGCCAGGAATTCAGCAAGCTTTGGATATTTGAAATCCAGCAAGAGTATTCTGAGGGTGAGGGGGCTGTGCAGCAGTGGAGAATGAAAGTTTCCCCCTTGGTAGAATTAATCAATGGAATTGGGAGATTCCTGATATCCCTTAAGACAGAAAATATGTGATTCAGGAAGGTGTATGACCAAATATCGCTCCCAGTTTTTCTTTCTAAAAATACACACACACAAGATGAATACTCAAAAAACTTCCCCCATCATATGAGACCTTTAAAAAATCCTCTCTGGCTAGTATGTCTTAGAAGCTACTCATTACTGCGCACTTGGCCTCCAAACACCTCAGTGAAGCAGTGTGGAAATTACAATGATGATTACTTGTTAATAACAACTAGTGTTTAACGAGCACATAACCATGTTCACTTGGGGTCGGCAAACTTTTTCTGCAAAGAACCAGGCAGCAAATGTTTTTGGCTTTGTGGGCCATCCTCAACTCTGCTGCTGTGGCTAGAAACCAGCACAGACAAAACTTAAAGGGAAGAGAGAAGCTGTGTTCAAATCCAAGTTTGCAAAAAGAGGCCATGGGCCTGATTTGGGCCATGGGCTATAGTTTGTCAGTTCTGTTCTAGGCGGTGTGCTAAGTGTTTTAGTGCATAATCTCCTTCAATCCTCATAGTAACCTAGGGGAGGGTGCTGTTATATATTCATTTTTAGAAATAAAGAAACTGGCCAGGCACAGTGGCTCATGCCTGTAATACCAGCACTTTGGGAGGCTGAGGCAGGCGGATCACTGGAGGTCAGGAGTTCAAGATCAGCCTGGCCAGCATGGTGAAACCCCATCTCTGCTAAAAATCCAAAAAATAAAAATAAAAAATAAAAAATAAAATATAAGTCAGAGGTGATGGTGCAAGCCTACTCAGGAGGCTGAGGCAGGAGAATCACTTGAACCCGGGTGGCGAAGGTGGCAGTGAGCCGAGATTGTGCCACTATACTCCAGCCTGGACAACAGAGCAAGACTCTGTCAAAGGAAGGAAAGGAAGGAAAGAAAGCAAGCTCACAGTCAGGGTTAGGTACATTGACCAAGATCACAAAGTTAATATGCAGTCCAGTTGCAATTCAAACACTTAACTAATTCTCTAGTTAAGAATTTGTAGATGAGATTTATGGAGTCAGGTACTGTTACTAGGGATCAGGTACTGTTGTCTTTACAACTCAATTATTATACCCATTTTATAGATGACAAAACTAAGTCCAGATAGGTGAACTGACGGGCCCAAGGGTACACAGCTCAAAAGTGGCAGAGCAGAAGTCTGAACATGAGTTGTCTCTAATTCCACAATCTCGTGTCTTAACTGCTTAATGCTCAGGATTTTCTTTGGAGGTAGGTCACTGGGCAGAGGGTCCAGGCGGGCAGAACTCTGCCAAATCATTCCTTCATCACTGGAAAAATATGAGATCCAATCCCCACTCTGACTGTGCCCACCTGTCCCCACAATAGGTCACAGGAAAAAGAGCTGACTGTGCTTTGTGGCCCCCTAACCCTGAACATATGTGGGGTTTCAAAGGCAAAAGGACTTGAAATCTGGATATGAAAGCCCCAGCCAGCTGCCCTGATCAAGTCTCAATCAGTTAGTCCCTCCCGGCCCAGGCACTGGATCTCTCCGTGGAAGCTGGAGGGACAGAACCCCCACCCTGTGCCAAGTCAGCACTGGCATGCCCAGAATAGGAGCACTCAGCCCAGCACCCCCCGCCTGCACACCCGCACAGGCCACTCATAATGACACCCAGGCATCCAGGTATGGAGCAGATAGCAATTTTCCTTTTTACTTATTGGTGCAAGGCAAGTCAGAGAGCCTGACAGGGCCCCAAACAAGCTGTCAGGAACTTCTAATTAAGGCTGAATGGCATAAAGAGTGCACACGCCCTCCCAGCCTCAGAATTAGCAGGACAAAGTACCGAGATGGAGTCAGACAGGCTGAAAGAGAAAAGCCTGAAGTGGGGCTGGGAGGGGAGGGAGCCGAGGGCTGAATCATGAGAGGTGAGCCCCAGCCTCCCGGCCTTTGGAGCTGGCTCCAAGAGCTTGTCCCCTCTCCCAGGGCTCCAAGAGAACACGCGAATGAAGGGGGTAAAAACTGAACCACATCCCTTGCACTTGCAAACTCCATGCTTCCTCCTCCTTCTCACTTCCCAAAGAATTTGCTGAGTCTCAGAGAGGTACTGGGATGGTGTCTAAGTCTTGGACTTGAGTCAACCAGACCTGGATTCAAACTCTGGCTCTCTTGCCATTTGAATTCCAGTTTCCTCGTCTGTAAAATGGTGCACAGCAATAGTGGTGCTTGGCTTGAGCAGGGTTTGTGAGGATTAAATGAGAGAATTCCTGCAAAGTGCTTAGCACAGTACCTGACACATAATAAGTGCTTAATAAATGGCAGCTTTTATGGTTTTCATTACCATTACTAGTTAACCATCATTAACCTGAGGTTACGCTGAGTCCTGCATGAGGGACAGGCACAGACTTTGTCCTCTAAGAAGTGTCCTGAGGAAACATTTACTGGCCCTCTCATAAGCAATCTTGTTACATTTTCATCCTCAACATTTGTCCAAGGCAGATGTGGCAATCCCCATTGTACAGATGAGAAAACCAAGATGCGGAGAGGTGAACTGACTTGCTCAGAACCTCATACTTAACAAGTGGCAGATTCCGGATTCAGATGCTGAAGTTAATCATCATAATCACAATAACAGCTACCATGTTCTGCACACTTGGAATGCACCAAGCACTATGCTAAACAAGTCATGTGCTATTTCCTCCAGTTACTGGCCCAGTTTTAAACAGCCTGGATAGCTAGAAAGAACTTCTTCTCAACTGAACCAAAATGTGCTACAATGTCTGCCCACATGTCCTGAGTCTTCCTTTCGGACATGCGTAGTTTAAGTCCAACCCTGTTCATATGTCACTCTCCAGGTGCCAAGGGTAATAGTCACCCCCTCTCCCAACCTGGAATTACTCTGGTTATTCCAACCATCCCTCAACAGCTGACATATTAGTTATTACAGTCAGGGGTTCCTGACCTCACCCTCCTGGCCCTGTTCTTTGGCCTGGGCCTGCTCCATTTGTCCATATATTTTCTGACTTAAGTATCTAAACCTGTGTTCCTAAATTGTTTAAAACTTGTCATGTTCCTCTTATATGTATATATAAATATATGTAATATATAAATATGTAAACATATATTTAAATATATGTAACATATAAATATAAACATATATTTATATATAAATGTTTATATAAAATATACCATATATCATATATAAATACATCATATAGAAAATATATAAATATATGATATATATGATATGTACATATATATATACATTTTTTTTTTTGAGGCGGAGTCTCGCTGTCGCCCAGGCTGGAGTGCAGTGGCGCGATCTTGGCTCACTGAAGGCTCCATATATTACATATTTTTTAAACTCACACTAATCATGATGTTTAAAATGTAAGTCATTTGTTCTTTACCAAGTAATTTCCAAAGAAAATTTTGTTTTGATCTTGAAAAGGCCACTGTTTTTGGTTTGGTATTGTTTTTGCGGTATTCTCAGGGTGACCATTAATTCTCCTTGCAAGTGGAGAATAGCACAATGGGTTACTTTCAACATCAACTTCTTCTCTGCTTTGTAATTCGTGACATCCTTCCTCCTAGATTCTGCTAACCAGCCCCAGCTCCTGGGAAGGATCATGGCTCTACAGGAAAATCTTGAGGGTGGAAGCCAGAAGGCTTATGTCCAGGGCTCCAACTGAAATGTATTTCTCTAAGTCAGGCACAGAAAGATAAATACCACATGCTCTCACTCATATGGGGGAGCTAAAAAAAAAAAAAAAAGTTGAGCTCACAGAAGTAGAGAGTGAAACTGTGGTTATTAGAGGCTGGGAAAGATAAGGGGGAGGGGAGCCAGGGAGAGGTTGATCAACAGATCCAAAGTTACTGCTAGATAGGAGGAAAGAGTTCTAGTGCGCTAAAGCTCTGTAAGGTGAATATATTTAACAGCAATTTATTGTATGTTTTATAGAAGCTAGAAGAGAGGATTCTGAATGTTCCCAACACAAACAAATGATAAATGTTTGAGGTGATGGATATGTTAATTACCCTGATTTGATCATTACACATTGTTACAGGTATCACAATGTCACTCTGTATCCCATAAACATATACAATTGTATGGCAACTAAAAAGAAAAACGAAACAATAAATAAACAGATAGAAGCATGGAGCCTGGAGTTCAGGCTGTGGAGTGGCCCGCCTTGCCACCCTGTGGATTCAGGCTGAGGTGTAGACGACCAAACTCCTCTGGGTGTTTCAGATATGCTGCCGACAAATCTCATCCCCCATCCTGTCTCAATGCCTTCTGATTCTAGAAACAGTAGTTCCCACATATTCCTATTCAGTTTCATCTCATGTTCTACCCATAACTCTAGTCTATTGAAATAGCTTTGTATCATGTTTATTTCATAGCAAGGGGTTACGAGTATAGGTTCTGGAGCCAGATGGCCTGAGGTTGAATCTTAGTTCTGCAACTGGTTACCTCAGTTTCCTCATCTGTAAGATGAGAATAACAATGTGAAGTACCTCATTGGGCTGCTACAAAAATTAAATGCCAACACGTGATGTGTTTAAGAAAAGTGCCAAGCATGTGGTAAGTGCTGTAGTATGTTAGCTGTTAGCTATTTTTTAAAAAGTATTACTACTATACTTGTATTTATTACCCCTTGTAGCTTTAGGTCATTCACAAATTTTATTAGTATATCCTCTATATCTGCACCAAAGTCACTGATAACACATTTTGGAAAAAATAGGGGATCCCCATATTTCGAGATATGTTCCTCCAGTTTTGATCTCGGTCCATTAGGCATTCATTCCCTTGGCCTGTTCCAAATACTCCTTATTGGATACCATCCAGGTTACAAATATCCAGCTTGTGTACAAGGATTGCCATGAGAGATTACAACAAATGCCGTGCTAAAATCCTCCTCCTATATCCAGAACATTATTTTAACCTTCCAGTATTTTACAAAAAAAGAGAGGTTTGCTCATCTGGCATGACTAGTTTACAGTGAACCCACCCTGATTTCTGGTGATTGCCCCTTACTTCCCTTTGTGTTCAAAATGACCCATTCCGCGGCTGTTTTAGAAGCCTGCCCGGGGTTGGCGTTGAGTTCATCTGTGGATTGACTGCAGCAGTCCCCTGTTTTTCCCCCTTGAAAAGTAAAATGACATTTGCCTTTCTCCCCACTTAGAGCCCTCTCTCCAGTTCTGTGCAGTTCCCCAGAGAGACCGCTGGTGATTTAGCAACCTCATCTGCAGCGTCTCCTCCCAACACCCTGGGAGGGAGGGAATGATGGGGCCAGAAGACACACCTATGTGGCTCAACCACGTCATCTCCTCCCACCTCTGTACCATCTTGGGCTCAGGGCATCTGCCCAGGTTTTTATTACCTTTCCTCGACTAACTACCCTGCTCACAGACAGAGAGGAAGGGAGCAAAAAAGAGCTTCGCTACGGCTGGTCCTTTATCTCCAATTAACATTACACCAGCTGCACTTAGAAGCAACCCTGCACTCTCTTCTTCTGGCTACAAAAGCAACTTTAAAAGCTTTGTTTAAAGGCCATCACAACATTTTTCCCCCTCCTGTCTCACCTCATCTGGAGTTTAGCCTTTCTGACCCTGGCCTTATAGAGAGCAATAAGCTGACCCCAAAGGCCTTCCAGTGTGTTGAGAAGGTCAATCACTCAGGGGCAGCATGCACTTCGCTGAGGCCATAGGAGAAGTCACTGGGTCCCCTGGTCTGATTGGGTCCTCGTCCATAGGCAGCACCGCCAGGCACCACATGAGACAAGGGATGGAATTATGGACTGGAGTGGGAAAGAAGAATGAGGAAGACCTGCCAGGAAGAGGGGGCTGGGCTGTGGAAGGTGAGGGTGGGAGGTAGGAGGCACCCTGCCTGGAGCTAGCACACCAGTCTCCTGTAGTCTGTCCACTGGGATGTACAGAAGCTCCCAGATCCCCAGCCCTCTTGCTACTCTTTATTCATTAAAATGCTCAGATGCCGGCTAACTTTATTTGCTCAGTATTTATTTCACCAGCCTTGAAGCGGGAACAACAGGCAGCTTGATTGAAAGGTTGTCTGGCTGCATTGTGGCTCCTGTAAGTAATTCTACAGCCTCAGTGGAAATGGTATTTTATAACTTGCCAGAGCAGATAACCCTTAGTGAATTGGAATAGATATTCCTGCATCACCTAAGCTGTCTTCTCCTGAATGCCAGGCCTCTGAGAATCATTGCCCTTCTCCACACCCCCCTGACACTCTCTGCACTTGAGCCCTGCTCAGGAAACAAGGAGCCTGGAATATGTCAACCATCATCCACCACTCCACAAGAGGCATGGGGGAAAGGCCTAGAAGTGCAGCAGGAGGACCCCAGGTTAGACCTGAACTCATTCCAAGGGGCAAGACACTGGAAGGAAATGGGAGGGCAGAGGGAATACATAAATTCTCTGGACACCCCCAAAGGCTAGACCGGTGGAGGTGGGCCCAGTACTAACTGGAAAAAGGAAACTGCTAAGATGCTTTCTGGAAAGCACTAAAAATAGGAGGGATTTGCTTCCCCAAGCACTTCCCTTGCCTCCCCACCAATCCTGACTGCCTCTGAGAAACTCAATCAGCAGAGCCCCTTCCCCAGGCATAGCTGGGCCGGTCTCCGTGGATAGGAGGCAAGTTGGATCTGGGCCCTCCACACCACTGTTTTCCCTCTGTCTGCTGCCCTTAGAGGGCAGAGGCTTGCCAGGCAGTACAGGCCTCTGTGCCTTGGGACTCCCAGCAAGCTCAGAGTGCACGACCCATGTTCACCTGCCGTCCATCCCTAATCCAGAGTGACTCCATCCACAGGAGGTTTCAGAAGGCTGGTGCAGGGCAGAGGGAGCTTCAACTTCTGCCCTCCGACCCTCCTGCCCAGACTCTGATTGAGGCTCTGATCACAGTTCTGCAATCCCCCTCTCCTTACTATTATGACTAAATCAAGTTGGGTGATTTATTTCCCACTTATCTTTCCCGTTTCCGCTCCCTGTCCGATCTGCACTGTTGAGCACACCAGAGTGAAAACATATCATCCGTTCCGATCAGCTGCTGCTCAGCCCAAAAGCACACCCCTCTTGCTGCCTTACTGGCAGAGAGGTCTGCAGGAGGAGGGAGGCCCTCCCAGGGCCTAGACACAGGGCTGGCCCCTGAACCCCATCTTCCAGGGGTTGGGGGAATTGTCCGGAGGCTTTGGGAGCCCCTGCAGAGGAAACAGGCCATGGTTATGCTACACAAAACAAAACAAAACAAAACAAAACAAAACAAAACAAAACAAAACAAAACAAAAAAGGTAGGGAGGCAGCAGGCAGCGGGTCCCAGCAGAGGCAGCCACATTCCCCACCTGTTCCAGTTGAGCCCCTGCAGCCTCTCCAGCTGGGCCCTACCCACAGGTCCCATGCACTCCCCACCATATTGAGTGACAGAAGAAGTTCACCAGTGCCTTACATCCTCAGCCCAGGTCAGGCAGCCAGGCTGGCCGTCCTCCCTGATGGATCATCCCCAGAGGGCACCGCAGCCATAGGACACCACCCACGAGAAGCAGGACGAAGTGGGAATCAAGAGTACTAGTTCTGGGCCTGAAACGCTTGGGCAGATTGCTCAGCTTCTTTGAGCCTCAGTTTCCTCATCTAGAAAAAGGGTAATAATCGCTACTTTGTAAAGATTAAATGAGGTTGTCTGTGTATGTCTGTGTGTGTGTGCGTGCGTGTGTGTGTGTGTGTGTGTGTGTGTGTGTGTGTATGTGACTGGGTGCTTTAGGAAGTGGCATTTAAACCATTAAGCCAGATATTCTGCATGGGGGAAGGGAGAGGAGGGACATCACCTTGGGGCAATTTGTTGTTGTTAGTATAGGAAAAAATCCCTTAGGTAACATTTATATTTATTTCATAGTATACTTTAATGTTTATATAAATATAAGGTCAGTGGGTAACTCCTGACCCAAGCAAAGGGCCCTTCAGGATGCTGTCTCTGTTTGGAAAGGCTGCCCTACTCCAGGTGTATGTGACCATGAGGGAGGTGGAGCCATGCATTTGAGAAACTCAAGAGGCTTCCGGAAGGAAGAAGACCAAGCAAGACCTCCACTCTTTCTTCGCAAGATCTAGCGTTAAAGCCATCTGCTGAGTAAGCCAGGGTGGCACTGCAGCAGATTTGAGGGTGGGAAAGGACCCCATGATCCCCAAAGAGGGGCTCAGAGTGAGAGCTGGTGACCTGCTAAACCCCCAGCATGGAGAGGTGCTTTGGTAGTGATCGCGGGAGAATGAGCTTGGATTGTGATGTGGAGGTCTCTGGGAACTGCAGGGGAGCATAAGCAGCTCTATAGGGAAAGGAGACTTTAGGGTAGCAGCCAAAGCAACAGCATGACGTATTGTACCCCAGGCGGCACGTAGCCTATCGGGGCCATAGCATGCTACAAATGTTGGCTCCTATGAATAATGGTGACAGCTGACACTCTTGAGTGTGTACTGTGTGCCAGATAGTACACTACACTATCCACACCTTGTACATTCATTGACTGATTTAATTCTAGCAAAACTTTATTAAGTAGGTACTGTTCTTACCCCACATTTATAAATGAAGGATGGAGGTAGAGGGAGGTTAAATAATTTACTCAAGGTCACCAGCTGATAAGTAGAAAAGCTGGGATTTGAACCCTGGTTTGAGGTTGATGATAAAAGCTCTGCATCTCTTCCAATGGGTCTAACCAACAAGACCATGTTAATTAGTACCGTGAAACACTGTGGGATTAAGAGGATCCACAGATTATAGACAAACCTCAGGAAAACAGTAGGTACTGCCCAGGGGCTGACAGTGACCCCAGAATCTTCTCTCTCCATCCCTCTTCAGCACCCACACTTTCCACCTTCCTAAGCAAAACTTTCTCTCCAGAAAGGATGGATTCACTCACTCATCCTAAGTTGGGTGTGACTGCTGAGTGTAGCATATTACCTCTCTTGATGTATTGCTTTTTAACTTGGGACAAATTCTGAGGTCAAAGGAATGAAATTCCAATTGTAAAACACCAGAGCCCAGCAATGCAAGGGACTGCATCCAGGTGAATGTCGGCAGGGATCAGGAGTCCCCACATGAATGTCTTTGAGAAGCTGACATTTTAGCAGGGAAGACAAACAGTTAAATAACCAACCACAGGAGAATACAGCTAGTGTTACAAGAAGTTATAGGCCAAGAATGGGAGCACAGGCGAGGTGAAGGGGCTGTCAGTGCTCCTGGGTGAGGGAGCTACTGGGGAGCTGTTGGGTAGAGCTTACTACCCGTGATGATATCTGAGCCAAGCGTAAAAGACAAGGGGCTCAGAAGTGATCATTCTAATTGTCATCAGCTCACAGTTCTTGGGGTAATATGGGAAAGATGGAGCCAAGGGAAGTAAGAAAGATTCTTATAGATGAATTTATGGAATGTTTTAGGAGGAGGGAGCAGTGATTTGCTGTCCCTAAGAAATCCTGACATCAGAATGGTTGCTTAATACTAGCAAACTGAATCCAGAAGCATATAAAAAAGATTGTGTACTATGACCAAGTGGGATTTATCCCAGGAATGCAAAGCTGGTTTAACATCAGAAAATTCATTAATGTAATACAACACATCCATAGAATAAAGGACAAAACCCACATGATCATTCAATAGACACACAAAAAAGCATTTGACAAAATTCAACTCTCCTTCATGACAAAAATGCTCAACATAACTAGGAATAGAAGGAAACTTCCTTAATCTCATAAAGGGACTCTGTGATAAACCTCTAGCTAACATCATATGTAATGATGAAAGAGTGGATACATCCTCCCTAAAATCAGGAACAAAATGAGGATGTCCATCCTCACCACACCACTTCTGTCAACATTGTACTGGAGGTTCTGACCGGGGCAATTAGGCAAGACAAAGAAATAAAAGGTATCCCGATTGAAAAGGAAGAAGTAAAACTATCTTTTCTCTATTTGTAGATGATATAATCCTGCATATAAAAAACCCTTAGGAATTCATTAATAATTATTATAACAAATAAGTGAGTTCAGCAAGGTTGCAGAATACAATATTGATACTCAAAAATCTATTGCATTTCTATATACTAGCAATGAACAATCCAAAAGTGAAATTAAGAAATAATTCTATTTACAATAGCATCCAAAAAGAATACATTACTTAGGAATAATTTTAAGAAAAATGTGTCCAAAGAATGCTCTGAAAACCATAAAACATTATTGAAAGTAATTAAAGAAGACATAAATAAATGGAAAGATATCCCATGTTCATAGGCAAAAAGTCTTAATACTGTAAGATGGCAGTACTCCCCAAATTGGCCTACACAGTCCCTAGCAGAATTCCAGCTGGTTTCCATAAGCTGATCTTTAAAAAAGTGTATAAAGAATTGCAATGGGCTCAGAATAGCCAAAACCATCTTGAAAAAGAAGAAAAAACTGGAGGATTTACATTTCCCAATTTTAAAACTCACTACAAAGCTACGGTAATCAAGATAGTGTGGTACTGGTGTAAGAACAGACATTTAGATTAATGGAATAGAAATGAGAGTCCATAAACCCTCACAAATAGGGTCAACTGATTTTTGACAATGGTGCCAAGACCACTCAGGAGAGGGGAAAGGACAATGTTTTCAACAAGTGGTGCTATAGCAACTGGATATCCACATGCAAAAGAACGGAGCTGGACCCACTACCTCATACCATGTACAAAAATTAACTCAATATGTATCAAAGACTTAAATGTAAAAGCTAAAAATATAAAACTGTTAGAAGAAAACATAGGGATAAATCTTCATGCCCTCAGATTAGATAATGGTTTCTTTAAATATGATACCAAAGCACAAGCAACAAAAGAAAAAAACTGGGTACATTGGATTCCATAATAAAATGTTTTGCACTTCAAGAAAGTGCAAAAGACACCATCAAGAAAGTGAAAAGACAATAGAAGAAAATATTTGTAGAGCATATATCTGATAAAGGACTTGTGTGTAGAATACATAAAGAATTCTTACAACTCAATAATAAAAGGACAACTCAATTTTAAAATGAAAATTATGTCTTTATATCTAAGAAAATATATGAATGGCCAAAAACACCTGAAAAGATGCTCAACAACACTAGCCATCAGGAAAATACAATTAAAGGCATGAGATACCACTTCACACCCCTTGGGTGGCTGTTGTGATAGACAGGATAATGACCTTCCAAAGATGCCCAGCATCCTAATCCCCTAGAACAGGTGAATATGTTAGCTTATCTGGCAAAAGGAATGCTGCTGGTATGATTAAATCAAGGAATTTGAGATGGGGAGATTATCCAAGTGGGCCCAATGTAATTGCAAAGGTCCTTTGAAAAAGGGAGTCAGGCCAGGCGCAGTGGCTCACACCTGTAATCCCAGCACTTTGGGAGGCCAGGGCGGGTGGATCATGAGGTCAAGAGATCGAGACCATCCTGGCCAACATGGTGAAACTCTATCTCTACTAAAAATACAAAAATAAGCTGGGCGTGGTGGTGTGCGCCTGTAGTCCCTGCTACTTGGGAGGCAGAGGCAGGAGAATCGTTTGAATCCAGGAGGCAGAGGTTGCAGTGAGCTGAGACCATGCCACTGCACTCCAGCCTGGCGACAGAGTGAGATTCCATCTAAAAAAAAAGAGGGAGGCAGCGGAATCCAGAATCAAAATCGAGAAGCAGCTGTGACAAGAAAGCAGAGGTCAGAGTGATACAATTGCTAGCTTTAAAGCTGGAGGGGGCCAGGAGTCAAAGACAGTGGGTAGCTTCTCCAAGTTGGAAAAGGCAAAGAAACAGAACCTTCCCTACAGCCTCCAGAAAGAATGCAGCCCTGATGACACATTGATTTTAGTCCTGTGAGACTCATTCCAGACTTCTGACCTCCGGAACTGTGTGACAGTCAATGCATGCTGTTTAAGCCACTACATTTGTGGTAATTTGTTAGAGTAGCAAGAGGCAACCAACACAGCAGCAATCAGAAGGAAAGATACCAACAGGATTTGGAGAGGATGTGACGAAACTGGGACCCTCATACCCTGCTGGTGGGAATGTAAAGTGTGCAGCCACTTTGGAAAACAGTCTGCTAGTTCCTTAAGAGGTTAAACAGCATTCCCATATGATCCAGCGATTCCCCTCGCAGGTATCTACCAAGAGAAATTAAAACATACACCCGCACCAACATTTGTAAACAAATGGTCACAGCAGCAATTTTCATCATAGCCCAAAAGTGGAAACAAACCTCATATCCATCAATGGGCGAATTGATAAATCAAATGTGGATTCATCCTACAACACAGATGAACCTCAAAAACATTCTTCTAAGTGAAAAAAGCCGGACACAAAAGGCCACATATTGTATGATTCAATTTATGTGAATTCCAGAATAGGTAAAACTATACAGACACAGATTAGTGTTTGCCTCGGTCAGGGAAAGGGATGGGGAAATGACTGTTAATGGTTGTGGGGTTTCTTTTTAGGGTGATGAGGATGCTGTAAAATTGATTGTGGTGATGGCTATACAACTCTGTGAATATACTAAAAACAATTCAATCATACACATTAAATGGGTAAATTGTATGGTATGTGAATTATATCTCAATAAAGCTGCTACTAAAAAAAAATTGCCTGCCCTATTGTGCCCAGAGAAGGTGGTCAATCACAGATTAATAGGGGCCCCTCAGCTCTGTCTTAGGAAGCCAAGTGCAATAGAAGGAACCGCAGCCCTCTGGTTCACCTGAGAAGTTATGACTCCAGAACAGGGTAGATACTGCTTTCCCACACCCCAAGATCCTCAACATGGGTGTTGGAAAGCCATCCACAAAGACTCCTGCCCACCTCTCTGGCCTTGTATGTCACTGTTCCAGCCTCACAGTGCATAAGCTGTAATTCTGAACCACTGAAGTCATCCTCACACGCAGCTGCCACCTCCCAGCCATAGATCACACTGCCTCTTTCCCCTGTAAACTCCCTTGGCCCAACTCCTACACATCTTTTAAGACCCATGTGGCTTCCCCAGGTGGTCCCCTGGATCCCCCCAGAAGCTGGGCAATCTGCCCTCCTCCATACTTCCTCGGGGTCCCATAGCACATAGATCCTTGCAGGTAGCTCTGCCCTGTCGTTTAATACCACAATACATGTAGCTGTTACATGTCTCTTTCACCATAGCCTTTAAGTTCCTTTAGAGCAGAAAACACCTCTTATTTGTCTTTGCAGTTTCACTATCTAGCATTGTCTGGCACATAGCAGGTGCTCAATAAATGTGGATGAAACGGCACAACAGGCTATTTTTTCCAAGCTGAACCTGGGCAGACACAGCTGGGACCCACAGTAAAGAGAAAGAAAAAGCAGCAGGTGTCTCAGCATGGGTGTCACAGCATGGTCCACGCAAGATCAGGCTGGACAGAGGGCCGGGGTGATGTCATCTTCCTCTTCCTTCTCCTCCCTCTCCATAGCTACCTTCCAGGCTCAAGGGCCTTACTGTCCTCCAGGAGTCACGTAGCCCTTACTGTCCTCCAGGAGTCAAAGGCACTGCCCCTCCCAGGGACATTTGCATGTAAACAGCAGACTCCTGAAGACTGCAGAGCTTTGGGAAGAACAGGTGAATGCTGATGAGCCTCCATGGTGCACAGGTGCTGTGCTGGAAACTTTTGCATATATTCCATTCTTGATTCCTCATGATAAACAAGTATTATTATTTTCCAGTTTATTTTCCAAAGTAAGACACAGGCACAAAGAAACCAAGAAATGGGCCCAGGATTGCACCAACAGTGATGTGGCAGCAGAGGC
This sequence comes from Gorilla gorilla gorilla, assembly GCF_029281585.2. Lineage (NCBI taxonomy): Eukaryota > Metazoa > Chordata > Mammalia > Primates > Hominidae > Gorilla > Gorilla gorilla. The sequence continues at coordinate 125,673,194 of NC_073233.2, forward strand.
ACCCAGACCTAGGTCTTCCTGGGTCTAAGGACCCTGCTCACCTATTTCACACACCGAGTCTTCTTTCTTGTTCTGTTACTAACAAGCTTTGTAACCTGAGGGTAAGATTACTTCTTGGGGGCCTGGCTGCCTCTATTATAAAAAGACGAGTTCCAAGGCCCTATCTGGCTCTCACACTGTATCTGGATGAAGGCTGGAATTGTAGACATGGTGAGAGGTCCGACCGGGGAACCTCTTAGGACTTAGACCACACACATGCAGGCCAGCTCTGGGCCCACCTCAAACCCAGCCCCCGGACAGAAGGACCAGGCTGCTGTCACTTCTGAAAGGTCTGCAGAGGGATAGCTGGGCCTGCTCTTACCTCTCTCCTTCCGGAAAGAGCACAGTGACGACTGCCCAGCTTCCTTGGGAGCCAAGCATGAAATATGGGAAAAGCCAGGAATTATTATTATTATCATTATTATTATTATTATTGCATGTAAATTATGCATGACTAACTCAGGAGGAGGGCCACACTTTCTTTTTCCAGATCCTACGAACGTCGGTATGATAATAATAAAAAAAAATTATATGCTTGAAAACATGCACCCAGCACTGCCCTATGTTTTCTTCTAATTGTTTCCAGAGCCTCCAAGAGCCACATTTAAATAAAATGAAGCAATTATTTAGTCTGCAATTAAAGATTGCAGTGATTTATTTTTAAATAGGAATATCATCAGGGGTGAACTGGCAAGAGAGGAGGACAGAGAGGGCCCAGAGCTCGGGGCAGAGGCAGCAAGGAGCATCAGGAGGACATGCAGGGGGAAGGGGCCAGAAGGGGTTGGTGGCCCTGCACATCCCGGAAGACCAGAGCAGCCATCCCTGATCTGCTCTGTTTTGTGAACCTCCTGTTGCTCTCCCCATTTAGGCCCTGTGCAGTGCTTAGCACGTAGTAGCCTCCCTACAAATCCAGAATGAATGCTAAGGAAGCATGGTCTGGTAGCGCACTGCCTCCCGAAGAATCCCTGGTGCAGAGTGGGGCTCAGTGAGTGGGGGTGAATGATGTGCCTCTATCTGCATGGATTTTTGGCCCTGTGAACAGCTGCTTTGTCCCTACACACTTGGAAGTGGTAGACTCAAGGTGGTGGCAGGCCAGTCTGCTGACCACGAAAGGATTACAGATGAAACCTACGAAAGGATTACAGATGAAACCTGCCTGTGGCTATTGCCCAAAGCCACAGTCACACCCTCCTGCAGGAGAGTGCAGTCAGGCCTGTGGTCCCTCGACACAGCAAGGAAGGAAGCATTAGTTGGGGTGGGGAAATATTTGAGGGTATTGGAAGAGAGCCCTTCTAGACCTCAGGTCTCAGGGACCAACTGCATGCATATATGTGCACATCTTGTCTTTTGGGGGACTGTCTGGAGAAGTCATCTTCCTCTGGGCCTCAAATCTCAGGGACCAATTGCATGCATGTAAGCATGCATTTTGTCTTCTGGGGTACCGTCTGGAGAATTCATCTCCCTCTGGGCCTCCAATCTCAGGGACCAATTGCATGCATGAAAGCATGCATCTTGTCTTTTGGGGGACCATCTGGATAAGTCATCTTCCTCTGGGCCTCGAATCTCAGGGACCAATTGCATGCACGTAAGCATGCATCTTGTCTTTTGGGGGACTGTCCGGGGAAGTCACCTCTTTGGTCACTCCTCTTTTCTCACCTCTCCAAGTTACTGCCCAGTGACCTCACTGCTGGGACACTCCCAAAGGCATGGCCTTTCACCCTGATTTACCTGGCCCTAGGGAGATCTTTCTCTAGGAAGCAAGAGCACTTACGGGGTGGGGGAACCCAGTGATGGAAAAGGTGGGGAGAGATGGGCCCAATAGAGCCATCTTCAGTCTCTGGAAAACCTTGTTGGGAGACTAGAAAATCCCTGCTGGCCCCTCGGGTCCCCACATTCTCAACTTCCCCAACACTGGCTTCCCCATTCCTAGAAAGCACCAACTCTCAGTAGACTTGGGCCACCTTGGGCTCTCCCCCAGCTCTGCTGGGTCAGTGCCTGCTCTTATTTTAAACCTTGAATTGTCACCTCCTCTGAAAACCCTTCTCAGAGCCCCATCCCTGCACCCCCATTCTCTCCCGATCTCTTCCGTAGCTTTTGTGATTGCTTGGTGATTGCTTGGCATCTGTTTCCTGTTCTCTTTTGTAAGCTCCAGAGGGGGCAGGGACTATGCCTGTTTTGTTCCCCAACCATATCTGCAGGGCCTGGTGCATAGCTGGTGCTTCATAAGTATTTGCAGAGTACATGATGAGTGGGAGGAAAGATGAGACAGGTGAGAAAGGTGGTTTAGGAGGACTGAGGCTGGGGCTGGGATTCAGAGGATAAGGACAGACATGCATCACAGCAAAAGAGTGGGCCTAGGGAAAGCCAGGGGCAGAGCTGCTGCTGTTTGCCTCTGGCTGCTGGTCGGGCCTGTGGGTGGCTGAAGTCATCTTTCCTGCAAGAAAGCTTGGGACTTGGGGACGGGGGCATTTAATGGGGATTCAGGTCAGGCTGTGGAGAGTCCCTCACAGCCCTTGCTTACTCCACACAGCCAGCCTTCCCTCGGGGGACCAGACCACATCTTTGGCCTTGCAGGGTGGAAAGGGCAGATGGACTGTCTTACCCCGTAGCATCCCCCTTCCCAAAAGCTCACAGCTGGCCCCAAGTCCCCACTGGAAGGTCAGATGGGCTTTCATTAGGTGGAGGAAGGAAAGAAGACAGGAAGAATTTGAAGCCCAGGAACGCCAAGGAGTGTGTCTATGGCCACAGAGAATCCTGGCAGCAGAGCCATGGGGCTGGTTTACAAGGGACTTTCATGTTCATGATCTTATTCCAAATCTCACAGGGCATGTATTACTATCCTCACTTTACAGGTGAGAAAACTAAAGCGTGGAGAAGATGCAGCATTGGCTCAAGGTCACACAGGTTAAAAAGAACAGGTCCAAGACACCTGCCCCTGAAGAGAGTAGAAGCTGGGCGGGGCAGGGGTGGGCGGGGCTGTCTACAAGAGGAGGACAATAACGCCTTTCAAAAGCACATGAAAAAATAAAGCAAGAAGAAGGCTGGCCCTCCATAGAAAGAGAGGGAAACCCAAAATATCTTTTTCTTTCCCAGAATGGCAGCCTGTGTGAGCCTGCGAGGACCTCACATCTGTCTGCTCATACAAAATGAAAGAGGTTTTGAAAAACAAGAGAGGCCATAATAAAGCATAGACTATGCTGGGCCCGGAGCTGCATCCAGCGGGTCCTGTCACTGTCACGACCAGGAGACAGCAGCCCAGCTGTTCCTGCACCCTGGCTTCCCCCAAGCCCCAGGGCCCCTGGAAAGGGGCAGACCAACAGATAGATTTGCATCAGGGCTGAGGGAGGAGCCAGGAGACCCAGCACCCAGCTAAGGGGCAACCATGCAGAGCCACAGTTCCTAGTGCACACTCCTATAGTGATCTCAGCACTGCTTCTCAGAACCCAACCCCTATCTATAGGGCTCCCCAGAGAGCTCCCAGAAATCACAGACTGGCAGTGTCTCTTATTGGGGCTGTATTTGTTATCTACTGCTGCAAAACAAATCACCCCAAGACTCAGCAGCTTAAAGTGATGTTATAACCCCACAGTTTCTGAGGGTCTGGAATCCTGAAGTGGCTGAGTTAGATGACTCTGGTTTAGGGTCTCTCATGAGACTGTGCAGCTATAAGCCAGGCTGCAGTCACCACGAGGCTTGGCTGGGGCTGGAGAATTTGCGTCCAGCTTACTCAGGTGTCTGCGTCGGGCCTTGATCTCTTCTGGCCGTTGGCTGGAGGCTTCAGTTCCTCACCATGTGGGCATCTCAATATGGCTGTTCGCAACCTGATGGCAGCTTCCCCAAAAGCCAGCCACCCAACGGTGAGAGCCCAAGATGGAAGCCACAGTCCTTTACAACCAAATCTCAGAAATGACATCATCACCTCCATCACATGCTACTGGTCACACAAACCAACCCTGGTGCAAAATGAGAGAGAACTACAAGAGGTGTGGACCCAAGAGGGAGGATGGTTAGGGTCATGCTGAAGGCTGGCTGCCATGGGGGTACAATTTGGGTGGGAAAATTCTTCTCTGTGTTTGGCATCCTTGGTCCTGCCCTCTGAATGCCAGTAGCTCCCACCAGTCATTCTACAGCTAACAGCTCCTCCCTGATCCCTTTTCCCCGACACACACACATTTCCAAAAGCTTCTTAGGGTTGCTTCTTATCACAGAACCATTGGCCCCATCTCCTCATTTTATTGACGAGCAAATGGTTTTGGCGATAACGCGGAAGACATCTTTCACACAGTGGAACAGAACAACTGTGAATTATAGGTCCCTCTGTGTGGGATTCACAGCCCATTTCTCACTAGCTGTTGCAATGTGGGCAAGTTCTTTCTCATCCTTCGGCTCCCAGTTTCTGCTCTGTGAATGGGGGTAATGAGACCTAGATTGCAGAGGCATTGCAAGGGGTAAAGGAGACCACCTTGTCAAGCACCGGCACGCAGCAAGAGCTCAACAAGCTGCTATACACAGTGTGGGTATCAGGCTCCAGGTGAGAGATCTGCTGTTTCTTTGAGGTCCACTATTTAAGGAGGCAATGCTGTCCAGCTGAAAGAACACGGTCCTATGAATCAGGAAGCTTGAACTCCATTCAAGCTGCTTTAAACCTTCCTGGGCTTCAGCTCCCCTAGTTATAAGTTAGAAAAGATAATTTTCAGTTCTTTCATCCTTTCCAGTTATTCTATGATGAAAAAGGAAGAACAGCTGTAAAAGGCTTTTCAGGATTTAAAGTCTGAGTGTTGTGAACAAGGGCCAGGTTCCGCGTCTGGTCCATCTGATGTTCCCAGTGGACTTCAGGCAGGCAGTCGCTCGATCAGCAAGCATACAGTGCACGGGGGAATGCCAGGTGCTGCCTGCTCCCAGGGAGCACACCTCAGAGCTCAGCGACCAGTGCACCCAAAGGGGATTGTGGCATAATGCTGTCCAAGACCGGGACAGCAGGACAGCGGGGCAGGCTGGGGGCCTACAGACCACCAACATGCTGCCCCAGGTGGCCATGTTCCTGAATATGGAACACACCGTACCACTGATGTATATGTTTAAGGTGGTGTTTATGATTGCTAAAATGATGGTACGTCATCCATCCATAGTCTAGCTCAGAATCAATGACATCCTATAATCCAGCAAATGTAAAGGGTTCACTTGCTGGGCCTTGGGAAGCCTTCACTGAGGAGATACATTCATAGAGGGGTTTATGAAGAGTTGCAGGCTTCCATGTCAAGAAGGGCAGTCCCAGCAATGGGAGCAACCAGAGGGAAGCCAGAGAAGCATGAGATGGCATGGCAGGCTCTGGGGACTGGGAGCAGTCCAGTGTGGTTGTGACAGCGAGTGTAGATACTTATTACACACACAGTGAGGAGTCATGAAAGCTTTAAAGTCAGGCAGTGATATAATCAGATCTCTATTTTAGATAGAGGTGGAAAGAAATTGGAGGCACTGAAATCAGTTAGGAAGCAATTGCAGGTTGCATGGGTGAAAGATGATGACTGCCTGAAACGGGCAGAATGTAGGTTACTCAATAGATGCTTACTGCTGAATGATTGTGTGTGTGTATATATCTATATACAGATACATATTCTGCATTGTTCTAGAATGGGACAGTTTCAAATGGCACCAATTCATTTCTTCTCCACCCACACACTCTGAACTCTTCTCACCTTCTGCCAGCACTCCAGCGATTCCAAGCTTCTTAGTACTTTTCTTGCTAGAATCCACCCAGTTTTCCACACAAAATGAAAACTATTTTGCATTCTAGGTCATTCCCTTCCTAAGAAGAATTTTGTGGGTCTAGCAGTAATTAGCTCTGTGTTTCTCAAGTCTTCCCCTAGATGCTGACATCAGCCAGACCCCTCTGGCTGACTTCAGCATTACTCATACAACGTCAATGTCAACCATGCTTCTTCCTCAACAGCTATCATGTGTCTGTGCACACAGGTAATGCACATTTGTTCCCATGCAGACTGCTTGTGTGTCCATATGAAATGTACCTACAAGTGTAATCATAAAAACATGGATGACTGGACTCAAGCCCATTCCACTGGGTCTCCAGGCTCAAAGCTTTGGCTTGCCCAGGCATTTCTTCCTTGGTCTGAAAGGATTTCCATGATGCCCAGGGAAGAGGTTTAGCATGAGCCTCTCCGAGAGTAACTTTCATGACCGTCTGCTGGCAGCCCCACCCCTGTGTGGTCTGGAGCCACAGTGCAGGTTTGCACTGGTATAACTGTATCTCTATTTTGGAAGTGCTGACTTTGACAGTCTACTGAATGCAGCTCCAAGTCTCTCTGCAGCAGTCCCTTTCCCTGCATCTGGGTACTTTTCATGGTAAGAGATGAAGAGATGTATTGTCACATCCTAAAAGGAGAAGACTAGAACAGTCCACCAGAAGACAGAGGGAAAACACCTCTACCCCAGAGAAGAAATTACCAGCTTCAAACAACACATGTAGTTTGTAGGGTTTGAACAACACTTGTAGGGCTTGAACACATATTGTCTAATCTGATTCTCCAAACAATACCTCAGGGTAATAAAAGCAAAGGTTTCCATTGCCAATTGATAAAGAAAGAAAACTAAGCCTCAGAGAGGTGAGATGATATGCCTATATTAATGTCACTAATAAGAGGCAGGGAAGGGACTTGACTCCTGGTCTCCTGACTCCCACTGCACAGGCTACCATGAAAGATTTCCTAGGATGGTGGTTCTTGAAGGAGGGCCTGGCCCAGTAGCATCACCTGAGAGACTGTTAGAAATGCAAATTCTTGGACTCCATCTCAAACCTACTCAATCGGAAACTCTGGGGTTGGGGCCCTGCAATTTGTGCTTCACTAAGCCCCCCAGCCGATACTGTTGTGCACACAAGTTCGAGAACACTGACCTGGGACATGGGAATGGATAATGAGATAAAACAGATAAAAGGACTTTAATCCCACAAAGCCTACATATCAACAGAGAATGCCTGGGAGCAGCTGGTGGCTGCTTACTTCAACTGTAGACAGCGTGAGCCACACAGTGCCCTCAAACCGAAGTCAAGCTATTTACCCACTAGAACCCCACAGTGGATACTGGACTCTGTGCATGGTTATTCAGGGTGTGCGCTGTACAAATCAAAGGCAACAGTGCCCCTGAAGATGGGCTGCATGGCCATTAGTGGTGGCTGCGAAAGTCCTGGGCAAACCAGGATGAGTTGATCACCCCAACACCCAAGGTCTCACATGGTAGCTGCAATGGGCAAATCTGAGATTGATCAGAAACAGGAGGAGGAGGCATTGTCATATATTTACTGCCATTTGGTTCTAATTCTAGAGCCCCTGGTCTCACCACAGACTCAGCTGCAGCCCCTTTGACATAAAATATCTCCACCTCTGCTCAGATCCATCTGCTCAGACACTCGGGCACATGACCAACATTTTTTAGCATTCAAGGGCTGTGATGTGTGCAAGTCCAGAAGAGGAACCAATGGGTAGAGATTCCCAAAAGGGATGTTTCCAACAACCAGATGTAGACAAGAGAATGGGCACCTTCAAGAGAGAGGGGCTCCTTGGTTACAGGGAAGAGCCAGGCAGGGGCTGGACAACTACCCACAGGAAGGGAGGACCAGGGCCCTTACACATATTATTTTACCTAATCATGGAAATGGTTCTGTGGGAAAAAAAGTACTCTATTAAGCCCATTTTACTGATGAGAAAACAGGCTTAGAGAGGATGCAGCACTTGCCACAGGTTATGCAGCTGGTAATTTGGACCTTGGTCTGACTGACTTCAAAGTTCATACTCTTTCCCCATTAGTGTTCTATCTACATCTAACATTAAGGTGACCAATGATCCCAGTATGCCCAGGACTGAGGTGGAGAGGAGGTTCTTAGGAGATGGGACTTTCAGTGCTAAAATCTGAGTCCTGGGAGAACCAGGACAAGCTGGTCACCCTGTCTCACACTGAAAGTCTTCATCTTTAGGGCTTACAAGACTCCATTTCCAGTCCCTTCCTATTCTCCAACCCTGGCCCCCGTCAGCAGACCTCATTACTGATGCCGCCAACCCCTGGCAAGCACCCCACTGCCCAGGTATCATGCAAAAGCTCACTCCTGCCACACCCTTGACTCCAGCCACCTAGCAAATGTTGAGAAGGGACAAGCCTGGTCTTAGCAAGGGGCAAGCCCCAGCCATGGCCATCCTAACTCCAAGGTTACATATTTATTGTTCAAGAAATGAGGACTGCCAACAACTATGGTCACAGATTTGTTGCTGCACACTCGCATCTCCAGAAGGAGTACAGCTGGGCTCGACCAGAAGCAGGGGTTGGCTAAGCCAGACCAAGACAGAGTGTGCACCTGCAACAAGTGCATGAGAACAGCAGCTCCCAGCCAGCCAGGCCATCAGATCCAAATGCAGATGTCAGGCAAGCTGGAAGGGAGGGATTCCTTGTTTGAGAAGAAAAGGTGAACTGGACATTACCTGGCAACTACCAACGTGGGGTACATTTTCTTTGTTTTCTTATTTATAAATATCCCTAGCAATCCTGGAGGTAGGTGCTTTTGGCAGAGATGGTCTCCACCAGAGATTTGTGCCTCTCCTTCCATAGTGTGGAGTTGTTGCTGTAAAGCAGCTGCCCAGCCAGGGACTCTGCTTTCCCAGAACTCCTTACATCTAGGTGGGGCACCTACTGATTCCTGGCCAGTGAGTGGGATGTGGGTGGAAGCAACAAATGCCATGCCTGGGTCTGGTCTACAAAAACCTCCCACTTCATTCTCCACATTAGCTCTCTTCTGCCATCTCTCTCTGAATGGTGACGATAAGTGCAATCTTGAGAGCCAGAGGTTAAAGACAATGGATTCTTAGTTAGCCTGGATCCCTGGATGACTGCATGGAGCAGATGCCCACTGCCTATTGGATTCTACATGAGCAAGAAATATAATTTATTGTGTTAAGCCATTGAGATTTAGGGTTTTTCTATTACAACAGCTTGCATCACCTAAGTGGGAATGCAGTGTTATTCCCATTGACAAATGAGGAAACTAAGGCTCAAAGATGTGTGGGAACTTCCCTTAAAAACACATAGTAATTAGGGAAGGTGGAACCTCCAATGCTCCTGTTCTTTCCCCTTTTCCAGGCTGCTACACACAACACAGTGCTCTTTGTGTTAAAGCATGTCCAGCTTCCCTCCCCATGAAGCTGCAGGCCTCTGGACTCTGGTTCTGGGCCTCTGCCACTGCATCCCTCAGCATCACTAGGAGGCCTTAAGTGACTCTTGCATCCTGAGGGATGCTGCATGGAGTCCACAAGCTCCGTACCACAAGCAAAGTCCAGGTTGGCTTAGTATCATGGTGGGAATGCAGGACAAGAGGGGAAAGGAAAATTGGACCCTGGTGGCCAGCAGGTTTTGTGCCTACTGGGTAGTCACGACCCCTGAGAAAGGTTACCCTGGGCAAATGCTCTCAGGGAGGAAACAGAATGAGACATCTCCTCTCCTCAGCTCCAATACCTGACCTTGGGTCTTTGGACGATGGCTGGCCCATTGCTAGATGACAGATGGCACATCATCTCATAGGGACTCACCTATAGAAACTGGGTCTAGGAAAGTCTCAGGGATGCATGGAGGAGGAATTGTGAAACCCAATCCTGAGTTCAGGCCCTCACTTCACAGACTGAGACACTGAGGAGGCCCATAGTGGTGAAATGACTTAACCCAAGACTGTAGATGGTGCTACCTTAGAGAGGAAGCCTGAGGTCAAACCCAGAGCTCCTAACTCCCAATCTAGTGACGACAGGACAAACATGGTGCGATTTTCAGACAGAGCTAAATCCCTAGGTTGAGCCAGAGGCCCATTTTGGGACGCTGGTGGTACTGGGTCTGTCCTGGGGCCCCACCCCATGGCTGGCTGTGGGACCCTCCTATTCACTAATGCAGGAATCTCAAATGCTCTGAAAAATAATAGGATCAAGTCCATCTGGTAACACTCTGAGCTTGGAGGAGGTGGAGGTGACTGAGCGGCGAGGAGCATGCCCAGGGCAGAGACAAAGCAGGGCAGTTCCATACAAGGAGTCAAGCTGGGGACTTGGAGAGCCGGGTCAGCATCCAGGGTCCTTGGACTGTGCACACACTGAGTTCCAGGTAATTGGTTTATCAACAAACGCACACAGCATTTGGACCAGTTTACTCTCCTCAGATCCTATTCTGTCTTCAGAGAGTCAACATACTTGAATCAGAGAAAAATATTTGGAGGAGAAGGCTGCTGAGGGTTTGGGGAGGGTGTGGTCTTGTCTCTGAGAATGGGCTATGGAGAATCCAGCCTTGACATACCCAGAGACCTATGTCAGGAAATGGCGATAAACATGAGGTCACTGGGTTACTTGTGATGTTGTGGCCTCAGGTGGCCTCTCCCTGTCTCCCATGTGTCCCTTTTGGGAGTATAGCTATGGAGATGCTCACTCCACTTTCATCCATCCATCCATCCATCCATCCACCCATCCGTCCATCCATCAATCCATTCAGCAGGTATGGAGAATCTGCTTTGAGCCAACCTCTGTGCTAGGAGAGAGAATATGGAGAAAATAAGACATGCTTTCTTGCCCTCGAGGCACTTCTAGTCCATAGGGGAGACAGAGAAGTCAATAAGCAGTGACAGCATGGTCTTACATAGCACAGACGAGGAGCACAAGCCAGGGAGAAAGTGGTGAGAGAGAGGAGTGGAGGCCCAGGGAGGAGGAGGAGCAGGGTGCCCTGCAGGAAACCAGGTTCCCGGATTGGGGCCAGTCCCCAGAGGGTTACAGTATCCACGTGGCTGCACACACATGAGCAATAGTAGTCACATATCCCAGTTGTGACCAACATAAACTCCAAGCTTCCTGACATCCCTCAGTTCTGGACCTCACTGTCCTGCCCATGCCTGTGTGCACAGGCCCTCTGTCCCCCCAAGCTCCACAGGGAGCCATCTGCCCACCAGTTCCCCGACATACAGGATGCTGAGCAGCGTCTGACACCTTGGGGCCACCTCAGCTCCTGCTGTCTGGCGTAACCACCCTCTTGGCTCCAGGCCCAGTTCCCCAGGGCAGCAGGTCCTCCCCAAGCCCAGATCCTTCTGAAGACTCTCTCACTCAGTCTCTCAGGCCACTGCCACCCCTGCTTCAAACCCTCTCTCATTTAATTTAGAGCTTGCTGGGAGCCAGACAAACACCTCGTGTTTATCCCTAACAATTAATCCTTAGCGATTAACAGACAGAATTCAATACCCACAAACACACCCGCAGCCTGCCTGTGACCTGCAGGCATCACATTCCCGCCGCCACGGGGAGAAGGTGGTGCTCTCCACCCCACACCGAGGAAAACTCGTCTATAAACTCTGCCTCCTTTGTCTCCAGGAACATGTTCACTCGTTGGCCTCAGCTGAAAAGTGACTTCCTTGATCTGGACAACACATCTAAATACTACTACTCAGCTCCGGATTATTGCAGAGCCGGATGGGGTGATGCGGGAACAGCACTGTGCCCACAGTGCCTGGCACTGAGTAATAAATCATAATCGATATTGATTGTTTGCCATGTGCTAGGTATTGCTCAAAGCATTTCACATGGGTTATCTCATTTAAATCTCACAACAACCCTGCAAGGTAAGTACTGTTATTATCCTTATTTTTGAGATGACGCTCAGAGAGGTTAAGTAACTTGCTTAAGGTCACACATCAAGTGTCTGAGCCAGGATGCAAACCTGGGCAGTGTCGCCTGCGTCCAGCTCTTGACCACCTCAGCGTACTCCCTAAAGCAGGGCCTCTAAAACCTTAGTGCCTCCACGACACTTGTTAAATGCAGATTCCAGTCCTGCAGGGCAGGGTGGGGCCTGAGACCCTGCATTGCTAACAAGCCCCAGTTGATGCCAGGTGAGGCCTCATGGATACGCATCAGTCTCTCTCCCTTTCACTTCTTACAGTGAGTGAGACCTTTACAAGAAGCCTGGATTCCTGGAGCTTCCCCATCGGAAGGGACTTTAGCAGTCCCTAGCTTCCTCCTCTTCGTCCTGCCAGGTCTGTGGCTGGGGGGTGTTCCCTCTACTCTCCAACTAGCCCCAGCCACTGGCCACCCCAGTAGCCAGAGCCCCGGGGGGCAAAGTCCACACCAACCTTGCCTTTGGCCTGGGTCTGTGCAGCCTATTCTGGCCTGAGCCAGAGGGCAGGAAGGGGACTCTCCATCCAGCATGGCTGGCTTTGATTCTAGACCTGGAGACCCACAGGAGACCACAGGGGGCACAGAAGGTTCCCAAAACTACAGGCAAAGGGGAAGGAAGTCACAAAAAGAAGCATGTCAGCTCTGAGATGTACAGGGGCCCCAACCTTCCCCTGCATGCCAGGGCCTGTCTCACCCCAGCGGGGAGGGCAGGCCAACCCAGAGGACGTGCTGCCCAGAGGGTAGGTGGCCAGGACAAGGGGCTACCTGACAGCCGCAGTGATTACCAAGACAACCAGCACAATCTTCTGAGCGAACCGCACAGATGCAACATTGAGTGGGGGAAGCCAGGCGTAAGAGAACGCTTCCATTTTGTATGAAGTTCAAAGCCAGGCAACACCAATCCATGGTGACAGGCCTCAGGAGGGTGGTCATCTAGGTCGGGGGGATAACAGCTGGGAGGGGCACGTGGGAGGCTCACGGAGGGCTGGTGAGGCTACCTGGGGCGGGGGGTGGCTACGTGAGCATGTTCATTTCATAAACATTCACTTAAGGTCAGTGTACTTTCCTGTATGTGTGTTAAACTTCATTAAAAAGTCAATTAAGAAAAAACAACACCTGACTGCAAAACAAAAACAAAACCAGGGCAGGCTACCGAGGGAGCTGAAGCTGTTCTACCCCAAGGGAGGTTTTCTCCCCTTGAGGCCAAGACAGGGTGGGGCGGGGGACAGGGATGGGCAGCACATAACCCTCTGGCCCTCTGCCCTTCCCATGCAGGTGGTCAGCACTGGGGTCTTCCCGGCCCTCCTAGTCTCACTGACCTACAGCATGCCCTGTTCACTGGGGCTGGGGGCTATAGGATGTCAGCACCCAGACAGACTCATGTCACTCCATGTGAGACAGGTGTCCTGGCATGTCCATCCTCCTCCGGAACGGCTCCCTCCCTTCACAGGCCGGTTCTTGAACAGCTTATCTGCCTGCCTTATTATGCTATGTCAGCTCAGCATGGAGCATCTGAGCTACTCTGCCTGATGCCCAGCTGCATCACTTCCTGGTAGGTGACTGTAAGCAAGTTCCTTGACATCTCCGTGCCTCAATGTCTTCATCTGTAACATGGAGATAATAATAGCATCTTCCTCATAGGATTAGTTTGAGGATTAAGTGAATTAATTAACATAGGTAAAGTGCTTAGAACAGTTCCTGCACAGGCCAGGCGCGGTGGCTCACGCCTGTAATCCCAGCACTTTGGGAGGCGAAGGCAGGTGGATCACGAGGTCAGGAGATCGAGAACACCCTGGATAACAAAGTGAAACCCTATCTCTACTAAAAAAAAAAAATACCAAAAATTAGCCTGTTGTGGTGGCGGGAGCCTGTAGTCCCAGTTACCTGGGAGGCTGAGGCAGGAGAATGGCGTGAACCCAGGAGGCGGAGCTTACAGTGAGCCCAGATCATGCAGCTGCACTCCAGCCTGGGCATCAGAGCGAGACTCTGTCTCAAAAAAAAAAAAAAAAAAACAAAAAACCAGTGCCTGGCACATAGTGCTATATAAGTGAATTTTTATTATTATAATCCAGCATTTTGCAAATGTGTTAGGTGCCTTGGATATGGGCATTTGGAAGCAGACCAGGGTTAGGAGATTGGGACCTGAGACCTGATGGTAGAGCTGTCCCCAGCTGGTGGTGTGGTTGAGGGGCAGTGCCTTGGCACGCTGCTCTGTGGCTTCCTCTCTGCCTCTCGTCTTCTCTTGGACCCAGGAGGCCAAAAGAAGTCCAGTGGTACCTAGGGAAGTGCTTGAAGCCCTCAGGAGAGGGGCCAGTCTCCTCAGATCCAAGCCTCCCTCCGCGCTGCCATTGGGGGTATCTTTCTGGTGTACACACCTGCCAACGTGGCCTCCTCCTCAGACCCCTAGCAGCTGCTGACACTCCCAGCTTCCAGTGTGCTATTGGCAACCTGGGATGACAACCTTTCCTGCCATGCCCTGACCCAGGGACCCTAGGGTGCTCCCCAAACACACGGGGCTCTGTTACTCCTCCAGGCCTTTGCAACACGCTGTTCCCATGGCTTAGAATGGCTCTCCAATCCCACTCTTCGCCTGAGAAACTCCTGCTCAGGCTTCAGGACTTGGCTGAAATCTCAGGTCTTCCATGGAACCTCCCTGGGAAGCCTGGGCTCCCTTAGAGCTTTGGACATGCCTCCAACACAGCACAAAATAACACTGGGTTAGAAAGTATGGGTCAGCGAGATTTGTCCTGCCTCTGGACAGCGGCTCCCCGAGAGCCCTCCATAAGTGGTAGATGAATGAATAATGAATGAATCCAGTCTACCAAGAGCTTGCCATCTAACTGCCACCCCTGAGCCCAGCAGCCAGACTCCTTGCCACCCTCTGGCCTTCACCGCCCTCTCCCTCCCTTGCCCTTCCTGAGGTCTTCACCACCCCAGCCTTTATTGCTTCTACTGATGCTTCCTCTTGTGGCCTCTGCCTGCTGACCCTGACCTTTCCCCTAACCGGTGTTCTCTCCATAACAAATCAAGCACAGCAGATTTTTAAAAATTTTCTTTTCTTTTTAGCAGCCCCAAACCCTAAGCCTTGGGAGTGGGTTTCTCTAAATTCAAGGTACTATATTGATGTAATCCCAGGCTGGGTTTGCTGAAGGTCCCGATGCACAGCATCCTTGTTATTTCCATGGCCTGGGTGACCAGTGACCAGTCAGTCAATGAGCTCTCACTGTCCTTTCCCCATCCCTCCTCAATCACGCACCACCAGCACAATACTGAATGCAAGGTAGGGAGTTACACATGACTCCATGAAAATGCCTCCTATTTACAAATAAATGCAGGAATGCGTAAAGACAGCAAGTCCTCCTGAGTGACACAAAGGAGAGAGGGTCTGGCACACCATGGCAGCCAGAAGAACGAGCTGGCTTCAGGAGGAAGGGGCTACCTGAGTCAGGGACCTTGCAGCTTCTCAACCTCAGAGAGACCGCCTGTGTCCTCTGATCTCCGGTCCCTCAGGTAACAGGAGAAGGACAATACCCGACCTCACAATCGTGCTGCATGTGGGATGCAGTGCTGTGTGGGACGGAGTTTTATAAACTGCAGGAACGTTGCCCTGAGGGTCCAGGGGAACCTAAATGCTGGGGTCAGACTGAAATGCAAGGTGCTCAGAGGCAGGTTAAGCTAGGATGACTTTACCAGGAAAGGAGCCCTCTAATCTTTAGTAAGGAGAAGAGTCTTGGAGATCATCTGGGTTCTCCCCAACACAATAGGTTTCCCTTCCGCAAGTCCCATAAAATGCCAAGAAGGGCACAGGCTTTCTTGGAAACAGACCTGCTCTGCTATTTACAAGCTGTGTGGCCTTGGGCTAATTACTTAACCTCTCTGAGCTTATTGCCTCCTACACAATATGGCGGCAATGATACCAAAATTGTAGACTATTGTGAGAAAGTGAAGACAGAGCAAGAACACCTGGTACTTAGCAGGCACTCAACAAATGGTAACTAAATATTCTCTCTCCCTGCCCTGGACACACTCCGTAGTGGTGAGCTCACTACCTCATGAGGGAATCCAAGCTGCTGCTGACCATTAGAAAAGTCACACTGACCCTGAGCCAGTTGTACTCCCCGTCATTTTTACCCACTGGTCCTTGTCTTG
This sequence comes from Gorilla gorilla gorilla, assembly GCF_029281585.2. NCBI lineage: Eukaryota > Metazoa > Chordata > Mammalia > Primates > Hominidae > Gorilla > Gorilla gorilla. The sequence continues at coordinate 125,689,072 of NC_073233.2, forward strand.
CCTCTTGGAGTCTCATACAATAAGCCTGCTCCCTCTCCCTTCTGATGGCACTTTAGACATTGGGAGAAGGCAGGAATCATGTCTCCCCACATCTTCCCACCTTCAGCCACACAGCCCAGTTCCCTCAGCTTTTGTGTCAGCCCTGGCTCTCCTGGGTGGTGTACTGTGAATGCACCATCATGAGGGCCCATCACACATGGACCACAAGTTCCAGCAGGTGTGGAATGCGGGCGCTCAGTCCTCTTTCGCCTGCAATCCACTTTGGAGATGAGGATTGAGGAGGGAAGGGCTGGGACTCCAGGCTGGTAGTGTTGCATGTTGCCCAGCCCAGCTAATGTGTGCAGGAGCCTGGGTACTGCACGCCCTACTGACCCCTGCTCAGGGAGACCTGACCATCTAGGGAGGCCAAGAAAGACCTGTGTTATCTACCCCTCCTCTGCCCACGTCCATCAGGAGTGGCTGACTCCCAGGGAGGGAGCAGGAGAGGCAGGGCTGCTATGAGCAGCAAGATGGAGGGTCCCACTGCCCAGGCCCAGTTGTTGGTCTGAGCTGGCTGAGCAGCTCTCCAGTGCAGAGCTTGGAGGGTAAGGCTCTAGTTGGCTCTGCGGCCCCATGGCCCACAGCTCACCCTTGACACATGTGCCTTGCCTGGCTTTGTGGGCTTCCAGGGAGAGGTTCTGAGGTCTTCCTTGACCTTCTCTTGTGCAGGTGGAACATCTTCATTCCCAGAGAGGATGCAGAGGACGAAAGGATGAGGCCCAGAACTACCAGCTCCTCCTCCAGCCCCCTCTGCCCTGGTTCCCTGGTCTCAACCAGGCCAGACGGGGCTTGAGCCAGGACGAGGGTTTGGAAACATGCTGGAAACCAGATGCTGTGGCGGAGCTGTGCCTTCCCAGGTAAATAAATTACACACCATACACAAACAATCTGCTGCCTGCCTCTCCCCATTCAGAGAGCGGCATGTACAGAGAACGAGCCTTCCTCCCAGAAGCAGCTTTCTTTCCTCATGGTGGGGTGAAGGCCAACGCTATTGACACGGAAGGCAGGGCCAGGGCTAGGGTGAGAGGCCATGAACTGCCCTGTGCCTCTAACACTCCCTGTCTGTTAGCACAGAGATCTCAGGTAAATGATTGCAGAAACAGCTTTATAAGTGCTCTGCTGAGAAGGTAGCAGACAACAGCACCAGGCGACCAGCAGACCTGAGCCTTCGGAACCAGCCCATCTGCTGGGAAGGAGGCAGTGGGTGATCTGGATTCTTGGCAAGATGCTGAGGCCCAGAGCACAGATGAACCCAGCCTGGCAGGCGAGGGCAGTGGAGGTTTCCTAATGGGCCAGAACCAGCACAGTCGGGCTGAGCTGAATCGCAGGCAGTGCAGGTTGGCAGAAGCTCTGCCTGGGCATCCAGGCATGAGATCCAAAGCACAGGAGGGCAGGGCCTCCCCTTACAGAGGGGAGAGCTGGGAACGGGACCTGCGTTAGAACAGACAACCTCCAGCCTGTGCAGACTTGAGCTCTGGTTCTTAATAATAGCGGAAGCCCAATCTGCCAGTGGAGACTGTAAGCAGGGAACATGGAAACGTAAGGGTGACAAGCCTTGGTCCGAGCACTATTTGACATATTAGGATTTGATCTGGGTGATGAAAGGCACTGAGAAGGGTACCCTAGAAATTGGATGATCCACGTTCTTGTTCTCGATTTGTCCTATAGGGCTGTGTAGCCTTTCTGGGTTGCAGTTCTCACTCGAGAAATGTTGGGTAAAGGGGCATCTGGCTGGAAGAGAGAGAACAAGGGATGTCTCAGCCTCCAGCAAGGAGTTAAGGGCAGCACTGAGGGCCTTGTGCTCGGGGACTCCGTCCCCAGCCTGCACGCTGCACACCCTGGCACTGCCCCTACTCCTGACTGAGCGGGGATATGCAGGTAAAGATATCTGTGTCTTTGTCAGACCCAGGTTAGGGAGACTGTTGCCCCTTTAGCAGAATGGGAGGAATAAGAAGCACACCCCAGGGACAGTTAGTTGTGAAGGTGATCACATTTGGAAGAACTTGCAAAGGCTTGAGACCAAAGGACCTGGAGAACCCATCAGCTCCTCAAAGGCTGTACCTGCAGGCACATGTGTTGGGCAGAAAAGGATAAACAACACCCAAAGAACGTGGATGAAATGTCTCCCGGGCGTGTCTACTCCCTGACAAGCACACGGGCTGCTGCGCTCATGCCAGCCTTCCCTGGGTGCCCAAGGCGGGGACATAAGAAACAGAGTGTAGGCCTCTGTGCTTATCCTAATCCCAAAGTGAAGGTTCTAGTGGAACAACCCCTGGCTTGGGAGTCAGAAGACTGGTTCAGATCAGAAGGTGCCACCACTAACTGCTGTGTGACCTTGAGCAAATAAGCAGAGCCACATAGTTTAAGAAAATATCTGAATTAATCACTCAGGTTGGACAGAGACTATACACCAGGACCATCCAGCCCCAGCCCCAGCCCCTGCCCTCCAGGGGCTTATGCTCTACAAATGGCAGTAGGTTTCCATGGGCAGGATGGCAAAAGGAGGGAGTCCTGCCACGCTGCCCCAGCTGTGAAGTCTGAGCTGTCTCCATCTTGCCCCCAGGTCACAGTCTTCCCAGGCTCCTTACCCAGGCCTCGTGCTTTTGGGGGTGGCTTTCTGAGGTTTCCATTGGGGGGCAGCCAGAGGCAGAGGGCAGGGGCTGGGACTGCCTATGCATGCATGTTTGTGTGTGTTTGTGTGTGCGCAGGCGTGTTGTTGGCACGGACGTGACTCTGCATTATCCGGGCCCGTAATGAGTCCTCATTGCAATGGGTTTGATGGAATAATTATATTCTGGAAAAACTGCAGGAAACTGCGTTCCACTTCTTAAAGGGCAGGATCATCAAACATTTGTGCTACATTATTTGCAGTCACACCTTCTGCTGCATCTGCTCCCTTAAAAAAAAAATCTCCAACTCCAATCTGATCTGAATATATAAATCTGAATTATCACAGCAAAGGCGATACGCTCACACCTTTTTTCTTTTTTTTTTTTTATCTGTTGCCATGGTGATTAGATAAAATTCACGCCAAGTCTCCAGGGAAGGATGGAATTATTTCAGACAGTTTCTCACCCCTCTCAAGCTACTTCTCTCTGTAACATGCCTGGGCACCATCTCGGGGCTTGGGCAGGAAGACAGGCAAGAGAAGAAGGCACCAGCTCTTTGGGAAGCCTTGGGCGAGCAGAGGAAAGCGCTCATCTTTCAGTGATGCTCTTAGTGCCAAGTATGCCTGAAGCTGCCGAGCCAGCAACATGTCCTGAAAACCCACAGCCTCCTCAGTAACCCAGAAAGCCACCTGGGGGAAAAAATGGAGGCTCAGGGGATGAAAGGCAAGGTGCCCTTGGTCAAGGTCAAGGCAACAGGAGTTGCAGATATTGACCCAGGGCCTTGGCTTTACCCTCTCCCAAGTGGAGTTGAGCAGGGAAAGAGGTTTTCCTTGAAAAGTGAGAGACTCAGCTCCCCACACCAGGTCTATGTCTGGATCCACTCTTCATCAGGGCTTCCCTAGGCCGAGATTCTCATAGGCGCTAATTACCAATGGATGTAATTTGTTAAAAGGATTTTCATAAAGGGAATTATTGACCTAACTGTTATTTAACACCACCAATTCACAAACCTCAGCTCTGTGTGTGTGTGTGTGTGTGTGTGTGTCACTTCAATGTTTCAGAGTATATTGCAGAAGGCAGGGTCTCTCTCCCTAGAACAAGCCTTCTCATTTCTGTCAAAAGTCCCAATTCCCGGGTATGGGAGATAGGAGCCCTGATTCCAGGAGGCCTCTTGCACGGAAGCCTCAGGGAACTGAACTCAATGCCTGTGAAAGCTGAAAGTGGCTCATTATTAAAGCCGTAGCTGAACAAGGAGGGGAGAGCTTTGTCAGCCAAAGCCTAGCGGCAGAACGACAATTTGTGTTTATTTACTCCGGTGACTCATGTTAGGGTCTCATTAACAATCCCACCAATAGACAGGGAGGGGTTGGGGAACACACAATTTTAAGTGTATCTCACAGCACATCATTTTACTCAAAGGTGAGTTAAGAGAGAGCCCTGGAGGTCAGGAGAGGATGCTAGATCCCCTAAGAAGCTTAATCCAGAACTCCTCCAGGCCAGTGCACTTTGCAGAAAGGGGCACTAGCAGGTCACTGGATAAAGAAGACATCTTTGAGGCAGCCTGAGAATGTCTTCTTTGGTGGTTGGTTGGAACTTGGGCCTATTCAGCAGGGTGCCCCGGGGAAACAACGGGTCTGGAGTCAGGATGCTGAGGTTTGCTAAAGGATCTGTGGGATTCTGCTGAGAACTGTTTCTTCTGTGGACTTCAGTTTCCCAGTCTGAAAATGAGGGAGAAGAAGCCTATTTCTGTCACCGTTGGGAAACCTTGCAAATTCTAGTGTCAGGGATGAGGCTGCAGCACGAGGGCCCTGTAGTGCGGCGAGGACACCCAGGACCACTGAGCAGGCTCTCCCAGGGCCCAGCACAGAGCCTGCGCACAGGGGTGCCCAGTGAGCCAGCAAAAACGAGTCTCTAGGTCTGCCCTGTCACTTTGCCCATGGCTGTCCCAGGGGAGCTGTGGCCCCAGGATGGTGGCAGGGGTGGGAGCACGGGAGTGGTGGGGACACAGCAAGTAACTGCACGGACTTGGAGGGTAGACATACCTGGCTGTGAGTCCTGCCGAAGCCGCTTATTAGCTCTCAACTTCAGGCAATGTAACCTCTCTAAGCCTCTGTTTCCTTGAAAGGTAAATGAAAATACATTTAAAATGCACCTCCCAGGGTTGTTGTTGGGATTAAATGATCTACAGAGCACTTAGCACAGTGCATAAAGAAAGTGCATTGAGTAAAGCCTCAATAAATGATGATGGTGACGAAGGAGAGGAATATGGGCGGCATCATTTTAGTAAAAGGTGGTGTGAAAACAGCAGAGGCCTGGGGCTGAGTGGTCCTGCGTTCTTCTCCTCCCTTCACCCTTTGTTGCTGCTATGTTTGGGGCATGTCACTTAATCTCAGAGCCTTATTCTTCACTTGTAAAATGAGAGTCTGCTCCGTTGTCAACCTGTGCTATAAGTGTTGTTATTCTCAATTTTCAAATGAGAAAAGGAGAAGTTAAGCACCCAAAGTTTCACAAGGCCACATATTAGTGTCTGAGCAGGGATAGCAACCTCAGGGTAATAATACCTCTGTGGCCTTCAAACACTGAGCATAACATGAGCTGATGTAGGCACACTTTTGTTGATTGTCAAGTGTGATGCATGGCTAAGTTGCCACGATTCAGTCATGGTAATGAGAATCACCTTGAATTGGCAGCTGAGACCTGTGACTTAGAAGGGCTTGCCCCAGTATCCAGACTGCAGGCCCTTAGTTAGACATGGCTGTCACTCACGCTGCATGTTGCCAGAACCTAGAAAGGAGGCCAGAGAGATTGTTCTAGAGGCCCTGGTTCTAGTTCTCATGCTGTTACTCTATGTGACTCTGGACTAGGTTGTCACTAAGGTCCTCTCCCAATTCTAAGCCTCTGTGATTCTAGGATTCATTCCTGGGGACAAGGTGAAGCAGGCATTGTTTGCAAAGGAGAGTCTTGGACCTTACCTGAGGCCAAGTAAGGGAGAAGGGAGCAAATAGGGCCACCAGGGATGTGGAGAGGCAGCAAGAAAAGATCCTGGGGTCCTTTCCCTTTAAGAGGAGCAGAGATTCCCGACTTTTGGATCAGGGTTGAGCAAGCCTGGAATGGGGAGGGGGGTAGAAAGCCCCCAGAGCCTACAGATTCAAAGACACCCTGCCCCTGTGAGATGCAGAAACTCTTAATTGGAGCTGTGCGTGCATCCAGCACCAATCACTCCATGATGTGCCTTTCTGAGGCAGCACAGAAGGCAGCCCTTCATTAAATCCGACACCAGGGAATTAATTCAACTCACTGCTGTCACTCTGTCTCCCTCACCCTTTCCCTCAACAGCCATTGCTCCTTGATCTTCCACACCTTTATGTCGAAAGTTCTCCTTGAGAGAGGAAGCTTCTCCTGACTGTCACCTGAGCTATGACTATATCGTGGGCCAGGACTCAGGGCTCAGCTCGGGAGGGTGCAGTGGGGAAGCACAGGGGTGATGGGGGAGCCGGGGGTGTGAGAATGGTCGCACTCTCATAGAGAGAAGGCGAGGGAAGGACCACAGGCCATGAGGGGTCCCTCTCCACCACCAGCCGAAGAAGCAAGGATTTGAAAGCTAATGGTGACAGCTAACTGGCTCACCCCATTTTAGCTATTCTTGAAACAGCGACTTTATAATTAAAATCCCTCCAGGAGGGAGTCATATGGGGAAGGAGGAGGGGGAAACAGAGAAGGGGCTGGAGGGAAGTTGCTGGGACCTTCTTCAGCGCTGTGCTGCCTCTTTGGCCATAGAAAATCACAGCTTCCAAATGATCCCCTCACCTACTTACGGGTGCCTCCCTCCCTACCTGCCTACCTGCCTTCTGTGTGACCCACAGTTTTCTCCTAACTCCACCCATGTGCTGAGATCCCCAGCATGGGAGGAGCCAGGGCAGAACTTGGAGCAGGTAAATCCCTCCCAATCCATGGGGAACTGGTTACCCCGGCCACAGACAACCTTCTCCTGTTGCCCTAATGCTATGAATCAGTATTATTTTTGTTCTGCTTGTGCTGAGAGGTGAAAACAGTTGGAAGAACTGCCCCCAAGGCCCCCAGCTCTGACGTCTGTAGTCTGAGGAAATTGTGCTACACCTTTCAATGATGTCCATTGGAAGTCACTGGGTAGCGCTTGGGTTTAATTCTTCCTTCTCTATGGATCCCCTAAAGATTTGTCCAGGACTTGCAAGAAAACAGAAACACTCAAAAGACCAGGGACAGGGAACCTGAATTATGTGAATGCTAATTTATGATGGGAAGACAGTTGTTTAAGGAACTTCCCCCAAGGAAGGCCATGGCTCTGTCGGGGAAATGTTAGAAGCTAATCCAGGCTCCTGGTTAAGGTGAGGCCAAAGAGATAACGCTTGTGAAATAATTTTCTATCAGCATCCCCATTTTCTAGATGGAGTTCTGAGAGGTAAGTAACCTGCGTAAGGAGAGACCCAGCCAAGAATCCATCCCTGCCCCCCGTCTCCTCGGATTGTCATCCCTTTCCTACCCCAGAGCTTCCTTCCTTGGGAAGATTCCCACTTGCTCAGGAATTCTATGCAGACAACATCTCCTCTTGACTATAATCAAATTACAGAGTCAAGTCAGAAATGCAAAAAGGAACCATTTTAAAGGATTCTTGGTTTTGTTTTTTAACCTTCGTAAGAAAGTCTGACCTTTCCTTTTGATGGAGTCACAAAATCAGATGATCAGTTTTCCCCACCCACAGGAGATCTCTGAGTGTTGGGGCTGACACCATGGAAACAAAGGAGCACCTGGCTGTGGACTGAGGAAGGTGTGTCCCACCCTGTCATCGAGATGAGACATTGCACCTGTACCCCTCCCACCAAGACTACAGCCACCGGCTCCTCTGGAGTTCCTGCCATACCCACTACCATCAGCAGCAGAGGTCCTTTGTCCTGGAAGAAGGACGGTTCTGCTGTCGGGTAATACCAACAGAGGAAAAGAGGCGGAAGCTTCCTGCCACGAGTTTTCTTATGATTAAATGTGAAACACACATCAACACACTCCCTGAAATTGTGTGAAAGATCTGAAAGACCCTCTGAATTCTCCCTAGTAGGAAGATTAATTTGGGAAGTGGAAAAAAGAAAAGTGGCTCAGGGCCCTTTTCTGTGGGGCACAGAGGCTGCCTGGCAGCCCCAGTTCAGAGCTGGGGACAGGGAGGAAGGTCACTCAACATGGCAGGTGCCCAGTGGACTCTTAGGGGCAGGGATGCCTTTCTGTGTTCCACATTATCTGGCCTCCCAAAAAACCTTCAGGAAGGTCTGCACGATATGTGTGGGTCTTTGTGAGGGTGGGATTTTTGGGAAAACCAGGAAGAAGGCTGAGGAAACATTTGGTCAGCACCAGAGCAGAGATAGAGAAGCATCCGTGAAACTCAGAGCAAGGAAGCAGAATTCGGCAGAGTTGGGAGCCAGAGCCAGCGACCACGATGAGAATACAAATCTTCCTGCGAGCTTGCAGACATCTTGGGAAGGACATGGGACATTTCCAGGGCTTAACTAAGACTAGAGACAATTTTTGTAGCTCTTAAGAGGCAGAGGCTATCCTATTGCTATCTGGGTTGTAGAAAACTATTATTATTCTTATTTTAGACATGAGAAAGTTGAGAAATTTAGGTAAAGGGCCAAGGGCTACTAAAAGCCAGTGATCAGAAAGAGCCAACACCGAGAGGTAGCTGGTGAAAAACCCGGTTCCAGATGGTGCTGGTGGAAACAGCATGTTCAGACCAAGGAGGGGGTGATGGCCTCACTCTGCCCTCTGCTCACACCTTTTGTGGTGTGGGGCACTCACTTTGGGAAAGACTTTGACACAACAGGGCACGATCAGAGGTGGCTCCCTGGATGAACTCAGATCCAATGAATCCTAGGTGGGATTGCTGTAGAATTGGGGTTGCTTTGACCTGGAGGATGGGACACCAGGGTGGGGTGTGGGAGATAGAAGAGGATGGGCACTGTCCTCAAGAACTGAAGGTGCAGAGGGACAGAAGGAAACATCTGTGGAAGCTCAGGGTGGGGAGTTGGCAGGAGGAGGACCTACGGGTGGAATCTCACAGAAGCAGATTTTAGTCCCCCATCTAAGAAGGAACTTCAGAGGACTCCCTGAAAAAGCAAAAAAGCAAAAATAGCAGCTACTTTGCCAAGGTACCTACACTTAAATATGACTTTTTGGTGTTCAGAACTACTTCATATCTAATCTTCTTAATACATGTTTGACAATTTAGAAAATGATGGAAAAGAAGCCAGAAATCATCTCTAATCTCACTATCTAGAAATAATCATGACAATCACTAATAGCCTTCAAGTATTTCTTTCAAGATATCCATCTAGGATCCCAACACAATATAAATGATAAACACTCAAGGGGTGCTGGATATCCCAAACACCCTGCATTGACCAGGACACATTCTATGCATGCAACATAATACCACATGTACCCCACACATATGTAAAATATTATGTACCAATACAAAAGATATCCATCTACAAGATGTATAGAGCATACACATTTTTAACCAATTAGGAGCTTATACACACACACATACACACATACACACAATTATTTTTCCACCTAACATCATATTAGGATCTTTTTCTCTGTAAGTTAAAAATGCATTAAAAATATTTCCTTGTGGCCGGGCATGATGGCTCACACCTGTAATCCTCAAAATCACCTCAAGCATTTTGGGAGGCTGAGGCAGGCGGATCACCTGAGGTCAGGAGTTCGAGACCAGCCTGACCAACATGGACAAACCCTGTCTCTACTAAAAATACAAAATTAGCCAGGTGTGGTGGTGAATGCCTGTAATCCCAGCTACTCAGGAGGCTGAGTCAGGAGAATCGCTTGAACCCAGGAGGTGGAGATTGCAGTGAGCCGAGATGGCGCCATTGCATCCAGCGGGGTTAACAAGAGCGAAACTTCATCTCAAAAAACAAAAACAAACAAACAAAAAAAACGGTCAGGTGTGGTGGCTCACACCCGTAATTCCAGCACTTTGGGAGGCTGAGGCAGGTGGATCACAAGGTCAGGAGTACAAGACCAGCCTGGCCAAGATGGTGAAACCCCGTCTCTACTCAAAATACAAAAATTAGCTGGGCATGGTGGCAGGTGCCTATAATCCCAGCTACTCGGGAGGCTGACGAAAATAATCGCTTGAACGCGGGAGGCGGAGGCTGTGGTGAGCCAAGATCATGCCACTGCACTCCAGCCTGGGTGACAGAGTGAGACTCCATCTCAAAAAAAAAAAAAAAAAATTCTACCATAAGTTATTTAATCATTCCCCTGTTTATTTGAATTTTCAGGGTTGTAAATAACATTGCAGTTGGCAGAACTCTGTTTTGTTTTGTTTTGTTTTGTTTTTTGAGACGGAGTCTTGCTCTGTCACCCAGGCTGGAGTGCAGTGGCGCGATCTCGGCTCACTGCAAGCTCCGCCTCCTGGTTTCACGCCATTCTCCTGCCTTAGGCTCCGGAGTAGCTGGGACTACAGGCGCCTGCCACCACGTCCGGGTAATTTTTTTGTATTTTTAGTAGAGATGGGGTTTCACCGTGTTAGCCAGGATGGTCTCGATCTCCTGACCTCGTGATCCGCCCACCTCGGCCTCCCAAAGTGCTGGGATTACAGGTGTGAGCCACCGCGCCCGGCCGGCAGAACTCTTTATTGCCATCTTTGGTTATCTCTTAAGGATAGAGCCTTACAGACATGGACATCTGAGACTTCGGATACATATTGCCAAATGCTTTCCAGAAAAGGTATGCTGGGGCCTACTTGCACGAGCAGCATGTGAGCGTCCCCAACTATGCGTTCACTTGCCAAAATCACCTCAAGGGTTCCCTACAAACAGTACTCCTCCATCGAGGAGGAGACTTGATACATCGCTTTTCAGGAGCTCGTCTGTTACATGCCTACCCATGATAAACAAGGTAGCAACTCCATCTTGCAAACACACACGCTGATATGCACATTAACTAATTCTGTCCTCTTTGTAAACTCTGGCAATATTTCTAGACCTTAGAGGACCCCAATACAAATCCACCCTGTTGAGAATGAGACAGACTCCCTCACCCTGTAGCAGGATGCTTCTTGAGACCCGGGTCACCAGTCCCATCAAGGCTGTGAGTGGCGTCTATAAGAAATACCCAGGGCATTAGGCTTCATGATTTCCAAGGCCCCCTGTAGCCCTGACCAACCAATTCTACCACCTGCATGTGCCACCTGTGAACTTGGGTGTGTAAGAGGGAGGGGGAAATAGAGGAGGGGCAGGACAGGGGAGATCACTGTTTCAGGATACATTGGAACAAACCTAGGTGCTTTTAAGAGCTAAAGCAAGAAGGCAGCAGCTGTTGACCCTGCCCCGCCCTCTGCCCAGGACACCCTCTGTTCTCCGACCCTGAGGGGGGCCTCGTCCCCAGGGCTGGAAGGCAAGCAGGGGATCACCTTTCTCTCTCAGGTTTCCCTGTTGGCTATGACCTCGACTCCCAACTTTCTCTTGTAATGTAAGCTGGAGTTGGGAGTAGGCTTCTCCACGAGGGCGATCATCCGGGCCTCTTGAGGCCACCCATCCCTGCCCCGCAGGCCCACTCTCTTATCTACAGGCTGCAGATACTGACTGACTCCCTCTCTGGACGGGAGGACAGAGGGCTGCTGGGTCACTCCTGCACCCCCAGCTACAGGGAGCAGCGAAAAAAGAAGGCCTCGCAGCCCCATAAATACTCCCAGTATTCTTAATTTTCAGTGGCCTCATGCTGAGTCTCCAGGCCCTCATTAAACTGGGAAACAGATTACAACAGGATCCCGAGGCAGACACATTTCTTCCCCTCCTGTATTTATACCACTTTTAATTGTTATTTCACAACAGTTGAGAGCACCAAGCCCTGCTCAAGGTGGCCCTGGAAGAGGGGGCAGGAAATAAATAGGGCACAGAGGGCATTGCTGAGCACCTGACCCCTCCCATCTCCATCAACAATTGCCCTCCAGAATCAGCCCTCAGACCTCGCTTTCACCAACAACCTCCTATCTCCGCACTCCCATTCCCCCAGCCCTAGATTATCATAGTGGGATGCGAAGTCCACCTCCACCATCCTAGAACTTTGCACATGGTGTTGAAATGGTTTGTTTTCTAATGATACATATCATGCATACAGAAAAGCATAAAAATAATGGAAAGAGACCCATGTTTCTTTTGGCATATTTTCTTCAGATCGTTTTTAGAAGAAACATTTTAAGAAAGAAGACATTCTGGAAACAGTTGTATTTCCCTCTACCAGCCCATCGCCTCCTCCTCAGAGGTAAGCGCTACCCTGAATATGGTGTTTATCATTTCCATGCATGTTTTTATACTTTTGCTACATATGTATGCATCCAGAAACAATACAGAGGACTGTTCTGCATGTTTTCAAACTTTGTACAAATGGTACCATAATGTATGGCATCCTTCTACAATTTGCTTTTTTCTCTTCAATCGACGCATCCACACTGATTTGTAAAGCTCTGGTTCATGCATTTCCCCTGCAGCATAGTATTTCATTGTGTGAGTATAACATATTTAATGTGCCAATACTGGTTTCCGATTTTTTGCTATCACAAACATGGCTACGATGACTAATCCTGTCCATGTCTTCTTGTGCACATGTGTGAGTTTCTTTAAGGAATTTAAATTTTTGAGCTCTTTCTTATCTCTCTCCCCTGAAGGGCACAGACCTGTCACCATAGCCAAGTTCCCAGAGTACTGCAGGCACATGGGCACAGTTTGTCAAACTGGACCAATCTGGAAGGGACGTAAGGGATCATCTATTCCAGCCCCTTCACTTACAGATGGGGAAACTGACATCCAGAAAGAGGTCATAACACTATTTAGAGACAGAGCCGGAAGTAGAAACCCCATGCCCTTTTCCATTTTTCTAGCCCTATCCCTACCACACTCTAGGATAGCCAAAGACTGTTAGAAAAATGATCCAAAGGAGAGAGGGGCATAAAGAGGTCACATCTGGATACTTGGCCTCTACAAGGGGGTCTCATATCTGGATACTCATCCGATAAAATGAAGCTTCACACTTGGACACACAGCCCACCGAGGAGTACTCACATCTGAACACCCAGCCTCCAGAGGAGGTCTCACACCTAGACTCACCTTCCAGACGAGGTCTCACACTTGGACACCCAGCCCCTGGAGAAGGCGTCAAACCTGGACTCACCTTCCAGATGAGGCCTCACACATGGACACCTGGCCCCCAGAGGAGGCCTCACACCTGGACATGCTCAGACCAGGGCCTCAGCTCTGGACACCAAGCCCCCAGACTGAGGCCTGCCTTTCGTGTTCTTCCCTTCCTCCTCCTACAGAGAGTTCAGTCCAGTGGAAGACCCTGGAACCAAGAACCAGGAGCCCCAGATGTGATGGCCTAGAGACAGATAGTGGGCTCTGATACCACATGGCTTGGATTGAGTCCCAACTTTATTCTTACTGCTATGTGACCTTGGGAAAGTTACTCCACCTCTCTGTGCTTCATTTTTTTTCATCTGTACAATGGGAATGATGGCTGGGCACGGTGGCTCATGCCAATAATCTCAGCACTTTGGAAGGCTGAGGTGGGAGGATCACTGTAGTCGAGGAGTTCAAGACCAGCCTGGGCAACATAGTGAGATCCTGTCTCTACAAAAAATTAAAAAATTAGCAGAGTGTGGTGGCGTGTGCCTGTAGTCCCAGCTACTTGGGATGCTGAGGCAGGAGGATCCCTTGAGCGTGGGAGATGGAGGCTGCAGTGAGCTGAGACTATGCCCCTGCACTTCAGCCTGGGTGCTGGAGCCAGACCTTGTCTATAAAAGAGAAAACACAAAAAAGTGGGGATGATAACAATTCCACCCACCTTATAATGTACTGGGGAGACTAAAAGAGTCAGTTATATCAAGCTATTCACACAGTGCCTGGCGCATGGCAAGTGCTGTGCTTTATTCTCCCTGCATGTTCCACACAACAACCAGTACAGCATCGACTCACTCCACGCGGCAGGATCTCATCTCCCAGTCGCACTCTGCTACTTGGCCTTGGGCAAGACATTTCTCTGACCCCTAGTTTCCTCATCCGAACATAGTGATGACACCACCTGTCACAAGTATAAAATGAGATCAAACAACTCAAAGGGCTCTGACAAGACAAGTTCATAAAGTAGACATGGAGTGATTGTTTTATTTATCTCGTTCTGGTCTGCCGGTTGGGCCAAGTGTTTTCCCATTCATCATGGGCTATAGACCATGAGGAAACAGATAAAACACTCTGTCTTTAAAATGTGAGGTTGCGTCTGTGACAGTGCCTGGCATAGTGTCTGGTCCACAGTCCAGAAGCTGAATAAATTCTGCCCCTGGTGCCTGCTTCCTGCTGTCAATAAGTTTTTTTTTCCTTTCCTGAGTCTGGAAATAATTGCAGAGGTAAAGCCATTGCCTCTGGCCTTTGTTTGCTCATCTGTAAATGGGGGTAATTGTTTCCATGCTACACGGAATCATGATGAGAATCAAATTTCATATATATATGGGCCAGACACAGTGGCTTACGCCTGTAATCCCAGCAGTTTGGGAGGTGGAGGCGGGTGGATCACTTGAGGTCAGGAGTTTGAGACCAGACTGGCCAACATGGTGAAACCCCCCCTCTACTAAAATTACAAAAATTAGTCAGGTGTGGTGGCAGGTGCCTGTAACCCCAGATGCTGTGGAGGCTGAGGCAGTAGAATCACTTGAACCCATGAGGTGGAGGTTGCAGTGAGCCAAGATCATGCCACTGCACTTCAGCCTGGGCAACAGAGTGAGACTCTGTCTCAAATAGTAATAATAATAATAATTATTATTATTTAATATATATGAAACTGTTCTGTAAACAGAAAAGCACAATACAAATTTGACTATTATTTTATAAAAAGTGAGAGACTATTTAGTTTGCCTTAGATCCCCACGTTGCTTAAACTCTGGGTATGCCATGTGGGGTCCTTCCTCCCACAGACCTCTCTGGTGAGCTCCCACATTTGCCTTGCCGGTTCCTGGGGTTAGGGCCAGCAGCCCGAGGAGGGGCACAGGAGTAAGACAGGAGTGTGGGGTATGTGACAGAGGCAGCTCTGGTCCCACCCACCTGAAGGATGCCCAGTGATAAATCCTGGGAAATTCTCAAATTTAGAGTCCCCTGGGGAGCTTTCGAAAACCACCAGTGTCCAACCCTGACCCCAGAACAAGTAGATCAGGATCCTTGGCAGTGAAACCCAGGCATCTGCAGTTGTTAAAGCTCCCTGTGTGATCCCAGTGGGCAGCTGGGGTCCGGGCAAGGGAGGCTGTGTCAGTGAACTCCTGGAGAGCTGAGAATAATGGGAGACATGGACTCCAGGAGGCTGAAGCCAGGGATGACCTCCACTTTTCTGGAAACATCCTTGATTACTGAAGACCAACCCCTAAAATTCCTTCCAAACCATGCCCCACCCAAAATCTTTACTGGCTCCCGATTGCCCTTCGATACATACAACTCACGCAGCATCAGTTATATCCCACCTGTGATGCATCCTGAGCCCAGCCAGGCTGCTTGTCCCCAAGAGCAGCCCATTGTTCTCAGCTCTCCAGGAGTTCACTGACACAGCCTCCCTTGCCCGGACCCCAGCTGCCCACTGGGATCACACAGGGAGCTTTAACGACTGCAGATGCCTGGGTTTCACTGCCAAGGATCCTGATCTAATTGTTCTGGGGTCAGGGTTGGACACTGGTGGTTTTCGAAAGCTCCCCAGGGGACTCTAAATTTGAGAGCTGGCAGATCTAGAACACTCTCCCCTGCAGGAGCTCAGCCTGCCAAAACAGACCCCTTCTCCAGGACCCAGGGGGAGGTGCCATTTCCTACAGGGCATCTTCTCTAATCACAAAAGATGGGTGTCCCCCACCTCTCAGTCCCCCAAGAACTTGATTCCTTTCCTGCACCCTCATCACACTCTTGTGTGTTGTGTTGTTGCCTTGTGTTGGGGTCACCTGTGTCCCATACTC
Source organism: Gorilla gorilla gorilla (assembly GCF_029281585.2). Lineage (NCBI taxonomy): Eukaryota > Metazoa > Chordata > Mammalia > Primates > Hominidae > Gorilla > Gorilla gorilla. The sequence continues at coordinate 125,704,750 of NC_073233.2, forward strand.
ATCTCGCCTATTAGACCCTGAAGGCTGGCACGGTGCCTCCAAATGTTTCCATACCTCTGCCCACCCTTCTTACCCCTAACAGGGCTCATGAAACAGTGGTTCATCCAAGGCTGTCCCTAAAATTCAAAACACCAAGGCGTCTTTCTTAGGTCCCTGCTCTGGGGCACTGCTGGGGTCTACACAGGTAAGTCTCTTTCCCCTTTCCAAGGGTAAAAAAAGATTAGTGTGTGCATGAGTGTGTGAATACATCTACGTACCTATTCAATATGTACAAATTACATCATGCATGCTATTTATACACATGCACGCATATATATTTTAATTAAAATTAGTTTCTTTGGTGCGTGGGAAGAGGAATTTCTCCAAATCCCTTGAGATCCTCAAGCAGAGACCCTTGGGAATCACTGTCTACATAACACACACAGGAAGCACTCAGAAAACATTTGCTAAATTAAATAATGAACTAAAAATCCAATCAACGGATTGTTGCTTATGCCAACCTAGGCATTTAGATAGATTTAGGGGATGACATCGATGTCAGACATGGCTGGCACAGCTATGGCTGGCACAGCTACAGGCTGACGGAACCAGAAGCTGTGGTTTTGTGTCCCTTCCTGGGCGCAGGCCCTGAGGTACAACCATGCTCCATCAGGCTTTGCAAAATGGCTTTCCTAGGCCTGGGCAGTAGCGGCAGGATCTGGAACATTCTCAATGCAAGTCTTTTCCCTTTCTGTGTCCCACTATGAGGGGCGGTGAAAAGGGACCCCAGCCACACGCTCTTAGAAGGGATTCCTTTGTTACAAAGTCTCAGAGAAGCCCCCAGACTCTCACATAGAATGACGCTCACTCCACACCTGGCAGAGCCCCAGACTCCACCCACATGCACAGCTGCCTTCATGGCCACCCACTTCGACAGGCCCTTCTCCCATTCCGTTGTCTGCTTCTCAGCGGTCTCTTCAGGATTCTGGCAGATCCTGTGACCCTAAAGCCTTGGGTATTCAGACATACTTTGAGCCCCAAACTGCTCTGAGCCGGAGGTGAAGAGGAGGAGTCTCTAGGTGTGAGAGGAAACACCTCAACCTTAGAGGCCTTTGTCCAGGCCCAGGGCCCCTCCTGCCCTCCATACTGGGATGCAGAAGCTCTGTGCCTGGCTCCAACCGGCTTGCTATTCCACTGTGAAAGTCGAGCTTGGCAGCTACAGAGACCTGTATTTAAGTTCCAGAGGCTTCTGCACACAGCAAGATGCCAGGACCACAAAAGCCAAGAGCGTAATGGGAGGCTTGGGCTTTGGCCTTAGGGGGTAACATTAAGGGCGTCCCCGCCTCTCTGTCCCACCATGAGGGTCTGGATCCTCCCCATCTAGCCCTCAGGCCTTTAGCCCTGAAGGTCGCATGAGCCTGTGACCCTCTGTGTAAGAGCAGCAGTGTCTGCCCTCCTAAATGCTCACAACTGCGATCACATCTATGTTCTCATTCCTCACAGAGACCTCCCAGGCCGCACAGCAAAGACGACTAATGCTGGGGCAGCTTGTGGACACGCGTCTGTCTAGCCCTAGGAAAAATTGAAAACCTACGCATAGAGAAACTGTATGTAGAAAACAGATCTATACAGAAAAATACATTATATACATGGAAAATGTATTTTCTCTATACAGAAAATAAAAGTACCCGATTTTGAATCCTCACAGCTGAAAAAAGTGCAGCTTAGAAAGGTTAAGACCTTGGCCAGGGTCAGAAGGCAAGTTAGGTGCGGAGTCAGGGTTGGAACCCAGGTCCCTCTGAGGCCAGAGCCCACAGGATTTTGCTTCTCTAAACAGCTTCACTTCATCACAAAAGAGACTCCAAGCAAGCCCCACTTCTTCAGAGCAAAACAGGAGCAGATGGTGGCTTTTTTCCAGCAACCACGGAAACAGGTACAACGGCACCTGCCCCTTCATTCTCATCCATCCCATTTACAACTTAATCTAAAGTATCAGTCACCTTCCCAGCTAAACCTTCCTCTAGGCATTTGGCAAACATTGCCTGGGTGCCTACTATGTGCTCATACGCAGTGAGCCTTGTGGCATTGAGGACGCAGTTATGTTACCCAGCACAGACCTCCGCACAGAACCGCAGCACCGTCTCCACCAGCTCTGGCTCTCATTGATACACAACAGAGTTCAAAATCACAGGCTTGGCAGGAAGTGCCATCTATACATAGCTCTACCATTCTGTAAGCACCGTTGGCTTCTTCTGAATAAATGCTACCCTACATTAAATGCCAGAATTCGGCAAGCAATACTGCATGTTTGCGATGAGATTGAGAACTAAAGCAAGATTGATTTTGATGTGAATACCAGCAAAGCAAATGGGTTTTTGAAAACCCTATAATTTCCCTGCAACCCTTGACTTCACTAAACACACATTTTTAGACTACAGCACAGTTAGGTAGGCATTAAACAAAAATGAGGTAGACTAATGATGATTTATGTGTAGGATAACCTTCTATAAAGAATTCCGTTCTGATTTCAGGGTAACTTTCAGAGGTGCCAACTTAACCAAACAATGCTGCTTGCTCTGTGTCCACCGCCAGGGTGTGATCCCAGGGCAGAGCGTTTGCCTGCAATTGTCTTAAATCTGCTGAAATTCACCCAGGGGGTGCTCTGGAAATGCAGCGCCTGCCATGAACTAAATGGAAAAGCAAAACATGACACATGCACACACTGCCAGAGGCACCTGTGAACACGAGACATTTCTGCTTGACTGAGGAGTGTGGCTGATGGTTCTGGAACCAACCAACTGGCGTGCAAGCGCAGAGCAGCCCGCCTGCTGGGATATTGGAAGAAGTTCTAGGGAGCTGCGGGCATGTTCTCTGGGAGGGGGTGCTTTGAGAGCTCCTGGGGCATAGGCATCAAAACCAGAGCTCTGGTGTACCCCTCCCTGGCTGTGTGACCTTGAGCAGGTCCCTCAGTGCCCCCAAGCCTTGATTTCCTTGTCTGTGAAACCTGTGTCTCCCACAGATGTGTTTGGGAGGATTCAATAAGATGATGCCGGTGAACGGGCTTTATAAACCAGAGAGCACCATACAAACCGAAGGTGATGCCGGCTGCAGGGCACAGATGGAGAAGTGGCCCAAGTTATCTCCAAGAGCTGAAATCAAACTGCCCTGGGCTCAGATTCTGCCTCATCATTTCCTCAGGGTATGGCCTTGGGAAGGCTGACCTCTCTGTGTCTCAGGCCCCACATCTGCAAAATGGGAATAATAATAATACAGACTACATAGGGCACCTGTGAAGCTTAAATAAAATGATGGAGAAAAGCACTTATCACGGACGAGCTCAATAACTGATCACTTATTTTCCTACAAACCATTCTTGCCACTATGAGTATCATCTCAGTTTAGGGAGAGAATCCCATTGCTGCCTCCGAGTGCTTTCTTGTAATCACTAACCTGCAACGTACGCTTAACAGCTTTGGAAGGTAGGATTTTCTCCACACTTCAAGGAAGAATACAAGATGTCTGAGTCCGAGGCTTCCTTTCTCACCAAAGCAAACAACAAACAAACAACAGCCAAATTAAGGACCAGTTGCCTTTTCCACTCTCTGACTGCCTTGATGAGGGAAACAGTAATTGCTGGGAGTTCCTAGGACAGCACTCTGCCTGGAGTCACTGTTACAATGAAGAAGGTTGGACTTTGGGGACAGAAGCTCTGGTCCATGCCCAAGCCTTGCCACTTGGAATCTGTGTGACCTGGAGAAAATCGCTCAGCCTCTCTGAATCTCATTTTCTTTACATCTAAGAATGGGGGTAGCATGTTTCCCTCCGAGGGTTCCAAGCATGATTAAATGAGATGACATGCAGGTGCCTGCTGCGGGACCCTACATACACTTATGGACTCATACATGTCTATTGCCTCTCCTCTCACTCCTCTTCTGCCTGCACAAGTCACTAAGCCACACTGCCTCTGTGTCCTCACCTGTAAAATGGGCAAGGTAACAGGGGCTATTTTGAGGAGCCAGTGACATCATCTGAAAGCACTTTATAAACTGTATCATTTGAGAGACAATAGTTATTATTGAACCAGGGCTTAAGCACTTGGAGCAAATTAGACACCCCGCAGTTTGTGGAGTTATTTACTATGTTGGTACAAAACCGCACCTCCATTCCTTCCCTCAACAGAAAATGTTTATCAGGTACCCTGCAAGGTACTAGTGAATCTAGAGATTAATACTACATCCTAGGCACTTTGTTTCTGTCACTCTATTCAGTTATTATCATGGAATATTTGAGATAAAAACATGATGGTGGTGATCCATCTTGCACAGTCCTTTGTAGCTTTCTCAAGATCATAGTTAGGTGGATTCACTCTCCATCTGTGACTCCAGGACCACCACCTCTTTGGGTGGCTGCAGCCCCTAGCTTACCACCTCTAGCCCAGCACCCAGAAAGGGGAGCACAGGTGGTGAGTAATGATGCCAGATGATGGAGAAGACAGGGCGAGGGAGGTGAGGTCTAAGGTTGGACAACTGCATGAAGCTAGATGGGCAATTTCTCTGATGCATTTAGGTGACTCCTTTCACATCTAAGAATTTGAGTCTCCTCAGAGGCCCAATTTTTATTTCAAGGATTCTATGTGCAATAGGTTTTATCGTTCCCATTTTATAGATGATTAAACTGAGGATTTGGAAGTAACTTGCTCAAGGTCACTAATTAAGACTAGCAGACTCCACAGCCTGTCTTCTTTCCACCACATCCCACTATATCTTCTGTGAATTGTTTGCTCATAACTGTTACCCAACTTTCTGTGGATTGTCTTTTTCTTGTTGATTTGCAGTTTTAAAATATGGTGAAACCCCGTCTCTACTAAAAATACAAAAATTAGCCAGGCGTGGTGGTGTGTGCCTTTAATCCCAGATAGTCGGGAGGCTGAGACAAGAGAATCACTTGAACCTGGGAGGTGGAGGTTGCAGTGAACCAAGATCACCTGGGTGACAGAGCGAGATTCCATCTCAAAAATATATATATATCTCTCTATATATAATATATATTTTATATATATAATATATTTTATATCTATTATATATATAATATATATTAGATATTATATATATTTTATATCTATTATATATTATATATTAGATATATATATTTTATATTATATATATTTATATTATATATATTATATATTATATATACTTTATATATTTTATATATATTATATATTTTATATATTATATATTATATATTTTATATATTATATATTATATATTATATATATTATATATTATATATTATATATATTATATATTATATATTATATATATTATATATATTATACATTTTATATATATTATATATATTATACATTTTATATATATTATATATATTATATATTTTATACATATTATGTATTATATATTTTATATATATTATATATTATATATATTATATATTATATATTTTATATATATTATATATTATATATATTATATATATTATATATTATATATATTATATATAATATATATAATATATATTATATATATTATATATAATATATATTTTATATATAATATATATTATATATATTATATATAATATATATTTTATATATAATATATATTATATATATTATATATTTTATATATAATATATATAATATATATTATATATAATATATATATTATATATAATATATATTTTATATATATAATATATATTTTATATATATAATATATATTTTATATATATAATATATATTTTATATATAATATATATTTTATATATTATATATATATTTTATATATATAATATATATTTTATATATAATATATATTTTATATATTATATATATATTTTATATATTATATATATAATATATAATATATATTTTATATATTATATATATAATATATAATATATATTTTATATATAATATATATTTTATATGTATTATATATTTTTTATATATATTATATATTTTATATATATATAGTATGTTAATTATTTGGGAGATAATATAGTGCAGCACTTAGGAGCACAGATGATGGAGTCTGAATGCATAAGTTTAAGTTGTGGCTCCACCACCTACTAACTTTAAGCAATTTACTTAGCGTCTTTGTGCCTCAGCTTGCCCATCTGTAAAATGGGGGAATAAAAGTCCCCTTGTCTTCAGATTGCTGAGAAGGTGAAACAAGCTAAATATGTCAAACGCTTAGAACAGAGCCTGGCAACTTAGTAAGTGCTCAATAAATATTAGTCATTATTATCATGTTGTCCCTTATTCTTTTTCCCTAGATCTAGGCAGTACCTTCATGAGTTAAATGGCCCAGTGACCTCTCTGGTCTCTCACCACTTCTTCTTACCCTCCAGCCACGTTCCCAGATCACCCCACCCTTTCATTGCCCGTTTGCCTGTGCCTGCACTGTCACCTCCACCTAAAGTGCTCTCTCTGCCCTTCTGACCTGGTCACAGACTCCAGGGCCTGACTTGAGGGCCCGTCTCCTTCAGCATGCCTTACTGTGTGGCCATCAGCAGAAAGAGTGGTCCTGCGGTATCCTCCTCTTTGTGGGAAGACACTATAGTCCCAAGACAGAAGCCAGGAAAGGAACAGATCGTGGCCAACCTGGACTCCTCTGCAAGGCCTGGCACTGTGCCTGGAACCCAGCAGGGGTCCAAGCTCCTTTTGTTGAATTGCCTCGGATCTATCATCTATTTCCCACTAGTGCAGGGTGACAATCCCAGCCACTTTTCTCCAGACTCATAAGTAGTTAAGAGCTTAGGTCCCCAGTTCTACATCTGAACAGCAGAGAATCACAAGAGGAACCCACAGAAGCAACTCGGCATTATGGAGGTGAAGGACCACCAAGATTAGACACTGGTAATGCCGCCGATTTGCCACGGGACCTTAGGCAGGTCTCCCAGTGTCCTCCATTCCACAGGACGGTTCAGTAGGGGAGAGACTGTCATTTTGTCATCACCATTAATCACTGGAGAGAAGAGAGGTCTGAATAAAATATGAATCCTGCCCCTGATGATTATACATTCCTGTAATGGGGATAACACAGACCTAAAAAAAAAATTACAGGACAAAGTACAATTAGTGTCTTGAGCAAGGAACCGATAAAGTTTGGAGGGAGTTCAGAAAAGGAGCCCCTTGGAGTGGGTTAATCTGGGTGACTTTTAAATCCATTCTTAGCAGAAATTGAGGAAAGACATCATGGAAAAAGTAGTATTTGAACCAGACTTTGAAAGATGCGTAGGCTTCAGACAGACAAAGGAGGAAAAATAACTGGTATCTGTAGTGAAATACAAAGGTGCCCCATGAGTAGTTAAAATCATGTGCCCTGAGAGTGAGCAGGAGAGGAGAGAAGATGGCAGGAGACAGCATTGGTCTAGGCCTCGGTTTCTTTATCCATAAATGCAGAGGCTGAATGACACAGTCTCCAGGCCACTCTCCAGCTCTCATAGTCTGTGATTCCACATGTTCATAGCCTACATGTGGCCCAAACTGGTTTCCAGCACCGGCACCACCTCCCCTCTCTGTACCCATCTCCCATTCGAGTTGGTGTAGATTCGTGGGAGCCAAAGAGGTGACCTTCATGTCAGCCTGAACGAAATGTAATTAATAAATTGAATTTGCATTCCAAAGCCAAACCAAGATCACATTTGTTTGTTGTATTGAGATTATCCATCCCCGTCCATCAGAGCCGACAACATGAGCTGAATCCTAAATTCCCAGTTTAGGACAGTCTTTGTGTCTCCCACGGGGCCAAAAACAGAGCCAGCGCCCAACAAAGCCTTCTTGTTAGGATGGCTGTTTTGTTCACTGGTCTTTAAGCTGGAGATCTGTTGCCCTTCAGAGGAGCCCAAGCCTCTGGTCACTGCACACACAGCCAGAGGTCAGCACAAGGGTTGGTGGCAGATTTCTGTTCCCAGGCAAGTGCAGGAGACAGAGATGGGCCCTCCTCCTATGTGGAAACCTAAGGACACCCGATTCCTAATGATTCCCAGTCTGCTCCAGAGAGGCGGCGGGAAGTAGAGGAACCGGAAGACCGGCTCACATCCGGGCCACATCTCTTATTAGCTGTGTGGCCTTGGGTAACGTGCTTAACTGCTCTGGGCCTCAACATCCTCATTTATAAAATGAGAAAATAAAAACAAAAACAGAACATAAAAACATTATCTCTCTTAAAGGGTTATTGTGAGGATTACAGATAATATATATAAAATGCCTAACCCAAAAGAGGTCTCCATACAGCATAGGTATTATCATTAATCTTGTTATTATTATTATTATTCCTCTGTGACAGTCCTATGCTGGTTCTGGGGATAAAAAGATGAAAGATACAGTTGTACACCCTCCTGCGGCAGACAGATAGAAATAACGGACTAGGACGCAAGACAGAATGAAGGCAGGGCTCCAGGAATGAAACCAGGGTAGTACTGTCTGCCCGGCAGGCCTATGTCTGGCCTCGTGGAAGAGGGCATGTGGACGAAGTGTAAGGGAAAAAAGAGGGGCAGGGTGTCAACAGAGAGAGGAGGGGGCCACTGTACCCCAGGCAGAAGAGATCACTGAATTGAATGAGAGCTATGAAAACCCATTTGGCACCCTGGAACTCTGGAGTTCATTATTCTAGGGAGGCTGGTAGTTTACTTTGCTCTCTCGGCCAAAGGTGGGCTGCAGGGAGGCAGCACTGCCTGATAGGAATCCTTATACGACACTAAGAGACCTTTTCTCATGTCACAGGACCCCTCTGGCCAGAGGCGTCCTTGCCCGTGTCTCCCTACCCACAATAAACAGTGTCCTCAGCGCACTTTCAGCCTGGCAAGGCACGGTGACAACTCAGTATCCCCATTTGCATGGACAAAGGAGCTGATGCAGGCTTGTCTTCCTGAGCAGCAGCAGACACATCTGGCCCGCATCTGAGCAGTGTCCCAAACTCCCCGCTGGGGCCAAGATAGCCAGTCAGGATGCTGGGGAAGAGCATGCTGGGAGAATCCCACAAGGGGCCCACATTGATATAATCAGGTCTGGTGGAAATTAAAAGCTATTAGGAACAGGGCCGGATTTATCTTTATATCCAATAACATGTATTGTAATGGTGATCATGCAGATGCGAAATTAAACCACATCTCAGCTTCACTGGAGGCGTTAATTTTAATTTATGTTTGTGCACAGCCCTTGGCCCTCTTACCCCAACCCTGCCAGCCTTGGAGAGCCAGTTCACACCAGGATCAGTTCCCTGGAGAGAGAAGCAAGGGTGGGAGTCTGCCAGATACAAAGTGAGAGGCTCTATGCTTTACACACATCTTTAAACAGCGGATGGAAAGATGACCCACTTGAGGGAGTGGAGGCGGGTATAGTAGGTGGCTAAAGGGTAGCACTTTGGGCTGTTTCTCCAGACTCTCCCTGCCCTGGGCAAAGCACAGCCAAAAAGCTGGTGAGAGTTTCCTTTGCCAGCTTCAGGATAGCCAGGGATAGCCGGGAAGGCTAACCTGTGAGTAAGCACCCAATTCATGGAGATTGTTTTTGGTCCCAAGCCTTCAATTCTTCCCAGACTCCTTCAGAAAGAGGCGTGGGAGAGCCAGCTCCCATCCACAGGGGCTGCACCCACATGAGGGCCCCCTCCTCCCAGGGCACCTGCATCCCCAAGGGGATGCCTCCTGGGGCTCTGATGGGCTCACACCAGTCTCCCTGCTCCTTCTCTGTTCCAGCTCCTGCTGGACTTGTGGTTTGTGAAGCTGAGCCCAGCCCTGCAGATCCAGAAATCAAAGTCAACACAGTTCCTCTGGCTCTGGAAGCTGATCCTGAAGTGTCAGAGGGAAGTATCCCTGGCTCTTCCATCCTCCATTAACCTTCAGGGCAACTTGCCATGTAATCTTCCCCTACCATGAGAAGTGCCATCCAGCCTCCTCACCTCAGAATGCACACACACACACACACACACACAGCACACACACTGGGCATAGTGTGAATATGGTTAGTGGAAAAAAAATCCTATTTTTATAAAAAATCAAACTACTTGCATTTGCCAAAATTAAAGCATGTGGCATGTGGGCCCGAGTTCTGGTCCTGGACCTACAGAGCCTGGACAAGACAAAACTCCACTCTCCCTGGCTCTCATGGAGTCCTCCATGATCATGCTAGTTGGATTTCTGCACTTGGAGGAGACTGGCCCTGGATCTAACATGTAGCTGTAGAATGATCTAGAATGATTATAGATGGGGCTGGAGGGCTGGGCAGGAGAGGAAAATTCTCCAATGCCAAACTAAAGAAAGGGGTTCTGCAAAACCGAAGTTTAACACAGCCCTGCAAATTAGCATCAAGGCCACTTTCCTGATAATTATGCCCTATGGGGCCACCAGCCCAGTCTTGACATCAAAGACAGCCCTGAAGCACCAACTACAGGGGCCGCCTGGGGGAAGCTCCCTGCCTCCAGCTCCTAAGCACAGGAACCAGTTAACCTTCCTTTTCTCCTATCTGATCTGGTCTTCTCCGCATCCCACGCCCAGCCTGCTGTCCTTATTCCATGTCTCTGTCCATGCCATTCCCCAGATTCCTCTAGAATTCTTCCAGCCAACCATTCATATACTCACTGATCATTTAGTGAGCTTTTATTTACCCTGAGTGCAGAAAGTGGAGATGTGTGGATGAGAACAATCCAGTTCCGGCCCGTGGGAACTGCAGTCGTGTGGGGAACACAGACACCATTCCATACCAGAAACACACACCACTGCAGCAAACCGCAAGCGCAAATGCTCTCTTCCACCTAATAATCGCTATAACCTGTGCTCAGCAAGTGTCGGGCAGTGTTCTAGACATTGTTCATATATTGATTCATTTCATTCTTACTTGAACTCTATGAGTCCATTTTACAGGTGGGGAAACGGAGGGGGTAAATGACTCACCCAGCTAGTAAGCAATGGAGTGAGTCTTAAATGCAGGTAGTCTGGTCCTAGATTCTAGGCTCTTAATCACCACACTGCACTTGGTTCCATGAAGCCATCCCTACATCTATTTGTCCCCCTTCCTAAAGCCAAAGGCCTCACTGCCTACAGTACACATTTAAAGCCTCCACTGTAGCCAGAGTAACACTTTATTGGATACATTTATGTGGTGGGTGAGGCACATCTGTGTGGGGTTAAGCACACAGGCTGAAAAAACAGACTCTGGTTCCAGCCCCACCCTCTGCTCAGTGTGATTCAGAAGGTACTTTACTTCTTTGAGCCTCAGTTTCCTCTTCTATAAAGTGGAGAGGGGAAAACACATTTACGGACTTTTTGTGATGATAAAAAGAGATCCTGTATGGAAGTTTCTGAGCCCTGTACCTGGGATATAGTAAGCACCCCCCAAATTTTAATGCAATAATTATCATTATTTAATGGATGTAATGCTTAGTCTATAAACTTAAGTATATAAGAAATACCACACTTCTTTATGTTCTTTAAATCACCTTAAATCTGACTCTGCTAGATAGGCAGGAGATTGTCCCCAAGATTATTGGGGCTTCTCCCAGGATATGCCAAGGTCTGAGGTACCTCTGCTCCTCACCAGCCCATGGTCCCTGCCTGAATGATTGCTTTGGCTCTTGGGCTGTGCACCTCATGACTCATTTGAACCCAAGAACCCTGGCCTCAGTCTCAGACCCTGCAGGACCCCACACAGCCACCCCTGCGGGGTCCAACCGCTTCTTCTGGCTGCATCCATGGAGCAGCCTTCAGCACCATCCTCATCCCTGGCATCCTTTCATCTCCTCTTTGTTCCTTGCCCTCAGAGGCTCTCCTCCCCAGACAAAACACCCTTCCTAACCTTTGCTATTAGCCTATGGTTTTACAAAAGACAGGAGGAGCAGCTGTCTTCCAGGAGCTTCGAATTCCCATCCTGCTACAAGCTCTGAAGTCAGGAGATATAATGGCCTGGCCATCTGCTTGGAACTGAGAGAAGGAAAAAGTACTGAGCATAAAAGGCAAATTAACGTCTCAAAGAAAGTCTCCTGCCGCATTAGCTGTCAACACGCCAGAGCATGGTTCTTGTCCTAGGTACACATCAGAACCACCTAGTGAGCATTGAAAAGGCTGATGCCCAGGCTCTACTCCTGGGACAGTCTAATTCAGTTGATTTGGGGCTAAGCATTGGTGTTTCTAAAGGAGATCCTCAGGGATTTAAATGGGTAGCAGGCTTAAGAACTCCTGCTTCAAAGGTTCCATGAATAGAAGTCTTATCTTCCCCAACTAAATCATCAACCTCGAGGAACAAGAATCATTTCAAACAATCAGTTATGAGACCTTAATGCTGAAAGGGCACTCAGAGATCACCTGGTCAAGTTGCTCCAATTTACAGCAAGGGAAACAAAGGTCCTTGGTAGAGAAAGGAAGAAAACGCAGCAGAACCCCCGCAATGTGCGGAGATGAAGAAATGGGTGGTGGAAAAATCCCACAGTTTTGTAAATGGAGGCCTAGAGGTATTTTAAGGACCCGAGGTCCTCTCTTGGGGCTTCTATACCTGTTTTCCTGTGGCAGACACAACCCCAGAGAGGTAAAAGGAGCCAATAATGAGGGACTCGCAATCACGGCAGCTGTAATGAGATGAACCCACAACATGGTATGAACCCAATTTCCCAACATCAGCCTCAATGCGAGGCCAGCTAGAATTCCAATGGAGTCTTTAGCCAACTTATTCAAGAAGGAAAGAAGGAAAGTCCCCATACACATGCTTCCTGAAGTCAGGTCCTCCAAGGAGGCAGTGCTCACTGTTTTAGTCACACGACGCAGGAACACAGACCACAAACCCGCCTCTCATCCCTCCTCCCCTTGCCACCTTTCGCAGGTAAGGTGCTTCCAGCCTTGCCTCCCGTCCCTCAGGGCTGGGTCAAGCAAAGCCCCAGCAGTCAGAAAGGATGGGGCTTCCACTGCACTCGGTGTCTGATGGGACCCTCACAGACCCAGTCAAGACCACCAGTGTGTGAGTCTTCAACACCCCACCCAGAGACGTGCCAGACCAAGACCAAAGACTTTTTTTTTTTTTTTTTTTTGGCCAAAGCATCACCAGAACAATAACAAGTCACTCCCCAGAGCCAATCTCAAGATCTTATTGAGCTCAACAACCAGCTCAGGCATCTCTACTTTGTCCAGTCCCCACAGAGGGAGCACCTCTGTCTGCCGCAGCCCCGGGACGCTTCTTACCTGGGATGATGGAGACTGTGTCTTTCTCCCAAGATACAACGCTAACATATTCCTGCACTGAAGAGGGGATGAGGCACTTGAAGACGGCCACGTTGCCACGCATTGACCTTTGATCCTCCACCCGGACGGTGTAGGGTTCCCTGAAAACTGCAGAGAGATTGGCAGTGGGGAAGAGAAGAGTGTCACAAGGATGTGGTGAGGGTCCCCAGAAAGGAACAGGGAGTCAGCTCAACTCCCTCTGCTCCTTCGGCCTCACCTTCCCACTTCTTCCTTCCCCCCTCCTGCTTAGCCAGCCTAGAAGCCCCTGCCATGATCTTGTTCTTGTCTGGGCAACTCCTTCTCCATCAACCTCCTCCCCATCCTACTGGGCAGCCTTTTCTCCCTCAAAAACATCTGGCCTCCCTCTGCAAGACCATCCATCCAAATTCCTACCTTTCCCATTTCGGTATTAGCAAGTCATATTAGATTGTAAGAGCCTTGAGGGCAGCACTAAGCCCTGCAATGTTATATTCACCAAGGGGATGTGCAGGTAATAAGGAAATATGCTAGAATTCCCCTAAGAAAACCAAACCGGATTTCCTGCATTATTGCTGGACCCAGGGTGGCAATTATTTTGGACACAGTGACCATAATGCACCCAAACAAAACCTGTGACACATGCTCTAACAATTGAGTTTTGGGCTTCTTCAACGTGAAAGGCAGCCTGGGAAATGCAGTTCAGATCCTGAGCTTACAAGGACAAAGGGAGAGAATGTTTGGGACTATGATCGTCTCTGAGCACACAGAATCCTAGAGACATGGACACAGTCTCCAAGATTCTCTGAAACAGAGCATTCTTGCTGCTTTCTTCCTGCTTCTGACCCTGGCTGCAGCCTCTACAGCACCCCTCCCTGACCCCCAGACTTGCCCCTGCTTTCAAACCATCCCTTCCCCCACAGTGTCCACCTCCTGCCTCAGCTGGCTTCTGGGGCACTGCCACCTGCAGCCGCTGTATGTGTCTGGCCCTAAAGGCAAGCAGACCCAGCCCTAGGAATGGGACCAAGGCTTCTGCCTCTGCCTTGTCCTCCTCTGTTTGGCGTCTCCCAGGCCTCGCTTGATCCTTCCACCCCCTTATCTGCCAAGCAAAGCTGGAACATACAGAGCCCTGCTGCCTCCCGACCTTGTCCCTCAGCAGGTACCTGGGCAGCGTGCCCTCCTCCTCTCCCTGCCATGGTTGCCAGGGTGACACTTAGGGCCCTGGCAGCCCATCCCCACCCCCTGACTGTGCACCTGCAGCCCCCTCTGGCATCATCAAGAGTCTCTTAATTGACTGTGTTTCCAGTCAGCCTGGCTCTTCCCGGCCCTCCCTCGGCCTTTATTCTTTCTCCTTCTCCAAGCTGTGGCTGTGATGAGGAGATGTGGTTGAGGTGGAAGAAAGAGAAGAGAGGAGAGGCACTGGTGGCTCTGTGGATCTGTGGTCCAGCCCTTCCAAAGGTTTGGGCAGAGCCCTGTCTCCAGATATGGGAGAGCACAGAGGAGAACAAGGGGAATGGACCCTGGAGGGAGGCAAGGTGGTGGAGTGGAAAGAGCGGGCTAGGGTGCACGCCACCTGTGATGTCCCAGGGAGTCAGCAGAGGTTAATGGCTAACGGCATCTAACAAGCGGGCCCTGCCTCCTCCACTGGCCCACTGTGTGATCCTGGACAAGGGTTGGTTAACCTTCTGGAGCCCCAGTTTCTTCATTTATGAAAGGAAATCACCATAAGAGCAGCGTATGAAAGGCCCAGCCCAAAGAAAGCACTTTGGCAATGTCACTTTTCATGATAGCTGCACCTCTGCGATTAACTGGCTATGTGCCCTTGGACAAGTGACTTAACTCTCTTTGTTTTAATCTCTTCATTTGTGAAAACACATGTATAGACTTACTGTGAAAACTGCATCCTAACCCAATGAGGGGGAGGTGACAGGAAACATGGTCCCTTCCCCTTAGCCCAATCCTCCACGCTGTGGAGGCCAGAGCTGGGCTCCAAACCCAGGCCTCAGGGCTCCCAGCCCAGCACTTGGTGCTGCATTAGGGGTTGAGCCGTGCAAAGCACTTGCTCCTAAAAAGAGTCCATGGGGAGCCCAAGGAGAAGCCCTGAGCATATCTCTGTGTTCTAAGAGCTCATGGTCTAGCCCCAAACCAACCGATGGAATGAAGGACAGCTCTCACCCCACCTCACCCCTACACACTCCCGTTCCCAGCTACTTTAAACCTTGCTCTTATGAGAGGTGTACCTAAGGGAAAAGGACCCCAAGAAGTCAGAGAGGGTCTGTCACCACATGCTGGTTGGGAGGCCTTTCCCAGAACCACTCTCCCTGGTTGGCCCAACACAGTCTCTGGAAGAGATGGTGTGACCTAGGCCTGGCACCATTGCAGTGGGCTGGGTCTTTAAGTTGAAAAGCTCTTCTAAGTTGAAAACCATTCCCAAAACGTCAGTGCTTTATAATGATCCGAGACCCACCTTACCATTGATTGTGAGACACCAGTGTACCCTGGTGTCCTAGTGAAGAATGGCTGATCTTAGCTGTCCCCTTGGCCTCCCGACCTAATCCAGAGAAATAAGACTTTCTTTTTTCTTAAAACAGACCACCTGAGAAACCCTACCTCCTTGCCTCCACCTACTCTTCCAAAGACCAAAATCCTTCACTGCTAAAAGTCTTTCATCGTGAATTTTACCAAAATTGCCTTTTCTCATGAGATATGTCATCCTCAGACATCCCCTCAGTAGTAGAATGGACAAAGAAAGTGTGGTCTAGTTGCATGATAGAACACTAGGCAGCAGTGAGAACAACCAACCTCCCACCACACACAGCAGCAGGGGTAAATCCCATAAGCAGAATGGTGAGCAAAAGGTCTACACGATATACACCGTTGGACACCATTTGTATAAAGTTCATAAATAAGCAAAATATCTACATTGTTAGAAATCAGAATAGTGGTGGCTCTTAGGGGAATAGTGTCACAAAAGAAGCTTGAGGAACGCTTCTAAGGTGCTGATGTTGTATTTCTCAATCTCAGTGTTAGTTGAAGTTTGTAAAATTTCATCAAGCTACATACTTATAATGTGTGCACTTTCCTTTATATATTATTTTTCAATAAAAGGCTTCAAGGAAACCTCACTGCGGGTTTTCTATAAGTCAAGGGGGCTGAAGTGAGCACCTCATTTAAATGAGCACCATCTCATTTAACCATCACATGTAGTGATACAGAGGTAGGTACTTGCATCCACTTTGCAGATGGGAAAACTGAGGCTTAGGAAGGTGTCTTCTCACCACTGCACTCCAGTCTGGGCGACAGAGTGAGGCTCTGTCTCAAAAAACAAAAAGAAAGAGAGAGAGAGAAAGAAAGAAAGAAAAAAAGAAAGAAAGAAAGAGAAAAAGAAAGAAAGAAAAGAAAGAGAAAGAAAGAAAGAGAAAGGAGAAAGAAAGGTGTCTCTTATGCCTATGGACACACAGCAAGTGGTACAACAAAGATTCAAAAGAGAACAACAAAACTGTTCTTGAGTGAACGACTTCTTGCAAGCCCCTCCGAATATCCTCAGAATGACGGCGCAGCCTCCTCCTGTGCCACTGGGGCAGCCAGTGTCTTGTCCCTTACCTGCTTTGACGCGGATGTTGGGGCTCCGGATCTTGCCGGCAGCGTTCTCCGCGGTGCAGAAGTAGTCATTGTCGTGGATAAAGCTATTGAAGGCGGAGGGGGAGAAGGGGTAGAGCTGCAGCGTCCCGTTGGCGTGGACGTGCCGGATGTGCGGCACGTCGTAGATGTCGTCCCCCGTGGCCAGGTACCATCGAAGGGCCGCGCTGGGGGAGCCCGCGGCCGGGCAGGGCACCACCACCCCCACGGAGCTGGAAAAGGTCACCTGCTGCAAGGAGTCATTTACAAAGTAGAGGCTGGTGCCAACATCTTCAGGGCGGGCTGCAGGAGAGGCAAGGGGAGAGACTTGGTTAGCATGGGCTCTAACAATACCCATATAAGCCACGGAGGCTTGCGACAGGCTGCACTCATTCACCTGACCTTCAAGCATCAGTCATTCAGTAAGCACTTATTGAGCACTGACTATATACCAGGCACTGGCAACGGTGAATCAGAGATAGTTCCTGATCTATAGAAAATCACAGCCTTCGGGTGCGGCGGCTCATGCCTGTAATTCCAGCACTTTGGGAGGCCGAGGGGGGGGGGATCACCTGAGGTCAGGAGTTCATGACCAGCCTGGCCAACATGATGAAACCCCGTTTCTACTAAAAACACAAAAATTAGCCGTGCACACGCGCCTGTAGTTTCAGCTGCTCGAGAGGGTGAGGCAGGAGAATCGCTTGAACCTGGGAGTCGGAGGTTGCAGTGAGCAGAGATCATGCCACTGCACTCCAGCCTGGGCAACAGAGCAAGACTCTGTCTCGAAAAAAAAAAAAAAAAAGAAAGAAAAAAAGAAAAGAGAAAAAAAGAAAATCCCAGGATTTTTGGAATTTGTTCAGAATCACACAGCTAAGGTACAGAACTAAAATGTGAACCCATTGCTCCTAAAGAGGATTATAGTGCTCTTTCTATCATCCCACAGACGAAAGTTGTAAAAGGTCTCAAAACCATGCTCTGAGATGAATGGCTACAGGAGCTGGGATGCTCGCCTGGAATGGAAGATGGAAGAGTGCAGGAGACCTTGATAGCTGATTTGGGAAATGCGTTGCCACAGAGGACTGAATGAGGACCAGCAGAAGAGTGGGTGGATAAGATCTAGACTTAGGGCAAAAGACCCAGCTTCTAAACCCAGTCCTCACACCATGTGACTGCAATTCCCTTCCTCACTTCGATCGTCTGCTCCTTCACTTGGAAAATGGAGGGAGAGGATGGGCAAGACTGCAAAGACCGCTTCCATCTCTGACATGGTGCCATTCCAACCCTCAACCACATGGGAGAATGTTCTTATGATTACAGCTGGCAGTGGCAGGGCCACCTGACTCGGAGGACTGGCCATCTGTTCCTCTTATCCCAGCATCAGGCCTAGATATTTCCTGCTCTTATCCCAGCAATCCTGAATGTTGGAATCAAGGGGTGTCCCCCTTCCTCTTGAGGAGCCTGCCCCTTTAAGAAATCCATTGCCTAGCAAGTGGACACCACCCCAGAGGAAGAGATGGCAGGGTCCCAGGTCTGTAGCTGGAAGCCACTCCCTCTCCACCAGGAAGATCAAGGAGCAAACAAACCACTCTGCTGCTTGTTTAAAGAACGTTGCAGGGGACCCAACTTGACCTCAATTTCCACAACTTTATAGGATGGGGGAGGGCCCACATCCGGCCGTATTAATATTCTTGGCTTAACTCTGAACCGAGCCTCTGGGGAGAATATACCAAGCAGCTCGTTGAGGAAGGCCATTAAGCCTCATTGGTCAGAGCAATTCACATCGTCTCATAAAAAGCCGTGATGGAGCCATTAGCAGACGTGCTGGAAAACACATTTGTGGGCTTCTTGCTGCGGTGTCAGGAGCATCCTCTTAGCAGCAAATGCATTTGCTGTCCCCACCAGGCACTGCACTCATAGCAGCTAAAGGCACTTTCTTGGAGAGGGGAGCCACATGGCCTTGCCATCCTCCTCCTCATGCTGCCTACTCTTGTGACAGTCATAAAGTTGGTGGCCGAGCAAGTCTGCTCTGCACGGGACCCTCAGAAGCCCTGGAAGCATGCCCAACTTGCTGTGGCTGGAGTGTTCCCCAAGAACATGAAATCATGCCATTTCACCAGGCAGCAAACTGAGGCTCGGGAGGTTTCTCTTAGAATATACACTTAGCAGGTCCCACTTCCAAGACTCTTCTCACTTTCTGAAAGCCTTCCTTACTGACATCCATGCAGCAAATATTTGTTAAGCATCTTCAATGTGCCAGGCACTGTTGTTAGGGACTTTACTTATATGACTTCTTTTAATTCTCCCAACAACACTAAGAGACAGGTACTATTAGTATCCCAGTGTACAGATGAGGATACTAAGGCACTGAGAGATCAACGCAACTTACCCAAGACCACAAAACCAGTAAGTGAGGGCACTGGGACTCAGACTTTGGCAATCTGGCCCTACAGTCACTGTCTTAACCATTCTGTGATGTATGACCACAGTGTAACCACTGCAATAATAAAGAGGGACCTTCACCTTCCTCAGACACAACCTGGCCACCAACTTCCATTTTCAGCTGGCCAAGAACACACAGGTGCACACACACATACATGCACATACACGACACACACACTCCTTCCTCGGAGTGGTTTCTGTTGGATTCTGGGCATTTCAGACAATACTTTGCTTTTGGGAACAGGGACATTGCTCCGGGGTCCTGGGTGCCTCCTGAGAAACCTAGTTAATCAGGCACTCTCACCTTGGCAGCTTCATGGATTTGGGAGCCAAAATCCATCACAGTACAGAAAGACTCTACATTGTGCCTGTAAATGGACTTAGGAAGCCGAGAGAATCCCCGACAAGGAGGAATTCAGGAATTGATCCATGGGAGAAGGTAAGTAAATTCTCAAGGCTAAGTATGATGTAGCCCTCTGTAATGATATTAGTAATAGCAATAGCCACCACTCCAGCAATAGTAATAGCCACCACTGACTTCATTGTTAACTACAGGCCAGGCTCTGTGCCAGATCCATTCTAGATACCGTATTTATATCATACAGATATTATATTTAATCTTCATAACTCCCTCAGGGGTGTTATTATTATTATTTCCATTTTACTGATAAGGAAATTAGGACTCTGAGAAGTTCACTAACTTCCCCAAAGTGATACAATGTGCAAATGCCAGAGCTGGGGCTAGAACCCAGCTTTGCCTCGCCTCAGAGCTGGGGGATGTACCTCCTGCTCTACTGCAGAAACCCCATGGAAGACAAATAAAACCACAGAATATGGTTTTTCAGGCTGGGTACTTTTCCCAACCCTTCCTCCACCCCAACCGCATTCCAAACACACATTCCCACTCTCCTTCTCTCCTGGATGAAAATCCATTCCACTCTCCCTGCCTCCTGAGATGGCTACTTCCCCAGGCCCCCTCTGCTCCCTCCAGGAGCATCAGCCACAATGATGACAGCAGCCTTCCTGCACTCCTGGGCCTCGGATCTTGCTGGAGCGAAGGAGACAAGGTTCCCAGCAACTACAAATGGGTAGATTTAATTGATGAATTGACTGGGATTGTCCAGCCACCTGTCAGGGCTGATGAAAAGGCAGATTTATAGCAAAAGGCAAGGAGCCTCATATTTCTCCCACCCTGGGATGTGAGCTTCTGTCTTCTGAGTCTGGGGGAGCAGGGGAGGATTAGACACACCATTCATTTCTGCGTATGGCTCTGACAGTGCACTGCCATCATGAAACATCACCCTCAGGTGTAAAACAATAGCATTTTGCACTTACATTGGGTTCATATTTTACCATCACAAGGCACCTGTCAGCTCAGAATGCAGAAACCCTTAAATAAGCATTAATTTAGCCTTGCCCTGCCTGCCAAGGGAGTAAGCAAATACATAAAGAGGAAACTGAGGCACAGACCAGCAAATACCTCAAATCTCTGCTATGTGCCACGCTGAAGACTGGGCACATGGGCAGCAGGTAAGTGGCCACAGAAGCAATGGGTGTGTTCAGAACTCCAGGGACAGAAGGGGGAGTAGTAGGAGCCTGGCGTCCTAACTCTGGCCTCATAGAGTCTGGTGCGGCCTCTACAGCAGGGGTTTCCCCACCTTCTCAGACTCATTTGAATCTTCAGAGTGGTGTCAAAGCCCTAGCAAGCTCCCAGAGGAGCCCCAGACCCCTGCCTTGAAGTCTGACAGAACTACCTCCCCTCTGGGTGCTCACCCCTCACCTGCTGTGTGACCTCAGACAAGCCACTTAGCCCTCCTGAGCCTCCTTTACAAAAGGGCAGGATGTGATTGCACCATCTTAGCTGCCTCCCAGAGCTGCCGAGACGGTGGAATGGAATGGGGCAGTTCTTGATTCCCCGTGAGGATGTTATAATATGCGATTGTTATAATATGCGATTGTTATAATATGCAATAGGGATTGTTCACTCTCCCTGAGGGGTCGAGGGTGTCTAAGGTTACTGCAGGGATGGAAGGGCACAGCTCCACCCTGCAGCTCTGCAGAATTCCAAGCCCTCTCCAAACCCTACTTCCTCTCGGCTGACTCCTGCACCCTTCAGTGTCCTCCTTCCCCAGTCATTTCTGATCCAGGGACCAGAGAAGACATTCATTGCCTCAGGAGATATTTACCAAGCACCAGCCACGCGCTGCACCACAGTATCCCAGGTATGGTGGGAGGCATCAAAGACAAGGAGAATGGCTCCACCTTCCAGGAGCTTGTAAAGGAGAGGGGGAACAGGAAAGGGGGTTAAACAATAGCACCAGGCCATATGTGACCCGGGGGCTGAAAGTACTGATTTAGCCAGGAGCCATGGGGAGGGAAGGGGAAAGTTATTCAGCAGCCAGAGAAAAAGCGTTGGGAAGAGGTAGGAGATGAGCTGAGCTGGAAGACCTGGATAGGTGGGGTGACAAGGGGGGGCACTCCCAGAGAAGACAGCCCAACAACAGTGGGTGAGGCATGCATGTTGGGGGATGCTGTGGAAACCTTGCAGGCTGGAGCACTGGGTGGGTTTGGGGAGAAGAGCTGAAACCAGCTGGATTGAGGAGTTTGGGCCTCAGCGGTGGAAGACAGTTGGGGGTCGAAGAAGTGGGGGATATGTGGAGGTTTGCAAGCTTGGGAAAGCAAGGTTTGAGGGTCCAGCAGTCCCCGACAGTGGTGCCTGAGGTTATCCAAGTTCTTGTAGTCCTTATGTCTAACTTCTGTGGCATTTTGGCTGGACATCTATTTCCCTAAAGTCTTATTGGCCTAATGTTGTGGAGTCCCCAAAAGAAAGGAGACTCACATTTTGGAGCACCTTCTTGTGCCAGGCACCAGGTTTGACCATTTAATCCTCACACAAAGGTATGAGGTGGAGGGCCCATTAGTCTCATTTTAAGGGTGAGGAAAAGGAGGGTGAAGGAGTCGACATCTTCTCCGAGATCCTACAGCCAGGAAGAGATGGAGTCAAAATTCAACCAGCTCCAAACCCGAGCTTTTTCCATCATGTTGTTGAGTTCAAAGTTTGGGCTCTGAAGAAGTTTCCCCTCATGTCTTCTCTCCAAGCTGGTCCCAATTTGGAAAGCAAATCCCCTGACAGAGACTCCTCCTTTCCCCTCCAATCCCAGCCACTCCCCGCAGCTCTTTCTTCCTTCTGCAGACAGAACCAGGCATATTTACCGAAAGAAGAGGAGGGGGAACACTTCATAAATAAAGAGAGAGACACTCAGATCAACAGCAAAGCTTCTTCTGGTCAAAGGGGGAAATGGATTTTTAATAGAAAATGGAAGTTATGGGCTTGGTTGTCATGTGACAGACGCCCAGACTTAAACCCATTTAATCTTCTCTGCCGTTTAACATTGAGCACCACCCCGATGCTGTGTTTCATAAAACAGGCTCCAAATTGCTAGGAGATTAGAAGTGTGGAAATAGCACAGCAATATTTTTAAACCAGAAATCGCCCCCAGGCATTTGGGCTGCCTGCCCCCAGGGTCACCGCTGAAACCTAAGTATCCATTGCATCAACACACTCGCTCGCCCTCCACCGCTTGCTTGGGCATCAGGATTAGTTTTGCAAAGGGAACTCAAGCCCTGTGTATGTGACCCCCAGGGCTCCCACCCCACCTGCCTGTGTGGGATGGAAGTGTCTGTCTGCAGTGGGAGGAGCTGGCTGACTGAGGTTGCTCTGAGGTGTACGCTGAATTACCCCCATGTCATCATCTGTAATCATCGTAAAGGACAACCCGAGGGGACTGAAATATTAACACCTCGCCACCTCCACTGGGAGATGAGTCATTTTGTTCTCTTCCCTTACAATATTTACTCATCTCATTCACTGGACTTTTCATCCAGGAGTATCTGCCAGCGCTGGGGCCCCTGCCACACCCCCTCAGAGACAGGCAAGATCCTTCAAGAGGCAGCCTCACCCGGGCATGGCAACCATTTGTAGGAGAGGTCATGGGTCTTCAGGGGAGCAGGGGGCAGGGGACAGGAGGAATGGTCAGGGCCAACGGGCCAGTAGGTATTCTCTCCCCTGCAAGGTCATTAGCTCCCCCAGGGCAGTGACTGTCTAGTCACCACTCTGTCTCCTGGGCACATACTAGGCACACAGTACAGTAGTGAAAAGCCCACCCTCTGGTACCAGGCTCCCTGGGTTTGAATCCCTACTCTGTCACTTACAAGCAGTGTGTATAACCCCAGGCAAGATTGCCTCGCCTTTCTGTGCCTGTTTCCCCATCTATACAAAGGTGGTGACAATGTCTACCTCAAGGGTTGTTATGGTTGGACGAGTTAATATATACGAAGAGCTTGGGACAGTTTCTGGTTTATGTAAGTGCCTGGCACCACCTAAGTATTTGTGGCTGTTGTTACAAGCATTATCATTATAGCAGGCAAGCAGTAAGTATTTGTGGGAAAAGTGAATCCTTGTGCAACAAATATTCACTGCTCACCTCTGATGATAACAATAATAACCTACAACCATGGTTCTCAAACATCAATATGCATAAGAATCACCTGGAGAGCTTGTTAAAAATGCAGAGCCTTAGATAACAGATTCACCAAGTCTGTCATAGGGCCAGAAATTCTATTTCTGAGACTGGTGTCCTCTGTCTATACTGAGAGTAACAGTCCTTTGGAAAAGTAGATTTGCCATCCTGGACTTCTATACTTCCTTTCCCAACGACAGACAATTGTCATCCGCTTGGCTGACAAGACCCTACCACCACATTAATTAACTTAATTTGGAGATCAAGATAAGAAAACAACAGTGGTAGAATCAATAGCAACAGAGCATTGCAGTAGCCACACAGCTTTTGCTAATTCCCAGGCCTTACACAGAGTTCTTCATGCAGATGTGAGCTGGAGAGGTTTCTTGGATTGATTTGCAAGGTTGATTACTTCACTGTATTTCCACACAAAGGTTTTCATGGGAGATGTGTTATGTGCCCTCACTCTGATTGTTCTCATCCCAGAGTTGGAAAAATCGGTTCTAGAGAGGATCAGCCAGTAGGGTGATCCTCCCACCAGCTCACCCGCCAAGTCCATTCAAAACCCAGAGGAGGACCAGCCAGACGGTGTCTTGCTGCTTCACTAAAAACCCTTTATGTTGCATCTTGGAAACTGTCTGAGCCCAGACACTGGCAAGGAGAGGGTTGAGTTTCCCAGACAGCATCAGAGCATGTACCAGGCAGCCTGAGCTGGTATGGTCCTTGGACAAGAGGAAGCAGCGGGCCAAGTCCCATGCTCTCTGCCTGTGATGTCCACCCAATCTGGCACACCTGCTCCACCACTACCTTCCCCATCACGGTGCCATCTTTTGTTTTTTTTGGTTTGTTTTGTTGTTGTTGTTTTGTTTTTGTTGTTATTGTTGTTGTTGTTTTGAGACGGAGTCTCGTTCTGTCACCCAGGCTGGAGTACAGTGGCACCATCTTGGCTCACTGCAACCTCCACCTCCCAGGTTTGAGCGATTCTCCTGCCTCAGTCTCCTGAGTAGCTGGGATTACAGGCGTGCACCACCACGCCTGGCTAATTTTTGTATTTTTAGTAGAGATGGGGTTTCGCCATGGTGGCCAAGCTGGTCTCAAACTCCTGACCTCAAGTGATCCACCTGCCTCGGCCTCCCAAACTGCGGGGATTACAGGCGTGAGCCACCATGCCCAGCCCCATCATTTCTTTGTAGTATTTGTTTTGTGCCAGGCGTGGTGGGAAGCCTTTTTCTTGCATTATTGCACATTTAATTCTTACAACAGCCCTTGGATGTAGCTACTGCTCAAGACTCCATTTTACAGATAAGAAGACAGGCTCTTAAGTCAAATAATTTCTTGGTGTTGCACAGTTCGTAGTGGCAGAGCTGCATTTCACATCTTTATGCCAGGATGTGTGGCTCAGCAGGCACATGACAGGCTAGATTCAGACCATCCCCATGGTGTGAGCACACTGTAGGGGGATTTTCTGACAAAAGAGAGCAATTGGGGTATGATAATTCAGAATTACCTGGGAATCTCCCTGTCATTAGACATTCCATCCCTCCCCCAACTAAACGCCAGCAGCTCCCCACCCTAGTCATTGAGATGACCAAAAAATGCTCCCCATTTCCAATCCCCATGCAAAGCACAGCTCAAGTGTCCTCCCTGTGTCCATCAGAAACATGGGTGGTTTTGGTGTTTGTTTTTAAGATTCTTAGCACAAACATGGTTTCTGTGACCAGCAACCAGAAACCTGCGAGGTCCAGTGGAGATGCAGCTATCCTTCAACCTCCAAGGCCCTGTGCCATCAGCTCCAGGAGAAGTTATGAGCAACAGCTGACTGTCGGACAGACTCTTTAATCTTCCAGCCCTTTCTAGACAGGGCCTGTCAAAGGAAGGTCCCTTATGGCCAAAATTTCTTTCCAGGGAGTCGGCTCAGACAGCACAGTTGTCCCCATAGAATCCTAGATTTAGATTGTTAATGCTTGAGGGACTTAAGAGATTATTTTTTCCAATCTCCTCCATTCACAAGGCCTAGAGAGGTGGAGTCATCTACCCCAGGGACACAGCTCACCAGCATCCCAGCTGGGGCTACAGTGCTGTCTCCAGTGTTCTCTCAGTTCTGGCCACCCTGCTGTCAGAAAACTAGCCATTGTGGAACTCAGGAGCACCATGAAGCACCGAAACGATGTCATTCGAGGGTGTATCAGAGCAACTAGGGATGCTGCATGTCCAGAGGAGGGACCTCAGATGGACAGGACATCTGCCTATCACAGTCGCAGGGCTGTCAAGTGGAAGAGGGCTTTGCCTTGCTCTATGTGGTCCAAGCGGTGACATCAGGACCAGTGAGTAGAAGGTCCAAGACCACGACAGGGTTTGACTCATTCTAAGGATGAGCTCTGTAATAGTCAGAGCTGTGTGGCCAGGAATGGGCTGCCTTGCAAGGAAGGAGTCCCTGTTGTAGGAAGTGCTAGTGCAGAGAGAAAAAGACACTGGGTGGGAAAGCTGCAGAGGGAGTCAGCCTCTGATTAGGGGACAGATTCCACAGCCTTAAAGATGCCTTCCAACCCTGCAAGACTTTTACCCAAGGTGATCACCTGAATCTCCCTCTCCCACCCCCAATGCAGGGGTCCTATCCTCTCTCATACCCCACGACTGCGGGAGGGTCACCCTAGTAGCAGGGTGTCCACCAGTCTTGACTCGGCAGAGTTTTCAGAGATTCCAGTGAATACTGTGACCTTAAATGAGGTCACATAAGATGGGACTGTGCCTACTGCTCTTCCCACAAAAGACTGTGGATTCCCTGCAGGGAGAATGTCCCTTTGGGGGAGTTGGTCCGGAGGACTATGGACTACACTTGCATCTAAGAACCTTGGAGGGGAATGGGAGGAGGGAGCAGAGGTAGGCTTCTTCCCACTCCCACTGCCACTGGGGCCACAAGGGATCTGCCAAGTTTGCTCCAGGAAGACTATTGCCGGCCTGGCTGTGCCTCATCAGCTGTTCCCCATGATGCTGAAAAGCAAAGCTAGGAAAATTCTCCATATGTTGGGGCCCACGGAGGGGGAGACAGCCACAAACAGCTGTGAGACCTTCATCGTCCCTGTATGATGAAATGACAGTAATTATGCCTCACATTTCAGCAGAGCATTTATAAGGCTAAAACGGGTTTGCTGTGGTTTTTACATGTGTGTGTTCATATGTTGCCTCATTCCGTATACAAAGCACTGTCATATGATGTACATTTTTATGCCTCGTATTCTTATTTATGCACATATACAGTAACAACTGCTCTGTAGGATAGCCAGGATGGGGGTAATTTTGCCCATTTTACAGATTACGAAATAAAGGCACATGAACCATTAGGCAACTTGCCCAGGTAAGACAGGCTGAGCTTTGTTTTTTAGGTCCATGGATAATGTTCTTTCCAACACACAGACACACATACACACATGCACGTGCAAACACACATGCATCTCTTTAGAATCAGTTTAATGGATATGCAACTAACTAGCATTTGAATAATTGTTGTTAATGAAGATGGTGACCTTGGAAACTGTTAGTGCAAGCATCATGTAGAGACAGGGCACAGGGAGTGGGGCAGGGCAGCTGAACGAATGAGGGCAGTAGCAGCTGGAGTGGCATGGATGGTCCCCAAGGCTAATGCTGTTCACGCTAAAGCACCACAGGACAAACATCTGTTTAACAAGGCACACAGGCTGTGGAGCCCACAGCCTCCCCAACATGTAGGATCCCACAGGCCATGGCCTGCCATAGGCAGCACTTGACCTCTGGGTTACATGCTGCTTCCCTGTGACAGACTAGGTCATGGAAGGAAGAGCAGTCCCAAGGTCACAGGCTGCCAAGAGTGTTCTCTACATGCAAAACTGCCTGAAAAATAGAGGTTCATCTCAGCAGGGAGAGACACAGAAATACATCCAGCAACAGTTATGAGGGCTCCCTCACTTTGTGAGGAGTGCTTACACAGGCTTTATAGCATGAACTCCAGAATAGTTCTTACTCTGGCCAACCGTGGTAGAGATTTAACAACCAACCCCAGCCTTCCTTTGGCAGATATGAGACCAGCCTTTACCTCAACTCAAATCCAAGTCTGGAGCCAACCTCAGCCCTCTTCATTTCCACTGATGGCCAGGGGAAGGAAGTGTGCTGGGCACCCCAGGGGCACTCAGGTGACCACATGGCCTCAGCCATGTGGAGTCCTACATGCTATCCAGCTAGGTGACGGATGGAAGGAGTTGACGTCCCCTGTCCTGGCCACTACTCTGTCTTTCTTATTGTTATAAAGTCTAAGCCAACTGGCTTGGCCAAAAATGTGGCTGATTAATTCAACTGCTTAGGGAAGGATCTGATGATGCATTCTGGAGAAGGGGCAGGGAGAGGAAGGTAGAGGCAATGCAGAGGAAAAAGTAGAGGTCTAATGTTTATTGAGCACTAACTATGTTCTGGCTACTTGATATGCATTATCTTCTTTAATCTCATTTCATAGCTGGAGAAAGTGGGGCTCAGAGAGGCCCAAAGTCACATGGCCAGTAAGTGCAGAGCCAGGATGTGAATGAAAGATTTGCCTTGACTCCAAATTTCTACCACACCAGTGGGTTGCAACCTTTCTTATTTTTCATTCTACTCCAATATATGAAATTGGATAATGAATAAAAGCTCTGGTTGAAGCTCTGCCCTCTGGCCCTCCCCCTCTCTACCTCTATCCATCCCCTGAGGCTCCACCTCACCCCTTAGGCCTCCACACCACATCCCTTGGAAACCTCTGTGGGCTCTGGTGGGCCAGGCCCCTTCTGGATCAGTGGATGTGCAGAAAAATAATCTGGGAAGGCTTTGGAGCTGCACCTGCCATAGTAGTATCCTCTCAGGGCCCTGGAAATGCAGACAAAACCATTCCCGAGGCCACACTCCCACTGCAGCATCCCAGCTGGCTTGCTGGGAGGGGCCACTCAGCTCTCCTGAAGTGCTCACTCCTCAAGCATCACTCCAGGCTCTTGACACGCCCTTCCCTCAGTGACCGTAGTGCCTGTCCTCCCTCTGCCCCGCCATAACCAACCCACATACCTGAAGCTGCCCTAGGGGAGGTGGAATGAGAAGCTGGTGCTATATCTTTCATCTCTCTGAAGCCACGACCACCTCCCAGGCTAGGTGGTGACAAACCAGGAGGGTGAAAGAGCATTCTGCCTCACTTCACACCCCCATGCCATCAGCAACTACCTCACTACCTGCTGATGGCAGCCCTAGGCACCTAGCTCCCTGCATTCTAGGGGTGCACCCCAGGAAGCTAATGCGGGCCCTGGATTTCTATAGCTAGTTTGCCCCTCTCTTCACCCTCTTCTTCCTGCACCATGAGAGGAGCAACCCACATCCCAAGTTTGGTCTACCTTACGGTGTCTTGGCCCATTGCTACCCATCCTACCCCAATATCCCCAGTGCCACTGTCTGTCCTTGGATAGGGGTGGTGGGAGCTCTGGGGCTGCCTTGCCAGATGGTGAAGCCAGTGCTGAGCACTGGAGGCACATATGGAGGCAACAAAATCTAGGAGACAGAAGCATTACCAACACCAGTCCTTCTCCCAGCTCCTGCCCCACCCCCTTCCATGCAAGGAGGAAGCCAATGACTGGCTACTACTGAGGTTGAGGTCAAGATGCTACTCACAGAGGGCACAGCTTTTGGCCTGGCTAGGTGAGCATGCAAATCCATATGCAGATTATATGCAAATCTGGGGTGTGCCCTTGGGTTCCTGGCACCCTGCCATCGCTGCTGCCTGTAGCTCACCCTATTCATGCACCTGGGTACCCGCTAGAATTGACTGGGCTGGGAGCTGAGAAAGTGCTTCAGGAACTAGGGGATCTTCTCTTGACTACTTCAGAGGTCCCCCAGAAAACAACTCCTCCAAGATCACGGAGGAGGGAAGAAGCTCGCAGCCTGGAACTCGTATCCCTGCAGAAAAACTCTCTGAGCATCTGCCCTCCCCTCTCTTCATCTACAATTAAATCATCCTTCACCAGCCAGAGCAGGGTACCAAGCAAGTGGCAAGTGGCAAGGATGTGTCTTCTCTAAGACACAGAGAAGGTCAGGAAGGCTTGAGGTCTGCATCCCTCTGTCATAGGCTAACAGCCCATGGGGTGCTCTGGACAGACCTTGGCCCTGTGTCTGGGGGCTCCTAGCCAGCCTGTTTGGGGCCTGCTTCCCTACCAAGCTCTCCCTGGGCCAAAGCCCTGTCTGCTTGCTCACATCCTCTCTGATCCTCATCCTAAGAAAACTAAGCCTCTCTGTCCAGTCCCCCGGGATCTGTTCAACTTAAGCGCTGCCTTTGGGTCCACTGCTTACTTGCTTTTTGTTTCTAATTAGCTCCCCATTCTACTGCAGAAATATATTAAAGGCAGCTGGCTTTGATGCCCAGAAAAACGAAGCGTCGGAAAGGCTTGTCAGGCATCATGGCCCTGCCAATCTCCCTCATGTTATTCTAGCAACCGGGGTCTCTCTGCCACTCAGCCCCTCCCCAGTATTCACTGGCCCTTCGCCTGCCTCCCCTAAGTTGCGTTTGCCATTTCAAGATTTTAAAAACACATTTCTCCATTGCCCCCCCCCCCACCTTTTTTTAATTAGACACTGAACAGAATGTTGGAGATTTTCTTAATGGCCTGACGAAGGCTTTTAATTTGGTCTTCCCAAGAGAGAAGAACCATGAGTCCCCATCGGAGAAGTTGGGGTGGGAAATGAAAAAATCAATGCAATCCATTATTTTGGCTTTTAGAAAACAGGAATTTTAGTGCCGGGGAAGCTTGTTCTTTTACACAGTAAAAATGCAAATGCAGGCAACACAGATGCTGGCACGCTGGATGGAACAACGGAGAGCGCCTCGCCGGGGTTCATCGGGCTGCCTAAACCTGGATTTGTTTTGGCAATAATAAGGCAGTTATTGGAGACTCGATAACCGATGATTAAAACACCTTCCCAGTTTAGTTCTGGGGAATCAGTCTGAGCTCAGGCATCATAAAAAAAAAGGTATTTTGAGACAAATGGAAATGACAGAAGCTTAAAACACATTCAATAACTGCTTAATTCCATCCAAAGGATGCTCCATCTCATCCTGTTTTCTTCTCTCTCTCCCTGCCTCCTCCCGCTCCTCACAGATGGACGTACAAATTATTGCAAGAGGATATTGTTTTCTGTAACAGGCTCGAACATTCACATTTACATTTTCCTTGGTGCCGCGGGGGTGACTGGCAACGGGAGAGAAAATACTCCAAACCCCATCTTTCTTGCTGTCTCCGCATCACATCTTCCCCCAAGCCGCCTCTGCCACCCCCTACCACGCCACCCCAAGCAGAACAGGCCCCGGGGACCAGCCTGGCACCTAAGACCCAATTAAGGCACCAAGGAAAAGAAAGGCCTGTCTGGCGAGGCGCCCTGGCGCCCAACAGACAGACGCTGGAGCCTCTGAATCGCAGGGGCACCGGGCTCTGCAGACCCAAAGGCCACGGAGGAGCCGCCACAACTGGCATCTCCAGCCCGCCTACAGGTCCAAGGCCACTGGCAACTTCCATCTCGAGTTGGACAAGATTTTGCCCCTTGGCTGTCCTGTTGCCTTCTGGGCCTTTCTCCACCCCCAACCCCATCTGCTCCCGCCCTATCAGATAGCTCGGCTTCATTTATTAATGCCAGGCTCCTGGAAGGGGGAGGGGAGTGTCCTTCAGGTATTTGCTGAGGGGCCTCCTGCACTCTCCGGGAATGGGCTGTCCTGGAAGATGTCTCCAGAGAGTGTTGTGGAGGCATGGGGGAGTTGGGGACAAAGCCGGGCTAGAGTGTGGCAGCGGCTTCGGCCTGTGCTTTCTCGCCTGACAAATTGCGAAAGGGGATGGGGGTTGGAGAGAGAACTATCGAGAGAGAAAGCCGCTCCTCACCTTATGTATTTTTAATATTAATGTAATTAAAGCTGCGAGCCGAGCCAGCCTGCGGGGGGGGGGGGGGGCGGAGGGAGGCAGGAAGAACCTGGGGAGAGGGAGACTGGGGTTCGGGGGTGGGGCTTGAACAGGAGGCAGGCTTCTTGCTCTGCTAAGGTAGGATGAAGGAGTGCGATGCGGGCGGCAAGGGGTTAAACAGCAGAGACCAGCCTTGGTGTGTAACCCGGGGGACCCCACTGGGCCTGAGAAACTCAACTACTTTGTCCACGATTTTTGAGGCCACCCTTCCTTGTCCCGCAATCCGATCGCCTAGTAAATGCCAGCAGTATCTGGGCCTTGAGTCTGGCTTTGACCCGGCAGTATCTACAAATAAGGGTTATCCTCTTTCCCCCAACCCACGATGTATCGCAGTGGGCTCCGGCAGCCTGCAGACTCCGGACCCCTGGAGCACCGGCAGGGCAGGGTTGGACCCCTCCCCGGGTGGCAACCCTCCACTGGAGTGCCCTTCCTCATCGCCTTGGGGTTAAGAGTTGCCACCCGGCCAGGGCAACAGCCAGGGCAAAGGGAGAGAGAAGCCGCCCCGGGGCGAGAAGGAGAAAAGTTAGAGGGCTGAACAGGTGACGCTGAGCTTGTTGGAGCGTGTGTGCTCCACCGCGCAAGGGCGCGGAGTTCGGCCGCCTCATCTCCCGCCATCTGCGCGCCCGGGGGCACGTCCTCTGCGATAGCCTGGAACCCAGACTACCTGCGCCTGCCTGGTCCCGACTCAGTGCCCAGGTGGCTTCAGTCGGAAATGTCTGCCCTCTTCCAACCTCCCGATCCCGGCTGCCTCGCGGATCAGGTACGCAGCGCCCCAGCCGCAGGTCTGGACATGCCGGACACCTGGACCCACCCCTAGCAACCCCCTCTCTCCGGGAAGAGGGACACGCCCCCCAGCCTGAAGACTTGTCCCCAGGTCCAACTGGCCAGGCGCGGAAGCGGAGAATCTCGCACCTTGGGGCGCGCTGCCCGAGGTGGCCACGGTGGCGCACCAAGCCGGGGCTAGAGCCGGGGCAGAGGGGTGGGGTAGGGCCGGGGGAGGGTGACCTCTGGGTTTGGAGAACAAACTTGCTATCCGAGGGACCTCCAGCTCTCGGGACTCTCACTATCCCCACCCTGCCTCCAGCCAATGCGCGGATAAGCGCCATGCGGTGCGCCAACATTCGCGCCAGGGATGGGGTCCGCGGCGGGAGAGGGGCGCACGGACATAGCGGAGGAATCAGCCGCCGAGTCCGAGGCCTGAATAAGCGAGGACTCCTAGGTCAAGAGCCACGGCCTGAGGACCCCTCGACTCGGAGGGCACTCCGGGGTCCCAGTGCCACCAAGCCGCAGGAAGAGGGCAAGGGGCTGGGGGAGGGGTCCAGGGCAGAACTGCCGCCGTGCAGGGAGCAGGGAGATGAGGGGCTCCTTCGCCACCACCCCTACGGGCGCGCCCCAAAACGGCAGACGCGGGTGGCTGGCGGAGCGGTCGGGGGCTGACTCTCACTCGGCCCCTGTCAGGGTGCCTGCCCCGCCCCGCTGCGCCCCACCCGGGGCCTTGCACCCCCGTCGGTCCCCCCACGCACCTGGAGCCCGCCGGGCACCCCGCCTCGCCGCCAGCCGCGCCACCCTGGCCCCGCCGCCTCCGCCGCCCAGCCGCCCGCGCAGGTCTCACCTTTGTGTAAAGAGTCCAGGAGCAGGAGGAAAGTTACCAGCCACATGCCATAAAGAGGCCCTATTCTCCGGGGAGGTGGTCCTGTGGCCGGCCGTGCGGCAGCGCCTCTCCCCCGCTCAGCGCGCTCCCAGCCGCCCGCACTCCGCGCCCCGCTCTCTCTGCTCCTCAGCCCAGCGCTCGGCTGCGGCGGCGGCTCCTCCCTCCTCGGCTCCCCGGCTCCTGTCATCCGCGGGGCTGGGCTAGGCGGCCGCTCTCCCCGCCCCCCCGCGG
This sequence comes from Gorilla gorilla gorilla, assembly GCF_029281585.2. Lineage (NCBI taxonomy): Eukaryota > Metazoa > Chordata > Mammalia > Primates > Hominidae > Gorilla > Gorilla gorilla. The sequence continues at coordinate 125,738,370 of NC_073233.2, forward strand.
CACCCCGGGTGGTGAGCGCCGCGCGAGCCCGGAGCCCAGACGGACCCCAGCCCCACAAGCCCAGGAACAGGAGCGGCGGCCCAGGCCAGACCGCCCCGACCCGGCTCCGCTGTCTGAGAGGCGAGGGGTCCCTGTCACCCACCGGCTTGGAGCCTGTGGTCGCAGACAGGCGTGTGTCATCCATGTGCCAAGAGCCTGCCATGCTTCAGCCAAGGACGCCCGGTTTCTACTGGCCTAAGTCACCCGGGACACGAGCTTCCTGCCTCTTTCGGACTCAGCTTACCCGGCCCCCCCTCCCTCCCCGGGAGGAGCATGGACGCTCTGGGTAGAATCCCAGGCTTTTCAGTGCTGTCTGGTGCTACTCCCCACCCCAAAGTTCATAGCTGCCCTTCCAACCCCTTGTGACTTCCGCAAGCCTGCCCTCCGGAGAACCCCAGATGAGTCCAGCCACCCCCTGGCACTCTGTTCGAATTTTCTTCAGCACTTGGCACATTGTGACTATTTAAACGGTTATTCACAATGAGCAGTTTAATGTCTACTCTACTGTGTATCTTCCTCCTTTGTCCTCACCTACCCACCCCTATAGCTTTCCTGCCTGGCAGAAATTGGCTTATTCCTTACACTCATCTTTATGAAGTTGGCATAGAATAGGACTGGAGTGAGGGCGTCTTCTCAGTGACCAAATGAATGTTGAGCACCTGCTGTGTCAGGCACTGGCTTGGGCACTGGGGACTCAGGCGTGGCTGAGCCAGGTCTGCTGTAAAAGGTCAATATGGTTGGAAAGCCCTCCTTTCGTCTTAATTCCAAAATAAGAGGATACATAGAACCCAGAGAAGGGATCCAGGTATCCCTGAGAATGGCCTATGAGCCAGGACTGTAGCTCCCTTTGCAGGGTCATGGAAGCTGCTTTGAGTATGCCCTGACAATTGGGCTGTACCTGGGCAGACTCTAAGGTGTGGAGTGCGAAGTTTGGAGGGAGAGAAGGGGTCCACTGGCTAGCTGCATTTGCCAGAGGAAGAAAATTTACTTCCTCGAAATGTGCGGCCTAAGTTCACATGGGAGAATTGGGACTCCTCACTCCCAGGTTTTGCCAAAATATCCCTAGAAATTTTAACCAAATTTTGAAAAGTGTGTTTTTTATATGTTAAAATGTACATAACATAAAATTTACCATTTTAACCATTTGAAGTGTACTATTCTGTGGCATTAAATACATTCACGATGTGCAACCATCATCACTTACCATTTCCAAAACTCTTTCATCATCCCAAACAGAATCCTGCACCCATTAAATAATAACTCCCCCTTCCCCTCCCCTCCCCCAGCTCCTGGCAACCACTATTCTACTTTGTCTCTATGAAGTTGCTTATTCTAGGTACCTCATAAGTGAGATCATGAAGTATGTATCCTTTTGTGCTTGGCTTACTTCACTCAGCATAATGTTTTCAAGGTTCATCCTTTAAACGGGTGAGAAAATCGGGGCTTAGCTTGTTCAAGGCCACCAAGGTTGTATCAGAAGCAAGACTAGAACCCAGGCCTCCCGACTCCAGAGCAGAGCTTGCTCTATAAGCTGCAGCATCCCTCGGTGGCTCAGCTCCTCATGCAAAACCACCACCCTGAAACAATTTGCAGGAGGTGTTTTGTCATCTGGAAACACAGGCATAGAACAGAGACGGGGGGACAGACTGCAGGGGGTGTTTGAGATGACCCAGACCAATCTTCTGCTTTACAGATAAGGAAACTGAGGCCCAGAGTGGGGAAGCCATGAGCCTGCCCGAGGTCATGCAGGGAGTGACAGAGCCCTCACGTTTCCAGTCTTCTGTCTTAGCTCCCATCTCTCACCGCCCTCAGCCTGCTGGCTTATTCTTCTACCATGCCCCCTCCCTTCTAAAGGGAACGGTCATTGAGAGGAATCCAGTTATTTAAAACTAAGCCTATTGACCCAGAGCACCTGGTCAGGCCATGCCTAAAATAAACCGCTAAGGCAGACAGGATGAAAGGGGCTGCTGTCTGCTGGGAGGGAATCTGAGTGTGCCTGGGGTATCAGCACAGCTGCTCCGTGCCCCACACGCTGGAAGTAGCAGTGGACCCTCTTCTTTGCATCCACCCCAAGTACCTCCTACAACCTGAGTGTAGGAGGCTTTATGCTAGTTACACACAGGGGGCTTTAAAGAACCACAACATGTGTGTTACCCGAAGGGCGAGGTCATTCATTGTGCCGGTGACTGCAGTCTGGCTGTCCCGGGAGGAGACATATATGTGGAAATAAACGGGTGGTCAGTTGGGGAGAGCAGACCTGGGGACCCCCCTCTGGCAAAAGGAAGCTTTCTAATGTCATGGTTAAGAGCCTGGCTTTGGAAACAGCAGGAGATGAGTCCTCAGCCCAGCTCTGCCACTTGCCAGCTGTGTGCCTGGGAAATGTATGTGTGCCAAGCTGCAGTTTCCTTACCAGTGGAATGGGGACATCCCCAGCATCTGCCTTGGAAAGTCATAGCGAGGATTAAATAAGACAAGCCCCATGGCTGACACATAGTGAGCACAGGTAACTACCATGAATGGGAACAGCTTTGCTCACAAGGACCTTGACCTGTGGGAACTAGGAGGAGGGAACAGCTCCACTGGGGGAATGTTGGGATGATATTGTGCCTTCCATGCTGTGACAAAGCCAGAGCCAAGGAGCTGGGAATCCAGGAAAGGGGCTGCAGAAACACGGAAGGCGCACGTTGAGGCTGGAAGAGCCTGGAGAGATGGCTAACAAAAGAAGGACCTGAAAAACAGGCAGGTCAGGCCTCATGCTTTTTGTGTTTCCCATTGATTTTGTTCTTCCTTAGTACCTAGGGAAATGTCTTTGAAAATGACAGGTTGGCTCAGATGTATTTAGAAGTCTCCTCTTCGACAGGAGTTGTATTAGGGGTGGGCAAGCCAGCATGCCAGGAAATCCCAAGGGAAAAATGAAACGCCGGGGAAGAGAGTCAGGCGGCGTGTTCTACCCCATGCCCACCTTAAACCCTGACAGTCCCCTCCCCAGCTGACATTTTAGAGGGGCTATATTTTATTTTGATAGAAGGGACAGTTCCCAAAATTATATGGAAAACTTCACACCCACACACAAATATATTCATGCCAGAGTGAGAACAAACACAGTTGCCCAGGCAAACATTCATGTGTACAGGTAAACATAAACACCTAATGACAGGCACACCTGTGCTTAAATGTGATTTGAACCCAATCCAGAAATTCTGCATTGGCACCTATGCATATGCTCCATTTTTTTAAGCCTCAAATTCATGGGATTCCTTTCTAGTAGGGACACACTACCCATTTAAAAGCAGTGATCAGTTTTAATATTTTCTTGCATCAGAATGCTGGGTGATGATCTGTCTATATTTTGGTTTTGTGCTTTTGTTTTTGTTTTTTTTAAACAATGCCAGTTGAAGCAGCTATATGAAGTCACTGGGAGCTGAGCCCTCTCCAATTCAGGTTAATCATGGATATTTAGGGGGTATTATTTTGCCATGTTATATTAAGACTAGAGCCATCCTGAGAAACAGCAGATGTTTTTATTGTTTAACTCAAACAATAAGCTTATATATTTTGGATACTTTTCTTCAAAAACAAAGGCATATAATTATTTTAACAATGGCTTCATATGCCTTCTGGAATTCTTTGACAACTTGAGTATAAACAGGATTTTCATAAAAGGAATCAATACGGAACCAGGTCTGTGTGAAAAACTTAACTTTTGGTATTACATAGCTAATTCAAGATTGACCTTCTTAGTACTTACTTATCAGTTGGGGGAGGAAAAAACAAGGATCTCCCTGCTTCCCTCCCCAAAATTTATAATTGATTTTAATATTATAGAAAGAATCCTCATCTACAAATCAGAAATCCTAGGTTCTTGTGTCACCTCTGTCTCCATAGCCAGCTGTGTGATCTGTGACAAGTCACCTTGCCTTTCTGGACCTCAGTTTCTTCACCAGTGAGGTGAAAGAGCTGGGCTGGAATGATCACCAAGATCCCTTCCTAGGACCAAACACAAGGTAAATGCAAACAAATATGCACATTCCCCCCTCCTACCCCACATAGGTGTATAGTGTGTACCCACAAATGTGTGCAGGCAGAGAAACAGAAGCTTTTATGCACAGATATTCAGAAACTAATAGGAACAAAAAAATTACACAAAATAAACAGTTTTGGCTTCAAATATATACACATACATCTAAAATACCATCTTCTTGAGATGAATCATTACAATTCATAGACTGTGATGCCTATATATAAAAAATAGTATGTGCCATTAAACTACCCAGGTTCTCCTTAAACCAAAATTCTGTCTGCTGGGCTCAGAAGATGTCTAGGTATGCTTGCCACTTACTCTCTCATCATTTTGGATGATAATATTATGGCTCTAAGATCACTGGAGCAAAGGGTCTACAGCCCTGGGGCTCCAACTGTACAGATGCAGTCTCTGGGGTCCCATTGCCCTTGTTCAGGCTGCTGTCTCAGCAGTGACACCAGGATGGTTGGTCAGGGGCTGTGGAAGCCCCCAGCAAGGCAGGAGTCCCCTGAATAACTGTGGCCTCTCTCCTGCTGTTCTTTCTCAGCTCACAACTCTGAAATCAGTTGAGAAGCCAACCCAGAGAAGTTCCATGTAGTCCGGATTCGACAGAGCTGAAGCTCATTGTCACATTTCTCTCTGGGGAGCAGTGGGGTGGAAGGTATAGAAACTAAGAGATAGGAAAAAAAAGAAAGTGCAATGAGCAGAGCTAAACTTGCTGGCTTCCCAAGTCTTCCGGCAGTTCTTCTGGCCTGTGTGTCACTCACAAATGTGCTTATCAAATTTTATGAAAGTGTCTTCTACAGTGGAAAACCTTCACCTTTCTCAAGTACCCAGTGCCCCCCTTTTTCACCTGTTTAAGGCTTCCCATTCAGCAGGGCCTGGTCAGGCACCCCCAGTTTTCCCTGACCAGGCCTCCTCTGGTCTCCCACTGCCTCAGACATCTACTTGAGGCCCATGGGTCTCATCCCTTTGTCTAGAATTGTGGCTATTTATGCACGTGTCTGACTTGTCTCCTCTTCTAGACACTGGGCTCTGACCCTTTCGATTTGTACCTGCAGGCCCTAGCCTGGTGCCTCCTGGCTCTAGGGGTACACTCAGTAAGTGTTGATTTAATGACCAGATGGGCTCATTCTTATAAGGTAGCAGATATCTGATTACAGCCTCACATGCCATGCCTTCCAGAGAGATGTCCCTTAACTAGGATCAAAGCCTTAAGCTTGAAAGTTCTCGTATTGGAGTTTCTCGTCTCTAAGAGTGAGCATTTGGCAGGACATTAGATCCCGCAGGAGTGCTGACCCGTAAAACCAAAGAAGTCTCAGCAGTTCCTGCTCAGCCCGCATCACTGTGGTCTTCACAGTTGTCATCTTGACCTTGTAGGCAGCGCCTCTAGGTTCCAGAGGTTCTAGGTTTATGTTTTCGTCCATTTCTGATTCTCACCAAAAAGGATCTGGATACATATGCCAGAATTGTTTTGATCATTATATAGATGAAGACACAAAGTCAGAGGAGTCCCAGAGGCATATTTGGGATGCTTAATACCATGACACTTACACAGCTCAACCTTCAGGTTCCTTTAGGGCCCTAGTAATGTGTTCACATGGTCAGATATGAAAACATTGTAGAATAATAGAGTTTAACCACTGTCAATCACGGCTGCTACCCTTTTCCGCTCTGGCTTCTCAGTGGGTCTGGTGAACATTTTGGGGGATCTGACTCTGGCTTGGGATTGGTGGAATGTATTTATATGGTTCACAGGCCATGCACGTACTTCCAGGATAGGGAACGGCTTGCAGGAACACTCCTACCACCGACTGGGCCAGCTCACTGCGCTTTGTGACATGAAGTTGCAGAGCCAGAAGTTGTATCACAGTATAACTGTGGCCTCAGGTGCCTGCATCAGAGATGTGTGTGTAGCATAGGAAAGACAAGGTTTGAAATGCATGGAGCCAAAAGCCAGCTTATGTAAAGCTGTGAGCAGAAGTAATGTAAAAAAATTTTTTTAATTTAGAAAGCATTTTTGAGGTGTGTCAGTTAGTTAATGCAAATATTATGTTATCTGTCTGGATTTCATGATGGCGTTTGTCAGTTTTTTCAAGATTTGTAACTTGTTGCAATTTCTTTTTATCTTTCTAAATTAATAATCATATTTGTATCTAATTTTGTATTCATAATTGTGTATTGTTTTCGTTAGAGAGGCCTAAGCTTCCAGCCCTTAATGGTCTAAGCTTCCAGCCCTGCAAAACCTGAATCCGTCCCAGGAACTTTCCTTGGGTTACACTGTGGCTGGGGACCAGGTTCTCTGGATTCTGGTCAGGGCTCCCCCCTTGCCTCAGAGGTCTTAAGTCTGTATGTCAATCATGTATTTGTACAGTGCTGTTCACACAGAAGCCCCCCCTTGGAGAGATTTTCCTCCCCAGAGAAGAGAAAGTCAAGGCCCAGGCCCATGGTGGTGACCTTGACTTAGATGATGAAAGTTCTCTTCCTAGAAAGTCTGCCCATTTCACCACAGGCTGGACTTGCCAGTCCATGCGCTGGAGGATCTCAGGATGGGAGACAACTTGGTGCTGCCGTAACGCCTTCCACGGTCTCTCTGCAGGGCAGCATCCCTCCTGTCACTGTGACTGGCCACCAGCGTTGTGGACCGAGACCCTCCGCAAAGTCCAGGAGTTGCTACAAAACACTAGCAAGTCCTCCAGCCACTCTGAGCAGGAGAAATGTGTGGCCCAGAAATTCCACCTGCTGGAGGCCAAAGCCACGGCTCCTGGGGTGCCCCAGTGGTGAGTGGGCTGCAATTTGGGACAGTGAGGCTGAACAAAGACATTGCCTGGAGACCACGGGGAATGTTGGCCCCTCAGTTACAGAATCTGAGAGGGGGCAGTGCCTTAGAGCTCAGCTCACCTGGCCCCATCTCATACCCACTGGCTTTCTACACTGACCCAACAGGTGTCAACTCAGTCTCTCAAATGCTGCCAGGGAAAAGGGGCTTGCTCCCCACACAGAAGTTTATCTAATTTCATTGTCCACAGTCATGTACACATGCTTTTCTTTATCAAGCCCAAATCTGCCTTAGCCTTCTGGAGTTCAAAAGATGTGCCCAATCTGGACCAAATGACAGCTATTCAAATATTCAAGAACTGCTACCGCAGGCCCCCACACCTTCCTTTTGCCAGGCTACGTATCTTTTTTCTTTTCTGACATAATTTCTAGACCTTTCCCTATTCTGGTTTCCCTCTTTGCTTATATTCAACTTTAGCAATATCTCGTCCGGGCATGGTGGCTCATGCCTGTAATCCCAGCACTTCGAGAGGCTGAGGTGAGAGGGTCACTTGAGCCCAGGAATTCAAGACCAGCCTGGACAACACATGGAGACCCATCTGTACAAAAACATTTAAAAGTAGCCAGGCACGGTGGTGCATGCCTGTAGTCCCAGCTACTCGGGAGGTTGAGGTGGGAGGATCTTCTGAGCCTGGGAGGCTGAGGATGTTAGTGAGCTGTGATTGTACCACTGTACTCCAGACTGGGTGACAGATTCTGTCTCATAAAAGAAAAAAAATCTCTCTTAAAACAGAATAGACTCATGAATCCGGATGAGGTCTGAGCAGCTCCAGTCCAGCGCCATCACCCCCTCAGTAGGTAGCTGATCTTCTCTTACTGTTGTCCAATGTTTTGTTGGATTTCCTGGGCTGACATGCCAATCACTCTGGACCACTATCCCACGAACTTCTACTGAACTGGCCTCCTTGGCCTGTAATCCTGATGTGGAGTATTTGAGAGAAAACATGATCCCATTCATCATTTGGTGAAAGTTGGGAAATGGGGTGTTGCCTGGGTCAAATGGCATTTACTTACACAATGGGTGACTCAAAAATGTCATCTAAGGTCCTAGCCCAGCCCCAGTGAGGGTGGCAGAGCTCAGCTAAGAATGCAGCAATAAGGTTCCCATTTCAGGCCACAGTGACATTGAAACCTAGCATCTTTACCAAACTTGACCTTATTTTTAATAAATCCAGCAGAAAACAGAAAAAGATCTAACATAGCATTTCACAAGTGTTTCATGAGAAGGTAATAGGTAAGGTGCAAAAACTGATCTATGGTCAAATAGGTTTGGAAAACAGTGGAATAATCAAAGGTAAATAGGTTTTTGTGGGAGTTGTTTTTGTTTTTGTTTTTTACTGCAGGCTTTAACACGCTGGTGGGCATTGTCAATCTCCAAGTGGTACAGTATGAGGTTTTGGGGGATCCATTTCCCACTTCTCCTGGTTAAAAACTCTGTTCTTTCACTGTTTCTGGTCCACACCTGGCCTAAAGGAAGTACATTTTGTTGGTTTACTCATTCTTTTGGCAAGTCTGTGCCCAGCCCCTGTGCAAGGAGTTCCCCGATCCCTGGAAAGTCTAGCACAGAGTCCCTGCCCTCAGGAAGCTTGCATTCCAGTGGAGTAGAAGATGTTTAAAGAGCAACACAGGGAAGCCTACATGCTCAGAGTCAGCAGGTCAGAGTGTGAAGGGACCTGGGGAGCATCTCCTACAAGTGCCTAGGAAACAGTGGCTGGCAGGTGAAGGGCGTCCCAGGTCACATGGCAGAGTCAGGGCTTAGGTCCAGGGCTCCTGACCGCCTGGCCTGCGCTCAGCTAAGTGGTGTTTACCTCCCTTCCAGGCCCTGTTGCCTTCAGTCTCTTGCCCACCTTGTTCACCACTCCATCCTCAGTACCCAAGGCAGGTCTTTGATGACTGTTTGTCGAATGAAGCTATGATGATGTGGCTGGGTTGGATGATCTTTACAGTCTCACCTAGGGCAAGGGGTTCGATGAGTCTGTGAAGAGAGCTGCTTAAGCTCAGAGAAAGGAGTGGTCAGTAAAAACCAAGGTAGGATGTGAGTTGGGCTTGAGCAATGGGAAGAATATGCAGAGAGGCAGGGAAAAGGCCTCCCTGCAGGGGCTCAGGAAAGCCTGACTCTATGGTGTGTCTACCCATCTGAGACACCCACATATCCGGCACATGGCAGTTCAGAGCTGTGTCCTCAAAGACTCATCGGTCCAAACTCTGAGCTGAACTGGCTGGCTAATTGTTTGTCTGCATCAGCCAAAGTAGCTTCTTCTTTTGGCAAATCATAATCAGAGCCCTGGACTCCTACTAATAACAATGATTATAATTGAGCACTTGCTGTGGGCCCAGCACTATGCTAATTACTCCAGATGCATAATCTCAAAACAACCCTATAAGACTGGTATGATTATTATCATCCCCATTTTACAGACAGTGAAACTGAGACATAGAGAAATTAACTAAGTTGTCCAATTCACGCAGCGTCAGATGCTCAAGGCAGTCTAATTTCAAACTCATCATTCTATGTATTGACTTTGGTGGTGGTGGTAGTGTTACTGCTGTTACATTTTTTAAAGTTTGAACATGGAAAATTTCAAGAATATACAAAAGTGGGGAGAATAGTATAACGAATTATTATGCACTCATTTCCCAGATGCTACAAGAGTTGACTCATGGCCAGTTTTTTGTTTCATCTATGCTCCCCTCCCATCACCATGAATTTTTCTGAAGCAAATTTCTTGTGTTACATAATTTCATCCATTGATCATTTTGTGTGCATCTCTCAAGGATGAGGCCAAATCCTCTTTCTCAATCACAATACTTTTTGCCTCCTGACTGAGAAGTTCCTTGGCCGGGGCACCCGCTTCCCCCAAGCCACACGCCAGATTTCAGGCTAGCCACTTCCCCGCACAGTGGGCACAGAGGCAACAGGCTCAGTGGGTAGCCTGTCCCCAGCTCCTCACCACACAGCCTGACCAAATGGCATCTCTCTGCCTCCTCAGAGTGAATTTTTATCACTGAAGCCCCTGCCATTGGTCTAGTTGCTCTGCAGATGGGGAACTGGATGTGGTGGTCTGCCTGGTGGGGTTGTTGACACAAGGATGAGTCTTTCTTGACCAGGCCTGTCCTAGGCTCCAACCCTGGCCTTGCCCCAAATCCCAGTACCTACTTCAGAATGATTTGGGGGGTGGGAGATCTCCTCTGCCCGGGAGGAAATGACTCCCCACTCCGCCCAGCCTAAGAGCAAGAAGAAGGGATGAGATGGAGCCAAGAACCTGGAGTCAGAGATTCACTGCACTTCTCATGAGCTGGGAGGACCAAGTCTCACCTTTTTGATCTGTGGAAGTGGGAACAGAACACCAACCCTGCAGCGTGGCTGTGAATGTCTAAGGAGATGGGCAAGTTTTCTCCGCAGAGTTGTTTAGCTAGAGGAGGTCACAGTACCTGCCATGGCCAGCAGGTGTCGCCCAAAGACTGAGTATGAGAAACCTTTGGGCGGGATGGGGGCTCCTCCATGGAGATTATCTTTCAATATTAGATACAGCTGCACTTGGAAGAAGTGGAAGAAAATTCAGCCTGAAGGGTTTCTCCTTTGAAAACTCAGTCTGGTTCTGGCTTTCACTGGAGTTAAAAATTGGAGCTTTGCAGTTTTCACCCAGGCTAGAGTGCAAAGGCGTGGTCTCGGCTCACTGCAACCTCCACCTCCCGAGTTCAAATGATTCTCCCACCTCAGCCTCCCGAGTAGCTGGGACTACAGGTGCATGCTACCACACCCAGCTAATTTTTGCATTTTTAGTAGAGATGGGGTTTCACTCTGTAGACCAGGCTGATCCTGAACTCCTGACCTCGTGATCCGCCCGCCTCGGCTTCCCAAAGTGGTGCGATTACAGGCGTGAGCTACCGCACCCGGCCTGCAGTTTTCAAGGTATGCTCACATGAAAATACCACAGCAAGACAGACATCAATATCCGCATGTTACAGATGAGGAAATTGAGGCTTCAGAAAGCAAGTGACTTGCTAAAAATTATGCAGGCACTAAATGACAGAGCCATTAAGTGACAAAATATAGAATTAGAAGGCCTTCGGACTCTATATTCTGGGCAATCTGCCGACACATTCCTATGGGTCAAACCTTTAGGAGGAGTCCTGAGACCATGGCTGGGCTGTTCCTGCCCCTCTGGAAAAGATAATCGGCGCATGCCCGAAGCCCCTGGCATGGGACATGCTATCCCCTGAGAGCATTTGCCATCTCTGGGTCTCAGTGGCTCCGAAACCACACAGCTACACATGCACACAGACACAGGTGAGGTGAAGGAGAGAGAGATCCCAGACTACAGAATCCGGGATCCGTATTTTCTATTTCCCAGTATTTGGATGTAAGAAGCTTAGCATAGGTCTTGGGGCTGGCATTTGGGAAATCCTGAACTAGAAGATAAACTAGAAGGTTTATGTTCTGTAGTTTCATAAACACTATCCACTTAAGCTTGTCAAAAACACTAATACAGTGTCTGGCACATACTTGATAGTCAACAAAAATTTGCTGAATAATAAATGGCTGAAAAACACGCAATCACCCAGCCCAGCAGAAGCCTTGGTGAACACTGCTTCATCTCTCACCCACTTTACATGTTCGCAGCACTTTGTGGCGTACATATCTCATTTACACACATGATCTCGTTCAATCTCTTTAATGAGTTGGATATCACAAACCCCATCTCACAGATGAGAAAACTGAGGCTCCGAGACACTAAAGGACTTCCCCAGGGCTGCCCAGCTGGTCAGTGACCGAGCCAAGCTCACGCCCACGCCTGTCTACCCTGCTCTAGCAGCTCCGTCACTGCCCCGCCCCTGCTTCATATCATTTCCACTGCGAAGCTTGAGAGGAGGAAAAATCCATCCAGAGACAATGAATCTTCCAGATCTGTTGGGAATGCCTCGGATTTAGGAGAGGCGACCTCAGGAGTTTGCCCTGAGACCCCAGGCTCAGGAGAAGTCTTGCCTCATTTGGCGAAGGGGCTCAGCGCAGACCTCCAGGGTGGGGCGGGTCCTGGGAGGCCAGCTGCCGCGTCTGCACTCTTGGAAAGTGCAGTGTGGGAAGGGTGGGAGCTGTGGGAAGGGAGGGGAGCCCTCCTCCCCGCTGTGCCTGACTCCTTGGGCGTGGCTCTGATGGCTGGAGAGGACAACCCGCCTCCCTGGCCCACTACTGGATGTGTCTCTGCGGTCCTCCGCAGAAGGAAGCTCCAGGCCTCCGCACTGGGAACTTGGTGTCTGCCTCCCCCTAGTGCCACAGGACAGGATGGTGGCGCCGCAGGCTGCTGTGCAGTGCAACATAGACGGCGGCCACTCAAATTCTCCACTACACAGGTCCTGCCCTTCACCCCAGTCATGTCTCGCAGTGAAGCCGGAGGCTGGGCTCACTCCCTGCCCCAGCCTGTGTCCTTGCCAGCCTCTAAGAACTACTGGAGGGGACCAATGGTGTCCTCCAAAACAGACCTCTGATTCTCAGCTGAGGAGGCTGAATCGCTGCGCAGCGCTCCAGATGCTAGGTCCACCCACACACCCTCCTGGGTTGCTCTGCTCCTCCTCAGTTCCAGCTCAACTAGCAACGCACAACACACACAAACTCACACACATTCACATACACACTCACACTCACACATTCACATACTCTTACACACACACACACATTCACACATTCACACACACGCATATTCACATACACACATTCACACACTCACATTCACACTCATACACACATTCACATACACATACACACATTCCCACACTCACACATATTCAAATACATTCACACACATTCACACTCACACGCATTCACATACATTCACACACTCACACATTCGCACACACATACACACATTCACATACATACATATTCACATTTCAATCTCGGCGCCACACTTCAATCTCTCCCTTCTCTTAATTTCAATCCTTTCATTTTCTGATAGAGACAAAGGAGACACGTGGACCCAAAACTCCGTGGACCCAAAACTCCGTGGACCCAAAACTCCGTGGACCCAAAACTCCGGCGCCCTCTGGGGGAGGGGCAAGTACCCCTCAACCCCTTCTCCTTCACCCTCAGCGGCAAGTCCCGCTTTTCTGGGGGAGGGGCAAGTACCCCTCAACCCCTTCTCCTTCACCCTTAGTGGCAAGTCCCACTTTTCTAGGGGGCAAGAACCCCCAATCCCTTATTTCCGCACCCCGACCTCTTATCTCTGTGTCCCAATCCCTTATTTCCATGCCCCAACCCTTTCTCTGCTTTTCTGGAGGGCAAGAAACCCCCACCCCTTCTCCGTGTCTCTACTCTTTTCTCTGGGCTTGCTTCCTTCACTATGGGCAAGCTTCCACCTTCCATTCCTCCTTCTTCTCCCTTAGCCTGTATTCTTAAGAACTTAAAACCTCTTCAACTCTCACCTGACCTAAAATCAAAGTGTCTTATTTTCTTCTGCAATGCCGCTTGACCCCAATACAAACTCGACAGTGGTTCCAAATAGCCGGAAAACAGCACTTTCAATTTTTCCATCCTACAAGATCTAAATAATTCTTGTCGCAAAATGGGCAAATGATCTGAGGTGCCTCACGTCCAGGCATTCTTTTACACATCAGTCCCTTCCTAGTCTCTGTGCCCAGTGCAACTCGTCCCAAATCTTCCTTCTTTCCCTCCCGCCTGTCCCCTCAGTCCCAACCCCAAGCGTCGCTGAGTCTTTCTAATCTTCCTTTTCTACAGACCCATCTGACCTCTCCCCTCCTCGCCAAACCAAGCTAGGTCCTAATTCTTCCTCAGCCTCCGCTCCTCCACCCTGTAATCTTTTTATCGCCTCTCCTCCTCACACCAGGTCTGGCTTACAGTTTCGTTCTGTGACTAGCCCTCCCCCACCTGCCCAGCAATTTACTCTTAAAAAGGTGGCTGGAGCCAAAGGCATAGTCAAGGTTAATGCTCCTTTTTCTTTATCCCAAATCAGATAGCGTTTAGGCTCTTTTTCATCAAATATAAAAACCCAGCCGAGTTCATGGCTCGTTCGGCAGCAACCCTGAGACGCTTTACAGCCCTAGACCCTAAAAGGTCAAAAGGCCATCTTATTCTCAATATACATTTTATTACCCAATCTGCTCCCGACATTAAATAAAACTCCAAAAATTAGAATCTGGCCCTCAAACCCCACAATAGGACTTAATTAACCTCACCTTCAAGGTGTACAATAAGAAAAAAAAAGTTGCAATTCCTTGCCTCCACTGTGAGACAAACCCCAGCTACATCTCCAGCACACAAGAACTTCCAAACGCCTGAACTGCAGTGGCCAGGCATTCCTCCAGAACCTCCTCCCCCAGGAGCTTACTACAAGTGCCAGAAATCTGGCCACCAGGCCAAGGAATGCCTGCAGCCCAGGATTCCTCCTAAGCCGTGTCCCATCTGTGCGGGACCCCACTGGAAATCGGACTGTTCAACTCACCTGGCAGCCACTCCCAGAGCCCCTGGAATTCTGGCCCAAGGCTCTCTGACTCCTTCTCGGCTTAGCAGCTGAAGACTGAGGCTGCCTGATTGCCTTGGAAGCCCCGTAGACCATCACGGATGCCGAGCTTTAAGTAACTCTCACAGTGGAGTGTAAGTCCGTCCCCTTCTTAATCAATATGGAAGCTACCCACTCCACATTACCTTCTTTTCAAGGGCCTGTTTCCCTTGCCTCCATAACTGTTGTGGGTATTGACAGCCAGGCTTCTAAACCTCTTAAAACTCCCCAACTCTGGTGCCAACTTGGACAACACTCTTTTATGCACTCTTTTTTAGTTATCTCCACCTGCCCGGTTCCCTTATTAGGCCGAGATATTTTAACCAAATCATCTGCTTCCCTGACTATTCCTGGATTACAGCTGCATCTCATTGCTGCCCTTCTTCCCAATCCAAAGCCTCCTTTGCGTCCTCCTCTTGTATTCCCCCACCTTAACCCACAAGAGACCTCTACTCCCTCCTTGGCGACCAATCATGCACCCCTTACCATCTCATTAAAACCTAATCACCCTTACCCCACTCAATGCCAATATCCCATCCCACAGCAAGCTTTGAAAGGATTAAAGCCTGCTATCACTCGCCTGCTACAGCATGGCCTTTTAAAGCCTATAAACTCTCCTTACAATTCCCCCATTTTACCTGTCCTAAAACCAGACAAGCCTTACAAGTTAGTTCAGGATCTATGCCTTATCAACCAAATTGTTTTGCCTATCCACCCCATGGTGCTGAACCCATATACTCTCCTATCCTCAATACCTCCCTCCACAATCCATTATTCTGTCTGGATCTCAAACGTGCTTTCTTTACTATTCCTTTGCACCCGTCATCCCAGCCTCTCTTCGCTTTCACTTGGACTGATCCTGACACCCATCAGGCTCAGCAAATTACCTGGGCTGTACTGCCACAAGGCTTCACAGACAACCCCCATTACTTCAGTCAAGCCCAAATTTCATCCTCATCTGTTACCTATCTCGGCATAATTCTCGTAAAAACACACGTGCTCTCCCTGCTGATCGTGTCCGATTAATCTCCCAAACTTCAATCCTTTACAAAACAACAACTCCTTTCCTTCCTAGGCATGGTTAGTGCAGTCAAAATTCTTACACAAGAGCCAGGACCGCACACTGTAGCCTTTCTGTCCAAACAACTTGACCTTACTGTTTTAGCCTAGCCCTCATGTCTGCGGGCAGCGGCTGCCGCTGCTTTTATACTTTTAGAGGCCTTTCCTACAAGGTCTGAGAAGGCCACCGCAGTCATTTCTTCCCTTCTGTCAGACATAATTCCTCAGTTTAGCCTTCCCACCTCTATACAGTCTGATAACAGACCAGCCTTTATTAGTCAAATCAGCCAAGCATTTTTTCAGGCTCTTAGTATTCAGTGACAGACTAATGGTCTATTAAAAACACACCTCACCAGGCTCAGCCACCAACTTAAAAAGGACTGGACAATACTTTTACCACTTTCCCTTCTCAGAAGTCAGACATGTCCTCAGAATGCTACAAGGTACAGCCCATTTAACCTCCTGTATAGATGCTCCTTTTTATTAGGCCCCAGTCTCATTCCAGACACCAGACCAACTTCGACTGTGCCCCAAAAAACTTGTCATCCCTACTATCTTCTGTCTAGTCATACTCCTATTCACTGTTCTCAACTACTTATACATGCCCTGCTCTTGTTTACACTGCCGGTTTACACTGTTTCTCCAAGCCATCACAGCTGATATCTCCTGGTGCTATCCCCAAACTGCCACTCTTACCTCTTGAAGTAAATAAATAATCTTTGCTGGCTGGACTATGCTGAACCTCCTTAGGCACTCTCTAATCAGATGTCCTGGGTCCTCCCAATTCTTAGACCTTTTATACCCGTTTTTCTCCTTCTCTTATTCCATTTAGTTTTTCAATTCATACAAAACCTATCCAGGCCATCACCAATCATTCTATATGGCAAATGTTTCTTCTAACAACCCCACAATATCACCCCTTACCACAAGATCTCCCTTCAGCTTAATCTCTCCCACTCTAGGTTCCCACACCGCCCCTAATCCCGCTTGAAGCAGCCCTGAGAAACATCGTCCATTCTCTCTCCATACCACCCCCCAAAAATTTTCGCCGCCCCAACACTTCAACACTATTTTGTTTTATTTTTCTTATTAATATAAGAAGGCAGGAATGTCAGGCCTCTGAGCCCAAGCCAAGTCATCGCATCCCCTGTGACTTGCACCTATATGCCAAGATGGCCTGAAGTAACTGAAGAATCACAAAAGAAGTGAAAAGGCCCTGCCCCGCCTTAACTGATGACATTCCACCATTGTGATTTGTTTCTGCCCCACCTTAACTGAGTGATTAACCCTGTGAATTTCCTTCTCCTGGCTCAGAAGCTCCCCCACTGAGCACCTTGTGACCCCCCCCCGCCCCTGCCCACCAGAGAACAACCCCCTTTGACTGTAATTTTCCATTACCTTCCCAAATCCTATAAAACGGCCCCACCCCTATCTCCCTTCGCTGACTCTCTTTTTGGACTCAGCCCGCCTGCTCCCAGGTGAAATAAACAGCCATGTTGCTCACACAAAGCCTGTTTGGTGGTTCTCTTCACACGGACGTGCATGAAACTTAGTTCATAATTGGCTAAGCCAGGGCTCAAATCCAGGTCTGCTGATTCCAAAGCCTGTGACCTTAACTGTGAGGCCAAGGAAGAAGGGATCACGCACACCTCTGACCACCCCAGCTGCCTACCCTGACCCCACACCTTTCTTGCTGCTGGGGGCATGGAGCAGGGGCAGGGGTGGTCCACCTGGTTGGTAATCAATCACTCATTCATTCCTCTGCTCAACCAGTCATGTGTGCACTCAGTAAACATGTACTGAGGGTGCACTAAGTGCCCAAAGGGGGGTGAGGCACTGGGATCGGGGGGTGAACTTTCAGATGCAATCCCTCCCTCACGTAGCTTATAAGCAGTGGGGCCTCAGATGTGAAGGCAAAGCTCAGAATTCAGGGGATTCAGGGTCCCCTGGCAGGTGCCCAGGGTGCTAGAGAGAGCAGGTCAGGAACACTCTTGAACAGCGGAGGCCTAGCCTGGCCCGTCCCCTTCCTGCCCCCTGGGACGGGTGTCTGCGGCCTCCAGGCTACTCCTGGATGATTTTATTAGCTGTGTTGGGAGCATATGGTCCTCGGACACGAGACCTGAAGTAGTATTTACTGGAGAGCCGAGGACACCGGGTTCCCCTGTGGGCTGGGTTTGGCACGCACTCGGTTACTGATTGATAGGCCATTCAGGAAACAAAGACCACAAGAGAATTCAGCGTGCTCCTGGCTCTGGGCCAAGCCAGCCTCATCTCCTTTGCTTTGTCAAGTGTGTGTTTTTGTCTGCCTTCATCACTTGCTGGGCGCCTCTGCCATTCACTGCCGGGAGGAAGCCAAGTGTGTATTTGCAGGGGCCGTGGGGCTGTACCCAGCTTTTCTCTAAGAACAGCTATCCAAGGGGTGGGAGGGAACAAGGGGGTCAGCCACAGCTCTCCCCTTACCCCTTCCCCTGAAAAGTCACAGCTCCTTGACGTGTGAGCTGAAGCTTGGGACTTTTGTCTTGTGTCTGTTTTTTCCAAAGCCAAGTCCAGAGACAGACCAGGGCCTTCCCAAGGTCACACAGCAGGCCAAGGGCAGAGCTGGCAGTGAAGCCAATTTTCCATCTTCCACGGTGTGGTCTGCGCTGAGCTGCAGGCAGGGCTTCCGGGTCCACAAATTGCTTCCCCAGCTCAGAACGTTCCCCTCTTCTCCCCTCCCTGCTGCCCTGCTCACCAGGGGGAATTCCTCTCAGTGACACCAAAGAAGCCCTTTGGGGAAGTGACAGTGAGCATTTCTTGAAAAGGGAACCAAGTTTAGACATCTAGAGACAGTAGCAGCCACGGTGACTGGCGGCCTCCTGGGGCTGAGGAACTTCGGGGTGTCACTCAGGGTGACAGCAGGTAGCCCAGCAAGCCCATAGGAGCAGGACAGGCCAGGCTGGGCCTCCACTGTTCCAGGAATGTTCCTGACCTGGTGTCACCTGCACCCTGTGAAGGGAAGCTTAGAATTCAGGGAGACTCAGGGTCCCCTGGCAGGTGCTCTGCCCTGGTCCCCCGCCCTGCCAGGGGACCCTAAGTCTCCCTAAATTCTGAGCTTGCCTTCACATCTGAGGCCCCACTGCCTACAAACTGAAAATGAAATCTGCCAAAACAGGGCTTGGGGAGCCGCCACTCCTGAACATAGCTCGTCCCAGTCCCTTCTAGGCATGAAGTCCCTCCACACCTGGGGGAGACCCTCCCCCAATCTCCCAATGCCACCTTCTTTGCCCCTCCAGTGTCAGGTTGAAGCTCTGGGAATGAACGTTTGAAGTTCTAAACAGGATTTCTTCCCAAGTCCTCAGTCACTCAACGGCAAACTAGGAAGTGTCCCCAGCCTGTGAGGCTCCTCCTGCAGCCAGAACTGGGAGGGGGCACTGAGTCTGAGCCCCGGCTTTCTTCCAAGGCTAGGACACTCGGGCCCTTCCGTGGCTCTCCCAGTGCAGCCCTGGGCTCAGCACTGCCCTCCCAATGTCCCGGAAGGAGGCCGCTGTGGCCCTGGCTCCGAGGCCCAGGCCCAATCCATCTTCCCAGCCAGTGACTTGCTCTGACAACAGGGCCGAGCTGCCATGGCATTTGCCTCTGATCTCCGCTGGCCAGGCATTTGTCAGGCAGCCTGCTAGGAATGAAGAATGGGCGCTTGGTGAGGCACATATTACCCGCCCCAGAGGCCCCTGATGAATTGCAGTTCAGAGCTCAGCTGCCTGGGGCCACGGATCAACAGGGAGGCGACTAATCTCCCCCACAGCAGCCCTGCCGAGCAGAGCGGAGGGAGGGTGGAAGCCTGGAGAGTCTGGGAGGAGACGCTACACCACCCCCTGCCCTGGGCCTTTCTTCAGCACAACACCCCTCACTCCCTCCACTCCCACCCCTGTCTGTCCAGGGAGCCCACTTCCTTCACTAGAGGCAGCGCCAGTGGAGATGCTCAGTTCTTTGGGGCACCCCTTCCTTGCTCCCTGTAGAAGAGAGAGAGTTCGGAATTGCTGGGGCGGGGTGGAGATTTCTCCTGATGCCCCAAAGCATTTAGAAAAACGAGGCCCATGCCAGGGGCACCCTCACCCTGGACAGGAGATCAGCCTGTAGGAGCTAGCGATCGGCCTGTCTGAGGCTCTTCTTCCTCTGATGGGGAAGTCCAGGCCACCCAGCCAGGAAGTGCCTGCCAGAACCCAGCAGAAGCCCTCCTGCCCCCATGCCCACAGGGCTCTTTCTCTGGAGCTGTGCAGAGGCTGGATGGGTTTGGATGGTGGACCCTTTAGCAAGGGATAGGTGTGGGACTGGCTGCTGGCTCACAGGCTAATTCTCCTGGCCCTCCCTGGGCTTCCTATCCAGCTCTTCCTGTTCATGGGTGCTGTGAGGAAGGCCAGAACTCAGCGGACTTAGCAGAGACCCTGCAACCCCATTGCCCAAGGCCAGGACTTCTGGGCCTGGGGGCTCTGGAAGTGCTCTCCCAGGGGCTGGCAGGGCAGAGCTACCTGCCCTCTCCCCAGATGGTGAAACAAGTCCAGTTTCCCTTGGGCCCTCACCTGCTCCGCCTGGCTGCGTTCCCCTCACCCTCACCTGGACATGCCCACCTGCTAAGCCGTGACTGTCACCTTTTGCTCCACTTCGAGTTCACCTGGGGAGGCTGAACAACCACCGATGCCCCATCAGTTGAATCAGACTCACTGCAGCTGGGGTTGAGAAGAGCTACTCAGGCAAAGCCTCTTTCCCCTCCCACCCCACAAACGTCCCTGCTTGACTTCTCTGCCCCTCCCCATGTCCTGCTGTTGTTGATTTACTCAGACTACAGGGTTAGAGGCGTCGCCGTTCCCCAGGCGTTGGGGAAGATGTGTAGATCACGTGGGGTCTCTGCCTCTGCGAAGGAATGAGCACTTAAGACCCCACAGCCAAGAATTACCCCAGAGTGGGGCAAGTGCTGTACCTGGGGGGTGAACGAGCGGAATGAGAAGAGCTGAGGGCTTTCCTAGGAAATCAGGGCACCGGGCGGACCACTCAGGAGCCAGGAGCCCCTCCTCCTGGCAAAGGCCCTTGGAAAGATTGAGTTGAAAACACGCAACTGGAGGGGATTCGGCGCAAGCCACGTGCTCCCCCTGGTGGTCAGAAAGGGAATTGCGCCCTCAGACGGAGGCTGTCGTGGTCGGAGTTGTGTGATTAAGAGTAATTCACCCAATCATTTCCTAGGCTTGGTAGACCTTTGTGACTCAATGCAGGTCTGAATTGTGGAAAATCCCAAAGTGAAGTGAAAGTTCAGTAACTGCCAGCCCATGTGACCTTTCTGGAGAGAGAAGGGAAATGTTCACAAGAGTCCTGGTTAGGAAGCAGGTCCCAGGCCTCTGAATGCCACCTGGGGCCATGGGGCTCGTTAAGCCTCCGCCTGCAGAGGCCACCCCCCAAACCTCATATTCAACCGCGCTGGGGAAATCTGGGTACGTGGTGGTTTGAAAAGCCCCTCAGGTTCAGACCTGATAAAGCCTCACATTTCACAAGGAGGGAGACCTTGAGGCAGGGTCAGCAAAGGGAAGTGACTCATCCAGAGCAGGTGGAATTTCCCTCTGAGGATGGCAGGCTGGATTGGCCTCTGTATGGAACATTCTAGAACATTCTAGAAACGTGATTCTTCTCCAGGGCTCTTACTTCTCCTGGGGTGGGCCACAGGTCTGAATACCCCCTCTTCCTGTTTGCCTTGCTGCTGCATCCAAGAGGCTTTGGGAGCCTCCCTCCTCCTGAAAGCCCCCCTGGCTGGACCTGCCCCATTCGTGTTCATTTCTCCCACCCTCGAGGGAGAGCTCAAGTGTGTGCCTCTATCTCCTGCAAAGAAAACTGAAGTCCAGTTAAGGGTTTGGCCTACACCAATGAGTCCACATTTGGAGTGGGGTGTCACAAGGACTTGGTGCTGAGTTGTAAGTCACCTGGCCTTCCCCTGCCTGGCTCCTGGTCTCCTCTGGAGTTTCTCCCCCCAACCCCAGGCCTTCTCTGTTTCCCCTTCACTCTCCAAACCCACAGGCAGTCAGTGGGGAGTCCACCTCCCTGCCCCACCGACCGCTTCCCGTCCTTTGGATGTTCGTGTGGTGGGAAGACCTCTGGAAGGGGAGCCAGAGACCTCAATTTTACCTCTGGCTCTGACTCAGGCTGGCCATGTCACTCTGGACAAGCCACGGCCTCTCTTAGAGCCTCAGTTTCCCCTTCTGTAAATTGAAGATGGTCTGTTTTGCTCTCTAAGGACCCTTCCCTGCTCAAGCCTTCTGTGTTTCTAGGAGAGTTGGTGGTTATCAGGGACTGGGGGCAGTGGATTAAGACAAAGAGCTTAATTCCCAAGTGGAGTGAGGTCCATCCTGCCTTTGGCCCCCAAACACACCCTGTTCATTTCCTGCTCCTGTAGCTTGGTTCTCCTGCCAGTTCTTCCCTCCCCTCCCTCAAAAGCTTGCAGGCCCAGATGAGGAAGCCAGACGCTAGGTGGTGCCAGAATCCCACAATCTCTTCAGCCTTAGAGGCCTCTGAGTGAAGGGAGGGAGAGGAAAGTTGGGCTCCTTCCTGAGTGCAGAAGGTCCCAGAGGCCTTCCTGCATGGCCACGGCCTTGGACTCACAGCAAAGGGGGCATGGGCATTAGGAGTCGGGCACATTAGGAGTCTGCAGTGGGTGGAGCAACCTGGAAGCATCTCAGGCTGAGGCTGCCCTGGGTGGGTCCCTGCCTGCATGGACGGGGGCTGGAGCAAGTGTGACAGTGGTCTCACTCTCACCATCTGTTCCCTGGCCCCAGGCCCTGGAATTAACCAACCCTCCAAATAGGTGGCCCCAAGAGTGGAAAGAGGTGGCCCGAGCTTAGTACCAGGAGGGGGCTGGGAAGAGGGCTGGCTCCTTCAGGACATGTGCGGAGGCCCAGCACCAGGCCCCCCGGACCCACCCACCTTGGCCCAGGGGTATACATGTGGAAAATGGCAGAGCACAGGAATGTGACCACACACAAGCCCATCTTGGTAGCGTGGGGCCTCTCCACAGCAACTGCTAAGCAGGGTCGCTTCCAGGAACCCAACAGTGGCGCCTGGGGCAGAGGCCTCATGGGTATCCAATGGGCTGTGGTTTTGACCCCTGGGCCTTTCAGACTTCCCAGGTGTATAAAAGCCAGGCTGAGGCCTCTGTCCCCAGGGCTCCTGCCAGTTCAGGGGGTGCGAGGAGTGGCCTACAGATGACAACACTGAACTTCTTGCTTTTACAGGCAGACAGGTGCCTGAGCAATTAATTGAAAAAACAAATGAGACCCGGCTGTATTTGTACTTGAGCTTGGAGAGGCTGGTGGTGACAGAGGAGGGAGACAGGCAGGCAGGTGAGGGAAGCAGCGGTCTCTGACGCCGGCTTTATTATAAGCATGAGGTGGCACGAGGCAGGAGTTGGCGATGCCACCTGGGGGTCACATTGAGTCTGGAGCTTCCTTCAGCCCAAGCGCTGGCAGTGACGGGGACAAAGGTCTACAGCCCAAGGAAGAAGGGGAGGCGCCAGAGGCAGGGCCATGCTTGGCTTCCCAGCTGGCCCCAGTGCAGTGGGTGGCACCGCCGAGGCTGAGAAGACAAAGGCAGGATGGGGTTGGGCAGGAGGCAGCAGAGGTTGGGGTTTTATTTCCCCCTTGTCCATCTCACTTTTCTCCAGGGCTCCTCTGTGATCTGCGGCACACACTCCACGCCAGGCCCTTGGCAATCGTTTTAAACACACGATGGGTGACAGACCACCTGGCTGATGTGTGGACGACCCTAAAATTCTTATTTACCGAGTCCAGGAGCCAGAATTCTTCCCTGTTGCTCCCAAGCCTGCCCTGCCCTCCCCGCACCCTCCCCAGGCCCTCCTAGCATACCTGCTGTTACGGCTCATCTTCAGTGATTTGCCTGGTGGGGGAAGGAAAAGCAACAGGTGAGAGGGCAGGGGGAGGGGTGGGTCTAGGGATCCCTGAGGGTGGGGATCCTCCACTGTGTCAGAGACAAAATCCGCAGCCCGCCCCTCCTTCTCCAGCCCCAACCCCCTCATCGGTCACCCCAGGCAGCGCTCACCTATGCTTCTTATTGCCCCCACAGCGGAATCTTCTGCCTTGAAAAGAGAAAAGGAGATTTGTTTCCATGGACTAATTTTCCAAGGAGACCCTGGAAGACTCAAAATTCTTCCAGTCTCTCCTACCTCCCTCCTGCCAGTATTACCGCAGGGTCAGGCTTGGAGGCCACGTTTGACTGTCTCTATTTTATTTTATATTTTATTTTATTTTATTTTTTGAGACAGGGTCTTACTCCGTCACCCAGGCTGGAGTGCAGTGGTGGGATCGTAGCTCACTGCAGCCTCAAACTCCTGGGCTCAAGTAATCCTCCTGCCTCAGCCTCCCAAGTAGCTGGGACTATAGGTACATGCCACCATGCCCAGCTAATTAAAACAATTTTTTTTTGTATAGATCTGGTCTCACTGTATTGACCAGGCTGGTCTTAAACTCCTGGTCTCAAGAGATCCTCCTGCCTTGGCCTCCTAATATGCCGGCATTACAGGCATGAGCCACCACGCCCAGCCTTCTCTCTCTTTATATAAGGCTGGACCATAGGCATTCAAGAACCTAAGTCAGTCAGTCAGTCAGCAAATGTTTACTGGAGCAGATCCATGGTGGGCTGTTGGCATATCGAGAGCAGCAGCAGAGACTGGGCCATCATGGTGCCACCAGCACAGCTGCCCGACGAACACCTGGAGAAGGATGGCAGCAACTCCAAAGTGGAGCCCCTTGCTTAGGCCACCTGCCTCCTGTGCCTATGTGATCAGCCACCACCCGGCACTGCCCTCCGGGAGCTGCCACGGGCAACATGTGAAAATGGGGAGACCTGCAGGACTGTGGCCCAAGCCTTGGGGTGGGCTGGCAGTGGCACACGTAGAGAGAGCTGCCATGGGCAACACAGGAAAATGGGGAGACCCGCAGGACTGTGGCCCGAGCCTTGGGGTGGGGTGGCAGTGGCACACGTGCATTAGAAGTCCAGAGCCCACAGGCGTGCTTGCTGTATCTTCTTTCCATGGGTTGTGTTTTCTGTGTATTTTTCTTTGGGTTGGACCAAAACAAGTCAATGTGCAGTTATTAAGCTCCTCCTGTGTGCCCCTCGGGGCTTGAGGATACATAACTCTCTTTGTCTCCCCCAGAACACTCCGAGTCTGCACTGGACCGTTCTCGGAGCGCTGTCCTGACTGCCATGTCTTTGGATGCTAGCCCTAATCTTGTGAGGCAGGTGGGATCATCCCTATTTAACAAATGAGTTTGGGATCATGGTTAGCAGCGGGGGGACTAGTCCCCCTGCCTGGCCCTCCGGTTACCCGGTTACCCCGTGGGTTCGCTCTTACCTCTGCGGCTCCTCCCGGGCCCACTGGAGGGTGCACTTGAGCAAGCAGGAACCTCACACTGTGCTCCCTGCGAGCCTGGCACCCCACCGGGCACCCATTCCCACATCCTGCAGTGGGGGGCGTGGTGGGGAGGCTCACCCCTCCCTTGGCAACTCCCGAAAGCCAGCCTGCTCAGCGGCCTTGAGAAGAGAGGTGCCCTGGTCAGCACCCCTTCCCTGGAGGCCACCCCACTTACTGAGGAGGATGAGGAGCCCCACGATGAAGGCCAGTCCAGCGAAGATCAGGCCCCCATTGCGAACAGTCTCATAGTCTCCGGAAAGAGAGGGCAAGAGGAGCGGGATGGGTGGTCTCTCCCAGCAGCTGTCTCCCCGCAGCCCGCCCGCAGCAGCCCGTGGTAACCAGGGGAGATAAGGGGCACAGAGCACGGACCTGGGGCTGGGAGAGGCCGCTGCTTGGTGGAAGGGGTCCTGAGGGCTCAGGAAGGGTGCGCAGGGGCCCAGGCTTACCATAGTAGAACGGGTCCACGTCCCCCTTGGGGCTGCCGCCTAGGAGAGAGCCAGAGGTGGGATGAGAGGAGTCACGGATGGTGAGCCAGCCACAGGAACAGCTGGAATTCCCTGTCCTTCCCTTCCCAGAGGACCCTCGAGGGTCCAAGCAGGCGAGGGGAGGCTGGGAGCGGGGGTGTTGCTAAAACCATTGCCAGCAGCCTTCTGCTCTAGGCGGCTTCAGACACGGTCAACTGGGGACCAAATACCGAGTGTCCGAGGGGGATCCGTGCTGTCTGGGGGGCCTCTGACCACTCCGGAAGGGTGGCTCTCTCCTGCTCCTTGATTCCTACCATGGTAGAAAAGGCCAGGAGAGGCCTCTCCCATTAAACTCCCAGCGGCCTCTCTCCACAGGACCATTTGGCTATCAGGTGCTTAGCAGCTATTTGGGAAATGCATGAATAAATAAAACAGAACCTTAAAGTTTATCAGACAGAAGGAGGAAGCCGAGCCCAATGTGTAGACTTGTTCAAAGTCCTAATGAAAGCTGAGACAGACCTCCTTCCCTATGTTACCATCCTCAGGGGAAGCAGATCTAGTTAAGAAACATTAATATATAGTGCTGGTCAGGCACCGGGCAAAAGCTAACAAACCCTAACTCATCTAACCATTATGGCAACCTTATGAGGCGTCAATGTCATTCTGGTGTAATCCACGAGAGGGTGGACGTGCAGAGAAGAAATTCCCCCACAGTTATACAGCAAGTCAGGGGTAGAGCTGGCGTTTGAACCCAGGAAGCAGGGGGCTGAGAATGGAGGTGCATAAGCCCTTTGATCTCCACCTCTCAATGGCGGGAGGGAAGGAGCCCGTTAGAGGCAAGGTCCTGCCCCTGCCTCTGGTGGCCTCCCCCGGATTTGGAGCTGCTCAGCAGGCAGGTCTCACAGTGGTGCCCTGCAACTGAGTACACTTGCCCTGGACAGCGAGATGGTGGCCTGGCCAGGACGCTTCTGCCACAGCTGAGGGCCGCTACTCTTTCCTGCCCTGCTGGAGCCCCTTCTTGCATGAGGGAAGTAGAGCCCGAGGAGGAAGGAACGCGCAAGTTAGCACTTTCCGGGCTGTGCCAAACTGTGCCCCTGAGCAGCAGTGAGACTTAGGGTCTGCCAAGCCCAGCTGTCCTCAGCGGCCAGTCCCTGGGCCAGGAAAGGACAGGCCAGGAAGAGTCAGTGCCCATCCTGACGGGCCTGAGGTGCTGGGTGCTCAGGGAGGCCATGAAAGACCCAGGTCCCACACAGAAGGCCGTCAGGGCTGTCTTCCCAGATTTGGTTCAGGCCTTGTTTAAGGTCATATGGGGATTTAAGTGTCAGAGCAACAGCTAGACCCCAGCTGAGGCTTCCCCACACACCCCAGGAAACCTCCTCCTCCGTGGCCACCTGGCCCTGAGCCGCTTGCTGAGACCCTCCCTGCCCAGCACCCTCCCCTTTCTGCATCTGGCTCAAAACCCACCTCTGTCAGCAAGTGCCCCTCTTGGTTTCCAGGCCTGAGTCAGTTCCTGTGACAGGAAGCCTTTGGGGAGTGTGACTTGAACTTGGGGGGCTCTCACCCCAAATCCAGCCTAGGAAGGCTGACCAGAGGGGCCTGCTCCTTCCCCAGCCAGATGGACCCCGTCTGCCTCCCGCCCAAGTTCAGATGGTCTAGCAAGATGCATTGAACTCAGGGCGGGTGTGTGCCAGGAGGCTGAGGAGGAACGCTCAGCTCTCCAGCTTCTATCTGCTGCCTTTCTGCCACTCAAGCTATCTTTCTTTGGGGTTAAAGCAGGGTCCTCCTTTAAGTTGCAAATTTTCTTAGAGAGGAGGCCGACAGGAAGAGGGGCTGGGTACTCTGGAAGGCTGAGGTGGCAGGAGAGGGAAGAGTAGGGTCCAGCTGACCCCACAAAGGCAGGCCAATCAGAGCCACCCAGCATCGCACACGCCTGGGCACGCACACCAGCACACTCACCACCGTCCATCGACAACCCAGTCATTTCCCCAGGCGAATGGGCTGCCTCCACTCCCCTCTTCCTGCTGTCTCTGCTTTTTGGAGAGTGTCTGGCTGCCTCCGCAGGGTGGCCGGGGACGAGGTGCGGGCATTAAACATTAACAGTGCCAGGTAATATTTACCCTGGTCACAAGAAAAGCTGCAGTGTGGATGGAGGGGCTCCTTCTGCAGGGTGAGGACGTGCGTGGGGAGGCAGGGGCAGGGAGGAGCTGGCTGAGTTTCCAAACCTTCCCAAAGGAAATTTCCAAAGAGAAGGGCTGGGATGGGTCAGCAGTCGTGCTGTTCTGCCAGCTGGGGAAGCTACAGCTGGGGCGGTGGGAACAGGAAAGTGGAAGTTGCACAATCCGTTCAGTGTACACTGTACTTGGGAGTTTCTGGGGGCAGTGTCCCACAGCGGCCCCCAGCCCAGGCAGGGCCCACCGCACCAGCCACCATGGATGCCGCCGCTGCAGCTGGTGTTCCTTATGTGGTACTGGAGGCTTTCCTGCAGTGGTCCCTAGGAGCCTGGCCCACTGCTCCCCCACCACATCCCTGGAGCACCGCCAAAGCTGACCAGCAGTAGATCCTCCAGAAGGGCCCTTCATCTGTCATCCTATTCACCCATCAACATGCACCCTGCAGGTTACACCTCATTCAGAAGGGCTTCAGTCATCCCCAACTAATTTCTCCTTCCCTGCAGCCCTGGCACTTCCTCCTACCACCATTTGGCCTGGCTCTCGGATTGTGTCCTTGCCAGTTTACCATGGAGCATGCAGGATCCTTAAGGACAGGGCAAGACTTTCATCGTGGGGAAAACCCCCTGCGTTTATGGTTTACCAAGCACTTTCCTCACTGTTTTCTCCTCAAGCTTTATGTTTCCCATTTTACTGATGAGGCAGGTGTCTAAGGCACAGAGAGGTAGGGGCCTTGCCCAGGGTCACACAGCCAGTGTGGGGGAAGTGGAGACTGACAATCGGGCCTCCTGCTGCAGGAGGCAGATGCTTTCCACACCTCGCAGGCAGCCTCCCCACTCCGCTGTGACCTCCTTCACCCCAGGACTCCTGTGCCGGGTAGTCACAGGTACTGTAGAATCCTCGTTGAGTTCTAGTCCATTGAATTGGCCTCCAGAAAAGGCTGAAGCCCAGTGGCCACCAAACAGCCAAGGTCAGTGGCCAGCGGACACCAGGGGAGCTTGAGCCCTTCTGAAGGGAGCCACTGTATCCATGAATCCTCCCTAAGCAGGGGCAGGGCTTGGCACTTGAGTTCACACCCTGGCCCTCTCACTTGCTAATGGTATGGTCTCAGTCAATTACTTCACCTCTCTGTGCCTTAGTCTCCTCATCTGTAAAATGGGCACAGTACCCAGCTCCTAGGGTGGTTGTGAGGGGAAGTGAGATAATGCATGCAAAGAGCATATCCCAGGGCCTGGCACACGGTGAGTGGCATCATTTTTACTGTTACATGTGTGTTGATTGAAGAAATGACAAGCATTAGCCTTTGGCAAATGTTTGCTGCTGGACATGGAAAAGCCAGCCACCCTCCAATGAAAATGGGCAC
Source organism: Gorilla gorilla gorilla (assembly GCF_029281585.2). Classification (NCBI taxonomy): domain Eukaryota; kingdom Metazoa; phylum Chordata; class Mammalia; order Primates; family Hominidae; genus Gorilla; species Gorilla gorilla. The sequence goes on from NC_073233.2 coordinate 125,767,278, forward strand.
GAATGAGTGAGATGGAGAGAATGGCATGGCCCTGCAGATCAGGCTCTGCAATACCCGTTCAGTTCCCTTCTGCTTCTGGAGCCAAGAAATATATATTCGTGCAAACATCACAGCAGAGCCAACGTTTGGTGAAGATGGACCACGTGCCAGGCTCTTGGAATGCACTGCATCACTTAATTCCTACTAACGGCGTTTTACAGATAAAGAAACTTGAGGCTGCTCATTTGCTTTCCACAATAGCCCCTGGAGGTGGCCAGGGCAGTGTCATGATCCCCACTGGGTACACCAGAAAAAACGAGGGCAGGAAGGTGAAGGGACTTGCCTGAAACACATAGTTAATGGCAAACTGGAGGTAGAAAGCCCAGATCCTCCAAGATGTGCTACCAAAGCTACTGCCATCTCCACACAAGACAAGGGTGCTCCCTTTATTATACAGGATTGTGTTATCTTACTGCATTTTGTCTATATTTGTAAGCCTCCATGGAGTCTTTCGGGAATAATAAGAGATGTAAAAATAAGTGGGAAGTTAAATAAATTCATCTGTCTGTCTGTCTATCTATCTATCTATCTATCTATCTATCTATCTATCTATCTATCTATCATCTATATCTACCTATCTATCCATTGACAACCCAGTCATTTCCCCACCCAAATGGACTGTCTCCACTTGCCTCTTCCTGCTGTCTTTGCTCCTTGGTGGGGTGGCTGGGGATGAGGTGGGGGCATTAAACATTAACAGTGCCAGGTAATATTTACCCTGGTCACAAACAAAGCTGCAGTGTGGATGGAAGGGCTCCCACTGCGGGGGGAGGAGGTGCATGGGGAGGCATCTACAGATGGATGGATAGATAGATAAATAGATAGATAGATAGATAGATAGATAGATAGATAGATAGATATGGATGATAGATCGATCAATAGATAGATGAATAGGAAGCAATAGGGAAAGCTAGTTGATGGCTGCATTTTTAAACTCTGTGTGCAAGGCACCGTTTCAAGCACTTTACAGAAATTAATTCTTTTTTTTGAGACGGAGTTTCGCTCTTGTCACCCAGGCTGGAGTGCAATGGTGCGATCTCGACTCACTGCAACCTCCGCCTCCCGGGTTCAAGTGACTTTCCTGTCTCAGCCTCCTGAGTAGCTGGGATTAAAGGCATGCGCCACCAAGCCCGGCTAGTTTTGTATTTTTAGTAGAGACGGGGTTTCACCATGTTGGTCAGGCTGGTCTCGAATTCCTGACCTCAGATGATCCGCCCGCCTTGGCCTCCTTTCAAAGTGCTGGGATTACAGGCATGAGCCACCACGCCTGGCCAGAAATTAATTCTTTAGTCATCACAATGACTTTTATAAGGTAAGGAAGGCATTATTATCACCCCATTTCATAGAGGAAGAAACTGAGGTCCAGATAAGTTAAATAACTTGCCAGATGTCAGATGGCCAGAGAGTAGGGGAACCAAGATTTGAAGCCAGCAGCCTGGCTTCTGAGTTCCTGCATCTCTAAAGGACGGATGGACAGACAAGTAAATGAGGTGGTTGGACAGCTGCCTTCCCAGCCCTCGCAGCTCAGATATGCTCTGCACACACGTTACAGCAGGCCGGTGACTCCGTATGGAGATGCTCTTTTTTGGAAATTCTGCCTCTCTTCCTTTCTGCTTTTCCTGCACTTCTGGGGAGCTTGTGGGTGCACTTGAAAGGGATGGGGCTGGCACCTGTGTTAGAGCCTGAGCAGGGAGGAGGAATGGGGCTCAGAGGACTCACCCAGGTACCACCTGTCCATGGCAGGAGCTGCTGATTGTGTCCAGGAGTGCAGGAGAGCAGGGAGGTGCTGCTTGCCTGGGGCCTGGATGGAGAGTGGCACTCCCCCTCTTCACACTTCAGGTGAGCCCACAAACAGGAAGAGACACAGGGAGGGAGGAGGGGCTGGCAAAGGAGCCCTTACCTCGTGCCCACTTGCTGGGGCGGGTTGGGGCAAGGGATCCACGTGAAAGCCAGGGGAGATTCTCTGACCTCCACCTGGCACCTGAGGATGGGGAAGCTGTCAGATGCAGCAGAGCCAACCACAGCCCCCGCCCTGGCCCTCTCCCTCGAGGGGCTCCATACTGCAGCCAGCCCAGGGTGCCCGAAAAGGGTACAGGTGCCAGGAGGAATCAAGGAGCCCACTCTTCCCCAGGCCCCTGGGCTGGTGGCATGTGAGGGAGACCTTTAGGGGCATGTGTGGGTCCCCTGAGCTTTACTCCGCTGCACCTCCGCCCTCCAGTCCAGCTGGGCCATTGCCCGGAGGTATCCTGCCCAAGACCCCGGGCTGTAGCTAGGCGTCCCCTGAGACTGGGAGGCACAGCTGCAGCCTCTCAGAGGGGTGGGAATGGTTTCCAGGACCCTGTCGTGGGACCTGAGGCACCGGCCCCAGCTTCCTGTGTCGTTCTGGTAGTTGGCAGAGAGATGGGGAGCAGCTGCGGGGCTGGGAGCCGGAGCTGTGATGGGGGCCGCTCCTGTGGCCTGCCCTTTCCTCAGCTGGGACCCCTCACTCAGCCCACAGTGACTCACCCAGCCCGCAGTGACTCACCCAGGCTGTGATGTCAGGCCTGCCTGCCACACCTCAGAGGGCTCAGCTGGAGACACCAGCAGCCTAATGAGGCCTCTGGGGGGCTGCTGGTTGGTATCAGAGGGGAATGGCCAGAAGACAACACTGCTAGGCCCAGGGCAGGGTCAGAGCCAGAAGCCAGCAGGGAGCTACAGGGAGCCCCACCAGGCGGGGCAAGCCACTAGGCAGGGTGTCCTACCACGCAGGGCAGCCCACTACACTGCCCAGGCAGTCTCTGTTCCTCGGCCACCAAGGCCTTGCCCACAGCAAAGCCACAGTGAGCAGTCTCTGTGTGGCTGACTTGGGACCACAGGGTCTCCGTCAGGTTCCTGTAGCCGCCCTGGCACGGCCACCCCAGTGTGGACACTGAGAAGCAGAGTTAGGAGGGGCTGGCTCTGGCCCCAGCCTCTGACCTGGGCTCTGGTCACTCTGACTCCCACCTCTCTGTCCCTCCTTTGCAACACTCCCTGTCCTGAGGGGAGGACTCATGACGTCCCAGGGAGCCCTCTCAGGGCTTAAATGGAGACCAGGAGGTCTAAGAGGTGCTATTTGTTATCAGGATGGGCTGAGATCAGCGCTGGGGCCCCTGAGCACAGCCCTGACTCCAGGCTCTCTGCACCTTTCCCTCCAGACCACCCTGGAGGCAGGGCCAGACCTGTCCTGGGGTGGGTAACAGCTCGGCTGGCGGGCGGGCCTGTCCCATGCTCCCAAGTGGAAACCTGCACACTCAGCCCAGAGCGGCTGAGTGGAAATTCCCCAAGCTGGGGTTAGAGAAGTTTACAAACCTCGGGGCTGGGTGAGACTTAGAGGTACCTGGTCCAAACATATTCTAAGTGGTCCAGAAAAGTGGAGCTCTCAGCCAAATCCCCCCCCCACCCACCCCGCCAGTATACACACTCTGTTCCCTGCCCACCCCCAGTGTTGTGAAGGAAGGCATCTCTATCTCAGAGCCCGGTGTGATTGATGGCCCAACTAGAAAGGACACCAAAGCCATCCCATCCAAACCCCTCCCTTTAAAAGTTGCTCCCTCTCCTGCTCAAAATCCTCAGAGAGGGCTCGGATGATACGCAAAATCTTTGTGTGTCCCAAAAAGAAGCTCTTTTTTTTTTTTTTTTGAGATGGAGTTTTGCTCTTGTTGCCCAGGCTGGAGTGCAATGGCGTGATCTCAGTTCACTGCAACCTCTGCCTCCTGGGTTCAAGTGATTATTCTGACTAAGCCTCCCAAGTAGCTGGGATTACAGGAGCTGCCACCACACCCAGTAATTTTTGTATTTTTATATTTTTAGTAGAGACCCGGTTTCGCCATGTTGGCTGGTCTCAAACTCCTAACCTTAGGTGATCCGCCCGCCTTGGCCTCCCGAAGTGCTGGGATTACAGGTGCGAGCCACCGCACCCAGCCAAGAAGCCCTTCTCATTCTGGCTCTAGGCACCTGTGAGCTGGTCCCCCACCTCCCCGCCCTGCTTTCTGCTCCAGCCATACTGGCCTTCGTGACACCCCTCACCCTCCAGGACCTCCGCACGGGCTGTTCCCACTTCCTAAATGCTCAGCCTCCACAGGGCTTGCTGCTCAGCGCACGCTGCCTTCAGGGCTTTCTTCAAAGCCCCGATTCTGGGCATCCCTGTATAAAATGTTCACACCCACTGCCTCAGCCTGGCTTTTCCTCTGTGGCACTTGTTCTTAACTAAGGTATGTATTTCCCTTATCTTGTTTGTCCCTCTCCCAACTAAAATGTAAGCACCAGGAGAGCAAGGATTTTTGTTTGTTTGTTCATTCCCCCATGCCTGGAACAGTGCATCGTGGGACCCAGTTTTATTAAATGAATGAATCAGTCCCAGGCAAAAATCAGACAAAGATGGGGACAGGATTGAGGGGAAATCACTTCTCCCATGCTGCAGGCAGACCTAGGACTTGCCTCAGGCACCCTCCTTCCATGCTGTCGCCTGCCCTGTGAGGAGTCACAAGACCCCATTTGCCCTCACAGAGGCAGCAACCCTCACCTTGCTGACAGCTCCCCCAGAGTCCCTCTCAGGGGGTTCTCTCTCACTCCTCTTGCACCCCATCCACCCCTCCCCTAACCTCCCCTTCCTTCTCCAGCCCAGCAGCAATTTTCAGAAATTGTCCTGTTTGTTCTTTGGGGGAAGCCCAGGCATTTGTTAAGTCAAGCAGGTCCCACCCCTCTCGCTTCACTCATGTTTAAGTCCTTCTCAGACTTCCTTCCTGTCCTCCCCCAGCTAGCTCAGGTCATGGGTCCTAGCTAGCACTGGGGACAGGGAACCCCTCTCTGAGACACCTGCTCTCCTGCAGAGAGGTCGCGGCCCTTCCACCTGTGGCCCATGTTCCTGAGAGCAGCTCAGTTCAGGAGGGTCTCTCCTCCTAGACGTCTCCACGCAAGGCACCCTGAGGGCCAGACACACCCATGCATAAATCCCCTTTCATCCTGAGACTTTGCTAAGGACTGCCTGACCCTGGGCAAGGGCACCCCTCTGGGTCTCCTCCCACCTGTAAAATAGGGTAATAACACCTACCTTGTAGGATTGTTGTGGGAACAGACAAGGTAGGTCAAGCGTTTGGCCAGAGAAGGCCCTAAAAAATGATGGCTGTGTTTTCCTTACTCCGAACTGCGCCCCCCAGGAGACAAGAACACTCACAGCAATCCCTTCCCTTGGCTCAGTCCCCAGTTGCGGTGATCTCTAAAGCAGGCCTCTGGGAACACCCTGCCCTGGCATGATCCTGCTGGCCACCACTCACCCTGCATCTCCAGCCTCCCTTTCTTCTCCACACAAAACCAAGAAACCTCCTTTGTCTAATGGTTCCAGGATGGAGACAAAGGAGCATCCAGCTGTGCTCTCCTGTTCTCTCCAAGACCCAGAGCTCTGGGAGATGTTGGGAGGTAGAGAGAGGCAGTGCCCACTCCTGGATGCGTCAGCACTGTCACAGCTGATGGGACTGTGCCCTCAGTGGCGAGGCCTCCATCTTCCCTGTCTCCCCCAGGCAGGCCTCTCTTTTGTCTCCTGACTCCCAAGTCTCAGGGCAGTCATTTGGGGTGGTCGTTGCTGGGTTGGTGGGGCAGGGAGGAAATAGGCTGGAATCCAGCTGACCTCTGTTTTCCTGGTGATCAAAGGCCCTCACCACCAGCTTCCCAGAATGGGGTTCTCCAGCTCCGCCGGCTCTGGCCCTTGTGGGAGTTTACAGCCTTGAACTCCAGGTCCCCAGATCAGTTCCTCCTGGTGTTGGCTTGCAGCTGGAAAGGGGCTCCAATGAAGCAGAAGCCAGAAGCACCTAGAAAGCCATGACCCCAGGCCCAAGTCAGTCCTCAGCTGCATAACCCGTATGGCCACTGGGCAGGGAAAGTGGCAGTTCCCAAGCCCCATTTGTCCCACTCAGAGGTCCTGAATCCTGAGGAACGCTGGCTCCTGTCTCCTGCTATGGTTGCAGGTGCCAGGTCACTGGGGTCTTATAAGGCAGGGCTGGAAGGAGGTGGGCCCCAGAGGGTCCATTCCTTAAGTGTTGGCTTCAAGAAGGCCTGAGCCATGGTGCACAGAGGTTCTGAGAACTGCCAAAGGGCAATGTACTCTGAGAGTCAAGGTCACCAGCTGGTGACAAGGGCAAACCCATTTGACCCACCTCCCCTACAGTGAATACCTTGGAGAGAAATGCATTCTTGACTGTTCTCAGAACTCACGTCCAGGCTTGAACCACAACAGAGCCCATTCCTCTCCAGCTTTTCTTGGTTTTCTCCTCCCAGTAACCAAACTCCCTCTCACCTCTGGGAGAGGCTCACCACCTCCGGGAAGACCTCGCGGAGCAAGCCCACCCCTGGTTACTCTTACCTTCCCTCCACCACCTTCCGGATGCCACTGACATGGCTTGAATGGCCGGCATGTGGCCGTGTCACCATTCTCTTCATTTATAGCACAGATTGCCAAGTCCGTGGCCTCCTTGAGGCCTCAGGTCGGGTAAGCTGTTAAACGTTTGTACCTGCACTGAGCCTGGTGCCCACTCTCCACACTTGGCAGCAATTCCACCCTATTCCAGGGTCTCAGTGGTTCCAAAGAGCTGCTTAGAGCCTCCCAACAATTCAGCCAGGCAGGCTGTGCGATGCCCATTTTACAGAGGACACTGCAGGTGGTCTGCAAACAGGTCAGAACATGAACCCAAGTCTAACAGAGACAAGAGGAACCCTGCCATCAGAGAATGAGGAGACAAGGAAATGGATAGTGATGCCAACATTTATAGCATAATGGCTACGTGGAGAATTGTCACGGTGCTTCGATGTCCATTGTATCACTTTGACCCTGTGAGATAACAGAAAACATCTTGATGCATTTATTTTATAGGTGATGCAACTGAGGCTTAAGTGGCTTTTCCAGGGTTACACAGTGAGCAGGAGGCCCAGCTTACCCCAAAGCTAGGAAGGACTTGATTATTCAGAAAAGGAAACTGACAGAGAGGCTGGGGTCTTTCCAAGCTCACAGTTAGAGCAGAAGGGACCTCGGGGATGTTCTGAGCCTCAGGCTCTACCAGACTGCCTCCAAGCCCAGCTCAGAGGTAGGAAACCATTCTTCTGGATAGTGCAGGGGGGCCCACCCCCTCCAGTCCCTGCCATCCAGGTCCTTCAGGACATGCGATCACAGCATCACCTGCTCTGCCATCATTGCCTTGGCAGGTGCCCCACTGTTGTGCAACCAGGCCCGGGGCTGGGCTGGCCCCATCAAATCAACAGCTGGTTGGCTTGAGCCGGCTGAGTCTGCCCCCCTGGAGCTCAGCTGTGACAGCAATGAATCACACTAATGGAGAGAGGTGGCCATTCCTTCTCTGTGGCCTGGAGACAGGTTTTTCCAAAGCTCCTCCCCTGGCTCAGGCAAACACACCTGACCTTTCTCTTGCTGGGCCCAGGGTGAGGCAGAGCAGCCAGGAACAAGGTGGGGTGAACCAGACAGAGCTGGAGTGCTCTCCCACCCCTGCTTTGCCCAGCCTCCCCGCCAAGCCCATGATTCCAAGCAAGGTAAGGCCCTCCTCCCAGAGGAAGGGGCCAACAGCCCGGTGACCTTGGAGTGTGCTTCGCCTGGCACTCCCCTCACACCGCTCCCTACAGCTTGTACTCTGCCTCTGACTCTCTTCCAAGAACAATTTGGCAAGTTCTAATCTACATCTTGCAAAAAAAACAGAAAACAAAAAACAGAGAGGTAGGAGGGCCACAGCACCTGGGGTCCCAGAAGGCAGACTGACCTATTCCTACAGCAGGGGTAAGTAACGCAGAAAACCTCCAGGCAAAGAGACATGGAGATCTTCGAAATGGAATGGGGGGTGGAGGGAGTCACTGGGAGGCAAAAGGTGTGGGACACCGGAGGTTACTGAGACAGGGAACTTGGGATTCCCTTCTGGGAAATGACACAGCATGGCAGCTGTCCTTATTCAGTCAAGCTACGTTGCCTCATTAAACCAAATCACAACTACAAACCAGTGCCACATGCCTGGAGGCTGAGTGGACACTCCTGGCCCTCCTCACGGAGATATATAGCACTCTGAGTTCTGATCCAGCTCATCTGTGTGAAGTCCTCAGACAAGCATATAGTAAGTGCTCCATAAATTTCAGCTGCTCGGTTTTTTAATTATTACTATTTTGACCATCATTTCTTCGATTGCTCTTCATGTGTCTTGTTTCCAGACCATTAGACTCCCACAGGAGGCTCCTTGGAGCATGGTCCAGCTAGTTTATGTCTTGAAGGGGCAGCCATGCTCCAGGTGCAGTCTTGGGAGCCATCTGATCACTGTCCCTTCATCTGAGCATCTGCCTGCTGAAGGAGGCTAGGCCATGTGCTGACAAGCACTATGGACAGATAGCCCGGGGTGAAGTCCTAGTTCCTCCATCCCCCAGCTGTGTAACTTGGACCAGGACGATTGTATCTCTGACCAGTCTCAGAATACAGCTGGATTACTAGGAGGAAAACTAAGTGAGTGCTTAGAGGCGGGCAAAGTAAGGATAACCATTTGTAGATGATGTGCTAGAGATGCTGACCATCGTTCCTTACTCTTAACGTAATTATGAGAAAAATTAGAACCTCCTCATTGGACTTCCTTATTCCTATGCCGAAGTATAATGTTCTGTTTTTACTAACGTATGGGGGGCGGCACACACAATGCTTTGCATGTCTAGGGCCTCTAGGGGTCTCAGTCTGGCCTCGCTATGAAATTTCTGCAAGGCCTGTCAATTCCCTGATGTATCACGAGTGTTGCCGAACAATAAGCTCATTTACCAGGTCTTGCTGTGACCAGATATTTTTTAATCGCCATGATCACTGGGTTGACAGGTTGAGCTTGAGCTCTACCATAAGCCTGTGTCTTTCCAAAGGCCTGGGGGACCGAAGGCAGAAGCAAGAGCACACGTAGACAAGGCACCGAGCAAGCGGATCTGTGCGGTTCTTCGGTTCTAAACAACTTGTGGAATCCAGGCGGACTCAGGGCCTGTGGCCACTGGGCAGGGAAGGTGGTGGTTCCTAGGCCCATCGAAACCCCAAGGAGCACTGGCTTCTGTCTCCTGCTATAGCTTCAGGTGCCAGGTTCACTGGGGTCTTAGAAGTTGGGGCTGGAAGGAGGTGGGCCCAGAGGGTCCCGCTCCTTAAGTGCTGGCTTCAAGATGGAAGATATTAAGACATTCCAGGGGTCGATTCTTTTTTCAAGACCCTAAGATGTTCCAGGCTTCTGTAGAGCAGGCACAGTCCTTGCCCTCCAGGAATTGTATCAATAAAGACACAAAACACTAGAGGCAGAAGCTGCACACGGGCAACCTCCATGCAGAATCTGCCCACATCTGTGTTGGTTTGGCCAACAGTGGTTTTTAGAAAGTTGAGTCAGAGTGTCTTTGGGAGGACACCGTAGGTGACTGCAGGCGCCATGCCCCATCGTCACTCCAGCAGATTCACATATTGGCATTACCTGCCTGGTCTCTACAGTCTGGATGCCAAGTATGAAGTGTGAATATAAAGGCAGCAAACAAGTGTGATTGGGGCACAAGAAAGGGATTCGGCTGGGCGCTGTGGCTCACGCCTCTAATCCCAACAATTTGGGAGGCTGAGGCAGGCAGATCACTTGAGGCCAAGAGTTCAAGACCAGCTTGGCCAACATGATGAAATCCCGTCTCTACTAAAAATATAAAAATTAGCTGGGTATGGTGGAGGGCACCTGTAATCTCAGCTGCTCAGGAGGCTGAGGCAGGAGAATCGCTTGAACTCAGAAGGCAGAGGTTGCAGTGAGCCAAGATAACGCCACTGCACTCCAGCCTGGGCGACAAGAGCAAAACTCCATCTCAAAAAAAAAAAAAAAAAAAAAAAGGGATTCGATTCTACCTAATGCCCAGGGAGGCTCCACAGAGGAGGGGTATTTCACAATCCACGTCACCCACCCTGTCACTCCCTTGATCCTTTCCTTCCTTTTTTCTTTTTAGAGACAAGGTCTCATTCTGTTGCCCAGGCTGGAGTGCAGTGGTGCAATCACGGTTCACTGCAACCTGGAACTCCAGGGTTCAAGCAATCCTCCTGCCTCAGCCTGCCGAGTAGCTGTGACAACAGGTGCGTGCCACCATGCCCAGCTAAGATTTCACCATGTTGCCCAGCTGGTCTTGAACTCCTGGCCTCAAGAAATTCTCCTGCTTCAGGCTCCCAAGTTGCTGGAATTACAGGTATGAGTCACCACCCCTGGCTCTCTTTACAAGTCCTTAGGTAGTGGCCCCAGAACTGACCAAAGAGAAATGTTAGGATGTTTTACTCCAGGCCACTGAGTACTTGAAGAAGCCATTGTGACTCCCTTTTTTGCTCCAAGACGGTGTGCAATGTACAGGTCCTGCTATGGGATGTGGCTTGAGCCCAGTGGCCTGGGAAGGCCGGAGAGAGGGAGGGAGGAATAGAAATGGCGGGAAGGTGCAGGACGAAGGGCTGAGCAGGAGGAGAGGAAAGTGAAGGAAGAAAAGGAAAGGAGGGAAGAGAAGCAGGGAGGAGGCAACAGTGACAGCAGCTGACAGGGCTCTGTGCCTGCCTGGCTGGCTATCCAGTCCTTCCTCTTCCCTCTGACCATGGACGGACTCCCTCTAGCCCTTTAAGTTCCACAGACCCTACAAACACTCAAGTTCTTTCACAGAAAGGAAAGCACCTCCGAGCCACTAGGAAACAAAGGATATTTTATTCCTTTTTTCTGTTGTTGTTGAGGATAGATCACGATACAGAGAACAGCAATGTGTCACAGCGCATGGTTTGGTTGGTTTCCGCGGGAACACAGAGGACAGGAGGGGCGGGATCTGGGTTGAGTTCCCACTCTCGTTATGACCTTCAACCTCTCACTGTTCCCAAGGGCTGCACGGAGCCTGCTGAGTCTCCAACCCACCTCGCTCACCACTCTGACCACCGACAGGCAGAGCAAAGGATGTGGGAGTTGCCTCTGCTGCCCATCTAAGGGGACGTGGGCAGAGAAGCAAAGGCCTCTGCTCTCCCTCCATCCATCCCGGTGTGCTGGCCCCAACGGAACAGGAGTCCTTCAGCTATTGCCTGCCAGAGACCCAATTGCAGGGACTGGAGTCTGCATCTGGATGAGCTAGGCTGTAGATTGAAGTCTCAGAAGCAGGGAAGGTTGGAAGGGGTAGGGTCCCAGAGCCCATGGGGTTATTGCTGAGAAGATATGCAGGGGACACATTCCCCAGGGGCAGAGTAGAAGCCCTGGGCCTGGAATCCCCAGGCGCTCTGTGAAGGGGCGGGGCAGATGGGGACTCCTCGTGGAAGCCCCTGGGAAGAAATTAACCACGGAAGGGCATAGCCTGCCTGACGTCAACGCTGGGCTCACCAGCTCCTTGCTTTGTATCTCCAGTTGCTAAGAGACCTTCAGACTGGGATCAGGTGGGATAAGGAAGCAAGGTTTTTGTTAAAGGAGTGAAAGGAGTCCATGAAGAATGATGACAAAGTGCTGCAAACCTTCCCAGGTCCCAAGACGATTGAAGACCACTGCCCGTGCTCTTACCCTACGCATCCCTAAATCAGGGGAGGGGGCTGGTCTCGGGCAACAAGCAGCCTCCTAGGAGCAGAAGGTGATGGAGGGCCACGGGGGCAGGGAGGAGCAGATGGCCATGTGGCTCAGCCCCTGCCTGGGAAAGCGAGTCCACAGTTCACTAACAAACACAATACCATCCACGAACAAGTAGCCACAAAGACCACAGTTAGCAAACACACACACTCACACACACACACACACAGACACATCACAGGAGGTGGGCAGGACCGCAGGCTGCAGTGGGGAGGCAAGTGTTAGTTGCATCATCAGGTGGAGGAATGGTGTTAGAGGGGATAGGGTGGGGGACACACAAGTTCTTGGCTTCTCCTGGGGAAAGGGCTGTTGCTGAAGAGGCCGGTTTTCTTAAGCATCGACATTTGCATCCAAAGGTTCAAGCAGCGGCCTCAGGTTCCAGAGGCTGAGGAGGAGGATAATTTAAATTAAAAACACTTTAGCTCGCCTCTGGTATCCTTATCTGCTTCTCTCCCTTCCTTGAGCACCTGCCCACTGAAATTCCCGGTATGGAAGCCTCGTCTGAGACGCAGAGAAAGGAGACGAAGACACAGGGGAGGGGTGAACCTCAGAAGAAGCCTCTCCCAGGTGGGCTGGAGCCTGGCAGACATGGAAAGGAAATTGTTAAACCCAGGACCTCCCCAGTGGTTGCTCACAGTCCTGAGCCTTAGGATAAAAGGTTTCTGAGAAAGAACTAGTTTGGGGAAAAAAAATGAAAAGACATTTCATTTCCAGGCTGCCTCCTCTGAGCCTTCCCAGATTCTCAGTCTGGGATGAAATAGACAGAACACCAAGCTACCAGGAAGGGCACCTGCCTCCTAGATCGGAATCTTCATCCATTCGCACTTAGGTGATCACTTGCCTTCGAGAGCCCCATCCAGAAGACGGGAGTAATGAGCCCTGCTCTGCCCATCACGGGCCGCTATGAGGATGCAAAAGCACTTAGGAAAGAATTTAAATGCTACACAGGCAGGCGATATTGTTACGCACAGTCGAAGCTGGTGCATCGGGCACTTCATCATCCAGAAACCTCTTTTAACTTACAATGTGAGATAAACTTATATACCTTTCTATAATGCCTTTTTTGTATGGGGGGAAAAAACGGCAGAAGTGAGCTGACAAAACACAAACCTTTTCCCTTAGGATATTCCAGGGCATGTCATAAAGCGAGACGCACAGGACGGAGGGGAGCAGTGGTGCTGAACCACAGCTGCAAAGGCCTGAGTTCACAGTCCGGGCTGTCACTCTCCACGGGGCTATTCCCTCTCATCTTGGTTTCACCTATAAAATGGGCTAAACCCCACCTGTCCCATCCTCTTTTTCTGGCAGACTCGAGTGAGTCTGTGTGTGTGGCTGCACTCTGAAAACTGTACAGCATTTGCCAGTTACTACTCTCCTGTGCCCCCTACGATGAACAATGGAAATAGATACTAAAATCAGTGCACTTAAATGTGGAGAGGGAAGGATCATATACTATTTGCTCTACTTTTGGGTAGGGTTGGGAAGTTTCATAATAAGGTGTTTAAAAAAAAAGTGGCCCTAAAGTACTTTCTGAGTCACCACGGAAAGCCATTATCTTTATGCTACTTTGAGATTAGGAGCATTTCACTAACTCTAATTCTCCCCATGTTGCACCTGGGATGACGCCCTATGCACTCGACCAGTGGGCTGTGTGGAAGCCCCATTTCCTGGTGTTGGCATGCATGTGTGTGGGACACTTCGGGTGTTTCTAGTCCTGGTCTCTCTCACAGCCCCTTTCAGACTCCTGAAGGCTCCGCAGGGCAGGGCCCATAATAAAAGCTGTGCCCACTGCAAAAGCTAGCCCCATCCTTCCCGCCTGAACCCCTGTCCAGGCCCTGATGCAGACGGTGATGGCGACAGGGGCCAATCCAGGCAGTGAGCATCTCACCTTCCACCTGATGGCTGCACTTCAGTTCTCTGCTTTCTGGGGCTCTGTTGCTGGAAGGAAAACCAGAATGGATTATAGCGTATAGACTCCTCATCCCCGTGGGCCACCCCCAACAGCAACCGTGTCTCTGCCTGACTCTGGGGGAGCAAAGAGGTGACGGGCATGGGATTTCGAGTCAGAACGATCTGGGTTCAGTCCTGGCCCTGCTACTTGCTGCTTACAGGAACCTGGTAACCTCTCTCAGTCCCTCGGTTACAAAATGGGGACAGTGATGCCTATCTCACAGGGCTGTGTGCACATTAAATGATATGGGGTCTGTGCCTGGCACAAGCAGATGCTCTGTAAATAGCAGGTGACACTAGTAGTAGCCTGTTTGGTGGAGTGAGGGGGCAATGCTGCAGAGGCCCTGGAGACCCACTCTCCTGGCACTGCGGGAGCATGTCTGGCTGGCTGTAGTGAGGCCATGCACCTGGCAACAGTCCCTTCCTGAGCCACAGAGGGGTCTCTCTGTTCCCTCTTTTCCACCTGGGCAGGTGGTCATGGACAGTTACCATTGGCGGTGATGAGGTTCTCCACCTGGGCTTCCTCATCTCCTGGGGCCCTGCAGGAGAAAGAGACACACAGCTCCATCAGAGATCTCCAGGGCAGACCCAGAGAGCATCGCTCTGCTCCTCACTGGGGCACAGCCGCCTGTGGTCAGGCTCCTCCCAGTGCCCTGAGGGGCTGGAGCTCACTCTGCTGTGGGATACATGGGGCAGAGGGAAAGGTCTGGACTGAAGGGTCAGACTCGGAGGGAACTCACAGGTACCCTTCAATGTCAGCCCTCATGGGAAGGGGAGGCTAGGGCCACATGGGGGCTTGGGTGTGTCCTGCCACACGCTTTGGACTTCTGGGATCCAAGCTACCCTTGGCTATTATAGTAAATTAATGGGGTATGACCTCTATGTGGGAGTAGAAAGAAGGTCCAAGTGTCTATTCAGCTCAAAGAGCCTCATGAACAGGTGACAAGTGGGGACTGTGTCGCAGGTCCTGTAGAGAGGACCTGAGCATCAAGAGAGGCCAGGAAGCCCTCTGCTTCCCTTCTCCCAAGCTCAACTGTCCCCAGGGCCTCCAGAAAAGGTTCCAGTACTTTCTTGTCCACTCCCCGTCCCCCACATAGATCAGAAGAGACAGGATGGGCTGACCTTCATTGTTTTGACCTCTCCTTTGCCCCAGAGTCTACTTGGCAGTCCTCAAACTTCCAGCCCTATGTCCCAACACACACGTTCTGCCTCCGAGACAAGAATCCAAGAGAATGCCCATTTGGGGGTCACACACCAGGGGTCCCTTCCTGTCCCACCTAGTATCACCCCCCGAAGGTCACTGCCATGGCATCCTTACCGGGGCTTCTGATTGAAACTGCACTTGCACCTGCGACCTGAAAAGCAAAGAAACCATCCAAGGTCATGCTCCTGGCTTGGCCACAGCAGGGCCAAGGGTCTGTGCAGGTTGTGGGACTATGTAAATGGCACCCCCTAGACCTGGGCAGTGCACAGTTTGCACAGCTGCACACAGTGGCCCTCAGATGGGGTAGCTTCTTCTGGGGCAAAGGAAATACATTCTATAGCTGGAATGGCTACACCCCCACAGCCCTCTTGATCATGTGAGTAAAGAGGGATCTGTGCACATCAGGCTCATGTGGGAACAACAAACTCGGGGGCACATCCCTGGCACACTAGGGCAGCACCTGTCTCCTTCCTCCGTGACTGCCCCATTCATGCCCTATAGACACGGCACTGGGAAGCCACCCTGCTCGTTCCTATCTATGCTCATTGTCATATGACATTTTCTTTGTTCCCGCTTCACTGTTTTACTGAGCACTTACTATGTGCCCAGCACTCTACTGGGTCGTGAAGATAACATGGAGGGCAGGCAGCCTCCTTTCCTCTCCAGGAGAGGGACCAACCAGGCTCTCACACTGTCCCCACCTGCTTAGCAGCCTCAGTCATTGCTCTTAACAGAGTGAGCAAAAGAACAAACTTACTTAGGATAAGGAGGATCCCAACCGAGAAGAGGACCACAGCGAACACCAGTCCCCCAATCCTCAGGGTCTGGTAATCTGCCAAAGGAACCAAGGGTGAGAGAGGAAGGGGCCAGGGAGAGGGTGTCTGTTCCCCCCACCCCTCCTGCCAGGCAGGGCTGCATTCCCCCTGACCCCTGCACCCACGGTTGCCATCGCTCACCATAATGAAAAGGGTCCATTTCCTTCTCCTTTTCAGCTGCTGCAAAAACAAACAGTTGGTCAAGAGAAAGAAAGCTACACAACCTGGTTCCCAAATATCTAACCTTGCCTCACAGACCTCAGTCTCCACAAAGGAATTCAAGAGGAGCAGGGCCCATTAAGCAGAGATGCCTAGAGGTGCACGGTAGGGCAGGCCTGCCAGTTAGGGGGTTAGGGGAACCCTGAGGGCCGAGGTCAGTGAAGGCATCGAACCTCAGTGAGGCTCTGAGTCATGCAACACCCACATTCATTGCCCCTTTGTATTCTTACATCATTCCCAGAAGGCAGGGTCAGTTTTCCTCTTGTGACACACGGAGAAACCGAGACCAAGGAAGGACATATGACTTGCACGAGGCCAGCACTTGCTAATATGGTCTAGAGACTGATGTGCAGGTCTGAATCCCAGGGTTCAGGCCACAAGTCCACAGAGGCGCAGTGAGCTTGCGGGGCTTAAAAACTACTCCCTGCCGGACCCTTAGGGGGCAAGGGGGCAGGCTGTGTTGAGGTCTGTGAATAAATAGCTGCCACCTCCACGACTTTCTCTGCTGACTGAAGGGAGAGGCCCCTGACTAGACATGAAGAACCTGAGAGTCCCCCAGCCCTAATGTCCCAAGGGGCCCAGAACCTTCCAGCAGAGAGGGTCGGACAGGGTTGTCATCTTGTCACAGCCAGGTCCCAGAGGGGTACTTACCACTGGCCAGGACCGTGGGGGCCAGCAGGCTGCAGAGGAAGACCAGCACCAACTCCATGGCGTCTGGGGACAGAGGGAGAAAAAAATGATTCTCTGGCTAAGAAGCCTCCATCCGTCAGCTCCAAGCGTCAGCCTGACCAGGGGCCAAGCCAAATCCCCAGCTTTGCTCTGCACTCATGACTTGGTGAGGGTTCAAACAACCTAAGCACAAGCAGTTGACTTTTTTTTTTTTTGAGACAGAGTCTCGCTATCTTGCCCAGGCTAGAGCGTAGTGGCATGATCTCGGCTCACTGCAACCTCCGCCTCCCAGGTTCAAGCGATTCTCCTGCCTCAGCCTCCTGAGCAGCTGGCATTAGAGGCGTGTGCCATCACGCCCGGCTAATTTTTTGTATTTTTAGTAAAGACAGGGTTTCATCATGTTGGCCAGGCTGGTCTTGAACTCTTGACCTCAAGTGGTCCATCTGCCTCAGCCTCCCAAAGGGCTGGGATTATAGGCGTGAGCCACCACCAGTTGACATTTCTTGGACTCTTAGAGAATGCTCTGCATGTATTAATTCAATTGGCACAATTGAGTTAGTACAATTAGCAAGCACTACAACTAACGCAGGCCGAGAATCTGAAGCTTCACAAGGCTGACATGCACCAGAGTGAGTAGCAGGGCCTAGATCCTAACCCAGCATAGTAACTCCTCCACCACGTTGCCTCTGGGACGTGACTTTGGTGATCTCATCTGTGTCCTTCTCTCCAGGCCACCCTTCTGTGGCCATCTCTAGTTCATTAAGGCCTTCTGTGGCCATCTGTAGTTCATTCTGACAGCCAATACCCCGTCAGAAATGTTTCTTAATATCAGATTAAATGGGGCCAGTAAACCAATGTCCCTCTAGTCCAGCCAGCTGGGTGGAGAGGAGACTTGTGGTTTCCTGGGCCCTGAAGCACTGACAGCCCTCCTTCAGGTACCCTTCACATCCCACCTCAAAAGTCCCCAAGTCAGCTCTTCCCACAGGCTTTGGTTCAGAATCCTCCAGAAAGGTGGTTTGATTCAACAAAAGGAGTTTGAAGGCTGGTTCCACGAGCCTCAGCACCCCAGCCTCTGCTTCCCCAGAGGATGCGGAGGTCTCTGCTCAGGAGCTCATCAGTCCTGGTCTCTGGGTGGATGGCCCCAGGTGGGCTATCCTGGTGGAAGCAGGAGGCAGGGCCAAAAGGTGGCACCCAGGGATAGATTTCAATGGCAGGACACACATCTCATTCCTGGGCTTAAAGGGGCATGGTTAAGAGCCAGAGAGGAGACAGAGAGGCTTTTCCTGAACCAGGAAAGCCCAAGGCTGGGTGCTGTTTTCCATGTGGGGTGAAACTGGCAGTGGCCTGAACCCCTGGACATCCGTCCAGTCCAAGACCCTGATTGCCCCCAGCACGGTCACTACCTTCCTCCGGCCTTGAGCAAGCAGCCGCCACTGCACTTCACCTCTCGGCCACCAGGGGTCAGAACGACTGCATCCACAGCCACGTCAAGGCCCAAACCTTGATTCAAAAAGCCTTTATCAAAAGGTGGTAATTTGCTTTTAATGCTGTCTCATTTCACACTTGTATTTCCTTTGAATGCTACACTGTATCTTATATGTATAAAAATATATGTAACATACACATATAATGAGGCATAGTAATAATAGAAACAACCATAAACCAGCAGCTTAGGAAATGGAGCTTTACAAAGACTGCTGCAGTGACCTCTATTTCCCTCCACCCCATCCCCCTGCCTCTCTCCCAGAGGTGGCCAGTATCCCAAAAATATATATTTTTATTTTTATTTATTTATTTATTTATTTTGAGACTGAGTCTCCCTCTGTCGCCCAGGCTAGAATGCAATGGTGCGATCTCGGCTCACTGCAACTTCCACCTCCCGGGTTCAAACGATTCTCCTGCTTCTGCCTCCCAAGGAGTTTGGATTATAGGCATGCACCACCACACCCAGCTAATTTTTTGTATTTTTAGTAGAGACAGGGTTTCACCATGTTGGTCAGGCTCAAACTTCTGACCTCAGGTGATCCACCCGCCTCGGCCTCCCAGAGCGCTGGAATTACAGGCGTGAGCCACCACGCCTGGCTGAAAATATGTATTTTTAATCATTCCCTTGCTCTTCTTTTAAAAAGTTGCCAATCAACAGATATAAAATTTCAGTTATGCAAAATGAGTAAGTGCTAGAGATCTGCTGTTTAACACTGTACAGCATAATTAACAATATTGAATTGCACACTTCAAGATATGTTAAGAGGGTAGATCTCATAGTAAGTGTTCTTTCCACAATTTAAAATATACAATTCACACATCAGGAAGTTTGCCATCTTAAACTGTACAATTCAGTGGTTTTTAGAACATTTACAAACTTGTGCATTCGTCACCAATCTCGGGTTCCAAGACATTTCATCATCCCAAGAAGAAACTTGTATCCATCGGCAGTCACCCCCGACTCCCCTTCCCTTCAACCCTGAAACCATTCATCTACTTTTTGTCTCAATGGGTTTGCCCACTCTGGACATTTCACATAAATGAAATAATAAAATACATGGACTTCTGTGTCTGGCTTTCAAGTTAGCATAATGTTGTCAGGGTTCATCTACCTTGTAGCATGTATGCATATTTTATTTCTCTTTATGGCTGAATAATATTCCACTGTATGGATATTCACCTTGCTCTTTGTCTTAAAAATATATTTAACACGTACATATATCTAAATATTATGTTGCTTAGTGTAGCTTTTTTGAACTTTATAATTATGATATCATGTTTATAGTCTTTTGAAACTTGCTTTTTCTGTCCGACATTATGCTTCTGTGGTTCACTGACTTATTACATTTAGCTATAGTGCATTCATTTTCAGTGTGGTGTAATATTCCATTGTGCAGGTAAATGATCATGTATTGCTCTAGTCTCCTGCCAGTGGATGTCTGTTTCTTTTTCCCCCTCAATTTTATGCTATTACAAATAGAGTTGTGGACATTCTTGTGCATACTGCTCAGGGCACACATGCAAGAATTCTGAGGAAACAGTTTTTCGATTCTTTGATCACCACTCCCATAAGAAATACATTTTACATTGCAACCCAGCATAACACATATTCATGTAACCAGAAGCAATTATCACAAAATAATACTTACTATGAATGAGATAGTTTATTTTCTATTTTATTCTGTTTCTTTACAAAAAACATTTCCAGGCTCCTTAATGGGTCACACTCGGCAGTTTGAACAGTTATGTTCTAGACATGAGCCTAGGACTGAAGTCATTCATTGGGTTGTATAGTATGCAAACTGTCCACTTCACACAATGATTTAAAATTGTTTCCACAGTGGTCATCTCCATGATAATATCCCACCAGCTGCATATCACTGTCCCCATTACTCTACAACCTGTTGTGGATATTTTCTGTTGTCAGATATTTTCATTTTTGCCAATCTAGAGGTAAAAGATGGCTTTAATGTGATTACACTGTAATAGAGCTGGACTTTTTTCTCCGTGTTTATTTGTCATTCCTGTTTCTTCATCAATGATATGTTTTTCATGCCATTTGCCCATTTTCCAAGTGAGTTGACATTATTATTGTTGTTAATTTCTTATTCTGAATACTAAACCTTTGTCATTAAGTATAGCAAATATCTCCTTCCAGTTTGTGGCTTATTTTTTCACTTTTAAAAATTGTCTTCTGTTGAACAGAATTTCTTAATCCTAACATACTTGAATGCTGCGATTTTTGTGTCTTAAGACATCCTTTCTCACCCTGAGGTCAGAGTTTTCATCTAAAAACCCTAAGGTTTTGTCTTTTACATTTAAATCTATTTGACATCTGAAACTGATGTTTGTGTATGGTGTGAGGTAGGCGTCTAGTTTTACTTTTTCCCATAATGATAACTTGTACTGTAACCTGGTTCCAGGGGCAGACTGCCTCCCCTTTTCCTCATGATGGGCTATACCACCTTTGTCACATATCTGACTTCTATTTGGTGTGCATCAGTTTCTGGGCTATCTCTTTGGGTCTATTGGTCAATTTGTCTGTACTGCATTAAAATTACTGTGTTTCAATTATGATAGCTTCATAGTAATCTTGCCATGTGGTAAGAGAAGCTCCCATCTTTTTTTCTCCTCTTCCCTCTCCTCCTCTTTCTTCAGGAATGTCTTCATTATTCTTGGTTTTTTGCTCTCAAATTTCAGAATTAGCTTTTCAAATTCATCTAAAACTGTTAGGATTTTCATGGGAACTGCAATGGACCTATCTATAGAACAACCTGGGGAGAAATGACATATTTCTGATCTTGAGTCCCCTGTCTATAAATACATCTTTTGATTTGTTTAGGTCCTTTTCAATAAAGTTCCATAAATGCTTTCATACAGGTGTTGCACACATTCTGTTAGATTCATTCCTAAGTGCCTTATCATTTTTATTGCTGCTTTCAATGTCACCTTGTGTGTGTTTTCTAATTTTTGCTGGTAGAGAGAAAAGCAACTGATCTTTACATATTGATCTTAAATCCAATAATCTTGTTAAACTCCCGAATTATTTGTAATAACTTACCTAGAGATGCCTTTGGGTTTTCTCTGTAGATATATCATCTTTAAATGATATTGTTCCTTCTTTCTAATTCTCACACTGTTTATTTCTATTTTTTTAAGAAAATTATAGTTTTTATTTTATTTTATTATTTTATTTTATTATTCTTTAAGTTTAGGGTACATGTGCACAACGTGCAGGTTTGTTACATATGTATACATGTGCCATGTTGGTGTGCTGCACCCATTAACTCGTCATTTAACATTAGGTATATCTCCTAATGCTATCCCTCCCCCCTCCCCCCACCCCACAACAGGCCCCGGTGTGTGATGTTCCCCTTCCTGTGTCCATGTGTTCTCATTGTTCAATTCCCACCTATGAGTGAGAACATGCGGTGTTTGTTTTTTTTGTCCTTATGATAGTTTTCTGAGAATGATGGTTTCCAGCTTCATCCATGTCCCTACAAAGGACATGGACTCATCATTTTTTATGGCTGCATAGTATTCCATGGTGTATATGTGCCACATATTCTTAATCCAGTCTATCATTGTTGGACATTTGGGTTGGTTCCAAGACTTTGCTTTTGTGAATAGTGCTGCAGTAAACATACGTGTGCATGTGTCTTTGTAGCAGCATGACTTCTAATCCTTTGGGTATATACCCAGTAATGGGATGGCTGGGTCAAATGGTATTTCTAGTTCTAGATTCCTGAGGAATTGCCACACTGACTTCCACAATGGTTGAACTAGTTTACAGTCCCACCAACAGTGTAAAAGTGTTCCTATTTCTCCACATCCTCTCCAGCACCTGTTGTTTCCTGACTTTTTAATGATCGCCATTCTAACTGGTGTGAGATGGTATCTCATTATGGTTATTTCTATTTCTTGTCTTAGTGCACTGGGTAGGAATTCCAGTGAAATGCAGAATAAAAACAATAGCAAACACACATGCACACAACACGTGCACACTCACACACAGTCTTACTACTGATTTTAAATAGAGTTTTTCTAATGCTTTGAAAGTTCCCCTCTAATCCTGGTTTCCAAGATGTTTCTGTTTTATGTTAATTATGAACGAGTGTTCTATTTCTATGGTTTTTGTCCTTAAATCTACCAATGAAGTAAATCATATGTATGGATTATCAAGTGTTAAATCATCCCTGCATTTCTGAAATGAAACCAATGTGTTTTTTTTTTTTAATAAACAAATGGATTTGGCTTACTGACATTTTGTTTAGGATTTTTGCATCTATGTGCATGAGTGAGATTGGTCTGCAGTTTTTATTTTATTGTATTAACCTTGCCTGGTTGGGGGATGGCAGTACTGGCCTCACAGAACAAGTGTCCACTCTCCTGCTAGCTCCCTGGAAGAGTTTGCAGAAGATTCGAATAATCTGTTCTTTGAGTGTTTGGTGGAACTAACCTGTAAAATCATCCGGGCTTGGGACTTTCTTTGTTGGAAGATCTTAAATGGCCCATTCAATTAATTAATGGTTATGGCACTCTCCACATATCTATTTCTTCTTTAATAAATTTAGTGAGTTATAATTTTTAAAGGAATTTTCCCTTTTCTGCTTTCAAATGTTTTGCCATAAAGTTATGCCTGTTTTTTTCATTCCTAATGTTACTTGTGACAACTCCCTTTCTTCTTGGTCAGTTTCACCAGAGGTTTAACGATGCTAATAGTTTTTTTGAAGAAACCAACTCTTGGTTTTATTAATCCTTTTTATTGTATGTTTTAAAATTTTCTTAATTCTGCCCTTAAACAATCTCTGGGTTTCTTCCATTGTTCTTTTTTATGTTTATCTTGTTATGTTGGATACCTAGTTCATTAATATTTAGCTTTTCTTATTTTCCAGTATAAGCATTTAAGACTGCAATGTTCCCTCTAAGTGCTTTTAAAGTATAATACTAAGAACTAAACAATAATCAATAACCACACTTCAAAGCTTCTGTAAGGGGGTGAAAGTACTCCATCATAGTTGGATTGTTGTTTAGTTCTCAGTATACTTTAAACCTCCTTACAATTTCTTGCTTTACCTATGCATTAAGAAGTGTGTGTTTTAAATATCCAAATATATAGTGATTTTTATTTGCTTTTGTTATTGACTTCTAAGTTAAGTGCACCAAGGTCAGAAAACATGGTCTGTATGATGTACAGATGCCTTGAAATGTGTTGAGACTTGCTTTATGACCTAGTACATGGTCAGTTATTAAAAGAATTATATTTCCTATGTGCTTGGAAAATTGTGAATTCCTTCATGGTTGGGAAGAAAGTTCTATATGCCTATAAATTAAGATTATCAACTGTGTTTAAATTTCTTTTTTTTTTTTTTTGACTGTTTATCCTACCAAAAATCAAGATCAGCACTTTAAAATCTACCACTAAGTGGAAGGATTTATAAATGTATCCCCATATTTGAAACCGACGGGTTAATCTGATCAGGTCTGCCTGCACTGCTTGCTTTTGGTCGCTTGCTTTTTGTTATTATATTTTATTTATTTTTTTCCTTTTTCCATGAAGCTGAAGGCCATGGTAGCTGAAGGCCTTGGTAGCTGAAGGCCTCGCCACTGCATGCTGAAACTTAACCTTCACTGGTTACTTTACAGATAACATTCATAGGTCACCCTGGTAATGGTTACTTCAGTTGTTTTTCAGGAATTTGGGCTAGCTCCTGTTCAGTTCAAACAGGATGAGACCACCCACCCTTCAACTGGGCGTGTGCAAGTGCCCCGAAGGGTAGCCTTTGACATCAGAGGGCTAAAAACTCCACCCTTGGGTCACACTAACGCCACCATTTCCTGTACACATGTCCTGTGGAATGCCACAAACCCTGACTACGCTTGCTCAGAATGAATCTGCCATTTCATTTCTCCCCACTGCCAATCACCTTTCCCTATGCCTCAGACCACCCCACTTCCCTTAACAGTAAATATCCCTAAGCCTTATCTTTGGGGAGGCGGATTTGAGAGCCGTTCTCCGGCCTCCTTGCTTGGTGGTCTTCTGAATAAATCTTTTCTGTTTTGCAAAATCTGTGTCACAGTGATTGATTTACTGAGATTTACTGAGTGTGGGCAGAACAGACCTGAAGCTGGCCGATAACATGTCTCTTAGAATATTCTAACAGATAGTTTAAAACTGTTACTGTCCTCTGAGTTGGGTCTTTTAGAATTATGTAGTGATCCTCCCTGTCTTAAATCCTATGTTGCTCTCTACCTTTCTGTGTCCTTATGTGTTGTGTGTGCATCTTATAAACAGCAAAGAGATGGATTTTTGAAAAATTCCGTATTGTCAGGCTTTCTGTATTAATTGTCAAATTTACCCCCTTTAATTTACTTATTGTGACTATTGATATAGTTGGTCTGCTTTCTGCCATCTGTTTTTTCCCTATAGGAATGTGCTTGTTTCTTTTTCTTTCCTTGCCCTTTCTTTTTTCTGGATTAGTTATTTTTATTTTTGTTTTTTTGGGGGGCGGTCTCGAACTCCTGGGCTCAGGTGATCTGCCTGCCTTGGCCTCCCAAAGTGCTGGGATTACAGGCATGAGCCACTGCCCCTAGCCTAGTGATTTTTTTTTTTTCTTATTCCTTTTCTCCCTCTACTGGTTTAGAAATTATAGAAACTATTTTAATCTTTTAGTGGTTATCTTTGTAATTTTTCCACGTGTATTCAATGTAAAAAAGACTAAAAAAATTCAGAGTTAATACTTATAATAGTTATTAGGCAGAATACCCTCCTTGAAAATACAAAAATACAAATCATCCCCTTCCTGATACATATGCTGTTATTGGAGAATATTTCAGTTCTTTTTAAAATTCTATAAAATAGATACTAATATTTGTACTTCATGAAAACTATGTTTGTTTGGATTCACCCATGTGTGTAGTAGCCAGCCTGCAAGACAGCTCCCAGTATCTCCTAGTATTCAGATCCTTGTACAGTCCCCTCCCACACTGCACCAGGGTTGGTCTGTATGACCAGTAAAATATGGCAGAAGTAATGGTACGTCACTTTCAATACGAGGTTATAAAAAGCAACACAGCCTCTTGCGTGCTCTCTCTCTCTCTCTCTCTCTCTCTCTCCCTCTCAGATTGCTTGTTCTGAGTCAAGCTAGCTGCCATGTCTTAAGGATATTCAGGCACCCCTGTGGAGAGGCCCATGTGGTGGCCTCACTCCAAAAGCCTCCTAAGAAATACAGCCTGCCATGAACCACATAAGTGAGCTTGGAAACAGATCTTCCGGCTTCATGAAAGACCTTGAGCCAGAACCACCCACTGAAGATTCTCCCTGATTCCATACCCTCAGAAACTGTGTGAAATATCAAACGTTTGCTGTTTTAGGCTGCTGAGTTTGGAAGTAATTTGCTATGCAGCAATAGATAATGAATTTACAACATATGTACTGATTTGTTCACCACTGTTTTTGAACGTTAGTCATCCTTCATGCCATTTTCTTTATTCCTAAAGAACATCTTTCAAAATTTTCTTTAATGAAGATCTGTTCGTTAGAAACTCTGTTTCTGTTTATTTGGAAATGTTTTCATTTCACCTTTGTGGCAAGAGACCCTACGGCGATCCCCAGTCATTCCAGCCTTCTAGTGTTCAATGCTTTGAGTAATCTCTTTCCTTTGAATACTGGCAGGAGCTGCAACATACTTTTAACCAACAGAATGTGGCAAAAGTGGCAAAAGGACAGCTCTCAGATGATGGTGTTATATCATATAAGACTCAATCTTGCAGGCTGGAGCTCGAGAATTTTCTCCCTTGCTGGCTTGAAAAAGCAAGCTGCTATGTCATGAGACAGGCTACGGAGAGAAGCACAGGATAAGGAATTGTGGGAAGCCTCTAGCAGCTGACAGCTGCCCCTGGCCAGAAGCCAGCAAGAAGATGGGAACCTCAGTTCTTCTGCCACAAGGAGACGAATACTGCCAGCAACCTGAGGGAGTCTGGAGGCAGATCTTTCCCCAGTCAATTCTCTTATCAGACCACAACCTTAGCCAGCACCTAGACTGTAGCTCGGTATGATGCTGAAGCAGAAAATTCAGCTAAGCTGTGCCAGACCTCTGACCTAAAGAAACCATGACATAATAAACATGTGTTGCTTTAAGCTGCTGGGTCTGTGATCATTTGTTATGCAGCAATAGAAAACTAATACAGTCCTATCCTTGAAAGGTAGTTTGGCTATGTACACAATTCTAGGCTGATAATTATTTTTGCTCTGCACTTTTAAGATGTTATTCCACTGCTATCTGGCTTCCATGATTGCTGTTGAGAAGTCTGCTGCTTATATCATCATTCCTTTATAGATGTCCTATCTTCCTTCTCTGCCTCCTTTTATTTTCTTCTTTTTGTGTTTGCTGTTGTGGGTTTCATCACAAGTCTGAAACACAACATAGAACTGATTGTTGTGAGTTTCATCAGACTTGAAAGTCCTTTACCTATAGGTTCATCCTTTTCATCCTTATGAAAAATTCTTATCTCTTCAAATATGGCCTCTCCTCCATTCTCCCCACTTTCTCTTTCTGAGACTGTGACTAGAAGCAGGTTAGACATCCTCTTTCTATTCTCCATATCACTTAACTGCTCTTTCATATTTTCCACTTCCTTGTTTCTCTATGCTACATTCCAGGTAATTATTTCATATTTGTTTTCCATTTTCTGACTTCCTTTTTAACTGTATTTATTTGCTGCTTAACCCACTCATTTACTTTTGTGTTTCAATGGTCATATTATTAATTTCTAAAAGTTCTATCTGGTTCTTTTTGAAATTGCCTGGTCATTTGTGTTAGTCTTTGTTGTTCACTCATTTTGTGTTCTCATCTCTTATTCTTTCAACATTTCTTACAGTTATTTTATATTCTGTATCTGATAATTCCAAACTCTTAAATCCTTGGGGGTCAAAATCTACTTTTTGTTTCTGTGCCTCTCAGTCACAGTGACTTGTTTTTTCCTGTGTTTGGTAATATATTCGATTGTGAGCTCATATTTGCTAGATTTTAATCTGTGGGAAATTGGCAGTCCTAAAATGGGACACTTTCTTTCAGAGAGCATTTGCTTTGCTTTTTCATGGAGGCTGGGGGCAGCAGATACCAACCTGAGATCACTTTAGCCCCTCTCAAGGGTTCTTGGCTTCATGCAGGTAGTCTCAGGTTTGGCTTCCCAACCTTGCTGGGCTCAATGCTGATTAGCCTACAGAATGCAGTAATGTCAACGAGGGTTCATTCTAAGAGTAACTATGGCTTAAGTTCTGGCTAAGCTTCACATACTCCAGTGCTAGTTTTTGTTTTGTTTTGTTTTGTTTTGTTTTGTTTGAGATAGAGTCTCACTGTGTCACTCAGGCTGGAGTATAGTGGCACAATCTCGGCTCATTGCAACCTCTGCCTCCTGAGTGATCCTCCTGCCTCAGCCTCCCTAGTAGCTGGAACTACAAGCATGCACCACCATGCCCAGCTAATTTTTGTATTTTTAGTAGAGACAGGGTTTCACCATGTTGGCCAGGCTGGGTCTCGAACTCCTGACCTCAAGTGATCCTTCTGGCTCGGCCTCCTTAAGTGTTGGGATTTCAGGCATGAGCCACCATGCCTGGCCCAGTTATCTCATGGGGTTTTTGTTTTGTTTTGTCTTTTTGGTAGTGTTTGGTGTGGGGAGAGTAACGGTGACTTAAGATTGGATGATTTTCATTCCTTCTTTAAACCAAGCTGTGTAATAATAAACCTGGGATTAATTATTTTAAAGTGGAAAGTCCCCTTATGATTCAGGCAGTCATACAGTCCTAAAATATCTTCAATCAAAGTATGAAATAAAGTAAGTTTTGAGCATCTGCTATCTGTAAAACACCTCCCTCCCTCCCTCTCTCCTTCTCTCTTTCTTTCTCCAGTTTACTGCTGCTTCCTAGCCCAAGTCCCATCTCCAAATTACACCTGCTCCTTGCTTAGCCAGTGAGGAGGGAGACTGGAGTCAAGATGTGGAAGGTAGATGAAACAACACATTAAGGCCTTCAAATCTTAGGGGCCATGGTGTGAATATTGGATGTGAGGTGAGAGAGGGAAGGACAAATGGACCAGGTTTCCCACAGTGGCCTCTTGACCAGCTCTAGCCGGAAGAGGGAGTGCAGTGTTGGCAATAGGGCTCTTCCTGCCCCCTGGGAATAGGGAAAGCACATGTCAATGGCTCTGGGCCACCAGGAACAATGGGCAGCAGTTCAGGTTGCTGCTGTGCCTTCCCTTCAAACCCCAACAATCACCTCCACTGATGCTCAGGTTCAAATCCATTACACAAGCAAACACTGAACTCCTAGAAAGGGCCATACTATTCTGGGTTCTGCAAAGGATAAGTAGGTGAACAAGACACAGCCTTAGCTACCAAGGAGAAGTAGGATTTGGTGGCAAAGGGCTCTGATCCATCAGCAAATATGATGAGAACTTCCCAACAGGTACAGACGCCATGCAACAATAGTCCAGAAAGACAGAGAGAAGGGGAGCAGAGAGCTCAACAGGGAGCTAGGGAAGTTTCCGTGGAGGAGCTGACATTCCAGCTGAACCTTAAGAGCAGGGTAGGATTTCGATAGACAAGGGGAGGGAAAGAGTAGAGGAAAGGCATTCCGGTAGAGAAGACAGCATGAGCAAAAGCAGTGAGAGGGGAAACAGAAAGTAGGAATAACAAATGGGATTCAGTTCAAGTTCAAGATCAGTTCAAGATGAGCCTTAAGGCATTTCATTCAGTAGTAGCTGTCCAAAGTGGCTTCCCCAAATGAGGTCCAACAGGAGATGGCCTTCACCCACCAGTAATGTCTGCTTAGCCTAGGAGGGAGCTGTGACAGCAACCTACCAAATAGCTGCCATTTCTAGTGTAAGATATCTTCCAAAACAGTGAACAACCCAGTTGGACTAAAGCATGATGGGGTGGGTGGTGAGAACTCAGATAAGATGGTTGGAATCAGATTGCAGAGGCTCTTGAGTGCCAAGCTAAAGAGTTAAGACCTGCCTTTGTATTCTAAAGAAAACATTTCTGATCAAGTTACAGTGTGAAAAGAAATACTGTCACAAATTTGAAAAGTGACCAATTCTCTACTCCTGCAAGCTGCTGTCCCAGCCTGGGCTACATCAACCACACCTCAGCATGGGCCCCTCGGTGTGGCGGGAGGGGGGAGGAGGGGGGCCTAAACCCATTTTTAAAAATCTCATCGGTGGTACCTTGGCGCTGCCCCTGAGTCGAGTGGCCCAGTACATACACAGAACTTTTGAAGGGCCACAGAATGCCTTTGTCTCACTGCTGCACCCAGCTTGGCTTCCCTTCCGTCTCATATACCACCCCTCTGCACCTCCCACCCTCCCAGTGACCACACATTCCTTTCTCCCTCCTTCCAGAGAGGAAGCTGGGCTGCTGGAGGCTGGCTGGGGTGGGGAGGGTAAGAGGCTGGGTGGTGAAAAATCTCAGTTCCGGGCGAGAGATTCTAAGGAGTAGATGGAAGACAGGAAGGAGGAGTCACTGGGGGAAGGAGATCCAAGGCTGAAGTGAGTGCAGAGGGCACAGGAACAGGGCATGCACCGCCACATGTGCACTGGGCCCTGGACCTTTGCCTGGGGGCCTGAGGACCTGGCTCGCCAGCACAGGGGGCCTGAGAAATCATCACTGCTGGAGTGGGGGACTCCCTGGCTGCTTCACTCTCTTGCTCCCCAACTCTTCCCCTCTAGACCATTTGGACCACTCTCCCCATCTGGAGAATGGAACCAATCACACGTTGCTGCCTCCTCTAGGGTGTATTATGAGAACGAATTCTGTTTCCGCTCATTTTTCCTCTCCTTTCTGTGCTCTCGTTTATCTCCATATTGGCAAGCAGCTGAGGTTTTGGGTGGAAGCAGCACTTCCATGTTAATTTTCCTCTCTGATCCTCCTGCTTGGTTGCTGGCTGCATGTGCGGGAGAAAGCAATCAGAAGAGTTTCTCCGGCAATTATCTTCCCATACTGAGTCACATAATTTCACTTAATTGCTGGGTAAAAACTGCTCAGAAAGAGAAGCCACTAGTTGATGATATAGCAACATGCTCTATTATTTTTGATTCCACGCAGCAGTGAGGTAGATCAGAATACCCAGTTCCATTGTGAAAATAACTCAGAAACAACCTCCCTTGAAAATGCAGAGGCTCCAAATTACAGTGAAACTTCATTATCTCATCCTCATCCCTCCCTCCCCCTGCTCCCGAAGCTTCACTCGCCTCCCCTGGCATCCCACCTGCTTGCCTTCCTACAGGCTCAGCCCACGGATGACAAGCCCTGAGGGGTCACCGGGCCTGGGTCTTAGCAGGATGCCCTGCTAAGAAAGATGAGGTCTCACTTCATACAGAACGTCCCGGAATGGGGCCTTTTATGAGGCCGCAGAATGCCTGGGCCCCACAGTTTAGTCTAAATGGTTACCCTAGACTATTATTATATGCAAAGGGATATGATTTAGCCTATGACGTATCTAGATCTTTGCAACCAAGAAGTCTATTAAAAAAAGATTCGACTGTGTATGTATTGAGTATAACCAAGATGTGAGGTCTACCAGATGGAGTTAGCATCACAGAATTCATCACAGTTGGTTACAGTGATTGGGCTCCTGCTTTTTATTTGTGAAAACTGGGGCCCAAAGAGAGATGAGGTACCTGATTCATCCAGTTATTTAGGGGCAGGGCAGGGCTCAGAACATGCATTTCCCACTCTTGACTGCTGTTTTGATGTGCTGGGATTGGGAGGTGGGAAGAACAGGGCTGGCAGAGCAGTGGCCAGGAGGAACAGAGGGAAGGAAGGCTGAGCAATGCCAAAGGGAAGTGGGGCAGCCCGGCTGGAGCCAGGGAAGAGGGCAAGGCCCTGCAGGAATGGGGTGGCCAGGGACATGAGAGGGCAGGAGGGAAGCCACTGCCACTGATAGCCTCCTTGGATTGGAGATGGGAGGTGACAGTGCTGGCTTCAGGGAAGGCGAGGGATGGAATCAGGTCTAGAATGGGTCTTCTGGAGGCATGAGGCCCAAATGCTCACTCTCTCACACAGGGGAGTAAACACGTGATGAGAACAGGTCTTTCCCATGATCCCCAGGTGATGTGGTGAGTTTAGTGCAGGTGGCTATTGCTGCAGCATGGATCTGTGTTGTGTAAGGTTAGACTAAGAATGAAAACAGGGAGGTCATAGACAAACTGGTCAGATGTATTGGGAAAGAAGTGGATTTTTTTTTTTTTTTTTTTTTTTTTTTGAGACAGAGGCTCGCTCTGTAGCCCAGGCTGGAGTGCAGTGGCGCGATCTTGGCTCACTGCAACCTCTGCTGCCGGGTTCAAGTGATTCTCCTGTCTCAGCCTCCCGAGTAGCTGGGATTACAGGCACGCGCCACCATGCCCAGCTAATTTTTGTATTTTTAGTACAGACGGAGTTTCACCATGTTGGCCAAGATGGTCTCGATCTCTTGACCTCATGAGCCACCCACCTCAGCCTCCCAAAGTGCTGGAATTACAGGCATGAGCCACCACACCCGGCCCAGGTGGAATATTTATATTCCTAAGACCTTAGCAAGTCTTACTGTCTGGGAGGAAAATTGGGGGAGAGTGGTCTGATCTATTCGTGCTAAGCAAGACCTCTTGGAGACAAAGGACTGGCCCCGAAGGCTTTTTAAGGCCTCCTTAGCCCTCTGTTTCCATGAAAGGGCCGTGCCTGCACAATATCAGCCTTACCATCAGTTCTCTATTCTCCATGCTCATGAACGGGACCTGGGGGAGTGGTCAGTATAAACCAGCAGAGAATGCCCAAACCCTGGCCTTGGCTTTGGAATGTGTTTTATTTTTATGGGAATTAAGCCTCATAATGCTTTCAGACAAAAGATAAAGAATCCCAGAGAGGCCTCAGTACTGGAGAGGCTGGATGTTCTTCTCCTTGATCTTCCTTGGCACCCCACCCCAGCCCCACTCCAGCGTCCCCCTGCTTCCCATCCATGCTGGAGCATCCTGGTGCCCTTGGCATCCAACCAAAGTACCTCCCCACTCACACACAGCTGCGTTTTTCCTCTCCAAACTGTCCCTCCTTTTTCTGCTTCCCGTCTCAGATGCTTTGGCTGAAGTTCTCTTGCAGGATTAAAAGGAAAATGAAGGACAAAAGGACAGTCGTCATCCACTTGGGGGATGTATGTCGAGCAGAGCTCCAGGGGGGCTTTCCCAGGTTCCCTCCTGGCTAAGCCCGGCACCCCTCACTCCCTCTCCGTGTCAGGGCTGCTTTCTCCTCTCACCTTGGGTCCCATGTGACCACCAGCTTGGAAACAGGGGTAAGGACCACACTCAGCCTCACACCCCCAACTTTGTGCCCTAAACACTCTCCTGTCAAAGTTCCCAAGCCACAGGGACCCAGAGTCATGGCCCAGGTTCATCCTCTGTTTTTGTAAAACGGAGAGTCGATTCTGCTTCATTTTCTTTTTTCTTTCTTTCTTTCTTTTTTTTTTTTTTTTTTTTTTTGAGACAGTCTCGCTCTGTCACCAGGCTGGAGTGTGCAGTGGTACGATCTTGGCTCACCGCAACCTCCTCCTCCCAGGCTCAAGCGATTCTCCTGCCTCAGCCTCCCGAGTAGCTGGGACTACAGGTGTGAACCACCACACCCAGCTAAGTTTTGTATTTTTAGTAGAGACGGGGTTTCGCCACACTGGCCAGGGTGGTCTCCAACTCCTGACCTCCAGTGATCTGCCCAACTCAGCCTCCCAAAGTGCTGGGATTACAGATGTGAGCCACCAAACCCGGCCGATTCTGTGTCATTTTCAACCCCTTCTGGGAGGCTGCTCAAAAGTCCATTTGCTTATGTGGCTATTAGATACATCTCCTGCCTCCTAGACACTGTGCAAGACCCCTGCCCCAAGCCAGTGTGTCCCAACCGCAGGTCCAGCCACACCCAGTTTGGCAGGACACTGTGGAGCCACTGGCGGGCGAATGTGAATCCCCTGAGGAGGGAGGTCCGGGGTTGGAGATCTTTGTGCCTTTACAAAGCACACCCCTGACTCACACTGCACACTTCCCAGACAGTGGCCTTGAACCAGAAGGCTGGACACAGAGGTCAGCCTGCATCATAGGAGCCCTTCTATGGATGCCACAGAAGAAACTAAGAGGAATTAAAAATTCTGAGATGAAAACCCACACTTGAGGCCCAGTCTGGGGGTCTGTATTGGATACAAGAGGTAATAATTATAATCACGACAAATGATACAGGCCAGGCACTATTCTTAGTGCTTTAAATACTTATTCTCACTTAATCCTTAAACATAACCCGATGGTAACACTGATAATGTGCACTTGTGGCCCTTTCATGAACTCCAAGAACTAAGGAGGCCTTAAAAAGCCTTCAGAGCCAGTCCCTTGTCTCCAAAAGCTCTTGCTTAGCACAAATAAATCAAACTGTCCTCCCCCATTTTCCTTCCAAACAGTAAGACTTGCTAAGGTCTTAGGAATATAAAGATCCCACCTCTCTCCCAGTACATCTGACCAGTCTGTCTGTGATAATTTTTAGTCCGGAGCTTCCCTGTTTTCCTCCTTAGTCTGGTCGTACGCTACTCAGATCCACGCTACAGCAATAGCCACCTGCACCAAGCTCACCCTCACTGCACAGCTGGGGTCATGGGAGAGGCCTATTCTCATCACCTGCTTGCTCCCCTGTGTGAGAGAGTGAGGAGTTGGGCTCCATGTCTGCCGAAGGCCTTTTGTTATCGTCAAAAGCATTTTACAGGGAAAGAAACTGAGGTAGGGAAAGAGAGGTGCCCTGGAGAATAAGTGCAGGATTCTGGACTTCAGCCCTGCTCTGTCTGCCTGGCTGTTGGTGGAGGGCAGGGAGTCTTCCTGCTATGAGTAGGTTTCCTTCGATCCCAGAGCCAGCCCCAAACTCCAGCCCTTGGGCCCCACCTCACAGGGAGGGATCACATCCATTTGGGGGCAAAAAGCCATGAGGGGCCACCTGCACTGTGGCTCTTTGAAGGGCCCACCTTTTCTAGGTAGCTGCCACCCTGTTTTCTCATTCCCATCCAAGTCCAGCAGGCTGAGGCCGCGAGACACAGGTACCTGAGAGAGCTCTGTGCAGACAGCCACAATGCAGGGGCTCCCGCATCTGGATGAACATTTACCAAGCTTCCAGCATCTCTAGCTTCATACATATTCGCGCACTAGAGAGACAGCAGAATGTACAGTCTTGCCAGCTCACCCCTGAGAAAGCATTGATACTCACTTGTTGGACAGAGAGCTGTTTACTCGGGTGGGGGATTTTTAAAAACAGGCTACAGAACCCTGCAGCTGATTAGGCCGAGGGTGAGAGCATGGGGTGCAGGCAGCGCAGAATCAGTGCAGAATCTGCCAGTCCGTTCCCTTGTCCACTTTCCAAGGCTATGATCAAGGTCAAGTGAGATAATATGTGTGAAGGTTCTTTGTAAACTGTAAAACACCCTGATAACAACATGTAACATTCGTAAGGTGCTCATGCCATACCAAGTGTTGTTCTAAATAGTTATATAACTCATTCTACCCTTACAATAGTCCTAAGAAGCAGCTATTATTACGATCATTCCCTCTACACAGATGGGCAGACTGAGGTGAGAAAGATTAAGTAAGCTGCCCAAAATTCCAGAGCTAGAAAGTAGCAGAGCCTAGATTCAATCCCAAGCAACCTGGCTCCAGGGTCCTTGCTCTGAGCACTCAGCTCTCCCTCCTCTCTGCCACTCAGTGGCTCTGTGGCCTCGGGAGCGTTACTTGGCTTCTCAGAGTCTTGGCTTCTGCAACTGCAAGATGGGCCTAACAGCATGCATCTCAGGATCAGTGAGGGTCAGATGAGGTGGTCTTTGTGCCCACATCAGTCCCCTCTTCTGCGAATGACATCCCCTTTCGGAAGGGAGCCTGCTCTGCCCCCACTCCAACCCTGCTGGTCTATGGGAGCCTGCCAATCTCAGCTCCTTCCCTGTAGCTAAAAGACATGGTAGGAAAGACCTCAGCATCCTGCCGGACGGAAGGAGGAGGAGTCTGTTGGGGGAGAAGTCGGCCAATAGCTGACAGGTACAGAGCTGGCAGGAGAGAGAGGCAGGGAGGAGGGGCCCAGAGAGCTTCCTAGCTGTGCCTCAGGCTCCTGCATTCCCACACCAGAGGGCCCCACCCTTCCCGAGTCTGGCTCTGTAAACTGATACCCCTGCTTCAACTAAATTAGATGGAGTTCTGTTGCTGTCATTTGCAATGAAAAGAGACGGCCTGTGGACGGAGCTGAGTACAGCCTGGCGAATAGTAACTGCTGGTGAAGCATCACCTGTTAGTATCATTACTGAATCACTGCCCAATTCTGTCCTTGGCTTCCTCCTTCATTTCTACCTTTTCCAGGAAAATGGAAAGATAAACAGAGACAGGGGCTAGGGAGAGGGCCCAGTTACTTCCTCCCCCTTCCCTTCCTTTTAACATTGTCCTCCAACCACTGGAAGGCTCCAGGGTCCTCGTGTGGTCACAGGATGTGGAGGGTCCTCGTGAGGTCACAGGGTGTGGAGGGGCCTCGGCCCACAGCTGACACTGGCTCCCGGCCACTGCCTTTTCCTGCCTCAAGACAAACATCCTATGTCATCCAGAGCTGCAGACATGTGGCCCAGGGAGGACACATCTGGCTGGGACAGCTAAAGCAAGGGACATATCTTCCCAGGCCCAAACTGAGGGCACCCCCACGAGAGACACAGAAGCAAGACAGACAGAGGACATGAGGCAGCAGGAGAGGAGAGAAAACCCGGAGGAGGAGAAACTGAAAAGGCGATGCCCCAGAGGAAGTGGGAGAGGCAGGCAAAGGAAAGAGAAAGAAAGAGGCTTCGAGACGGGAGAGGCTGGCCCAGGGGCCAAGTCCCCGCAGAAACTGAGCTGGAAAATGGGAAGGAGGGACACAGGTGGTGAAGCCAGGAGAGGTGGAGGCTGCTGAGAGAAGAGAATTGGCTTTGGAGGAAGCATCAAGCAAGCCTTCACGTCATCCTCCTCCTTCTAAGGCCTTGGCTGCCTTGGGTGCCTCCACCATGCCCTGGGTGCCTCCATTATGCCCTGCGTGCCCCACTCACACAGATGCACCTAAAAGCAGAGACAGGAAAATGCACCAGGGCAGGGTCTGAGAAGGAAAAGTCAACAGACAGCTGCTCTTCCTGGGAGAAAACATCTCACGCCCTTCCCTGGCTACAGGGCCGCTGCCCAGAAGACACACTGTCTCTGCTGGAAAGAGACCAGGAGCTGCGGCTATCCCAGACCGAGGCCCAGCCCACAAGGTCCTCAGCCACCTCCTCTGGTCACCATGCCCAATCTTCTTCATTCACCAAGGTCATTCAAGGAGAAGCCACTGCCTCCCACAAAGGGCCCCTTCAGGGTATCTCTCTAGAAGGGTTGGGCCCTGAGACACAAAGGCAGGGCCAAATGGACTTCTGCAAAACCAAGGTGCTGTTCCTAAGATGGCCCTGTTCCTCCCTCCTCCTTGGGTTGAGGAGGTCACGGCAAGATGTATCAAGATAGGAACTCTTGTCCCTCAGCCCTGCACCCTTCAGTGTATCTGTGACTGTCAAAAGAGAAAGGGGAGTTGCTGTGTCTTACATGTTGCATATTCCTGTTCCCTGCCCACATTGGTCAAAGGGGATGATGATGATGATGATGATGTGATGATGTTATACACCAGTCATTTATGAGACACCTTATTCACCAGATAACATTACAAGCATTGGCTCAAAGAAACATCACAACTCCATGGGATGTTGGTTATTACTGCCATTTTACAGATTAGAAAAGGAGAGGCTCAGGCTTATGCTATTGCCCAAGGCCCAACAGCTAACAAAAGCATACCTGGAACTGTCACTAATTCTGCTGGTGCCATGCACCTTCGACTCTTTCTTGCTGCCTCCCTGGCACATGTGGAAATGGGCAGGAACTAAGGGAAATAAAATTGGAGGCCCCAATTTATTCCTGGAATGCAAAAATGTTTCAACATATGAAAATCAAGCAATATAATATACCACATTAGCAAAACGGAGGGAAAAAAAACCACACGATCATCTCAATTGATGCAGAAAAAGCATTTGACATCAACATCCTCCCATGAGGAAAACATTCAACAAATTAGGAATAGAAGGAAACTACCTCAACATAATACAAGCCATAAGTTTAAAAAAAAAAAAAAACCCACAGCAAACATCACACTCAATGGTCAAAGACTTAACGCTTTTCCTCTAACATCAGGAACAAGGCAAGGATATCCACTTTCACCATTTCTGTTTAACACAGTATTGGGAGTCCTAGCCAGAGCAACTATGCAAAATAAACAAATAAGTAAAAGGCATCCAAATTGGAAAGGAAGAAGTAAAATGATCTCTGTTCACAGATGGTATCATCTTATACATAGAAAACCCTAAAGATCACACATAAAAACTGTAAGAACTAATAAATTCTGCAATGTAGCAGGACACAAGGTCAACACACAAAAAACAATTGCATTTCTATACATTAACAATAAAAAATCTGAAGAGGAAACTAAAAAACAACTCCATATCATAATATCAAAAAGAATAAAATATTTAGAAATTAACCAAGAAGTTGAGAAACTCATGCAATAGAAACATTTCTCAAAGAAATTAAAGAAGATGTAAATAAATGGAAAAAATAGTTCATGTTTGTAGATTGAAAGACCTAATATTTTTAAGATATTAATACTATCCAAAATGATCTATAGATTTAATGCAATCCCTATCAAAATCCCAATGACATTTTTTTGTAGAAATAGAAAAATCTATGCTAAAATTCATATGGAATCCCAAGGGACCCTGGATAGTCAAAAAAATCCTGAAAAAGAACAAAGCGGAAGGACTCAAGCTTCCTGATTTCAAATTCTACTACAAGGCTACAGTATCAAAACAGTGTGTGACATAAGAACAGACATATATACACCAATAGAGTAGGATAAAGTCCAGAAATAACCCTCACATATGTGGTCAAAAGATTTTTGACTTGGGTGCCAAGACCATTCAATGGGGAAAAGACAGTCTTTTCAACAAGTAAGTGCCAGGAAAACCAGATGTACACATGCAAAAGAATAAAGGTAGACCCTTACTTAACACCACACACAAAATTCAACCTAACTGGATCCATGACCTACACGTAAAACCTAAAACTTAAAACTCTTAGAAAAAAACACAGCAAAAGCTTTATGACATTGGATATGGCAATGGTTTCTTGAATAGGATAACAAAGGCACAGGCAACAAAAGAAAAAAATAGACAAATTGGACTTTTTTTTTTTTGAGACGGAGTCTCACCCTGTCGCCCAAGCTGGAGTGCAACGGCTCAATCTCGGCTGACTGCAACCTCCACCTCCGGGGTTCAAGCAATTCTCCTGCCTCCGCTTCCCGAGTAGCTGGGATTACAGGCGCCTGCTACCACACCCAGCTCATTTTTGTATTTTTAGTAGAGACAGGGTTTCTCCATGTGGGTCAGGCTGGTCTCGAACTCCTGACCTAGTGATCCGCCGGCCTCGGCCTCCCAAAGTGCTGGGATTACAGACATGAGTCACCGCGTCTGGCCGAAAAATTGGACTTTATAAAAATGTAAAAATATTGTGCATCAAAAGACACAATCAACAGATCAAAAATACCACAGAGTGGAAGGAAATATTTTAAAATCATACATCTGGTAAGGAATTAATAGAGACCTCCTAAAACTCAACAACAAAAAAAGCAAACAATCCAATCCAAAAATGAGCAAATAACTTGAACTAACATTTCTCCAAAGAAGATATACAAATGGCAAATGAGCACATGGAAAGATGCTCAACCTCGATAATAATTAGGAAAATGCAAATCAAAACTACAATGAGTACCACCTCATATCCATTAGGATAGCTGCTATAAAAAAAAAGAAAGAAAATAACAAGTGTTGGTGAGGATGTGGAGAAATTGGAACCACTGTGCACTGTTGCTAGGAATGTAAAATGCACAGCTGCCATGGAAAACAGTACAGTAGTTCCTTAAAGTATTAAAAATAGAATTCCCATATGATCCAGCAATTCCACCTCTGGATATATACCCAAAAGAATTGGAAATAGAACCTTGAGGAGACATTTGTAAACGCATGTTCATAGCAGCATTATTCACAATAGCTAAAATACAGAAGCAACCCAGGTGTTCATCAGTGGATTAATGGATAAGCAAAATGTGGTGTATACACATAAAGGAATATTATTCAACCTTAAAAAGGAGGGAAATTCCAACACATGGATGAATCTTGTGCCCAGCAGCTGTGAGATGGACAGAGGCTGAGGAGGAACATAAGAGTGCCTGTGGTGAGGTTGAGCATCCTGGCCAGGCACGGTGGTCATGCCTGTAATCTCAGCACTTTGGGAGACCAAAGCAGGTGGATCACCTGAGGTCAAGAGTTCGAGACCAGTCTGGCCAACACGGCGAAACTCCATCTCTACTAAAATACAAAAAAAATTAGCCGGGCGTGGTGGTGTGCGCCTGTAGTTCCAGCTACCCAGGAGGCTGAGGCAGGAGAATTGCTTGAACCTGGGTGGTGGAGGTTGCAGTGAGATCGTGCCATTGCACTCCAGCCTGGGCGACAGAACAAGACTCCATCTCAAAAAAAACAAAAAAGAGTGCCTGTGGTGAGGCTGAGCATCTTTCCATGTCCTTACTGGTTCCAGCTACAACATGGATGAACCTTGAGGACGTGATGCTAAGTGAAATAAGCCAGTCACAGAAGGACAAGTACCATATGATTCCACTCATATGAGGCACGCAGAGTAGTCAAAATCAGAGACAAAAAGGAGAATGGTGGTTGCCAGGGGCTCCGGGAAGGGGGAAATGGGGAGTGAGTGTTTAATGGGTATGGAGTTTCAGTTTCACAAGATGATGGGAGTTCTGGAGACGGATGGTGGTGATCGTTCCACAACAGTATGGATATACTTACCTCGCCGCTGAAATGTACACTTAAAAATTATAGTACATTTTATGTTATGTGTATTTTGCCATACTAAAAAAAACTGGGGGGAAAATGGGTATAGGTGACGGGAAAAAACATGTTGACCCTAACTCGTGACCAAGCTGGGCTCACCTGATGAGGGTGTTCTTACCCAGGCCAGGGAAGAATAACCCAAAATACAGCTTTTCAAACTTTGGCATGCATTATCCCCTTTTTCTGCCTTTCACATTTTCTTGCCCAACCGTGTTCTGCTGACTATGACTGAGGTTGGGGTAAGGCTGGGACCCTGGGGCCTGTTAAGAGGAGAGGTTGTGGCATGTCTGTTACCCATCGTCGGATCCCAGCTGTTCCCAGCGATGCCCCATCAGTCCCAGCTGAGCTTTGGCATCAGCACAGGCACTCCTGTGTCCCTCTCAGCCTCTGTCCATCTCACAGCTGCTGAGTGCCCTGCTGCACTTTGCCTAGCAGAATACCAGTGCATTTATGCTGAGTACTGGATGGAGTCCCAGACCAGTTGTAGGCTATCCTGTCCACTGGAGCTCAGCTCAGGGTGGATGCCAACAGAACTACTAGCTGGCAGCCTTTCACCGTGAGCTGCAAAGCTGCAGATCACCTTTTTTTCTGGTATGGCTCAGAATTAGATGAGGGTGTAGAATCGAAATAAAGGCCACCCCTACTCAAAAATGTATCTGCCTCCACAACAATTCTTCCCAAGGAGAGACGTTTAAATGTCACGACACCACTACAAGAGAAATACTCCCAATCCTAACAGTCATTTATATCTTGGCCTGAGTTATTTAATCAGATTGCTTTCCACAGCAGAGAAATTTGCCTGCATTTAGGTGGAGAAATTGGGGGAGAAAGAGCGTACTTTTGGAACAAGGTGTAATTTTGGAAACAATGGCACCCTTATCCTTCCAGTAACCAAGTTAACAAATATTTATTGATGGCCTAATGTTTTCCAGGCACTTCACTCATCACTGAGGGCACTGCAGTGAGCAAGACAGACACAGTCCCTGCCTCCCTGCCTGATGGAGGTTATGGCCTCACCAAGTTTCCGGGGCTTCCTCTCTCCTTCCCCATCTCCACACTGCGTCTGTGGCAAAGTCTTAGCCATGCTCGCACTTGCAGTATCTCTCTAATTGGAACTTCCTTTCTGTCACTCCTCTGGGTAACTTACCTAATAGTGAAGTAGGTGGACCCATCTTTAACCTCCTCCTTCCCCTCTGTGCTGGACACTGATTATTGCAGGACTAACCTTTCTAAAGTGTATTCTGAATACCTCCCTCCCAAACTCAAAGGCATTCAGTGGTGCCTCTATGTCCTATTTACTTTTTTAAAATCCAAACTTCTTTTTGGCATATGAAAACCTCTAAGTGTACCTCTCTTCTACCCCTCCAGTATCTTCTCATTATTTTCAGCTAAGATGGTCTACGTTCCATCTTCTGCCACGTGTGTCTCTAACTGAGTGCCTTTGTATATTCTGTTCCTTCTACTTACAATGCCCTTCCCTTCCTTGTTTATTCCAGTTCTCAACCCTGGTTGTACCTTAGGATCACATGAAGAGCTTCAGAAAAAAAAAAAAAAAAAAGAAAGAAAGAAAAGAAAGAAAGAAAAGAAAAAAGATGCCTGGAAATCAACTCAGCCACATTCAGCTCTAAACCCGGGCAGTGTAGCCAAGGGCAGCGTAGCCAAGGCATCAGTAATTTTGAGAATCTCCCCCACTCATTCTGATGTGCAGCCAAGGCTAATAAATGCTATCTTTGTCCAGCTGCCACTCCACATAGACCCCTTTCTCCAGACTCCAAGAGCGCCTGTTGCCTGTCGTTGGCACTAATTTGGCGCATAGCACATTCTGTTTCATGCTCACTTCATTAAGATTCTCCTATCGGAAAAGTCTCTGTGCTACCCCATGATCTGTCCTCACCTGGGATGGTGAGGACGGCCGAAAGTGCTGGCTGATGGATTGGTATGTTTGTCTCGAGGAGCGGAGAGAACACAGCTCCAATCACCAGGCCTTGAAACTGTGCTGCGTGGGGGGCATGAAAGGGATGGAAAACCCAGTCCCGTCAACGTCAACAGCAATGAATCATCCTGATTGTATCGTCTTGGTGTGATGTGATGAAAATGGCACTTTCCTCTGTGATCTTCCTCCCTAAAACCCATCACTCCAGTCTAATCATGAGGAGAACATCGAACAAATCCCAACACGGCCACATCCTACAATACACCTGACCAGTGACCCTCAGAACTGTCAAAGTCCTGGGAAGCCTGAGAAAAGGTCACCACCCAGAGGCACCAAAAGAGGCAATGGAGTGTGGTATCCTGGATGGGATCCTAGAACAGAAAAAGGACATAAGGTACAAACGAACGACATTTTAATAAAGTGTCAATGTTAGTCAATATTATTGTACCAATATTTGTTCATTAATTGTAACAAATGTACCACCCTAATGTAAGATCGTAATAATAGCAGAAACTGCATGCCAAGGGAGAAAATTGGAACTCATACAATCTGCCCAAGTTTTCTGTAAATCTAACTGTTCTAAAAAGATAGTCTATTCGTAGAAAAATAATAAAAATTCAAAAATTCAGTTAAAAGCAATCCTCAACCCCATCCCAGCACTCTGGCTCCTGCTCACCTTTCCGGCGGCGTTTGATGAATCTGTAACAGGAGCTGGGCTTCTCTGGTTCAGAGCCTCAGAGCAAACAAACAATCATCAAGGGCTTTTAAAGCTGCCTTTTAAAACAAGTGCTTTGGGTCGACCAGAGGCCACAGATCCATCAGTGGAAAATGCACCCAGTTCCCTCAATTTGCATTTTAAACGCC
Source organism: Gorilla gorilla gorilla (assembly GCF_029281585.2). Classification (NCBI taxonomy): domain Eukaryota; kingdom Metazoa; phylum Chordata; class Mammalia; order Primates; family Hominidae; genus Gorilla; species Gorilla gorilla. The sequence goes on from NC_073233.2 coordinate 125,810,083, forward strand.
CATCAAATAAACAATTAAGCATCAATTATTGTTAAATCACCTAACTTGAAATGATGGCCTGCCCCGCCCAGCCAGCAATGTTCCAGAGAGGAGTCGATGAGGAGGCTGGACTCAGAGACTGGCAAGGGAAAGGACAGAGCAGAGGGTGGTGAAATTCCAGCAGTCCATGGCTCAAGGAGTCTGCAGACACTGCTGAATTCCCCAAGCTGCCAGGAAGGCAGCTGGACAGTCTAGGAGCAGGACAGGGCACCTCCGCCCAGCGCATCACTGTGGCTGACACCTCCCAGGGTGGCCTTTCCCTCTCCTGTCAGGCGCCTTCAGTAGCCCAATGGCTCGAATGCTGCCCCTCCAACCCTCATTCATGGAAGAGGGGCACTCCCACTGCTAGGGTGCTGGAGGCTGAGTCGTTAGGTACCCTGGACTCAACCGGCCCAGACCCAACACAGCCCGGCTGCACAGGGTGGAGCGGGAGAGGCAAAACTCTCTTGTCATATAGCAGGGGACTTATTTTTAACCTGGAGGCACCTTTATCTTTAACATGAAAACATGAAGTTCTTTCTAGGGAAGAGAAACTTGGACAGAGGAAAAAGAAGAAGAAGAAGAAGAGAGAGAGAGACAGAAAATAACGGACTGTGAAAAGAAATAAGGCCTCTTCCTTAGAAACAGAAACAGAATTCACAAATCACAAATCCAGGCCTGTTTTCTGGAAGTCTCCCTGGAAAGATCCCAAGCTGGACCATGAGCGGAGGCATGGTGGAGAGATCTTAGCCTCTGGTCTTTCAGTGCGGGCCTGGCTTTGTCCTCCAGCTGCATGCGGGTCACTGTCATTCCAACCACATCCCCTCATCCTTGGCCCTCTCTGCCCACATCAGATACTCTGAACTGGGGCAGCCCCATTCTCTGGGCCCCAGCCTGGTCTGTGGGGCCCCAGCCCCCTTCCCAGGTCTTGCTGTCACCTCACCATCACTGACAACCGTGACACTGTGGCATCCCAGCCATCACCCATGGACTTCTCACAACAGCCCTCAGAAGCAGGCACACAGAACAGTACTGCGAGGCCAACTCAGGCACAGGCCAATGCCGCGCCTTGCCCAGAGGGAGTCAGAGTGGGATTCAGGCCTCCTGCCTGCCAGCACAGGGGCTGATGCCCCTCTGGTTCCCCAGGAGATCTCGGTCTGGCTCCAGAGAGTCTGAATGGTGAGTGGTATTGCACAGAAGCCACAGGCTGGGGCCCCAGCAGGCTGCACGCCCCAGCAGGGCGTGATGGAGTCAGGCCAGGATGGGATCACCTCCCCCACACACCTGCTGACAAAGGCCCATTCAAGACAGGACAGACAGCAGTCCCAGCAGCAGACACAGAAACCCAGAGCAGCTGCCAGGGCCAGGAACCCAGAAGCCAGGCCCACGCCACCCTGCCCACAGCCAGGCCACAGCACCAGGCAGCCCCCTTTGCTCTCTCTGCCTACCTCTTTAGAAGGACAGCTCTGGCCTGCATGTTTCAGCCTACAGGGCACTTTGCACAATTTCATATTGTCTCCCTTTTAGGGGTAGAAGTGGCATGAAGATGAACCCTGACCCACGGGCCTGGATACCCAGAAATGTGCCCTGCCTTTAGAGGACGGGGCTGTTGACCTGACTCTGTCTCTTTCAGGAAATACATTATCCCCTCCCTCCCCTCAATGCATCCTCATCCCCACAGAGCCAAGGCCTACACCCCTTCCCACGTAGGGCTGTCACCAGTGTATGCCCCCATCACACCATAGCTCCCTGGGAGCACAGGCACACCCTGGCCATCTCTGGATCCCCGGCACTGAGCACAGCAGCTGCTCAATAAATGCTGATGTGTGAATGAAAGGACGCTTCAGCATCATTATCCCTTTACATCAAATCCATTCTAAGCTCAGAACAATCAAAGGATCTGTAGGGAATTTTTCAGGCATTTAAAACTTTCTCGGTATCCTCCTTCCTCCGTTGCCTCATTTCTAATCTCTGTGTCTCTGTCAAATCCCAACTACCAAAATGCTGTGAGGAATCAGCCTCTCTCCTCTGACTTCAGCTTTTAAGCATCTCTCAGACCTCAGATGGGGTCAAATTCTTAGTTTCTAGACTCTACCAAAGCAAGTGGGAGACTGAGGTGACGCATGGTAATAAAGGGATGTGCATCTTGGGAACGTGCGGTGTGCACCGGCGTATGGGACACAGCCGGGAAGGGCAACTAGGTGTCCACACCTCCTGGTGATGAGGACTCTTCCCCATGCGTGTCACAGCACACACGCTGTTCACTGGGCTTTCTCCACGTGTCTGACACTGTGCCAGGCACCGTGGGGAGAACAGACCTGCCACTGAGAGGCGGTGCAGTGGAGCGGGCGGGGTGGGAGGAGGCGGGGCGGGAGGAGGCGGGGCGAGTCCTTCCGCAGCTAAAATGCAGGTGTGTGCTCTCAAGGAAGAACTGACAGGACATTCGCGGTATATGAGTATGTTTATTGGGAATTTTAATGCCTGTTTATTGGGAATATGGAATAATTACTTGAAAGAATAAACACTTGGGAGGAGCCACGAAGGATGATATAACAATAATAATGCCATTCTAATAATCCTAATAATGTGTCATTACTATCATTATTACAGCAGCTGATATCTCCTGAGTGTTTACTCCACGCTAGGCAGCATGCTGAGCCCTTTACACAGCTCGCCTCATACTGTCCTCACACTCATTTGACAGGTAAGGAAACTGAGGTTTAGGAAAGTGAAGAAATCTAGGAAGCATCAGAATGCAGTTTAGAATCCAAGTTTGTGTGTCTACAAAGACTGCCACCCTCTACTCGGCACATTCCAGCAACGGCTTGAGCTCAGGCAGAGGGTGAGACAGTACCAGGCTTCGGATGACCATCTGGAGAAGGTGCCTGCAGAGGTGGCTGCAGCCAGGTCACGCTGAGCCTGGAGTGCCTACACCATGTACCTGTGCTTATTAATAGGCACTGGTGAGCCTGGGGAGGTTTTTGAGCAGAGGAGTGGCAAACCTGGACCTGAGCTGTAACATCAGTGGGTAAAATGGAATGGGCTGAGAGGGTGGATGTTCACAGGCCATCACCATGGTCTGAGAGACTGCAGCTCTTCGGGAGAGGTGACAGGGCGTGTGAGAATGTGTAAGCCCCTGCCTCCCTGTCGGGTGTGGAAGATTATGTATGTGTGAGGAAGGGAATGTGTGTGAGAGTGTAAGTGCACCCGTGATTGCATGGAGGGGCTCTTCCTATGGAGGAAGAAGGTCGCAGGGCCTCCTGGTAGGATGTGGACATGAGGTGGACAGTGGGGGAGAGGAAGGAACAGGACAAGCCCATTGATCTACCTGAGCAGGAGGGCTCCAGCAAAGGAGAAACCTCAGAAGCCCACAGGGCCTGCCTGACATATGAGGGGAACATTTATTAAAAGGGTGAACGAGGGAGTTTGAAACCTTAGCCTCTGGTCTCTCAGTGCGGGCCTGGCTTTGTCCTCCAGCTGCGTGGGGGTCACTGTCATTCTAACTACATCCCTTCATCCTTGGCCCTCTCTGCCCACATCAGATATTCTGAGCTGGGGCAGCCCCATTCCCATGGCCCCAGCCTGGTCCGTGGGGCCCCAGCCCCTTTCCCAGGCTGTGTGCTCCCTCCCACATCTTTGTAACAAACATGTTCCTGCGCAGCCTACAAGCTGGCTTCATCCCTTCCCAGGTCGGGACCTCTCCCTCCCCCGATTCTGGAGCAGAGATGATGCTGCCAAATTGGTTCCATGCTTTTGTTTCGGCCGGAGATGTCCTGCCTCTCATCAGGGACAGTGTCAGAGCACTGTGTTCCCGACCGGCCCCTCTCGTTGCAACTCTCCAGCTGGCCAGGGGTTCTCCCTGCAGAAGATTTCATGGACCTCCAAAATGACAGCCCAGTCCTCTCCAGTTGTCTCTTCCAGAGAACAACTCTTTAAAGACCCCCCCACTGCTGCCCGCCTCCAGTGTGCAGCCTGGTAGAAAAGGCCAGGTAGACCACAGCATCCAGGAGGAGCTGGCTCCCTCAGCCCTAAAGAAAAAAACTTGGTTTCAGCTTCTAGGGCACCTTCTGCCACACTGGGTAAAAAGGAGACTTTCTCCAGGGTAACCAGAGCCCAGCCCCTTCCTGCTCAGCTCAGCTCAGCTGCAGCCCTGTATTATGAAATAATGAGTACTATTTGGTACCTGGAGAGAAAAGGGATCTCTTTCAAGATTGTATAATCCACACAAATTTAGAGGAAGACATGCCTTGGAAATCATGAATCTAAACCCCACTATTGACAGATGTGGAAACAAAGGTCTAAAATCCGAAAGGCTTTCAGTTGCTGAAGAGCAGTCCAAGCCATTTCTGGATTTCACCAGAAGCCCAGTTTGCATCCAAAGGGATATTTGTGCAATGAACGCATTTGCCTTTCGGTAGCACGGAAGCTCAGGGGGAGAGCTGGGGCTAGAACCCGGCCTTTCCACAGCAGGCTCCCTGCCTCCTTGGGGCTGTGCCTTTCTTGACTGGTTTGCTTCCCTCAGGGTGCTCAGAAGGTGATTTGTTCGAAGGTGAATATTGGGGGGCTGCCTGGCACAGTCTGCCATCCAGATGGCAGCCGACTAAGTCCAACAAGGTTGGGAGGAAGAGAGGAGGTGCTCTTATTTAGGGGAGATTTCAGTGGGCAGACTCCCCCGAGGCTGTCGGGGAATTTCCATGGTCTAGGAAACTGCCCTTTCTCCCCCATCTCCTTGCCACAGCTTCCAGCCTCACCTTCCAAGAAAACATAGTGAAGCAGGCTCCCCGGTTGTACCCGCCCACTAAGGGACCCTCACTTTGGAAGGGTGTCCCAGTCACCAGCCGACCAAAGGCTCTCCCTCCAAAGGTTTCCATCAACCCACCATCTCTGATGGTGACTGAGAAAAGAAAGCAAGGGATGCAGGACAGGCAGTGTGAAGGCCAAAATCCTGGCCGAGGAGTTAGAAGGCCTCAGCGACTACTGGCCACGTGACTGCTGAGCCTCAGTTTCCCCCACTGTGTTCCCACTGGATGCTCCCTCAAGGCCTCTTCCGGCTCTGAGAAACCTAGGATTCCGATGTCAGGGACTGTGTCTCCCTCCTCACCTTCATGTCCCCAGCAATTAATACACAGTAGACACTTAAAACAGTTCTTTGAATGATTGAATGAAATCGGTCCTCAGGTCAGTCTGAAGATCCGATGGAAGCCAGGAAGGAAATGCTTCCCCCAGGCGCCTACCGTCTGACAACCATGGAAGCCACACGTCTTTGGAGAACCCTGGCAAGCCTAGAGCCCTTTGCACACCCGCTTCCTCTCCTAGATGCACAGATCTGTTTGGAGGAGCCAAGGGGGAAGCAGGAAAATGTGCCAGGAAGAGAGGGTGGCCTGAACCCCAGGCAACGGCGGGTAGCCCTAACTTTCGCTTTCTTGACTCCTGTGGCCCCTCTCCTTCCCTCTTTCTGGTTTCCCTCCCCTTCCTGCCTCCCTGGCCTGGCCTCCTTGGCTTTCCTGGGACCGTAACCACTTTTCCTTCTCTCCTTTGTTGGGGCTCAGAGCCTCCGATGGTCCCAGAGCTGGCCTGATCCTCTGCTGGTGAGGATGACTCCCAGAGCCTCAGGCTTTCTCTGGGTCAGGGAAGAGAGCAGCGGCAGTGGAGAGATTGAAATTCTTGTCAGTGCCCAACCTCTGGAGCCCAGCACCTGGGAATGGCTCTCGTTAACACCTGGAGCTCCGGACTAGGGCTTTGAGGAGGAGGGAAAAGGGCTGCGCCCACTCTTTATCCAACCTTCCCTTCCAGGTTTAGGGAAGGGGCTCCTCTTTTGAGGGAATCTGGCAGTGCCTTTCCCTCCACCTTCCTCTGCAGGGTTCCCAGGGAGATGTTAGGGTTTTCCTTCTGGGCTTCGTGAGCCTCCATCTCTTCCCCTCCACACCCCTAGGGAGGTTGCTGGATAAGGAAGGAAACTGCCCTCTCTCTCCCCTGCCTCAGCCCAGCCTGAGACTTATTTAGATGTACTGTGTGTGTGTGTGCATGCACAGTGCGCATGTAGGGTGTCAGTGTAGCACTGTAGGTGGTGTGTGGTGGTGCGGTATACATGCGGTGTGTTTGGTGTGTATGTGTGTATAGGTATGATGCATATGTATGTGTGGTGTGAGTGTGAGGGTGTGTTGATTGCGTAGTGTGGTATATGTCTGTATGTGTTTGTGGTGTTGATGTGCAGTGTGTGTGAAGTGGGTGGTGTGAGTAAGGGGCCACTGCAATTGGGTGTAGGAGCCAGATATCTAGGTCTCCTAGCCAGGGATAACCAGTATCTAGGCAACCATATTGGGGGGAGGGGAGGAGATATGGAGGTGAGGAATGGGCAGGAGAAAGAGGGAGGCTGAGAAATGGAGGAGTTTCCATGGCAACGACCAGGCAAGTCACGTGCAAAAGGCTAAGTTGCCGACGTAGACATACACATCCATAATATGAGGGTGGCTGGATCCCCAAAGGGGGCTCCTTTCAGAGAGGGCCTGAGATGCCCACTGATCCATCTTCAAAGCTGGAAATCTTAGCCCAGCCAGACAGCACGAAGCCACAGAGACAAAGGAAGTAGTGGCAGAGAGCACACTGGTGGCGAGAAGCCTCCAGTAGCCACGGTCCCGCGAGCGTGCAGGCTTGCAGCAGGTGACGAGGCAGACCCATGTTTCCAGCGAGGCTGCTCCCAGCTCCCACCCTCGGGTGCCTCCTCTACCAGCCACCACTTATAAGAGCCAGAAGCCAGCGCTGGGAGCCCCAGGCTGCACACCCAACTCTCCACGGAAGCGCGGGAGACACAATAGGGGAGGCTCTGCCAGGGCCAGCCCTGCTGGGGAAAGGGGGCAATGGCGGACCCCAGGGCCCCCCGGAAAGGAAACAGGATTGGATGGATAGACAAGAAGGAGGGAAAAAATGATGCACTCTCATGAATCCCCGAGCGCTAGAATCCTTCTTTCCCTGCGCCCCCATCCTGTGCCCACTGCCCAGCCCCACCTTCCCCAAGCACCAAACCAGCAAGTTCCATTTTGTGTCGCTCATAAGTCCACACTCACACCCAGCCACACGCCCTCGTCCGTAATTCCCCACGCTCCACCAAGTGTCCACAGCTTCCAAGTAACAAGGGGAAAACTCCTCATGGATAAAGGGTGGGCGCAGCCCTTTCCCCTTCTCCTGAAAACCCTGACCCCAAGCTCAAGGCAGCACCGAGAGCAATCCCCAGCCACCAGCGTCACCCCCAGCGCCACAGCCTGCCTCCCCTAGAGGCTCCTCTCTCTTCCGACGCCGATCTCCTTGTTTACATCCCCAGCCCGGTTTCCCGCTGCCCAGGCGGGGACCGCGGCGCAGCTGACGGCGGAGGACCGCACACACCCACTGAACACACAAACCCCGGCGCTCCCGGCGCTCCAGAGATCGGTCCCCACCGAGCCTCGCCCCTCCTCGGAAAAAGGAGCCAACTTTGCCCACCTCCCCAGCCGCCTACCTGCACAGCCGGTCCCCTCCGAGACTCCCAGGAGGACCCGCCGAGTCCCGAGGAGCCTGGGAGTGGCGGGGCTGGGGGCAGGGCGGTGGGTGAGGCTTGAGCTGCTTTCCCGCCTCCCCTCCTCCTAGGAGTCGGGCGGGCTGGGAGGCGCGTCCTGCGGGGGCGGGGGCGGGGGCTCGCTCGGGGCTGGGCTCGGGGACAGCCCACTCCGTGCTGCCGTCCGCTGGCTTCTGGGTAGCGGCCGCGCGCAGACCCCCTCTCCTCCTCTCCCTGTCCGTCCTCCCGCTCCGTGCTCGCGCGCGTCCTCTGCTCCTCTCTCCTCTCGGGGGGCGGAGAGATTTTTCCAAAGGGCAGTCAAGCTCCGAGAAGCAACAGGAGACTGCCGCCGAGGAGGCGTGCAAGCGCCGGAGCGGATTTGCCATCAGCTGTTGCTTTTCGGTTTCCCTCTGGTTAGGGTGGGAAGGGAGCAAGACAGGCACAATGACAGACCTGGTGTCTCTCTGCAATAGTAAACCCCGAGGAACGGAAAAATAGGAGAAAATAACCCAGCACCAGACACAGCAGCCCACGTTAATTGGGAGCCTTGGTAATTAAGGGGAATGTGCACCAAAAGCATGAATGGCTGTGTCGTGGGCGCAGGAGCCAGCTCCAGTTGTAGTTGTCATTTTCAGCTAGAGCCAGGTGGGGAGCTGGGGGGATGGTCCTTACCTGAACCATAGATCTGCTGCCTTGAACCCCCTTTTCAATCCCCGTCCACCTCTGGCCCTGCCAGGAGCAGTACCACCCCGTCCTCAGCCCAGTCCCCAAGAGTCGAAATTCATGATGACGAACTTTGAATGTGAAGATGTAAATCCTGGCTCGGCAACCCTGCCTGTGACGCGACTTGGAGCATATCTCTGCACTCAGCTCCTGAGTCTATTTCCTCACGTGGGAAAATGGTGATTAGAGACTGACCCCATGGGAGGCTTAGCTCATAGTGAGTGCTCAAGAAATTGGCTCTTACTATTAGGGGCAGAGCTTGAAGGAAGGGGCAGAGGCCAGGCACCGGTGGAAACCAAAGAAACACAAGTGTCAGTAGCCAGGAGCCATGCTGAGATGGAGGCTGTCCAGCCTCAGTCAAGGTGTGTGTATGGCCGAGCGGGGTGGAGGGAGGGGCTACTGAGAAAGGCTGTGATTGTCCAAGCCTAGGTAGGGCCACGGAGACTTCCTTACAAACCCCAAGCCGGGGATGATGGGTACTGCTAGGAAGAAACCTAGCCCTGCCTCTGCTGCCCTCAGTTCTGGGCCTGTTTTCTCATTTGGGAAAATAGGGAGATGGACTAGATGATCCTGAGGTCTCTTCCAGCTCTGCCCTAGATGATCTAATTATTTTAATAAAAGGTCAGGTCTCAAAACCCCAAGGCAGGAAATATACATGAGCTCAAGAAGACTTTGGAACCAGCAGAGGAACCATAAATAGCTACTGAGAAAGAGCACCCAAAAAGCCTCCCCTCAGGGGGTAGTTCTGGCCCCTTAATCATGGGACTTGGCTGAATGGATGCCACTCTGGCCCAGTCCTGAAGTCCCTGGGGTTCCTGTGAATGCTAAAGCTCCTTCTCCAAAGCCAGACTCAAATCTTGCCTATTTGCATGCCTAACCCTTTTCCGTTCCTGTCTTTTCCTCTATAAACTGAGGACAGCATTACAACTGTCCTTTTCCCTTTTCATGTGTTCTAGGTGGCAGATTTAAAAGCACACCCCTTTCTAGGCCCATGTCCTTAGGCAGGTACATTCATCCCTCCAAATGCCCTTGAATCCTGCCTTTTGGCCACCTCTCTGTGCTTTTTAGAGCACCTACTAGTGATGACACGTCAAGCCCAGGCTTTGCAAGCCTATTTGGGAAAGGATAGTTCAGAACTCCAAAGCCAAGCCACCTTCTGGTTCAACCCCATTTCCAGCCAGAGAGTTCTGAAGTGTTTGGCCCAGTGACTTCCCAGGTCCCCCTACCTAATGCTGACCAGCCCAGGCTGCAGAGAGATAACAGGAACTAAATGTGCATGAGAAACCGCCATGGCTTAACTCTCAAATAGTGCTTCATCACGTTCCATCCAGGGGTACTGCTGGAAGAATTTGGGGTGTTACAGCTACAAAGCAGCACACAAGCTTGTTCTAGGGTGAGTCACATCTCCCTTCTAGCAGGAAAATAAACACATCTACTCCCTGTGAAAAATGTGGGCATTCATAAAAAGAGGTCACCAGCTGTTCCATTCTTTCAACCATGTATGGACAGGAGGAGCTACTCTTCACTGAGACCTGGGCCAAGATCTGAGGATATACTGTGGAGAGGAAAGATGTGGTCCCTGGGTGAGATAGAGATTTAGCAAATGTTCCCATGAATAAACGTGTAATTAAAACATAGTTCAGAGCCCTGAAGATATAGCACTTGAGAAAGGTCAGGAGATGTTAAGAAGATGAGGTAAAGCAGCCAAGAATTGGGATGTCAGGGTGGGAAGATGATTCTGCCTCTGGAACAGAAGCAGTATGTGCGAAGGCCCTGAGGCAGAAGGGGCATGGTGTGAAAGGAGCCAGGGTGGGACTGGCCCAACAATTCCTGGTGATTCCAGCTTTTATCCTGGGAAGCACTGATGGGCATCATGAAAACTGTTCTGAGCAAGAATTGGTGAGAGGCTGGGTTGGGATGTTCCTGGTGGACCCTGCAAGTCAGGGTTCAGGGGGCTGTGTGGGGGCAGCACTAACATGAAGCTGAGAAATAAGCCTGATCCCCACTAAAGAATCCTGCTTCTTTACAAGCCCAAAGAACAAAAAAAGATCCAGGGCAGGGCTGCGCAGCCGTGGAGAAAATAGGGTAAGAAAGGGTGGAAACCATTCCTGAAACACTCCCCACCCGCCAGAACTGGAACCATGGGAAGACCTGGAGCTGGAGAGGACAGTATAACTGCTGGGAGCATCAGGGACTGCTCTATGCTTTGAAGCTTGCTCTGGGCTAAGTAACTCACAAATGTGCAGCTAAAATCCCATCTGGAGAGGACTTGCCCTGGTCCGCTTGTATTGCAGCAAAATAGCCCTTCTGCATGTCAGTGCCTTGGTCACACAGCCACGGACAGGTCACAGAGTGACCTCCTGTGTCCTGGTCACACAGGACACGGAGGGCCTAAAGGGGAAATTAAAGGGGAGAGACCAGGAGTCTTAGAAGAGACCCTCACCCCTCCTAGCAGGCATCCCTTCTAGTGGGGTGCCACTTCATCCTGGGGTAGGGCTGCAGAAGGGAACCGATCTTGCCCACTGACTGCTACTTTGTGTCCATGCATACCCACTTGGCTTTGCACAGGTGTGAATGTGTGTCCTCCCCATTCAGCCAAATGCCAAACCCCCAACCCCTAGGACAGAATCGTTTCCTAGCTCCTTGGCTGAAACAGCTCTGCTCACCTCCAAACCAGTCCTTGATCCTGGGTCCCTTCCTCTCTCTCCAACCTTTCTTTGTCAAACTCCTCCAACTTCTCCCTCAAGCAGCTGTGTTGAGTCCTTGGTCATCTTATGCAGTTGCTAGACAATCTAAATCCACAACCAGGGTTTTACCACCCGCTAGGCTTGATGAGTCCACAATCTCCAGCCCGGTCCTCTCCCCAGGAGACCCAGGCAAGTAATCCCGGGGAGTCAGCACCGCCCAGTCCCAATCCATCCTCCCAGACCACTCCCTATCCATCCTCTCACGGCTTGAAGCCGTTCCCTCTCATGTCTTCTTTGAATTCATGAATGGCACTGCCCCCAATCCAGTTACCCTGCAGAACACATGCCACGCTCAGACCTCTCCCCCAGTGCCTCCTTTCCTGCCCACCACTCCTGTTCTAGGTCAGGTCTCTGGCACCAGATTCCCACTGGTGACTCTGCCACAGTCCCCCTACCTCTAGGTAGAGTTATCTTCCCCAATACAAATGCGATTCAAAACTTCAATGGCTCCGTATTTTCTACAAGTTAAAGTCAAAATTCTTAACACGACATTCAGCCTTTACAACCTGACACCCACCTGCCTCTCCTGCTTCATCTCGTGACCCATTCCCTGCCCTATTTCTCCCCATCACCCTCATCACTCCAATCCTTGTAAATGTCGTGTCCCAGACCAAAAGAGCCGTGCACGGTTATCCAAATACGCTGCCTGATTCCTACCCCCAAATCTTTGTTTACATAGTTTTCTCTGCTTGAAACATCCTCTGCCTCTATATCCTCTGCCTATTTTCTCTACTTACAAGAATTCTACCTACGCTGCAAAGTTAAGTTCAAATATTACCTTAATAAAAATGAAAGCTGTCTTATCCGTGCTGTAATTAACAGCATTTTGTCTCTACGTCTATAATTGCACTTATCATAGCCTCAACTTTGCTATGTTTACTTGCATGTGTCTGCTGCCCTAATAGAATGAGAACTCCTTAAGGTCAGACCTGGCCTCTCACTCCACTTATAGACCCCACTATCATGTGTGGTGACCCACTTATAACTTGTTGAATTTAAGTGAATTGTAGTTGTTGACTTGAAGGACTCTGGCTGGTCTTGCTCCAACCAACTTCTCCACATTCATTTTGATCTCCAGCCAGCAACCTCCTGCCTTAACCAAAGGTCTTAGCCATAAGTCTTCAGAGAGTCTTCAGAATTGGTTCCCTGAGTGCTGATACCTTGTGCCTAGACCACACTTGTGAAATTCATTAGCTTTGCTTTCTCTTGCCAAGATGAAGAGAGGAAGTAGTTGGTGCTCGAGGCCACAGCCAGAGGAGAGAGGGATAGTGAGCCTCACAGGGCTGTGATCATTTCAAATGAAGGCCTTCTCCTGAATGGTGAGTCCTGGGGACCTCCCAGGCCAGACTGCCTCCAGAGGAAGAGCAGGTAACCATCGCACTGACCTGGGGGATGAAAAGCAGGTATTCCCTGACTACTCACAGAGCTGTCGGGATAGGGTAGCAGACACTGCTCGGTCCCTAGCCAGCTTCGGTTCTCTTCTTTTTCCTATCAGAACATTTTTTCTAACTGAGCAGCAGTATGCTCAAACTACTCATTTTCTCAGACTCCTTTGCAACTCTGGGTGTCCATATGACCCAGTTCTGGCCAAGGAGATTAGAACAGCATTGCTCCAAGAAAAATACAGTGGTATGTTTCTTTTGCCCTCCACCCTTTGTTCTTTCCTGTCTTCCTCCTCCTCATTCTTCTTCTTTGTCAGAAACATGGATGTGATGTCTGGAGATGAAGCAGCCATTTTGCAACCATGAAGAAAGTAAGTATTTGAGTAAGGATGGCAGGACAAGAAGCTGTAAGAGCCGTCAACAACATCCGAATGGCTTCATCCCAGATTCCTTGTTATGTGAGCAAATTCAACTCCTATTACATAAAGCGACTGTAGCTGGTTTTCTGTTCCATACAGCCAATACAAGCCTAACTGATGTACGTGGGTTGGAACAGCTGGGGAGGACAGGCTTTCATCCTGAGAAAGCAGAAATTCAGCACAAGTCCTTCTCCTCTAAAAGTCCTTGACCTGCCACTTGCAGCCCAGTAACACACACCTGACACGTGCCCACACATCAGAAGAATAAACACCGGCATCCCTCTTCATAGAATGGGTCCTGCACAGTCCGTTTCCTTACTTAGATACCTTTATATCAGGATCTTGATTTTGGGGAAAGGGAGAAAGCAAAGGCAGTCAGAGTGAGGGAAGTCTGAAATACAATTTCACTCTGTCTTCCCGCAGGAAAACCATAACATATGTAAGGAAAAAGCATTATTCTAGGCATGCCAAGACACGAATGAGATTTGTTTCTAAGTGAAAAATCCACCCCAATCCCATTAGTCTAGAGAACCAATTGCTGCCTGATTAACTTAAACTTGTCTGGTAAGTGTGAAATGTCACCTCGAGGTGCCGATCTCTAATTATGAACACGCATCTTCCAGAAGCTGTTGGTGATCCAAATTGGAGCACATGCCCACTCCTCCCCCAAGCCCCTCCTCTCTGCAAATATGCACCCATTTGTCTTTTCCCAGTGAATGCAAATGGGAGAAAAACGGAGCAATGTTGCCCTTTGGAGATAATGACATTGGAAATTCAAGACATAATGGCTCCCTAGACAAGACCAGAATAGCTTCGTATTTCTGCTTTCCTGTTGCACGGAGAAGCTGACAGCCTGTTAGCATAAGCAGGCGCCTGAACTCCCCGCCCCTCCCTGAGTGCCTGGAGCCAGCGTTCGTGGGGAGAGGCACCTGTTTATCATACACTTTCTTCCAGCCCACTGGCTCCAGGCTCAGAACAGAGGCTGTAGCTGAGTTTTTAAGCAAGAACGAATTGTAGGGACCCAGTAGGCACCTCCATTCAGTCTGGAGAACAGCTTTGCAACTAGACAATAACCCACTAGCCCAATCATGTCTGCTGGGCAAATAAGACTGATGTGAATCCACTTATTCTCTTTGGCACCTCCCACTCCCACCTCCACCCCAAAGCCTGAACTGGAGTTTAGACAAACAATAAAAATGATTTGGGGCTGGTAGATCATTGAACTTGTTTATAAGGAGGTCACATGAAGCCTGCAGTCTAACTGCCAGGAGGGTAGAAAGGACCTTCCCTGTAGGGAAAATTCAGTGCCTACAGACAAACTTGCATTTCTTCCAAGGAAGGTATAACAGTGGCCAGAGGCCTGGAGTCCCAGGGCTGTGCCTGGCCTTTCCTGGGGAAGCAGCTCATTTCTGATGACATTGGGTGCCCAAGTGGAGCGCTGGGCAGGTCAGCAGAACACTGTGGCCATAGAGGCACTGTCTCTCTTGTCTGTTTCTAATGGACTTCTAGGTCCATTGACTTCTCCACGCTCCCAACCCTCCTGTAATTTAATGATCTCTTTGATGATACTGTTAGTGTAATTGCTCCTCAGACCAGAGGCATGTTTGATGTCCACCATTTGAAACATTATCTCTATTGATTTTTACTTTTCATACCTTGTAAGGACCTTAGATATGGCCGGTGGGAGGTGCTGGCTGTAAAACACTGACTATTCCAGCCACTTATTATTTATTATTAAACATTTATAGAGCCCTAAAACACATCTTCCACATCTTCCCGGCACATTGTTAAAAAGAGAATGCGCAGTTATCTTCTTAAGTTTAGCTTGGAACTTTCTAATTAGGAATCAGAAGGGATGTAATGACTCAGCCCCGAGGGTTGGCTAAGTTGTTTACTTTTAGATGGCAAGTAACCTGAGGATGGGAAAGCTGTCTGGCTGGTGTTTTTAACCCTCTCCCTCCCCTCCCCCCATGTCAATATAATGGGTGTATGATGAATATTTGTTGAATGCAAAAGATAGGAATGATATAGACAGAGAAAACCAAGATGCATCAATAATTAGTCCCCCATCAGCCTTGGGGGCAGCCTGGTGCTGCTCATCATCTGACAGCAGGGAGAAAGGGGGAGGTGGGACCAGACTTCCCGGGACGTGGTTCACAGACCTTGAGCACATCAGACTAATCTGGAAAGTGTTTTTAAAGTTGTGGTCAGTTATATTTCCAAAGATGGCCTCAGCAATAGGTCCTCCTCCCTTGTGCTCTTCTGCAATGAAGCTTTGCCACTGCTTCCACTGAGAGAGGGGTCTGTTTCCTCTCTCTTTCAATCTGGGCTGGCTCTGTGACTTGTTCTGAGCAACAGAAGGAGGCAGGCCTATCATTGTATAACTTTTAACCGGGCCTTAAGAAACCTGCAACTTCTGCCTTCACTGTTTGAATGCTGCCTCTTAAGTCAGACTAGCCTGGCGCGGTGGCTCACGCCTGTAATCCTAGCACTTTGGGAGGCCAAGGCGGGCGGATTGTCTGAGCTCAGGAGTTCCAGACCAGCCTGGGCAACACAGTGAAACCCCATCTCTACTTAAATAGAAAAAAAATTAGCTGGGTGTGGCACATGCTCCTGTTGTCCCAGGTACTCAGAAGGCTGAGGCAGGAGAATTGCTTGAAGCCGGGAGGCAGAGGTTACAGTGAGCCAAGATTGTGCCACTGTACTCCAGCCTGGGTGACAGAATGAGACTCCATCTCCAGAAACAAACAAACAAACAAACAAGAAGTCAGACTACCATACTGGGGAGAGAGAGACCATGTGGGGAGAGACCTGAAGTCTTCTGGGACATTCCCAACCCAGCTCTCAGCTGAAGGCAGCCTCTCCAGCTACCTTGACCAGAGACTACACAGCCGGGCCTTGCCTAATTCCTAACCCTCAGAAATCAGCAAGTTCGTTGGTTGTTTTTTTAAATGCAAAATCGGGAGGCATTTTGTTGTGCAGCAGCAGATGACTAAAGCAAGGTGATAAGGCCCCACCTCAAGCCCATGATTCTTCAGGGATGGGACCTGGGCATCTGTATTTTAGCAGGCCCTCCCTGGGACCATGAGTTGAGGCTCCCACTGAATTCTTCCCTGGGCTGCTTCATGCATGACTCGCAGACAACACAGTGAGCATTAGTCTTGGAACATGCAGTGAGCTTGAGCCACAGCAGCCTGGGCCAGGGACACGTGGTAAGAGAGACCAGGCAGCCTCAGAAAAGCAGAGCTTGGAAGACGTGGGGCATAAGAGATTTCTGTGTGCAAAGCCCTGAACCAGACACGGCGAGGTGAGTCAAAGGAAGCCGAGCCATGGAATGTATGAGCTGGATGAGACCTTTGAGAATGTTTTACAAACTGGGAGACCAGGGCCCAGAGAGGGGAACTGACTTGCTCAGAGTCACACAGAGCTTGTCAGTGGCTGAGTCAGGACCAGAGCAAGATCTCCTGAGTATCGGTTCAGTCCCCCTTCCCTTGCCCCATCCATCCCTTGTGATTTCTGCATCCTAACCGAGGAGTGAGAAAACACGGAATTTCCTAAATGTTCAAAACATTAAAAAATATTAGCTAACCTATGTATTTGTGAGTGCTGATTATTAATGTCCCAAATAAGGTGAAACTACCAAACGTATCCAGAGTAAGAGAGGGATCAGAATGGGGATGGGACCGGTCAGGGCCGTCTGCCTGAAGAGCCACCCGTGAAGGAGGAGAGGAGGGTTTAGGGTGGGGGCAGGCAAGCTGAGGCACAGAGGTAGGAAGGACTTGCGTAGGACCCGCAGGCTGCTTACTTGGCAGGTTCAGAAAGTTCTACTGGGAAGGAACAGGGGTTTCAAAGTTTCCATCCAAATAAGACGAAGTCCGTTTGTCTTATTTGGTTCCTCCACCAGCAGAGAGGGGAGAGGACTGGCTGGCGCCCAAGTGGGAGGGCCTTTAACACAGCCGTCCTGGGCCCCACTGTGCTGATAAGAAATCTCACCAGGGCCTTGAAGAGGACCAGATCCAGGCACTAAATCAGCGAGGCGGAGGGCTTCCAAACCTGGTGTCCGGATTCTCCTCTCTGCCTTCCCCTCCCCTCCAAGTCCAGCCTCTCTTTGTCATTGGAAGAGGCCTCGGAGACGCCACCCAACAGAGTTTATTTTTAGTTTTCCATTCTCCGAAGAACCGCTGGTCATGGAGCAAGCTGTTTAAATCTTCCCAGCTGTCCTGCTGAGGACTGAACAAGAGAAAAGGGATTTTGCTTGTAGTAGGAAGGGTCAAGGTCAGGTAGCGGGAAGAATTCATCCTGTGGTCAGAGTGGGCAAAATGAGCCAGGTTGGTACATTTATTTCTTTGGCAAATAATTCTTGCTCAACAGAGAGATCAACAATGCTGTCTGCAGTTTCCATGCCAAAGAATGAGGTTCTTTTGGAAGGCAGTAGGGCGGTAGCAGAATGAGCGCAAATAATCATTAATTGAATTCTAGGACTTGCCACTTAATTACTTTTGGTCTTGGACAAGTTACTTAACTTATCTGAGCATCAGTTTCCTCATCTGTTAAGATTATATCAGTGATACTCACCACCTCTTTCATAGGGTAATTAGGAAGATTCGTGAAGATAACACAGGTAAAATACCTGCCGCGGTGCCTGGCAATGATAATTATAATAACTATATTTACTACCAAAGGTATCCAGAGTAAGAGACGGATCAGAACGGAGATGGGACCGGTCAAGGCCATCTCCCTGAAGAGCCACCCGTGAAGGAGGAGGAGGAGGGTTTGGGGTGGGGGCAGGCAAGCTGAGGCACAGTGGTAGGAATGACTTGGGTGGGACCTGCAGGCTGATAATTATAATAACTATAACTATAATAGCTCAATAACTATTCATCTCTTGACTTTCTTATACTAACTCACACCACTTTGATTCATCTCAAGATAGAACTTAATCTACTTAATCTTTAACAACCTATTATGTACCTACTATGTGCCAGGCCTGGAGCCAGGCATGTCCCACACCTTATCCCTAGACAACGTACCAGGCTGGGCATTACTTATCCCCATTTCACCCATGACTCTCTTTATGGCGAACTTCACCCCACAGCAGACCATTATGATGTAAAGTCATAGTGGGTGCAGAGATGCAAGCCATCAGAAACTGTGGGGCAGAGAATATGCCTACTACTTCAGGCCTTTACAGGGTGCCCTGAAACTAAGTGCTCCAGGAGGAAAGAAAGAGCCATTGGTCCATCCCCATGTCTGTGGGACCCTGGCCATACCAATTTAAATCATGGAGTTGGTTCAGGGAGTGGAGCAAGAAGACCAAATGTAACTCTCTGGGCGGGAGAGGCCTCAAGAAAGCAATGCAAACACAGCAGCCAACTTTAACTGAGCATTTACTGTATGCCTGGCATGGTACTGATCAGTTCACACTTGTCATCTCATTTAATCTGTACAACAGCCCTGGGGTGTAGATTTTATTGTTATCCCCATTTCAGAGACAAGGAGACTGAGCCTGACAGAGTTGAAGCAACTTTCCCAAAGTCACTCAGTTGGTAAGTGGCAGAGCCAGGACTGGAATCTGGTTGCAAAGCAGGTACTTGCTTGGGATTTGGTTTGGGGGAGATGTGACTTTGGGTCACAGCCTTCAGGCATTCTGCACTCCTGGTGCCTTCTTCCCATGAGGAGATCCTGCTCCACAGGGGGTCCACCATGCCTGATCCTGTGACACTAGGACTCCCTCTCTCAGTCACCGGCCATCTCTGACCCCTGCCCCATGTGGGGCTGAGATCTGGACGCCTACCCCTGCCCTCTCTGTCTCTCTCTGCACACCCAGGGACATCAGCCAGGGGTGGGCAGAAATGGTTTCCTTTGTCCCTGCAATCTGCTTAAGAGAAGTACGGGATGTTTTCCCACTCCTAATCGGCCATTTCTCCTGCTCTCCCAGTGTGAACCTCCTGCTTTCTGCACAGTTGAGATCAGATTTCTATGGTGATAAAAGGAGGGCAACTTGTGGCTGCTGTACCCAGGGACTGGTAAGAAACGGAGGCTCAGCTGGAGACACGTCTGGCTGCTGTCATTACCATCAACATTTAATATGTGCTAAGTGCCCCAGAGTGCCTGCCCTAACCTCAGGAGTGCTCTGAGAGGACAAAATCAAGTGAGATAGAGTGGGCTGTCTGCCGCAAGGATGCCTAGATGCAAATCTCCACCTGCAAGTCAAATATCCCCAAGCCTCGTGCACACAGGTGCGATCAGACAAACACGCCCTCCAGGCCGGTGGTTCTCAAACTTGGGCATGCTTCACAGACCTTGAGAGGCTTGTGAAAACACAGATCTCTGGGCCCAGCCCAAAGGAATGTTTATACTTCTGGTCAGGGGAATGCATCTTGATAGCCAGTGACCAGTACACCTACTAACAGCGCTTAGAGGCACACACATGCACCGTTGCATGTACACACTCAGACACGCAAGATCAGGTACATCTTCAGTACCTGCTGGCCTCACTCTCCCACTCTCTCTTTGGGCTCCAGCCTCTCCAGGCTTCTTTGCATTTTTTGAGTCATAGACCTCCTGCCTTGGGAGGAAAAAGAGTTGGGAGAACAGCGAACAAAGGCGGAGAGGCAGGACTGCTCGTGTGTGTGGAATGGCAGTAGATTTGCTTGGCAAGATATTCCTGCTGAGGGTGGAACAAGAGATAAAAATTTTCTCTCTGCTTGGAACACGGTTCCTCCTACTCTTCATCTAGTGAATGCCTTCTCGTGCTTCAGAGCTTAGCTCTAATATTCCCATTTCAAAGAAGCCTTCCTTGATCTCCCCTACATCATCACCAGACCAGGGCAGACCCTTGGTACAGGCAGTCATATCTTTACATAATTTTTCTTCATGCACTGATGGCAGTTGTTTTATTTTAAAAAGATATATGTTTGACTCCATCAGAGCTGGAGTCACGTTGAGTTTGTTACAGTTGAATCCCTGACTCTCTGCCTCATGGTAGATGTGGTAGATGCTCAGAAATGTTAAATGAATAAATGAACCCTCACACATGTGGAAAGCTGACATATACACACAGGTATCCATATAAGAACACATTCACATGCACTTTTCTGTCAGCCTTTTGCGTTCTTTGAAGCTACAGTAGACATCATTGGAGGAATAGAAGTGAATTCAGCTCTTCTAAAAAACAGTTTTGCATTTAGGGTAGAAATGTAAACAATCCTATTTATAGGAATTTACCTTTTGGAGATCATTGCTTGAGAATGCACGAAGAAATTTATTGCAGTATTGTTTATATTAATACTATTAGCAAACTACCCTACTTAGATGTAGGAAACTACCCTACTTAGATGTCCACTTACGGGTTAAGTAAACTGATAGATCCATACCGTGGAATACTCTGAAACCATTACAAAGGAAAGTACAGGAGTCCCCCCAATCCACGATTTAATTTTTTTTTTTTTTTTTTTAGAAACAGGATCTCACTGGGTTGCCTAGACTGGTCTCCTGGTCTCGAACTCCTAGGCTCAAGTGTTCCTTCCACCTCCACCTCCAAAAGTGCTAGGATTGTAGCCATGAGCCACTGTAACTGGCCCATGATTTCATTTTTCATGGTTTCAGTTATCTGTGTTCAACCAAGATCTGAAAATACTAAATGAAAAATTCCAGAAATAAATAATTCCTTAGTTTTAAATGGTACACTATCCTGAGTAGTGTGATGAAACCTTGTGCCACCAGGCTCTGTCCCTTCTTCATCACAGCAAGAAGGGTAAGAGCAGTTCAATAAGATATTCTGAGAGAGAGAGACCACATTCACATAACTTTTATTGCAGTATGTTATTAAATTCTTCTATGTTATTATTAGTTATTGCTGTTAATTTCTTACTGTGCCTAATTTATAAATTAAACTTTTTCATAGGTATATATATATGGAAAAAACATAGTGTGTGTATACACACACATGTATATATATATATATATATAGAGAGAGAGAGAGAGAGAGAGAGAGTGTGTGTGTATATATATATATATAGAGAGAGTGTGTGTAGA
Organism: Gorilla gorilla gorilla; assembly: GCF_029281585.2. NCBI lineage: Eukaryota > Metazoa > Chordata > Mammalia > Primates > Hominidae > Gorilla > Gorilla gorilla. The sequence continues at coordinate 125,830,937 of NC_073233.2, forward strand.
TAGGTAGACAGATAGATAGACGATAGACAGATGGAGATAGAGAGAGATAGGGTTTGGTATTAGCCACAGTTTCAGGCATCTACTGGGAGCTTTAAACATATTCCCCTCAGATGAAGGAGGACTACTTGTAATATCTAACCTCATGGGGAAGGTGTTCATCTCATATAGCTGAGAAAAAAAAATCAAGATACAAAACAACCTATATAATATGATCCCATTAATACAAAACTGTAGACATCTATCTATGGATGTATGGAAAAAGTTCCAGAAAGATTTTATCAAAATGCTAACAGTATTTACCTCTAGATGGTGGGATTAATTACTTTCTTTTTTGTAACAGTACCTACTTCACAATGTTTGGAGAGATTGAGATAAGGTATGTGACAATGTGATGAGTTTATAGCTCAATGCTTGGCACACATAAATGGCACATTTTATATTATTTTCTTAATTTTCAGGACTTTTTTTTTTTGGGTTTTGGTTTTGGTTTTGGTTTTGGTTTTGGTTTAGAGACAGGACCTCTATCACCAAGACTGGAGGGCAGTGGTTGGATCACAGCTCATTGCAATCTTGAATTCCAGGGCTCAAGAGATCTTCCTGCCTCACCCTCCCAAGTAGCTGGGAGGCACCACCATGTCTGTCTATTTTTTAATTTTTTTGTAGATATGAGGTCTCAATATGTCCAGGCTGGTCTCAAACTTCTGACCTTAAGTGATTCTCCCTCCTTGGCCTTCCAAAGTGTTGAGATTGCAGGTGTGAGCCACTGTGCTTAGCCAGTTTGGATTATTTTTAAATGCTCCTAAAATGAGAACTAAATTACAAAATTACAAACACAATCAAGAAAAAAAAAAAAAAAAAAAAAAGACCGGAGTAGGAAGGGCCAGCTAGGTGAATACTGTGATGAGTTACCGATAGGTGTGTGTCCTCTAACCCAACCTCATCCTCTGTTCCCAGCGTTTCAGACAATTCTTGGTACTAATAAGTGCCTGTGACAATTTGTTGAATTCAATTGAATTTGGGTCATCTATTAGTCCAGTTAGAGGGATTATCAGAGAGGAACTGATGGATTCTGATCTCTAGTCCCAACGACAAAACTGAACCCATCCAGACATCATCGCTGATATTGACTATATCAGATATCCTTCCTGAAACCCAGAGAGAATTATTGAAGTGTTTCTAACTAGAATTTGAGTGCTCACCTGGGATGCATCAAACCCAGGAAGTTAAGAAAATGCAAATTCCCAACCACTCTTCTTTCTCCCACCCACTGTGCTGTTTATTAAACTGCAGTTAGATTTTCATCCATCTTCTTCAACAAGACCCAACATCACAGCATAAAGCTGACTAGACTTAGGCCTCTTCAGATGACAGATTGTTCACTTTTCCCTGAGAGTCGGAAAAAGTAGTGAGGATGAGATAAAGATATGATTCCAGTAGAATGTCCAGGAAGTACAGTTCAAATCAATATCTCTGGATTTTGCTTTTTTGTCTTGTACGGTCTAACGTAGCAGTCCTCAAAGTAGGGTCTGAGAACTCCTGGGGGAGCCAGAGACATTTTCAGGGAGTCAGCAGGGTCAAAACTATTTTCATAATGATGCTATGATGTCATTTGTCTTTTTCACTGTGCTGACATCTGCACCAATGGCACAGAAGCAAGGGGGAGTCTCCTCAGCAGGAATCAGACAGTGGCACCAACCTGCACAGTACTTGTAGTGACTGTTCTTCACCTCCACATACTTGCCAGTTTCACTTAAGAACATCCTTGAAGAAGCCACAAAAATTATTATTAAAAATTATTAATATGGTTAAATTTCAACCCTGAGCACATGTCTTTTTAATATTTAGTGTGACAAAATGGGAAGCATGCATAGAGGATCTCTGCTACATACCGAAGTGCCAAGTTTCTCTCAAGGAAAAAGACTCGTATTTTTGAGCTGCATGCTAAGCTAACTGCTTTTTTCACGAAACACGACTTTTACTTGAATAAAGATCAACAGACAAATTATAATTATGCAGACTTGAGAATTGGCAATTATTTTTCAGAAATTAGTAAAATGAGCTTATCGCCTCAAGGAAAACAAACAACAATATTTGTTACTAATGATAGAGTTTAAGCTTTCAATTAAAAATTAGAATCTTCAGGCTGGACGCGGGGTCCCACGCCTGTAATCCCAGCACTTTGGGAGGCTGAGGTGGGTGGATCACCTGAGGTTAGGAGTTTGAGACCAGCCTGGCCAACATGGTGAAACCCCATCTCTACTAAAAATACAAAAATCAGCCGGATGTGGTGGCGCATGTCTGTAATCCCAGCTACTTGGGAGGCTGAGGCACAAGAATCGCTTGAACCCAGGAGGCAGAGGTTGCAGTGAGCCAAGATCGCATCATTGTACTCCAGCCTGGGCGACAAGAGAGAGCTTCCATCTCAAAAAATAAATAAATAAATAATAAATAAAAATTGGAATTTTAGAGAATCTACATCCTTTATCAAGAGCTTGACAGCTTCTTGTAAAAACTTTTCTGATGAGATCAGTGGTGATTTTTTTTTGTTAAGCATGATGAACATTTTATTTATTTTTTATATTAAATATTTTCATAATTTCAACTTTTATTTTAGATTCAGGGGGTACATGTACAGGTTTGTTATAGGCATATGTTGTGTAATGCTGAGGTTTGGGGTACAATTGATCTCGCCACCCAGGTACTGAGCATAGTCCTCAATGGTTAGTTTTTCAAGCCTTGCGCCACTCCACCCCCCCTCTTTAGTAGTCCCCAGTGTCTATTGTTGCCCTGTTTATGTTCGTGAGTACCCAATGTTTAGCTCCCCCTTATAAGTGAGAACATGCTGTATTTGGTTTTCTGTTCCCGCATTAATTTGCTAAGGATAATGGCCTCCAGCTGCATCCATGTTGCTGCAGAGGACATAATTTTGTTCTTTTTTATGGCTGTGTCGTATTCCATGGTGTGTATATACCACATTTTCTTTATCCAATCCAAGTTTTGGGGCACCTAGGTTGAGTTTATGTCTTTGCTGTTGTGAATAGTGCTGCAATGAACATATAAGTGCATGTGTCTTTTTGGTAGAACTGTTTAGTTTCTTTTGGATATATGCCCAGTGATGGTAGTTCTGTTTTTAAGTTCTTTGAGAAATCGCTAAACTTCTTTCCATAGTAGCTGAACTAATTTACCTTTCCACTAACAGTGTATAAGTGTTCCCTTTTCTCCACAGCTTCCCCAGCATTTGTTGTTTTTTGACTTTTTAATAGTAGCCATTGTGACTGGTGTGAGATGGTGTCTCATTGTGGTTTTGATTCGCATTTCTCTGGTGATTAGTGACGTGGAGCACTTTTTCATGTTTGTTGGCTGCTTGTATGTCTTGTTTTGAGATGTGTCTGCTCATGTCTTTTGTCCATTTTTTAATAGGGGTATTTGTTTTTTGTTCGTTCAATTGTTTAAGTCCCTTATTGATTCTGGATATTAGACCTTTGTCAGATGTATAGTCTGTGAATGTTTTCTCACATTCTGTAGGTTGTCCGTTTACTCTCTTGATAGTTTCTTTTGCTGTACAGAAGTTCTTTAGTTAGGTAGGTCCCACTTGTCAATTTTTGCTTTTGTTGCAATTGCTTTTGAGGACTTAGTCATAAATTCTTTCCCAGGGCTGATGTCCCGAATCGTGTTTCCTAGGTTTTCTTGTAGGATTTTTGTAGTTTGAGGTCTTACATTTAAATCTTTGCTCTATCTTGAGTTAATTTTTGTCTATGGTGAAAGGTACGTGTCCAGTTTCATTCTTCTGTATATGGCTAGCCAGCTATCCCAGAACCATTTATTGAATAGGGAGTCTTTTCTCCATTGCTTGTTTTTGTTGACTTTGTCAGAGATCAGATACCAGTAGGTGTGTGGCTTTATTTCTGGGTTTTCTATTCTGTTTCATTGATCTGTGTGACTTTTCTTGTACCAGTACCATGCTGTTTTGGTTATGATAGCCTTATAGTGGAGTTTGAAGTCCAGTAATACGATGCCTGTGGCTTTGTTGTTTTTGCTTAGGATTACTTTGGCTGTTTGGACGCTTCTTTGGTTCCATATGAATTTTATAATAATTTTTTCCTCGTTCTGTGAAAAATGGCATTGGTAGTTTGATAGGAATAGCATTGAATCTGTAGATTACTTTGGGTGATATGGCCATTTTAACAATATTGATTCTTCTAATTCATGAGCACGAAATGTTTTTTCATTTGTTTGTGTCATCTATGATTTCATTCAGAAGTGTTTTGTACTCCTTGTAGAGATCTTTCACCTCCTTGGTAGATGTATTCCTAGATTTTGTGTGTATGTGTGGTTATTGTAGATGGGATTGCATTCTTGATTTTGCTCTCAGCTTGAAGGTTATTGGCGTATAGATATCTACTGATTTTTGTACATTGATTTTTGTATCCCGAAACTTTACTGGAGTTGTTTATCAATTCCAGGAGCCTTTTGGCAGAGTTTTCAGGGTCTTCTAGGTAGAGAATCATATCATCAGGGAAGAGAGATAGTTTGACTTCTTCTTTTCCTATTTGAATATCTTTTATTTCTTTCTCCTGCCTGTTTGCTCTGGCTAGAACTTCCAGTGGTGATATTAATACACGTAGTTTTTGGTGTTGTATAATGAAATGTGTTAACATTTGGAAGTCATTTATAACTTACAGAGCCAACATTTTCCAAATGATCAATGAGTGATGGTATAAAATTAGGCATGTGTAAAAGACCCATTTTGGAGTGCAAGATAGACCAATGTCTAATTAGATTTTAAATTAACACAATACAAAAAAATTAATGAATATGGTTTCTGATTCCACATTTGACTAACCTTCAAGAAGCTGCCACTTCTCAAGATTAAGTATAATATTTAAAAAAGGATCCAGAATTATCTGAAAAGGCCGTTTAAATACCTTCCACTTTCCAACTCTGTATCTATGTGAGATTGGATTTTCTTCATTTATTTCAACAAAAACAACATAAACAACAGATTGAATATAGAACCAAGTATGAGAATCCAATTATCTTTTATTAAGCCAGACATTAAAGAGATTTGCAAAAATGTAAAGCGGTGTAAGCAATGTAAAATTCTTTATTTGCTTTGATTTGAAAAACATAGTTATTTTAATAAAAATGTTATGTTAACCTGTAAATACTTAACTGTAAGTCTCACAAAATAGGTACAGGATTTGTATGCTGAAAACTACAAAACCTAGATGAAAGAAATCAAAGCTCTATATAAATGGAGCAACATGCTCACTATAATTAACATGTTCATTCTCTCCAAACTGACCTATAGATTTAACACAATCCCAATAAAAAACTGCAACAGGTTTCTTTGTAAATATAGGCAAGTTGTTCTGAAACTTACATGAAAATATAAAAGAACCAGAATGGCTAAAGCAGTTTTGGACAAGGATGAATTTGGAGGATTCACTCTACTCAATTCTATCATACTATAAAGCTACAGTGATTAAAACAGCATGGCATAATTGTAAGAACAGACATATAGATCAATGGAATAGAATAGATAGTCAAGAAATACACCCACACAAACATGTTCAATTGATTTTTGACAAATGCAAAGGCAATTGGATGGAAAAAATACTGTCTTTTCAACAAATGGTGCTGGAACAACTAAACATCCTTTTGCAAACAAATAAAAATGAACCTTAATCTAGGCCTCAAGAGTATTCAAAAATTAATTCAAAATGGATCACAGGCCCAAATGTAAAACATAAAACAATAAAATTCTTAAGGGAAAATATCAGAGAAAATTTTCCTGAGCTTGGATTTGGCAAAGGGTTCTCAGATACAACAGCAAAAGCACAATCTAAAAAGAAAAAAATTGATAAGTTGAATTTTACCAAATTAAAAATGTTTGGTCTGTTAAGGACACAATTAAGAGAATGAAAATTCAAGCCACAAAGTGAGAAAATATTTGTAAATCACATGTCCAACATAGACTGTATCCAGAATATATAAAGAACTCTCAAAACTGAGCAATAAGAAGCAACCCAATAAAGAAATGGGTAAAATATTTGAACAGACACATCACCAGAGAGGATATGCAGATGGCAAATAAACACATAAAAAAGGTTCTCAACATTATTAGTTATTAGGGAAATGCAAATTAAAAACACAAGGAGATAGCATTGTATCTTGTTGCATCTATTAGAATGGCTACAAAAAAAGATACTGACAATACCAGTGAGGATGCGGAACCAACGAAATGCTTATATTGTTGGTAGGAATGAAAAATTGTATAGCCACTCTAGAAAAAGCCTGGCAGTTTTTTACGAAGTTAAACACACAATTACCAGAGGATACAATAATTCCACTGATAGTAATTTATCCTAGAGGAATGAAAACTTACGTTCACATGAAAACGTGTACACAATTACTGAATTCTATACTCATCCTGATTTCTGTCATGATCTTATCAGGAAAGAATGGCTTTGATCCCACAGAGAATTTGCAAGCCTTTGTGCACTGTTCATAAAAGAGACAGGCCTGAACTACCTGCTAGGGGAAGAAGATTTGAGGGTTGAAGATAGGGGAGCAGCCTCAGTCTGACCCAGGAACAGTGAGGTCCCTCAGTGTGAGGGCATGGAGAACAGAGGTTTGGAAACTATGCCCTTTACCTGTACAGTACTCGGAGGGGTACCCACAAGGGCTGCAGATGGAGTACCCAACCTGGAGAACAATGGGCAAGAAGTTCTTCTGGGGAAGAAGGTGACAAGGGATGTTTTTCAGCTAGGCTGCAGCAGTTCAAAGTCAGATTCATCTGATTTTAAAAAGAAAGGTGAGATTTTTTATGCTTTAGTGACATGGAGCAAATTCCTGCTGGCTCCATAGGTGTATGTTGGAAACCCTGGAAATAGATGAGATGGCCCAGGGTGAGCATTTACCATTTACCAAGAGAAAAGAAGAGAGCTGGGGACGTCTCCTGGGAACACAATTTCGGAATCTGTGGAAGACTGAGAAAGAGCAGCCAGAGGGCAGGAAGGGGACCTGGGAAAGTCCATGTCCCAGAGGTCATGGCAATGTCATAAAGTAGGAGGCACTCAATGGTTAGAAGCTGCAAGAGTTCCAGGAAGATGAAGACTAAGAAGTGTCTCCCAGACACCGGTATGGGGCAGGAAACGGCTGTGGATTGAGGAGTTGTGGGGGCTGAAGATGAATGCCCCTCACAGACCTGAGTTGCCCAACTCCATTGGCTGAGCAGTCAGAGTCTGCCAGGGCAGGACATTAACATCTCCCAGAGGAGAATTCTTCCAGGGACAGGCAGCTTTCCTGGCCCTGTCAGTGATAAGAGAGAGCGGGGTGAGCTCCTCTAAGTCATGGAGCTCCACGACTTAGAGGGACCACCAGCTGGGAATATCCACCTGGCCTAGGTGGTAGCGTCACCTCCGTGGAGGATCAGGTCATTGCTAAAAGCCTAGGAACAAAGTTTACGGAGAGACATGGCAAATTTCCTAGGACTCGAAGCTTTATCCAAAATTCTCTCTCCTATGTCATGTGTTTGATGAAGCGCCTGAGGGTGAAGGATCTGACCCTTTCGCTGCGAATTCAACATCTGCAGAGAGGTCATGATATGCTAATCACTTTGCCCTGCATGTTTTTATGGATCGTCCCATTTAATCTCACAACGAATGTAGGCCAGATACACCCATTTTACATATGAAGAAACAGAGAGGATGGTTTGTCTAAGACCACATAGCTGACTAAGTAGTAGAGTTGGAATTTGTACCTCCAGGTACTTTGATTCCAACTCCAGAGCTCTCTCCGCTACAACACAGCGTAATTAGAAGGAATTATTCAAAGCAGATTCCCAGCTCCTTCCTTCTGTGAAAAGTAGACAACCTTTTCTGGGACTCAGGGCTTGGACAGAGAAGGCCTCCTGTTATGTCCACCTCCCATGTCCGATTGGCAGGAGTGAGCAGTGGAGGACCATAGACCAGGCTATGCCCTCACCTTTCTCAGAGGTCTCAAGACCTCCTGTCCCAGAAGGTCCAGGGCTGTTTATCTCCTGAGCACAGTCCTCCCTGTTCTCTGGGAGGACCCATTGTAAGATAGGTACAGCACGCTTAACTTACTGGACTGGGTGGCAGCCTTCCTAGGGACAGGAAGCCTGGGCCAGTGCACAGGAGACGGGGAATGAATGGCATGTTCCTTTCAGAGCCATCCACCTACATCAAGGAGACTTGGAGGTGTCCTGGGTGACAGCTTGTTGTGACTTGACAGGGCCTCCCAGAAACCATCCACTTGGGACCGGGGTGGAGGAGGGCCTCCTCCCACTCATGATGCACTTGTCCAAGTTACCAGAAACCACATGGTCTAAGCCTCTGGTCATGTGACACTCTGATGGGTGCGCCTAGCCTTCTTTGGGGAGTTGTCTCACCCTGCCACTCTTGGAAAGATACGCAGAGCCAGAGAGCAGAGCCTATGAGGTCCCACTTGGGAGGATTCCACCTGACTCTGGTGCAGAGTGTAAAAGAGCAGCTGAATGCAGAGTGTAAAAAAAGCAGTTGAATGTCAGAGCCTGGATTCAAATCCACCTCTGCCATGCAGCAGTCATGTAGTTTGGGAGGCTTATTTCACTTCGCTTGGCCTTTGTTTCCTCATCTGTAAATTAGGAATGAGACAATGCCCACTTCACGGGATTCTTGTGCTCACAGGAGATAATATACATCAGGTGTCCAGCACAGCATGTGGCACATAGCCAACGTTTAGCAAATGCTGGCTATTATTATCATTATCCTCATCATGGCCATCACGGGGACTTCACATGCGTGTCCCCATGTCCACCCAATTGCATCAGGACCACAGCTAAGTGATTATGGGGAACAATGATCCCTGGGAATCTAACCAAAGCCCAGAGGCAGCTGGAGCACCTGCTAGGCTGTAAGTGGCTCCTTCTGTAAAGAGCCATCATCTCTCCCCGCAACAGCCTCCCCCTTCTCCTGCCCAGCACACTCACTTGGCACTCCTTTCCCAGAGAAATTCTATGGAAATTCAGCAGTCAATAGAGTTGACAAAGCCAGAAGGCTTGGCTGGTACTTGGAGGTGCCTAGGCTCCAGGGACATAGGACAATGTCACTGCAACCCCCTCCCTGCCCAAAACACACACACAGTTCCCTGGAGATTCTGCGCCAGTTTAGAATGCCCCATCACCCCCCGCCATCCGTAGTTTTGGTAGCCTCTATAGATATCCTGGGCCAAATGAATGTATTTTTCTTTTCCCATCCAGATCCTGCTTTTTCTCTAACTTATTTCCCTGCCCCCCTCCCATACCCTTACATCCCTGCCAGTCAATTTATGTCCTAGGAATGCCCTGAGAGAGAAAGGAAAGTGTCTGCTTTCTAAGGGGAAAGAAACAGAAATGGCCTAAGCTCTAAGTTTCTGCCCAGGCTGGGCTTCTGAGGATGCAGCCACCTTCCTATGGTGAGTGGAGATGGCTGGTTGTCCTCTGAAATGAGTGCTGGCTCCTGCAGGGGGATCTGCCAAGGACTGCCTTTCCCAGCCCCACTTTGTCTAGGTGGTGCCACATGACACATATGACATGTCTGCACCCATAAAATGTCAGTGGAAATGACTTCCGGGCTAGAGCACTTAAGGAGTGAATGAGTCTTTTTTATATTTTCTTTCTGGCTAGAAGTAGACAACAATGTGGATGACAAACTCCCAAGACGGAAAAACCTTGTGGAAGAAAGTCTCCCTCTGATCAGAACACCCTTACAGGATTGTTGCATGGATGCGAAATAAACTTCAATTAGGTTAAACCATTGAAATTGTCAGAAACTGTAGGATCTATTACAGTCAGTGTCACCCCTCCTAGGAATATAGTAAGCATGGCACCTGCCACCTCCTCCATACCTTCTTGTGCAGATGGAGCAAGAAAGGAATCAAAAGAAGGACTTTCCCTGGCATTGATATGAAAGACTAAAGCAATCAATTTCAGGGTATCCAGAGGCTGGATGCTTGTGGGGAAACCTGAAGAATTCTGTGCTTGTGGCTGGTGTGCTGGGGACTATGAGCCCACTGGTGAATGGGGGTACAGAGGTGGAGCTTGGGATTCACCAGTGGGCTCATAATGGTTGAGGTCAATATGGTAAACACAGGAAAGGTGCAAAGCAAGAAGAGATAGATCGTTCAGAAGAGGCCAGTGGAACCACCCATCCGATTCCCTTGGAAATAGCTGAGTAAGCTTTGGGGTTTCCTTGTCAACATGTCTGTTGTTGAGCCAGCAAAGGCAGAAGTAGAGGAAGAGGAAGAGGGTAAGAACATGCCCTGGAGTGCCCTTCCCCTGCCCCCAGCTGCTTTGTGAAGGTTCATTCCAAACCTGACCTCCTCTGTGAAGCTTCCTTGACATCTCTAGGTGTGGCTGGTGGTTGTTCTGTGCATGTTCCATGCATGGTGTCCACACTCAATCACAGCTTCCATCACATTGGGTCATGACCCAGTTCCTTGAGGATGCTGTCATGCCATTTGTATCTTCTGGGCCTAGCATGAGTACCGGGCACAGAGTAGGCACGGATGCAGCTGGTGAATGGAATGAATACATGAATGTATGGCTAAATGAGCAGAACCCAAAGATGAGGAACCAAAACTAAGAACCAAAACCAAGAGTGTGTGGGCACTAGGGTGGGCAACCTCAATTTGTTACCTAGGGTACCAGTAAAACATCCAAAGACAGATGTCTCAGGTCACACAACTTTTATTGCTGAAGACCATCGCTGGGGGCTGCTGCAGACAGGAATGTGGCCTCCTTCCCAGTCTTGCTAACATTCCCCAGTGTACCCAGCCCCATCAGCCCCTGCCCAGCCTCTCCAGCTTGCTCTTCTGGGGCAGTCTTTCCCTTGAGCGGCCACGGCCTGCCTGAGCTGGGCTAGGCTGGGCTGATCTGCTTGGATCCTGCCTCTGAGAAGCACAGCACCACAAAAGACCCTTACGGGCCCAAGGAAGGTGAGGGGAGCAGGACTGGCAGAGGAATAGGTGCCCCAGAAAAAAGGCTGGGGAAGGCCCAGGCTTTTAGCTGGCGAGTCCAGGCACATTGATGATTTGCAGGAACAGGGCCAACTTAGATCCTTCAGCAGGGCTGCCTGGAAGGCATGGGACCATGTTAGCTTTCTCTCCATAGCGGTTTTTATGTCAGTGCTATGTTTCTGAAACAACTGAGAAACTGAAAGGTGGAGAAAGCTGAGAAGAAATCCCAAAGTCCCAGGACAGCTCCTGGGAATGAGAGAGGCAGTCCACCTGGACCTCCCTGGGGCCCCCGGGAGCCTACGCGGGAACAGCATCCGTTTCTTAACGCCTTCGTCAGAGCCCTGGGATGCAGAAACAGTTTGTGGACCTCGTCGTGTCGGATTTGCTTGCCAGCCCAAACAAGAATTTGCTTCCCTGAGTATCTCCTAGGGGCTCCAGATGCTGTAGTGACTTGGGGGATGCCCATCCTGGGGACCTTGTCCAGTCTCTTCATCCAGTTCCTTGAGGCTAGAAATATTCTGTAGGACTCTAAAATACGACATTTCCCATGAATCCCCTGGGGGTCTTGGGCTGATTGATGCCAGCTGTCAAGGCTTCTGGACTTTTTGGAGAATCTTTAAAAATACCCGTATTTTCATTTCTTAAATATAAAAATAAAATAAAATAAAACCCGCCCCAGCAGCTTGTGACCAAATGAGTACAGTGAATCCTCATCCCAGTTGTCAGCCTGGTTAGCCACAGCACGGCCCAACTGGTGACATCCATGGCACCAGCAGGAGGTCTGGGTGAGGGCTTGATGCTCATAACGCCAATGGGAGCAGCTTTTCACCGAAGACGGTCCAGGCCCTGGGAAGCTGCATCCACCAAAACCTACGATCCATCCCAGGACAGCAATGGCGTCACCTGGGCCGCTGGCATCTGCCCACACTGGGCTAGTCTGTAAGTGAGGGTCAGAGAAGCAAGAATTCCCAGCTCTTCCTTGGGGTCTGGGATCCACCTCCTCCATCTATCTATGGACACCCCTGTAGGAACATCCACGGTACTCAAGCTCTTGTCTCCAGGTAATTTCCAGCCTGGGATTTTGAGAAGAGTTGACAGTTCTGCTGGTTTCTGAAAAACTTGGGAGAGTGGCAATGCACACATATGCACACACACACACACACACACACACAGAGGCAGCAGACAGTGGAGGTGGGAGTCCGATGGTGCCCGGTGGCCATTAGCCCAGATGATGCCACACATGGCCAGTCGCCGTGGCCAGAGTCTTCACAGCAGCAGGTGCTGTGCAGAGCAGCAGGCCAGCTGGTTAGGATTTTCTGAATCGCACCTCGCTCTGAGGAAGAGAATGGGAGAAGAGGGTGAGGGTGGGCCAGGTGGGCGAGGAGCACAGAAGCCCAAGGTTGGGGTTCAGAACCTATAATTTAGCCTCGCTGTCACCTAGCACTGCCTCTCCAAGGAGGGACAGCAAAGGGAAAGGATGGATGCAGGCTTGGAGGGCCTCTCTGCACTAGATTTCTGGAGCCTTTTCTGCTCCCCCTATCTGAGCCCTCCCCTGTTCCCCAGGCAGAGAAGGGGAGGGCTGGCAGAGCACCCCCTGCTTTACAACTAAAGGCTGAAGGCCCAGAGAAGGCAGGGTCTCAACTAGGTCAGCAGAGTTGCAGGCAGATCCCTGTTTCCTGACACCCAAATTCCTGCCGTGGAGGGAGGCCTCCCATCACTCCACTGCCAGCGGCCTGTGTGAACTCACATCTCGGTCATCCCTGGGAGAGGAGAGTGGCACTGGGGCTGGCACCGAGGTTAGGCCCACCTTTTATTCTTTTCATTTATTTGTTTATTCATTCATCCTTAATTTATAACAATAAATAGTAAATACTGAGGATATTCCAGGCGTTGTAAATGGCTGATTTTGATAGATTAGTCAGAGTTCTTCAGTAAGAAAAATGGAAGATGAGAGGGTAGAAGTGGGAGAGGGGATTCTCTAGGGTGGATCAAGTATTCCAAAGGCCAAGGGCAAGGTAAGGCACACACTGAAGAGTCTGTGGTTCAGTTTGACCTGAGCAATGACTTCTGAGGTTGGATATAGGTTAAAGCAAGTCAAAAAACATAAAATAACTTTTTATTATTTTATTACTTTATACTCTTTTATGATAGTAGTGAGGTTCTGATGAAATATTTTAAGTGGGAAAGGGAAAGAATGGTAGTTCTCAGGGAGCATTCTGGTGACAGCTGTGAAAGCTGTCAGAGTCAAAATGGAGTCACTTGTGTTTTTAAAAAAAGACAACAACAACAACAAAAAGAAAATCAAAAAGACTAAAACAAACAGAGCTGGGAAAGGCCATGAAGAGCGGATTCTCATGCATAAATGCTTGATAACAAAAACTATCACAAAATCCTCTGCAGAAACTGAAACGTTTTCAAAGTCCATTGCAACCTTACACAAAAAAATACTTCTGGGAGAACATCTGCCCAGCAACTGCCTGCCCGGCCTCTAGGTCCACCCTTTTTCAACCCTCTGAGCTCTGTTCTGAGGGAAGAAAAGCAGGGAAAGAAACACAGGCAGCTGGGATTGACCCCAGGCATCACATTTGACCCTGTCCAGAACACCCCCCGAATATGGGGACGCTGAGGGGACCTCTGCCTACACCCTGCGTGCTCCTCCAGGGTCCCCACCTGAGGAAGTTCCCAGCCTGCTGGGTGCAGTGTCCTGCTGCAGGGATCTTACCTCCATCTTGCTGTAAATCCAGGGAAGAACTTCTGTCACTTTGGTGTACACACCAGGTTTGTTTCTCTGGCCACAGCCTGTGCCCCAGCTGGTGACACCTGCCAGGTACCAGCGGTTGTTCTGCTCACAGACAAGAGGCCCCCCGCTGTCTCCCTGCAGGGGAGAGGGGGCACATTCGCAGGATGGGACAGGTGGTCCATGAGCGGGAAAGGGTGGGGTCCCAATTCCCACATCAGCCCCAACACCCCTGCCTCCCCCATCCCCAGGGTGCTGGGACCTGAGCCCACCCACAGGTACCCTCACCTGGCAGGAGTCTCTGCCCCCACGAAGGTCCCCAGCACACATCATCCTTGGGGTAAGGTAACTGTCATAGACCAAGTAGTCATTGCATTTCTTGAAGTCGATGAGATTGACCTGCACCTCCCGGAGGAAGGGGGATGTCTTGTCTTCAGTGAAGTGGGGTGGAGGAGACAGAGGATGGGAAGCCAGTGAGATTCTAGATAGCTTCCTGGCCATCCAGCTGCCACCCCAAGACCCAGAATCACAGCCTCCTGGGAATGGAGGGTGCCATGCCCGTGCCTGGCTCCCACCCAAGGGAGGCCCTCTGTGGTTGGACACCCAGGACATATGGGCACACACGCCCTCACACAAGACACAGCTCACTGCACGTGAGACAGAGACATCCATGCACACAGACACACTCACAAGCCTATGAGGCTACCCGACATGTTGCACAGTACTTGCCTACGTTCAAAGCACCCTCAGATACATGGCTTTGTTTGTTTTTGGAAGCTATGTGCCCTAAAGAGAGCAGGTGGCATTAATCTATTTACCGGTGGGGAGGCCTGGTGCTGGAGAAGTGACCTGCCCACAGTCACACAGCTAGTCAGGTATGGAGACAAGAGGAGAAGAAGGCTGCACCCACATCAGTCATTGCTCTGCCTCACGGAGGGAGGGAAAAGCGGTCCTGATGCGTGGAAGTGGCCTGAGTCTAACCGTGGGGTCATCCTGCTCAAAGTAAGCAATCTCACAGGACAAGGCACTCTGTGATTGGGATGACATGAAAACAAGACCACTTCATCATCTTGTTTAAGGCCAAACAAAAACAAGGTCACTGTGCAAACCACAACAGTACCAGACATCCCCCTCTCCTGGCCAATATGAGTGACTGCTGCTTCCTTACCACTTAGAGCTCCTAGATAAGATTTTATATATATATACATTATATATATATATATATGTATATATATATGTGTATATATATGTATACATATATATGTGTATATACATATATATGTGTATATATATGTATACATATATATATGTGTATATACATATATATGTGTATATATATGTATACATATATATATGTGTATATATATGTATACATATATATATGTGTATATACATATATATGTGTATATATATGTATACATATATATATGTGTATATACATATATATGTGTATATATATGTATACATATATATATGTGTATATATATATATTCTTAATTGAGACGGGTTTCACTCTGTCACCCAGGCTAGAGTGCAGTGGCATGATCGTGGCTCACTGTAGCCTCAACCTCCCTGGGATCAAGTGATCCTCCTGCCTCAGCCCCTCTCATAGCTGGGACTACAGGCACACACCACCATGCCCAGCTAATTTTTCTATTTTTTGTAGAGATGGGGTTTTGCCATGATGCCCAGGCTGGTCTTGAACTCCTGGGCTCAAGCGATTCTCCCACCTTGGCCTCCCAAAGTGCTGGGACTACAGGTGTAAGCTACCGTGCCCGGCCTCTAGATAAGATTATTAAGGTTGCCAATCATAACCCCTGCTTCCTGACACCACAATTTAGAGAAAAGTCCTACGTCTTTGAACCCTCCCCAAGCCACCTAAATCCTATGAGCATTCCCTCTCTGACACCCTCTTGCTGAGATGCTCCATGGTTCTTCATGGTGTGTTCTCTCTCTCTCATTGCAATGAGCAATGAACTCAACTAGTTCAACCACAGCAGTTTTTCAGGTGGTCTTGACTGGAGGGCATTGTCACAGTGACTGCACCGGCATATACTCAGGTGTCTATACACACACAATCACACCCAGGCCCATGAATCCGTATACCCAAACACTCATCGACATAGGCCTTCATCTGTATACCCAGACACATTGCTTACACACGCACATGTATACACACACATGCACATGAATACATACACACAACCAAGCATCTTTGCCTCTTACCATCTGTCTCCCTGGTCTTGCCAAAGCCTGTGATCCAGCAGGTCTCATTGAGGCTAAAGGTCTGTCCATGCATGGGGAGGCAAGCAGGGTGGATGTGAGCTGCAACAAGACCTCCAGACGTCAGTGAAGGAACAAGGCTGAGACTTTCAGTAGGGGGAGGGAGAAGGAGCAGAACCACTCTGGGGGCAAGGAGGGGTCCCCTACAACATTAATCCTTGACTCTAGAGTGGTTCTGAATCCTCTAGAGCCTTGGACTGACCAGACATGAAACTCGATCACTTTACCGTAACCCACCAGCATTTGGGGGCTACCAGAGTCCTCAAAGCCATTCTGATTTCAGTGGTTGCCCTGTGGTCAGATGCGTAAGCCTTGGAAGCTCCCTTGTACAAGCTGATACTGGGCAGCTGAGGGTCTCTCCCTACTGAGAGGGTCTCTCCTGGTGGAGCCTCTTCCATGTCTTTCCATTAGAACAAGGAACAGCAGCAGGCTAAGACCCAGATATTATGACCGTGGCATCTCAGCGGTATGTCCAGCCTGGTCTGGCGAGGGTACCCACTGGTTGTCCAGAGCCTGTGGCTCTCCTTTTAAATGTTTTCCCAGCACAAGGTAAGAAATCTCTCCAAACAGGAAACACATTCCTAGAGACACAGACCACAGAATTCCTGCTAACTTGATCCCACATTCAGAAATATTATATTTAGAAGTCACTGTTATATATCACTTCATAAGCTCTGAGGACTGGTGTCCCTAGGGGGGACCAGGGCATTGACCAACACATCTGAGTTTGCAGGAGGAAAATATTAGTTAATAGAATGTTTGCAGTATTCTCAACCATTTGTTATATTCACTGCAGTACTCTGCACCTAAGATAATGCCTGTCGCATATTAGTGCTCAATAAATGTTTAAAAAGATAGAGACAAGGCAGGAAGCGTAGATGGGAAGGATGATTTTAAATTCTTCTCCCATAAATTGGAATTAGGCTTTAAATATTGGTGTCTGCCTCATTTTTGTCTGCTAGAGAGTAAACAAAAAATAGATGAAGGAATAGCATGCATTATTAACAAAAATGCAGCATAGGATTTTTTTTCTATGCCCCTTTTTGAGATGTAAAGTTTTAAAAACATGTAACACTGTTATATGATCCATCGTTAGATATTTCACTGTTTTTTTATGGGGGAATTAAATTTACCAGTGAACTTTCACAAGCAAAAGTACTGTGACTTCTAGTGCTCCACCTGCCAAATGAGTTTAAGAAAATCAGTCCCGATTTCTAAACCAAAAATCAGGGCACATGTTCTGGCCACAGGACTACATACAGCTGAGCTGTGATTCTCAGACTAAGGGTCTGCTTCCTGCCCAAAAGCCTATTGGAGCCTGGAGGGAGACTATTACGTTTGAAAAGCATACGCAATGTGAGAATAGCTTTCATTCGCTTTTAGAAATTATTTAGTTTTGGAATTCCAAATAATATTAAGGGGTGGAGGGTGGGTGGGAGGTAAGATTCGGATGTTTAGCCAAATATAGCCTGGGTTTGACAAGGTGAGAAGGCCTGCTCTGGTCCTGCAGTCTGTGCCCTTCTTGTGTGCAGGGCAGGAGGCAGCGGGCATCCCTCACCTCAGCCCTGGACTCCACAGACAAGGATGGAGTTTCAGAAAGGCTGGTGGGCGTGTCGTGTCGTGTCGGGGCGTGGCTACGAGTGGGTGTGACGCTGCGTGGGCGTGGTTCTGGGCTAGCGCTGCCCAACCGAGCTCTACCCAGGGATCCTCCTCCTCACCCCACTCTGATGATCTAACTGCTCTGACTCATGATAGACACCGCCTCCATAATTAATGTGCGAGGAAACACCAGCTCACAGGCTCAGAGCACGAGAATGGCTGGACTAACCAGAGAGTCCTCCGAGGCTTCCAGAAATCCCGGTACTCCTCCTCCCTCTCCCACCTGTAAGATGCTTATGCCGGAGGGCTCTGGCTCCATTCTTCAGGATCCTCCCTGAGCTACCATTACCTGTCTTCTCCAATCTTTTCGGGACCCACCTTGGCTATCCTTCCTGTGCTGAGCTTCCCCTAGCCTGCCAGGATGATTAGTTGCTCCCGCCTATGCCACCATAGCTCCCTGCTCCCCGAAAACATCGTATAATTGGCCTCTACTGGTCGTCTTGGTGTATTTTATTTCTATTTGCAACTGTACTATAGGGCTGGCCATATAGTATTTGATAAGTGAACAAATGAGTGAATGGATGAATGATGAGTGAATGAATGAAGTCTTCTTTGACGTTCCCTGTCCACAGTGATCTTCTGAGAACCTCTGCAGCATTTCCTTTGTGTAGCCTCATTTGGTCCTTAGCAACAACGTCGTAGCAATTAGTTGTTTGAATGTGTACTCAGCTTAAGTTCTCGACTGCAGGGTAAGCAATTTGCCAGTCTAGAGCCAGGTGGGGAGAGGATTGCTTGGGAATCAGATTGACCTGTTTCCAATCCCAGAGCTACCACCTATTACTTGTGGCCTCAGGTAATTATCTCTCTGTAAAGCTCCATTTCCTCATATGTCAAATGAAGTTAATAATAGTGCCTGCTCCACAGGGTTGGTTGTGAAGAGTAAATGAAATCATATGTGTGAAATGCCTACCATAGCGTTTG
Source organism: Gorilla gorilla gorilla (assembly GCF_029281585.2). Classification (NCBI taxonomy): domain Eukaryota; kingdom Metazoa; phylum Chordata; class Mammalia; order Primates; family Hominidae; genus Gorilla; species Gorilla gorilla. The sequence goes on from NC_073233.2 coordinate 125,849,538, forward strand.
GCCCCTAGGTGCTCAGTTAATACCAGTGAAAGAATTCAATCTATTGATTAAGATCAGTACCCAAGCCCTGACTCCATCATCAATTTGTAATCTGAGATGTGTCATTTGGAGCAAACTTATTTATAACCCTTGGGCTTCAGTTTCCCTAATTATAAAACAGAAGTGTTCCATGTAAGGATCTTTAAGAGTCTTTGACTTCTGCCCTGCAGAAGCTTTGGGGCCCGGATATGAGTTGGCAGATGCTGACAAGTGCGAGGGCTGCAGAGGGTGCTGGGGCTGGGGGGCAGGAGAGCGGGGAGTGCAGATTCCCTCACCGGACAGGGTCAGGGGCTTGGACAGCCGCATGAGGGCGATGTCATAGTCGTCCTCCTCATCGGTGTAGTTGCTGTTGATGATGATCTCGGCAATGGAGGCTGCCTCAGGCAACTGGTTCAGGTTGCTGGTGCCCGCATACACCTTCCAGCCCTCCAGGACCTTCTCCCGGGTCCTGCAAGAGCCACAAAGGAGCGTGGTCCAGTACCTGCCTGGCAGCATTCACTGGCAGCACCTGCTACCTACAGGGAGCCACAGTCAGAGCACCAGCTTGGAGGCAGGAGGATGGATAAAATGACTTCTGGAGGGAACCCTCTATCTTATCCCTGGAGTCCAAAGCAATCCCCCACAGCCCCTCAAAAATTATGAGCTTGCAGCTCTGCACCTTACAGTAATAAAGAGGGAAGGATGAGTAAGACCTCTGTGTGGCACTCACCCCCCACTATCTCCTCTGCAAGTCACCAAGGATCAAATAGGAGCCTTTGACTTCTGCCATGCTGAAACTCTGGGGCCTCGATATGAACTGACAGATGCTGACAAGTCACAGGGCTGCAGAAGGTGCTGGGACTAGGGATGGGGACACAGATTCACTCACCAGACAGGGTCAAGGGCTTGTACTTATAAGATCTCAGTATTATTACCCTCAGCAAATTCAGACAGGACAAAGTAACACACTGAACTCATTACTAGGGAGGCCAGTGCCCCTGAGGCCTGGTCCCAGAGCTCTTTCCTGCCCACCAGCCTGGGCTGTGGGCCCCCAAAGACACTAGGCCAGCTGGTGACCGTTAGCAGCTGATACAGTGCCCTCCCTGCAATCCCTAGCCCTCAATTTCTGGGATAACTAGGGGCTCCTCTGCTGTGAGTTCCATTTGCAGGAAGCAGCAACAAACCCAAAGCCTTTTTCATTTCACCCTGTTCTTCAGGGGCAGGCTCCCAGTCCCTCTTCCTGCCTGCCTCTCTCTCCCTTGGGGCCGTCAATGGGACTTTCTCATCCTTGGGCCTAGCTCAGAACAAACACCCCCGACCCACACTCTCAGGACCAAGTGAACACCCAAGCTACACTAATGCCAACTGGCCCATGGGGGCTGGACTCACACCCAGAATCCTCCTCCACGAAGAAGTCAGTCTGCAGCCAGCCCTTCCTGGTGGTTCCCGACCCTGGGCAGTGTCAAATCACCTGCCTCTCAGGCACTTACACGAAGAAGCAGTGGGCGGCAGTGAGCACCCACTGGGCGTCAATGAGCGTGCCTCCACAGATGTGGGTGGTGCCGAAGTGCAGACTCACTTGCCAAGGCCACTTGCTATCCGAGGCCAGCGCCCCTCCCACGATCCGCCCGGTCATGGCCCTCAGTCCACAGTCTGGAGGGAAGGAGTAGATGTACTGCGAACCCTGTTTCTCCCAGGGTTCTTTCCGAGCTCCTAATCAGGATGCCTCTGCTGTGCTCCCAGGGCCAGGACAGGCTCAGGCAGCCCCATCCTGAAGGGCACCCACCCTTCCATGAACGGGCTTTGCTCCCTTATCTGCTACACACAGCAGTTTCTGTGACAGCAGAGCCACCACATGGTGGGGTGGCTTTCTGGGATCATTCCGCGGGAAGTTTGACCCCAGGCAGGTTCCTCTTTCTTCTCCTTCACTCATTCTTTCATTGACTTGACAAATCCTTTCTGAGTGTCCCAAGCTTTGGGCACTGTATCAGGCATTGGGGTCATGATGGTAAGTCCCAGGACTGCCATTAGGTGCACAGGAATGCAGACCAGTTCTAATGTGACCCTGAATTGACAAGCATTATAATGAGGGTCTCTATTGTTTCTAAACATAGGAAGAATACACTTCCCCCGATGCACAGAAGACTCAGACAGCTTCCTTGGAATAAAAGGTTGCTGGGCTGAGCCCCTACCAGAGTCAGGAGAAGGGGAAATGTTACCCTGGGTGTACCGGTGCCTTCCAGGGACTCCAGCCCTGAAGCAGGTCTGCTGGCTAAGACACTGTTCCTGACTTGAACCCCTGTGCCAAACACCTCCCTTGGAGGAGTGCTGCCCCTCTGCCCTTTACTCCCACACGACACTGGCCACAATCCAAGAAGAAGAACATCTTACGGGAACACTGGAGAGAGATATACCGCTGGGAAGGGCATTCAGACCTGCAGGGGGAGACACAGAAAGTGGGAAAAGGGCACATTAGCTACCTCCTCCAGGAAGCCTTCCTGATTGACTCCTGCTCAGTTCCTATCCTGTTTCCAAGGAAGCTACCCTTTGTACAGGAAGCAGGAGATTCTGAGCTTCCCCTTTCCCCATGTGACATTCTCCCTTCCAGTGCTTTGTCCAGAATCGGAGTGGCTCAGTGCAAATCATCTCCACTCTCATCCCCTCAACTAGTTTCCTTGTGGCACATTGCAGACATTGGCCCAGATCCATGTTCTTTGAACTTAGGACTTCATTGTCGCAGCATCTTTTCACAACTAAACAGGTGGTCTGGTGCTCCTCTGACAAAGTTCCTCAACGCAGATGCAGAAACCACGCAGCACAGAGCTGGCATCCAGCTGCAGCAAATTCATGTCCCTTCCCTCACCATTACTTCTCCTGGAGCCCAGCTTCTTCTCTCCCCTCCATAGGGCAAACAATGCTAGCTGGCAGAGACCCCAAACCTCCGATGCTTCCCACGTGGCCCTCCCTGTCCCTGATGCCTGCACCTGGCGGTCCCCTACTGCTGCCTGTCTACCCTGTCCCCTAACTGCACTGGTGGAGAGAGCAGAGGACGGGCCGAGTAGAGGAGCGGCATGTGCAAAGTGTCATGCCAGGGTGTCAGTGGTGCTTCTCCCCCACCAATCCAGATCCACTCCCTGCAGCAGCTCTCAGTCCAAACACCTGGCCGACTAGTGGTCCCAAGGTTCATGAATTGCCTCTGACGACCTGATAAACTCTCAGGGGCACCCCTGGTCTCCAGTTGTTCTCAGCACCGAGCCTCAGATAAGAATTCTTAAGTCAGAAGGCAGTTTGGTGAATAAGGACTATTTCCAAGATGCCCCTGAACACTCATGGTGGACTCCTGGAGGCTTGATACTAGAAAAGCCAGTGAAGGGGGCTCCCTGACTCAAAGACCCCCTGCCACCCACTCCTTCCCCTGCTCACAAACAGGCAGCCTGCCTGCCCCACCATACCTGTGGAGGCTTTCCTGGATGGTGGAGTTGTATCTCAAGATTGAGAAGCTGTTGGCAAAATCCCTGTGGGCAACCTCAGTTGTCCGGTAAGCACTACAAGGGAGGAGAGGGGAGAAGAATGAGCCCCCTGGAGACAGAGTCACCTCAAGTCCTCCAGCATGCTAGAGCCCCACCAGCCCTGCCGACAGAGGCCAGACTGTGATGGTCTGAATGGTGGCAAACTCCTCCAAGCAGCAGCCAAGCCCCGATAAAATGCAGCCCCACCCACATGCTCCACCACTGCCCCTTATCTCCCCCAACTCCCCTCCAAATCCCCAGCCTTATGGACTACCCAGCATTTCTCATGGTGGAGACTGGTAGCATTAGCATTGCCTGGGAAGTTATTAATATTAGCAATGCTTCTGAATCAGAAGCTCTGGGTGTGGGCCCAACGATCACCGTTTTAACAGGTTCTCTAGTGATGCTGATGCACACTCAAGTTTGAGAAACACCAATCTTGCCCTTTTCTACCCAAACTGTGATCTGTGAATAAGCAGCAGCAGCATCCCCCCAGACCTACTGAATAAGAATCTGCATTTTAAAGAATCCCAGGTTACTGATCTGTACAGTAAAGCGTGAGAAGCTCTGGGCAAGCCCACTGGATCTCAGAACACAGCGTGCCTAAGAATCACCTTGGGATGTTTGCTGAGCAGGTTCTAAGTCCTAATCCCAGAGATGCTGATTCCAAGATGCATTTTCACAAGCACGGCGGGTGATCCTAATGTGTTCTACTCTCTGCGTGGAACGTATGTATATTTCTAGAACATGGTACACCCCTGCGTGACGCCCTGGCATGACACTTAGCACACGCTGCTCCTCTACTCAGAGGGCCCATTTTCTGCTCTCTCCACCAGTGCAGTTAGGCACCCTCTCCATTGTATGCCCTTAGTGCTTCACCCACATCCTCATCATTACATGTCACATCGTGCTGTGGTTATTGGTTTAAGTCTCTCTCACTGAGCCACACTAGAGGTGCCTCAAGGCTGGGCTCCTGTGTTATTCCTTTGTGCCCAGGTACTACACAGTATCTAGCACACGATAAAAGCTCAATGAATATTCTTTGAAAAAGTGACATTCAAAGACCTGAATGCCTAAGGGAGGTTCAGGCTTGCATAAGGCCACACAACTCACAAAAGATGCCCATGGTCTTCCATCTGCATTACTACCATCCCCCTTTCATGGATCTGGACAGGCTGAGGTGGGGTGGAGAACGTGTTCTAAATCCTAACACCCCACCCCAGGTGTTTTTGGTGCCTCTTCTGTAGAGAACCCACAGTGAGATCTTAAACTCCTCTCCCCACAACCTCACACACACTGATAAACCCCAGACTACACATCTGGAAAACTCAGTCCAAGACGGAGGATGGAGATGCGTGTCTGGGCTGAAAATCAGACACTTCTTCAAGTGGAAGGTCATTGCTCACCTACTTCCTCCTCTACCTATTAGCACTGCCTGATTTGTTTAAAATCTTTAGAGCCAAAGATCCTTATGATTCTGCCTAGCCTCACCTGCCCCATTTCATTCTCCATTTGATGAGGTCTGGCTCAAGCCACAGTAGCTATAGCTCAAAGTCCATTGAAAGGCTTTGCACAACCTGAGCTTCTAGTTCCCAGATATAAGAAGAAAAGATCTGCCCAAATGCCTACCCAAGTCGTAGGGCCACCACCACGATCAGTGAATGTGATAATGGATGTGAGCGTGCTTTGATGCAAAGAACCATCTAGGAGTCTGATACTATTGCAGATCTATACATCATTATGTTGGCCTCATGAAAACAGTCTGCTCCAGACTCATATGATCTCAGGGCCTCTGACTCTGAACACCTCGAGGGTGTCCAGAGCTAGTGAGATCAGCCCCGGTCCCCAAGGGTCTTTTTAATGTAATGTTTCTGCAACATGATTGAGACGCCCTATGAAGAGCCTGAGACATCCCTGAAGCCTGGACTCTGGGGCCAGGTTGGAGGTTACCTCTCGAAACCCAGCTGCTGGCAGGTCTTCTCTGAGTAGGAGTCATTCCAGTTGCTGCTACAGATGGGAAGCCACTGATGGGAGGACCCAGAGTAGATTTTAAGCAGAGACTTGTCCCAGTCAAACCTCACTGCAGGGCAAGAAAAAGGCAGAGCAGGTCCTCAGCACCTAGGAAGCATCAAGCTCTTGGGGGATGAGCTGAGTGAGGCTTTGAGAAAGCGCCTGTCCTGACAGCACTCCTTGCTGAGGCCTGGGAAAAGTCCAGGAACATGGCCTGGGTCATGGGGGTTAACCAGTACTCAGAAGCCCAGGATGCCTAGCATGGACAGAGCCAATGCAAAGTCACTAGAGTGCTACAGACTGATGCAAACTGTGTATCAGCTCAAATGGGAGGCAATGGACAGGGAATCGTTGGGTCTGGATTACATACATGCACACATGCACACACACATACACGCACACACATACATGCATACACACAAACATACACACACACACACATGCATGCACACATATACACACACAGGCATGCATACACACACACATATACAAACAGGCACACAAACATGCACATACACACACATGCACGCACACAGGCATGCACACACACACATATACAAACAGGCACACAAACACATGCACATGCACACACATGCACACGCACGCGCTCCCCCGCACTCAGCCTCCTTACCGCAGCCCAGCTCGTCACTCTTCAGCTTGCAGTCCACCACCCCGTCACAGCGAACAGCGTGCTTGGGACAGCTCTCCCTCTGCTCCTTGTACCTGATCCCTGTGTGGTCCCGCCAGAACTGGACTAGAGAAAAAGAAGCAGACAGCTGGGTCACGGCCAGCCCCACTGAGATGAGACACTGAGCAGCCCAAGGCCCTGGGGGTTCTGAGACACCGACCTGCAATCCCTCTTGAACTCTGGGGCTCTCGTCCCCCATCTGTATGGAGAGAAAGGCTGCTCAGGAATGCTCCAGAATGCTCCAGAAAGCTCCTGCAAGCAGGGCAGCACCAGGCAGATTCGAGCAGCCAGCCACCCAGAAAGAGAGAGAAAGAGAGAGAGAGACAGAGTGCTGTGGAGATGGGGACCACCTTGGGAACTCCCCTTCCTACATGCTGGCCAACACAGTGGCCAGAGAAACCACCTCCTCCAGTATCCCAGAGCTTCCCTCTCAGAACCCCTCTGCCATCCCATCTTCTCTGTGCTCCGCAGGGTCACAGCAGATAAATTTCTGTCCTCACAGTCACACAGGCAACCACCGTCTGTCTGTTCTCAAAGGCGACCATCCTTCCAGCCTCAAAAGCTCCTAGGTTTTTTCCTTCTCCCTCTCCCCTGCGCAAGGGACACCTCTATGCTCAGTTCTTTCCCCATGACTTGTCTTTATGCCTTTAAATGTCTTTTCAATCAACCAGCAATTCTAGGTGGCTGATTCCCACATATACAAGTTGGGGCTAAAAGAAAACAGCTTTACAAGCCATATGTGCAAATCTGCTTCACGACTTCCTCTCTAACAGCAATCTCTTTCCAAACCAGGGGCTGTGGGCCCTCCTGCCTGGAGGCACCTCCCCTTGGCTGCCTCACAGACCCAGGTTCTAACTTCTCACCCTGCCTCTCCTCCTCCACCAGCTCCTCAGCCCCACCCCTTGCTTCTCCTCCGGGGCCCACTGTGCTCTCCATCACCCAGGGTAAAGGCCGCCTGTGTGTGACTGCTCCTTCCAGGTCCAGACACAAATCCCTCCTAATCTCTTGGGCTGGCCCCTCCTCTCTGTGTCTTGGTCTTCCTCCCATATTCTGGGCACTCAACCCCCAGGGAACCCTGGGCAGTCTCCCCTGGAGTGCTCATGGAGCCCCACGTGGATGTGTACTGGAGAGGGTACTGGGCCGGGTTGGGAGTCAGGAGGCCTGGGCTCTAGTCCTGACCCCACCAGGTAGCTGCTTGGTGACCTGCACAAGTCAAACCACCTCCCTAGCCCTGGAGGTCTAGAGGCCTCCCTGGCAGAGCTTTTGGGGACTTCAGGAAATGCTGTGATACCACGCTGAGAGCTTTAGTTCTATTCTGTGAGCCCACCCGTGGGTGCCATCTCGCCCCTCCATGGGTTATTCCTGTGGCTTTCATGGAGCGGGGTGCCCTGTGGTGGGAAAGGGAGGGAGGGCAGGGCAGCAAGTCACAGCAGGCACCATGCCGAGGCCTTTATGTGCATTATGACAAAGACCACCCCACCCAGTCAGACTGGTGGGGAAACTGAGGATCAGAATGTTAATGGACTTGTCGAATTCACACAGCCTGTCGGTGGCAGAGCCAGGGTCTGCATGGCACTAAAGCCTGCTCTGCCAGCACACTGCCCCTCCCTCAGAATCCCTTTCAGCAGCCCTGCCAGCAGACGTTTCCACACGCTGGTCCACTCCACCCTTCACCACTGGTGCTGCCTCTTTAACAGAATCCTTACTCTTTGGCCTGGGGTTTAAAGCTCTCTACAGCATGGCCCAGCCTTGCTGAACCAAACAGATGGCCCCAGGTCCCTGATTGTTCCTTCTCCACTTTGGTTAGGCGGGTCCCTTCCTCTCCCCCATGCTGTCCTTGCCACCTGGCTTCCCACATTTTCTGTGGCTGCTCATTCGCTCAGATGCCCTGCTGGGCATAATTGCTGTCCCACCTTCCAGGTCTTCATCTGGCCCCACAGCTGTAAGAAGCTATGCCCTGCATCCAACCCACACAGCTGTCATCCCCTCCTCATAGTCACACTCAAATGCATTTGCCCTTCAAAATTTCCAGCTATTCCCCCAGGAGACTGTAATCTCCCTGAGGACAGGACAGAATAATGTACATGCACATTTGCGCTGCCTAAAGTTTCCCACTGTGCTGGGCTCATAGTGGACCTCTGAGCAGAGAGCCCTGGGGCATGCCTGGGTATCTTTGCTGAAGAGAATGAGCCTGAACCCCTGAATGCTGAACACGTCATCCCATTGACTGAATGCCTGGGTATCTTTGCTGAAGAGAATGGGCCTGAACCCCTGAATGCTGAACACGTCATCCCATTGACTGAATATCCTTGACAGACTTTTTCCAATCAGTGTTTTCATGTGTGTTTTTTTAATAGCTAGTATTTGTAGATTTTGTTCCAGGAATTGTGCTGTTGTCTTATTTATTCCTCATAATCTAGTGAAGTTGGAATGAGAACTTATGGGACACATAGTCATGAAATGGGTGAATGAATTTTGTCCCATCTGAAGATGCAGAAACTGAGCTCAGGGTGGTTAACTAACTTGCCCAAGTAAGCTGCATAGTAAGTGGCACAGATGAGAGCCAAGCTCAGGTTCCTCTGACTTCCACACTGTTAACCTGGATATCCCACAGGGGCCCCGGGGGCAGCACAGTCCAAGGCCATTTGCAGGAGTGTCCCTCTTTGGACACAGTAGCCGGGTGAGTGGGTGGTCCCCACACCTGTCTCCCCTGCCTGTCTCCATCCCTGGGTCCCACTCTGCCCAGCAGTGCCCAGAACCCACCCCTGCACCCTCCATTCAACTCACAGAGGATGATGAGCGAAACCACCAGGGCAATGAGGAGGAGCACGCACCCGATGAGCGGTAGCCGCTTCTGGCCCTCCCGCCAGGTGAACTTGGGCAGGTTCGTACCTAGGAGCAGGGCGGCAGCAGGGGAAGATGACGCTGGAGAGGAGTCCAACGAGATGGAGAGGGTGGGGGAAACAAGACTGTGGCCCAGGAGGGCCCCGTGAGGACCACTCCACCCCAGAAGTTGGAATGAGATTTTATGGGGCACAAAGTCAATTGAATGAATGAATGAATGTTGTCCCATCTGAAAATGCAAAAACTAAGCTCCCCCTGCCGGGCACCAGCAGCGGTCTTTTACTGTGCTCTCCTCTGGGCCAGCCAGGCACTTTGCCTGTGTTAATTCTCACAGCAACCTCATGAGCAGAGTCTTATTAGGCCCCTTTTTATAGATGGGGAAACTGAGGTTCATGGAAGTGAAATCACTTGCCCAGGGTTACTTGGTGAGTTAGTGGCAGAGTAGGGATTCCAGTGCAGTGGGTCTGATACCAAAGCACCTCACCCACCCTGGAGAGGGCAAGGCTGTGGGATGGGCCCAAACTTCAAGTGATCCTCTAAAGCCACGTATCATCCAGGCCTGTGTGTATTGTGGTGGTGGGGACAGTCTGAATTCTGGGATGGGAGGAGGGCAGCATCGGAGTGGAAAGGAACACTGATTCCTTAAGGGCAGACCCAGTCCCCAAGGCCTATTCAACCTCTCTGACTCCCTAGTAGCTAAACCACACAACCCACAATTTGGAAGGCTGGGGATGGACTTGCACACCTGGTCAGAATCTCTCCTTTTCCTCCCCCACCCACAGATGGGCCCACCGATCATGACCTTGCTCCACTGCAGACCCCAGCTTCTTAGGCAGACCCACAGGACAGCACAAGGAGAGAACCCTGTGACTAACTGGGAGACCTTGCCATTGAAACCGGTGCTCTGACCTGGGTTGTGCAGACTCCAGGGTGACATGCTGCTTTGTTAGTCCTGGCTTCTTATCACCTACCCCCTTTGCCCCTAATTTTCCACTGTCTCAGGTTTTCATGTAATGTTTCCTTTTTGCCCCCACCCTCAGGTCCCTCACTTCCCACCCCCCTACCTCCCCTTCCCCGCATCGTTGTCTGCTATGAGAGCAGAGCACACTGGCTCTGAGATTTCCTCCCTGCCCATGGGCTGCTTCCCATCTCTCTTGGCTTCCCTACAGCATCCCCCTTACCTGGGCTCTCCCTGGTGGCCCTGGTGGCTGGTGCTGACCTGGCAGGAGATGATCGGACGGGTACAGCCCCCACTGGTGTTGCTCTAACAAGGTACACTCTGGTTGGGGAGGTTGTCACGGAGGCTGACCTGGCGGATGATGACCTGCCAGATGAGGACCTGGAAGGTGATGCCAGAGCCGGAGATGCCCGGGCTGGAGATGCCTGGGCTGTTGATGCTTGGGCTGGAGATGCCTGGGCTGGAGATGCCCGGCCTGGAGGTGTCCCAGCTGGAGATGCCTGGGCTGGAGATGCCCGGCCCGGAGGTGTCCCAGCTGGAGATGCCTGGGCTGGAGACGCCTGGGCTGGAGATGCCCGGCCTGGAGGTGTCCCAGCTGCAGATGCCTGGGCTGGAGATGCTCCAGCTGAAGGTGTTCTTGCTGGAGATGCATTCTGAAAGCAGATCGAAGAGTATCCCTCAGGCTGCTCCCCTGCCAACCCACCCCAGCTGTCAGCTCTGCTGCACTAGGAGATGAATGCTCTGGGGCAGCAGCTAGGGGTTGAGCAAAGCCCCCCGGACAAGGAAGCATCTGAGAGGAGGACTGTGTCCAAGGATAGAATGAAAGCTCAAAGAACCTGCTGTCCCCCAGCTCCCCTAGGGGCTCCCCTGCCACATAGGACCTGCAGAGATGGGTAGAGGGCAATGGGCCATGTGCCCGGGGGTGGGGGGTCACCTGCTTAGGCTACGCATGTCTAGGAGGGGTTAAAGGAAGAGGCTGCTGGGCTGGTCACTCACTCTGAGACCTCGTATCAAGGGAATGTGGTCCCCCATGGGGAAAGCAAAGACCCCTTCTGCCCTCTTCCCTTCCACCTCCTACATCCGCATCCTTTTCTTTCACGTATGTGTGTTAGATTATAAAATATTGTTCTTAACTATGAGCTGTAATCGCTAGTTAAGCACTAGTTAAGAAAAGCCCTGACCTGCCAACTGAAGGGGCTGAGTGCCAGTGTGAGCTCATCTGAGGAGAAAAAGAATGCTGGACAAAGGCCAGACTAAGGTCTTTCCATAACATGGACAAGCCCCAGCTGCAGAAGGCCCTTCCCTTCCCTCCAGTGGTGGCCTGGGCCTCGGCTCCTGCCAGGGATCCTGGCACTGTGGCACCTTCACCAGCCTGCCTGGTCTCCTTCCTCTTTTGTGCACACTCTAAGTCTTCCCCAACTTCAGGGGGAATTCCCATAAGCCGGGACAATAAAATACTAATCACTCGTGTGTGTACTGGCACTTTAGAGTTGATAATAAACGTTCACATCTGTGGCCTCACAAGGGCCTCACCACACCCCTGGGAGGCTGGTATTTTGGAAGCCCATTTTACAGATAGGAAAGCCAAGGCTCAGAGCTCATCTTGCAGAATCACAGAGTCAGGGTTCTACCCCATGCCTATTTGTCTCTGAGTCACCTGCCCTTCTTGAGTCAGAAGAGCTTCCTGCACAGTCTTCGTGAACCACACGTACAGAGTGCTCATTTTGCCTTTGTGAGATTGGTTAAGAATGGGGCCCCATGGCCCTGCAGGGCCAGGAACACCTTGGGAACCTGGGGATAGGGCTGGGGGTTACCACAGGGATCTTGGTCTTGTGATACTTTCCAGTGTGACCCATAGTGGGGCCCTGTGACCTGCCAAGACCAGGAGGTGCCTAGTGGCCTGGAGCATCGGGGTCAGGTGAGTTTTCAGGTGCTCTGGGTTAGAGAGACCAGGTTGGAATTTGGCCTGCCTCTAAGGCGGCTGGGCACCCCAGGCAAGTGACTTCACCTCTTTACATCTCAGTTTCCTATCTGTAAGCTAGAGCGAAGCACCTTGCTTCATGGTACTGAGGTCACAGATCATGCCTGTAAAACGCCCAGTACACAGTGAGGGTGTGGAGAGCAGTGGCTGTGATGGAGGGGTTTTGTTTGTTTGTTTGTTTGTTTGCTTGTTTGTTTTTTTGAGTCTTGCTCTGTCCCCCAGGCTGCAGTGCAGTGGCATGATCTTAGCTCACTGCAACCTCCGCCTCCCAGGTTCAAGCTATTCTCCTGCCTCAGCCTCCCATGTAGCTGGGACTACAGGTGTGCACCACCATGCCTGGCTAATTTTTGTATTGGAATCTTTTGCCCAGGCTGGAGTGCAGTGCCGCGATCTTGGCTCACTGCGACCTCCGCTGGGTTTAAGGGATTCTCCTGCCTCAGCCTCCCGAGAAGCTGGGATTATATGCACCCGCCACCACACCCGGTTAATTTTTGTATTTTTAGTAGAGATGGAGTTTCACCATGTTGGCCAGGCTGGTCTCAAACTCCTGACCTCAAATGATCCACCCGCCTCAGCCTCCCAAAGTGCTGGGGTTACAGGCATGAGCCACCACACCACACCCAGCCGGTAGTGGGGTTTTGTTTGTTTGTTTGTTTGTGGGAATGCTGGGCTTGCTATGGAAAAATCTGAATCTGATTGCCTCCATTCCCAACTGCGTTTCCTGGGCAAGCGACGTAACCCTTCAGTGCCTGATTCCATGTGTGTAAAATGGGCAGACCTTACCTCCTTCCCCCAGATAAACGGGTGATACACATGAAAGAGCCTGGTCTATAAATGTGTGTCAAACCATGACAAAGATAACAGCCCACGAGCACTTTATGGGACCCCATTCCAACCTCTTAACAGCTCTTTGCAGTTGGTATGGTTAGCCTCATTTTATAGATATTGAAACAGAGGTCCAGGCAGGTTAAGAACATGCCCAAATTCACACACCAGGTAAGTGACAGCTCAGATTCTAACCAGGCCTGCTTGGAGCAAGGAGGGCCTTGACCTACAGTGTCACAAACATCCACAGGACCTACCTTCGTCTCTTCAGGGCTTGTATGTGCAGTTTTGCACCATTATGTGATTTGATTCTCACAAGTCTCTCAGTTAGCAAGCTGGGCAGGAATTACTATCCCCAGTTTGTACACAAGGACCCGGGGCTCAGAGAGACGAAACAGCCCACCTCACCCCCTGAATGAGCTGGTGGTCTTTAGGAACTCTAGCACAGTTGTCTCATTCCCAGGCAGCTCAGGCTGTCTCTACCTGAACAGGACCCTCCCATCCAGCCCCAGCTGCCCCATCTTGAAGAGGCCCAGAGGAAAATGGGTGGGCAGGTTGGGGGAGGGAGCTGGGGAAAGCTGTAAAGCTGGAACAGGAGAAGGGAGTCAGACCAGACAGGGAACTGGTGGGGAGGGGGCATTGGTGGAAAGCCAAGAACTGCAGAAAGGGCGACACATCCGAAAGTGGGATGGAGTCTCTGCAGGCCCTGGGTCTGGGGGTATCTAGCTCTGGTCTGGGTAGAGCAAGTGCTCTGCTGTCAGAGCCTGGGAGCCAGGTGGAAAGCGGCTGGACCCCCAGACCAGGGCAAGAGGAGAGTTCTGGAACCTCAAGACCTGAAGAAGAACTGCCCATGAAGAGAACTACAAGTCCCAACAGGGACATCATGGTGGAAGGGCAGCCCCCAGACCAGAGGAGAGCAGCATCCAGAGTGAGGCCCCCGCTCCACCCCCTGACTCTGACCCTCAACCCAAACCCTCCCAGACATCAAGAAGAGTTCTCATCTTCAGGGATCATCTGAGTAAGAGATTCCACACCAACCTTCTTTAGGCACTTCACGGCCTGCTGCCCCATGCTGCTGGAAGTTCTTCCTGATACCTAACCTGTTATAGCACTAACTCATTTCTTTTCCCCAGTTCTTGGAGAACAACTGCTGAGACTCTAGCTTCCCACCGCTGGCCTGATCTCACCCTCAGAGTAGAGGCCTTCAGCAGCTGGGGAATAGGAAGGGGAGGAGACTACTTGTTTGTTTGTTGTTTGTTTGCTTTGAGACAGAGTCTCACTCTGTCGCCAGGCTGGAGTACAGTGGCGTGATCTCGGCTCACTGCAACCTCCATCTCCCGGATTCAAGTGATTCTCCTTCCTCAGCCTCCTGAGTACCTGGGACTACAGGCACGCGCCACCGTGCCCAGCTAATTTTTGTATTTTTAATAGAGATGGGGTTTCACCATGTTGGCCAGGATGGTCTCGATCTCTTGATCTTGTGCCCACCTCAGCCTCCCAAAGTGCTGGGATTACAGGCGTGAGCCACCGTGCCCGGCCGAGACTTCTTATCCAAGGTCCCAAGCTACAAGGGGCAGAACCAGGACTAGAACCCAAGCTTCTCAAATCCTGGCCTTTGGCAGTGAGCCGAAGCCTCAGAAGTGGAAGTGAAATGACCAACTCCTTGATGTGTCCTGGTGTCTCCACAACCTGCCTGCAGACCAAAGGCTTCTCAGCCTGCTCAGGGGCAGGTGCACAGGGTGGAGCAGGGGAGTGTGGTCAACTCTGAGCCACATCCCTGGCCTAACCTTGCCAACCATTCTTTCCTGGCCGTGCCTCTCCTCCCCACCTACCCATGGGGTAGTCTCTGAGGTTACCCCCTGCAGTACATAATTGTAAGCCCTTACCATGACATGGAACAGGCCCACACCCCAGGCTGTCACTGCTACCACCTGGCTATGCCTCTGCAGCTCCCAAGGGTCCTCACTCAAGGCTTGTTCAGGGCCCTCCAGACGTTTTGGGGCAGGAGGCAGCATGGCAGGAAGGCAGGGCAGGGGTCCGCAGGAAAGCGGTAAGGGACAAGCTAGGGAGGGCTAAAAGGAGCAGCCCCTGGCTCTGGGAGTCTTTCCAAAGCCTGTCCCTGGACAGAAGTCTATAAGAATTTTTACTCCCACTTTACAGACTGAGAGGTAGAGGCCCAAAACATTTGTGTGCTTTGCCCAAAGTTGTTCAGGCCCATCTTACAGCAGAGGAGGGACTAAACCCAAGGCCCCCTGCTTCCAGCCCAGGGGTCTCGACACCACAGCTCCCAGGGGTAGATCCCCCCTGAGGCGAATGGGATGTTTTTCTGGTTTCCAGTTGCAGACTCTGCCCCTTGGGCCGTTACCTAGTGGGGATGGTAGTAACCTAGCCAGCCCGAGTATGTCCAGCCCTTGTCCTCTCCTGGACCTTCTGGGGGCCCAGCCAGTGATGCCAGGGAGAGAGGGGGCCTGAGTGATGTGGGCTCATGGTTGCTTCATCTCAATGGTTATGGAGCTGCTGCCGTGGATCAAGCCCCAGGCTCTGCATAATGAGAGTTCTTCAGCCATAAGCAGCAGCCTGAACTTGGGAAATATGCACTTCAGGTCCCCCAGAGCCTGGGCTTGCAGTGTGAACCACGCTATAAAAAGCTCTCCCGCAATTGAACAATGAGAACACTTGGACACAGGATGGGGAACATCACACACCAGGGCCTGTCGGGGAGTGGGGAGACGGGGGAGGGATAGCATTAGGAGAAATACCTAATGTAAAGGACGAGTTAATGGGTGCAGCACACCAACATGGCACATGTATACATATGTAACAAACCTGCACGCTGTGCACATGTACCCTAGAACTTAAAGTATAATAATTAAAAAAAAAAAAAAAAAAAAGCTCTCCTTCTAGTCCTGAAGAATGTCCAGCAGGGAGCAGTAGCTGCTTCATGGCCTGAGGGCAGGTGCATCAGGGCCCGTTTCAGTCCAGTTTAAGCCAATTGGGCCTCCCTCCTCAGCCCTGGGCCATCCCTTCGTAAAGCTACCACCCAGGGTTGGGCATATCACAGGCTGTCAGAGTTGCAAAGACTCTGAAAACCCTCCAAGCTGGGCGTGGTGGTGCTGGCCTGTAGTCCCAGCTACTTTGGAGGCTGAGGTGGGAAAATGGCTTGAGGCCAGAAGCTGAAGACCAACCTAGGCAACATAGCAAGACCCCATCTCAAAGAAAAGAAAAGAAAAGAAAAGAAAAGGAAAGAAAAGAAAAGAAAAGAAAACCTACCCAAGCCCTTTATACTATCGTTGAGGCGATGAAGGCCCAGAAAGGCTGTGTGACTTGCTCACGGACACACAGCCAGGTGGGGACGGTGCCAATTCTAGAACCATGATCTTCTGGCCCCCATCCTTGGGCTGTTACACAACACTCTGCTCTTCCCCTGTCTGTCCCTTACCAGCCTCCATGAGAAAGGACCCTTCCCAGACAGAGGCCCCCGTGGCAGCGTCTCTCTCCCAGTGACCCTGGGCATCAAGGGCGCCCATAGGGTGGGCACGGGCAGACCATGGGCCAACAACCCAGCACTCTGGGCTAGACAGGAAGAAAAACCCCTCACTAAACCCTTCTGGAAGCACTGGCGGCACTCAGAAAGATCAGGATCTCCCTTTGACGGAGCCTAAAAACCCTCCTTGCCTGTTAGGAACCTGGGGAGCCCTGGGGTTGTGGCAGGGGAGGCCTGAACCCTTCCCAGCGAGGGCCAGGCTGGACTGGGTGACTTTTTTCCCTTTCTCACGGCTAGACCCAGGCTTCACTGTACCTCCAGGTTCCCAAGGCCCTTTCCTACTCTCCCCCTCCCTGAACCCAGAGAAACCCCACAAATACAGGCTCTCCTCAACACACAGGCATCTTCCCCACCACCTCCTCACCCAGCACCAGCATCCCCAGCACACACGCAGTATACAGCTCAGGGACTCGGGTCAGCCCTTGAGGCAGACTGAACTCTGGAAGGGGCCAGAGCTGCAGGGTCTGCCTCGCCCTGGGGGTGGGGGGCACGGGGAGCCTCGCTTCTGCTCCTAGGCAGCCGTGTGACCTTGGGGACAGTCACATCCTTCTCTGGGCCTCAGCTCCCTCTTCAATAAATTAAGGGTGTTGGACAATCAGCAGTTTTCAAACAGGGTTCCACAGAGCATTTCAGTTTCCATGGAGGTGCCTTGGAGACCAGCTGGTGGGGACTGTGGTGGGCTCTGAGCCCTTACCCCACCTCGACAGAGAAGACCGATCTTTCAGTTTCATACAGCGGTGTCGACATAACATTCATTTGAACAAAAGAGGCAGCTGCTACAACGAACTTGAAAGGGACTGGCCAGAGTAAGTGCTGAAGTCCCTTCTAGTTTCTGATGCCTCCTGTGCACATGAAAAAGCTCAAGGAATCCCTGTTAGACCAGAATCAAGACGCCTCCTTGTTCATTCGTTCGTTCATTCATTCATTCATTCATTCATCAAATGCTGTAAAGAACATGGAGTGCCCACTATTGCCCAGCAAATAATGTTTGATTGCCCAGGAACTTGCTGCCTCAGTGTTTCCCTGTGTCTGTGCCTTCTCTTGCTGCCAGTCCTAGGGTAGTGACACACTCAGGGCTGGTACATAATGGGGGTCCCTCTAAAGTTTTGGGTATTGCTTCCCTCCTAGGGAAACCAACCCCCATCTGGTGCTGTCAAGGCCTCCACTTGACTGCTAAAGCCAGGGTTCCCTGTGGTGGCTTCCCTCATGCCTGCACCACCAGTGCCCTGCCCACTTGGCCAGGCACATCCACCCTCGTTGTTGCTATACCAAGAGGAAGCTGTTTTGCCAAAACAAGACACTTAAGCTAAGTGGCCATTGTTACATCAGTTGTCCTTCCCACCCAGCTCCCCAGCCCAGGGCCCAATACACACCCTCCCACACGCTTACACTCACATCTGCCAAGTCTCAGGGGACAACGCAGGGGAAATCGAGGTGGCTGTGCCAAAGGAAGTCTGCTCCTCACCAATGACAACATGAAACAGAGGACAAGGTGAGGGCTGCACACCTGCAGGGGCATAGGGCAGGTACCAGGGTCCTTGGAGGATGAGGTGAGGGCTGCACACCTGCAGGGGCATAGGGCAGGTGCCAGGGTCCTTGGGGTGCCTGGGGTTGGGATGGGGCTGGGACACGGCATGGCAGAGTGACTTGAGCCCACGGGTGAGCCATCTCAGGAACTGCCCAGCCCCTCTGGAAAGGGTGCCTTATCCTGGACCAGTGGTGGGCCCCCAGACGGTTCTCACCAATCCCTAGCACCTGTGGCCTTGGGCTAATTTGAAACCTGTTCCACTTGAAGAAGGCCCAGTGTAAGAAAATCCACTCCACAAAGGAATGTTGCTTCATCAATGGGTCTAATTCAGTCTTTCTTTAATAAGCATTGCACTGCTCTGAGAATTAAAAATGAGAATTGAAAAAGCACAAAATACGCATTGTCAAGAACAAATCTGGTGTGGCGCACCTGTCATCCCTGTTCTATGTAATTCCAGACTGTCAGGGAGCCAGAAAGGAGCCTCAGGGGGGGAATGTGTCCAACCCTTTTCTTTGGTGGGGAAGCTGAGGCACAGGGAGAAGAAGATGTTTGTCCAAATTTATAGGAGCCCACCCCAAATTCTAGGCAGTGATAATAAATTTCAACATTCTGTGACTCCATCTCTATCTATCTATCTCTATCTCTCTATGCCAGATGCTATTCTAAATGAGCCTTACTATGGGAAGGACACTATTTTGAGACTCCTTGAGGTAGGTATTATTAAATTAAGCTTAGCCTAAAGCTGCCTCCTTACATATTTTAAGTTCGGATCAAAAGGTTTCTCTGTACATAATGAACTATAACTCAACTGGACGTGTAAACAGACTGTAAACTACTCTTGTTAACAATCACCAATTTTGCACAATCAAAGGCAGCCAACTGTTCAAACAGTGTTCAAATAAGGCTATTTCTGTACCTCACTTCCTTTTTCCATACACTACTTGCCTTTTTCTGTCCATAAATCCTCTCCGACCACGCAGCTGTGTGGGAATCTCTCTGAATCTATTCTCCTTCGGGGGACTGCTCCATTTGAGAATTGTTCTTTGCTCAATTAAACTCTGTTAAATTTAGTTTGTCCAACATTCTTCTTTTGAGAGTAGTATTATTATTCCATTTTACAGATGAAGAAACTAAGGTACAGAAAGGTGAAGTGGCTTTCCCAAAGCTGACGGGGAACATGGTCAGTTCTCTGTCCACCACGACATGCAACTTTCTTTTGAATATGAGAAACTGAGACCCTTCTCCACCTCTTTTCCAAGATCCCTCTGAAGATCCAGCAGCTGCCAGAGGAGTGCCATCAGGCTCAAGCCCACTGGCCACCATCTTCCTCACGACACATTTTGGAGTTGAGGGACAGAAATCACAATGCATCTCTCTGCAATAAAGCCCTCAAGGAGAAAGCACAAGCTCAGGTGACCAGCTTCTCCCAGCCCACTCCTATTTAATCAAGGTTAAGAAACCTGCTGCAGATGGGAATACGAGCCCCAACTATAGGCTCACTCTGTCAGAGTTCCATCTTAAATAGGGGAGTGAAGTTAAGAACTTTAAATAAGGATGTAATGATTCCATTCTTCCATTCCAAGATAAGTTTGGACAATCTTTTTTTCAGAATGAATATGGCACCTATCATAATATTTGACACTTAATTCATAGATTAATTGGGAGTTCCTCAAAGAAGTCTGTTCTCTGTCCTGTATCCCTCCAGCAACCTTCATGTTGATCCCTGACTCTGAAGAGATGAGCTTCCTGGGAAGATATCACCCCATCACCCTGTCTCAGGGATGGACTATCCATCTCCAATGGGAGCATGGCCACCCTCCGGATAGCTCAGCCCTTCTCACTCTTGGGTTTAGGGACCATCTAGTTTAGGCTCCCAGCATATTGCCAAGGAGGATGCCCCATGGCTGTGACTAAGGGTTCACCTTCTGCATGCCCCTGTGTACCCCCCTTACTGCTCAACAGTAAGAGGCTCTGATAACCCCCCAAGGCCTAGGGCCAAGTGACTTTGGTGAGGTAGAGACATGAACGAAGGAGCCCAGAGCAGAGGGCAAGGGAGGCAGCCTGGGAAAGAAAAGTCAAGAGGGGGCTGGAAGAATGGTGGGAAAAAAATGATGGTAAAGTTTGCAGAAACACATTGGGGGTGCAGAATGGACCACAAGCCAACTATAAGCCAAAACATAGGATGAGCTGATCTTTCCCAAACCCAGTGCTAGCCCATTCTTCCCAGAGTCCCAGGCTCTACCATGTCGGTAAGGTACAGAGAATTTGGAGGGGGCAGAAAACAAGACCTAAAGGAGAAATGAGAGCACAAAAGGGATTTCCTGGAGGAAAAGAAAGTGGAGGCACAGCAGAACAAGATCTTTGGAAGCCTTCATGTGTGTATGCTGGCTTTCCCACAGAGGACAGGCCAGCTGCTCTCTCCCACCCCAAGAGCAGCAGAAGAAAGGAAGTTGAGTGGTAGCAGGACTTGTGGTTAAACATCAAGAAGCACTTCCCAAGCATGAAAGTTATTAAGTCCAAAAAGAAGTGACCAACGGAGGTTGAAACATCCCCTTGAAAATCTTGAATGCACCCAGAAAGTCACAGTTTTCTGGGAAGGTTTAGGAGTGTAGTGAGGGGTTTAGACAAGATGCCCCTGAATTGCAGTTAGAATGCTTTTGATTTTCCAACCAGCAAAAATGAGATTAAAGTAGATTAGCCTGGATTCCCAATTGGCCAAGTTGGTGCTGTAACACTATGGATGCCCGGCAGGAGTGCTCACAGACCACAGAGCAGGAACCCACGACTCAGCCACATAGCCCTGGGGTGCTCACCAGCCAGACCCCAAATCCCAGCAGCTTCTCCTCCCAGGGGCTTTTTCTAGAACCACGTTAAAAGGAGACCAAGAGATCTTGATCCTAAGTAGCTTCAAACTAGAAGAGGCACAGCCAGTTTCCCCCAAACCTGAAACACAGAGGTAGCCGTCCCACCTGTCTCCCAGCCTCAGCCCTGCTTCCTCAGCGCTGGGAGAATCTGGCCCAAGGCCTGAGGTCACACTCACCCCGTGGCTGTCCCTCTCCATGGTCTCTGAGGGGAAGAGTCCTCCAGGCTTAGCTGATGTCGAGGAGAAGATCCATCTTGGCCCCTGGCTTCTCAGGCATGTAGGGTAAAGGAGTTGGAGGGCCAAGGGCCAGCCCCCACCAAACGGGGCGGGGAAGCCGGTTGGGATGTGTGAAGTAATCCCCAGTATAAACAACACAGAACTAGCCAGACCTGTTCCTCTGCCCCTCATCGAGGCCATCCCAGTTACTCAGCGAATACCGAATTCCAAATACCGGGAACCTGAAGCTGCCTTTACTCCTGAAACTGCCCCCACAGAAGCAGAGGAGTGTTCTGAGCTACTTCTTCAGAGGGGCCCTGAGAGAAAGGGCAGAGCCTTGAGAGGATGGTCTTGGTCCTGTTGACCTGAGCCCCTGAAACAGATGCTCCAGAGCCTTCTGAGAGATGACCCTATCCCCACAGGGGACGTTCCAGGCCAGAGACAGAGCCCCACCTACGGCAGGACAGTGGGAACCTTCATCTCCAAGGACCAGGTGTCCAAATCCCAAATCAGGGCACACGATCTCTGGGCGTGTGGTCTGGCAATTGCTTTCTCCTGAACTCTGTTTGTTTTTATGAAACTCTTAACAAAGAAATGAAAATCAAATGACCTTTAATTATGCACATCATGAATTGCCCTCTATTGAAAACAATAAAGTGCCAGAAGCAACACATCAAAGTCAATGAAATAAAACATAACTATCTGAATGGAAACTGTTCCAAGAAACATTGGGCTGACTCGTGATCCCAAACCTATACCCTATTCTGATCCTCAGAGTCAAAAGAAGTAGAGGAAGGGCTATTGCAAAGGGAGTCCTTAGCGCCTCCAGCTAAGTCCCAGCTGAGCTGCTGCTGAGAACTGCAAAAAAAGAAAAAGGAGTTCCTGTTGAGGTTTGGGAAGAACTTTCTTGAGCATTCAGAGGCACCAAGATTTTTAGAGTTTGAAGGAAGCTCATGGATCTTTAGTGGTTCACTCTTCTCATTTTACAGACTGCGAGACAGAGGGCCAGAGAGGCTAAGGAATGTGCTCAAGTCACACAGCAAACAACAGCAGCAGCAATAACCTTAAGATGCCAAGAATCCTGCGAAACACTTCACACGCATCCTTCACGTGTTCATTCAACAAATATGTATTGAGTGCCTGGCATTTCTTTAGGTGCTGGGGACACAGGAACAAAATAGGCAAAGCCTCCTGCCCTGTGGCTCTAGTATTTGGGGGTTGGGGGGAAAAAGCAGACAAAAATCAATAAATCAGTTACACAGCCTCCTAGAAAGTGAAAAGTGCCGTTCAGAAAAACAAAGCAGCGAAAGGATCCAGAAGGTAGGGGAGGCAGAGTCCTGGCAGTTGGGAACAGGATGGTCAGAGAGGGCTCTCTGTGGTGACATTTGAGCAAAAACTGAAAGGAAGTGACTACTATCGCCCCCCATTTACATTCAAGAAAACGGAAACTTCTAGCTCACAGTGGAAACTGTGCCCCAGCTTAGGGTGTCTTCAGGGAAATCTAACCCAGAGGCAAGAGGCTGGAGGAGAGAACTCTGGAGGGCCCAGGCAGGGACCCTAGAGTTCTCTCATCTTGGCTTATTGTGGGAGCCACTTCCCTGGCTTTCAAAGAGAGCAGAATTCAGCCACAGGCCACATCCCCTTCCTGCCCCATCCACCAGCCCACCATGACAAAGGGGCCCCTCCCATCCATCCTCCTGAGAAGATACCCACCTCCTGTCCTCAGCTCCTCCTCTTCCCTCTCTCCCAGGGAGGAGCCCAGCCCCTCTCTGGCTGCCACTGAGCCCTGGCACGCCCAGGCCAGATCTGAGGGCCTCCACTTCATCCCTCAGGCAGGCCACTGGTCTCCGAAGGGCACCCTCAGCCTCCTTCCCTGAAGGTCCCACCAACCTAGGGAAAGAGCTCAGGCTCGGGGGTCTGGGCGAGTTCGGGGGAATGAGAACCCTGACTCTGAGGGGAACTCGCAAGGCCTGACAGGTTCACCATCGGGAAAATGAGAACACATAGAACCAGAGGAAGTGCCTGGCACGGGGCACGGGGCACTGGGCAGGCTGGGAAGGAACGTCAGTTTCACCTCTTGCTCTTTTCCTTGGTTTGCATCAGAGACACAAGTTGGCCTGTCCCAGAGTCCTCGCTGACAAAGCCGTCTGACCCATGTGACATCCCCACCAAGGGCAGTCCAGTTCAGCAAGGATTGACTGCTCAGCACCAGGCCCACGGTGGCTGCTGGGGAGTGAGAGCGGTGGGCAAAGAACAGAAAGGCAGGGGCCCTGCCCTGGGAGAACACACAGTTGATGTGTTGGGGCGGGTGGTGGTGGGGACACTGAGGAATGAAATTCCTTGCTGCTGGTTTTCCTATTTTCAGAGTGAAGGCGCTGCGGCAGCACAAGACCTGGATGCTTCCCCCACAGAGCTGGACTTAGAGGCCTGCACCGCTTTTGACTTCCCCACCTGACCCTGACCTGGCCCTTTCCTGCCCCCTCCTCCCGGCCTCCTTTGCTGTCCTGACTGTACAATCCCAGGCTCTCTCTGACTCCCACCCTTTCCTTTGCCTCTTTCTCTCTGGCCTTGGTCCCTGGCTTTCTCCCTTCAGCTCCCTGGTTGCCTTCTGGAAAGACACCTGCCCACCTTTGGCTACTCCACACCCAGAGGCTATTGGCAGCACCTGGGACCCACCTTCTGCTCCCTCAACCCCCCAGGGAGAGTGTAGGCCAGCCATCAGGCCCATTTGTACCCTGGTCATTTCCTACCTGGGTCATTTCCATGTGGAGTGGAGGGAGTTTTACAGAAAAATGTCAGCCATGCAAACAAGCACACATCTCCTGGCAGCTGGCCAGGAGAGTGAGGAGTGAGAAAATCTCACTACTGTTTTGAGACTAAACTCCTAGCTTTCTGCTTCCATGGCTGTTCTAGCTACCACTACCCCAGTGCCTTGGGAACTCCTTCCTGAGGCTCCAGCCTGGGAAACAGAGCTCTGGGCCTTCTATTCCCAGCCTTGTTATGTTCCTTGGAGTTCCCACCTCGGGCCCATGTTCCTCCCTCCTGAGCCTATCAGCAGCTTCACCCCTGAATCACCTCCCAACTCCCTGCTTGGAGCCCTTGCCTACCCTTCCCCACTTTGCACCCCGCTTCTGAGCTTCTCCACCACTCTTGGCACAATAGGTGGGTTTCCCTCCAGGCCTGAGGGCAGCCAGGAAACCAACTACATACTTAAAGACTCAGTGTGACAGAGGGGAGACACTGGGGCCACCCTCAAGGGGGTGAGTCACCAGGAGCCACCCCTGGGCCCAGCACACCTAATGCTCCTATGGTCTGTACTGCCCCACCCCCCAAGCCCAGCAGTCTTCCCAGCTGCAGCCCCAGGCAGGTCTCTCCCGCCCCACTTAGCCTTCCAGGGCCGTCCTGGGTCCCTCCAGGCTGTGGTCCTAGCCGTGCCTCTCCCCACTCCAGGCCTGCAGAGGTTGATCGCCGTTGAGTTCTGTGGACTAGAGGCTGGTTCTCTCTTCCTGCTTTTCCCTTGGGGCTGGACATCAGTGATCAAGTGAGGCACTTGCCCAGGCTGCACAATTTAAGAGCGTGCCCAAATAATCAAGATAAATCATGTTTTAATAAAATATTTTTAAAATCTGCATTAATGGGAAAAGTCCAAGGTGAATAAAATATCAGAATTTTAAGTAAAGACAGGATCAGCTTTCCATCTGGATTTTGTCTCCCCCTTTTATTACTCACATGTTAGCAGGGCCCCATTTCCCCTCGTGATTATTCCTTCTACTTTCTGCAGGATATTGTCCTGGCTGCTCAAAGCATCCAGGCCAACCAAGAGCAAGGAAGGCCTCTTCCCAGGGGGTGAGCTCCCTCTCTGCACAGAGCAGACCTGAGCCCTAGAGAGCTGTTGTCTTCACTGTGAATTTCCACCCTGAGTTCCTTCTTTTTTGTGCCGTATTACTTCATTTTCGGTCTTCCATGAATCTGCATGGCTTACATGTTCTTTGTTGTGGCTGAACAGGAGTCCTCAGAATTAAGCAAACTGGTGCCTGCCTGACCATTTGTTGAACATGGCACTTGCTACCAATCTGTTCTAAGATTTGTTTTTTTAAATTAACAATGCATCAATAATAAGTTAACAATTTAATGAAGGCTGACAAATGTGCACACCTGTGTAACCATTATGACAATCAAAATCTAGAACATCCCCATCACCCCAAAAAGTTTCCTCCCACCTCTTGCAGTCAATTCTCCACCCCATCCCAGCCCCAGACAATCACTGATCTGCTTCCTGTCACTAGAGGTTAATTTTCCCTTTTCTGGAATCTCATCTAAATCTCCCCTAAGATTTAATGCTGAACCCTGAGCGCAGCCCAGCCGCGCCACTGCCTCAGGACTCACATCAGGTGCTAGGTCATCCAGATATGATAAGAGGAGGCCAGATCATGTGGAGAGATTTTTTTTTCAAGCCAAGAGAAAACAGCCCATGAGTCCATACAGAGTCCCTGGTCCCCAACTAGCCTCTCAGCAGCTCTAAGGGAGGCTCTCAGGGGACTCTGCTGGTGGGGCAACTCTAAGGTTCCCTATTTCCAGCAGATACTGGGCTTCTCCCCTGGATAAAGAGGAAAGAGGAGGGAGAAAGGACTGGGACACCCGGAGGGGAGGCCAGAAGATAAGTGTGGGCAGGAAACCAAAAGACCACCTGATGACTCCCCAGCAGGCCTGTGCTTCAGACAGTCTAGGATCTTAAACGCAGGGGCTACAGGGTTTCTCTTAGTCATGGGGTTTACTGCCCCTTTGTGTCTTGTTCAGGACAACAGGGGCAGAGTGGGACAAATCCCTGCTCTTCTTCTGATAATTGGCATTCCTGTCATTGCATGATCAACACTCCATGATTAAAGGCTGGGTGCAGTGGCTCACGGCTATAATCCCATTACTTTGGGAAGTTGAACCAGGAGGATCGCTTGAAGCCAGGAGTTTGAGACCAGCCTGGACAAAGTGAGACACTCTCTATGATCAATCAGTCAATCAATCAATCAGTCCAATTAGCTGAGGGCAGTGGTGCATGCCTGTAGTCCCAGCTGCTCAGGAGGCTAAAGTGGGAGGATCCCTTGAGCCCAGGAGTTTGAGGCTGCAATGAGCTATTACACCACTGCACTCCAGCCTCGGCAACAGAGCCAGACCCTGTCTCTAAAAATAAAATAAAATAAAATGAAATAAATCCATGATTAGATGGGATAAACTAGATAAGAAGCCTCTGGCAGGACCCTGGTAGTCTCAGTCAAGTTGGCCCCTACCCTCTTAAAGAATGGGCAGTGGGCAGTGGAGGAGGCTGCCCCTGCCTTCCAGAAGAGCAGCCGAGCCCTCTCAGGTGGACCCTCTGCAACACCCCTGCCTGGTGGCTGCCCGGCCTGTGCCCAGATCGCTCCATCTGGGGATAGTTCTGACTGACTAGGCACCACCTGTTTCCAAAGAAGGATTTGACATAGCTGCTTTTCCTTGTAATTCACCCCAACCGTGTGTCTGTAGCTCCTTGTTCCCCTCTGTGGGGACCCACAGCAGAAGTCAAATCCCACTTCCCCAAGACAGCCCTTTTCACACTTGAGGGCAACAGCTCAGTGATCCTCTGCGTCTGCACTTTTCCCACCTGTTCCTTCGCTTGCTCCTGCTGTGAGGTGGTTCCAACCCCTCCCTCAGCGAATTTCTCCAGAACAAGGCCCACAGGCCACAGCCCTCCTGAAGTGCCGGCCGCAGCCGTGTTTACACGTGCTTACTCTGACTCTTTACATAAAACCCACCGTTGCTCACTGGAAATACCCAGTGGGCTGCTGCTAATTTTTCCACAGAAATGAGGCAGCTGCAGACAGACCCGTGATGCTGACAGACAGGGCTTAAGCCTGGCAGGGACAAGCATGGGTCCCACCCGCACACATTGGAGCTGAACGTTCACAGAGCGGGTGAGGGTGAGAGTCGCTGACTACTGTGACCGCAAGAATCCCACCTTCAGACGGGACCATCCTTAACTCCCCTCGAACTATCTGAGAAGGCTTTCTCGAGTAGGAGGTGAGATTCCAGAGGCTACACAAATGACAGAGAGACAGCCTGGTGTTCTAGGCTGCCAGGGGGCACTTGACAGGCCCGGGAAGGGGACATTCAGAGCGGTAAGTGTGGAGTGGTTTGTAGAAGGGACTTTACGGTCAGACAGCTGTGGAATCACAGCTCTGCCATGTACCGCCTCTATGTTCCTTGAGCAAGCTAATGGCCATCTCAGAACCTCAGTTTCCTCATCCATCAAATGGAGATAATGATTCCTCTTAGAGTATTTCTGTCCATTCAGTGAAATCATTTGTATAACACATTCGGCACAGGACCTGGTACCTAGTGCCCACATATGATTATACACACACACACACACACCACTACACACACACACACACACACATAGACTATACGTGGTCATGGTTTCAACAACAAATAGGACTCTGAGCAAAATATGTGCTTTTTTTTTTTTTTTTTTTTTTTTGAGACAGTCTCACTCTGTCACCCAGGCTGGAGTGCAGTGGCACAATCACAGCTCACTACAACCTCAACCTCCTGGGCTCAAGCCATCCTCCTACCTCAGCCTCCCAAGTAGCTGTGACTACAGGTGTGGGCCACCATGTCCAGCTAATTTATTTATTTATTTATTTGTTTTTTGTAGAGATAGGGTCTGACCTTGTTACCCAGTCTGGTCTCAAACTCCTGGCCTCAAATGATCCTCCCACCTTGGCCTCCAAAAGTGCTGGGATTAAAGGTGTGAGCCACCATGTCTGGCCAAGATATGTACTTTGGATCTGAAGTCCAAAGAGAAGTGTCCTTTGCTAGAGATTTGGTGGAGTAAGATCTGGCCTGAGACTTCAGACCTGGGCTTTTGTTGAGATTGTTACTTCTAAGCAGGGCAACTTCCTCCCAGGTGACCCCTGGACCACAGCTTTCTCATCTTAAAAAATGAGGTCCTTTTCAACTCTGGAGAGACTAGAGGTCTCCAAGTAGGACTATTTGGCACAAAAGAAGGAAGTCAACAAAGGTAATCAGGTGATCTGGAGCTCCTTGTCAAAGAAGTGTGAAACAGAAAATCTGAGGGGGAGACACAGAGTCACAGTTTGAGAAAGAAGAAAATGCCCCTCAGCACAGCCCAGAAAGACAGGAACAGAAGAATGGTCAAAACCAGAGGGAAGGCAAAAACAGGTGCAAGATGCAATCAATAAAAATTATAAGGAGAAACGACATGTTTTTTCATGGATAAAAATAAAAAGAACACCAGGAAATAATAACTCACATTTGAAAAGTGCTAGCACATCTATATTATTTCATTTTGTCCTCTGAGCACACTCAAATATAGTTGTTATTACCCTCTTCATCTTCCAACAAGGAAGCAAAGACACAAAGAAATACACTTCTCAGTGTCAACAGTTCATGAAGGATGGAGCTGATTCTCACATTCATTACATTGATTTGTTCTAAAGCTATGTTTTCTGTCTCCACATCTATGTTCTTACCATAACAGTGTCAGCTGGCATAGAGAGGTATAATGAGTCATTGTATTTTTTAATTTTCTTAATGTCAATCTACAGTTTTGATAATAAAATTTAAAATGTTAAATCGGTACATTCTTGTTAGAACCTTTATCTATTCTCTTTACAACTCACAGTATTTGAAAAGAAATACTTGATTTTGATGCCTTTCTTTTCCCAGTTTCATTTCTCAGCTGCTTCAGACAGATGTGTTTTTATCCGAGCAGGTGATGAGTGTGAAGTCACCGAAGGTGAACTCCTGCAGGTCCCCAGATTAATCATGCTGTGTTTTGTCAACTGTCACCCAAAGACAGACACTTATATTGTTTGCTCAGTGAAAAGGAAATTTTATGCATTTTGATTTTTTTTGCTTTTCGAATGTGAATCATTTAAGAAGCATACAAAGTTACCCAGACTTCAAGCCTAGTTAACGTAATAAATTTCAGATCTTTGAGCGTGCAGCTATACGATTTCATTTCTTTTATAGCATTTTAGAGTTTGGAAAGAAAACAGAGCCTTTCTGCTTTTTCAGCTTTCAAAAGACTTTTCTGCTTAGAACAAATTCATCTAAAGGAATATGATCTTTTTTTTTTTTTTTTTCTGTGCACATAGAAAAGTGGAACAAACTCCAAGGTCATTTCCTAACCCAAGTGTTACATTCCTGCTGTAGCTCTCGGGAAGGAGCCTATGCCACTCTGCATCTTTTGACCTCACTTAATCTGACTTGGCCCTGAGTAGAGAAGCTTATACACACTGAGTCAGACCCACAGGCAAACAGGACCAGGAGGCTGTCTCCAGCAGACGACATTTAGTGATATCTTCCAGTGTGATATTAAGACTTGTAATATCACATTCCCTTCCTTTATCTCATCTGGTCCTCAGGACAATCCTCCAAGGTACATAGGACAAGTAACATTCTTGCTAAAGCCCAGAGAGGCTGGACAACCTGCTCAAAGCCACAAGGCTGGTGGCTTGGCTGAGCCTCGCAGCAAAGTACCTCCAAAGCTATGCCCTTTGCAACATTAATGGTACATTCCAGACAGCCTCAGGGTCCCTTCATAGCTATGATAGATACAACATTCGTGAAGATATGAACACTGGGGCTGGGCGCTGTGGCTCACGCCTATAATCCCAGCACTTTGGGAGGCCGAGGCAGGTGGATCACTTGAAGTCAGGAGTTCGAGATCAGCCTGGCCAACATGGTGGAACCCCGTCTCTACTAAAAAATGCAAAAATGCTAGCCAGGCATGCTGGCGCGTGCCTGTAGTCCCAGCTACTTGGGAGGGTGAGGCAGCAGAATCCCTTGAACCCGGGAGGCAGAGGTTGCAGTGGGCCAAGATCGCGCTATTGCACTCCAGCCTGGGCAACAAGAGTGAAACTCCGTCTCAAAAAAAAAAAAAAAAAAAAGAGATATGAACACTTCCCTTGAACCTGTCTTTATTCCCAACCTGTAGCACTTCTTCGAGGCAACACGTCATGGCCTATGACCAGCCCTGGGTTGGCTACTCCCCAGAAGTGGAAACTTGGTCAGTCACTTCACTTTAATTCTCTCAACTGTGTCCCAGCAAAGATGTGTCTGCTCTGCCTGTCCCTTAAAGATCAAGTGATATGTGAGATGGATCTTGGGGAACTCTGAAGTACTATAATGACATTGGACATTCTTACTGTAAGTTTAAAACTCTCTGCAAACAGATCTTCCTACCATTTGTCTTCACACAATACTTGTGAGTTCTAAGATGCTCCTCTTCTAACCTGTCAGAATTCAGTTCGGCCTTGGAGGATTTAGAGATTTCTATTGTTTTCCTTCTCAGCCTTAGTTTTCCCAAACTGAGGGGTTATGATATTTCTGGCAGCTCCTGACAGAGCCCCTGTAACCATAAAAGCACTGAGTGAGGGGCATAGCACAAAGAGAGGAAAAGGTTTCCAGCTGAATTCCGAAATTCTCCCTGAAAACATCCAGATTCCATTGGTCTTTTGGGCTATGGCCACCTTGGACCGCCCACGAGTAGGCTGCATTCAAAATCGTCTATCATAATGCCAGGACCCCTTCCTTGAGTCAGAATGTCTGGCTCAGGACCTGTGGCCCTAAAGAGAGTCATGAAGCATTTTGCAGAGATGTTCTCCCTTCCATTTTAGCAGATCAAAACCCACTCCCTCAGGCCCTGAATCCTGCTTAGTTCTTACACATTCCATAAACAATTACTTACAGTGTAACTGTCATGTTCCAAATACTGCTCAGGCCACTAAAACAGAGCAGGAACAGCCTGACTCTGTGCGTGTCCTCATGACCTTCGTCTTCAGCGAGGAACCTCATGCCCCTTTATGCTTGCCCTCCTCACCTTGGGGCCTTGCTGCTAGAAAAACGATTGCCAATGTTTATTGGAGCCTCTTTATGTGCAGTGTCTTCATAGCAACCTCATGCATAGATATTTTTATTCCCATTTTACAGATGAAGAAGAAACCAAGGCTCAAAAAGGGTAAGTAGCTCACACCTGTAATCCCAGCACTTTAGGAGGCCGAGGAGGGTGGATCACCTGAAGTCAGGAGTTCGAGACCAGCCTGGCCAACATGGCAAAACCCCGTCTCTACTAAAAAAACAAAAATTAGCCAGGCCTGGTGGCATACACCTGTAATTCTAGCTACTCGGGAGGTTGAGGCATGAGAACCACTTGAACCCAGGAGGTGAAGGTTGTAGTGAGCCAAGATGGTGCCCACTGCACTCCAGCCTGGGTGACAGAGTGAGACTTCATCTCAAAAAAAAAAAAAAAAAAAAAAAGAAAGAAAGAAAGAAAAAGAAAAAACAAACATGGGGTAAGTAATTTGCCCAAGACCACATAGCTGACAAGTGCTGGAAATGGGGTTAGCATCCCAAATCCGTCTGACTTCTGAAACTGCTTTTAATGTTGCTCTGTGCTCTCTATCCAATCTCCCAACTCAACATCACCTTCAGATGTGGAAATGTTTTTGTTATTCTGTCCTCCAGAGAATTCATGAAGCTTTCAATAAGGTCTATCCACACAGAGATTCTTGGAGAGGGTTACTTGACAATGCTTTGTGTAGACAAGCTTCCAATTTTCTCTGTGGTTGGTTTTCTGTTAGAAACAGCTCCCTATCTGTAAGGCAATATAACATCATAGTTCAGAGTGTAGACCAGATTACGGCTTTTTTAAAAGCTGTAGAGTGTACAGGTTCCTCTATCTTCTGTTGGAATTCTTATTACATTCCTGACAAGCTTACTATCTGAATCTCAGTCTCTTTATCCACAAAACAGGGAGAATAACATCTATCTCAGGTTGTAAAGATTAAATGAGATAACATCAATGAAAATGATAGTGTATGGCATTATACGACTTTATTATACAATTTTTCTCTTAATCATAATTTTTTCAATAGCCTCGGGTGTTGGACTTTTTTAACATATTAAGAAAGTCTAAAACAAATGTTGCAAACTCGCTGCTGTCAAGCTGGATTAACAGATGTATTTCATTCCATTTGGACAGTATTATTATCTGAACTAATTGCCAAAATCTAAAAATCCAAAGAAGTCTGGTCTGCCTGTTAACATTGACCAGTACTTTGCCTATACCATGCACTCAATAAATACTTACTAATTGATTGATAGAATTCTTTTGCATCCCCTCAGAAGATCTAGCACAAATCTAGGCAATCAGTTATTCAATAAATAAGCCTTTATTGAATCTCTACTATGTACCAAACAATAGTTGCTTAATAACTTAATTGCTTCTTGTGGTCTTCTCATCACAAAGAAAAATTACTGTGTCCTATAAAATAACCCTAATTGAATTAATCACAGCTCTACTCTCATGAGATGGTTCTTACATCACACATACATTCTTCAAAGTTAACTAGAAGGAGAGCCTGGATTTCTAGAATTATAGATTTAAGGAGTATGGGCAATGGATGGTTGAGACCTTGGTCTCTGAGTCAGGCAGACCTGGATTTGAATACAGGCTCCACCACATGGAAGGCCTGTGACTTGGAGCAAATAATTGACTTCTCAATCCTCCATGTCCTCCTCTGTAATCCAGGCAAGAGAACAGGATCTACCGTATAGGGATGTGGGTATGAAATGAGATTGTGTGGGTAGAGCCGTCACACAGAGTAAGTGTGCAGCGGATATTAACAATCGGACGCGCAGAACATGGGAACTGGAAGGAATTTCAGAGATCCTCTCTTCTGAGCAGTTGTTCCCTTAAACTTCTGATTCCAGAGCAGCCCTCTGACATCTTGCGGCAGGGTATTTGAGAGGCCAGGATTCTAAAGACCCACTTCCTGTGCTTGGTCTGTCCTCCTAGGCCTCAGCCCATGCCTCAGAGTCTGAGGCTGCCCCAGGCTCCTTTGGTTCAACACTGAACCACGGGCTGTGGCATAGGAGTGAGTTCAGAGCCTCAAGTTTAAGCAGCCAACCATCTTCAGCCCTGCCTGGACCCACCTGGGGCCCACTTGCTCTCGGTTCCAGTTTTGGGATGAGGAGTAAGGAAGACCAGAGAGTCCTCCTGTGCCACCACCCAATCCTCTGCTCAGCACCAGGTGCCCTGGCTGTCCACTCACCCCCAGTGCCTGGCAGAGCCAGTTCTCCCAGTCTGCACTGGGCCAGGGCTGGTGTGAGGCAGAGCAGCTGAGTCACGGCCCCTCGTTCAGTTTAATTACCTATGTGTGTAGATGACACACACAGAGGGGCTAACGAGGGTAATTACTCCGGGTGGGGTGAGCCCAGCTGACTAAGAATGCTTTGTTCTAGATGCAGAGAGCTGGGAGAACATTGCCAGAAGTGCTTCCTGAGCCTGGACCTTGTCTGGCCCTCCAAGACCCCTTCCCACCATCTCCCAGCACTTCCAAAGGCGAGGGAGCTGAGGTCCTAGAGGGGAGGGTGCATGTTCACAAATAGTATGAGTTGCCACCTATCAATTGTGCATTTCTAGGTCCAGAGACCAGCTCACGGGACAAGGGCCACCTGCTGTGTCTCCTCTAGAGCCAGGAGGCTATCGGAAGGGGCAGATCCATTCATTCATTTCACAGTAAAATTTTAACAGCTGTATTGAGATAGAATTTACATACCATACCGTTCACCCATTTAAAGTATACAATTAGATGGTTTTTGGTATATTCAGGGTTGTGTAAGATTGACCATCACAATAAATGTTAGAACATTTTCATCATTCCCAAAAGAAATACCCTACTCTTTAGCACTTACTTCCCCAGCTTCCCTCCCCCAAGCCCTAAGGCAACCACGAATCTACTTTCCGTGCCTGTAGATGTGTCTATTCTGGTCATTTCCTATAAGTGGACTCATGCAGTGTGTGGTCTTCTGTGGCTGGCTCCTTTCATTCATCATCATATTTTCAAGGTCCATCTGCGCTGTGGCTTGTGTTGGGACTCAGAAAACAACACCTCAAAATGAAGACCTCAGAAACAAAAGTTTTTCTCTGACCTGCTCCTGCCCTCCTGTTTCTCAGTCCCATTCTCCCCCGAGGCCAGCCGTTGAGACTGGAATCCCTCTTTTCCAAGGTGGGTCATAGAAACCCAAACTCCTTTTCTCCAAAGCCAGCCATAAAACCTAAAAGTATCAATCTCTCTCCCCAACTCCACACCGACAGTGTAAAAACTGGCCATAAAACATGATGTGACCTACCTTACCTGACTGTAGGTCATTAGACCCTCATACCCAGAAGGAAGGAACACATGCTCAAAGGGGTCAGCAAAAATCTAGATGGACAGCCTTGCTGGATTTCCATACTCACTCTGTTAGCATTAGATCAGACCCTTTTTGTCCAATCGTATCTCTCCACACAGCTGTCTATACTTTGTTGAACCTAAGCATAAAAATGGACAACTTCCTCTGTATCTTTGGGTCTTCATTCTGAAAGCTCCTGTGTCACCTAAAACTATGGTCAAATAAATTTATGTACCTTTTCTCCTATTAATCTGCCTTATGTGAGTGATTTTCAACAAAACTTCAGAGGGTGAAGCAGAATTTTTCCCTTGGACTTGACGCTTGTATCAGTACTTCATTTCTTTGTATTGTGAATAACTGTGGATAACACTCCATTGTGTGGATATGCCACATTTTATTTATCCATTCATCAGGTGATAGCCGTTTGAATTGTTTTCCCTTTTGGGCTATCATGAATAATGGTGCTATCAACACTGATGTGCAAGTTTTTGCATGAGCTTATATTTTCAGTTCTTTTGGGGATATCCATAGGAGTGGAATTGCTGGGTCATATGGTAACTCTGTTAACCTTCTGGGGAAATGTTCCACAAATAATTTTGAGAGCCTCCTATATGCAAGGTCTGGGCTAGGTGCTGGGGGTTCCAAACAAATCTTGTGAAAAGTTAGGAACAAATTCTGGTGAATAATACATGAGGATTCTAATAAGGAATCCACATTTTAGTAAGTGCTAAGGATTACAGGAATGAGCCACCAACCTGGAATGAAGCTTGTTAATGTCTACAAAAAAAGGCCAAATAGAATTTTGATTAGGATTGCAAAAACTCTGGAGATCAATATGGGGAGAAATAAACAATATTGAGTCTTATGATCCATGAACACAGTATATCTCTCTATTTTTTTTAGGTCTTCTTTAATTTCTCTCAGAAACATTTTGTAGTTTGCAGTGTATAGCTCTTACATACATTCTGTTAAATTTATCCCTAAAGATGTCATGTTTGTCAATGTGACTATATATTGTATTTTAAAAAATATCTATTTCCAATTGTTCATTGCTAGAAATGCAATTGATTTTTGCATATTGACCTTGGACACTTCGGCCTTGCTAAAATTACTTATGAGATATTTTGTCAATTGAGTTTTTTTTAATGCAGATGTTGTTTGTGAAAGCAGTTTTATCTGTTTCTTTCCAATATATATACCTTTTATTTGTTTTTAGTACTTTGCTGTTCTAGTACAATATTGAGTTGAAATGTAATTATTTCTTGCTAGGGTTTTAGTACAATGTTGAATAAAATGATGAAAACAGGCATCTTTGCCTTGCTCTTGATTTTTGGGAGAAATCGTTAGTCTTTCACCATTAAGAGATATATTAGCTATAGATATCAATGTCCCTTATCAAGTTGAGGAAGTTCATAGTTTCCCAAGAGTTTTAAACCATAAATAGAAGTTAAAATATGTCAAATGCTTTCTCTGCACCTATTGAGATGATCATTTTTTTTTAGTATATTGATATGGTGAATTACATTGATGGCACTACCTGATTTATGTTTTTAAAAGATATCTCAGAGGTAAACCAGAGAAAGGCAGGGAGAGCAGTTTAGAGGTCCCTGTTATTATCTAGGTGAGAGATGATGGGGGCTTTGGCCAGGCTGGTAGCCATGGATCTGTTTTAGAAGTAGACCTGACTTGCTGCAAGATCACATGAGGGAAATGATGTTAAGGTGACTCCAAAAGGTTTTACTAGATAACTGAGAGGATGAAAATGCCATTTCTATCTCATGTAAAGGAAGAGGTCTGTTTTTGGTGGAGGTCTTGGAGCACTGTAGTTCTTGGAACTTTCTTCCACATACCAAGCCCCTTTGCCATCAGCACTGTGGAGATTTCAAGGCTGGATCCCAGAATATTAGGCAGACTTGGGTCCTCGCATGGACTGTGCCAGTCCCTAACAGTGTGTGAAGCAGGGTCAGCCGCTGACCCCCAAATACAACCCACCTAGGAAGAGGCATACACTGGATATGGCCTTCACGGAAAGAAGGACGAGGAAGGGACTCTCTGGGACAGCACCTGGCTCTTTCCCCAGAGATCTCTTTTAGCTTCTCTAGTGGAGGTCAGAAAGACTGGGGAAGGGGAAGGCCAGGACAGAGGTGAGACAGAGGAAATGACATCACCAAGTGATCCTGACCTCGTGATCACGGTCGGAGACAAGCAGCCTTAGAAGCTCAGGCGATAAGAGGTAGGGAGGAGACAGCAGCAAAGGAGAGAATGAAGGAGAGAAAGAAGTATATTATGTCATCAATAGGAACAACAATGGCAACTCCAGCCAGCCCTGGGAGCTTGGGGAAAAATGAATTAATGGATGCACATATAACTAACTCACCCTAGATGAGAATCAGAGTGCCACAAAAAAACTTCAGATTAGCTAGAGCAATGGTTTTCATTCCTGGCCTCATATCAAAACCATCAATGGGAAGTTTTACAAATCACTGACACCTGGGTCTCATACCAACCAAATCTCTGGCAGGAAAGCCTGAGTATTGGTATTTTTAAAAGAGATTCCTTGCCTATTCTAATTAGCAGCCAGGACCAAGAACGCTTGCTCTAATCAAACTTCTTCATCTTACAGAAGAGGAAGCTGAGAAGCAGTGTTGGGCAGAGATTAGCGTTAAGATGACTGATGTCCTGGTTTGCCCAGAACTGAGGGAGTTTCCAGGATGCAGAACTTTCAGTTCTAAAACCAGAACAGTCCCAGAATGTGGGACTTTTAGTGCTAAAACTGGGAAAGCCCCGGGCAAACCTGGATGCGCTGGCCATCCTAAAACTCTCATCTCCCTATTTTCTCATCTCCCTGAAATTAGGGAGAATTTCTTTCCACTTGAAATGATAGAATAGGTGATTAGTGAATCCTGGACAGTCCATTGGGCCATTGGGTATCTTGCTATTTGATCAAATCCATAATGTAATAGAGCTTGTGTTTCTAGCTGCCCCTCAGGTCATGACAGCCCCCAAATCCAAATGCAAAGCAGTCAATTAACCTCTAAGGGAACAGAAGTCAGCGTGGAAGCAGGGGGTCTCAGCTCTGCTTGGACATCTGCTTGGATATCTGTTTCTATACTGGTTTCCTGGTTTCCTTCCATATTGGTGAAGGAGGGGCTTGTTTCCTGGCTAAATCCTCCTGCGACACGCTTTCCTGCCACCATGTGCCTATCTGTAGCACTAATCACAGCCATCATTTTATATTTGTATGATAATTTGGTTGATGTCTGTCAAGATTTTAAACTCAGTGAAGACAGGTCATATCTGTTTCTGCTCATTATGGCATCTAAGTATCTACCTATCACAGTGGATGACATGTAGTAGTCACTCAATAAATGAATGAATACATGAGGGAATAAGCAATGAAGATCATTACCTATTCTTGTGCTCAGGGAATAATATTGTCTTGTATCCTTCTATCACCAGGAGATTTCAAACCAGTAGGAGATGAGTGTGAAGTCTTTGTCTAGTGGGACCCATAGTGTTATAATAAATGTAATCCATGTTCATCTGCAATATAGAGGCACAAGAATAAAAATGAGGGTGGTGATGGCTTTGCTGGGAGGCCTCTCTGTGCCAGCTGCCTGAGACATGGCTGCTTCCAAAAAGCTGCTGGCTACTCTCCTGTCCAGTGTCATGCACCTCCCTGCCTCAGTGACCTTTGACATCTTTAGTAATATCTGTGACATTCAGCCCTTGCCAGGCAGGGCCTCTGTCACATTCCTACTACCTCCTTGCAGATGGCCCACGGATTCATCATCATCATCATCATCATGATCAGATCTTCACTGAACATCCTAATGTCCAAGGTACTGTGCTAAATCCTGGGGAAGCACGGCTGGGTGGGAGCTGGTGAGATAGTGGTGAATGTGATATGACCTGGCCTGTTTTACCATTCAGCTAGTGGGGGAGATAAGATATGCGCTTAGAAAAAGCTTATGCCGAGTGCAGTGGCTCACACCTGTAATCCCAGCACTCTGGGAGTGAGTTTGAGATAGAGCTGTGGGCTGGGCTGAGCCAGGGTGTTCCCCATTGCATCATCCTCACCCCCATTTTCCATGCTCAGACACCAGTTTTTGGACCTCACTCCCATCCTCCCACTACACTGCCCAAACTCAAGAGGGAGCAGGACAGGAGTCTCTTTGAGGAAATGCTTGCCTTGTCGCTCTAGAACAGGTGCAATGCCTTGTACCTTGCAGTACCTCATTAGAATGCTGATGAATGTAGAATGAGAGAAAGAATGAATGAGTCAAGAGACCACCCCCAATGGCACTCATCACCCTGAGAACAGCTCAGCTTTAATGGGGTGATGCAGTGCTCCTGGGTCTCACCCCACTGATCCCAGTGAAGAATATCCCACTGATGAAGTCATCCCCCCTGAGTCATTTCCTGGGAAGTGGCTTGGAGAACAAGCTCCCTTTGGCCTGCTTAGCCTTCCAGGACTTGGCTTAGGGCGCCACCTGGTGGCAGGCCTAGGAAAGGCTCTCCTGCTCACTCCACCCACTCCACCCACTCCACCATGCTGGCCAGCCTGAATCCCCCAGGCTAGAACAACCGCAAACCAGGGCCCCAGGACAGCTAAGTCAACCCTCTTGCAAGTCCTCCTCCCCCATGACTATATTCCCACTGTGTGGCTTTGGCCCTGAGCATCCTCTTGAGGAAAGATGTCACCATATGTCAGCTTCTTAGATGTCCTTAGGGCATCCTGCTCTCAGAGCGATCCAGCCCATGTATGGGCGGAGCTAGGGGCACTCTCCAAACCTTAAGGATTCCGGAGGGGTCTTAAAGTTTCCCAGTTTTACCTCTATATCTGCATCCTATTCATGCCGCTCCTTCTGTACACCAGGTACCCCATTAGACAACACCCCAGCCTCCACACGCCAGAGTGAAGAGCACACTTTACTGAACATCTAGAGTCAGAAGGCAGGGATCAAGTGGTCGGGGGGTGAAGGGTCAGGTAGGGGGTGGCAATGTTGGCAAATCATTTAAAGCTGAGCGTTAGACATCCCTGTTCAATCCTGTGCAGGATATATGAAGGTACAGGGATCAGGTCAACATGACGCCATTTGCAGACCTAACCTTATAGTGGGAAGACTGGCTCCAAGGCAGCTGGGGTTCTGGATACAAGAGTGCTGTGCTGTGCAGATAGACAAGAGCCCTGCTCTCAAAAAGCTTACATTCTAGTAAGGAATGGGAGACAGGCAACAGACAACTGAACAAGTAAGTAAACTGATGATTTCTGTAGTATTAAGTGTCATAAAGAAAATAAAATGACGGCCGGGTGTGGTGGCTCAAGCCTGTAACACCAGCACTTTGGGAGGCCGGGGCAGGCGGATCACCTGAGGCCAGGAGTTCGAGACCAGCCCGACCAACATGGAGAAACCCTGTCTCTACAAAAAATACAAAAATTAGCCAGGTGTGGTAGCACATGCCTGTAATCCTAGCTACTGGGGAGGTTGAGGCAGGAGAATTGCTTGAACCCGGGAGGCGGAGGTTGCAGTGAGCCGAGACTGTGGCATCACTCCAGCCTGGGCAACAAGAACAAAACTCCACCTCAAAAAAAAAAAAAGAAAGAAAGAAAGAAAGAAAAGAAAATGATATGAAATGATAGGAAGTGGCTGGTGGGGCTGGGTGTGGTGGCTTCCTGTAATCCCAGCACTTTGGGAGGTCGAGGCGGGTGGATCCCTTGAGCTCAGGATGGTAAAACCCTGTCTTTACAAAAAATACAAAAACTAGCCAGGCGTGGTGGAGTGTGCCTGTAGTCTCAGGTACTTGGAAGGCTGAGGGGGGAGGATCACTTGAGCCCAGGAGATTGAGGCTGCAGTGAGCGGAGATCACACCACTGCACTCCAGCCTAGGCAACAAAGCCAGACACCCCCCGCCCCGCCAAAAAAATGAATTAATTAATTAAAAAATATTTTTGGCCGGACGCGGTGGCTCACCTCTACCCAGAGACTGTCACAGCCAAGAGGAGCCTATGGAGACATGGCAACTAATTATGACACCCTGGATCAGATGCTGGAATAGAAGAAGGATGTTAGGGCCGGGAGCAGTGGCTCACGCCTGTAATCCCAGCAGTTTGGGAGGCTGAGGTGGGCGGATCACCTGAGGTCAGGAGTTCGAGAGCAGCCTGACCAACATGGCAAAATCCCTTCTCTACCAAAAACACAAAAATATTAGCTGGGCGTGGTGGTGCATGCCTGTAGTCCCATCTACTGGGGAGGTTGAGGCAGGAGAATTGCTTGAACCTGGGAGGTGGAGGTTGCAGTGAGCAGAGGTCATGCCACTGCACTCCAGCCTGGGGGACAGTCTTGCTCTATCCCCCCACCAAAAAAATTATTTTTGTCTCAAAATATAAAAAAATAAAATAAAAAGGAAGTGGCTAATGGGAAAGAAGGGAGGCACCTCTAAAAATGAGGTCAGGGATCTATCTAAGAAGGTGATGTAAGATGACACCTGAATGGTGAGAAGGAGACAGAGATAGATGGAGGAGAAGATTGAACAGTGAGGAAGGAAGACAGAGATAAAGAAAAAACGGCACTTAGGATGATGCCTCAATAAGAGACTCCCATGGCAAGGCGCCCGATGTGATTCTCAAGCCAGGAAGACCAATGTGTGCATTCAATCGTGTGTCCAATCAGGGCACAATGTGGTCTCTCCTCTGAGCCCTTCATTTTCACAAAATCGATCATAGTCATGGATGTTTTATGCAAGGGGATTTTTACTTCTTAATTTGGTTTCTGTCTTGGTTTTGGTGGAAATCAAGGGAAGAACTGAGATTGCTACCCATGGAGCAGAACAGAAAACACACGTTTGAAAACAGAAGCCCAGAGGTAAAGGCAGGGTGGCCCACACATCCCCCTGGAAATTCCTCTCAAGCAGGGCTCCAGACCACATCAGGCCTGGGGCTTGAGGTTCAAGCTTGTCTTATCTAAATCTTGAGGAGCAGGGAGGCCTTGGCTGATTTTTAGGATATAATCCCCAATGTGTATTGAGCACTTACAAGCTCTTTCCTTTCAATATCTCTTTTCATCTTTGCATCCAGGTACCGCTGTTATTCCCACTTTATAGATGAGGAAACTAAGGCCAGGAGATGTTAAGTAACTTGTTGAAGATGGCATAACTAATAAGTGGGAGAAGCAGGATTTAAATTCAGGTCTGACTCCATCCCTGTGCCCTGAACCACGCTCTACGTATGAAATATATGAATGAATTTTAAAATGAGTGCTTTTTGGCCAGGCGCGGTGGCTCACGCCTGTAATCCCAGCACTTTGGGAGGCTGAGATGGGTGGATCACGAGGTCAGGAGTTTAAGACCAGGCTGGCCAAGATGGTGAAACCCCGTCTCTACTAAAAATACAAAAATTAGCCGGGCGTGGTGGCGTGCACTTGTAATCCCAGCTACTCGGAAGGCTGAGGCAGAGAATTGCTTAAACTTGGAAGGCGGAGGTTTCAGTGAGCCAAGATTGCACCACTGCACTCCAGCCTGGGTGACAGAGTGAGACTCCGTCTCAAAAAAAAAAAAAAAAAAAAAAAAAGAATGCTTCTTTTGCCCGCCTGCCCCCAACATTCAGATAAAAGCACTTTCTCTCTTTTGAAATTCCATAGCAGTTGCTCTGGGTTGAAATTGGAAAGAACCTTTGAATACACAGGGCAGCAGTTCTCAATCAAGGCACATTGGCAATCTCTAGACATTTTTGGTTGCCACAACTAGTGGTGAGGAATGCCGCTGGCATCAATTGGATCGAGGCCAGGACACCGCTAACAACCCCAAAATGCACAAGACAGCCCTCCACGAGAATTACCCAGACAAAAATGTCACAAACGTTGAGGCTGAGAAACCCTCCGGTAGAAGGTGTCGTCAAGGAAAGCAGCTGGCTGGCTGGAGTGATGTTATCTTGATAGTTTAACCTCAACCTGGGGTTTGTTTCTCACTTGTCAAACCCAGAACCTTGAGTTTGTGAATTCTCTGAGATGAAAAGGTCCTGAAGAAATGATTCACGTCAAACCAAAAAGCATAAGAAAGTGATTTTTAATTTTTTAGAAAAACACAGTTATCCTCCTCCAACCCAAAACAAGCAAGAATTCTTCCTATTATTAACCCTTCCACTGCCCCCACCAACACATACACACAAATACCCACTGGAATCCATCCAGGGAACTGGGCAGTAAACCCTGGGTGGTGACCTGCAGCTCAGCACCACTTTTGACTCCACCTCTCCAGAGCTACTGTGGTGGCACCTGGGGAACAGGTAAACAGAAGCAACCTTTCTAGAAAGATCCAGACCTGGAGATAGTCTGAGATTTGCAGAGACAAAGCCAAAGGGAGAGAGCCCAGGACAAAGGCCAGTGAATTCTCCAAAGTGACGTGCATGCATTTGCCACAAGAAACCCGGTGGCCACAGAGTCCAGAATGCTCTTGTCAGCAGAGCAATAAATTCTGTCCCCAGAGAGAAGTTCACTTCAGGCTACAGACAGACTCAGCCACTGAAGCAAACCCTCAGGAAGCCAGCTGCTCATCCAGTGTGCAACAAACCCTCACAAGAGAGGTGTGCGAACTTCGTAGGCTCTTCAGCCTTCCAGAGGACCTTCCCCATCCCAGGATTGACCACGCCAGACCCTGCTAGAAGGATTCTAGCACCAAATGCACTCTGCCTTCAAGCTCTGCCTCTCAGTCCTAGGGAGACCTGTACTGTGCACTGGAGGCCCTCCCTCTCACGGAGGCTTTCTTCCTCTTGTTGGCACATAGACCAAGTTGTGGTTGAATCTCTCTGCAGCCTGAAGTCAGCTGGTCTCTAGATTTGATCTGGGATGCGTTGACTTTCTAGTTTAGCTCTCTTGTGTCCCTTGTTTATCAGTACTACTAGTTCAGGGGGCACCTGTCTGCTTCACTCTGGCCCTGTGCTAGATCACCAGTCACTTTCTACACAGTGTTAGAGTCACCTGAGCATGTATGTCACCCTCCCCACTAAGTCTAGGGTTGGCAAGACAGCTCAGGCAAAGTCAGAATTGCAACCCGCCTGTACCAAACACTGGCTGTGTAACCCTGGGCAACGCATTTCATCTCTCCAAGTCTCAGTTGCCTCATCTATAAGCCAGAACTCCTGACTGCAGCTGGATGGGGTCGGTGTGAGGATCAGATCAGGATAGACACACGCAGTGCCCCACACCATGCCTGGTGGGTGGTGAGCACTCAGCGAGTGTGGGCTCTCATCGTCACAGTGGACACCCTGCACAGAGCCTGGGAGTGGGAGCTGGTGCCTCACAGCAGCAGGTGCCATGCATGTCTGATTCAGGGAATCGGTGCAAACTCCTCGTTCATGACTTGTTTCAAGCACATATGCTCGTCTGACCAGTGCAGATTCAAGACTTTAGTAGGACAGAAAGAACAGCAGTGTGGCCACGTGGGGTCACAGGCTTGATGCCAGCCCTGCCTCCACCCCTTGCGGCTGTGGGACCCTGGCAGGTTACTTAACTACTCAGTGTCCTCAATGAAAAGCGGGGCAGAGGGCAACCCTTCCCTTCTAGGCCAACACTGCCCATTAGAAATGGAACACAAGTCACAAACACAAGCCGCATATGTGATTTTTTAAAATGTAGTACCTACATGTCACAGACATTTTTTTAAATGAAATTGGCCTTAGTCATATCTTTTTTCTAACCCAGAATACCCAAAATATTGTCATTTAGATATGTAATCAATTAAAGAATGAATGGGATATATATATATAAATATGAACTCTTTGAAATCCAGTGTTTTTTTTTTTTTTTGAGATGGAGTCTTGCTCTGTCGCCCACGCTGGAGTGCAGTGGAGCGATCTCGGCTCACTGCAAGCTCCGCCTCCCAGGTTCACGCCATTCTCCTGCCTCAGCCTCCCGAGTAGCTGGGACTACAGGCGCACATCTCAGGTCACACTAGCCAGCTTTCGGGTCCCCAGCAGCCACGTGGGGAGTAGCTACCACTCAGGACTGTAGCTCCAAATGAGCGCATGGAGGTAAATTAGCTGGACCCAAGTAGGTACATGGCGAATGTTGGCGTTATTACCTCCCCACTTCAAACAGACAGTGCGCAGGTGACTGAGTAGTTACATAACAAGGTTTTCTTTTTATTCATGTTTTCACATTATACAGATGGTATGTAGTAGTGTATAGAGGCTAAGCACACAGGCTCTGATCCAAACTGTTCGATCCTACCTCTGCCGCTTACTAGCTATGTAGCCGGGGCAAATGACTTCACATCCCCGTGCCTCAGTGTACTGATCTGTAAGAAGGAGTTAAAATAGTGTGGATTGTGAGTTAAAATTGTGAGGATGAAATGAGTTAATTTATATAAAGTGCTTAGAACAGTGTCTGACACATAGTAAATGCACAATAAATGTTAGGTACTACTGTTTCAAGTTTGTTGAAGAAAATCTGAAAATATAGAAAAGTTAGAAGAAACATTAATTGTTTAACCTCAGAGTCTTTTCTACCCAAAACAACCACAGCTGACATTTTTCTCTGGTGGTTTTTTGATAAAACATGAGGCCCCACCTACTTCCTCTCTTGAAAAGCTATTAAGTGTCTCTCCCTCCCTCGTTTACTTCCCACCCCACCCAGCTTTTCTGCCCTTGCAATCAATCTCTGGCCCCAGGACACAACCCAGAAGCCAGGTGGAGATGAAAAAATATTTCTATGAGCATGAAGGAAAAGTAAACAGATGAACTTGG
Organism: Gorilla gorilla gorilla; assembly: GCF_029281585.2. Classification (NCBI taxonomy): domain Eukaryota; kingdom Metazoa; phylum Chordata; class Mammalia; order Primates; family Hominidae; genus Gorilla; species Gorilla gorilla. Next base: position 125,894,496 of record NC_073233.2, read on the forward strand.
TGCTTTGAACCCAGCACCACTTCTCTGGTCTGTTTTCCAGTGACAGTGTCATTGGTAATTAGTATATGACATCTTGCTTCCAACAAATGTCAATTGAGATGGGACTGTTGATTTGGTGATATCACAGCATGGAGCAGCTCTAAATGTCAGAGATGTGACACATTACATGTGATAGGCCCAGGGCCCTCTCTCAGTCATGCTGGGCAGTCCTCGTATGCCTTGGCGACCCAAATATGAGCAGGGAACACCTGTCCCTGATTACAAGGGCTTCTACTGGGCCTTCAGCTCTGATCAGGGACCCTTTCTTCTAAGGAAACGGTTCTCAAACTTGAGTGTGTGTTCATGAGAGTCACTTAGTGAAATTGTTAAAATGCAGATTCTGAGTTCAATGCTTAGAAAATATCATTTAATAGCTCTAGGGACGCTCAGGAATGTGCATTTTTTATACATGGGATTCTGATGCAGGTGGTCTCAGGCCCATTCTCCGAGAAGCCCTAGAATGTAAAGGCTGTAATTCTCTTTGTACCTCACTGGCTTCTACAAAGACTAAGATAGAGATAGCAATAGCACCAGAGCAAAAAGGGGGAGAGCCTTGTCTCCCCTCCCTGGATGTCAGACCCATAGTCCTTGCCTTGGAAACTCAATGTCTGCTTTCAACCCTAGCACGGACAGCCCCAGTCACTGGTTTTGAAAATGGTCTGAATTTCATGCCACATGACACTATGGTATTAAGCATTCCAATGATAATGGAAAGAAATACTGTATCTGGAGTCAAATCTTGACTTTGCAGCTTATTAGTGGTGTGGCTTCAGGCAAATTTCTTCCCTCTTTGAGTCTTAATTTACTCATCTGTGACAATGGAGATAATGAAACCAGCCTCTTGTGATTGCTATGGCCATTAAATAAGATACCGTATATGAACAAACTTAGAGCAGTGCCTTCTGCAGAGTAGACAGGAGATACTCATTTTATTTATTCAACAACTATTTTTATTAGGTTCCAGTATGTGCGAGGCTGTGCTAGCTTTTAAGATGCAAAGATGAATGGGAAGCACTGCTGATCTGTAAGGTGTTCCCTGTGTGCTGGAGGAGGCATCCAATGTCTCCATTATGAGATAGAAGGAAAGCCAAGCAGTCAGGGTTGACTTCCCAGAAATGTGACTCTCTTTTCCCCATACAAGTGTTTACCTTTTAGTTGCCAAATTGTGGAAAGGTTAGGGAGCGATGTTCAGGGCAGCCTGGAGTGGAGGACAGATTGGGTGCTGCACGGATGGTTCTGCTCTTATTTACTAAGCTGAAAATCCAAGTAATGGCCTGGCACTGTGGCTCGTGCCTATGATCCCAACACTTTGGGAGGCTGAGGCGGTCGGATTGCTTGAGGTCAGGAGTTCAAGACCATCCTGGCCAACATGGCAAAACCCCGTCTCTACTAAAAATACAAAAATTAGCCAGGTGTGGTGGCATGCGCCTATAATTCCAGCTTTTCAGGAGGCTGAGGCACAAAAATCGCTTGAACTTGGGAGGTGGAGCTTGCAGTGAGCTGAGATAGCGCCACTGCACTCCAGCCTGAGTAATGGAGTAAGACTCTGTCAAAACAAAAATAAAACACAAATAAGACCCAGAGAAGAATTATGCAGACAGTAAAAGTGGTTGTGTGGTACATACATTTGTCAGGAGTCACCAAATTATACATTTAGGATCTGTGAATTTTACTGTATGTAATTATGTCACAATTTTTTAAATTACTGTGGTACAGAATGTGGTGAAAAGCCTGTATTTTGAACTCAAATGGATCTGGGTTGGAAATACCAGCTCTACCAATTCCTAAACAAATGGTTTAACCTGTCTAAGCCTCAACTTTCTGCCTATAAAGTAAGGATAATGATAGTATCTACTTCATATTATAGTTGTGAGGATTAAGTAAGATAATTACTAAAAAATACATTAATACAATGTTCAACTTTTAGTTTTCAATAAATATGAGCCACCCTTTGATAATATAGAAAAATACAAATGACAGAATATAAAATATAAAAGGCAAATACAAAATTGTACTTCTGGCATGAATAAAACTGTATTTTTAAAAGACAGCTTAATCTATGTCTAAAACAAAGACAAGGAGAAAATACATCAATATACTAGCAGCAGAGCATGTCTATAATTTCAGCTACTTGGGAGGCTGAGGCAAGAGGATCACTTGAGCTCAGGAGTTCAAGTCCAGCCTGGGAAACATAGAGAGACCCTATCTCAAAAAACAACAAACAAAAACTAGCAGCAGTGGTTATGTCATGGGACTATGAATGATTTATTTTTCCTTCTTGTAAACTCTCTGCACTTCCAAATTTTCTTTAATAAAGTGCACCCTTTTTAAATGAAGAAAAGCGTATTTTATTTTAAATAAGAAATCATTGCAAAATCCCATTGTTTAGAAGATGGGAGTGCTTCCAAATGCTAGGGTTTGTTAGTGTTGCCTATCCCTAGAGTACTTAAAAGGGGATGAACCTTCAAAGTGGGAGAGTCAAGGAGCCAGCTGTAGGGAACCAGAGTGTGCAAAATCCAAGGAATGGGGCACAGACAAAGCTGCCACTGAACACAAGAGAATTCCAAACAATCGATGAGTGACTGAGCACAATTTGTACGAAGCTTAACAAACTCCAAGCGGGAAAAATGCAAAGAGAAACACACCTTGGCACATCACAGTAAAACTGCTGAAGATAAAGTCAAATATAAAATCTTTAAAAAAAAGCCAGGAAGAAAAAGATAAATAATCTTAAAAGAACAAAAATAAGATGACTGACTTTTTGTTATGGGTTGAACTGTGTATCTCCCACCCCCTACCAAATTCATATGTTGAAATCCTAACCCCCGTACCTCAGAATGTGGCTATATTTGGAGACTGTGTCTTGTCAGAGGTAATTAAGTTAAAATGAGGTCATTAAAGTGGGCCCTAATTCAGTATGACTAGTGTCCCTATAAGAAGAGGAGATTTGGACCCAAACTTGCACAGAGGGAAGATCGTGTGAAGACAGAGGGAGAAGATGGTCATCTATAGCCAAAGAGAGAAGTCTCAGAAGAAACCAACCCCGCAAACACCTTGACCTTGGACTTTAGAACTATGAGAAAATAAATTTCTGTTGTTTAAGCCAAAGGCCCAAGACTGTTCCTCTAGAGAGGCCCAAGTGGCACTTTGTTACAGAAGCCCTAGAAACTTAATATACGTTTTAACAGAAACAATAGGAGCCAGCAGACAGTGGAATGATATCTTTAAAGTGCTGACAGACATATGTAACAGATCCACAGCCAATATCATACTGAATGGGAAACAAGTGAAAGCCTTTCTTCTAAGATCTGGAACATGACAAGGAAGCCCACTTTTACCACTATTATTTAACATACTACTGGAAGTCCTAGCTAGAGCAATAAGACAAGAGAAAGAAATAAAGGGTATCCAAATTGGAAAGAATGAAGTCAAATTATCCTTGTTTTCAGATAATATGATCTTTTATTTGGAAAAACCTAAAGACTCCACCAAAACTATTAGAATGGATAAATAAATTCAGTAAAGTTGCAGGATACAAAATCAACATACAAAAATCAGTAGCATTTCTATATGCCAAAGGTAAGCAACCTGAAAAAGAAACCAAGAAAGTAATCCCATTTACAATAGCTACAAATAAAATAAAATACCTAGGAATTAACTTAAACAAGTGAAAGTTCTCTATAATGAAAACTATAAAACATTGATGCAAAAAATTGAAGAGGACACCAAAAAAAAGCGGAGGGGAAAGATAGTGTATGTTCATGGATTGGAAACATCAGTATTGTTAAAATGTCCATAGTACCCAAAGCAATCTACAGATTAAATGCAATCTCTATCAAAATACCTATGACATTCTTCACAGAAATGGAAAAAATAATCCTAAAATTTATATGGAACCACAAAAGACCTGGAATAGCAAAAGCTATCCTGAGCAAAAAGAATAAAACTGGAGGAATCACATTACCAGACTTCAAGTTATACTACAGAACTATAATAACCAAAACAGCATGGTACTGGCATAAAAGCAGACACATAAACCAATGGAACAGAATAGAGAAGACAGAAAAAAGAATCAATACATATAGAGAACTCATTTTCAAAGAAGATGTCAAGAATGTATGTATTAGCCAGGGTTCTCTAGAGGAACAGAACTAATAGGATAGATGTATATATGAAGGGGAGTTGATTAAGGAGCATAGACACACACGATCACAAGGTGAAGTCCCACAGTAGGCCGTCTGCAAGCTGAGGAGCAAGAAAGACAGTCTGAGTCCCAAAACCTCAAAAGTAGGGAAGCCAACGGTGCAGTCTAGTCTGTGGCCAAAGGTCCAAGAGCCCCTGGCAAACCAATGGTGTGAGTCCAAGAGTCCAAAATCTGAAGAACCTGAAGTCTGATGGTCGAGGGCAGGAAGCATCCAGCAAAGGAGAAAGATGGAAACTGGAAGACTCAGCAAGTCTGCTCTTGCATCTTCTCCTGCCTGCTTTATTCCAGCCACACTGGCAGTTGATTAGACGTTACCCACCCAGACTGAGGGTGGGTCTGCCTCTCCCAGTCCACTAACTCAAATGTTAACCTCCTTTGGCAACATGCTCACAGACACACCCAGGAACAATACTTCACATCCTTCAATCCAATGAAGTGGATACTCAGTATTAACCATCACAATATACATTGGGGAATGGACAGTCTCTTCAATAAATGGTGCTGGAAAAACTGGATATACATATGCAGAAGAATGAAACTAGATGCCTATCTCTTGCCATACACACACATCAAATCAAAATGGATTAAAGACCTAAATCTAAGACCTCAAACTATGAAACTACTACAAGAAAACATTGGGGAAACTCTCCAGGACATTCGAGTAGGCAAAGGTATCTTGAGTAATACCCTGCAAGCACAGACAACCAAAGCAAAATTGGACAAATGGGATCAAATCAAGTTAGAAAGCTTCTGCACAGCAAAGAAAACAATCAACAAAGTGAAGTGACAACCAATAGCATGGAAGAAAATGTTTGCAAAGTACCCATCTGATAAGGGATTAATAACCAGAATACATCAGGAGCTCAAACAACTCTGTAAGAAAAAATCTAATAATCCAATGTAACAATGGGCAAAAGTTCTGAATAGACATTTCTCAAAAGAAGACATACAAATGGAAAACAGGTATATGAGAAGGTGCTCAACATCATTGTTCATCAGAGAAATGCAAATCAGAACTACAGTGGGATATCATCTCACTCCAGTTAAAATGACTTTTATCCAAAAGACAGGCAAAAACAAATGCTGGCAAGGGTGTGGAGAAAGGAAACCTTTGTGCACTGTTGATATTGGACAACACTGTTGGTGTTGGAAAACAGTTTAGAGGTGCCTCAAAAAACTAAAAATAGAGCTGCCATGCAATTCAGCAATCTCACTGCTGGGTATATACTCAACCGAAGGGAAATCAGTATTTTAAAGAGATATCTGCAGTCCCATGTTTACTGTAGCACTATTCACAATAGTCAAGATTTGGAGGCAACCTGAGTGTTCATCAGCAGATGAATGGATAAAGAAAATATGGTGCATATACACCACGGGGTCCTATTCAGCCATAAAAAAGAATGTGATCCTATTATCTACAACAACATAGATAGGACTAGAGGTCATTACGTGAAATAAGCCATGCACAAAAAAGACAAACTTTGCATGTTCTCACTTACTTGTGGGAGCCAAAAATTAAAACAATTGAACTCATGAAGATAGAGTAGAAGGATGTTTACCAGAGGCTGGGAAAGGTAGTAAGGGTGGAGTTGGGAAGGAGTGCAGATGGTTAATGGGTACAAAAAAATAGTTAGAAAGAATGAATAAGACCTAGTATTTGCTATCACAACAGGGTGACTATAATCAGTAATAATTTAATTGTACATTTTAAAATAACTAAAAGTGTATGATTAGATTTTTTGTAACACAAAGGATAATGCTTGAGGTGATGAATACACCATTTACCCCGATGTGATTATTACACATTGCATGCTATATCAAAATATCTCAGAACCCATAAATATATGCACCTATTATGTACCCATAAAAAAATAAAAATAAATAAAGTGCTAATGGAAAATAACTTCCAACCTAGAAGTCTATAATCAGCAAAAATATATTTCAAAAATGAAAGTAAGGACTTCCTCTTCTGGCCAAGATGAAGTTACAGGAACTGCATTTATCCTCCCACCAGAAACATGCCCTTCCCAAACGGACAAAATGTATGAAACAATAGTTTTTGAGACTTTGAACATCAGGCAAAAAAAAGTCAGGGACTCTTAGAGACAGAAAACAAATAAGTAGAGCCATATGATTGCCCCCAACGAATTGCCTTGAGAGAATTTCCAGGCCATAGCATGGGTGGGGGTGGAGGTCAGTGGGGGAACTCAACCCCTATGTGGGTGGGGTTAATAGGACGGAATACCAGAGGAGAGAGATGAACAGAAAGGGAACTTCGGATATCTAAAGAGGGTTTCCTTCAAGTGTTCAGCAGAATACTGATGATTGTACTCATAAGAAAAAACTATCTGAGGCCAGGCAAAGAAGCTTCTGAAAGAATGAGAGAGAACAGTACCTGGTATGCAAACAGAATTGAGAATAGTGCCTGTTCCCACTGTACAGACTGGAGAAACTTACAATTCACAGGGAATTAGGTGGAGGATTCAGGATGATCTTGCCTCAGTAGGGGGAAGTAACTAGCCCTAGGCTAAACAGTACTTTAAATTTACCTAACAAATCACAAAAGCAAGACACAAAGGATCAAACTGTTTCCAAGATACTTAACTGCATCCCAAAACATAGTTCAAGAATAATTACAGGAATACCACAATATCAAGTACCCAACAAGGTAAAATTTACAATGTTTAACATATATCCACAGATTACCAGGCATACAAAGAAAGAGGAAAACAAGACCCATAATGACAAAATAATCAATCAATTGAAACCAACCCAGAACTGACACAGATATTAGAACTAGCAGAGAAGGATGTTAAAACAGCTATTATAACTGTATTTCATATGTTCAAAAAGCTAAGTACAGACATGGAAGAATATTTTTAAAGACGTAATTCTAATTTACAGATGAAAACTACAATGCCAGAAATGAAAAATATACCATATTGGATTAAGAGCAGAGTAGACATTGCAGAAGAAAAGTTAAGTGAACTTGAAATCTTAGCAATAGAAACTGCTCAGCAGTTCAGAAAATGAAACACAGGGGAAAAAATCATCAAAAATGAAAAGGAAAAAGAAAATAGAGTCAGTGAGCTGTGAGTCAACTTCGAGTAGCCTAATATTGGATTCCCTAAAAGAGTCCCTAAAGCAAATGAGAGAGGAAACAGAAAAATATGAAGGGATAAGAGCCAAAAAGTTTTCAAACTTAATGAAAACTGTAAACCCACAGGTCCAAGAAACCAACCAAACAAACAAATAAGCCAACAATAAAACAAACAATAAAACAAAAATATGCAGAAAACTATAGTGAGGCAGATTATAATCAATTTGCTAAAAACCAATGTTAAAGAGAAAATCTTAAAAGCAGCTAGAGAAAGACATGTTACATACAGAGGAAGAATTAAGATACGGATTTCTCATCAGAAACAATGGAAGCAAGAAGACTGGAACAACATCTTTAAAGCACTTGAAGGAGAAAACAGCCCATCTAGAATTCCATGCCCGTCAAAAACATCTCTCAAAAATAAAGACATCTTCAGACATAAAAAAGCTGAGAGAAGGCCGAGGCGGGCGGATCACGAGGTCAGGAGATCCAGACCATCCTGGCTAACACGGTGAAACCCCGTCTCTACTAAAAATACAAAAAATTAGCCGGGCGTGATGGCGGGCGCCTGTAGTCCCAGCTACTCAGGAGGCTGAGGCAGGAGAATGGCGTGAACCCGGGAGGCGGAGCTTGCAGTGAGCCGAGATCGCGCCACTGCACTCCAGCCTGGGCGGCAGAGCCAGACTCCGTCTCAAAAAAAAAAAAAAAAAAAAAGGCTGAGAGAATTTCCACCAGCGGAACCACACCATAAAAAAAGTAAAAGGAAATTCTTCAGGCAGAAGGAAAAGAATACCAGATGGAAACCTGGGGTGACACAAATAAATAAAGAATACTGGAAATGGTAGTGACTACATAGGTAAATATATGAGTTTTTAAAAATTATTTAAATCTCTTTCAAAGATAAGGGACTGTTAAACCAAAAACAGTTACAACATATTGTGGGGTTTAGAATATTTGTAATAGCAAAATGCACGATAAAAACAGCACAAAGGCTAAAAAGGATAAAAATGAAAGTATGCTATTGTAGAGTTCTTCTACTAGGCATAAAGGACTATAATATCAGTTGAAGTAGGCTGTGATAACTTAAAGATGTATGCCATAAACCCAAAAGCAACCATTAAAAAAAATCCCCAGCAGCCAAGAGTTATAGCTAATAAGCCAACAAAAGAGATTTTAAAATACTTACTCCAAAGAAGGCAGAAAAAAATGGGAAAGGAAGACAGAACAGATGAGACAAAGAGAAAAGAAATAGCAAGACGATAGACCTAAACCCAACCCAAAAAGCAAGATGCAACTCTATGCTGCCAACAGGAAATTGGCAACAAGGACACCGTGGCTCATGCCTGTAATTCCAGCACTTTGGGAGGCCGAGGTGGGCGGGTCTTCTGAGGTCAGGAGTTTGAGAGCAGCCTGGCCAACATGGTGAAACCCTGTCTCTACTAAATACACAAAAATTAGCCAGGCTTGGTGGCCCTGGCCTGCGCCTATAGTACCAGCTTCTTGGGAGGTTGAGGTGGGAGAATCACTTGAACCCAGAAGGCAGAGGTTGTAGTGAGCCAAGATGGCGCCACTGTGCTCCAGCCTGGGCTACAGAGTGAGACTCCACCGAAAGAAAGAGAGAAAGAGAGAGAGAGAGAAAGGAAGGAAGGGTGGAAGGAAGGAAGGAAGGAAGGAAGGAAGGAAGGAAAATATTTATTTTAAATATAAAGGTACTACATGTTAAAAGTAAAAGGATAGGATAGTGTAAACCATACTAACACTAGTCAAGAGAAAACTGGAGTTACTGTGTTACTATCAGACAAGGTAGGTTTTAGAGCAAAGGATATTATCAGAGCTAGAGAGGTCATTTTATAGTTATAAAGGGATCAATTAATCAAGAGGACACAATTCTAAAGTGTTTATGCACCTTTAAAATATAGACAGTAAAAGTTGCTAGAGTTGCAAGGACAAACAGACAAATTGACAATTACAGTCAGAGATTTCAATATACTTGTCTCAATAAGTGGTAGAATAAGTAGAAAATAAATTAGAACATAGTACATTTGAATAGTACTATCAGTCAATTTGACTGGATTGACATTTATAGAACATTCCATCTAACAACAGCAGAATACACCATCTTTTCAAGTATACACAAAGCATTTACCAAGACTGACCATATTCTGGGCCATAAAATAAATCTAAATAAGTTCTGAAGGATTTAAGTCATACAAAATATGTTCTCTGACCACAATGGAATTAAATTAGAAATTAATACCAGAAAGGTACCTGGAAAATCCCCAAAGTTCTGGTAACTGAGTCCCATACTTCTAAATGACCCACGATCATGACCCAATAAGAAATTGAAAGGGAAATTACAAAGTATTTTGAAATAAATTAAAACGAAAACACAACATAGAATTTGTGGGATGCTGTTAAGCAGTATTTATGAGGAAATTCGTAGTGCTAAATGCCCATACTAGTAAAGAAGTATCAACTGGGCGTGGTGGCTCACACCTGTAATTCCAGCACTTTGGGAGGCCAAGACAGGCAGATCACCTGAGGTCAGGAGTTTGAGAACAGCCTGACCAACAAGGAGAAATCCCATCTCTACTAAAAATACAAAAATTAGCCAGGCGTGGTGGCGCATGCCTGTAATCCCAGCTACTCGGGAGGCTGAGGCAGCAGAATCACTTGAACCTGGGAGGTGGAGATTGCGGTGAGCTGAGATTGCACCACTGCACTCCAGCCTGGGCAACAAGAGCAAAACTCCATCTCAAAAAAAAAAAAAAGAAGTATTAAGTAAATAATGCTCATATTGCATCTAAAGAAACTAAGAAAATTAAAAGAAAATTAAACCCCAAAGAAGCAGAAAAAGAAAATAACAAAGATCAATGGGGAAATTAATATTAATAGAACAGAAAACAAAATAAAACAAAACAAATACAGAAAGCCAATCAAGAGCTGGTTCTGTGTGATTAATAAAATGGATAAACCTGTAGCTATAAGGATTAGGGTAAAAAGAGAGATGCCACAAATTTCCAGTATTGGAAATGAGTGAGGTGACCTCATTCAACAGATTTTACAGATATTGAAAGGATAATAAAGCAATATTATGAGCAACTTTATGTCAAAAAAATTGAAAACTTGCATGAAATAGATTAATTCTCTTGAAAAACACAAATTACCATGGCTAGTTCAAAAAGAAAGATAACCTAAACAGCCCTATTGTAGTTAAAAACCTTCCCACAAAGAAAACTTCAGGCCCCAGTGGCTTCACTGGTGAATTTCACCAAACATTTAAGAAAGAAATAATACTAAGTCTACACAAACGTTTTCAAAAAATTGAAGCAAAGGGAATACATCTCAACTCGTTTTATGAGGCCAGCATTACCCTGATGCTAAAACCAGACAAAGACATTTACAGAAAAAAAAACAAAACTAAACTAAAGGCCAAAATCGCTTATGATCATGAGCAAAAATTTTAAACAGTACTTTGGGGCATTGAATCTAGCAATATATTAAAAGGATAATACATCATGACCAAACGAAGTTTATCTCATGACTTCAGGGTTGAATGAACATTGGAAAATCCCTCAGCATAATTCACCTGAAATTCAAGCTGAAAATCAATGATCTCAGTTGCTATCTCAAGACGATAAAAAAAATTAACTAAAAAAGGAAAACCATGTAATCATTTCAATGGATGCAGAAAAAGCACTTGACAAAATTTAACATCTATTTTATCCATTCCTGATTTTTTTTTTTTTTTTTGAGACAGAGTCTCGCTCTGTCACTCAGGCTGGAGTGCAATGGCGCGATCTGGGCTCACCGCAACCTCCGCCTCCCGGGTTCAGGAGATTATCCTGCCTCAGCCTCCCAAGTAGCTGGAATTACAGGTGCCCACCACCATGCCCAGCTAATTTTTTGTATTTTTAGTAGAGACAGGGTTTCACTGTGTTAGCCAGGATGGTCTCGATCTCCTGACATTGCGATTCACCCGCCTCAGCCTCCCAAAGTGCTGGGATTACAGGCATGAGCTACCGTCCCTGGCCCATTCCTGATTTTAAAAACTCTCGGCAAACTAGAAATAGAAGGGAACGACTTCAATCTGATTTTTAAAAATCCACAAAAAGCCTATAGCTATGATCATTCTTTTTTTTTTTTTTTTTTTTTTTTGGACAGAGTCTTGCTTTGTTGCCCAGGCTGGAGTGCAGTGGTGCGATCTCGGCTCACGCAACCTCTGCTTCCCGGGTTCAAGCAATTCTCTGCCTATGCCTCCCAGGTTCAAGCAATTCTCTGCCTCAGCCTCCTAAGTAGCTGGGATTACAGGTGCCTGCCACGATGCCTGGCTACTTTTTGTATTTTTAGTAGAGATGGGGTTTCACCATCTTGGCCAGGCTGGTCTTGAACTCCTGACCTCGTGATCCACCTGCCTCGGCCTCCCAAAGTGCTGGGATTACAGGCGTGAGCCATTGCGCCCAGCCAGCTATGATCATTCTTAATGGCAAAAGACTGAATGTTTCCGCCTAAGATCAGGAGCAGGACAGGTTGTCCTCTCCCACCAATTCTATCCAACATTTTACGAGAGGTGCTAGCCAGAACAATCAGGCCAGAAGAAGAAATAGAAAACATCTAGCCTGGGTAGGAAGAAGTAAAACTGACTTTATTTTCAGGTAATATGATTATCTAGGTAGGAAACCTGATGGAATCTACCAAAAAAGCTACTGGAACTTGTAACTGATAACAGACAAGGTAACAGGTTGCAGGATCCATATTTAAAAACAATTGTATTTTTATATACTAACAACAAATAATTGGAAATTGAAATGTATAAAACAATGCCATTTATAATGGCATCAAAAAATATCGAATACGAAAATTAACCATATGTCGGGACATAAACTGAGCCTCAATGGCTTTCAAAAGTTAGATCATTTAGAGGATATTCTATGAATTAATAAAAAGGAGATAATTGGAAAATCCTCAACTGACTGGGAAGCAAATAATGTACTTCTAAATAATCCAAAGGCCACAAGTAATCATAGTGAAATTTTAAAATATTTTATTTATTTATTTTTGAGACAAGGTCCCCCTCCGTCACCAAGGCTGGAGTACAATGGCACAATCACAGCTCACTGTAACCTCAAACTTCTAGACTCAAGCAATCCTCTCACCTTAGCTCCCCGAGTAGCTGGGACTACAGGCCCAAGCCACAATGCCCAGCTAACTTTTAATTTTTTGGTAGAGGCAGGATCTCTCCCAGGCTGGTCTCAAAGTCCTTGGCTCAAGTGATCTTCCTGCCTCAGGCTCCCAAAGTGCCAGGATTACAGGCCTGAGCCACCTCGCCTGGCACAATTTTAAATATAGCATTAACAAAATTGCTGAGATGTGACTAAAACAGTGCCCAAAGGGAAAGTTATAACTTTAAATAATAAATTAGAGATGAAGAAAAGCTGAAAATCAATGATCTCAGTTGCCATCTCAAGATGATTAAAAAAAAGCACCTGAAACCTAAAAAAAGTAGAAGGATATGACAAAGATAAGAGCGGGAGTTTAAGAATAGAAAACAGAATTTAAAAATTTAAAAAGCCAAAATTTGTTTTTTTAAAAAAGATAAATACATTTGAAAAAAATATTTGCAAGACTGATTTTGAAAAAGAAAGAGGCCGGGCATGGTGGCTCACGCCTATAATCCCAAGACTTTGGGAGGCTGAGGCGGGCGGATCACCTGAGGTCAGGAGTTCAAGACCAGCCTGGCCAACATGGTGAAACCCAGTGTCCACTAAAAATACAAAAATTAGCCGGACATGTTGGCAGGCGCCTGTAATTCCAGCTACTCAGGAGGCTGAGGTGGGAGAATCGCTTGAACCCCGAGTCGGAGGTTGCAGTGAGCCTGAGACTACACCACTGCACTACTCCAACCTCAGCAACAGAGCGAGAGACTCCGTCTCAAAAAAAAAAAAAAAAAAAAAAGAAAAGAAAAGGAAAGAAGGGAAGGAAGGAAGGAAGGAAAAGAAAGAAAGAAAGAAAATGTGAATTACTAATATTGGGAATGAATAAAAAAGGCAACATTACTCCAGATCCTAGACAATATATTTTGAACATTATTCCAATTTGGATGAAATGGACAAATTCTTCAAAAAGCCAAGTTCACAAAGATAAAAGAAGAAATAGAAGAGTACTGGGATATTCTGACATCCATTAAGGAAACTGAATCTTTGCCTCCCAGCTCCGTGCTGGCTTCTTTGGAGGCTCATCCTCTGTGGGCGAATGCACAGTATTAGAGTCAGTTAAAAGATTTAAAGGGAATCTGCAGGCAGTTTTAGGGCTCCCTAATCTGCCACTCCCTTCTTCCTGAGATCTTTCCTTCTCCATTTCCGGCTGCTCTGGCAGCTCGGAACCCTGACCTGCAACTGAGTTCTCAGCCCAGCAGCACTCACCCTCATGCGGAATCTGGTCTCCTAAGTGCCACTCGGAACCAGAGTGAGCTCTCAGGGACCTCACCTAGTTTGCTCTACTCCTTCTACTTAACACGACCCTCTCAACGCTGTTGGCTCTTGCTTGTGCTCTAGTGCCTTCAAAATAGTTGGATTTGTTTGTTTTTGCAGATTATATATTTTTTGAAACATTTTCAAACTCTCAAAGGGGTTGCAAGAATAATACAAAGAACTCCTGTATACACTTTACACAGATTCATCAATTGTTAGCACATTTCCATGACTACTGTTCCTTATTGGTAGATGATAGATAGAAATAGAGGTATGCGTGTATGCATGTATATACATATTTTTAAATAGACTTTTTTTTTTAGAACAGTTTTACATTTACAAAAACAAAAACAGCTGGGTGTGGTGGTGCACCTCTGTAGTTCCAGCTACTTGGGAGACCGAAGCAGGAGGATTGCTTGAGCCTAGGAGTTTGAGTCCAATCTGGGCAACATAATGAGACCCTGTCTCAAAAAAAAATGAGGTGGGCCGGGCGCAGTGGCTCATGACTGTAATCCCAGCACTTTGGGAGGCCGAGGTGGGTGGATCACTTGAGGTCAGGAGTTCGAGACCAGCCTGGCCAACATGGCGAAACCCCATCTCTACTGAAAATACAAAAATTAGCTGGCCATGGTGGTGCATGCCTGTAATCCCAGCTACCAGGGAGGCTGAGGCAGGAGAATTGCTTGAACCTGGGAGGCAGAGGTTGCAGTGAGCCGAGATTGCGCCAGTGCCCTCCAGCCTGGGCGACAGAGTGAGACTCCATCTCAAAAAAAAAAAAAAAAAAAAGAGAGAATATTCTACAGAGGGTTCTCATATACCCCACATCCATTATTAACATCTTACATTAGTGTGGTACTTTTGTTACAATTAATGAACTTAATATTGATATATCATCACTGACTATAAAGTCCATACTCTATTCACATTTCCTTAGTTTTCACCTAACGTTCTTTTTCTTTTTTCTTTTTTTTCCTTTCTTTTGAGATGGAGTCTCGCTCTGTCGCCCAGGCTGGAGAGCAGTAGCATGATCTTGGCTCACTGCAACCTCTGCTTCCCAGATTCAAGCTATTCTGCTGCCTCAGCCTCCTGAGTAGCTGGGATTACAGGCGCCCACAACCACACCCAGCTAATTTTTGTATTTTTTAGTAGAGACGGGGTTTTGCCATGTTGGCCAGGCTGGCCTCGAACTCCTGACCTCAGGTGATCCTCCTGCCTTGGCCTCCCAAAGTGCTGGGATTACAGGCATGGGCCACCATGCCCAGCCCTAATGTCCTTTTTCTACTCCAGCATCTGATCCAGGGTGTTATAATTAGTTGCCATGTCTCCATAGAATGCTTTTGGCTGTGAGTCTCTGGGTTTTGGTGCCCTTGACAGTTCTGGTGCATACTGGTCAAGTGCAGTGTAGGAGTTCCCACTACTGGAGTTCATTTTATGGTTTCCTCATGGTTATCTGGGGCTGTGCGTTCTGGGAAGGAAGACTACAGAGGTTAAACGCCGTTCTTGTCACATCACATGAAGGGTGTATACTATCAACGTAACTTACTGCTATTGATTTTCATCTTATTCAGCAGGCTGACGTTGTTTGTTGGCTTCTCCACTATAAAGTTATTCTTTCTCCACTTTCTATGCTGTATTCTCTGGAAGGAAGTCACTGTACAGCCTGCACTTAGGAAGTCACTATGTGCAGCCTGCACTTAAAGAGTGAGAAGGTTTTCTTCCTCCACCACCATTGATGGCAGATTATCTATGTAAGTGATACGAAATTCTTGTACATGGGAGATCTGTCTCTTCTAATAGCTGAAGTTTTAAATATTTTATTCAGAATTTATAACTGTTACCAGCCAAAGGGTGTTTGGAAATAGCTTGTACTGGAATAACCCTTTGGCTGATAACAGTTTATAGACTCTGAGCGGGATCTCTCATATATAACATTTGTTGGACACTTACTTGGTACCATGCACTGTCCTAAACATCATTCACATATCTTATTTCATTTAATCTTTGCGATAACTCTACATAGTATTATTATGCCCATTTTATGCATAAAGAATCAGAGCCCTACTGGTAAGCCCCACTGCATTCCCGTGTGTGCCTTGCACACCATACTTTTAAAATTTCAGTGAATTTCCTTGCCGTATTTGTCCATGAGGGTTTTGTGCTGCTAGGTGAGCCCTGCTCTCACTGGTCTTGTTCATGCATTTCTGGTTCCCCCCGCTTTCTCTGCTGGGCCTGGTTGTGTAGTAACTGGGTGCCCAACTCAGCATGCTCCAGAGCCAACCCCAGAATTCAGTTCCGTGATTTCTGATAGGTGCCTGAACTCTCAGACACAGACTATGAGACCCTGGCCACCATAACAGTCCCAGGGAATGAGGGGCCATAGCCTGACACCTCCACTCACACATAAAGTACCCTTGCCACCCAAGGGCAAAAACAGCACCTCACACCTATGAGGACCTGAGAGATCTAGAAGTCTGTTTCACACTCTGAGCAAAATCCCCCACCCAGATGTTAAAAAGGCAAGAGGGCAGGGAGGGAGTTGAAGACTCAAAAGCCACTATGGTTGGAAAAGAAAACCAAACCAAACAATTTCTGGACGGTTAACCCACCTGCCCACAAAACAACCCTTAAAGAAGGACCCATGAGGTATGGTGGGGCTCAGCCAATTTTCGCAAGTATGAACCATTTAACGCTCAAGGTTTCACCCCTCCTTACTACCACCCCTAGTGCTTTGTGCTGGGCACCACAATCAGGTGAAAAGACAGCTTGGGTGCAGAATCTCATTTGATTTTTACAAAAGCCTTAGGAGGATGCAGGGCAGGGATTCATACCCTCACTTTATCATAGAAATGGAGGCTTAGAGAGGTCAAGTGATTTGCCAAGCATGGTCCAGTAAGTGAACATGCTGTCCAACTCCATCTTGGACTTTATATGGAATGGCTCAGTGGAAAAGACTGGAGTCATTCCCATTAAAAAACATCGAGTAGAGGCACCTAATAATAGTGGCCGATCAACAAAGGTGCACATGAAACTTGGTCAAAACAGCACGTTCTTCCCAAAGCTGGAGCACTTAGGAAGATGAGAATGTCTAGTGTTAACAAAGGAAGGTTCTCCATAAGCAGTGTTGAGTATTCTGCAGAAGGGGGGAAGAGAAGGCACAAAGAAGGCCAAATAGCTCCACACTCCCAGGACTGTGTCCCCACTCTCTGACTGCCATCTCCTGGAGAGCTCTGCCTGGCTGGGGTCCCCATACAGAAATCACCTGGTGGCCTGTGCAAGGAAACAGCCAACCTCAGAGTTCTATTCCCACTCAGACATGTCTCTGCGGGTTGCCAGCATATGGCCCGCTGCCTAGCACACAGTGGGTGCACACTAAATGTCTGTTAACTGGAATTAGCTGATAAATGTTTGCTGACTGAGGCACAGACAGGTGAAGTCACTCTTCCAATATTACACAACCAGTAAGTAGCAGAAGTGAGATTCAACCCAAGTCAACAGACTATTCAGCACTTAACCCTCTCTGTTTTCCCCTCCACCATATAGCCTCTTGCCCCAAGGACCAGAATAATGTTGTTTTCTCATCCTATTCCTTGTCATTCCCAACACAATGTGTGCCACACGGTAGGCTCATAAGAAGTTTTTGTGGACTGAAGCTTAGTGGTCTGCCCCAACACCGAGCCTGGGGAGTTTCCTTACTAAAACCACAAGCCACACTGAGCAGGAAGTGGAGGGATGGGCCTGAGTCAGGAATAGGAGGAAGAGGCCCTGGATACAGAGCAGTAGCCAAGGGTGAGGACTGGGGTAGAGGGTGGGGAGGAGGCACACCACAATGGTCTCCACACAATCTTTGAAACCCCACCCGCCACCCCAGGCCACCCCAAGCCCTGCACAACCTGCCAGAGCCAGCCATACCTCCGTTCTGCCATCTGTCCCCTCCACCTGGAAGTCTCTTCCTTCCCTCTTTGAAGGGAAGGTTACCCCAACTCATGCAAGATTTAAGGGTACTTCCTCCTGGAAGCTTTCTTGGCCCCCTTATCAGGTAAAACCCCAAATATAGGCTCTCATGGCACTTACCACAGTCGCAACTCTGCGTTTTATCTGAGTGACTATTTGATTCACATCCATCTCTCCTTCTAAACTGCAAGCTCCTGAGGGGCTCTCCTTTGCTCACCATGTATTCCCAGCATCCTGCACACTGCCTTGCACTGAGGAAATGGCCAGCGACCCTGTGTCGAATAGGGAATGACTGAATGAATATAGAGATGAATGTTGAAACTGGAACACTCTCTGTGGTAGGATGAAAATGGCCCCCAAAAGATATCCAGACCTAATCCCTTGAACCTGTGAGTGTTACTTTATATGGGAACACTGTCTTTGTATATTGGGTCTTGAGATGGGGAGGTTATCCTAGATGATCAAAGTGAGCCCTAAATGCAATTGCATTGGAGCTCTTAAGAAATTTTTGGTATAAAAAAGAGGCAGGGAAAGATTTCACTCTCACACACACACATATGCACACACCAAGGCTAGCCACCAGGAGCCAAAAGAGGCAAGGAACACATTCCTTCCTAGAACATTCCAGCCCTGCCAGTACCTTGATTGCAGCCCAGTGAAGCTGATTTCAGACCCTCCAGAACCAGGAGAGAATTCATTCTGTCATCTTAAGCCACCCAGTGTGTGATAATTTGTTATAGCCTTGGGAAACAAATACACCTGACCTCCAAAACCTTCCTCACCCTGACCCCCAAAACCCTCCTGCCTTCTCCGTGTCTAAGCACGTCAGATTTATGGGGGATGGAATAATCTAGAATAATCTGAAATAATTTTAAAAGGAAAAAAGAAAAGGGGATCAAGAAGAAAGAGAGGAGAGGGTGAGTGTAAGGAGGGCTAGAGCCCGAGTGTGCAGGGGGATCATAATTTACTCAGAAGCTGCAGGAAGAAGAGCCCTATGCCCATGCCTCTCTCGCCTCTCCTCCAGGGAATGTTCTCCACAAGTGGGGGAGGCTGAGAGTTCTCGAGTCCCCTGTCTGTCTCTCTATCTGTCAGCCAGTAGCCATGGGCCCCATGAAGGAGCCATCCCTCACTCAGGTGGGCCTCACTCACTGGGCGCCAACCCCTCCCACACCGGCCAGGCACGCCCTTACCTGGAGGCCTGGCACTTGCTGTTCCCTTTGCCCACAACACCCTTCGTCCAGATATCCACACGGTTCATTCCTCACATCCCTTGGGTCCTCATTCTAATGTCACCTACTGGGGGAGGCCTGCTGCCCACTCTATTTAAAATGGAGGTGGAGGCCAGGCACAGTGGCTCACGCCTGTAATCTCAACATTTTGGGAGGCTGAGGCAGGTGGATCGCTTGAGCCCAGGAGTTCAAGACCAGTTCGGGCAACATAGGGAGACCCTGTCTCTATAAATAAACCTAAAGAAAAAAAGGAAAAAAAATGGAGGTGGGGGAGGGAAAAGGAAAAAAGGAAAAAAAAAAGGCAACCCTCCCTCCCTATTCCCTAAACCCCTTTCTTACTTTATTGTTCTCAGTGGCGCTTATCACTGTCTGACATGCTACACATTTCTCTCATGTATTGACTCTTGGTGTCCGTCTCCACCTGCTGCAATGAACACTCCATGTGGCAGGAGTTTTGTTTGCTTTGTCTGCCTCGAATGAAGCCTGGTATGTGGCAGGAAATCAACAGCGATTGAAGAATAAACACTCTCAGAGGGCATTTCTCCAGGAAGATGGAGGCACTGGGGTGAGCAGATGGGAGCGGGATGATAAAGTCTCTGCTTCAGAAGCCACCAGCCCAGCCATGTCTTCTGCAGGTCCTCTGTGCCAAATGCAAACCCTGTCAAGGCATTTCTTACACTTTCTAGTAATTTTCATTCCCACAGACCCCATCCCTGGCTGCCTTGGGCTGTGAGCCTCCCACAGGGGGAATTGGCAGCACCCAAACACCTGCCAGTAGTCCCCAAAGTTGGTTCTTTCCCTGGCAGCCTTCCAACTGGACCTACTGCTGGAATTGTCCCACTTACTGCTTTTTGTCTGTGGCTGGTGTGCGTGGGGCTGGCAGGAGCAGTCAACAGGAATAGTTAGAGACAGACCTGGGCTTACAAGCCAGCTGCACCACTTACGGAGTTACCTTGGGAAAAGCATATAACCTTTCTAAGACTCAGTTTCCTCCTCTGTAAAGTGGGAAGAGAAGACCTATCTCACATAGAATCAGAGGAAGTACATAGTAGCAAATTGCTCAGCACAACAATAAACCTTAGATTTCCTTTCCCCCACTCTTTCTAACTAAACATCCTCCAAGACAAACATAGTATCTTTTCTGTTTTTGTCCCCAGGTGCTTAGCACAGTGCCTGACACAGGGACTACTCAATGAATGTTTGCAGATTTGAGCTACTGACCCAAGAAGAAGGTGTGGCAGTTATGAACTTTGTCACCAAATTGGGATCTCAGAAGAACTGTGCAACTGACTTATGCTTTAGTATGTGGTGACCACAGTTGGCCTAGGGAGAAGAATTGAGTGGAGAGGGGAAAGTAATCTTGAGTCTGGGGCTTAAGAAAGTGGTGTAATAGCAAGAGGCTGTGACCAACCGCCATAAGTATCTCGCTTTGTGGGTGGACAGGAGGCCTCTCCTGGGACCAGTGGATGGGTGAGCACCCAGTAATCACAAGGAAACCCTTCTGTTAATGTATACGTATAGACACATGTAGTGACTGCTTTCCAGAATTTCACGAATCTCAGCATCTATTTACTTCAGCTTTCCAACATTAGGCTGAGAATTTATTTCTACAATGTGCAACAATAAACATGAGTCACCTCTTCGAAACTTCATACTGTGCACCAAGTGTTGATCAAAACTGTGTATATTTCTGAATACGTATTTACTTAAATAACTTGTATGGGTTTTGAACACATTTACTAATTAAAGTTAAAAAAAATTTTTTTTGAGACAGAGTTTCACTCTTGTTGCCCAGGCTGGAGTGCAATGGCGCAATCTCAGCTCACTACAATCTCCGCCTCCTGGGTTCAAGCAATTCTCCTGCCTCAGCCTCTTAAATAGCTGCGATTACAGGCATGTGCCACCATGCCCAGCTAATTTTTTTTTTTTTTGTAATTAGTAGATACGGGGTTTCACCATATTGGTCAGGCTGGTCTTGAACTCCTGACCTCAGATGATCCACCCGCCTTGGCCTCCCAAAGTGGGATCACAGGTGTGAGCCACTGCACCTGGCTAGTTTAAAATTTTTAAAAATGTGAAGATGACCTCACCATATACAAGAACTCAAAGAATGCTCAGAAGAAATGCTAACTTTTTTCATGGTCCTGGTAATTTTCCACTGGAATTTTGGAGTGTCCTGAGAAGAGAGGCTGGGGTAGGACAGAGGGACAGGTTAGTGAAGACAGAAAGGGGGTTGGCTGCGGACTATCAGAGATACCAGCAGGACCTCCCCCACCAAAATCACCCAAATGTTGGCCTGTTTAAAAGAGTTTGGAAAAGGAGGTGAGAAGAACATCACCTGTCTTGTTCTTCTGTCCCAAAAGGTCAGATCGCCACAGAATGAATCTGGGGGCGAGGTGTGAATCCGCTATGCTCTTGAGATAGCTCTTCCTCTCTGACTTTCGTTTTCTTATAAATTATAAAACTTCACTACTCCTTAGGACTGCAGAGCTTCTCTTTTCATGCCCCCCTCCCACACATCCTCTGCTGGGCACTTGTACATGCTCACCATTTGTCATCCCTGGCTGGCCTCCAGTTACCATTTCTTTTCTTTTCTTTTCTTTTTTTTTTTTTTTTTTTGAGACAGAGTCTCGCTCTGTCACCCGTCACCCAGGCTGGAGTGCAGTGGAGCGATCTCGGCTCACTGCAAGCTCCACCTCCCGGGTTCACACCATTCTCCTGCCTCAGCCTCCCGAATAACTGGGACTACAGGTGCCCACCACCACGCCCGGCCAATTTTTTGTATTTTTAGTAGAGACGGGGTTTCATTGTGTTAGCCAGGATGGTCTCGATCTCCTGACCTCGTGCTCCACCTGCCTCAGCCTCCCAAAGTGCTGGGATTACAGGCGTGAGCCACGCACCTGGCCACCATTTCTATTTTTTTTTTTTTTTTTTGAGACAGAGAGTCTCGCTCTGTCGCCCAGGCTGGAGTGCAGTGGCGCGATCTCAGCTCACTGCAAGCTCCGCCTCCCGGGTTCACGCCATTCTCCTGCCTCAGCCTCCCAAATAGCTGAGACTACAGGTGCACGCCACCACGCCTAGCTAATTTTTTTTTTTTTGTATTTTTGATAGAGATGGGATTTCACTATATTAGCCAGGATGATCTCCATTTCCTGACCTTGTGATCTGCCTGCCTCGGTCTCCCAAAGTGCTGGGGTTACAGGCGTGAGCCACCACACCCAGCCCACCATTTCTTACATTTGTCATTAATTCTGTGAAAGAGGAAAGACTGTACTTCCAGTGTGTCCTGGGAAGAGTGCTGGAACGGAAGCATGTAGGTAGATGACAGGAGCCCCCTGAAAGGATTCTAGGGTTCCATGGGGGGGCAGGGAGACCTCCTGGAGCCTGGGGGACAGGGAGAAGAGGCTTCCCACTGTGAGCTGCTCAAGACATGTTTGGCCCAGCAGTGAACAGAAAGGAAACCCAATTTATAGGAAAAATGACAGCAGTACTAATATCCACAAGTATATAACGCTTTAGAGTTTACAGAACACTTTAGATCTAAGCTGTTTCTTCTCATATCATAATGAAGTTACCTATTGAAGTCTAAACACCCTAAAAGCGCATGAGTCTGATAAGGCCAGTGTCTTACTAATTTTTGGATCCTACCATGCCTAGGCAAGTGTACTTAACAAATGTTTGCTTGCATTCATCCTCTCAACAACCCTGACAGGTTGGAAGAAGTGGTATTATCCTCGTTTTTTAGCTAAGAAATCCGAGACCTGGGGAATTCATGACTTACCCAAAGTCATGGATGGCAACTGACAGACCTGGGGCTTGAACCTCAGGCTTAGGTCTTCCCATTGAGCACTCGGGCTGCTGCCAGAGACAGGGGAGAATGTAGAGCTTTAAATCCTTGAAGCGAAGGAGCTGTAATTCAAGGATTTACAAGACATTTCTGCATGACAGAGGAGTGATTAGGATTTGTCTTCACATGGGAGTCTCCCTGTATTGGGTGAACCTTCTTAGTCTTGTCAATATAAAGTACATGCATACCCATTGTTCTGGAAGACATCCTAGACATCTGTGATGGGTCTGAGACAGAGTCCTCAGACTGAAGTGTTACTGGTTTCATTTAGCAATGTCAGTGGAGTATCTCCTTAGCAGAACCATGACCCTGAGGAATTACAGAATTTGTTTCCCAAAGTCTCAATTTAGGCTGTCCCATGGCTGAAAATCATTATCCTTTGTCCAGTCATTGTTCACTGCAGGGCAGGAGCCCAGACAACCGCAGGAAGAGCAGGCAGACCAAGTCTCTTCCCTTCCAGGCAGGAATGACCAGGGTAAGGCCCTGGATTGGGCCTGATTTGTCATTATCTGGGCCACACGGCTGCTGGCCCACCTGCAGGGTTATTTAAGGCCAAGGCAGGCTTAAGGCAACTAGCCCTATGTGAGCCATTGGAGCCAGGTTATACCTTCAGGATAGGTCTAGGAATTTCTCTTGAAAGATATTGATGTTCTTGCTGTGAATCATCTTGAGGCAAAAAGTTAAAAACAAAACAAAACAAGGTGGTCTTTGGGCAAGAAGAGTAAGGCCTCTCCTCTCTTTATGGGCAAGAAGGGTGTTCAGAGAGGCCTAGAGACTTCCAAAGGCAGGAAGTTCATTGGCCTCTCCCTGCCACCAACATTGCCAGAAGCTTAAGGAGGGTTTGCAAAATGCAGCTGAACTGGTGGGTGCTCTGAAACTACTGCTTTGAGCAGTTGTAACAGACTATCTCTTTGGTACTTTTGTTATTTGAGAGCTTCCAACAGCATTTTTTCAAAGGTGCTGGGCCTGTGTCTGTACTTCAAACAAACAGTTGCAGCTCAGAGGCCACCACCATGAGACGCTCAGAGGTGAGCTGCAAGCCCTCTAGGATGGCTCTGGGATTGGAAACCCAAGAGCAGATGGACTTCCTGCATTTGTGGGATGGGAGTTCAAACTGTTGTTATTTTAGAATTAAGGGGAAATGACACCCTTAAAAACTGGAGAAGTCAAGGCCATCTGGGCTGCAGAAGGAAGACACGACTGTGTCTTGAAATGACACGAGATATTTCTGTCAATGTTCTGTTCTTCACTTGTTGCATCCCAAGTTCACAAAGCAATGACAATGGACTAAGTTCATGGACCAGGTCCACAGCCTTCCTGACAAGGTGATTTTCTTAAAATAATTCTGGGGGAGGGAGGTGTCCCAAGTACAACCAAAGGCCCAGTTGTCCCGAGATGGTGTGGTGGGCCTCAGCACAACATACAACCCAGAGCGAGGCCAAACACATCCAGGCCATGAAAGAAAGGGGCTAGATCCCTCTAGTCAGCGTGCTTTTTGCTGAATGTTTCTACAGACCTCACTCCCTCTTGTGTCCGGAATTGGTGGGTTCTTGGTCTCACTGACTTAAAGAATGAAGCCGCGGACCCTCGTGGTGAGTGTTACAGCTTTTAAGGTGGCGCGTCTGGAGTCTGTCCCTTCTGATGCTCAGATGTGTTCGGAGTTTCTTCCTTCTGATGGGTTCGTGGTCTCCCTGGCTCAGGAGTGAAGCTGCAGAGCTTCGCGGTGAGTGTTACAGCTCTTAAGGCAGCGCGTCTGGAGTTGTTCGTTCCTCCTGGTGGGCTTGTGGTCTCGCTGGGCTCAGAAGTGAAGCTGCAGATCTTCGCGGTGTTACAGCTCATAAAAGCAACGCCGACCCAAAGAGTCAGCAGTAACAAGACGTATTGCAAAGAGCGAAAGAACAAAGCTTCCACAAGGTGGAAGGGGACCCGAGCAGGTTGCCAATGCTGGCTCCAGCAGCCTGCTTTTATTCTCTTATCTGGCCCCACCCACATCCTGCTGATTGGTAGAGCCAAGTGGCCTGTTTTGACAGGGTGCTGATTGGTAAATTTACAATCCCTGAGCTAGATACAAAGGTTCTTCACGTCGCCATCAGATTAGTTAGATACAGAGTATGGACACAAAGGTTCTCCAAGGCCCCACCAGAGCAGCTAGATACAGAGTGTCGATTGGTGCACTCACAAACCCTGAGCTAAACACAGGGTGCTGATTGGTGTGTTTACAAACCTTGAGCTAAACATAAAGACTCTCCGCGTCCCCACCAGACTCAGGAGCCCAGCTGGCTTCACCTAATGGATCCCGCACCGGGGCTGCAGGTGGAGCTGCCTGCCAGTCCTGTGCCATGCGCTCGCTTTCCTCAGCCCTTGGGTGGTCGATGGGACTGGGCGCCTTGGAGCAGGGGGTGGTGCTCCTCGGGGAGGCTCGGGCCTCAGAGGAGCCCATGGAGTGGGTGGGAGGCTCAGGCATGGCGGGCTGCAGGTCCCGAGCCCTGCCCCGCGGGAAGGCAGCTAAGGCCCGGCAAGAAATCGAGCACAGCGCCGGTGGGCCGGCACTGCTGGGGGACCCAGTACACCCTCCGCAGCCACTGGCCCGGGTGCTAAGTCCCTCATTGCCCGGGGCCAGCAGGGCTGGCTGGCTGTTCCGAGTGCGGGGCCCGCCAAGCCCACGCCCACCCGGAACTCCAGCTGGCCCGCAAGCGCCGCACGCAGCCCCGGTTGCCGCTGGAGCCTCTCCCTCCACACCTCCCTGCAAGCTGAGGGAGTGGGCTCCAGCCTTGGCCAGCCCAGAAAGGGGCTCCCACAGTGCAGTGGGGGGCGCTGAAGGGCTCCTCAAATGCCGCCAAAGTGGGAGCCCAGGCAGGGGAGGTGCCGAGAGCAAGCGAGGGCTCTGAGGACTGCCAGTACGCTGTCACCTCTCACTCTCACTTGAGAAGCTATTATCAGTTACCAGAACACTTTGTGTCTGGCTTTACAACAGCCCAGATTCCAATCTTGCCAACAGCTAATAGAGCCAAAGGGACCGGTTCCAGGGTGCACGACTGGTAGTGACCAAGCTGGGGCTAGAAGTAGGTCTGTTGGTTTTGAGGTACCCAGGCTCCTCCCACCTAAGGCAATGACCAAGAACAGTGTCCCAGGCAGATTATAGGAATGAGAAGGCTCTTAGCCCCAGCTCTGCTGATTTAAAGTAATTAGCAGGGGCATTCCTTCACCTGGGAGATCAGTACTTCTTCCCCTTCCCCCTAAACTGATGGGCATGACAACCTCACGCAGTCTTCACAGTTCCATAAATTTAGCTGCTATGGTTTGAGAGCCAGAGAGTTGAGCTTCGATCTGGAGACCAAAGTTTTAATTCTGTCACTAACTAGTGAGTTACCCTGGCTACTCACCTTCATGCTCTAGATTTCCTCTTCTATTTAAAATGCAAATCTGCCATATCCCTCTCCTGCCTAAAACCCTTCACTGATGCCTTTCACCCACCCAGCTAAAGTTCTAGGAACTCCCCATTCAAGCCTGAGCCACCACACAGAGTCGAGAGGAATGTTGAGAATGGGGTTTTGTCCCTTCTGAGCTCTTTGGTGCTCCTCCAGGGGGGAGCCAGGGAGAAGGTGAAGGGATGTGGACACTCATTAGGTTTGGCAGCTGGAGACTTCTCCCAGGGCTGTTGCTGGGGCTGGGCGAGCCCCTCACTGTGCATCTGCAATTCTCCTGGACCCAACAACTACCAAGTTTCCTACCCACACAGTTTCCTTCTCTGTGTCTCCTTCTTACGGTCAGTTCCCTCTGTGTCTCTCTCCCTGTTATGTGCAGCTCTGACACAGTGATCACAAGTCCTGGAACTTCCCTACTCACCAGTCGAGGGACAGAAACTGCAAGTTACGCTTGTTAGCACACTCAAGCACAGACTTCCTGCCAACTCAGATGCCCATCCGACTCCCCAGGCATGCCCATTTAACAGCATCATCCTGAGCACCAAGATAAAGTCAAATGAAAATGAGACAATGGAACCACCCAGAACCCAAAATCTGCCCTCAAAATTTCCCAGGGTAACCCTAGGGGCAAGATGTTCACGCAGCAGGTTCCCTGGTTCCCTGGGCTAGCCACATCCCTCTGCCCTCTACAAGACTCTCAGCCCTCAGCTGTTCCTCCTCTCTTGCCCTCCCCCTTGTCTTTTTCTCCAACCCCATTCTCTCTTTCTCTCAATCACTTGACATTTGTCTCTTGCAAGAATTCTTCCAAGATTCAGAAGGGCACTGTTCACATGGTAGTAAAAGCATGAGCTCTGGATTCAAACAGACCAGTTGAACAGGCTTCTAGCTCTGCTACTTACTGAGTGAATGACATGGGCAAGTGACTCAGTCTCTCACCTCATTTTCCCATCTGTAAAACACTGATAATGATGCTTATCTCACTGAGTGGTTATAATAAGGTTTGCAGATTATTCAGGGTAGTTAACACTAGCTGCTATGAAAAAAACTTCACAATCTCAGTGGCTTAAGAGGGTTTACTCCTCACCCAATCAATAGGCTGATGCAAACTGGGTGTCTTTTCTGCACAGCTGCCCTCCAAGAGGTGATTCAGGGGCCCAAGCTCCCTCTATTCCCTTGGAGTCCTCCACTGGACACCTCCAGATGGCTGGCAGAATAGCAAAGATAGAGTTAGCAGCCAGGCCTGGAAGTGGCACCCATCAACTCAGTTTTACAGTGCTTAAAAGCCAGCCACATATTCTACTTAACTGCAAGGAGTACTGGGAAATATAGTTGCCCCATGTGCCCAGGAAGAGGAACTGGGATTACTAAGCATCTGGCCATTCTCTGCCACAACATGTGAAGTATTTCACATAGTGCCTGATAGGTCATAAAAACTCAATAAATATTAATAGAAGATATGGCCAGGTGTGGTGGCTCACGCCTGTAATCCTAGCACTTTGGGAGGCTAAGGCAGGAGGATCGTTTGAGCCTAGGAGTTCCAAACCAGCCTGGGCAACATGGTGAAATGTCATCTCTACCAAAAAAAATAAAATAAAATAAATTACCTGGGCATGGTGGCCTGCACCTGTAGTCCCAGCTACTCAGGAGGCTGAGGTGGGAGGATCACTTGAGCCTGGGAAGTAGAGGCTGCAGTGAGCCAAGATCAAGCCACTGCACTCCAGCCTGGGTGACAGAGTGAAACCTTGTCTCAATAAATAAATAAATAAATAAAAATTAAGAAAAAATTTAAAAAGAGAAGATCCTTTAATGATTGCCTCCTATCATGTGTCTCTCTACTGGTATGAATACCAGAATACACAGAACTTTAGGGTGGACTTTTCAGAACACTGAAAACAAAACAAAATAAACATGCGGATTCCGTGTTTCTTTTTCTTCCTTTTCAAGTATAGTAATCACATGCCTGACGTAACTCCTATTCTGGGCGCTCTCCATGAGGCAGCAGCATACATTGGAATAGCCTGCATTCAAATCCTGGCTCTGCCCTGAGCTAGGTATTAACCTATGTTAGCCACTGTGGTTTTCTCATCTTAAAACAAGAGTGCCAGTTTACCCACTTTCCAGGGTTCTTAAAAAATGCCATATTCCCTAATCTCCAAGTAAACACTTCCTTCTGTCTGGAATACCCTCCCTATCCACTCTTCATTAGCTACCTCCTATTCCTCCCTCAAGTCTCAACTTAGATGTCACCTCCTTCAGGAAGTTTTCCTTATCTTCTATCCCAAGTGTGGTTTAGTGCCTCTGTCTTTTGTCCAGTCAGCCTGTACTTGCCTTCCCAGAGCACTTACCACTGTGTATTAAAATCTCTGTTCACTTTCTGCCTCTGCCCAGATTGCTTCTTGGGGAAAGGGACTTAGTTTTGATCACCATTTTATTCCTAGCATCATTATAGCATCTGGCCCACAACGAGTATGCAGTAAATATTGTCATATGAACGAATTAAAAATTTTGATCCTCCTTCAAAATGGTAACGCGTAAGACTCTTATACGTCAACAAAAAATAAAAGTAAAGACAAGGTCAGGAACTGGCCAGGTGCGTTGGCTCATGCCTGTAATCCCAGCACTTTGGGAGGCTGAGGCAGATGGATCACTTGAAGTCAGGAGTTTGAGACCAGCCTGGCCAACATGGTGAAACCCCGTATCTACCTAAAAATACAAAAATTTCGCCAGGCGTGGTGGTGGGTGCCTGTAATCCCAGCTACTTGGAAGGCTAAGACATGAGAATCACTTGAACCTGAGAGATGGAGGTTGCAGTGAGCCGAGATTGTGCCGCTGCACTCCAGCCTGGGCGACAGAGAGAGACTCTGTCTAAAAAAAAAAAAAAAAAAAGGCCGGGCGCAGTGGCTCACGCCTGTAATCCCAGCACTTTGGGAGGCCGATGCGGCTGTATCACGAGGTCAGGAGATTGAGACCATCCTGGCTAACACGGTAAAACCCCGTCTCTACTAAAAAAATACAAAAAATTAGCCGGGCCTGGTGGTGGATGCCTGTAGTCCCAGCTACTCGGGAGGTGAGGCAGGAGAATGGCATGAACCCGGAAGGCAGAGCTTGCAGTGAGCCGAGATCGGGCCACTGCACTCCAGCCTGGGTGACAGAGCAAGACTCTGTCTCAAAAAAAAAAAAAAAGTTCTGGAAGAAACATCACAGTGTCTTTCTCTTTTAAAAGGTCAGGAGGAACCAAGTAGTTGTTTCAGAAGGCAGCCACACCCCTTGGGTCATGACAGGGTACTCCTGAGCAATTTACCATCTTAATTTCTCACTTGAGCAACAGAGAGTATAAAAAAAATCTTCACACATTAAAAAAGCCTGGGGCTTGCCCTCTCCACTCATCTGGGGGTGTGGCAACAAGAGCTGTCTCCTGAGGGTGGCCCAGGCTGATGATGTGTCCTGGTAGGCCTGCAGATATCACTCTCCCCCATCCATGTAGCTGAGGCACCCCTGCCTTCGCTGACTATCGTCAAGAGTGAGGTCTTTCTAGTCCCAATGTAGACTCTTAGATACAGGATGGGATCTCCCAACTCCCACCCCCAGCCAACCTGGCACACTTTCAGTCCAGGCCACTGGGCAGAGAGATTTCTGCTCTGAAAATATTGAAATAGGGTTTATATCTCCACAAACCATGGGGATAATGCCTCACTAACTCCTAGACCACGCACAGTGCTGGTGTCACACACCTAAGTTAGGGGCCCTTTCTCAAAAGCTGCAGTAAATAAGGCCCTCCATGTGGGCATTGGGCACTGCCAGGGAAACCTCCCAGGAGCAGGTGATAGTTACAGGAGGCAGTCAAATGCCTAGGCAGAGAGGGCGGGTCCCTGGTGAAACCCCACCTCCAAGTTGAAGACAATTTAAAACCTGAAAGCCAAGCTCCAAGTTAAATCTTCAGACCAGATTGAGAACCTGTCTTCCCATTTGGCACGCTTTCCTCTGATTGATCCCCACCCTTCACCTACTTTACATACACCTACCCTTTCCTAATTGGTTTTCTACACTGTCGTACCCACCTTTGAGTGGTGTCTTCACTTTAACCTTTTTTGCATACTCACAAACCAATCGGCATGCACTCCCTATTCTGAGTCCAGAAAAAGCCCTGGATCCAGCCACACTGAGAAAAAAAAACACCCAACTGTGGGAGTGGGGAACCACCCCCCTCCCCATCCCCTCTCTGCTGAGAGCTGGTCCATCACTCAATAAAATTATTCTCTGCACATCCTCACCCTTCAACTGTCAGCGAATTCTCATTCTTCTTGAACACAGGACAAGAGCTCAGGAACAAATGAAGGTACAAACTACAATACAGGCAGGGTGGGGTATGGCCGGGTGGGTGGGGCAGCAGGCCTGGAGGGGGGCGTTGCTGGCCAGAAATGTCCTGAGCCCCTCTTCTTTGGTTTGTCTGAGAACAAGGGCAGGGCTCGAGGGATGCACACACAGTACCAAACACACATATGCACTTGGCAAACAGACGACATTCTCCACACCACAATGAAATCCAAATCCACAGACTGGCCACTGCAAATCATATATGACTGCAAATGCGTGCACACACACACACACACACACACTTTGAAGCAGGTGTCAGCCTCCAAGAAAAAGTGATGGACAGTCTGTCTCTCATATCCTCACATATTTGGTTCACCTGGAGATGGCCTCAGATAAGCCAAGTGACACAGAGGTGCGAGAGACTGAGGATGTGCTGAGGTGTTACCCAGCACTCCAGTAGTGCTATTACCCAACACAAAAATTGGTCTGAATATCAGATTTCAAGCAAGCAAGGGAAACCCAGAAGAGACTGGGAGAAGTCCTTATGGAGGCTAAAGCAACTCCATGTTGGATGCTAATCCACAGTTTTGGCCATGTTGGCTTCGGAGCCTCCCAGAAGACCTCTGAGATTCCCAGTTTATCAATTGCTCCTTGTGTAAGTGCAAGCACCTACTGTAAATCCGGCCCTTAGGTCAAACAACCTTGATGTTATCATACTTCAACTGTCCTACACATCTTTTCTGAATCACCCTTCCCCTGTGGTCTATAAGCCCTGGTCCTGGGGGTGAATCGTGGAGACACAAACGTAGCTTCTGTTTATAAGTCCTTATTAAATGTTTTTTTCTAAGAAACTGGATGTGTCAGCCTGTAACCTGCAAAAGGATCTGGCTGCTCTCTGCTTGTAGAAGGAATGGATAATAGAGGAAAATCTGCTAGCTGCCATGCTAGCAGGGGAAGAGCAGCAAACAATTCCACTCTTCAATTCATGGGGGGAACGCAGGGGTTTTTTAAGAAAGGATCTGAAATGCAGAAAAGGCAAGGGGGAGGTTAGGAGGTACCAGGTGGCGTGACTTGCTCCAGTGGTCCTCTTTAATTATTGTCTTATTTGGTGGAGGGGCTGGTGCAATCGTGGATCCTGCCAGGTTATAAATTAGTTACTCTTCAGAAGGGTATATGTTCAATTCCTGAAGTAAGCTTTTGTTGGAGAGAGAATTCCGGAGGTGCCTGGTCCCTATCAGGAGGCAGCTCCTGAGGCATCTAAGGAAATATATGACCAGATAAGAGCATAGCGTGTGCTTAACAAGCACGTAGGTAAATAAACGTGCATAAGGCATGGGAGTACAGTATGGGACAGGAAAGGGAGTGGAGGTTCATAGCACGTCGTGAGGCTGTGTTTTAAGATGAGAGGTAACATACATGCAGTTTGTCTCAAAATTATATCTTGAGGCCCAGAGGAGGAAGAGAAAAAAGGAAAGAAGAGAAACTAAGTTTAAAACACGGTTTAAGGCTGGGCGCGGTGGCTCACCCCTGTAATCCCAGCACTTTGGGAGGCCGAGGCGGGTGGATCACCTGAGGTTGGGAGTTCGAGACCAGCCTGGCCAACATGGTGAAACCCCGTCTCTACTAAAAATACAAAAATTAGCCCAGGCGTGGTGGCACATGCCTGTAATGCCAGCTACTCGGAAGGCTGAGGCAGGAGAATCGCTTGAACCTGGGAGACGAAGGTTGCAGTGATCCGAGATCACGCCACTGCACTCCAGCTTGGGCGACAGAGCGGGACTGTAAAAAAAAAAAAATAGATAAAAAAATTTTTAAAATCGCGGTTTAAGGCTCAGCTGCTAAGCTGCTGGTTAAAAGCCTCTTTCTTGGGTCTCTCAGCTTCCTGGGACTTTGGGGGCAGGTCTGCATAAACTGCTTAGTTGTAGACCCCCCTCCAACAATTAGGTAGGGGACTACTCAGTACTCATCCATCGGTGTCCTCAGACCCCCAGACGGGGAGGCCCTGGGGCAACGCCAAGACTCACACCCGCGTCCTGGCGCCTTTGCCCTCAAGCGCCTGCAACTACCTCCTCCCCATTCGGAGCGGCCGCGGCCACATCCTTAACGCCAAGCCGGCACGCCAGGCAAAAGCGGCTCCGACGCCCTCACCCCACCTTCCGCACTCAGGGCCGCGGCTGTGCCTGGCCACCTGCTTCCCAACACAGGCACACACGCGCGCGCGCGCACACACACAGACACACACGTACACACGGCCGGCCGGGCTACCCGGACCACTTTGATCCGAAGGCACTGGAGGCCCAGAGGGAAGGAAAGGGAGGGGTGGCCGGAGCCCGCTTCCGCCCCAGCACAGCCTCGGGTTGCCCCAGGCGGTAGCCCTGTGGGACAGCGGTTCCCGGTCCGCGGCCTCGGGGGCGGGGCGTCTGTAGGCCACGCCCCGCTGACGTCAGCCCTGCGGGGCGCTGGCGGAGCGGGCGGCGGAGCTGTCAGTCCCAGCCCAAGGGTAGCTGGAGGCGCGCAGGCCGGCTCGGCTCCGGCCCCGGACGATGCGGCGCGCCCAGGATGCTGCCGTGCCTCATAGTGCTGCTGGCGGCGCTCCTCAGCCTCCGTCTTGGCTCAGACGCTCATGGTAAGGCTCCGGGACGCGGCCCTTCCCTGCCCTGCTCTCTCCGCGCCCGCTCCATTAAAGTTCTCCATCCAGTGGAGAGCCCTGGCTGGCTGGCCCTCTGGCACAGCGGTGCCCGGGTGCTCCCTTACTCTGGCAAACCTGGATCTCAGGCTCACCTGTTGTGGAAGTGGAAGAGGCTGAGATTGACAGGAACTGACGGATTGGGAAGGATAGAGAAGTATGCGCAAGGCCAAACCCCCAACCCGCAAACCTCATCATCCACCCACTTCTAGATGAGCTGTAAGTTTAGCTCTAGGTTTTTTGCTGTTTAGGTTCAAATGATGGGACTTCTTGTCCCCTTGGGGAATAATTTTGATCTCCTGACTCTCCCTTCTCTTAGTCCTTCAACTAACTTCTGTCTGTCCTTCTCCCATCTCACCTTCATCCCTCACTGATCACCCCGATCTGATCCCCCTTGCTCCACCTGTAGCCCCCAACTCACTCCCACTGCCCCCTGCCTCTCTCCTCCTAACCCAGCCAGTTCAGGCTTCTAACCCAGTTCAGGCTCCTAACCCAGACAGTTCTCCGGCAAGGTTTCTGCAACTAAGAAAAGTAAACCCCAGAGACAGAATGAAAGAGCCGGGAGTTGGAAGGACCAAGAGCAGAGACAGAGAGCAAGGACCGAAACTGCTTCTTCATGACACCAAAATACAAAGTAAAACATGCAGTCAGCCATTCACGTGATCGAGAGCTGAGTCGGAGATGTGCAGCCCAAATACCACAACGACTCGCTGCATTTTTCACTTTCCGTCTAATGTTTCGAAATCAAGGCACTGACGTGAAGATCAAAGACGGTATAAGAAAGAAAGCAAGAGACAGATGACAGAGTCCTCCCCCCCCCAAAAATAAATAAAAAACAGGTGCATGATTAGAGAGATGTAGAGAAGTTAGAAAACTAGGGAGCGGGAGCAGAGTCGCTGTCAAACGGAGAGAACTTAGGGGATCA
This sequence comes from Gorilla gorilla gorilla, assembly GCF_029281585.2. Taxonomy (NCBI): domain Eukaryota; kingdom Metazoa; phylum Chordata; class Mammalia; order Primates; family Hominidae; genus Gorilla; species Gorilla gorilla. Next base: position 125,928,686 of record NC_073233.2, read on the forward strand.
AGGAGGAGAGAAAGGGAACCAACCAGCCTTTGGCCTTGCACATACTTCAGTCTGCTTGAGCAACAAGACTCTTAAAGTAGAAATGTTTGTTGCATTCTTACAAAGAAGACAATGCCTTCAGCAGTGTTTCCCATGGTGAATGGTGCATACTGGGGGTAAAGGGAGAGTAGAGCTAGGAATTGGTATTGAGTATCTCGCCTCGGAGCTACAGATGCCGGCTCTTGTGGGGATGTCCTCAGCCATGTGTAGAGCCAGAGCTGATTTATTCCATCTGTCCTTGCCCAGCCAGAGGTTGGGCATCTGGCTATAGGCAAAGCCCTCCTAGAAACTAGGGAATGAGGCAAGCACTTAGCTTGGGGAGCCCAGGAGACCTATGAAGAGAAGGAGGCAGATGTCAGCAAGCAGGCTGTCTGTGTACTTAGTGAGGTGGCTTTGAGCTGGAGCCTGGGCCAAGCCAGGGTGGGGACCAGGTGTGTGGATGGGGCCAAGCCTAGGAATAGTGCTAGAGCAGGGACAGGGATTGGGCAGAGCCAGGGACTAACACATCTGAGAGCTCATTGCCAGCTTGCTTAGCCCTTGGCCCCTGCCTTCTTCCCTGGTAGGCATCAGACTCAGCTTGGCTCTTCTCAGCCCCCACTGCAGCTTCTGATCACAGACAGCACAGGGCAGTGATTTAGGGAGACACACTAGCTCTAGAATCAGACACATGTGGATTCATGTGCCCACTCTGCCCCTTACGGGCTCCACTGGCCTCAGGCGAGTCATAGCCTCTCTGAACCTCCCTTTCTTCTTTGGTAAAATTGGGGTCATCAATGCCTGCCCCCCCCCTCCCAGCTGTGGTACTGACACTCTTCTCCCCAGGGACAGAGCTGCCCAGCCCTCCGTCTGTGTGGTTTGAAGCAGAATTTTTCCACCACATCCTCCACTGGACACCCATCCTAAATCAGTCTGAAAGTACCTGCTATGAAGTGGCGCTCCTGAGGTGAGGAAAAGGGAAGAGGGAGGGGGAGGGAGGAGTGAATCCCCGCCTTGCCCCCTACTCTCCGAGCATGGGAAGATACCTGCCTTGTTAATGAAGTGAGTGCCTGAGGGCCCCTAACACATAGCCAGCAGTTGACAAGTACTGACTGAGACTCCCTTGCTGAGCAGTGTGCCGGGAGCTCTGGGTGAAAAGGCCAGAGCCTTTGCTCACTCCAGAGTAAGAAAAGCCTTTGTGCCAAGGCTTTTCTCTTTTTTCTTTTGTTTTGTTTTGTTTCGTTGAGACAGCTTCTCGCTCTGTCACCCAGGCTGGAGTGCAGTGGCGCAATCTCAGCTCACTGCAGCCTCTGCCTCCTGGGTTCAAGCAATTCTCCCACCTCAGCCTCCCAAGTAGCTGGGATTACAGGGGTCCGCCACCATGCCTGGCTAATGTTTGCATTTTTAGTAGAGACGGGGTTTCACCATGTTGGCCAGGCTGGTCTCGAACTCCTGACTTCAGGTAATCCACCCGCCTCAGCCTCCCAAAGGGCTGGGATTCCTGGCGTGAGCCATCACCTCCGGCCTCCAAGGCTTTTCTATCTTACTGGAAAAGGAGAAGCATCCACAGTATAGCCAGACAACAGGGGAACACTAATGACTGCAAAGGCAGTGGGGAGAAGGGAGAGACCAGGCTGTGCTGTAGGAGCCAGAAAGAATTTCTGGAAGAGCTGGAACTACTCGTATTCCTATCTAAAAATCTTCTAGACCGCATGGAAATTGGTACGAGGTCCCAAGACCAAGGGAGACCCCTCACAATGAGCTGCCGTGGACTAGAGGATATAGCCTGAGGGCTGTCCCAGTTTCTCCCACTGTGGGAGCTCTCTTCCTGGCCTCTTGCGTCTCCCTTAAAGGAGGTAGGATTGAGCACAAGCTCGTTTCCAGTGCCTAACCTGGTATCTCCTCAGGTATGGAATAGAGTCCTGGAACTCCATCTCCAACTGTAGCCAGACCCTGTCCTATGACCTTACCGCAGTGACCTTAGACCTGTACCACAGCAATGGCTACCGGGCCAGAGTGCGGGCTGTGGACGGCAGCCGGCACTCCAACTGGACCGTCACCAACACCCGCTTCTCTGTGGATGAAGGTACTTTTCCTCCCTTGACTTAGAACATGGCTCTGAAGTCCCTTCCAGCCAGGAACTCTAGTCTAGAGCTTTTCTGTCTATTACCATAGCTCACCATGTCTGCCAGCCTCCCTGGCCGGAGAACTAGTTGCCGAAACAGGGCAGGACTTTGGAGAATGTTGGATAAAAATAGCCCAAGTTGTTTGAGATTTAAAAGGGAACTGGAGTTGTTTATCCTATAGAAGAGAGGTCTTGGGGTGGGTTGGGGCAGCTGAGTCACGAGGTCCAGGCCTGTGAACTTGTTTTTTCAGGGAGGGTTCAGGGAGAGGAAGCGAATCCATGAACACTCAGCATAGGGCAGCAAGCAGTAGGCAGAATTTGGGTGAACCCCCCGCTCCTTTAGGGATGAACACCCAGGGGTCATCCGTTTGAAATGAGAAGTGCTACTAAAGAGAAGTTATGGATCCCTCTCTGGAGAGGTAAGAGGAAAGGATAAGCCCCCAACTCAATGGGATTTTTCATCCCACCAGTTGGGATTGAGAAAGTTTTGTGTGCGTGGAGACCTCGCTCTGTAGGATTCAGAGTTAGAGCCGATGGTCTAGGAGGTCATTGGCTTCCAAATGCCTGCCCACAGGCCACTGCTCAGCTGGTGCAGAAATGTTTCCCAGCAAGTGTGTTTAAAATATCTATTTCCAGGGCCCAGCCTCAGAAATTCAGACTAACTGTGTCTTGAATGGGCCCAGGGCATCTGTATTTTTTTTTAACATTTTGTTCTTCTTTGTATTTTGATTTGAGCAAGGCAATTATAAAAAGACATTTTTGAGGAAATCACCATATTTGTATATGAAATGGTTTTTAGGGCATATTACTAGGTATTTGTTTGTTACATGTGGTAACAGCATGGTAGTTATATTTACAAAGGTGTGATATGTGAGAGATACATACTTAAGTAATTAGGAATTAAGTAATACAGTGCTTGGGATTTTCTTTAAAATGCTAAAGTAAATTTCATGGGGGGATATTGATGACCCTCCCCTGCCACCAATTACTTCAAAATTGGCCTAGTGTTTGCAATTACTAAAGCTGGGACTTTGGAAATCATTATATTCTCTTCTACTTTTGTGTCTATTGGAAATTTCTACATAAAAATATAATCAATGCAATTTATCACATTAACCATTTAAAAAAGAAAACAACATTTAAAAAGAAACTAAGCAAAGTTAAAGTAGAAAGAAAATGTCCTAACCTGTAGAAAGGTATCTATCTACACATATCTACCATAAATATTATGCTTAACAGTAAAGTGTTGGGCTGGGCTCAGTGGCTCACGGCTGTAATCCCAGCACTTTGGGAGGCCAAGGTGGGTGGATCACCTGAGGTCAGGAGTTTGAGACCAGCCTGGCTGACAAGGTGAAACCCCATCTCTACTAAAAATACAAAAATTAGCCGGGCGTGGTGGCGTGCACCTGTAGTCTCAGCTACTCAGGGAGGCTGAGGCAGGAGAATCACTTGAACTTAGGAGGCAGAGGTTGCAGTGAGCCAAGATCAAGCCATTGCACTCCAGTCTGGGTGACAGAGTGAGACTCTGTCTCAAAAAAACAAACAAATAAACAAAAAACAGTAAAGTGTTGAAAACGTTTTATAAAAAAGTTTTTCTTTTAATTGACAAGTAATAATTCTACATGTTTATGAGGTACAGTGTTATGTATACATAATACATGTATACCTTGTGGAATGATCAAATCAAGGTAATTAGAATATCTATCACCTCAAATATTTAGCATTTCTTTGTGCCAAAAACATTTAAAATATTATCTTTCAGCTATTTTGAAATATACAGTCCATTATTATTACTACAGTCACCTTGCCATGCAATAGGCACCAGAACTTATTCCTCCTGTCTCACTGTAACTTGGTACCCCTCTCCTTCTTCCCTATCCACTTCTCCCACCTGCCTCCTTCCAGCCTCTGGTAACCCCTTCTACTCTCTACTTCTATGAATTGAATTCTAAAAGAATTCTACTTAGATTCTATACATAAGTGAGATCTTATGGCATTTATCTCTTTGCACCTGGCTTATTTCGCTCATGATGTCCTCTAGGTCCATCTGTGTTGTCCCAAATGAGAGTTTCCTTTTTTTTCAATTTGAGACAAAGTCTTGCTCTGTCACCCAGGCTGCAGTGCAATGTCTTGATCTCATCTCACTTCAACCTCCGCCTCCCGAGTTCAAGAGATTCTCCTGCCTCAGCCTCCTGAGTAGCTGGGATTACAGGCACGTGCCACCACGCCCGGCTAATTTTTGTATTTTTAGTAGAGATGGGGTTTCACCATGTTGGCCAGGCTGGTCTCGGACTCCTGACCTCAAATGATCCACCCGCCTAAGCCTCCCAAAGTGCTAGGATTACAGGCGTGAGCCACTGGGCCGGGCCTCAGTTTCCTATTTTTCAAGGCTGAATAGGATTCTGTTGTATATACATACCACATTTAAAAAACCCATTCATCCATTGGTGGGCATTTCCATATCTTGGCTGTTATGAATAATACTGCAATGAACAGGGGATACAGGTATCTCTTCAATACACTAATTTCAATATCTTTCGATATATACCCAGTAGTGGGAATTGCTGGATCACATGGTAGCTCTATTTTTAGATTTTTGAGGAACATCCATACTGTTTTCCATAATGGCTGAGAAATTCACCACCAGCGATGTGCAAGGGTTTCCCTTTTCACCACATCCTTGCCAACGCTTGTTACTTCCATCTTTTGGATAATAGCTAATCTAACAGGTGTGGAGTGGTATCTCATTGTGGTTTTAATTTGCATTTCTCTGATGATTAGAGATGTTGACCATTTTTTCATGTATCTGTTGGTCATTTGTATGTCTTCTTTTAACTGTCTATTCAAGTCCTTTACCCATTTTAAAAACAGGTTTATTCATTTTCTTGTTATTAAGTAGTATGAGTTCCTTGTATATTTTGGATATTAACCCCTTATTCAATGAACATTTGTAAATATTTTCCACCCATTCATAGATTGTGTCCTCACTCTAGTAGTTGTTTCTTTTGCTGTGCAGAAGCTCTTTAGTGTGATGCAATCCCATTTGTCTATTTTTGCTTTTGTTGCCTGTGCTTTAGGGATCGTATCCAAGAAATCTTTGCCCAGACCAAAGTCTTAGAACTTTGCCCCAGGTTTTCTTCTGGTGGTTTTTATAGTTTCAGGTGTTACATTTGTCTTTAATCCATTTTGTGTTGATTGTTGTGTAAGAGGTGAGACAAAGATCTATTTTCATTGTTCTGTTTGTGAATATCCAGTTTTCCCAACACCATTTGTTGAAGAGACTGTTCTTTTCCCATTGTGTGTTCTTGGCCCGTTTGTTGAAAATCAATTGTGGGTTTATTTCTGGGCTCTCCATCATATTCCATTGGTTGATGCATCTGATTTTAGGGTATATGTATTTTTAATGTGCTCCCCAAGAAGTCCTTACATTCTGCTGCATTGACAAACCTGTGGCCAAGTTTTAGGCCTAGGTTCTAATTAAGCTTAATTCTGGAGGCAAAGTCTTGGGGGGGACACCCAGGCCCTCCTCAGCCCTCAAGTCTCATGGTATTCCCCCCCACACCCCCACTCCATTTAGTGACTCTGACAGTTGGCAGTGTGAACCTAGAGATCCACAATGGCTTCATCCTCGGGAAGATTCAGCTACCCAGGCCCAAGATGGCCCCCGCAAATGACACATATGAAAGCATCTTCAGTCACTTCCGAGAGTATGAGATTGCCATTCGCAAGGTGCCGGGAAACTTCACGGTATGGGGTTCCCCAAGGCCCCAGGGCCAGAACTCCCTTGGCTTCCCTGTCCCCTGGGCTGGAAGCACCCTTGTGTGCCAGTGGTAACTTTGCTTGTGGACTAAAGAGAGGGTCTGGGATGGTGGGTGGGCAGAGGAGGGAGTGAAACCACCTCAGCCCTCAGAGCTGTGCTCTTGTGAGATGCTCCTCAAAGGAATTGCCTACTAGGGCAATTGGGCATCCCAGAGCCCTTCTAGAAGAAGCAATAAGGCTCTGTGAGGCTGTGTGACCTACCAGAGGGCGCACCTGTTATGGGAGAGCTGGCATCTGCAAAATCCACCCTCTCTCCTCTTCACCACTGTTGATTCCAGCCCCTTCTGGGAAGATCTTCAGCATCTATAAAACACCGCTTTTTCTTTTAAAATACAAAATAAAATTGTGGTCATTACAGAGATCATGTGCTGCATTGGTAATTGTGGGGTTTGTCATCTTAGACAAAGGATACTGAAGGGGGTTGGCTGAAATCACCTCTAAAGGCCCACCAGCTCTCAGTGTCCGTGTGCCATGAAATAAAAGGATTTTGTTAATTGCTATCATTTTTGTTTCAGTTCACACACAAGAAAGTAAAACATGAAAACTTCAGCCTCCTAACCTCTGGAGAAGTGGGAGAGTTCTGTGTCCAGGTGAAACCATCTGTCGCTTCCCGAAGTAACAAGGGGATGTGGTCTAAAGAGGAGTGCGTCTCCCTCACCAGGCAGTGTGAGTCAGCTGGGCTGCTCTCAGCATGGGGAGGGAGACTGGGAGGGCCTGGTGCAATCCAAAACGTGTGCACCTGGGATGCTGGTGCCAGCCACTGTGTTAGGTGCTGCTTCACATAGCTCTGCATCCTTAATAGGAGAGAGGTCCTACTGTCCTCATTTTAGAGATGAGGGAACTGAGGCTCCGTATTAGCAACTTCCTAGGGTTGCACAGCTAGGACTTGGTGGCAGAACCAGGTCTCTTGGATCTAGGATCCTCCCACTGGGGCACAGCGGTGTTTCCCAACAACATCCCCCTCCCCCGGGGCCATCTTCAGTGAGCTGTGCTAGTTCCTGTTGTTATGGTCTTCTGCTGTTCTTCCTCAGAGCCAGGGATACAAAGGGCTTCTCCTTACTTCCCCTACTCTGCTGTGCTCCTCGCCAGAGCTGCTAAAGTCAGCAAATACTGCTCCAGGCTGTCAGTCAGGTGCCGGGGCTGTAGGGGGAGGGAGATAATAGAGGACATGGAGGCCACGGTCCTGCCTAGGAGGATCTTGCATCCTGGCTGGGGAGATAGAGTGTGCACAGAGGAGACTGTAACAAGCAACTCTTATTGGACAGCAGATGAGATGTCCAGTGCCCAATGAAACATGCCAACAGTAAGTGCTCTGGGAGGGCCCAGTCCAGTGTGGGCAGAGTCTGGCAAAGGTGAAAGTGACTCCTGCTAGATCTGCAACAAATTTCAGTTTATGAAGGACACTCAGCAGCTCAGTGTCATTTAAGTCTCAATGCAGAGGAAGGCACTAAGTGGGCATCAGGCAGTCTTAAGAGTTTTTCATACATTCATTCACTGATACATGAAATAGTTCCAAATCTCAGCTTTACAACTTTTGAGGTATATGACTTTGGGCAAATTACTTAACTTCTATGTGCTTCAGGATCCTAATATGTAAAAATGGGGCTGATGATAGTATTTACCTCCTATAAGTATAAAAGTTAAAAGAATCTGATGGTATTGGTACATGGTCAGTGCTGTGTACTTCACAACTACCTTATGAGGTCAGTGGCTCTGACAGAGTAATTAATTTGTCCACAATTGCACAGCTAGTAAGTGGTGAAGCTGGGACTTGAACCCAGATCTAGCAGCCCCTGGAGCCTCGATTCTTACCTGCTGTACCATCCTGCCTCACTGTTCTGTTTGCTGTGATGGGAGTCATGTGCAGAGAGCTGGAAGCAGTTAGCGCATCTCCTAAGGGAATCCTTCAGGGCATGGTTTGGAAGGCCAGGTAGGGATTCGCAGAAACCTAGACACATCTAGAGTTGTGGCCTGTAGTTTGCCTTGGGCCACTCACTGAATGGTTCCTGACAGTGGGCAATGGATTTCATGGGACCAGAGTCCTATGACCAGAATCACCATGCCCCATGGTGACAGGCCACAAACACATCTCTCTGGGCCTGCAGATTTCACCGTGACCAACGTCATCATCTTCTTTGCCTTTGTCCTGCTGCTCTCCGGAGCCCTCGCCTACTGCCTGGCCCTCCAGCTGTATGTGCGGCGCCGAAAGAAGCTGCCCAGTGTCCTGGTGAGTCTTGCAAGGAGGTCACTGCCCCGTCCTTCTCAGCCACACCCGAGCTTCCAGGAGGGCAGGGAGCTCTTTTCCTCCCAGCCAGTCCATTGCCTTAGCTTGCCTCTGCTCTCAGCCCTGATGTGATTGGGAGATACCTTCATCAAGCACTGCGGGGACAGAGGGAGGAAGTGAGCATGAAGCCCAGTACCGAGAATGTTGCCATCCAGTAGCTCAGATGAGACACATGGAATCACAAATCTCAATGACCACGAGCCATTTTGATATGATCTACGAGTAGTTGGCCATGGACTAGCCCCTGTGCATTGCATCTCTGATTATGAGGCACAGTTATTATCCCCATTTCATAAGTGAGGAAACTGAGGCACAGAGAGATTGTTACACACAGAGGGCCACACAGCCAGGAAGAGTCAGGGAGGGAACCCACTTTCCTACTGCTAGTAGCCATGGGTGTTCCACAAGGGAGAAAGAAGGAAAGGCCAGAAGTGCTGGTCCTCGGGCTGCTGCCAGAGTGGGCCAGAGGAGAGAGGACACTGGGGGGTGGTGGGGATGCTGGGCCACTGGAGAGGGGATGCTGGCGGGGGACAGGGAGGGGCTCATGGAGGAGGCCAAGCCCTCCTCCCCTCCCGGGGTGTGTCCTCTTGCTACATTGTACTGACAAATGATACATTTGTGGCAAGCCAGTGTCCAAAACTCAGCTTGCAAAGATTGGGCAGCATTTTCCAAACCTTGGCCTGGTCTCTGGCCTGGAGTTCAGGCCGCATTGAAGATTGCCCACCATAGCCTCCATAGCTGGCACTATTGCATGATGGCTGAGGGATCAGCTGGGAAGGAACCAGCTCCGTCTGCAAGGCAGGGGCCCCACAACTGGAAGGGGAATCTCCAGAGGGATCCTGGGATCTCTAGGGAAAACGAGACGAGAGACAAGTGCAGTGGCGCAATCTCAGCTCACTTGCAGCCTCACCCTCCCAGGTTCCAGTGATTCTCCTGCCTTAGCCTCCCGAGTAGCTGGGATTACAGGCATCTGCCACCATGCCTGGCTAATTTTTGTATTTTTAGTAGAGACGGGGTGTTGACCAGGCTGGTCTCGAACTCCTGACCTCCGGTGATATGCCCACCTCAGCCTCCCAAAGTGCTAGGATTATAGGCATGAGCCACCGCACCCTGCCCCTTCTGTACTTTTGGATCACAGAACTGACTTGTCCTTGAGGGTTTTTTCTCTTCAGGATAAATATAGCTCAATCCCTTCATCTGATGATCGTAGTCATTACCACATGAATAAATTATAATGCACAGAGCACTGACACATTCATTAGTTTGTTCTCATTCATTAGCTTGTTTGATTTGATCTTTCAACAGTTCATCAAGGTAAGTATTATTGGACAAGGAAGGGATTTCAAATCAGGACAGTTGAGGATGAATTCCAGATGTGTTCTTTACTGTTGTGCCACTTTGTGCAAGTCATTTAACTTCTCTGAGCTTCAGTTTTCTCCTCTAGGAAATAGAGGTAATAATACTTCTCTTACAGAATTATTGGAGGGTAAAGTTCAATTCAACATATATTTATTGAGCACCTTCTATGTACCACACTTTGTTCTAAGCACTGTAGACACATTACAACATGAGGAGGCAGGTACTGTCATTATTTCCATGTTACAGATGAGGAACTAAAGCACAGAGAGGGTAAGTAATTTGGTCAGGGTGACAAAGCTGGTAAGAGTCAGAGCTGGGATTTGAACCCAGGAAGTCTGGCTCTAGAGGACACATCCTAAATCACCAAGCAATGTGATAGGAATAGGGACTCAACCAATAAGAGCTGCATTTGAATCATCATGTACCAAGGAAATGAGGGCAGACGTGCAACAGTGAGTCAGTGAGTCAGTCGGCAGACCTTAGGAGGGCCTACTGTGCGCCAGCTCAGTTTAGACTCTGGAGACAGGGTAGTAAACAACACTAGACAGTTCCTGCCCTCAAGGAGTTTGTGTTCTTTTGGGAATGTGGAGTAAGTGAGTGTGTGTATGGTGAGAGACAGAAAACAAACAAGTAAAATAATTCTAGGAACAAAGTGCTAGGAAGAAGTAACAGGGTTAATGTGGAGAGAGTGGCAGGAGTACTGCTTTAGGCAAGGTATTCAGGAAGGCTTTGCTGAAGAAGTGACATCTGAGCTGAGACCTAAACCATGAACAGGACACAGCCATATAAAGGGCCGAGAGCATTTCAAGCAGGAGGGAGAGTGTGTGCAAAGGCCCTGAGGCAGCACGGTGCTTGATGTGTTCTGGGACAGAAAGAACACCAGTGTGGCTAGGGCAGAGGGGTTATGTGGCTTCCTTAAAACCCTTGGCAATTAACAGAGGGCAGCCCCTTCACTGTGAGTTCCACACTTGTGCCAGTGCCCCACGCTGCAGCCACCATGTTCGTGTGAGTCACTACTCAGGGAATAGAAAACTTAATTTGGTGTCTTACATCCAGAACTTTAGAAAATGAAATGGGCAGGAGGGCGTAGACTGGGATACAATAGAATAAGAACTGCAGATATATCGTGTCACAGCTCATAATGATGAGTATTATTTTGTGAAACTGGTTTCAGTTATTTACATACGGGTTATATATACAAGTCATTATGCAACTTATTTCTGATTTTGAGTCATAGTCAAAAAAGTTTGAAACATGCTTCTAGATGGGTCTAGCCTGCTTTCAGGTTTGAAAAGCACTGTGGATGGAGCCACCTGAGAGTTTTCACCATGCTCAGCAGACTCTGGTTCTGCCTGTTACTACATCTGGGCCTGAGAATACAAGTTTCATGTGTATCTGGCCTGAGCCAAACTGGGAATTGCATTAGGAGGAAAGCTGGATTCGAAAACAAAACAGAATACATTGCAGTGTAATTTAGACCGTAGTCCCCTCCACTGAGCTCTCCTCCTGGGCCTGGCCTTCCCCGGCAGCACTGGGATGGGTGCTGGAAGGTGACTCCTGCTTCTCTCACTCTGCCCTCTCTTCCCCAGCTCTTCAAGAAGCCCAGCCCCTTCATCTTCATCAGCCAGCGTCCCTCCCCAGAGACCCAAGACACCATCCACCCGCTTGATGCGGAGGCCTTTCTGAAGGTGTCCCCAGAGCTGAAGAACTTGGACCTGCACGGCAGCACAGACAGTGGCTTTGGCAGCACCAAGCCATCCCTGCAGACTGAAGAGCCCCAGTTCCTCCTCCCTGACCCTCACCCCAAGGCTGACAGAACGCTGGGAAACGGGGAGCCCCCTCTGCTGGGGGACAGCTGCAGTAGTGGCAGCAGCAATAGCACGGACAGCGGGATCTGCCTGCAGGAGCCCAGCCTGAGCCCCAGCACAGGGCCCACCTGGGAGCAACAGGTGGGGAGCAACAGCAGGGGCCAGGATGACAGTGGCATTGGCCTAGTTCAAAACTCTGAGGGCCGGGCTGGGGACACACCGGGTGGCTCAGCCTTGGGCCACCACAGTCCCCCAGAGCCTAAGGTGCCTGGGGAAGAAGACCCAGCTGCTGTGGCATTCCAGGGCTACCTGAGGCAGACCAGATGTGCTGAAGAGAAGGCAACCAAGACAGGCTGCCTGGAGGAAGAATCGCCCTTGACAGATGGCCTTGGCCCCAAATTCGGGAGATGCCCGGTTGATGAGGCAGGCTTGCATCCACCAGCCCTGGCCAAGGGCTATTTGAAACAGGATCCTCTAGAAATGACTCTGGCTTCCTCAGGGGCCCCAACTGGACAGTGGAACCAGCCCACTGAGGAATGGTCACTCCTGGCCTTGAGCAGCTGCAGTGACCTGGGAATATCTGACTGGAGCTTTGCCCATGACCTTGCCCCTCTAGGCTGTGTGGCAGCCCCAGGTGGTCTCCTGGGCAGCTTTAACTCAGACCTGGTCACCCTGCCCCTCATCTCTAGCCTGCAGTCAAGTGAGTGACTCAGGCTGAGAGGCTGCTTTTGATTTTAGTCATGCCTGCACCTCTGCCTGGACCAGGAGGAGGGTCCCCGGGGTAGAAGTAAGGCACAAGGCAGTCTGGGCACTTTTCTGCAAGTCCACTGGGGCGGGCCCCAGCCAGGCCCTGCAGGGCTGGTCAGGGTGCCTGGGGCAGGAGGAGGCCAACTCACTGAACTAGTGCAGGGTATGTGGGTGGCACTGACCTGTTCTGTTGACTGGGGCCCTGCAGACTCTGGCAGAGCTGAGAAGGGCAGGGACCTTCTCCCTCCTTGGAACTCTTTCCTGTATCATAAAGGATTATTTGCTCACGGGAACCACGGGGCTTTCTGGAGTTGTGGTGAGGCCACCAGGCTGAAGTCAGCTCAGACCCAGACCTCCCTGCTTAGGCCACTCGAGCATCAGAGCTTCCAGCAGGAGGAAGGGCTGTAGGAATGGAAGCTTCAGGGCCTTGCTGCTGGGGTCATTTTTAGGGGAAAAGGGAGGATATGAAGGCTGAGTTTGATCTCTGGGATGGTCACATGGGGAACCTCCCCTCATCGGGCCTCTGAGGCAGGAAGCTTGTCACTGGAAGATCTTAAGGTATATATTTTCTGGACACTCAAACGCATCATAATGGATTCACTGGGGGGAGACAAAGGGAACTGAGACCCTGGATGGGGCTTCCAGCTCAGAACCCATCCCTCTGGTGGGTACCTCTGGCGCCCATCTGCAAATATCTCCCTCTCTCCAACAAATGGAGTAGCATCCCCCTGGGGCACTGGCTGAGGCCAAGCCACTCACATCCTCACCTTGCTGCCCCACCATCTTGCTGACAACTTCCAGAGAAGCCATGGTTTTTTGTATTGGTCATAACTCAGCCCTTTGGGCGGCCTCTGGGCTTGGGCACCAGCTCATGCCAGCCCCAGAGGGTCAGGGTTGGAGGCCTGTGCTTGTGTTTGCTGCTAATATCCAGCTACAGACCCAGAGGATAAGCCACTGGGCACTGGGCTGGGGTCCCTGCCTTGTTGGTGTTCAGCTGTGTGATTTTGGACTAGCCACTTGTCAGAGGGCCTCAATCTCCCATCTGTGAAATAAGGACTCCACCTTTAGGGGACCCTCCATGTTTGCTGGGTATTAGCCAAGCTGGTCCTGGGAGAATGCAGATACTGTCCGTGGACTACCAAGCTGGCTTGTTTCTTATGCCAGAGGCTAACAGATCCAATGGGAGTCCATGGTGTCATGCCAAGACAGTATCAGACACAGCCCCAGAAGGGGGCATTATGGGCCCTGCCTCACCATAGGCCATTTGGACTCTGCCTTCAAACAAAGGCAGTTCAGTCCACAGGCATGGAAGCTGTGAGGGGACAGGCCTGTGCGTGCCATCCAGAGTCATCTCAGCCCTGCCTTTCTCTGGAGCATTCTGAAAACAGATATTCTGGCCCAGGGAATCCAGCCATGACCCCCACCCCTCTGCCAAAGTACTCTTAAGTGCCAGTCTGGTAACTGAACTCCCTCTGGAGGCAGGCTTGAGGGAGGATTCCTCAGGGTTCCCTTGAAAGCTTTATTTATTTATTTTGTTCATTTATTTATTGGAGAGGCAGCATTGCACAGTGAAAGAATTCTGGATACCTCAGGAGCCCCGAAGTTCTAGCTCTGACTTTGCTGTTTCCAGTGGTATGACCTTGGAGAAGTCACTTATCCTCTTGGAGCCTCAGTTTCCTCATCTGCAGAATAATGACTGACTTGTCTAATTCATAGGGATGTGAGGTTCTGCTGAGGAAATGGGTATGAATGTGCCTTGAACACAAAGCTCTGTCAATGAGTGATACATGTTTTTTATTCCAATAAATTGTCAAGACCACAGGAATCGTGTGAAACCAGTCAGATTGCTGATGGCACATTGGCTCATGGAGGACTCGGTTGTTGATAATGAGGAGGGTAACAATGTGTGGGATGTGTGATGTCACTTTAAGGAAACAGGGCTGAGGACTCAGGCTTAAATCTGACAGACCCAGGGAGTCCTTATGCTACCTGTATTGTGACCTTGGGCCCATTACTTATCCTCTCCAAGTTTTAATTTCCCCACCTGTCACGTGGAGTTGACAACTCCCCATGAGGATGTTGTGAGGTGTAAATGAAATTGCACATAAAAAGTTTAACATGATGCCGGGCATGTGGTACTATGTGCCACTAGCTGTCATTGGCTGTTGAGGCTGTAAAGAGAAATGGACAGCTTTTCTTGGAAACAAGTGAAAATGAAAGCGATAAGGAGTGTGCAGCGGGACTCTTTCAGAAGACAGAAAAGGAAGAGGTGGAAAGCACAACGCAACGTTTTGGATGTGAGTTCTGACAATGTGGAGAGAAGAACCTGGAAACCCCTCCTTTCCAGGAAGACAGCAAACCGGACCTCCCTGGAGCTCTGTTCCCAGAGCCCTGTCCCTGGCTCCCCTTGCCCAGGAGGCGTGTCCCAGCGGTGGTTCTCCTAAGTGCGGAAGCCATCCGCACTCTATTCTAGAAGCAGCCTGCTCCCTCCATGAAAAACCCCATGTGGGTTTGAATTTCTCCCCGTGCTCAGCCCAGTGGGTAGAACAAACCCAGGCCTGCGGCCTGAGCTTCCTGGGCGTGCTTTTCTCTTCGTCCTACCTGAATCCCCTAGAAGGTGACTGGGGACACCTCACCTCTTTTCCCCTGTGTCATCTCCAATCTTGCCTCACCCTGTTCATTCTGAGAAAATAACTAGTTCTGAGGAAGTGCTGATCCTATCATCTTCAGAGAACTTGACTAATATCACGCCATTTCAGACCTGCTCAGGCTTTTGCCCTAGAGCCCTCCTTGTCAATATTGGAAAGAAAAGTAGTGTTGGTCACTTTCTCCTGGAAATGAGGTGTTAGCGATGGCTTATTCCCCATGGAAAAGGCCCCTAAGGTCTAAATAGAAAGATTCAGAGAGTAAAAGGAATTACATTCAAGGAACTGCAGCCAGTTTGGTTGGATACGACAGATCAAAGAGCAGCTTGCAGGACAGAAGGAAGTCAGAAGACGCAGCCCTTGGTGCAGGCCCTGCCTGCTCCGTTTCTGTGGAATGAGTAGGAGTTTGCGCTGGTTCATCTCTGCTTTGAGGCTGCTCTGTAACCACTCACCACAGACAGGCCCTTGGGAGAAACTGAGCGAGTCCTTCCAAGCAGCCGGGGCTGATGAGACACTTGCAGATTTCTTGGGAATTTGGACTACAGTCCCCAACAGAAGGCCCCGGCTGTTCTTCAACTGAGCAATCTCCTTCAAGGGCTTTTCCAAGCTGAGGAATGCGTAATGCTGTCTTTGTGTGAGCTAATGGAACTTCCTCTTAGTACAGAGAGGGGGTAAATGGGCCACCGTTGAGTGAAGAGGAAATTCAATAAACTGTGTTTTCCCAACTTTGTAAATAGCTATAGTCAGGGTGTGCCTTGTCTACCCAGCATATATTCATCCCCCCGCCTCAGTGTTCACACTTTCACAGAAGACACACAGTCCCTAGGAAGCTGGGTCCCACCCCCAGAGCCCATGCTGCTCTGCTGGGTGGAAGGTCTCTGAGCCCCACGTGGGAACAGCACAGCAAGGGAAGCTGTAGGCTGTGACCACCTGGGACCACTGACAGGTCTGCTGCCTAAGTGGCAGGTCCGGGCAGTCAGGGCTGATTTGATCAAGCCTCAACCTAGAGGACCCTAGATACTAGGAAGCTTGACTCATTCGTTTCCTGTTGTGCTCATGGGTTAAAAAAGCAAACCCACAGTTTTGGGTTTGAAGTAAACCCCAATTTAAAATTAAATGCATTGTTATTAATGACACACAGCACATTTTCCCACTATCATCTCGATCCTAACTTCACTTAATTTCCCATAAACCTCCAAAAAGGGTTGTGGGACCCAATAAACACTCTGCCGAAGAAGGACTGGGTAGGATAAAACTTGTGTTTTAAGAATATGGCTCTAACCAAAGCATCAGAATGAATCAGAAAGGATGGGGAAGGAGGCAAAGAGACCTGGCTGGAGACTTTTATTGTAGTCAGCATTTCATTTTGTCAAAAACATTATGAAGCACTTGTTATGTGTTGGACATGGTGTGCAGCCCTGGGTACAGAGTGGTGAACCAAACAAGCATGGCTTCATGGAGCCTGTCATCTGGTTATGAAGATAAACACCAAGCAAAGAAACACAACAAATGTATTACTACAATCAGTGATAAGTGATGTGAAAGAAACTAGTATTCCACATGAAGGATGAGGCACGAGGCAGAGAAACAGGGTATGAGGCTGTCTTAAGCTGGGCTACTATAACAAAGCACCATGGACTGGGTGGCTTAAACAACAGACATTTATCTCTCACAGTTCTGGAGGTGGGGAAGTGCAGGATCAAGGTGCCAGCTGAGTGAGTTCCCTGGGAGGGCTCTCTTCCTGGCTTAGAGACGGCCTCCTTCTTGCTGTGGCCTTACACGGTGGAGATAAAGAGCTCTGGTCTCTCTTCCACTTTCTTACAAGGGCACTAATCCCGTCTTGGAGGCCCCATCCTCATGACCTCATCTAAACCAATTACCTCCCAGAGGCTTTACCTCCAAATACCGTCACATTGGGAGTGAGAGCTTCAACATGAATTTGGGGAAGACAAAAATATTCAGTTCATAAGAGAGGCTTATACAATAGTCTAATCAAATGACAGTATTGAGCAGGGGCAGTGGGAACAGAGAGAAAGGGACAGACTCAAAGACATTTTAAAGGAAGAATTATCAAGATGGGACAACAGGCTGGAGTGAAAGAAGGAGGTCTCAGAAGTGCTAGTCACACCTGAACCCGATGATGAGAAAAGCGAAATATGGACATGGAAGGGAGACACAGGTGTGGAGGGAGAGGGGAGATGATGAGTTCTGGCTTAATAATGACAAGTCATCCAAGAAAAGGTCTTTCAGCAATTGGCAAGGCTGGCCTGGATCTGTGAGGCTCAGGGCTAGGGATTCCCATGTGAGAGTGAATGAGCTCATAGCCCTTAGTGTGAAGGTAAGGACGCCGGCTTGGAGAAGATCCCCAAACCCCTGCAGCCAATACGCAGTTAGAATATTCACGCGATGACTTCCTGCCTTGAGGAAAAGCAGGCTGCCATCCCTTCAACTCGTCAAGTCACAGGAGCCACGGCTGTGTTTAGTATCTGTCTTGCAGAGCCCAGCCAGGAGCCTCACTGGGGCTCCTTGGTCAATCAAAGCCCATCAAGGGTGCAGCTGAGGGCTCCCTTTAGTAAGTTGTCTAATCTGTAGAGCTGAGAGGCTCAGGGAGGGGTACAGACTAGTACATGATCTGCAAAGGCCTGGGTGTAGGGTGCCACACCTGTCTACCTCTACCCACATGGGGCAGAAGGGCATGGTGGAGATTAAGACCTCACAGTGACCCTGGAGAGAACAGGAACTTTCTTCAGAATCCTACTATCTGGTCACCCCAGCCCTGGAAGTGACCCTTGCCCTCCACCTCCCCACATCCCCTCTACCTGTCCCCTAAGGCAGAGTTTCTCAGAAGATTGCCTCTATCAGAATTACATGGGAGTATTTGTCTTCCTAAGCTGCTCCCCAAGGCCCAGAATTTCTGAAAACCGGTTCCCAAGGACCTGCTAGGGAAACAACTTATAGTGACCACATTGCAGGTGATTCCAGCACACACTGAGTCACCTCTTTAAGGAACAACCTGTTGATTCGCTGCTTGTTCTATTAAAATCAGTCCTTTTTCTCCTCACTGCCCCCTACTTGTTATCACCCAGTCCACACCTTTAAGTGTTATCTGGATGCTGGTGGCTTCCAAATGCCCAAACAGGGTTTCTCTCCAGAACTCTATCCAGCTGCCTCATCAGCAGCTCCGTCTAGCATACATCTCAAAATTATAGTGTCTACAACAGAGCTCATGATTCCCCCGACACTCCTTCCTCCCCTAGTCTTCCCCACCTGATAAATGGCACCATCTTTCCCCTAGTTCAGGCCAAAAATCCAGGAGTCAGCCCTTTCTGCCCCATCAAACTCCTTAGTAAGTCCTATCAGCTCTACCTTCCAGATAGATGGTGAATCCAATCACTTGTCACCACCTCCCACTGTCATCTGGTCAAATTCGTCTTCACCTCTCCCCTGGACCACCATGAGGCTCTGTCCTGCTCCTCTGCATCCACTCCTGCTCCCTCAGTCTAATCTCTATACCGCAGTCCTCCTGATGCAGTGCACAGAGCTGCATGGGCTCCCCCAGAACTGGAGGAGCTGGGCAGTAAGCAGATGGCAGGCAGTGGGCACTGCAGACGAGACTTTGTCAGGCCAGGAGGACGGGAGGCACTGACTGTACGGGCTGTCATGGGGATGTGCACAGGGGTCGACGGCGTGTGGAGAGCGGGCATTTGGCCCAGCTGGCGCTTTCTGGGAGGCCTCCTTGGGGAAGACAGCCAAAGGTTCTGAAAACTTACTGGCCAGCACCACCTTCTCTCCCATCTTTCACAATCAACATTTTGAAAGAATTGAAAGACTCACTGACTCCACTTCCAACTGCTTCTGCAGCACTGACAGCTCCAGGGACACCCCGCACATGGTATGCTATAATATGCGAATGGTCGGATGGACTGCTGCAGCAAGCTTGTTGGTCTGGAAATGCTCCAAAGGCAAACAGGAAGAGGCAACAGCCCCAGGGAGTAGAAAGAATGCTCAGCCACTTTCTGTTCTCTCCACATGAAACTATCATGTCAGTTCTGGGCCTCAGTCTTCTCATCTGTGAAATGGACACAGTAGTCTTCAAGTTGACTTCTTTAATTAGTGCCCTGGGCACATTGCTATCCCTGAGTGTGCTACATGCAGTACTGACTGTAGGCTCCTGGGCAGCAAAAACCCCTCTGATTTCTGTCTGTGTCCTTTGCACCCAATCAATGCCTAACACATCGCAATGGGTGCTCAATACTCAATAAATTTTGATGAATAAATGAATGCATGGATGAATGAATTTCTTCCATTCGTGGGAAGGAACTTGAAGAAGCATAGTATCCAAACATGAGAAGGCAACAGTGGTGATGGTAGCTTGTGGCTGCACAGATACTTGGGAGGCACTTAGACTGAGCCTAAAGAAAAGCAGGCTGTATATATCTATGATTTTAAATTTTATCTTCAGGCTTGTCATCTTCCTAGCTGAGTCATATTATACCATGCTGGGTCCCTTCCCTGCTATTTTCACCCTACAACTCTTGGGTGTAGTAGGAACTCAGGGCTATAGACCAAATGGGAAGGCAAGGGGATGTGGTCAAGAGACAAGGCAAAGGACCATGAAAACATTCAACATGCATTCACTCTTTGGGCAAACATTCACTGAGCCTCTGTCATGGGCAGGCCCTCTGGAAATACAAAAGGCAATCAGACATGATCCTTCTCCTTCTTGGCTCAGTTGTGTAGTACATACACACGCACACACACACGCACACACACACAGGGGTGTCTCCACCCACCTCCTTCTCCACTCCCCACCCCCACCCAGCACTGTGGAACTGATTAGAGTCCATCTGGAGGGAGAAGTAGGTTCTTGGGGGCCAAAGATGTCAGAGTAGCTGCCAGTTTGGACTGAGGCTAGAAGTGGGTGAAAAAGGATTATTCAGAGTTACCTGAGCTCTGAAATAGCCTCCCAGCTGGAAGGGACCTCAGAGTCCTCAGGTCCAATGGCAGCCTTATACAAACAAGCACAGCATCAGGGGCTCAGAGAGCTTGCACTCACCAGCTACAAGGGGAGGAAATGGGACTAGAATAGAAGATGTAACTTCTTTTTTTTTTTGAGACTGAGACTCGCTCTGTTGCCAGGCTGGAGTGCAGTGGTGCAGTCTTGGCTCACTGCAACCTCCGCCTCCTGGGTTCAAGAGATTCCCCTGCCTCAGCCTCCCAAATAGTGGGGGCTACAGTCAGGCACCACCATGCCCAGCTAACTTTTGTATTTTTAGTAGAGACAGGGTTTCACCATGTTGGCCAGGATGGTCTCAAACTCTTGACCTTGTGATCCGCCTGCCTTGGCCTCCCAAAGTGCTGGGATTATAGGTGTGAGCCACTGTGCCTGGCCGAAGATGTGACTTCTTATACTGCTCACCATCATCCCCCCGGTGGTTCTCTGCTTATCATGAGAAACCGCATCCTCCTGATTAGGGAGGAGTAGACCAGCCCAATAGCTCTGCAGATAAAAACTCACCTCCAGCACTGCCCAACCTGTTTTTTTCTTGGTTTGTTTTTCTCTTTCTTTCTTTCTTTTTTTTTTTTTTTCTTTTTTCTTTTGAGAGTCTTGCTCTGTCTCCAGGCTGGAGTCCAGTGGCACAATCTCAGCTCACTGCAACATCTGCCTCCCAGATTCAAGCAATTCCCTTGCCTCAGCCTCCCTAGTAGCTGGGATTATAGGCACGAGCCACCACGCTCGGCTAATTTTTGTAGTTTTAGCAGAGATGGGTTTTCACCATGTTGGCCAGGCTGATCTTGAACTCCTGACCTCAAGTGATCCACCCGCCTTGGCTTCCCAAATTGCTAGGATTACAGGCGTGAGCCACCGTGCCCAGCCACACCTGTTGTTTTGCTGGCCTGCTGCTACTCTGGGCAGGCAGAACATTTTCACTTCTGGTCTCCAAGTGTGAGAATTCACCAGGCCACTGGCTTCCTGTTTTGTACCAGATCTGTTTAAATATCACGGCTTCTAGATGGTTTTAGATCACTAAGCAGTTTTTAGAAATATAATGATGATCCTCCCATCTGCTCCCACTTTGAGTTTCTCAGACCCCTGGAGCAGAGAGTGGGGCACCATAGACTCTGGCCTCCTGGCTCCTGGCACCAGGCCCCCTCCAATGCCACTGGCATGGGACAAGACCATTAAGACTTGAAGAAGAGCCTAGAGGAGAGAAAAGCTCCCTCTTCACCTGCCAGCCTTGTCACGGTTTTGATCATTCCTTAGGTTATCCTTTAAGATAGAAAAATCGTCATGTGTGTGCTCTCTCTCAGAAATGTAACTGATCATGAGCACAAGGTTGAATGTAGTCAAGGATGGGGAGAGATCAAAAGTTTTGGTTTTCAGAGCACCTAGGATTGCACCAGGGATGAAGCAATGCCCAAGATGTTCTGAAGAGAGGTTTCAACACAATTTCCTGAGAAGTTCCTGGCTATGGCCAGAGCCATGCAAAGTACCATGGAGAACTCAGAAGAAGTTTAAAACCTGATTCTGCCTGCAAGAAATGCCCATCAAATAGGAGAAAGCAAGGTTAATTTCAGGGAGACTGCATGCCCCCATGGTGCCTAGCATAGTTCCTGGCATGTTATGGAAGCAGCGTGAATAAATGAATGCAAAGAAATAATCAATAATAAAGTTATGGGGGCCTGAGACTATCTGTATTTAAAATCAGCAGAGCACAAGATCCATGGGTCTTACAGAAGTCTCCCTGGAGAAGGGAAATTTGAGCTGGCATGAAGAATGGGCAGAATTTGGTGATTTGGAGGTCAAGGAAGTTCTAAAAAAACAAAAGGAAGAAAGAGGCGTGGGTCAGTGGGAAGCTCAGAGCTGAGGATGGGGCCTCGGGAGGAATGAGCTCCTGAGCACCCTTCTCACCACACAAGGAGACCCCAAAAAGAGATTAGAGACCATCTGGAGGGAGGAGTATGTTCTTGGGGGCCAAGGATGTTAGGATAGCTGCCAGTTTGGACTGAGGCTAGAAGTGGGTGACAAAGGATTATAAAGAAAATAGATTCTTGCTTGGCCTTGAACAAATCACTTCACAGCACTCTGGGCCTCTGTTCCCTCACCTGTGAGGCTGTGAGGATGAAGACGTGCATCATAAGCCTCTGCCCTGCACTGATGTGCTCAGCAAATGTTAGCGTTTCACCCTACAGGTAAAGAACGATTTGGTTGGGAATGGGCCAGACTTGGAACCTGGTCAGACACATGCAGAGTCAAGGAAAGGCTAAGTAATGCTTAGAATCCTAGACCACTAGGGAACTGCAGCCATCACCTTTCAACTGCCATCTCCTAAATTAGAAAGATATATTGACACTTTGTACTTGCATCTTTTAATTGTTTACTGAGCACCTACTATGGACCAGGCTATATGCTAAGAACTGAGAATGCAGACGCTTTAAAAAAAAAAAAAAGTAGATGAGGTCTTTGCTCTCCTACAGGTGAGAACCAGGAGAAGCCTTGGAAAAACAGTCCAATCTTTTGATTCCAGATGCTGAAATAGATGTCCAAAGAGGTGGAGTAAGTAGCCCATGACCACACAGCACATCAGGGCAGGGTCAGAACCAGACCTTATACTACATTCAGTTCTCATCCTTACGCCCTGATGTCAGCTACATCCATGAGGGTGCAGACTCTGCTCAGCTCTGGTGCAGCCAGTAGCCAGTTGTGGAACTTGGGTAAAGCACGCTGCTTTTCTGACCCAAGTGCCCCCATATGTAAAACGGGACCAAGAATAATCCCTGTGTCTCAAGCTTGACATAAGGCTCAAAATGCAGTACCATGCAAGAAAAGGCTTTGTGTTCTGTGGACTGTGGACTGTGCAAACAGTCTCTGCTCCTCCTTTTGATCACTAAGCAGTCTTTAAAAAGATAATAATGATCCTCCCATCTGCTCCTACTTTGAGTTTCTCAGACTCCTGAAGCAGACAGAGGGGCACCAGAGACACTGCCCTCCTGGCTCCTGGCACCTGGCCCCCTCCAATGCCACTGGCATGGGACGAGATCATTAAGACTTCAAGGAGAACTTAGAGGAGAGAAAAGCTCCCTCTTCGCCTCCCAGCCTCATCATGATTTTGATCAATTTTCTAGGACAAAGCAGCCTTCTGTGGCTACAGTGGGTGTCTCTTCTCTACTCGGCAAGTAGTTACTGACCTCCTCCAGCACGCTCCAGTTTTAGGAGTTACTAAAGACCTATGGGACATAACTTTGTTGGCAGAGGGTTCAGCCTGGTTGAGGAACAGCACAAATGGAGGAAATGTGGCCACCTGCAATTCAGATCAAAATGGGTGGTATCAAGTCTCGAGCCCTGAGCAAAGTCACAGCAAAGATGGACTTGAGCCATCTCACAGAGACTAGATATGGCCAGGAGGGGAGGGGCTGCGGGGACAAGAGGCCACCCAGGCTGGAGAATAGCCCCAGAGAAGGCACCAAAGGGTGGCAGAGGAACCAGGACCAGCCAGCCCTTGGACCCCCAGCCCCCGTGACTGTCTCTGGGCTCTTAGAGCCAGTGGAAAGAAGAGCCGTAAAAAGGTAGCGGGAAGGTGTTGGGAGAGGCCCTGGCACTGCCATGGTCTGGGTCCCAGCCAGTGCCTGGCTCAGCCAAACCTGTGGCTGGGTTTCTAGGCATCTGCTCCCGAATCGTTTCTAAACAAGCTGGAATCTGCCCTTTAGAGACCTCAACAGAAACACGCAAAGTCCAGGGGTAAGGCCCAGGCCCCAAGGGTGAAGAAAGCTGTGCTCGCCAGTAGCCTGCGGAAGTAAGGAAAAGAGGGGGAGGCTGAGGGGACAGAGGGTGCGTCAGAGGGCCCTAAAAGAGGAAGTCGCCCAGTATCAGTTCTGCTCCCGAGGATGGGAAATACCCTCCGTGCTCCCAGCCCCGGGCAGCTGTCCCCGTCTCCTCACCTGAAGCCACAGACCTGGGGCCAGGGCCACCTGGGTCCTGGGTTCCATCCTCCCTTTCAAGATTCCCCAAGGCTACTGAGTTCTGAGCACTTCCGGGGGCCTAGGGTGGCCGGGCATGGACTGCAGACCCAGGATCCCTGCTAGGCAGGGTGCGGGTACAGAGTTTTATTGGGGCCGGGCCAGGTGCAGCAGCTTATACCTATAATCCCAGCACTTTGGGAGGCCGAGGTGGGTGGCTCACTTGAGGTTAGGAGTTCGGGACCAGCCTGGCCAACATAGTGAAACCCCATCTGTACTAAAAATATAAAAGTTAGTGGGGCATGATGGCGCACATCCGTAACCCCAGCTACTTGGGAGGCTGAGGCAGGAGGATCCTTTGAACCTGGGAGACGGAGGTTGCAGTGAGCCAAGATCCCGACACTGCACTCCAGCCTGGGCAACAGGGCGAGACTCCATCTCAAAAAAAGAAAGAAAGAAAGTTTTACTGGGGCCCAAACCTCAGGGGTTAGGAAAGAGGCCCCAGTCCTCAGAATTGAAATCCAAGGAAGGAAGCCGAAGACAACTCATCTCCCCTCCCTGCTATTCCAAGAGGCCTTCAAGGAAGGGAGGAGTCTCAGAACCACTAAGGGGCCTTCCTCACTCCCACTTACTCAGGGGCAGAAGACTCAGCTGAAGACCTCCAAATCCAGAGACTCGGTAATTAAGTCAAAGCCTGGCTATGCTGGGAGAATGGCCTCCAGACCCTGGCAGAAAATGGGGTAAGGGCTGGTAAGGCTCCCCACCTTCCTTCCTCTACAATCTGCTAGAACCCAAAATGAGAAATGAGGCTTTGGGAAAGGGAGCATAAGAAGAGAAATCACACAGCTTCCTTCCTCCTCCCACTTGCTGTACTGGGCTCCTGCATCTGTTGCTGGGCTGCTAGCAGAGAGGCTGGCAGCTGGCTGTTCTAACTGCAGGTTTCAGCAGTGACAGGCTCCCTTCTCTTGCCCTACTCCATCCACAGGAGCCCCAAGGACTCTGCCTCTCTGGTTTGAACAAATCTGCACTAAGCACCTTCTAAGCTGATGTCCTGTGCACACTCTGCCTCCAGTCCTGCAGGGCACAGACCGGAGAAAGGAGTGATGACTCACGAGGGGAACTGCCCTGCTGTCTACCAAACTACAGTGGATTCCTGGTTTCCCTGGTGCATTATCTGGTTTGTTCAGCCTCGCCTGGGTTCCTCTTCACACTCCCACCATTTCTGGCCCACTTTTGCCACAGGACAGGCTTTGCACAAGAAGTGCAGAACACTGTAAGGTAGAACTCACCCACTCCCCCGTGCCCACCCCATTGCAGGAGCCTAGGCGACAAGAACATGTTTCTAGACTGTTCTCAGCACTGCACATCAAAATTGGGAGTTGGCCATGTTTGGGAGGCACTGAGGCCTTGAGCAGTAAGAGAACAGGCCCAGATTGGGGATGGGGCAGGGGGAGGGTTGAAAGTGCTGGAATCAAGTACAGAGGGGGCAGGGCAGAGTCGAGGCCCAGCTCAGGCTTCAGGGAAGTTGGCCTCAGGTGGGAATGTTAAAACCATGTCTGGAATCACCTCTGTATAACTTTGCTTATTGAAGCTATGACTGGCTTTCTGGCCCCTGGTCAACCCTACAAGGGCAGGTAACTGGAGATACCACATAAAGAAGCTCCCCCTGGTGTCTGGAGGCCTCGCCCACACTGGACTGCACTGGGCAGGGCTGGTTCTCCAGGACATCTGTGACCCCTCCTACAGGCTCAGGGGCTTCCTGGGATCTAGATTCCTCCTGAGGAATGGTGGCCTCTTTTAGTTCTGAGAGAAAGCTGCTGCTGCCCAGCCAGATTCCATTCCCAGAGGCCTGACTCCCCAGGACTCCCACACCATAGCCTGGTGGCGTATCCAGAGGAGACCCCCTCATTCTCCACAATGAAGGGCCAGGCCAGGCCTTGAAGATCCGAGGGGATGAGGGCAGTCCAGGGGAGCCTGGGAGGGGCAAGAACTGCCCAAGGGAGAAATGGTTTGAATGGGAAAAAGCAACTGAGATGTGGGGAAGGGATGGGCTTGAAGGCAGGCAAGGGAACGTGTGGCCAAAGAGTTGGCGGGCCATGAAGCAGGGGAGGCTCCTGGGCTCAGAAAGCTCAGAACGGAAGTGCTAGAGTGATGCTTCTTGGAGATATTGGCCATCTGGAAATTTTATCTCAGAGCAAGAGTTAAGATAAAAAGCTGTGCTCTAGAAGCTTCCACCTTGAATGCAAACAGAACCTTCCCAGGAAGGAAAGGCCGGGCATGGATTGGGTGGACAGGAGGAAACAGGGCAGGCCCAGTGCCAGAAGCGGGTGGGGGAAAACATGACCCAAGCCTGAGATCGGCACCAGAAGACAGGGGATGAACCAGATAATCTCTTTGGGTTCCAAGTGGTCCTTGGTGCGAGGCTTGGGTGACTGGACCCTCTTAGGACCTTACTTGGACATCAGGCTCACTCGGCAGCTCTCCCAACTCCAACTCACCTCCCCAGGGCTTCACAAGTTGCTGTCTCTGCATCAGACTAGCCCATTGGAGAACTTCATGTAGCCACCATCTGTGCTGCTGATGTGACCACTGATGGTGAAGGGTGGACCCATCTCCAGATCCTTCAGGTTCCTGAAAAAGATGATCCAATCAGGCTACTGGAGCTGATAACCTAGCCTCTCCCTGGGTCCCCATCTCCCTTGACTCCAGGGCACCAACTCACTGACTTGTCTTCCAGAAAAGGAAGTGGGCCACTTACCATAATCATCTCTCAGGGCCAAAGGAGGTACAGCCCTGCCTGTGGCAAGTAGATGAGATGACCAACGCCAAGAGGACTTCTGGCTCGCACTCCCTGAATCCCTGATTTTCTGATATGCTCTTCTTTCTGATACCATCTTGTGCCTGAGATTACATTATTTGTAATCAGACCTGTCTCCAGCAGAGACATGAAATGCTTGAAGACAGAGACTATGCCCAGTCATCTTTGTACTCTTTGAAACTAATACGGCAGTAGTGGTGGTTATGATAGCATCTTTCTGAATAAATGATAAGGAGGAAAGAAGGAAGGAAGGAAGGAAGGAAGGGAAGGGAAGGAAAGGAAAGGAAGGAAGAAAGGAAGGCAAGCTCTGTCTGCTTGGGGGAGAGATGGATGGATGGATGGATGGATGGATAGATGAATGGATGGATGGATGGGTGGATGGATGTTCCCTGCCTAAGGGTGAGTGTTAAGGAGATCATTGTCATCAGGGTTTCACATAGTCCTGTCTGTGTTCAAATTTTAATTCATGGGACTTTTCTAAATGGATTCTCGTGCTCTTCTTTTATTTTCTTAGGGGCATGAACAGAAGACAGGAAAGGGAACCAGTCAGTTCTTAATCTATCTTTGATTCTTTTTCCATTATATCTATCCCCAACCCCCACCTCACCCAGATATTCCCTGAATTTACTCACCGGATTTGATATAAGTTGAAGACAAAATTAGGCCCTAGGAAGACAATCCAAAAAGAGAGGGTTAGCACCTCCAGGGGAAGCAGTCCGTCACCCTTCTAAGAACGTCTGGTGCTCCCTCACGCCTGTCTGGAGGAGTAGGGTGGCTGGGCTGAACCTCAGGATGGTGTGGGAGCATCCCAGCCTCCTTCAGGGCCCCCCATTAACGGTCCTGATTATCCTGGGATGAAGGCAGTCCTAGCCTGGAGCCCAAAAGAACCAGACCTCGGCTTGAATTCAGACTCCACCTCATTCTAACTCCACGACTTTAGCCTCATGTCCCCATCTATAAAAATGAAGGCTATAATAATGTCTTCCTCATGTGGAATTTTAAAGAAAATCATATTAAACAAAAGTGCATTGCCACATAGTAGGTGCTCAACAAATATCCATGTACTCTGTTAAAGTTAACTGCAGATCTAGGAAATAGTTTCTACCCCTTGGCATTCCAGCACACCCTTCCAGTTTTCCCAGAGTCCAGTGAAAAGTGCAGCTATGTCTCAGAGTTGAGAACACCACAGCAAATTCCAGGAGGCTCCCAGTGAAGCTGATACCTCCACAAGCTTAGGAGAGGGCCCCAAGACCCACAGGCAGGGGCAGAGACACACAAGGAGCCTGTTGGAGCTTGGCCTGTCTAGCCCATTGATCTTGGCCTTGGGGGCCCACAGAGACCCCTGGCATGGACTTCTATGGGCTCTGAGGGAGGAGGAAGCTGGCTGCTTGCTGGGGTGGGAGGAGCCCCCATTCTCTTGATAAAAGTACCATTGCCCCACCTCACCACCTCAACTGCTCAGCCACCCACTCAAGTCTTCAACCACTGCAACCACCACAGGAAATATTTTTGCATCCCACCATGCTGAAGAGTTTGCAGCCCTGCCAGGCATTGCCAACTGCTATGGGAGAGGAGGAGCTGGGCAGAACTGGGGCGACAGGGCCCAGTGCACACTCACCCTCCCAGCAGTACCCGCGCTGGTACCACTTGGCCAGGCTGTAGCCGAGGATGGACACGAGCAGCAGCAAGAGCCCCACGCCAAGGATCAGGCCCAAGGTGCTGATGGAGTCCTCACCTGCAGAGACATGCAGCTGTGCACCCTCCCACAGCCCCCTGCATCAACCCACCTGCACCATGTTCCAAAGTTCCCCTCCCTTCCCACTGCCTACCAACATAACTGGCCTCTGGGAGCCTTGCTCTGAGCCCAGTGATTCAGCCCAGCTATACTAAGATGAAAATGTCTGACACCTGAATTTTTAGAGTGAGCCTATCGGTATTTGGAGCTTGTTAATCCAAAGGAATAGTCCTCTGATAGTAGAGATTGTTTGAGGTCTTTTTGAAGCCACAGGCATATTCTACCTGGAAAAAGCTCTACCTGTGTCGGGGTGAGCCTGGGAGGTCCAGCCTCAGCATGAGCCAGGTGGTCAGGGGCCACCTGGAGGGTCCAAGAACACAGACCAGGGACCCTCAGTCCCTCCACCCCTTTGCAAAGCC
The DNA here is from genome assembly GCF_029281585.2 of Gorilla gorilla gorilla. Lineage (NCBI taxonomy): Eukaryota > Metazoa > Chordata > Mammalia > Primates > Hominidae > Gorilla > Gorilla gorilla. Next base: position 125,957,418 of record NC_073233.2, read on the forward strand.
CATGCACCCAGTGGCAGCAGGGTGTTAACCCTTGGGCTCTGTTTGCTGCCTGTACTTACCACTTCTTCCCTTTTTGTGGTATGAGCTCTTAGCTAAATTTATATTTTATTTGTAAGGTCAAACCAAGAAAGAGAGAGAGAGAGAGAGGTTGGAAACCTGCAGGAGATGAGATAGGCCATGGTAGAAGCAGAAAGGACAACCAGGTTCTGAGGAAGAGGCTGACAGTGGGGGCACCCTAGGGACAACCCACCTCTGCCAGGGCAGGGAATCAGGAAGGCCAGCCCCACTCCTGCCCGATAAGGTACCAGGAGTGTGGAAGAATAGAGTGATTCCCCATTTGGTGTCCTGAGGCTCCAGGGATACTGCCAAGAGGCCAGGAGGTGCAGTGGTTGAACTCAGACTTTAGGTGCAGGCTAGCATCTGAAGCCTAGATCCACTATTTGCAAGCTGTGAGACCCTGACACACACAAGTCCCTTTACCTTGCTGAACTTCAACTGCTCTGATGGAAAATAAGACTAATATTAAATACACATAGATTGTTGTGACAATTAAAAGAGATACCACATGTAGAGAGCACTTAGGAGAGGATCTGACATACACTAAATGCTCAATAGATGTAAATTATATCATTATTGTTGTTGTTGTCATTAGTATTATCAAATGGTGCAACTGTATTTTTTAAGTATTTCACAATTCTCCCATTAAAAACGGTATGCCCATGCTACGCCCCTTGGTCCTTCCTCTCACTAGCAACCAGGTTATTTACTCAGTGAACAGAATGTGACAGCCAAATGCAGAGGGAAGGGGTCTCTCTTTTCAGTTTTAAGTTACAAAAACCCAGGCCCTTAGAGAAAGGGTAAGAATTCACAGCATAGACAAGAAGTGAGCCAGAACAAGAATTACCCTCCTCATCATACTAGGAAAAAATCTCCAGCCCAGAGAGATGAAAGAGATAAAGAAAAAGGCCAGGTTACAAAGATGCCAATGGGTCCCAGAGAGATCAACCTTGTTCCCTGCTCCAAAGTCGAGCCCCGGGAAGGCAATAGAATTCCCAGATGGAGTTGTGGGATCCAAGAGCTGGGCTGAGCTCTAAGACAGCAAGAGCCCAGATAAGAATAGTTGCATATGGATGCCTTGCCACATGGAGCCTCACACAACCTTGAAGAGTTGCTGTCATGGCATGAGAGTAACCAAATGATTCCTGTATCCACAAGAGAGACAGGGAAGTCATAGAGAGCCTCTCCAGTGAAGGGAGACAGGCAATAAACTAAATAAAGAAATGAATTATATAGCATATTAGAGGGTGGTAAATGCTAGAGAAAAAAATTAAGCAGAAAGAAAGCATTGCGAAGGGAGAGAGCAGTTTTAAATAAAGTGGTCAAGGAAGGTCTTATGACCAATGTGACAATTGAGAAGACCTAAAGGAGGTGTATTAGTTTATTCTCACACTACTAATAAAAACGTACCTGAGACTGGGTAATTTATAAAGGAAAGAGGTTTAATTGACTCACAGTTCAGCATGGCTGGGGAGGCCTCAGGAAACTTACAGTCAGGGTGGAAGGGGAAACAAACACGTCCTTCTTCACATGACGGCAGGAAGGAGAAGAGTGCCAAGCAAAAGCGGGGAAAGTCCCTTATTAAACCATCAAATCTCATGAGAACTTACTAACTACCAGGAGAACAGCAAGAGGGTACCCACCCCCATGATTAAATCACCTCCCACCAGGTCCTTCCCACAACACATGGGGATTATGGGAACTACAATTCAAGATGAGATCTGGGTGAAGACACAGCCAAACCATATCAGGAGGTGAGAGAAGAAACAAGCCTTAGAGGTATCTAGAGTGAAAATGTCTAGGCAGAGGGAGCAGTAGGTACAAATGAGGCAGGAGCATGCCTAGCAGGTTCCAGAAGCATCCAGGAGCCCTGGGTGATGAGCAGGAAGGCAGCAGGAGAGGAGGTACCAGGAGCCAAATAATGTAGTGCTCTGAAGACAATGAGGGGAGCTTGGCTTTTCCTCTGAGTGAGATGGGGAGTCACTTGAGGACTTGGAGCAGATAAAGGACATGACCCAATGTTTTAAAAGGATGTCTCTGGCTGGCTACTGTGTTAAGAATTGACAAAGTAGGGAATGATGCTGGAGAAGGGGGACCAGTCAGGAGGCTACTGCAATATCCAAGCAAGAGACAGTAATTAGAGGAAAGGAGTGCAAGGAACTAAGAGGCCAAGGTCAAAGAAGATCATCTCTGTGGATGACAGAGAGAGGGACAGTGACCCAAGGGCTCAAATCTTCAAGAACTAAGGGTTAGTGACTCACAGGTGGACGGACAGATGTCAACACAGCGTCATAGTGATACTGGTGGTGTTTGTGGAAGCTGGGGTTTGAAGGGTTTCATCAAAGAAAAGTCTGTCCAAAAGTAGGAAATACCAGTAGGAAAGCACCAGCAGGGAAATCACAGGCCTTCCAGAGACCCTGAGGTGAGGGAAGGAGATGTTATGTCTCCGTTGTTACCTTTTTGTGTCTTCTACACAGTGCCTTCTGACTTAGGCAGCTTGCAGAAACAATTACTCTATTTTGCCTTTTGATCTTTCTGGGATGCTCCTTTACCTAATATTCTTTAGTCTTCTTTTTAATACTTTTAAATTTTTATTATAAAATATTTCATGCATACAAGAAGTACATAAAATAGCATGAAGAACAGCCATGTGCCTATTAGTAATTTTTCAAAGAATTCTAAAATGCTGCCATTCTTACTTATAAAGTAGCTCAATTTCAGAGTAGTCCTCTCCTATCTCTCCCTCCAAGTAAATACCCTCCCAAATTTGGTGTTTATCTCTGCTATACACCTTTTTTATACCATTACTTCATATTTTTAACAAATTCTATATATCTATGTAGATATAGAGATATATAGCATTGTTTTACATGTTTTCAAACTTTATGAAAATTATATTAGGACCACTTCCACTTCTGGCCATGGTGGAATAATAGGGACCAGGTTTACTCTCCTACTTTAATAACTAGAAAACCAACAAACCATCTAAAACAATGGGCAAAGGTAGTACAGAATAGTGATCCCTGAAGGAAGGAAGTAAAATGAAGAGCTCTCTAGGATTGCCTGGCTTATTGCCTGGGTGAGTTCCCCGAGTTCCAGCACAGGAGAGAAAACCCAGAAAGAGCCCAGCAGTCAAATTGAGGAGTCAGAATTTAAGTTCAGGGAAGCCCAGGAAGCTAGAATTTACGGACAAAATACCAGAGAGAAGGGAGCTGGACAGAGACAAGGACTCTCAGAGATCTGCAAAGGGGTCCCCCAAAGTCTTTGGCTGTGGCTTGCCTCTTAAGTTTGCTTATAGTGTCTTTTTTGAGCAGAATTTTAACTAATATTTTAATCAAATTTATCTATTTGTGCTTTTTAAAAATCTTATTTAAGACATCCATCTCTACTCCAAGACATACTCCTTATTTTTTTTCTAAAAGTTTTAACGTTTTGTTTTTTACGGTTTCGGACTTTAATCAACCTGGAATTCATTTTTGTATACATTATCTCCATAATTTTTGTATGGAAATTAATTTTCCATCCTTTTCCCCTTCATTGCTGCTGCTTTCATATATCAAGTTATACAGATGTGCCTGCTTCTTTTTCTGGGCTTTCAACTGTATTCTATTGGTCTACGTGTCTGTCACTGGACACTAGACATGTAATGACAAACACTGCTACATTATCTTAATTACTATGACCTCATAATAAATCTCGGCTGGGCATGGTGTCTCACGCCTGTAATCCCAGCATTTGGGAGGCTGAGGTTGTCGGATCAACTGAGGTCAGGAGTTCAAGACGACCAGCCTGGTCAACATGGTGAAACCCCATCTCTACTAAAAATACAAAAGTTAGCCAGGTGTGGTAGTTGGCAAATGTAATCCCAGCTACTCGGGAGGCTAAGGCAGGAGAATCACTTGAACCCAGGCAGCAGAGGTTGCAGTGAGCCAAGATTGCACTAGTGCACTCCAGCCTGGGCGAGAGAGCGAGACTCCATCATAACTAACTAACTAACTAAATAAATATATAAATAAATCTTGATAGCTGGTAAAATAAACGCTCCACTCTATCCTCCCTCATAAGCATGTTAGTTATTCTGAGTACTTTGCTCTTTCTTGTGAATTTGGGAATTCGTTTTTCAAGGTCAGTGAAAATCTCTATTAGAATTTGATTGAGATAACAGTAAATGTATAGGTTTATTTGGATAAAACTTATATATTTGAGATACTGAGTCTTCAAACTTACAAGTATGGCAAATGTTTTCATTTATTTTGGGTCATCTTTTATAGACTGTCATATGTTTTATAATTTGTCCCTTAAAGGTTTGGTACTCTTCTTGCTAGATTTATTCCTCAGTACTTTATAATGTTGTTGTAAGTGTGAACAGGAGCTTGTTTTGTGTACATTGGTTTTCCATGTAATAGTGTTGCTGAATTCTCTCATTCTAATCATTTTCTTCTGGTCTTCCTTGGATATGTAGACTATTATATTGTCCGCAAATAAAGGCCGTTTGCTTTCTTACTTTCTGTTCTTATATGTCTCAATTTATTTTTCTTGTCTAATTGTATTGGTTAGAACTTCCAGTATAATGTACCTTGATATATGTATTTGATGCTCTAAATTTACCCCTAAGCATCACTTTAGCTTCATTTTATAAGACTTGATACGTAATATTTTTACCTTTGTCTGATCTAAATGTTTTTTAATTTCCACTGGGATATCTTCTTTAACCCTTGAGGTATTTGGCAGTGAGTTTTTAGTTTCCAAATTCACAGGGTAAGTTTTTTTTTTTTTTACTATTTATTAAGATGGACATGAGTTATAGAATTATGGCTGGTATAAGAAAAGAGTAACAGTTAATTTAATTTTAATACTAGCTCAATGTTTTCATCTAACTCATGAAGTCAAAGTAAAGCTTTTAGAAGCTTACTCTGTAGGAGGTAAAACATCGGAAATTATTGTGAATGTTACTGAAAATTCAGTTTAAAAGTTTGACATTAACAATAAAATTGTTTTTTCTTTTTACTTACTTTTGTCACTCTAAACTTCAGTCTTAGATATTTTTTTCTGGACCTGTCTTCTAGCTGACTAATTCTTTCTTCAGCTGTGTCTAATCTGCTATTAATCATCCTTAGTGTTTTAATTTGTTATGGTGTTTTTCATTTCCATAATTTTAACTTAATTCTTTTTATAATTTCCAATTATTTATTAAATTTTTCCGTTATGTCTAATTTTATATCATTTGCTATACATCTTTCCTATAGTTTTTATTCATTACTCTAGGGTTTATAAAATGTATCTTTAACGTATCACAGTCACATATAAAAGGGAAAATAAAGATATACCATATAAAAACTAATCAAAGGAAAGCTGAAGTGGCTCTATGGATATCAGACAAAAACGATTTTAAAACAAGAAATATTACCAAGGATAAAGAAGGACATTTCATAATGATAAGAGGGACAATTCATCAAGAGGACATTTCATTATATAGCTTTAAAACATAAAAAGAAAAAATGAGTAGAACTGAAAGACAAACTTTAAAAATTCATAATTATTATTAGAGAATTCAACTCTTCTCTCTCAGCAACCGATAGAACAGGAAATCAGCTAAGGACATAGAGGACACAAACAACACTGCCAGCTAACTTGACCTCGTAGATATTTACAGAACACTACATCCAACATCTGCGGAATACACATTGTTCTCAAGTATATATGGAGCATTCGTCAAGACAGATCATATGCTAAACCATAAAACAATAAGTCTTTTTTTTTTTTTTTTTTTGAGATGGAGATGGAGTTTTGCTCTGTCACCAGGCTGGAGTGCAGTGGTGCAATCTCAGCTCACAACAACCTCCACCTCCCTGGTTCAAGTAAGGTTCAAGTGATTCTCCTGCCTCAGGCTCCCGAGTAGCTGGGACTACAGGTGCCTGCCACCATGCCCAGATAATTTTTGTAATTTTAGTAGAGACAGAGTTTCACCATGTTGGCCAGGATGGTCTTGATCTCTCGACCTCATGATCCGCCTGCCTTGGCCTCCCAAAGTGCTGGGATTACAGGCATGAGCCACCGCCCCTGGCCCAACAATAAGTCTTAGTAAGTAAATCTCAATACATTTTTAAAAGTTAAAATAATACACAATATGTTCCCTGACCACAGAATTATATTGGAAAATAAAGACAAAAAGATATCTGGAAAACATCTCAATATTTGGAAATTAAACAACACACTTCTAAAAACATCCTGGGTAAAAGAAGATATCACAAGGGAAATTAGAAAATACTTAGATCTGAATGATATTGAAAACACAACATATCAAAAATGTAAGTTGAGGAGACAGTCCAAGGCAGCTAAAGTTCACAAGACAGAGGAAAGAGCTACATCGGGTAAAGAATCCAGCGATGTGCAGAGGGACCCCCTCAAGTATTCAATAAGTAATGAGTGCCTGTGTATAAAGGAGCTACCTGAGGCCAGAGAATCATCTGAAAGCATTCGTGGGAAACAGTGTCTAGCATTCAAATAGGGCTAGAAGCAGTGCCTATTCCCATAAACCAGACTAGAAAAACTCGTAATTCACAGGGTGTTGGATAGGGAACTCAGGAAGTTCTTGCCTTAGTGGTGAGAATAATTAGCCTTAGACTGTTCAGCCTAAGGCTAATTATTTCCACTACTCTGGGTCTTGGTTTTATGATTTGTCTACTGCTCTGAACCCATCTAACAAATCATAAAACCAAGACCCAAAAAGGTCAAACTGCTTCCAACTAACTTAACTGCTTCCCAATATATTTATAGGCAAACAAAAATATCTACCACTCAGCAAAGTAAAATTCACAATATCCTCATTCAGTCAAATATTACCAGGCACTCAGAGAGGCAGAGCAGAATGACCCATAATGAACAGAACAATCAACAGAGCACAGGCCTTGGAATCCTGCAGCCTGGGTCTGAATCCTATTCACTCATCAGTCTGAGGCCTTCAGCAAGTTATTTAACCATCAAAAGCCTCAATTTCATGTGTGTGTGAAAAAGAGAGGGAGAAAGAGAGATTCAATAAGTCTCAAATTATAAAAGACCCTTTTTTTCTATTTTATTATTATTATACTTTAAGTTTTACGGTACATGTGCACAATGTGCAGGTTAGTTACATATGTATACATGTGCCATACTGGTGTACTGCACCCATTAACTTGTCAGTTAGCATTAGGTATATCTCCTAATGCTATCCCTCCACCCTCCCCCCACCCGACAACAGTCCCCAGAGTGTGATGTTCCCCTTCTTGTGTAGAAGACCCCATTTTTTAAGACCCAAATTATTTCCAGGGATGAAAACTACAACATCTGAGATGAAAATTACATTGAATGGAATTAACAGCAGACTAGGCATTACAGAAGAAAAAAGTAGTGCACTTGAAGGCATAGCAATAGGAACTATCCAAGATGAGACATAGAGGGGGAAAAAAGGTAATAAAACAAATGAAAAAGCTGGGCGTGGTGGCTCACGCCTGTAATCCCAGCACTTTGGGAGGCCAAGGTGGATGGATCACTTGAGGTCAGGAGTTCCAGACGAGCCTGGCCAAAATAGTGAAACACCATCTCTACCAAAAATATAAAAAAATTAGCCAGGTGTGGTGGCGTGTGCCTGTAATACCAGCAACTCGGGAGACTGAGGAAGGAGAATGCTTGAACCTGGGTGGTGGAAGTTGCACTGCACTTCAGCCTGGGTGATAGAGCGAGATGCCGTCTCCAAAAAAAAAAAAAAAGAAAGAAAGAAAAGAGTATTAGTGAGGTGCAGGACAACTTCAAGCCACCTAATATATGTGTAATTAGATTCCCTGAAGGAGAAAACGAGGGAAAACAGAAAAAAAAAATTTTGATGAGATATGGCCAACAATTTTCCAATTTTGAAGAACCTGTCAAGTTATTTGTTCAAACAAGACATTTCTTTTCCTATGAGGAATTCTGGTGCCCATGGTTGATATCATAACTCTTTTTTTATTACATCAAGGAAGGCCTAAACTATCCTTAGGAAGAAATAGACTACATTTCCTTTCAACCGACCCTCCGTAAGAATCATTCTTTTTAACTAAACCATATGTATAGGCTGGAAAATATACAGGTCAAGGGTATGGTGTCTGGTAAGGTCCTGAGCTACATGTTCACTGTATTGCTTATAAAGGGTGAGGCCAGTTTTGTTTTGTTTTGTTTTGTTTTTGGCAGAGTCTCGCTCTGTTATCCAGGCTGGAGTGCAATGGTGTGATCTCGGCTCACTGCAACCTCGACCTCCCAGGTTTAAACAATTCTCCTGTCTCAGCCTCCCAAGTAGCTGGGATTACAGCTGCCCGCCACCATGCCTGGCTAATTTTTGTATTTTTGGTAGAGGTGGGGTTTCACCATGTTGACCAGGCTGGTGTCGAACTCCTGACCTCAGGTGATCTGCCCACCTCAGCCTCTCAAAGTGCTGGGATTACAGACATGAGCCACCGTGCCCAGCCTCAACTTTTATTTTAGATTCAGGAAGTAGATGTACAGGTTTGTTAAATGAGTATATTGAATGATGCTGAGGTTTGGGATACAAATGATCCCATTACCCAGGTAGTGAGCATTACTATTACCAATAGTTAGTTCTTCAACCCTTGCTCCTCTCCCTCTCTCCCCCATCTAGTGGTCCCCAGTGTCTATTTTTCCCTGTCCATATGTACCCAGTGTTAAGCTTTCACTTGTAATGGAAAACATGTGGTATTTGGTTTTCTGTTCTGGTGTTAATCTACGTAGGATAATGACCTCTAGCTTCATCAATTTTGCTGCAAAGGAGAAGATTTTGTTCTTTCTTATGGCTGTGTAGTATCTCATGGTGTATATGTACACATTTTCTTCATCCACTCCACTGTTGATGGGCACCTAGGTTGACTCTAAGTCTTTGCTGTTGTGAATAGTGCTGCAATGAACATATGAGTGCATGTGACTTTTTGGTAGAACTGCTTATTTTCTTTTGGGTATATACCCAGTAATAAGATTGTGCAGTCAAATGGTAGTTGTGTTTTGAGTTCCTTGAAAAATCTCCAAACTGCTTTCTACAGTGACTGAACTTTACATTTTACATTTACATTTTAATTTACATTTCGACCAACAGTGTGTAAACGTTCCCTTTCCTCTGCAGCCTTGCCAACATCTGTTATTTTCTGACTTCTTAATAGTAGTTTTCCTTGCTGGCATGAGATGGTATCTCACTGTGGTTTTGATTTGCATTTTTCCAATGATTAGTGATGTTGAGAGCATTTTTTCATGTTTGTTGGCCACTTGTATGTCTTCTTTTGAGAAGTGTCTGTTCATGTCCTTTGCCCACTTTTTAATGGGGTTATTTGGTCTTTGCTTGTCAGATTGCCCAAGTTCCTTATAGATTCTAGATATTAGACCCTTGTTGGATGCATAGTTTGTGAATATTTTCTCCCATTCTATAGGTTGGCTGTTTGTTCTGTTGATAGTTTCTTTTGCTGTGCAGAAGCCCTTTAGTTTAATCAGGTCCCATTTGTCAGTTTTTATTTTTGTCGTAACTGCTTTTGGAAACTTAGTCATAAATTCTTTGCCAAGGCCAATGTCCAGAATGGTATTTTCTAGCTTTTCTTCTAGGATTTTTACAGTTTTAGGTCTTACATTTAAGTCTTTAATTTATCTTGAGTTAACTTTTGTATATGGTGAAAGTTAGGGGTCCAGTTTCAATCTTCTGCATAGGGTTAGCCAGCTATCCCAGCACCATTTTTTGAGTAGGGACTCCTTTCCCCATTTCTTATTATTGTAGCCTTTGTCAAAGATCCAATGGTTGTAGGTGTGCAGCTTTATTTCTGGGTTCTCTATTCTGTTCCATTGGTCTAATGTGTCTCCTTGTATCAGTACCATGCTGTTTTGGTTACTGTAGCCTTGTAGTATAGTTTGAAGTTGGGTAATGTGATGCCTGTGGTAAAGCCACATATTTTAGAACTAAACATAGAAAATGAAAAAGTTGGGGATGAGGGAGTATTTCCTCAATAGAAATGGAGAAGCCTGACCCTTTTTCTCTCCTGGGCAATGCCTATACTGAGGTGGGCCAATCTTCAGGCACAGCCAGAGTTTTTCTCAGAAATAGGTCTAGGATATCTCTACTATATGAATAATTAAAGATGATTTCTCTGTGGCTAATATATTCCAAACAGATATATTATCTTGGGGCTCCCCCTAGAACATCTGGCTTTAGAAAAATCACTCTTGGTGATCTTGCCAGAATAAATTTCTTGCTTGATTAATTAATATATTCTAATTACTGGCCAAAATAATTGGGACATCAGATGGGCACATGAATCCTTACCTAGGATTTTACAGAGGGAAATAATGCATCTACCAACTCTGCATTCATTAAGATGCAGGTCTTAGGCTGGGCGTGGTGGCTCATGCCTGTAATCCTCAGCACTTTGGGAGACTGAGGCAGGAGAATTGCTTGAGCCCAGGAATTTAAGACCAGCCTGAGCAACACAGTGAGACCCTGTTTCTTTTTTTAAAAAATAAAAATATAAAATGCAGGTCTTATATAAGTCTCGGTAGCCAAGAATCTATGGTAAACTGATATTCCTCTTCACAAAATCCAAATTTAAGAAAAGGTCAATAAAACTTTTGCCCCACAGATGTTGCTACAGGTGAAAATTCTCAGATGTTTCTCCAACAGGCTGTCAGCTATGTGAATTTTTTAAAAATCCACCACCACCACTTTTTTTTTTTGCTTGGTAGTTTTTAGTTTTTTAGACTACATTATTATTGCCCATGATTTTGCAGTTAAAGAAACTATAATTAGAGCTCCTAATAGTTAAGTAATCACCCAATTCACAGAGCTGTATATGCCAAAGCCACAGTGAGAACTCAATTCTTTCTGGCACCAAAACCCATGTCCTTTCCATTATTCTTTATTGCTTAAAATTACTTGTTCTATAAAACAGTTATACAGAAATAAACAAATTTTAAAAGGCATCTCCAGAACTATGCTATAACTTTTAGAGCAGCCTATGTGGAGCTTCTTTATGTTAGCAGTTAGATAACCATATCAACTGATTCCTGAAGACGCCCCTCATCCAATCCACCCATTGCCATCAGCCTACGTAAGTACTCACACTTCCAACACCTGTGGCAGGGAGGCACCCATCCATATTATCCAAAAGCAGTTTCAGACCACAAAGGTGTTTGAGAGAATGAGGCTCTTCAAAACGGAGTCCTGTTTTGTGTCACTCACAGTAGTATTTGGCCTAGGGGGAGCCATTTCTCCCAGCCTCCACTCTTACCATTAAGATGCAAGTGTTGCATGTGGATCTGTAACCATGTAGTCAAAGGCTCATGAAGAGTCAATATAATTGTGATCTTCTATTAGTCCTGGTCCCAGAAAGCAGCACGGGGCTCTAGGGCAAGAGATGCATTCAAGAGGACCCTTTACATCCCCTTTTCCTCCCTGCTTCACTGTCCCTCTGGAGTCATGCCAATTGGGCCAAGTTTACTGATGGGCAGGATCAACATATATTCAGAGGTCGTAACTATGGCCCTTCTATTCCATTGCCTCCTTCCATATGACTGGAGCAGTAGGGAGTCAGTGTAGACAACATCATCTCCCTGCATTTACATACAGGCATGCTCATTATGACAGTTTCCTGCTCCTGTGGACCAAAGCGTGGTGAGACTCAGGATTTGGTGTTGGGCTAAGGAGGAGAAAAACATGCCCTAAGGCTCTTTAGCCTTGGTCATTGCTCCAGTCAAGTTTACAAGACAGGCCTGTGGGGACTTGGGATATAAGTCCTATGATATGTCATTTTTTCTTTGACATTTATCTCCTGTTTCTTTATGTGCCTCTCCCTTAGAGATTTTGTGTAGTTGATGACAGGATTCCAGTAGTCCTGGGTCTGGCCAAAATACTATCTTAATTCTATAAAAACCACTTTTAAAAAATTTACAGATTGATTTTACAAATAAAACTATGCTTATTCGTATATAAAATGTTGACATGGGAAACTTGGGTTTTCAGTTCGTAAAGAAGAAAATTGGCATAAAATTTACTTAGAATGATGAGGAAGAAAGAGGAGAAGGTGGAGAGGAAAAAAGTCTAAAAACAAAGTAAGGTCAAGGGGTAAATTAGGAGGTTGGGGAAGAAGATGGAAGAAGAGAAACTGAGAAGCAAAAGGAGGAGGAGGAAGAGAAAAAACAAGGAGAAACAAGAGGAGAAGTAGAAGGGGAAAAGGAGAAGAAAAAGGAGGAGGAAGAAGAAGAAAAAAGTTGGGGGAGAAGAAGGAGGAGGGGAAGGAGGACAGGAGGAGGAGGAGGGGAAAAATAAGAGGAAGAGGAGGAGGAGAAATTCGTGGCTATGTTGTTTGGGGTAAAAATAGTAATTTCACTTTTTGAAAATAGAATCAAGATACAGGAGAATAGTCTGTCATCAATGTCAGACAAACAGAATGTCTGGACTGAGTCACTCAAATAAAGGACATAGCAACCACACGCGTGAAGTATAGCATAAATAAATAAAACCAAATGCAAAAGAGGGACAAAGAATCTGACCTACAATAAAATGTTACTCAAGAGGCCAGGGCAGTGGCTTACACCTATAATCTCAGCACTTTGGGAGGCTGAGGCAGGCGGATTACTTGAGGTCAGGAATTCAAGACCAGCCTGGCCAATGAAACGCCATCTCTACAAAAATACAAAAAGTAGCTAGGCATGGTGGCACACGCATGTAGCCCCAGCTACTCAGGAGACTGAGGTGGGAGGTCAGCTTAATACTCAAGACCAAGATATAGTTTAGTTAAAGTGTTGTTCCAGTTAAGCTATTGTTTCTCAGTTTCAAACCCACTCTCTCTATTTGGCTTTGTGATGTTACAATGAGGACTCTGCAAAAGTTTCTTCTTGCCAGCTGGGGGGAGTTCTGCCAATAGGAGGCAATAGAGAGAGGCTACAAGGCTGGAGGATGAAGAGGGGACTTACCCCCTGTCTGCTTCTTATTGTCATATCACTGTCAGCATCACCCAGTGTTTCTTTTTCACCCCAGCAGTTTCTTCTAGCATCAGTTGGGTCTAGTTTGCAGTTTTTCCAAATTCATGGAACCAGTCTCGTTACACCCTACCTTCTGCCCCAGAAACACCAGCACCAGACTGCCAAAGCCCCCTTTCCCAGAGGTCTGAGGTCCTCCCCCAGGCTCTATGTTTTGATACTTCCAAGTTCTTCCCTTTGTTTCCGCAGTCTTAATGCTAGCATCTGCCTCCTGCATTGCTACCTCCACATCACCAAGTGTTCTTTATCTGTCTTTTCAGTTACCTAGTTAACTGCTCTCTAGAATAAATTCTCTCTGGTAAAATGATTGTTGTGGCTTATGTTTCCTAACTAGACCCTGGTTATCCATGCAGAAATATGAAAATATCTTGGGGAATGGGCAGGGGTAGAACTTTTTTTTTTTTTTGAGACAATGTCTCACTCTGTCGCCCAGGCTGGAGTGCAGTGGCTTGATCTCGGCTCACTGCAAACTCTGTCTCCCAGGTTCAAGGGATTCTTCCACCTCAGCCTCCCGAGTAGCTGGGATTACAGGCATGCGTCACCACACCCAGCTAATTTTTGTATTTTTAATAGAGATGGGGTTTCGCCATGTTGGCCAGGCTGGTTTTGAACCCCTGACCTCAAGTGATCCACCCGCCTCAGCCACCCAAAGTGTTGGGATTACAGGTGTGAGCCATCGCACCCAACTTGCAACATAATTTATGTTGGGCTCAGGCTTCTTCACAGAAACGTAATGCTGGGGGACAATAGAGCACAATCTACAAGGTTCTAAGAGAAAAAAAGTGAAAACCAAAAATATTTTAACAACCCAAGATGTTCAAATATAAAGATAAAAGACAGACATTTTCAAATATAAAAGAACTTAAAGAATAGAATAGCTACATGTTCTTTCTTGGGCCCAGCCGCCATTGGTGGTGGAGTGGCACTATGGTGGTCCTGAGCAGTGTGAAGCGGGGTCCATGGAGAAGGGCTGCTCAGCACAAGATGCCTGATCCCAAGCTGGGGGAGGAGGGTATCCATAAAGATGGGAAGCCTGGTGTGGGGAGTCAGGGCTGAGAAGGAAGAGGAAGGCATAGGGAATGAGGTAGTCTAACCTGGAGCATCAGAGCCAAAGCAGGATAAGGAGGGTTCTAGGTGGAGGATAGCCTGGTATGTGGAGTCAAAGCCTGAATGGGATTAGGAGGGCATCCATGGCAGTGTTGGGGGTTATGGCCCACCAAGTAGAGTCAGAGCCCAACAGGGCAAAAAGAAAGGCCATGATGGTGCAGCCCAGCATAAAGTATCAGAGCCCAAGTAGAAGAAGACAGGCATTAGTGCTAGAGAGGACATGGCAGCAGAGATTGGATATTGATTGATACTGATCAATCAATATCAGTATCGATGTTGATTACATAAAAAAGGATTAATTAAGTAGTATGTTAAGACTAATGGAAGCCAGACTTCACACTGTTGGAAAAAAGAGTTACAAATACAAAAAGAGAGACACCTAGAATAAATTTTGTGGTGTTAGATTGGAATTGAAGTTATTGGTGTGAACTACAGTTTAATACACATGTAAATAGATATAGAAATGGACATAGACCTGTATGGATGTATGTAGCTTTGTCCACTAAGAGAGCTTGAAGCAGCAATGTCCCAATATCAACAGACACATCTACCACTAAGATCTTGGCTTCTAAATGCCATTTTCCACTCAAAGGAACCAGGGTCCCTTGGAGAAATGGCTGATTTCAGTACCAGCAGGGAAAGTAAAAGATGAATTTGAATCATCTTTCTGTGCCACAGCAACAATAAGGAAGGTCCTAAAAAACAATAGGAGCATGTCAAATGACATATAAGCTAGCTTCTATTGGACAAAGCAATGGCTGTTAAGTTTTGAAGGGAAGCTGAGAGTATCAAAATTTGATTTGATATTTGAGTATCAAAATAAGTGATGGCGGGAACAACCCACTGAATAAAAGAGAAACCATGAGTCCAAAAGACATTAATTAATTAATTAAAAGTTTACTGCACAATGGCATACTTAGTTTCAAATTCCTCTCCACAAAGTACTTATTAATTACAAAGAGAAAAAAATAATAACTTTACAGATGGGAAGCTTGGCAAACACCACCTTAATCAAGTGACCAGAGTGAGCTTCATCAGTAATGAGACAAACAGAAATGGCATACCACCTGAGGGGAGGCGAGGAGAAGAAACCAGCATCGGCCAGGCACGGTGGCCCATGCCAGTAATCCTAGTGCTTTGGGAGGCTGAGACAGGAGGATCTCTTGAGGCCAGGAGTCCGAGACCAGCCTGGGCAAATGGCGAAACCCCATCTCTAACAAAAAAATACAAAAAAAAAAAAAAATTAGCTGGGTGTGGTGGTGCGTGCCTGTGGTCCCAGCTACTTGGGAGGCTGAGGTGGGAGGATGGTTTGAGCCCAGGAGACAGAGATTGCAGTGAGCCAAGATCACACCACTGTACTCCAGCCTGAGTATAAAGATCATTCAAGAGAAGATTGAGAAAATGCTCCAGATTGAAGCAGAATAAAAAGACATGACAACTAAATGCAACTTGTGATTCTGAACTGGATCCTTTTGCTGTAAAAGCCACTATCAGGGCAACTGACAAAACTTGAGTAATGTGAGAATTAGATGGGAGCAGTGTATTGTTATTAATTTTCTGATTTTGATCACTGTGTCATGGTTATGTAGGGAAATGTCTGTAGGAAATACATTCTAGAGTAATACGAATAATTATATATGAAAAAGCAAAGTTTAAGTGGAATAGTAAAATTCTTTTAAAAGACTATATATTTCATGATATGCATTTTAATGTATATATACACCTTATTTTTCTGGACAGATGCAGAAGAAAAGTAATGTGATGATCTGGGAGAGGAACTGGGTGGTGGTAGGAAAGAGCTTTTGTTTTTCATTTTATATCTTCCTGCATAGTTTATTTTTTTACCAGGTACATGTATTACTCTAATAAAAACAAATACAGGAGGCCGGGCATGGTGGCTCACACCTGTAATCCCAGCCTTTGAGACGCCGAGATGTGGAGATCACTTGCGGTCAGGAGTTTGAGACCAGCCTGGTCAACATGGTGAAACCCCGTCTCTACCAAAAAATACAAAAATTATCCAGGCGTGGTGGCAGGCGCCTGTAGTCCCACCCACTCAGGAGGCTGAGGCACCAGAATCACTTGAACTCAGGAGGTGGAGGTTGCAGGGAGCCGATACCATGCCACTGCACTTCAGCCTGGGCAACAGAATGAGACTGTCTCAAAACAAAAAACAACAACAAAAAAAGGAGTTTTCTGGAGAGTGAAATTATGTGTCACTTCTGTTTTTCTTATTTTTTTACATTCAAAAAACTAATACATAATAATGTTAGACATTTGCATGCACACGCATTGAAATTTTTATTTTTCTCTCTACAGTTAAGGCAAAAAGTGAATAAGGATCAGCTCTCATCAATTAAGTCAGGCTTTGAACAAGTTTGATAGCAGAAAGTCTTTACCAGGTGTTTTATTTAATTTAGGCTTTTTAATTTAAATATCTGTATGAGGGATTGTTCTTGATTAGCAATTAACAAGGATTCTAGAACACATAGACAGACTTCAAAGCAGTTTTGTCAGGACCATGTAGCTGAGAAAAGCCTCTTGTTTATTAACTTAGGTCTACGTTTTGACGACTTTTTTCTCACCCAAACCTTACCATGTGGAATACTTTTTAAAATCTACCTTTCTGTTTTGGTCAAAGTCCTTTGACAAGCATCAGACTTAGAGCCTTTGAACACAGTTTAAATAGAATTTAAATTCGATAAATTCCTGTGTAATTTTTTTCTTATTTCTTTACAAACTGCCTTCTCTGTATAGTCAAGGGGTTTTTTCTGTTGTTGTTGTTGTTGTTGTTGCTTTGGCTTCCAGAAAATGTCCCTGTAAAATCAAGAAAGTTTAGGGCAAGGCCTGCACTTACTCAAACATGGAATGGTGAACGCAGATTTTGGGTTTCGGTGATCTCCTGATACCGAAAGAAAAGTGCCTCCCTCCCTCGGGGGCACTTCAAGATGACAGTTTCAAAAGGCACTTCAGGTGAAAGTGTAAATGAAATTTCAAAAGACCATCAGTCAGCAAGAAATCATTTATAGAATTCTACAATCCTTTGGCAATATAGAACAAAAGTTAAGTGTTTGGGTGCTTGTGCCAAACAGATGTGAACTTGAATCTCAGTTTCACCAGTTACTTACAATGTGTCCATGAGCAAGATACTTAATTTCTCCAAAACCCACTTCATTTTTCTATGAAATGGAAATGATAAAAGTACCCTAACGCCCGGAATTACCATAGATTTATTTAAAATAGGCCAGGCGCAGTGTCTCACTCCTGTAATCCCTACACTTTGGGAGGCCGAGGCGGGCAGATCACCTGAGGTCAGGAGTTCAAGACCAGCCTGGCCAACATGGTGAAACCCCATCTCTACTAAAAATACAAAAATTAGCCCAGGCATGATGACAAGCACCTGTAATCCCAGCTATTCAGGAGGCTGGGGTAGGAGAATCACTTGAAACCAGTAGATGGAGGTTGCAGTGATCTGAGATTGTGCCATTCATTGCACTCCAGGCTGGGCAATAACAGTGAGACTCCATCTCACACACACACAAAAAAGAAATAAAATAAAATAATACATGTCTACTACAAATAAAGCACTTAATAAATATTAGTTGTTGATTACTTTTTTAAAAAATTGTCACTGTCTCAATTTATATTCCAAAAACTCACCATTCCAATTATGGGTTACAATAGCTTAGGGGGCTGAGCCCAGTGGCTCATGCCTGTAATCCCAGCACTTTGGGAGGCCGAGGCAGGCAGATTGCTTGAGCTCAGGAGTTCAAGACCGGCCTGGGCAACATGGCAAGACCCCCATCTCTACAAAAAATACAAAAATTAGCTGGGCGTGGTGGTTCACATCTGTAGTCCCAGCTACTTGGAGAATCGCCTGGGAGGCAGAGGTTGCAGTGAGCTGAGATTGTGCCACTGCACTCCAGCATGGGTGACAGAGTGAGATCCTGTCTCAAAACAAACAAACAGGCTCAGTGTCCACAATGTGAAGGGTGTAAGTAGGAGGGAAATGGCTGCTTTCTATATGCACCAAGCTATTCACCCAAAGAATGACAAGGGGGACGAGGAGCCAACCACCTTATTATAACACCAGCCCAGGATGGAACTCTCAGGGAAGCTCCCCTTGGAATATGTGTCCATTAGACTTGCCAGTTAGTAAGTCCAAATTGCGGTTATGAATACAAGTGGTGAGGAGTTTCCTTCTGAATTTTTTTTTTTTTTTTTGACAGAGTTTCACTCTGTCACCCAGGCTGGAGTGCAGTGGCACAATCTCAGCTCACTGCAACCTCCAACTCCCGGGTTCAAGCAATTCTGGTGCCTCCGCCTCCTGAGTAGCTGGGACCATAGGCACCTGCCATTGTGCCCAGCTAATTTTTGTATTTTTAGTAGAGACAGAGTTTCACCATGTTGACCAGGCTGTTTTTGAACTCCTGACCACAAGTGATCCACCCGCCTCAGCCTCCCAAAGTGCCCATCTGAAATTGAAACAACTTTTCCACCAGTTCCACATTAGCTCTAAGTAGAGCCCCAGGACTTTCTCCCTGCCCATCTCTCATGCCAGCCCTTGAATTCTGTGCCCCAAAGAGCATGAATTTCCACACTCAACAAGGATTTATGGAGTTCTTACTATGTGCCAGGCCCTGTACTAGACACTGGGCAGAGTGGTCAAGGCACATAGGAGCCCTGCCTTCATGGAGCTCATGTTCTATGAGGAGGTATGTTCAACAGATCAGCACCCGAATAATCGGTTGCTCAAAAACGTATGTTCTATGAAAAAGTACAGGGGGTCCAGGTGCCATCAGAACAGAGGGACCTGCGTGGGTGGGGCATGCCTGCCCCTGCCAGTCTCTAGGGGCCTGGCCAGGCTCTCCCCAACCAGTCTGCCCTCCTCAGGTGTGGAGGAGTCTCTGGGCCCCAGGAGGATTCCCTCCTGGAGACTCACACAGTGCTCCCTGCTCACGTGTTGTCACAGCCCAGAAATGACTGAAACAAAGCATTCTCCTGGACCTCAGCATGGGGGATCCTCCAGGCTGGTGCTAAGTGTGCAGCCGTTGGGTGGTCAGTGCTTTATGCCAGCACTTCTGGAACTTCTGGATGGATATAGGGACTATCATTAGTATCCTAATATGTGGTGGGTTTTGGTTTGTTTGTTTGTTTGTTTGTTTGACAGAGTCGAGTCTCGCTCTGTCGCCCAGGCTGGAGTGCAGTGGCACAGTCTCGGCTCACTACAACCTCCGCCTCCTGGGTTCCAGCGATTCTTCTGTCTCAGCCTCCCAAGTTGCTGGGATTACAGGCACCTGCCACCACGCCTGGCTAATTTTTGTATTTTAGTAGAGATGGGGTTTCACCATGTTGGCCTGGCTGGTCTCAAACTCCTGACCTCAAGTGATCCACCCGCCTCGGCCTCCCAAAGTGCTGGGATTACAGGCGTGAGCCACCATGCCTGGCCAATACGTGGTGATTTTTAAAAAACCATAAAATTGATTCACAGTCCACTGACCCTTACAGATCTAGATATACCCTTACCAGAGAGAGAACTCTGACGAGGAAATTCTGGTAAATTACCATTTTTCTAATTGCTGGTGAGTCTGACACTTGGTGAGTTTTCAGCCAGTTTGTTAAACTTTTAATTAAGTTTTGTTTAAAATAAAAATATAAATGGATTTGAAAGTTTCCATTTTTTTAAGTTACCTTTGTTTTACAAAGGTATTTTCTAAACACATCTTTAATGGACTATTTAACTGAATTTAAGGAATTCACACTTGACAGCTGACAGGTCTTCATGTAGCCTGATTGGTAACGTGCTGCCAGCACAGGGCTGGGTGATGCATACACCCTAAGCTGGGGGTGCCTGGGGAGAAGGGCACTCCTTGGAGTGCCCCTCCAGCTGCAGGGCAGTGAGGTGCCACTTGTGTGAGCCATCAGGGAAGCAGCTGGCCGTGGGGGCAGAGGGTAGCTGGAGCATCATGGGGCCTTTCCATCTGGGCTGGTTCTCTGCGATGGTGGTGTCATGCTCGCCTCTGCTCCTTTTTTTCTTTTTTTTTCTTTTTGCAATTGCAAGATTTAATAGAGTGAAAACAGAGCTCCCATACAAAGGGAGGGGACCCAAAGAAGGTAGCCATTGCTGGCTCGAATGCTTGGGTTTATATCTCGATCATTGTCTCTTCCGCTGTGCTCTCAGGCAATAGATGATTGGCTATTTCTTTACCTCCTGTTTTTGCCTAATTAGCATTTTAGTGAGCTCTCCTTACTGGTTGAGTGTGAGCTAAGTTGCAAGCCCCATGTTTAAAGGTGGATGTGGTCACCTTCCCAGCTAGGCTTAGGAATTCTTAGTTGGCTTAGGAAATCCAGCTAGTCCTGTTTCTCAGTCCCCCCTCTCAACAGGAAAACCCAAGTGCTGTTGGGAAGGTTGGCCAACGACCACTCTAACTGCTTCCTGCTGAATTGGGGTGTAGTAGGGGTTGTGCAGTTGAGATTTTCTCAGGAGGGCGCCTTCGATGTCATTAACATCAGAGCATGGGCTAGCAGGCCGGTCCAGGGGTCCATGGACTGCATCTGGGGCTCCACTTGAAGAACCATTTGTAGCTTTACAGCTTTGATTCTGGAAGAGACAAACTTAACAAGGAGGTTAAAGATACAGGGTCCAAAGAGGAGTAACAATATTATAGCTGCTAGAGGTCCTAAGAAGAGGAGAATCCAGGGCATCCATTGGCTGAGGGGGCCCCAGGGTCCGGTGTTTTGAAGCTCTGCTGCTCTACGTTGTATGCGATCTCGAATTTTTTTAACTTTCTTCTCAGTGACGATTCTGGATTGATTAACATAATAACAGCATCTTTCCCCTAAAGATAAACAAGTTCCCCCTCTTTCGGCGGTTAGCAAGTTTAAAGCTCTTCGATTTTGAAGGACTACTGCTGCTAAGGAGTTAAGTTGATCTTGCAAGGTGACCAGGGAGTTGGTGACCTGTTCCATGTCACCATTTAGGTCTTGAGATAGTTTGTGGTAGAATTGAGTAGAGGTTGTAATACCGCCAATGCCAGTACCTAGTCCGCCTAGTACTCCTGCTCCAATAACAGAAGGAAGAATGGGTACTCTTTCATTGTTGGCTCTGCTCCTTTCATCTAGAAAGAAGCTGCTGACCCTGACAGCACACCTAGGGCACACTGAGTGGCTGCATTGGTGCTGTCACTTTTTTAAAGCTTTCTGTCCAGACTTCAACTCTGGTTTCTTTTCAGAGTTGTGGAGGACTGATGACTTCCTCAACACCCTTGCCGTGGGGCTGAGGGTGATGGTCATGTGCATTTCTTATGTATTAAAAGGCTTCAGTGATTCGATTAGATTGTCCCACTGCTCAGACCTGTAGGGCAGTTTCTAACATGCTTTTTTCAAGGGGAGAGGAGCAGTCACAAGTCATGTGTCAGAAATGGATTTGAGAATGCTCTGAATGACCCCTGGAGGCCGAGGGGGCAGGCTTCAGGCGTGAACTGAACTCCAGACTCCTCTTTGTGTTGGTCAGTGTCGTCCTGCTTATAAACTATAAGACACGTTTTCTTTTGTGTTTGTTTTCATTTTTGTTCTTTTGCAGCACTCACACCTTTGACAGTCTTTGGGAAAGAATAACACCCACGTAAAGAATTTGTCACATCCAGTGTAGCGCTGTTCTTTAATACTGGCTTAACAATTCCAGGAAGTTTTTCTTTTTTATATTTAAAATGTTACTTTTCTATATGATGTGCAAGCAAGTTTGCCATAACTTTTCTTAAAATTTTTAGTGCCATTTCTAGTATATTCCTGTAAATGCCGGTTACTGCAAATGAGTCCAATGTAAGTAGTTTTAGCTTGTTTATTGCAATGTTGGCCTCAACACAACAGAATAAAAATGGTAGAAAGCACTCTTTGATGTTTCTGGTAATCATGGACCCTTCTCCTGGGGCATTTGTTTTGTTTTCATAACAGAAAGCAAAAAAAAAAAAAAAAAACAAAAAAAAAGGGGACCTGAACTACTCTGAGAGGTTAGGAAAGCCTTTCCTGAATCTCACATTTAAGCAAGACCTGAAAGATGATAGGAATCAGAAAAGAAAACAATAATAACATTTTAGGCAAAGCAAACAACATGTGCAAAGGGCTCAAAACAGGGTAGAGCGTGATACTTAGACAATAAAAATTTGAAAGATTCATGTGTGGCTGGAGTACATGCAAGGATGCAAGGTGTGGAGTGAGGAGAGGGGGTGGAGCAGAGAGTGGGGCACAGAGAGAATGGGGCATGAGAAGAAGCAGGAGAGATAAACAGGGTCTTATCCATTTTAGGGATTTGGGGCTTTATAATAAGAAAAATGGAAGACCACTCAAGTATTGAAGCAGTATAACGTCATGACCAAATGTGCCCTTTCTAAAACAACTCTGGCTGCCATGTGTAGAATAAATTAGAGCAGAGCAAAAATGAAGGGAGAAAGACCAACTGGGAGGCAAGAGAAGGTGGTGACTTAACCTTGAGGAATTACTGTCTCTGTCATGGAATACATGGAATAAGTACCAAATACCCAGTTATCTCAACAGGTAGCTTTGGTGGGAGACATATAACATTAAGGCTTATATTCAGTTAATTAGGAAACTGGATCAGACCTACACAGATTTTTATTGCCCTGGACCAGGAGTTCTGTAATGGCCTCTTTAAGGCTGTACAAGAATAGAGGAGCTAGTGGCCTGGCACGGTGGCTCACTCCTGTAATCCCAGCACTTTGGAAGGCTGAGGTGGGTAGATCATTTGAGCCCAGGAGTTCAAGACCAGCCTGGGAAACATGGCAAAACTCCATCTCTACAAAAAATACAAAAATTAGCCGGGTGTGGTGGTGCACACATGTGGCCCCAGCTACTTGGGAAGCTGAGGCGGGAGGATTACTTGAGCCCAGGAGGTCAAGGAGGCAGTGAGCCATGATCACACCACTGCACTCCAGCCTGGGTGACAGAGCGAGACCCTGTCTCAAAATAATAATAATAATGGCAGAAAACTTATCAAATTTATTGAGAAACAATAACCTGGCCAGGCGCAGTGGCTCACATCTGTAATCCCAGCAATTTGGGAGGACGAGTCAGGACTTGAAAAAAGGAGTTTGAGACCAGCCCGGCCAACATGGTGAAGCCCCGTCTCTACTAAAAATACAAAAATTAGCCGGGTGTGGTAGCACAGGCCTGTAGTCCCAGCTACTAGTGAGGCTGAGGTGGTAGGATCGCTTGAACCAGGGAGATGGAGGTTGCAGTGAGCTGAGATTGCACCACTGTACTCTAGCCTGGGTAATAAAGCAAGACCTTCTCTCAAAAAAAAAAAAAAAAAAAAAAAATCAGCCGGGCATGATGGTGCACACCTGTAATCCCAGCTACTTGGAAAGCTGAGGCACGAGAATCGCTTAAACCCAGGAGGCAGAGGTTGCAGTGAGCCGAGATCATGCCACTGCACTCCAGCCTGGGCAACAGGGCAAGACTCTGTCTTAGAAAAAAATAAGTAAATGACCTCCACATCCAGAAGCTAAATGATCTCCAAGTAAGAAAAACTAAAAGAGATTTGCAAACAGACACTTAATAGTAAAAAATGCTGAAAGTAAAAGACAAGGAGAATACCTTGAAGGCAGCAAGAGAAAAACAATGCATTGGGAACTTGTAAGAGGACCTTCATGAGATTAGCACTTGGCTTTAGAGCAAAAACATACAGGTCACAGAGAGTGATGCGCAAAGAGAAAGAACTGTCAACCAAAAGTCCTACGTTTAGCAAAGCCATCTTTCAAAAACGAAGGCAAACTAAAGACTTTCCCAGATAAACAAATGCTGATGGAATTTGTTGCTAGCAGACTCACCTTACAAGAAATACCAAAGGACATCCATCAGGCTAAAAGCAAACGATCTCATGCTAATTTGAATACATACACACAAAAAAACAAAGGCGACTAGCAACAATTTTTTTAATGTATAAGTGCATATTTCTGATAACTGATTTAAAAAGCAATCATACAAAATTATATATATGTAAAATACATAATGTAATGTTAGGCCTATAACATATGCAAATGTAATATTTTTGTTAATAATAGCACTAAGGGGTGGATGGGAGCAAAGCAGTATAAGCAAAGGACATGACTGTAGTTGATAAAGTAATAATTGTAACAATATATTGCTGAGTTTGTAACATTAATAGATGTGACATATGTATAACAAAAATATATTGCATATATAATAATATATAATGTATACCATATATAACAATAGTACACAAAAGAGGAGAAGAGACTAGAGCTACATAGGAGTAATATTTCTATACATCACTGGTATTAAGCTATCTGAAGTGACCTCTGGTAAGCTAAGATGTACATGGTAAATCCTAGAGTAACCGCTTAAAAATAGTGAACAAATAATTAAAACATTAAGCATCAAAATACATGAAGCAAAAACTGGCAGAAATGAAGGGAGAAATAGAAAACTCAACAATAATAAGTGAAAGCTTCAAAATTCCACTTTTAATATTGGATAGAATAACTCAATAGAAGATCAAGGAAACAGAAGATTTGAACAACACTACAGACCAACTACACCTAACAGACATCTGTAAAACACTCCACTCAACAACAAAATATGCATTCAAGTGTACATAAAACATCCCCTGGATAGACCATATGCCAAGCCATAAAACAAACCTTAATAAAATTTAAAGAATAAAAATAATACAAAGTATATTCTCTGACCACAATGAAATAAAATTAGAAATCAATAGCAAAATAAATGTGAATAATTCTACAAATATGTGGAAATTAAACAACACACTCCTAAATACGACCTATAACCAATGGATCAAGGAATAAATCAAAAGGGAAATTTAAAAAACTTGGAGATGAATGAAAATAAAGACCCGGTACACCAAAACTTGTGGGATGCAATGATCAGAGAAAAATTTATATTTGTAAATGCTACTTTAGGAATGAAGGAAGATCTCACATCAATGGCCTAATCTTCCAGTTAATCTTCTAAGACGCTAGAAAAAGAAAGACAGGCCGGGCACAGTGGCTCATGCCTGTAACCCCAGCACTTTGGGAGGCCGAAGTCGGTGGATCACTTGAGGTTGGGAGTTTGAGACCAGCCTGGCCAACATGGTGAAACCCTGTCTCTACTAAAAATACAAAAATTAGCTGGGCATGGTGGCAGATGCTTGTAATCCTAGCTACTTGGGAGGCTGAAGCAGGAGAATAGCTTGAACCTGGGAGGTGGAGCTTGCAGTGAGCCAAGATCGCACCACTGCACTCCAGCCTGGGCAACAGAGTGAGACTCTGTCACAAATGAAAAAAAAAAAAAAAAGAGAGAGAGAGAGAGAGAAAGAAAGACAAACTCAACTAGAGCAAGCAGAAGAAAGGAAATAATAAAGCTTAGAGTAGAAACTAATAAAATAGAAAACAAACAATAGAGAACACTAACAAACAAAAAATTGGCATAAGATCAACAAAACTGACAAAACTTTAGCTAAGTTAACCAAGAAAAAAAAAGACTCAAATTACTAGAAACAGAAATGAAAGAGGGGACATTGTTGTCAACATTACAGAAACAAAAATAATAATAAAGAAATAACAATGAACAGTTGTACACCAACAAAATAGATAACTTAGATGAAATAGACAGATTCCTAGAAATACACAAACCACCAAAACTGACTCAAGAAGAAACAGATGATCTGAATAAGTGTAACAAATAAAGAGACTCAACTAGCAATAAAAAATAATACCCACAAGAAAAACCCAAGCCTAATTAGCTTTCCCACTGATTCTGCCAAACATTTAAAGAAGAATTAATATCAGTTATTCACAAACTCTTCCAAAAAATAGAAGAGGCTAAACACTTCCCAACTCATTTTATAAGGCAAATATTACCCTGATGTCAAAACCAGACAAGGACATCACAAGAAAAGAAAACCAGAGAAAAAATATCTCTTATGAATATGGACGCAAAAATCCTCAACAATTGGGAATGATTGTATGTGGAAAAAGAATAAAGAATCCTCAACAAAATACTAGCAAACCAATTCCAGCAGTATCTAAAAATAAGTATACATCATAACCAAGCTGGATTTCTCCCTCGAGCGCAAGATTAGTTCAGCATCTGAAAATCAATTCTTGTAACACATCATACCAGTAGAATTTTTTAAATCACATGATGATCTCAATAGATGCAGAAGAAGCATTTGACAAAATCAAACACTCTTTCATGATAAAAACACTCAACAAACTAGGAACAGAAGAGAACTTCCTCAACCTGACAAAGAGCCTTTATGAGAAACCCACAGCAATCATACTAAATGGTAAAAGGCAGATGTTTTCTTCCTAGGATCAGTAACACGACGAAGATGTCTGGTCTCACCACTTCTGTTCAACATTGTACTGGAGGTTCTAGCCAGGGAAATAGTCAAGAAAAAGCAATAGAAGGTATCCAGATTGGAAAGGAAGAAATGAAAATATCTCTGTTCACAGATAACACAGTCTTATATATGGAAAATCCTCCTCCTTGAAGTCTGGGTATTTGGTAAAACATTTTTTTTTTTAAAAGAAAATCTTAAGGAATCCACAGACAAATGTATAAACAGAATGTGGTATATCCATATAACAGAATATTCGGTCGTATAAAGAAATGAAGTATTGATACATGCTACTTGAATGAACCTCAAAAACATTATGCTAAGTGAAAAAAGCCAGTCACAGAAGTCCACATATTATATGATTCTATTTATACGAAATATCCAGAAAATCTATAGAGGAAAATCTATAGAGAAAGAAAGTAGAGGCTGGGCGCAGTGACTCACACCTGTAATTCCAGCACTTTGGGAGGCTGAGGCCGGCCGATCACGAGGTCAGGAGTTCAAGACCACCCTGGCTAACACAGTGAAACCCTGTCTCTACTAAAAATACAAAAAATTAACTGGGCATAGTGGTGAGCGCCTGTAGTCCCAGCTACTCGGGAGGCTGAGGCAGGAGAATCGCTTGAACCCGGGAGGTGGAGTGAGCCAAGATCGCACCACTTCATTCCAGCCTGGGCGACAGAGCGAGACTCCATCTCAAAAAAAAAAAGGAAAAGAAAAAGAAAGTAGATTATGGGGGGCGAGGGGAAGTGGGGAGAAAAGGAGGGGGTTATCTTAGCTAAAGGGTATGGGGTTTTTTTTAGGTGATGAAAATGTTCTAAAATTGACTGTAATGGCGGCTGCAGATATGCATGAATATATTAAAAACATTAAATTATATACTTCTAATGGGAGAATTGTATGTTATGTGAATTATATCTAAACAAAGCTGTTAAAAAAGCGATAAAATGCCAACCTATATTTATCTCTGTCTAAATTATCCCCTGGAGAGAAGGAGTTCCTAAATCCTTAAACTTGAAGAAGTGCATTGAAATGCATTTTCTATAACCCAGGTTTCCTGCAGATATGTAACACTCAAAACCCATGCAAAAAGCAGAGGTATCAAGATCCTTACACTTAGGTCAGAATCTACCCTAATTGTACTTATCTATCCATCTACTCATATTCCAGAAACCAAATCTTAGTCACTGAGAAGTCTGGCAGAATTGAAAAAAAAATGCAGCCGTGAGTACATGCCAAGCAGCATGAAGGTAATGGTGGCATTATGCACCTTACTATTTACCAAGCCATTTGGACGAACTGACCTAAAGCCAGGAGATCTTGCAAATGGTCATCCCACCGCCCATCTAAATCATGATTTCTCTCCAGATGCCCCTCCAACTCCCATTTAAAGTTCCTTCTAGGATGGGCGCGGTGATTCATGCCTGTAATCCCAGCATTTTGGGAGGCTGAGGGTGGGCAGATCACTTGAGGTCAGTGAAACCCTGTCTCTACTAAAAATACAAAAATTAGCCAGGCGTGGTGGTGGGCACCTGTAATTCCAGCTACTCCGGAGGCTGAGGCAGGAGAGTTGCTTGAACCCATGAGGCAGAGGTTGCAGTAAGCCAAGACTGCACCACTGTACTTTAGCCTGGGCAAGAGTGAGACTCCATCTCCAAAAAAAAAAAACAAAAACAAAAAGTTCATTCTACCAAAAAAAAAAACAAAACCTCCTAGTTTGATCACTTAGAAGAAGCCTCCAGCAGGTGATTGGACCTCTCTAGCTTTTAGATTATACTGACAAGCAACTTTAAAACAAAACAAAACAAAAAATGAACAAGCAAGCAGCACAACCCCCTGGAAGATTAGCAACACATCAAACAAAATCAGAAGGAAGTTCTAAAACTCAAAACCTAAGTACAACAGACCCTAGTGGGAGGCCGTAGGCTTTACTATTAGGATCAATGGTGGAGGCAGATGTGGAGATGATATTGCCCAAGGTCCAGGTTTGGCAAGAAAAACGGAACATTTTCATCTCCATTGGCTTCTAGGCCCCCTCACCCTCAATACATCAGGTTTTATGGAGCCTACACTTTTCTCCAGCTGGAATCAAGAATTCCTCCTTTGTTGCTCATCTGTTGCTCATCGATTCCACATTTTAAAGATCAGTTCAAGTTGCAGAAGAATAGATATCACATAATTCTAGTTATGGTATACACACATGCACACACACACACACACACACACACTAGAGAGAGAGAGGCTGTCACCAAGTTGTGGTTCTCCCTATGATTAAGGCAAGTCAGGGCAGGTGTAAAGCAGGTGATGAAAGGGTTTATGAAGAACCAGGGGAGTGGGGTAGGGAGTAGAAGTAAAAAGAGCCTTTCAAGTTTTGCCTTAGTATTAGCTTGAACCATATAAAATTGTCATTTTTAAAGGTCAAAAACAGGTATCATCAATTTCACGATTGTCATCTTTTGCAATAGAAATATTCGTGTGATGAAGAATATTGCTGAAGAAAACAAACAATCACATAACAACAATAAAAAATCAAGTATCTCCTGTTTGAAACTAGACCCATTGGTTTGTTTACTGCTCTCTAAACTTTACCCTCACTCTCTCTCTGATAATGTACAGCTCTGAATCTTTCAACCCAGTATAATGAATGAACAGACAGCAGATTTCAGGCAGATCTTTTTAACTCTTGACCATCGGGATATTTGCTTTAGCAATGTGTGATGATGGAAAAAGACTTGCGGCCAGGCCGTCTGGAAGCTAAAATATCATTACTCTGGGCAAGATTGAGTTTTAATCCTCTCTTATGTTGAAATGGGGATTAAAATATTAACTTCACAAGGTTAATGTGAAGATTAAGTGAGACGTGTATGTGAAAGGAGAGTTATATGGCTCCTGACACATGGTAGATATTCAATAAGTTATTTTCCTTCACTTAGAGTGAAATTTTCTAGAACAGCATAGAGTGTTGGCAGCTCTTCAATAATTTATCGGTAGCCTTTGTCCTCCTCTGGATAGAGATCAGTTAGGCACCAAGTTACATGAGCCCATAGAGATCTCCACCTACTGATGACCAAAAGTCTGCCTTTGATCTCTAATGCAACAATGAGGTGGACAGAAACAGCCCCTGACAGATCACAATTTCCTATGACATAAAACAAGGCTCAGAGTGGGGCCCCTTTATCTTTAAGTGATGATGCTGCATTGGTCTGATACCACATTAGATTAGATGGATGTGTGATCTCCTACCAAGCACACAGGAAGATTGGCATCAACCTTTGCACTGATGATAGGGTTTATGAAGAACCAGGAGGCCTCAAAAAACTGTAAGTCCTGGTGCCTGGCTGTGTCAGAAATGCAGTCTTAACATCAGGTAGTTTCCTGCCTGCTTAGCCCTCAACCTCAACAGACGCCTGGATATCAAGAACCTTGCCTTAAGTCTGAGCCAAGTTGTCCCTCCAATTAAGGCAAGTCAGGGCAGGTGTAGAGCAGCTGTTCCCAAATTCTTCAGAGTTCCCTACGGATCTTTCAAAGAATGGAGTACCTGGGACCCACTCCAGACCTATCCAAGGAAACTCTCCAGAGGTGGGCCCAGGAATTTGTAATTTTCAATAAGCTCCCCAGGGGATTCTTTCACAGCCAGACTGACACCGTTTGAGTCTGGAGGACAGAGGAACAGGTCCATCAAAGTCTATTCATATGAGAGTCGGTATAGGGAGTTTCCCAAAGTAATTAGTTCTGGTTATCTCACATTGAGGAGGAAGAAAGTGAGAGTCATACTGAATATACTTAAGTTTAGAGAGAAGGATGTTTAGATTTGAAAATGTATTGTTTTGAGTAAAGGAGTTTAAGATAAATAAACATTTTAAATTTCTTTGTAGAAGCCAGTCCCAAGAATACTTAGTTTTATTACTTCCCTAAGCAAGATAAAGTCAAGGAATAGAAGTGAGCTTCCCTACCACTGACTGAGTTTTAGGAGTAAACCGGCTGCTGAGAGTCAGCCACCACCCCAATGCGGTGACCTTGGGAGAAATGACACACACTTTGTCCTTGTGTCAGTGGCCACATGTTGTGTGCATCTGCGAGGGTCTAAGGGGGTTAGCATATTGTGACATGTTTACACATGGTCTGTGACATGGATTTATTGGCGATCTCATCTGTTTTTAACTAAATTAACCAATTAACAAGGATTCTAGAATGCATACACTTGTTGTGTGTCTGAAAACAGAGAGAAAGGGAGAGAGATGGAGACAGAGAAAATATCCAAAGAATGAGCCCTGGCTCCAGTCGGGGCTTTGGAGGTTGGCATTCTGGGGCATTCTTGACAGATGACACCCTGAAGCTCAGCTCTTCTGCCCTGACTCTTCCTCAACAGAATCTTGGTGGTGGCTCGGGACAGCCAAGATGTCATCTAGGAGCAGTCATGGGCAATACACCCACAGCCAGCCACAGCCATCTCAGAGGATCCCAGACCTTAGACTGTCCTGTCCAGAGACTGAGGGCTGGGAGAGATGGAGAAAACAGTGCTTCTGTTTGAAGGATTTAGTGGATGGAGAAGCCCCACGGACAGAGAAGCAAATAAGTTATTTCAGCAGCCAAACTGAGACTTTGAGTATGAGCTATGGCCACTCACCTTGGGGGGAGTCAAGGCAAAGCTTCCTTTACAGCAGTCTAAGCAAATGCCTTCTGTGGGCTGGGGACCTCTGTGACCCTCCACATTTGTCCCAGGGTACTGGCTTGAGTGCCTAAGCTTTGCTAGGCAAGGTCTGTGTCTTGGGAAGAAGGAGATGCAGACAGCAGCCCAGAGCGTTTCAAGGGGCTTGTTGACAGTCTCTTAGGAGGTGTCTCTGGGGCTCAGACGGAACCTCGCCAAGGCCTCTCTCTGCGTGCCTCCCCATCACTGCCCCCAGAGTGGGGGTGCATCCGTTGGTAACATGGGAGGTGATCATAGTGGTACCCAGGAGCCATTTATTGTTTTAATAGCTATGCATTTATTTTCACATTTTTAAGAAGAGACATAACTAGCATATCAAATCTTGACTTTGTGGATTTTATGTCTTAGAACAAGGTTAAAGGAAGTAATTAATTTAAAAAAGTGAGTCAGATTTAAGAAAAATATTAGGCAGGACACGGTGGCTCACACTTGTAATCCCAGCACTTTGGGAGGCTGAGGCGGTCAGATCACCTGAGGTCAGGAGTTTGAGTCCAGCCTGGCCAATATGGCGAAACCCAGTCTCTACTAAAAATACAAAAAAAATTAGCTGGACCTGCTGGCGTGCTCCTGTAGTCCCAGCTACTCAGGAGGCTGAGACACGAGAATCACCTGAAGCTGGGCAGTGGAAGTTGCAGCGAGCCGAGATTGCACCACTGCACTCCAGCCTGGATGACAGAGCGAGACTCCATCTCAATAAGAAAGAAAGGAAGAAAAAAAGAAGGAAGGAAGGAAGGAAGCAAGCAAGGAAGGAGAGAGAGAGAGAAAGAGAGAAAGAAAGAAAGAAAGAAATTAAGTAAATAATGGTACAGCTGGCTCAGGAATCACGCCAAAGTCATAAAGTATGGGGGGAAAAAACAACAGAAAACAAAAAACAAAAAACACGGCTCTAGATTAAACACATGAGTAATAGCCAAACAGCAGGCCATCCCGGAAGAGATGGAGGTGCTTTCTGGAAAGGACATGACCTAAAGGAGTGAAGTGTGTCACAGGTCCTGGGCCAGGATGGGGAAGGGGAAAACCTGCCCTTCAGCTTTCCTTCCTCCGGCAGCCTCATGCCTATGGCCTAGGCTGAAGAGCTGCAAAAAAAAAAAAAAAAAAAAAAAAAAAAAAAGAGCAAGTGAAAACGACGATGATTTTGCCAATAATCATAATGTACTACTTTTGCAACCAAAAATATATTTTTTTAAGTAAGAGCGCTATTTCACTAAACTTCCCAGGGACGTTGCCAGCATGAGCTTTAGCAGCTTTAGCAGCAACATCAGGGGTGGGCAGGGGCCAGGGCTCTTTTCCAGGCCTCCACAGGGTAGCCACTGCCCTGGCACCAGGGACCACAGGAGACAATGCCACACAGAGCCAGAGAGGGGCAATGGCCCCTGCCAAGAGTGGCCGGGAGGCTGGTCCAAACATTGAATTTGAGACACTGGCTGGGGACCCCAGAACCGTCTGTGAGTGATTTGAAGGGAAGCTGCAATTCTCGCATGTTTGTTCCACCCTTAATTTTTTTTTTTTTTTTTTTTTTGAGACAGAGCCTTGCTCTGTCACCCAGGCTGGAGTGCAGTGGCACGATCTCTGCTCACTGCAACCTCCACCTCCTGGGTTCAAGCAATTCTCCTGCCTCAGCCTCCTGAGTAGCTGGGATTACAGGCACACACCACCACGCCCGGCTAATTTTTGTATTTTTAGTAGAGACGGGGTTTTGCCATGTTGGCCAGGCTGGTCTCGAACTCCTGACCTCAGGTGACCCACCCACCTCGGCCTCCCAAAGTGCTGGGATTACAGGCATGAGCCACCGCACCCGGCCCATCCTTAATGTTTTTAATTTAATTTTTGCATGTGTGCTTTTTAGTGGTCATATATGTTTGAGTATAAATACAAATATACTTTATAAATACATAAATATCAGAGTGCATGCGCAAAATTGTTTATTGATGGGAGGTGTGATCTAAAGAGTCTGGCAAGGGTAAGTTCACGTTCCTCACTAACTACTCCTGCGTTGGATTGCCGTCAATGTGTCCGCCGCGCAAACTGTGCCTCCCACACTAGATGCTGAGGGAGGATAGTCAGGGAGGTGTTGTGGAGACCCGTGCCACTGAGTTCAAACCACCTCATGCTGAAGTGGAGCCGCTGGGGCCTAGAAGGTACCAAGGGGCCCAGAATCCTTGTGGGGAGCGGATATAGAGAGGCTCTTTGAAGTCTCTCAGTACTGGAATGAGCACAGGGCTTGCCTTCAGAGGAGCGTGTGCTGGAGCCCCAGCCCTGGGACACACCAGTTGCACAATCTCAGGTGAGCCACTCTGACCTGCCAGGTTGTCTTCCATAAAATGAAGAGGCTGGTGAGTGATGTATACCTCGTGCTATTGCTGTGAGAGTCACATGAAGTAATGGAAGACGAAAAGGGCTTTGGGGAATCACAAAACATCTTCCTTCACCCAGGCAGCATCCCAGGCACAGGTTGCCCTACAGGCCTCCTGGGCTCCCAGGTCTGTAAAGACGGGGTGCCAGCTGGGGGAACCTAGGCCAAGGCGCCTGCCCAGACAAAGCCAAGTCTGGCTCAAGTGGGCCAAGTCATGCACAGCCCAGGTGAGCTGGGCACTAGCACCCAGCCACTGACACCAACCATCAGCTGCCCCTGCCATCTGCAGACCCAAGGCAGCTTTGGTTCTCCATTTATCCCCACCAGACCTTGGGCAAGAAGGTGGGGAGCAGAAACAACTGACACATACGAAGTGGCGGTCACCCATCCTGAGCACCCCCGCAGTCCTCCTGCCTCAAAGCCTCCATTTCACTCACTCTTCTAGCCCCCACCCTTGCTTCCTCACCATAAGTGCCGGCCGATGCATGCATGTTGCAGAAAATAGGATAAATCAGGGTTGCTTTGATTGGTGCAAGTTCAGAGGCTTTGGGGTTTTGCAGATCTGCCCGAAGCATTGAAACACCTAAATACTTGGATGATTCCTCTCTCCTTTGTCACCTCTGCCACAGGGATGCATCTTGAATCCCAGACCCAGGACTTCCAAACCTTTGAGCATCCTTTGTAGAAAATGGCTCCAGTGATCTCCCCCAATCCATCCCCACCCCATCTGCAAAAGAGCTTATCTGGGGGCAGGGAAGATGCTTTGATTCATTCCATTCCCCTACTTCTGATTCTCATCCTTTAGTAAAGCAGGAGAGACAGAAGGGATTGCTCTGGGCTTTTGTGAAGATGTGTGAGGGAGGTAGAGGCAGGCTCATGTCTGTCTGTATGCAGAGCCAAGAAAGGACCAGTGGATATCGGAGGCATTGTCTTTTATTCTAATTGGTGGCACAAGAAGCAGAGAAACTATCCTATCCAGTTTTGTACAGGCGATGCTATGCCTTGTATTGTTCTCTGTGGATTTATAACAAAGGCTGACATCCTGAAACAGATGGGAGTTTCTCACACTCAGGCACACAGCTTGCTCACCCACCCCTGGGTCTCCCACAGGCCAGCTCACTGCCTGGCACACAGGAGCCATTCGTGGATGCTGAAGTGAGCCACAAGGACAAGGCCATGCCTGATTCGGCACTATCCTAGCACAGTCTAACACAGCTGGATGCTCAGTTCTCTTTGTTTGATTAAAGGCTACTGAAATTAGCAGCCACCTCTCTCCTCCCCATGCCCTGGATGAGACCCTCATATTGAACACCCAGCAGATCTTGCAAATCAGTGCTGAGTCTCAGCGATCCATTGCATTGGTGATAGCCTGAAATTGAGGTTAAACCCAGGCGAGAGCTCTCCCAACAGCCCAAGAAGGGGGTAAGGGTGAGAACTCTCACTACAGTGCAGACAGTGTAACAAGGGCTGCCAGCTCCACCCCACCTGTGCACACCCTTACCATCAAAACACACCACAGGAAGGGGAGAATAACAAAGCCAGCCATGTCATCTGTGGTTTCACCTCTATGGTGACACAATTTCCTGCACTGGTGCCCCAGCAGGGCAATCTTAGTTTAGGTTGATACTAATACTAATACTAATACTAATACTAATACTAATACTAATACTAATACTAATACTAATACTATACTAATACTAATACTCTTGGGTTGATTGTGAACAAGAGACACGGGTGACGCAGGGAGAGTGCTAGGTGTGAGGTCCCACCTGCCAGGTGTCTGAATCATGAAGCTTCTGCAGAGGGAACAGTACTGCCTGCCTCCCTAGAACATGGCGCTGATGACATGAGAGGTGTGAAAGTGCCTGGCAAAGAGCGGGAACTCTTACACACTGTGCATTGTTTAAAGCGCGAATAAGAGTTGCTGGCCAGATTCAAAGGCAACTCTTGGAACAATGCGGGTAGCGGGTGCTCTTTGCGTAAACACCATAGAAAAGGTCATCCCCACCCACGTCCCCCAATAGCTGTGCAGCTCTGCCTCCCCTTCCCCAGAGGGAAACTCAGACTCCAGTTTCCCACGTCTGGCCTTCTACAGCTGCTCAGGACTCCAGGGGACAAAAGAAGGGCAAGAGGCAGGGGTGAGAGGGAACTGGTTTGCTGCAAGCGGGGAGCTGCTGAGGGCAGGCTGGGGCCCTGCAGGGAAGCAGGGAGATTGTGGAAGATGTGTCTCCCACGCAGAGGAGGATTTGCCAGGAGGCCAACAAGCTAAGCTTCAAGCCGCTCACTTGTACGGACCCTTCCAAGCCCCTCTTCCTAAGTTTGTATTTATAATTTTGTATTCTTCATCTAAGAAAGCCTCAAAACTATGTAAGCCTCAGGCCCCCACAGAACCTGAGTCTGCCCTGGCTCCCACATAGAATGCTTCTCTCCTCTGAGATAAGCCCCTAGCTCTTCCCTAACGTGATCGCCTACGCCCCCTTCCTTCCAGCCACATCCCACGACCCCCACCTGGGCATTTCTCTGTCCAGCCAAACATAGGCATTGGCTTATAATGTGCCCCTGCCTGCCTCTCCTGGAACCTCTCAGCCTGGGGCACTCCTGCTCACCCTCTGAGACCCACAGCAAATACTTCCAACAATAGGAAGCCTTCCCCCAGGTCCCAGACAGAATCAACACTTCATCCTGGGTGCTGCCACCACGCTCAGCATGTCCCTCTGTCATAGCACAAATACCCCACAGGGGACTGCAGTGTTGAAGGTCCACCTCCCAGCCTAGGCTGTGGTTCCTCCAGGGTCCAGGCAGGCTTATCTGATTCTGTGTCTCCAAAGCCTACTAGCTCACAGCCGGGTCCGGTGGCTCACACCCGGAATCCCAGCACTTAGGGAGGCCATGACGGGTGGATTACCTGAGGTCAGGAGTTCAAGACCAGCCTGGCCAACATGGTGAAACCCCCATCTCGACTAAAAATACAAAATTTAGCCAGGCATGTTGGCAGGGCGCCTATAATCCCAGCTACTCCGGAGGCTGAGGCCAGAGAATCGCTTGAACCAAGGAGGCAGAGGTTGCAGTGAGCTGAGATCATGCCGTTGCACTCCAGCCTGGGTGACAGAGCAAGACTCTCTATAAAACACACACACACACACACACACATACACACACACACACACACACACACAGAGCTTACTAGCTCAGGGCTCCCAGGTACAGGGCAAATATTCCTTGAATAAATGAATTAATTGATGGCCTCAGCCAGGGACAACGGCAGAGTGACTGAAAAGGTCGGACTTCAGTCCTGGAGTCCCACCTGCATGGCTCCCATGCTCTGGCAACCCTTCCTTAGATTCCTTATTCAACTCCTCCAAGCAGCAGTCCTGAGAAACCATTCCTGCAACCTGAACGCCCTCTGGTGGCTAAAATGGTGCCTTCCCCCAAGAACTAGAGGCAACGGGTGGGGCCTTCCTTGGACATCCAGCATAGCTCTTTACTTCCCTAAAGCAATGTGTTTACAAGGCTCTTATTCACTTGGAGGCTCAAGTCCTACCATTTATGTTATTCTTTAGCCTGGAAGCTTTGAGAACTCATCTCATTCAAGGTCCCAAAGACCCCCACCCCAGCCCCTGTTCCTCTGACAGTGATGTGGTCTCCACATCTGCCTACGAGGTCTCAGAGAGGAAAAAGAGGAGTTGAACCAAGACACAATCGCAAACACTGTAACCTCAAATGTTAAAATCCTGAAAGATTGTAATCTCTAAAGTCTAAACCCCTAACGTCTAAAATCCCAAAAATCACAATCACAGGATCGTTTTTTGTTGTTTTTTTCCTTCCTTTTTCACTATTTTAAATTTTCAGCATTATTTTTTACAATTCCCTATGCTAGGTATTTCATCTTTACATCATTTGCAAGACTGGAGGTATAAGTTATATAGACTTTTAGAGAGTTCTAATTTGTTTTATGCAGGGTTTTGGGGGTTTTTGGGTTTTTTTGTTTTGTTTTTTTGTTTGTTCTTGTTTTTTTGTTTGTTTGTTGGCTTGTTTTCAAATTTGGCTCCCTGAAAGTGCATTATCACCATGTCAACTTTGTGTGGATGCATTGTGCATGTACAGAAAAACATTGACATTTTCTCATTAGATAAAGAGATGTCCTTTCTGTACATCTGCCTTTGTGAAGTTAAATTTTCTTGGAATCTCAGCTCCATGCAGCTTGGAATGCAGCTCCATGGATAGACAGCTGCATTTTTGGTGATGATCCATCGAAGTTTTTGATCAAACTCATCCAAAGACTTTGGTTGCTCATGCTGTTGTTTCAGATGACCAGTTATAAAGCTGGGTGCACACAAGTAACAACCACGGTGCCATGGATTTACATCTTGCCCTTTTTGACCTATTTCTTTATGAACATGGTTCATCTGCTCATAACTCTTATACCCATGCGACCGTCATTACCTGAGTGTTTATGCGTGCAAAAATATGTATGTTATCACTGCCTATTTTATTGTGTAATGTACACTATAAAGTGTCCTGTTGTGTTTTTATATGTTTCCAATATAATTCCCCTTTGAAATGTAAATAAATATGTTTTAATGAATGTTTTCATTATTTTTTCCAGAATTATATTTCCAGGATTTTTTTTTTTTTTTTTTTTTTGAGACAGAGCTTTGTTCTGTTACCCAGGCTGGAGTGCAGTGGCGTGATCTCTGCTCACTACAACCTCCACCTCCCGGGTTCAAGCAATTCTCCTACCTCAGCCTCCTGAGAAGCTGGGATTACAGGTGCGTGCCACCATGCCTGGCTAATTTTTGTATTTTTTGGTAGAGGCAGGATTTCACCAAGTTGATCGGGCTGGACTCAAATTCCTGACCTCAAATGATACATCTGCCTCAGCCCCCCAAAGTGTTGGGGTTACAGGCGTGAGCCACTGCGCCTGGCCTAATTTTTGAGATTTTGAACTTTCAGGATTTCAACATTCAGGATTGTGTCTTTTGGAATTATGATCAGCTCCAAAAAGGGAAGGCCATCCCTGCCTCCTATGTCTCTGGTATGACATTCCTGTTTGTGGCTGCCAAGGCCAGTTTGGCAGCCTCTGAGTGGATCCCTCAAATTCCAGGGCCTCCAAGATACGCGGATTTTCTGCCAGGGTCAGGATGAACTATAGAGACCCCATCTTGCAGGAAGTCATGCGCTATTCCTGGTTTCCTAAGGACCCCACCAGCTGTTCCATTTCAACAGCCTTACTCACTCTATGCCACACCTGCCACCACCACCCCGGCCCTGCCACCTCCAACCAAGACATGCTTTGTTTGTGCTTTTTTGGCCTCTGCAGTGCTGAATTCATACCTGAATGTGATGTCTTTTGGTGGGGCATGTCTTCTGCTGGGGTCCCCCACTACTTGTTAAATATGTCTAGTCATTTCCCTTAGTTTCCCCTGGCTCTTGAAGGACTCTGAGTCAGAGACTCGACTCTATGCAATTCATTCTCATCCTCCTCTTCACACCAGCTCATGTCTGCCTACAAAACACCACCTAATAGCTGCTTCTTCTAGGAAGTCCTCCTTGGTTATTGATTCGATAATCATATACTATTCTTTTCCTACATAGGCCAGGCATCTGGAAATGGCAGAAAGAGCTGCAGACCTCTGGTGGAGAGAAAGAGGAGCTGAGATAGCACACAGTGACAGGTAATCTGTGCTATAAGAGGTAAACGTGGGGGCTTGGAGAGCACTAGGGGAGAGCCCAAAACCCAGATTTGAGGGTGATGCCAAGGAAGCATCCCTGGACTATGTGAGGTCTGTGATTAATTGTGAAGGGTGGTCAGTAGTCAGTTGCCAAGCAGAGGAGGTGGTGAAGGAAGAAGGGACTCTAGGCTGAAGGTGGACAGGCAGGAGAGATCACGGTTCCCTTAAGGTTCCATGTGGCCAGGTAGTGGCCGACGAT
This sequence comes from Gorilla gorilla gorilla, assembly GCF_029281585.2. Lineage (NCBI taxonomy): Eukaryota > Metazoa > Chordata > Mammalia > Primates > Hominidae > Gorilla > Gorilla gorilla. The sequence continues at coordinate 125,996,991 of NC_073233.2, forward strand.
CAAGTGGTGGATGGGGCAGATCATGGAGGTCTTGCCGCTTCTCAAGGAGAGGCGGGATTCTATTGGCCCCTGAGAGGCTCACTTGGGCCAGGGTTGGGACATGCTGGGAGTAGCGAGCCCAGGCTAAGGCGGCCCTCCAGGCAGCCAGAAGGGTCATCCTGGAGAGATGATGGGAGCCTGACCCAGGGCAAGGGACAGGGGAGAGGTGGATAGGACATCAGGAAGGGAGGGTCAGCAGAACTGGGGATCAATTGGAGGTAGTAAGTTAGGGAGAGAGGGGAGGCCTGGTGACTCCTGGGTGTTGATTAGGCAACAGGGTGGATGGCAATGCCACTGATCAAAATGGGGACATGCAGGAAGGCAGTTCCACCGTCCTGTTGAGCTCAAGGTACCTGCCAGACCCCACGAGGAGATGTCCATGGGGCAATAGAGATGTAGGTTTAGAGCTCAGGAGGGTCCCCTGGACCAGAAAGCTGAATTTGGGAGATATCAGCACCCAGGTGATAGGTGTAATTGCAGAAGGGGATGAAATCCCCAGGAGGAGAATAAAAGCAAGAAAAAGAGAGGGCCACAGAGGAACCCCTCAGGAACACCGACATACAAAGTGGAGATGACGGAGAAGATCCAGACAGGGAAGGACAATCACGGTGTGAGAAAGGCTCCAGGAAGACAGGCCAATTCTGCAGAGAAGGCAAGCGAGATCATTTAACAACATTTGCAGAAGTAACAACGGAGGTCATCAGTGGCCTCTGCAAACACAGTTCCAGTGAAATGAAGGGAGCAGAGGCCAGACCACCGAGGGGTGTAGAGTGGATGGAGGTGCAAGGAGGTGGTGAAGAAGGAGAAAAATAGCCAGGCCACAGATTTCCATGAGAACTGGAGGTGACAAAGGTTGGCCGCTCACTCCCCAAGCTGAGTGGTGAGGGGAAGGAAGGAGGTCTGGCCACAGAGCGAGAGCAGCCGGTAGCCTCAAGGGAGAGCGGTGCATTGGAAGAAGGGAGATGTGGGCATAGCTACCTGCTGGAGAAAGGGCGGCACTGAAGGCGCAGAAGGAACTGCCAACTGGTGCTCTCTTAAGAAGGAGGAATAGAGTTCAGAAGGCTTTGAAGGGATAGAGACTAACCTTCCTGGAAACCGAAGTGCACTCAGGAAGGGTCTGGGTGTAGTTATGTGTATGGGAGTGGGAAGGATAAGAAGAGGCAAGACATGAGGCATTCCTATCTGAGGACCTCTGCTTCCTCTGTGCAGTAGGAGGTCAGAGCATCTGATGAGAGCATTGGGGGAGGGGAGGCCTGATGGGGACGTTGAAGAGGACTCTGAAACACGAACAGAGCCACTGTGGGGAAAGAACTGACTGTGGGCCTCTAGACGACACACTGCTGGGGGTGGGAGACTCTGCTGGGCGCTGGAGGCAGTGCCGTTGCTGTGGTCACTGCTCTGTGGCCAAAGGACTTTTCAGCACCCAGGTGCAGGGGTGGTGTGGGTGGATGGCTGGCCTGCCCCAGGGCTGCAGTGTTGCTGGCCAGGTGTGGGAGAAGAACAAGGATGAAGGTATTATATTTGCAAGTGAGTGGTATGTTGAGGGGATTCGCCTCGGGGGCTGAAAGCTCCAGGAAGGAGCTGATGAAATGAGAGAAATCGGAGGTGTCGGGAGCTGGGATTCTTTATGAGGCAGACAGCAGGCGGAATGCAGGCACGAGGGTGGAAAGGCTGGAAGGATGGCAGTGCAGGACTGGAGGATGACTGACCAGAGACTGAGCTTGATGATGCCAAGAGGCAATTTTTGTGGAATGAAACACAAACAGACATTATCGTTCAAAGTAAACGATGATATTCATCTCCAGTTCATCCAAGCCTATAATTTGATACCTGGCTGCAGGGTAGGGTAACCGCAGGCAGGGGATTAAACTCTGTTGACCCTGTGACCTAGTTGACATAGGGTCATACTGACAGCTAATTAATTGTCCTGCCTAATTAGAGCAAGTTTTGTAATTGTTTTAAAAATTTGTCTCAGGTCCCCGTGGCCTGGGGGCTGGTCACCCTGTTGTGGGACTGTTCTGCTGGGCCAGGAGAGCAGGGTCCCTGAAGCGGAGCATGCATTGGCTGCCACACACCTCTCAGAACTTCCCTGCAGCCCCCACGGTAATTGGCTGTCTCCTCTTCCTGGGCTCACCCCTCCTTGCACTGAGCTTTCTCTCCTCCTATCCCAGTCTCAGGTTCAGTATTCACCCCAGGGCCAGGAGTGTGGGGAAGGGGCTAGAGCTGCACATGGACCCAAGGTGGGAGGGGCGCAGGCCTGGGCAGGTGGGCAGCTTTGGATGAGGGACCAGCAAGCAGCTGCAGCCTGGGCACAAGAAGAAATGACGGGGCAAGGAATGGGGTGCGAAACCACAGGGTGAGAGGCACGTGCCAGGGACCAGGCTTGGAGTAGAAGCGAAACCAGAAATCCAGTTGTAAGCACAAGAGAAAAATCAGAACCTCAGGGAACTCAGGGCAGGTGCCTCTCTATCAAAGGAGGGGCAGTGCAGACTGGGAACCAAAAACCCAGGGCACCCATCTGGGTCCACCCAGGACCCGAGGGCTGCGGCGCAGAGCACGTCCTGCCTCCAGGCCACACTGCTCTGGGAGGTGACCAAGAGCCCAGCTCGGGGGGCCTGGGGAAGAAATGGGGTGGGAGCTGTCCTTCTGCAGAACAGGAAGCCATAGCTTCAGAGCCTCTCCCCACCTTCCTATTCCTAAAGCAGCAAGTGCTTCTGAGGCTTTGCTGGTAACTACAGAGAAGCAGGAGAGAGGTCAAAAAGGGCAAGAGGGGCAAGCGACAAATGCATCAGAAACGTCCCCAAAGCGTGGTGACAGAGCTGGGGGAGGCCTCCCACCAGGCCAGGGTCTTGTCCAGAGACAGGGACCATCCCAGTTCCTCCACACTTGGGTTTGTCCCACACTGGCGTCTGCACACAGCCTCAGTGTGAGTCACCAGGCACTGCCAGCACCTACACCAACATTAGGGTCTGCAGAGGCCAGAGTGTGTGATTGAGAACATCTTCAAGCTCCCAGCCATCCTGTAGAGGAGTTATAACCTGGGGGGCGTGGGACTTCCTATTCACAGTAAATATCATCCCATGACACTGCTCCGATGTGAGAAGTCTCTAGAAGAGGTAAGGTCACGTGAAGAACGCTGTCACCTGTGATGCCCAGGCATGGGGGCGGGGGCAGTTCTCAGTCTGGGAGGGGAAGTGGTGCCCCTCACTCCTCACACAGGTGCTGAGAGGAGGGAAGAGCACCCAGCATGGAGCCCACAGCCTTGCAGGGGTCTGGGCTCTGCCACTCACCGAGGGCTCACCTCTTACTTGAAACATGAGCAGCCTCATAGACACATCTCAGAGTGCAGAATGTGTGGAAGGTCTCTGCCAACTGTGAAGCATGACACACAAGTTGGCTGCTGTTGTTAAAAACCCAAGAGCACGCAACACGCAACAGGGGCTTGGGGCCCAAGCAAGCAACTAACTGGTAGGCCTTGGGGTGCCCTGGGGTCCGTCAGGATCCTTCAGTTTCAGCAGGTCTTCCCACGTAGCTCTACCTCCATTCATTTGCCGCCTTACCTGGAAAAGCAGCCTGGAATCCCAGAGCCCTGCCTCACTCTGAGCCCAGATGAAACCCCAAACTGCTATTACAAACCACCATATCTGAGACACAGGGTGAGGTGCTCAATCCTACTGGATAAACTTGTCTAGAATTCCAGCTCCCACGCCGGCCTAGGGATCAGAGGCCTCCCACTCCCTCTGTGACAGGGAAGGTAAGTACCCAAGCAAGCTAGGAACCTACAGGCAGGGAATGATTGGCATTTTATCTCATAGCCTTGAGCCTGGGAGAGAGTGGAGGCTGCACTGCCCTGGCAGACACACCTGCAGACCCACCTGTGAGGGCCCAGGAGGAGAGGAGTCTGAGTGGGGTGCCAGGAGGCAGCCAGGGCTGTGCCCAAGCCCAGTCCCCTTATCGCAACCCAATTCCCGCACTCTAGGGGCTCCCTCAAGTCGTATCTACTCACATGCCTCTCCTCCAGGTCCCCCACCCATGTGGCCTGCCTAGAGTCTCTGCCCAGAGCCCAGACCACTCCCCATCCCACCACCTCTCGGGTGAACGGGGATGGGGTAGGAGGCTGAGGTCTTTCTCCCCTGACAAGAGTCTCAGCCCCACTTCCCATGCTGTGAGTGTGAGCACCCACTCCCACCTCCCCACACACCTTTTGCAATTATAATAGCTCTTGGTGCTAATGAAAGTGCTGGGAAATACAAAATCAGGTCTACTGGCATCGGAAGGCATGAGTCAGGGTTTTGCTGTAGTCTGTTTCGATTCAGTCTTTTCTTCCCAGGCCGGCAGCAAGGGCAGGACAGGGGCCAGGCAGCCCTGGGAAGCCTTAGTGGTGGAAACCCAGGGACGGCTGCCATGCTCACCTGGGAGACTCCTTGACAGCCTTTCCCTTCTAGGCTTAGCATCCTGTGTTCCTCTGGACCCCCGGGGGTCTGGGAGAGCAACTGCAAATAGCTGTCTGGGACCCCCTTCTACAGAGTCCAGGGTGTCCCTCTGGCTGTTCCCCTCGCCACCCCTTCCTCTAATTCCCTGCCAGCTCCAGGTTCCCTGGAATGCTGGTTCTAATCTGGCTTCCAAGTCTCTCTTAGCCAGCCAGACATGGGTACTCCCATCATCCCTCCCACATGGCTGCCCTCATCCTTTGGATCCCCAGGCAGACACCCACCCTGGCCCCCTTTTAATTTTCCTTTTTTGATCTATAAGTAAGAGAGGGACAGAGAAAGCACTTCCAGGCTGCCCCTCTCCAGCCCTGTGACCTCACATCACAGTGTCCTGGTTGCAGGTTGAGGAACTCCAGTGGGAGGCGTTCAGGCCAGCAGAGGCTCCCAGAGGCACCACTTCTGCTGAGTCACCCATTCTAGCATATGGTCGTGGCCCTGCTTGTTCCAAAACGGGACACCTTGCACTGCCACTCATGACAGACACATGACACCCACAGTGGGAGTGACTGAGAGGCTATAGACAGGCCAAGGCGTAAGCCCAGCATCATTTTCAACCCTGTCTCCTCCAAGAAGGGAGGTGGTTAAGACCCCAAGCTTCAGCTGCAGAGAGACCCAGCTTCAAACCCCAGTTCTGAGAGTGTTTCCCTGTAGGTGAAATGGAGAAAATAATGCCCACCTCACAAGATTGAAAAGATTGGATGATCGATTCACAGAAGGCATTTAGCAAGTTCTCCCTCAATAAGTGGCATTTCTAGCTACTTTTATGCCAATGTATTACATTTTTTAAGTAGTAAATTATTTCAGGGACTAGAGTGGCAGGTCCCCAGCTGGAGCTACCTTCTTCTTGGCATCAGTGCTCCAGGGAAGCAGAATCAGTAACTAAGTTACCAGACGAACACCATCGGATCAAAGGAAGTGGGAGGGGTGGGGGATACTTCACCTGAGCCCTGGGAAAACCTCACAGATCCTGCTGGCCTCCACAGAGGCAACCTCTGTTAAGCAGAACCTGCTTGTGTTCCCCACAGCCCTTCCTGCGACCTGGGCTGCTGGACACTGATTAGCTTGGATCTACGGGACCCATTTCCTCTGCACCCAGGACCCCTCTTTGGTGACTCTTTCGCTAGATATGTGGGTGTCACTGACTAAGCCAGCATCAAGCCTCTGTCCCCATTATGAGTTGACTTCACAAAACCAACCCTCCCTGCTCAAGGGATTCCCACTTTTGCAGCCCACAGCAAAAGCATTGGCGTGTAAGTAACAATGCCACCCACCACACGGGGCAGAACCCCACCAACTGCCTCGGTCCAAGTTCATTACAATTCAGTCTCCCCTTGGAATTGGAAGGTCCTTGACCTCCCACCAACTAAGCTTCCAATTTTGTTTCATCAAAAATGAAAGTGGGGCCAGGCGCAGTGGCTCATCCCTGTAATCTCATCCCTTTAGGAGGCCAAGGCAGGTGGATCACCTGAGGTTAGGAGTTCAAGACCAGCTTGGCGAACATGGCGAAATCCCATCTCTACCAAAAATACAAAAATTAGCTGGGCGTGGTGGTGGGTGCCTGTAATCCCAACTACTTGGGAGGCCGAGGCAGGAGAATCACTTGAACCCGGGTGGTGGAGGTTGCAGTGAGCCAAGACTGTGCCATTGCACTCCAGCCTGGGCAACAGAGCGAGACTCCATCTCAAAAACAAACAAACAAAAGTGGGTCAAGAGAGGCACCCCTGAGCTAATACATCAAGTCAGGCTTCCCTTCAGTTCGCAGGGGCCAAGACCACAGGCCAGCCCAGCTCCTCTCCAGACCCTGCTGGAAGGCTCCTTCCTGGCCAAAGCAAAGGTGACAACTGCCTCTGATGCTTCCCAAAGACCAGCTGGGAGTCAGCAATGGAGACAGGTGGTTCACTTGGGCTCTGGCTTCTTCCATTTGCAACGGAGAACAGGGCATGTGGATGGGGAAAGAAGGAACCCAGGACAAGGGCTTCATCCCTCCCAACCCTCTCCTGGCCCTCCCTCCACACCCCTGCACCCTTGCCTTCTTTGTGTCTCTGAGTTTCTGCCTCTTTGTTGACTTCCATCTGTTTTTCTGTTGCCTCTTTTATTTTCTCTCTCTCTTAATTCTGTCAGAGGCATGTGAATCACAGCAATTCCAGCTTGAATAGGAGCTGGGTAAAATGAGGCTGAAACCTAGTGGGCTGCATTCCCAGACAGTTAAGGTATTCTAAGTCACAGGAAGAGATGGGAGGTCAACACATGATACAGGTCATAAAGACCTTGCTGATAAAACAGGTTGCAGTAAAGGAGCCGGCCAAAACCCACCAAGACCAAGATGGCGACGAGAGTGACCTCTGGTCGTCCTCACTACTGCACTCCGACCAGCGCCAAGACGGTTTACAAATGCCATGGCAAAGTCAGGAAGGTATCCTATTTGGTCTAAAAAGAGGAGACATGAATAATCCACCCCTTGTTTAGCATATCATCAAGAAATAACCATAAAAATGGGCAACCAGCAGCCCTCGGGGCTGCTCTGTCTATGGAGTAGCCATTCTTTTATTCCTTTAGTTTCTTAATAAACTTGCTTTCCCTTTGCACCGCAGACTTGCCCTGAATTCTTTCTTGGGTGAGATTCAAGAACCCCCTCTTGGGGTCTGGATGGGGACCCCTTTCCTGTAACACTTCTACTCTTCTTTCTGTTTCTTTCAGTTGATGATTTTCTGCTTACCTTTCTACTCTGTTTACTGTCTCTCTCGTCTCCATTTTTCTGTCTTTATTTCTAAATCTTCTTTACCCTCTTCATGTTGAATCTTTTTGCCTATTGTGGTAAATATATTTGGTCCTCAGCCCCATTTCCTGGCATATAACTCCTAAAGTCCTTGGAAACTCCAAAGGTTGTCTTTTTGTGTGCTAATGAGCTGACTGAGGCCTGGAAGGGCCTAGGTGGCTTCAGGTAGATCAGGGGCTGATCACCAGAAAGCCCAAGGCAGGATTAGAAGGTTGGGTTTTAAGCCCCACCCCTAAACTTACGGGACTGGAGAGGGGCTGGAGGGTAAGTTGATCACCAATGTCCCGTGGCTTAATCAATCATGCTTATGTAACGAAGCCTCCATAAAAGCCTAAAAAAGGACAGGTAGCTGAACAGGTGGAGGTTTCCAGAAGGGGACGCGACTAGGGAGGGCATGAAAGCCCCGTGTCCCTTACCCCATATCTCACCCTACGTATCTCTTCGTCTGTATCATTCGTAATATCCTTTATAGTAAACCTGTAAAGGTAAGTGTTCTCCTAAGTTCTCTGAGTCACTCCAGCAAATGAGGGAGTTGTGGGAACCCCAAATGAAGAACAATTGGGTAGAAGGTCCAGAGGCCTAGGTTTGTAACTGGTGGGAAGGGAGTTGCGGTCTTGTGGCACTGAGCCCTCATCAACCATAGGATCTGTTGCTATCTGGTAGATAGTGTGGGAATTGAGTTGACTCGAAGTGTCAGCCAGTGTCTGCTGCAGAAATGATTGCTTACTGGTGTGTGGGGAGAACCCCCAGGCATTTGGTCACAGAAGTCTATTGCGTTGATGATTGTGGCATGAGAACCAAGGGGAAAATTGAGTTTGAGTTTTTTCCTAACACACCAATCTATATCACTCTTCTTTTCTCTTGCAAAGAAAAAATTTTAAATGGGAGATCAGATAGGCACCAATCTGCCATTGATTTCACACACTGTGTTCCCCATCCACATGGACCCCAAGGTCCCACCGGAGGTTCAGGTTGGCTGTTCTGGGTGTCATCCTCAGAGTCATCACTAATACTAAAGGGTTTTGTTTGTTTTCTTTTTAAGAGAAGAAATCTCCCTATGTTGCCCAGGCTGGCTTCAAATTCCTGGGCTCAGGAGATCCTCTTCCCTCAGCCTCCTGAGTAGCTGGGACTACAGGCATGTGCCATCGTGCCTGGCTTTTGTTATTGTTATTTGTCTGTTTTTTCAGGGGTGGAGATTTTTTGTTGTTTTTTTCATCACTATTATTATTATTATTATTATTATTATTATTATTATTATTGAGACAGGGTCTCACTTTGTTGCCTAGGCTGGAGTGCAGTGGCAAGATCTTGGCTCACTGCAACCTCTACTTCCTGGGTCCGAGCCATCCTCCTACCTCAGCCTCCCAAGTAGCTGGGACTACAGGCATGTGCCACCACGCCTGGCTAATTTTTGTAATTTTTAGTAGAGATAGGGTTTCGCTATATCACCCAAGCTGGTCTCATATTTCTAGACTCAAGTGATATGCCCGCCTGGTGGAATTGTGCTGGGATTACAGGCGTGAGCCACCATGCCCAGCCTTCATCACTAATATTAAATGCTAGCCTTCTCTGGGTCAAGCCCCGAGTGGGCTCTGAGTCAAGCACACCCTGCCCTGGAGTGATCCAGATATCCCAACTCAGAAATGACCAGATAAGGCCAGAATGCATATTCCTGTCCTAAAGCGTGGCCCTGTAGAGCCCTTCTGCGTGGTCAAACACCCATCCCTCCCCAGCCTAGGCAGCTGCACAGCGCCCAAACCTGCCCTGCCCCACCTGCTTCTCCACTGCATTTCACTTTGCTTATCTCAGCATCCGATTACAGCAAGGACACTCCCAGCCTAATCTGGCTTTCCCAATGCTTTGGCCTAGAGCACCATGAAGAAGTAGCCTTGTCACGTCCATGATGGCTCACAGGAGGAGGAAGACAGGGTACCTGCATTTTGAGTGGTTTTGCAAAAGTGAAATATAGAGAGTGATCATGAGGCAGGAGAATAGGGCCTGGAGGCAGGGAACCTAAGGCCAATTCATGCTGACTTCCTAGAACTAAATCAAAAGGAAAACCCCAACTTTCACACCTTCAGTCGCTGGCCAAGTTTTCTTTTGCATAGGAGTATAACTTTGTAACTTCACTTTAGCCTCTGGTCACTTTCCACGGGCAAATCAGACATTTGCATAGGGTGTAACTTTGTAACTTCACTTCAATCTCTGATTGGTCTGTCTCCACAACCAATCAGACTGATTGTAGTCCTCCCGATCAGACTGATTGTGGTCCTCTATTTCATTTACATAGGGTGTACACTAAGTAATCAATGGGAAACCTCTAGAGGGTATTTAAGCCCCAGAAAATTCTGTACCCAGTCCCTTGAGCTTCTTGTTCAGCCCACTCCCACCCTGTGGAGTGTGCTTTTGTTTTCATTAAATCTCTGCTTTTGTTGCTTCATTATTTTCTTGCTTTGTTTGTGCATTTTGTCCAATTCTTTGTTCGAAGCACAAAGAATCAGGACACCCTCCACTGGTAACAATCAGGGTCTGATACCTGGGATGCAGCACCCAGTGACCAGGCTAGAATCAGGAGGTCTGGACAGAGGACACCATTACTGCCTGATTTACTCATCATGACCATGACCCAGCCCGCTCGCTCACCTGGGCCCTGCTGGGGAAGAGGGGGCTGCAGCCCCAAACCAGCCACAGGACCCCCGGTCGTACGACCTCCACCCAGGGCTCTCCCTGGCACCTCTGACTCAAACTGTTCAGTCCCAGACTCTTCACCTTTCTCCCCAAACCCACCTCTGTTTGCCACCTTGGTAGGTGGTACTATTATTTGCCTAATCCCCCCAGACACCTGGAAATACCCCGGGATTGGATCTCTTCGCCCTTGTTTTCCAAGTCTAGTCAGTCACCAAGTCCAACGTGCATGTGAAATTGCTCTGCCCTCCTGGCTGCCCTACCCTGGGTTTGGGATCTCATCTCTCACCTGGACCGCTGCATGAGTTCCCTACTATTCTCTCTACCCCAGGCTCTCCATCCACACAGCTACCAGAGTGATCTTTCAAAATAAAACAAAAACAAACAAGTCATCCTCCTGTTTAAACAACTCCTACTGGCTCCTTATTGCCTAGAGCTGTGGTCTCCAAAGTTCTTTGATCTCTGTCAGTAACAAAAAAATTTTAGCACACATCTCTAATATATGTATTTATGTATAAATTACATTTACATACATTACCATCACTAGCCAATATCTGAAGGCATAATACGCCCTGAGAGACAGAGTAGTACTAACATCAGGAGACTTGAGACTATATTTCAAATTATCTTAGCCGGGCATGGTGGCATGCCTGAGTCCCAGCTACTCAGGAGGCAAAAGGATCACTTGAACCCAGGAGATCAAGACTGCAGTGAGTCGTGATCCTGCCACTGCACTCCAGCCTGGGTGACAGAGTGAGACCTTGACTTAAAAAAAAAAAAATCAAAACATTATCTTGATAATTCTGGATTTTTTATTTTTTGCCAGTTTCTATCAAGTAAAATGAGATTGTTACAATTTTACACTCAAGATAGAAAGATAATGGGAGCCCATTCCGAGTAGGGGAGCAAGAGCCTGGCCATTTGCTTGTGCTTGCCTGCATCCTTCTCTTAATCCCTGATATCTTTTCAGGAAATTTGCTAAATACCTTGTCCGTTGTGTGAGGATTAATTTAGTTAAAACCAGATGAGATCACCGAGAAATCCACTTCACAGACCACATGTAAACATGTCACAATATGCTAACCCCCTCAGACCCTCGCAGATGCGCACAACATGTGGGCCATTGACACAGGGACCAAGTTCAGACACGAGGCCAACCTGTACATTAAATATTAGAAATGCACCAGGTGCGGTGGCACGTGCCTGTAGTCACAGCTACTCGGGAGGCTGAGGCAGGAAGATCACTAGAGTCCTCACTTGAGTTCTGGGCCTCGCTTTGCTATGCTCATCAGGTGTCCACACTGAGTTCAGCATCAATATGGTGACCTCTTAGGAGCAGGGGACCACCTGGTTGCCTAAGGTAGGGTGAACTGGCCCAGGTGGGAAATGGAGCACCTCAAAACTCCCATGCTGATCAGTAGTAGGATCATGCCTGTGAATAGCCACTGCACTCCAGCCTGGGCAGCATAGCGAGACCCTGTCTCTTAAAAAAAAATTGGCTGGGCGCAGTGACTCATGCTTGTAATCCCAGCACTTTGGGAGGCCAAGGCAGGCGGATCACCTGAGGTCAGGAGTTCAAGACCAGCCTGGCCAAGATGGTGAAACCCCGTCTCTACTAAAAATACAAAAAATTAGCCAGGTGTGGTGGCGCGCCTATAGTTCAACTTCTCGGGAGGCTGAGGTGGGAGAATTGCTTGAACCCAGGAGATGGAGGTTGCAGTGAGCCAAGATCACGCCATTGCACTCCAGCTTGGGCAACAAGAGTGAAACTCCATCTCAAAAAACAACAACAAAACAACAACAAACATATATATATATATATATATATGAAAAGTTTAGTTGCTTTGTTTTTAGTTAAGAAATACACAGAAATAGAAGTTTCTCTATTTTTTCTCTATCCCAATGGTTTGTCTTGCATAATTTCTGGGTACAAGAACTCTAGGGGCTTCCAGTACATAAGGTCTGTGTCCAAATTCCTTACTTGTGTACAGATCCTTCAAAAGAAAATGTCTATTGCAAGAGTTTCTCATAACTGGAGCCACGTATGATTCATCTCCCCGGCCCCAGCACCAAGCAGCCACAGAAAGGATGCTCAGTATCTGTGGGTCAGTCACCATTTCCCCAGCGCACACAATCTCCTCTCTGGACTGGATGCTCTTCCTCCCATTGCACCCCTGGTTTTCCACCTGACAAAGTCCTGCTCCTCCCCGTAAGCTCAATCCAAATGCTCCCTCCTTGGGGAGGGAGCCTTCCGGCTCTGTGTGCTCTTTCCTCTTAGAGTTTGCCAACAGGATGACAGCACGATCTCTGTGTCGAGTCTCCCTCCCGGCCTGTGAAAGAGCTGCGGACAGCGCCTTATTCATCTGTGTGTCCTCAGTGTCCAGCACACTAGAGGCGCTCGTAAACGTTGGATGAAGGAGAGGCTTTTACAGAGACGGGGGTGAGGCCAAGAGACAGTCTGGGCGCAAGGATTTCAGTTTCAAGAACTTTCATTCTCAGCCTGAACCCACCCCTCTGCAGGCAGCCTGGGGAATGAGCTGGGGCGAGAATGAAGGAGGGAGGCCGAGGGAGGGTGAGTCAGGATGGTACCTGCATGTGGAACCTCACAGCGCTGTTCCCTGCTGGCCTTTCAGGCTGCAGATGAGGTCTATTGGGAAAAGCGAGAAACCCGGGGTAGCGGAGTGAGCTTCCACCACCTGGCGGCGCTGTGTCTGCATTCTCGGCCACCCCACAGAGGCCCAGCGGCATCCAGGAGCCGTGGTCTCTCCCCACGCATCACTCCGTGGCCAAAAGCACTCAGTCAAGCCAGAGGCACCAGCATTATCAATACATTATCATCCGTGGGATTTGGCAAGGCCTAACCACGACGATCTAAAAGCTTTCTCTCTTCCAACGGGTTCAACCCAAAGAACTCATTTGTTAATGGACCACCATTGACTCATCACCCTCATGGAAAACTGAATCATCCCCAGGTCTTCCCCCCGCCAGTCCTCTCGATTCTGCATCAGCAGCATCTGTGAATACCAACACCCCAGCATCCCACACTGCACCTGTGCTCTGGGTCTGCCTGCCAAGTACAGGCTGTGAGGTATCGGGCCACCCCCTCAGTTCCCTCATCTGTAAGATGGGAACATTAAGACTTTGTTTGCAAGGTTATTAGATATCTTATACATGCACAACACAGAGTAGAATGTCAGTAAATAATATTCGTCTTCCTTTTCTTCGTCTTCATGCCGGTAGACCAGGCTTTAATTAAGATCTTCTCCATCTCTTGCCTGAACTATTGGCACTGTCTCTAACCCCCTCTCCCTGCCTCGCCCCCACACTACTGCCAGAATTATCTTCCTCTGCGGCAGGAGTTATGTTTTAAACCAAAGTCACTCTCCCAACATTTACACACCTTTCGTTTGCCAGTCACTGTGCTGGTGCCACAGGTATAAATAAAGGAGAGATCTCCCAGGGAGCTCAGTACAGGGTCTTCATATACGCTTTAGAGACTGTTTTAGTTAGAATACTGCCATGGCTTCAGTGTGTGTCCCCAAAAGCATGTGTTGGAAACTTAATCTCCAATGCAATAGTGTTGGGAGGTAGGGCCTAAGGAAAAGGTATTAGGCCATGAGGGCACAGTGAATGTATTATTCTGTTATCTTGGGAGCTGGTTCCCTATAAAAGGATAGAAAGAAGTTCATACAAGGCCAGGCACCGTGGCTCGTGCCTGTAATCCCAACACTTTGGAAAGCCGAGGTGGGTGGATCACCTGAGGTCAGGAGTTCAAGACTAGCCTGGTCAACATGGCAAAACCCCGTCTCTACTAAAAATACAAAATTAGCCAGGGGTGGTGGCAGGCACCTGTAATCCCAGCCACTCGGGAGGTTGAGGCAGGAGAATCACACAAACCAGGAAGGCGGAAGTTGCAGTGAGTCGAGATCACGCCATTCACCAAGGCAATACAGCTGGGAGGCAACAGAGCTAAGATTTAAAGCTATGCACGGAGGTCATTCCAAGTATATGTTGTTCATTATCTGGATACTGAGAAAAATAAATGGGATAAAGTAAATCTATACCATTTACTTTCTAGCCAGATTCTTTTTTTTTCTTTTCTTTTTTTTGAGATGGAGTTTCACTCTTATTGCCCAGGCTGGAGTGCAATGGTGCGACCTCGGCTCACTGCAGCCTCTGCCTCCCGGGTTCAAGCAATTCTCCTGCCTCGGGCTCCCCAGTAACTGGGATTACAGGCACCCACCACCACGCCCAGCTAATTTTTGTATTTTTAGTAGAGACGGGGTTTCACCCTGTTGGCCAGGCTGGTCTCGAACTCCTGACCTCAGGTGATCCATCTGCCTCGGCCTCCCAAAGTGCTCGGATTACAGCCGTGAGCCACCGTGCCCAGCCTCTAGACAGATTCTTATTAAAAACACTGTCAAACACTGTATGTTCATGGTCTGGAGTTTATAGTGCATGTAGGATGGAAAGCAGTATGTCCCAGCTCCACTGTCCTTCCTGTGTCTTCTAACCCTTGGGCTGCCCCAGGGTGAAATTAAGAGTATCCTGGAGAGACAGATGAAAAGAAACGGGATGGACTCACAAATAATCTGAAATTAGTTCCTTGCCTAATTAAAGGGGAGAGGACTGAGTGAACAGGATGTTCACTGAGACTGCCGGCAAATTACACGGACAATATGGAAACCGGAACCGAGGCAAACCCAGGCAGGACTCTGGTGCTACAGGAACCTGAGTCCTTCCCAGAGGTCCCCGGTGGGCTGCAGAAGCCAGTGTAGGCCCCCTCCAGGATCTACGCAGGGCCCACCATGCATGGTCTAGGGCAAAAGGTCTAGGCATCCTGGGTTACACTGACCTGGATCTCAACCCTGCCTGAGCCTCAGTTTACTCCCTTGTGAAATGGAGGTAATAGCAGCACCCACGTTATAGGGTGGCTGCAAAGACAAAATGAGACAATGAGACTTCTTTCCACAGGCATAAGAGCCTGGCACATGGGAGCGCACATTATATGGTAGCTATTTCCTTACCGTGTGTGGTTTATTTGAAGCAAATGTGTCCTGCCATTCTGTCAGACTCATGCCTGTCTTCCCCTCACCCCCACCCTCAAGTCAGGCATGTGGAAGGAAACACCTGTTCATCCTGGCAGGGACCAGAGGAAGGTCAGCTCCCACTGAACAGAGGTGACTAGGGCTCAGGGTTGGGATCCAGGTTTGGGATTCTCAATTGCCTCGGTTCTTTGGTACAGATAATTGAGGCTCAATTCAACCGCCTCTGAGACTAAATGATGTCTTAGGAGAAGGATTGCTAAGCAGTAGAAATCCTTTCTAGAAAGCTAGTGAATCAACAGGGAGCCTGCTTTGCATCCCCTCACAGTGAGCCAAGGTGCCCCCTGTTGGCCTCTGTAAAAAAGACACTGGGTTCCCTCCACGCTGCATTCCAGAGCTGCTTGGTATGAGTGAGCCTGGGCTGTTGCCAGCTCATGCCCACCCACTGCGCCCTTCTCTACCTAATTTCTTGGAAGAGATGTGAACAAACGAGCCAGTCACTGAAACTGATCTCAATTTACTTGGGTTCAAAGGGAAGAACCATAGGCTTTGCTGGCTGGAAGGAACCTCAGGGGTTCATCTATGTCAAGCTCCAGTCTCTGAATTCAGCTCACTTCAGAAATAACAGCCTCTACCCACTCCTGAGTGTGGGAAGAGACCTAGAACAGCATTGCTCAAACTTTAAGGTGAATTCAAATCACCTGGGGATCTTGGAATGCAGACTCTGACTGAATAAGAGCGGGGCGTGCTGAGATTCTGTGCTTCTAACCAGTTTCCAGCACTGGTGGCATTGCTGGGTCCATGGGCACACATACCTTGAGCAGGAAGGATCTACAGGGCTTGCTGCCTTCAGAAGCTCCTAGAAGGGAAGGGCAGTATATGGGCAGACTGAGCTCTTCCAGGCAGGAGATATTTTATTTTCCCCAACCACAGTGTCTAACCACATTGTCTGATATCATCATAGAAAATACTTGCTGGCTGGCTGGATGGATGGGTGGATGGATGGCCAGGCACATATAGACGGATGAGTGGGTGACTGCTGATACTGAGATCAAATGCACGATCAGAAACAACCGGCAGCCAGGCACTGTGGCTCACACCTGTAATCCCAGCACTTTGGGAGGCCAAGGTGGGTGGAGCACCTGAGGTCAGCAGTTCGAGATCAGCCTGGCCAACATGGCAAAACCCCGTCTCTACTAAAATAAAAAAGTTAGCTGGGTGTGATGGCAGAGACCTGTAATCCCAGCTACTCCGGAGGCTGAGGCAGGAGAATTGCTTGAGCCTGGGAGGCAGAGGTTGCAGTGAGCAGAGATCGTGCCATTGCACTCCAACCTGGGTGACAGAGCTAGACTCTGTCTTCAAAAAGAAACAACTGGCAATTGATATATCATCCTACAAATTATTGTAGCTAAGCAAAAATATCTAGGGGAAAAATGAAGGCAGGAAGAAAGAAGGAAATCAGGCAGGGAGGAGAGGAAGGAGGAAGGGAGCAGAGAGAGCTGTAAAAATGAAAAAAGGTTTCCAAACCCCCAAGTGTTCTCTTTTTATCTCTACTAGAACATCTTTTTAAGCTTACTGTGATGTGTGGATGTCTCCTGTCTCCTTCAGTAGACTGTAGGGTGTATGTATTCAGAGCCTGTGTTTTATCTCCTAATCCACAGTGCCTAACACAAGAGGTAGGCTTAGCATGAGCTCCATAAACACACATTTTGTGAAATGAATGCGGATAACAGTGCCATTTACAACATCTCTCTTAGGCACCGAACACTTCACATGGAAGTGAAGGTCTTGTGTTTTCGTTGTTGTTTTTGAGACGGAGTCTCGCTCTGTCACCCAGGCTGGAGTGCAGTGGCACGATCTTGGGTCACTGCAACCTCCACCTGGGTTCAAGTGATTCTTCTGCCTCAACCTCCTGAGTAGCTGGGATTACAGGCACCCTCCACCACGCCCAGCTAATTTTTTTGGTATTTTTAGTAGAGTAGTTTGGTATTTTTAATAGAGGTTTTGCCATGTTGGCCAGGCTGGTCTCAAACTCCTGACCTCAAGTGATCCACCTGCCTTGACC
Source organism: Gorilla gorilla gorilla (assembly GCF_029281585.2). Taxonomy (NCBI): domain Eukaryota; kingdom Metazoa; phylum Chordata; class Mammalia; order Primates; family Hominidae; genus Gorilla; species Gorilla gorilla. The sequence continues at coordinate 126,014,091 of NC_073233.2, forward strand.
TCCCAAAGTGCTGGGAATACAGGCATGAGCCACTGCGCCCAGCCAGGATTATCTCTTAATCTTCATAACAACCCTATGAGGTCAGTAGTATTGTTATCCCCACTTTACAGATGAAGAAGGTGGCGTGCAAGAGGATTAAATAAGATGCCCATGGTTACACAAATCATTAGTGGCTGAGATTAGGAGGCAGGACCCCAGGCCACTAGAGCTCATGCTCTTGACCAGGGAGGATTCAGGTTTTGAGAGGCCTGAAGCTTATGCATTTTGAGGGGCTTGTTTTTTTTCAAAAAGCAACAGGCTCTTTAATGTGGTTTAAACTACATCCAGATCAAGTCCCTGGCTGTTGTGAATGCCGAAAAGAGACAAAAAAGCTGCCGGTGCAGCTTCAAACAAGTCTGAGCGTCAGGCTGGCCCATAAGGAAAGTTGCAGGGACAGGAGGCAGCCCCTTCCTCCAGGAAGGGCGACAGGAGCAGCCCGGTGCCTGCCTGTCCCTGGGGTGACCGCCTCTGTGCTGTGCAAGGCGGGAGGGCTGTGGCAATAGGCCTTGGACCTCCCCCATGGACACCAGCGAGTTCCCCTGGCCTCTGGGTCAGCCCTCAGCAGCGCCGCCATGATGGGGTGGAGGAGGGTTGAATAACCATCTTTACAGAAATAATATTCTCCTGCAGAACGTGTCTGAGCTCAGACCATGGTCCAGAAACCTCATAGGAAACAAACAACAAAGTTTTTTAAAGTGCTGCTGACACCTCTCAGAATCTGGTGTGCATAGAGCTCTCAGCTGGACGAGACCCGTTGGTCCTAAAACTGAGGTCACCTGTATGGGACCAGCCTGGGTGAGGAAGGCTCTGGCCTTCACTCACAGGGATAGGCCACTTCTTGAGGGGCTTTCTTGAAGAAAAAGCACTTCAAAGAAATATTCAGCAAAATTTACAAAAACGTATGATTGTGTGAACATATTGCCGGGCCCTTTCCCAGGGCCCTGGAAGGAACCGTGCAAGTGAGGGGCTCTGAAGCTTCAGCTTCAGGAGTTTCATGATAACTCTGCCTCGGATCTTGACACACATGCTGGAAACAGATAAGGAAAGGGAAGAAGGAAGAGAAAAAAATGTCAAAAATAAAGAGGAAGAGATAAAAGAGAAGTAATGGGAGGGAAAGAAGGGAGGAAAAACGGGAGGAGAATCTAAAGAGATGGATGGGCAAGAGAAAGAAGCAGGCAGGACAGGGCTGAGGGAGAGCTGAGGCTTCCTCCAGGAGAATGGGGGTTCTGGGCCGGGCGCGGTGGCTCACACTTGTAGTCCCAGCACTTTGGGAAACCAAAGCGAGTGGATCGCTTGAGCTCAGGGGTTTGAGACTAGCTTGGCCAACATGGTGAAACCCTGTCTCTACAAAAAATACAAAAATAAGCCAGGCATAGTGGCTCACACCTGTAATCCCAGCTACTTGGGGGACTGAGGCGGGGGAATCCCTTGAGCTCAGGAGGTGGAGGTTACAGTGAGCTGAGGTTGCACCACTGCACTCCAGCCTGGGCAACAGAGGGGGACCCTGTCTCAGAAAAAAAAAAAAAAAAAAAGAATGTGGGTTCTGGTCCAGCTGGTTTTCCCTGGCACCTGGGAGAGGTGGGCCTCTGTTGTCTCCAGGCCACTGTGCCTCCCTCTGTAAACCTTCACCCCCACCTGCAGGCATCACAGCCACCCTGCCCAGTTCTGCTTATGTGCCTTCTTCCCGGACCTCTCCACAAACTCCCAGACCCAAATGGGAGCAGAAGCCAGGAGGGCTAAGTCATCATCCCTCCAACCAGCCATGCCCAGCAGCCTTCATGCCCAGACAGCTGCCTCTTTCCTGGTTCATCACCTGAGCACCAGGTGAAGCAATGCAAACCTGTGGGCCAGATGTTTAGCCTGGCACATAGAGGAACCAAGACAACTGAAAACGTGGCTCCCAGTGGCCCACTGGCTTCTCACTGCCCTTCTGCTGGGGAGGTGCCTGCCTGGACCATCACGGCCCTGACCCTGAGGTCACCTGAGATCACAGGCTCTTGCCTCTGCCCAAGACTTCCAACTCTCAAGGCCACCAGCCATCAGTAAGGAAGGGCTGGGGCTGTGCTGGCTCCAGAGCCCTGCAGGCCAGCTTCAGATCTCTGCTGCTCAGAGACAAGTCCAAGGCCACACTGCATTCATCAGCTGAGATTTGGCCAATAATCCATTACACAGATCCAGTATTCCTCCTGCTCAGACATCACTGGGGTCCTCCATGGGCCATATTATCCCAAACCATGAACCTGGGGCTTTCAAACACTTGTGTTCCATTCAGCCTGTTCACAAGCCTGGCAGTGTGAACCAGTAAGAGAACCAGGTTCCAGCACCAACTTTGCCCGAAACTACTTCATGTCCATGAGCTATAGTTTCCTCAGCTGACAAATGGGAACAAAATATTGGGGTTGTTGATGTTGGAGAATTAAAGGGCTGATACACAGAAGCACGTTATCAACAGAAGGACTAATACACGCGTCTGACCCAGGCTGGTCTCCTGGGAGGGTCAGGTCTGAGAAATGGAAGGAGATCTGGATTCATATGGAACCAGACACTAATTCATTATGTGACTTTGGGTCATTGACTTTGCCTCTCTGGAATTTAGTTTTGTCACCCACAGAATGGGGGAACAACGTGGACAATTATCCAAGTCTCTCCCAGCAAAATGTCTGTGGCTGTAAGGTTTCACCTTGCACATCCCCTGGCCAGGGGGGCAGCTCCAGCTATCAGGATGTGGCAGAACGTGAATCAGAAATGATCCTGTGGGGCTGGGTGCGGTGGCTCACGCCATAATCACAGCACTTTGGGAGGCCGAGGCAGGTGGATCAGTTGAAGCCAGGTGTTTGAGACCAGCCTGGCCAACATGGCAAAACCCCATCTCTACTAAAAATACAAATTAGCCAGGCATGGTGGCGCACAACACCTGTAATCCCAGCAGCTACTTGGGAGGCTGAGGCACGAGAATCACTTGAACCTGGGAGGTGGAGGTTGCAGTGAGCCAAGATCGCGCCACTGCACTCCAGCCTGGGCAACAGAGACTCTGTCTCAAAATAAAATGAAATACAAAAACACAAAACTTAGCTGGGTGTGGGGGCAGGTGGCTGTAGTCCCAGCTACTCGAGAGGCTGGAGCACGAGAATTGCTTGAACCTAGGAGGCGGAGGTTGCAGTGAGCTGAGATTGCGCCCCTGCACTCCAGCCTGGGGGACAGAGAGAGACCCTGTCTTAAAAAAAGAAAAGAAAAAAAGAAAGAAAGAAAGAAAGAAATTACCCTGTGGACGAGGAGACGTGGGCTCTAGCCAGAGCACCAATAGTGATTTTCAGAATATTGAACGGCTGCTGAGGCAGGGGCAGGAAGCACTAGTACATTGGCTCTGTGCAGGATAGCTTCACTTCTGGGATCCAGGGAAAGGGGGTACATCTTACCTCCCTAAGAGAAGAAACTCCCTCCTTCTCTGTGGACTTTCCAATCCTATTGCTCCACACCTGGCAATGATCCCTTTGTACTGAGCTGCAAACTCTGTCGCCCAACCCCCAGACCACTCCAACTTCCCACAACCCCAAACTAAAGCACCCACACAGTGAGAAGTCATGCACCTAGAAGGTGGGGGGGGGGGGGGCGGAAACTTCTGGCATCACCCTCAGCCAACACCCAGTTGGGTGGAAGTCATTCAGGTGGGAAGGCTTTTGTTACGCCTTAGGTGTGTCACCTGTTCTGAGGCCGAAGGTCCCATGAATTACTTCAGGCGTTGTTCCAGCCCCTAAAATAGGTGTCAGGTTACAAGACACATAATCATTCCAGTTTGGCAACTTCACTTGTAGGGCTGTTTTAATCAAGCTGCCCAAAGTCCCCCAATCACTCCTGGAATACAGCAGAGAGAAGCAGCAGCTTGCTAAGCGGACAAGGATGCTGGGCGTGAGGGACCAAGGCCTGCCCTGCACTCGGGCCTCCTCCAGCCAGTGCTGACCAGGGACTTCTGACCTGCTGGCCAGCCAGGACCTGTGTGGGGAGGCCCTCCTGCTGAGTGACAATCTCAGCTCCAGGCTACAGGGAGACCGGGAGGATCACGGAGCCAGCATGGTGAGTGTGGGGGCCCTCTGCTCCCAAGACACAGGAAGGGTAGGTCTCCCCATGTAAGGCCCTTCAAGCAGCCTGAGCGTCCATCAGCTGAGAATTCTGTGACACCTTCTAGGTTAAAAAAAGAGGCCACACCCAAATCCCCTCACACCCCAGCCCGGTACACGTCTCATACCCACCTGCCTTCCTCTCTTCCTCCATTGCCATGGTCCTTGGACCAGCTCACCTAAGAAGCTGAGCACAGAGCCAGGGCTGTCCTTCCCGACTATTCTTTCCTGAATCCTGCATGTTCTTTTGCCCAATGTCTCCAGGTCTGTTGGTTAGAGGTTGGCACTATTTTTCCAAGGCAGGGGGCTGTTCTGATGCCACGGTTGCCCTCTGCCACTCCCTGGGGAAACTGACTCCTTTTCTTTTTAAAGAAAAGTGTAGACTGGGTGCAGTGGCTCACGCCTGTAATCCCAGCACTTTGGGAGGCCAAGGCAGGCAGATCTCTAGAGGTCAGGAGTTTGAGACCAGCCTGGCCAGTATGGTGAAACCCCGTCCATACTAAAAATACAAAAAATTAGCCAGGCGTGGTGGCAGGTGCCTGTAATCCCAGCTACTTGGGAGGCTGAGGCAGGAGAATAGCTTGAACTTGGGAGGCGGAGGTTGTGGTGAGCCAAGATTGTGCCATTGCACTCCAACCTGGGCAACAAGAGTGAAACTCCGTCTCAAAAAAAAAAAAAAAAGAAAGAAAGAAGGAAAAGAAAAGAAAACAGTGCAGAGATGCCTCCAAACAATCTAGGGTGTTTGTGGACATCTTTTACTTGGTCTCTTTTCATGCCCTCACCCTCTCTCCTCCTTCTCCTCTGAATACCTGGAGCGTCTTCGCTGTCTTGGGGCAAAGAGAATCAACCCCATCTTTCAAGGAGGACAGCTGAGGGCCAGGGAGGGGAAGAGATAATAACTGGGTCTGAGGAGGAACCCAGGGGTCTTCCTTCTCCAATCCTTGGCCAAGAGGCAGCAATTGCCCAGCCACCAAAGTGAAAGGGAAGGGAAGAGAGGAAAGGAGAAGCCACTGTCCAAGGGGGAAGGGTGTGACCTGCAGGGGCCCCTTGAGTGATTGTCTCCTATTCCCAACCTGAGCACTTCCCACGACACTCTTCTGAAAATTCTGGCAAGAACAATTCTTAGTGCGGTTGTAGCTGATGATCAGAAAGGGGAAGGGGCTTCCCTTTGAGCCAGGATCAAAGCACAAGCTTCCTGCTTTCCCATCCAAGGAGGTGCCCCAAAGTTTGGCCTGTGTGCAGAGACGCTGTATCCCCTGGGGCTCCCAGGAGAGGAGAGCAGCTATGGATTCTACCTAGCTGTGAGCTGCTTCTGGGTGGCAGGCACTGAGGAGACCTGGGGTGTCTCTTGAGGGAGCAACAGAGAAGGGAATCATTTCTAGGGCAGGTCACTAACTGCAGAATCAGAAGGCTGAGGCCAGCTCCCTGATTAGCTGTGCTGTCTTGAGGCATTCATCTTCCTGAGACTCACCTTCTCCCCTGCCCATGGAAACGATATGACCCACAACAGCCCCACGCACATGCACAGGGTTCGCAGAGATTACACAGCTAATACATGTGAGTAGGTTCTGGAAACCATGAAGCCCCGCACAGATGTAAGGACTTAGGACTAAAGAGGAGTCTGTGCTAGGAAATGACAGCTGGGTAGTACACCCAGCACAGACCCTTTGCCACCAGGGAAGGAGCTGGGCATTGCTGGAGGAGCGGTGGAGGGCAGGTGGGCACACTGGTGGAGGGGTCGGGTCAGGCCTGGGGCCCCAAAGGCAAGGCAGCAGCATGGCCAATCTCCACGGTATGGTCAAGGAAGTTTCTAGCCCCGGAGCTAGCCATTATACTGCCTGTGCTTAATAACCCTGTCATTAAGCCTGTGCTTTATAACCCTAGACAGCCACAGCTCCCAGCCCTGAGGGGACGATGGGATCTCCACACCCAGGCTCAGCCCTCCCTTCCCTTCCATTCCCTACCTCCTTCCATCCCCACAGGCCCCTTTCTGTGACAGTCAGGGTCCTTTGAGCTGCTGCGTCTTAATGACGGCTCTCCCCAGAACCCATTAAGCTGGGTATTCCTAGGGAGAGCTGGAGCAGGGACTCAGGCCCAGGCAGAGGTCAGAGCCCAAGCCCTGTCCCCGAAGGAAATGTGTCCCATGCTAACTACTCCATAGCTGAGGCCTGGAGGGAAGTCAGGGACCCTGGGACTGGCTATCCTGGCCTTGACTCATTACTGTTCCGGAGACCTAACCACACCCTGAGCCACCAGACGTGGGTGTTAACACCTGAGGTCAACCCCCTGACGCTTCTGGCTGCTCTGGAGGAAGCTGGTCCTCCCTCCCACCTCCTGTTTTCTGTGCCATCCTGGTACAGAGTCAAGGGGCTTGGCTGGGCTTGGCTGGGCTCAGAAATGTGGCAGTCAGGAGCCAGCCTGCGGGCAGCGGGGTGCTGGGAGCACTGCAGAGTCCACCCTGACTGGGGCACAGAATCCAGAAGCCCACTCGGCCCTGGCAGTGCCATCCTAGGCTCTGAGGTGGTAAACTGAGCTGGGCAGTGGGAAGGTCCTAAAGGGCAAGACAGGCAAGGAGGGGCTGCTTGCTTTGCCTGCTCTCCTGGATCCCTCGCCACCTGGGTGATGGGGCCTGGTGTCACTGTAACCACTCCCCCGCCAAAAGAAGCTCCAGCCAGACACCATTTAATCAGCCCCTTTCATTGGCCAGCCTCTAAATGGGGCTGGGGGTTGGGAGGACACAATACCTAGGTTTCACCCTGCAGGTGCTCAACACAGAGTGTGACAAGTATAACACCAGCAGTGGTTACAAGGTACCCCTGGAGCTGAAAAAGCAATAGATTCTCTCTAGGGAAGTCGGGAAATTGTCCTGGAAGAGAAACTATTTGCATTGGACTTTGAAGGATGAGCAGGCTCTCTCCAGGCAGGGAAAGCAGGAAGGAGCTCCAGACACAGGGGACTGCATGTGTGAACAGCAAGAAAGAGTGGTAGTATATGGACAACAGGCTCTTGTGCTGTGGCTGAAGCAAAGACTCTGGCACTCCAGGTCATGGGAGCTGCACCTGCCGAGGTGGAAGCTGCATCCCCAGGCCCTGTCCATCTCCCAGGGTGCTTCCAGCCTGACCCTGGGGGTCAAGCTCTGTGGCTGGGTCCTTCCCTGGAGAAGGGGTTTAGATGTCAGTGCTCCTGCGTGCCCCCAGGCCTCGCTCCTCCTCTCAGTCTTCCCTCAGTGCAGCTGAGAACCCAGCAGCCACCTCCCTAGCCCAGACCCATGCCAAAGCCCAAGAGATCTGAGGAGCTGAATGTAAGAAATGAGGAGAGACCAGCTCAGGGGGGTCGTGGGTAGAGGGAGAGATGAGAAAAACAGACCCAAAACAGGGCTGGGGAACTGCCGACAAGCTTCCCAAAGCCCCAGAAACGCCCCAGGGCAGCAGGAGACAAATGCTCTCAGGCCTGAAAATCTCCATGGCCTCAGACTTCCCAGGTGCCTCTTCTGCCCTCAGCCTTCCTTCCTGCTCAGGTGAAAACATCAGCCTCAGTAAAACACTTCAAGTTCCCAAGCAAGGATTCCCTGGGACAGTGAACTCCTCCAAACCTAAAGTGCAATCATCTACCACATTTTCTTACAAACCTGTTGTCACCAGAATGGGAGCTTCTTGAGGACAGGGTCTGTGTCTTTCTGTTTTTAGCCGCAAACCTAGCACAGGGCATGGCATCCATGGCATGGACTAGGCACTTAGTAAATGTGAATGAATGAATGAATGAGTGGATTGATGGATGACAGGTAAATAATCAAAGACGGAATCCCCTATAACCAATTTCTGATTTATCTGACACTGAAAACAAGGCTCACCCCAAGTCCAATTGGAAAACATGCCAGATCTATCTGAGGGGTTACTAAAGTGTTTTTATCCCAGAGGCGGATGGGCGTGAGGGAGGCACAGGTCTGAGCCTGCCCGGAAACCCTGGTGATAGGGAAGGGGAAGAGTGGGGCAGAGCCAATGTGGCAATCCCCCTGTGACACGTCTAACGCCACCTCCCAGCCTGCCACTCTGACTAACCAGCACGTCGGCAGCTGAGAAATGGGTAAACAAGATGGAAAACCGCAACAGTCCTCCCCTGCTCGTGGCCCCCAGAGCACCCTCCAGCTTCCTCGCATAATCCACGTGCAACCAGAAACTCTCGAAGGGTAGCAGATGAAAGGAACACCTGAGGAAGAGGGTGAGAGACATGATGGCCCCTGTCCAGGCGTGGGCACCTGTCCAGGGGTGGCAGTTGAGTCTCCTGTCACAAAATGTCCTGCACATCAGTCTGGCTGGGCGTCGCCCGCTGGTGCAGTTGAGCCAACCAATGCTTTCAGCATATCCTGCTGTCTCAGTTTCTTCCTCTAAATCTGTATGCATTCATTCATTCATTCATTCATTCATTCATTCAGCATGTGTTCCCTGAGCATCTACTATGTGCTAGGTACTGGCAAGATACCATGGAAGATTCAGAGAATATGCAAAATCTGGGCCTTCAATTTTGTGCACTCCATAGATGGAACAGGAGCAGGGGAGACTGCTTTCCCACACTCCAGACAAAGCCTGACACTCACTCACTCACTGATATCCACAAGAAGGGGCTAACCGTAGAGCCAAGGTCAGCCCCCTCACCTTCATCCCATCTCCACCCTGACATCACTCACGATCACATCTCCAGTCTCCAGAGAGGAGGGTCTTGCCAGGCTGCTGGGAGAACCTGTCCGGACACGTAGGAGTCACTGGTGGTCTTAAAGAGAATAATAGCTACAGCGGCAGTATCACATCTCTATCCAAATGCAACAAGGGCCCCATGTTGTGCTTCGAGAAGCACTTTCACATCCAAAATCTCCCTTCAGTCTAATACAACTCTCTGAGATATTGTAATCCTCATTCTACAGATGAAGAAATTGAGGCTCAGCCGGGTGTGGTGGCTCATGCCTGTAATCCCAGCACTTTGGGAGGCCTAGGTGGGCGGATCACCTGAGGTCAGAAGTTCAAGACCAGCCTGGCCAACATGGTGAAACCCCATCTCTACTAAAGATATAAACATTAGCGGAGCGCAGTGGCTTACGCCTGTAATCCCAGCGACTCGGGAAGCTGAGGCACGAGAATCGCTTGAACCCGGGAGGCAGAGGTTGCAGTAAGCCGAGATCACACCACTGCACTCCAGCCTGGGCAACAGAGTGAGACTCGGTCTCAAAAAAAAGAAAGAAAGAAAGAAATTGAGGCTCAAAGAGGTTCATGACTTGAAAAGGGTCATTCAGCCAAGGGCAAAGGGAAAACCAGTAGCTATAATTAACTTAGACTTTCAAGAAGACTAAACTAAAGTTTCATACCCAATGCTGCTCAAGGAAAAAAAACCCAAATTACCGGGAGACCATTAACGATAGAAAATTGATTTAAAGAGAGAATATTATAAGTGGATCAGGCCTAGGACTAATCCTATCTGTGGGAGGAGACAAGAGAAATTTCAGGTTGAGAGTGAGCTCTTCAGAATCACAGACCCTAAGGAAAAACCTTAGAGGTCTCTGCGAGTGGGTTCCCCAAGCACACTTTGACCTCAGAGCCTTTTGCTCCACTGAAATCAAATGCAGAATCCTCATATGGGACACAGAGGGAAAAACAGAGCTGCAGTGTTTGAAAGGACTGTCCCCCACCCCCGCCACTTCTGCCCTGCCTCCCTCTCCTCTGCTGCGCCGCTGCGGGGCTCGGTCGAATCCCCCAGGGGTGCTCAGAGCCTTTATCTGACCCTGGCCCTCGTCTGCCACAGAAACCTTCACAATCCAGCTTTTGCTCACACATCTGTTTCTAGAAGCTACGGTTGCTGAAAACAATCTTTCCTTTGCCAGGAGAAAAGACTTTCTGTAACTTTCCCCATTCCTCCTAGAACTGTCTTTTGCCTTTCTCAGACGGCCACACACACTTGAAGCTTTCATGCTTCCACTGGTCCTTGCTTCTCTGAACTGCGTGTTCCACCCTCTCTTCCGAGAGAGTTCACACAGGTCACACGACATCACCTCCGGTCCCGACTGCCCTGGTCACTGTCCCCAGATGCGCTTAGTCCACAGAGTCCCCTGCTGAAGCCAAGCCCCGGGGCCCATGAAATCATAAAAGTCGCTCTTTGCTCAGTTCCTATTACATACATGAGAGGCCCTCTATGAAGCTCCTTCCCATTAATAATAAATAATTTTTGACTATGAGTATCTACTATGTCATGAACTTCCCAGATTCTATTTTAATATTGTTATTAATAATTAATAAAAAATAATAGAATATACTCCATGGGCAAAAGAGCTTTACCTCTGGTTCACTGCTAGGTCTCCAGGGCCCAGAAAGGTGCCTTACTAAATGAGTAAACTATTATTGTTGTTGTTATCATTATTACAGTTAACAATTACTGTACTCTTGGCTGGGTGCAGTGGCTCACACCTGTAATCCCACTTTGGGAGGCCGAAGAGGGCAGATCACATGAGGTCAGGAGTTCAAGACCAGCCTGGCCAACATGGTGAAAGTACAAAAAATTAGCTGAGCGTGGTGGCAGACGCCTGTAATCCCAGCTACTCTGGAGGCTGAGGCAGGAGAATCGCTTTTACCTGGGAGGTGGCGGTTGCAGTGAGCCGAGACAGCGCCACTGCACTCCAGCCTGGGCAACAGACCGAGACTCCATCTCAAAAACAAAACAAAACAAACAAACAAAAAAACAATTATCGTACTCTTACCTTGCACCAGGTAATGTACTATATGCTATGCATATCTGGGGCTCCTTAGGAGGGAGACTTACTGCATCTCTCTTTCTCTCTCTCCCTCTTTTTCACACACACATGAAACTGAGGTTCTTGGTGGTTCAATAACTTGCTAAAGCCTCAGGCCAATGAGCAAATAGGATTCAGACCCAGGCTGCAGGATTCCATGGCCTGTGCTCTGTGCACTGTAAAACACAACCTCTCCTAGCAAATGAAATTTCAGCAAGGAAAAACTTCATGAAGCACTCGGCGAGTTATGTGAGTGGGCAGGAAAGCAGTAAAGGAACTTCAGGTTATGCAACTGCAAAGTCAGAGATGCAGAGAAGACACTGAAGCACTATTAAAGCACTGTTTATAGGATCCTGAGCTCTGAGTTCACAGGAAACAGATCTAGGAGTCACTAAAACCTGTGCCAGGAGATTGGCTGCAAGCAGCCACACCAGCCCAGCAAGGCTGGTTATCACTGGGGCCTCCAGAACAAACGAGAATCCTCATCCCTGCCCCTGCACAGAACCACAGCACAGACCCTCCTTGAACATGTGTGGAGTTCTGCTCTCCATGCCTGTAGGGTAATTGGGGCAGACAGCACTAATTTTCACTTGCTAAACTCCTCTATGTTTCAAGCACCAAGCCAGGCACATCACATGTGTCATCAATAATTCTCACCAACAACCCTGTGAATTAAGTCATATTCTCCCCATTTTACAGATGAGAAAACTGAGACTCAGAAAAATTTATTAACTTGCTCAAGACTTCATGGCTGGGAAGAGGCAGAGCTGGATTCAGGCCAGTGTTCCTGCCTCAGAGTTCAGGAGGAGCAGGATCAAGGGAAAACCCCCTTCTGATCAAGGCAGCTGAGACCCCTCAAACTGCAAAGACCAACCTAGGGGGCTATGAGCAAGTCTGTAAAATCATGCAAAGACCAGATGGGGCTCCCGGGGGCTTGCAAAGGTGCTGAAAATGTGCACGGTGCTGAGCAGGTGGCGCACCTTACAGAACCTTTCTCCCCATCATCTTGTGAAGTCGCTTTTATTGTATCCACATTCCAAAGAAGGAAACTGGGTCCAGGAGCTGTTTAGTGACTTGCTCAAAAGTTGTTCTACAGATGGAGGAGTCAGATCTTCTTCTTCTAGTTCTTCTTCTTCTTCTTCTTCTTTTTTTTTTTTTGAGACAGAGTCTAACACTGTTGCCCTGGCTGGAGTACAGTGGCATGATCTTGGCTCACTGCAACCTCCGCCTCCCGGGTTCAAGCAATTCTCCTGCCTCAGCCTCCCGAGCAGCTGGGATTACAGGTGCCTGCCACCACGCCCAGCTAATCTTTTGTATTTTTAGTAGAGATGGGGTTTCACTATGTTGGCCAGGCTGGTCTCAAACTCCTGGCTGGAGTCAGTCCCAGTCAGTTCCTTTTCCCTCCCTGCCACTTCCCTCCCCGCCATTTCCCTCCCCCTTAAAATTTAAAGGACAACTCAGGACAAGCAAAAGTGAGTACAATTCTTGAAAGATGGTATAAACTCTGTCTTTGAACCTTTTTAAATTAACGTCAGACTGCTCCATGGATGGCAGGTCCTCAGTTCAGGTAAATTGCAAGGTTGAGAGAACCCCTCTAAGCTTTAAAATCCATCAGCCCTTCCCAACGGCAAACCCATGAGGGTCCCTGTCAGGCCGAAAGGCTGAACTGTGTGGCGGGACCCCTGCTGGCCCTCTCGAGTCCCCTCCAGCCATTGTCCAGGCATTGTCCTCAGGTGTGCAAAGATGGTGGCACCTTCCTTCCTATCAGACCCTTCCAGGAGGGGAAGGTGGGCTCGGATGGACCCACCACTCTGGAACAGAGGGAAAGCTGAGCAAAGTAGAGCTGTTGAGAGTTCAGAAAGGTGGGAGAGAATGGGCTGCTTCCCCTAGGACAAAGAGAAGGATCGCAGAGGGATTCCTAAGCACTGCAGTAAACAGCAGCATCGCCTGGAAGCAGGGCCCTCCAGTGGGAACCAGGTCTGTCTTCAGTTTAATTTAGCCCAAGGGGCATGTACAAATACCTCACTCCTGCCCTTCACATTGTCTCTGGGGAAAAAGCATAAGTGCTGTGCCTCAGTTTCTCCATTTGTGAAATAGGGATAGTTACATCTTCCCTGCCTCCCCAGCCCTATCTGAACCTAAGAGCTATGCCCGAACACGAAAGCTGATTCTTAAATGATGGGAGCTGAACAGCAGGCTGGCAGGGGATAATGGCAGGCTACCTGACTCCTCCCTTCTGCCCCAGGCCCTGCCCTGGAGCCATTATGTGCTGAGATGGGGGATGAGGTGCTCGGCTCAAATTGCCAATAGGTCAGCACCTATGTGGTTTAGAACAAGGCAAAATGGTTTCTAATGTAGCAGCCAAGGCTGAGGTTAGACCCAAAGGAAAAAGTGCTGCTCTAATAATGCCTCAACGCAAGGCAGTGTTTGTGAGGATGCTCCCTGAATTTCTGCACGAGAGCTTAGATGCCCAGCGGCATATGGCCTGGGCTGGTGGCCGACCTGCCTAGAGACAGAGTAACAGGTGCGATCCCAGGATATTTGGAAGCCGGCATGATCAGTCATCTCTGAGGACCTCCCATGCACTCTGGGCTGCTGCATCACCACCAGGCTCATCTCAGGAAACTCACTCCCTCCTCTCCTGCCCCATGATCTTCCAGCCCTCAGTGACCCTCTCCTTACCTGTCATGGCTGAGACATCCAAGAGAGAGAGCCCTGTTGCCAGCGCAGCAAAGGCATCAAACTGCCTATTCCAGCTGCAAGTGGAGAGGACACAGCTGCTTGCCGTTGGTTTTGGGGAGGGATGCAGGTTCTGGGGTCAGAGAGCAGAGTGAGGCTCCCTCAGAGGAGCACTGTGGCCGGGCCCCACTCTGCAAGCTGACCGCAAGCACCTCTGGGTCTCTTGGCTTACCCGAAGAACTTTCCCCACCCCCTCCCTTGGGTTTTCCCCACTGCTTGTTACTGGCCTCAGCAACCTAACTGCCACCTGCCCAAGCCTCAAAGGACCTGTTTATCCCATCACCTAGCAACAGCACCATCTCTGGCTCTAGGTTTTCCTATGAGACCATGGGAAGCCAGGGCCTTGGACTCCAGGGAAGACTGAAGCTGTCGCCCCCTTTTGTGTGCCCCTACTTTTCTCTCTTTGTCCACACTCCAGTCATTCCAGCTCTGCCCTTACTGACTTCTTTCCAGAGCAAGGCAATGCCAAGTCAGCATTGCAGAGAGGAAGAGAGAAATCAGGCCCCAGGGACAGGATGCTTGGCAAGGGAGGCAGACAGGAGCTGGCCGAGCTTTCTGTTCCTTTGGCCTCCTTGAGCTGCCGCCTCTTCTTCCTCTCCTTATTAGCCTGGTGGACTTGCCTGTTTCATTATGAGGTTATTAACTCTTTCATCCCATCTCTGAAGGGCAGTTCCCAATTACCCAAAGGGATCTTGAGGTTCAGAGACATTGAGGAGTGTTCCCAAAGCCACACAGCAAGTCAGAAGACAAGGCAAGATGAGAACTCATACTCTCCAGGCTGGTGGCTACTCTGCAGCACACTTTGTGGCTTCTCTGCAGCCACTTAAGCTTCACTCCATTTAAAAACAAGAGCTGCCTTGTATCTGGGTTCATCCTCTCTGAGCTGGAAAGGAAGCTGACCTTAAGATGTCTGTTTGCTTTTTGGAGCTGAGCTAAGCCCAACCAGGAGGTTCCCCATGATCTAAAACAGTGGTAGGGGTGGGGAATAGGAATAAAGGAAGAAGAGGCAGGTGAGAAAGGTGGGAACTTAATGGAAGAAAGGGAAGAACGAATGCTAATATCAATAAAGCCCCTCCTAGGAACCAAGCCCTGCAATAGGCCCCTTTCCCAACATGCTCTTTGAGGTCTCTTGACCACATTCATGGATGATATGGCAGAGCCCAGAACTGAGCAAAGTCACTCTACCTTCACACCAAGGAAGAGCTGGAGAGATGCTGGGGGCAATCTCTGCATGATGACTGCATGCTGGTTATATCCAACAAGGCTGCATTGCAAGGGAGGAGTGATTCAAAAGGACCCAGCACCAGCTAATGACTATTACCGAAATGAGTTCCTGAAACCATGGGGAAATGAAATCAACAGTCCACCAAGTCCAGAAACCCAGCCCGAAGGGCTAGATCTGTTCCTTACTTGCCCCAAAGCCATAGCAGCTGCCTTTTCTGTAAAATGGGGACAATTTCTCAGGGTTGTTCCATGGATTATATAGGACAGCATTTATGAAAGAAAGACATCGTAAATTATATAATAATACTCAACTGCAATAACTAATGGTTCTGCCTCCATATTTGGGTCTTGGATTAATGTCTTCCTGCTGCTGGTGACAAACCGAGAAGCAGGAAAAGAAGATTCTCTGAGTTGATCAGGCAATGGCAGGTTTTCCAGTGATTGAACACCCACCCACTTCCACCTCCCCACCTCACCCCCTACCTGGGCCCTGGGGGCCTGGGCATTCTTGCCCTTCCACTGTACTGCACACAGCAGGAGCTTCAATCCCGGATGAGCCCCAGGTCAGACACTGGCTGGGCTGGACCCATGAGTCAGGGCTCTGCGGCAGACTGAATCAACAGAGAAGACAGGCCTGGCCCAGCCAGTGGCCCAAACAGAAAGGGAAAGGCCAATGCCTTTGCTTAGTCTGGGCTGGGCCGGGGCTGCAACAGTTGTAGGCAGAAGCTGAGTTCAAGCTGGGGGTAAATAAATACATCTCCAGCAAAGCAGAAGGAAGCACATGTGTTGTTTGGTGACCTCTCAACTTCCTCCTTCCCTCTATTAACTCCAGGTTAAGACAATTCTATCTGACCTCTGTTTTCTCATCTGAAAATAAGGAAGTTGCCTTGTTTCAGCTTTGCATCTTCTGATCATGGCAGGGACCCACCATGGTGATGGGGTCTGGCTGGATCGCTGAATTTTACCTGGTACCCACATCTCTCAGACCCATTCTCTCCTTTCCTTAGCTCAGGATTGTTGCTTCTGGGCTCAGAGGAGATGCAGCTGGCCATAAGTCCCTATTTCTATCCTGCTCAGGGATGTCATCAACATTGATGGCCCCCAGTTGACACTCACAGGCCTAAAATGCACCTACCTCCCTGCCCATGAGCTCCAGTACTCGTGACCTTCTGCAGCTCCTCTTCCAAAGGTGTATCTGTCCATCAGCTCTGACCTCTCTGTGTCACAGATGTTTGCCAAAGAGCTTCAAGAAAAGCCAAAGAATGAGCCACTCATGGGGAAACTCAGGCAGCACAACAGTAAGGGCAGAGCATGGTGAGGACATGAGTTTGATCTCCTCAAGCCACTCAGCACAGCCAGGTGATGGCTTTTTTATGTTTTCCTTGAGCCTTGGGTGCATAGCATTGAGGGAACTAGAATCCTTGCTTCATGACTTTTTTCACTATTGGTCCATGCAGGGCCCATTTGTAACTTGCTAGTTAGTTGTATTTAACAATGTAATAAGCCTCCATAAACCCACCATCCCCAACAAAAGCTGGACTTAATAGTAACCTACATCTAACTATGAGGTTCCCACTCCTGCACACACATATCCATCCCTCTCCTGAGGTGGGTAGGGCAAGTGTTTTTTGTTTATTAATTCAACAAATATTGGCTGTACATATTTGATAGGCAGGGACTGTGCTACAAGCTCCCTGCCCAAGTAAGTTCTTCCCAAACCCCATATTCATCATTCCCTTGCTTCTCTATGGAAAAGATTCTGTGCTATATGTAATCTTTTGGGACTAAGTTTTTCCCTTAATATTACATTCTAATATCATCCTTATTATTATTTTGAGATGGAGTCTTGCTCTGTCCTCCAGGCTGGAGTGCTGTGGCACCATCTCACTCACTGCAACCTCCCCTCCCGGGTTCAAGGGATTCTCCTGCCTCAGCCTTCTGAGTAGCTGGGATTACAGGTGACTGCCACCACACCTGGCTAATTTTTGTATTTTTAGTAGAGACGGGGTTTCGCCATGTTGGCCAGGCTGGTCTCGAACTCCTGACCTCATGATCCACCCACCTCGGCCTCCCAAAGTTCTGGGATTACAGGTGTAAGCCACCGTACCTGGCCCCATCCATATTATTTTGTGTCACTACAGTTCATTTGTTTTGACTGCAACCTAATATGTCACTGTGTAAATATACCAGTCAGCTTCGTAAAGACTGAGCTGAGGCTGAGTCCTCAAACTGAGATATTTTCATTAATTCTTTCATTCAACAAATATTTTTTCAACACTCATTATGTACTGTGCATTGTAGGAGACATCAGGGATGCCACAGTTAACAAGATAGTCGCAGTCCCTGTCATTCTAGCTTACGGTTTTGCTTTAGTTTATTTTTTCTTTCTCTCTTTTGGTTTCAAACAGGGATAGAATTTTTTTCCACAACTACTACTCAGTGAATAGCAATTGAAAACATATTAAGAGCCAGGCATTGTGGCTCACACCTGTAATCCCAGAACTTTGGGAGGCTGTGGTGGGCAGATCATTTGAGTCCAGGAGTTCGAGACCAGCCTGGGCAATACAGTGAGACCTCATCTCTACGAAAAAATAAAAAATAGCTGGGCGTGATGGTGCATGCCTGTAGTCCTAGCTACTCGGGAGACTGAGGTGGGAGGAGCACTTGAGCGCAGGAGATGGAGGCTGCAGTGAGCTGAAATCACAACATTGCACTCCAGCCTGGGCGACAGAATGAGACTCTGTCTCTCTCTCTTTCTTCCTCTCTCACTCTATCACACACACACACACACACACAAAATTAGCCACTGTTCAGTTCAGTGATGAGGAATCCAAGGCCCCAGAAAGTGCAGAATATAAGCCTCCTTTGTGCCTCAGCTTCTAGCACAATTCCGGGTCCATCAAAGGTGTATAGTCAATATTTGTTAAATTAACAATAAACAAAAGAAACTTGCCCTACCTACCTCAATGAATGCAGGCATGCATGCACAGGTAGACTCAGTGGAAAAGAATGAATTGACAGGAAAGGGCCCACTTCCCTGCTCCACCAACCACTCTTATAGCCTCCCACAGCTCAGCAAGCACCCCCTCACCCACGTAACTAAAACCCAAGCACACCCAATCCATCGGCGAGGCCTATTGCCTGTATCTTCCAAACACATTTGGCGTCTTTTTACCACCAACCTCCTCTCTCCTTATGCCCTTGCCTTGCTCCAGCCATGCCCATCTCTATTCAGTTCCTCCAACCCCCCAAGCTTGTTCCTTCCCACTTGGCTCCTTCTTGTCACCTCCTCTAGGGAGACCAGCAAGATCCTCCGTAACCATCCTGAGCCCCTCCCTAGAGCTCCCATTCTCAGTCTGCATCCAGGCGCTGTCTCCTCTCGCCCTGGATTACTCCCTGCATAGCACCTACCCCTCTCTGATCTTTTCTGGTTTATCTGTTTATGGCCTGTCCTCCCCCTTCCCCTAGCCCTCCTCTCCACCAAGAAACAAGCTTCTTGGGGACAGACCCTCGGCTGTCTTGTTTGGGCACTATTTTCCCCATCTTGCTGGGATGATTTCTTCATCTGTCTTTGAATCCTCCTGGAGTAGTGCCTGGTACAATGTAGATGCTTTACAAGCATTTGTTTAGTTTAATAATTAATTCTTTAATGCTGCCCATCCTGGTTGGCAGACAATTGATATCGACTTGACTAGACAAGAGTTAGATGAAAGGACTTTGTAAACTGTTACATGCCAGTTGGGTGTGAATTACTGTTGATGTTATCCTAACTTGACTCTAGCCACAACAATGCAGAGTCGTCCAATTGGGTCTCATCTTCAGCCTGGAAAGAGTTTGCTCTATCCAGCCCTGGTGATGGTGGAGGAGAGACGGCCGGGAATGAACTACAATGCAGAGCTCAAAGTTCAGTCCAGTTCACAGTCATTTATTAAGTTTTTACTAGGTACTATCCTGGTGCTAAACACCAAGGGTACAAAGGCAATGACAAAGAGTGGCTAATTAAAAATAAAATGTTAAATTTAAAAAAGCAACCAAAAAGAAAGAAAAAAGGAAAGGAAACGCTGGCCACCCTATGAGAGAAGCCCTGTGATAAACACCTGTACCAAATGCTACAGAAGTGCAGAGGATGGTGTAACTGCCCAAGGGGTTCACCTTCCCCGCTGCCTAGACAAAACCAATTCATCAAGACAGGGGAATTGCAATAGAGAAAGAGTAATTCACTCAGAGCCAGCTGTGTGGGAGACTGGAGTTTTATTAGTACTCAAATCAATCTCCCCAAGCATTCAGGGAGCAGAGTTTTTAAGGATAACTTGGTGGGTGGGGGGAAGTCAGTGAGCCAGGAATGCTGATTGGTCAGGGATGAAATCATATGGAGTTGGAGCTGTCTTCTTGTGCTCAGTCAGTTCCTGGGCAGGGGCCGCCAGATCAGATGAGGCAGTTTATTGATCTGGGTGGTGCCAGCTGATCCATCAGGTGCAGGGCCTGCAAAATATCTCAAGCACTGATCTTAGAAGCAGTTTGGGGAGGGTCAGAATCTTGTAACCTCCAGCTGCATGACTCCTAAACCATAATTTCTAATCTTGGGGCTAACGTTAGTCTAGTCCCCAGACAAGAAGGGGGTCTGCTCTGGGAAAGAGCTGTTACCAACTTTGTTTAAACTATAAACTAAGTTTCTCCCAAAGTTAGTTCTGCCTACCCCTAGGAATGAACAAGGACAGTTTGGAGGTTAGAAGCAAGATGGAGTCGGTTAAGTTAGATCTCTTTCACTGTCTCAGTCATCATTTTGCAAAGGCAGTTTCAATGGGAGGGCAGAGGAAAGAGAGTTCCCATGTCAGAGCCCAGCATTTCCCACCAGACAACTCATGTAATCCTCACAGTAGTCTTTTGAAGCAGGTTTTATTGTCTCCACTCTACAGAGGGTAAGCCTGGAGCTCAGAGAGGTGAAGGATCTTTCCTGAAAGCACACAGTTAACAGGAGGCTGGTCTTGTATTCTGACTCGACCCCTGCAGACTGCAGAACCAGGCTGTGTGCTACATCACAAGGCCACCCATGGCCTAGTGTTACCCAAGGGCAAGGCCAGGCATGTCCCTCCATCAGACTACAGGCTCGTTTGGGAGGGAAAGAAAGAGCTCCTTCCTATTGCTGTGTCCACCATGCTTAGCCGTGGAGCAAGCAACACCCAGGGACCCTCCCTCCATATCTAATCTGGGTCACCCACTCAGGGATTAAAAGAGACCCTCTCACTCCCAAGAGGAATGGAAAAAATTTCCAGCCAGAAATGTACAAGGTCCTGTGACTCCTTCAACCACCACCAAGGTGGGTCATGACCTCAGCACAATAGGGCAGGCGAGTCCCTGGGTGGAGACCTAGACCACAGGGTTCAGAGGGCATAAACCCAGACAGCATCCTCCTTTTAACCTTTGCCTGGCAGAAAGGGCCTGCATTTTTTTGTATGTGAGCCTTTGTGTCAGTGGCTCCTCCATGTGACTCTATGTGGCTGTGTGCGTGCTGAGTGCACACATGAAGTGGTGTAAGTAGAAATGCCTTTGCGTGTATTTGTGTACATGCGTCGACGGCAGCCTAAGACCACTCTCTCAGAAATATCATAATGTTGGTAGCATATATGTAGTAAAGTACTCAAGTCTAAAGTCTACCACCCAGTGAATTTTTGCACATATAAACACCTATGTAACCAATGTCGAAAACAAGATCCAGAAGTTTTCCAATGTTCCGGAAGACTCCACTGTGTTCCTTCCAATAACTAACTGCCCCCCCTCAATGGTAACCACTATTCTGACTTCTATCACTATAGATTAACCTTGCCTTTTAAACTTTATATAAGTGAAATCGTACTTTTTGTGACTATTTTCTTCCCTTCATCATTATGTCCATGGAATTCATCCATGTCATTGCACTGAGAATGTTTATTCTTGTCTATTGCTGAATTATATTCTATTATATGAAAATACCAGTTTATCCACTCTACCAGTGACTGACGTTTGGGTTTTTCCAATGTTTAGCTATTACTAATGAAGCGACTATAAACTTTCACACACAGGTTTTTTGCTGGACATTTGTACTCGTTTCTCTTGGCTCTATCCTGGAGCAGAATTGCTGGGTCAGAGAATCATAAAATAGTTGTATGTTTAGCATTAGTGGATTCAGCCAAACCATTTTCCAAAGTATTTGTACCACTTTACACTCCCACCAGCAAGGTCTGAGAGGTCTTGTTGCTCCACATCATCATCAACACAGTATTATTAGTCTTTTAAATTTTAGCCACTTAATATTTATGTAGAGATATTTTATTGTGGTTTGAATTTGCATTTGCCTGATAAGTAATGATATTAAGCATTGTTTGGTACTTATTGGCCAGTTGAGTATTCCCTTTTGTAAGATGTCTATTCAGAGTTTTTACAGAAATATAGTATCTGTAAACGTAGACAAATTATTGACAAAAACAGATAGTAGAGCAGAATCATCTTGAGGAATTCAGCAATTTACACAAAAACCAGCAGCCAGTTGCTTCTACAATTGCTAACCAGTTGCTACTAGTTAAGTAAACTAATAAGTAAACTAATTGAAACAGATCAAATAGGTGCATGACTGAATGTTTCCTGTTGAACCAGGTATTTGGATAACACAGAGACCCCCAACGTAGACTCAGGGAGAAGGGAATGTAGACAAGACCCAAGAACCTCCCGTAGGCTGCTAGCCCCAGCCTGAGAGGCTCCCTGCCTCAACTCACTGACTGTTTTTCCTTCAATTACAGGATCCTGACAGTGATCAACCTCTGAACAGCCTCGGTAAGTTCAGGTCCAGCTTTCATTTGTTCACCTTAGCCTCTGAGTTTCAGCTACCAAGTAGATCCTAAGCCACTCACGCCTGGCCATCACCACCACCACCAAAGTGCTAAGTGCCATGAGTGACATCCAGTCACCCGTCCATCCATCACTCAGCAAACATTCCAGGATTCATTCCAGAAGTAGGAGGCCTGGACTCTGGGGAAACAGGACCAACAAACCTAAAATCCCCAAAGCAATGATTCTCCAATTCATTCATTCAGTCACTCTTATCCTTTCAGTAAAACTGTACGTACCTGCCATGTGCCAGGCCCTAGGCTGGATGCTGGGCTATAACACTAATTAAGACAGCTGAAGTCCCTGGTGTCATGGAGTTCACATTGGCCAGAGGCATTTTCATGAAAAATGGCAGTGCTTGCCTGATTTCCAAGGGAAGAAAACTAAGTTAATAAATAGAATGATCCCAAATTTAAGGAGGTATTTTTCTTCCATTACATTTTCTTAAACCATTAATATCTACTCCTGATAGCCTGCTGGATCAGCAAAACAAATGAGCAAGGAACACGTTTATATGAACAGATCAGTAAGAAAATGGCCAATCCTGCTTGACAGGCTATTTATTTCTCAGTTCTGGGTCATGAGTTAATAATGACCACAAATGAAGTAATCTTTAGCAAGTAAAATGGTGCCTAGTTTATACTTTGGAATTCAATAGAAGAGTAGGCCATGGTGTCCCCAAGGAACACCAGGGTGCCAACTGCTCCGCCACCTGAGCAAGCCTGAGAACTCTCAAACCAGAAAACAAGCTGAATTTGCTCGAGGACCAGGGAGTGAACGTGACTATGCAGAACGGGGGTTGGTGAAGACTAGCAGTGGAAGTCCATTTGGCTCAGAGAAAGAGGCCAAATTACACTGGCTTTGAAAGACATAATCCAGATGTGGAAGTCTCTTGTAGGCCCTCGAGTAAGAAGTGACAGGATGAAAGCAAGCTTTTAGGAAGCTCTGTCTAGCTGCAGTGGGCAGGACAGGATGGAGGGAGGAACAACAGCCGGCAAGGAGGCTGTTCATAGCTCACTGGGTTCGTTAACTTAAACTAGGTATGAAAGCTCTTTCCTTCCTGATGGGGGAAGCAGATGCGCCCTGAGAATGTCTGGTCTTGGACACAGGAACCCATGGCTCCCCATGGGTCACTCACTCTTGGAGAAAACAAACAAATCTCATGTTCCCAGAGGTAGATGCTCAATAAATAAATCATGCATGAATTCATGAACAAAATGTCATCATGGCCATGGCCACAGGAAAGAGGACAATTCTGAAGACTGGCTGCTGGAACTTTAAAAACAGTATTGGCAAACATTACTGATAAGCTACTTTGTGCCAGGTCATAGTTTACAGGCAATACCATTCCAGTCCACATCCCCACTGCCTGGCCTCTGTGTCTGAAGTTAAAACTTTCTTTTGGGGAAACACAAAGTGTCCTAAGCTTTCCTTTATTAACAGATTCATTAATACTAGCATTCATTGGGCGCCAATCTCTAGCAGGATGCCATTCTCCACTTTGGAAGAGCTGAGGAAAGAAATAGAGTCAGACATATGATTAGCCATCATTCAAGGCAGAATAAAATGTGACCTGTAAGAAAGGTAGAAGGGGCTGGGCATGGTGGCTCATGCCAGTAATCCTAGCACTTTGGGAGGCCAAGGTGGGGGTGGATCACTTGAGCCCAGGAGTTTGAGACCTGTCTGGGTAACATGGCAAAACCCCATCTCTACAAAAAATACCAACGTTAACTGGGTGTTGTGGCACATGCCTGTAGTCCCAGCTACTTGGGAGGATAAGGTAAAAGGATGGCTTGAGCCCAGGAGGTGGAGGTTGCAGTGAACCAAGATCATGCCACTGCCACTGCACTCCAGCCTGGGCAGCAGATTCCATCAATGAAAGGGAGAGAGAGAGGAGAGAAAAAAGAAAAAGAAAGAAAGAAAGAAAGAGAAAGAAAGAAAGAGAGAGAAAGGAAAGAAAGAAAGAGAAAGAAAGAAAGGAAGGAAGGAAAGAAAGGAAAGAAAGAAAGAGAGAGAGAAAGAAAAGGAAAGAAAGGAAAGGAAAGGAGGTAGTAGAAGGGATGTACTTAAGAGAGCAGAGCCAAGAACAATTCATCTGTTCATGTGACAAATACTTGTTGAGCAATTGCTGTGTACCAAGCACTGTTCTAGGCAACAGGGATTTAGCAGTGAACAAAACAGACAAGTTCTGTCTTCAACGAGTCTTCATTTCATGGAGGGGTGGGAGGAGACAGAAAATATACAAAATATGTCAAATATAGAGTTTGTTAGAGGTGATGCGTGCTTTGGAAGAAAAAAAAACAAGAAAGGAGGATAGAAAAGGTTGGAAGGCTGAATTTTAAATAGGGAGATCCAGGAAGGCCTCACTGTGAAGGTGACAGTGAAGAAAGACTGGGAGGAGGACAGGGAGCCAGTCATGTGGAGGTGAGGGTAGGAGAGCCAGTCTGTTGCTTTCCAGGGTTTCCAGAATTTTTGCCCCATCTCCCCCAGGGCAGAAGTCCCCATGACACCTCCCCAGCTTATTTCCCACAAGGAGTGGGGGACTTAAAAGAATGTATCTCTGATACTGATATTAACTTTGCCTATGTTTTCCCTTTCCCAGGTTCCTTCTCCTTGGATAACCATGTGCAATTGACAATGTAGTTATTATCACCTCTGTTCTAGGCAGTGATAAGCTCCTACCTGGTCTCCCTAACCCCAGACTCTTTTGTTCCAATCCACCTCCTCCCTGATGAAAGATCCATCTTTCTTTTTGTTTTTTGAGGTGGAGTCTTGCTCTTGTCGCCCAGGCTGTAGTACAATGGCACAATCTCAGCTCACTGCAACCTCCGCCTCCTGGGTTCAAGGGATTCTCCTGCCTCCGTCTTCCAAGTAGCTGGGATTACAGGCATGCACCACCATGCCTGGCTAATTTTTGTATGTTTAGTAGAGACAGGGTTTCACCATGTTGACCAGGCTGGTCTTGAACTCCTGACCTCAGGTGATCCACCCACCTCGGCCTCCCAAAGTGCTGGGATTACAGGCATGAGCCACCGCACTGGACCAGATCCATCTTCCTAAAATTAATTTGATCCTGTCTCTCCACTGTTCAAAAACTTTCAATGGCTCCTCACTGCCTTCAGGATAAAACCCAGGCTCCTTAGCATAATGTTCAAGAGTCTCCACAGCTGCCTTCACCCATCCTGCCTTCCAACTTGCCTTTATTCCCCTGGTACCCCAGGCACACCAGGCAGCTTACAGGCGCCCTCCATGCCTCCGACGGAGCTGAGCCAGTGCCTCCCTCCCGAACTGCATTTAAGTGCCACCTGCTGAGGGAGGCTTTTACCAGCTTATCTTTGAAGATGTCTCTATTATAACATATATTATCTTCCACCTGGCTGGACTGGCATCTGTGTCTGCCTCTTCCCCCAGATGGTAATCTCTTTAAAGACAAGGACCAGGCTAGGGACTTGCTGTTTGTGGGATTGAGGATGCATTGATTCACAAGTATTTATTAAGCCTCTACTAAGCACACACTGTGCTGGAGGCCCCTGCCTCCCTGAAGCTTAATGTTTAATCAAAAGCTAAGTCAGGAGGTCAGGAAAAGGATAAATGGTGGCACAGTGAATGGGTACGTGCCCCAGGGGCTCAGGCCTCCCTCGGGCAGGCGAGGGTCAGACAAAACCCAGAAATGTCCTAGGACAGGCTCAGGCAAGACACGGGGGAGGTGGCCTGACCTGGGGGCTCCTTTGAGCGGCACTCAGGAAAGATAGGTGAGCCTGGATAAGTAAGAAGAGGCAGGGTAACCATGTGCTGATGAAGCTAAGCCTAGTCTGCAGGAATAACCCCCCAGCATTAACCAAAACTGTGCTCAAGGCATATCTGTCACCGGCCAGAGGGTAGGAGGCTGTGGAGTTTGGCTCAGGGATCACCAAGTGCTGACTGCATGCTCTTCCCCTCTGCCTCCCATTTTCTTGCAGATGTCAAACCCCTGCGCAAACCCCGTACCCCCATGGAGACCTTCAGAAAGGTGGGGATCCCCATCATCATAGCACTACTGAGCCTGGCGAGTATCATCATTGTGGTTGTCCTCAGTAAGTGACAGCCCGTACCCGACTTTCACCCTCTAAGTAAATGACAGGGCCCAACCCCCACCCCCGCACTCACCCCTGAATAAGTGACAGTCCCCCACCCCTGCCCTCACCCACTCAGTAAGTGGCAGCCCCGCCCCTCCCATTATCACCTCAGTAAGTGGCAGCCCCTACTTGTCCTTCACCCCCTCAGTAAGTGGCAGCCCCCACCCCCACAGTCAGGGGCAGGTGATCTGCATAAAGCTTTGCAGAAAAAATCGTTGGTATAATAAAAGGAATTTGAGGAGAAAAAAACAGAGAGAGAAAAAGAAAGAAAGAAAGAAAGAAAGAAAGAAAGAAAGAAAGAAAGAAAGAAAGAAAGAAAGGAAAGACAGACATGTATCCACCCCCTGCTTTGAGGAGAGACTTCTTCTAAAAGTGAAAGGGGAGATGAACTCAGCCCCCATCTATTCCGGATGGCTTCTATCCCAGGTGACTTCTTCTAGAGGGAGAGCACAGTGGCATATGTTCCTAACCCACACAGGCAATTTGCAGGGCTGCCACGCCCCCTGCCCCCTCCTTCCCATCTTCTGCAGATTGCAAGCTGAGTGGCTCTGAGCAGCGGCTGGAAGAACAGGGCGAGTTTCTCCTTGTGAGGAGGGGAGAAAGAGGAGGCAGCAGGGAAGACCCCCCAGGCAGTTGGCACCTGGCCCCCTTCAGCTTGGCCTTCACCATGGCCAGTACCTGAGGCCCAGTGTGGTCTTGAGCAGGCCTCTCTGCCTCAGGCCCTTATCTGTGATAAAGAAGATTCAACTGAAGGAGCAGGGATGTGGGTCCTTTTTGGCTCCCACATCCTATGATGGAGTCATTGCCTTTGTTATCCACATGAGCACAGCAGGTTACTGACCACAACTTTTCACAGCAAGAAGTAGGGCACTGGGGACCAGACTAGGAATCAGGACACCCGAGACAGGGATTCTGGCTCTGCCTCTTGCTGCTGCGTGACCTTGAGTGAGTCCTTCACTGCCTCATACCCTCAGTCTCCGCACCTGTAAAATGTCCTTCCTCCCTCAGAGCGATATCATGAGCACCAGTGAGATAACACATGTAAAGGACCAAGCTAAAAACCAAGTTTTGCAAAAGAGTGTGTCATCACACAGCAGCAGACAAAATGTGACCCAGGACATGCATTTGCTAATTGGGGCAGGACTGCCTGTGCAGCCAGGGAATAGCTGGCCTTTCAGGAATTTGTACTTGTAACTGTGGTGACATTTCCAGCAGTAGCAGTCAACTGCCTGGTTGGAGGACACTGAGAGAGACTCTGGTCCTCATTCTACATGAGCACTGAGGCTCGGAGAGGAGGAGTGGCAGTCAGGGACAAAGCTGGGACAGAACCCCAGTCCCCTGATTGAACAGGTCCATTTCCATCTCGTGGCGGTGGAAATGCTGAGCCACAACATAAAGCCCAATAAAAGCCCTGGGAGCCCTGGATGGTGTGAGATGCAGATGACCCCAAACCCTTTCTCCTTGACCTTGGTTCCCCACATGATGGAGGTTTGCAGTGCCACGGCAGACTTGCCATCCTGTTCTATTCAGGCTAATGTTAAAGCGAGCTTGCTTTCCATAAGCATACACCCTGCCACAGCAGAGATAAAGGGGGCCAAAGTTATCCAGGGAAAGCCAGGCAGGCACTAAAGCATAATTTAGAGCTGGACACTCCCTGTCCCAGAAGGTCCCATGTGGCTTCCACATCCTGGGCCCCCAGATTCTGCAATCAGAGGTTGTTACCCAGTCCTCCATCCTAGGCCGGGTTCCCTCAACCTATGGCTTCTGGAGTCTCAACTGGCAATGCTGTCTCCTGGATTTGTCCCAGGAGGCTGGAGTGACTCTGCCTTACCCTGGCTCCTGATCATAAACCAAACTCCAAAGAGCTAAGTAATATCTAGCTCCTCCTTCTCCCTTGCTTCACTCAAGCCAAGAGTGTCAGGGCCAGCAGATCACATCTCAAGCTTCCCCAGAGAGTTAGATGGGCCCTGGCTCTACACTGGAAGCACTGTGTGCCCTGGGAAAATAAAGCCTGACCTTCAATTCTCCACGTCCCTGTTTGTAATGTGAGTTAGTAATAACACCTCCCTCCCAAGACTGTTATCAGGATTACGTGAGGAAATGTATGGAAATCTCCTGACACGGTGACAAGCAGGGACCATTATTAGATTTAATGCCACTACTCTTAAGACCAGCCCAGGGTGATACTGGACTGGAGAGGGTCCCATCAGGCCAAGAAAGAATTCAGTTAGGAAGGAGGAGTTCCCTCCTGCCGGGGTGTTTGGCTGTGGGTCTTCACTAAGGAAAAGTTTGTTTGTTTGTTTGTCTGTCTGTTTGTGTGTTTGTTTGAGACAAGGTCTTGCTCTCTTTCCCAGGCTAGAGTGTAATCTTGTGATCACCTCACTGCAGCCTCAAACTTCTAGGCTCAAGCAATCCTCCTGCCTCAGCCTCCCAAGTAGCTAGGACCACAGGGGCACACCACCATGCCTGGCTAATTTTTTTTAAATTTTTCGTATAGACGAGGGTCTCACTATATTGCCGAGACTGATCTTGAATTTCTGGGCTCAAACGATCCTCCTGCCTTGGCATCCCAAGTAGCTAGGACCACAGGGGCACACCACCATGCCTGGCTAATTTTTTTTAAATTTTTCGTATAGACGAGGGTCTCACTATATTGCCGAGACTGATCTTGAATTCCTGGGCTCAAACGATCCTCCTGCCTTGGCATCCCAAAGTGCTGGGATTACAGGTGTGAACTACCATGCATGGCCAGAAAAAGTGTTAAAATATCAGTTCCCTGAAGGATTAAACACACTCAACATCTTTCCATCATCCCAAGATGGCAAAAGAGCAACAGAATTTGAAAGCAGCTGGCAGAATCTAAAGACGGCAAGCAGAAACAAAACAAAACCGAGGACCAACCCCTTCACAGATCTTTCTCTTTTTTTCTTAATTTTAGTTCTTTTTACTTATATATTTTAATTATTTTTTTCTTCAACTTTTATTCCAAGTTCTGGGGTACACGTGCAGGATGTGCAGGTTTGTTACGTAGGTAAGCGTGTGCCATGGCGGTTTGCTGCACTGATCAACCCTTCACTGAGGTATAAAGCCCAGCAACCATTAGCTATATTTCCTGATGCTCTCCCTCCTCCCACCTCCCCCTGACAGGCCCCAGTGTGTGTTGATCCCCCTGCACGTGTCCATGTGTTCTTACCATTTAACAGTTCTTTCACCCAGGTAAAAGCACCCAATTCTAGAACTATACTTGATAGTTACGAGACATTTTCATGACTACCATCATACCACATGCTCTCAACAGCCCTGCAAGGCAGATATTATAGATATTATCATCCCATTGTACAGATGAGGAAACTGAGAACTAAGAAGGGAAAGCGATCCATATAAAGTTGCACAGTAAGGCTGAGTGCGGTGGCTCACGCCTGTAATCCCAGCACTTTGGGAGGCCAAGGCGGGTGGATCACCTGAGGTCAGGAGTTCGAGAGCAGCCCGGCCAACATGGTGAAACCCCGTCTCTACTAAAAATACAAAAAATTAGCCGAGTGTGGTGGCATGTGCCTGTAATCCCAGCTACTCGGGAGGCTGAGGCAGGAGACTCACTTAAACTTGGGGGGCGGAGGCTACAGTGAGCCAAGATCCCGCCACTGCACTCCAGCCTGGATGACAGAGTGAGACTCGGTCTCAAAAAAAAGAAAAAAGTTAAGTTCCACAGTAGGTGGCAGAGCTAGGACTCAGAAATGGGTCTTCAGACTCCGGGTTCCTCCTCTTTTACCAGAACATACTGAGCCAGCACTGGAGGGTAAGAGGCAGGTACCAGCCTGTTTCTCCCACACACGTGACCTCTCTTGACTCCTCAGACATCTTGTGGGGGTGGGGCCAGTGTTACTATCTCCACTTTACAGACAAGGAAGCTGAGGCTCAGGCCCAAGTCTATGTGCTACCAAGTAGTAAAACTGAGCCTGGAACTCACACATGCGTGTCTGAGAGCCCAGCACTATTGCCAGGAAAACCCAGCCTCTCCCTGCTCAAGCCTGACCCTCAGCCCTCTCTGCCCCTCCCTGCGCTTGCCTTCCAGTCAAGGTGATTCTGGATAAATACTACTTCCTCTGCGGGCAGCCTCTCCACTTCATCCCGAGGAAGCAGCTGTGTGACGGGGAGCTGGACTGTCCCTTGGGGGAGGACGAGGAGCACTGTGTCAAGAGCTTCCCCGAAGGGCCTGCAGTGGCAGGTGAGTGCAGGGTCTGAGGGACAAGAGAAGTGGGCCCAGCAGGAGGTCTGCTCAGGCCCCCATGGCCCACTGCATAGTATCTGCCCCCTACTTGTCACTTTTCATCCTTGTTGTATAAGGTTCTTTGTTTGTTTTTTTGTTTGTTGTTGTTGTTTTGAGGCAGAGTGCTCTGTGGCCCAAGATGGAGTGCAGTGTCTTGGTCTCGGCTCACTGCAACCTCTGCCTCCCAGTTTCAAGTGATTCTTCTGCCTCAGCCTCATGAGTAGCTGGGATTACAGGTGCCAGCCACCACGCCTGGCTAATTTTTATATTTTTAGTAGAGACGGGGTTTTGCCACATTGGTCAGGCTGGTCTTGAACTCCTGACCTCAGGTGATCCGCCCGCCTCAGCCTCCCAAAGTGCTGGGATTACAGGCGTGAGCCACCGTGCCCAGCTGTGTAAGTTTCCTGAGAGCAGGACCCTGTCTTGTCTACCTTTAAATCCTAGTACTTAACACACAGCAAACAGTAACTATTTGATGAACAAATGTGAGCCAGAAAGGACAGGAAATTGTAACTGAGGCTGCCCCATGCGTGCTGCGCCTGGGTGGATTTCAGGCAGAGGGCTAGACTGGGTGACCTTGGGGCATTCCTCCTTTCTATGAAATTTGTTATTTCAAGGAGACTAGAAAAGAGACTTCTCAGCCACTTCGCCAGCTATTGGTCCTTCTATTCATTAGTGTTTGCTGAGACACGCTATGTGACAGGACTGAGCCAGGTCCTTTCAATGGATAGGAGATGTTTTGAGCATAAAATCCACGTTCTCTCTTGGGCTGGGCTCTTCTACCTTCTTCCCCCTGGTGCTTGGGCTCCGAAGAAAAAAAGATAGGTAGGAGATGAGTGATGGTGCTTCTGAGGGCAGGGCTGAGTGACTTTCTGTGTATTTGCTCTTTCTTTATCAGAAGTCAAATGCCCACAGGCACCTGTCATCCTACTGCCAATAGGACTTCTCACTCAACCTTCCCCTCTGACCTTACTTGGAGAGGGACTTAGGTCCCTCTCTCAGACATTTCCCCAGGCTGGGCAAGTTGTATGGACCATGGATGGGTATGTAGTCCATACAATTTAAACGAGTTGTATATGGTCGCTGGGTAGAGTGACCACATAATTGATCATCAAAACTGATACCTGTAAGAGCAAAAGGGGGCACGATTAACCATTGGGTCAGGGCAATAGGTCAAAATGGAGACCTACCCTGGGACTTCTGGTCACACTAGCTACTGTCAAAATGGGGCCCAAATAGACAAAGCCAAATGGAAGAAATTCCCTTGACATTGAAAGTGTTGGGGCTCTGTGGCACCCCCAGTTCTAGGTTGGGGGAGCTTGGGCTGGTCTCATTATGAGTTCTGAGGGGGATGGGCCAGTTGGGCCCCCCGTTCCATCTAACTCAGGTTCCTTTCCTCCCAGTCCGCCTCTCCAAGGACCGATCCACGCTGCAGGTGCTGGACTCGGCCACAGGGAACTGGTTCTCTGCCTGTTTCGACAACTTCACAGAAGCTCTCGCTGAGACAGCCTGTAGGCAGATGGGCTACAGCAGGTAACCAACCTGGGCCTCTCTCCTTTTTCCCTCCTTCCTCTTTCCTCCTCTTCCTCCTTTCCTTCCTCCCTTCTTCTCTCTTTCCTAAAAAATACGGGTGTTGGAGCCAGGCAGAATGGCTTTTGAATCCCAGCGTTTCACTTATAAGCAACGTGAAGTTAAATTTCCTAAGCCTCAGGTTCCTCAGGAGTTAATTGGGGGAACTAATGCCAACCTCATAGGATAGTTTTGGAATGCCAGTGAGAGAATGTGTGCTGCCCTCCAACACACACACACACACACACACACACACACACACACACACACACTTCTAGCGTCTATGCAGTCCTCTCCTTTCCTTTACTCCTCAACCTTCACTCCTTTGTGCTGACTTTGCAGGAAACTGTTCCTGCCCAGTAATACAAAAGCTAAGTTAACTTATTCAAAGTTTCGTTAGTTAAGATTTAGCTTAAGTGAGCCTAGTTTCAGTGGGGCCCCATCTTCAGCAATCCCAGCTCTCTCTGCAAATTTCAAAAGCAGTTCCAAATCTGGAGTGGATGAAAAGGTATAAGATGATAGTAAGAGTAATTTGCATTCTATATATTTATACTCACTTGATTTTGGCAGAAAACCAAAAAGATAGTTATTATATCATATATAGATATATATTATATCTATTTCATAAATAGGCTCAAACAAAGTAAGTAACTTGCTAGGGTAGTAGCTGGGAGGTAGACGGCTAGAATTTGAGCCCAAGACCCCTAATTCTTGCGCATTAGGAGTTCCCATATTGTTTCTGTTTCTAGACTGAGTAATTCTTTATTCTCATGTAGGACATCATCTATAAAGGAAGGGGCTGATGAGATGGTTGATCACTCAGAGAGTTTAGCTGGAGAGGATGGAAAAGAACCCATACATTCAGTTGCAGATTGAGATAGCCTATCTCTGGCAGGCCTCAGATTTCTTCAGGATTCTGACAGACTGGACCCAGAGACTAGGCCAAACAAACAAACAAACAAACAAAAAAACTCTACTAGGCAGACATCACCAACCAATCACAGAACTCTCTCCCATGGATCCCTAATGCAGCCTCAAAGTCCTTTTCACTAAATGCTCCAGGCAGCCTTTACAAATCAATCAGAATTATTTGCCTTTCTCTTCTCTGCTCAACGGGCTTCTGCTGCTCTCTACTTTCCATAGGGGGCAACTTCCATTACCCTCTAGAAAGCACACCCCACCACCTTCATTTCAAGGAGAGTGAGGAAGTCATGCCCAGCACCTGCTATTCTCCCCTCTTCCTGCAGCCACGGAGCCCAGCCTCGCTGCAGCCAGCCCTGCCTCCCCACTGTAGTCCAGTCAACTGCTGCATCAGCCGTACCTGGCACAGCAGGCTGAGGCTTGTTTATGAAACCTGGGTGTCTCCAGGGGTTCTTAAGATGATAGGATCCTGGAATTTCTGTCCTTTTGGAGCTCAGTAAGGCACCAAACCACCTGAGTCTTGTGCTTCACAAAATCAAAGTTCATCAGAATCATTCATTGGGATGGAATTGGTGAACAGAAGTTAACTTTCCTGGGAATGTCCATTTCCACCATATTCCGTCCTTCTAGGTCTCAGACTTCTCTACTTTCTTTCCTCTCTCTAGATCGGAGGCCCTTCTTGTCCTAGAACCATAGGCATTTCAAGATGTGGGAGACCCTAGGGATCATCTAGTCCACGCATCTTTTTTTTTTTTTTTTTTTTGACAGAGTCTCACTCTGTCACCCAGGCTGGAGTGCAATGGCACCATCTCTGCTTACTGCAACCTCCACCTGCCAGGTTCAAGTGATTCTTTCGCCTCAGCCTCCCAAGTAGCTGGGATTACAGGCACGCACCATCATGCCCAGCTAATTTTTGTATTTTTGTAGAGACGGAGTTTCACCATGTTGGCCAGGCTGGTCTTGAACTCCTGACCTCAGGTGATCCACCCACCTCGGCCTCCCAAAGTGATGGGATTACAGGCATGAGCCACTGCACCCAGCCCCATGCATCTTTTTATAGAGGGGGAAACTGAGGCTTGGAGAGACCCAGAAAAAGAATATGACCTGCCCAAGGCCACACATCAAACTAGTGCCAGAGCCAGGGACAGAACCTAGATCATGAGGACTCTTAAAATGGACTCTAGTCCTCCCAGGTCCGAGACTTGGGTCCTTCCAGGAAGTGCCAGCATTCCTGCCTGAGAATGTGCCAATCCACCAGTATTGCCAATGACTCAGCCCTC
The DNA here is from genome assembly GCF_029281585.2 of Gorilla gorilla gorilla. NCBI lineage: Eukaryota > Metazoa > Chordata > Mammalia > Primates > Hominidae > Gorilla > Gorilla gorilla. Next base: position 126,047,993 of record NC_073233.2, read on the forward strand.
CATGGAGAGCTTCTACTAACATTACTAGCATAGTTAGGGATGGAAGGAAAAGATTTAGAAGAGGCAGATTCAGTAAAGGAACAATCAGAGAGATGGAATTAATCAAGGAAGGCTTCCTGGAGGAGGAAAAACTTCAACCCAAGGTTTGAAAGCAGCAAGCATGGATTAGCAGGGAGAAAGAGGGAGGGTGGTCCAGTTGAGAGAAATGTTTGTCTGGATTCATATGAAGACAGATCTAGTCCTGTTCTATTAAATATCTCTAAGGAGGCCAAAAACATACCCCCACTATCAAAGTCGGACCAGATGCTTTGTTTGGAGAACCAAATATCCACATTCCAACTCCCTCCCAGGTGAGAAGGGAGCTAACCTGAGCCCCTATGCCTCTTTGTTTCCCTGCTGTGAACCAGAAGACATTGCTGGGATATTTGAAATAGGGACAGAGCTGGGAATATGGAAAGGAGACCCCTAACATTTCTCCAGGGCTCTGGGTTCTGGATTTGGATTCCCTGCCCAAGAAAGTAAGTTACATCAGCAATGCACTGAGGGTTGAGTCCTGGGATGCCAAGGGTCGGTTCTTTATTGTATAGCAAAGCAGGCCCCATCCTCACTGACTAAGACCATCTCCACTCCCTGGCCACTCCCCACCAAGCATTCTCTGCCACTCTTTCTCCTGAGAGTGGGGGCCAACTCTACCATCTTGTTCTAACCCCCTGCCCCAGCTCACCACTCTCTCTCCCTCTTGATGTAAGCAGCAAACCCACTTTCAGAGCTGTGGAGATTGGCCCAGACCAGGATCTGGATGTTGTTGAAATCACAGAAAACAGCCAGGAGCTTCACATGCGGAACTCAAGTGGGTAAGTGAGGGGACACCTTCTGGCCTACAGAAGGCCCCCCACATGGACGCTGCTCTTCAGGTTGCAACCAGCTCACCTGGAACTCCAAGCAGCCAGGGGAATGTAAGCAGACATCAGGAAGAACTCCTAGCCAGACAGATCATTCAATGCCAAGAGCTATAGACACATTTTGGAGAGGTTTTCTGTGTTGACTTGTTTTTAATACAACGGACAGCTGGACAAAGTGTGTTGTCCTACTCAAAGCCAGAGGGATGGATAATGTGACCTTTCCATCAATCTGGATAGTAAACAGTTGTTGCTACTGCTGTAGGTTTTCTAATAAATTGCCCAATAGGCAAGATTCCAAAGTCACTTTGTCCTTCCCTACCACTTACCCAGCCAGAGCTCCCCACCTTCTTGATGCTCCAGGGAAGAGGCTCCGTGGCCCTTGTGGGTGGCCTGTTCCTGGGCCTCGCCACCCTGTGTTAGAGCAGAGCATCCAGATGATATCTGTCACACTGTGGCAAAGTGGCTCAGAGAGGAGGCTGGCTTCCTAGCATTCAGGGATGTTGCTGAGGGCCGTTTATTCACCGAAAATAAATCTTGAAAAGGACAGGGCTGGTAGCAGAATGATCCTTTACCTAAAATTCTATCAAAATCCCATTCTTCCATTTGGAAAGCCCACAGTGCCACAGACTCTGTTCCGGGCTCTGCCCTCTTCCCTCTTGGGTCCCAGGAGCCCAGGCTGGTCTTTGAAGCAGGCAGGGCCCAGCGCACAGTAGGTACTCAGCAGTGGGGGTGTTGAATCCAATCAAACGGAAGTGTCAATGCAGGAAGTGCAATGGATGTCAATGCAGTCTCCAAATGTTCCCCACTGTGCAGCTTCCACATTCCCGAGGTATTGGGAGGGGACTTGAATTAACAGCATCGGGAGGCCTGAGTCCCTGCCTTCCAGCTGAGGAAGAAGCTTAAATCACAGGGCGCTGTGTCTGTCTTCCAGGCCCTGTCTCTCAGGCTCCCTGGTCTCCCTGCACTGTCTTGGTGAGTACCCCCAATCTCTGAGGGTTTGGGGCCTGGGCCAGCAATGAGCAGGGAGGAAGACCTTCATCTTCACTCCTAAATTTCTGGGACTCCAAGTTTCATTCTGCCTTGGTCTACAGCCCTTGGGCTTGTAGATCAATGCCCCCTAGAGTTGTTGGTGGCCTTGGGCAGGTCACATTCTTTTTCTGGGTCTTTCCAAGCCTCAGTTTCCCCCTTCTACCATCTGTGCATGGCTCCACAACCTAAGTGGAGACCTGGGAGAGAGTGTTAGGAAGACCAAAAAGGGCAGGACGGGGCCTCCACTGCCTCCCATCCCTGGTCAAGGCCCACATAGCCTTCTTTGTCACAATCAGCTCAGGTATCCAAGATCAGATTACCCACATTCATTATTTGAGCAACTATTCATTGAACAGTTAGAATATGTCTCACTCTGTCAGTTGCTGGCTAGAAGTAGAAAGCACCAGATGAGTGAAATAATTGGCCACTATCCTTGGTAGCTGATGACTAAGTAAGAGAGAGATTCAAGACAACATGTGCAAAATGCCAAACTGAGTAGCAGTCACAGTTGACATGCTGCAGAGAGAGCTGGCCGGGGGTCAGAAGACCTGGGCACCAGTCCTGTTCATTTCCAGCGTGGCCTCGAGTCATTCACCTGACCTCCTGAAGTTCATTTTCCCAAGAAGTTGTTTAGTCCAACTGCCCATCAAGGATCTTTAGGGACCCTTCTAGCTCTAACAGAGGAGATCAGAAAAGAAAACAAGCAATGTGGCTCAGCTCATCCTACCAGCTTCATAGAGAACTGAGACTGGCCTGGAAGCATAGCCAGAAATTAGAACGCCTAAGGGAAGAAGGTCACAACGCTGCCTCTGCAGTTTAGGAGTGTATATGCTTCCCTGCAGGATGTTGAGAGTTTCATTCATTATCGTATGCCCACCACCCCGACCCCACAATACCTAGTGTGTGGGATCTGACACGTGGTGGCTGGTCAATGAATGAATGAATGAATGGTCACACCATCTGAGGTTCTGCACTGAGTAGCCCTGAAGGCATGAAGCAGCATAAGTGACAGGTCCTCCCTTGAGGGGCCTCTGTTTTACCAAGAAGCCAAGACCTGAGCTCAACAACACTGAAAGGGTAGCCAATACCCAGGACAGCCTGTGGGAATTCCAGAGAAAGGGAAATTCCCAGGGACTGGGGGCCCAGGCTAAACACTGAAAAATACATCTGTAGGCTCAAGGAGGAAAAGTCCACGTCTGTCTGTCTTGCCCACCACTCTCTCCCAGCACCCAGCACTGCCCCAAGACAGAGGGCACTTGACACAAGTTGGTTAGATTAATGAATGATTTAGAGTTCAGTGGTCCCCAACCTTTTTGGCACAAGAGGCTGGTTGCATGGAAGACAATTTTTCCGCAAACCAGGAGGGGGATAGAGAGCATTAGATTCTCTTTTTTTTTTTTTTTTTTTTTTGAGACCAAGTCTGGCTCTTGTCACTCAGCCTGGAGTAAAGTGTTACGATCTCGGCTCACTGCAACCTCCGCCTCCTGGATTCAAGCGATTCTCCTGCCTCAGCCCCCTAAATAGCTGGGATTACAGGCACCCATCACCAGCCCAGCTGGGACTATAGGCATGTGCCACCATGCCCAGCTAATTTTTGTATTTTTAGTAGAGACGGCGTTTCACCATGTTGGCCAGGCTGGTCTCGAACTCCTGACCTCAGGTGATCTGCCCACCTGAGCCTCCCAAACTGCTGGGATTACAGGCATGAGCTGCCGCACCCAGCCTAGATTCTCATAAGGAATGTACAGCATAGATCCCTGACATGTGCAGTTCACAATAAGGTTTGTGCTCCTACAAGAATCTAACGCCACCTCTGATCTGACAGGAGGTGAAGCTCAGGTGGTCATGCTCGCTTGTCCCTGCCACTCACTTCCTAATGTGCAGCCAGGTTCCTAACAGGCCACGGACCAGTACTGGTTTGAGGTCCAGGGGTTAGGGTTTGGGGATCCCTGATTTAGAGAACTAGGAGATGAGACAGCATTTCAATGGGAAGGGCATCTTTTTGGATCAAAAACAGAATAACTTTTTAGAGAACTACAAGCAGATCAATTTGGCTAGACAGAGACTTTATATGAAACAGCAGGAGGCTGCTAGGAGGAGTGGAAACTCTACTTTGCCCTCAAGGGAGATCCCGAAGGGCTTTGCAGGAGTGGGCAAGGTGGCATGAAGAAAGCGGTGTTTGAAATCAGGTGGTGTTTGAAAAGCCCAGCCCTTCCCCTTAGAATGGCCCTTCTACCATCTGTGCATGGCTCCACAACCGTGGTGGTGGCTGCCAGAAGAATTGGAAAGGCAGAGCATGGGTGGAGAGGGGGGACCTGATGGCTTACAGGAGTTCCGGGGGTGGTGAGGGTGTGAAAGCCAGGTCAGTCAGTAGGAAGACAGGATGTCAGATTGAGAGACTCCCCTGGCCGGGGGAATAGACTTGGAGAAGGGGGAGTTTTGGATGAGACAGTCCACTTCCGAGTCACAAAATAGCTTGTGGGTGTCTGTTTACTGTTACTCAGTGGGAGTGGCTGGGGACACGCCACCTGGGCAGGGCTTTCGTAATTCTGCATCACTTGTGAAGGTCACAGATTCCCAGCACAACAGACACACCCATGTTCATAGTCTGAACTCCTAAACACATCTTAAACCAAAATAAAAAAAAAGAAAGAAACAAAGAAAAAGGAGAGGGAGGTTTGAGGAAAGCCTATGGTCTGGGACACTCAATACCTCCCATGAATATCTCATATTGGGCTGGTCCTCTCCCCACTCTGGCCCCAGCCATAAGGGCCCTGCTTAGAGCAGATGTTGGGTGCTGAGGGGAGGCAGCCTCATCCCCAAGAGCCTGACTTCTTGCCTCCTCCCTGCCTCCTCCCTGCCTCTGCCTGCATCCAGCCTGTGGGGAGAGCCTGAAGACCCCCCGTGTGGTGGGTGGGGAGGAGGCCTCTGTAGATTCTTGGCCTTGGCAGGTCAGCATCCAGTATGACAAACAGCACGTCTGTGGAGGGAGCATCCTGGACCCCCACTGGGTCCTCACGGCAGCCCACTGCTTCAGGTAAGACCCCAGCTGTAAGGAGGTCTCTGGGGACCAAGGTCAGTCAGGGACCAGAGAGCTTGGGGTCCTGTCTCCTGGCACCCTCCTTCTCTTCACTCTCCCACTAGATACGTTTGCCAGGGTGTGGTGGCCCCAGTGAGACAATGGCCATGATGCCCTTTGTTAGGCTTTTGGGTGTCTGAGCAGAGGGTGCTGGTCACCAAGCATGGCCTCTTCCCAGTGGGACACCAGCAGATACCCAGAGTCCTCACCCCAGCCCCATATCATTCAAACTACAAAAGCTCTTCCCACCTGCCTCAACTTCCAAGAACTCACTCTCTTTTTGCTTGTTTCCAGGAAGTTGTTCCAGGGTCTAGAGTCATAGCCACGTCCTCATTATGTCTGGAAACTTTAAAAAAATTAAAGAGCATAGGTTCCTTTCAGTCCACAGAGAAGCCTGGCCTTACCTCAGGGAAGGGCTACTCCCAAACCCCCTTCACTTTTTTTTTTTTTTTTTTTTGAGACAGAGTCTTGCTCTGTTGCTTAGGCTGGAGCGCAGCAGCATGATCTTGGCTCACTGCAACCTCCGCCTCCCGGGTTCAAGCAATTCTCCTGCCTCAGTTTCCCAAGTAGCTGGGACTATAGGCATGGGCCACCATGCCCGGCTAATTTTTGTATTTTTAGTAGAGACAGGGTTTCACCATGTTGGCCAGGCTGATCTCTAACTCCTGACCTCAAGTGATCTGCCCACCTCAGCCTCCCAAAGTGCTGGGATTACAGGCGTGAGCCAGGGCATCTGGCACCCCCTTTGCTTTTATTTATTCATTCATTCAATATCTAATGAGCACCTACCAGGTACCAAACACCAGATGATGCGCCCAAGTGCATTAGACCCCACCGCTGCCTTCAAGGCACTCATGATCTAGGTCAGTGTTTTTTAACCACTTTTTTTTTTTGAGATTCTGGTGAGAGCTATAAATTCTTTCCTGGAAAAACATCCCTGCACACTAAGCTGTGCCTGGCATTGGGAAAAAGAAAGCACATAGTGTAACTGACAGCATGAGTAACACAGTGAGAAAGGTTGGAGGAGAGAGCGCCAGGACCTCAGAACTCAGGCATTAGAGGAGCCCCTTCCCCAGCCCTCCTTGAGGTTTCGTTGGGCCGGTTTCACTGAGGAAAAAGGGTCAAATCCCTTTTTTGAATTTGGCTTCTTGTAAGTGCCAGAAGACTGCCCCTTCTCCACCATCCCTGCCTCACCATCATCTTTCCTCCCAAGGCAGTGACATCCAGCATCCCGATCCCTAGGGCCCTGGGGACCCAGCCTTTGGCAAAGTCTCCTCAGGCTTGGATCAGGCCTGAACCCAGCTGTCTCTACCCCCAGGAAACATACCGATGTGTTCAACTGGAAGGTGCGGGCCGGCTCAAACAAACTGGGCAGCTTCCCATCCCTGGCTGTGGCCAAGATCATCATCATTGAATTCAACCCCATGTACCCCAAAGACAATGACATCGCCCTCATGAAGCTGCAGTTCCCGCTCACTTTCTCAGGTGAGAAGCAGGGCCCAAGGCCACTCAAGCCCCTTACACCAGTTTTCACGTGCACTCTGCTATTAGCTCACTGACCGCCCTTGGCACATAATGTCTCCTCTCAAGACCTCAGCTTGCCCCGTTTGACTCTAATACGTCAGCCTAACATCACTGATGCCATGAGGCCTCCTCAAGCTGTCAGCTAACACCTCCACTCCATTCCCTGCCAGAGATTCTTCCAAGGCCTGTCTTCTCTATGTGGAGCCCCTCGAGTGAGAACTGGAGTTTCATCCAATCTTGGAGTTTTAGGAGACCTTTTAAAAAGATTATCAAGCTAATTCCCCACCACTGACCAAGACCCAAGAGCCTGCTCAGTATCCCTGCCAAGGAGTCATTGTGCCCCTGTTTGCTCTCCTCCAGGAGCAGGGAACCCGTTACCTGTGAGGCAGCCCGCAGAGTCTTTGAACAGCTCTGTTGGATGCCTTGTGCTTATATTGAAATGTATTTAGATCAGGATTCCCAACTGTGGGGTCCACAAGACACTGGCCCCTTGGAGAAGAGAGGATTCCATTGTCAAATAAGTTTGGGAAACATTTTCATACTACAGCTCCCTTCTTGGAACACATTAGTTTATTAAAGGTAGGAGAAGTTTTTAAAATAATCTGTTTTATTGCGTTTAACCTACATTTTCTAAATTTATTTGACCACAGAATCCTTTTTTCATGCTACTTCTATTAGCATCCCATAGAACAAGTGTTCTAGAGACCCTGGTGTGACCCCTTTCAGAGAGCTTAACTGCCAGGCTCTCCTGAGCCCTGGTGTGTGTTTCAAGATTTGTGCCTGGGAATTGTTTTAATCAGGTATGGTAAGGTGACAGATACAGACACAGCTATCTTTGAAAGAAGAGTTTATTATTTATAATTCCTGAGAGGAAGAGACATACCCCACCCCCCAACACAGGGACACCCGGGGAAGCAGCTGGGTCCACCAGGAGGCAGGAGTGAGGGGAAGGCATGGCCCAGAGCCACCTGTGGCTTCCATGGGCAGGTCTGGCCAAGGTAGGGTAGGCAAGATTGAGCATGCTCAGGATTGGATAGTGTGGACAATTCTCTAGGCTATAGATGTCAGCCTCTGGTTGTCTAGTATCTGTCCCTGGGGTGATTTAGGGCAGGGAAAATATTGGCTTGGTGTCTGAGAGTCAGATAAAGGAAGTGGTTGGGGATATGGGCTTTGGGTTGGCTGGTTTGCCTATTAAAGGCGTGCCCAAAGCCAAGTTGTTTACTATCTGCAGGAATTAGCTAACTCAGTCTCTCCCAGACCAGCAAGATCCCCATAATCATAAAGCATCATAATTTACAGAAAATTAACACTTAGGATGAATAAAAGATCTCCTTCTTCCTCTGTGCTCCTGGCAGGCACGGTCAGGCCCATCTGTCTGCCCTTCTTTGATGAGGAGCTCACTCCAGCCACCCCACTCTGGATCATTGGATGGGGCTCTACGAAGCAGAATGGAGGTAAGTCCTGGGTGCAGGACCACAGGGCAGGAGATGCCCTTGTATGAGGGAGCAGCTTCCAGAAGTAATGGGAAGGAGGACCACCCTTCAGAGAAACCCATCCTGGAGGACCAAGCACCAAGGCGCCAGGCAGAAAGCAAAGTGATTTGGCAATCCAGGGCTGGGGGATAGAAGGCAAGGATGGGAATGTGAGTGTTTTTACCCTCCCAGGGAAGATGTCTGACATACTGCTGCAGGCGTCAGTCCAGGTCATTGACAGCACACGGTGCAATGCAGACGATGCGTACCAGGGGGAAGTCACCGAGAAGATGATGTGTGCGGGCATCCCGGAAGGGGGTGTGGACACCTGCCAGGTGGGGCCTCCAAGAATCATGGGGAGTTCTAAGAATAGGGTTTAGGTCCTAGAGAGATGAGAAAACCCAGAGGCTGCATGCCCCACAGGAAGCCTTGCATATCATGGGCACTCAATGTGTGATGATGGGAGGAAGAGAGGGAGGGAAGGAAAGGATACAGTCAGATAAAAGTGTACCAATAGATAAGTGGGTGGATGGATGGATGCAGACAAGCAGAGAGATTTCAAATGTCTCTTTCACATTCAAAGATGATGTTACTGGCTGGGCATGGTGGCTCACGCTTGTAATCCCAGCACTTTGGGAGGCTGAGGCGGGCAGGTGATTTGAGGTCAGGAATTCAAGACCAGCCTGGCCAACATGGTGAAATCCCATCTCTACTAAAAAGAATACAAAAATTAGCTGGGCATGGTGGCACGTGCCTGTAATCCCAGCTACTTGGGAGGCTGAGGCAGGAGAATTGCTTGAACCCAGGAGGCAGAGGTTGCAGTGAGCTGAGATTGCGCCACTGCACTCCAGCCTGGGTGACCCAGCAAGACTCCATCTGAAAACAACAACAACAACAAAGATGACATTACTCATCCACCCCACCCACCATTCTCACTAGCTACAGAATGATTAGCCCCTTGAGGTCAGGAATCCCAGGTCTATTTTCTCTGTGACTCTCCCCAAGCTGCTGAACTACGCTAGGAAAGAATTACCACCTGCAGAATGCTGGAAGCACACCTGTGTGTGCCCCTCACCCCAGCCTCATTGGCCACCAGGACTGCTTAGCAATCCCTGTAGACCTTCTTCCTCCCCCATACTTCCAGAGGATCTTCTGAACTATTTTCCTTTTTTATTTTTTCTTTTATGTTTTTTAATAGAGACAGGGTCACTATGTTGCCCAGTCTGGTCTCAGACTCCTGGGTTCAAGGGATTCTCCCACCTCAGCTTTCCAAAATGCTGGGATTACAGGCATGAGCCATCGTGCTTGGCCTGAACCATTTTCATTAAAACCCCTGCCCTACTCTCACCTCCATTTCCAGTCATTAAATTCGTTCATTTAAGAGGCATCTCTTAGTCATCGCATGTGTGCCATGAACATGGTAGTCTTTGGAGACCCCTCAGGGAGCTCACAGTGGTTGGGGGAAAGGGGGGCATTAAACAGACATTTAAGCTATAGTTTTGGGTTCAGAGGGAGGAAGCCCCAGGGGCTAAAACAGCTGATAAGGACTCCCAGATAAGTGCACTTTTCACTATCTGGCATTTTCTTGTTTTGTTATTTGCTTGTTCACTGTCTCTCACCCCATTTTATCCTAAGCTTTCTGAGGGCAGGGATCTTTGTTTTTTTATCAGTTGGATCCCAATTGCTTAGAACACTACCTGGCACAAAATAGGCACTCTATAAGTGATTACATAAATTTTGGAACGACTAGGTTAAACAATGATAACCAGGCTTTTTTTTTTTTTTGAGACTGAGTCTCACTCTGTTGCCCAGGCTAGAGTGCAGTGGTTTGATCTCGGCTCACTGCAGCCTCCGCCTCTGGGTTCGAATGATTCTCCACCTCAGCCTCCTGAGTAGCTGGGATTACAGGTGCCTGCCACTATGCCCAGCTAATTTTTGTATTTTTAGTAGAGATGGGTTTCACCATGTTGGCCAGGCTGGTCTTGAACTCCTGACCTCAAGTGATTCACCCGCCTCAGCCTCCCAAGGTGCTGGGATTACAGGTGTGAGCCACCACTCCTGGCCAACAACCAGGCTTTTTTAAGGCATCACTCAGAGCCTTTAATTTGCTAATGTAAGTTGTGAATCTCTGAGAGAAGGCTAACGGCATGCTTGCAACTTACTTGTCCACAGACAAGCCTTTCTGCCCCAGAAGAGAAGACCATTCCAGGGTGCTAATGAGCAAAGAGGGTGAGGGTGGAACATTGGAGAGCAGCAGGGAGTGCAGGGGAACAGATAGGCCAGTTCAGGGAGCAGAGAAGGAGAAGCCCCCCCACCTCACCTGCCCTCCCCAGCAGTCTCTGTTCTGGTCTCTCACAGGGTGATAGTGGTGGGCCCCTGATGTACCAATCTGACCAGTGGCATGTGGTGGGCATCGTTAGCTGGGGCTATGGCTGCGGGGGCCCGAGCACCCCAGGAGTGTACACCAAGGTCTCAGCCTATCTCAACTGGATCTACAATGTCTGGAAGGTAAGGCACCTTTGCCCTACCCACTGTGCCTTCCCTCCAGTCCTCTACATGGGAGGTGCCAATCCATCCTTAGGTTTGATTTAAATGGCTCTGACAACTCTTTACATCCCAAATAACTTTCCCTCCAAGCAAGGGACAGCCTGAGATTGCACTATTAAGGCTGAAATTCCTTAGGCCAGAGATTTCTGATAAATGCAAATACCTTAGGGAATAGAACACACCAAGCCTTTCTTTCTCTTTTCTGACAGAATGAGACTATCAGATCCTTTCTAGAGAGAAGATTCTGATAAGGAAGAGAGTGGAAAGGCTCATGAGACCTCCTGGCCCTCTGCAGGGTAGGGAGAGAAGCAAAATGTTTCAGAAAAGGAAGACTCACGTTACACATGTCACCACTTTGTCCAGTTTCAGATAATCTGACTTTCTCTTCATCGGTCTCTCTTATTCTAGGCTGAGCTGTAATGCTGCTGCCCCTTTGCAGTGCTGGGAGCCGCTTCCTTCCTGCCCTGCCCACCTGGGGATCCCCCAAAGTCAGACACAGAGCAAGAGTCCCCTTGGGTACACCCGTCTGCCCACAGCCTCAGCATTTCTCGGAGCAGCAAAGGGCCTCAATTCCTGTAAGAGACCCTCGCAGCCCAGAGGCGCCCAGAGGAAGTCAGCAGCCCTAGCTCAGCCACGCTTGGTGCTCCCAGCATCCCAGGGAGAGACACAGCCCACTGAACAAGCCAGCCTGCAGGCCAAGGTCTCAGGGGTATTGCTAAGCCAAGAAGGAACTTTCCCACACTACTGAATGGAAGCAGGCTGTCTTGTAAAAGCCCAGATCACTGTGGGCTGGAGAGGAGAAGGAAAGGGTCTGCACCAGCCCTGTCCGTCTTCACCCATCCCCAAGCCTACTAGAGCAAGAAACCAGTTGTAATATAAAATGCACTGCCCTACTGTTGGTATGACTACCGTTGCCTACTGTTATTGTTATTACAGCTATGGCCACTATTATTAAAGAGCTGTGTAACATCTCTGGCATAGGCTAGCTGGAATGCTTGATAAGAACTGAGCTGGGATGATTGAACTTTCATTCTTTGGCTTGGGAAGAAAAAAAGTCCTGGGGAAGCAATTGAGTCTCAAAGTAGAGGCAGGGGAAAAAAGAGTTAGGGAGACCAGATCTGCTGAGTGGCAGCAAGAGTGAGCTGCAGATTACAGAAACCAGGGTGAGCAAGTTTGATTCCCACACAGGGCCTTCTCCCTTTGCCTCTTTCCCTCCGTCCCTGCCTGTGATAATCAGCCAGGAGCCAGGGATAACCTATGACTTGGGAAGGAGACGAGTTAGGCAGTCAAGGGTGACATTCAATCAGGGATCCACAAGTGGCTGGAAAGAAATGCTGGTCCTGTGTCCTAACTTTTTCCACCTGGAGAGCCCTCAGTGTGGCTTCTTACATTTAAAAAACAAAAAGGATCAGCTGCCAGGTATGAGGCAGTCCCCAAGCTGAGTGGTGAGGATGTAAGCATGAATAAGTCCCTGCACTCAAAATGGTCAAAGAATTAAACCCCATGGACTTTTTTGGCATCTGTATGAAAGCTTGGGTTTTCTGAGGACTCTCTTGCTATAGTTAAGTCAGATCCTAGATGAAATATACTTGTTCATACTGTACTAGGTTCTTAGGAAACAACAGAATTCCTCAAATGCCAAAAACAAAGAAAATAGAAACCCAGAAAACAAAACAAAATAAAACAAAACCATCAGAACGGTGAGTGAAAACTAAGGTGATGATCTGGGACCAATACACTAAAATCTTGGGTCGAGACCTATATGAAGGCTGGCAGTGGAGCTAAACCTGGACACGCTGCAGACAAGGGAGCTGAACCAGGGCTCCTACATGAAGCAGGGATAACTGATGGCAGTAAATGTGGTCTCAAATTGCAGATGGTCTGGAGGAAAATTTCCCAAATTTAGAGCCTCAGGATTCCCAAAGATCCTCCAAATATGAGCTCACAATCAAAGATCAGAGACGTTGAAAAATAAAAAACACCTTAAGTGGGCAGCATAAAAAACAGCTAATTTAGGACCCCAAAGGCTTCAGATGTCAGAATATTAGAGACTTATGATAATAAGCAATATTTGCAGAGTATTTGTATGTGCCAGACACTATTGTAAGTGCTTCATGATGTACTGATTCATTTAATACTCACAGAAATCTATGAGATGGGTATTATTCTTATCCTCACTCTATGGATTAAAAAAACTAAGGCACAAAGGGGTTAAGCTCCTTGCCTGAGATTATAGACTGTAAGTTGAACATGAGCACTTGGAATACAGAGTTCATGCTGTAAACTACCACACTATAGGGCCTCCAATATGATAATTTATAAAATATTTGAATAAAAAATGAATACTAGTTCCACATTTTAAAATCGTGTTTAACTGTGGTCAAATGCACGTAACACAAGTTGCCATCTTAACCATTTTTAGGTGTATAGTTCAGTGGTGTTATGTACATTCACACTATTGTGCAGTCATCACCACCATCCATCTCCAGAACAGAAACTCAGTACCCATCAAACAACTCTCCACTTCCCCCTCCTCCCAATCTCTGGCAACCACCATTGTGCTTTCAGTCTCTGTGAACTGGATTACTCTGGGTACCTCATTTAAGTGAAGTCATGCAGTATTGGTCTTTTTGTACTTGTTTTATTTCACTTCACATTGTGTCTTCAAGTTTCACCCATGTTGTAGCATGTGTCAGAATTTCCTCCCTTTTTAGACTAAATAATATTCTATTGTTTATACAAACATTCAGGTTACTTCTATCTTTTGGCTATTGTGAATTATGCTGCTGTGAACATGGGTGTACAAGTATCTCTTTGAGGCCCTGCTTTCAATTCTCTTGGGTATATTCCCAGAAGTGGAATTGCTGGATCATATGGTAATTCTATTTTGAATTTTTTGAGGAACTGATATATTGCTTTCCATAGAGACTGCACCATTTTACATTCCCATCAACAGTTTGCAGGAGTTACTATTTCTCCATATTCCCCCCTAACACTTGTTATCTTCTGTTAAAAATGGATATCTTAATAATCAAGCAAAAATAACAGGCAGATTTGAAAAAGAACTGAATACAGCTTTTAGAAATAAAAACTATAATTACAAAAATAAAAAATTAAGTGGATGGGGTAAATAACAATTAAAACACCAATTTGTTAAGAGAGAACAAATGAACTGGAAGATAAATTGAAGAAGTGACTAGGCTTAACAGCAGACAGAGATAAGGAGATTAAAAATATGAAAACAAGGCCAGGAGCAATGAAGCCTAGAATGGTAAATTCTAACATATCCAGAATCCCAGAAAGAGAGAATCAAGACGATGAGAGAGAGACAATACCAAAGAGATAAGAGCTGAGAATGTTCCAGAACTGATAAAAGGTGTGAATCCACAGACATACACCACCATAGTGTACACACATACAACCAAGGTGGAAAAATTAGAATAAATCCACAACTATGTACATTATAATGAAACTGCAGAACACCAAAGACAAAAAGAAACTCCTTATAGCAGCAGAGAGAAAACCCAGACCACCCACAGTACCACAAATCTACCACAATTAGACTGACAACAGGCTTTCCCACAGCAATAAAGGAGCTAGAAGTCAGTGGAAGTATATCTCCAGCATGCCAAAAGATAACAATCAATCAGGGATTGTGAACCCTACAAAACTATCTTTCCAGAATAAAGGCATTTTCAAGAAAACAAAAACAGACTTTACCATCAACAAACCTTCTCTAAAAGAATATATAAAGCATTTACTTTAGGAAGAAGGAAAATGATCCTAAAAGGAAGAACCAAGAAGCAAGTAGCAATAGTGAGGCAATTGTGAAAATGTAGGTAAGTCTAAACACACTCTGTCTACTTCTTCTTCTTCTTATTATTATTATTATTTTGAGACTGAGTCTTGCCCTGTCACCCAGACTGGAGTGCAGTGGCAGGATCTTGGCTGACTGCTACCTCCACCTCCCAGGTTCAAGTGATTCTTCTGCCTCAGCCTCCCGAGTAGCTGGGATTACATGCACATGCCACCATATCCGGCTAATTTTTGAATTTTTAGTAGAGATGGGGTTTCACTGTGTTGGCCAGGCTGGTCTCAAACTCCTGACCTCAAGTGATCCCCCCGCCTCGGCCTCCCAAAGTACTGGGATTCCAGGCGTGTCTACATATTATTAAAATAACAATAATATTTATTTTGTGGGTTAATTTTTTTTGAAACAGATATTGAATTTATTGGTTGGCTACGAGTAGAAAAATACATCAGTAAAGAAAAAAGACCCTGTATATAAATATAATACTAGCTAGTTAAAATTTGACCAAGAGGTTTCCATTGTGGGTTAATTTTTAAAGGCCTAACTGAAATATGGAGTAACAACAGCATGCAGCATGTAAATTAAAGGGGATAGCTGGAGTTAAAATATTCTAAAGTTCTTAAATTGTTCAAAAGGAAGGTTAAATATTAATGTTACATTACATAAAATGTTTGTACTATGTTCTAGATGGTTAGTTAAAAGAGTAATCACCAAAAGAATGGAAATAAAAGTGTGTCACTTCCAAAACAATTGAAAGTAGCAATTGATGAATAAAAAACAAAAAACATCAAGCAAGTACAAAAGAGAGAGGAGGGGAAGGAAGAGCACTCAGGAGGGAAAAGCACAGAAAAATGGAACAAATAGAATATACAAAGTAGGATAGTGAAAAAAGTACTAATAATCGCAATAAATATTAAACTCACCAAATAATATACAGAGATAGGCAAATTGGATAAAAATGTAAGATCAAGCTATATGTTATTTGTAACAGATATACACAAAACACCAGGTTACAGAACCATTAAAACTGAAAAAGTGGAGAAAGGTACAGACAGCAAGCATTTAATCAAATTTAAGCTGGGGTAGCTATATAATATTTTTCTAAATAAGGATTTAGGACAAAAAGACAAAACTGACTTTTGGATAAAGAGGGTCACTACATAATCACGAAAGTTTCAATTCACCAGTAAGCTATAATAAGTGAAAACTTGCAAACAAAGAGAAGAAAATAGAAAACAAAAAAACACCATCCTTTTGTCACCACTGGAGTTGGCAATCACACCAGGCTCTTACTCTGAAATAATATTTAAAGAGGAAAAATTAGCACTATTCTGCTTTGCCATAGAAATCTACTTCCAGGTAACAGGGTGGCTCCAGGTGGTGAGGGAAAGTATAGCTAATCAATATAGATGAATGATAGGAAGCCATCATTGGCAATTTCTAATGAAATCATTGATTCAGGCAAGGATCATCAATGGATGCTATTGTCTGAATGCTTGTGTCCCCCAAAATTTGTATGTTAAATCCTAACCCCCAAGGTGATGGTAGTAAGAGGTGGGACTTTGGGGGCTGATTAGGTCAGGAGAGCGCCCTGTTCATGAATGGGATTAGTGCCCCTTACAAAAGAGGCTTGAAGGAGCCTCTTTGCCCCTTCTGCCATGTGAGGACATAGCAACAAGACACTATGTATGGAAGCAGAGAATGAGCTCTCACCAGACACCGAATCTGCTGGCAACCTTGATCTTGGACCTCCCAGTCTCCAGAACTGTGAGCAATAAATTTCTGTTGTTTATAAATTACCCAGTCTAAGGTATTTTTTTAGAGCAGCATGAATGGACTAAGACCACGGAGAACTGCACAGTTACATAATACCCTCATATCATCCCACGGATCCCTTGCTAATCTCAATAAGAAATCTAACTTCAAAATGAAGGGATCAGGCTATCATCACCTCACCCACTAACAGTGGAATCAGCAGACACTATGTTCCTCCCAACGTGAATACGAAGTACACCTTCATGTTGCCTCATCTAAAGGCATCTTCCCAAAAATGTTTAACATAAATCTTTTAGATCTAATTTCCAGTGTACAGGAAATACAAGAATTAGAGGAACAAAACACAAGAATTAGAAGAACAAATTAAATGACACCACTAAAAGACAAATCCAGAAGGTGGGACGTTCCACCACAGGACATTCCCATCTCTTCAACAAATCAATGTCATGTAATTACTGTTATGTCTTTTTTTTTGAGACAGAGTCTTGCACTGTCACCCAGGCTGGAGTGCAGTGCAGTGGCACCATCTCGGCTCACTGCGAGCTCCGCCTCCTGGGTTCATGCCATTCTCTTGCCTTAGCCTCCCAAGTAGCTGGGACTACAGGTGCCCGCCACTACGCCTGGCTAATTTTTTTTTGTATTTTTAGTAGAGACAGGGTTTCACCTTGTTAGCCAGGATGGTCTTGATCTCCTGACCTCGTGATCCGCCCGCCTCAGCCTCCCAAAGTGCTGGGATTACAGGGGTGAGCCACCGTGCCCAGCCAATTACTGTTATGCCTTAAGAGACATAACAATCAAATGTAAGGCATGGGCTTTGACCAGATCCTGAGTTGAACAAATTAGCAGCAAAAGGCATTTGGGCAAAGGGGTAATTGGGAAATGTGAATATGATCTCAGTATTAGATGATAATAAGGAATTGTTAATTTCATTATGTGTGACAATGATATAGTTAAGTAAGAAAGATATTCTTAACTTTTAGAGATGCATACAGAAGTATTTGGGGTAAAATGATGCAAAGTTGTAATTAAAAATACTTCAGGAGGGGCCAGGCATGGTGGCTCATGCCTGTAATCCCAGCACATTGGGAGGCCGAGTGGGGCAGATCACCAGGTCAAGAAATCAAGACCATCCTGGCCAACTTGTTGAAACCCTGTCTCCACTAAAAATACAAATATTAGCTGGGTGTGGTGGCGCGTGCCTGTAGTCCCACCTACTTGGGAGGCTGAGGCAGGAGAATTGCTCGAACCCGGGAGGCGGAGGTTGCGGTGAGTCGAGATGGCGCCGCTGCACTCCAGCCTGGCAACAGAGCGAGACTCCATCTCAACAAAAAACAAAACAAAACAAACAAACAAACAAAAACACTTCAGGAGGAAAAAAAACTGTTGAAGCAGATATGGTAAAATGTCAATGAGTGTGAAATCTAGGGAATAGACTTTTATTATTATTTTTACTTTTCTGTATATTTGAAAATTTTCTCAATTTTTTAAAACTTATATAAACACAATATAAAATAGACTTGAAAACTGATAGAACTATAAGAAGAAATTGACAAATCCACCATCATATGAAGTGGAAGATTAAGCACACTTCTCTCAATTATTGATATGTCAAGCAGGTGAATAGTAAAGAATGGAAGATTAAACAATACCATTTACATGCCTGATTAACAGACATATACTCTCCATACTTAGCAAAAAAGCATTCTTCTCAAGCACTTTGGTGAAAATTGACTACATACTAGTCCAAGAAGTAATATCAACAAATTTCAAAAGTAACGTGAGCACCAGGCCTAGCTTTGCTCCCTTCAATTTCCGCTCAGCCTCCCCAGCATCCCCCATCTTCCCGCCTCTAGGCTTTAGTCACTTGCCTGCTTACTTCTTTGAATGGGCCCAGCTCCTGCCCCTTCCATTCCTGCAGTTGTAAAGCTCTGGCCACTGCCACCACCTCCTCTCCTAACACCACCACTGGTCTTCCCCTGCCCTGGACCAGGACCAGAGCTGGGCTTTGGGTTGGGTGGCCTTCGTTGCATGCACCACGGAGACAGCCACAGCAGCCCCAGCTCTCAGACTGGCTGACTGCACCCAGAGAGCTCTGACTTCCCCAGGGCTTCCGGGAAAGGCTGAGTAACAAAACATGGAAATGATTGTCTGTGGGGTAAATGTTGAATAATGGAAAATGGGAGACAGGAAGGAGCCAGCAGATAAATGGCTTATCGTTCTTGCCTAGGATAGAACTATTCAGAGAAGCTGTAACTCCCCAGGGACAGGTCTTGTGATTCAGCAACCAGCTGTACCGCTGATGGAGCTACGGTCAGCTCGGCACACACATCACCTGATCACCTGTGTTTGCTTTCTCTCATTCCCTGCCTTACAGCCCCTGTCCCCCTTATGCCCATTTCCCTGGGATTGAACCCCCAAATAAAGTGTTAAGATATGAATTTAATGTAGAAAACTTAAGTTTTCTGAGAAACCTGGGCTAAGACTATCAAACAGATGTAGCTCTTTGATTATAATGTTATTAAGTTCTAAGGCAATAGCAAACCATAATTTTGTTTGTTTGCTTGTTTTTTAATTGTGGTGTTGTTGTTGTTGTTGTTGTTGTTGTTGTTTTTAGACACAGGATCTCACTCCATCACACTGGCTGGAGTGCAGTGGCACAATCTCTGTTCACTGTAGTCTCAACCTCCCAAGCTCAAGCAATCCTCCTCCCTCAGCCTCCCAAGTAGCTGGCACTACAAGCACACACCACTATGCCCAGCTAATTTTTTTTACTTTTTGTAGAGATGAGGTCTCACTATGTGGCCCAAGCTGGTCTCCAACTCCAGTTCAAGTAAACCACCACACCCAGCCCGCAAACAATAATTTTTAAAATATAAAATACATACATGCTTTAAAAAAAACTTCTAAATTATTCATAGGTCAAAGGAGAAATTATAAACAAAAATTTACCTAACTAGAATGATAATGAAAAAAATATATATTATATACATATGCAGACACACACACACAAAAACACACACACACAAACACACACACACATATATATATACACACACACACATATGTACATTCATGGAATGTCTCAGTGTGACATTTAGCAGCTAACCTTGAAATGCTTGTGCTCTTTCCTGATCTGGACTTGGACTGAGATGCACCTACCTTTGCACGTTACACTCAGAGCACAAGTGATTCTGCTGGGGAGGTCAAGAGGGAACCAGGAAGTTATGACTTGACTAACATGGCAAATCCTCACTGTCTTTGGAAGGGAGGATGTGGAGAGGAGGATGGTGGGTAGAGAAGATCCTCCCCTTTTTCACAAGGAAGGAAGAAGACTAAATCCTAGAGAGGTGATGCCCGAAAACAGAGCATGGGCCTGGTTCTCCCAACTGTGGCCCAGAGCTGCCTCCACAAGAAGGTGCCCCCACCCTCCCTGCAAGCCATTACAGGACCATGATGGAGGGTGAGTGCAAACCTTGGCCAGGTGCTGGAGCAGGAAGTAGAGAAAACTCCAGCCCCAGCCCATTAGTTTCTGGGGGGAAGCAGAGCAAAGACTTTTCATACAAAGTGGGAAAGCACTGCAATAGAGGCATGTGTCACCGCAGCAAACAGGCACATACCCATTCCAGGGAGGCGTTTCCAGCTAGAGGGCTCAGCACGTACAAAGGAACAGGTACCAAGAAGCCCTATGTCCAGAGAACAGGGAGAGTTTAGTGTGGGAGAGAAAAACAGAAAGGGAATTTGAAAGGAGCGATGTGGGAGCACACTGTAGTGAAGAGAAAAAAATCTGGGCATTAGAGGCAGGGAGACTGACTCAAAATGGTGGGCCCGTGTGTGTGTGTGTGTGTGTGTGTGTGTGTGTGTTGATTACAAATGTATTGCATAGTTATAAAAATTCAAACAATACTAAAGGTTTAAAAAGTTAGACCGGGCATGGTGGCACTTTGGGAGGCTGAGGCAGGCGGATGGCCTAAGCACGGGAGTTTGAGACCAGCCTAAGTGACATGGTGAAACCCCATCTCTACTAAAAATATGAAAATTAGCCTGGTGTGGTGGCATGTACCTGTAGTCCCAACTACTCAAGAGGCTGAGGTAGAAGGATCACTTGGACCCAGGAGATCAAGTCTGCAATGAGCCAAGCTTGCACCACTGCAGTCCAACCTGGGCAGCAGAGCAAGGCCTCGTATCAAAAAAAAAAAAAAAAAAAGAAGATATCCAAGAGTCCATGGGGGCCCGAACAATAGGGCCTTCTGGGCTGCTATGAGGACTGAATAAGATAGACACTCGTTCTGAGCAAGAAAGAGTGACATCATCTCATTGTAATTTTTTTAAAGTGTAATTTACATACAGTAAAATTCATTTTTAGTGTAGAATTCTGCCAATTTTGACAAATGTACACAAGTAAGCAACTACCACCATAGCTCCATCACCCACAAAAAGCCTCGCTTGCCCTTTATAGACAACCCGTCCCCAACCTATAGCGCCTTACAACCACTGTTTTGTTTGCTGTCCCTATAGTTTGCTTTTTCCAGAATGTAATATAAATGGAACCATATAGTAAGTATCTTTTTGTTTGTTTTTGAGGCTTTAGGCTTTCTTTTTTTTTTTTTTTTTTTGATACTGAGTCCAGCCCAGGCTGGAGTGCAGTGGTACGATCTTGGCTTCCTATACCCTCTGCTTCCTGATTTCAAGCAATTCTCACACCTCAGCCTCCCGAGTAGCTGGGATTACAGGCACCTGCCACCATGCCCGGATAATTTTTGTATTTTTAGTAGAGACGGGATTTCACCATGTTGGCCAGGCTGGTCTCAAACTCCTGACCTCAAGTGATCCACCATCCTCAGCCTCCCAAAATGCTGGGATTACAGGCGTGAGCCACCACGCCTGGACTTAGGCTTTCTTAATACTTCACTTTTTATTTTATTGTTAATTTTTATTTTATTGATTTATTTATGTTTTGGGAGAGACAGGGTCTCACTATGTTGCCCAGGCTGGTCTTGAACTCCTGGCCTCAAGGGATCCTTACACCTCAGCCTCCCAAAGCTGAAATTACAGGCATGAGCCACCGCAACCAACCCAACACTTAATTTTTTTTTTAGAGCAGTTTTAGTTTCACAGCAAAACTGAGCAGAAGGTAAAGAGATTTCATATATACTCCCTGCCTCCACACATGCAGGAGTGTCCCTCATTATCATCAACACCCCCACCAGAGTGGTACATGGGTCACAGATGATAACGCAGGTACCTTTCTGAGTCTGAATTATTTCACCTAGCATACTGCATTTGAGATTCATCCAGTGCTTTCACTTAGCATACTGCATTTGAGAATCCCATAGTGCATGGGATTTTGTGGAATATTCCATTGTATTGTATGGCTAGACACAGTTTGTTTTATCTACTCACCAGTCAAAGGAGATTTAGGTTATTTATTTGTTTTGGCAATGGCAAAACCTCTAGAAGCAACTCTGTACGGGTTTTTCAGTGAACGTAAATTTTCATGAATTTCTTCTGACAAGAATGCAGTAACAAAAAATGCAATTACTTTCCCATCTGAAACAACTAAAACGCTGGGGGAAAAATGCACGAAATGGCTTTCAGACACAGGGCATCAGGCAGCACAGGTCAGTGATTCCTGAGAGAGGAGAACCAAATGAGGGAGCCCTCCAATTGCTACAGCACCAGGAAAGGGGACTCAGGCAGAGTCTGGCAACCTCCCAGAATCAAGGAGATGGAGTCAGGAGTCCTGTGGATAGGACTCACTGGGCAGTATCTCAGAGAAGAGACAGCTTCACAGAGACAGTGCTCCAGAGATCTGCAAACGGTCCCCGTGAGCCTTCAGCTGCTGATCCAGGCACACCGGAGGCTGAGAAAGAACCACCAGAAAAGGTTAGAGGAAGCAATCCCTGGAGCTCACGCAGGGCCAAGAGTAGTTCACATTGCAGCCAACTAAAATGGCAAAACTTCCTAATTCATGAGAGATGAGGAAGAGTATTCAAAGGGCATTGCCTCAGTAGTGGGGTGAGGTCAGCCCTGGATTAAAGGCTGCCCTATGTGAGCTCCAGGGATTTTCCTTCCTCATCCTTTCCAGAGGCTCCTTCCCTTGCCTTAGGTAGTTTCCTCACACAACTGCACTATCAGCGCTCAGCTGAAAACTTGGGAGGACCCTCCAAGGTTCTCTGGTCCTGCAAACTCTTACGATCCTAACCTCCCCCAGATTCTTAGCACCTCTCCACAACTCAGAGAGAATGCTAGGCTTAGCCTGGGGCCCTCTCCCCGGCCTTCCAGGCACTACAGCCTACAAACGATCTCCAGGCAGTAAACTGGAGCAATAGTAAAGCTCATCTCATGCGTTTCTCCCTCTCAGGAATGACAGTTCTCCGCTGCCTATTGTCCAGGGTCTGAAAACCATTGTATCATATGTGCTTTCCAATTTTTTTAGTTGTTTGAGGTGCAAGGGTAAATGGTCCCTATGCCTCCACCTTGGCCAGAGCTAGAGATGACATCATCTAATCCTGTTTTAAAAGAACCACCCTGGAAACTAGATTAAAGAGGACCAAGGGTAAAAGCAGGAAGACCAGTGAGAAAGCTACTGCAATACTCCAGGGGAGAGCCAGGGCAGCCTGGGCAAGGACTGTAGGGATGGTGGTAGCCAGAGGTAGTTGAGGTGATGATATATTTTGAACATAAGAGTTAATGGGATTTGCTGACAAAAAGGTTTCAGGTCGGAGACAAAATAAGGAGTCATGGTAGACTCTAAAATTTTTGGCCTGATGACTGGATGAATGAGGAAACGTGGGGAGGAGCAGATTTGGGGTCAGATTGAGGTGAGATCATGAGTTTGGTTTTCGGCAGTTGACATAACCAAGTCTGCCAGGAAGCCAGGAAGGGCTGGTCACTCCCCTCCCAGCCCTCACCCACTCAGCTGACAGCCCCTCCTGACCAGGAACAGGAGGGTGTGAGCTCAGTGCTGGCCACACCTGGGTTTTCCTCCTGTAATGTTGGCTCAGCTTACAAACTACTTAACATTTACATGGTCTGCACTTTGTAGTTTTTAAGTATTTCAGTCCAAGCATGGTGGCTCATGCCTGTAATCCCAGCAGTTTGGGAGGCTGAGGCGAGCAGATCACTTGAGGTCAGAAGTTCAAGACCAGCCTGGCCAACGTGGCAAAACCCCGTCTCTACTAAAAATATAAAAAATTAGCTGGGCATGGTGGCACACGCCTGTAATCCCAGCTACTTGGGAGGCTGAGGCAGGAGAATTGCTTGAACCCAGGAGGTGGAGGTTGCAGTGAGCTGAGATCGTGCCACTGTACTCCAGCCTGGGCAACAGAGCCAGACTCTGTCTCAAAAAAAAAAAAAAATTTCATGCCTGTTGATTCATTTAATCTCACAAGAGTACCATGCAGTAGATGTCATCATCCCCATTTTGCAGGTTAGGGAACTGAGGCTTGGAGAGATGAAGTGGCTTTCCCAAGGCCGTTTCACTGGTAGGTAACAGAGTGAGAACTTGAACCCAGATTCCTGGATTCTAAGTCCAGGATTGTTCTTTTCTATATCTGCTTGCAGGCCATGGAAGGGGACCCTACATCTTTCCTGTTAGCACTGCGGGTGGCTTTGTTTAAGCAATGAGCTATGAGAGAACATCTCCCCTCCTGCTGTGTGCGCTCTACTGCTACAGTGTGCACAGGTCCAATTAGAATGCCAGTGGAAGGGCTGGCCATCTGCCTGAGGGAGTGGGAGCCCTGGAGCTCCTGAATTGGGAGGGTCTTCATCTTTCTCCGGCTTCAACCTTAAGTCTGCTCTCCAAATGACTTGATAACACCATAGGAACCAAAGATTGTAAAGCAAAGTCTCTCCATGTCTTGCTCTGCCCCCTCTGCAGATTTTCCTGCATTCATTTCCCCTTGGCACCCTTTCCCCTGTCTTGGTGCCAGAGGTGTGACCTGATCTGTCTTAAGGCCAATCATTCTATCTGGCCACTGGATCCTATCCCCTTGGGTCCACCCAAATGACACTTTCTTTCCTCTCTCTCAACTACTGCAGGCTGTCTGGCTCCACTGTCTCTTCCTCAGGTGCATTTAACTTGTTTTTATTTCTTCCATCTTTAAAAGAAAACCATCTACCCTCCTTCCTTACCAGGGCCAATGCCTGTCACAGCTAAGTTAACTGAAATTGTAACCTACGCACCAGGGCCATTTTCCACCTCCCACTGACTCTTCCACATACTGGAATCAAGCTTCTGCCATCTCCCCCCATCTGGCTGACCCATTTCACTTTGCTGGGTTCACTGAGGTCACCAATGACCAAGGGGCAAGGATTGATCCTTAACTTAGCGATGGTCACCCTGTTATTAACACTGTTTCTATATTGGCCTCAAAGACATCACTCTGCCTTGCCCTTGGGTGCTTCCTCATCAGTCCCCTTCTTGGCCTCCTTTTCCTCCAATTAGCCCCTGAATGTCAGAGACCAGCATTCCCCCTTCCCGTGATCTAGATGAGCCACCTTCCCCACAGTCTGAGAGATTTCTTACTCCTAAGGTCCAGACTTCTTTTTGGTAACTGTCTACCATTTTGGAGTAGATGCACCTGTGCTATTGCCTCCTCTGTTAGGAGGCATGGATACCCCCCAGCCTCCTGGAAAGCTGAACATAGGGAGTTAAAGGGTTGTTCTCCACCGGGAGTCAATCGACCCAATCTGGAGGTTGCAGAATGCAAGGGAGGGAGGAGAGTTGGCCAAAGACAGGATTTAGAAAGAAATTAGGCCCAAAGGCCCAAAGGCCAAAAGACAAAAGGGTCTATCAAAAGAAATCTTTTCTGTTCCTTTAATGCAAAGGCCTAGCCCTTGGGGTCAGCAAAGCTCCCCTCTCTCTTATGAAAGCAACAGAGAAGACGACATGCTTGGGGAGGAAGGGGAGGAAAGTGCAACCAGCTTCTTTCCTAACACCAATGCGGGGGAGTAGAAGATAATTCCCAGCTTTTGTACCAAGGCCCTTCTGAAAGATTCCCTAAGCACATGCATTCACTTTCACCTTTATTTTTAGGTGTACAGACCTCCTAAAGTCAATCTGATCTGCGTGCCTGCCACCAGCCCAAATTAAGGACCCTTAATTTGTGTGTATGTTAGTCCCCATTGAGTCAGCATGGGGCTGGCATGGAGCTTAACAGGGAGTGACCCTATATCCAGGTTTGCCCAGGACAGTCCCAGTTCCTAATGTGGTTTTGAGACATTGGGCCATCTGTCAGTTATAATGGCTATTGGGTGGGGAAAGGAAGTAGGGATGAAACAGAGCAATGACAGAGACCTAATCAGACCTGGGGACTGATCCTTACAGGGGTAACTGCAAGTTCAATGCATAGCATCCCAAGCGTTCCAAACCCAGGCTTGCCCCAGGAAACCCCAATATCCAACCGGTGTATTGCAGATGGGAAGGTAGCAGGAGGTCCCAGGCAGCAGGAAGTACCTGAAGACAGGAAAGTGGCTGCGTGGGGAACCCGGGTGGTGAATCCATTCAGGGCAGAAGCGCGGCGCACAGTCTCTATAGCTGAGGGCTGGAGGAAGCAGAGCTGGCAGGGACATCTGCCGAAACTGATTCTGCGTACCTGGAGTCCTTGACGGAGAAGAGAGGGTCTTTCAACAAGCTCTTCTGAGTACTGAGGTACTGAGTACCTCACACTGAAGTACTGAGTACCTCACACTGAAATGCAGTGTGAGGTGAATCCATTGAAGAGAGGAATACGGTATGGTAAGAAATTGTGGTATGAGAAAGTCCAAGAATATAAGCAAACACCTACACATTGGTACATATCCCCAGTTCCTTCCCAGGCGCTGGCCTTATGCCCAGCACCCGGAAACTCTTTGGAAGGTAGGCGTTCATGTGAAGCGGATTTTACCTGGACCTAACTAACCCGGGGAAGGGAAGGAGAGACAGAGCCCGGGGGGAGGAGCTGTTGTGATATTTGTGGTGCCAGGGTCACGACCAAGGTCATCCATACCAGGAGGGCCCTGGCAATGATTCCAGCATTAAAGAGCCACGTTGCCAACTTCTCCAGAGAAGGTATAGGAATGAAAACGACCCAAACACCTGTGAATGTGCCAGATGTTCTTAGGCAGTTTGCCTGTGTTATTTCACCTAGGCAGGTAACATTTTAGACACAAACAGATTGAGGCTCAGAGAAGGTAAAGAAACTTGTCCTAAGCACAGCTGGCAAGAAATAAAACTGGAACCCAACTCCCAACCAGTCAAAAATGAAAGCCCCCAAATCCCAAATTATTAAACATAATTTTTATTTCATCCAAGGCAAAGCTAAATACAATTCTACAATGCAAAACTTGTTGTAAAGGCCAGACTGATTATATCCGTTCTGTGCTCGAACACAAGTCAGTGCTGGCTGTGTGGGCATCTGCGCCTCCCAGAGGCACTCGCACACCGGAGTTCTCCCAAGGCCTGTTGTTGCATCATTTGATCTATAGTTACATAGGAAAATTGACTATGGGTATTGTTGTCATCCAAGCCAGAGGAATAAACCATGCATAAGATAGTCAAAAGCACTGCATATCAGGTGGGAGGTGGGAGGGCAGGGACTCCAACCTGGGACAAAGTAAAGTAAAGCAAGTTATAGGATTTTCCCGAGAAGTCCCCGCTCCTGGAACTCCCTACCGCCAGCCCTCTGATGGCAGCTGTCTGTAATACTGAGATGAAGTCATGGAGTGACGGAATGCAGGGGCACGGCTGGTCTTCTCTGCCTTTGATTCTTTCTCAGTCTCCAGATGCCTCAACAGGCACAGCTCAGGCCAAGAAAGACAGCTCCTCAAATGTCCAGCATCTGCCCATCACACATCACCCCTTACATGCAGAGCCCATCCACTCCACAGTTACGCTGCCATGCACCCACACTGCCTGCACATGCACACTCCACACAAGCACACCCCACCTCCTGCCATCTCACAAGCATGCTCTCAAGCCCTCGCTCCACAAGAGCTCTGATCGGCCTGCCATATGTAGTCTGAGCCCCATCGGCTGCTCTCCCCAGGCCTCTCTAACATCAGGGGTTTATTCGGGCTGCCTTCTGTTCAATTACGACATGAGGAGAAGTCCAGAACCTGGAATGCTGATTTCATATTTTGTAGTCGATGAGGAGCTCAGAACTTTGTCTTTAGTCTTGCTGACATCACTCAGCGCAGCTGCATGTGCCCAGGTCTCTCAAGATCGACTTTGTAAGTGGCTCTCTCTAGCCCACAAGCCCTGGAAGCCACCATCAGAGATTTGCATGCACTGAGGTTCCACTTGGGGAAGATAGCTTTGCCCATATACATCCTAGTGCAAATCCATGCCAGTGTTTCTCCATGGGTATAATGTTGACATGGGACAGGATGATTCTTTGTTGTGGGGACTAAGTTTAGCATTCTTAGTAGTGCCCCCACGCATGGGGGCAACCAAAAATGCCCCCCCTACGATCTCAGTCACCTCTATTGAAAGCCATCAAACAAAAGCCATGGACAAGAAGCTTTAAGCATCAGAGTCAGGGTTTCTAATACTGCAAAGACTAAATAATTCCAAGGGGGATGGGATGGAAAGAAAGAGAGAGAGAGTGTGTGTGTCTGTATGTGGGTTGTAGAGATGGGACACAGAGATGAAGACAGGACAGACTTGGAACTATCCCTGCAATTAATACCTGGCTTCCCAGATCCCTTTCCAAGCCAAAAAGATGTTTTTAGACAAAACTTGCCAAGCCTCACAACAGTCCTGTGAGGTAGGTAAGTATTATTACACCCATTTGGTAGATGGAAAGAGCTGAGCTGAGAGAAGCTGCATGATCCATCTAGAAATCAGCAGTAGACCCTGGGGAGGAAAGAGAGGATGGTGCCCTTCTTCTCCATCCTTGGCTTTCTCTTAAGACAGGAGGAGAAGCCCCAAGGTGCTCTGCCTCTTCAAATGTCACCATTGAGAAGGAAGAAGAAAGCAGTTTTGCATGAAGGTAGCTATAAGAAGTTTTCTGAATGGCTGGTGGCTCTGGTCTGTCTGCTCCCAAAGCCAGGAAAATCTGAGCCCCAGCCCATGACAGGTTCTGGGTAGAGAAGAATGGGAGGCACACAGGCAGATCAGACGGGGAACTGGTGAGCCCAGCAGGTTGGCTAAGGGACACTGGCCACAGCCACGGGCACCCTGCAGGTACTACTGGTCCTCAGTCTCCCCCGCCTCCACCCTTGCGAGGCTTGCAGCTGCTTTTTGACAGGGAGAGCTCTGAGGTAGACCCCAAACTCTCTGAAAAAGGGGGCTACTCCTCTCTCATCCCTCCTAGGGGCCCAGAAGACAGGGCATCAAAAAATCAGTTAACGGAGAGAGGGATGGGAAGTAGATGGGCAGAGAGGCTTGTTACCACTTTTCCCTGCCATCCCTGGCCTCACCAATTCTGCCCAACAAGGACTCACACAATGGGCTCCATCAGGAGATCCCACTCCCAACATCACCACCTCCCCCTAGAGCAGGCTAGAAACCCCAACGGGAGCACCTGGCCGACATCTCCAAGATTCAGTCACTGGCCAATTCCAGCCTCATGGCCCCCTCTATGACCCTGGGGAGGGGAGGGCTGGCGAACCCTCACCAGCACCACACCAGACTCTGCTGTTATGTCAGGACATACCATCTAGAGAGGATGGGGGTAAGGGCTAGGATTCAGGACTAAGGCACATTCTAGCCCCACACACAAGGGCTGTGCAAACCAGCTCTGGGAGAAGCAAAGGAAAACTGTGGGCACCCACTCCCTGCTCCTCCCCAACCCCATGGTGGGAGGGGGTGGCCCAGCTGAGCAGGAAGCAGCTGGGAAACCCAAGGACCCCCTCATCCAAAGGAAGAGAGTCCCTGAGGCGAAGGCAGACCCTTGACCCAGGGCTGGGAAATGAACCACCCTGGGTGCAGGGTGTGATGGAGGGCATGGGGGGAGCGAGCCAATGGGAGGTTGGAGGGTGCAGCCTCTCAGGTAGGAGGGGGAGAAGCAGGGGAGAGCTGGGCTCAGGAGTGCCCAGAGTGGCAATGGTCCTGCCATGCCAGGGGAGGGGCTGCCAGCATTGGCAGCAATGGGGCGGGCATCCCAGAGGCCCAGGACACTGGCTCACTACCTCTGTGGCCCAATTCCCCAAGCAGAAATGCTTGGAAAGGCATAGGGAGCACTCGGGTGCTCCAGGAAGGCTCGAGGGGCCCCTTCCTGAGCCCCTCAGTAACCCAGAGAGCAGAGGAGCAGGCTAGGTGGCCAGGAACCCTCAAGACCAGGGTGGCCAGCCCTGGTTGAGAGGGCTTAAAAACTCTGAGCAGGGGAGGGGATAGGCAGATAGGGTCTCAGGGCAGGGGAAAGGAAGTTTCCTACTTGGAAGACTGTGGGGGATCTGGTATCGATGAAGCCGAGGCAGTCTCTCACTGTGGGCCTGCCCCCATCAGCCCACACCCCAGGTCTTCTCCAGAGGCCTCCAGCCCACTCCCACCTCCAAAGGAAGCCACTTCTTCCTACACCTCATCTCCAGGGCGCAGCTCTTAGGACATCCCTTACGGATCCTCCCAGTCTCTTGTGAAGAGAAGCCTGGAGGAAAACCAAGGCCCTGCTTGTGCAGGGTAGGGAGACTGAAGGAGACCCCATCTGCCCAGGTGTCAGGGGACCAGCCCCTCCACACCACCCTAGCCTCTCCTTTCTTTCTCCTGAATCTTCCACAGACCCCCTCCCCTGGCCATCCCTTGTCCCTGGGGAGCCCTGACTGGGAAGGGGATGGGCAGGCTGGGCAGGACTCCGGTTTCTTGTGCCCGGAAAGACTACAGTTTGAGCCAAGCAGCAGATGTCTCAGGCACGTGGGTTCTACGGTCGGGGCTTAAGCATCAGTTTCATCATCAGAAAGGGGGCTCCCTGCAGCTGCTCAGCCCGAAGCAGGGCTCACACTTTTGAAGGTGGTTTCTCCTCTGCCTTGGAGCCAGGCAAGCCGTTCTCCGTGTTGTCATTCCCCGAGGAGCTCACGAGACACTCCTTCCTGGAGAGGGAGAGAGAAGGGACAGTGATGAGGAGAGGAGCAAGAGTAGGGGGAGAATTGTGGCAGGAGCCGTGGGCCCTGCACCCAGCCCTGTGCCTCTCCCTGGCCTTCTACAGAGCTAAGGTAGCCAGAGGCCATGTCACCTAACCTCTCTGTACCTCAGTTCCCTCATTTGTGAAATAGATGTAGGGATGACCTTCTGCGTGGGGTTGCTGGAAGGAGAAATGAGCACTTAGAACAGTGCCTGCCATGTAGAAAGTTCTCAACTGGCCAGGTGCGGTGGCTCACGCCTGTAATCCCAGCACTTTGGGAGGCCAAGGCAGGCGGATCACGTGAGGTCAGGAGTTCGAGACCAACCTGGCCAACATGGCAAAACCCCATCTCTACTAAAAATACAAAAATTAGCCAGGCATGGTGGCAGGCGCCTATAGTCCCAGCTACTAGGGAGGCTGAGGCAGGAGAATCGCTTGAACCTGGGAGGCGGAGGTTGCAGTGAGCTGAGATCGTGCCACTGCACTCCAGCCTGGGTAACAGAGCGAGACTCTGTCTCAAACAAAGAAAAAAAGAAAGTTCTCAATAAAGCTTAGCTGTCACCTAGTTGTCTCAACATGGCAGGAAGCAAAGGGCACCAGGTGCTGTTCCCAGGGGTCAGTTCCCAGGCTGTGCCATGCCAGGGGGAGGGGTCCAGGCCAGCAAGGAGTACGCTGAGGACACAGAGTCCCTCTCCCCAGGGCCCCCCAGGCCTTCCTCCCTGAGCTCTCTGTGACTAGAGGTATTAAGGGAAGAACAGAGTCCATGGAAGGGGCAGAGCAGGCAGTGGGTTTGGCTTCAAGGGTGACAGGTCTAGGCAGAGTTTGGTGGGACGGAGCAGAAGACAGGAGGAAGGAGAGATGGTGAGATGGGAAGACACCTCCCGGGAGGCGTTCCACCCTGACCGCTCTGAGCTGGACATGCTCCAACTTCAGTGTATCCCTCCTCCACAGCAGCGCCCAGGCTGGGCACACAGAACTCCCCAGGTAGCACCTGCATCCCTCTGAGCTTTCTGCTCATGAAAATGGCCAAGTTTTTCACAGCTGCTACAGCCAAACTACATCCTACCCTCACCCTGGGCTTGGGCAGCTGGGTTTGAAGCCTTTGGGAAGGAGTGAATATTTTGTCCTCATTAATTTCATCTTGCAATACCTAGTTCCTAGCTCCAGCCTATCAAGATCTTCCTAGATCCCTTTTTCTTCCAACATAATTACTAGGCTTCTGGAAGTTTGATAAATATAACATCCCTAGTGTACTTCAAATGTTAATAATAACAATGAACAGATGGAGCCCTGTGGAATACACTAAAGACCTCTATCCGGATGGATCCATCTCTCTCTCTCTCTTTCTCTCTCTCTCTCTCTCTCTTTCTTTCTTTCCTTCTGTCTCTGTACCTAAGGCATAGTTAACCCAGCCAATTATGACCCACCTAACTGTATTCCACGCAGTCCATAATTTTCTACTGAGAACCTACTGGGTACCAGGCACTGTGTTGGAAACGTGCACTCTCCTAGGGCATGTGACATTAAACAAGTGATTGTGACACACTGTGGTAAATAACAGGATGGGGGATGTAGGAAGGAGGGACCCAACCTAGGAAGCCTCCTCGTAGGAGTCAGGGAAGCTTTTTGGAAGTATACCTTAAACTTCCAAGCTTCTTTGAAACCACAAAAGATGAGCAGGAAAAGAGAGAGGGTAAATTCCAGACAGAGGAAACAGCACCCACGTTTCAGAATCAATGGTGAGATGCTGTCCAGTACCTCCCTGTTCTTGAGAAGCCACTGTCTCTGCTGTAATGCAGGCATTCCCCGCCACTCCAAGGACCCCCTCAGGCTTCCCTACAGCCTGTCCCCTGCCCCCAGGCTCTTCCACCCAATCCCTCCGCCCACCATGGCCAGATCCTTTATTCTGTGCTCTCTGATCGTGCCAGGGCCCTGCAAGCCCTCGCCAGCTCCCCTGCAGTCGGAAGTGAATCACAGCCTCGACTCCCAGGTCCCCAAGTGTCTGTCCCCAACCCCTTCTGCAGGCTTTTTTTCTCCTCCCCACCACCTCACCATACCCAGCTCTCTCAACAAACAAAAGGCTTGTTCTCCAGACACAAGCCCACTTCCCAGACTCTCTGCCTTGGCTCTCAGTGGTGCCTCCATCTGGAAGAATCTTCCCTTCACTCTCCCCAGGGCTTAAGTTATATTCATCTTGCAAGGCCTGCCACAAACACCCATTCAGCCAGAAATCCTTCCCAGAATTTCACCCTGCCCTGAACCCCCACAGCAGCATCGTATCAAACCTCTTTGCTGGCACTGATCCCCTCTACCTTGTATTACATTTATTTGTATACACATTTATTTGTATCTTGTTAAAGTTTAGTTGCCTTGTTTAGTTAAAGGCAGAATCTCATTCCTTCCATAATTTCCTATAGCATCTGGCACAGTGCCTTGCACACAGTGCCTCAAAAACAGCCACAAAATGAACAGATAAATGAATGAACTCTAGATATGCCCAGTGAGTCAGTAGAACATCCTGGCAGTGGTTTAAGCTTTGAAGCCAAATTAGTCAGAGTTCAAATCCCAGCTCTATCACTTACTAGCTGTGTGGCCTTGGGCAAGTCACTTCACTACTCTGAGCCTCACTTTGCTCAATTGTAAAATAATAATTATGGGTAGTGTATAAAATTGCCTGGTGGAATTCCTAACATATGGTAGGCATTTGATGAATGACAGAAAGTGGTATTTTCCAGAGCAATCTCCTGTTCTGCCAGTGCCCTATCAGGAAGACATCTAGCATTCCTTTTTTTTTTTTTTTTTTTTTTAAGAGACGAGCTCTTGCTAAGTTGCCCAGGCTGGACTCAAACTCCTGGGCTCAAAGCATCCTCCTGCCTCAGCCCCCCAGGGAGCTGGGACTTCAGGCACACACATCCAGCTTAGCATGTCTTGTTTTTGATAAACCCACTGTGGCTCTGAAGGACCACCGTTGTCTTTTCTAAGTGCTTTTAAACCATATATTGACAAACTTGTTCTCCATCCATTGATAGCAAGACTGGTTATGAAAAACAGAACCTAATTAAGCTCCACACTTTTAGCCCCTCTCACGATCACCAAAACCCTCACAGCCTCTGGCCACAAGGCAGGCAGACAACCCTTGAGCTCTTCATCGACAACCCAGTTCTGGGGTCCTCCCCTGCTCCCCAGCCCCAACGCTGCTACCTGTATGGCCCCTCCCTACCTCCAACTTCCATCCCCTCTTTCTACAGTAAGTTCTTCCCTTTCCAGCAGAATTCCCTCTTCTCAGCAGAGCAGAATGTTTCAGCAAACAGGGGCAGAGAAGTTCTCCATTCTCTGCATCTCGTGGTTACCATCACCCTCTCTGTTCCAATGGGAAGCCATCTCGTCGCATCTGTCTTGCTCAGAACACAACTTTCAAATGCCTTTTCCCTGCTCTAGTTTTGCTGCTGCTCTGGAGCCTGTCTGATACTGTTCCAAAAATTCGGGGCCTGAGGGTTGCACCCTCCGTACCTCCCCCATCTTCCCTCCCCTTCCCCTTATAGATGTCTATTTTTATACCTGAACTTATCCTAGGGCTCCCTGGGAGGCCATATCTGCCTTTTCAAACGTTTAAAACATCACCTCCATCTGAATTTTCAGAAATTCCTAACAGAAGAATTTTGCTCCCATCTCCCTAGAAGGGTTTTCTCATTTTAGAGCCTCTGTACATGGAATCTTACATTTTCACTGATTTTTTCAAAGGCTCCTTAAGTCCTTTGGTAAGGCTCTCGGTTGGGTGGTACAAATGGAAAGAGAGGCTAATGGGACGGGAAGGAAGACAGTGGGCTGAGGAAGAGCAGGTGGCTGGCGTTTGTGTATTCAATGAACGTATTCAATAAATACATATTGGGAGGATGGGGAAGAGGGAAAGCAATGAGGAAGGGGCTGAGAGATGGGGAGGGGGTGGCAGGGATAGAACAGAGAGCAGTAGGAATGGGAATGGGGGGAAGGAGGAGGCAGGTGGAAGGCTGAAAGCTGGTGGGGGTAGATGAGAGGGTGGTGGGCTGCTGGGAGGACAGGAGTGTGCTCCAGATCAACTCACTTCTTCTCCTGAGTCTTCTTCAGGATGAAGATGATGAGTTTCTTGATCAGCAGGACGAGGATGAGGAGCCCGATGACCCCGCCCACGACAGCCAGGATGATGAGTGTCACTGTGTTGTCCACTTCTTCCACTGTGTGGCCCGAGTAGGGAGGAAAGGGAAGTCACAAAGGGAGCAAGAGTCAACCTGGAGCCGAGAACTGTGGCAGTGCAAGGGCCATGTAGCCTCCACCCCCTGGCATCTGGGGCACATCCACTCCCAGACCCCCAGCCCTCCCCAGGCCTGCAGCAGGAAGCTGGAGAGGCAGAGCATGGCATCTATCAGGCTAGGGCACACACAAGGGGCCCTCTCCCCCACCCTGCACATGCCCTCCCACAGATGCACTCACACAAGTTCTGGAATAAATCAGAATTGGAGCCCATAACACTCAAGTTTGAGTGGTGACTTGATCCCCAAATTGCCAGGCGAAAATTTCATTGCCTCTTTCTAGACCCCTTTGCTCACACAGAAAAAATTAAGAACCTCCCTATGATACCTCTTAGATGGTGAGAAGACTTTGGAGTCAGATAGTCTGAATTTTTAGTATGGGATTTAACTGTCACTAACTAGCTGGCAATGTTAGGCAGGTCATTGAACCGTCTTAGCCTCGGTTTCTTCATCTGAAAACTGAACTCCTGACTGCTTCCCGAACTTTCTCCAGCCACAGTCTTCCTCCTCTCCACTGAGAACAACTTTATCCTCCCAATTGCTATAACCACAATCCTTGGAGTCTTCTTTGATGCCTTTTATTCAAATGCTTTATCCAAGCTACCTGAGAATCCTGACAGCTCTAACTTTAAAATATTCCAGAATCTGATGGCTCACAATCTCCCTGGCCCTGGCCCAAGCCACCTCTTGCATGGATGTCTGCAATAGCTTCCTAACTGATCTCCTCCCTCTATCATCTATTCTTGGCATAGGGGCCTGAGTGAACCTGTTCAGGCCCTAACTCCTCTGCTCCCAGTGGCTCCCACCTCACTCACCCTTCCAGCAGGGTGATTACACAATCTGGCTTGACCTGACTCATCTCTCACTCCTTGCCCTGCTCCAGCACTAGCCTGCTGTGATTCTTCACGCATCTGCCTCAAGGTCTTTGCACTCACTGTTCTCTCCCTATCTTCCCAAAGATGCCCTCATGGCTCCTCTCTCACCTCCTTCAAATATCCCCACTCTATCGCCTTTTCCAGAGAGCCCTTCCCTATTCACCCTGCTGGCACCCCATCTTTCTTTCCTGCTTTATTTTTTCTTCTTAACACTAGCCATGTTCTCTTTTACAATATCATTTTTCTTCTTTATTTTCTATTGTGTATCTCCATACACAGAAGAGGAGGAAGGTAATCTCCATAAAGGCAGGAATTTGTCTATCTTGTTCATATCACATCCTCGGAATCTAGAATAACGTCTGCCCCATACAAGGTGCTCAGTAAATATTTGTTGAACAGATGGATGAATGAATCCATACAGATGGAGAGATGATCCACCTCAAGGGAGCTGGTGAGGAGCAAAGGAGCTAAAGTCAATGACAGCACCTAACTCGGGATCTGGCACCCAGAAAATGCTCCACAAATGCCCGTTCTCTTCCTTCTGAAAAGGCTGAGTACAAGCTGGGTGACAGGAGCCCAGACAGAAAGGAAGAGGTGACACCATAGGCAGACCTATGACTCCAGGCTCAGAAAAGCTGATTGGATAACCTCTGGCTCCGCCCTTGCATACTCAAGATTGAACTCAGGGGAGTCTCCCTCCCCAGGGACTCAGTGTCATCCAGGAGAGCAGCAAATCCCCAGTACACACAAAATGCAGCAGAGTCAGGATCCTTGAGCAAGTCCCCTTCCCTTTTTCTCTCTGCTTCTGCACTTCCCTAGTCTTCCAGGCCCCTCCCCTCGGTGGGGCCGTGCCTCACTTCTCCAGCCCTGGTTATCATATCCTCCTTCTCTAACCACACCAGGTCTGGTCAGAGACCACCTGGCTCCTTTTCATATGCACCCTCCTTGTATGATTTGTCCTCCTGTGTCAGACTGGAATCCTAGGTAGGATGTAAGCCCCCAGAGGACAAGGGCCATGTCTTACTCCATCTCTGTTGTTTTCACCTCTACTGACAGATGTATGCATCATGTTCTGCCCATTCTAGCTATTTATTTATCTTCTGTCCTACCTTGTACTGTGAATTCCTCAAGGAAGAATGTGATGTATCACTCATAGCACTGTTTAGTCCAATGCCTGACATTCAATCAATTTTTGCTAATGGAATACCCAGTGGTATTAATAATCAGTATATACGGAGAAAACCCTACTAGCCACAAAACACTACCAGGTAGCTTCTCTAACCACAACTCTAGGAAAATGAAGCCATATTCCCATTTTACAAATGAGGAAAACGAGGCTTAGAGAGGCTAAGAGTATTTCATAAGCTATTTGGTAGCAGAATAAGTGTTCAAGCTGAGCTCTTCTAGCTTTTAGATGTAACTCCAGCAGCTCTGGAAAGTGTAAAGCAAAAGAAAACACCAACACGGTCCATTTTGCCATTTCACTGTGATGCTGAGTTGGGTGCCTCCCAAGTCCTTCCCACGCCACTGCCCTGTGCCAGCCCCTACTGCATACGTCTATCAACGACTTGGAGGAAGATGGTGGCGTGGTGCTGGAGATTATTCTCCTTGGGGTTCTTCACATGGCAGGTGTATTTGCCCGTGTCGCTGAACTCCAGGTCCCTCAGCACAATGGAAATGTTGTTCATCTTCTCCTTAGTAGAGCCTACCAGAGTGATGCGGTCATCGTCTTTCAACGTCACCTTGGGGTCAGACTTCTCATTCTTCACAGTCCCTTCTATGAGCTGGTGGAGGAAGGGGGTTGGGGTGAGAAAGTAGCCGAGAAAGTAGCCAAGAAAGAATCGGGGTCCTCAAGGGTCATGACATCACACCAGCCCACTCCTTGGATGCCTCCCCTGTCCAGGACCAGGAAGAGCCTGTAGTCACACCCTGCTCCTTCCCCCATGGTTTCCTCTTCCAGCGTCAATAGCTCTGCCTGTCTAACCTGAATTTTACTCGTTTCAGGCTAAACCCATTTCCTTTTATTAAGGTCTCCCTGGAATGCAGCACAGCTCTTACTGCTCTCTTCATAAAAGCCTTTTACGTAATGACTCCTGCAAGCACCGCACTCATCTCCCTCTGTCACCTCCCACCCAGCCTTTGCTGACACCATGTCACCTGCCCAACTGAATTTTGGCCCCCTGTCAAGACCTGGATCAATCCCACAGCTCTGCCCGTCAGCACCCTCTGAGGTCAGCATTTAATTATAACCAGAGTTGGTCTCTTGTGGCTTCCCTGTGAAAGTCTCAGGTTGGATCCCCCACTAGATTGTAGAGTGAGTACAATCTAGTGAGTTCACTCCCACCCCCACCGCAGCCGCGCCAATGCTCCTGCAGCTCTCCCTCTCTTCCTCTCTCCTTTCCCTGCCAGTCCAGCTTCTCAGCCCTTCCCTCATTCAGACTCTTCTCATTCCCTCTCTCCAAGCTTTCCAAGGCCTTTCTCTCTCCTGTTTGTTAGACTAAACTATTGATTTTTAGACAAGCAATCCAAGCTCCGGTTGTTTCTTAAGACCAGAAAGAGGACTCTAGCCAAGAATTCCAACAGTCCCCGAATTCTGGCAACACGATCTAAGCATCTCTCCCAGTTACATCCCTCCTGGCAGGCTCTGAAAAGAATACTGGGAGAAAGGGTGGCAAAAGGTGGGTTCTGGGGACCATCGCAGTGGGTCTCAGTCCAGAAGGGACCAGAGCGTAGGAGGCGAGGCATGGGTGAGGGAGGCTGGGCTGTACTGTCCTTCCTCCAAATACTTACAATCTTGAATGCGTCACTGCTGTTGTAGGTCCACCGGAAGTGGAGGTCCTCGAAGCCAAAGCAGCTGGAGAAGGTGCAGGGCAGCAGGATCTCCGTGCCATTGACAGCGTAGATGTCGGTGGCCTTTCCCACAGACACCTCCAGCGACAGGGTTACGGGGAGCAGGAAGAGGCCTGTGTAAGGAGCACCGCCTCCCTTAATAAAACCCCACCAAAACAGCCTGGAGCTCTGGAAGGGGATGCTTAGGCAGGGCGGAGTAGCTTGGCCAGGCAGGTAGGTCTCTATCACCCTCAGTGCCAACTTCGGGAGGATGGCTGTCTACTCCAATCAGCACCGCCTGGGCCACCCTCCATCATTCTCCATTTCTCCCCTGGAAAGGACTGAATTCTGGACCAGGGAGTAGCCCTTGTTGCGCTCTGGATGACCACCAGGGGTCACCCCAACCCAAGGAAACAAAGGCCTGGCCACTGCCGCGAGCCGCGCCCCCGCTCCGCCCCTCACCTGGGGACGCAGTGCCTGGAAGCGCTCCTGCCGCACCCACTCCAGGACGCGCAGGGCGGGCTCCCTTCTGTTTGCAGGGGAATTCCCCTAGGACAGTGCGCGCCTCTCGCCAGGTTTTCAGGACTGACGGGCGGGGCGGTCGAGGAGGGGGAAGAGCCGGGTCCCGTAAGGTGAAGAAGAGAAACGCGGCTGCCGCAGTCCCGGGCCGCCGTCCAGTAACCTCTCGTTCCCCCGCCCTGGAGGCTCCTCCCTGGTCCCCAGGGGCAGAGAGGCAGAAGGACACGTTCGGGCTGGACCTCGCTGGGCCAGCCGAGTCCGACGCCCTCTGGCCGCCAAACGGGACCCTGGGAACCGCAGGAAGACGGCCTGGCAGGGGGGAACACGGCGGGGGTGGGGACCGACGCGGGGCTTGGAGCTTGGCAGCCGCGGGGGCGCGCGGGCGCAGCCAGGGTGGGAAAGTCAGTGGCAGAAGACACCCTGGGGAGGGATTCCGGGCCAGCCCGAGTGCACGCGCGCGGGGGCGGGACGGGGAGGGCGCTGGACCCGCGGTCCCCTCCTGAGCCCGGCAGCCCGGCCTTCTCGCCACACTCCGCCCCCTCGTCCCCGAGCGCCCCCAGGCTTCATTCTCACGCTTCGAACCTCCGCCCCAGCACTCCGATGCGGCCCCCTCCGCTGGGACTAGGCCTCTCCACTCACGGCCTCCAAACTCCCGCTCCGGAGTCCTTGTAAGGGGGCCTGGTTCCCCGCCACCCCGCCCCACACACACACCCACCCCCAGTCCTGCAGATGCCTCAAGGAAACCCCACTCGCCTCAAGGTCGGTGGAGGCGGGGGCGGGGAGGGTGTCTGGAAGTGGATGCCTGCCTCACCTCCTCCCTAGAGGACACTGGCACCTTCCACCCCCACTCTCAGGAAGGCCCTCTGTTGTCTAACTTAATTCCCTGTTCTGCATCATAAACCTCTTGTTTTGCCCCCACCGGATGATAATGCGTCTGAGCAATGCTTTTCAAATGACAGAAAAGGATCTCCAAGGAGAGCAGGCAGCCCTGCTCGCTCAGCTTCTTCCTGTGCCCTTAGCTTCTGATGACAAAGTGAAGTGCTTATAGCCCCCAGCCCTAAAATCACACCCCGTGGTCCAGTAACCCCATCGTGATTCGGCCACTGTCGATAACAATAGTACTAGCTGATATTAACTGAGCATCTACTATGTGCCAGGCACATTTCATCCTCACGGCCTGTCCTATGAGTCACGTACTATTATAGGTCCACATTGTAGGTGAGACAACTGAGCCTAGAGAGGTTATGTAACTTGCCTAAGAGACCCAGATCTACCCACCAGGGCTCCAATTAGTGCTGGGAAGTTATTTCAATTAGCCTTCATTTTTGGCCAGCTCCTAGGATTTGTGGCCAACCAGGATTTGTTCTAGAGCCATGGTTTTCAAACTTGAGAGCACATCAGAATCCCCTGGAGAACAGTTACGGCTGGCTCCGCCCAGCCCCTGGAGTTCTGATTCAGGTCTGGAGTGGCGCCTGAGCTTTTACATTTCTAGAAAGTTCCCAGGGAATGCTGTGCGCAGGGACCACACTTTGAGAACCACGGTGCGAGAGGATTTGTGCATACTAACTACGACTTTTATTAGAATGCTCAAAGGCAGGTATAATGTTCCCATTTTATATATGATGAAATTGAGGCTCAGAGAGTTGACTGGCCCAGGGCCACAGAGTAAATGGTGAATTTGAGACTGAGCAGTTACTATAGGATAGGAGAGGTATTTTATATACACTGTCTCATTTAACCCTCATCATAATCCTATAAGTTACTATTTTTATTCCCAATAAACAAATGAGGAAACAGGCTTAAAGAGATTACCTTGCTCATGGCCACACACCCAGTGAGTGGAATAAGCAGCGTTCAGATATTAGCCCCTTTCCACCACTCTGTGACCAACCACACTCTCCAAGAAAAACACTGCTATCAGGGCTTAGCACTCCATAGAACTCCTGCCTTTCTGTTTACTTCTGCCCTCCTCCGCCCCATCTCCCCCAGAGGTCTAGGGACAGAAGCCAGACACAAGATCCCACTCTCTAGTCTGCAGCCAGCACTAGAACCTTCTGGTGGGAGACACCAACTCTGCTTCCCACCCTCCATAGCCCCCACAAACAGGAAGTGAATGCAGAGCAGTGGACAGGGAAGCTGTCAGACAAGGCAGCTTCCTGATAGCTAATGGCCTCCCTCAGGGCACCAAGGAGTGTGGCAGCTCCTCCTCATCAGCATACCGGTCCAGGAATCAGGGTCCTGGAGGAGATGGGGGAACTCAAATCAGTGCCCAAATCTCCCCACCTCAACCCTAGCCAGAAAGAGATACTCAAGAGCACAAAAGATGCGTGCGAAAAGGAAATCTTATTGGTTGCTTTAAATAGAAGCAAAAACGACCAAAAGATGGGTCCAGAAGAGAGGAGAACACTGTATCTTTAAGGTCTGGCTCATGACACAGTACACATTTCTGCCTGGTTTGTGTGCACCTATGTGGATGACTTAACTGCAATACACTCAGGACTCTGCAAGTGAAGCATTGCCATTTCCTCAGTAGCTGGGAGGGGAAAATGAAAACTGGCAGAAATGGTTTCACAGAGTCCAGAGCCCTGCCCGAGTGAAAGCATCAGAGAGGGTGGGCAAGCCTGGCTTCTTCAGTGCACAGCCCTCCCAGTCGGGAGTCATGCAGTCCTGCCAGTTATGTCTGGGAGGGTCATGCACAAGAAAGCCGAGGGGCCTGCCTCCCATTGAACTCAGTGTCTCCTATGAGGCTGCTCTGGGGGAGAGGGGGGAACCAGGGGCAGGTGTTGGTCCACAAAGGCCACCGGAGGGCTGCTTCAGGATGACCAAGTCCAGAGAGGACTGGTGAGCATGCGCAAGGCAGGCCCCACTCTGCCAGCTGACCTTGAGAAAGTCAGAGGTGCCACATCCAGTGTGCATATCCCCAAGCCAGGGCAGGGATGCCTCTTTCCTACTTCTCAAGCTTGGTGTGAAGCCAGAACAGGAGATTATAAAACACAAGAGGGGCCGCCGTGAGTGGGCACCCTGCAGGTAGAGGAGGGTGGTATTTGAAAGGGGAGCAGGGGACAAGGGTGTCCCTCATCACAGGTAACCAGGGCACCCCTAGCTTCCCTGAATAACCAGTGTCAGCCAAGAATGTCTCCAGGCCATTCCCACATTGATCTGTATTTTCACCCTCTACCACTTCTTGGCTTATTTCCATGTGGCCGTTTCCCCGGAGTAAAGAAAGCCTTGCTTTGCTGTTTTCTAAAGTTAATTCTAGAATGTTAAAGTGTACGTGTGTGTGTGTGTGTGTGTGAGAGAGTGGGGGGCCTCTTTCCGGCATTGTGGAATTGAGGAACAACTCTTCCCAGTCCTGATCCCGTGGAATTCCATCCTGAACCCCAAAATCTTGCTTTTCCTCACTAAAAAGCCACTCTCAGAGCAGCCATTTTCTTTGCCTTCTCTGAACTCCTGGCCTCCTGCCATCCTCATCTGGGGTTTTGTCTGAGGACTGACTCAGGATCACTTTTGTTAAAATGGAAAAGTATTCAGCACATGCAAATCATATTATTAAATATTCACACCAGCAGGAATCTTATGGCAGCTACCACATATCCCAAGGCAAATGTGAAGGCAGAAAACATTCCACCACCTTTTCCCACATCCAGGGATCACTCACAGCCACCCCAGGATGCAGGGAGGAAAGAGGGGCAGGCTGGTACCCACTCTAAATATAGCTCTGAGGGCTTGCTGGCATGGCAAGTGGACACACGGCTGACTTTAATAGGGAGGCTGATACACTCTGGCCCAGGGAGAGTTAGAAAGGCTCAAAGTTAGAGCTGGGGGGCAGAAAGTGGGCCGAGGCCAGCAGGACAGGACCCCTCCTGGGGTGCAGGCCCTGGGGGCTTTGGGAGGCAGGGCTGGGCCGGGTAAGGCCCCTGGGCCCAGAGACAAAGGAAAGATTTCAGCTTTCTCTCCCTAGGCAACCTACCTGCTTCCTGCCCATCCCCAGGAGCTTTGCTGGTATGAAAGCATGCCCCTGAGACAGCATGGGATACTCAATGAAACCAGCTTTGCAAACAAGTCCCAGCAGCATGCCTGTCCCTCCTCTTACAGGCCAGAGAGCAGGTTGTGTTGGCACGGCCCACCCCTGGCTTATGCAGAGATCCCTACACCTCCTTGAGGACTGGCAGCAGGGCAAGGTGGTCTGCTGTGCCCAGTCTCCCTCTCATGCTGATCCCACCAGAAGGGGGCCAGTCATAAGAGCTTTGGGACTCCAGCTTCTCTCTCACAGGCTTGCACCTCCAGCAGGTTCAGAAGGAGAACTAAGTATGTTTTCCAGATTCAAACCCAGGATTCCAGATTCAAACTCCCTCCACTTCTCCCCTTTCCTCTCTTCTCCACAGTCTCCTTGCTTCTTCTTTCCTTTTT
This sequence comes from Gorilla gorilla gorilla, assembly GCF_029281585.2. Classification (NCBI taxonomy): domain Eukaryota; kingdom Metazoa; phylum Chordata; class Mammalia; order Primates; family Hominidae; genus Gorilla; species Gorilla gorilla. The sequence continues at coordinate 126,091,091 of NC_073233.2, forward strand.
CTTCCTCTGAGTGGGACTGAGCACCCTCTCCTTAATTGCATTCTCATTAAACAAGCCCTTAATAAATACACACCAGGGGAAACAGGGTTGTTCAACAGAGCACCCTCACAAGTGATAATTAAACACAGATCACAGCAATTAAGTAAATGGGGGGACAAGGAAGGAGTGGGCAGGACAGAGATATTACCAGTTACATGCTTAGGAAGAGATTGGAAAGCACATAAACCTCAATGGCAATAATATAGCCTTGGAAACTGCTTCTCAGTTTAAGAAAAGGGTATTTTGTTAGGTTATCAAAAATCACTTTGGTCTCAGTCTGTGAGACTGGGTTTGATACGGGGAGAGGGGAAGAGGACTCCTGGGAGTTCACTGCTCTGTACCCAGTCTCCAAAGCTGTGAAAACAGCCGCTCTAGGCCCCTCAAGTCTTTATCCTTCCACACCCATGCCCCAGAGCCTCACTTATTCTTCAGCCCTAAGCACAATCACTATTTACCTTCTCCCTCACCAGACTTGAGTTAAGTGGGAAGCAGCGTGGTGTGACAGAGCCCAAGAAACTTAGATTCTGTCCCACTTGGCCATCAATTGGCCATGCGCCCCTAGACAAGTCACCATCCCTCTCTGGACCATGACTTCCTCATCCCTAGGAGAGTTCTGTGCTCTGCTTCCCAGAGTTCCTGCCAACTCTGATGTTCCCAGGGAACACCTCCAGTTGGCTGTCCAGTCGTCTCTGTATCTCCCCCACTGGACTGAGAAGCAAGGATGTCATCTATGTCCCAAGCTCAGACCAATGCCCCTGTGAGGGCTCAGTCAGTATTACCTGGTCAAGGGCCAAAGGGACTTTGGTTGGAGTCCCTCTGCAGACCAGAGGGGCAGGGGACAGAGCAGATGAGGCCAGTCCTGGGGCCTGCAGGTCTCCCACCTACACGTCACTCTGCTTTCTCCTGGGCTCCCAAAGTGTAGCTCAGAAATTCATCTAAACCTACATCAATAGGCCTTAGCCCCTACCTGGTCTATACAGCTGAACAGTCCTTGGAGAAGGTGGGGCTTCCACCTGGAGCAATGTACCAAGACTGTGCCCACAATCCCCCTTACACATGTGCACACACACACACACACACACACATCATTTTCAGGGCCCTCTTGGTTGCCCACAGAGGCCTGGTTCTATGAGTATTCTAACAAACAAGGGACTGGCATCCCACCACCCAGGAAGGTAAGCCAGAGGTGTGAAGTGGGGTAGTTTAGTGACTGGCTGAGTTTGAATTCCTCAGTGATCCTTTACCCCTGCCATTGCCACCATGGGGACCTGGGCTGATCTGAGATGGGATGAGGGGAAGTAGCATGGAATGGCGCTGTGCCCACCCTGTGAAAAGGAGCCTCAGGAGTCGCTGAGGCCCACTTCATTAAGGTCACTGTGAAACCAGCATGACATCTGTGCCAAGGTACAGGAGAAAACAAGGGTGTCTTCCATCTAGCGGTACAGAGGTAAATAAACATCCCAAGTACAAGAAATACTCTCTCCCCTCTTCACCACCAGGCACCAACCTGCTAGATCTGCACACAGTTTACATTCGCAGAAACAGTAGCCACTTCCCTTATAGGCTTCTGTCTCCCTGTTTTCAGCACAAATACCTACACCGTGTGTCTTACCCAATGCAGGGAGCTGCCAAAAGCCAAATCTGACCAATATAAACAGGAAGAGATGCCGTTGCCAGAGATGGAGTCGGCTTACATTAAAGTCTGGCTATGATTTATGAGGAGATTACATCCTGGATGAATAAATATCATTCCCTAATCTCTTGGAGTTTGACACTCAAAACTCTCATGTGCATATTAATAGATATTAATAATGCTTCTTCCTCCGTGTCCTCTGGACATGTCTTCTCTGTCTCCATATTCACTTCAAAAATGAAGAGCCAGGAGCAGGTCAAACAGGTCTTCCCTACGGAATCTCTTTGTAGGAAGAGAGACAAGGCTGTTCCTAAAGGGCCTTGAATGATCCCGCAAGCCCCTCCAGCCTCTTCCAGCTTTCAGGTGCTGCTGTAGGGAAGGCAGTGGCTCCTGAGGGAGGTACAAGGCAGAGGAGCAAAGCAAGAAAAGGGCCCAGGAAGAAGGGGACTCCCCCACCCCCAACTGGTGCATGCCTGGTGCCTGGGAAACAAGCAAACGGCTCTGGGCCGGGATGGAAACCACCATCCCAACAGTCACACGTGCAACCCACCTGCTATCCCCTGCACTCAAGGCACGGACCCCCTCCTCCAGCATCCTGAACCTCTGAACTCTGGAGACCCGCGCTGCAGCCCCAAGATCCAGCTCCAAATACCTGGAGCCGAAGGTGCCAGAGACAGCAAAGAAACTAATCCTGAGACTGGCGGGCTGATGGGGTAGAGAGGGACGCACACGGTCCCCAGGGAGCACAGCCTATGAACCAGGCGGGAACCAGGCAGGAAGCCGGCGGCCACCATCCTCATTCCGTGCCGCACTCCAAGGCCCACCCCATCCAAGGCATCTTCCTTCTCGAGTGTCCCCTTCTTTGGGGGTGGGGGGAGGCAAGAGAAGAGACCAAGCTGGGGCTGCCTTACCCAAAAACCCAGTGCCCAGCCATCTCGCCGGGGCTTTGCCTCCGTCCCCAGCCCCGGGCATAGTCCTGTTCTCTCCGGAGCGCGCGGGGGTCTCGGGGATGGGATACTGGGCACAGCCGCGCTCTCCGCCCGAGGTCGGCGTTCGGCCACGAAGCTACCCCGGAGCTCTGCGCCGCCGGTCGGGGCTCGGGAAAGTTAGCGGGCAGAGAGCGAGAGGAGGGGGAGGGATGGAGCGGAGGGGGAGGCGCGCTCGCCCGCTGCTGAGAGCCGGCTGCTGGAGCAACGGCGGGAGGGAAGGAGGAGGAGGAGCCGGAGCAGGAGCGGGAGGAAGACGGAGCGAGCGCAGCGGCGAGCGAGACTGCGCCTCTGCTCTGGAAGCGCTCCAGCCGCAGGAGGGGCGGTGGCCGCGGCGGAGGCCGGGGAACCCCCGCCCGCTGCGCACCCTGCCTGCCGCGCCCGGCCTCGCGGTCCCGGAGCCCCGGGACCACGCCGTGCCCCCAACTCCCTCTCCAGTGGGGCTGGGCTGCTGCGGCTGGCACTGCAGGGGCCGGCCTGCAGCCACCCGCATCATCCCATGCGCTAAGCTGCCAATTAGGAGCATAGTTCGGGGGGAGTAGAGGTGGAGCTTTTCGGTTGTTGGAAGGCTGTTTTGCTTTGCTTGGGGGAACACGGGAAGGTTAGCGGCTCCCTCTCCCAGGACCGCCAAGGGACCGCTTTAAAGTCCGCAGCAGACGCTGCCGCAACGGGTGGGCGTGTGCGGGCTTGCCCACTGCAGCTTGCGCCTCCTCGGTGGCCGTGCGACTTGGCGCGCGTGCAGCCTCGGGACCCGCTCCCGCCACCTTCTGCCCCATCGCTCAGCAACTCCGGCGGTTGTTTTAGGAAGCCCGGAACAGAGCTTTCCAATTGCAAACTGCCCCGGCCCTCCCTTCCCCCACCCCCACGCCACCCCGCCCCACATTTCTCCATGGACCCCTTGGAAATCACCATGCTCCAGGTTAGGGAGCAGGTTGGTCCGCGCCTGATCTGTGTCCTGCGCCCCATTTCACCCTCCCGCTGCACCCCTGCTTCTCATTTTTCCTACCTAGGCCGTCCCCCTCAGACTCTGCCTTTTCGCCCTCCTCCAACTCTCCTGTTTTCTTCGGAACGGCAGACTCCCTCGGCCTCCCTTTTGGGGTAGGGGTGGAGGAGTCCAGGGTGACAACCAGGTCAGAGGGCTGAGGCGAGGCTGTGAACGAGTAAGCCTTTTCCCAGACAGGCCCAAGTGAAAGAGTTTCACCTGAGCGGTGCTACTTGGGGTGGTGGTTCTGTAAATGAGTCGATCTCCTCCTCAGCACCTTTCCAACCATCCAAGACCCTCCCTGCATCACAGGCCCTCTTTACTGTCTAGGACTGGTCCGGACTGGGAAGCCCGCTCCCACTTCATGGTCTGACTTCTGCTGCAGGCACACCAACGCACCGCCTTCTTAACGAGGGGTCTCTGGGTGGACTTCGGCGTGATCACGGACCCCTTGAGGTTGCAGGCAAAGTGCTGAATGTCTGTTTGCTTTTCCAGGAGAAAGGGTCGCTGCCTTCCCTATAGTGGCACAGAGACTCTGGCAGCGCCACCATTTATGACTGTATGCCTTTGAGCAAGTTACATGGTCTTCTGGGGGAGCCTCTGCTCCTCACCTATAAAATGGTGAATGCAATGATATTTGCCTCCTAGGCTTATTAAGAGCAATGTTACCCCTGGACCTGGGCAACAGGAGCCTCAGCCCTGGATTTCTGGTTTTAAAGGCCCTCATTCTGGCCCTCCTCTGGCCATGCCCCTCACTGGAGAATGAGTCCATGGGACCAAGGGGGCAGGGCAGGCGGGGGCATGCACCTCCTCCCCTTCTAGACTGTACTCCAGGTATCAGGAACTCTGGAATTCCCTATTCCCCAGATCTGTCCTTTCATGGGCTGACCATATCAGGTGTACACTCAAGGGCTAGAGCAGTGGGCAAGGGACAGCTGTATGCAGGTGATGGGGAATGCATGAAACTTGACATACACCCCAGGCATGCACAAGAGCCCCTCTCACTACAGGACCAGAGAAGAGCGTGTACCAGAGAATGGCCTGAAAATTTCATTTTGGACATGGTTTTCCAGGTTATCCTGAAGGAAAGGTAATTAAAGGCAGAGGATAAAACATCAATCTTAACACTTTGTTATCCTGATTAATATTTAGACATATGTATAATTTCCATTTGTACCTTTGCTCCAGGCCTTGCAACATCAAAAGTGGACCTAGCTGTAAAGAGGGAATGAGATATTATTGCATGTAAAAGTGCTTAGCAGACAGCTAGGCACAGGATAAACACTCAGTACATTTGAACTTAAAGAGGTCTGTGGGCCCTGAGGCTAAGCCTCCCGGTCTGTCTCCAGGTCCGCAGGCTTACCCTGTCCTTCCCCCAGGAGGTCCTTGCACTAGATCAGCAGGGCCAGGCATACAAACTGACCACTTTATTTTTACAGCAGGGGTCATGTTTCTCAGAACCCTAGACTGAGGTGAGAGAGGAGGTGAGCCAAAGGGAAGGAAAGTGACCCCTGCCCAGAGCAGGGGGAGGAGAAGGACAGAGCTGCAGGGATATCTTTAGATCCTGGTGACAGGAAAAGGTGGCCAGTGTCCTCAGTGTCCTCTCCCCACCTTCCCTGCTACCTCACTGCTACCTCACCAATTCATAGAGTTTGAAGGGTCCATAGGAAACCCTCATGCCTTAGGGATGAAGAAAGAGGCTCAGAGAGGTAGAATGTGTAACCCGAGGTCACCTACACAGTTACTGTTAAAGTCAGCGTTAGAACCTCCCCCATTACTTGATTTCCCCAATCCACACCCCCAGCTTTCCTCTAAAGAACTCCAGGAGGGCTTCGCAGCTGGGCAGACAGAGTGCTTGGGAAATGCATTAGCTTAAGGGCTAGAGGATTTTACATTTATAGAGCACTTTCCTCAAAAATTCTCAAAACCCTAGCCCATCGATCTAACTCAGAGGCTGCTACTGAGGATGCCAGGGGAGAGGGTGTCAAAAGGTCAGAGCTCCTTCTCTCTTACCTTTTCAAAACTATCTTTTCTAGGGGCCCTCCCTGATTTAGCACCTCTTCACCCAGCTCAAGAGTCCCCAGTCACACTGGATAGGGACAGGAAGAAACAGACACCACACCTTGGCTTCTGTCCTTTCTGCTGGAAGTCCCTTGGGGGAGGGCAGGGGTGGTATCTGGGGACACAGTCCCCAGCCATGGTCGGACGAGCCCGATTCCTGGTGATGGGGTAATGCACACGCAGCTCTTGGGTGGCCTAGCTCAGAAATACATTGAAGAGCCAGTTTTCAAAGATGCAGAGGCGGATTGGGCCCTGTGCCACAGAGTTGTCAGAGAACTGCCCGCTCTCAGGCTGCAAGAGACAAGGCCTAGATTTAAGGGGAAGGAGATTGTTTCCTTGGGGATTCGTGTAGGGTTCTTTGAAGCAGTCAGCCCAACAAAAATCCCCAGGGACCAAGCAACTGACTCAGTTGGTCTCCTCCTCCCCTGCCCTCCTAGGGAGCTGGATCTGAGCTAGGAAGGAGGGTGGGTGCCTGCTTTCTAGGAGGGGCCAGCCTAGAGAGGAATCAGCATGCCCCAGGGGAAGTCGGGTGGGCAGGAATGGGCTGAGCTCCAGCTGCCAGCCTCCAGAGCCGCTCTTACACTGGAAGGCATTCACCCCCTGGAGCAGGATCACCTTGTACAGATGATCAGGGTGGGTACATGGAATGCTTCCTCCCCTGTCAGTTCTCAGAAAGCCATCGAGACCCTGTGCAGAGGAGGAAGGGCAATAGAGAGCTCCAAGAGCTCCAAGAGCTCCAAGGAGGTCTCCAGCGCTATTTTGACAGGAGTTCCTCCTAAGTAACAAGAGCCTGGCAGGGAGCCTCCTCCCACTCTGGCTCCCCTGTTGCCCTTCCCCGCCTGCCTCCCTCTCCCTCCTCTTCCCCCATAAACCCTCGCGCTCCTGCCGTGGCACTGCAGGTAACAGAGGGAGCTCAGCGCAGCGCTGACTCGGCTTTTGGAGCTGGAGGACAACGGGCTCTGCAGGGAGCCCGCCTCCCCCCACACACACCCACCTCACAGCTCCTCCCCAGAACAACACCAAGAGGTGCATCTCGCCTTCCCCGAGCTACCCCCTCGTGGTAACCAGAGCCCTGGTCTCAGGATGGGGAAACTGCAGGCAGGAGATTCTCTACTTGCACTAACTTAAAGTTAAATGTCCACAAACACTTCTGCCACTTGGGTAGGGATTGAGTGGACGCTACCTGGACAAACTTTTAGGAGCTTCCTCCTGCTGCACTGAGGTCTTCTCTCTACCCCTCCCTACTCACCACTCCCTTCCTCCAGCTCAGAGCACTGGCTTGCCCCTAGCCAGAGCCTCAGCGTCCACTGAAGTTCGGCAGGTGCTGAGGGGGTTAACAGGACAGCATGTACCAAACCAACCCGCAGGCACGCGGCTTAGCGGTCCAGCAAGGAACACCGCACAGAGTCCACCTCACACCAGCGAGTTGGAGTAAAGATAAACTCTTTCTGAACCCTTCTCCCAAGGAGAGTCGATCGCTTCTTCTCACTCCTCTCTGCTTTCTAGGGGCTCTGGGCAGAGGCAGGTAGGCAGCCACCTCCTCAATCCCTCCCTTCCTCTGTTTCTGTTTTCTGCCAGGTTCTGTCCAAACATCCTTTCAGGCTAAGATGGGTAGGGAGGCCCAGACAGATGAGCTCATTGGAAGGAGGAGGGCAGAGGGAGGAGGGAGCTGAAATATCCTGACCAGAGGGATGCTCACCGGTCAGTCCTGAGCTGGAGAGGGTGTGTGCCCACTTCCGGGAGCAGGTATGTGCTGCCCTTGCAGTAGCTCCGAGATGGGGTGAGTCCTGGACATCTCTTTACTATAGGCCACATTGGGGTGGGGTTTGAAGCCCCCGGGCAGGGTGTCAACCACCCTACCCAGCACCCCAGAGCTATATTTCTCTCTCTGCTTCATGGATCACCATGGCCCCCTGCCTGCCCATCAAGGGAGGATGGTGGCTCAGGAGGGCTGGGAACTGGAGGCTTTGGGAAGGTTTGTCATTCATTGCAGCCTGCCTCTCACAGGACTGCCTTGTCAGCTGAATAGTCAGATGCCCTCCTGGGCTGGCTCTGAAATGGGCACCTGAGACAGACTGGCCAAGCCAGAAGCACAGCATAGCGTGGAGTACCCGGCAGGACTCCCCAGATGCTCTGGTTTCATGCATTAGGAGCATTTTAATGTGGGAGCAGTGGGTCTTGCAAAGTGAGGGGAGAGGGAGGATGTGGACCTGGAGAGGAAATGCGGCAGAGAAGGTGGGGGGCAGAGGAGAGGAAGAGAGGAGGCCTGGGAGCAGAGGAGAGTCTTCCTGAGTCGAGGGCAACTTAAAGTTGGAATGTGGCTCAGGCTGAAGGGGATGGGTGGGGACAGGGAGACAATTGTCTAGTAGGTGAAGCAGAGGATACACAGGCTTTTGGCAGGAAGGGAGTGGAGCGAGAAGCCAGGGGAGGAGAAGGTGGCCAGCAGATGCTGCAGCTGTTTGCACAGAGCTGTGGGGCCAAGGGCCAGGCCATGTAGGGGTGGGCAGGAGGGGCCCACCAGGAAAGCGTGGCCTCTGCTCACACTTTTGCCCTTATGTTGTTGTCCATGGTCATTTTAGGGTTGGTTCCAAGCCACCCTTCCCCCACCCACAAGTGTTCGGTCTGCGAGAGCCCAGTTCACTGTCCTTTCTCCTGGTGTCATGTGATGGCTTTGGTTCACCAGGCCCTGAGGGTGAATTTGGCTCTGCTGTTTCCTAGCTGTGCCACCTTGTTTGTACACGTACTTATAATACTGCAGAACTTTGTTTCCTTATGTGTAAAAATGAGAAAAGAATGCATTTGGACAGGGCCTTGCCCTGAGGATGAAGTAAGCTGATATACATCAAATACCTAGATCAGCACCAGGCACAGAGTAGGTACTCAGTAAACAGTGGCTCTTCTTATTGATCTAGCCAAGAGTCCCATACCTTCCTCCTTCAATGCCCTTCAAGTTCAAGATGGCCATGAAATCCACCCCTTAGCCCTTCCAGCAGGCTCAGCTCCAGTGGACAGCCTGCACGGGTATGAGCATGCTATGGACGGAGTTGAGGGAGATGTTGACAGATTTGGCAAAGCTGGGAGCACTCAGGGATAGGGAGGCAGGGAGGACTTGTATCTTCCATCTACAGTCTTGACTGGAAAGACAGGAGTTTCTGACCTGGCTGGTGGGCCTAGGAAGGCAAGCCAGACTTGGCCTCATTTTTGGAAAGAAGCTCCCCAAGGTCACCTGGCTTCAAATTTCCCACTCTCTCCCAGCGTATTTCTCACTGTACATAGAGGTTCGCCCACACCCCCACATCCCCACCACTGATAGATCAGATACAGAAGAACCAGGTAAAGTGGTACAGGGGTATAGAGGGGGCCTGGGGAAGACCACAATTGAGTAAGAAGGCAGAGGGCCAGACACGTGTGCATGTTTGCCAGTGTATGTGTTATACTTATCTTCAGGCAAGCAAGACTTTTATCCCACTTCTATGATTTGAGTCCTAAAAAGAAGACTGCAGAGGGCCATTATCAGTAGACTTAAAGGCTATCTAAAAGTATGCCCTGATATAGGAACTTTCTCAACAACACCCCTAAGTTATGCTTAAATACCTTCTGGGATGGGGATTTCATTACCTCAAAAACTCGACCCTCTGCACAGCTCTGATCTACACTGGATCAATATCTGTCTCTCCCTGCCAGTCCTAATGTCTTGCCTTGGGACAGAATGGGACAAGTCTAATCCCTGTCCCTGAGGCTACAGCCTGGGCCACTCTATCGGTCAACTTCCCCTCCTGGCTGAACACACCCTCCTCTTCTGCCCATTTGCCCACAGGAAGAGCTCTGAATCTGTTGGGGCTAACCGTTTCTAGTCCCTTTGCCACCTGTTTACTGGGAATGTGTCCCACTTGAGAAGCAGAGACAACTGTGGTTGGGATAGAGGTGACTTTGCCAGGGCCATAGGGGAAAGCCCCTCCCATGGGATCCAAAGTAGCCAAGCTGAATGCCTGGCACCCACTTGCCCTTCCTTCCCCAGCACCTCCTAGACCTGAAGGTCATTATTGCCAGAGAAAAGACAAAGTTGCCATACCAGGCCACCGAGTCCCCCATCCCAACTCATCTATTCCCATCACCTCTTCCCCGGGGCCTTGCTCCCTTTTCTCCTAGGCTAGGCTCCACTGACCGCCCCCCACTGACCATGTGCCGTGTCAGGATGCCAGGATGTGGTTCTCAGCGGGGCTTCCTTCCCCAGGCCCTCCGGAGCCCTCATCCACTGGGCTGCTGGAGCCTGTCCTAAGGGGTAGCTGGCACTCTGGACATCAGCTTGGTAGCAGGCAGCCAGGAATGACTAAAACATGGTGGGTTTTGGGGTGTGATTCTGTAGGAAGAGTCGGGGGCAGCAGTGCTACCAGGACTTTCTGAGAAGAGTTCCTGCAGAGCCCTTCCTGTGCGGACCTTCTGAGCCCCCAAAGAACCAATGAAGAAGGCCAGGAGACCTAGTAGGGTCCTGCCAGTTGTTCTGTGTCCAGTTCTGTGTCCAGTTGCCCAGCCTGCACCCCATCAGACACTATCCCAGGCTGCTGTCACCTGAAGATGATTTGATACTACGTTCCACCCTTGCAAGATGGGAGGGAGATAAGTAGCCTAAGAGGGACCCATATGAAAACTGACATGAGTCACGTCATGCTGATGAGGGGTGGGAACAGGACTCTGGGAACTAGTGCCAATGGACATGAGCCTGTTTGCCCAGGGACATCAGCTCAGCCTAGGGAAGGCCTTTACTGGGGGAAGAGAGACTCGGGTTCTATCCCAGGCTCTGTCATTAGCCAACTGTATGACTTTGGGCAAATCACGTTCCCTCTCTGAACCTCAGCTTTGAAAACTGGGCCCTTAAGGAAGCATGAGTGCCTCTTCTGCACCAACTCAGGCCAAGCTGGGGAGGGCAGGGGAGGGGTCTGGGCTGGTGCATGCTGCTGTGTCAAGCACTAGACCCAGCACCTGTGGACTACAGGAAGAAGAGCGGACTTGGAGCCTGATGCCAGACTCTGTCTGTAGTTGACTCATCATGTCGCCTTAAGCATGTCACTTCTCTGTTCTGGTCTTTAGTTTCCCCTTTAGAACAACGAGGAGCCTTGACAGGTATTCCTGGGGGCCCTCCCATCTCTGCTGTTGTAAAGGTCTACTCCGTCACCCCTAATCCTTTTGGCCCAGATTCCTATTCCCTAGCAACCATCCATGGGCAGGCCGATGGCTATCCCACTGGGATACCCCATGCCTGGGGTGTCCAGTGGGAACAGGGAAGCTCTTGTACAGGTACCTCCACCTCAACTGAGGGGCACAGGAGACCAATAATTTTGAGCACCAGGGTGGCAACTATCCCTTCCCCCACCAAGGCAGCTTGTTCTGCAATCGAAATTAATCCACCCCGCCCCAGGCAGGCTGGGCCATAGAACCCAAATTTAGGGGAGATGCCTGAACCAAATCCAGCCTTCCCAGAAGCCAGGCCCAGTTCGTGACTACCAAGGCCCTCTTCCCCAGGGCCTTGCTCCCTTTTCTTTGCCCATAGGAAGAACTCTCAATCTGTTGGGGCAAACTGTTCCTTAATCCCTTTGCCACCTGGTCCCCAAAACCAAGTGTTTGGGGGAGAAGCCCAGTGAGGAAGATGCTGCTGGCCTGGCTGAATATCAGGGGCCTGTGTCCATCCTGGAAGGAACCAGCCAGAATCCCTGGTGCCTTCTGCTGCTCAGTCCGTGTCCCTCGCCCAAATGTTCCTATCTGTTAAGTAGAGAAGCATCCTCCCCAACACCCCATTCTTGGAAGGACTCAGGCTCCAGGGATAGACATCCTTTTAAACCAAGGGAACTTTGGCTCTGTTGAATACCAGCCACCTTTGTTTAACACTGCCACCTCCAGTCTGACTTCTCTCCCAAGTGGCAGCTGTCATCCTTTAAGCCATTAGAACCACAAATATCAAGGTCCTCTTGGCGTATTCCTAACTACTAACCACTGGTGAGGGTCTCTGGGTCACCAGGGAGCAGACAGGAATGAGACAGAAACCAAGAGAAAAGTAGGAACCAACTACCTAAGTATGTCCTTGCCATTCAGCAAGTTGAGGTTTTTCTTGCTGAAAAGGGTTAGCCAGCCCGTCTCTCTTTGCAGTGGTCCTTAGTTAGGAGGAAGACACAGATGGGGGTGGTGGCAGGGTGAGGTTCTGAGAGAGCAGGAGAGGCTGGAGCAGTTGAGAAAGTCAGCAGACTGAAACCACCAGAGCGTGGTGGCGGAGCATGCAGCCAGAAGTGGGGCTCGAACCCCAGAGTAGGAAGAGGAAGGTAAGCCTGGTAAGCCTCCTAGGTGAGAGAGAGAGAGACAGAGAGAGAGAGAGAGAGAGAGAGATAGAGAGAGAGACAGAGAGAGAGACAGCGGTGCAAGGGAGAGAGGGAGAGATGCAAAGAGACGGAAGGATGAAGAGCAAGGGAGAAAAAAAGGCCTGTCTGGGACAGTGGAGCCCCTAGCCAGGAGGTTGCCTTTGGTCCTAAACTTCTTAGGGATGCTTTGGCACATATAAATAGGATCCAGCAGTATGTAGATGGGACATGAGCCACCTGAACCTTCCCACAGCCACCCTTCTCCATGAACTGCATGAGGGCAGACTCTGACCAGCTGTCATCTATTCTTTCTGAGTCCAGAGGAGGCAAAAGAAATGTCTAATCCAACACCTTTGGGGAACAGAGCAGGAAGGATGGCCTGTCTGCCCATGCAAAGGACAGGCAACATCCGCATGACAGTCAGCCTTGGGAGCTTCCAGGGTTGTCTTCATCCCCAAAATAATCGAGAGCCCTCCAAGAAGTAGGTGTCCAGCCACTCTGTTCCAGGGTGAGTGGAGTCCCCATGGGGTTGGGGAAGGCAAAGGGATGAAACATCTGTGGGGGCACAAGTGTAGGGTATACAACCTTCCCCTTGTGAGGCAGGGGCACTGAGGCCCTCAGATGCTGGAGATCTGGCAGCGCCAATGGGATCACCAGGAAAGGAGCACCTAGGGTTCCAGTTAAGATCCTGGCAAAGCATCAGCCTACCCTGCCCTGAACCCCTGAATAAAGCCACACTTGAGGGATTTTCAGGGGAGATAGTTTATTGTCGCCAGTAGACCCAAACAATAAGACAAATTGCAAAAGAAACTCAGTCTGCTCCCAAAAGCAGATACATCCCAGCAGTCGAGTCACAGAGGGCCATCTCAGTTTCTCTCCCCTTCCAACCACCCCTTCCAACCTCTCTATAGCACACACAACCGAGAAAGTGCATATGTAGTTGGGTTTTCCCCTCCAAGTGCACAAAGCGCAAGAACATTCCAAAATTTGCCTTTGGTGAATCAACTCAAAACACTGAGAAGTTATTACACCTCCCCACACACACACAGTGTAACTTTTGGGGTGGGTGTGGTGAGATGTTTGATATTTGTATATATAATATATCTATACCTAGAGAGAGAGACTATGTACAGTGCATCAGCAAGCTTCAATAAAGGAAGACGCCAGCAAGAGGCACAGCAAGAGACACAGGCTGTCCATCTTTAAGACATAAGTAGGAAGGAAGATTTCTTGCTTCATCACCCGTTAACTGCACCAAGCCACCATTCCTATGGCCTGGAACTATCCTTTTGGACCTGCCCAGTATTTTCAATTGTCTGTCTGCTTAACCTGACCTTGCAAATATTTACCAGCCCAACCTCCCCAAGGAGACTCACAGAGAGAAACATGGATCCGATCAGCTTTTCCTTTTTATAAACTGGAAATAACTGTGAAGAGTCCATAACTAGGGGGCAGATAGCTATTTCCAAAGCCAGTTCCAAGGCACCTCAAAGCACTTCAGTCCTGAAAAACTGTGCTTTGTTCTTATAAGCTAAATCCCATGGGTTAGCCAGCCCGTCTCTCTTTGCAGTGGCCCTTAATTAGGAGGAAGAGACAGATGGGGGGTGGGGGCAGGGGGAGGTTCTGAGAGAGCAGGAGAGGCTGGGGCAGTTGAGAAAGTCAGCCGACTGAAACCAGCAGAGCGAGGTGGTGGGAACATGCAACCAGAAGTGGGGCTCGAACCCCACGGTAGGAAGAGGAAGAACTTGTCAGCATAAGTTAGGAAACAGGGTAGAGAAATGGCCGCTGTGGAAACATCTCTCTGGTTTTCCACCTCTACTTACAGAAGCCCCATTTTGCTCCCAACTTCACCATCCTGGGGGAGGCAGCTCTATGAGTCCTCTGGAGGAGATTCTAAGAGGCTCCAGAAGAAAATGCATATGAGGGCTGAGCACCTGGGACAGAGATGGTTCCTGACCCAGCCCCATCTGCTGCGGCCCTGAGGCCCGTGAAGAGACATTGTTTTTCCTGGGCCCCAGTTGATCAGGGCAGAGGAAAAAAAGACTCCAGGAATCTTGGGCTTCTTGATGGAGAGTTAGAACTTCTTAGAATACACTAGGAAAGCCCGCAAATAATTCCCCTAAATGTTATGGATCCTGGAAAAAGATAAGTTCCCAACATCAGCACAGCTCCTCACTCATCCTGGGAGAGAAGGACACTTAAAGGGTGACCAAAAAAATGAAATCTGCAAGCTGCAGAAATGTACACAACCACTCTTGGTCTCAGCTGGCATGAGGTGCCCGCCACCCACATCTCTGCCCCCAGCTGGCTGGCTCGAGGATGGGCAGCATCCATCTGCTGCAGGCATCCTGGCGGCTTAGCCCACCCGCATTGGCAGTGTGTTGATTGGCAGTTAGGTACTGAGCTGATGAGTTTAGCATTTCCAGATGGGCTTGACTCGCTCACCTCACCCAGGTGTTACCAGGCTGGTTGCCCATCCCCCACTCTGCACCCACTCTGCCTGGCCTCTGCACCCTTGACCCTGTTGTATTGCCCCTCTTCCCTGCTGTTTCTCCTTTCCCAGGGCCCAGATTCTAGAATCTCTTCATCTTCCCCAACTGTAGCCTTGGAAGCAGTGTCTTGCAGAGGTGGAATTAGATGCACCAAAAAGTTAATCTTGGTCCCTACAGTGCCAACCTGGCAGTCCCCAGTGCTTATGGCTTTGTGTATATCCCCGGTGCCCAGCACAGTGCCTGGCACATAATAGATGCTCAATAAATGGTTGCTGAATTGAAGCAAATTAAGCGGAATCTCCCAGATGATATTGCTCTCTCCCCAAATTGGCAATCTGATGGGCAGAGGCAGGGATTGGTCCCTGAGACTGTCACGGTCCTGTCTCCACCCCCTTTCCTAGACTTATTCCCTACCCTGGGCACCTGACTCCTTGAGCAGGGGTGGGGCAGAGCTCCTGGAAAGGCTGGGAAGTGCTGGGACAGGGAATGGGGCATTTGCCAGCAGCTGTGCCCTTCACACTTGCTCCCTCCCTCCCTGCTTCCCACCACTCCTCCTCAGTCCTGGCCAGAGGGGCTGGGCTCCTGGGAGAGGGGCAGGGCTAGAGGAGCCCACCCCTCCAACTCGCCCCATCATGGACCAGGCCACAGAGGCCCCTCCCACTGGGAAAATGATGGCTCTGTTGCTTCAAACTGGAGACTGAGGAGCCAGAGAAGAGGGCAGGACCCTCAGTTTCTGTCAGTTGGAACCTCAGTTTCCCCATTTTAAGTGAGTGACTTGGCTAGTTGATCTCTGAGGATCTTCCAAGGTCGTGGTCTCAGAGTCAGTGTTTCTGCCTCTTGCTCCTTCTCTCAGGCCTAATCAATTTCCATTGAATGTGAGTGTAATGGCAGTGATGGTTGGCTCCCCACAATTGCCTTTTTTTTTTTTTTTTTAGAGATGGAGTCTCTCTATGTCACCCAGGCTGAATTGCAGTGGCACTATCACTATCTCAGTTCACTGCAACCTCCGCTTCCCGGGCTCAAGCGATTCTCCTGCCTCAGCCTCCCAAATAGCTGGGATTACAGGCACACGCCACCACGCCCAGCTAATTCTTGTATTTTTAGTAGAGATGGGGTTTTGCCCATTTCTACTAAACAGATGGAGGTAATCCACCCGCCTTGGCCTCCCAAAGTGCTGGGATTACAGGCGTGAGCCACTGTGCCTGGCCTACAATTGTCACTTTTGTCCCCATGAAGGGAGTTATTGGGAGAGGAGCGAGTAGCGTGGCCGCAGATGGGACAGGGCTGGCATTGGCGGCTCAGGTTCCAAGGCCTCCCCTCATGCCGGCCTCAGGCTTTCCCTTCCCTCTGTGTAGCCAAAAGCCAGGTGGAAACCCCACCGAGGGCAACTGGGAGAGTTCTCACTGAAGCCCCAAAGAAAGCTGCCCCACCCTGTGCATGGCCTCCTCATTTCCCAACCTTGGCTGCCCCTGCCCAGGCGAGGGTGGTTACCCCATGGAGAAGGCAGAGCCTGCAGCAACCTGCATTCACCATGGAGCCCCACCCCTCAGCCCCTCAGCTGACTTTGAAACTGGCCTCTGTTGGTGGGTCCCCGCTGGGAAACATGGCCCCCTACCTGGAGCTGCTCTTCCAGTCTGGCCTCATCCACAGTCCTAAGGGATTAGGAGCCAACGGGAGCCCCAAGGAGGCCACTAGCAATGGAAACGAGGGCCCAACATGGCCTCCTGGGCCAGGGCACATGTCCAGCTTTGCCTGCAGCCCTGGCTTTCCATCGGTGCCCTGGAATGCACAGTCATCCCTTTAACATGCCCCTCCAAGTTTCAGGAACTCTTCGTCACCTCCAGCCTGATGGCTGCTCTGGGCTGGGAGCAGGGGAGGAGCACAGCCGTGCCAGGCCAAGGCCCTCCTGAGGGAGCTCTGTCAGCACAGGAAAGCCCTCCCTCCCCACCAGGTCCTCTCTGAAGCCACTGCCAGGGCAAGCACTGGGCAGGTGGACAGCGGCCCCCTCCTCTACCCCTGCCCACCCACTCCCTTCTCTCTGGGGACCCTCACATGTGCCTCCTGCCACCCCCCAGGGACTGGCAGGTGGGAGCCCTTTCTCTCCTCTCCCCAGGGCCCACACGTCCCAGAGCATGGCAGGTTTCTCTGATGGAAGAGAGTGGGTCACTCTTGGTGCAGGGTGGGAGATACGAAGTCAGGGGTTCAGGAGGCCCCAGGTGGGCCCTGGGGTCCTAGGTCACGGGAAGCACACCAAGAGCGAGCAGGCAGGGTCACTGTACAGGGCAGAGAGGGGAGGAGATGGGACACGGGAGGCTGCAGGGCCGGCCACCCACTACTTGGCGCCATCATCCGGGTTGCCTTCACCGTCCGTCTTGCCCTCCTCCTCGGTCTTCAGGTCATCTGTGCTCAGCTTCTGCTCTTTTTTTCTCCTCACACACTTGACCACCATCAGCACCAAGATGACCACAGCCAGGAAGCCCCCGACAGAGGCACCCACAATCACAGCCACCGTGGAGTCCCGCTCAGGGGGCTCTGGAAAGGAAGCAGAGCCACTGAGCACCAGGGCTGGGAAAGGGGCCTCCCCCACCACCCCACTACCCGTGGCATGCATGGAACCATCCTGACTTTACTCTCCTCCACAGACAGGACTTTAGCAAAGCCAAAAAGCAATCCAGTGACTGACCCTGAAGCACCCCCACCTCCAAATCCCAGGACACCCAAAGCCCCCAGAGGAGCTAGTGTGATGAAGTATTTAAGAGCATGAACTTTAAGATCAAACAGACCCAAATTTGAGTCCTAATTGTACAACTTACGAATTGCGTGACCTTAAGTGACTTATCCTCTCTAACCTCAGTTTTCTAACGTGTAAAATCGTCTTAATAATAGTACCTCTCTCAAAGGTTTTCATGAGGATGAGATAATGCATAAACAGAGCTTAGCCCTATGACTGAGACATAGAGGTGCCCAATAAATGAAAGCTGCCATCATCACCGTCATTATTATTGCTGTTGTTGTCATTTGAAACAGGGTCTTGCTCTGTTGCCCAAGCTGGAGTGCAGTGGCGCAATCATGATTCACTGCAGCCTCTACCTGCTGGGCTCAGATGATCCTCTCACCTCAGCCTCCCAAGTAGCTGGGAGTATAGGTGCAAGCCACCATGCCCAGCTAATTTTTGCATTTTCTGTAGAGATGGAGTTTTGCCATGTTGCCCAGGCTGGTCTCGAGCTCCTGAGCTCAAGCTATCTGCTTGCCTCAGCCTTCCAAAGCGCTGTGATTACAGGTGGGAGCCATCACACCAAGCCCCATTATTAAGACTGGGATTATAGTCTGTATCATTACCAGGACTCTCTGGGACATGTTCCCAGGTTCTTGAGGACTAGAGGGAAGAAAATGGATTCCTTCTATGCAGCACAAACGGTTGCTCCCACCCTCAGGAGGGCCTGGTCTCCCCAAAGTGCCCTGAGCAAATGCTGCAGAGAGTAGGTGGGCGGGAAAGGTCAGGGCCCCGCAGCTGGCACCCCAGCCTTCACCTTCCATGAGGACCTGCAGATGGATCTTGCCATGGCCACGGTGGCGGTCAGGGGGGTTCATGATGTAGCAGTTGTAAATCCCCTCATCCTCCGGCTGCACGTTTCTCAGCATCACCGACACGTCGTACTTGCTGGGGTTCCCCGAGAACTCCACGCGGTCTTGAAACCGCTCCAGCTTCAGGTTAATGATCTTCATGCGGAACTGGAGGAACTGGGGTTGGAGCAAGGGACAGGATGGGTGGCTGGATGAGCAAGGAACTACAAGGACAGTGAGGATGCCCCCTCTTCCCATCCACCCTTTTCCTGGGGAAGAGAGGCAGTTACCTCTGTGAGGCGCCTGGGCGCGCAGCACACCTTGTTTCAAAGCCTCCAGAGCACGCAGCCCACCCAGGGTCCTCTGGGGCCCTAGCGCAGTGCCGGGGCCGGTGGTGGGACCAGGGGCTTCATGCCGCGGGGCTCCTACCTCCTCCCCTACCCCTGCCTTCAGCCCAGGACTCACCATCTCCTCAGAGCAGTTGTTGCACTCCTGGTAAGTCCAGTTCAGGGAGAACTGTTTGTGGTTCACTGTATAGCAGGAGTTGAAGGTGCAGGGCAGGCGGGCGTCAGAGCCATTGAGGACGTTGAGGGTGGCAGGTACTGTGACCTCCATGCTCCGTCCTGGTGGCACTGCAGATGAAGCCACAAGCTGTTGAGGAGTCTGGCTGAAAGGGCTGGGGAGGGGCAAGCCCTCTGTGCCTGAGGGTGTTGGGGGATGAGGCAGAGCAGAGCCACAGGGAGGGGACTGGGTCCCTGACAGCTCCAGTTAATCAGGAGGTGGGAGTTACTGTTATTTGCAACAGGGTCTCTGTTGCCCAAGCTGGAGTGCAGTGGTGCAATCATGACTCACTGCAGCCTAGACCTGCTGGGCTCAGGTGATCGTCTCACCTCAGCCTCCCAAGTAGCTGGGAGTACAGGTGCAAGCGGCATGGAATTGGACTTCGTTCTTCCTGGCAGGGGCCCACTCAGCCTCCCCAGTCCATACTCCTGGAAAGGGCAGGCACATATGGGGCACCAGAGGTGGTCTTTGGGGCAAAGTGGGGCCACAGAGCAGGTAGGGGAGGAGAGAAACCAAATCATCACATCATTTATATCTGTCAAGCCAGGGGCAGCCAAATGGCCCCAAGCCTTTTCTAGAACCACTGTTAGGCACCCCTGCCCCCACCACACTTGCCCCAGTTCTGTCACATGCTAGCAGAAGACCACAGACAAGGGGCTTCACTATGCTTGCCTCAGTTTCCCCCTTATTCTCACCACTTCTAACCAGCTTTGCTGGGCCAA
Organism: Gorilla gorilla gorilla; assembly: GCF_029281585.2. Classification (NCBI taxonomy): domain Eukaryota; kingdom Metazoa; phylum Chordata; class Mammalia; order Primates; family Hominidae; genus Gorilla; species Gorilla gorilla. The sequence continues at coordinate 126,110,478 of NC_073233.2, forward strand.
AGCCCTTCCAGCTGAAACTGCAGGGCTCCCCTGCCGTTCTGTTCTCAGGACAGCAGACTAAGAACAGCTGGAGATTTGGAAGGCCTCGCTCTCCATATCCCAGGGACAGAGCAAAGCTGTGTCCCAGCCCAGCCCAGCCCCCTACCTTCCTCAGGCTTGTGACAGACAAGAAAGAGGGCAGACAAGCTGTGGGAGGGAAGAGGTGCCCCAGAAGGTGAGGCACCATTCCAAGGACCAGCTGATGGGTCTGCAGGGACAGGAGTCCCTCTTGAAGATGTCAACCTGGAGACACCACAGCAAGGAGCTGCTACAGGCAGGCACGGTGGGAGCTGCTGGTTCTGCAGAGTCCTATTAGGAACACCAGACTGAGGCCAGGAGACTTTGGTGCTGGCGCTGAGAAAGGCCTGTCCCACTCCGACATTCTAAGCAGGACAGAGCCTACAGGGAGGCGAGCGAGGGGCCTGGGGCAAGACACTTAAGGAGCATCCACTGTCTGGTCATGGAAATACATCCTTAAATGTCATGCCCTAGGCACCTCACTGGACTCACCTGAGCCCTGGCCTTCATTCCAAGATGCTCTGCCTGTATCCTCAAGAACCTTATCTCAGAAGATTCCTTTTCTTTATGGAGGATAAACAGCAGTGTTCAGCATCATTCATTCACTCATTTACCAAATATTTATAAATCACCTACTGTGTGCCAGGCGCTTAGTCTAGGCCCTGGGGTTTACTGCTGTGAACAGGACCGGCAGAGTCACTGCATCATGAAGCTTATATTCTGGGGAGAAGGATAGACATCAACAAGGAAAAAAATCATGCAGTTGTAGGTAGAGACACTCGGCAAGGTAGACGGGCATTGTCTGATGTCGGGTGGGCAGGGAAGACTGCTCTGAGGGGGACACACAGGCAGCGCCCACCACCTGAAGTGAGAGAGTGAGCCCGTTGAAGTTTTGAGCGAGTCGAGTTCCCAGGCAAGTGTACTCCCAGGGGCCAAGTCCCAGTGGCTGGAAGGAGTTTCGTGTGCCTGAGGCAGAGGGAGCAGCATGACCGAGGGGGTGCATGGTGAGACCTGAGGTCCAAGAGTTAGGCAGGGACCAGCTCACAAAGGCTTTGTGGGCTAGGATATGGAATTAGGAGTTTCCTCTTTGGAGTGTGGTAGGAGGTCCCTGCAGGGTTGGGGAGTGTGGGGGCTGCTGGGAGGCTGTCCAGGTGAGCCCGATAGAGGCTGATGTGGGAATCATGTAGACAAGGGGATGCGACTAGACTTGGGTTCAATCCCAGCTCCAGCATCAGAAGCTGGAAGAGTGGGGGCTACTCCTTTGTAAAACGCAGTTGGTGACACCAATCTCCCAGGGTTGTTTTGATAATGAAAAGAAGCAGTAAGTATTCAGCAAATGGTAGCTGCTATTATCCTCAATTCTCCCCAAGTTCTGCCTTGCAAACAGGAAGGGCTTCTAGGGGAGCCTCTGGCCTGGCCTGAGGGCACCTTGGAGACTGCCCCCCTCCAGCCAGTCCGTAGGAATTGGCGAACAGCCCAGGCCTGCAGGGCTCCTATTTTTCAAACTTTTTTTTTTTTTCTGCACAAAGCCATAGAAGCAGCCGCCCTGCAGCCTGCAGGGAAATCAACATCTGCCTGGAGCACCCTTCTGCCAACCCCGCCCCTGGCCCGAGTGACCAGGGCAAATGGCAGGACTTAAGAACCAGAGATTCTCTGAACTGGCAGCAGCCCTGGATGGAGGGGTAGGCATGGGGACCTCATCTGTTCTCCAAGCTGGGAGACAGGTGTCACCATCTGCGTTTTCTAGAAGAGGAGTCCAGGGCCGAGGATTCCAGGTGTGAGCTGAAGTGCTCATTAGGGGAATAAGGACTGGGGAGGCTGAGTGGGCCCCTGCCAGGAAGAACAAAGCCCAATTCCATCTCCTGCACTTTCATCGCCCTTCTGAAAGCATCTGGCAGCGCACCAGCCAAGGAGGAGGTGTGCAGAAAATGCCAACAGCATCTTCATCTGCAGAGGCCCAGAGCTCTGAGGGAAGGCATTGACAGTGCTTGTCCTGAGCTTACCTCCCATCCCAGGAATGTCCTACCCCTCTAGCTCTTCCCTTGGAAGGTCGATCATCTTCCCAGGGGCTCCCCAGACCAAAAAGTCTGCGTTCTGCGAAGCCCGGCGGACCCTGCGCGGGCCTCTGCCCCCCACCAAGCCCAAGGCAGTGCTCCAGATTAGAACTTGAACCCCACCATCTCGAAGGAGCTAGCACCCTGCCGTGGGGGAGGGCAGGGTAGAGAGGAGTGCGGGGGCGCCTTTTCTGGCCGGCAGGACTGGGGCAGCCGGAGAGGTGCAATGCGGGCTCCCCCTCCCCACCCTGCAGCGGGGCACTGCAGAAGGTACCGGGCGGAACACGCGTGCCCTCTAGTGGTCACAGAGTCAAACGTCAAGTTCCATCCTGCGGAGCGAGCATGGGATCCGGAGCCACAGCTGGAGCTGAGATCAGAAACCGTAGATCTAGCCCCATTGTTTTACCGGTGAGGAAAGGCCATGAGAGCCACACACAGAGAATAGGGACAAGCTGAGGCCAGAATCATGGTTCCTAGCCCCTAATCCAAGATCTCCACCTGAGCCTGTGGCCTCACCAGAATCCCAGCAGCTCTAGGGTGCTGGCCTCAGACCTCCCGCCAGTCCGGGCCCTCATTAAAGACGAGGGGACCATGGCTCAACAAGGTCAGAGCTGTGAGCAAAACTCTGGTCTCTTGATTAACTCTCCTGCTTCGGGAAAGCACCCGAATGCATGGCCAAGGCCACAGAAAGGACTTCATCACAGCCACAAACCCTTACAAAATGCTTACAACGAGCCAGGCACTGTCTACGTACTCTACATACATCACCTCATTTAATACTAACAAAACCTGTTATCATTCCCACATTCCGGATGAGGAAGATGGAGCACAAAGAAGTTAAGAGACGAGCCCAAGTTCACGGCTAGTAAGAGGCGAAGCTAGAATCTGAAGCCAGCCTGCCTGGCTCCAGACTGGGTTGAGGCATTGAAGCTGAGTGGGGAAGTGAGCCCCATTCCAAGGCATCCGATCTCTTGCCGACTATATGGCAGGTCCAACTCCAGGCAGGCCCGCCAGCAGGGAATGGTCCCATTTAAAGGAACCTCCATACAAGGGGGGCCCACAGTCTTCCTGGTTGTCCCATTTGAGACCAGGTCTGGGGCCTGTGTCTCCTGATTTTCAACTCACAGAAGGGAAAAGATCATCAACGGGATGTGGCTTCTGATCTTAGATCCAAAACCTCAGCAGTGGCGGGCCACCCGCTGTCTCCAAGGCACATCTGGGCCCTCAGGCCTCGTGTCATCCACTGTTCTAACTAGCCCATCTTGCAGAGACTATAAAAATTTGCTCATCTGCCAAATGCTGTCTTTTGCAGAGACTGGAAGTTAATCTCTTCACTCCTCTTTCCACCCTACAGCAACCTATGAGGTAATTATTGTCTTCTTGGTTTTTTTTTTTTTTTAAGTGTCTAAACAGATGAACTGTCTCCCGGGGCAGCCCCTGCCTCCCAGGTGAGTGTGGCATCCAGCCCGTATCTCCGCACCTGCACTGCCTTACCATCCAGACCCTTCCTCCTCAAGGGCCTCCCCAACCCCGGCCACTCCAGTCCATCCCCGTGCAGCCAGGAGCAACTCACCCTCATCACTCCTCACCTCCAAACCTCCAACGGCTACCCACTGCTTTCAAGATCAAGTCCAGGCTCCTGGGCACAGCTTCCAAGCCCTTTGCCAACTGGGACCAACCTATACCCTAGCTTCATCCCCTGCCAGCCCCCATCCCCCCAGGTCTCCTTCACTCCAGTGACCCCAGTTCTGATTTTTTCTGAAAACACCACCTTCCTTCCCTTCTCCATGCCTTTGCACCTATTTTTGCTTCAGGTTGAGAAGCTCATTTGCCCTCCTGCCCCTGGGCACCTCCTACTTATCCTTCAGGTCCCAGTTTACAGGGCATTAGCCTCGGTGACTGTTTCCCCAGTGTCCTTGTCCTCACCCCAGCCCTGTTCCTATCTCTTCCACATGACTTGAGGGCAGAATGGCAGGATAGTTAACCTCCAAGTGCCTCAGTTTCCTCATCTGTAATATAGGGGACAATAAGCCCAACTTCATAGGGCTGTCGAAGGATTAAATGACTTACTACCTGTATGAAGCTCAGCACAGTGCCTAGCACATGGCCTGGACAAAAGTCAGCTGCGACTATGATGAGCATTATTGCTATTATTGTTGCCATACATATGATGTTGTCTTGTTATTATTTGTTCATGGGCCTGTTTCCCTCAAGAGGCTCCGGGGAACTGACTCCTATTCATCTTGGTATCCCTGGCACCCAGGACAGTGTGTGGCAGAGTGGGGACTCAATCAAGTCTACTAAAGGAAGAAGAGACAGCTTTCTCTCCATGTCTGGGTCCCCGCCACCACAAGCAGCAGATATGTGCAGTGGGCTAGAGTGAGGACTAGACTTCACTTTCTTTCTTTATTTCTTTTTTTAAGAGACAGGGTTTGGCTCTGTTGCCCACGCTGGAGTACAGTGGCATGATCACGGCTCACTGCAGCCTGGAACTCTTGATACTCCTACTTCAGCCTCCTGGAACAGTTAGGACTACAGGTACATGCCACCATGCCTGGCTTATTTTTCTTTTCTTTTTTTTTTTTTTTTTTTTGTAGAGACAGGGTCTTGCTATGTTGTCCAGGCTGGTCTCCAATTCCTGGCCTCAAGCGATCCTCCCACCTTGGCCTCCCAAAGCACTGGGATACAGGCGTGAGCCACCGTGCTCAGCCCAGACTCCACTTTCTATGCCTCCGCTAACATAATCCATACATTGGTAAGCAGGCCAGTGACTGTGGAGTCAACGATCTCAAGAAAAACTTGAGGGAAGCCCAGTCATTTGAATTGTTTCTGGCTAAAACTAGCCTCATATGCTTCTGTCGTGGGTAGAGCTGGTTGCCCACCTGCCCTTTCTCTTTGCCACCTCCATAGTCATCCCCACAAGCCCAGCCCCGACAGAGTCCCCTCCCTCGTCACTTGTGGCATCCTCCATCCTGGGGATCGATGCTACTGCAACACCACCAAAGTTCCATTGTCAACTTGGCCCTCAGCATTGGAGTGCCAGGGACATGCCTCATTACAGCACCAATCAAGTTCAAGTTCAAGGTCCCCATTCCTGCATCCTCTCCCACTCAGCTTTGCAGAAGCTTTAGCTTCCTCCCACTACCATCTCCCCACCCCCAACACTCAGACCTCTTCATCCCAGACTCCCTCTTCCTCGCCCTAGCCCAGAGCTCTGGGTCCTGGTCACTGAGCCCCCTTTCCATCTTTACTTAGCCATGGCTCTCACCAGGTGGCTTCTCTCCTGCACGAAGTGCTTCCTAACTCCTGAGGAAAGGGTCCTGTCCTCCAGTTGGGCCTCCTTACAACAGGCCACTCACCCAACTCCCCTTCTTTCAGCCTGTCCTGAGACTCTGATCAATTAGGTACTGTTAATATAGCAGTGCCATTTCTTGAACATTGGGGGCAGTGGAATCCAACGTTTAAGAGAATGTGCTGAAGTCAGACACAGGGAGTTCAAATCTCAGCTCCCGTTACCATAGTCATATGTTTCCTCCCTGTAACCTGAGTATAATAGAATCTACCTCCGATTGCTGTGAGAGCTAAACAAGATACACAGTGCCTAGGCTCACGAAAAGCATTCTTAAGTTAGCCATCGTTGAGTTCCTGCCATGCACCAAATCACAAACACGTCAGGCAGTAGGCATTCTTTAGTTTACCCGGGAGGGAACTGAAGCTCAGAGGGGTTGAGTAACTTGCCTGTGATCATTACGTAAATGACAAAGGTGGCTTGAAACCCAGGTCCTGCCAGAGATTCCATAGCATTCCTGCTGTGATGTTAATATGCCAAGTAACTCAGCAAAGCAGGCTGGCAGGGCCTCTGCACTGTCTGTGTTTAGCACTCCTACTCCAAACCCAGCACATCACACCACAGAAAGAGAGAGAGCCTTTGTGGTGGGGAATAGTTCCATTAACAGTCCTTGGACTTGACTCTCAGTTGCTGCTCCAGCAATAAGTAAGTTTAGGAGCAAGAATGAAACTCTACAAAGCAGGCTTGCAAATAACTTTCTAGCCCACTTCCCCACCAGGAAGTCTCTGAGTGGTCAAATACAAAATTAATATTTGGGGCCACTTGACAGGACAGTCTGCAAGACTGGGCTGGGCAGTTCTGAGGCTGGATTTAAAGGGCTGCAACCTCGCTCAGCCTGTGGGTTCCATTTTTTTCCTGAATCTCTACACCTGGCCCTTCCTCTACTCCATCCAGCCCAAGCCAAAGGTGCCTTCTCCATCAGTGCGTGCCTCAGCAGGTCTCCTCCCAACCCAGACATCATTCCCCAAGCCCGCTTCCCACCTACTCCCACACACGTTCCAACAGATCAGTGAGACCGAGTGCCAGGAAGCCAGACCCAGACTCAACTTTCTGCCACCAGCTCCCCTGCACACTCTCCTAATACCCTAAATCCACCAGGATCAAGCTTCCGAAAAGAAGCCCCTTAAGGGAGCATTAAGTCCCAGGACCCCACATGTGCGGCAACTCCAAAAAATAATCCCTGAAGAGACTGCAGGTCAATCCACTCTCTGCCCCACCCCCACGTAGGTCCACTTAGGGGAAATCCAGAGAAGATTCACCTCCCTTGACAATTGTCAGCCCCCAGCAACACTCAGATCCCCTGACCCAACATTTCTGTGACTAAGTAGTCCCAGGGTTCTGCACTCCCCAGCAACGTCCCTTCCAATCCCCAGCACCTCCCCTCCCAAGGACACAGAGGGAAAGCGCTAGCAATGTCTTCTTTCCTATCCCCTGCCCCCATCCTCTTCACATTGCGGCTATACTTCTGAACCCTCGGGAGCATGCAGATGTGAGTCTAACTTACCCAAAGAGAAAAAGAGACTGAGCCCCGTGAGGCTGAAGGCAGGGCGAGGTAGCCAGGCATCTCTGTGCATTTTCAGAGACTGAGATGTTAGTCGGGTGGGCTACGGGAGAGGGTGATTTGAGGGGGCGAGGACTACAAGGGAGGAATGGTTGGATGCTAAAAAAAAATGCACGGATGTACTTCAAAGACATATACAACATTAAGGAAGCTTTATTTCCATCTCTCTAATATGGCCGGCTTGTATGTTGCTGCTAAAAAGAGAGAGAGAGGGAGTGTGTAAAGGAGAGAGAGAGAGATGGGGGGGAGAGAAAAGGGGGATGGGGTAAATATTGTGGTTGGTGGATTTCAAAAAGCAGGTGGGAGGGCATAAAAAAGTCATTTTGAAAAGAACAAAATCCCAGAAATTTTTACCCTCTAAAACAAGAAATAATACAAACCCTGCTTTTTGACTTCACTGGGATGATTGTTGGATTTTGAAAGCTATCAGAGGAATCCATTTATTTTAAAGATTCTGGAAAGGGAAACACCTTTTATCATTTAAAAACACCCCCAGGCTGGCGCAGTGGCTCACACCTGTAATCTCAGCACTTTGGGAGGCCGGATGGATCGCTTGAGTCCAGGAGTTCAAGACCAGCCTGGGCAACATGGCAAAACCCATCTCTACTAAAAATACAAAATTTAGCCAGGCATAATGTCGCACGCCTGTAGTCCCAGCTACTGCACCACACTCCAGCCTGGGCCCTGCCTCCAAAGGAAAAAAAAAAAACCCTAAAAAAAAAAGGAGATGCTTGTTTTTGTGTTGTTCAAAAGGGTTCAGGAAAGTGAGTTAGAGAGACTTTCAAGGGGTAACGATTTCCTCATTCTAGCGTTTCCTCTGAAAACAGAACCTGTTGAAGCAGGCTGATAGAAAAATACCCAAGAGATCTTACAATTGAATGTAACACAGGCCTTTGGATAAACCTGATTCAAACAAATCAACAGGAAAGAAAAGTTTTTGAGACAATTGGGAAAAGTTAAATATGAACTACATAGTAGATTGTATTAATGAATCATTCTTAATTTTGTTGGGTCTGATAAAATGTGGTTTTGTCCTTTAACATCTCTATCTGTTAAAGACACACATGGGTGGCCGGGCGGGGTGGCTCACACCTGTAATCCCAGCACTTTGGGAGGCCGAGGCGGACAGATCACGAGGTCAGGAGTTCGAGACCAGCCTGGCCAGCATGGTGAAACCGCGTCTCTATTAAAAATACAAAAATTAGCCAGGCACGGTGGCGCGTGCCTGTAATCTCAGCTACGTGGGAGGCTGAGGTAGAAGAATTGCTTGACCGCGGGGAGGCAGAGGTTGCAGTGAGCCAAGAACATGTCACTGCACTCCAGCCTGGGCAACAGAGGGAGACTCTGTCTCAAAAAAAAAAAAAGACACACATTGATGTGTTTATGGGTGAAATAATATGATGACTGGATTTGCTTTAAGATATTCAAAGAAGCCAGGCGCAGTGGCTCATGCCTGTAATCCCAGCACTTTGGGAGACCGAGGCAGGCGGATCACCTGAGGTCAGGAGTTCGAGACCAGCCTCCCTAACATGGTGAAACCCTGTCTCTACTACAAATACAAAAGTTAGCCGGGTGTGGTGGCGTGTGCCTGTAATCCCAGCTACTTGGGGGGACTGAGGCAGGAGAATTGCTTGAACCTGGGAGGCGGAGGTTGCAGTGAGTCGAGATCACTCCGCTACATCCCAGCCTGGGCCACAGAGTGAGACTCCATCCCCAAAAAAAAAAAAAAAAAAAAAAATTTCAAAGAAAAAAAGTTGGGAGAATAGGTGACGCGAGACTAGATGTTTTGCTTGATAATTGAAACTAGCTGGTGATGGGTGTAAAGGGTTTGTCATATAGTTCTCTCTTCTTTTGTGTATGTTTAAAACTTTTCTTTTGAAGAAGGAAGAAAAAATAAGCTAACGTCATAAGTAGGAGAACTTGGTGGGTGGAGTCCAAGGTGGTCCTAAGCAGAGGTGACCCCACTACTCCTGGGGAGATGGTTAAGTAGGGCAGAGATTCGCATGCAGCAGTCACCTGCATTTGTGATGGGCCCTTTGTGTACCAAACAGGGAGCAACTAATATTTTTGAGCATAAACTCTGTGCCAAGCACTTTACATGTGATATCTCAATTTTTTATTTTTTTATTTTATTTTATTTTTTTTTAGACAGGGTCTCGTTCTGTCACCCCGGCTGGAGTGCAGTGGTGCAATCTCAGCTCACTGCAACCTCTGCCTTCTGGGTTCAAGCAATTCCTGTGTCTCAGCCTCCAGAGTAGCTGGAACTACATGCACGTGCCACCACCCCCAGCTAATTTTTTTGTATTTTTAGTAGAGACAGGGTTTCACCACCTTGGCCAGGCTGGTCTCAAACTCCTGACCTCAAGTGTTCCACCTGCATCAGCCTCCCAAAGTGCTGGGAGTACAAGCATGAGCCACCATGCCCAGCCTGTGATATCTCAGTTTAATCTTTTCTCTTTTTTTTGAGATGGAGTCCCTCTCTGTCGCCCAGGCTGGAGTGCAGTGGCGCAATCTCGGCTCACTGCAACCTCCACCTCCCGGGTTCAAGCAATTCTCCTGCCTCAGCCTCCCAAGTAGCTGGGATTACAGGTGCCTGCCACCATGCCTGGCTAATTTTTGTATTTTTAGTAGAGACACCATCTTGTCCAGGCTAGTCTTGAACTCCTGACCTCGTGATCCACCAACCTTGGCCTCCCAAAGTGCTGGGATTACAGGTGTGAGCCACCATGCCCCACCCTGTCAGTTTAATCTTAACCCTGGGATAGGTGATTTCTTTTTCCTTTTTCCTTTTTCTTTTTTTTTAAATTTATTTATTATTATTATTATTATTATTATTATTATTATTATTATTATTTTGAGATGGAGTCCCACTCTGTGGCCCAGGCTGAAGTGCAGTGGCATGATCTTGGCTCACTGCAACCTCCACTTCCCGGGTTCAAGTGATTCTCCTGCCTCAGCCTCCTGAGTAGCTGGGATTACAGGTTCCCGCCACCATAATTTCTTTTTTCTTTTTCTTTTTATTCTTTTGTTGTTGTTGTTCAGACAGAGGCTTACTCTGTGGCCCAGGCTGGAGTGCAGTGGCACGATCTTGGCTCACTGCAACCTCCACCTCCCAAGTTCACGTGATTCTCCTGCCTCAGCCTCATAAGTAGCTGGGATTACAGGCTCCTGCCACCACGCCCAGCTAATTTTTGTATTTTTAGTGCAGACGGGGTTTCGCTATGTTGGCCAAGCTGGTCTCGAACTCCTGGATTCAAGTGATCTTCCCGCCTTGGCCTCCCCAAGTGCTGGGATTATAGGCGTGAGTCGCTGCACCTGGCCTTTATTCTTTTTTTTTTTTTTTTTTTTTTTAAGACGGAGTCTCACTCAGCTGCTTAGGCTGAGGTGCAGTGGTGTGATCTCGGCTCACTGCAACCAGCGTCTCCCAGGTTCAAGCAATTTTCCCTTCTCAGCCTCCTAAGTAGCTGGGATTACAGGCACCCATCATCATGCCTGGCTAATTTTTGTATTTTTAGTAGAGACAGGGTTTCACCATGTTGGCCAGGCTGGTCTCGAACTCCTGATCTCAGGTGCTCTGCCCACCTTGGCCTCCGAAAGTGCTAGGATTACAGGCATAAGCCACTGCGCCTGGCCTATTCTTTTTCTAATGGCAAATGAGGAAACAGAGGTTCATGGGGCTCAACCCACCCAAGTTTACATATGAGAGTTTAAGGGCAGAGTCAGGATTCAGACTAAGGTCTTCGTGAAACTCTGGGTGTCTCCAGCATTCCACATTGCTTAGCACCAAGGGAAGGATAAATGGAGGTACCTCCAGGTTGTCTAGAAAGGCACAGGGAAGAGAAGACCAACAAGACACATGAAGCAATTAGCCCCTGCAGGTGACATAAAAGCAAGGGCTAAGAGGCAGGCTATGGAGAAACAGTGAGAATCCAGCACAGTGCCTGGCTCAGGGCAGAAACTTCATCAGCAGGAGGTGAATGACTGTACAGGGGCACACCTGAATGAATTAATGAATCTGGAGAGGTAAGGGAGGAAAGGAGACACTGTGGAGGAAATGAAATCCTTCCAAGGCCTCTCAAGCTGTTCCGGGCTGGGGAGGAGAAAGGGGGCCAGGGATTTGAGGCAGAGTTGCCAGAAGGCAGAAGGGTGGGTAGTCTAAGAGCCCTTTGTGGTTGTCCCTGCCCAGATCACACACAAACTCTGTCCCCAAGTGCCTCTGTCCCATCCCTAGGGTCTGGCTCTGGCTGGCCCATTCACAAAACAGAGGGCCCACAGGGCAGAATTGCAGGGAAGGAGAGGTGGGGCAGCCTGGGAAGAAAAGTCTCCTTCAGAGGCCATGCCTGGCCCCATCCCCAGTGCCCTCCGGCCCTGAGGTCTACCCCGCTGTCAGCAGCTCACAGCTGTGCCCGAGGGGTGCACTGGCACAAGCCGGGCCTCAGCTCCCGCTTAGGCGTGCACTGCCAAGTCCCACTCTGCAGCACAGCCATCCATGCTGCCGCAGACACATGTCAGCTCTGCCCCGTTGCCAGAGATTTTTGGTTTGACGTAGCCGGCCTCCTCTTTTTTTCTTAATGCAGCTGAGGGTGCCCGTGAGGCCCAGAAACTGAAGGAAGCTGCTTGCCTGTCTCACTTGGTCTCACATTAGGTCCAGAAGCTTCTATTTTGGGGCATCTGAGGCAAGAAGTGGATCCAGAAGATCTGTTTCTATCCAGAATTCAGCGAAGAGAAACTACATATCCAGACTTAGAACAGTCTTCATCCAACTCAGCCCCCAGGACCAAGGGTCAGGAGGAGCTAGATCAAGGGTGAGGGGCAGTAGCAGGCAGAGCCAAGGGGAGAGAGGGGGAGAGCTACCCCGGAACTTCCCCACAACCCACTTGGGCCTCCAGACACCCATCTGCTCCGAAAGAGTAAGCCTTCCTCAGGAGCCAGTGAAAGTCTGGGAAGCAGCAGCTCTAAGAGGTGTTTTGCCGAATGAAGACACCAGTGTCAAAGATGTGCTTTTTTAGGAGTGAAGCCCTGTGGTTTTGGCATTTGTGCCCAGGGTTATTTATCAGTGAAGGTTTTACTAGACAGCTCTCAATTACCTACCCTGCTGGGAGAAGCAGTGTTACAAATAATTCAAAGGAAGGTAGTTTCCTTTTTACCTTTGAAATGCCTCGTTGAGGCTATAGAGAGCCTCCCTAGTTATTTACCTTACAGCCTCACTTTTCAAAGTGTGGTCCCCAGGCCAGCATCATGGGTGTCACATGGGAGTCTGTGAGAAAGGCAGTGCTACAGGCCCCACCCCAGTCCCAAGGAATCCAAATCTGCATTTTTTTTTTTTTTTTTTTTTTTTTGTGAGACAGAGTCTCACTCTGTTGCCCAGGCTGGAGTGCAGTGGCGCAATCTTGGCTCACCGTGAGCTCTGCCTTCTGGGTTCATGCCATTCTCTTGCCTCAGCATCCTGGGTAGCTGGGACTACAGGCGCCTGCCACCACACCCGGCTAATTTTTTTGTATTTTTAGTAGAGACGGGGTTTCACCATGTTACCAGGATGGTCTCGATCTCCTGACCTTGTGATCCACCCGCCTCAGCCTCCCAAAGTGCTGGGATTACAGGTGTGAGCCACTATGCCTGGTCCGAATCTGCATTTTTAACAAGATCTCCAGGTGATTCTTGAGCATATTAAAGCTTGAGAAGCACTGCCTTCAGCCAATATCAAGAGGTTTGCACACCCTGAGCAAGGGGCCATTAGAAGCCAGGTTTGGGGGTTCAGGGAGAGGGGAATAGGAAGCAGGAACAAGCCTCAGATGAAATGCTGGCCTCTGGTGATCTGCAGAGCACATAGCAGTCTGTTCATGAGCCACGAGGTAGGGATGCCTCTCTTCTCTGCCCCACACGCTTCTGAAGCCCTTCCTTACCAGGCAAGGTTTCTCTAACCCCGCATGCAGCTTCACATCTCTGTCTTTGCCTTCGCCGTTTTCCCTTGTAGGAATGCCCTTTGTCTCTTGCCTGCTCATCAAGCTCATGGTCTTTCTTCAAAAATGTGCTCCAAAGTCACCTACTCCTGCTCTAAATACCTCTTCTCTCTGCTCCTGTGATCCTGGGTACATTCACTCATTTATCAATCAGATCTCTCATAGAACAAACTCAAATATCTATGGAACAGCCCGTATGTGCTAGACACTCAGCTAGGAGCTAGAGACCAAGAAATGAATGAGATACAGCTCGCCCTTGGAGAGCTCACATTCTAGATAGGGAGATAAATGCATACACTCACAATACAGCACGGTGAGTGCAGTCCCATCTCCCGGAGACATAGGAACCCAGGGACACCTTATATTGAACTAACAGGAGTCAAAGAGTATTTTTATTAGTTACTTACCCATCTGACCTCCCCAGCTAGACTGTAGTTCTTTAAGTACTGAGATTGTGTCTTATTCTGAGCATGCACTGGGCCTCTACTGGTCCTTGAGCAGATGAAAATGAGTGAATATCTACTTTGCATCTGGAGAAGGGGCAGAAATTCCATCAGCCTGACCTCCCCAGTCAAGGTGTGGTAGAATTGGGAATGGGAGCCAGGTCCAGCTGCAATCTGTGCATGCTGTTCCCCTCCACTCCCTAGGAATTTTACTCGACAAGGGATTGTCCCCCTTGGGGTCAAATGCTACAAGGGTCACAGAAAAGACCTAAAGCAGATTTTTTTTTTGTCCTCAAACTTCGCCCAGGCTGGAGTGCAGTGGCAAGATCAGGGTTCACTGCAACCTTCACCTCCCAGGCTCAAGCGATTCTTGTGCCTCAGCCTCCAGGGTAGCTGAGACTACAGCTCTGTGCCACCACACCTGGCTAATTTTTATATTTTTAGTGGAGACAGGGTTTCACCATGTTGGCCAGGCTGTTCTCAATCTCCTGGCCTCAAGTGATCCACCCGCCTCGGCCTCCCAAAGTGTTGGGATTACAGGCATGAGCCACCGTGCCTGGCCTAAAGCAGAATTTCTAAGAGTTTGAGATCTCTAAGAGAAAATAAAGTATCACACCCATGAAACAATTAGAAGACAAGGAAAGACAAAAGTAGATCAAGTGCAGAGACATCTAGGAAGAGGTGAGAAGCAGGAGATCACCCAGGCGAGTGATCTAAAGCAGGGCATTGAAGGAATGTTGATGTGGGGAGGCAAGAAGGAAAGGAAAGTGTCATCCCAGGCAAAAGTACACCAACAGCAGGAAAGACAACAATGCATGGAGCAGAGGGTTCCTGTTGTGAAAAAAAAAATGAGGCATGCAACATCACTAATCACCAGGGAAATGCAAATTAAAACCACAATGAGATACCACCTTACTCCTGCAAGAATGGCCATAATTAAATACTTAAAAAACAGTAGATATTGGTGTGGATGCAGTGAAAAGGGAACACTTTTACACTGCTGATGGGAATGTAAATTAGTACAACCACTATAGAAAACAGTGTGGAGATTCCTTAAAGAACTAAAAGTAGGCCGGGTGTGGTGGCTCACACCTGTAATCCCAGCACTTTGGGAGGCCGAGGCATGTGGATCACCTGGGGTCAAGAGTTCAAGACCAGCCTGCCCAACATGGCAAAATCCCATTTCTACTAAAAATACAAAAAATTAGCTGAGCGTGGTGGCAGGCACCTGTAATCCCAGCTACTCAGGAGGGTGAGGCAGGAGAATTGCTTGAACCCAGGAGGCAGAGGTTACAGTGAGTCAAGATCACGCCACTGCACTTCAGTCTGGGTGACAAGAGTAAAACTCCATCTCAAAAAAAAAGAGAACTAAAAGTAGAACTACCATTCAATCCAGCAATCCCACTACTGGGTATCTACCCAAAGGAAAGGAAGTCATTATATGGAAAAGACACATGCATGTGTATGTTTATAGTAGCACAATTCACAACTGCAAAGATATGGAACCAACAGAAGTGCCCATCCACCAATGAGTGGATAAAGAAAATGTGGTGTATATATACACCATGGAATACTACTTGGCCACAGAAAGGGATGAAGTAATGTCTTTTGCAGCAACTTGGATGGAGCTGGAGGCCGTTATTCTAAGTGAAGTAACTCAGGAATGGAAAACCAAATATGGTATGCTCTCACTTATAAGTGTGAGCTAAGCTATGAGAACTCAAAGGTGTAAGAGTGATGTAATGGACTTTGGGCACTCTGGAGGGAGGCTGTGAGGAGGCTGAGGATAAAAGACTACATATTGAGTACAGTGTACACTGCTCAGGTGATGGGTGCACTAAAATCTCGGAAATCACCACTAAAGAACTTATCCATGTAACCAAAAACCACCTGTTCTACAAAAACTATTGAAATAAAAAAAATACCATTAAAACTTTTTTTTTTTTTTTGAGATGGAGTTTCACTCTTGTTGCCCAGGCTGGAGTACAATGGCATGACCTCGGCTCACTGCAACCTCTGCCTCCCAGGTTCAAGCAACTCTCCTGCCTCAGTCTCCTGAGTAGCTGGGATTACAGAGGCTCACCACCATGCCCGGCTAATTTTTTGTATTTTTAGTAGAGATGGGGGGTTTCTCCATGTTGGCCAGGCTGGTCTCGAACTCCTTACCTCAGGTGATCCACCAGCCTGGGCTTCCCAAAGTGCTGGGATTACAGGCATGAGCCACTGCACCTGGCCTAAAACTATTTTTTTTTTAATGAAGTATAGATGGGCAGACAAGATGGCACCAGCACACAGAAGGCCATGAACATACAAGACAGAGTTCACACAGCTTTGAAAGATCTCAGACAGGTAAATCACTATGGCTCGCACCATCTACGAAATGAGAAAGTTCTCAGCTTTCTGAGAAAACTTTAAGTTCCCTTATTTTTTGAAGAAGAGATGTTCTGGTAGTTGGGTTTTACAGAAGTGGTCACAGATTGCCTGACCTCCCTAGACCACATCTGCAAACTAGCTGGCCAGGACAGAAGGTCAGTGGTCCTGGGAAACTTTGTTTATGCTGAATTAAGAGGATAACTGCAACCTAAGGCTCTGCAGCTGTAAATAACTGAGCTAACTCAGTGGCTCCCTCCAACCACACACAAACAGAGCTAGTGTTTTATGAAGGAAAATGGCCCATTACCAACAGACAGGTGAGCATACCGACTAGTCAAAAGGGAGAAAAGGACACTGGTGGGGGGCAACCAGGAAGAGACAACTAAAGGGCTGGCAGGATGCTGCAGCCTTTTGTGTGTGTGTGTGTGTGTGTGTGTGTGTGTGTGTGACTGAGTTTCGCTCGTTGCCCAGGCTGGAGTGCAATGGCGCAATCTCGGCTCACTGCAACCTCCACCTCCAGAGTTAAAGCAATTCTTCGCCTCAGCCTCCTGAGTAGCTGGGATTACAGGCATGTGCCACCACACCCAGCTAATTTTGTATTTTTAGTAGAGACAGGGTTTCTCCATGTTGGTCAGGCTGGTCTCAAACTCCCAACCTCAGGTGATCCGCCCGCCTTGGCCTCCCAAAATGCTGGGATTACAGGCGTGAGCCACCACGCCTGGCCGACAAAAGGCTGCAGCCTTTTGAAGGAGACTCAGCTCATCTTCTACCGATCCCCAGTGGACAGGCAGAACTGTTTTCAGTTGTGATAGCCAAATTCTGAAGCTGCTAGGTTCTCCATTATTCATGAGTAGCTCCACTCCCTCCAGCCTTGGGGCTGCTTTCTGTTGGCAAAGGCCTGTGTACTTCTGCAAACCTTAAAATATGAGAGCATCTGATGTTCCAGGGATCTAAAATACTGCACAAATTCAGGTAACAAAACTGCTTTCCAAAGGCTCTACTACAGGGATCTTCAGTAGATTTCCAGTCCTTCAAAATCTGTCTCCTCAGAGCTACACAAAGCCTTGGCCTAAGTTCAGCTTCCTAACTCGGTCTTTCTTTGGATAGGAAGAGGGATTTACAGATTTTGGTAAAGCGCTTTTTGTCCATAGAAATCAAAATTAAGAGATGGGCACTGAATCACCAGAAGATATTGTCCATCCCTATTGTTAATTGTGTTATTAAGATTGAATAGCAAAGATTGACTAGCATTAAATAGAAGATAAAATAACCTATTTCTGAGTGGGTTCTTCATTTCCGAGTGACGTTAAGAAGATACATCTACCTGGAAAAACACATATGAAGGAAAGGGAGGGCTCAGGCCAGGCACTATCCTCTATACTACCTCATTCAGTCCTTGCAAAACAAACAAACTAACAAACTTCTGTGAGTCTCCATTTTACATATAGGGAAAACAGCCTCAAAGGATTTAAACACACTTTGCAATATTGAAGAGGAAGAGGCAGCCAGGATTTGAACCAGGACTATTTGATCTTGAAGCCCATTCCCTACACAATTTCCCTTCATGTTCCTGGGTGTAATGGACAAACCACCTCTAGCAGAAGGGCTGAGAGAGAAGCCGGTCTCTTTCCCAGTCCCCTGTAGGGCTGCTTTGGCTTTAGGCGAAATTAGTGTTTGACAACTGTGGACTTCCACCCTCAACCTTGGCTCCATGCCTGTGGATAAGAAGAAGGTTTGTAGGGAAGAAGGCTTGGAGCAGAGATGTGGGCTTCCTCTTCCTCCCCCTCAGTCACAACTGCCAAACCCAGAATGGAAGCCAATCTCTGAATGAATCAAATTTGAATTTGGGCACACCTACACTTTCACGGTCCAAGTGCCTGCTGAGGATCATGTGGCTAAGCTGTCCGGCCCATCCTCCTGCTCTTATCCTAATTATTTTCTTAGACCCTGAGCAACAGATGTAAAATCACCATCCACCCACCTAACTCTGTATCCTGAAGGCCATCTTCCAATGCACACAATATTTGAGGAAGTGGAAAAGGGTCCCTCATTCCAGGAGAGAAGTTACTTAATAGCCCAGAAATGAAACCACTTCCTCTCCATGAATACTCCAGATATAAGAAAGTCCTCTTCCCCCTCTACTTGTCTCACCAATATGTGTCCCTGGTATGTCTGGGACAGGATACTGCCTTCAATACCCATATGGAAAACCCTGACATAACTCCTCATCGAGAGCTGGCAGATAGGAAGGAAGAATTTAATGATGCTTATCCATGTCTAAACTAGAACATAACCGGTGTGTTATGAGAGGATCCTAATGTTTGGAGAGTTGGGGGAAATCATTAAAAATGTAGCCCCACCAGCCACAGTGGTTCATACCTGTAATCCTAGCACTTTGGGAGGCCGAGGCGGGTGGCTTGCCTGAGCTTGGGAGTTCAAGACCAGCCTGGGAAGCATGGTGAAACCCTGTCTCTACTAAAAATAGAAAAAATTAGCCGGGCGTGGCAGTGTGCGCCTGTAATCCCTGTAATTGCCTGTAATACTTGGGAGGCTGAGACAAGAGAATCACTTGAACCTGGGAGGCAGAGGTTGCAGTGAGCCGTAATAGCGCCATTGCACTCCAGCCTGGGTGACAGAGCGAGACTCCGTCTCAAAAAAGGAAAAAAAAGTGTAGCCCCATTTAACACTGGATCAGAAATCAGAAAAACAGAAAAGACCTCCTCTTTATCTGGCCCTGCATGGCTAAATATGAAGAAAGGGTTACAGAGAATAAGAGTCTGTGGCAGTCAAGGAAATGAGACCAGAGCTGAACCCAGGCTGATCCGCAGAGGCTGGAAGTTGTTCAGAACCAAAGGATATTCTTTAGTTTCTTCTTTTCCTTCCTCTTCCCTTTCCCTTCCTTTCTTCTTTCTTATTTTGAGACAGGATCTCAGCCTGTTGCCCAGGCTGGAGTGGAGTGCAGTGGCGCAATCATATCTCACTGCAGCTTCTAACTCCTGGGCTTGAGTGATCTTCCTACCTTAGCCTCCTGAGTAGCTGGGACCAAAGGCATGCATCTCCACACCTAGCTAATCAATTTTATTTATTTTATTTTATTTTATTTTACTTTATTTTATTGAGATGAGGGTCTCACCATGTTGCCCAGACTGGTCTTGAACTCCTGGCCTCAAGTGATCCTCCCCCTCAGCCTCCCAAAGTGCTGGGATTACAAGCATGAGACACTGCACCCAACCCCAAAGGATTTTTTTTTTCAATAGGTTTTTGGGGAACAGGTGGTGTTTGGTTACATGAGTAAGTTCTTCAGTGGTGATTTCTGAGATATTGATGCACCCATCACCTGAGCAGTGTACACTGTACCCAGTGTGTAGTCTTTTATCCCTTACCTCCCCACCCTTTCTGAGTCCTCAGAGTTTATTTGTATCATTCTTATGCCTTTGCATCCTCATAGCTTAGCTCCCACTTATAAGTGAGAACATACGATGTTTGATTTTCCATTCCTGAGTTACTTGACTTAGAATAATGTTCTCCAGTTCCATCCAGGTTGCTGCAAATGGCATTATTTCATTCCTTTTTATGGCTGAGTAGTATTCCATGGTGTATATATATATACCATATTTATTTTCTTTATCCACTCATTGATTGATGGGCAATTGGGCTGATTCCATATTTTTGCAATTGCGAATTGTGCTGCTATAAACATGCATGTGGAGGCATCTTTTTTCTTCTTTTTTTCAAGACAGAGTCTTGCTCTGTCACCCAGGCTGGAGTGCAGTGGTGCGATCTCAGATCACAACCTCCATCTCCCAGGTTCAATCAATTCTCCTGCCTCAGCCTCTCAAGCAGCTGGGATTACAGACATGTGCCACCACACCCAGCTAATTTTTGTATTTTTGGTAGAGACAGGGTTTCACCATGTTGGCAAGGCTGGTCTGGAACTCCTGACCTCGTGATCCACCTGCCTTGGCCTCCCAAAATGCTGAGATTACAGACGTGAGCCACCATGCCCAGCCTATCTTTTTCATATAATGACTTCTTTTCCTCTGGGCAAATACCCAGTAGTGGGATTGCTGGATCAAATGGTAGATCTATTTTTAGTTCTTTAAGGAATCTCCACACTGTTCCATCATGGTTGTACTAGTTGACATTCCCACCAACCTTGTAAAAGTGTTCCCTTTTCACCACATCCATGCCAACATCTAAAATTTAAAATTTAAAAAAAATTTTTTTATTATGACTGTTCTTGCAGGAGTGAGGTGGTGTGGCATAGTGGTTTTGATTTGCATTTCCTGATAATTAGTGATGTTGACCATTTTTTCGTATGTTTCTTGGCCATTTGTATATCTTCTTTTGAGAATTGTCTATTCATGTCCTTAGCCCACTAATTTATGGGTTTGTTTGTTTTATTCTTGCTGATTTATTTGAGTTCCTTGTAGATTCTGGATATTATAATAGTCCTTTGTTGGATATACAGATTGCAAAGATTTTCTCCCACTCTGTGGGTTGTCTGTTTACTCTGCTGATTATTTCTTTTGCTGTGCAAAAGCTTTTTAGTTTAATTAAATCCCATCTATTTATCTTTGTTTTTGTTGCATTTGCTTTTGGGTTCTTGGTCATGAAGTCTTTGCCTAACCCAATGTCTAGAAGGGTTTTTCTAATGTTATCTCCTAGAATTTTTATGGAGCCAGGTCTTAGATTTAAGTCTTTGATCTATCTGAAGTTGATTTTTGTATAGGAGAGAGATGAGGATCCAGTTTCATTCTTCTACATGTGGCTTGCCATTTATCCCAGCACCGTTTGTTGAATAGGGTGTCCTTTCCCCACTTTATATTTTTGTTTGCTTTATCACACATCAGTTGACTTGTAAGTATTTGGCTATATTTCTGGGTTCTCTATTCTGTTCCATTGGTCTATATGCCTATTTTTATACCAGTACCATGCTGTTTTGATGACTGGCTTTATAGTATAGTTTGAAGTTGGGGAATGTAATGCCTCCAGACTTGCTCTTTTTGCTTAATCTTGCTTTGGCTATGCAAGCTGTTTTTTGGTTCCATTTGAATTTTGAGATAGTTTTTTCTATTTCTGTGAAGAATGGTGGAGGTATTTTGATGGGAGTTGCATTGAATTTGTAGATTGCTTTTGGCAGTGGTACTGTTTGACTCTGTGTCCCACCCAAATCTCATCTTGAATTGTACTCCCATAATTCCCACAT
This sequence comes from Gorilla gorilla gorilla, assembly GCF_029281585.2. Lineage (NCBI taxonomy): Eukaryota > Metazoa > Chordata > Mammalia > Primates > Hominidae > Gorilla > Gorilla gorilla. Next base: position 126,131,484 of record NC_073233.2, read on the forward strand.
GTTGCATGAGGGACCCAGTGAAAGACGATTTGAATCGTGGGGGCGATTTCCCCCATACTCTTCTCATGGTAGTGAATAAGTTTCATGAGATCTGATGGTTTTATCAGGGGTTTCTGCTCTTGCGTCTTCCTCATTTTCTCTTGCTGCCCCCATGTAAGAAGTGCCTTTTGCCTCCCATCATGATTCAGAGGCCTCCCCAGCCGTGTGGAACTGTAGGTCCAATTTTTCTTCCCAGTCTCGGGTATGTCTTTATCAGCAGTGTGAAAACGAACTAATGGCAGGGCACGGTGGCTCACGCCTGTAATCCCAGCACTTTGGGAGGCCAAGGAGGGTGGATCACAAGGTCAGGAGATCAAGTCCAACCTGGCTTATGTGGTGAAAGCCCGTGTCTACTAAAAATACAAAAAGTTAGCCAGGCATGGTGGCACACACCTGTAGTCCCACCTACTTGGGAGGCTGAGGCAGGAGAATGACATGAACCCAGGAGGCGGAGCTTGCGGTGAGCCGAGATCACGCTACTGCACTCCAGCCTGGGTGACAGAGCGAGACTCCATCTCAAAAAAAAAAAAAGAAAAAAGAAAACCAACTAATACAGTAAGCTGGTACCCATTGAGTGGGGCATTGCTGAAAAGATACCTGAAAATGCGGAAGGTACTTTGGAACTGAGTAACAGGCAGAGGTGGCAACAGTTTGGAGGGCTCAGAAGAAGACAGGAAAATGTGGGAAGGTTTGGAACTTCCTAGAGACTTGCTGAATGGCTTTGACCAAAAGCCTGATAACAATATAGACAATAAGGTCCAGGCTGAGGTGGTCTCAGATGGAGATGAGGAACTTGTTGGGAACCGGAGCAAAGGTGACTCTTCTTATGTTTTAGCAAACAGACTGGTGGCATTTTGCCCCTGCCCTAGAGATTTGTGGAACTTTGAACTGAAGAGAGGTGATTTAGGGTATCTGGCAGAAGAAATTTCTAAGCAGCAAAGCATTCAAGAGGTGACTTGGGTGCTGCTAAAGGCATTCAGTTTTATAAGGGAAGCAGAGCATAAAAGTTCGGAAAATTTGCAGCCTGATAATGTGATAGAAAAGAAAAACCCATTTTCTGAGAAGAAATTTAAGCTGGCTGCAGAAATTTACATAAGTAACAAGGAGCTGAATGTTAATCCCTAAGACAATGGGGAAAATGTCTCCAGGGCATGTCAGAGGTCTTCATGGCAGCCCCTCCCATCACAGGCCAGGAGGCCTAGGAGAAAATGGTTTCATGGGCCAGGCCCAGTGTCCCCGTGCTGTGTGCAGCCTAGGGACTTGGTGCCCTGCATCCCAGCCACTCCAGCCATGGCTGAAAGGGGCCAACATAGAGCTCAGGCCATGACTTCAGAGGGTGCAAGTCCCAAGCTTTGGCAGCTTCCATGTGGTGTTGAGCCTGCGAGTGCGCAGAAGTCAAGAACTGGGGTTTGGGAACCTCTGCCTAGATTTTAGAAGATGTGTGGAAATGCCTGGATGCCCAGGCAAAAGTTTGCTACAGGGGCGGGGCCCTCATGGAGAACCTCTGCTAGGGCAGTGCAGAAGGGAAATATGAGATCAGAGCCCCCACACAGAGCCCCTACTGGGGCACTGCCTAGTGGAGCTGTGAGAAGAGGGCTACCATCCTCCAGACCCCGGAATGGTAGATCCACCAACAGCTTGCACCGTTCACCTGGAAAAGCTGCAGACACTCACTGCCAGCCCATGAAAACAGCCAGGAAGGAGGCTGTACCCTGCAAAGCCACAGGGCGGAGCTGCCCAAGACCATGGGAACCCACTTCTTGCATCAGTGTGACCTGGATGTGAGACCTGGAGTCAAAGGAGATCATTTTTGAAGCTCTAAATTTTGACTGCCTTGCTGGATTTCAGACTTGCATGGGCCCTGTAACCACTTTGTTTTGGCCAATTTCTCCCATTTGGAATGGGTGTATTTACCCAATACCTTTTACCCCCATTGTATGTTGGAAGTAACCAGCTTGCTTTTGATTTCACAGGCTCATAGGTGGAAGGGACTTGCCTTGTCTCAGATGAGACTTTGGACTGTAGACTTTTGGGTTAATGCTGAAATGAGTTAAGACTTTTGGGGGCTGTTGGGAAGGCATGATTTGTTTTGAAATGTGAGGACATGAGATTTGGAAGGGCCAGAGGTGGAATGATATGGTTTAGTTCTGTGTCCCCACCCAAATATCATCTTAAATTATTATTATTATTATTATTATTATTATTATTATTATTATCATTATTTTGAGATGGAGTCTCGCTCTGTTGCCCAGTCTGGAGTGCAGTGGTACAATCTCAGCTCACTGCAAGCTCTGCCTCCCGGGTTCATGCCATTCTCCTGCCTCAGCCTCCCGAGTAGCTGGGACTACAGGCACCCGCCACCATACCCGGCTAATTTTTTGTATTTTTTTTAGTAGAGATGGGGTTTCACCATAGTCTCGATCTCCTGACCTTGTGATCCGCCTGCCTCGGCCTCCCAAAGTGCTGGGATTACAGGCGGGAGCCACTGTGCCCAGCCCATCTTAAATTATACGCCCATAATTCCCAAATATTGTGGGAGGGGCCCAGTGGGAGATAATTTGAATCATTGAGGTGGTTCCCCCATACTGTTCTCATGGTAGTGAATAAGTCTCACGAGATTTGATGGTTTTATCAGGGGTTTCTACTTTTGCATCTTCCTCATTTTCTCTTGCCACCACCATATAAGAAGTGCCTTTCACTTCCCGCCATGATTCTGAGACCTCCCCAGCCATGTGGAACTGTAAGTCCAATTAAACCTCTTTTTCTTCCCAGTCTCGGGTATGTCTTTATCAGGAGCATGAAAACAAACTAAATACAGGCAGTATGGTCATTTTCACAATATTGATTCTACCCATGCGTGAGCATGGGATGTGTTTCCATTTGTGCTGTCTATGATTTCTTTCAGCAGTATTTTGTAGTTTTCATTGTAGAGGTCTTTCACCTCCTTGGTTAAGTATATTCCTAAGTATTTTAATTTTTTTTGCAGCTATTATAAAAGAGATTGAGTTATTGATTTGATTCTCAGCTTGGTTGCTATTGGTGTACAGCAAAGCTACTGATTTGTATACATTAATTATGTATCCTGAAGCTTTGCTGAATTCATTTACCAGTTCTAGGAGCTTTTTGGATGAGTCTTTAGGGTTTTCAAGGTTTATGATTATGTCATCAGCAAACAGAGACAGTTTGACTTCCTCATTACCAATTTGGATGCCCCCTGCCAAAGGATTTTTAAGACTAACCTTATCAAATCTTACAATAGCAACCAAAAGTATAGGAACCGCACATTTCAGACCAAGAATTAAATCAGTGGCTGTCCACTGTGGCAACCCATGAGTATCGAGAAAGACAAATGCCTAAACTTCACCCAGAAACTTCAAATTAGGAGGCATGTGGTGAGGCCCCGCAAGGAGCCACCAGCAGGAATGAAGAACCACTGAGTTAAATCCCAAAGCTGTATTCATACCCTACTTCCAACCCATTCACCCCAAACCTTTCCCAGGACCAAAACCAGCCTCTAGTGTGTTAGCATGGTTTGGCTTTCCTCCAGGAACTTCAGTTTTTCCAAAAGTTTCTAACTGTAAATTCCTCACCAGGACTTTACTTGCCCCCTCAACCGAGGCATAAAAATAAGACGATTTCCACAAACAACACTTATTTAGAAATAATGTGTCAGAGGAATGATTTGGGTTGGTTTTTATCTCTGATTCTTCCCAGTAACTCATCCACTAAGAACACTGCCCACAGGAGGGTCTGATCCAACGGGGGGTTTGAGACCACTCAGCTCAGCCTGGTTCCCAGGGCCAGTGTCCCACTCCAGAGGCCAAGTCCATGCTCCCCTCCCCTCAGCAGGCCTGTTCCTCCAGAGCTGTCCAGTCTCTCTGCCAGGCTCCAAATTCTCCATCTTCAGTGTATTGACCAAACAACGAGACAGGAGGACAGCTGGGAGAGTGGGAGTCTGAAATCACTGGTAGAGTGGCCCAGGACACACACAGGAGAGAGTCTCCACCGCTGCTGAGATGAAGGGACTCTCCATTCTTCTCAAAAGGCTTACTGTGTTTTTGGCATTCCCCCACCTGACTTTTTTTCAAGTGAGTTGTTCTGATCTGACCTCAGAGAAGGCCAAACTGGGTGCTGTGGGGGAAGGGCAGAAAGAAACAAAACATGCTTGTAAGAAGTAGTTCCATAATCATAGCAGCTGCTGTTCATTGAGCTCTTCTCATGAGCCCGGCCCAGTAATGAATTTCATATGCATTATCTCATGTGATCCTTACCACCAGGAGGTAGGTATTATTATTGCCTTTCTAAGGATAAGGAAACTGAGGCTCAGACAGGCCAAGTTACCTGCCCAAGACCATCTGGCTGCAACACAGAGTTAGAATTTGGACCCAGGTCCGTCTAACTCCACAGCTTGTGATCTTAACCTCTGTGTGTACAGCCTCAGAAAGGGAAAACAGCAAGGTGCCACTACATTTACATGAATTTCATCAATTCAACAACAAAAAACAAAGGCTCTTTGTTACCCCTGCTCCCTATCAGAGAACACCTTTACAAATGCAGTCTCAAATAAGTGGCCTGCAGTACCAAATTCACCAACAGCCTTATTTAACTTGGCACATCATATTTTAAAATAACTTGACTGGCCCCTGCCAGCCTTTGAGTTTGCAGCCCAGGCCTCTCCTCTTACTCTATTGGATCTAGATCAAGAGGACAGGAATGGTGTTTTCAACAGAATCAAAACTATAATCGCCTAGCATTAAACCTGGGGAAGTTAGCTGTGAAGACAATTGTTCCTCCTGCATCATCTCCACCTCGGAGACGTTCTGCAAACAGTGCCACCCTGGTTGGTGACCCACTCAGCAGTAGCCACAAGGCAGCTGTATCAGCAGGTCTCCAGGAGCCAGTATGAGGCCTCGCAAGTTACTGCAGCATCACATAACAGTATGGGAGAAAGATACAGGGGGAAAATGATTCCATTCAGCTGCAACTTCAGGGTGGAGTTAATGTTTCACTCAGTGGATCCAGGCCAGGCCTCTGATCTCACACTTCCCTGGCAGACCTCTCTCTGCTGCAATCAGCTGGGAGTCATGTGTCCTCAGGGCTGGTGCGACAGGAACAAACAAAGCCCATCATTCCACAAGCAGAGGAGGCCAGCCTTCCCAAACCCACAGAACACTGCTCCTTAATAGGCTGGGTGCCTATAATTAGTCTACAAATAGCACCGTGCTCATCGCCAGCTCACTCCTTTTGTCCCTACCCCCACTCACTGCACGCCCCGAGGTGCCTTTTCCAGGCACTGTAGTTCTCTAAGGGGCTACAGAAGTCTAAGCAAAGGGAAATTAGGAATCAGACTCCAAAATATTGTATGAGATCCAGCATGTAGCCTGGCTGGCAGTTAGATTATGAGAAGGTATAATAAGTCACAAAGTTAAGAAACAAAATCTAAGCATTGGAAGGAACCCTACTTTGACCTTTTGATAGCAAGGAAAATGACTCACAGCAACACAATACTTGCCCAAGGATCTTATCCTATTTATCCTATTTTCTTTGTTGTTGTTGTTGTTTTGAGACAGGAGTCTCGCTCCGTTTCCCAGGCTGGAGTGCAGTGGCGCGATCTTAGCTCACTGCAACCTCCACCTCCCAGGTTCAAGCAATTCTCCTGCCTCAGCCTCCCAAGTAGCTGGCATTACAGGTGCCCGCCACCATGCCTGGCTAATTTTTTTGTATTTTTAGTAAGACAGGGTTTCACCATGTTGGCCAGGCTGGTCTCGAACTCCTGACCTCAAGTGATCCACCTGCCTCAGCCTCCCAAAGTGCTAGGATTACAGGTGTGAGCCACCATGCTCGGCCTTTTTTTTTTTTTTTTTTTTTTTGAGACAGAGTCTTACTCTGTCTCCCAGGCTGGAGTGTATTGGTGGATCTCGGCTCATGTAACCACCGCCTCCCAGGTCCAAGCAATTCTCATGCCTCAGCCTCCCAAGTAGCTGGGATTATCAGCACGCATCTCCACACCTGGCTAATTTTTGTATTTTTAGTAGAGATGGGGTTTTGCCACATTGGCCAGGCTGGTCTTGAACTCCTGGCCTCAAGCAATCCGCCCACCTCGGCCTCCCAAAGTGCTGGGATTTCAGGCATGAGCCACCACACCCAGCTGTGTTTTCTTTATTAGATTGAACTGATGAGGCAAAAGACATCCTCCCTGCCCCCAGTAAAGGCCACTCTTCACTTCTTTTCACCACTAACATAAATAATCTCTGGTGATAACCTTTAATCCTTGAGCTTGGGTAAGAAAGTTTGATATCACTCTTCTATCCAGCAGAACTTCAGTTTCTCAGACTTTTCTGCTACTTAGAAAAATCACGGCCCTCAGCAGCCTCCCTTGGGCAACCCAGCCACGCCCACCACCACCACCACCTGAGCCTCTGACACCTGGCTCGGCTGGGGCCAGAATCATTCTCACCATGGTCATGTAGGTGGCCTCTGATTTTTCACTTGGTTCTTCTTCCTCGATCACCTCCCGTACAATTATTGGGGAGTAAATGTGTTTCTAGAGGGGGAAAATGGTACAAAAATTCCTAAAAATTAGATGAATCTTATACACCAGAGAAAAGGCCACCCACTCCTATTTGCTGGGCATTGACCACCCAAACTGCTGGTTCAGAGGGTTACTGAGACCTAGAGAATTCTCAACAATGATAATTCAGTCTTCAGTCTTCCTGAAAATTAACTGTCAAAGAACACAGTCTTAAGAACCAAACTTTGCTTCAAAAGCCAAACATCTTTGTTTAGATGGATGTTTAGGTAGCAGCAGGGGTTCCTTATCTTGCTAAATTCCTTGTATTCTGGGGTTATTTCCTTCTAATTACAGTAAAGGCAGAATGGCATTAATCAGCAGTGAATTGTCATCATCTCCCTCAGAGGATTTATGTGGCAGGGCCAGCCCTCATTGAACCTCACAACTGTGAGGTTCATGGTCCTGTCATTCGTTGGTAAAGCAGTATCATCCAGTGGCCCATTCTTGGACCACTGCACTCTACTGGGAGAAAATCCTACTCTTGGGACAAAAACAGCCCAAAATAGAGAAAGGTAACTATTCAAAGAGTCTTTTAAAAATTAAAGAAAGAAAAGAAAGAATAGGAGTTAAAGAAAACCAATCCATTTCTCAGTCTCTAGAAGCAATTATTTATAAATCCATTACAAAATCAATATGGAGAGAAAAGTCCTTCTTAATCCTTTCTTGCTAAGATCTTAGACTATTTCATTTTAAACATTAGAACTCCTTAACTCCTGAATGTATTATAATTCTCCATTAGACTTTAGACAAATAGCACCTCCTAGGTTACAAAGCATTTGCATATCATCATCTTATGTGAACCTTACAACAACCCTGTCAAGCAGGCTGGGCAACTATAATATCTTTATCCTTATCCTCATTTTGCTGATGAGACTCAGGGAGGTGGCAGATCTTTCCGACTCCAAGCGCAGTGCTCTTTCCTCAGCCCAATACCAAGATCTGCTGCCCGGGGCTGGCCCAGCCGGCCCCATGCACTGTACTCCGCAGAGGCTCTTACTTTAGTGACAAAGGCTTCCTGAGTCCCCGCTCTGTGCCAAGCACTGGCCTGCAAGCTGCGACATACAATGGGTAAGATATGGTTCCCGGGGGAATGAGAACGGCCCAGGCCTGCATCTACTTAGTGTTTTAGGCTGAAGCGTGTGTTCACCTCCCCTTCACATCTTTCAAAATCGCAGGGTTTTTCTTTTATCTCTGGATTAGTCTTCTTCGTGTTCTTCACCAAGACTGTAGAATTCACTGAACTGCAAGACATGAAAAGCATGTGGAATTAACCAGCGGGCATGGTTTATTCAAGGGTCCCTACATGAGATCCCCTCTTGGCTTTGTGAAGAGAGAGACACCAGAGAAGGAACTATTCTCTCTGGACTCCTACAGCCAGGGCTACCCGGCTCACCTGGAAACCTGAGAAGCGCATCTCTTCTAATGAAGAACAAGAAGCCGTTCTGGAGATAATTTAGGCTGAAAAACAGCTTCAACTTCTCTATTATCACTCAAGCCACTTTCAGTCCGTATGGGTGAGGTAATTTTAAGTGAATGAAGAGAGGGGAGATGGGATTCCATTTGACCATCCTGTCTACATTTCTGAGGACCAGGGAGTGCCGCGGAACCAGCAGGGGGCAGCAGGAGCTCACCAAGACGCCAATCCGAAGGGCTCCTGGCCTTTCCGGGGGGCGGAGCAGAATAACCCCCACAAACACCCCACCCAAGCCCCAAGCCTGGAGCTCTGCGCCTGCCCTGTCGGGGTCCCTTGGCCTTTGATCTCATGACCATTTGCCTTCTGAACATACTTTCTTTTTTTCTATTTTGGCCTAAGGCAGAACTAAAAAAAAAAAAAAAAAAAATTCAAGGTTCAAGCTAGAAATGAAACCATATGTTTTGGTCTCAGTGGAAATATTTTCATTGTATTTTCTGCTTTTAAAGTTGTATCTTCTCATTGTAAAATAATTCAGATAATACAGAAACGTAGACAGTTGGAAGTGGAAGTTCCCTGCAACCCCTCACCCCATGGGATCCACCTTCTCCTTCATTTCAAATTCCACACAATTACCCACATTTTACAACTGTCCTTCCAAGCCTCTCTCAGTGTAAGCATAAGCTCACATAAAATGTATTTAGTACATATGCTGCTGGAGTGAGCATCATATTATTTTCCCTTTTATAAAAATGAGGTCATACCATAAATTCTGTATTTTTACCCCTTGTATATCTTTCCATGTCATTACGTAGAGGGATCTGGAGTGTTTCATTGAGTGAAACACTGGTTCACTGAATCGTTGCCTTTCTGACAGACACTGGCAATTATCCATATTTTTAATTATAAGCAAGACTGCAGTTTTGCACAAATCTCAGCATATCCATTTAATTATTTCTTTAGAATAAACAACTAGACATGGAAGTGCTACCTTTCCTTTGGCGGGAAACTGAGGTCCCGACAGGGGAAGTAAGCTGAGAGTGGAATCCAGGTTGTCTAGCTCAGTGCTCCGAGCATGCCCAGAGCAAAGACCTTTAGAGAGGCCAGCCAAGTTCAAAACCAAATCAGGAAGCCCTAGGGAGTGCAAGTGAAAACTTAGCAGGCACAAGTGTTTTCTGCAGGATCCAAGACCCACTGGGAAAGAACACTCAAAAGTCAGGATTATTCATGAGGCCCTTTCCCACTGACACTATTTCAACAAGGGAGTCAATCTGCACTACAAGCATACTCCATCGATAGTTGGATAAACCGAGGGACATGGATCTGCCAACAGCCAGTGGAACACAAGTGTCCCTGTTGGAGCATCTGGGCACTTCTGAGACCCTGGGAGAACTACCGATGAAATTCAGGCCTTTAAAAGCACATTATTATTATTATTATTACTATTTTATTTATTTATTTATTTTTGAGACAGAGTCTCGCTCTGTCACCCAGGCTGGAGTGCAGTGGCGTGATCTCGGCTCACTGCAAGCTCCACCTCCCAGGTTCACACCATTCTCCTGCCTCAGCCTCCCAAGTAGCTGGGACTGCAGGCACATGACACCACGTCCAGCTAATTTTTTGCATTTTTAGTAAAGACAGCTTTTCACTGTGTTAGCAAGGATGGTCTCGATCTCCTGGCCTCGTGATCCGCCCGCCTTGGCCTCTCAAAGTGCTGGGATTACAGGCATGAGCCACCGCACCCGGCCAAAAGCACCTTTTAATAATAATTCATTTAGAACCTGAGGGCACCCATTCAAAGATCGTATCTCATAATTAGAATGTGGTCTTTTAGATAAAACCACTGGCAACCCTTAAGATCTTAGCTTCTATGTGGAACGTACAGTATGGATAATTTAAAAATCATCTTTTAGGCAGTGAATGGTACCATGATAGTTCTTGTGTAGGATTTATGCTCTGAATTATGCCCTACTGAGACCCCCATTTCTAAGGGAGTTTGTAGTCTTTGCATAATAACAAAGTGAATGAGGAGAGCATAGGAATATTAAATTCTTTTCCCGGGCACAGTAAGCAAAGTGGGCAGGGTTACCACAGATGACTCCATTTAAAAATACCCCCTTCTGTGAGAATGGCATAAGTAGGGCCCTATCACCCTGTTCTACTTTGGGGTAGAGGCAGCCTTGCACCCCCAGCCTCCCAATCCAAGGGGTGGGGGCAGCCCTGTACCTCCTATTTCCACAGGTCTTCTTCACGATCAATATCAGAACAGGGAGCAGCAGGATTGTGGCACAGACAATTCCCACGATGATCACCAGCTGATTACCACCCAAGACCAGAGGCCTCAGGGCTATCGGGGTCACCAGTGCTTGGGAAAGTAGAAAAGCAAGGAGAGGGTCTCAATACTTTAGCAAAGAGCTGAGAGCCCCACAGCCCTATACCAAGTAGCACCAGCCAGGCCAGGAAGCAGAGGGGAAGGCCAGACTCCACCCCATATCTGGACACTAGGGACACTGTCTCCATGAGATTGAGAACCAAAGTCTAACCCCCTCGTTTACCCTAAGATGTAGATTAAGGTGGGTGGGAGAAGAGGCTAGCAGTTCACCTCTAGTAAAGTTTCCTTTCACATCAACAATTCTATTCTAAAATTTGGCTTAACAAGTGACCCAGAAATAACAGGCATTTTAGAGGCTGCTGATCTTCCTTAGGGCAAGTGGTTGTCTTCAAAAGAACTCATGCCGCAAGACTCAGCCCCACAGTGATGATACCAAGTAAAGCCTCCGGAGGTACTTCTGCCCATATGGAACCTTCTACTCATCTGCATGGTTCTTTCTAAATACATAAAGCAAACACCTCCTCAGGGCCAGACAGCACTAGGTACAGGGGATTCAGAGATGAATGATGATGTGTGGTCCCTGCTTCCAAGCAAGAAGACAAACACGTCAACAGAAAACTACAGGCTGCTGTAGGCGCTACAACAGAAGTGTGTATGGGGAACAGAGGGGCGCAGAAAAAAGGGTGTCCAATTTTATATGCAGCAAGTGAGAATTTGCCAGCAAAATTTCTAAAGTTTAACCTAAGACTTACAGGAAACATCCAGTTTGTTGGGCAGACAATATGGAGAAGGACAAGAGGGGATGTTCTGCATGAGATCTGGAGGCCTGACAGGATGATGATTTTAGAAACTAGAAAGAGTTCAATGGGTCTGACACAAAAGTGGCATCTGTGGGTGTGCTGGAGAATTTCGCTGGAGAGATGACAGGGTCCAAGTCAGGAAGGACCTTGACTATCTCAACCAAGAATCTGGCATTTTTCTGCAGGCAATGAAAAAAACATTGAAAGATTATTAGCAGTGGAAGAGAAAGTTCTTAATGTGATTTAGAAAGATGGCACCAAGAGCCGCGTGAAGAATGAGGAGCAGTGGCTGAGAGAGAAAGCAGAGACTGGTTAGAGGCCTACAGTTCAAGACAGAGATGAAGACAGCCAGAACTAAGGCGGCAGTGACAGACTGCAAGGAAGACAACTTCAAGAGTCTGTAGTAGGAGTCAAGGACTTGTTGACCTGACCTGTTAGATCAGGGGTCCAGGAAAGGGAAAGAATCAAGCACACCCCCAGGCATCTAGTTAGACAACTGAGGTTGGGGAGATGGGCTGAGGAGGGGTGTGCAAGGGTAGGTTAGACATGTTGCATATGAAGGATTTGTGGAAAACTTGTGTAGAGTTGACTAAGTATATCCATGGGTGTGTGTGGAACTGTGTCCAACATAGAGTGCATATAAATGCTACTGAAGGAGAGAAGGCTGAGGATGGATAATTGCAGTGCCATTGGTGATCTAAGCTGGAGTAGAGGTAGAATAAGCCAGAATGCAGTGCACTGAGGAGTTAATGGGAGATGAGACAGTAAGATACCAAACACAGACCTTTAGCAAGCTATTTGGCTATGTTGAGAAAGAAACACATGATTGTGGTTGTGGTTGTACAACTCTGAATGTACTAAAACCATTGAGCTGAACGCTTTAAATGGGCAAATTGTATGGTATGTGAATTGTATCTCAGGAAAGCAATCTTAAGAAAAAGAAAGACACAGAATGGAGCTGAAGAAAAAAAGACATAGAATGGAGCTGGAGTAATGAAGTAGTAGAATTGAGCAAATGTATCCATTGAATGGTAGAAACCAACAGAAAGTGAGCTCAAAGAGCCATGTTGTAAGGTTCCTGAGAAGGATACCACCTGGGCACAGGGGGCCAGATAAGCCCAGAGCAGAAGGGACCTTCCTCTGCCTCAGGATGGCAGGGCAGAGATAAGAATGGGGGAGACATAGATATGTTTGTGGGTGGAGAAGCTGCATGAGCCCCCATAATGGCTCGATTTTCTCTGTGAATTGGACTTCTGAGAAGGAAGCACACAGATCTGCCGTGCTCCCCTCTCCAGCTGGAGACAAGGTGCCTCCACAGACTTAGGTCTCTGGCCTGAGGTATGAGGCATGTTCCATCCTCACCCCATCTTCCCTGCCCCCAGCCAACCACAGCCAACTCCTGAAGGCCCTAGCGACAGGCAAAGTCCACAGGCCACATCCTGATTGCTAACTGGGTTATGGTTTAACTTTAACCCCTCACTTATCAACCTCTCTCTGTCAGCACAATCAAGTCTTTCCTCTCCTACACAGCACTGGCCTTGATGCACACTGTTTGCCAGAATCCAGAACCTCTGATCAGAAAACCCCTCCATTTTTGGTTCTGGTGCCTGCATGTTCCTCTCTGTTCCTGGCTGTCTCTCACTAGCTTAGGATCATTTCCTGCTCCACTCTAACACATACAGCACCTCCCTTGAAACCAAGTATGCTGACTTTGGACATCAACTCCGATCCTTCCCTGAGCTTCTGTATCTTTACATCAGTAGATGACCCTGGCAATGAGTGGGGTCTGTCAGAGGATTGGTATTCACTAAATTAGCTCCCCTCTCCTTGGCCTAGCAGCAGGGCCAGAACTAGGGTGAGGCAAGCCAGGCACCTGAGGAGCCACCACTAAGGAGGCATCATTCTCAGGGTTGTGCAAGGCGAGAGTCAGCACCTGAGAGGGATGCCTCCTTCAATTTTGCATCCTAGGAACCTCTCCGGCCTCACTCTAGTCCCGGCCCCATGCACCAGCCAGGAGGTCCCTCAATGCTCCCCAGCCAAATGTTAGATACTTCGAGGCTCTTCCGGGCTGACATGCAGCACAATGGTTTTCTTGAACACCAGGTTCCCTAGGTGGATACTGCAGGTGTAGTTTCCTCCATCTGACTCCCTCACTCCTTGAAGCATGATGGAACCGTCATTGTGGAAAATGTCTCCCACCAGGTTCACACGATTCTGGAAGTGGCCCCAGCTCTGGGAGTACTCCGCAGACATCCTGAGTTTGTGGTAGTAACGAAATACAATCTCCTCCTAGAAGTGAAAGGCAAAAAGTATGATATTGTGAGGACTGGAGTGGAGCGGGGAGCAGAGAAAATGGGGGAGGGAAGATCTCAGGACTCCAAGGCCCTGCTAGGTGAAGGCAGTAAGGGTATTATCAGAAAGCATTAAATAACACAAAGTCGTGTACACACACATGTGCATGCGTGTGTACTTGTGAAGGACATCACCAAGCCATGAACAGTTTTTCCATCTGAATGGAGGAATAAGAAAAGGAGGACTTTCATTTTGTGCACCTTTCCAATAAAAAAAAAGCAAAAGTATACTTTTATTCTTGATGACATTTCTAGTTGGATTTCCAATAGGAACCTGAAACATGTCTAAAACTGAACTCTTCATCTTTCCCCCAAACCAATTCTTTCCAGTCCATCCCATTTTGGTACATGGCAATGCTTTCCTCCAGATACTCAGGCTAAAAATCCCGGAGTCATCCTTAATTTCTGTCTTTCTGGAACAAATCACATCGAATCCCTCAGCAAATCCTATCACCTCTACCTTCAAAATATATCCCCAATCCAGCCAGTCCTCACCTCCTCCACTGATACCATTCTGGTCCAGCTCATCTCTCACCTGGATTCCCGCAACAGCTTTCTTACTTATCTCCCTGCTTATTCTCTATGACAATCTATTTTCAGCAGATGAGCCTTTAAAAATGTAAGTCAAATCATGTTACTCCTGTGCTCAAAACCCTTCATGGCCCCCACTCCCATTTCTACTAAAATGCAAGGCCCTGCATGACCCAGCCCATCTCCCTTTTCCTCTGACTTCAACTTCTACTTGCTCTTCCCTCACCTACTTGGGTCACTGCACTCCAGGCACATGGACCTCTTGGCTGCTCCTTGCATACTGGCTGCAGGGCCTTTGCACTTGCTACTGTCTATGACTGCAAGAACACTCTTCCCCCTACACATATGCAGGGTTCACTCCCTCTCCTCAAATGTCATCTCAGTGAGGGCTCCCCAAGCACTCACATAACAAAACCCACAAAGTCCTGCTTTATTGTTCCCCGTAGGCTCTTACTATTGCCTGATGTATTATATACTTCTTTATTATTTTACATGTATCTCCTCCATCTTGGTTGTAAGTTTCCCATCAGGACTGGGGCTTTAAGTATTCTTCATATAGCAGATGCTTTAAAAATAACTTGTTAAATGAATATTGGCATTAAAAAAAAAGCCACGTAGATTGCTTTTTTAAAGCTTTTAAGAAAAGTTAATGGGTGTGTAGACACAAACATGAATGAAGTGACCTGGCCCCTAACATTTTGTCTCTCGTGATTCAAATTCACAACCTCAAAATGTCAATTCTCATCCTATTTTCTCCTGTGAATCACTCAATGGATGACATTTAAATGTATGGCAAGCTCTCAGAGGTGAACCTGGGACCAGATGTAATTCCCCATACTCCATCATGATGTCACCCACTGTGACCCACTCAGATAGCATAGAGGAATCAAGTGCAAATGACTTTGTTAGAGAGATGACCTGGAATATGTTTTAATTTATAAAAGTTAGTCTTTAATAAATTTTGCAACTTAACTTTTATTAATAACAAGTTACTGGGGATATCCCCACAGCACATGTTGACCCATAAATATACGACCACATCGTGGTTGAGATCCACTGGTCTAAAGAATAAACTTGCTTTTTCCTGCTTTATAGAGTTCCCGTAAAATACCCCTCACCCTGGCCCCCAGGATCAATCAATCCCAACACGTGAAGTACCCATGATAATTCCCTCCATCACATAAATGGGGCAATGGGGCACAGATGAAAACTCACAGAACTAACCCCAGTAAGAATAAAAGTGTAATCACTTTTATGCCTAGCCCATTGCTTTCTTGGCTGGGCCACAAAAATCATCTCCCTCATTCTCCCATGGACTCTATATGAAGGAAAAGGGAGAAAGAAGGAAACTAAAATGCAGGGGCCAAGTCTTATACAAAATGCTTTACATGTACAATCTCATATCGGCATCCAAAAAGTTAAGCATCATCATCATCTTCTTGTTCTTGTTCTTCATTGGAGTTATCTTTCCCACCAGAAAGCTGAAATTGCTAGGAGAAGGTCCAGTTCTGATAAGCACCAAAGCCCAGGCTCTTGCAACACCTCCTCATGTGCCTGATTCTACCTCTGTCCTGATACCATCAGCCAGAGCCTTCTCTAACACAGTGATGTTTCCTCCTTGTTACCTTTGCGCGCCGTCCTGAAAATATCCATTCTACCTTGGTCACGTGTTTCACTTCTGTGCTCTGGAAAACACATCCCATCTGAATCAATCCACCCACATGGACCATGAGCTCTGAGGATAAAACAGTAAATCAAGTCAGACTCAAGTTATAATCTATAGAAGTCAAAGAATTTCTAGAAGAGATCATGTTTAGCCAAAGACCCTCAGCAGCAAAAATTGCTGTCACCACCAAACACTGTACGTATTCCCTCTGTAGGTGATCCAGATGATCCCACGTGGGCAAAGTACTCAGAGCCTCCTCCCTCAGACCAGCACAGCATCATCCCCAAGATGAGAATACCCTCTAGCTGCCCACATGTACCAAGCCTGAGGGTTTCTGCTGTCTCCATATCACCATAAACACTTTCTGGTCCTCTTTAATTCCTTTCTCTTTCCCCTTTTCCAGAATTCCTCCCATGAACTCTAATTTCACATCAAGTTTGTACTAAAGGAAGTATGGAAAATCTCAAAGCCCCCACTTTATATTCATCATCTTAGACACCAACATCTGCTTAGCATAAACAGGAAGTGGAAAGTTATAAAACTCTCATTCTTATATTTAACCCACTGACTCTCCCAACTGAAAAAATGAACCAGGGATAACTTTCTTCAACTTCTTTTATTATTTTTCTTTTATTCTAGGACCTAGTTCTGGCCTTGGTACAAGTCACAGGACTCCTTGCTAATTAGGCCAAGACAAAAGACAGCTTTCTCCTTGACTTTTCTTTCTGTTTTAATCCTGCTCTCTCCTGCCCCCACCCTCCCGACTTCCCCTGCTCCTGGCTTTCCAACTCCTAGGCTCTTCCTTCTGCCTATTGTACAAGCAGCTGACCCACCATATGTTTATTACATAAGTCATTTTAAGTGGCCCATGAAAAAGAAAAGAAGTAGAAAGACATTTCTGATTTTTCAGTAATGCTCTATACAAATCAACCACAAAGTTGATTAAGCAATGAAAGTCAAGGTGGTGTATAAGGAAGACACAAGTCTAGGTCTTAAGTGCACAGAGTTCCTTCAAAAGAGTGTTAAGCAAAGATCACGAGGGAACAGATTGCAAAAGCCACCCTTTCATCCAAACTATTTCCCTGGGAGAAGAGTAACTTCCTGCCCAGCAGGAGAAATGCACAATAGGAGGAAAGCAAAAGAAAATATTATGAACTCTAAAATCTATGGAAGGAATTATTTTGAAAGCGATAAAAAAGTTACTCCAAAGAATACCAGTAAGGAAGCAAACTCCCTTTAAATCTATCAGCACATTAAGAATTAAACTCTATTTTTAAAATGCAATAATAAAAACTGAACATTCTGAGTCCTTTCAGTGCACCACCATGTGCTAGACACCCTATACACAGTAGATTAGTTAGTCATTACAATATTTTGAGGTTTGTGTGACTATTCTCCCATTTTACAGAGAAGGAAAGTAAAGGAACCCAATGCCACATGGCCAGGAAAGGTAAAGCCAACATTTAAGCCCAGGTCTGAGTGAAAGGAAAGCCCGAGTTTTCTCACTCACTCTACTGTGGCACCCCACATAAGTAGAAGGATGGCTGATTCTAGAGCAAAAGCAGAGGCCATTAATCTAATTATTATTTTCATCTATAGTATTTAAATTAAGAACTATGAAAAAAAGAATTGAAGTGGTAGAATCATAGAGAGACTAACAACTGAAGGGTAAACTTTGTAGAGAAAATTATAGATGACTGCAAAAAATGGAGTTGCCATGTTGGTGGAGGCAACTTACATAAAGCAAGTTGGAGCACGGTCCACTAGGCAAAATTGTTAGGGGTTGGATCTATTCCCATTCTAGCTGGAAGAAAAAAAAAATACAGCTTGCTCCACTAGCCACTGGGGGAATATCTGACTATCTCTAACATTGCCCTAGCCTGTTTCCATGGATTCCTCAGCTCTTGAAATTGACTCCTTGTGGTTCCCTCTGTGTCCCTTCTAAGCAGGAACAGGCTATGCTTGCATGGACAAGTGTTCAGACATGGCATTAGAGACCAAAGGCAGAAAAAGGAAGCAAAAAGAGAATCCTTTGTAATACCAGCAATTTGGAGAGGCTGAGACAGGAGGATCACTTGAGCCCAGGAGTTTGAGACCAGCCTGGGCAACGTAGGGAGACCCCGTCTCTACTTAAACAAACAAACAAAGCCAGGCATGGTGATGCACACCTATGGACCTAGCTACTCGGGGGGTTGAGGCAGAAGGATCACTTGAGCCCAGGAGTTCAAGGCTACAGTGAGCCATGATCATACCACTGCAACTCCAGAGCCTGGGTGACAGAGCAAGACCCCACCTAAAAAAAAAAGAGAGAGAGAGAGAGAATCCTTGGGCACAGGCATCTGATTTGCTTCTTCTTCCTGGAGAACAAGAGCTTTGGAATTAAGAGAAAAATGACAATGAAAAAAAAAGTAGGATAATTAGGAGAGGGGCCAGAGGCCACCTACTACAACTCCATTTTTTAGAAATCAGATTCAAGTAAGGGATGCTAACTCAATAATTTCATTCATTCCACAAATGCTTATTAATTGCTTACTCTGTGCCAGGGGCTACGCCCAGGCAAGCAGGGAAGACACAAGTGAATAGGTGTGATGAGTGTCATAAGAGAGGAAGGCAGGGTGCACCAGAGGAGCTCATTAATAAAGCTGGGAGGCTAAGGACCTAAGCTAGCTGCAGGCGGGAAATGGTCCCAGATTCTAGTTCCCTAACTACACTGCAAGCTCTCCTGGGGTCACAGACTGTTCCTTCTATTCCACACTCTTAAAGAATGCATCTAGTTCTGTGGCTTGCAAACTTTTACTTTCATTTATGTATTTTTATTTGTAAGTTTTATATCAATAAGCAAAACTAAATTTTAGAGACACTGGCTGACGTTAGTTTGGATATCATTAGTTTATTATAAAAGAGAGACATGGAAATTATTTACACAATGAAAGATTTCAGAACTCCAGTGGAATGAGTGGCTTCACATGAGGCTTTTTCAATAGTGATTTATTTCGGTAGATATACTTTCCAAGAATGCCACCATTTCTAAATAAGAAATTATCCCTGTCGTCCAGAACTACTTTGGTGCCTCCATATTCTAGATTCTGGGGGAAGAATTTTATCTCCAGTTTTTGGGCTAACTGGTTGAATCTCTCCACCCTTTCCTTTAGAGCCTAATACAACAGCTTCTACAGTTGCTTGCAATACTTCTGAGATTTGTCTGGAAGCATAATGCCTCCTTTGGTTACAGTCTCAGCTGCATTCCTTTCAACTAATACCCAGTCAAAGAGGCAAAAAAAACTTTCTAAATGACTCGGGCCACCACAGCTTATACTCTCCCTTTCAAACTGCTTGCAAGCAGCAGAATCCTTATTCAGACCAAATCTTACCTGGCAGCCCAATGAATACAACAGGGAAAAGGAAAAGGACTTTGGTTGCAATGCAGGTGGGAGCCTAGGGTCCTATCCCTGCCCCGCTCTTACCCTTCATGTTCTTTGGAGCTTAAGGTTCTACAGAGCACAAATTTTAAAACCACCTACTCCTTCCACTTATAAATGGAAAAATAAAGTGCAAAGAAGAGTTAGAAAGATCTGCTCCTTTCTTCTTTTTTTTTTTTTTTTTTTGAGACGGAGTCTGGCTCTGTCGCCCAGGCTGGAGTGCAGTGGCGCAATCTCAGCTCACTGCAAGCTCCGCCTCCCAGGTTCACACCATTCCGCGCCCGGCCCTTTCTTCTTTTTTCTATTTTAAGAGACAGGGTCTCAGCTCTGTCACCCAGGCTGGAGTGCAGTGGTGCGATCACAGCTCACTGCAACCTCCACCTCCTGGGCTCAAGTGATCCTCTCACCTCAGTTTCCCCAGTACCTGAGACCACCACAGTCATGGGCCATCATGCTCAGCTATTATTATTATTTTTTTTTTTTTTTTAAGACATAGGGTCTCACCATGTTGCCCAAGCTAGTCTCAAACTGGCTTCAAGTGATCCTCCCACCTCGGGCTCCCAAAGTGCTAGGATTACAGGCATGAGCCATCACACCCAGACTTTTTCTTTTTTTTTCTTTTCTTTTCTTTTCTTTTTTTTTATTTTAGACAGAGTCTTGCTCTGTCACCCAGGCTAGAATGCAGTGGTGCCATCATAGCTCACTGCAGTCTTGAACCCTGGGGCTCAGGCAATTCTTCTGCCTCAGCCTCCCAAAATGCTAGGATTACAGGCATGAGCCACTGAGCCTGGCCTGCTTATTTCTTTTCTATCCCCCAGAACACCTAACATAGGGTACCTATAAAATACAGATATAGCATCAATGTGGATAACTGATGAAAGGTATTAGGGCATAGTAAAAAGAACATGGACTTTGTTGTCAGAGGTGCCAGGGTTCAAGTACTATTTATTCCATTGAATATGTGTCCAAAATATATTTGGACATATATGCGAACAAAACATCCTTCACAGGGCTTTTGTGAGGGGGAAAAGTGTTTAAAGTAATAATACAATAATTATCAATATTTTATTTAATAAAATAACTCTTTTTATTGACTGAAATAATTATGATCATTTTTTTGAAGATTCACTCTGTGGTAAGTACTTAGCCCAAAGGCTGGCATTTACTCAAGATAATCAGTTTCCTTGCCTCTTGCACATGAAATCTCTTGCCTCTTGGGCCCTCTTTAAGTAAGTATTTGCATACCTTTGGGCTCCTCTGGAAGCACATGCAGTACCACCGCCTTCTTGAACACCTGGCTCTCCCCTTTGAGGCGGATTTCACAGATATAGGTTCCCTGGTCAGCCTCTTGCACATCTTGGAGCAGGAGAGAGCCATCATTGCATAAGATGTCCCCCATCAAGTGTACGCGGTTCTGGAAGCGCCCAATAGGCACACTGAGATTGGAGTAATAGTATAGCACATATTCGTCCTGAAGGGCAAAACAGTGTTGGAGACAATCAAAAGAGGTGCCAGACCGAGGAGCCTGCATCCCAAAGACTCTGTTATGTGGGGGCAGCAGAGCTATCATCATGATCATGATCCAAAAGCATTTGGTACCCAGTTAATAAAAATAATGTGCCAGGCAACAGTCTAACTTGCACAAGCTCTGCGACTCCCTTTCTACAAAGACAAATGGAGAAATGCAGTCCACATTTTATTTCTTACAGTTTAAGGTAAAATATAGCACCCACTCTGAAGATCACTCTACAGTTTTTAACTTACAACTTTGGAAAACCATCTCTCATTTTCACCCTATTTTCTGCCACGGCCCCGGATTAGATGGCATTCAAATGCATGATCTATTTTCACTAGTGCTGTGGGTGGTTTGGCGTAAGAATTCCAGGCATGGCCGGCTGGCTGCCACTTTTCTCATTTCTACCCTCCTCCCGGCAGCAGTATCGTAACACAAAAGGAGTCATCCACAGGGAATGGTTCCAGGCTGGGCCCTGGGGAATTCTTTTGTTTTTGGTTTTGGTTCTGTATTGTTTTCTTCTGTCACCCAGGCTGGAGTGCAGTGGCACAATCACAGCTCACTGCAGCCTTCACCTCCTAGGCTCAGGTGATCCTCCCACCTCAGTCTCCCAAGTAGCTGGGACTACAGGTACATGCCACTGCAGCCAGCTAATTTTTGTGTTTGTTTTTTTATAGAGATGGGGTTTTGCCATGTTGCCCAGGCTGGTCTCGAACTCTTGAGCTCAAGTGATCACCCCGCCTCAGCCTCCCAAAGTGCTGGGATTACAGGCATGAGTTACCACACCCGGCAGAAATTCTTATTTCTACTTACACCATGGGTTTATCCCTCGTATAAAAATAAAGGCCAATAAAAATTTGAGTGAGAGTAGCATTATAGGGACAACAGGGAATGTGCTCTGAGCTACAAAAACAATATTTTGTTTGCAAACATTAGGACTTTATTGTTAGTAACAAACTACTTGGGATGTTTTTCACAAATGATCCTGATATACGAGTATCCATACAGACTGTCTGATGAGGCTTAATGCACTGTTCCTCATTCCAAAGAGCTCCATGAAAGAACCTCGCCCACCATGCTGCATCTGCTAATCCCAACACTTTAAGCAGCCACAAAGGAGAAAATGATGATTCCCCAGCACATACATGGAGCAGTGAAACACTGAAAGAATCTGTCCTCCTCCCCACCCCAAAAAAGGTCATTGTGCTATAGTTCTTATGCCTAGGTCAGAGCTCTCCTTTCTAGAACCTAGGAATTTACCCCTCTCACCAGCTTCTGCTACTTAACAAAGGGTAGAGATAAAGGAAGGAAACTAAAGAATTTCATGTGCAAGAACAAGGAACCTCTCATTTCATGTTTGTGTCTCCCATCAGCCCCTTAACTACTTGAAAGGTAAGCATTACCATTATTGTAATTGCCTTCCTCTTCACAGCTCAGGAAGCTAAGATCAGCAAGGTTGAGTAACTTACTTACCCAGCTGATAACATAACCAAGTTCCTGAGCTAGGACGAGGCCCAGTTCTGATAATCTCCAAAGCCCTGGCTCTTGCAACACCTCCTGGTGGCATCTGATGCCTGACTCTTACACCACTCTGTCCTGACACCAGCAGTCAGGGGCTTCTATTACATAGTGATGTTTCCCCCACGTTACCTTGGCGTGCTCTCCTGGTGACAGAGTCCAGTCTATCTTGAATATACATTTGTCTTCTGTGCTCTGGAAAACACATCCCATCAGAGCTGAATCACCCACATGGACTGTTAGCTCAGGCGGGGAAACATTCAAGTCATTCAGGCCCAAGGAATAATCTAGAGAAGTCAAAGGCAAGAGGACACATCATTTAGACAAATACTCTCAACAACAAAAATCAGTTTCAATCATGGAGTACTAAACACCCCTCTCCCTGGATGATCCAACATAGACAAAGTCCTCGGAGGCATGTTCAAAGGCAGCATGGCATCCCTGTCCTCTAGTTACCTATATGGCTCATCAGAAGGATTCTGCAATCTTCATACTACAATAAATGCTCTCTGGCTCCCTCCTCCTATCTAGCCCCTTACACTTTTCTGCAATTCTTCCTCCCAACCTTTCTAAAGAAATAAGGGAAACCCCAAAAGTCTCTCCTTTCTGATCATCAATTTAGAAACTCACCTCCACTTACCATAACGACGAAATGGGTTGTTCCTTGCTCTTAAGTCTCCCACTGGTTCCCTCTCTGAAAAGGGACCTTTTGTTTACTTCCTCTTTTCCCTTTCTTTTAGTTCCTTTACAAAAGCATTTGCTGGCTGATTCTGGCTGTAGGGCAGGTCCTTGTAATTAGGCCACCACAGAGCACAGCTTTCCTCCTGCATTTCCACTGTGTTTGTCCTCTCCCTGCCTCACCCCTCCAGCTTTGCCATCGGCTTTCCAGCCTCTAGGTGCTTCACACAGGGACCCCTGCCCATTATCTCTATGTTGCTCAAGCAATTTCGAGCGGTCACTACAAGAAAAAACCATTACATGGATATTTCTGTTTTCACAAGATATGCTCTATGCAAAGAGACAACAAAATCAAGAAAGATACATTTAGATGCTGCCCAGTTCAAATCAGAGAAGAGCCAAGTGATGGGAATGAACAGAAAATGTGCCAGTCTTTTCATCCAAGCTGTTTCCCTGAGAGAAGACAGTTAACTTCCTGCCCCAACAGCAGGCTCACACAGCAGGGAGGACACAAAAGAAAACATCAACTCTAAACCCTTCAGAGGGAATTATTTTGAAAGAAATCAAAATTAGCTCCAACAAATATTTGGAATTTTCCTGTAAGGAAGAATTGAGCTGCTCCATGTGTGATTGAAAGTGTAATAAGCGAATTTAATATTAAGAACACTGTGTGTAGAATTAAATGAAGGACTGCTAGGAAGCAACAACAGCAACCAAAGCAAAGAGAAACTGATGTTTGAAGGGCAATCTTGGTAGAGAAACAGCTGAAGAAGATGAGATTTTCTGCAAGAAAGGAAAACCTCTCCGCAAAAAACTACAAAACCCCCAGTGCCACCAAGTCACCACATACAGGGGTTGGACTGGTAGCTCTCTGGATCAGAAGGCAAAAACCTGCAGGCTGCTCCACAGACCTCTGGGAAAATGTCTAAATACCTTCTGAGATGATTATAACCCTGCTTCTTTGAGAAAAAGTATCTAATGAACACCATTTTGGTGTGCGTGCCTGTGTGCATGTTTGTACACGCTCTGGATTGCCTGGAATAGGAGCAAAGGCAACCCTGTTGTATACTTTGCTGAGTCAGGGTTTAAATCACTGTCCAAAGTTCAAAAAATAACAATAAAGAGAAAAAGAAAAGGCTATGAGAGCAAAGCACCTGATTAATTTCTTTTCCTTCCAGAACTACACCCATGGGATAAAGAAAAAGGCATGGGGGAAAAGGATGAAAACCTACAAACCAGTGGAGATGAGCAACGAGAAGCTCAGCACTTAGGTGGAGGCATAAACAGGAGACCAATCTGGTCTGAGGAGATGGCCAGGTCAGGCTCCTCAGAAGGAAGTGGAGCATAAGGGGAAACCTGAAGGGTAAGGAAGCATCGGGCGGGCTTGCTAGGATGAAGTGCTGGGAGGAAGGTTCCAGGCAAAGGAAACCACCATAAATTGGGAAAGAGCTCAGTCCATTTGAGGAACCACAAGAAGGCTGATACGGCCATAGTATGAAAAACAGCTCTGGGTCTCTCTTTGGTAATTTCAGTTCCTGATTCAAGGCGAACTGTGGTTTTAAAGATAACAATCTAAAGTGCAGGAATACCACAGAGAAACTTTCCCTTTGTCACGTAAGAGGGTCCCAGAACACCCTTTAGGACCCAAATGCATTCTCTTTCTAATGGAAACAGGAAGCTTCAGCTTCCCAAGAAACCATAAGCTAGCTGGCTTCAAAAACAGCTGCTTCAACAAAACTGTGAAGTTCCACATTAGGGTTTCCATCTTCATCAAACCCAAGGGAATCGAAAATATGTAAAATTGGCTTTTAATAATGCACAGAACTCAGGAGAAATCAAATACCCCACGGAGTCCCTTAGCTTCTACTTACCCAGTAACACTGGCAGCAGGATGAGTTTCAGTGGGCAAAACATGCTGCTCTCAACTTTCAAATCTTAAGATAAAAGAACAAAAATCAGAAAATCATGTCAAGAGAAGCTCATTAATTTAAAAAACCAATAGTGAAGGACTATATGGAGCAGCCTCTGTTTGAGACACTGGTATGCAGCATCGAACAAGAAAAACAGACGAGGTCCCAGCTCATTTGCAGTTTGTATGCAGCGGGAGGTGGAGAAAAAAGAAGCAAATAAATGAATGAATGAATAAGAAAATACCAGATGTCAATAAGTGCTATGATGAAACAAAACAGAGTAGTGTTTGAAGAGTCACTTGGGGGCTGCTTTAGATTGGCCATAAGGGAAGATTAGATGAAAGTTGCTTTTCAAGAGAAAAAAAGCAAATGATTGCAGGATGCCCTTGAGATGACAACCCTAGATTTTCCACTACCTGTGTGTTTCACACAAACAAAAAATTATAGGATATCCGGCCTGAAATTTTTCCCCATCTCTCCACCTAAATTAGAATTACTACTTTTTTGGGAGGAAGAGGTTGGGGGAGGGAACAGAGTCTCACTCTGTTGCCCAGGCTGGGGTGCAGTGACGTGATCTCCAGGGCTCAAGCAACCTTCCTGTCTCAGCCTCCTGAGTAGCCGAGACTACAGGCATGCTACACCACACTTGCTACTTTTTTTTTTTTTTTTTTTAAGTAGTAGAGAGGTCTCACTGTGTTACCCAAGCTGGTCTCAAACTCCTGGGCTCCAGTGATCCTCCACCTCAACCTCTCAAAGTGTTGGGATTACAGGCATGGGCCACTGCACCTGGCCCATGGTGAACTTTTTATCTTATTTTTTTTTAACTTTTTAAAGGCAGGGCAGTGTGGCTAGAATGACAGTTGGGCTGTGCATTGGACAAAAGTATGTGTTTGATATGCATGTTATCTCTGTAGTATTCATTTCATTGCATTCACCAGCCCCTGGAAAATGATTCACGGTTCTACCAAACACCCCCAAATTTTCTTAGCTAAACAGAAGAACCCTGACTCTCAGGAGTTACAGTGCAACCAGTCTTGAGTTCCCACCTGCTACTGCTCCTGGCCTCAGCCGTGGTCTTTACCTCTGGCCACCCTGCCGCTGGGGAGATTCCACCTCAGAATCTGCTAAGAGGAAAGATATGTTTTTTGCATTAACAGCAAGGTACCCCACCCAGCTCTGCTGGGACATCTGGCACATACGGTAGCCATTTTAATTAATAAACATTTATTACTTGGCCGGGCGTGGTGGCTCACACCTGTAATCCCAGCACTTTGGGAGGCCAAGGGGGGCGGATAACGAGGTCAGGAGATCGAGACCATCCTGGCTAACACGGTGAAACCCCATCTCTACTAAAAATACAAAAAATTAGCCGGGCATGGTGGCGGGCGCCTGTAATCCCAGCTACGGGAGGCTGAGACAGGAGAATGGCGTGAACCTGGTAGGCGGAGCTTGCAGTGAGCCGAGATCACGCCACTGCACCCCAGGCTGGGCGACAGAGCGAGACTCTGTCTCAAAAAAAAAAAAAAAAAAAAAAAAAAAATTGATTACTTAAGACATTCCTTAATCGTATTTTCCAATCAACAAAATCCTCTACCTGGAAAATCAGAGTCAAGCTATTCAAGGAGGTTCCTACCTTAGGTCTCACTTACACAGAGAAGTCAGCTGATCTTGCTGAACCTGTTTGCTTGCCTTTAAAAGGGATTGATAATGAAAGGATCTAATAGTATAACGTAGATAACAGTGCTTTGAAAATAGGAAGCATTACCATGGAAGATTCTTTATACAGATAAGAGTCAGAAACAGAGTTTGTAGCTTTAGGGGAGATTTCAGGTTCTGAGCTTCTACCTTTCTAAGAATGGCAAATGATGAGTCCGAATGAACAGGAAACTTAAGTTTCCATTTTTGAACCTTGTTGTAACAATGGGGATAATAATTACACTGAGCCAGATATACCAGGAGTCACATAGTTTCCCCTAAACAAAAGAACCTCTAATGAAAACACAGACCTCTCTCAACATAACCAAAACCCCATTCCTGCTCCATGCCACCCACCTTGCCCCATACACACATGGATGAAGGTCATAAGGGGATTCCTTTATGGTATGTTCTAACATAAGTTCATCACATCTGGGACATCTGTTGCCTTCCCCAGAGAGTTGGTTGTGCTCCCTCCTCTACCCAGAAAACAGCACTTAGCAGTGGGACATTCCCCCTGCAGCTCACCAACCGCATGGAGGAGTAATGACTAATTTATATGTCTGCCACCAACTCAAGTCTGCAGACTCTAAAAGGCAGCACCATACGTGCCTTATTTAGATGTGTGTCCTGTTACCGTGGGGCAGCACCGGTAAAATGCCTGGCATATACTGGATAAATGCTCATAGCTGACAATGTGACCATTAAGTTGAAATCAACTTAAAGGCATCTTGCAGCAGTCCCCGCTCCACTCTATTCTAAGAGGAAGCCAGCGACTCTAAAAAGATTCTGAATCTTGGCACTGAAGCCGAGTAACTCAGAGCCACACCCAAACCATCTTCAAACAAATGCTAAGAAACATGAGTATCATGAATCGAAGACGCTCATTGTCAGTTCTACGTACTCGGATGCACCTCTAGAACTCAGTGAAGAGAGAAGCAATGATTTTAGCGGAAAAATTACTAAAAGTTTTTTTAAATGCTCTTCTGGGCTCAGATCTTCCTTTAACCAACTCTTTGATCTTTGGGAAAATCACAGGGCCTTGTTTTCAATATTAAAAGATCAGACCTTTTTCTTAATAGAGCAGCACACTAGAAATCAGTAGTTGATATGTAATAAAGCAGAGAAGGTTAATGCCAGGCCCTGGGTGCTTTACACATTAACTCATTTAATCCTCACAACAACCCCATGAGGTTTTACAGATGAGGAAATGAGGCAGAGAATGACAATGTGACTTGCCTAAGAACACAGAGCAAGTGGCAGAGCGAGGATTCAAACCCAGGCATCCTGGATCCGAGCCTGTGTCTTTGCCACACTATGCTCTTCCTCCACATTTGAGAAAGTAATCAATATTTTAGAGCAAAGCTTTTCTGAACTTTATTTGTCTAAACAAGATTAATCTGCTCCTCCTGACTGAATGGTTTTCCAATCCACCTTGCTCAGGCCTTCACCCAGTTAACACCTGCTCCTCGCTCACATCTCAAGTTAAATATCATTTCCTCGGGAAACCTCTCTTCAACCACTCATCTCAGGACGGGTCCCCAAGCCACATGTCTTTTTTTTTATTTTGAGATGGAGTTTCAGTCTTGTTGCCTAGGCTGGAGTGCAATGGCACGATCTTAGCTCACCACAACCTCCGCCTCTCGGGTTCAAGTGATTCTCCTGCCTCAGCCTCCTGAGTAGCTGGGATTACAGGCATGAGCCACCACGCCTGGCTAATTTTGTACTTTTAGTAGAGACAGGGTTTCACCATGTTGGCCAGGCTGGTCTCGAACTCCCCACCTCAGGTGATCCACCCACTTCAGCCTACCAAAGGGCTGGGACTACAGGCATGAGCTGCTATGCCCAGCAGCCACATGTCTTAATAGTACCTCTACCTTTCCTTTAGGGCGTGGGCCACTATGTCTAATTATCTATTTATTTGTGTGCTCATTTAATTAAGACCCTGCTCTCTACCTCCACCCCCAAGACTATAAGCTCCATGAAGCCAAGAGCCATGCCCATGAGCCACCACACTTCCAGTGCCAGCATAGTGTGAGGTATGGGGACATCCTCAGTAACTACTTGTCAAATGAGTTCATAACACCTTGGACATTTACCAAGAACACTATTCAAGTTTGAATTTCCTAGTGAGTTGACAGATATTTGCAAATTCCTATCTATATATTCACCAACACACACACATTCTGAATTTTATGTATACATATTTAGCTGAATAACAAAATTCTGATTTCATATGTAGATGAATAAAATGAATTTCAGTTTTAAAAAAAATCCAGCAAAAGCATTCAGAAGCACCTTAAGCACCTTGATAATAGACACCATTGACATTCACAACTTCTACCCTGCTTCCTTCTCTTTCCAGATACTGATTTATCTCCTCAGCAGATGTTTGGAGATAATTCTTCATAGTAAGTTATTTCATCTGTTGGCCAAATATTTTGACCTGAGCTCATGGTTCTTTCACAGTATAAATTCTGGCAAATACCTTCTGTCCTTCTAGGGGGTTATAACTATCAGGATCTTCTTTTCTATTACTAATAGTGTAGGGGGGTTAAAAATGGGCAAATGATCTGAACAGACATTTCTCAAAAGAAGACATACAAATGGCCAACACATATATGAAAACAAATTTTCAATATCAGTAATCATGGAAATGCAAATCAAACCCACAATGAGTTATCATCTCATACCAGTTAGGGTGGTTATTATCAAAAAGACAAAAAAATAACAAATGCTGGTGAGGATGCAGAGAAAAGGGGACTCTTATACATTATTGGTAGGAATGCAAACTAGTACAGCCACTATGGAGAACAGTATGTGTGTAGTCCTGTTAAGTAAGCAACAATGAGGAGGGGTCCCAGCTGGGGAGGACCCAGGTGAGGAAGAACAATGAACAACTGTTCTGAGACATAGCTAATCAAGCAACCTGAGGGCACAATGACTTCTATGGGCACAATGACTTCTTTCACAGGTAGCCCCCTCCAGCACCACCCTATAAAACTTCCCTTCAGCCCCTGCCTCTTTGCAGACAGTGCCTTCTCTGCTGTGCTGCCCATTACAACCTTGCAACATGTTTTCATACCTTCTCTAATAAATCTGCCTTTCTTTCCTATGACTGTCTTGGTAAATACATTTGCTGCCGGTGACATCAGCCCTAGCTAGTCACTACCCACAACATTTTGGTGATCCAAAAGGGGATTGCTTGGGGACCTCTCCCCTACTCTCTCCCTTGCCTCTCCTCCAACTCCACTATCTCAGTGAACAGCATCCAAGTTTGGAGACAGCTGAAGGTCCTGGCCAGGGCTGCTCCCTGTGGACCAGAAGGTCCTGGTGAGAAGTCACCACCCAATCAGAGTTTGCTTTCCTTTTCAGTTTTCAACTGAAACAAACTCTAGTATCCCTCTGGTGACTTATGACAACTGACCAGGGCCACTTCCTGGTGTGGCCTGAAGGCCAGGGGCTGAAGAGTTTTGTCTGCCTTGCCCCGGAGAGAGGAAAACCCTCTCCTACATTTTCTGGTCAAAAGTCCCTCTATGTGTCACAATTGGCACGCATGGTTTGGGGAACTCAGACCCACCTCTTTCTCACTCTAAATTCTCCCCATGAAGACAGGCAAACCTCCTGCTCTGGATGTTCCCAAACTAGGTGAGCTTAAGCAACCTCAGAACAGTGAGTCTCCCCATTCCCCTCCCCTCTCCTCATACCTGAACCGATCATCCAGTGCAAGGCCCCAGTGCAGAGAAGTCTTTCTGATAGCTGGGATGCCCTTTAGAAAGTGCACCCAAGTCCATCAGTGGATGTGAGTGGAACGCTTTTCCTCAGCGAGAAGCCTCAAGAGAAAGCAGTTTGTGTCCCCAGCGGACATTAGCCCCCAGAGGTTGGCTCATCATTTTCCAGTCCCACCATGGGACAAATCCCATCTGTTCCTTCAGACTCACCTCTGCATTGCATCCTAAAACATTGAGACAAATTTAACCCTCAGACTCTCAAAAAGAAACATCTACCTTTCTTGGGTAATACAGCGTGGTCCCTATGCAAAAAAAAAATCCTCAATTTAGCCTCCTCGGTCTTTTATAACCAAGAGCAGAATGAGGAGGACAGGGCTAAGGAGAAAGAAAAATGCAGGGACAAAAGGCAGGCTCAATTGTTGGCTGATTTAGAAGCCCTCAGCTCCCTCCAGGTTGCCCTAAGGACACTTCTCCAGGTAAGTGCCCTCAGTGCAGATGGCCAGTCCACTGGAAGGCAAACTGCCCCAATGGGATACATGGGGAAAAGCCCCACGCAGCTTGTACCCTCTGCCACAAGCTCAGCTGCTGAAAATGGGACTGTCCTGAGGGCTGAAAGGCCCTGAGGACAGAATTCTAGCCCCTGATGGCCTTAAACTGAAGTGGGCTCTCTGACCCCGCTGAATTCCAAATCACAGCAAAACAAAGCCAAGGGTGACTCTGGAGGTGGCAAGTAAAATTATCCATTTCCCCTTGAGTTCAAGAGCTGCCTGTCATAGAGATGCCTCCTCTACCCCTTTCTGGAAATACCTTTTGCTTATATGGTAAAAATCTGGAAAATCACTATCTGGAGTTTAACAGGCTTTTAGATTCAGTCACCATTGGAACTGAGTACACCATTAAAAGGAAAAGGCTAAATTAAAAGAAGCATGCGTAATAATAACATGACTAGTCCTAGAAAGTTCTCTTGAGCAGTTAAAATCCTGTGCAAGCTTGCAAATGCTCTAAACTCCTCCCGGAAAAAAACAACAGCAGTCACCTTGCACTATAGTTCACTGGTCCCCAATCTTTTTGGCACCGGGGACAATTTTTCCCCATGGAAAACAATTTTTTCATGGAAGACAATTTTTCCACAGACCAGGGAGGGTGGGTGATGATTTGGGGATGAAACTGTTCCAGATCACCAGGCATTAGATTCTCCTAAGAAGCATGAAACCTAGATCCCTCGCATGTGCAGTTCACAATAGGGTTCATGCTCCCATGAGAATCTAATACCCTCGCTGATCTGAAAGGAGGCAGAGCTCAGGCAGTAATGCTTGCTTGTCTGCCCCCCACTTACCTCCTGCTGAGTGGTTCAGTTCCTAACAGGCCATGGACCAGTGCCAGTCTACTGCCCAGGGGTTGGGGACCCCTGCTGTAGCTCAACTGCTAAAGCTTTGCCCTCTCACAGTGGTGCCCTGGGTTCAATTCCTGGCTCCAAAAGTGAGTCTTTTGTGGTTTAATCATTTATTGATTCTTTTCCCCTCCATGGACAGCTCCTAATTTCCTGTCTTGAAATTTTCTTTTCTCTGAGTTACCTTTGGGGCAATTCTAGATCTTGTAAATTGCTTACCATCTCTTTGGAGACACCTTTTGTGTCCCTGTTTAAGTTATCCCCTTACTTAAGGTTTATTAATTTCACATAGGAGGTTACCTTTAGGTAAAGATTCAAAAGCCAGAAATATTGGCCATTTGTCCTGGCTAAAATCTGGTAATAAAAGATTTTTATAGGATTTTTATTTTGAGAACTCCATAGTCAGAAATCAACTTAATTAAAGATGATATTTGGGCTGTATGTATACAGATATTGTTTTAAAAGCCCCTGCTGGCCAGGCACAGTGGCTCATGCCTATAATCCTAGCACTTTGAGAGGCCAAGGTGGACAGATCGCTTGAGCCCAGGAATTTGAGACCGGCCTGAGCAACTTGGTGAAACCCCATCTGTGCAAAAAAAAAAATACAAAAATTAGCTGGATGTAGTGGCAGGCACCTGTAGTCCTAGCTACTCAGGAGGCTGAAGTGGGAGGATCACTTGAGCCCAGGAGGCTGAGGCTGCAGCGAGTTGTGATCGCACCACTGCATTCCAACCTGGCGACAGAGCAAGACTCCATCTAAACAAACAAAAAGCCCCTGCTTTCCCTCTAAGAACTTCTCAGTCAATGGAATTTTGTCTTGATTTTCCATTTCTGTCTGTCTGTGTATTTATATGTGTTGTATGTATAGTATTTATGTAAAAGAGCTCTAATTAATTGGCTTAAAGAAACTAAAATCAAACATTTTATCAGAAAAAATTGAAACTTTAATCTCTTTCAGGTCACGTGACTCTAATGATTTTTAAAAATAAAGACAGTGTAAATAACATAAAAAATAAAGACAGTGTAAGTAAAGAATGTGTTTTGGTGGGAGGTTATAAGAAGGCGTGTGAATATGGTTTCTGTTAAAGAGAACGTAATTTTGTCTAGCTCAGAGGGTTTTAACTATTGGCCTCACCTAAAAGAGTAATGGGACAGCTGGGCATGGTGGCTCACGCCTGTCATCCCAGAACTTTGGGAGGCTGAGGTGGGGAGATCACTTGAGGTTAGGAGTTCCAGACCAGCCTGGCCAACATGGCAAAACCCTGTCTCTACTAAAAATACAAAAATTAATCAGGTGTGGTGGTGAGCACCTGTAATCCCAGCTACTTGGGAGGCTGAGGCAGGAGAATCACTTGAACTCGGGAGGCGGAGGTTGCAGAGAGTTGAGATTGTGCCACTGCATGCCAGCCTAGGTGACAGAGTGAGACTCTGTCTCAAAAAAAAAAAGAGTAATGTGACAAAACTGATGGTTTAAGCAAGTTGAAAAGGGTTTGTGAAGGGTTAATCTTGTGAACAGTTCTGTGGGTATAAGCAGGTTGGCTAAGATTTAAAGGGGATTACTTTGTTTTTCCATAGGTCGAACACTGAAATAAAAGCACACTGATATAGGGCCAGAATCCGGGCCCATGTGTCTGAATAATGGTTTTCTAGAGAATTTATTTGTTTAACAGAAAATTGTAAAGAATTATGAGAGGTTTGTGGACGTTTTACCTTATGGTCAAACTATGATTGTATAGATTTGTTTATAAGGTTTTATTAAGAATTGGATTTAACATTAATAATATACTAATGCAAAGGTGAAATTTTGCTTTCTCTCATAAACAAGATTTTTGCATAATATTTTAAAATGAGAGATTTTTGTTTACCTTTTAATAAACAACAGAAAAAGGAGGAGAGAGGAGATAGATTCAGTTGGCATCATGCTGTCTTTATTGCGACCTGCTTGGAAAGTTGACTCTCCCCTCTATCAGCAAGTAAAGATTTTTGCCTTTTAGAAATTTTGGAGTTATCATTTTGGCTACATAAATGACTTGTAGTGACTCTATACTAATCTTCTCTGAGCAACTCTCCTCCATATCCTGTTGGGTAATGAGAACAAGTGGCACCCCCTCCCTCCAAAAAATCCATACCCCTTTATATTATTTAAGGGACCAATTACCAATCTCCCACCAGTCCCTGGTAATATACAAATACCCCACACCCCTTTAGGGCAAAAATACCTTTCCAAGATGGGTGCCTACTTAATGTTTACCCAACTTGTGAATTCATCTTTCCCTCTAATACCCCTGTTTCTCCCAGGAAAGCTACCTAAATCTTTAACCAATAGCTTCAACCTAGATAGTCCTATCTTGGGGGTTTAAAAGTAGCCCACACTTATACAGACACACCCTAGCAAGAAATTTAACCTACCAATCTCTTGAGGGGGGATAACCTCCTCATATGTGGCCCCTTCACAGAACTCGCACAGCAACATGCAGTATAACCCTTAACTTCCTAACAAAAGGAAAACATTTTTTGTCTAATTCAAAGGTTATTTAAAGGTTACATATACGCCGGACGTGGTAACTCACGCCTGTAATCCCAGCACTTTGGAAGGCCAAGGCATGCAGATCACCTGTGGTTCAGGAGTTCAAGATCAGCCCAGCCAACATGTCAAAGCCCTGTCTCTACTAAAAAAATACAAAAATTAGCTGGGTGTGGTGGCACACACCTGTAGTCCCACCTACTTGGGAGGCTGAGGCAGGAGAATCGCTTGAACCCACGAGGTGGAGACTGTAGCCAGCCAAGATTTTGCCACTGCACTCCAGCCTGGATGATACAGTGAGATTCCATCTCAAAAAAAAAAAAAAGGCTATATATAAAACAAGGTAAAAGGAATGAGGAAATAAGAGGGACATAAAGAAGGTTATAAAGGTGAAGGCCAGGTGTGGTGGCTCATGCCTGTAATCTTAGCACTTTGGGAGGCCAAGGTGGTGGATCACTTGAGGTCAGGAGTTCAAGACCAGCCTGGCCAACAGGGTGAAACTCCATCTCTACTAAAAATACAAACATTAGCCAGGCATAGTGGCATGTGCCTGTAGTCCCAGCTACTTGGGAGGCTGAGGCACAAGAATCACTTGAACTCGGGAAGCAGAGGTTACAGTGAGCCAAGATCGCACCACTGCACTCCAGCCTGGGCGATAGAATGAGACCCTGTCTCAAAAAAATAAAAATAAAAATAAGAAAACAAAAAAGAAGAAGAAAGTTATAAAGGTGAAGAGGTATTTTTGATAACGAGAGTTATAAGGAAAGAAATTTTATATAAGAACGGATCTTGTGTGGTAAATTCTTGTCATAAAGTAAAATGACTGATTGTTAAGAAAGAGGGAAGTTTAGGACAAGTCAGAAAGTCCAAGCCTATCATAGATAGTCATGACCGGTGTAAGTCATGAGAAAATTCATGAAAGAAATTTATAAAAGGAATGTTGTATGTAATTAAGGTATAATAGTCTGTCTAAAATTGGTTCCCTATGCTGTGTTTAAATTCAAACACTTTTTCATCAAGTAACTTCCAGGTTATCTAAATGGGCTTTCAATAAGGAAAAATAGTCAGACTGCAAAAGGTTTTTCTTCATCTTTTCAGTAACTGGCTTAAGAAATAAAATTGTGTCTACTAGAATTCAGCAGTTTCACCTTCAAATGATGCTGTGAATGGGATATCAGTCTCTCCACAATGATGCCTGCTACCTTTACGAGTCTCCCCAGAATTCAGTTGGACACCAGTTTTGCCTTGACATGCTCCCCCTCTCTGACGAGACCCTTCCTCCAGCAAAATCCAATATCCTAGGTCCCACAATCCATGATGGATCTCTTGACAGATCAACAATCCTAGGTAGGGAGAACTCTATGCCCCTGGTCAGCAGGAAGCAGTTGGAAGATGAGACCTCTGCCCAATGCCAAAGATTTGTCATTGTTGTTCTGCCAGGGGTGGAATGTAGAGTCCTGATAAGTAAGCAACAATGAGGAAGGGGCCCCAAGTTGGGGAGGGTTGGGGGGGTGGGGAAGAACAATGAACGATTGTTTTGAGAGATAGCTAATCAAACAACCCAAGGGCACAGTGACCTCTGTGGGCACAGTGACCTCGTTCCACAGATAGCCCCCTCCAGCATGACCCTATAAAACTTCTGTCTAGTCCCTGCCTCTTTGCAGACAGCCCTTTCCCTGCTGTTCTGCCAGCAACCTTGCAATGTATTTTCACACCTTCTGTAATAAATCTGCCTTTCTTTACTTATGACTGTCTTGATAAATACCTTTACCACCCATGACACCAGCCCTGGCTAGTCGCCACCCAAGACAATATGAAAGTTCCTCAAAAAACTACAAATAAAACTACTATATGATCTAGCAATCCCACCACTGGGCATTTATCCAAAGAAAAGGAAATCAGTATATTGAAGAGACATCTGCACTCCCATGTTTACTGCAGCACTTATTACAATAGCCAAGACATAGAATCAATCTAGATGTCCAACAATAGATAAATGGGTAAAGAAAATGTGATATATGTACACAATGAAATATTATTTGGGCATTAAAAAGAATGAAATCCTGTGAGTCACAGTAACATAGATGGACACTGGAAGACATTCTGTAAAGTGAGATAAGCCAGGAACAGAAACTTAAACACTGAATGTACTCACTCATACGTGGAAGCTAAAAACATTGATCTCATAGAAGTAAAAAGTAGAACAGAGGATACTAGAGGGGAAGGGACATAGGGAGAGATTTGTCAAAGGAAACGAAATTACAGCTAGATAGGAAGAATAAGTTCTAGTGTCCTATACCACTTTAAGATGGCTATGGTTAACAATGATATATAGTTTCAAAGAGGTAGAAGGAGGATAGTGAGTGTTCCTAACACAAATAAATGAAAAAAAGTTTGAGATGATGGATACGCTAATTAGCCTGATCCTATCACTATACATTGTATGTATCACAACACCCCTGTGCACCCCATAAATGTGTGTAATTATTATGTGTCAATTTTTTAAAGTTACTAAACAGTGTAGGGGAGTTATTCTCCTTGGCAGTTACTACAGAAAAGACATCTTCAGAAAAGAGACATGCTACAATGAGACTACCATACAAGATGTGAAAGTTACCCCCCAAATTACAATATCATGAGACAAAATAAGGGAGAGCTGCTGTCTCTCAGTGTTTGTCCCTAGTAAGGACAACTAACCACTGAGCAAACGGACAACTGCACAGCCTTCTTTTACTCACAGAGTGTTGTCCACCTGCAGAGCCAAGTCCTCTCAATCTATCTGCACACTGCTGTGCACTTCTAGGCTCTCAGATGTTTTTAGGTCTACAAGTCCATATAACCACTCTAAGCTATGCCTCTTAAAATATGCCCTCATTTTCCATTGTTAAGCCATTGAATACAGACTGGTAGGTCACGTGGCTTCTGTAACACAGTCTAGGTCACATCGGTTAATGGTCTACGTGAATGGGACCCTGGAGGTCCTTACTCCTGCTCCCTTCTTCAGAGTAGGTTATACCTAAACCATCCTGCAACAGCCTTTCCCAAGGTCAGGGCTGTGCTGAGGGTGTAACAAGTATGGACAGTAGCCTAGCTTTCTTGGGAGATTTAAGTCTCGGGCTTCTAAAGGTTAAATATTGGCTTGTCTATAATGGGGAGAAGAAAAACAGTGGTATAACTATGTAAAATGATGGATATATTAATCTGCTTCACCATAGTAAACTTTTTACTATCTACATGCATCCCACAACATCATGTTGTATACCTTAAATATACACAATAAAATTTGTTTAAAAATAAAATTAAAAACTGTCTTCTAAAAAGAAAAACAGTGAAGAAAGAGCTCTGCTGTGAGCTCAAGAACAGCCAGTCACAGCTCCACCTAAACCCACGGGTGACTTAAAAGCTGAAGCCTTGTCATCCTCATTGTCACATACTCTTATTATGATGAAACTTTGCTCCTCTTTTTGCTGAGGAGATTCACCTAAGTTACTCTACACGACAGTAACTGAAACAGCACCCATTAGACTACTTTATGACATCCCCCTGCAGAGATCAAGAGTTCTGCAATCGCAGCTTCACAATCCTGAGAGACTACCAATTCAACCAGCCTTCAGGACTGGCACACTTCTGTGTGAGAAAAGTTCAAAAAATGGCTTAAGAAATTCAAAGCAACTGCTTACCCAAGATGAAGAGTACCCAGGGGAGGCAATGCACTGAAATCTCCCCACAGCTGCAGTCCCCAAGCTCAACTGAAAGACTGCTGCGAGCACTCTAGGTTAGGCTCAGAGCAAACCAAACACGTGCCTTCTGAAGTGGTTGCAGAGATGCAAACAGGAACCTCTAAATCAAGGTTCTCATTTCAGTCATCTGGCCCATTACCCAATTGTTATGTATACTTTCATTCTAAAAAGAGGTGACAAATTCAACCTACTGAGGTGAACCTCACACTCAGACCTCTTCAGGTGCCATCTCCCCTTTTAGATGACAAGCCCTCTGAGGGTAGGAGCTTGAATGGCACCAGGCAAATAGGTGCTGAGAAAGAAATCCATTTCATGCAAACAAAATACAATAAATGTAATATTAACACAAAACCTTCTGTGTTAAAGATACAGCAACCTCTTTTATTTTTCCTCTCAAAACAGAGGTGCAACCTCGCCAGGCAATCACCCAATCCCTGCTTCCAAAGATACGCCTGCCCAGTCCTCCAACTCACCACGTAGACATGAAAGTTTCCTCTGGCCATGTGATATCAGCATTTCCAGAATACAGGCAGCCATTGATTCCCATAGAGAACCTCTTGGGTGACTTGGACATCCTAGATTAGAACTCAAGGTTTCTTCATTTCAAGATACCTCTCAGTCTTAGTCACCACTTCAAAATAGGTGTTCTCAATGTACGCACCTTCAACCTCGGCTAGATTGGCTTGACCTAGGCATGGGCAGACTCATGGAACTTGTCCTGTATCATCTGAAAAGCTGTTGAACGTTTGCTCCCAAGCACTACGCTGCATGGTCCTTGAGAAGTGATGTGCTAGAGAGCCAGCAATCTCCACAGCATAAATATTCCCATCATAGCCTATTTCAAGCTACCAACAGTTTAACAACTGGCTTGCAAAATTCCTAAAAAACTTAATACAGGTTGAGTATCCCTTATCCAATATGCTTGGGACCAGAAATGTTTCAGATTTCATATTTTTTTCAGATTTTAGAATATTTGCCGAATACATACAAGTTGAACGTCCCTAGTCTGAAAATCCAAAATGTTCCAATAAGCATTTCTTTGGAGCATCATGTTGGCACTCAAAGTTACAGATTTTGGAGTTGAAATAGCACCCACTCTTTTGTATTTTCAGATTAGGGATACTCAGCCTGTAATCAGCTCTTGCTATGTAAGCTGGTTCCAGCACACCACGGAATCTCTGCAGGTTCTTGCGGGGGTACAGCTCCGACATGACTGGTTGCACGATGCTGAAAACCACTGTTAAATCAAGTTTAGCCTAAAACTGCCTCCTTACATATTTTAAGTTTGGCCTAAAGGTTTCTCTGTACATCATGAACTATAACGTAAATGGAATAGTATACGGACTCTAGTCTACTCTTGTGCCAGTCACTGAGTTTGGCCAATCGAAGATGGCCAATGATTCAAACTATTCAAATAAGGCAAACACCGAGCTGTAACCAATCCGGCTATTTCTGTACCTCACTTCTGTTTTCTGTACATGACTTTCCTTTTGCTGTCCATAAATCTTCCACCACGTGGCTGCGCTGGAGTCTCTGAGTCCACTCTGGCTCAGGAGACTGCCTGATTCATGAATCATTCTGTGCTCAATTAAACTCTTTTAAATTTAATTCAGCTTTTAATACCACAAACCCCCATCTTTTTCACATGACAACTCCCACCTTTTATGTAGATATGCACACACCAAAAGGTAGCCAAAGGGTGCAAAGAAGTTTATTGACTATGATGCAGTAAAGATACCAAGAGTTACAATATTTGTGCATATGGCCTAACAGTGCCTACCCTCCTACAAAACAAAAACAAAAACAAAAAAAGGCAATGAGGTGCAGCAGTTAACAGCCCAACACTGGAGTCAAAGGAATGGAGCTGCCTCTTCTGGCAGCAAAGTTTCAAGTTGTGCAATTAAATAATAGTCTTGGTCCACTCCTTGTGGGTCTTCTTACAGTTTCCCTTTAGAACCATAACTGAGTGACTTAGTAGAACACTCATATTCAGGATGTGGCCTCCAGAAGTGTCGTTTTGTTTTGTTTTGAACAAAGACGTGCTACCTTCTCTCTTGAAGCACCAGTGCTGGGTTCAGGAGCTGCAGAGGACTAAGATGTTCCCCAAGTAGCCTGAAGTAACAGGTCACATGGAAAACACAAAGCAATTGGTGAGTCCACATTTTGTAATAGAATTAAGAGCGTAATGCATAAAACTTAAAGTCATGTAACCACAAGTAAAAACTTCAGCAGCTAAAGAAAAATTCTGGAAGGCTTTTAACCCCTTCTGAACTAAGTTCCCTTTCTAAACGAGGCTGGTTTCCATGGCTGTGACAAGAGCTCATGGGGTAGCAAAAAGAGAGAGAGAATAGCACCTTAGAAGTTACTCAAACAAGAGGTGAAACAAATAAGTAAACAAAAAAAAACCACTTTATCTTCCTTTCATCCTTAAAGAAGGCAGGTGTCTGTACACTGCTTTGTGATCCTTCGAAGAATAAAAAGCTGTAACCCAAATCTCAGTATAAGGGATGAAGAAGGAAAATGATAGCAGCTGATGACTGGGATGCGACCACAAACCCATATAGTAAACTAAGTTATCAACATACTCCCTTACCACGAAGGACTTCATTCAGTCATTTAAAAAGCAAGGGACTAGTTCAAATCATGATTAAGGCTATAAAAGAACACGACTGAGTATTCACAGAGCACCAATTACCTCAAGTTTAGACTAGGTGTCAATCTACAAACATACTACCCTGCATTAATCTTCACAACACACCTGCAAGGACATTACAAGAAGGCCCAGCCAAAATTGGTTCCTCATTTAATGGGATATGGCTTTCAGTGGGTTCCTGTAACACCATCTCTTTCTTGAGAAATGAGGACCTGCAAAATAGTCCCCCTCACAATGAGATCTCTATCTTCAAATCTCTGAGAGCCCAAGTTATTTACTCTCATTGCTCATGTTGCTTTCCTCTCTCTGTTGAGGTGTCAGAAATGGTCACGTTAGATTGGCCTCAGACAACCACAAAAGTTCACAAGCAGTCCCAAAGTACCGTG
Organism: Gorilla gorilla gorilla; assembly: GCF_029281585.2. Lineage (NCBI taxonomy): Eukaryota > Metazoa > Chordata > Mammalia > Primates > Hominidae > Gorilla > Gorilla gorilla. The sequence continues at coordinate 126,172,342 of NC_073233.2, forward strand.
AGGTTTAACCACTGGAAATGTAAACTGCCGGTCCTGTCTTTGCCTCTTCTACTTCCTCGCGTGACCAGAGTCAAATCACAATGTCCTTCAACTAACCAGATTCGCTCATCTGTGGACTAGGTTAACAGAAGAGGCCAGGCCAAATCTATGATACAGATCTAACAACCCAAATTTTTTAAATTAAGTCTTCAAAAAAAAAGAAAGAAATTGAGAGAGAGAAAAGTGATTTTTAAACTAACATATACAGTCTGAAGTGCTGTAATATGGAAACTTCCTGAACCACCTAATGAAAAATCATGAAAAGGGATAAACCTGTTGAAAGAATAGAGACAGGTGAGGGGATAATTTTTGTCTCTCATAATTGAGAAGTAAATCCAATCACTATTACAGAAGACTATTTATATATGCACCATCCATCTTTACTGATATGCTATACATATGCCTTAATGGCTTATAAAAAATCCTATGTAAATTAACATTTGAAACAAGTTGTCATAGCAGAATGGAGTAACCTGCTATAAGGCACTGAGAGAATACAAAGGAGAAGTATGTCATGCACAATCTCACTTCCTCATCTCAAATATTATGTAAAAACCACTTGCAAATACCATAGTTTACTCACAGTTGGCACATTTTAGAAATCAACAAAGTTTTGAAAAACAATACAAGTGAAAAGACGATTTAATTGCAAAGAACTCCTGAAATACTCCATAAGTCCCCCACTAAAAACCTGTAAAGAGTTTTTCTTGCCTCTGACCTGAAAATTCAAGAAGAAAAGTTGTAGTTATAAGAAAATAAAATAACAGGCCAAGCACAGTGGCTCATGCCTGTAATCCCAACATTTTGGGAGGCCGAGGCAGGTGGATCACGAGGTCAGGGGATTGAGACCATCCTGGCCAAAATGGTGAAACCCCGTCTCTACTAAAAACACAAAAATTATCTGGGTGTGGTGGCGCATGCCTGTAATCCCAGCTACTCAAGAGGCTGAGGCACAAGAATTGCTTGAACCCAGGAGGCAGAGGTTGCAGTGAGCCAAGATCACACCACTGCACTCCAGCCTGGCGACAGAGTGAGACTCTGCCTCAAAAAAAAAAAAAAGCAAGACAGAAAATAACAAAGACTCCTTAGCCCAAATTGTACCAGCAAGACTAAAGAAAATAATTTTTCTACTTCATGATTCCTTTCCTTAACTGTAAATTGATGACACTGTACTTAATACTTTAAAAACCCAGTCAAAGCAAACCAATGACTTGATCCTACCAACTCTAAGGAAACTAAGGGTATATACCCTAAGTTATCCAAACACAACTGAGGTTGAGGTCATTAAACCTGTAAGTTTACGCCCTATACTAACTCACAGCTGAAAGTGTACATGGAGCAAAAAACAAAGAATACATATACCAAGCGAATATTTTGTCTGGTGACACATCAGGAAGCCACAAGCTCCACTTCATTTAAAAAATTATTTGGGTATCAGCAGTGTGGCAAACATTCAAAATTCTCCTTCAAACAGTTGGAAGAAAACATGTAATACATTCCAGAGCAAAGACGAATCAAAAAGTATCTTTTTGCTCAGGAAAAGAATTTCTTCATTCAATTACAGCATAATTCATTGAAAGGGGAAGTCATGAGTCTCTTATGAGAGTTCCTGAACAGTTTATAAATACAACAAGAACATTTATTCAATAAATAAGTGGTTCCTAAAGTCTTTACTGATGATCTCCAGGATTGTCCATCGCTATGGTCCAGGCCAGCTCCACTTTCTCTGACAGGCTTTAGCTGCCAGTGGAATGGGATGTTTCCTGTCTTTAGGTGACTCTTCTTGTGTCATACAGACTTTCATCAATATGTCTCTTCATAGTCTGAATCCTGGAGGGACAAAAACAGCAGGTGTGAAACACAATTCCAGAGTTGGAATTTAGGCAAAGACCACATGTTAGGATCCTCCAAATGGAACCTGGCTTGGGGAGACAGCCACAGTGAAATGCCACTGACTCAATACACCTAAATTCCCACGGAGCTTCACAGGACCTCAATATAATTGGTGTCTACTGGGCTAATTTGTGCTTTGAAGCCGTAGTGGTTTCCTTTCCCTTGGTGAATATTTTTTAAAACCTCAACACACAAGAAAAGATGCCCGTCTACCGCACCCTTTCTTAGCAAAACAAGTGTCAGTGGAATCACCCCAGCGATCCTCTCCTCACTCTCTTGCAGAAATGTGCAAAATTGTGGTTAGGAATTTAGACTAAGTGTCAGTCTACCACTGAGTTCCACCTCTTGTGGCTGTGTGACCTTGGATAAAGTTATTAACTTCTCTAAGCCTCAGTTTCCTCATCTGTAAAATGGGGATAATAAAAATACACCTCATAGAACTGTTATGAGAATTGAATGAGGCAATATATGTAAATTACTTAGCACTGCCTGGCACTTCATAAGCACTCATTCAAGACTAGCTCCTGTTACCATTATTATTATTCATACTCATATTCATTACTTCTAACTTCAAGTGGGCCATTAGCACTATCTGGCATACCGCACTTCTCTAGTCTATTTATTCTCCTTGATGACTATTTCATACCCTTCCCTCTTTCCCCAAACTTCCAACACCTGCACTTCCCATCATTCTCAGCTGACAGCCTTGCTTTCTCCCATGATTGGGACTAGAGAAGCAATTAGTAGGGAATTTCCACAAGCTCCATCACATGTGGCCACTCATCTACATCTGGATCTATCTATTTGGCCTTCCCTATTGTTCTTATACACTCTCCCTGTCTTACTTTATCTAAGGTCAACATCTCCACTCCACTTATGCACTAGATCCTGGCATTACACCAGCAATCCTCTCCTCTCTGTCTTGCAGCATCAATTTTTTCCTTCTCTACTACATAATTCCCATCTGCATACAAATGTGTTCATTTTCTCCCATCTTAAAAAGAAAAGCCACCAGTGACATTGCCCTCCACATATTGCCTGTCTCTCTGCATCCCTTCACAGCACAACTCCTTGAAAGAGGTGTTTATACCCACTTCCTCCAACGCATCTTTCTGCAATCTTTCTTGACCCCACCCCAGACAAGTTTTCATTCCCACTATTCCACTGAAGATCCTTTTGCCAAGGTCACCAATGACCTCCATATTCCCAAATCATCCAATAATCAATTATCAGCTCTCATTTTACTTCACCTGACTCCACAGCAAATGACACAGTTGATCACTCTCTTTTCCTAGAAATAATTCTCCACTTGACTCCCAGGATACCAAAATCTCCTGGTTTTCTTCCTACCTCACTAGCCGCTCTTTCTTAGCCTCTTTACTAATAATTCCTCTTCATCTCCCCATCCTAGAAATCTTGGAGGGCCCAGGTTCTGTCCTCTGACCCCTTCCCTATTTACATTCATTTCCCTGGAGGAAATGTCTGTATCAGTCTCTATCTGCTAATGGCTCCTAAATCTCTATCTCCAGTCTAGACCTCTCTTCTCAACTCCACACCCACAACTGCCTACTCCACATCTCCACTTGGAAGTTTAATAAGTATTTCAAACTTAATATGTCCAAACCCAACTTCTGTTCTTCCTCCTAAAATTTGATTCACCCACAGACTTCCACATATTAGCAAATGGTAACTCTATTCTACCAGTTGCTCAAGTCAAGAATCTTGGAACTATCCTTGAGTCCTCTCATTTTTTCATATATAAATGCAGAAGCAGTAAATCCTTCTGGCTTTACCTTCAAACTATAATCAGAATACAACCACTCCTCACCACCTCCACCACCACCACCCTGGTCCAAACTACCAGCATCTTCAGCTACCTGGATTAATGCAAATGCCTCCTACTTGGACTCTCTGATTCTGTCATTGCTCGTTACCACCCATTCTCAACACAAAAGCCAGAGTAATACTTTTTAAACAGACATAAGTTGATACTGCTTCTCTTCCCAAACCCTCCAATGGATTCCATTTCATTGAGTAGAAGTCCAGGTCATCAAAATCATCTATAAGGTTCTGTAAGATCTAGCTGCTGCGTTACTTCTCTGATGTCAACAAATACTATTCTTCGCCTTGCTGTCTTCATTTCTGCCATACTGCCCCCTTGCTACTCCAAGAATATGCCAATCATGGCCCCTCCTCAGAGCCTTTGCACCAGTCACTTCTTCTGCCTGAAACGCTCCTCCACAATAGCCATATGGCTTGCTTCTCTTAGGTGTTTGCTTGAGTATCTTCTCACTGAGGTTGTCCCTAACCTATTTAATGTCACACCCCCATCCAGCCATCCCATCCCCCTTTTCTGCTTTTTTCTCCATATCATTAAGTACCATCTCATATACTATATATTTTACTTATTTTTAAAAACTTTGTGAGTATTTGTACCCCAATTCAACAGAGTCTTAGAGGATGAGAAAGTTTTCCAGGCAAAGAACATTCAGTTCTTGGAGGGTAGGAATTTTTCTCAGTTTTGTTCACTGCTGGTTCCTAAGCACCTAGAACAGTACATATGGCACGTGACAGATGCTCAACAAATCACTGTTGAATGGATTAATATCTGAAATGTGGATAATAACCGTATGAACATTAACTTATTTTGCGTTCTTAAAAATATCCGAGCCTCCAAAAGTTGGTATTAGGTCCTCTGCACTGGCATTACCAACCTTTCTCTCATCTTCCCTATGATACTCAAGTGCATGAGACAAAGAAAAACAAAAAACACCACCATTAATCATCGAGCCAAGTGTGAGCCTGGCAATAAGTAAACAGGAGGCAATGACAGGTATGTATCATATGAGATCAGAAGTTATTTGTGACCTGTTTCCAACTGCACCACATCAGAGAGTCTTCCCTCCTGCTGGGATCCTAGGATACCCACCCCAGCCTCCTAACTGGACTCTCTGATTCTGTCATTAGTCACAGTGAGTACTCAAAGCAGGAGGGATGACAGCCTTTTGACATTTAAATCAAAACTTGGGCCTTCCAGGGTGGTATTTCTTATTGATAAAAGACATCAAGTTACCTAAAAGGTTATATCACCCTAACTCCCTGAAAAATACTACAGCTCAGTAGAAAAGTTAAATTCAGGGTCGAGTCCAGCCAGTGGAAGTCTCCTAGTATGAATTCAGTGGCATAGGACACTCCTGTTTTGGGATTTTCTGTCAGTCAGCAGAAACTACTCTACGTGGCCCCCTTCCCTAACCTAAGACCACTGCTCTACGCCCATGAGACAGGAAACAAAATCTTGGTTAGAATTGGTAGGGGTCCCCTGAGTCCAAAATGCTTTGTGGAAAGATGCTGGTTCATATCTTGCTTGGACCTACCTGCATATCCTCTGCTGCCTCTGAGGGCATAGGATGGATCCTCTTAGGTAAGCAGGAAAGTGGGACATCAACAGTAAGCAGGAAAGTGGGACATCAACAGTAAGCAGAAGGAATGGCATGCACTTACCAGGCACTCAGCGCAACGGACACAAAGCCTCGCCATGCACGCCTCTTCCTCCTCCTGATCAGTGCTGTAAAAAGAGGACAAACCAAATCTGAATCACCACTATCCTCAATAGAGTAGAGCAGTTGAAAGTACAGGTGTTGAAATCAGACAGGTCTGGTTTCAGATTCCAGTTCTTCCACTCACTAGCTGGGTGACTGGGCAAATTGTTTAAGCCCCAGAAGCCTGTTTCCTCATCTATAAAATGCACATATTGGCCAGGCGCAGTGGCTCATGCCTGTAATCCCAGCACTTTGGGAGGATGAGGTGGGTGGATCACCTGAAGTCAGGAGTTCGAGACCAGCCTGGCCAACATGACAAAACCCCGTCTCTACTAAAAATACAAAAATTAGCTGGGCGTTGTGGCACACACCTGTAATCCCACTTACTCAGGAGGCTAAGATGGGGAATCACTTGAACCCAGAAGGCAGAGGTTGCAGTGAGCCAAGATTACACCACTGCACTCCAGCCTGGGTGACAGAGTGAGTGAGACTCCCATATCAAAAAGCAAACAAACAAAAAATGCACATATTACCTCCCACCCTTAAAGCACAGTTGTTAGGAATAAATAAAAAATAAATACATGTGAAACACATACCATAGTGCCTGGCACATAATAAATGCTCAATAAATTATCCCTCATTCAGAAGTGTACTGAGCACTGACAAAGTCTGAGCATTGTGCTAGCCTAGAGGTAAAAAGATAAATAAAACTTGAGCCTGTGAAGGGCTCATGATGGGGGTGAGAGACCTGTTAAAACTTAACAAATATGTTATAATGCAGTGTGATAAGTGTTTTAATAGAGTTAACATCAAACTGCTGCAGCAGCAAAGAGTAAGGAGTGACTAATTGTCCCCTGAGGTCTCAGGGAAACTCAAGAGAAGGGGCTATTTCAGCTGGGTCTTCGAGGATAAGAAAGAGTTTCCAGGCAAACAAGAGAAGGAAAGAGGGCATTCCCGGCAAGTCAAAAGGAGGGGTCTTAGAGGATGAGAAAGAGTTAGGAAAAATATACGAATGAAGTATAGTATGTTAGGGCACATAAATAAGTTCATGGCAGCTGGGACGTGGGGAGATGTCAGGGAACAATGTGACTTAGAGTAAAATCATAAGGGGTTTTGGATACCAGGCTTAGAAATAGACATTAGCATTTTTACCAAGAGTTCTTTGTCTTTTTTGAGCCACAGATTCCTTGGAAATGGCACAGGGTGCTGTCTTATCATTAAATAAATGCACACACACACACATACACACACACACACACACACACACACACAGAGATTGCATTTTGGACCTTCTCAATGTAAGACTCCCCTCCCCTGACATAGATAATGGAGAGAAGGGGTTTTACGTAGATTTTTGTTTTGATTTCCTTTTACTACATTTATTTTTAGGGAATATACTAGATCATGCCTGCTTACTGGCAGAATAATGTTTAATAAATCTTTTTAATAACCACGATCCATGTAGCCCCTCCCTTCAGAACATATGCTGACCAAGAAAAGATCTCGCTTATTCAAATCGCTTTTGCCCTCCACAGCTATTCTTAAAGCCTCTCTCATTGCTCAGGCATTTTCTGTCAGGAGACATCATCAGCTCAGTGCCAAACACAAGGTGAAGGAAAAATAATTGACCTGGAATTGAAAGAATGAAACATCGACTTCAGAATTTATTCAGACCATGGCACTGTACAATCTGATTTCCAAAGCAGAAGACTAGGACCATATATCAACTCCCCCATCTCTCTCCAAATTAATATTCACACACATCACTTTCAACCTTCCTTTTGGCGCCCCTTAGCAGAACTATTCTCTTCGAAAAGAAAGTTCACCAGCAGAACTAAACTTGGTCCAGAAGAAAGGAAGGTGTGGATGTGGGGGTCTGGGTAGGGCGCTAAGGAGGAAACAGGCTTGCTGCCCAGGGCTCCTGCTGGACTTACTCATCGGAAACCTCAATAGATGACTTCTTATAGCCAGACCTGCTCCTCTTCTTCAGCCCAGCAGCCTTCCTCCCCATTCTCACCAGCAGCAGAGCAACCACCAAGGCCGAGGGCACAAAGACAAGGATGGAAAGAAGGGCCACAGAGGAAAGCATTGTGCCAAAACCTAGAGGTGGAGAAAGAGAAGGTAAAACACAGGGACGTGCAAATATGCCTCCTGCGACATGAGCAACTAGGTTCTACTTTTGCTCTTATATTTCTTCTGATTACAAAAGTAATAAATCATTGTGTGAAAGGTAGAAAATACACAAAAGTACAATGAAGGATAAAAATGTACCGATAATCCCACTACCTAGGAAGAACACTTTGGTATCTACCCATTTAATCTTCTTCTAGGGATATTGGGTATGGGGTGCAAGGAGGGCATATGTATTTTTAAGTATGGATCATATATTATATATTATTTTAACCTCCTTTTTTACTTATAATATGATAAATATTTAACAATTCCTTCCAGATGTGATGTGTAATCACTGCATAGCATTCTATCATATTGAATAATTTATAGAACTAATCCTCTAATGCTGGACATTCAAGTTGGTTCGAATTCTTAGAATCTACAAGTCACATTAGGATAGCCAGGCTTGTACATAAATCTTCATCTTTAGCTCTAATTCCTTAAGATGAAATTTACAATGGAATTACTAGATCAAAGGGCCTATATTTTTAAGGCACTAATTCATACTACCCAACTGCTTTCCAGCAAAACCGTATCATTTTCTTCTTCTGCCAGCAGTATGAATGTGCTCCTCTTTGAAACCTACAAGTTATTACCTTTAAAAGAAAAAAGAAAGAGAGAGACAGAAAGCAAGAAAGAGAAAGAGAAGGAAGAAATGAGACAGGGAGAGAGGAAGGGAAGGAGAAAGGAAGGGAAGATGAGAAGGAAGAAGGAAGGAAGGGAGGGAGAGAAGGAGGAAAAGAGCAAGGGAGAGAAACTTGAGAAAGACTTGAGAAATGATGACGAATCTATAATGACCCATAATGTACCTCTAAATCTTTGGCTCAAATCCAATTAAGGACTAGCATGACCACTTAATCGTCATCAGGGAATAACATAGAAAAAAAAATCAGTCCTTAATCTACTCTCCTCCTGTTTCACACTAAAGGGAAACTACTGTTCTTTGCAGCATAAAGAAAAGCACTACCTCTCAACGTTAGAGGGGCTACCCTTTCAAGACACAGGCAAGAACACTATGTCATAACTGGGAGTATGAACATGCTAGGAAAACTGGAATGACTTCTAGTTCACAGAGATAACAACCCTATATTTACTCAGGGGTTTTCCGTGCATTCCACAAGAACTTTGGTCACCTAAAGTTAAAATTTAAAAAAGGGTAATGGAGACACTATGACAAAATTTGGAGAGAAAATTCAGTTTTCAAAATAAAGATTAAAAATTCACCCCAACATACATATTGGGATGGCAGAAAAATTATTTCGATTCAATGATTTAATGACCCAACTGGCTTACAAAGATAGACAGCTTTGTTTATCATCGAGCTCTCCAGAAAGCACCACAGCAGTCACAGAGCACTGCAGAAGAAGGTTGGTGGCAATGAGCTTACCCCTTTCTGTGACTGTTAGCTCTGTCATGGGAATATTATGGTGCACATCTGGGGGATTCTTCACAGCACAGCTGAATGTCCCATTGTCCTTTATGGTAGGGTTGCTTATACTTATAGATGCATCCCCTTTGTATACATTTCCAACCCAGGAAATCCGATCCCGAAATGTGCCTGCTGTGGTTGGGTACTGGAAAGACTGATAATGAAATATCTAAGAAAGCAACACCATGAGAGAAAAAGTTAACTTGGAAAATGCAATGAAAATATAAAGCTCAGTAGGTCCAAAATAAAATACAACTGTATAATGGTGTGTTTTTTTTCAGTTGGGCAACTTTTTATGCTTTTTTAACCTCCATCCTATAGGTTAATAAAACTGATCAGAAAAAGGCCCGATGAGAGACTTCTGGGATCCTAACCCTTGAATCTCTTCTAAATTCTCCCTGGAACCCTAAAATAATAGTTCTCAACCAGAGGCAATTTCACCCTCCAAGAGATATTGGCAATATCTGAAGACATTTTTGATTGTCACAACTGGGGAGATGCTACTGGCATCTAGTAGGTAGGGGCCGGGAATGCTACTAAACATCCTACCATGCACAGGACAGCACCCACAGCAAAGAATTATCTGGCTCAAAATGTCAACAGTGCCAAAGTTGGGAAACTTTGTTCTAAAGTAGCATCTCGTATTTGAATAGCACTCTACAGTTTGCAAATAATTTCCACACATTTACTTACTTGAGCCTCATGACTACACTGAACTACATGAGGCAGGTATAATTATTCCAAATGTATAAAAAGGGAAACAGGCTGGTCATGGTGGCTCACGCCTGTAATTCCAGCACTTCGGGAGGCCGAGGTGAGCGCATTACTTGAACTCAGGAGTTCAGGACCAGCCTGGCCAACATAGTGAAACCCCATCTCTACTAAAAATACAAAAATTAGCCAGGTGTGGTGGCATACACCTATAATCCCAGCTACTTGGGAGGCTGAAACAGGAAAATTGCTTGAACCCAGGAGGCGGAGATTGCAGTGAGCTGAGATTGTGCCACTGCACTCCAGCCTCGGCAACGGAGCTAGACTCCGCCTCAAAAAAAAAAAAGAAAAAAAAGGAAAGAAAGAAAACAAAGCCAAACAAAAGACTAAGTGAGTTGCTCTACGGTATACAACTAGTAAGTGACAAAAGGGAGATTTTTGCTTATTCTCAAAATCACAAGGAGGTTGTAATATAATTCAGCCTCTCTCAAGTTATCTATCTTGACAATTAATATAATCCCTAAGTCTAATACCTGATAAGTACTCAGTGAATATATGTTGAATTAAAATAATGCTGCCTAGGACTTGATCAGACACTTCATCACCAAAAGCCTAATTATCAGACACTTACCAAAAGCCTTGATTAGACACTTCATCACCAAAAGCCTAATTATACCTGGGGCAGGCCAGGCAGGTATTACAATATAATATGACTTATGCAATATGGCTTATGCAAAATACAGGCTTTCCTCTTTCTTTGTTACTTGGTACCTTCCCATTTAGGAACCGGGGTGTTTACAACCACTGAATTGCCCAATTTTGAAAAGCAACTTCCCAGAAAAGATGCTGACTCACTTATTCATTCATTTGTCCATGCATTTATTCAACAAATATTTGGTGCAGACCTCTAATGTGCTAGGCATTGTTAAGCAAAAGAATATGGTGGGAGCCATGCAGGCATAGTCCCTACTCTCACGGAACTTACATTTTAGTGATAAAGACAGATAACGAGAAATAATAAGTGTGTTGAACATTTCAAAGAGGGAGGTAAGGAATCCCTACCACTAATTATCAGCATCAGTGTAAAAGAGTTTGAAACTCCTTATTGACAAAACACAGCCCACTGTGTATCCTCGAGATTAGTCTAGCCCATAAATTCAATGTTAAGTTCATGAAACTCATATCCCTTGCAAATTGATTAATCTGACACAATCCTGATTGACTAACCCCATGACTGCAACATCATGTTATGTAACTTTAATTCCAACTTGTATGAGTTTGTTGATTTTCTGACCAGCCTTGCAGAGAGCAGCACTAGAAGAGAGCTGCTGTTTCTGACCCAGGAAGCTCCCTATTGCTTGCTCTGTCCTACTTTTTACCAAGGAGGCAGAGCCAAATAAGGCCAGCCACAGTTTCCTGACCACTCAGAATCAAGTGAACTATTTCAAGTCTGAAAAAAAAGTGGGAGGGGAGCATGAATACAGCCTAGTTTCTTTCACTGGAGTCCCCTACCTAGCCTCAAGCTACGTGGCATTCTATAATGGCTCCTAACACAGAATGCAAAGCTTATTTATACATGAAAGTCAAAGAGGACATTTTTCCAGTGAAGGAAATGGGATAAATAAATTAACAATACTTAAATACAATCTTCCATACAGCTACGACATTCACATTCTTGAATAACATCTATCCTGAGCTAAGGATACTGCTGGAAGCTTAAAGAGAAAAAAATTTTATAGCATTTTAATCTTCAATTAGACACCTACAATGAAACTTGGACCATAAATGTGTTTTATATGTGTGACTAATATACCTCAATAAGGTATATTGCTTCCAATATTGCAAGACCATCTGTCACCAACATCTGTCACCAACACGAGGTGCCACCATTTCCTTCAAAGGTAGCCATATAAATCAATGCAGATGTTTATACACTGGGAGAAAGTGCCAAGATAACTCCACAAAGCGCAAATATGCAAACAGATACACCCACTGAGACAACTTAATATGACAGAAAATGAGCAGCCTTAAGAGAAAGGATGTCCAAGACTGGACCCATAGAATTTTTCTATTCAATAGTCCTGAAGGTACCCTTTTTAGTACATTAAATCTGAAAATGAAGCTATGAAATAATGCAAAAAGAAACAACAAAGAGGAAACAAAATTAAACCACATTTCCTCTGAGTTTCTGACAGCTTTTTTCCTGCAGCTTATTTACAGAATTCTTACGTGGGGTCCTGCGTGACCAAATGAATGTCATATAGGATAAAAGTTCATCTATCTCTATTAAAGTAGAAGCCCATCTTCTACTCTAAGATGAGATGGCCTCAGGCATGCCTATGATTTGCAGTAAAACAATTCCAAAACTGTTGACCAAAGGAACATTCCGAAAAAGTACACACTTACTGATACTGTGCGGCTGCTGCTGGGAGGGCGATATGTCCAGTCTATAGTAAGCTTGTCAGTGACATCTGAAGTTGACTTGAAAGTGCATTTCAACTTGATCTTTTCTCCAACATAGCCTCGGACATGGGCATCTGCACGAATCTCCAAGGAAAAGACGATATAAACACCTAATCAAAGCAAACCCAAACACTTAAAATGCATTCATGTGGGTGGAATATACAGATGTGAGTGAACAATTATTTTTAGAGCCCTCATCAAAAAGCCAGAGCAATAAATATTAACAACTATCTTCTCAGGCAAGCCCACAAGGGACAAGGAGTTGATATCTGCATTAATCAAAGATAGCATTTTTCAATCATTTTCTAATCTTAAATCACAACTGAATGCTTGTGTAAAAATTTAAAATCTGGTCACACCAGCGTTTTCCCGAATACAGGCTTGTGGTTCAATTAAGTACAAACAATGGGTCTGCCCATGGCTGGCTAAAAGGCAACATCACCCATCCCCTTCCATCCCCTGCAGACACACACACACACACACACACACACACACACACACACACACTCTGGGAATATGGCAGCTTTTGTGGTCTAAGGGACTTACCCCAAGTATAGCATGGTTGCATCATGAAGCTACCATTGCCTCATCAACAGCAAAATGAGAATAGGAAGTAAGAATGGGAGAATTTATTTCAAATAATTTTCTAAAACTGCCCCCAAGGTACTATCTAGTTTTTCCCTTTTTCTTAAAGCTGGGTGAGGAATCACACATCCATTAAAAGTAAATCATGGAGAAGAAAACAGAATAGGTAAATGCATTCTAGCAAGTAAAAATAAGGTACCATTTTAAAACCCACTAGAGACTTACATCTTCCAAAACCACTCATTTATCCAACTCTGACACTTCATCTCCCTGAAAAGGGCTGGCACTTTGTTCTAACCAGTTCCTTCTGCTTTCAGAGAACGAAAACTTATCTTTCCCTACAGGGGCATATTTTAGGAAATGACATTGCCAGTACTTTGTTCTTCCTGCTTCCTTATCTACCTCAAGAAGCCATGAATCTTCTGGTGGCCAAGATAAACAGAGCAGCAAGATTTCAGAAAAGTGCAAACCCACACGCTGTCCTGAAAATCAGCAGTGCTTCTGGTACAGGCAGAATGGTGTTGTGATTGAGCACGCAGGCCACGGCTCCTACGCCAGAGGGTCTGGGTTCGAATCCCGGCCCTGTCACCTGCCGGCTCTGCAGCCTTAGTAAGTTACCGTACTTCTTCAGTCTTCTCAGCCTCATGGGAATGATAATAACAGTACTTACCTCAGAAGGCCACTGTGAGGATTAAAAGAGTTAAAACACATACAACACTAAGAAGCCTACCCAAACCAGAGTAAGTGCTCAGTGCGTGTTAGACAGTGTCATTGTCATTATTGCCACCTCTTCAGTCCTGCCCACACACTCTCAACCTTTCCTGTCACAGTTATGAGTCATCAGTTCCACTGCCTTTACCTCTGCCAGCTTTGAATCATTTTTCTTGCTCCTCTCTAGACAATCCAGTCTGTTGACATTCCTTTTAAAAGGAGGAGACCAAAACTGAACCCACTAATAAGAACTCATAAGAATCTGACCCTCCCAAAGATGAAGATTACTTCTGGTCTGCCTATGGCACCCTTTCCGACTTTGCCATGCTGAACCTGCCCTGCCTTCTGTGCCTTTGCAAATGTGGTCCGTCTGCTGGAAAGCTTTTATCCCTCAGTCCCCACTTTCTTAGGCCCTCAATCCTGACCCATCACTGTAAGAAAATCCTTATTCATCACTCAAGATCTAGCTCTAAAAACTGGAAGGTGGAAATGAATGGACAATCTACACTCTCCCCATGTCCATTCCTTTATCCTAAAACATAAGTATAATATAGAGATTTGAAATACAGATTTAGAATTAGCCAAAGCTGGACTTGAGTTCTAGCTCAGCTACTTTCTGGTTGTGAGACCGTGATCTCGGTTACCTAACCAGTTCAAGCTTCAATGTCTTCACTTGGAAAATGGGAATAATAACAAGATCTACTTCACTGGATCACTCTGAAGAGCCACTACAATCAAAAAAGATAATTCTTCATTATGATCGTGTTGTTCATTTCACAACATGAAACGCTTGGCACAGCATCTGGAATAATAACTTTAATAAACATTAGCTATTATTATTAAAATGAACACCAAACATATTCAAAAACTTTCAGTAATTTCCTATTGGACTACAAAATAAAATTCAGACAGTGGCAATCTAGCCCTAAACTTCTGTCACTGCATCCCATCTACCTTCCCAATCCCTCCATCATTACTTGAATGTCCTGCCATGTCCCACATGTACTGTGTCCTTTCATGCCACTGAGCCTTTCTTTGAACAGGTCTCTGTCTGAAAGGCTCTCCCCACCTCTAATAATCCTGCCTGGGTTGTTCCCCACCACACCATATCCCAACATTCACACACCTTCAAATTCCAGCTCAAATATCGGCCCCCTTTGCGGTGCCTTCCCAAATTCCCTGATGCGGTTCATCGCCCTTTCTCCTCCTAACACTAGGTACATAATCCTGCACAGGCACAGATGCCATCGATTGCACCTAGTTACAAAGGCTATTCCTCTATTAAATGTCAGCACCTTCAGGGCAAAAATTCAGAGGGAGGGGAGCAGGCAGAGGGACACTGAGAGAAACAGGTGGACAGGTCACCAGAAATTCTAGTATAGGAACAAAGCATGCTTGTAAATCACCCACTTTATTCCTATCACCTTTTTTATAGTACATTCAATACTCTTAACTCCCCTACACTCTTATCTTTCCATTGCACCCTTTCAGAAAAAGCTCAGCTCTAGACGACCAGACAAGGCTAGTTGTGAACAAGAAAAATCACACGACTGGACAATTACCATAAGAAATGCGTGAATATCTCCCACAGCTGAGTCCTCAACGAGGCCTGGCAAACCTTTAACTGGCCTTGCTTAGCTTCCCATTCCATGATTCCTCAAGCCCTTGTCATTCTCCCTTAGTCCTCCATGCAACCTCCAAACCCCTCATTCTCAGAAGAAAGTGTTACCTCTTACATCGTCATGAAACTCGAGGCCACATAAATGGCCCAGGCACACACATTCCTGCATCTGCTCCCATCCTTACTTCCAACCTGAAAGGATGTGGTGTCCCTTTTCCTATGCGAGGCCAGGTCCTCTGCTCTGCCTGGATTCATCCCCTCCATTCCCTGCTTTAGCAGAAAAACCTCTCTAGGCCAGGTGTGGTGGCTCATGCCTATAATCCCAGCACTTTGGGAGGCCGAGGCAGGCGGATCACATGAGGCCAGGAGTTCAAGAGCAGCCAGGGCAACATGGCAAAACCCTGTCTCTACTAAAAATACAAAAGAAATTAGCGGGGCATGGTGCCACATGCCTGTAGTCCCAGCTACTCAGGAGGCCGAGGCAGGAGAATCGCTTGAACCTGGGAAGCAGAGGTTGCAGTGAGCTGAGATCACATCACTGCACTCCAGCCTGGGTGACTGAACGAGACTCTGTCTCAAAAAAAAAAAAAAACCTTTCTACTGCCTTCAACCCCTCCCCTTCAGCCTCTAAATACACAGGTTTCTCCCATCCTTAAAAACAAATAGCAATTTTAAAAAATCTTTCTTTAACGCTGTAATATTACTCTAGTTACCAACTACTGCCCTTTCTCTCCTTTCTAAGCCAAGTCTGTGAAAGAGTGGTCTACACTTGAGGTCTCCATTTCCTTCTTCCCATTCACTTATGGACCTTATGGTACAACTGAACTCCACTACCACTTCTGGTAAAAGGCATCGTATATCTTAAAATTGTAAAATCTGAGGGATAAAAACCCCAGTAGACACCTTTCTATACTTATTTTACTGGGTCCTCTACCAGTGACTCATTGCTTCTTGAACTTCTCTATCCCAAAGTTTGTATGACAATGCTTTCATTCATTCATTCACTCATTCTTCAAACATACATTTCTTGAGCATCTGTTTTGTGCCATCCTCTGGGTTTGGAATTAAATGCAAGCAAAATAAATACACTCCCTTGTATACTTGAAATACAGCAGAAGTTTGATACATTAATTAAGTAATCATAAAGACAAATGCGTAATTAACAAACTTGGATAACTACTATGAAGGAAGGAAAAAGAAAGTGGCTATGGGTACGGCCCCTGTTATGATGGGGGAGAGGAGAGTGGTTAATGAAAGCTTCCCTGGAAGTTACTCTTGAGCTAAGATCTGAAGAAAAAGGTAACAAGGTGAGGAGAGGGAGGGCATTCTAGGCAGAGGACACAGCACATGCAAAGGTCCTGCACCAGGAAGGAGCTCAGTCAGTCAAGGAGCTGAAAAGGAGTATGACTGCAACACAAAAAACACAAAAGGGAGAGAAAACAGAATGAGATGTGGCTGGGAGGTAAACAAAAAACAGACCAGGCAGGACCTTACAGATTTGGGTCCTCATCCTTAGTGTAATAGGAAGCCATGGAAAGTACTTAACTGTGGGACTGGGCAAGAAGAGATCTGATGAAATCTGCATTCTTAAAAGATCACTTTAGGCCGGGCGCCGTGGCTCACGCCTGTAATCCCAGCACTTTGGGAGGCTGAGGCAGGTGGATCACGAGGTCAGTAGATCGAGACCATCCTGGCTAACACGGTGAAACCCCATCTCTACTAAAACTACAAAAAATTAGTGGGGCATGGTGGCAGGTGCCTGTAATCCCAGCTACTCAGGAGGCTGAGGCAGGATAATGGCTTAAACCTAGGAGGCAGAGCTTGCCGTGAGCCGAAATCATACCACTACACTCCAGCCTGGGCAACAAAGCAAGACTCCATCTCAAAAAAAGAAGAAAAAAAAGATCACTTTAGAGAAGACACTTACAAGGAATCAAGAGTGAATATGGGTAAATTCAGCATGTTAGCAGGCCGAGGTGGGTGGATCACCTGAGGTCAGGAGTTCGAGACCAGCCTGGCCAACATGGCGAAACCCCGTCTCTACTAAAAATGAAAAATTAGCCAGGCGTGGTGGTGGGAGGCAGAGGTTGCGGTGAGCCAAGATCGCACCACTGCACTCCAGCCTGGACAATAGAGCAAGACTTCGTCTCTTAAAGAAAAAAAAGAAAAAGTGAATGAGTGAATATGGGGAAATTACTGAGGAGGCTACTACGATAGTCAATTAAGAAAGAAGGGAAGTTTGAACTAAGTATGGCTGTGGAATGCTAGGGAAAGGGAGGTATCAAGGATGACTGTCAGGTTTCTGACTTGCTGATGTCATTCACTGAGACAGGAAGACTAGAAAAGTACTAGGCTTGGCAGGGGAACAGGAGTTTGATTCTGGATGCATTTAAGGTGCTTCTGAGATACCCAAGGGATAATGTCAAGGGAGCAGTTGGTTTAGGGCAAAGGTGAGCAAATTATGGCCCATAAGCTAAATGGAAGCAAATGGATCTAGTGGAAAGGGAACAAACTAAAAACAACTAGCAACTGACCTTACTGCTAGCTCTGGGTGTGACCAGATTGGCCTAAATCAATTATGACATCCAGTGGTCTTTTGGTAAACAGCTAAAAAAAATTTACAATGTCTTTTAAAACAAAGTTTTATTAGAACACAGCCATGTTCATTTGTTGATGTATTATCTGTGGCTGCATTTTTTGCAGAATTGAATAGTTGCCCCCAGAGACCATGTAGCCCACAAAGTCTAAAATACTCTCTGGCCCTTTACAGAAAATGTTTGTCAACCCTTGGTTTAGAACAAAGAGATATGGGTTACAATTTAAGATCAGAATCTCTTTAGTTTCCTTCCAACCAACTCTACCACTGACTGTGTTACACATACACACACACGTACTCACTCTCTCTCTGTCTCCCCACATCTCTGACAGTATGTATCAAATATCTAAGGCTGTTCTTTTCTTAACCGTCCTTTAAACACTGGTGTTCCTTAGAGCTCCAGCCTGAATATACAGTCATTCAACATGCTTTCCTTGGACAATCCTATTCACTTGTAGATTTAACAACCACTAACAGGATAATGATTTCCCAATCTATATTACTAGCTATGACCTGCCTCTGAGTGTTCAAGTGTTACCAGATATACTCTCTTGAATATCACCCCCACAGGACCTCAAATCAAATGTGGTAAACATTTGTTTGTTGCCAGCTCAACATCCATTTCCCCTGATCTCCTAATAATACCCTTTTTTTTTTTTTTTTTGATACCTACCTTTTCCCACACAGCCTATGAGCTAGGAGGAAATGACACTATCAGTCAGGATCCAGGCAGGAAATGGAAGGCACAATCAGCTGAGATTGCGAAAAGTGTATGGGCCACTTTTCTTTTTTCTTTTTTTTTTTTTTTTTTTGAGACGGGGCATCACTCTGTTGCTCAGGCTACAGTGCAGTGGCGCGATCTCAGTTCATTGCAACTTCTGCCTCCCAGGTTCAAGTGATCCTCCCACCTCAGCTTCCCAAATAGCTGAGACCACAGGCATGTGCCACCACACCTGGCTAATTTTTTGTATTTTTGGTAGAGACGGGGTTTTCCCATGTTGCCTAGGCTGGACTCAAACTCCTGAACTCAGGCAATCCTCCCATCTCAACCTCCCAAAGTGCTGGGATTACAGGCGTGAGCCACCATGCTCAGCCTAGGCCACTTTTCGAAGGGACTTTTCCCAAGTTTAAGGAAGCTGACAGCAGCACAAAGCTTTTACCATCCCCAGGTCTGAAGGGCAAAGGGAGGAAATGGTGTTACTAGATCCTGGTAAGAGTGGGAGCTGTGGGCAACCTGACAGGGGTTGTTGTTAGAGGGATACAGGTACTACAGATCATGGCACCAAGAGAGGGAGGGAGCAGGAAATAAATATCCTGATCTCTCTCCTGCCCTCCAATCTCCTGCCAATGCCTCCCGTTGGCCAAATCTAACTGGAAACCAGAGGAAGAGAGCCTGAATGATGTACTCTATACAGTTAGCTTTCCAAAGAGTAGAGTAGAGAAAAGAATGAGTCTGGTGGGAGGGGAGAAAACTAAAAGTAAACAGCAACTGACTTTACTGCCAGCTGAGGCTGACTCAGATTTACCTAAACCAATCATTACATCTAGTGGTGTCCTGGTAAACAGCAAAACATTTTTACAAAAAATAAGAGGTCCACATACATAGGGTTGGACAATTTCTGTGGTGCAAATACTCCTACCATGGTCAATTTCAAGCTACACAGGTTAAGTCCCTAATGCTGACATAGGAAGAGGTGTATTAATACTTAATTGGCTCTTGAGAGCCAATCACATCCTCCCAATCATAAAGATAGGTCAATATGTGATCTAAGCTAATCCAATCAAAGCGAGTTTCAGAAAACCTGCTTGGAAAGTTATTTAATGCCCCCCACCCCACACCCGCCTTGTTTATTTTTTGTTTTTTTTGAGATGGGGTCTCACTATGTTGTCCAGGCTGGTCTTGAATTCCTTGGCTCAAGTGATCCTCCCATCTTGGCCTCCCAAAGTGCTAAGATTACAGTCATGAGCCACCATGCCCAGTCCTCCATGCCTTGTTTATGCTCCTCTCTATATCTAATATTTTCTTCACTCCCTATCTCTAACAAACTTATTCCTCTTTCACGATTTAACTTCACCTCCAGGAAATCTTTCCTTTATTCTCATGCCAGATCAAAGCATCTCTCTCCATCCTCATGGTTTCTAATGCATTTCCCTCTTAGTATCAGACTCTAAAATCATCTGTTGACTTGTGTCTTCTCCAATAGATCCTGATCCCACCAAAACAGAGCCTAGCATATTGTGGATGTTTAGTATAGTAATATTTATTCAACTAGACCAAACCAACAGTTTCCTCTTTTTTTTTTTTGTTTTTGTTTTTGTTTTTGAGACGGAGTCTCACTCTGTTGCCCAGGCTGCAGTGCAGTGGCGCGATCTTGGCTCACTGCATCCTCCACCCGGGTTCAAATGATTCTTCTGTATTTTTAGTAGAGACAGGGTTTCACCATATTGGCCAGGATGGTCTTGAACTCCTGACCTCGTGATCCACCCGCCTCGGCCTCCCAAAGAGCTGGGATTACAGGCGTGAGCCACCGCGCCCAGCCCAGTTTCCTTTTTATAAAACAAAAATTATTACAAAATAAGCATTAAAATTACACATTCTGGTGACTAAATTATAGTAAATTTTGGTTACTAAACCAAATTTTGTTTGCTAAATTATAGTAAGTACACCATCAATAAACCCACCTACCTACCAATTTTTTCCTTGTTAATATATCTGAACTCCATATTTATGAGCATGATTTTGCCAAAAAGTTATAAACATTTAAAGTCATTTTGTTGA
Organism: Gorilla gorilla gorilla; assembly: GCF_029281585.2. Taxonomy (NCBI): domain Eukaryota; kingdom Metazoa; phylum Chordata; class Mammalia; order Primates; family Hominidae; genus Gorilla; species Gorilla gorilla. The sequence goes on from NC_073233.2 coordinate 126,192,880, forward strand.
AATCTAAATACTGGATATGTGGGGTCTTAATTGTATAGTTAAAGAAAAATAAGAAAAGTAATAGTTTATCCATGGATGAACTAAAATTCAGGGCTGGTGAAAAAAAAACTCTAAATGACGATAATTTTGTACAGTCTTATATAAAACTCTGAGAACTAGAAGAAATTATTAACTTTTTTCTTTTTCTTGATTTTTTTTGGTTCTAATTCACTTGTTTATTTTGAATGAGGAAGACTTTGGTATGGAGCAAAGAAATACCAAAACTACTTTAACTGTAATAAAACCAACTTTATTCTTTTTTTCCCCCGTACTGGTAGATAAAGCAAACTTTATAAGTGGACTATTGAAAGAAAAGTGCCTTTTAAAAGTGTTTAGTTTCCCAGTGTCCTTCCAAGCTTAAGATACAGAAGCATTTGTTCAAAGGATAGAAAACATCTAAAAGTTTAGGCTCAAGATCAATCTTTACAGACTAATATTTTAGGTTTGTTTTTTGTTTCTTTGTTTGTTTGTTTTTTGAGACAGAGTCTCACTCTGTCACCCAGGCTGGAGTGCAGTGGCGTGATCTTGGCTCACTGCATCCATGGATGAACTAAACTATTCTATACTGTTAGACATCAGGGTGTTGACTCCTTTTTGGGGAGAAAGGATAATGACTGGAAAGAAGCACAAAAGAAGGCTTTTGGAATGCAAGGAACATTTTATATATCCTGATTTGGGTGCTAGTTACCCATGTGTGTTCAGTTTCTTAAAATTCATTGAGCTGTATAGGCTTATGACATGTGTACTTTTCTCTACATATATATACTGAAATTTAAAAATGTTTTAAAACCAATGGATGTAAGATAGTTTGTCTCTTCCACTCATAAAAAAAATACCAATCCAACATTAATTCACTCAGAAATGTCCATCCCGGGCCTAATGCCTTTATCTCTTCATCTGAGCAGAAAAGCATTCTTGCCAGGAAAAAACAGCCAACTATAGAAATACTCATAATAATTAACACAAACTTTTTAGTCTGGGGAAAAAACAAGAAAATCACATTTTCACATAAGTAATTTTACACATGAAAGAATTAAATGTGTCAATAAAGCCCCCAATCTTGTATGCCCCATTTTCTAAAATACAAATCTACTGATATTTTATTCATATTGCACACCTAAGTAAAAGAGAGAAAAGTTTAAGAAACCTAGGTCCCCTAGTCTACCATTTCTAAATACTTAGATAACTGATATAGCAGGACCAGACTTATAACTTAAGGAGAATTCAAATAATCTAATAATTTAAGTGGTCTTATCTTTGAAAACAAAAGGCAAATAAACACTGACATGAAACCAAACTCAACCGCATAAGATTTAAAACACCAAACAAATGGATGAACCTTGAAAACGTGCAAAGTGAAAAAAGCCAGTTACCAAAAGCACATATTGTGTAATTCCATTTACTTTATTTTTATTTATTTATTTATTTATTTATTTATTGAGGCAGGATCTCATTCCATCGCTCAGGCTGAAGTGCAGTGGTGCAATCCCAGATCACTGCAACTCCCACCTCCCAGGTTCAAGTGATTCTTCTGCCTCAGCCTCTCAAGAATCTGGGATAACAGGGGCATGTCACCACACCTGGCTAATTTTTTTTTTTTTTTGTATTTTTTGGTAGAGATGGGGTTTTACCACGTTGGCCAGGCTGGTCTCAAACTTCTGACCTCAAATGATCCACCCACCTCGGCCTCCCAAAGTACTGGGATTACAGATATTATTCTATTTATATGAAATGTCCAGAATAGGCAAATCAATAGATACAAAAATTAGACTGGTGCTTGCCAGGGGCTAAGGGAAATGGAGAATGAGGAGTGATTGTTAATGGGTATCAAGTTTCTCTTTGGGGTGATGAAAATGTTCTAAAATTGATAGTGGTAATTATTGCATAACTGTGAATATACTAAAAACCATTCAATTATGCCCTTTAAGACAGTAAATTGTATGGCATGTGAATAATATGATAAACCAGTTGTTTCTTTTTTGTTTGTTTTTGTTTTTGTTTTTTGAGACGGAGTTTCGCTCTTGTCGCCCAGGCTAGAGTGCAATGGCGAGATCTCAGCTCACTGCAACCTCTGCCTCCTGGGTTCAAGCGATTCTCCTGTCTCAGCCTCCCGAGTAGCTGGGATTACAGGCGCCCGCCACCATGCCTGGCTAATTTTTTTGTATTTTTTAGTAGAGACGGAGTTTCACTATGTTGGTCAGCCTGGTCTCGAACTCCTGACCTCAGGTGATCCAGCTGCCTCGGTCTCCCAAAGTGCTGGGATTACAGGCAAGAACCACCGCACCCTGCCACCAGTTATTTTTAAAAAGGCAAAAAATCTATTCCACAAGTACATAGAGATTGTAAAATCAACTTTTAATGTTTGATTGAATTATATGGTCTGCTGGACTTGACAGATGCTCTTCAAAGCAAAATGACATTAGATTTAAGAAAACACCATTTCCAGATTTTTTTTCTCAATAAGACAATATCTGAATATTTCTCGTGTGTGTGTGTGTGTGTGTGTGTGTGTGTGTGAGAGAGAGAGAGAGAGAGGACTGGGTTTATTAGGAGTGACAGTAGGCCAGCCTAAATATCATACTGCAAAGTAATTTAGCTTAAAAACTGGAGACTTGGCCGGGCGCGGTGGCTCACGCCTGTAATCCCAGCACTTTGGGAGGCCGAGGCGGGTGGATCACGAGGTCAGGAGATCGAGACCATCCTGGCTAACACGGTGAAACCCCGTCTCTACTAAAAATACAAAAAATTAGCCGGGCGAGGTGGCGGGCGCCTGTAGTCCCAGCTACTCGGGAGGCTGAGGCAGGAGAATGGCGTGAACCCCGGGGGGCGGAGCCTGCAGTGAGCCGAGATCGCGCCACTGCACTCCAACCTGGGCGACAGCGAGACTCCGTCTCAAAAAAAAAAAAAAAAAAAAAAAAAAAACTGGAGACTTATGATGACACAGGCAGCTGGGAGGGATCGGGGGTGTGCTGGCAACATGAATATTAGTCACCAGTTAAAAACTTTCCAGCCTTAACTGCTAAGATTTAGGACATCTGAAGTCTTTACATTAAAGTCTTTATATTTATATAATATTAAATATCTCTTTCAGAAATCCCCATTACCCTCAAGGAAATTTTATACATTTAGCAATTCACTCTAATACTAGATATACTAATATTTTATTTCCCAGGAAGACACACATACACAAAATCCAGGAAATAATTGTATCTTAAGATGAAGGTAATTAGGCTGGATTGAAATTTATGCAATTTGAAAATTATATGAAAGCAAAACTCACCTAATTTTAAGATGTGAATGTCAGTGTGAATACCCTACTTCTGATATTACTTAATAAATTTTAACAGAATTTATACGCTCTTTCTTGTATTAAAAAAAGTTATGAAAATGCTAAAGCAGTTGCTTTTTCATCGATATGCTTCTCTATAATGAATCACATCACATCCCTTCTGTGACTAACAAATACTTCATTTTATAGACCACAATAATCACTTACAAAAAATAAAATTACCAACTGTCATGATTTTGTTTCCCAAAACTACTGGGGCAAACTACTGAATGCTAGAACTGTTTTCTTTCTAATCAGGGTATACAGCGCCCAAACCACAGCGGTCAACCACTGATAATAACACCACAAAATAACACCGGGTGCCCCCAAAGCCAGAGCTCTTTGTGGTTCCATCAAGTATGCCATCACCAAACTACAATGACAGGTCACGCAAGGTGAAAAAGCTCCCAAGGCTCAGGAAAGGACTGACAAAATACCAACTATCCTCAATGGGGTGATGATGACATCGTCCCAACGTCCCGCTCCCTCCCTCCTTCCTTCCCAGAGCTCTGCGGGGGCTTTCTGGAGACCCTCCCCACCCGGAACCGGAAAAGCGACCATCTTCCCTAACCCCCCGGCCGGAAGTGGAGCGTAGCCAGCCGGAGCACTCACCCTGGAAGAACAGGACGCCCAGCAGAGGGAAGAGAGCGCAGCCACGGCTTCCAGCTGCTCCTCTCTGCTGCATCCCGGCAGCTCTTCAGATGCTTGCACACCTTGTTTACAGCTCCCAGTAACGACACAGGTAACACCGGAAGTGACGTCAGAGCAGGAGGCCGAGAGACAACTTAAATGGCGATCCGAAGTTACCATAGGAACCTGGCTTCTTTCCAGAACCACACCTGGTTTCACTGACCAGAGATTTATTAACTTTCAGGCGGGAGCTAAATGCTCTCTTTTGCTTGAAAATGAAGTAGGCTACGGACTTGGAATAATTACAATTTTGTTTTTATGGAATTCTGCAGAACTAAATAATTTTGATGCTCTGACTGCATGTCAGACATCGTTTTTACGTCTCGAGATTTAGTTGAAGGTTCTCAGAATACACTACCGTAAATTTAGAGTTCAGAAACACCTGGGAGATCATACAGTATAGATAAATATATATCAGGTGCTTGTAGTGATATGTGCCACAAGCCTCATTGGTTGGTGTCCTTTTTAGTGTAAGTATTGCAGCATCCAAAATTGGGTGTTTATTAAATTACTTTTGGCAGTGGCAATGATGATCAAATCATTACAGCCCGTATTAGAGGAAAAGAGGAACTGGGATTTCTGTGTCTTTGGTTGGAAAAGTAAGAAAGTTATGTTATCACAGTACTTGAAGTGAGATGGCGTCACATACTTCTGAAAAAGAGATGGTACAATAAGTACACTGCTTTAATAATCAGCAAGCCTCTTCCCTGGAAATTGCCACATGTCAATGAAAGCAGGAGGAGAATAAAAGTATGCTTTCGCTTTGGGGAAGAATTAATAAGTTTCCATTTTTCAATTTCCATTCCTTTACTAGACTTGAAAGCCAGTAGTTTTCCCTATTAAAAGTGTAATGCAAAGTACTAAATAGAATCTTTGATACTTTTCTTTGAAAGAGCCCTCAAACTAAGTAGTGTTGTTATGCCCAATTCCCGGCTATCCAAAACAGTGTGAAAATTCTGTGGAAATCCGTATACTTCTGTTTACCCATTAGAAACTAACTGTATCCATTATTGACTTGCAGGTTGTCTCTACTAAGAAAACTTTTTGGTAAAGATCAAATATATATCCATCTGTTTTCCCTGCAATGTAGAACTTCTAGATATGTATATACACAAATTATATAATTGATAATTCTTTATTACTAAAGGTTTATTTACATAGTGTTTAAAGCATAATAAAAAATAAATTACAATACAAAAGTGCTCTTTAGGAAGGAGACACTAAACAACAGGTCCATATTACCCCTTGACTATTTAGCCAAGACATAAGCTACAAATTTTGCCAGAAAAACTGTCCATACATTTTTAACTACTTCTTCATTATTCTTACGGACCATCATCCAGGACATCTGTTTGAAGAAATATCCAGTTATAATATTTTCAAAGGTTAGAATTGTGAAGAAAAAATATAAAATGTGATTAAAGGATATATATAGCCTTCAGATGTAATTTACAGTTTTAAAATTGCACTTTAAAACTTTGCTTTTTTAGACAGTATAAAAGGCAGAATGAGACAGATATGTAATGAATTTCAGAATTGAGGTTCATATGTAAATCATACAATTTTTTAAAAAATAGTATTGGAAAAATATCAAGGTCTATACATTTAAATGCAGATAATCTGTTTGAAAATTCCAGTTTGTTAAAAGAAATAACATCTGCAGTCCAGTCGATTAAAAACTGAAAATATCAATCTGTAAAGATTGATCTTGAGCCTAAACTTTTAGATGTATTCTATCCTTTGAACAAATGCTTCTGTATCTTAAGCTTGTAACTTTTCTTTCAGTAGCCCACTTATAAAGTTTGCTTTATCTACCAGTATGGGGGAAAAAAAGAATAAAGTTGGTTTTATTCCATTTAAAGTAGTTTTGGTATTTCTTTGCTCCATACCAAAGTCTTCCTCCCCCAAAATAAACAAGTGAATTAGAATTAAAAAAGAAAAAAAGTTAATAATTTCTTCTAGTTCTCAGTTTTATATAAAACTGTACAAAATTATCATCATTTAGAGTTGATTTTTTTTCACCAGCCCTGAATTTTCAAACTTGTAATATGCTGTTTCACAATCTTTTTATTAAATTACTTAATGATTCCAATCTGCAAATGAGCATAGATTTTGCTCTCTTGTTATAGATCATTGAATTGAGGGGGAAACATAGTAAGCTAAACTATCCGTCACTGCTCATGAAAGACCCACATTGTTGATTATTTTTCCCAGCACAGAAGAAAAGTGACAAGTGATTCATCCTGCAATGGCATCTGCCAATCTTTTCATATCTATGTAACCTTCTGTAGTTACTGTGTGATTTAGCGTTGTGCTATTGTAAATCTTGGATTAATTAACAAAACAACAAAAATCTATCACCTGGAATATTGAAAGAAATTCAATAAAACAAGATGTGTCTCATAGTTAAGGAGAGACATAAAAATAAAAATGTCATTTAACAGTTTGAATTTAGGATTTACTGTTAAGCAGAAACACCAAGGAGGCTTAGCTCACCTTTTAATTGAGAATGTGGGAAGGAAAGAGAGTAAACACATTAACTTTAGTAGCAGAAGTGCTGCTAAAAGAAATACGTGAAAGGAAATGTAACAGACAAATTGGCTTTTATCCCCTTTGATACCAATATATGTGTATACAAGTCATAACACTGTAAGTAGTGTCTTAAGGGCCAAAATGTAGCTTCTTGTTTATAAAACCTAATGAGAACTTGAAAAACTTTACACTCTGAAATTAAATAAGACCTTAATGAGGCTGTGTATGACTGGTGATATGGAGGAGCACTGTGCTGGCTCCAGAGGGGTGTTGCTTGTCTAGAATCTAATATGCTGCAGAACTGGTTGGAAAACGGGTCACAACTGGAAAAGCCAAAGAAAAGTTTCCATTAACTTCAAGAAATACTAGGGTTCTTGTTCTTGGAAATCATCTCAGCTTCCTAAAACACAAAACAAAAGTTTAAATGGATAATATATTTGAGAAGAGTACAATAGGAATACTTGGCATTATGAATTACATCTATGTTATTAGAAGGAAAATATTCTGAGGGAAAGTATTCATATTCTCCCCCAATTTAATTTTTAAAAGAAGTTTCCTAATCCTTATTACATAATTTTCAGAGTTAGTATCCTTAAATCATAGCCTCTAAGTACCTTGCATGATGACCCACAACTTGTTCACACACATACGTTCCATATTCTCCCCACTTCTCACTCTCATTACAAACAAAATCAGACATATAGAAAAGTAGAGAACAGAGTATGTGGAATTTACCCATCCCTTAAATTCATTAATTCATTCTTTTCTTTTCTCCCCTCATCTCCCCCATCACCTAATTCTGAAGCCTTTTTTGTTTTATTTGCTTTTTTCCTATGCTTTTAAAGTAAATTGCTGACATTTACCCCTAATACTCCAGTAAGAATTTTTCAAAATAGGTACATTTTCTTTATAACTACAATACCATCACTATACCTAATACAAACTAACAATAATTCCCTAATATTATCCATATATTTAACATTTTCATATTCAAGACTTTCCCAATTGCCCCTCCAAGCTTGTTTTTACAACTAGCTTGTTCACACTATTATTCATCCAGTTGGGGATCACACACTGCACTTTGATTGTGTTCATCTCTTAAGTTTCTTTTGATCTAAAACATCTCCCATATTTATTTTCCATGACCCCAAGTTGTTAGATAATCCCCTTAACTTTAAAAAGACAATAGCTGTTGGTTGGTAAAAAACTCCCTGATGTTAATTTTGGTTTTCTGGTTTTACAATACAATCATTTTTCTCCATATTCTATTTTATAAATCCTTGAGGTCTTTCACTGGAGCTTTAGCCTATAAAAATGTGACCCTCTTTGCAACTAATAAGGGTCTATAAAAAATTTTCTCCCGTGTAACAGAGCCAGAGTTTTACAGGATAAAGTCATTAATATCAAGAACTTTCTTATGAGCGTAAAATTTAAGTTTGCATGTCCGGATTTATAACATCTAGAAATTAAATGTGTGGACCTATTTCAGAGAATGGGAGAAATTCTGAGCATATGAAAAATAAATTGGCCCGGCGCAGTGGCTTATGCCTGTAATCCCAACACTTTGGGAGGCTGAGGCAGGTGGATTGCTTGAGCTCAGGTGAGACCAGCCTAGGCAACATGGCGAAACCCCGTCTCTACAAAAAGTACAAAAATTAGCTGAGTGTAGTGGCGCGCACCTGTGGTCCCAGCTACTTGGGAGGCTGAGGTAGGAGGATCACTTGAGCTTGGGAGGGAGAAGTTGCAGTGACCCGAGATCGCACCACTACACCCTAGCCTGGGCAACAGGTTGAGACCCTGTCTCAAAAACAAAGACAAGAAAAATAAATTATCCTACTTTTTAAGCCTGATGAACCTGAAAACTGGAAAAATAAAATTATACACTACTAAAACTGGATTCATTTCATGTAGTTATTAGTGCCAATAACTAAATGAGAGGAGTTGAAATCAATTCCAAATAGTACAAAAGCTCTCCTGTAAAAACTACCAGATATGTCTATTGAGTCACTCTCTTAATACCATAATTGGTTTACAATTAAAAAAAAAGAATAAGCAGATACTAATCTTTTGATTTAAAAAAGATTTATTTACTTGTTGAATATTTATTATTAGTAGTAGTAATAAATATAACCCCGAAGCCACAAATAAACTTAGGATTCTCTCAGCTTTAATGGCAGTAGAGTCCAGCTTCTTAATCTTTTGCACAAAATACACTCAAGGAGGAGCTATCCATAAGACTAATAGAAGACTTTTGTCTCCCTGACCCAGCTCCTCTAATTTCATATGGGAAACACCTAACAGCCATAAAGTGATGATCTGGGAGTCCTCATTAGAGATGGGCTGGACATGTCAGAAAGCTGAAGAAAGAAATCAACCTATTTGTGAACCTTACCATCTAAAATTGTTAGTCTGTGTCTTCTAAATAAACAGAGACCTTTTTCTCTTGGTTGAGCCTTTCCTCTTCTTTTCTGTAACAAGCAGAAACCAAATGTCAGGTGAACAAGACAAGAAGCAAGTAGGCAAATCCCACAGAAGCTTCAGGTAAGGTATCTTTCCCCCATATTTTTGGAAGAATTACATGCACTTGGGAGTAGATTGAAGTTTACACAGAGCTAAACTGGTGCCATCTAATTAATAATATTCACACCTCTGAACTTAGAGACTTTTCAGAATGTAAGGGAATACAGTTTGGGTTCTGATTCGGGAACTCCAGAGTTTTAAAGCAGGCACCTTATTTTACCATTAGTATCCCACCTCTAATTTATATTTGTTATTCAAAAAAAAATAAAAAGTTTTGTGTTGACCTAAGTCATCTTTATTGGTTCTATTCAAACTAGAACCTCAGAGTTGGGTTTGTTAGGCTTCTTAAAATTAGTTCTGTTTGGCCAGGCGTGGTGGCTCACGCTGTAATCCCAACACTTTGGAAGGCCAAGGCAAGTACATCACTTGAGATCAGGAGTTCAAGGCCAGCCTGACCAACATGGTGAAACCCCATCTCTACTAAAAATACAAAATTAGCTGGGCATGGTGGTACATGCCTGTAATCCTAGCTACTTGGGAAGCTGAGGCAAGAGAATCGCTTGAACCCAGGAGGCGGAGGTTGCAGTGAGCTGAGATTGTGCCATTGCACTCCAGCCTGGGCAACCAGAGTGAAAGTCTGTCTCAAAAAAAAAAAAAAAAGGTCTGTTTATTTCATTAAATATTTATTAAGGAAATGAGATACATGGTGCTGGAACAACTAGATATCCACATGCAAAAGAGTGAATTTGGACTTCTGCCTCAGCCGTATACGAAAACGAACTCAAATCAAAGATCTAAATGTAAAAATTAAGACTATAAAACTCTTAGAAGAAAACATAGCCATAAATCTTCATGATCTTGGGGATTAGGCAGTGGTTTTTTAGATAAGACACAAAAGCACTAGCAGCAAAAGAGAAAAAATAAACTGGACTTCATCAAAATTTAACTTTTGTTCTTCAAAGGACACTATGAAGAACATGAAAAGACAACCCACAGAATGGGAAAAAAAATTGCAAGTTGTATATCTGATAAGGAACTAGTATCCCTTAAATAACTCTTACAGTTCAACAAGAATAAGTGAAATAATGTACCCCATATTAAAATGGGCAAACTCTGAATGTATGCATCTCCAAATAAGATATACAAATGGACAATAAGAACATGGGAAGATGCTCAACATCAAGTCATTAGAAAAATGCAAATCAAAACCCCAATGAGATACCACTTCACATCCACTAGATGGCTTCATATAGTTTGGGTATTTGTCCCCACCCAAATCTCATGTTGAATTGTAATCTCCATTGCTAGAGGTGGGGCCTGGTGGAGGGTGTTTGGGTCATGGGAGCAGATCTCTCATGGCTTGGTGCTGTCTTCAATAGTGAGTGAGTTCTCACAAAATCTGGTCATATAAAACTATGTAGCACCTCCCACCAACTCTCTCACTTTCTCCTGCTCTCACCATGCGAAATGCCTGCTACCATTGTGCCTTCTGCCATCGGTAAAAGCTCCCTGAGGCCTCCTCAGGAGCCAACCAACATCGGCGCCATGCTTGTACATCCACAGAACCGTGAGCCAATTAAATCTCTTTATAAATTACCCAGTCTTAGGGTTTTTTTATATAGCAACGCAAGAACGGCCTAATACATGGTTATGATAAAAAAAAAAGACAATGAGTGTTGAGGAGGATGGGGAGAAATCAGAACCCTCATATATTGCTGACAGGAATGCAAAATAGTCCAGCTGTTTAGAGACAGTCTGGCAATTCCTCCAAAAACTAAACAGAGTTACCATAAGACCCAACAATTCCACTTTTAGGAGAATTAAAAACATATGATCTACACAAAAGCTTGTAAATGAATGTTTATAGCAGCATTAGTCACAATAGCCAACAAGTAGAAAAAACCTAAATGCCCATCAATTGAATGGACAAACAATATGTGGTATAGTCATACAATGGAATATTATGCAGTCATAAAAAGGAAAGAAATACTAATACATACTACAACAAGGATGAGCCTTGAAAGCATTATGCTAAGTGAAAGAAGCTGGGCACAAAAGACCACATATTGTATGATTCTATTTAAATGAAATGTCCAGAATAAGCAAATCCATAGAGACAGAAAGTAGATGAGTAGTTGTCAGGGGCTGGTAGGAGGGGATAATAGGGAGTGATAGCTAGGGATATGGGGTTTCTTTACGGGAGGGAGCTTAAAAAGTTCTGCAATTAGTGATGATTGCTGCACAACTTTGTGAAAATGAAAAGGGTAAATTTTATGGTGGGTAAATTTTATCTCAATTTTAAAATACATTTAATGAACACCTGCTATCAGCACAACAGACTTTCCTAAGCCCTGACTCATAGTGGCCCTGCTGACTGCCTAGCCCAGTGGTTTTTACAAATGTATGCTTCACTTTAAACATAAGGGATTTTTTAGAAAGCTTTACATAGCAGATTTTTATAAAATCAACGCCCCCACATAGTAAAGAAATCCCATAAGGAAATATTTTGTAAAATTAAGAAAGCTTTTGTAAAGTTACTAGTTCATACCTAATTTATCTGTCCTGCAAATGTGAATTCTTTTATATAGGATTTACTTAAAGGGAAAAACATCTGTTCAGCAACTATTTAGCCCACTGCAAAATACCAAGAGTCGCCATAAGAGTGTTAGAACTTTCCCAGAACTGCCCAGCCTTACGATTTTATCTCCACCACTTTATGAGCTCTTTCGGCCCATCGCTTTTTCCGGTAATGCTGGAAGAGGACCACTACAATTACTATTATGATCATCAGTGCACAGGCAGAGCCAATGGCCAGAGCCAGGAAGTGGATCTCAGAGAAGCGTACTGTAAGGAGAAAAAGATTAAATTAGGATTCTAAAAAGAAGAGGACTACAATGAAATCTAATGACATAATAGGGATGCATTTAATCAATAGATAGAATCTTCCTTTATCCTACCTTTATGCATAAAATAATATATTACCTTGTAAATCCTACTAGCAATAGGAAAACCATACACATACTTTAATGGTTCTCAAAGTGTGGTCTTCGAAGTAACAGCAACAATATCACTGGAGAACATGGAAATCTTAGGCCCCACCCCAGACCTACTGAATCAGAAACACTAGAGGTGCGGCTGAGCAATCTGTGTTTTAACAGGTCCTCCAGGTGATTCTGATGCAGCTTTGAAAACCACTGGGTGGGTTGAACTACTTACGGGGTAAGGTTTTTGCTAACCTCATCAAACGTAGTGCCCAACCCATTTCTCCCTGACTTCTCACCACTTTCACTCAGTCAGTTATTTATTCAGATTTATTAGGGGCCTACTACATTCCTGGCACTGTGATAGAAATGCTGAGCCAAAAAAGACATCACCTTCGAGGAGCTCATGCCACTGAGAGGATAGGAAAGTAAATCAGAAGCTACAGTCTAGTGGATAAATGATGGAAAAGGGAAACCAGAGGGAAGGTCCCCTAAGCCACACTAGAGTCTGTGAACCCTGGTTTTCTTGTCCTTTAGCTTTATTTCTGATGATACTTCCATAAGCCCTCAGAGCCAGAAAGGACATTAGAGAATGTCTAGCCCAGGATTCCCAGCCTTGACTCCATGAAGGAGGATGGGGAAGAAGATGGAAGGTAGTCTGCAAGCCCACAGAATCCATGTCTCATTTTGTATGTCTCCACTGTTTTATGGGAAGCAGGGCCAAGGCTTTTATTTGATTCTCAAAGAATAATTACCCACATATGTTTAAGAACCACTGATTTTTTGTTTGTTTAACCTGTTCATTGTGCAGATGAAGAAACTGAGGCCCAAAACCATTACATTATTTCTTTCAATACTCAAATGACTTCTGCAAGGTCACACAGCCCTCTATTGGTGGGGCGTTGAGAAATGGTTTTAAACTGTACTATGAATGAAAGGAAATCGTACCACTGCATAGGCTTATATGTTTGGAGTAGTGTTGGTTAAGAGCACACACCAGAGAGCACTAGGTTGAAATACTTAGCTGTGTGATTTGAAGTAATTAACTTCTTTGAGCCTCAGTTTCCTCATGTATAAACAGAGATAATGATATTCATTTCTTGAGTTCTTAATAAAAAATAAAATAATTCATGTAAGTTGTTCCTTGCTGTGCCTGTACAAAATAAACACTCAATGTATGGTAGCTGTTAAGTACAATTCAGAGGTTGGGACATATTCACGTTTATTATCTCATTTTATCCTCACCATGATCCTCACTGTGTTATTCTCACTTTACAGATGAGGAAAATAAGACTTATTGATAGTTGGTAAATGGTAGCAATGACTCAAACCCAGATCTACGACTCATAAGTTTCATGTACTTTGCTCTTTGTAGCCTGGCATGGTTTTCCAGATTATCCTTTATAGGGATGCAGACAATACAATGCACCAATTTAGAGCACAGTTTTAGATTCAAAGTTGATTGGGTTTGAGTCCTAAGTTACTCCATTTATCAGCTACGTGACTCACGGCAAATGACTTAACCTCTGTGAGCCTCATTTCCTCATTGGCAAGATGGGAGGCATTAAATGCACAATAAACTGATGAGATATGTAAAGATTAAATAAAATGTGTCATGTAAAGCCCCTGACATTTGGGAAGTACTCAGTAAGTGTTAGCTCCCATCATTAGTACCTGCCTCCTAGAGTGGTGTGGGGATTCAATGAGATAGTGTATGTCATGCACTTTTGACGGTGCCTAGCATTAGAGTAGGTACTCAATAAGCATCTCGAATAAATAAGTGAGTGAACAGACCTGTTGTAAGCCTTTCCTCAAAGAATTGCTCCCTCTCCCTTTCACAATCTCAATGCCATTTTTGTAACGGATTCTCTGAGTTCCTTTGCTTTACTTTCTGTTTCTTTCCACAGCCAAACAAAGCCTTTCTCTTTTTACCCCAGAACTCTTCGGTCTCCCTCTGAGGCTCCCAGTTCTGAAGGGCTAGTCCCTCTCTCTATCCATCACAAAAGATTGTCCCTCTCTCTCAGCCTTAACAAAGATTGCCCCTTTCTTTTCTACAAGCTCTCATCCTTTCCAAAACCACTGTTCCCTGCATAACCTACCAGTGTGCACGACGCTGAGCCGGATCTCCCCTATCACCCCATCAACATCAGGTGGGTTCTTCACCTGGCAGGTGTATGTCCCATTGTCGTCGAACTGCAGTTTCCAGAGAAGGATGGAGGCATCGTACCGCTCCGGATTCCCATCCCAAGACACCCGGTCCTTAAACCGCCCACTCATGGGTTGGAAGGGATCTATGTGGTAGTAGAATACCTAGAGAGGGGAAATGGCAAAAGGTCTTACTCAGCACCCAGGCAAGGAGGCCAAGATGGTGGGAGTGGAAGTGAAACACCAGCAAACCCAACTGTCCTGTCTGCGGCTCTGTCACTTGCTTTCCCCTTCAACGGCCTCTCAGTCTCTGTCCCAAGAATTGTTTCCGAGCTTAACCTTGTGCTTGCTGCTAAGAAAAATACTGGAAGGGAAAGGAGAAATGGACTGGCTTATTATTTCCCTAAACAAGAGTACCCTGGAAAATGATGATAATCTACTTACAAACTGCTCAGGTCCCCCATCTAGAGGACGAAAATTCCAGGTCACTGTTAGAGCATCACCCACAGGGGCAAAGCTGGAGAAAGTGCATTTTAACCGAGCATCTGTCCCATTAACAGCCTCCAGCACCCGGGAGGTATAAATTTCCACAGCTGCTATAGGCCAAAGAGCTGCAATGAAAAAGAAGAAAAAGAAGGGTTAACAGGGGATGTAGTATTGTGAGAACTTCTGCTGACACTTCCAAAATAAATATCTGAGTAGGACTTAAAGTAAAGTGAAACTGAGATGCCCCATCTCCCAAACTTACTTCACACAGAATCTACATACTCCTACCTGTATGCAGCCTGGACCCTCCCATTCCATGTGACAACTAAACTACCACACAGCAAGCCTTCGTAGTGCTTTTACTTTCTCCACAGCATGATAGCCTCCCCTCGTGGTACTGACTTCAAAACTGTTATAACAAACTACAAACATCCGCAAATAGAATTGAAAGCATAAACAAAAAATTAAAATGAATCATAACATTGATTAGACATTATATTATGTATTAAGGTTAAGCGTTATGTGTTGTATGTAAAGTGGTCTCCTAGCAGGTAAGTTTTCCAGATGGGTCCTTATGTGGATTTCGTACTGTTACTAGTCTATTACAGAAACTGAATTAATCAACTCCAGACAGCTTATGTTTGCCTGCACCCCTAGAACCTTTGTACCACGTGGCATTTTTTTAACCTTGATATTTACATTTAGAATGTGTGTGTTGGGGCACTTTCAAAATCACAGTAGGTCTCTCTCTAACAATCTCCACTTTCCTGGTGTTGCTGAGAGTCACAGACAAGACCCACACACAGAAATCCAAATGCCAAGTCCTGCCAGCAGTGGGAGGTTGAGAACAGCCACACACAAAAAAATGGCATGTAACCTGAGATTAGAAAGCCCTCTCTGTGCCTGAATCACTGGCAGCTGAACACACCTAAACCTGTTTGTCCGAGAGCAGTTCTCCAAAAACAGTCCACCAACTTTGGTTTCAGTAAAACCCAAAGTAAAACAAACTGTATCTGTGGCTCAGGCTCCCAAACAAAAGTCTTGCAACTTCTAAGACAATTAGCTAACTTTATAGGGTGAGCAGTGAAGGAGGAAACGCTGAGGGAAGCCCGCCGGCTCTTACCTGTGAGCTGTATGCCAAGGAGAAGAAGCACCGCACGAGTAGAGCTCTTGCCATACATGAGGGAAACCCAGCCTTGGCCCCAGAGACCAGACCGGGCAGACCGAGGGCTCCAACACCCTGCCAAGGCCACTCCGGGAGGAGCAAGCACCGCGTTTTCCCAGAGAGAGGAGTTTGAGTTGAGTTCCTCACCTGTGCCTGTGACTCAGCCCGCTCTGCCTGTGCACTTTTCTGAAATGAAAGGTGGGGCCTCAGCTCCCAATGCCCTCCTTCCTTTCCTCTCTCCCGCCCTCTACACGAATGAGCACGAGCACGTCTGCACAAAGGTCCCAAACTCCCGCAGTCCTCTCTTTACTTTCAGTTAATCTGACTGGGCTCTGGCCTCTAGATGGCCTCGGAAACAGCTAGAGGAGGTGGTGCCAGTCTGAAATGTCCCAGACTGTTATGGGTTTGGCCCCCACACGCCCTTTTAAAACAGGCTTTAGGCTTGCCTGGGAAGTGAATGTTGAAACTGTCCTGCAGTGATTCCACTTCTCAAAGCACCACCCCAGGGCCACATTCACTTGGGACTGGATTGGATACAATTTCAAAACGGGAGTCGGAATTCCTTAGGACCCTCTGTGGACAAAAACTGATACCCTTGTTACCACAAGGATTCCTGCACTTCTTCTAGTTTGTAGCTTTCCAGGAGACCTGGCAGAAACAAACCAAATCAAATCTCCACGCTTAACAATCGTTTACCTTTGAAGAATTTAAAAACAAATCAGGACACCATCCCTGCTCATTCACCCTGCCATCCGAGTGCAATCTACAAAGTGCTCTCCTGCTGATTGTTTCATCTCCATAACGCCCCTGTGAAGCACTCCCATTCTACCAGTGAGGACGCTAAGAACCCGAGGAAGGTAAATGATTTGCCCAAGGTTGCACAGCTACCATGTGGCAAAACCAGAACTTTTCTTAAAAATCTAGTGTTCTTTCCACCAAATAACAGCTAATATGAACAATCAGACATGGGGCTCTCAAGGAAAAGGTTTTCATGATAACTTTGTTGTGCCTCGGATTTCATCTGTCATTTTTTGAATAGCAAAATGACTGAGAAGTCTAAAGAGCTGAGGAATCTAAACGAGAAAAGATGCCTCCTTGTCTGGAAAGAGGGTGGGTCATCGTTACAGATTAATGAAGCGGCACAGAAACATCGGTAGGAGGGGGATGAAGATTACACATGCAGTTAAGAAGTAGGCTGGGCTGGGAATCTAACCCTGGAAAAAGACAGATAGCGTTTATCCCTGGATTAGCAGTCTAGAAACTCTTCAGTCACTCATAAAATCTTCTAGCTGAATCCAGAGCAGAAAGGGTGGCAGGAACAAGAGAAGGCGGCAGGCTGAGTAGAAAAAAATAAAACATCATAAAGAGGGAAGAAAAGAGAAAATTCTACCAAAAGAGAGGAGAATGCAGAAGTGCAGAAAACAGAAAGCAACAGGAGAAAGATGACATGGGCATGGAGCAAAAACAGGTAGACAACCACAAAAATCCATTGTGTTGGAACTCAGAAAACAGAGGTGGCCCCAAATGCAGACCAGCTGTGTGCTAGTGAAAATCTGTTGCATGGGGAGAGTTTCTGAAAACTGTGTGGCGTCTTTGTCAGATTCTAGTTCAGAAAGGGACCTAAAATCAGTCTGCTGGGGGAACCTTTCAGATGTTGGTGAGGAAGGATAAGATACAGCCTTTCTGGTATGTAGGTCAGAAGAGTTCAGCTCCAGGACCCTGAAAGAAAAAGAGTTAAGGAAACTTAATCTTGGTTGGCTTCCAACTTTGCAGGGAAATACAGCTACAGAGGAAGGAGAGGTAGAGCCAGGATTTTGAAGTCTACAGCAAATTACAGAAACTGGTGAGAGGCAGAGTTACCAAAGAGCTCAGGGATGCAGTGAAAAGCAACAGGAGAAGAATCAGGGCAGGAAGAACTGAACAAACTGCCTGTTGTCAGGAGCAGAAATCCCTCCCCCAGGTAGCCAAACACCCATGAGCTGGCTGCCAGCCTTGCTCTGAGGGGCAGGAGTTATCCAGATCCCACTTCTCAGCTGAGTTCAAGTTCCTGGCTTAGTGCCTGGCAACGCCCAATTCCTTCCAGTTAGCAGGAGTGGCTCCACAGTCAACCACTTCACCTCGCTGGGCAAGGAAGAGGCCAAGGGTAGAAGGTTAAGAAGAGAAAATGCTAAATAAAAAGGATGTTTGCCCCTCACAGTTTTCTGGACACCAGTCAGCAGGACCTAGGCCAAAACTGCAGGCATCTACATAAGGCCTAAGTTATGTTTGTGCCCAGGCAAATGGAAGGAAAGGAAGAGGAGTTCTGGAAATTGAAAAGAAGAAAAGTAAAGTTTTCAGAGACACCATTTTCTTTCTAAACTTTTCCAGAGAAAGATCCTGATTGTCATTTAAAATTGTGACATACCTATAGTTTTTGAAAGAATCTCATCTGTCCCATCCGTCTACACATTTCCCAAAAAATGATTTCTAGTGAGTATCTAGACCTTAGCCAGCAGGAGACTCACTGGGGGCTCAGGAGACAGAAGGGACAATGGGCCTGTATCAATATTTGTAAAAGTTGTCTTTCTCAACCTCCTAGGCAAAAATCTTTTTTTCACCTAAGGTGAAATTAGCATTCTGTGAAGCAAGGAAAACAAATAATTTAGCTCTTAGGGTCATCAAATAGAGCATTCATTTACTCAAAAGTGTCTGTTCATATGTGTTTACTAGAAAAAATTCAGACATACATAGAATACTTCTACCTTGGAGGAAATAATATAAGATAGGAAGGTGAAGTAAACAAATAATTACCACTTTCTTGATTTTTAAATTCAATCCTTAAAGGATGAATAGGAATTCTGGAAAGAGGATAAACAAAGTCCTTCCCATTGGAACAAATGGGTGGGAATGTGGTACCCACAGGGACTAGCATGCAATTCCTCAAACCTGGAGCACAGGGAGGAGTGGCAGGCCAGGTGAGAGGCTAGGTCCACCTGGGCAGTGCCCTCATCCACCATCCTAAGGAGTGTGGACTTGATCCTAACAAATATACCCATTGGGGATGGCTAATATGTGACCCGAGAAGAGCATCCCTAGAAGTAGAATTACTTTGGTATTTCCCAGAACCATTAAAAACAAGAAGGAAAGTCTTGGGACACCAACCACCACTTACTCTCCTGGCTTTCGTTTCGGCTCCTGGCTTATGAGCCAGAATGAACGTGTAGACCTAACATCTGTTTTCCAAAGACTCAGGAACTCCCAGCCTTCCCCAACCAACAACTCCAATCTCTAGCATCCTTTGTCAAAACTTCCCCGGGTTTAGGGAGCTTTTCAAAGATGAGAGAGGGAGGCTAGGCTGTCAAGAGTCCTAGATGAGAGGTGGGCTCTTAGCCCAAAGGAATAGTTGTGTTCCCTGTGGCCCTCCTTCTTGCCTGAAGTTTCCTAGAGATATTCCAAAACAGGTCTGGGCCTGAAACTGAGCCTCTATGAGTTTAGAAAAAACGTGGGAGGGAACGCTTTCCTGCCCCACCTCATTACAGCTGATATGCACCTCTCCAATAAGCCTCAGGCTCCTCTGGTAATTATAGAGGACAGGCACCATGCCCTTATTAACCAGCCCAAAGAAGAGACTCTGAAGTGGTTTAATGCTTCACTTATTCTCAGGGGAAGCTATAGATTGTGCAGGGCTAGAGAGATAGGGCATTTTTGAAGATAACTTTAAGGAACCTCTCGGGAGGATAAAGGGACCTTGATAAATGAATTTATCTACCTCCCTGTTAACCACGCACACCACATCTAAATGGTGGTGAGAATTTACATTATATTGTGTTTATTGATGAACACTGCATCTTTTATTATTGTTCCAGTTATCTCTTATTAAAATTGGTTACCATGACCAATTTTTTATTCTTAGGAAGTTAATTAATTTCCTGAGAAAAGAAATAGCCACTTTTTTTTTTTTTTTTTTGCTGCTATATTCTAGGAGGCATGAGGTATAGGAGCTAGAGTCCAACCTGCCTAGATCCAGATCCAAGCTCAGCTGCTTACTAGCTGTGTGACCTTGGGCAGCTATTTAACTCTCTGTGCCTCAGTTATCTCACATGTAAAGTGGGAACAGTAACATTTACCCCATAGTCTGGATGTAAGAATCAAGTGAAATACATTAACTAAAGCTCTATGCTCAGCACCCACACAAAACATTCAGTAAATTTTAGTTGTTTGTGGCTATACTTAGTTAAGATGTTTGGGAAAAGGGCTGGCAGTTTCTTATGAAGCTAAACACTCAGCCACTCTGGCAATTCCACTCCAAGATGAATGAAATTATATATACAGAAAGATATTTGTAGGAGAATAATCATGGAAGCTTTATTCATAATAGCCCAAAACTGGAACAGCCCAGGGGTCCATCAACAGAAAAATGGATCCTCTGTAGAATATTCATATCGTGAATCCTACTCAGCAATTAAAAGGAACAAATCACTGATACATATCACCACGATGAACCTCAAAAGTAAGTTGAACAAATTAGCCAGACACAAACAGTATAAACTCTTTGATTCCATTTATATGAAGTTCTAGAACAGGCAAAACTACCTTGTCATGAAAAAAGTATAAAAGTAGTGTTTGCCCCTGGGGGAATGGGGGCAGGGATTGACTGGAGGGGCATGAGAGAACTTTCTAGAGTGATACTAATGTTCTTCATCTTGACAAGGGTTTGAGTTACGTGCTTGCCAAAACCCTTTGAATGGTATACTCTTAAGACTTGTACATTTAATTGAATGTAAGTTTTACTTCAGTAATTTTTTTAAAAGAATTGTAAACAAATTCTAAACTCTCATTAATGCTGAAGTATTTACGGGGAAGCATCCTGATGTCTGCAATTTAATTTAAAAATGCATCAAAAATAAGATGCATTGATAAATGGATGGATGGAAGGAAGGAAGAATGGGTGGGTGGGTGGATGGATGGATGGATGGATGGATGGATGGATGGATGGTTGGATGGATAGATATGTGATCAAGTATAGTAAAATGTCAATTGAAGAACCTAGATGGGATACACAGGTATTTACTGTATAATTCTTTAAACTTTTCTACATGTTAGAAATTTTTCATAATAAAATGTTAAGGGGAAATTTGCTCCCACATTCACCAAGTTTCTTCAGCATTAAGTAAATGACAACACAAATTCAGTAATAAAGTGTTGGAGGTTCATTACATTATATCATTCTAATTTAGACATACCTTAGAATACTGGTAGATTTTAACAAATAAAAATTACCATTAATAATTTTAAATTACTATTTATCAAGTGCCTACCATGTACCCAGCACTGTGGTAGGCATATTATGTACATTAGTTCTGATCTCCATAACTGCAAGACGATACATAGATATCTCCATTTTATAGATAACGAATTGAGACTCAGAGAGATTGATTCATTCTAATACCTGTTGAGCCCTGTTGCTAGAAATTGTGCTAGATGCCAAACAAGACATTAGTGTGGGCCGGGCGTGGTGGCTCACTCCTGTAATCCCAGCACTTTGGGAGGCTGAGGTGGGCGGATCACTTGAGGTCAGGAGTTCGAGACCAGCTTGGCCAACATGGTGAAACCCCCTCTCTACTAAAAAAAAATACAAAAATTAGGCGGGTGTGGTGGTGCATGCCTGTAGTCCCAGCTACTCGGGAGACTGAGGCAGGAGAATTGCTTGAACCCGGGAGGCGGAGGTTGCAGTGAGCCAAGATCACGCCACTGCACTCCAGCCTAGGTGACAGAGCGAGACTCCGTCTCAAAAAAAAAAAAAAAAAAAAGACATTAGTGTGTACCCTCAAGTTGCTAACTATATCTTAGGAAACACAGTCAAATAAGTAGACAATTACAATGCAATGTGACAAATGAGTTGTGATCAGAGAAACACAGAAGCCAGGGTCCTTCAGCCAGCCTTGGAGGCCTTGGGAAGGCTTCCGAAAACAGGAACCATCCAGTGTAGCTGGCTAGCAGCTACAGGCTGTAGGGTCAGAGAAACATGGGTGTGAATCAAAGGTCTACATCATTTATTCATTCATTCATTTAAGAAACACGTTTTGGGTACCTATGACACACCAGGCATTTTCCTGGGCACACAAGGAATAAAGTAGTGAACAAAGGGACAAGGGGTGGTCAGGGAAGACCTCTCTGATAAGATGAAACTTAAGAAACATCTGAATGAAGTGAGGTAGTGAACCATGTGGATCAGGAGGAAGGACATTCCAGGCAGAGGAAACAGTACAGGACCTGAGGCTCCCAGGAGCATGTGTGGAGTATTTGAAGAAAAACAAGGAGACCAGTGTGGCTGGAGCAGAGTGAAGGGGCAGTGGCAAGCGGCTAAGGAGGGAGGGGTACAAGGCAGACCAGACCACCAGGGGTACAGGGCAGCATTAAAGGGTTATGAAAGACAATCTCTGGAAAGGGAGAAAATATTTCATATTTGCAAATCACATTTCTGCTAAAGGATTAATATTCAGAATACATAAAGAATTCCTGCAACTCAATAACAACAACAGCAACCAAACAACCCCATTAAAAAATGGGCAAAGGACTGGAATAGACATTTCTTCAAAAAGATATAAAATGGCCAGTAGGCACAGGAGAAAATACTGAACATCACTAGACATTAGGAAAATATAAATCAAAACCTCAATCCATTAGGATGCTATTATCACATCCACTAGGATAACTATTACCCAAAAAAAGAGAGAGAAAATAAGTGTTGGCAAGAATGTGGAGAAATTGGAATCTTTGTGTGTTGCTGGTGGGAATATAAAAGAGTGCAGTCACTGTGAAAAATAGTATTACAGTTGCTAAAAAATTAAACATAGAATTACCATATGACCCAGAATTCCACTTCTGGCATGTACCCAAAAGAATTAAAAGTAAGTACTCAAACAGATAGTTGGACACCGACGTTCAAAGCAGCATTAATCACAATAGCCAAAAGATGAAAATAACTCAACTGTCCATCAGAGTAAGAATGGATAAGCAAAATGTGACATATACATACAATGCAATATTTTCAGCCTTACAAAGAATAAAATTTTGACACGTATTTCAACATGGATGAATTCTGAAGGCATTATGCTAAGTGAAATAAGCCAGTCACAAAAGGACAGATACCGAATGATTCTACTTATATGGGAGCATCAAGAATAGTCAAACCCATAGAGACAGAAAGTAGAATGGTGGTCGCCAGGGGCTGGAGGAAGAGGGAAATGGGGAGTTATTGTTTGATGGGTACAGAGTTTCCATTTGGGGAGATGTAAAAGCTCTGGAGATAGACGGTAATAATGGTTGCACAAGAATGTGAATGGACTTAATGCCACTGAACTGTACACTTAAAAGTAGTTAAAATGGTAAATTTTTTGTTATGTATTTTTGCTACAATACAAAAGAAAAAGAAAGGTTATGAAATGAAAAGTAAAATTATCTGACTCACGTTTAAAATGATCACTCTGACTGCTGTGTGGGTATCTGGATTTCAGTCTCTTCAACCATTCAGTGAGGATAATGAGGCCTTCCTCATGGGGCAGTTGTGAGGATTGAATAAGATAGTGCAAATAAATCACTTAGCACATAATGGCACTCAATTAACATTATCTATTATTGCAATACTATTATAATTCTTCAATTCTGAAGATACATACAAGGTAGGCAATGGGAGGTGGCATTTGAGAGGTGAGCCCAGGTAGGGGCAAAAGTAGGTACAAAGCCCAAGAAAGAAGAGAAAACATGGCCTTTTTGGCAATTAAAAAACTTAAGAGTGAGTGGAGAGAAAAGGGCAAAAAGAAAAGTGAATGACCCTCAGAGATGAGGCTGAAAATCTAATCAGGGGCCAGACCCAAGAGGCCCTTGATAAGAGTTAAGGAGTTAGGGCTTTATCCTGAGAGCAATGAGGAAACATTGAAACTGTTTAAGCAGAAAGTGATTTGATCAGATTTGGGAATTTGACAGATCGCTCAGTTACAGTATGGAGAAAGGCACTGGAGAGGAATAAGGCCAAGCAAGAGGCTTCCAGGAACCCAGGCAAGAGATTATTTGACCTGAGCTGAAATGGTGGCAGAGGGAATTGAGAGAAGTTAAGAGTTTGAGAGCTATCAAGGAGATGGAAAGGAAGGGGATTGGTACATGATTAAAAGTGGACAGAAGGGATATTAAGTACTGGAGGATAATTCTCAAATTTCGAACCTAGGTAACTGGGTGGAAGGTGACTGCCTTTCTCTGAAACAGAGGAGATGAAGACTTGTTGCATTTGATGTTTCTATGGGACAGCCAAGCAGAGATGTTTAGTACAGCACTATTAAATAAAGTTTATGGGAGCCCATTGTTTTGGACTAGCCTCCTGCAGTAGGTCCCAGCAGACCAGACCAAACCAGAATAGAGCCACTCATGCTAGGTGACATGTTATCAGACTGAACTCTGAAATGGGCCAGTTTAAAACAAACGAACAGAAGAGTCACAGTAACCAATCAAAAGAGGCCAGTGTACCTGAACTGGTATGGTAAGGAAGTCCCCTGGTTTTTTGTTTTGTTTTGTTTCGTTTTTTGGTGTTTTTTGTGTGTGTTTGTTTGTTTTGTTTTTTGGTTTTTTGAGATGGAATCTCACTCTTGTTGCCCAGGTTGGAGTGCAATGGCATAATCTCGGCTCACCACAACCTCCGCCTCCCGGGTTCAAGTGATTCTCCTGTCTCAGTCTCCCAAGTAGCTGGGATTGCAGGCACGCACCACCACGCCTGCCTAATTTTGTATTTTTTGTAGAGATGGGGTTTCTCCATGTTGGTCAGGTTGGTCTCGAACTCCTGACCTTAGGTCATCCACCCGCCTCGGCCTCCCAAAGTGCTGGGATTACAGGCATGAGCCACTGCACCCAGCCTGTTTTTTGTTTTGTGTGTGTGTGTGTGTGTGTGTGTTCTTTTTGATGGAGTTTCACTCTTGTTGCCCAGGCTAGAATGCAGTGGTATGATCTCGGCTCACTGCAACCTCCACCTCCCGGGTTCAAGCGATTCTCCTGCCTCAGCCTCCTGAGCAGCTGGGATTACAAGCGTGTGCCACCACGCATGGCTAATTTGTATATTTTTAGTAGAGACGGGGTTTCACCATGTTCGCCAGGCTGGTCTCGAACTCCTAATGTCAGGTAATCCACCTGCCTTGGCCTCCCAAAGTGCTGGGATTACAGGTGTGAACCACCACACCCAGCCAGAAGTCCCCTCTATTTTAGCCCAAGAAGGAAGGTCACTTCCAAACCACCCATAGGCTGGGTGCAGTGGCTCATGCCTGTAATCCCAGCACTTTCGGAGGCTGAAGCAGGAGGATTGCTTGAGGCCAGGAATTCGAGGCTGCAATCAGCTATAATCATGCCACTGCACTCCAGTGTGGCCATCAGAGCAAGAACCTGTCTCAAAAGCAAGCAAAAAAACCGTTCGTCCACTTTTTGTTTCCTGTATCTGCTTTCTTCAGCCCCTTTCTACCTATAAAGCCAACCCCGTGTGCTCAGCTCATCAGAACACTCATTCTGTTTTATGGAATGAGGTGTTGCCCTCTTCTAGAATTGCAAATAAAAGCCAATTCAATATTTAAGCTAAATCTGTGGTAATTTTGTCTTTTGACAATAGTACCCAACACAGATCTGAGTTCTACAGAGAGTTCTGGACTGGAGATGCCAGTCTGACGTCTTTCGCCTTTCTAGAAGGTAACTGTGAGAGTGGGAATAGATGAGATGGCCCGAGACCACAGTAGAGTGGGAAAGGACAGAATCTAGAGGTTGAGCAATACCTAAGGGACAAGGGGAAGAGGAGATGTCTAAAGTCACTGAATAAGAGTGTCCAGATGAAAGGGAAAGAGGAGAATTACCAGGAGAGAGTGGTCACAGAAGCCAAGGGAGAGAGGTATTTAAATAATGAACGAATATTGGGGCCAGACGCGGTGGCTACGCTAGGAGTACAGGCATACGGCCGAGGCGGGCAGATCACAAGGTCAAGAGATCGAAACCATCCTGGCCAACCTGGTGCAACCCCGTCTCTACTAAAAATACAAAAATTAGCTGGATGTGGTGGCACACGCCTGTAGTCCTAGCTACTCGGGAGGCTGAGACAGAAGAATTGCTTGAACCCGGGATGTGGAGGTTGCAGTGAGCCAAGATCGTACCACTGCACTCCAGCCTGGTGACAGAGCAAGACTCCATCTAAAAAAAAAAAAGAGCGAATACACAAAATATCAAATGCTGCTAAAGTCAAATAAAACAAGGACTGAAAGTGTCTACAAGATTCCCCAGTTGGTGATTTTGGTGGAAGCAGTTTCATCAGAAAAGTTATGAAGCAGAGCCCATTTTGCAGTAGATTGAGGAATCATGGTAGGCTAGGATGTAGTTTACTCTTCAAAGGACAGAGCTTATAAAGAGGGCAGAGACAGAGGCAGCTGGAAAGAAATAGGAATAGAAAGAAGTTTTCAGATCTTGATTTATTTGTTGGTTTTAAGGGAAAGACTTTAGCATGTTAAAATGCTTTTAGGACTGAGGCCAAAGACAGGAGGAAGTGTACCTCTTGCATTGTTAAGAAGAGGTAAAGAATGTTCTGGCTGCTTAAATCAGCCCTGGCTCATACCTCTTATTCCACTGTAATGATTAACTGTACGCCTTTTACGCTGTGGTATTACAGTTTGGAAGAAAATTTATATAGTCCATCTACATAAAGGGGAGCCCCCAGATGGGGCACAGGTACAGTTAACTTTGAAGGTAAAAGGGCTGGGACAGAAAGTTGAAGGAGTTTTTGATCTGGGCGTGTGTGTGTGTGTGTGTGTGTGTGTGTGTGTGTGTGTGTGTGTGCGATTTTATAGTTTTTTCTCCCCTGTAAGGAAGTTATCATCTAGTGGTCTCTACTTTCCTTGTGTAGTAGAGAAGGAAAGTCACTGTCCTAGAGTAGAGGAGATGGAGAGGCAGAAGTCTTGAAGACAGAGGTGACCCAACGGTTTTTTGACAGGAATAAGAGAGGAAATTGGCCTAAGGCTGAGACTTAAGAGATCAAGTAGTATAACCAAGGTCACCAGGCTAGTGATATAGTCAGACTCACAACAAGACCTGCCTAACTCACAGGTCAACTCCAGAGAAATCTTCAACTCCTCCTTCAACATCAGTCTCCCTTCCTCATTAGAATCTACCAAACACGTCAACAGTCAACTCTCAGTTGTATGTACCAACCACTCTTTGACCAGTAGTGCCTTCCTTCCCTCCCCAGAACTGCACCTCCACCATTCTGGAAGACTTTCGAAGCAAAAGCAAATGAAATAAACAGTAGGTATCCTTTTCTCAGCATCTCTCCTGAAAGAAAAAGTCGAAGGGAAAATACTTGGAATTTTTGCCTACAATGAGGTTAGGACTGTGCAAAATCTCATTTTGTTCCATTTGCCTACTATTACTTTAAAAAAAATAGTTTTGAGCAACTACCAAGTGTCAGGGACCATCCTCAGGAATTCAAGGGTGAAAATGATAAGATCTTAGCCCTCAAGGAGCTCTCAGGTTAAAGAAAAAAATATTAGTCACAATACAGGGTGATGTCAATAATAAAGGAAATGCCAAGTTCAAATGATAGCACAGGAAGAACAAGCTCTGCCTGGAAGCATGAGGGAAGCTGTCTCTGAAAAGGCTAACCATACATGGCATCCTTAGCCAAGACCAGTTGACAAAAGAGCAGGGGGGCTGGGTTAGGGTGAAATAGCATGGCTCACACAAGAGCTTCAAGTCAGAGGCCAGCTTGTGGGAATCGCAATAACTACCATTTGTTAAATAATTTTCTTTCTTTTTTTTATTTTTGAGACAGAGTCTCACTCTGTCACCCAGGCTGGAGTGCAATGGCTCGATCACAGCTCACTGCAGCCTCCACCTCCTGGGCTCAAGCGATCCTCCTGCCTCAGCAACCCAAGTAGCTGGGACCACAGGCACGCGCCACCATGTCCACACTTGGATTCTTTGTAGAAATGGGGTCTTGCTATGCTGCCCAGGCTAGTCTTGAACTCCTGGGCTCAAGCAATCCTCCCACCTTGGCCTCCCCCAGTGCTGGGATTACAGACGCGAGCCACTGCACCCAGGCAATAATTTTCTTTTAATATCTTTACATCTCACAACAACCTTAGAAAGTACTTTATTAATCTCCTCATTTTGCAGATGAGGAAAATGACACTAGGACATTTAGTAACTTACCCAAGCTTACATAGCTGGGAAGTAGTACAACTGGGCTTTAATTCCAAACTCCATGATCCTTCCTCCACAAAACAAGCTTAGGACAGAAGAGGCAGAGCAGCAGGAAAGGAGCTGTCGAAGGTGAGAGTCTTTTGTCTCCAGTTTGGTCCAAGGGTTTTTCATTGAAGTCTGATGATGTCAGGGAAATTCTAAGAAGTGATGGGAATTTTAAATAAGTGTGAAAGAGAAAGGCAACAGAGACTTGTCAGTAATGCTAAAGAGGTTTTACCTTTTTCATTATCAATGGGTTTTGTACACATATAAGGATTTAAGCATAGGTATGCAAAAGTGGTTGCATGGAACACTCACTGAATCAGAACAGGAAGAGGGGTAGAGGAAAATCTGAAGGTTAGGTGGATTCTCCCCAAGAGGTACACTGTCCCAGGCAGAGTGGAAAAAGGCTCCACCTTTTCCAACACCATTAAACATTTTGATCCATCAACACCACTGAGACAGTGAGCTTACGTTTGAAAACAGACATAAGCTTTTTTGGAGGAAAGCTGATCTAGCAAGTAGCTTACTTGAATAACAGCAAGTGGAAGCTTAGAAGCTCATGGCAAGAACTGACTTGTAATCCCCACCAGTAATTCTTGTTTTCCCTGGCCTCAGCCTCAGCAACTTTCTGTCCAGGGTCCTTGACTTACTGTAACTCCACCTCTTGTTCTTTGCTCTTTTCACAAGCCATCTCAGCCATCTCAGGGGAGAAAAGGGGGGCAGCAGACACATTTTGTTTGAGATAATGTAAGCAGGGAGAAGTATAGAATCAATAACTCAAGCAATGGGAAGAGTTTGCCTGTTCAAAACTCAGAATTGCAAGAAGCCGTGGAGACCTATTACACTAACATCTCCTAGATTGGCATCTGGACAGACACAACTCCTCAAGATATTAGTAGGTACTGAACAACAGAAAAGATCCTGTACGCAGGGAAAATGCTAGATTAAACTAATGAAACAGAATTTTGTTTTGGTTTGGTTTTAGCTACAGTACTCCTCAGGGCTTTCAATATGCTAACATGGGACCAGGTTTTTTATACCTTACCTAGTCATCTTTCCAGAACTTTCTGTTCACTGAAAAAAGTTGGGACAATGCATCTCAAAGTGTGGCCTGCAGACTACCTGGAAACTGTCACTGGTCCTTAAGGAGATAAATACAAAACCTGAGAGTAAGTATTTAAAGTTATTACAAGTAATTTGACATTGCCTCAACATCCAAGGCTGTGATCAGAGGACTCACTGGACGGGTTATAGAACAGTGCAGGGGTTGCAAATTGTATGGCAGGAGGCATCATCATAGATCTGCCAAATGCTGAAAAGCAGCAAAGGTGCTGAGTTAGCTAAGGCATTTCAGCCTTTCTACCTTCCCCTCCATTTCCCATTGAGGCCTGAAGCTTCAAGAGAACAAGCAGGTTGGACTTGTCAGAGTTGAGAAGCCTTTCTGAGTAGAAAGGGCAGCCAGCTGCTTGTCCAGGCAAACAGGATGTGAGTCTTCTCAGGTGAGTCAGAGCTAAAGAGGAAAGCCTTTCCTGCCTAGCTCTAGCTCAGTGAGGGGGTCCACCCTTAGCTTTGGAAAGGGGAAAACTCAGGGAAAAGTCCCAGCAACATCGCTCTTTTCTTGCAGTTTGTTCCAATGTTGTATGCTGTCTTGAGTGTCAATATCTGCTGAGCTGCATTAGCAATAACCAAGAGGAAAAGAAGCTTTTAAAGCCAAAAAAAATTGTCATTTAAAGTTGTCACCTTGGGGAAAAGCTTTTATTCTAATGATGCTGACATTATTCCAGATATTTCTAGAACATTTTTAGAATTGCCCTAGGAGTTTGAATCATAACATTTTTCGATTTAAAAAAAAAAAAACAGGGTCTCGCTCTGTTGCGCAGGCTGTAGTGCAGTGGCGCAATCTCGGCTCACTGCAACCTCTGCCTCCTGGGCTCAAGCAATTCTCCCACCTCAGCCTCCCTAGTAGCTGGGACTACAGGCACATGCCACCATGCCCGGCTAAGTTTGTATTGTATTTGTATTTTTAGTAGAGACAGGGTTTCACCATGTTGGCCAGGCTAGTCTCAAACTCTTGACCTCAAGTGATCCACTCACCACAGCCTCCCAAAGTGTTGGAATTACAGACATGAGCCACTGCGTCCAGCCTTGAGATTTTTAATGATGGCAAATCCTCATGCTTTTGAGAATGGGCTTGATTTTTGGGCACATTTAAAAGTCATGTAGATCAAATCCAAAGAAAGTAAGAAAGTGAATGACCAAACCAGACACTGATTATAAAATCATAAGTATGATGACTTGTGAAATGCATAAATGGTCCCTGAGGATCCTTTAAAAGACAGGATTCTCTTTAAAAGCTCTTTAGGCCAGGATCGGTGGCTCACACATGTAATCCCAGCACTTTGAGAGGCTGAGGTGGGCGGATCATTAGATCAAGAGATGGAGGCCATCCTGGCCAACATGGTGAAACCCCGTCTCTACTAAAAATACTAAAATTAGCTGGACATGGTGGTGCGTGCCTGTAGTCCCAGCTACTCAGGAGGCTGAGACAGGAGAATCGCTTGAACCCAGGAGATGGAGGTTGCAGTGAGCCGAGATCATGCCACTGCACTCCAGCCTGGGCAACAGAGCAAGACTCTCTCTCAAAAAAAAAAAAAACCTCTTTAAAAACTGTTTTGTGCGTAACTATAATAAAGGTATAATTTTCCATTTACTTTAAGTTCTCTTATCTTATTAAGCTGGATGTATACCTTAACTGGCTCTTCTTAATTCACAGATTAAGGCCTTTCATGATCTGCCCCTGTCAACAAACCAGCCCCTCTTTCCTCGCTTTCCAGGCTCCTTAAGCCTTATTCATCACTATGCCAAACTAATTGCATGCTTGTTCTTACCTCCACATATATATTTGTGCATATGTTCTGTCTACTTTATCCAGCTGATCAACTCTTATTTGCCTTTCAAAATTAAGTTCACATTCCATGAAGCCTTCCCTGTCCCCTGGACCTGGAGTTAATAGTTCCCTTAGCACCTTGGGACACCTTTATTATAGCCTTTGCTGCACTGTATGGTCATTACTTGTTTACACGTCTGCCTCTACTGTAGACTGAATCCCTCCAGGGCAGGGTTCATGTCTCTGTATCCCCAACACCTAACTGTTAGGCACATAGTAGATGCTCAATACGCATTTGCTGGATGAGTGAATGCATTCTTACTGAAGCATCTGTGTGCCCCACACCTCAGTGATGCTAAGCAGTATGGAGCTCCCACTGTTGGAACCTAAAGAAGTTTACTAAAGAAGTGAAGTGACAACCTAAAACTCAGTCCCAGCTTTAACTTGGCTTATCTTTGCATCTAAGTGAAGATCATCTCTAAGACTGGGATATCTACACTGAACAAGGGCTTCCCACCTTCCTCTGTTTTCAGCCTAGGCGCAACCATGAAAGGAAAGGAGCAAATGTAATCTGTATTATAATATATTCTATTTGAACATGATTAAATTAAAGCTAATTGATAATGTCGATTAAATAATAAACACTAATTAAATACTAATTGTCAGAATGTGTCTCCTACTTTTATTCACTCTTTATAAGTTTTAATTACTAAGTTAATGATCAAGAATGGTACTATGTTGGGCTGAAACCTAGGATTTGGAATATACCCATTCATTCATCTACCAAATAATGTTTAAATTGAATTTAAAAACTAAGGCTGAATAATTATAGAGCACCTGTTATATGTCCAACACTGTGCTGAAAAAAATATATGAAGATGCCATATTTAGCTTCATGGAATTCGCAACCCAGATAATAGAACCTTCCATCTGCAAAGCTCTTTGCAAAGCATTTGAATACATTGTATCATTTAATTCTCACTATTCTATTCTACCCAATTTTCCTCATCTACTTTAGATGAGGAAAATGAGGATGACAGAGATGAAACAGTTTACCCAGTTACTCAGCTCACTCTGGCTAGAAAATAAATGGAAAAATTAGGGCTCAATCTGGGAGTTCTGTCTCTAAATCCAAAGCTTTTCTCATGGGCTCACACAAAGTCAGTAATTTTTTTTTTTTTTTTTTTTTTTTTTTTTTGCTTTTTACTACGGAACATTTCAAACATATACAAATGTAGATAAAATAATATAACAAACCCCATGTCCTATCACCCAGCCCTTATTATCAGCAACCCATGGTCATTTATGTCTTTATCTACCCACCCAATATTATTTTGAAGCAAATTGAAGATACCATATCATTTTGCCCATAAATATAACTTCTGTTAAAAGATAAACTTTGGCACACTTTAAAACTTTGAAGAGTTTATTTGAGCAAACAGCAATTCATTGATCAGGCTGCTCCAAACTGGAAATGGTTTGGGCTTCGAGGACGGAGCAAGAGGGGAAGGCTCTAATAGGGTAAATGCAGAAGCAGAGCAAAGAAATTATTTGACTGGTTAAACTTCCAGAAATTGCCTTATTTAGACTATCCAATAGGAAGTTAAAGACAATATAACTAATGCCCAGATGGCCTTCTGTGATTGGCTAAGTTTCTTTTAAATTAACTGCTTACAGGAAATGAGACTGAGTTAGGTTTTAGCTTGCTTAGTAGGAACTTAGTTAGAGCCTCCTCAGTCTAATGGCCCCCCCATTTAATTATTTAAATACTTCAACATCATTATCATATTTTATTTTATATTTTTAGAGATGGAGTCTTGCTCTGTCACGCAGGCTGGAGTGCATGGCACAATCAATTATCTTGCCTCAGCCTCCCAAGTAGCTGGGACCACAGGAGTGCACCACCATCCCTGGCTAATTTTTTTTTTAATCTTATAGTAGAGACAGTCTGTCTATGTTGCCCAGGCTGGTCTTGAACTCTTGGCCTCAAGCAATCCTCCTGCCTCGCCCTTCCAAAGCGCTGGGATTACTGGCCTGAGCTACCATACCCAGTCTCCACTATCATATTCTAAGAGAATTAGCATTTCCTAAATGTCAAATAACCAGTGTTAGAATTTCCAGTTATCTCATAAATGTTATAACATGTTTTTACAATTTGTTTATTTGAATGAAGGTCCAAATAAGGTCTAAAATTTGCAATTGGTCTTTATGTTTCCTAGATCTCTCTTAATCTATGGGTTCCTTATTATCTTTTATTATTATTCCTTATTATTTTTTATTTCCATGCAATTTACATTTAAAGAAATTGAGTCATTTGTCTCATGGTTTTCCACAGTATTTTTTTTTTGTCTGCATCACGAAGGTGTTGTTTAATATGTTCCTCTGTATTTCCTATAGACTGGTATTGTATTTAAAGCAGTAGTTTTCCATTTTTAGTGAGTATCAGAATCACCTGAATGATTTGTCGCAACAGGTTGCTGGGCCCCACCCTCAGAGTTTCTGATTCTGGTCTGGGAAAGTCCCAAAAGTTTGCATTTCCAGCAACTTCCTGTGTGCTTGATGCTGACCACTCCTTGAAAACTATTGATGTGGACTGAACTGAGGCTCAATCAGATTGAAATCTGACTTTTTTAAAGCAAGGCCACCTCACAGGCAGTGTTGTGGTCTTCCTCCAGGAGGAATATAGTATGTGGTTGTCTCCTTTGTGTGTTTGATGTCGGTAGCATTTGATGCTCAGTGCCCAGATCCATTCATTCATTTGGTGTGCAAAGTGATGATCTTCTAATCATATCATCCCTACTTTATTTATTAGCTAGACTATTTCTAGAAACAGAAACTCCCTCATCTACAAAGTGACTACTCACTGGGATGGTTCATATAGAAAAGATCGATTTTGAGGCCGGGCATGGTGGCTCACGCCTGTAATCCCAGCACTTTGGGAGGCTGAAGCGGGCAGATCACGAGGTCAGGAGATCTAGACCATCGTGGCTAACATGGTGAAACCCCGTCACTACTAAAAATACAAAAAATTAGCTAGCAGAGGTTGGTTCATGAGGTTTAAGGAAAGAAGCCATCTCTATAACATAAAAGTACAAGGTAGACCAACAAGTGCTGATATAGAAGCTGCAGCAAGTTATTCAGTAGATCTAAGTAAGATAATTGATGAAGGTGGCTACACTAAACAACAGATTTTCAATCTAGTCAGGTGCAGGGGTTCACACCTGTAATCCCAGCACTTTGGGAGGCTGAAGCGGGAGGATCACTTAAGGCCAGGAGTTCAAGAACAGCCTGGGCAACACAGTGACACCCCATCTCTACAAAAAAATAAAAAATTAGCTGGGCATGGTGGCATACACCTGTAGTCCCAGCTACTCGAGAGGGTGAGGCAGGAGAATGGCTTGAACCCAGGAGTCCCAGGAGGCTGCAGTGAGCTATGATTGTGCCACTGTACTCCAGCCTGGGCAACAGAGTGAGATCCCATCTTAAAACAAAAACAAAAAACAAAAAAAACCAAGAAAGAAAACTGGGCATGGTGGTGCACATCTCTAGTCCCAGATACTCAGAAGGCTGGGATGGGAGGATCACTTGAGTACAGGAGTTTGAGGATGCAGCCAGCTATGATTGTGCCACCGCACTCCAGTATGGGCAAGAAAGCAAGATCCTGTCTCAATTTTTTTTTTTTTGAGACAGAGTCTCATTCTGTCATCCAGACAGGAGTGCAGTGGCACAATCTTGGCTCACTGCAACCTCCACCTCCCAGGTTCAAGCAATTCTCCTGCCTCAGCCTCCCAAGCAGCTGAGATTACAGGCATGCACCACCATGCCCAGCTAATTTTTTTTTTTTTTTTTGTATTTTTAGTAGAGACAGAGTTTCACCATGTTGGTCAGACTGGTCTCAAACTCCTGACCTCGGGTGACCCGTGTGCCTCGGCCTCCCAAAGTGCTGGGATTAAAGGCATGAGCCACCATGCCCAGACATCAAATCTTTTTAAGTTAAAAAAAAATTAAATGTAGACAAAACAGCCTTACGTTGGAAGAAGATGTCATCTAAGACTTTCATAGCTCTATAGGAGAAGTCAATGCCTGGCTTCAAAGCTTCAAAGACAGGCTGAGTCTCTTGTTAGTGGCTAATGGAGCTGGTGACTTTACGAAGCCAATTTATCATTTACCATTCTAAAAATCCTAGGGCCCTTAAGAATGATGTTAAATCTACTCTGCCTGAGCTCTATAAATGGAACAACAAAGCCTGGATGACAGCACATCTGTTTCCAGCATGGTTTTTTGGTTTTTTTTGTTTCTTTTTGTTTTGTCTTTTTCTTTTTTTGAGACAGAGTCTTGCTCTGTCGCCCAAGCTGGAGTGCAGTGGTGTGATCTTGGCTCACTGCAAGCTCCGCCTCCCAGGTTCACACCATTCTCCTGCCTCAGTCTCCCGAGTAGCTGGGACTACAGGCACCCGCCACCACGCCCAGCTAATTTTGTGTATTTTTAGTAGAGACGGGGTTTCACCATGTTAGCCAGGACGGTCTAGATCTCCTGACCTCGTGATCCGCCCGCCTCGGCCTCCCAAAGTGCTGGGATTACAGGCATGAACCACCGCACCCAGCCGGTTTACTGAATATTTTAAGCCCACTGTTGAGACTTACTGCCCGCCTAAAAAAGATTATTTTTTAAAATATTATTGCTCATTGACAATGCACCTTGTCACCAAAGAGCTCTGATGGAAATGTACAAAGAGAAATTACTGCTGTTTTCATGCCTACCAGCACAACATCTATTCTGCAGCCTATGGATCAAAGAGTAATTTTGACTTTCAAGTCTTATTATTTAAGAACTACATTTTTTAAGGCTATAGCAATCATAGATAGTGGGATGGATCTGGGAAAAGGAAACTGAAAAACTTCTGCCAAGGATTCACCATTCTAGATGCCATTTAAGAACATTCATGATTCATGAGAGAAGGTCAAAATATTAACTTTAACAGGAGTTTGGAAGAGGTTGATCCCAACCCTCATGGATGACTTTGAGGGGTTCAAGACTTCAGTGAAGGAAGTAACTACAGATGTGGTGGAAACAGCAAGAGAACTGGAATTTGAAGTGGAGACTGAAGATATTATTACTGAGTTGCTGCAATCTCATGATAAAATTTTAATGGATGAGGAGTTGCTTCATATGGGTAAGCAAAGAAAGTGGTTTCTTACAATGGAATCTAGTCCTAGTGAAGATATTATGAACATTGTTGAAATGACAACAGAGGATTTAGAATATTAAATAAACATAATTGGTGAAGCAGTAACAGGGTTTGGAGGATTGACTCCAATTTTGAAAGAAACTCTACTGTAGGTTAAATACTATCAAACAGCATTGAATGTTACAGATAAATCTTTCATGAAAGGAAGGGTCAATCCATGCAGCAAACTTCATTGTTTTTTTAAAAAAAATTTGCCTCAGCCGCCCCAACCTTCAGCAACCACCATCCTGATCAGTCAGCAGCCATCAACATGGAGGCAAGACCCACCACCAGAAAAAAGATTATGACTTGCTGAAAGCTCAAATGATTAATAGCTTTTTTTTTTTTTTTTGACAGGGTCTCTGTTTCCCAGGCTGGAGTGTGGTGGTGCAATCTCAGCTGACTGCAGCCTCCACCCCACAGGTTCAAGTGATTCTCTTGCCTCAGCCACCAAACGGTAATCCTCAGCCTGGGACTACAGGAGACATGTACCACCACCCCAGCTAATTTTTGTATTTTTTGTAGAGATAGGGTTTCGCCATGTTGCCCAGCCTGGTCTTGAATTCCTGAGCTCAAGCAATCCACCTGCCTCGGCCTCCCAAAGTGCTAGGATTAGAGGTGTGAGGCATCACGCCCAGTGGATCAATCGCATTTTAAAGCAAAAAAGTATTTTTAATTAAGGTATGCACATTGTTTTTTAGACATAATGCTATTACACACTTAGAAGACTACAGTGTAGGGTAAACATAACTTTTATGGGCACTGGGAAACCAAAGAATTTGTGTGACTCACTTTATTGCAGTACTTACTTCATTGTGGTGGTTTGGAACTGAACCTGCAATATCTCTGAAGTATGACTGTATAGGCTTCTTAGTTTTTCCATTAAAATGAACAATTTAAAATTAAACACCCATGCTCAGACTTCAATCTACTCTTCATTCAATCAAGTCTCCATTAGTCAAACTTTATAGATAAATTAATGAATGGGAAAGCAAACAGAAATACCAGATTTTGGGTTAAACATGACAAAGTGAACACACATGTATTTCGTTCTTTTTATCTCCTAGAAAGCCCACTCAAATGGCATATACCCATAAAAGACAAGGACAATATAAGGATAATAGCAGACAAGAAATGGAATAAAAATTTGGAAGCTGAAAAACAAGTGAATGAGTGATAAATAAAATAGAATGCCAGAAAAAAACTAAATTCTTCTAGAAAATAGAAGAAATAGAATGTTCCTCAACTCATTTATTGAGGCCAGTATAACACTGATACAAAAGAAAATAAGATAAGGACACATAAAAAAATTCCAAGCCAATTTCTCTCATGAAAATAAAGACAACAATTCTAAACAAAATATTAGCAAATTGACTCCAAATGGGTAAAAATTTTAAAAAGATAACACAACACTACCAAGTAGGACTTATTTCAGTTATATAACAATGGTTTAATATCAGGAAATCTATAAATGTAATTCATCATATAAACAGCTTAAAAGAGAAAAATCATAGGAACCTGTCTATAGAACCGGAAAAAGTATTGGATAAAATCCCATGCCTATTCAGGACAAAAGCTCTTTATAAATCAGTATTAGAAGGGAATTCCTTAGCCTGATAAAGGGTAACTATTAAACCCCCACAGCAAATATTGTTCTAAGTGGAGACATATTAGATCATTCCCAATATTCAATATAATTCAATAATTAAAGAAGAATGCCCAGTATCTTCACTGCTATTCAGTGTTATATTGGAGGCCCATCTGGTACAGTACAAGAAAAACAAATTAGAAGCTTACAGAACAAAAAAAGAGAAAATAAAGCTGTAATTGTTTGCAGATGACATGATTTTTTACATTGACAAAGCAAAAGAATATAGACAAATGTTTAAGAATAATAGAATTTAGCAATGAAACTGAATATTACACCAATATACGTAATATTTAAAAACATTTCCATAAGGCAACAACAATCAACAACAAAAAAATAACTTTTTTTTTTTTTTTTTAAACGGAGTCTCCCTGCGCCGGCCAAGGCTGGAGCACAGTGGCGCAATCTCGGCTCACTGCAACCTCCACCTCCTGGGTTCAAGCGATTCTCCTGCCTCAGCCTCCTGAGTAACTGGGATTACAGGCGTGAGGCACCACACCCAGTTTTTTGTATTTTTAGTAGAGGTGGGGTTTCGCCATGTTGGCCAGGCTGGTCTTGAACTCCTGACCTCAAGTGATCCGCCTGCATCAGCCTCGCAAAGTGTTGGGATTACAGGCGTCAGCCACCGCACCCAGCCAAAAATACATAACTTTTAAAAAGATACTACATACTATAGTATCAGAGTATATCTCATACCTAAGAATAAATCTAATAAAAAAGTATGACCTACACACAAAGGAAATTATAAAACTTTAGTGACATTTAAAAATACCTTCATAGACCAGGCATGGTGGCTCACACCTGTAATCCCAACACTTTGGGAGGTCAAGGCGGGCGGATCACTTGCTCCTGGGAGTTTCAGACCAGCCTAGGCAACATAATGAAACTTCTTCTCTTCAAAAAATACAAAAAATTAGCTGGGCATGGTGGAGTGCACCTGCAGTGTTAGCTACTTTGGAG
The DNA here is from genome assembly GCF_029281585.2 of Gorilla gorilla gorilla. Taxonomy (NCBI): domain Eukaryota; kingdom Metazoa; phylum Chordata; class Mammalia; order Primates; family Hominidae; genus Gorilla; species Gorilla gorilla. The sequence goes on from NC_073233.2 coordinate 126,231,722, forward strand.
GCTGAAGTGGGAGGATCGCTTAAGCCCAGGAGGTTGAGGCTGCAGTGAGCTGAGATCGTGCCACTGCACTCCAGCCTGGGCAACAGAGTGAGACCTTGTCTCAAAAAAATAGTAATAATAACAAAGAGCTATGTCATATTCATGTATTTTAAACAATATAATAATATCATAAAGATATAAATTCACCCCAAATTGATTTATAAATTTGTTTCATTTCCTATCAGAATCACAGCAGGGTTTTTCATGAAACTTAAGATTCTAAAATTTATATGGAGAAGTAAAAAGCCAAGAATAGCCAGAAAAAGGAAGAGCAGGGCAGGGAACTGACTCTATCCCAGGATGTATTGTAAATCTATAATAGTTAAGATGATGTGGTATTGATGTAAGGATAGAAAAATTAACTGATGAGACAATACATAGCCTGTAAGTCAGGCCTTTATGCATATGTTATGCATACAAAAATTTGGTATATGATGGAGGTGGCATAGCAGCTCAGTGGGGAAAGGAAAATATGTCCAAATTTGGAGCTTGGAAAAATGCCATAGAGGAAAAAATGAAATTGAATCTCTAGTTCACATTGTACACAAAATCAACTCCAGATGGTTAAGGGGTGGAGGAGGCAGGCAGGAGATTGTTGGTTTTCATTATAAACTTTACTACACTATTAGACTGTTATGTTATTTAGATTAAAATACAAACTACTTTTTAAGAAAGAAAAAAATTCCCAGGGTTAACAAAGATGTAATGAAAGAGTAACATTTATACCCTCTGTGAATATAAATTGGTATGACTTTTTGGAAAGGTAATTTACAAATATCTGTCTAAATTTTAAGTACATGTATCCTTTGGTTCAGCAATCTCTCTTCTAGTAGCTTATCCTGCAGCTATAGTTGCTAAAGAGATATTTCTTTATCAACATCTGTACACAGATGTTTCTTGCAGCTTTGTGGGTGTATTTGTCCATTCTCAAATAGCTATAAAGAAATACCTGAGACTGGGTAATTTATTAAGAAAAGAGGTTTAATTGGCTCATGGTTTTGCAAGCTGCACAGGAAGCATGATGCTGGCATCTGCTTGGCTTCTGGGAAGGCCTCCGGAAACTTACAATCATGGTGGAAGACAAAGGGGAAGCAGGCACATCATATGGCCAGAGCAGGAGAAAGAGAGAGCCAGTGAGGTGCCACACTTTTTTTTTTTTTTTTTGAGACAGAGTCTCGCTGTCACCCAGGCTGGAGTGCAGTGGCACAATCTCGGCTCACTGCAACCTCCGCCTCCTGGGTTCAAGCAATTCTCATGCCTCAGCCTCCCGAGTAGCTGGGATTACAGGCATGCGCCACCATGCCCGCTAATTTTTGTATTTTTAGTAGAGATGGGGTTTCACCATGTGGTCCAGGCTGGTCTCGAACTCGACTTCAAGTGATCTGCCCACCTCGGCCTCCCACAGAGCTGGGATTACAGGTGTGAGACAGCACGCCTGGCTGAGGTGCCACCCTTTTAAACAGCCAGATCTTGAGAGAGCTCACTCACTATCACGAGGACAGCACCAAGAAAATGGTATGAAACCATTCATGAGAAATCCACCTCCATGATCCATGACCCACCTCCAACACTGGGGATTGCAGTTCAACGTAAGATTTGGGCAGGGACACACATCCAAACTATATCAGAGGGGATAGGGGAATGTTTAATCGGTATACAGTTTCAGTTTTGCAAGATAAAAAAAATCCTGGATATTGATTGCACAAAATTGTGAATGGACTTAACACTACTCAACTGTATACTTAAAATGGTTAAGATGATAAATTTTGTTATTTGCATTTTACCACAATTTTTAAAAAAATAACGATCCTGAAAAAAAAATAGGGCCACTGCTCGAGGACTGCAAGTTTGCTAGAACCTGAGCGGAGATAGGAATTATTTGGGAGGCCAGAGAGGAGAACATGATTAAGTAGAGTGCCAGAAATCAGAGCAGGCTTCAAGCTGGTCCAGAGGCTCGTGGTGGAGGTTGAGTGAAGGCAAAGTTCAGAGAAGTAGGATGCCTCATGCCAAGTATATTCGTGTCCATAATACTGATTTTCCAGTCAGTTGCTGCCTCCTTCTGTTCATTTTGGGAGGGAGCGCGATACTAGGTTCGGCAAACCCAGGTCGGAGGAAGGCTCTAAATAGTGATTCTTAACTGAGATGGCACGGTTCCCCGGAAGATGTTTTGGAAATGTGTGGGACTGTTTTTGTGAGATGCTAGAGGCATTTAGTGGTTGGGGGCTAGAAATGCTGGCATCCTGCAACGCATGGGAACAGTTCAGCAAAACAAAGAATTGTCCTACATCCCACACGACTTTCAAATGGCACATGGGACATTAATGAAGCTGGAAAACCTAAATGTGTAATATCTGATCCTAGACCCTAGCTCCATTTTACACAATATGTTTTGCATGGTTTTAACATATGTTGAATTTTCCAGGCATGCAACTACCATATAATTTAAAGGAAGATTGTTTTGTTCAGAGCTTTACCAATCGTTGTTTACTGCTTTTGAAAATTACATCACTAAAGCACCCGTGGTATTTGAGTCACCGGCACCACCCAATAGCATACATCTGAAGCTGAGCATTTACATGGCTAATACATACACAGGCAAGAATCTGACTCTTATTCTGTCTTCTCATGGAATCATGCCAAAGGATTTATTTCATCATACACTTCTTGTATTTCTTCTTTACAAGGAGCATTGTATTGATTTGAGGGAAAATTGTGTGTGGAGGTTCGCTTTCTTTTCTGTGATTTCCTTTCAGCATAGTAAAGGGGATGTTACAAAATAGTTGTTATAGGAAGGGGCATGTGTCTTAGGAGTTGAGAAGCACGACATTACACTAAGGTGGCCAGTTGTTGTTCTGGGCTGTGCCATCTCAACTAATTAAGAACTGTATGGTGCTGGAAAGGGAAGGACTTCAAGCCAAGGAGGGGACCTAGGAACAAAAGCATGAATGATATGAGGACTGAGTCAGAAGAAGCAAAAATTAACAAATAAATGCATAAATAAGTAAGACACGTGAACGCTAGGAAAAGCAGGATGGGTGTGTCCGCATGCTGATATCAAAAATACATGCACGTTAGGCAGGGTGCAGTGGCTCATTCCTGTAATCCCAGCACTTTGGGAGGCCAAGGCAGGAGGATCGCTTGAGCCCAGGAGTTCAAGACCAGCCTGGACCACATAGGGAGACTTCATCTTTACAAAAAATAAAAATAAAAATAGCTGGGTGTTGTGGCACACACCTGTGGTCCTACCTACTTGGGAGGCTGAGGCAAGAGGATCATTTGAGCTCAGAAGGATGAGGCTGCAGTGAGCCATGTTCTTGCCACTGCACCCCAGCTTGAGTGGCAGAGTGAGACTGTTTAAAAAATATATCTATATTTCACATTAGATTCATACCTATTTGAAAATTAGCATCAATTATTCTTTTCTTTTTTAAATGCTTATCTTTAGTTATATAAGTAATAAATATTCATTACAGAAAATTTCAAACACAGAAAAGTATACGAAGAAAATTTAAATTGTTCTATTTATATTCATGTACCATCTTTGTAGGCATTTTGCTGTAGTTTTTTCCAGTCACTTTCATAAATATACATTTGCATTGTACATGGTAAAGATTATACTGTGCAATTCTGTCTTTTTTGTATGGTTAAATTGAATTGGTTTTGAAGTTTTTTTACATTTAACTTGTCAATTCCTTTCGGTTCTATAATTGTATAAAAGATATAAGCATATTGAGTTCTTGCCTAGTTTTATGTATCTATCATTAAAAAAAGAATTCCCATGAAATCACATCTCCTCCAACCAAAGCCCCATTCTCTGCTCTCTTTCACTGAAAAACTTCTCAAAAGAGATGTCTACATTCTGACTCTACCTCTTTACCTCTCATTTATGCCTAATTTTTTTTAGTGAAGAAGTATAAGGACATTGTTTTAAAAAATCAGTTTGCTAGGCCGGGCACAGTGGCTCATACCTGTAATCCCAGCACTTTGGGAGGCTGAGGCCGGTAGATTGCTTGAGCTCAGGCGTTTGAGACCAGCCTGGGCAACATAGCAAGACTCTATATAACATTACAAGAATTAGCTGGGCATGGTGCATGCCTGTAGTCCCAGCTACCTGGGAGGCTCAGGAATAAGCCTCGACCGCATCACTATACTCCAGCCTGGGCGACAGAGCAAGACCCTGTCTCAGAAAAAAAAAAAAAAAAAATCAATTTGCTGAAGGCTTAGAATGAAAAAACAACCAACCAATCCTTGCCCCTCCCCTTTTACTCTATGATCTATTACTTTGACATTGTTCTGTAGTCTTTCTCCCATGTGTGTATAGGTGTCTATTTGTACATTCTTTTTTTGAGGTTTGATTTACATACCATAAAATGCACCCTTTTAAATATACAGTTCAAGAATTTTGACAAATGTATGCACTCATGTACCACCACCCCAGTTAAGATACAAAACATTCCTGTCACCCCTAAAGCTTCCCTCAAGGCTCTTTGCAATCAATCTTCCACCTACCTCCAGCCCCAAACAGCCAATAATTTTCTTTCTGTCACTGTAAATTAAATATTACTGTTCTGAGCCAGGCATAGTGGCTCACACATGTAATCTCAGCATGTTGGGAGGCCGAGGCAAGAGGATCATTTGAGTCCAGGAGTCCAAAAAAAGCCTGGGTAACCTGGTGAGATCCTGTCTCTACAAAAAAGAAAATAAATTAAAAAATAATAATAAATAAACTTTACTGTTTTAGAATTTCATATAAAAGAAACCATACAGCAATACACTTTTGTGTCTGGATTCTTTGCTTAAAATAAAGTTTTTGAGATGTAGTTTGCTACATCAGTAGTTTGCTCCTTTTTATTGCTTTAGTAGTATGCTCTGAATGTACTGCAATTTATTTATTCATTCATCTCTTGTTGAACATTTGGGCTGTTTCCAGGTTTTTGCCATTATTATTTTTTTTAAAAACTGCTGTGATCATTCATATACATGTCTTTTTGTGGATACATGTTTTCGTTTATCTCATTAACCTGGGTATGGTATTGCTGAGTCATAACATAAAAGTATATTAACTTCATAAGAAACTGACAACCATTTTTCCATTGTTATTTCAAGTGGTTGTACCATTCCACACTCCCACCAGCAAAGTAAAAAAGTTCCAATTGTTCCACATCCTCTTCAACACTTACTATTGTCAGTCATCCTAATTTTAGCCATTTTAGAATGTGTATAGTAGTATCTCATTGTGATTTGAATTTGCATTTCCCTGACAACTATGATGTTGAGAATATTTTCATGTGCTTCTTGGCTATTTGTATGTCTTCTTTTATGAAGTGCCTGTTTATATCCTTTGCCCAATTTTTTATTGGGTTGCCTTCTTACTAACTTGTAAGAGTTACTTATATATTTTGAATACAAGTCCCCTGTCAGATACACATATTGTGAATTATTTCTCCTAGTCTGTGACTTACCTCTTCATTTTAATAGAGTCTTTCAAAAAGCAGAAAAGTTTTTAATTTTGACAAAGTCTAACTTACTCTTTTATACCTTTTATTATTTATTAAAAATTACTGTTTTTGTATCCTAAAATATGTTTGCCTACTCCAAAGCTATAGTGATATTATCCTATGTTTTCTTCCACAAGTTTTATAGTTTTAGCTTTGACATTTAGGTCCTTATTTCAAGTTCTCTCTCTCTCTCTTTTTTTTTTTTTGCATAGTTTGAGGTAAGGATTGAAATTCATTATTTTCCTTATGGATTTCTATCTAGTTTTTCCTAGACCATTTGTTGAAAAGACTATCATTTCTCCCATTGTTTACTTTCCTTGAAAATCAATTGTTTATATATGTTAGAGTCATTTTCTGGGCTCTCTACTCTGTTTTATTGAATTATGTCTATTCTTAATGCCAATTCCAGCAATACACTTCAAAATACCCCATGAGTCAAAGATAAATCAATGGAAATTAGAATGTATTTTAACTGAATGAGCAAAATACAACATATTAAAATTTGCGGAACACAGCCCAAGCAACAACATATAAGATTTTCAGAAACCTGATGTTAACCAAAAGACACCAAAGTATGAGTGATATGAGTGATTTCATTTACATAAAACTCATTAAAAGGAAATGGAAATTAGTGTTTAGAGATGCATGCTGTAGCAGGTGTTGTTGGTGCCCTGTCGCATCCCCTTCACCTGCTCAGTGCACCCATCCCCTGGCTTCTGTGAGTATTGACTGCTAATAGCTTCACAGCAGCACACCTCGCCTGAGAATTGCCCTCCACCTCCAGGAAGCTGCCTTACCTGGCATCCTGCAGCCAATGACTGACAGATAGGGGAATACAGAAGTTCAGTCTCCTGCCTCTAGTGGGGACAATTCCGTGGGGGCATTCTTGCTCTAGAGCTCCCCTGGAGATCAGATTAAGGCTAGACCTCAGCTGAACCCACATTTTGAACTAGCTTTTTCTCCTCTTCTAATGTGCCATCCAGTGCCATCCTTACTCCCTTACAGAACTCATCTGAAGGCACTCCCTCACCAAATCACTTGAACAAGAATTGCAATCTCAAGCTCTGCTCTTGGGGGGATCAATCCTAAACTAGTTAGTTCTAGAAGTGGTCCTAAAAAGTAGATTTTAAAGATGGGATTCTGGAGTTGGATAACAGATGGCAATGAAGACCCCATCATCAATGGTAGGAGGAGCTACAGCCCCTGTGATGACCTGGGCCAAGATTAAGGTGGAAGGAATACACTGGCTTACGAAATGCTCCTGGCATGTGAGAAGTTCAGGTAAATAGTAACTATGAAGATTGTGAAATTGGGTGGCCCTTGCTTAGAACCACTGATATGTTAAAGAAAGAAAATGACAAGCTCATATCAATTAATCACCAATTTAAAGCAAAGTGAGTCAGAGGCTGGCTTCCTTAGCAGCATTTAAAGAGCACCTCATCTCCTGCAGCTAGAGGGCACCCTCTGTAAAACTGGAAGAATTTCAGAGGAGGAATTCTTAGCCTAGGTAAGTTGCTTATGCCAAAATCAGGGCCATGATAAGGAAGATATGGGACCCTGAGGCTGAGCAAATGTGATTGAGACCCCTGAACTTCCAGTTCCCCCTGAACCCACTGGGCCTAGGCTTCATATAAGAAGGTACCTTACAAGACATCATTAGCCCATCTCACAATCTGCCCTCACCTCCCCTCCTGGCCATCAGATCAATCACTGCAGTCAAATCTCAAGATGACCCAGCTGAGGAAGTGCTGGGGCTGCTGAGAGAAGAGAGAGATTGATATGCCAAGGCCGCTGCAGGACCCCACTGATGTGGACTGGCAAGACCTGGGGCATTTGCCTGTGGGAGGCATGTGGATCAAGTGCAGTGGAATGTAAAGCTGAATGGAAGAGGCTTTGTCAATGTGGGGGCACTCTCATGACACGAGATTTAATACCTGGTATGGGCCCTAGGAGACTGATTTAATCTGCTGCTAGGAAGGCTCTTGGAAGTTTGGTAAAAGTGGTGGCCCACATTAAATGAAGTAGAGTGTCTGAACTGCTGTGGCAGACTAGGGAGAAAGGACCAAAAAGGATCAGAGAGTGAGCATGCTAGAATGAATCTACTCTCAAATACCAGAAAACCCACCAGTTGACTCTATCCCTCGGGGGGCCTAGAGGATTTGCCAACACATTCTAATAAATGAGCACCAGCATTATTTTTTTAAGTTTTTTTTTTTAATTTTTGTGGGCACATAGTAAGTGTATATGTTTATGGGGCACATGAGATGTTTTGATAAAGGCATGCAGTGTGAAATAAACACAGCATAAAGAATGGGGTATCCATTCCCTCAAGCATTTATCCATGAGTTGCAAGCAGTTCAATTACACTCTTTACATTTTCATTTTTTGGTTTTTGGTTGTTTTGTTTTGTTTTGTTTTGTTTTTTGAGACAGAGTCTCGCTCTGTTGCCCAGGCTGGAGTACAAAGGCGCGCTCTCAGCTCACCACAATTTCTGCCACCCAGGCTCAAGCGATTCTCCTGCCTCAGCCTCCTGAGTAGCTGGGATTACAGGCGCCCACTGCCATGCCTGGCTAATTTTTGTATTTTTAGTAAGACAGGGTTTCGCCATGTTGGCCAGGCTGGTCTTGAACTCCTGACCTCAGGTGATCCACCCACCTCAGCCTCCCAAAGTGCTGGGATTACAGGCGTAAGCCACTGTGCCTGGCCTCTTTAAGTTACTTAAAAATGTACAGTTAAGTTATTATTGACTATAGTCACCCAGTTGTGCTATCAAACAGTAGGTCTTATTCATTCTAATTTTTTTTAACCAGTTAACCATCCCCACCCCAGTCTTTCACTACCCTTCCCAGCCTCTGTTAACCATCCTTCTACTCTCTAAGTCCGTGAGTTCAACTGTTGCACCAGCATTATTGAGACAGTTAATATTAGTCATTTTCTGTAGGCCTGGGCTAATGGTATCATAGACCTGGTTCCTAGGTAGTAATGAGAATGAGAAGGTCCCGGAGAAGCAGAGGCCAGTTGGCGGCATTTATCTTCCAAAGCAAGGTGGCTATAAGGTCAAAACTGCCAGTCAGGGGGCCTGATTCACAGAGATCTATGGCAATGACTGATGGAATATGTTTTTCCTAAGGTGAGTTTGCCAGATTTAGCAAATAAAAATATAAGCTGCCCAATTAAATTTAAATTTCAGATAAATAACAAATAATTTTTTAGTGTCAGTATGTCCCATACATATCTGACAATATGTGTGTGTATTTTTATTTCCCCAAAATTGATCCAAGAATGAATGAACAGATGGCCAAGTTGAGCTTACTAATGGAAAACCGTAATTCCCTTCTGAGTTTCCAGATCTTAGCCGATTCTCATACCCAGAACCAATCAACTGAAAGAAAGGCCAAGTCCCCATAAGAAAGGACATTACAGCACCATGGCAAGTATATAAATTAGTGATTCCCACAGTCCTTCCCCACAAGGACTCATTTATTCGTGGAAAGGGGAATACCTGGACCTTTCAAGGGCTGTTGGATACAGGGCCCAAGTTGATGATTATAACCAGGGTCCCAAAGTGCTGTTTATGGCTGTTAGAGGAGGGGCACATAAGAGTCAGGTGGTAAATGGGGTCCTGGCCCAGGTCCATCTCACTGACCCACCCAGTCACCATCTACCCAGTTCCCAAAAGTATGATAATGGGTATAGCAGTTGGCAGAACCCTCACCTTGGCTCCTTAACGTGTAAATAAGAGCTATTGCTTTAGGAAAAGCCAGTGGAAGCCCTTGTAACTTTCCATGACTCCCTGCCAAGACAGTAAATAAAAAATAATATTGCATCCTAGAAAGAATGGTAGAGATTAGTGTCATTTTCAAAGACTTGAAGAATTGTGGTCCCATTATACACCCTATTTAATTCACTGATTTGGCCTTTGCAAAAATTGAGGAATCACTGTGGATGAGAGTGGACTACTGCAAATTTAAACAAGTAGTAGCTCCAACTGCAGCAGTTATGCCAAATGTAATATTTTTAATCAGAGCATTCACTCACAGCCAAGAGACAATATACTTTCCTGGTCTTGCCTGGGGCTGTGTCAACTTGCCAGCTCTCTATCATAACATAGTCTGAAGGGACCTGGACAATCTGGACATTCTGTGGAACATCACATTGGTCCGCTATATCAATGACATTGTGTTAATCACATCAAATGAGCAAGAAATTGCGAGTATTTGGAGGCCTTGGAGAATAGGAGATAAACTCTATGAAGCTTCTGGGGCCTGCCACGTAAGTGTGTTTTTTGTTTTTTTGTTTTTTTTTTTTAGATGGAGTTTCACTCTTGTCGCCCAGGCTGGAGTGCAATGGCACTATCTCGGCTCACCGCAACCTCCACCTTCCGGGTTCAAGCAATTCTCCTGACTTAGCCTCCCGAGTAGCTGGGATTACAGGCATGCACCACCATGCCTGGCTAATTTTTTTTGTATTTTTAGTAGAGACGGGGTGTCTCCATGTTGGTCAGGCTGGTCTTGAACTCCCAACCTCAGGTGATCCACCCACCTCAGCCTCCCAAAGTGTTGGGATTACAGGCATGAGCCACCATGCCTGGCCAGGTGTCCTTTTTAAGAGTGCAAGGTCTTGGACCATTCAGGTCATTTATTCCAAAGTAGAGGCTATGTTATTTTACCTTGCACCATCCCCTCCGTTAAGAAAGAGAATGCCTTATAGGCCTCTTCATTTCCAAGTGACATAAAACTCTTACAGCTTTGAGTGGAGCCCAGAGCAGTAAAGCACTCTGCAGCAAGTCCATGCTGTGGTACAAGCAGCTCTGCAGCTTGGGCCACATACCAGCAACCCTGATGGCAGTTAGAAGTATCTGTGGTGGGAAAAGATGCCTTTTGGAGTCTATGGCAAGTTCCAGCAGGAGAATCAAAATGTTGATACCTAGGGTTCAGGAACAAAGCCATTCTACCTGTAGCAGTGAATTATATACCATTTGAAAAGCAGCTCTTGGCATGCTACTAGAGTAGATACACAGGAAGAAGTTGAGTAACTGACAATGGGACATCAGCTGACCATTAAACTTGATCTGCCCATTGTAAGCTAAGCAGTGTCAGACCCTCCAAGTCACAAGTTTGGGTGGGCGCAACAATCCACTGTAAGATGGAAGGAATGCAGTCTGGCTGAGGCATGAATAGTGCCAGAGGACACAAGCAGCAACTGCAGGAGCACATGGCCTCCATCATCCACCGCTACTACACTAATAATTCACCTTCAGTTCAACCTGTGGCTGCCTGATGGGCTATTCTTGAAGACCAGCTGACAGAGGAGAATAAAGCCTGAGCTTCCTTGACAGATGTCATCTTAGTATGTGGATGCAAGCCAAAAATGGAATGCTGCAGTCCTGCAGTCCTGCATTCCCACTAGGGAACGAGCTTGAAAGAGTAGTAAAGGGAACCGGGTGTGGTGGCTCACACCTATAATCCCAGCACTTTTGGAGGCCGAGGCAGGTGGATTGCCTGAGCTTGGGAGTTCAAGACCACCCTCGGCAACATGGTGAAACCTTGTCTCTACTAAAATACAAAAAATTAGCTGGAAGTGTTGGCACGTGACTGTAGTCCCAGCTACTCGGGAGGCTGAGACACAAGCATCGCTTGAGCACCAGAAGCAGAGGTTGCAGTGAGCCAAGATGGTGCCACAGCACTCCAGCCTGGGCAACAGAGTGAGACTATGTCTCAAAAAAAAAAAAAAGAAAAGAAAAGAAAAAGAAAGAGGAGTAAAGGGAAATCCTCTCAAAGGACAGAGCTTCTGCCATTGTACGTGGCTATTCACTTTATGTGGAAAAAGAAGTGGCCTAATGTTAGAATATATAGAGATCCATGGGCAGTGGTGAGTGGCTTGATTTATTGATTAGGGGCCTGGAACAAGTAAGAGTAGAAGATTGGGGACAGGAAAGTCTGGGGAAGAGGCACGTGTATGGACCCACGGGAGTCGTTACCAGGTGTGAAGATCTTTGTGTCACATGTGAACACCAAGCAGAGAACATCCGTCGTGGAAGAAGCACCACAACACAAAGTAGAAGAAAATGACTTGGCCAGTTAAAGTCAACTAGCCTCTGTCCATGGCCATCCCAAGACTCAAACAGTGGGGTTATGAATGTAGTAGCTACGGTGGCAATGGTAAATGCTAGACCTCGGCACAACAGTGTGGGCTGTCACTCACAAAGGTTGATCCAGCTACCGCCACTGCCAAAACAGAGTTCAGTGCAGAGCCTCCAATTTGGCATCATCGTTGAAGGAAACCAACCAGTCATTTCTTGACAAGAGGATTACATTGGACCCTTTTCAAACCAAAATCTGGAAAGGGCTCAATTCATTGACAGGACAAATCAATTCATTTGACATACTCTGGGTATGAGTTTGATTCTCTTACCTTCAGTGCCTGAGCTAGCCCTACTATCCAAGAGCTCACATACTGTCTGATCCGTCAGCATTAGATCTTCCATAGCATCACAACAGACCATGGGACCCACTTTAAAACAAGGATGAGTCCGTGGACATATGACCATGGGATCCACTGGCCCTATCATATACCACAACACCCAGAAGCTGCCAGCCTGATGGATCCATGGAATAGTCTTTTGAAGACATAGCTAAGGTATCAACTTAGAGATGACACCCTGCTAGGATTGGGCACTATCCTTCAGGATGTTGTGTACATATTAAGCCAAAGACTGTTATATGATACTATGTCTCCAAAAGGTAAAATGCATGTGTCCAAGAGCTAAAGGTTAGAAGTAGGGATATTCATGCTTACCATTACTTCCAGTGACCCACTTAGGAAATCTGTGCTTCCTGTCCCGCTAACTCTAGGCTCTGAGCTTCTAGGGGCCATGGTTTCCAGACACAGAACACTTTCACCACAGCACCCATTAAACTTTAAGCTACACCACTGCCAAGAGACCAGCATGCAAAAAAAAAAAAATGATTTGCTCCCCCAGCAGAGTGAATCTTTCCATATCTGATGATAAGGAGGAGGCAGGGCTGCAGGGACAACTCAGATAGAATCCAAGGGCTCCCCTGGGGCATCTTTTAGTGCAATTTTGATGGTAAATGGGCAAGTGCAGCAGCCACAGCCTGAAAAGATCACAACGGCCAGGGGCTCAGACTCCTCAAGCTATGTCTTCCCTGAGGTCAGCAGAGGTGCTAACTGAGGCTAGGAGCAATCCAGAATAGGGAACAAGGGTTGCCTATCAGATGTGCCCTGGGGCAACTGTGCTAATGGGGCTGTAATTTGTCCCATTAGGAAACTTTCCTTTTATAAGCTTCTCCAAGAAAAGAGATAACCAGAATCCTGAAAAGGCTGTTTAAGGACAGGATGAAATTATTACATGAAGCGAATGGATCCAAGCAGTGCAAGGGTTAAACTGCATGGATGCTGTGGCTGCACCCAGGTCATCACTCCAGGGCTGCTCCCTCCCCCAACTGCTGGGATTCTTGTACTCAGAGGACTCACAGTTGAGTTCTTTGAAAGGCATTGCCTTCAGCAGAAGCAGCTGCCTCACCCAACTTCGCAGCCCCCTCACCCAACTTCGCAGCCCCTCAATTCATAATACCTGTATTTTTCATGGCCCCTTTGCTCAGTTCAGGATAATTCAGGACAACATGGGAAGGTGATCCCAGGCTAAGAACTCCCCATGGCTCTGGCTGAGGCTCCTGATATGTCTCATCGCAGTTCACCTCTCTCTGCCAGATGCTGCCGCTCTCTCCCTTACAGATGATGCTCCTGTGCTTTCTCAGAGAGCCACCTGCCCAAATCTCCATCTTTTTTTCCCAGAAAACCCGATGGATAGCAATGCACATTTACAGACACGAAGGTAACCACCAGGAGAAAAAAAAAGTTGAAAAACTTAAAAGTTGTTTTCTCTAGGGAGAAGTGTAGGGGTGAAGCAAGGTAGAACAGGGGCTATTGTTATACAACCCTTCTATATGCATTTTTTTAACATGCACGTATTACTTCCATCATTAAAACTTTTTTCATTTTGGCCAGGCATGGTGGCTCATGTCTGTAATCCCAGCACTTCAGGAGGCCAAGGTGGGCAGATCGCTTGAGCTCAGGAGTTCGAGACCAGCCTGGGCAACATGGTGAAACTCTATCTCTACCAAAAATACAAAAATTAGTTGGGTGTGGTGGCGGGCACATGCAATTCCAGCTACCTGGGAGGATGAGACAGGAGGATCCCCTGAGCCCAGGAGGGGGAGGTTGCAGTGAGCCAAGATCGCACAATTGCATCCAGCCTGAGCAACAAAGTGAGACTTCATCTAAAAAAAACCCCAACTTTTTCCATTTGAATATTATAAGAATTTGATACTGTCACTCACCTTTTTACAACTATTTGAATACTTCCTACAGCCCTAAGAAAATCCTTAAGAATCCCTAACATAGCTTGCAAATCCCTTCCCATCTGGCCCCTGCTGAGTTTCCTATCTCTTTTATTTTTTTTATTTTTATTTTTTGACAGGGTCTTGCTCTACTGCCCAGGCTGGAGCATAGTAGCACAATCATAGCTGACTGCAGCCTCAACCTCCTGAGCTCAAGTGATCCTCCCACCTCAGCCTCCTGAGTAGCTGGGACTACAGGTGAGCACCACCACATCCGGCTAATTTTTTGTATTTTTTTGTAGAGATAGGGTTTCACCATGTTGCTCAGGCTGGTCTTGAACTCCTGGCCTCAAGCAATCTGCCTGCTTTGGCCTCCCAAAGTACCATATCTGGCGAATTTCCTATATTATTTCTTACACTCCTCATTCTCCCTGTTACCTGCTGTGCTGGACTTTCCATTTCTCTTCCTCATCTCTGGACTTCAAACATGCTGCTGCCTCTATCTGGAATGCTTTCCACTCCACCTGGTTCATTGCTGTTCCTCCATCAAATTTCAGCTTGGATGTCACCTGCTCAGGGGGACCTTCTCTTCCCCATCCCACCCCAGACTATCTTAGATCCCTTCTATCACTCCCACAGCACCTGAACGTCTTCTTTCTTAGCATCAATCTCCTGAAGTTATCTGGGGGGTTTTTTAGAGATGGGATCTCACTATGTTGCCTAGGCTGGAGTGCAGTGGCTATTCACAGGCACAATCACACTCACTGCAGTCTCGAACCCCTGGGCTCAGTCAATCCTCCTGCCTCAGCCTCCTGAGTAGCTGGGAATACAGGTGTACACCATCATGCGGGGCACGGTTATTGGTTATGAGGTTATCTGTTTAATCTCCACATTTCCTTTTTTATCCAAGAAGACTATTTATCTTGTTTCTCCTGTATTACTAGCACCCAGCATATAACTACAGTACAGTAGACAGAAAATAGGTATTAAATAAGTGAATTTCATCAAAATGTTTTCTAGAGTCCCAGCTCTGTAATCTGCAACTTAGATAACCTGCCTGAGCCTTAGTTTGCTCAAGTATAAAATGGAAATAAAAATAAAAATAATACTTACCTTAGAGGGTCGTTTTGAGGATTAAATAAGATATATCAGAAAAGCTCTTAGAATGGTGCTTGGATATAGTAAGCATTTGATTATTGCATGCTTAAACATAAAGAAAGGTTACATCAATTCACACTCATACCAGCAGACTTTGACACTATCACTCTTTACCCTGTTCAACATTGAGTCTTGTGTTTTTAAATATTTTTGTAAAGAATATAGGCAAAAAATGGCATTTTTTCTTTGGATTTAATTCTTATGGGTTTAAGTCAACATGTATTTTCAAGCCAAGAAGTTTTGTTAATAAGATGGCTGCACCTGCTGCTCCATGCCAGATCCACCACAAAGAAAGCAAATGTTCAGTGCATCTCCCTCTTCCTATCAGAGCTTATAGAGGAAGGAGGACCCCGCAATGTGGAGGCATATTGTATTACAATTACTTTTAATGGCAAAAACTGCAGTTACTTTTGTGCCAACCTACTACATGGTCTGGACAGCTAAATGTCATGTATTTTTCATGGCCCCTCCAGGTATTGTCAGAGTCCTCTTGTTGGCCTTCTAGGAAGGCTGTGGGACCCAGCTTTCTTCAACCAGTCCAGGTGGAGGCCTCTGCCTTGAACGTTTCCAAGTGAGGTAAAACCCGCAGGCCCAGAGGCCTCTCTACTTCCTGTGTGGGGTTCAGAAACCCTCCTCCCCTCCCAGCCTCAGGTGCCTGCTTCAGAAAATGGTGAGTCTCTCTCTTATAAAGCCCTCCTTTTTCATCCTAGCATTGGGAACAATGGCCCCAGGGTCCTTATCTCTAGCAGATGTTTGGAAAAAGTCATCTGTTTTGCTTTTTTTCCAGAAGTAGTAAGTCTGCTGGCCTCCGCCATCTTAGTAAAGTAACTGTCCCATGAAAGAAAGATGCAGTCGGGCACTCACTGGAGAGTTCTGGGCCTCTGCCTCTTATCAGGTGAGTAGGATGGAGTGGAAAGGGTGGTGTGTCTCCAGACCGCTGGAAGGCTTACAGCCTTACCTGGCACTGCCTAGTGGCACCAAGGAGCCTCATTTACCAGATGTAAGGAACTGTTGGTGCTATGTTAGGTTGAGGGATTAGAGCTGGGGACTAAAGAAAAAGATAGGCCACGGGTGCCTGGGAGAGCGTTCGGGGAGCAGGCAAAGAAGAGCAGTTGGGGTGATCATAGCTATTGTGAGCAGAGAGATCTCGCTACCTCTAAGTACGAGCTCATTCCAACTTACCCAGCCCTCCAGAACTAACCCAAAAGAGACTGGAAGAGCGAAGCTCCACTCCTTGTTTTTTTGTTTTTTTTTTTTATTATTATTATACTTTAAGTTTTAGGGTACATGTGCACATTGTGCAGGTTAGTTACATATCCATTCCTTGTTTTGAAGAGACCAGATACTTGCGCCCAAACTCTGCCCAGGGCATATATAGCAATTCACTATCTTTGAGACCATAAAACGCCTCGTAATTTTTAGTCCTTTTCAAGTGACCAACAACTTTCAGTTTATTTCGTTTTTTTGAAGCAAGATGGATTATGAATTGATAAATAACCAAGAGCATTTCTATATCTCATATGAGATAAATAATACCAAAAAAGTTGCCATTTATTGAGTGTCAGATACTGTGTAAAGAAAAAATTATTTAGACGTGTTAACTGGTTTAATCCTACTTCTGCCTAGGAAGGAATGTGTTATATCCCCTTTTTAAAATTCTTTTTAATTTTGACTATATAAACTGATAAGTCCTCTCTACTTCACAGATTAAGAAATTGATACTCAAAAAAGTTAAATAACTTGTTTTAAACCACATAGTTAGTAAGTGCCGAAGCCAATCTGTGAGACCAGGACTGTTTGTACTCTAAATGGCTGCACCACATGAGGCAAAATGGCTCGTGATGGTTTTATTTCAAAGACCTAGAAAACACTATCACAGCTGGTGCTCCCGTCTCAGAGCCACAGCCATGATGTCTCCGCTTCCTGCTTCATCTTGGGTTTCTCACATCTTGAATGTGCACACAAATCACCTGGGGATCTTGTTAAAAATGCAGCTTCTGTTTCAAAAGACCCAGACTGGAAATGGAGATTCTGCATGTCTAGTACGCTCTCAGGTTTATTAATCTGCTGCTGGTCCTAGGAACATATTGAGTAGCGAGGGGCAGGATGTGACTCCTGTAAGGAGTGGCCAGGCATTTTCTTAGAGACCTGTGTTATAAAGTATGCTTTTCCTTAAAAAAAAAAAAGAAGGAGGAGGAGGAGGGCCAGGTGCAGTGGCTTACGCCTGTAATCCCAGCATTTTGGGGGATCAAAGTGGGAAGATCACTTGAGCTCAGGAGTTCAAGACCAGCCTGGGCAATGTAGTGAAACCCCATCTCTGCAAAAAATTAAAAATTAGCCAGGCAAGGTGGCACACACCTATAGTTCCAGCTACTTGGGAGGCTGAGGCGGAAGGATCACTTGAGCCCAGGAGGTCGAGGCTGCAGTAAGCCATGATCAAGCCACTGCACTCCAGCCTGGAGTGTCTCAAAATAAATAAATAAATAAATAAATAAATAAATAAATAAGAGAGTATCAAAGACCCAATCACCTCTAGACATCTGGCACCATAGGAATGTGCCCAGTCTGCTCTGGGGATAGGAAAGTGGAGATCGTGTCTCCCCCTGTGTAGAGGTTTCAGTAAAAGAAAGGCCTAGGTGTGCAGAAAGCTTTCAGGCAGTGCCAGGGAAACTGATCATTGTAATGAATCCAGGGTATTGCTGAGTGAGGGCATCCTGGAGGGCCCGGTGGAAATGTGGTCAGGCTCTTCAATGCACAGGCCCTAGTTGATGAGTAATCAGGGTTTCAAATATTTCCGTCTCTGTCTCAAGCAGAAAACAAATGGAAAAACTGAACCACCAGAAAAGCAGAGCCAGAGATGGAACAAGAATCCCAGTGTTTGTACCCAACCAAGAGCGTGTTTTTCTTCCACAGAGACCAATGTTCAAAATGGAGGCTTGGGGGCAAAATTCTTTTGCTATGTCTCTAGTCGTCCAAAAAATGGTCCTAACTTTTTCTGACTCCTGCTTGTCAAAAATTGTGGGCTCATAGTTAATGCTAGATGCTTCCTTCCTCTATTTCCCCCCAAATTTCCTGGGAACCCCTGGTCAATAGCAGCAGTAAGTTCCACTGTTCTAGGGTGTAGAAATGGCTGTGACCCAGCAGCAAGAGGGAAGGACATCAGATGTCATCAGTGGTCATACTGCAACACAGCCCTTTTTCTGTTTAGGAATGTAGGTACCCACAACATTTACTAACACTTTTTTTTTCTTATTTATTTTCTAGTTGGCGTCTGGGGGCAAGATGGTGAGATATGCTTTCTTTCTTTCTTTTTTATGAAATCACCCCATCATTCTTTGTAGTTATGAATGGAGCTTTCTCTTATGCCTCCCACAGAACTTCCACAGAGGTCAGGAAAAGGAGTTTCTGCCATCTACCCCTTTGACTTTCCTCACAAGTCTGGAGATATTTCTAGCCCAGAAGAGGGAAGCAACAGAGGCAGGAAATAATGAGTCTTAACCATACAAAAGAAAAATTGAGACTTAAATGAAGTTGAAAGCACTAACAGTTTTCATTTGTTTGCATTTCATATTTGATGTGAGATTCTGCAGAGGAGACGTAGCCAGAATGCATGCACAGGGTTACTCTGGATAAGCTTCCGGGGCAACATTTGGATGTGTGTTCAGAATCACATGTCTGAATACTCTGAATACATGTGTGTACATGTGTATTTATGCGAGTGCACATGCATATGAGTGTGCCCGGCCTGAACTTACTCTCTCAACCACAGCGGTAGAGTCAGGAGTGTTCCAACATTGGAAGCCCCTCTATTCAATCAGCTCTTCCAAACTGAGTGAACCAATGTTGTATTTAATGGCAACCATGCCTGGACACCATGGCTCACAGCTGTAATCCCAGCACTTTGGGAGGCCGAGGTGGGCAGATCACTTGAGGCCAGGAGTTCGAGACCAGCCTGGCCAACATGGCGAAACCCCGTCTTTACTAAAAATACCAAAATCAGCCAGACATAGTGGTGTATGCCTGTAGTCCTAGCTACTCGAGAGGCTGAGGCAGGAGAATCGCTTGAACCTGGGAGGCAGAGGTTGTAGTGAGCCGAGATCACACCACTGCACTCTAGCCTGGGTGACACATCGAGACTGTCTCAAAAATAAAATAAAGACAACCATTATGCCAGCCTAGATTCCGCCATGCTGCCTAATTTGTAGTGTCCTTAGGAGCCATTTTTGTAAATAGTCATCAGATAAGATGTAAGGCCCATAACAGCTTTTTCTATGCAGCCGAGGGAATTGGAAGATCCATTGTTTCCTAAGAGTTGAGGGAAGAGTCCCAACCCACGGGAGCAGGGTCTGATCTTCATTGCCGATAGAAACATTACTAATGGCTTCTTACTGTTTCCTTTTCAGGTAATGAAGAAATGGGTAAGAGGATTTCCACTCTATCTAGCAAAAGTTTTCAAATGTGGAATAAAATGCTCATAGAGTACAATCACAGTAACAAACCCTGAGAACTAAAACTATTAAAGGGAAAATACAAGTATCTTTCAATGGGATCTGTATGAAACTTGCCTGTATTTGTTGCTAGCTGTCATGTCAGATTATAGCTGTGCATATATGTATCTCTGATCACACACATATGGATGTGGGTTGGAGCTACCATGTGTTTTTGTATAAGCCATGAAATCTTTGAAGGCAGACAGAGACAGTGTCTCATTTACCTAGCCCAGTGTCTGGCACATAGTAGGTGCTCAATGAATATTTTTTGAACGAATAAATGAACAAACATATGAACATATTGCTAATTACCTCCCCTCAAGAAGCTGATGGTCTTGTGTGAGAGATAAATAATTGAAAATATAGTGAGTTGCATGTTATAATATGGGTAGATACAGAGTAAAATGAAGTATAAAGAGGGGAGTGGTCAACTCTACTGAGTGTCATTGGGAAAGGTTCCCTGGGGGAGGTGATCCTTGAGCTGAATTTTAAAGGATAAGCTTATGTTTTAGGGAAGAAAAATATTTTATGCAGAAGAGATAAAGCTGTATAGTATGAGGGTAAGAGTCTAACTGAGCTAGATCAGAATGTTTGAATCTTGGTTCAACTCTCTACTTGCTGGGTGTGTTTGAGTAATTTACCTAACTTTTCTGTGCCATAGCATCATCATGGTACAATGGAAATAATAGTGCTACCTAACTTGTAGGGTTATGATGAGGACCAAATGAGTAATTCATTTAAGGCACTTAGAACATTGTCTGACATAAAAGGCAGTAGGAGGGCCGGGCATGGTGGCTCACACCTGTAATCCCAGCACTTTGAGAAGCCGAGGTGGGAGGATCACCTGAGGTCAGGAGTTCGAGACCGGCCTGGCCAACATGGTGAAACTCCACCTCTGCTAAAAATACAAAAATTAGCCAGGCGTGGTGGCAGGTGCCTGTAATCTCAGCTACTCAGGAGACTGAGGTAGGAGAATTGCTTGAACCTGGGAGGCGGAGGTTGCAGTGAGCTGAGATTGTGCCATTGCACTCCAGCCTGGGCGACAGAGCAAGACTCTGTCTCAAAACAAACAAACAAACAAACAGGCAGTAGGTGAATTTTAGCTATTAATACATGGAAAGCGTGCTGACTATAGATGATAAGCATTAAAGTTTACTGAGCATGTATGTTTTAGGCATTGCTCTAAATATTTTACTTGAATTTCCTCATTTAATTCTTCTAACACCCCTACTGTACAGTTAAGGAAACAAAGCATCAAATAAATACAAAAATAAACAAAAATAAATAAACAATCCAGTCCTGGGGATATAAATGCAGAATTAGGCCAAGTGCCATGGTTCATGCCTATAATCCCAACACTTTGGGAGGCCAAGGCAGGAGGCTCGCTTGAGCTCAGAAGGTTGAGGCTGCATTGAGCAAAGATTGTGCCACTGTACTCCAGCCTCTGTGGCAGAGAAAGACCCTGTCTCTGAAAAAATTAATAAATAGAAATTTAAAAATAAAAAAATTTTAATGCAGATTTATATGATACCGAAGTTCATTTTCTCAACCATTATGAAATACTGTCTCTGGATATGTATAAAATCTTTGTGAGCACACATATCTTTTTTTTAACTTAACTTTCATTTTAAATTCAGGGGTACATGTGCAGGTTTGTTATATAGGTAAACTTGTGCCATGGGGGTTTGTTGTATAGATTATTTCATCACCCAGGCATTAAGCCTGGTACCTGTTAGTTATTTTTCCTGATCCTCTCCCTCCTCCCACCCTCCACCTTCTGAGAGGTCCCAGTGTGTGTCATTTCCCTCTGTGTTCATGTGTTCTCATCATTTAGCTCCCACTTCTAAATGAGAACATGTGGTATTTGGTTTTCTGTCACTGTGTTAGTTTGCTAAAGATAATGGCCTCCAGTCCCATCCATGTTCCTGCAAAGGACGTGATCTCATTCTTTTTTATGGCTGTGTAGTATTCCATGGTGTATACGCAGCACATTTTTTTATCCAGTCTACCACTGACAGGCATTTAGGTTGAATCCATGTCTTTGCTATTGTGAATAGTGCACAATGAACATACGTGGAGCACATTTCTGTCTAAGTACAGACATCTAGACCCTTGTGTGAGCATGAGTTAAGTCTAAGCTCTGCTACTGAATTTGTGCCAATAAAAGTTGTGAGCAATTTTCTTTACATTTTTTTCAAACAAACACACCCAGCAGAGTATAATGTCTATGTACTTTATTTATGATTTCTAGTTCATTTAACATGTCTAAGAAACATCCGTGTTAAAAAATTATTTATAAATTAAAATAATATAAACTATGTACTGTCCTTATACTCAGCTCCCAATTATAAGCAGGTGGAAAAACCTGGAGAATGTTTTGTTTACATTCTGTGCAGTCTTTGTCAGAGGGCTGCCTGAGCAACTGGGTCAGAGTTCAGTTCTGTTCTGGGAGTAGCAGGACCTCAAGAAGGAAAGGAGGAAAGGAAGTAACTTTTTCTTGAGCACCTGCTATGTGTCATTCACTTTCACCTTCATAATCCATTTAATTTTCGCAAAAACTTTGTGAGGTTGGTGTTTTATCTCCATTTCCCTGATAAAGAAGTTGAGGTTCAGCAAAGTTAAATGACTTGCCCTCAGTCACACAGACTAGGGCAGATCTAGGATTCAAACTCAGGGCTTCTGACTCTTGAGTCCAGAGCTCTGTCCCTGACAGCGGCAGCACCGCCTCTCCTCTCTTCCAGCTGTTATGTCCAGACTGTAGCAGAATCCAGTGTTCCAGCCACAAGTTTTCCAGGAAATAATAAAGGACTCCTAGCTCCACCTCCCAGGGCAAAAATGGCTGCTGTGGGAAACGTGGCTGGACCTACGAATGGCATTAGTGGTTTATTAGTTGATTTCAGTTGTCCATACTAATGGGCCTCCCTCTAACAAAAATAATTGAGAGCTGATTATGCTCAGATATAATGTAAAGTGAAGCCACTTTTTATTGGAAGAAGCATTCCCCCAAAACATGTAGAGTATTTCACATTATTTAAAGGCAAATAGAGAGAAAATTATATGGAATAAGAACAAAGATGTTTCTTCTCTATTATGAGGGACTCAGCTCTGAGAAAGGATTTCTAAATTGTAAGAAATAGGTAAGTCCACAAATCAGTGATTCAGTGGTGTGGAGAGCTTTATTTCTGAGAAGGCCAGTAGCGCTCCCTTCTGACAAGCAAATCTAAGACCTGGATGACAGATGACTTCCTGCGTTTGGTTGGTTCTTTTGTCATTCATATCTATCTGTAATACAGTTCTGGCTAATTTAAGAGGATAAGCTTGAAGACCTCTGGAATTTTTCGGCTTTAGGACTTTAAGGCTTTCTGAGCTTCAGTAGATCTAGATCTAGGAGCTCATGCTGGTATATTCTGAATCCGATGTATCTGAGTTACATCTATGAGCTACTTAATAAATATATCTATGAGATAAATCTCATAGGCTAAGCACGAACCTCACCTCTAATACTCAGGGTTCCTAAATGGATGAGACCCTCTTTGGGAAGTCTTGTGGGCAGTGTCTAATTCCACTAGAAAAATTTTACCTACAATTTAAACTTAAACCAAGATATTTTCTTACTGCTGTTTCATTTTTTCATTTTCAGGTGGTATTACACAGACACGTGAGTTTATTGGTCTTTTATTTACGCCCTGTCTGAGGATGCAGATTGGTGGGTAGATGAGAAGGAAATGATTGAGAGAGATTAACCCCAAGAACTGAGATCTTCCCAGCATTGCATTCTCAACCCCATTTTAGAAAGGTTCCAAATAGGGACTTCTGTGGGTTTTTCTTTACATCCATCTTACCCTTCCCAAGTCCCCATGTCCCTGAGTAAACCCTAAAGCCACCTCTCAAAAGGTTCTCTAGTTCCCTTCAAGGTTATCTAGTTCCCTTCATTCCACATATCTCCTCTTCCACACCCTCTAGCCAGTAGAGCTCCCTTCTGACAAGCAAGTCTAAGACCTAGATGACAGATGACTTCCTGCATTTGGGTGGTTCTTTTGTCACTAATTTGCCTTTTCTAAAATTGTCCTGGTTTGTTCTGCCAATTTCCCTTCTTTCTCCCCAGCATATAAAGTCTCCATCTCTGGAACCACAGTAATATTGACATGCCCTCAGTATCCTGGATCTGAAATACTATGGCAACACAATGATAAAAATATAGGCGGTGATGAGGATGATAAAAACATAGGCAGTGATGAGGATCACCTGTCACTGAAGGAATTTTCAGAATTGGAGCAAAGTGGTTATTATGTCTGCTACCCCAGAGGAAGCAAACCAGAAGATGCAAACTTTTATCTCTACCTGAGGGCAAGAGGTAATCCAGGTCTCCAGAACAGGTACCACCGGCTCTTTAGGGAGGACCATTCAAAAGGGCATTCTCAATGATTTTCCCTAACCCAGCTCACAGTGCCCAGGCGTCTTTGCGCTTCCTCCCACACTCAATCCCGGTCATCAGTGTTTTCTGGAATATAGATTAAACACCAATATGAGGCTTCTGGGTAACCCCAGTCTGTGCGAGATCTAAAATAGCAACTCCCTAAGAGACAGGACTGGGTCATTTGCACTGCATCACACCCAGGTTCATAGCACACCAACATGAGTTTATCTAATGCTTCCTCCAGAGATAAATTTTTCAGAAAGGTTTGCAAAAAACACTCAAGGCCACTATAGTAAAATGGCATAAGCTAAGGTATAATAATAAAATAATAACAATACTTAACATTTATTGAGTGCTTATTAAGTCTCAAGCACTGTCTGTACCCAACACTTATCAAGGATTTTTTTCATGTAATCCTCTCAACAACCATATGGGTTAAGTATCATTTTATTCCCATGAGTAAAGGGATGAGGAAACAGAGGGTTTGTGAGTTGAAAACACATTTCACGCTTCTCACAGCTAGTGAGTAATAAAGCTGGGACTCAAACCCAGGGCTGTTTGACTCCAGTGCCTCTATCCACGGCCACCACTCTTTGCTTGTCAATGTTGTTCTAAACATATTGAAGGAGGGGCTCTGGCCGTGGCAAGCATGTGAGTAGTAAGGGGAGAATGGCCTTCATGCACTCCCTCCTCACCTCCAGCGCCTTGTGTTTTCCTTGCTTAGTGATTTCCCCTCTCCCCACTCCACCCCCGACAGTGTGTGAGAACTGCATGGAGATGGATGTGATGTCGGTGGCCACAATTGTCATAGTGGACATCTGCATCACTGGGGGCTTGCTGCTGCTGGTTTACTACTGGAGCAAGAATAGAAAGGCCAAGGCCAAGCCTGTGACACGAGGAGCGGGTGCTGGCGGCAGGCAAAGGGGTAAGGCTGTGAAGTCCAGTCAGAGGAGATTCCTGCCAAGGGGGACAACCAGCCTGGGCCAGGGTGGGTGGCAAGTCCACAGCTAGGTCAGAACAGCTTGTCTAGAGCTTCTATGCACAGCTTCTATTACTGTGATGACAAGATCTCAACAGAGGGTTTCAAATCTCACATCACTCCCCTCCTTCCCATCCTAGAAAACTGCAAAAAAGTTTATGAAAGTGATGGGCTTCCTCACATACCTGTCAATGCCTGCAGTCATCCGATTCTGTCCCTAAGCTGTGGGAAGAGAGACTTTGATATATTAGCTCCTGCCTTTTCCTTTCCCTTCCCCTATGGAGAGAAACAATGGGAGGATCTTGAGCTGAGGAAAGTCACAAAATGATGAGAAGAGTGTAGGGTCCTTAGAGATGAATGAAAGAAAAAAAAGAGAAAGGATGTCTGAACAGAAAAGGGAGCGGTAGAGGAGAGATCAACGGGGTTTGCCATTCTCTATCTAGGTCTCACTGGCATAGACAGTGCTGCAAGATTGGTTCCCTCATGGGAATGAAACATTTCCCCTCCTTTCTCCGCAGGACAAAACAAGGAGAAGCCACCACCTGTTCCCAACCCAGACTATGAGGTAACGTGGGATAGAAATGGGCCAGGATGCTGGAGGGGATGTCCTTCCAGGGGGGAAGGGAACAGATGGGATGGCCCATCTTGTCTGCCGGATGCCTCAAAGCCCCTCACTCAGGGCTTCCATGACAACCCTCTATGTGCCACCTCTGCCTCCTTCATGGTAAAACAGGACTGTCTCAAAGGCTGCATGGCTTCCACAACCATGGAGAGGTGGAAGCTTGCAGGAGACATACTCCTCTTTCTCTGGCTTATTCATTGACTGGGATACAGCCATGGAGAATATCATATACGCAAATTCTAACACAATAAATTCAGAGCTGATATTCCACCAGCATGCACCAGTATAGCGAGTTATTGAAATATTAAAATTATATAAATATTATATAAAAGTTATTGAATATTAAAATACTTCATTGGAAAATAGCCCCAAACTTTGCTCACCCCAACCCACCCTTACACACACACACACACACACACACACACACACACACACACGTGACCAGACATCCCAGTCCCTCCCCTACCAGGCTGCCTCTTGAGTTGGAGTAACAAAGAGTTAATGCCTGGCATGGCAGAGGATCACCAGGATTGTTCTAGTTGATTGGTGTGTGTGCACTCCTAGTTGTTAAATATTTTCACTATCACACCTGGATATACTCAACAAATATTTGTTGAGCCAAATACTCAACACCAGCCAAGCACGTAGTATTTACTTTAGCTTAAGCGAATTATTTAGCTCTGACAGAAGCCCTGGAAGGTGGGTCTTTAAGTTCCTATTTTTGAGATGGGAAAGCTGAGGCTCACGGAAGGAGGTGACCAGCTCAAGTCTCCTACCGTCCATGCCAAATTAGAATTCCAGCCTGCCTCCTGACTTCAAGTCCAAAGTTCTTCCCACGCACTAAAGCTAGCTCTTCAGTGTCCTTTCTTAGGAGGTACTTCCTCCCGCACCACTGACCGCCCCCTTCTCTATTTCACCCCCAGCCCATCCGGAAAGGCCAGCGGGACCTGTATTCTGGCCTGAATCAGAGACGCATCTGACCCTCTGGAGAACACTGCCTCCCGCTGGCCCAGGTCTCCTCTCCAGTCCCCCTGCGACTCCCTGTTTCCTGGGCTAGTCTTGGACCCCACGAGAGAATCGTTCCTCAGCCTCATGGTGAACTCGCACCCTCCAGCCTGATCCCCCGCTCCCTCCTTCCTGCCTTCTCTGCTGGTACCCAGTCCTAAAATATTGCTGCTTCCTCTTCCTTTGAAGCATCATCAGTAGTCACACCCTCACAGCTGGCCTGCCCTCTTGCCAGGATATTTATTTGTGCTATTCACTCCCTTCCCTTTGGATGTAGCTTCTACGTTCAGTTCCCTCCTTTTCTTGCATGTAAGTTGTCCCCCATCCCAAAGTATGCCATCTACTTTTCTATCGCCGTCCCCTTTTGCAACCCTCTCTGGGGATGGACTGGGTAAATGTTGACAGAGGCCCTGCCCCGTTCACAGATCCTGGCCCTGAGCCAGCCCTGTGCTCCTCCCTCCCCCAACACTCCCTACCAACCCCCTAATCCCCTACTCCCTCCACCCCCCCTCCACTGTAGGCCACTGGATGGTCATTTGCATCTCCGTAAATGTGCTCTGCTCCTCAGCTGAGAGAGAAAAAAATAAACTGTATTTGGCTGCAAGAGTTGCTGTCCCTGTTTTCTGAGAGACCCTCAGAGGCTGCCTTAACTCCCAAGACCATTCAGGTTCTCACTACCTTTGACTAAATTCTCAGCTATGACCCCAGATGCGAGCACTCTCTGTCTCCACAGCTGGTAGGGCCGTTACCTGAAGCTCTCTTTAGAGAGGGCATAAGGGAATAAGAAAAAAAAGAGAGAGAGAGAGTGAAGGGAGGGGAAAGAAAAGAAAAAGAGAGAAAGAAAAATAAAAGGAAAGGGAAAGAAGGGAGGGATTGAGGAAGGGAAGAAAGAGAGGATGGGAGGGAGAGAAAGAAAGAAAGTTTCACCAACTTCTCTTGGAGGAAAACATCAAACGTGGCGGAGGAAGACTGATGGGTCCCTGATGGAGTGGTTGGTAGAAAATGGACAAGACAGAAACAGGCCTTGAAAGACAGATGAAGGTACGGAAGAGGACGGTGGCGGTGGAAGCCGGGCTTGGGGATGGGACACAGATTTCCGCAAGCTGCCAGGAAAAGCTGCGAGCCAGGGCTGGGGAAGTGAAGGAGGGAGGTGTCTCAGGCAGGCACACCCCCACCCTGAGGCAGCCGCCTGCAGCCAGAGGCGGGCTGTGGTTAAGCAGCGCAGGATGTGGGCTGCACTGCTAAGCGTGGCTTCTGGGAGTGAGGGTGGGAGAGGTACAGCGGCAGCTGGGCGGAGGCCCGTGTGAGAACGCTTTGTTCTCAGTCTCCCACAGCACACTCTGCTTGCAGAGAGAGGAGGCTGGAGCATCCAGGAACTGTCCTAATCCAGCTCAAACCAGTGGGCTCTCTTCTCTCCCTCCCTGCACTAATAATTCACCCTGCTGATTTATGAGTGCGACCACCACTAAAAAGGCCGTTCGTGACCAGCAGGCTCCACATACTGTTCCCCCTCAGCCTTGGGCTGTAGCTACAGCTTCTGTTTGTTTTTGGTCGCTGTTGAAGAGTCACTTCCTTCACTCTAAGCATCAACACTTAGGTTCAGAAGATG
Organism: Gorilla gorilla gorilla; assembly: GCF_029281585.2. NCBI lineage: Eukaryota > Metazoa > Chordata > Mammalia > Primates > Hominidae > Gorilla > Gorilla gorilla. Next base: position 126,259,902 of record NC_073233.2, read on the forward strand.
CCTCCATGATGTTGTCCATCACTAGCTGCTGGATGGCAGTTTTGTCCCAAGTATACTTGATTGTGCCCTGTCAAGGGGAGGCATGGCTCAGTGTAATACAGGCAATAACAGCTAACATGTGTTGAGCATTTACTCAATACATGCTTCAGAAATTGTACGTAGCACTTTACCTGCATTATCTCATTTAATCTTTATGTTGACACAACAAGTTAGATGTCATCCTCATTTTACAGACGAGGATACTGAGGCTCAGAGAGGTCAAGTCATTGCCCAAGTCACAGATGGGGTGGGGCAGAGCTGGAACTAGCAGCCAATTCTAATGGTCAGAGCATCTACTCATTACTGACTGTGATCATAAAGAATGTTCCCCATTGTCGCACACTGGGGCCCGTCGGGGGTGTGGGGGCCAAGGGCAGGAAGAGCATTAGGACAAATACCCAATGCATGAGGGGCGTAAAACCTAGATGATGGGTTGAGAGGTGCAGCAGATCACCATGGCACATGTATACCTATGTAACAAACCTGCACGTTCTGCATATGCATCCCAGAACTTAAAGTAAAATTTAAAAATAAAAATTTTAAAAAAGAATGTGTCGGGCACGGTGGCTTACGCCTGTAATTCTAGCACTATGGGAGGCTGAGGCAGGTGGATCATGAGGTCAGGAGTTCGAGACCAGCCTGGCCAACATAGTGAAACCCTGTCTCTACTAAAAATACAAAAAATTAGCCAGGCATAGTCGTGGGTGCCTATAATCCTAGCTATTTGGGAGGCTGAGGCAGGAGAATCACTTGAACCCAGGAGGCAGAAGTTGCAGCGAGCGGAGATCGTGCCATTGCACTCCAGCCCAGGCAACAGTGCAAGACTCCGTCTCAAAAAAAAAAGAATGTTTCTCATTGCCCTGACTTAAAAGCTGTGTATTTAATTGTTTATGCATTCCTTCAATGAGTGCTTTTCTAATCACTCATGTGGCTATCAGCACTATGCTAACTGCTAAGAGGATATCAATAAACAGTTCTTGTCTTCAAGGAGCTTGCAATTATATAAAAGCGGTCAAACATGCAAAAAGTTAAAGAGCAACACAAGAACAGATGATGTGATTAAACACTCATGCGTGTTACAGACAGTGTTGCAGGTGTTCAGAGGCAGAAAAAGCTCCACGGAGGAAAGACTTTATCTAGGCCTTGAAGGGAAGGATGAATAGAACTTGGAGATAAAAAAGGCACTCCAGGCCAGACACGGTGGCTCACACCTGCAATCCCAGCACTTTGGGAGGCCAAGGCAGGTGGATCATGAGGTCAGGAGTTCAAGACCAGCCTGACCAACATAGTGAAAACTCGTTTCTACTAAAAATACAAAAATTGGCCGGGCATGGTGGCATATGCCTGTAGTCCCAGTTACTTGGGAGGCTGAGGCAGGAGAATTGCTTGAACCCGGGAGGCGGGGGTTGTGTGGGTGAGCCGAGATTGTGCCACTGCACTCCAGCCTGGGCAATAGAGAGAGACTTCATCTTCGAAAAAAAAAAAAAGAAGAAGAAGGCACTCCAGATTGCAGAGAAGGTTATGAACAAAGACTTCCAGGCAACCAGCTCCGTGCTAGAGAAGCAAATCGACTTAAGGAAAGAAGAAGGAAAGTGGCTATTTGAGGGCACATGCTATGCTCAGGTCCTTTCTCAAGTTCTAGCCGTGCCTTACTTACTCACTCCTTAATGTAGCATGCAAAGTAGGTATTATTTTATCAGTTTCGCAAAAGAGAAAACTGACCTTCAGCAATAATAGGTAACTTCCTTAAGGTCCCAGAGCAAGGAAGTGAAGGCCCTGGAACCTAAACTCAGATCATCTAGCACACTCTCCCACAAATGTCTGATTCTGCTTTGCTGAAATACAGTGAGTATGGCAGGTCCCCAAACTACATCCTAGGACCTTGTGGTTCCTGGCTGTGCCTGGCCACATCAAAGCAGGGAGGCTGACAATCTCTGTCCCTTCTTGGCTCCCTCTTCCACTCCCCTGAGTGGTTGGGCCACACTTTCAGTGCTCCTGTCAAAAGGCCACCCAATCCCTGCTCTCCTCACTGTGAGCAGCTGAGGGCAACTCCAGCTTCACGGAGAACAGAGAACAGGCCTACGGGGCCTGCAGCCAACCCCTTACCTACTCCCTCACCTGCTTCCTCACCTGCCCTTCCTGCCCCAAGGATGGGACTTTTCCCACTCACCTAAAACCTTGATAGCCTCCCCTTTCTTCTGCTCCAGTGTCTCATGACATCACCTCTCCCTCTCCCCAGTATTACCCAACTGTCCCCTTTAACTTGATCTTTCCCCTCCACTGCATGCTCACATCTCTTCCATGCTAAGATAAGCTCTCCCTTGACCCTGCATGCCTCCTGCCCAGATACTTCCCTTTCTCTCTCTGCTTTTTTAAGTCCCAAAGAGAAGTCTACTAGGCCAACTTCCTCATTTCCCTCCGATCCTCAGCCCTTTACAGTCGGGCTTCCTCCTCTCCCACTCCAGAAACTCTCAAAAACATCACAGTGCCCTCCTTCTTGCCAAATCAAAGAAGCACTCCATGAGCCTTTCAAGAGCAGACCTCTTGGAGGTGTGTGAAAGATTGACTGCTCACTTCCTTGGCTTCCATGACATCCTCTGCCCCTCCTTACCTCTCTTGAAATTCCTCCTCCACCTGCTCCTTAAACACTGGTGTTCTTCGAGGTTCTGTTCTCATTCCAATACCCTTCACACTTCACCTATTTTTCTTACTTTCCCATATCTCTACCCCCAGACCCGACCAGATCAGATATCCTCTTAGGCTTTAGACATATTCTGGATGTATCCATTTGGGAGCCCACAGACTTCACAGACATTTCAAATTTGAGATGTTCAAAACTGAAGTCACCATTCCACCCCCCACCCACCCCCAATCCCTCAAACCATCTCCTCAACCTGCATGTCCTTCCCCAGCGAAGGGTACCACCATCTACACAGTGCTACTGGATCAGAAACCCTGGAATTGGCCTGGATGCCTCCTGTACCCTCATTTTCCACATCCAAATGGCACTCCCTAAATAGCTCTTCAAACTGATTTCTCTCTGTTTCTGCCTCCAGAATTATGTGTGCCATATCACTTCCTGCTGGAAGCTCTTCAAGGATGCATTACCTCATACAGAAAAAGCCTTTACCCCCTACTTAGCCTTACACTCCAGGTCTTCCGCCTTTGGACCCTTACCACCTCTCCCTTATTTCTAACACTCTGCAACTTGAACTTCATGCTCTAGTAAAACTAAACCTCTTGAAATTCTCCCTGCTCTCCACCTCCGTGGTGTCTCTCCCTGTCTTTGCTCATGCTTTCTTCTCTGCCTAGACTGTTCTTTCCTTGCCTCCACTTTTCTTTTCTTTTTCTTTTTTCTTTTTTTTTAGTTAAGCAGACTTTATTTGAGCAAAGAAAATTTATGAATCGGGCAGCATCCTGAACCAGTAAAGGTTCAAAGTGCTGCACCCAGCAACATGGGCAGGCCAAATTTATTGGAAGTAACACACAGAAACAGTTTGACAGGGTACAGTTCAGCATTTGCCTTATATGGACATGGTCTGATCAGCCTGTGACTGGTTAAAGCACAGTGGCTGTGACTTGCTGAGATTCAACTATTTGTTACAAGAATATAGTCTCAGTTGGGAGGCAGTTTACTTAAATACCAAGTTAGGTTGCAGTTCAACAGATATGCCAGCAGCTTTGGGCCAAATTTAATTTAAACATTTCTGCCTTTTGGTCAGCGTCTCAATTTTGAGAGATTGACCAGAACCTTGGCCCCTGACCCCATTTTCTGTCACCATCATAATGGACTTGTTTTGTTTCAATATTGAATTCACAATTCACAACTTCACCTTAGTTGGATGATTCTTTATGCTTTCTTCATGTTTTTGTTATTCTAACCCTAATAGACCAGTTGATGTATAAAGAATGGCTGCATAGGAGCACTTAAGACTTCCCAGGGGAAGCAACACAACAGAGAGACAATTATTATTATTTTAATTTTTAAGATGGAGTCTCACCCTGTCACCCAGGCTGGAGCGCAGTGGCACAATCTTGGCTCCCTGCAACCTCCACCTCCTGGGTTCAAGCAATTCTCCTGCTTCAGCCTCCTAAGTAGCTGGGATTACAGGCACCCGCCACCACAACCAGCTAATTTTTGTATTTTTAGTAGAGATGGGGTTTCACCATGTTGGCCAATCTGATCTTGAACTCTAGTCCTCAAGTGATCTGCCTGCCTCGGCCTCCCAAAGTGCTAGAATTACAGGCGTGAGCCACCGCGCCTGGCCAGGGAAACTTTTATGATGACTATGAGTGCACAATGCCAAGAAACTGAAGTACACTCCTTATCAGGAGTTTCCACAAACAACTAGTCAAAATCAAACAACTCAAAGTCCGTGCAATAAAGATAGTTCAGTAGCATTTGAGTCCAGCTGGTCAGTCTTGGTTCAGGAGATGATGGTGATTAGGGCCACAGTTCACTACAAAAAGACCTGATTTAAACTCACTCCATTAAATGAGAGAGCTATATTAGAGATGTCTCAGAGACCTCCACCCAGCAACAGTGGACAGCCAGTGTTTATAAACAGAAAAAGGAAGTGGCATTGGATATAGCCTGATCGGTTACAGGTCACCCTTTGCCTAATTTAGATACATCTGATCAGTCTGCAGTCTGCCCCTGGCTGAAAGCTGGCTGCTATGGTTGGAGGAGACTTCCTTTCTTCTTACAAAAATATGCTCTCAGGCCAGGTTGTAGTTTGTTTACATATTAAATGAGGTTACATCCCAGTCAAATCCTCCCTACAAAGTATCCCCTATTCTGACCTCTATCATCATAGACTAGTTTTTCTGGTTTTTCAACTTTAAATAAATGGAATCACACAATAAAAAAAAAAAGAAGAAGAGAAAAAAGGAGGTTGCAGTTCACTGAATTGCAGCATTTTGGAACAAATTTAATTTTTTTTTTTTTTTTTTTTTGACGTGGTCTTGCTCTGTCACCCAGGCTGGAGGAGTGCAGTGGCACAGTCTCGGCTCACTACAACCTCCACCTCCTGGGTTCAAGTGATTCTCCCTCCTCAGCCTCCCAAGTAACTAGGACTACAGGCACCCGCCACCATGCCCAGCTAATTTTTGTATTTTTACTAAAGGCAGGGTTTCACCATGTTGGCCAGGCTGCTCTCGAACTCCCCACCTCAGATGATCTGCCCACCTCAGCCTCCCAAAGTGCTGGGATTACAGGCATGAGCCACCGCGCCCAGCCTGGAACACATTTAATTTAATTTAGCAGAACTTACTCCCTGGGCCCAGAGGAGGTAGAGGCAAGAGTTGCTTCCCATGACGAGTGCACCTGATGAGAAGGCAGCTCCAGATGACTCAAAGGAAAACCAAGAATCAGGAGAGAAAGAAAAGCGCAGTTCTTGCCTGCTTCAGGGGAGGACCCCAAACTCCTGGTTAATAGTAGGGACCTGCTTCCCCGTGCACCCCAGCTCCCTCTCCACCGTACAGTCACCTCCTAGGCCTGGCGACCACAACTTAGGGCCTCCTCTAAGGCCCAGAGTTCGCAAAGTCAGACGACGCCCAGCTGAAGTGGTTTGGGCCTTGTGACAGCACCAGATCCAGGGCGAGGTCGTGCTGCTGGTCCTCAGAGTACACGGGCCGGTAGCCCTGCAGCTGCAGTGCGCCGCCGCACACCTCCTGCACACGCAAAGGGCAGCAGGTGGCGAAGACCTTGGTGAAGGGCAGCGCGTGGCGCCGGGCCTGGGAGACATTGAGCTCATTCCTAGACAAAGTCTAGAAGGCCTCAAGTGGCCAGCCGATCCCTGATCCATGGGTGATGTTGTGGATCCAGGCCTCGAGCTGCGGCATGACTCATCTTGCCTCCACTTCTCACATGACTTCCATTCATGCATCAAAACTAAACAGATGATGATTTTCTCCATGAAGCTTTCAAAATCCCTCCCAGATGAGGCTAAAAGCCGCTACTCCTTGGCACCAAACAACTCTACAACTCTGTCATATTCCTACCATCATATTAGATGTATCTGTATGTTTAATGAAAGGATGGATGATAAATGGATGGGTGGATGGGTGAATGGATGGATGGGTGAATGGATGGATGGATGATGGGTGGATGAATGGATGAATAGATGATGGATGGATGAATTTTTTCGCTACTAGATAAGAGGACAGAATCTGTATTTTTCTTTGATATACCAGCTCCTACACAGTTCAGAGCCTAGTTCATAATATACCCTCAATAAATGTTGACATGAACTGACCTTGAAGATGATGCTGATGGAACTTCCACAGAAGACAAATAAGATACCGATGGGAAATCCAGATATTACTAACATAGATAGAAAAATAATCAAAATGAACATACTAAAAACTTGCAAGCACAGCGTCCCTACTCAAAGGAACTTGCTATTCCTCTAACTCTCTGGCTTGGATTGATGTCTAGGAACAGCCAGCTAAAATCAACCTCATCCTAGGCAAAGATACTTTGGTTGGCAGTAGGGAATAAGAGAAAAAGTTTGGTGTGGAATGAGAAAAGGTAAGAGCTTTCTTTACTGGGGGAACCCATAGTTATAGATTATTCAGAAAGGGAAGCTGTCTAAAAACCAAGAGTCCCTTTTCAGATATGTCGACTCTTAGTTCCTTCAAACATCCCTGGTACAAGTCTTGGCCCCATCCCAGAGCTGGGACATGATTAGGAGACAGAGATCTGCCCCCCTGGCATTTGCCCATTCCCTGGTCATGTAAAGTACAAGCAACTAGATATAATGACAAAAATATTTCCCAACTTTTTCCAATGAGTTCTTGAGCTATTTAACCCTGAGCACTTATTTTATTTAAGAATATCTCAAAATGGAAGAATTGGAGGTGATGCTGAGAAGCCAGGGAAACCCTGATAACTCAGAGACAATTCCAACATTACAGTGTAACTATCGCTCCATCATCACACCCTGTTCACTCAGCAGGCTATGGACTCAGGGGTTCTATTTACCCTAATCCCATATTCCTCCTCCCAAATTTAAAGCCGACCAGAACAACAGGTCTCTTAATTCCCTCTTTAGCTAAGAATTTCTAGCCCTGAGAGATGCAAAGCAAAACCACAATGCAATACCACCTTACTCCTGCAAGAATGACCATAATCAAAAAATCAAAAAAAAAAAAGATGTTGGCGTGGATGTGGTGAACAGGGAACACTTCTACACAGCTGATGGGAATGTAAACTAGTACAACCACTATGGAAAACAGCATGGAGATTCCTTATAGAACTAAAATTAGAACTGCCATTTGATCCAGCAATCCCTCTACTGGGTATCTACCCAGAGGAAAAGAAGTCATTATATGAAAAAGATACTTGCACACACATGTTTATAGCCGCACAATTTGCAATTGCAAAAATGTGGAGGCAACCCAAATGCCCATCAATTAACAAGTGGATAAAGAAAATGTGGGAGGGGTGTGTATATATGTATATATATATGGGTGTGTGTGTGTGTGTGTGTGTGTGTATATATATATATATATGATGGAATACTACTCAGCCTTAAAAAGGAATGAATTATGAATTAATGGCATTCACAGCGACCTAGATGAGATTGGAGACTATTATTCTAAGTGAAGTAAATCTGGAATGGAAAACCAAACATCATACGTTCTCACTCATAAGTGGGAGCTAACCTATGAGGAAGCAAAGGCATAAGAATGACACAATGGACTTTGGGGACTCAGGGTTGGGGATAAAAGACAACAAATTGGGTACAGTGTATACTGCTCAGGTGATAGGTGCACCAAAATCTCACAAATCGCCACTAAAGAACCTACTCATGGCCAGGCATGGTGGCTCAGGCTTGTAATCCCAGCACTTTGGGAGGCTGAGGTGGGTGGATCACGAGGTCAGGAGTTCAAAACCAGCCTGGCGAAAATGGTGAAACACCGTCTCTACTAAAAATACAAAAAATTAGCCAGGTGCGGTGGCAGGCACCTATAATCCCAGCTACTCGGGAGGCTGAGGCAGGAGAATCGCTTGAACTTGGAGGGCGGAGGTTGCAGTGAGCTGAAATCGCGCCACTGCACTCCAGCCTGGGTGACAGAGTGAGAATCTGTCTCAAAAAAAAAAAAAGAAAGAAGAACTTACTCATGTAACCAAACACCACCTGTTCCCCAATAACCTATGGAAATTAAAAAATTTTAAATAAAGAATTTCTAGCCCTGAACATTGGTTTTATTTGTGAAGTCTGATCCCACAGGTACCTGTTGCTTACTGACATCGTGGGCAGAAATATCCTAGCAAATGTCCTTGGAATGACAGGTGGAAGAGTTGGAAGTGGAGTTGAAATCTTGAGTAGGTTTCGTAGCTGGACAGAAGCAGAGTAGTGCAAGATAAATGCAGATGCTGAGGTGAGAAAAATAAGCAGGATGAGGAGGCTGTAGATTACATATGGGATGCAGAGGATAGGAGGGATACACATTATAGAAGGAACACCACGTTGCATTTGAATGCAGTGTATAGGTGGGAAACAGTGGAAAGGAGGAGTACAGAATAAAGGAAAGATTAAGAGTGTAGAAGGCCCAAGTCAAACTTGTAGAGATGAAAACTATGATATCTGAGAGGGAAAAAAATGAATTGGCCATATCTGGCCGGGCACGGTGGCTCATGCCTGTAATCCCAGCACTTTGGGAGGCCAAGGCAGGCAGATCACCTGAGGTCAGGAGTTCAAGACCAGCCTGGCCAACATGGCGAAACCCTGTCTCTACTAAAAAATATAAAAACTAGCCGGGCGTGATGGTGGGCACCTGTAATCCCAGCTACTCTGCAGGCTGAGGCAGGAGAATTGCTTGAACCTGGGAGGCGGATGTTGCAGTGAGCCAAGATTGCTCCACTGCACTCTAGCCTGGGCCAGAGAGGGAGACTCCGTCTCAAAAAAAAAAAAAAGAAAAGAAAAAAAATGCATTGCCCATATCTAACAGCAGATTTGATATTACAGAAGAAAAGATTAGATTACTGGGCTTGAAGACATAACAATAAAAACACAAACAGAAAATGAAACGCAAAGAAAAAAATTAAAGAATAGAAAAGAATATATCATGCTAACACTAATCAAAAGAAAACCGTATATTAACATCAGCCAAAGACATACTTCAAAGACCAAAGAATGTTACCTGGAATACAGAGAGATATCATGTCATGTCACAATGACAAAGGAGTCAAGAGAATACAGCAATCCTAAATGTTTATGCACCTAATAACAGGGATGCAAAATTGGCAGGCATGGTGGCTCACACCTGTAATCCCAACACTTTGGGAGGCCAAGGTAGGCAGATCACTTGAGGCCAGGAGTTCAAGACCAGCCTGACCAACATGGTGAAACCCCGTCTCTATAAAAAATACAAAAATTAGCCAGATGGAGTGGTGGACATCTGTAATCCCAGCTACTCAGGAGTCTGAGGCAGGAGAATCACTTGAGCCCAGGAGGTGGAGATTGCTGTAAGCCGAGATCACGCTACTGTACTCCAGCCTGAGCAATAGAGCGAGATTCTGTCTCCAAAAAAAAAAAAATTGAAGCAACTCACCACAAATCAATGATAAGCATTTGAGGTAATGCATATATTAATTAGCTTGATCTAGCCACTCCACAAGATATACATATTTCAAAACATCATACTGCACACCATAAATGTATACAATTTATATTAGCTTATTAAAATTAAATAAATAATAAATTTTTAAAATAAAAAAACCCCAATTACACAATTTAAAAATTGAAGCAATCCCAACATTTTGGGAGGCTGAGGTGGGCAGATCACCTGAGGTCAGGAGTTTGAGACTAGCCTGGCCAACATGGTGAAACCCCATCCCTACTAAAAATACAAAAATTAGCAGAGCATGATGGCAGGCACCTGTAATCCCAGCTACTCTGGAGGCTGAGGCAGGAGAATCGCTTCAACCCTAGAATCAGAGGTTGCAATGAGCTGAGATAACGCCATTGCACTCCAGCCTGGGCAACAAGAGCGAGACTCCCTCTCAAAAAAAAAAAAAAAAAATTGAAGCAAAAACTAATGAAACTTCAAGGAATAATATACAAATTCACAATTGTAGTTAGAGATTTCAACATCCCTTTTTCAAAAGGTAGTAAAACAAGTACAATCAGCCCTCTCTATCTGAGGGTTTCACATCCACGGATTTAATCAACCATCAATCAAAAATACTTAGAACAAAAGTGGATGGTTGCATCTGCACTGAATGTGTATGGACTTTTTTGTCATTTTTTCCTAAACAATACAGTATAATAATTATTTACATGGCATTTACATTGTATTAGGTGTTATAAATAACGTAGAGACGATTTAAAGTATATTAGACAATGTGCATAGATTATATGCAAATACTATGGCATTTTGTAAAAGAGACCTGAGCATCCATGGATTTTAGTATCTGAGGATTCTAGAACCAATCTCATGTGAATACCAAGGTACCACCATAGACCAAAAATCAGTAAGATACATAAACCAAATTCACTTGATTAACATTTATAAAACCCCACACCCACCACCAACAGAATACACAGCCTTTGGAAGTGCACACAGAATATTTATCAAAATTGACCATATTTGGGGTCATAAAACAAATCTCAATATATTTTAAGAGATTAGTCACATAATGGAATTAAATAAGAAATAAATAACAGAAAGATAAACTAGGAATGTTAGCCAGAATAATGCTTCCTTCAAGTATGTCCACATCCTAATTCCTAGACCTAACAAGAGGTCACCTCACATGACTGAAGGGACTTCACAGATGTAACTAGAGTTAGAGACTCCGTGATGGGAAGATTACCCTGGATTATCTGGGTGCGCCCAATCTAATCACATGAGTCTTTAAAAAGGAAGAGGAAGGCACAAGCATGAGTTGCAGAGAAGAAACAAAAGAAGAAAAAGAAAAGATACAAAGTGTAAGAGGGCGTCAACTCACCATTTCTGGCTTTGTAGATGGAGGAAGGAGGCCATGAGGCCAACGAATGCGGGTGACCTCTAGAAACTAAAAATGGCTCTCATTTTACAGCCATTGAGAAAACAGGGACTTCAGCCATACAACCACAATGAACAGAATTCTGCCAACAACTCAACTAGGCAGGAAACGGAGTCTCCCCTAAAGCCTCCAAAAAGGAATGCAACCTGCTGACACCTGAGTTTTAGCTCAGTGAGATCCATACTCTACTTCTGACCTATAGAACGATAAGATAATAAATTTGTGTAGTTTTCAGCCACTAAACCTACGGTAATTCGTTACAGCAGTAATAGAAAACAAATACACTGGGAACTCTTGAAATATTTGGAAAGCAAATAACACACTTCTAAGTAGCCTATGGACAAAAAACAAATCAATGGAAAAATTAGAAAGTATTTAAACTGGACGATAATGAGAACAAAACATATCAAAATCTTGGGGTTCCTGCTAAAGCAGTATTTAGAAAGAAACGTATAGACAGAATTAAACGTATCTTAGAAAAGAATAAAGGTCTTAAACAATGAGCACAGCTTCCACCTTGAGAAACTAGAAAAAGAAGAGCAAATTAACTCAAAGTAGACCCCAAAAAAAGAAAGAAAGAAAGAAATAGTGAAGATTACTATTCACAATAGCAAAGATGTGAAATCAACCTAAATGGCCATCAACAGTAGACTGGATAAAGAAAATGAGGTACATACACACCAGGGAATACCATGCAGCCATAAAAAAGAATGAGATCATGTACTTTGCAACAATATGGATGGAACTGGAGGCCATCATCCTTAGCAAACTAATAAAGAAAACCAAATACTTCATGTTCTCACTTATAAGTGGGAGCTAAATAATGAGAACACATGGACAGAAAGAGGGGAACAATAGGGGCCTACTTCAGGGTAGAGGGTGGGAGGAGGGAGAGGTTCAGAAAAAAAACTATTGGATACTATGCTTAGTACCTGGGTGATGAAATAATCTGTACACCAAACCCCCATGTCACAAGTTTACCTATATAACAAACCTGGACATGTTCCCCTGAACCTAAAATAAAAGTTAAAAATTTTTTTTAAATAAAACTAAACCACATATAGATGAAAAATAATTTAAACAATTATAAACAAAGTTTAAACAAAAATAAACAATATGAGAATAACCATGAAAAATAAAATAAAGATCAGAGCTGACATCAATAAAATAGGAAACAGAAAAACAACAGAAAAAGCAATGAAACATTTCAGAAATAAATAATCTGTAAGTAAAAACAAAAATCAATGAGACCAAACAATGGTCCAGAGACCAATAAAACTGATAAATTTCTAGCCAGATTGATCAGGAAAAAATAGAGAAGATATAAATTATCAATATTAGGAATGAGAAATAACATCACAGGTCCTACAGGTATTAAAAGAATAAGAAGTCAGGCACTGTGGCTCACGCCTGTAATCCCAGCACTTTAGGAGGCTGAGGCAGGCAGATCTCCTGAGGTCAGGAGTTTGAGACCAGCCTGGCCAACATGGCAAAACCCCATCTACTAAAATACAAAAATTAGCCTGACCCGGTGGCTCATGCCTGTGATCCCAGCTACTCAGGAGGCTGAGGCAGGGGAATAACTTGAACCCGGGAGGCGGAGGTTGCGGTGAGCTAAGATCACGCCATTGCACTCCAGCCCAGGCAACATAGTGAGACTCAGTCTCAAAAAAAAAAACAATAAGAAAGGAGTGTTATTGTCTTAGTCCATTCACCCTGCTATAACAAAAATACAGAATGGGTGGCTTGAACAACATTTATTTCTCAGTTCTGGAGGCTGGGAAATCCAAGATTTCCCAGATTTAGTATCTGGTAAAGACCTACTTCCTGATTCATATCTTCTTACCATATCCTCACATGGTAGAAGGGGCAAGGGGGCTCTCTGGGTCCTCTTTTGTGAGGGCACTAATGCCATTCATGAGGGCTCCACCCTCATGACCTAATCACCTCCCAAAGCCTCCACCTTCTTTTTTTTTTTTTTTTTTTTGAGACTCTCTCTGTCACCCAGGCTGGAGTGCAGTGGTACGATCTCGGCTCACTACAATCCCTGCCTCCCGAGTTCAAGAGATTCTCCTGCCTCAGCATCCTGAATAGCTGGGATTACAAGTGCACACCACCACACTCAGCTAATTTTTGTATTTTTAGTAGAGACGGGGTTTCACCCTGTTGCCCAGGATAGTCTCAAATTCCTGACCTCAAGTGATCTGCCCACCTCGGCCTCCCAAAGTGCTGGGATTACAGGAGTGAGCCACCACACCCCACCTTCTCCCAAAGGCCCCACCTTCTAATACCATCACATTCAAGGTTAGGAATTCAACACAGGAATTTCGGGGGAACACAAACATTCAGCCCATAACAGTTAGGAACAATCGTGCCAATAAATTTCACAACTCGGGTAAAATGGACACAGTCCTTGAAAAAGCTCACTGATGATGAAATAGACAGCCCGAATAGCCCTTTATCTATTAAATAAATTGAATTTGTAGTTTAAAAAAAAATTCAGACCTAGGTAGCATCACTGGTGAAATCTACCAGACATTTAAAGAAGAAATAATACCAATTCTACACAAACACTTCAAGAAAATTGAAGAAGGAATTCTTCCAACTTGTTCTATGGAGACCAGATTTACCCTGTATTGATTACCCTGGTTAATTTTATGTGCCAACTTAGCTAGGCCCAGATATTTGGCCTAATACATCAGTATGTTGTTGTGAAAGTATTTTTATAGATGAGATTAACATTTAAATTAGTAGACTTTAAGTAAGGTAGATTATTCTCCATAATGTGAGTGGACCTCATCCAATCACTTGAAAGCTTTAAGAGAAAACAGACTGAGGTCCTGTGAGGAAGAGGAAAATCTGTCTCTAGATTGTCTATGGACAGTTGCAACAGCAACTCCCTTGGTCTCCAACTTGCCAAAATACCCTGCAGATTTTAGACATGTCAGCTACATGAGCCAACTTCTCTAGAGAAACAGAACCAATAGGGTACATACACAGTTGTCCCATCCCTCGGTGGGGGATTAGTTCCAAGACCTCCCCATGGCTACCAAAAGCCACAGATGCTCAAGTCCCTTATATAAAATGATGTAATATTTGCATATAACCTGCACACATCCTCCTATATACTTTAAACCATCTCTAGATTACTTGTAATACCTAATACAACATAAATGCCATATAAATAGTTATTGTACTATATTGTTTAGGGGATAATGACAAGAAAAATTCTGTATCTGCTCAGTACAAGTGCAGTCATCCTTTTTTTTTTCCAAATATTTTTGATCTTCAATTGGTTAAATCCACAAATGCAGAACCCATGGATTCAGAGAAACAGACAAACTGAACCAATGGGAGATATATATATATATATATATATATATATATATATATATATATATATAAAATTAAAGTAGACAAAGAAATAATAAAGATTACTATTCACAATAGCAAAATGGGATACACACACACACACACACACACACACAAACACACATATATATATATCACATTGGTTCTCTCTCTCTGGAGAACCCTAATATACTGATACCAAAAACAAAGACATTACAAGAAAAGAAAACTATAGACAAATCCTCTTATGACTTAGAGGCAAAAATTCTTAACAAAATTTTAATAAATTTAATCTAATAACATATCAAAAGAATAATACCAAATGACTAGAGTTTCTTCAGGAATGAAAGGTTGGTTTAACATATCGTGCCATCAATGTAATGTACCATATTAACAGACTAAAAAAGTAAAACCATATTATCATCTCAATGGATGCAGGGTAAGCACTTGACGATACCCAGCATCTATTTTTGATAAAAATTCTCAGCAAACTAGAAAGAAAAGAACTAGCTCAATCTGTTAAAGGACATCTAACGAAAACCCACAGCTAATGTACTTAAAGATGAAAGACAATGCTTTCCTCCTAAGATCATGAACAAGACAAGGATGTCCTCTCTCCACTTCTGTTCAACATTGTACTGGAGGTTCTAGCCAGTGCAATAAGCCAAGAAACAGAAACAAAAAGCACCCAGATAGGAAAGGAAACAAACTGTTTTTGTTCACAGACAACATGATTGTCTATGTAGAACACTCAACGGTCTTACAAAAAGTTACTAGAATTAATAAGTGAGTGTAGCAGTTTTGCTTTTTGTTTTGATTAATATACAAAAATTAATTGTATTTTTATATACTAGCAATAAACAATTGGAAATTTAAAAAATTTTAATACCATATATAGCCTGGTACAGTGGCTCACACCTATAGTCCCAGCACTTTGGGAGGTCAAGATGGGAGGATCGGTTCAGTACGGGAGTCCAAGGCCAGCCTAGGCAACATAGTGAGATCCCGTGTCTACACAAAAATAAAAATATTCAGGCATAGTGGCTCATGTCTGTAGTGCCAGAGCTACTTGAGAAGCTGAGGTGGGAGGATCACTTAAGCCCAGAAGTTCGAGGCTGCAGTGAGCTATAATCATGCCACTGTACTTCAGCCTGAGTGACAGAGCAAGACCTTGCCTCTAAAAAACCAAAAAAAAAAAAGCACATACAATAGCATCAAAAATATAAAATATTTCGGAATAAATCTGGTAAAATATATGTTCATGTATGAAAAGACTCAATAGTATTAAGATGTTAATTCTCCCCAAATTGATCTATAAATGCAATACAATCTTGATCAAAATCCCAGCAGGCATTTTTGTAGTAACTGAGGAGCCAATTCAAATGGAAGTGCAAAGGACTTAGAGTAGCTAAAACAACTTCCTTTAAAAGTTTTGGGCCAGGCATGGTGGCTTACGCCTGTAATCCCAGCAGTTTGGGAGGCCAAGGCTGGCAGATCTCCTGAAGTCAGGGGTTTAAGACCAGCATGGCCAATGTGGTGGAACCCTGTCTCTACTAAAAATACAAAAATTAGCCAGGTATGGTGGTGGGCACCTGTAATCCCAGCTACTCAGAATGCTGAGGCAGGAGAATCACTTGAACCTGGGAGGCAGAGTTTGCAGTGATCCAAGATCAGGCCACTGCACTTCAGCCTGGGCAACAGAGTGAGACTCCATCAAAAAAAAAAGTTTCACCTTGCCAGGGGTGATGGTTCATGCCTGTAATCCCAGCATTTTAGGAGGCTGAGGAGGAAGGATCACTTCAGACCTAGGTAGCAACACTGGTGAAATCTATCAAACCCAGGAACTCAAGACCAGTCTGGGTAACAAAGCAAGACTCTGTTTCTACCAAAAAAATTTTTTTAATTTGCCAGGTGTGGAGATCACTACTCCATCCTTGAACTCCTGGGCTCAAGCAATCCTCTGGCCTCAGCCTCCCGAGTAGCTAGGACTACAGGTGCACACCAGCACACCCAGCTAGCATGAGTGTTTTTTGTTTTTGTTTTGTTTTGTTGTTTTTTTGTCTGTTTTTTTATCATGTGACATAAGATTTATTGACTTCATATCAGCATTTAAGTATTGTTAACTTTTTTTTAAATTTTATTATTATTATACTTTAAGTTTTAGGGTACATGTTTGTTTTGTTTTTTGAGACAGGGTCTCACTCTGCCACCCAGGCTGGAGTGCAGTGGTGAAATCATGGCCCACTGTAGCCTTGACCTCCCCAGGCTCAGGTGATCCTCCCACCTCAAACTCCCAAGTATCTGGGACTACAGGTGCGCATCACCACACCAGCTAATTTTTTTGTGTATTTTTGTAAAGATGGAGTTTCTCCAATATTGCCCAGGCTGGTCTCGAACTCCTGAGCTCAAGTGATCCACCCACCTCAGCCTCCTAAAGTACTGGGATTACAGGCATAAGCCACTGCACCTGGCCAGGCACCAGTGTTTTTAAAGCTCCCAGAAGATTCCAATGTGCAGCCAATGTTGAGAACTGGGGAATGAGGGATGTAAATGAATCCCAGGAATACAAGGTATTATGAATGTGTGGAACGCGAGAAGGATCCAAAGTTTGGGTTAGATACAAGCCATGGAAGGGATGCCCAAGGTAGAGAATCCAGTGGGAAAGCAGGATCTTGGGTTAGGATGACTGCAGGAGTAGGGATAAAAAGGATAGGGATAACTCAGAACTATGAATGAAACATGTGAATTAGACATTTGTTCTGTCTCTCATGAAATTAGGGTCTGAATGTATCTTGAGAAGATGGTGGACAGAATCATCCAATTTTCTGGCTATGTGGTTACTAATTCTTTTCTCCTTTGGGAACCCAGGTCTGGGAAATTCTCAGTCATTAAACTTTCCAGAGGCTCTTTAAATTATTTGTGTAATCAGAGAACAAAAGAAGGAATCCCCCGCTCTGGGATCCAGGAACAGGCATAAAAGACTTAAGAGAGAAAGTGGCCTCTATTCTCCCTCTAAACCAGAGACTCTGAATTTGGGCTGTTTCAGAATCACCTGGAAACACCCTGCCTAGAGTGCGTCTCTAGCACTTTTTTATTTTATTTTATTTTATTTTATTTTATTTTATTTTATTTTATTTTGAGATCAAGTCTCGCTCTGTCACCAGGCTGGAATGCGGTGGTGCAATCTTGACTCACTGCAACCTCCGCCTCCCGGGTTCAAGCAATTCTCCTGCCTCAGCCTCCCGAGTAGCTGGGATTACAGGCGTGCGCCACCATGCCCAGCTAATTTTTGTATTTTTAGTAGAAACGGGGTTTCACCATGTTGGCCAGGATGATCTCAATCTCCTGATCTTGTGATCTGCCCACCTAAACCTCCCAAAGTGCTGGGATTACAGGTGTGAGCCACCATGCCTGGCCGCATTTATATTTTTAATAAATCCCTCAGGCCTCCAAAGTTTCAGAACCATAGCTATTTTTTTTTAAGATAGGGTCTCACTCTGTAGCCCAGGCTGGAGTGCAGTGGCACAATCATAGCTCACTGCAGCCTCCAATTCCCGGCCTCATGCAATCCTCCCACCTCAGTCTCCCAAATAGCTAGGACTACAGGTGCCCACCACTGCACCGAGCTGATTTTTTTTTTTTTTGGTCGAGACAGGATGTTGCTATGTTGCCCAGGCTGGTTTTGAACTCCTAGGCTCAAGTGATCCTCTTGCCTCTGCCTCCTAAAGTGCTGAGATTACACGCATGAGCCACTGTGCCCAGCCTAGAACCACTACCTTTAGAAGTAATAGAAGATGACATCTATTGAAAATATCCCTGTCTCAGCCAGGTGCAGTGGCTCATGCCTGTAATCCCAGCACTTTTGGAGGCTGAGTGGGTGGATCACTTGAGGTCAAGAGTTCGAGACCAGCCTGGCCAACATGATGAAACCCTGTCTCTACTAAAAATACAAAAATTAGCTGAACTTGATGACACATGCTTGCAATCCCAGCTACTCAGGAGGCTGAGGCAGGAGAATCACTTGACTCCAGGAGACAGAGGTTGCAGTAAGCCAAGATCATGCCACGGCACTCCAGCCTGAGCAACAGAGCAAGACTCCATCTCAAAAAAAAAAAAAAAATCCCTGTCTCAAATTCCTGCTTTCCAGGTAGATGGAGCAGGATAATGTGCTTTAATTGGTGAAGGGTTTCTGATCCCAGTTTATCATGCAGAAGGCAGGAGCAAGCCAGGGACAGGTCCTGGCGAAAGGAAGCTAAAATGGTGCCTTCAATACATGGGAAAGGGATACGAAAGAGGCTTAGGTGAGACCTCCTTAGAGCTAGTGGCACCTGGTCAGCAGGGCCGTAGAGTTGAGGCCATCCCCTTAGCAGCAGTGGGACTTTGTTACACACACCCTCTGAGTCTTGGTGAGAAACTAGTCCCAGGGCCCCTTGTTGTCTCTGCCACCCCCATTCATGACATCATGGAAACTTGTGTGCGGCTGGGCTCCTGAACACAGCAGCCTGCCCTCAGCTGGATGAGGCAGCCAAAACCCTAAAAGGGTTGTGATAGGGACTGGAGTCAACGAGTAGCTGTGGGAATGTGGTGGCGCAGACCCTTCACCCAGGGAGCCCTGTGGGCTAGAAACACCAGACAGCCAGGATGTGGCGAGAGACTGCCCAACACACTGTCTGTGTGGGGCAGAGGAAGGAAGGAGATGAAGGAAGGAACAGGTAGGTAGGAGGGCAAGATCCCAAGCAAGTCAGGACAACTCCCATGCCTTGCCCAGGAGCCTTAAGAAGCCCAGGCACCTGCTGAGTGAAAGAGGATATATTTATTGGCTGAGCAAGAAGGGAAGGTACAGTTGGTAATGGCTGCTTCTAGAAGCCACCAGTCTCAGGTTCACTTGTTCCGAGCCCAGTTTCCTCCAAGGCGGCTGTAATGAGCATCATCTCGATCTCGGAGGGGCTAAGAGAGGAGAAGAGCAAACGGTCAGGAGGCAGGGTTAGAACTCTTCAAGGAAGGGCCCCAGCAGGCCCCGACGATGAGAGCTCCTGCCTGACCTCTCCAGTCACACCCAGCAATGAACTCCCCAGTAGGACCCTTCCCACGTGCAAACAGCATTCAGTGTCAGCCTCTCTATCCCCACTCACCCTCCCTTCATTCCTGCCTCCTTCCCCTCAAGGCTCACCTGATAGACCTGGTCATTCCTCAACAGAGCTTGTGTGTCGGCAGCTAGAAGAACCAGAGAGAGACATCAATGGCCTAGCAGATGGAACAGTGAGATCCACCCTCCCACACCCTCAGAAGTCTGCATGAGTGATATGAACACACAAGTTCTTTCAACAGTCAAAGTTCTAGGAGTCTTTAGGAGATTGCAAGAGTAACTCCCAGCTGAGACTAAACCTAGCACCAGCCCCATTCCTTAGCTGGTGCATAAGCTCACTGGTACACACACACACACACACACACACACACACACTCTCATGCTCTGCTCTTCCACTAACCCCCAGACGGCCTTCCAGTCTCATGTCCAGCAAAGCAGAAGACTCCCAAAGCAAGGAGCAGAGTGGCAATGACATCAGTGACAATGATGCCAGCCACGGTGGCTGGATCCAGCTCCACACAGCTCTGGCACACTGTGGAGGAAGGGAGGAGAGAGGAGAGGTTGAGAGCCTTTAAGATCAGGGAACCATCCTCTGCCTCCTAGGGCAACCCTTAGATCTCTTATGCCAAAACCCAAATTTCAATAAGACCCTGGGAGAAAGGCCTGGTGATGGGCTTGCCACACCTTCCTCCACCCTGCATCCTAAGGAATCCCTGGGAAGAGCTAAGAAGTAATCTCAGCTTTTGGGACCTTGAACAAGGTGGTGGGCCAAACCTCTCACCCAACCAAGGCTGCAGTAACATGACCCCTACTGCTCTGTCTTGCTGAGTTAAGCTCTCTCTTCCACTTTGAAGGTCCCCAAATCTGGCTTGTACTATTACAATAGTGACCTCACTTTGTTTAGAGAACAGATGGGTTCACCATATCCCTCTCTAGCCAGAAAGTTCTCACATTCAGAAGCCCTATCCATTCCAACCCAAAGGGTTCAGGAAGCACGTACTTCGATAATGAACTTGCACGGTAGATTCTTTGTCCTTGTATACATCTGTCCCATTACACCTATATATTCCTCGTGGGTCCAGGATGCGTTTTCCCAGGTCCAGTCTTGTAATGTCTGACAGCAGTGTTCCCACCGTTCCCTCTACCCATGTGATGCTGGTATTGCAATTCACAAACACTCTGTCCTCAAGTTCCTCTATAGGTATCTTGAAGGGATTCACTAAAGGGGAAAAAATATCACAGTTGGAGACAGCTCTTTGGTCTGCACCAAGCCCTTTGTTCTGCAGAAGCTCATACTTAACAGAGACCATTTTCCTTGTCCAGGACAGTTTATGGTTTCCATCAAGAGAGACAGAAGTCACAAGAAAAAGCCTTCAGAAAGTTCCCCACCAACTGCAGGGGTCAAGGGGGACATGAGGATGCCATTCAAGCAGAGGACAGGTCTTGGGGCCTTGGTGCAAAAGAGGACCCCTCAGAGCAGGGTTGACCCAAGCACCTTCCTGGAAATGAATCCAGACCGCTGATGAGGAGTAGGGGGAGCACGGACCACTGAAGCACCCAGAAGATATGGAAAGACAGAAGAACATTCCTCGGTTGGAAACGTCTGCATTTTTTCTTCAAGGAAACATCTAATTCTACTTCCCAGCCATCTACAACACTCCCACTTCAGCTTCTTATCCTCATCCTTCCTCATTGCTCCTGCTCCATCGACAACCAAGAAAGCGGGGCTCTCAATACTGAAGCCTTTCCCAGGGCCAGGGATGGTTGTGGGTGGAGACCAGCTGGTTTACCAGCCGCTGAATTATCAGCCAAGTGGTCCAGAACGGGACCAGGGCAAATCCCATGTACAGTTTTCCACCCTTGGTTAGAAGGAGAACAGGAAAAAAAATTTATTGAATCCATCCCTAGAGCTCCTCACAAGTCAAGTCTTGTGGGAGACTTTTAGGGCTGGAGGTGAGTGCAGCAACATTCCAGATGCAGTGAGTTCCTCTGACAGCCTGAGCACATCTCCACAGGCCACAGAGGCACTACAGTCTATCCCTCCAAACACAGGGAAAAGTGGAGGCTACATTCATTCATCCTGGGCTTCACACTCAGTCCCAAATTTGGATACAAGAGCATCTTCTAGAAAACCCTGAAATAGCTGTTGCTCACACTTCTGAAGCAGGTTGGAAGTATATGCATGTATACTCAAGGAGACACATGCACATCAAATGCTTCACATCCTACAGTCGCGTCCTCTTCAGGGATCTGTCTCCAGTGGAAATCCTGAGTGTCCTAGTGCAGCCAACTATTAGGTGACCATTGGACCCAGTTTGCTTAGCGTTGAAGGGGTTCCTGGGACATGGGACTTTCCATTTTAAAACTGAAATTGGCAAACTGAGATGAGTTAAAATCCTCCCATGTAACAACCCCTCAAATCTTCCCTCCCTCCTGCTCAACCTAAAGTTAACTTCTCTTAAAGCATTCACATGAGTGCTAGGACATGCCTCCAGGGATGACATAATCATGGCCAAACAAACAAGAGTCCTGATTCCAGAGGCCATCAGGCCTAAAAGGAGTAGTGCAGGAAGCTGTGCTCCCATGGCCAGTCCCAGATTCAGGTACATACGTACTGAGCTATTTTCTGCAGATCTCTGGCCTAAGGCCTTCTGAGAGACATTCTAGGCCCACGTGCACCCGTGGCTGGAGTCAGTCAAAGCCAAGAGCCTGTTTCCCAGATTCTATGCTACATCCTGCCCCTGCCCTCCTGACACCCCTGGGGTGCCTGGTGAACTGAAGCTAGCACCGAGAAGCACTTTTTTTTTTTTTTTGAGATAAGGTCTCACAGGTTGCCCAGGTTGGAGGGCAGTGGCATGATCACAGCTCAGTGAAGCCTTGAAATCCCGGGCTCAAGTGACCCTCCTGCCTCAGCCTCTCAAGTAGCTGGGACTACAGTTGTGCACCACCATGCCTGGCTAATTCTTTTGTTTTTTGTAAAGATAGAGTCTCATCATGTTGCTCAGACTGGTCTCAAACTCCTGGCCTCAAAGGATCCTCCCACTTCGGCCTCCCAAAGCTCTGGGATTACTGGTGTGAGCCACCGTGCCTGGCAAGAAACACTTTCAAGTGGGCCTCACTCCCATCAGTAATGTCCCTCTCAGGTCCCTTCCCCCACCCACCTGGAGTAGCCTTACCTTGCGAGAGAAGGGTAGCCAGTACCAGGCCAGACAGAAACGTGCTATGTTCCATCTCCCAGCGGAACTCATCCAGTAGATAAAGCCAGGTCACCGAACTATCAGCCTGGGTGAGAGCTGCCCTCCCCTAGCTGACTCACAGGTACCGGAAAGAGGAGAGTGGGGGAGGAACTAGAAGATGTCTGCTTCTCTGCTTTCTGCCGTTGATGATGGGAAATTTTCAGAGTGGGGGTGGGCTAGGGGTAGGGTAGGAAGGAAGCGGTGTAAATTGCTCTATCTCTGAGCAGGGAGCTGGCAGAGAATATGGAAAAGGTGGCCTGAACTTTAGCGTCCCTATTGACAATGCAACCACATTTACGCACAACCTAAACACTGCCACATCTCGAAGCCCCTTGAGAGAAGCCTTCGGCCCCATAGCGCAAGCCATAGCAGCTAGATTTCTCAGGAGGCTGATCTTCCTCAGGACCCTTCACTAGGCAGCCAGGGACACCAGATCTAGCAGCTTCTTGTCAGTGGGAGGTTGGGCTTTAGAGACCCCAGCCAGAGATTTGAATCCTGGGTCCAATACTGCCTACCTGTGGGGCCTGGGCCAGCCATAAAATTTTTCAGAGTCTTATTCCATTAGTACCATTATTAGGATTCAAACAAGATGTTCGCATGGTGCCTCACGCATCATATGTGCTCAATAAGGGGTAGTTATTAATAACAATATAATTGACTGACAGGCAATATTGAGCCTCCCGGTGAGACAAATGGACCTTTTTCCCCTGTGGCCTATGAGGATCTGAAACTCTTCACACTGCTGCAGTTAGACTGTCACTTACCTGGGGACAGAGTCATGCCTGTCTTGCTCACTGCTGTATCTTGTGCCTGGCACATAACGGGAGCTCTGCACATTTTTGTTGGCTCACTGACTGACTGGCTGAGGGAGACAGGGGCCTGAGATCCTGGACATTCAGTCCGGGCTCTGGCCCCTGAAAATGTGCTGGCCTGTCCTCAGAATTGTTCCACCTATTCCCTTCCAGGCACCTCTTTCATGATCTCAAAAGAATAGTGAAGCCAGGTGCCGTGTCTCACGCCTGTAATCCCAACACTTTGGGAGGCTGAGGCAGGCGGATCACAAGGTCAGGAGTTCGAGACCAGCCTGACCAACAAGATGAAACCCCGTCTCTACTAAAAATACAAAAATTAGCCGGGCTTGGTGGCATACGCCTGTAATCTCAGCTACTCAGGAGGCTGAGGCAGGAGAATCGCTTGAACCCAGGAGGTGGAGGTTGCAGTGAGCTGAGATAGCGCCACTGCACTCCAGCCTGGGCAACAAAGTGAGACTCTGTCTCAAAAAAGAAAAAGAAAAAAAAAAGTGAAAAAAATTCCTAAATGAAGGCCTGGACTGAGGTGGCTTTCCATTCGGAGGTCCAGCCCCAAGCAGCTGAGAGTCCCTCCTAAATTCATTACCTACAGCAACAACAACTAGCAATGAGTAACAACTGGCTACAATCCTAACAACTAATGACAGGGACATTTATCTCCCTCATGAAGAAACGGTCCCAGGACCATCTCCCACCCAGCATCCATTGCGGTTCCCTGTGCAAGATGAGTCTCTGAGTGTGAATCCAGCATTCTCTCCCTCTCCTTCCCCACCACCTCCACCCTCCTTAACGGAAAAACAAAAGGCATCTGCACCTGCAGCCCTGCTGAGGCCCCTGCTGCCCACGCTTGCAGCAGAGGGTGGAGGCTCTGGGTTCTTGCCTTCTCTCAAGGGCCCCAGCCCCAACGCTGATGGGTGGAGCCAGTCTAGCTGCTGCACAGGCTGGCTGGCTGGCTACTAAGGGCTGCTCCGCGTTTTTGCCAGAGGACAGAGACTGACATGGAACAGGGGAAGGGCCTAGCTGTCCTCATCCTGGCTATCATTCTTCTTCAAGGTAAGGGCCTACTAGGGGTCTGGCAGCCTGGGAAAGGGCTCAAGGGAAGAGCCCATCACTAGTGAGACAGGAATATTGGGATCCCTAACCTTCAGCCTACCTCTGCTGTCACCTTAGAGTTCAAAGAAGGGCAAAATGGAGCCTCTTAACTGTTCTCTGCTAGAGAGAAACAGTGTCCCACGGAGGAGAAGGAATCCTTGTCTCTGAAAAATGCAAACAGAGTACTTAACTGGCTGAAGAGAGGACCCTGTTACCGCCATCTTAGATTTGAATGCAGCCCAAAAGGGCATAGGCCAAGAAACTAAAAGGAAAAAGTATATGTTCCCTACTTCAGAGCTGGGGGCTAGCAGTCGACCTATGAAATGTCCATTCACTCAGTTGGGCAGTTGGCCAATTGGTCAACAAAGATGGGTGAGACCCTAATATGTGATACGCCATGAGGAAATAAAAATGAATAAAACACTTATGCTCTACAGAACTCATAGTCTCATTGGAGAAATTAGTTTTCATGGTGCCATACTGAGTGTACAGTATAGTATGGGTGCCTGCATGAATACTCCATTGGAATATCCAATAGGAAGTGGATGAACTGGGTTGATGCCCGGAGTCTGGACATACTGGGAAAGTTAAAACCATGGAATTTGCTGAAGTCACATAAGTACTATGTGAGGAAGAGGGGGCTGAAGATGGAACAGTGAAGGCACCAATTTTAAGGGGCAGTTAGAGGAAAAAAAACATTCCAGGAAAGAGATAAAAGGAGAATCAAAGAGCTGAAATAATCAAATGTATGCACTACCTTGGAAACCAAAGGAGTAGAGAGCTTCTAGAAAGAGAGAATTACCAAGAGTATAAAATGTTAAGGAGAGCCCACTAATATAAGAATATATTTAAAAGTTTAAGTCTCTGGGATGTGGCAGAATATGCATCATGGGTGATTTAGCACAGTTTCAGCAGGGTATTGTGAGTGGAAGCCAAGTGAAAATTGGTAGAAGGTGAAGGTCAGGTGATGAGGTCAGCAAGTGTAGACTATTCTTTAAAGAAATTTGGATGAGGAGGGAGAAAAGACTGGGTGGTAGGTAGAGGAGGAAGTAGAGTCTAAGAATAAATGTTCTTGAGGGTGAGAGAAACTTGAGCACATTTCTAGGCTAAAGGAGAAGATGATGAGTAGAGCAAGGTCCTGGAGTTGATGATGGAAGGACAGTCAAGAGTGGGGTCAAGAGCACAGAGGGGAAGGCAACGTTACCCTCTAAGACCGGGAGAAAGGAAGTGCAAACGGCGCTGGCCCCAGATAGGTTTATAAAGGGAAAGGAAGCTAAAGGAGAAAGGACAACAGCTTCCGTGCTCTAAAAAATCCAGGTGGGAGGCAACGCCACCTGCTGAAACTGAGCTAGGTGATGACTGGTTGGGAGACTTGAAGAGGACAGTGAGAGTTTAGAATAAAATTATTTCTAAGAGAAATGGAAGGAAAAGTCAGCTAAAGACAGCACAGGTTGAGGAGCAACTCTCAAGCCTGGGTGAGGTGGCTGCATATCGTGGAAAGAGCATTGAGTTGAGCAGTAGAAAACCTGAGCTCTGGATCCAGCTTGGACACCAATGAGCTATGTGTACTTGAACAATTCCTCTACTGTCTGGGAGTTCTCATGCCAGCCAATCCAGAAATGTGGCAGGGACGGGCATGGTGGCTCACGCCTGTAATCCCAGCACTTTGGGAGGTTGAGGCAGGTGGATCACCTGAGATCAGGAGTTCGAGACCATCCTTGTCAACATGGTGAAACCCCATCTCTACTAAAAATATTTTAAAAATTAGTGGGGTGTGGTAGTGGGTGCCTGTAATCCCAGCTACTCAGGAGGCTGAGGCAGGAGAATTGCTTGAACCCAGGAGATGGAGGTTGCAGTGAGCCAACATGGTGCCACTGCACTCCAGCCTGGGTGACAGAGTGAGACTCCATCTCAAAAAAACAAAACAAAAAAAAAGAAATGTGGCTATACGACCTCTTAAGTCCTAAAAGGAAAGCTCACTCAGATATGCAACATTAAAAGATGTCAATCGGCCAGGCACAGTGGCTCATGGCTATAATCCCAACACTTTGGGAGGCTAGGGAGGGAGGATCATTTGAGCCCAGGAGTTCAAGACCAACCTGGGCAAAATAGGGATACCCTGTGTCTACAAAAACTACGAAAATTAGCCAGGCATTTTGGCATGCACTTATGCCAGCTACTTGGGAGGCTGAAGTGGGAGGATTGCTTGAGCCCAGGAGCTCGAGGCTGCAGTGAGCCATGATCACACCACTGCACTTCAGCCTGAGTGACAGAGAAAGAAAAAAAAAAAAAAGATGTCTCAAAAAAAAAAAAAAAAAAACTATGTCAACGATCAGTGCAATCTCCTTCCCTGAATCCGATTTAGAATGAGGGGTCTCTGTCTTCTCTCGGTCTTCTGACCAGGTGGTCAGGAGAAGAACTAGTTAGAAACCTCTTTAACTGTTTGTCTTGCCTTTTCTCCCATTTGCTCATTTATTCATTTGCACATTCATTCAACAAATAAAGTTCCTACCATGTTCCAGGCACTGCACTGGATACTGTTCAAAAATAATCCTGCCCTGCATGAGGTTCTAAGACAGTTCACTTCTTTTATTTCCATAATACTTTGACTCATGACCGTCTCTCCCTATCACACACACTCCACCTCTAGCCACACTACCTCTCTTGTCCTTTTCCAAAGCTGCATCTTATTCAGCTATTCTTTCTACTCAGAATGACTTTCTCTGTCTGGTATATTCCTGCTTACTCTTCAAGGCCCAGACAAATGTTATTTCCTCTATTAAGCTTTCCCTGATCCTCACCCTTGGACAAAATTAATAGCTTCTACCCTTTTTTCATATGCAGTCATATAAGCACTAAAAGACAATGTATACATTCTATTAAATTAATTGCATATATGTTTTAATTTTTTCACTTCATTCATAAACTTTGGAAGCAGCAGTTGATTCTTCATATCAGCACTCTTTTCTTTCATAATATCTAATTATTTTAGGTCGTAATAGTGCTCGTTAAATGTTTGGATTAAATCTAATTGAATTGAATTCAAGTGCCAGATCTCTGTAATATGTCCACCATGCAACTCTACTACCCTAAGGTTTTGTTTGTCTGTTTGTTTGTTTGTTTTTGTTTTTTTGAGACAGCTTTAACACCTAGGCTGGAGTGCAGTGGTGCAATCTCGGCTCACTGCAACCTCCACCTCCCAGGCTCAACCATTCCTCCCACTTCAGCCTCCTGAGTAGCTGGGACTACAGGTGCATACCACCATGCCCGGCTAATTTTTTAGTATTTTCTGTAGAGACAGGTTTTCGCCATGTTGTCCAGGCTGGTGTCTAACTCCTGGGCTCAAGCAATCTGCCCACCTCAGCATCCCAAAGTGCTGGGATTACAGGTGTGAGCCACTGCTGCCAGTCAACTCTGAGTTTTGAGACAGATTTGAGGACTAATTGAAAAGCTAACTTCCCTGGGACATCCAGGGTTTTTATAAGAAAAGGATCATCAAGCCTGAATATTTTATAAGGAACTCAGCCTAAAGGTTTTGGATAGTGCACACCCACTCCTTGCCAGGGCATTAGCTGCTCAAGAAGCAGAGTGTTCTGGACTGGATAGGCAATATCCTTACTTACATATACTACAATACAATTCTGGTGCTAACCCCCCAAATTAGTGTCAGACCCTACAGGGTAAGAGCATGGTTCCCAACCAGATTGCCCTCACTTTAAATGCCAGCTACAAGTTCAGGGTACCCCAGACCACTCACATTTCTGACAAACTGCCTGCAATCTTAAGGATTCCCATGACCCTCCTCATTGATAATTTGCTAGAATAACTCACAGAATTTAAGAAAGTGCTGTACTTCCTATTTCAGTTTTATTAAAAAATAAAATAAAATCAGAACCAGCTAAATGAAAAGGGCAACGTCTAAGAGGGTCCCGAACACAGAGCCTCCGTGCCCTCTCCCCGTGGAATTAGAACACATCGCCCCCAGCGCTCTCCCACACTCTGCCAGCACATTGATGGGTTCACCAACCAGGAAGCTCCACCAAGTTTTTATTGAGGTATCTTTACATAGGCATGATTGATTGAATCATTGGCCGCTTGACTGATCTCAATCTCTAGGATCCCTTCCTGGGGCTGATACCACTAGTTTCAAAGCTGCAATCCTCTTACCATATGGTTGGTCTTGACCAGCACCATCCTGAGTCATTGCCATGCATAAACTCAGGTATGGTCTAAGGGTCCACCACAGATAACAAAGCCACTCCTGTCACTCATGAAATTCCAACGGTTAGAAACACCTCCCAGGATACCAGGACAAAGATGAGATAAATTATTTATTATCACCTTGAATTCAATTGGGTGATTTAGTCTACAATCCGGAAAACTAAGTATAGATACTACCATTTTCATGGATTTGGATCTTTCTTCATCTTGGCCTCAAATAACCATGGAAATACTTCAGGGCATCTGAACAACTCCATGCCCAGCTAATACTCTATCTCTCTTCTGTCTTTACAGGTACTTTGGCCCAGTTAATCAAAGGTAGGAGAAATGGCTTCTTTCTATACTCAGACTCAGAATATTGACGGAAATTTGGCTTCCTACAACAGTAGTCCTACAGGAGCGAACAGTTTAGAATGAATGAAAGGACGGGGATAGATAGGTGATGTCTCTATTGTCAACCAAATCAGTGACCTGACATAAGCTGTTCCGGGCGGCTTGCCTGTAGCTAAGCATTTAACTGGTCTCTTACAGGAGAAGCAGGACCCTAGTAGCTAGGGACACATCTCAAACCGTGACCCATGAACCAGCAGGTATTGGCATCACCTGGGATCCTGACGTTAGTCTCTGTCAATCCTTCTCTTTAGTTCATCTATTCTACCCAAAGTGATCTCATCATCTGGTATGCTGTTAGCAGTTTCTTACCTGTATAGTATCTTCCAAATAACATGCCCCAAAATCCCAAAGTTTTACCCCTACTAATTACAACAATGTCTCTTTTATTCTTCACCCCCTGACGCAGATATTGGCGTCACCCGAGAGCATGTTAGTAGTGCGGAATCTCGCCTCCCCAGAACTACTAAATAGCACCTGAAATTTTAACAAGATCCCCATGTGATTCATGTGCACATCAAAGTTTGAGAAACACTACTCTAATGATCTCCTGGTATGCAGAAGCAGGGAGAATTTCAGAGGCAAGATCCTTAATAGAACCATGGCTTTTCTCATTTCAGGAAACCACTTGGTTAAGGTGTATGACTATCAAGAAGATGGTTCGGTACTTCTGACTTGTGATGCAGAAGCCAAAAATATCACATGGTTTAAAGATGGGAAGATGATAGGCTTCCTAACTGAAGATAAAAAAAAATGGAATCTGGGAAGTAATGCCAAGGACCCTCGAGGGATGTATCAGTGTAAAGGATCACAGAACAAGTCAAAACCACTCCAAGTGTATTACAGAAGTATGTAATCCCCTTTGGTCTGTTTGTTGTGAAATTAATCAGTATTTGCTGTTCTGGTGAGCTATTTATCTGGGGTGAAAGTGGAAATAGATCCTCAACAGTAATATTATCGCCTGTTCTCTTAATTTCAGCTTGCCTCTTTTAAAATACTGTAGATACTTCCCTCACCCTATTGAAAAACTACAGCCAGTCCTGTAAAACTTTGTTTACCTTTGGGTGGGCTCCATGGATTCGAGCAATTCAGCACTGAGTTGAATGAAGGGATTGGGGAGACAGGGGTGATCATAAGGTGAGCAGCAGTGAGAACTGGAGCGCAGTGGAGCATGAAGAGCATCTAGTCTTCCTTCTGTTCC
This sequence comes from Gorilla gorilla gorilla, assembly GCF_029281585.2. Taxonomy (NCBI): domain Eukaryota; kingdom Metazoa; phylum Chordata; class Mammalia; order Primates; family Hominidae; genus Gorilla; species Gorilla gorilla. Next base: position 126,290,344 of record NC_073233.2, read on the forward strand.
AGATACTTCCTGGTAGTTAGACTACATGGGCTTTCCCAGGAATCCTGGGGGACTTAAGAGCATCAAGATGCGTTGAGTTTTGGCGCAAGGATCTTCCCTTGCCCTGCCACCCACAGAGGAAAAGCCTGCTGCCCTCCACAGCGGCATTATTGCAGATAGGCGGGAGAAAACGAACCAGGAAAAACAACTTTCGCAACCTGAAGGTTTGTCTCTCCTTTTCCCTACAGTGTGTCAGAACTGCATTGAACTAAATGCAGCCACCATATCTGGCTTTCTCTTTGCTGAAATCGTCAGCATTTTCGTCCTTGCTGTTGGGGTCTACTTCATTGCTGGACAGGATGGAGTTCGCCAGTCGAGAGGTAAAAGAATGCTCTTAGATGAGAGATGGGACCACCTGAGACCCTCAGCTTTCCTCCTACCATTATGTACCCAATAGAAGAGACTGAGTTGGTGCCTCTTGCTAGTGTGCATAGTTGGGTGAGGCTGTATTTCTCTGAGACAGGAGAAAAGGATACTTGGTGTTATCACAGCATGTTCACCTGTCTCAAGATACAACTCCCTCTGTCAAAAAAAAAAAACAGGCGCGGTGGCTCACGCCTGTAATCACAACACTTTGGGAGACCGAGGCGGGCAGATCACGAGGTCAGGAGATCGAGACCATCCTGGCTAGCACGGTGAAACCCCGTCTTTACTAAAAATACAAAAAATTAGCCGGGCGTGGTGGCGGATGCCTGTAGTCCCAGCTACTCTGGAGGCTGAGGCAGGAGAATGGCATGAACCCGGGAGGCGGAGCTTGCATGAGCCGAGATCGTGCCACTGCACTCCAGCCTGGGCGACAGAGCAAGACTCCGTCTCAAAAAAAAAAAACTATTTTAAGTAAACCCTTACATACAGAAAAGTGAATCACAAGCATACAGCTCAAAAAAAATTTCACAGAACAAATACACCCATGCAGCCAGCACATAATTTAAGAAAGACAATATTACCAATGCCATTGAAGCCCCTCCTGTGGTCACTTCCAGCCACTACCCATCCTCAAGAGTGAGCATTGTCCTGACTTCTAACAACAAGGATTAACTTTGCTTGTTTTTGTTCTTTATGTAAATGGACTCATACTAAGTATTCTTGTGAGTAGCTTCTTTCACTCAACAACATGTTTATGTGCTTTATCCATACTCTTGTGTGTATATAAAACTCTTATTGTTATTTAGTATTCCATTTTGTGAATATAACCCAATTTATTATGCATTCTACCTTGTGTGGATTCTGTTTCTTTTTTGTGCAGCTTCAGACAAACAGACTCTGTTGCCCAATGACCAGCTCTACCAGGTAAGGGGATGAAGAATAAAAGAGACATTGCTGTAATTAGTGGGGGTAAATCTTTGGGATTGAGGGGCATGTTATTTGGAAGATCCTATACAGGTAAGAAACTGCTAACAGCATACCAGATGATGAGATCAGTTTGGGTAGAATAGATGAACTAAAGAGAAGGATTGACAGAGACTGAGGTCAGGATCTAGTGAGCACAAGTTGAAGAACTCACTGAGAGGGACACATGAAGAAACTCTCGACAGGCCGGGCACTCACTATAGACAGGCCATGGCTCATGCCTGTAATCCCAGCACCTTGGGAAGCCAAAACAGGTGAATCACCTGAGGTCAGGAATTCGAGACAAGCCTGGCCAACATGATGAAACTCTGTCTCTACTAAAAATACAAAAAAAATTAACCAGGCGTGGAGGAGCGCACCTGTAGTCCCAGCTACTCAGGAGGCTGAGGCAGGAGGACCACTTGAACCCAGGAGGTCGAGGTTGCAGTGAGCTGCGATTGCGCCACTGCACTCCAGCCTGGGCAACAGAGCAAGACTCCGTCTCAAAAAAAAAAAAAAAGAGAGAGAGAAAAAGAAAAAAGACAGAGCCTCCATCTTCTTGTCCTCTTTCCATCCTCAGGACCATGAAGTACCCACTCCAAACTCTCACACATAAAAAACATTCAATAAACATGCATCAAATTAATTAATAGAGGATGGAAAAAATGACTTATGACTGTGCTGTCCTTTCCAGCCCCTCAAGGATCGAGAAGATGACCAGTACAGCCACCTTCAAGGAAACCAGTTGAGGAGGAATTGAACTCAGGACTCAGAGTAGGTGGGTTCTTCAATGCCAATTCTAATAAAGGACCCTTGCATCAACTGCCCTCCCAATTGCTTCTAAGTCTAGCTCCCTTCCCTAAGCGGCTATAAGCATCAGACTCTGGGGATCAGGGATTGGGAGGTGGTTTGGAGTACTCTTTTCTAAAAATTCTGGGGCCATACTGATTGTCTTGGCCTAGGAAAATATGAATTTTATGTATCTGTAAATCCTGTCAGAGCAGGGCCTCAAGCCATAGAGATGCTGAATATTAATCTTAACCTACATTAGAATTTCTCATTATCTACACTATTAACATTTTGGGCTAATTAATTATTTGTGATGAGGGGCTAGCCTGTGCATTGTAGGAGTTATGGAAGCATCCCTGGCCTCTCTCCACCAGATGCTGGTAGATTGTCCAGTGTGACAATCAAAAATGTGTCCAGACATTACCAAATGTGTCCAAACATCACCTCCAGGGCAAAATCACCCTTAGTTAAGAACCACTAACCCATATTAACCTTCCAATCAATAAATCAATCAGTCAGAAGTTATGATTTAATTAATCTATCTGAAGTTTCTATCAGGAAGACAGGGTTGAAAGCATTATTTGGTTTTTTTGAACAAATTGCAATTTTTCTTTTTTCAGTCCAGGTGTTCTCCTCCTATTCAGTTCCCAGAATCAAAGCAATGCATTTTGGAAAGCTCCTAGCAGAGAGACTTTCAGCCCTAAATCTAGACTCAAGGTTCCCAGAGATGACAAATGGAGAAGAAAGGCCATCAGAGCAAATTTGGGGGTTTCTCAAATAAAATAAAAATAAAAACAAATACTGTGTTTCAGAAGCGCCACCTATTGGGGAAAATTGTAAAAGTAAAATGAAAAGATCAAATAACCCCCTGGATTTGAATATAATTTTTTGTGTTGTAATTTTTATTTCGTTTTTGTATAGGTTATAATTCACATGGCTCAAATATTCAGTGAAAGATCTCCCTCCACCGTCATCCCCTGCTACCCAGTGACCCTGTTGCCCTCTTCAGAGACAAATTAGTTTCTCTTTTTTTTTTTTTTTTTTTTTTGAGACAGTCTTGCTCTGTCACCCAGGCTGAAGTGCAGTGGCACCATCTCGGCTCACTGCAACCTCTGCCTCCTGGGTTCAAGCGATTCTCCTGCCTCAGCCTCCCGGGCAGCTGGGATTACAGGCACACATTACCACACCTGGCTAATTTTTGTATTTTTAGTAGAGACAGGGTTCCGCTCTGTTGGCCAAGCTGGTCTCGAACTCCTGACCTCAAGTGATCCGCCTGCCTCAGCCTCCCAAAGTGCTGGGATTACAGGTGTGAGCCACCATGCCCGGTCTTAAAACCAGTTTCTTATATATCTCTCTGGAGGTATTCTAGGCATATATGAGCACATTCTCAAGTACATATTATCCTCCCTTCCCCTATCTTTTAGACAAATGATATCAAACTATACATCTTGTGAGATTATTGCATACCATTATATGAAGAACTCCTTTTTAATGCAGCCATATTGTACAAATAGACTATGATTTATTTAACCTGTTATCTATCAGTGGATATTTAAGTTGGCAGTTGGTTCCAATCTTTTGCTCTTACAACAATTCTGCAATGACTAACATTGTATAAATATCATTTTTAAAAATAATTGCATTGAAGCATAATTTACATGCCATAAAATCCACCCATCTTAAGTGATTTCACCTGTTCTCAGAAATTTTTAGTAAATTTAACTAATTGTACAGCCATTACCATAATCCAGCTTTAGGACATTTTCTTTTTTTTCTTCTTTTTTCTTTTTTTTTTTCTTTTTTTTTTGAAGTGGAATCTTGCTCTGTGGCCCAGGCTGGAGTGCAGTGGCGCGATCTCAGCTCACTGCAACCTCCACCTCCTGGGTTCAAGCGATTCTCTTGCCTCGGCCTCCCGAGTAGCTGAGACTACAGGCACATGCCATCACGCCCAGCTCACTTTTTGTGTATTTAGTATTTGTGTATTTAGTATTTGTGTACTTAGTAGAGACAGGGTTTCACCATGTTGGCCAGGCTGGTCTCCAATTCCTGACCTCAGGCGATCCACCCGCCTCTACCTCCCAAAGTGCTGGGATTACAGGTGTGAGCCACCGCGCCAGGCCCGTAACTGTATTTTAATATAGCCATTCTATGGATTTAATATGGTATTTTATTATGGCCTTAATTTGCATTTCCCTAGATACTAACCATGCTGAGTGTCCTGTCATGTGTTTATTAACCATTCATATATTTTTAGTGAAATGTCTATCAAATCTTTTGCCCATTTTTAAGTTGACTTATTTGTCTTCTTACTATTGGGTTGCATATGTTTTTGATATAAGTCCTTTATCAGATATATGATTTGGAAATATTTTCTACCAATCTGTGGTTTGTTTTTCTTAATGGTGTCTTTTGAAGTGCAAAAGGTTTGAATTTTGAAGTACATTTTATTGATTTTTTCTTCTATTTATTGTGCTTTTGGTATCATGTCTAATAAATCTTTACCAAACCCACAGTTACAAAGATTTTCTCCTGTCTTCTTTTTATACTTTTTACAGTTTTATGGTTGTAGCTCTAACAATAAATGTGATTTTGAACATACATAAGACTATTTGTAACAAACACAAATAAATTGAATTGTTGGGCACTTGTATTTGCATTTGTAATTTTATTAACTATTGCCAAATAGCAGTTGTAAACACATACACACACACAAGTGTATATATACATATACGTATATATACATATACGTATATGTACATATACGTATATGTATATACACATATACACGTATACGTATATGTATATATACACATATACGTATATGTATATATACATATACGTATATGTGTATATATACATATACACATATACACATATACGTATATGAGTATATACGTATATACACATATACGTATATATGACAGAGTCTTGCTCTGTTGCTAAGGCTGGAGTGCAGTGGCACAACATTGGCTCACTGCAGCCTTGACTGCCCAGGCTCAAGCAATCCTCCCACCTCAGCCTCCTGAGTAGCTGAGATTTCAGGCATGTGCCACAATATCCAGCTAATAGTTTAATTTTTTTTTTATAGAGACAGGGTCTCACTATGTTGCCCAGGCCAGTCTCAAACTCTTGGGGTCAAGTGATCCTCCCATCTCATCCTCCCAAAGTGCTGGGATTACAGGTGTGAGCCACTGTGCCCAGCCAGGTTGTACCAATATACACTACCAATAACAACAAACAAAAGTGCCTGTTACTCCATACATGTTCCAACAGTGTATCATTAAACTTTTGAATCATGCCAACCTGAATGGCTTCTCACTATAATTTTAGTTTACATTTTTCTTATTAAAAATTGGAGGCTAGGCGTGGTGGCTCACACCTGTAATCCCAACACTTCGGGAGGCCAAGGCGGGCAGATCACCTGAGGCCAGTAGTTTGAGACCAGCCCAGCCAACACGGCAAAACCCTGTCTCTACTAAAAATACAAAAAATTAGCTGGGTGTGGTGGTGGGTGCCTGTAAACCCAGCTACTCAGGAGGCTGAGGCAGGAGAATTGCTTGAACCTGGGAGGTGGAGGCTGCAGTGAGCTAAGATTGCACCATTGCACTCTAGCCTGGACAACAAGAGTGAAACTCCGTCTCAAAAAAAAAAAAAAAAAAAAAAACTGGAGTAAACCATTTGTTTTTCCTTCTCATGATACATAAGTTCACATCTTTGGTCTTTTTCTTATTGCCTTACACTAACCCCTTACATATTTGGCAAACTAGGTCTTTTGTGATATTAGTTGCAAGTCTTTTTCCAACTTTATGTGTTTTTTAACTTTGCTTAAAAAAACACATTGGTTAGTTTTTCACGCACACTTTACAATTATTTGCACGCAGTATAATTCACTAGTCTCCTATGGCCTCTATGTTACGTTTCATATTTAGAAAGTCTTCCTGCATTTTAAAATTATCCTTTTTTAAAAGTTCCCCCATGAATTCCTCTAGCATTTTTATGGTTTTATTTTATGCATTTATATCTTTGACCCATCTCGAATTGATTTTAGCATCAGATCTAATGTAGTAACCAACTTTAAATACAGATAGTTACCCAGTTATTCCAGAAATATTATTGAATGATTCATTTTGTGTCCATTAATTTTAAATGCTGTTACAACCCCACTCGCCAGATTATAAGCTCCAAGAAGGAAAAGACTTATGTTTTTTCACTATGGTATCCTTAGGAACTAGAACAGTGGTAGGCACACAAAGATTGCCCAGGGCTTTTTGTGTGTGTGTGGTAAAAGATATATAACCTAAAATTTACCATTTTAACCTTTTTTTTTTTTTTTTTTTGAGACAGAGTCTCACTCTGTCATCCAGGCACTCTAGTGCAGTGGCACGATCTCGGCTCACTGCAACCTCTGCCTCCCAAGTTCAAGTGATTCTCCTGCCTAAGCCTCCCAAGTAGCTGAGATTACAGGCACACATCAACATGCTCAGCTAATTTTTGTACTCTTAGTAGAGACAGGGTTTCACCATGTTGACCAGGCTGGTCTTGAACTCCTGACTTCAAGTGATCTGTCCACCTCGGCTTCCCATAGTGCTGGAATTACAGGCATGAGCCACTGCACCCAACCCCATTTTAACTATTTTTAAGTGTACCATTCAATGGCATTAAATATATCCACAATGTGTAGCCATCATCAGTACCCATTTCAGAACTTTTTCATCCTCCTAAACAGAAACTTGGTACCCATTAGACAATAACTCCCATTCGCCTCTCCCTCCAATCCCTGGTGACCTCTATTATACTTTCTCTCTCAAGGAATGTGCCTATTCTGTGTACCACATACAAATTGAATCATACACTATTTAGTCCTTTCTGTCTGGCTCATTTCACCTAGCATAACGTTTTCAAGGTTCATCAATGTTTCAGCATGTATCAGAACTTCATTCTTTTTCAAGGCTGAATAAGTCATCTGTAGCTATATACCATATTTTGTTTATGCATTCATCTGTTAATGAACATTCTGAGTTATTTCTACCTTTTGGTTATTATGAATAATGCTACTGTAAATATATGTATACAAGTATCTGAGTTCCTGCTTTCAGTTATTTCGAACATCTATATCAAAGCAGAATTGCTTGATCATGTGGTTATACTATGTTTAACTTTTTGAGGAATCATCAAACTGTTTTTCCAAAAAGTCTGGACTATTTAACATTGCCATCAGCAATGCATAGGGTTTCAATTTCTCCACATCTGCCAACAATTACTTTCCTTTTTTTTATAGTAGCCATCCTAGTAGGTATTAAGTGGTATCTCATGATTTTTATTTTCATTTCCCTAAAGACTAGTGATGTTGAGCACTCTTTCATATGCTTATCCACCATTCGTACAGTTGGCCTTCCATATCTGTGGGCTCTGCATCTGTGGATTCAACCAACCATGAATTGGAAATATTCCAAAATAAATTTCATCTGTATTGAACATGTACAGACTTTTTGTCATTATTCCCTAAACAATACAACATTCTTTAGATTTATGTTGTATTAGGTATTATAAGTGATCTAGAGATGACTTAGTCATCTCTAGGATGACACAGGAGGATGTGCATAGGTTATATGCAAATACTGCATCATTTTATGTAAGGAACTTGAGCATCCTTGGATTTTGGTACCCAAGGGGGTCCTGAAACAAATCCCCCACAGATACCAAGTGGATAGTCATTCTCTTGGAATGTATCTTCTTTGGAGAAATGTCTATTCAAGTCCTTTGCCCTTTTTTGAACTGAACTGTTTGGGGGTTTTTCGTTCTTGTAGTTCTTTATATATTCTAGAGATGAATCCTTTATCAGATATATGAGTTGCAACTATTTTCTCTCAATCTGTGAATTTTCACTTGCACAGCGCTTTGAACTCTTGAAAATTATGCTGCTTCTATTATTTATGTGTATCCTGATCTCTTGCCCTCGTGACCCGCCCGTCTCAGCCTCCCAAAGTGCTGCGACTACAGGCGTGAGCCACTGTGCCTGGCCATCTATGTGTATCTCAAAACAACCTTGTAGGATGTATACTGTCTCCACTTTACAGATAAGAAAACTGAAATCCAATCAAAGATAGCACACTCCAAAGATTGCTCCAAAGACAGCACAACAATAATAACAAACTTGTAGTTGTTATTGCTGTTAGTGTTATCCCTTTGAATAATAGAGAGTAACAGAAGCTGCTTCAAAAAGGTCTAGGACTGGTGGGAAAATAAGAGAGCAGACCCCCAACAGAGGTTGCGAGCAGAGCCAGGGATCACAGAGTTTTATCTGCCCTCGGTACGCTGATTTCCAAAACCCAGCCTCATATTCTATACTCCAAAGCGCACTGCCAGGTGGGCCAACTCCAGCCCCCACAATCCGATGCCAAAGCCACTTCTTGCCACTTCCGGCCCGCCTCCAGCCCGCCGCTAACAAGCTAGCGCATGCGCTGTAGGACTATTTGCGCGCCGGTTCCCCGGGTGAGCCTGCACACCGTGCTTCCGGCGCGGAGATGAACTTCCAGATGCGCCGGCGCTTGTTGATGACGTGACTTCCGGTCGCTGTGCTGAGTCGGAAGTGGGAACCCTTCGGCCGCTGAGATTCTGTCGTGTCGTCGCTGCTGGCACTTCAGGCTCTGGTAAGACAGGCAATAGCTTCAGGGGACGGGGTCGTTGACTTTGCATTGTGATATTTTCTGCTGGTCCAATGCCACTTCAAGCCTGTTCACTCTTCTCCAAATTCTTTCTCCTGTGCTTTCCTAACCAGGGACCTTCTCCTTCTTGAACTTCGACCCTGTCTGATTTGGAACCCCTTACAGTGCCCCAGCTTCTGATGTCTCTTTGTACATTTCTGTCCCCATCTTTGCCAAGCCCCTCCTGGAAGAGGCCGGAGCGCTATCATTGCATTATCTTTTGACTTAACTTTCTCTAGAACGTGCCCCGGGCGGGTGGATCTCCCTCCTTCCCGCGAATCCCTTATGGAACATGGAAGGATAAAATATAAAGAGTAGATAACAAATAGGCAGATGCCAAGAAGATAAGATTAATCGCGAGTCGTAAGCAAACCAGTTCAATGCATACGTCAGGGTGTTGATATTTCTTAAGGCAGGTGATGAGTTCACCACAGATAACTCTTGGGGCACTCTGCTTCATGTTTCCTTGGGTTTAGAAGACACTTCTAAAATTGAGTGACCATGCCTCAGGACGTTATATTTGATGAGCCTTCCTTTTAGGATCAGTTTTATGCCCTGACAGCAAGCATGTGTTTAGTCTTGCTGTCATTTACTGTTTTGGTCTCACGTGGAAGCCCGCCTGCGATAAAATGGGATCCAAGAAGGACTGCTGTCTGCTTTTTGACTTGAGATCCTTCTAGGCTGCAGATAGATGTGTTGATGGAATTTGTTGCCACATTAGCATGGCCTGATAGTGTTAGGTGAAACATACGACAACGAAAATTGTTTCTTAATTTCTATTTTAAATTGATATTTTAATTTCTATTTTAAATTGATATATGTATTATTTGCCAGGACACAGACCTTATGGGAGTATGATTTGATAGAGCTTGATTTTGACGATCCCAGTTTTACAAAGTGTTCCAGACATTTCTGTTTAAAAACAATACCAAGTCTGATGTTAACACACTTGTGTGTTCATGAGAGCTGACAATGGTCTTAAAGGATTAGTGGTACTATTCATAAACAAAAGCTTGTATCAGGAGGAAGTGACAGAATTTTGTAGGACAGCTATTATAGATATAGATCTTTGCAGCAAGTATATCAGAGTGAAACTTGTTTTCAAGGAGGATATATTTTAAAAGAATCAAATCCAAAAGCTTCTAAGGTTGGTAGCTGTACCATCCCAAAGTGGCTGACAACAGGATAGTGTTGTATCTCTGTATGGCAGTTGAAAATAGGAAAAAAAAATACATACATATATGTGTGTATATATATATATGTGTGTGTGTCTCTGTGTGTGTGTGTGTGTGTATATATATATATATATATATATATTTTTTTTTTTTTTTTTTTTTTTTTTTGAGACAGAGTCTGGCTCTGTCACCCAGGCTCTGCTCTGGAGTGCAGTGGCACAATCTCAGCTCACAGCAACCTCCATCTCCCAGTTTAAAAGTGATTCTCCTGCCTCAGCCTCCCAAGTCGTGGGATTACAGCCTGGCTAAGGTGTGGTGGTATGCGCCTGTAATCGCTTTTAGTAGAGACGGGGTTTCACCACATTGGCCAGGCTGGTCTCAAACTCCTGACTTCAAGTGATCTGTCTGCCTTGGCCTCCCAAAGTGCTGGGATTACAGGCGTGACCTACTGCGCCCGGCCCTGAAAATAGGAGATTATAAATCCCGAGTGACATTGTTGAATATTAAACAAAACATTTAGGTTTCATTTTATCGGACCTTTAGAGTGGGTGATTATCTGGGTGCTCTTGGGGAAGTCCATTGAACAAATCTAAACTGGCATCTCCACAAAGGTTCTCATCAAGTGATCAGTCCTCCTTTTTCCTGTAAAACTTTTCTATAAGTGACTACACAGTTTTAGCCCTTTTTTTATGAAAAAAATTTGTGCACAGATTTGACGTACGTGTGAACAAGATGAGCTTAGTGAAAGGTAGGTGAGAACCTTTTTGTTTTTCACAGATAGTAGAGATGACAACAGAGACTTATTTCCATCCACCATTCTACACATGCCAAGATACCAAAGAACCAGTGTCTAGCCTGGTAGCTTGACCTTCCACTGCAACCTAAGACAAGTAGTAAAGCCCTTACCTTGAAGTAGGATCATGGGTGATGCTGTTGATTACAAGGAGTTCAGAAAGAACTGCATGTAAGATTGAAGCCATTCAATAACTACTTATTTAGGATTTTGTGATTGTGATGTATAATGCCAGACACAGAAGAAAGAATAATCAGATATGAACGTGTAATCAAAAGAGCTTACAGCCTAGCAGTGTAGAAGATCTGCTTAGAAATACAATGCAGAAAGTTTAAAATCCTAGTAAAAATAGAGGTAAAATGTAGAAAGCTAGTTTCTTTATACAGTGCAACAGTATAGTATTGAGAAAGAAGGAAGTAATGCAATTTATGGTGATAAATTCTTTTTGTTTCTCTTGATAGTCTGTTTGTTTGTTTGAGACAGTTTCCCTCTGTTGCCCAGGCTGGAGTGCAGTGGCACGATCTTGTCTCACTGCAACCTCCGCCTCCCAGGTTCAAGCGATTCTCCTGCCTCAGCCTCCTGAGTAGCTGGGATTACAGGTGCATGCCACCATGCCTGGCTAATTTTTTGTGTGTTTTAAGTAGAGATGGGGTTTCACCATGTTGGTCAGGCTGGTCTTGAACTCCTGACCTCATGATCTGCCCGCCTTGGCCTCCCAAAGTGCTGGGATCATAAGCATGAACCACTGTGCCTGGCCTTCTTGATAGTCTTAAGAGTTTCTCTGTCATATGTCCTATATTCCTGGCTTTCAGCTTCCTTTCTGCTTACGTGTTGCAGATGATGCATGTCCTTTGTAATAATCTGGACGCTTTTCAGTTGTGTTTTAAAAAACATCAAACTGGTTTAGGCATTTAGGGAAATTTTATTGGTTTTTATGACTGAAAAGTCCAGACTTATCTTTCCATCTCTCAATTCTATTTTCTAGTGTATGTTGGCTTGGTTTTAGGCTAGGCCTTTTCTAAATGGTGTAAAGATGGCAACTCTATCTTACCGGCTTAGCAACTCAATCAGGAAAAAACTCACTTTTCCGTAGATTCAACTGAAGTCCTGAAGCTGGTATTCATTGACTCTGTTAGGCCTCCATAGTGTCTTGTGCCCACTCCTGGATCAATTGCTTTGGCCGGAAAATGCTGTATTCTTTTTAGCCTGGCCAGACTTGTATGTTCATTCCTGGGGCTAGTGGGTGAGGTCAACCCCTTCTGAACTGGTCAGCCTCTTCTGGATTGAGTGGAGTGGATACCCAAAGGAAAAAAATGAATGTGATGTTTTAGAGAGAGAAATAACAAGAGCTCAATATGCTTTTTGCATTCCTCTGGAATTTGAGGTATTTTAGGATGGAAGTAGAATGGTGGTCAGCTAACAATAAGACAATTCTTGGTGTTTTTACATTAACTAGAGGTAATAATTAAACTTATGCAGTAATTACATGGGGAAAATCCCTCTCATTAATTTCAATACTAAATATGGTATCTTTCCCTTTTTTGGCATTATTAAGCTTGACTGAAATATACATAGCAAAAAATAAAATACAGAAGGCCAGGCGCAGTGACTCATGCCTATAATTCCAGCACTTTGGGAGGCCGAGGTGGGAGGATCACTTGAGGTCAGGAGTTCGAGACCAGCCTGGCCAACATGGTGATACCCCATCTCTACTAAAAATCCAAATAACAGTTCAATTCCTTGAAGCAGTAAAGCTTTGAGCTGCACTGAGAGGAGACTAGACTGCTTAAGTCATTACAGCTAATTAGCCGTTAGCTCTTGTGTGGAAAAAATGGCAGAGGAGCATGAAGCAAGTGCTGAAGATGCCTCAGAATTGTCAAGAAATGTTATAAATAATCTCTTTCTCTGGTAAATAAGGGTAACTTTTTCGACCACATTAGCTTTTCTTTTTTTTTTTTTCTTTTTTTTGAGACGAAGTCTCGCTCTGTCACCCAGGTTGAAGTGCAGTGGCACAATCTCAGCTCTCTGCAACCTCTGCCTCCCGAGTCCAAGCAATTCTCCTGCCTCAGCCTCCTGCCTCCCAAGTAGCTGGGATTACAGGCACCTGCCGCCATACCTGGCTAATTTTCGTGTTTTAGTAGAGATGGGGTTTCACCATGTTGGCCAGGCTGGTCTTGAACTCCTGACCTCAGGTGATCCACCTGCCTCAGCCTCCCAGGGTGCTGGCATTGCAGGCATGAGCCACTGCACCTGGCCTACATTAGCTTTTGTTAATATGATCCTGTGAGGAGTCTTGCCTCAATAAACTGAAGGTAGACCAAATGTTCTTTTTTTCTTCCTTTATACCCCTACCCCCGCTATTTCTAAGGTCTCTGTCCTTGTAGCGGTTCAAGATCCTTATGAACAAAACATTCATACCCTTTGTCTCTTCCCACCCTTTTCAGGGTTGTATTTAATATTTCTATGTCATGGCCTTAAAATTTCAGAAAGGGGAGAAAGCCTTTCAGGGAGCCCTACTTATTCTGTTGTGCCAGAGTTCACTTGGTCTCGAATGAGGAAATGTAATCAGAAGAGTGTGAATGCAGGCTCAGCCAGCTCTCCTAAACACCTTTGAGGTATCTATATTTCATATTACACAGTAGACCTGACCGTTGGAATTCGTGTTTCTTCAGTATTATTTTAAGAAATCAGGTAAACAGTGAAGGTTAGATATAGCATGAAGCAAAGACCATTTAATTTTTAGTGGAAGAAATATCAGTATTTTTAAGCCTAGAAATAAATAGATTGCTTAATCTATATTAAAAACCCACAACATACAGCTGAACTGCTTCCAGTCCTGATTTGCCAGAGTCCAAATCTAAGATATGGGCTTTTACTTAATTTATATGTAGCTGAGAAATATCCATCCCCAGCCCTAAGTCATGGAAGTGCCTTGTCCTCACCCCAGTGAATGAGAACTAGACTGCCAGCTTAATTCTTGGGAAATCCATAATTCTTGTCTTATTATTTTTCAGTGCCACATTGTTATTACAATTAGTAGGTGAGTTCTCTCTTTGACTTCAATAATTCTTTCTACTTAACCTGTTTTCTTAAAGGTATTGCAAATAAAAGCATATCAACAGATTAATGCATTCCAGCTAAACATGTTTTAGACTTTTTAGTTTCAGCTATCCGCAAATCAAGCCACCGAGTCCAGCTGGTAGGTTTGTAACCATTTTGCCAAAAATGTCTTGAGTTTGGGGACAGGAATTGGAAGATCTTAACCCAAAGTATTTTAAAATGTATTGTATTTGAGAAATGGGAAAAGAAACAACCACAGGTATATTACAGCTATTGTGTCATCTGCCCTCTTGTGTCTAATACCTGTCCTTTGAACAGCCCCTCCCACTAGGTCTGGATGGAGGATACCTTAAAGTGAAATGACAGACCAGGAGAATAACAACAACATCTCAAGTAACCCCTTTGCTGCTCTTTTTGGCTCCCTGGCTGATGCCAAACAGTTTGCGGCAATCCAAAAAGAGCAGCTGAAGCAACAATCTGGTAAGTGGAGGAGCCAATAGCAGCAAATAAGATGACCTAGAATGGGGTCTTCCCAAATTAAGTATTCTTTGAGTCCTTAATTGCAATTGGAATTTAAGTTTGGAACAAAAGTGGTTTTTGTTTGTTTGTTTAGAGCAGAAATTGGGGTTTTTTGTTTGTTTGCTTTTGTTGTTGGTTTTGTTGTGAGTCCCTCCCCTCCCCTGTCCTCTCCACTGTACAAAAAGAGACCAGATAACAGGTGGTTCCATAGTAACAGATGCCAGTCGTGATCCCAAAGCTGTCAGGCTGTTTTCTTTAAAAGAAAAAAAAATCACCTAGTAAAAGCTATTTAAATAAATGTTTTTAACATGGGACACAGAGGTGGTAAGTGTAGGTGTAGAAAGCAAGTCATGTGCAGCTATAGAAAGTAGATGTAAAAGGAAGAACTATAAAAGCTTTTTGACCTGTAGGCAAATGAGACTTGTTCTTAAGCTCAGCACTTCAAAGGCCCTCCCAAGCAAAGTGCTTCTTCTGTTCCAATGAGTGGCATCATTTGTAGCTTAGTCCTGTTAGGACAGACTTTTTTTAAAAATCTGATCCTTAGCCTTACTATGAAAAACATCAGAATAACATCTCACTAATCAGAAAAAATGGTTTTCTTTCAGGCACCGAATTTAAGATCAAGTCCAGCTTCCTCCTATAAGGAGACATATACACTAGAAGAATTAGGATTTTTCTCAAATATGTTAGTCTTCTGAAGATATTCACAATCTTTCAAACCAGAAATTGCTTCCCTTCTCCTCTCTTCGAAAAGAATAATAGTGTTTTTCTTTTGAGAGGAGAAGTGTTCGCATTTTCCCTTTATTTTGTTTATTTAAAAAAAAAACATTCAGGTGCATAGCTGACTTTTGGCCTTTCAGTTAGAAAGGGCTGAAGAAAAAAGAGGTAAAGGCAAGACAGATGAGTGATTGATGCAAGGGAAAAACAAAATCAATGTTGATTTTTTTTTAACATGGTATTTTCAGTCTCTGAAATCTCTCCCATGATTTCTATGATACGGGGCCAGAATGGGAAACTCTGGTTTAGAAGATTGTAGGGGGAAAAGCAGAGTGAAAAATAGGAAAAATAAGGAATGAGAAAGTATGATTTATGAGTATGTGGTTGAGGGAAATTTTGCTAAACAGATTCTTAGCTTCTGTCACCATTGGAGGTCAGAGAAAAACTCAACAGTATAGCAGCTGAGCAACAGAACGCTTGTCCTTCTGGCTATAAACAGACATAAATCTGGCTAGAGTTGGGAGCATTGCAGGCACATGCCCTTCTGTTACTATTTTGGCACCTCATCATCCTAGTTTGTTTACACTGAGTTTATCATGCCACCAGGTCCAACCTGTTTCCACTAGCAATTAGTACTTTGCCAAAACCTTTGGCTTCCTATGTTGAGCTTATACTCACCACACTGAAACAACTCTTACTTTGAGAGTTTTACCTGGACTTTCACAGTAACCATTCTGTCAGTAGAGAAAAGTAGGTATAGACTCATATGTGGCATATAGTGAATAACACTACTTTTATGTAGTCATTCAACATGAATGATGGGGCTGGGCGCAGTGGCTTGCGCCTGTAATCCCAGCTCCTTGGGAGGCCTAGGTGGGCAGATCACGGGAGGTCAGGAGTTCGAGACCAGCCTGGCCAACATAACAAAACCCCGTCTCTACTAAAAACACAAAAATTAGTCGGGCACGATGACAGGCGCCTATAATCCCAGCACTCTGGGAGGCCAAGGTGGGCGGATCACCTGAGGTCAGCAGTTTGAGACCAGCCTGGCCAACATGGTGAAACCCCATCTCTACTAAAAATACAAAAATTAGCCGGGCATGGTGGTGGGCGCCTGTAGTCCCAGCTACTTGGCTGAGGCAGGAGAATCACTTGAACCTGGGAGGTAGAGGTTGCGGTGAGCCAAGATCACACCACTGCACTCCAGCCTGGGCGACAGAGTGAGACTCCATCTCAAAAAAAAAAAAAAAAAAAATCAAAGGATGGGAGCAGATTTTGAGGACAGAAGTTTTTAAAAAAAAAAAAATTGAAGGAATTTCATCAATAAAAAAAAACAAAGAATAAAAAGGTACAAAAAATGTGACATGCAACTTATAACCAAATGATTTAAAAATTTATTCTCATCAATCATTAGAGAAGTGCCAATTAAAACAACCATTAAATAGTTTTTTTACCTATGAAATTTGTGAAGATTCAAACAGGCACTCTCTCATATACTGTTGGGTTTGCATGTAAATCAGACAGTCTCTTTGAGGGTAACTTGGTAGTAAATGTTAACTTTTTTTTTTTTTTTTTTTTTTTGAGACGAAGTCTTGCTCTGTCACCGAGGCTGGAGTGCAGTGGCGCGATCTCAGCTCACTGCAACCTCTGCCTCCCGGGTTTAAACAATTCTCCTGCCTCAGCCTCCCGAGTAGCTGGGACTACAGGTGTGTGCCACCACGCCCAGCTAATTTTTTGTATTGGTAGGGATGGGGTTTCACCATGTTAGCCAGGATGGTCTCGATCTCCTGACCTCGTGATCCGCCCGCCTCAGCCTCCCAAAGTGCTGGGATTACAGGTGTGAGCCACCGTGCCAGGCAGTAAATGTTAACTTTTTAAATGTTCAAGCTCTTTGATCCAGCAGTTCTACTACTGTGAATTTATCCTATAGAAATACTCATACAAGTAAACAAAAAGAGTTCAGTTGTATTCAGTGCAGTATTTAAAATCATGAAATATTAGAAACAACCCTATTGTTCGTCAGTTGAAAAGTAGCTACATAAACCACAGGGCATGCAAAAGATGTGATACAATACAGCTATTAAAAAGAGTGAGGTAGGCCTCTAAATGGCCTAACAGGGAAAGGTGTTGGTGCTGATTAAAAGGCAAGCTGAAAAGAGCTATGTATAGTATCCCATTTTTTAAAAAAAATTAAAAAGATAGTAATGAATATTAGCACCAGAAAAGAAAAAAATTCTTGAACACTGTTAAGTGTCTTTAGGGAATTGGTTCAGGAGACTTTCTATACTATATTTTTCTGTACAGTTAAGAACTATTAAAACAAATGTGATCTCTTAAAATCAGGGAGAAAAGCCATACATTTAAAATAATTAAAGTCATTTTGATCTATTAGGTAATTCTCTGTTCACTAGGATTCTGTAGAGAAGATAACTTTGCTATTTCTGGCAGTGTGGAGTATAATTATGGATAGAAATAAAACTTTTGCTTTGTAAAATGTAGGATTTATAGCCAGGAATTTCAAAACCCTATACTTAACTTCCCTGACTTGAGATGTTCACTAATTAGATGATTAGCTTGTTTTACATCTGAAATTATCATCCTCTTGGTTACATTTATTATTTTTGGTAGCATGCTTGGTTCTCTCTTAAAGGGGTGTAACATTTAACAGTATACATTTTCTGGCAGATGAACTCCCAGCTAGCCCAGATGACTCGGATAATAGCGTGTCAGAGAGCCTGGATGAATTCGATTACTCTGTGGCTGAGATTAGCCGCTCATTCCGATCACAGCAGGAAATATGTGAGCAACTCAACATCAATCACATGATCCAAAGGATCTTCCTTATTACTCTGGACAACAGTGAGTTACAAACTTGTAGCATTATTCTACCCTTCCTATTTGAGCTTGGGCTAGGGGCTTGCTCTTTGAAACTGGTTACAGCTAATGGTTAGATACAAACCTACTCACTGCACTCCCTGGAACTCAGGGTTTATATTTCAGTGAACCTTTTGGTATGACCTAAAAACAGTATTTAGACACAGATCTAACTTTTGTTCCCATTTCAATACTGACTGCACTATATAGCTACTTGCCTTTACTACCTTAAAAAGGAAATGGGAATGATAGCCAAACCCATTTTCTTCTCAGAGGTAACCTAAATATTCAGATGGAAGCCTTCAGAGGCATCAGAGAGTGTTTGCCCTCTGTGCCCTGTCTGTGTTTAAACCCCAAGGTTGGTACTAATGTCTGGGATTTACTCTTTAGATGTCATGATGCTAGGTTTATAACAAATACCATTCTCTGTGACTAGAGGGGGGAAAAAAAGATTTGAATCTTTAGATGTTGCTTTGTGTATCAGGATCATTCTGGTACTACTTGAGTCAGATTTGCAGTTCAAGAGTGATGCTCTCAAGATCAGTTGTCTGTATAAAACAGAAGCATTATCCTTAACCTATCATATTAAAACCATTTCCCAGGTGATCCCAGCTTGAAAAGCGGGAATGGCATCCCTAGCCGTTGTGTGTATTTGGAAGAAATGGCAGTAGAGCTAGAAGATCAAGACTGGCTTGATATGAGCAATGTTGAGCAGGTAATATTCTTATGTTCCTAATGTGTGCCCTTAGCAAAAATTAGCTATGCAGCTGAATTCTGCTCACTGTTCTCCAGCTTATGCTTGTGTCCATATGTCCATCCCTCTCTCTTTTTTTTTTTTTTTTTTTTTACCAGTAGAAGGCCAATTAACCTGGATGTGCATCTCTAACATTGTGGTGTTCCTCTTTTGGAATCTTTTCATCTACCATGGCCACATGCCCAAATCTACCCATCCTCTAAGAACCAGTTAAAATGCCTTCTTAATTACAAAGCCTTGGCCAGGCACATTGACTCACGCCTGTAATCCCAGCACTTTGGGAGGCTGAGGCAGGTGGATCACGAGGTCAGGAGATCAAGACCATCTGGCTAACATGGTGAAACGCCATCTCTACTAAAAATACAAAAAATTAGCTGGGCATGGTGGTGGGCGCCTGTAGTCCCAACTACTTGGGAGGCTGAGGCAGGAGAATGGTTTAAACCCAGGAGGTGGAGGTTGCAATGAGCCGAGATCATACCACTGCACTCCAGCCTGGACAACAGAGCAAGACTCCGTCTCAAAAAAAAAAAAAGAAAAAATTACAAAGCCTTGCCAAATAAAAGTTGTTACTCCCTCCTCTGGGTACCTAGAATAATCAGCCTCTGAGTCTCTTGTGGTAATTGTCACTTTCTGTCTCATATTGCAGCTTTCTTATGTACCTGTCTTATCTCCCCTATTAGACTTAAGTTCTTAAGGGCAAGGCCCATCACTTTTTCTTTATATCCTTTCTATCTTAGTCTGTTTTGTGTTGCTATAAAAGAATACCTGTGACTAGGCACAGTGGCTCACACCTGTAATCCCAGCACTTTGGGAGGCCAAGTTGGGAGGATCTCCAGACCAGGAGTTACCAGCCCTGGCAACATAACAAGACCATGTTTCTACAAAAAATACAAAGAATTAACTGGGTGTGATGGCATGTACCTAAAGTCCTAGCTACTCAGGAGGCTGAGGTGGGAGGATTGCTTGAGCCTGGGAGGCAGAGGCTGCAGTGAGCCATAGTCACACGACTGCACTCCAGCCTGGGCGACAGAGCAAGAAAGACCCATCTGAAAAAAAAAAAAGAACACCCAAGCAGTAATTTATAAAGAAAAGTTTATTTAGCTCACAGTTCTGCAGGCTGAGAAGATTCAGGGTATGTCCTTGGCCTCTGGTGAGGGCTTTTGTGCTGCCTCACAACGTGGTGGAGGAAGTCACCAAAGGACACATACCATGAGGACGCATGCAAAGAGGAGAAAACCTGAGAGGTGTCCTGGCTTAATAAGAACCCGCTCTGGAGGGAATTTGTCCATTCCTATGAGAATTAATCCAGTCTTGTGAGAGCAAGAACTCATTCAGCACCTTGAGAATAACACCAAGCAATTCAGGAGGGATCCGCTTCCATACCCAGACACCTCCCACTAGCCCCACCTCCAACAGTGCCACATGGAGATCAAATTTCGACATGAATTTTGTTGGAGACAAACATATAAACCACAGCACTTTAAAAATCAGAACAGTGCGTTGTACCTTGCAGGTGCCTGAGTAACATTAAAAGAATAAAAGTCTGGTAGGAAAGACAGTTGACAGCTTGCAGTTTAACTTCACATTTGGGGTATCTTTATATAAGTCTGAATGAGATCAGCAATCACACAGAATAGTAGATTTCACATTTAAGTTTAATCACTGATCTCAGCACCATTCAACAAATAGTCTTTTAATGCCTACTCTATGCTGGGGCTATACTAGACACTTGAGGCTTGATTTAGGATAACTTTATATATGCCATAATTTTCTAAAATTTTCTAAAGTAAAAATATCCAGGGCCCTTTTTTTCTCCTTCACTCTACATTCAAATCTGTGATTCTTGCTAATAACCTGTGTCAGAATTACCTTTTACATCTTAATGTTCTCAGATTAATTTTGCAATAGTTTAGTATTTTTGTTTGGTTTTCTTTATAGGCCCTCTTCGCTCGCTTATTACTTCAAGATCCAGGCAACCACTTAATTAACATGACTTCTTCTACAACGCTAAATCTCTCTGCTGATCGAGATGCAGGAGAGAGGCACATTTTTTGTTACCTTTACTCCTGCTTCCAGAGAGCCAAGGAAGAGGTAAAGGAATAATCCCCGTTGAATACTGTATTGTCCTCTTGGGTATGACTTTAGCATGTGGGCCAGAGTTGGATCAGTCTTTATTTCAATTTATATATGTCATAGTATGTCTAGAAGTGAATATCAGGGACACTAAAGCTTTTATATCAATTTATATATGTCATAGTATGTTTAGAACACTGGATATCAGATGCACTAAAGCTTTAGTCTCCTTTCCGTATCTTGGGGTCCACCCTTCTCCCCAATTAACCAATGCCTCCTATTCTCTCTAAAACCTCTTTAGAAATCACATCCTTAAAAAAGTCTCATGAGGCTGGGCACAGTGGCTCACTCCTGTAATCCCAGCACTTTGGGAAGCCGATGCAGGCGGATCACATGAGGCCAGGAGTTCGAGACCAGCCTGGCCAACATGGCAAAACCTTTACTGAAAATACAAAAATTAGCCGGGCATGGTGGCACACGTTTATAATCCCAGCTACTCAGGAGGCTGAGGCAGGAGAATCACTTGAACCTGGGAGGTGGAGGTTGCAGTGAGCTGAGATCACACCACTGCACTCCAGCCTGGGTGACAGAGCGAGACTGTGTCTCAAAAACCAGAAAAGGGCTCAAGAATTCATTTCCACTGAGATGTAAATATTAGAGTAGGCTAAGCCGGATATTTCCAGGTTTGGAATTTTAAATAGGCAGATAGATGATTCCTTAAGCCAAGGAAGGAATCTCTAATTAATTTTCAAGCATCCACAGGAGACTAGTATGTCTCTTCTATTGTATTCACTATGTCTACTTTCACTCCAGATTACAGAGTTAGACTATTCCCTCTTTTCTTCATGCTGTTTGCAGATTACCAAAGTTCCAGAGAACCTGCTACCCTTTGCAGTGCAGTGCAGAAACCTCACTGTGTCCAATACCCGAACAGTTCTTCTCACCCCAGAGATCTATGTTGACCAAAACATCCATGAGCAACTGGTAGATTTGATGTTAGAAGCCATCCAGGGAGCCCGTGAGTACATGAACAAGATCTGTAAGCTTCTACATTTTGATTTTCAGATTTAAAATTTCACTAATTGCATTAGAAAGTCTCAGAGCCATTATGGTTCTGGTATAAATTAAGGAGGAGGGCTCACATCTTGATCTTTGAGGTTGAGTACCAATAGAATAAAGCCGGGCATGGTAGCACACCCCTGTAGTCCCATCTACTCTGGAGGCTGAGGCAGAAGGATCCCTTGAGCCCAGGAGTCTGAGGCTGTAGTGTGCTATAATCACACCTGTGAATAGCCACTACACTCCAGGCTGAGCAAAAAAACAAGACCCCCATCTCTTAAAAAAAAAAAAAAAAAAGAATTATTGAAAGTAAAGAGCTAGTGTGTAAAGGCATATAAAAATTCTTGTGCCCTCCTTTCTCATTTGTCTTCTGTTAGATTTTGAAGATGTAACTGAGTTTCTGGAAGAGGTCATTGAAGCCTTGATATTGGATGAGGAAGTTAGAACATTTCCAGAAGTCATGATTCCAGTGTTTGATATTTTATTGGGCCGAATAAAAGATCTAGAGCTCTGTCAGATCCTTTTGTATGCATATCTGGATATTCTTCTCTATTTCACTAGGCAAAAAGATATGGCAAAGGTAGGTCTGAAAGATGATATGTATTCAGTTGAGCTAGATGTGTAATACATGATGCTTCCCTATCCTGAAGACACTATAATACTACCTATAAAATAAGAAAAAGATAGCTTGGTTGTTGTATCAACTTAACTGTTTTGGGGACCTCCCACCCCATCACCTTATGTCACCATGAAGATGAATAAGCAGAACTTGTCTTCTGTTACAGGTTTTTGTAGAATACATTCAGCCCAAGGACCCTACCAATGGGCAAATGTACCAGAAGACCTTGCTGGGAGTAATTCTGAATATCTCCTGCTTATTAAAGACTCCGGGTGTTGTAGAAAATCATGGCTACTTTTTGAATCCGTCTCGTTCCAGCCCCCAGGAGATCAAAGTACAGGAGGCCAACATCCATCAGGTGGAACTGTTTACCAGGGTATCCCAGCCCCCTGATCTTAAAGAGTTTTCTCAGAAAGCAGATACAGATAAGGCTGCTCAAGCCTCTCTGGGAAAGCAAATTGATCTAGTTGGCTTTTACATCACATAAATAAATTAAAACTGGGCATGGTAGCTCAAGCCTGTAATCCTGGCACTTTGGGAGGCCAAGGTGGGAGGATCGCTTGAGCCCAGGAGTTCAATTTGAAACCAGCCTAGGCAACACAGTGAGACCCCCATCTCTACAAAAAAATACAAAACTTAGCTGGGCATGGTGGCAAGCATCTGTAGTCCCACCTACTCGGGAGGCTGAGGTGGGAGGATCACTTGAGCCTGGGAGGTCAAGACTTCAGTAAGCCATGATTGCATCATCACGCTCCGGCCTGGATGACAGAACAAGACTCTGTCTCAAAAAAAAAAACAATCCCCTCTTTGTAGTATATGCTAAGAACAGCATGTGTGGGGTAAGAATGAGCTGCTGCTACTCATTACCCTTTGCTGTAGCACTGCTACAGCTACTTCTCCCCAACCCTCATTTTTCTCACTGAGCTATAACTTTAGCTCTGAAAATCTTTTGACTGAACTCTAGCTTATAAACCCAGTTTTTCTTCCTTTTCCTGTCTCCACCTATGCCCTCTCTATTTGGGCTTCTTCACATAAATTACAGTAGAGGTCTGGCCAACATGAGGCATTGAATGATTGAATTGGGGATAGTTTAAGTCCCCTAATCATTAATCATTACAACTCTCTAAGGCAAGGCATGGCAAACTAGCAGTGGCCAAATCTGGCCTGCCACCTGTTTTTGTAAATAAAGTTTTATTGAACATAGCCATGCCCATTAGTATATGTATTGTTTGTGGTTTGAATTCATACTACAGTGATAGAGTTGAATAATTGCTACAGACACTGTATGGCAAGTAATGCCAGAAATCCTTATCGTCTAGCCCTTTGCAGAAAAAATTTACAGACCTGTGCTCTAGTACCGTGTAATGCCATCTGCAGTTGGGCAGCTGATCAGAAAATCTCTTATAAGTGCCCAGAAATATATTTTAAAATCAAATTAGGGGATGAGGCACAGAGAGTGAGGGGAAAGATTAGGATTAGCATATTTTTGGAAACTGCCAGTTGCTAAGGTTTGGGAATAAAAACTATTAGGATTGTGAAACGTTCTGTGGTTGTGTTTTCTGGTTGAACAGTTCATGGCTCAGTTCCACGAAAAGATCTACCAGATGCTGAAGAACTTACTCCAGCTCTCTCCAGAAACCAAACACTGTATCTTGTCCTGGCTTGGAAACTGTTTGCATGCAAATGCAGGCCGCACCAAGATTTGGGCCAATCAGATGCCAGAAATCTTTTTCCAAATGTATGCCTCAGATGCTTTCTTTCTGAATCTGGGTGCTGCTCTCCTGAAGCTATGCCAGCCATTTTGCAAACCCAGATCCTCTCGGCTCCTCACCTTTAATCCCACATACTGTGCCCTCAAGGAGTTGAATGATGAAGAACGAAAAATTAAAAATGTACACATGAGAGGTAGGAGAGAACCAGGCTTCTCAAAACTCTGTGTGTGTGTGTGTGTGTGTGTGTAACGTGTAAAGTATTCACTCCCTTATCCTTTTTCACAGAGTTCCTTTCTCAAAAAAAGATGAGGCAGAAACGAGCTATTTAGATTTTTTTTTTCTTTTTTTTTGAGATGGAGTCTTACTCTGTCACTCAGGCTGTAGTGCAGTGACGCTATCTTGGCTCACTGCAATCTCTGCCTCCCGTGTTCCAGCGATTCTCCTGCCTCAGCCTCCCGAGTAGCTGGGACTACAGGCACGCGCCACCACGCCCAGCTAATTTTGTGTATTTTTAATAGAGACGGAGTTTCACCATGTTGGCCAGGATAGTCTCGATCTCTTGACCTCATGATCCATCCGCCTCAGCCTCTCAAAGTGCTGGGATTACAGGCGTGAGCCACCACACCCAGCCAGAATTTTTTAAAGACAGATGTTTGAGAGAAAAAAAAAACACCTGGTAGCTTTTAAATGTTGTACTTTAGTGAGACCTTCTCTCTGGATTTGGCAGCCTTGCATATTCATTCATAGTTTATAAAAATGAATAAAGCAGAGTCCTCATCCTTTTTGAACTGAGGCTCCAGAAGGCAGATATATTAACTGATAATTATAATATGGTGTAGGGCTAAGCTATGGGAGCACAGAGGAGGGAGTAAATAATCAATTCTGCAGAAGTTGGAGGTCTTCATAGCTGAGTCTTGAGAGACAAGTTAGGTTTTACCAGGCAAAGAAGCAAGAGGGTCCCTTTGTACAGAGAGAAAAGCAAGTGTAAAGGTACAAAGCTATGGAAAGTCTTGACTAAGGAATGGTGAGAGGCTCAATGTGGCTAGGGCAAGGGGTAGATGGGGTTGAGTTGGGGAGGAAATGGATCAAGGGGGGAAGATAGGTGGGGCTGGATTGGAGAAAACAGTACAGAGAAATGAAAAGAAAATAAATGACTCATAGTCCTGCCATTCGAAGTGAAGTCACTCTTAATTTTGGTATATTTCATTCCAGTTTTATAATTCTAATTGTAAACATGATAACTGCTCAAAAGCAAATAATCAAATTCAGAAAAGCACAAAATAAATACAAATGATCTATTGCCTATCACTTGAAACAATCTATAGTAGTATTCCTTTTAATTTTTGGTGATTTCATGAAAAAGATTTAATTGTATTTCTGTAGACGGTGAGAAACCAGAAGATATATTCAGACAAAGAACTAATATGACAAGATATGTTTTTAAGAAGATATCACTGCTAACAGTATGGAAATTGAATGAGTGTAAGAGGAGACTGGAGACCAAGGTAGATGTCTGTGGCAAGACATTTACCCTTTTTTTGTCTTTTTTTTTTTTAACTTCTTTGAGGTTTGGACAAAGAAACCTGTTTGATCCCAGCTGTGCAGGAGCCGAAGTTTCCACAGAACTACAACCTTGTAACAGAGAACCTTGCTCTGACAGAGTACACCTTGTACTTGGGATTTCACAGGTAACTCCTCTGATGTCATTAGGAAAAAACAGTTTAGTTGTGTTGATAACTAGAAGGTAGAAATTGAGTCTTTGGCCAGGCACAGTAGCTCACATCTTTAATCTCAGGATTTTGGGAGGCCAAGGCAGAAGGATTGCTTGAGGCCAGAAGTTTAAGACCACCAACCTGGGCAGAAAGTGAGACCCCCATCTCTACCAAAAAAAAAAAATTAGCCAGGTATGGTGGCATATGCTTGTAGTCCTAGCTGCTTCAGAGGCTGAGGCAGGAGGATTGCTCTAGCCGA
The DNA here is from genome assembly GCF_029281585.2 of Gorilla gorilla gorilla. Taxonomy (NCBI): domain Eukaryota; kingdom Metazoa; phylum Chordata; class Mammalia; order Primates; family Hominidae; genus Gorilla; species Gorilla gorilla. The sequence continues at coordinate 126,316,531 of NC_073233.2, forward strand.
AGAGTTGGAGGCCACAGTGAGCTATGATTGTGCAACTGTACTCCATCCTGGGTGACAGAGTGATAACCTGTTTCTTAAAAAAAAAAGAGAGGAAGAGTCTTACAGATATAATCTGAGCTTATTCTAAAGGTTCACATTAGAATCTAATAGAAAAGGGGCATTGTATGAATTTACTTGTGTTTCATGAATCAGCTTTGTCCAGATTCCTTAAATTTGTTTTTAACTTTTATTGTTGTCGTTGTTGTTGTTGAAATGGATTTTCGCTCTTGTCACCTTGGCTGGAGTACAGTGGCACATTTTCTGCTCACTGCAACTCCGCCTCCTGGGTTCAAGCAATTCTTCTGCCTCATCCTCCCAAGTAGCTGGGATTACAGGCATGCACCACCATGCCCAGCTGATTTTGTATTTTTTTAGTAGAGATGGGGTTTCGCTGTGTTGGCCAGGCTGGTCTCGAACTCCTGACCTCAGGTGATCCACCCACCTTGGCCTCCCAAAGTGCTGGGATTACAGGCATGAGCCACTGTGCCTGGCCTGTTTTTAACTTTTGACCTGTTAAACTTTAAAAATTAAATCACTGTCTTCCTATTGTGATCTGGGAAAGTGGAATTGTTTTCATTTTATATTGCACTTTCTGCTCTTAAATTTTCATTACTGGCCAGGTGTAGTGGCTCATGCCTGTAATCCTTAGCACTTTGGGAGGCCGAGGCAGGCAGATCACTTGAGCCCAGGAGTTTGAGACCAGCCTGGGCAACGTGGCAAAATCCCGTCTCTACAAAATATACAAAAATTAGCTGGGCATGGTGGCGTGTGCCTGTAGTGTCAGCTACTCACGAGGCTGAGGTGGGAGGATCTCTTGAGCCTGGGATGTTGAGACTGCAGTGAGCCGAGATTGCGCCACTGCACTCCAGCCTGGGCAACATAGTGAAACCCTGTCTCAAAAAAAAAAAAAATTTCATTACTACTCCTGGTGATAAAAGATGAAGTTCGGCCGGGCGCAGTGGCTCATGCCTGTAATCCCAGCACTTTGGGAGGCTGAGGCAGGCGGATCACAAGGTCAGGAGATCAAGACCGTCCTAGCTAACATGGTGAAACCCCGTCTCTACTAAAAATACAAAAAATTAGCCCAGCTTGGTGGTACGCGCCTGTAGTCCCAGCTACTCGGGAGGTTGAAGAAGGAGAATCGCTTGAACCTGGGAGGCGGAGGTTGCAGTGAGCCGAGATGGTGTCACTGCACTCCAGCCTAGGCAGCAGGGCGAGAATCTGTCTCAAAAAAAGAAAATTAATTAATTTAAAAAAAAAAAAAAGACCAAGTTCTACTCTACAGATAGAGACAAAAGTGGCAAATATTAAGGAAATGTTTATAAGGGAGCTGATGAGATCAATAGGACCACAAAAGACATTAGATAAAGAAGATTCTAGAAATGTTAAGATTTTAGAACTAGAATGTATGACTTCCAAAAACAGTTCTGGTTCTGGCTATTCATTATTCTGTAATTTGTTTTCTTCTGATTTAGCTGATTATGACAGGTATAAGTAGAGGGAGAAAACAGCAACTCAGTCATAGAAAGGGACACTAAGAATAGCAATTTTTAATGCCTTCTCAAGATACCTGAATTGATGCAGAGCATTTTTCAAAACTACTCAGTCAACACATTGCCGGAAGAAGGAAATTATGTCTTTAGAGAGAAATCTCCATCATAGACATTTTAAATAAGACAGTAGATAAAAGTTCAGCATGTGCTTAAGCTGCTCAGCTGCCTAGATTCAAACAAAAAATGAATATCATCTAGTTTCCCAATATTAACTAGCTCAAGACATTATCTACAGGGCCAAAGGAAATGATTTTGGACTATTATCCATAACTTTGAATTATGTGTCTTCCTTTCAGTAGAGAATATTAGGCTGACCTTTTCTGAAGAATAATTTAATTTAATATTGAACAACAGAGAGCTGGAAGCTGCTCTTAGATTGCATCTCAGGTGGCTACTAGTTTATATGTGGTCATTACTAATCTAGAGTCCCTTTTCACCAGCTTAGTTTTCTACTAACCAAAGAAAGACTATCCATATAACCCCATCAAAGTATGATCATTGCATCAAAGTATGATCATTGCCCTTGTGTGATGTAAAACTATCCTGCTGGGCTTCTTGTACTTTGCCTAATAATTATTTTATGTAATAACAGCCCATTCTACACCCTACTCAACCAAGCTGCCTTTCTTTGGATAGTGCATTTCAACTGAAGGCTGCTAACTATTTGCAATTAGCTTCAATTATGTTGAATACTTCGCAGCATTTTCCCATTGCTGTGCACCCTGCCTGTGTCCTGTCAAAAACTTTTGTGAGTGCCTTCTGTGTCATTGCAACTGCAACTCCCTACTATCCTTAAAGAGAAGGCTAGATAAATAATTGAGAATTTGTTTTTTTGTGACTTTCTGTTTTCCCTGACCCAGTCTCTTCTGCTTTCTTGGGGGCAGGTTGCATGATCAGATGGTAAAAATCAACCAAAATCTGCATCGGCTGCAGGTTGCCTGGCGGGATGCTCAGCAAAGTTCTAGCCCTGCTGCTGACAATCTTCGTGAGCAGTTTGAACGACTGATGACCATCTATCTTTCTACCAAGACTGCCATGACAGAGCCACAAATGCTACAAAACTGCCTAAACTTGCAGGTGTCCATGGCTGTTCTACTGGTTCAACTGGCCATAGGCAATGAGGGCTCACAGCCAATAGAGCTAACCTTTCCTTTGCCAGATGGCTACAGCTCTTTGGCTTATGTGCCAGGTAAGCAGGCTCTCCCTTGGGAATGTCCTATTTATAGCCTTCTGAGTTTAAGTGGGTCACTTTGGAAGTTTAATCCTCAAAATACCCTTTCTTCGTTATCATTCGGTTGTTTTTGGAGAAACAACCCAAACTTAGATAATATCTACTGGTCAAAGTATTGGGGGACTAACAGTTTGTTCCCTCAACCTTGTGTCCCCCTGCTATGCATATCAGAAAATCATCTTCAAAGGATTAAGTGTAATCAGAGTTTTCAGAGCTGTTAGTTTCTATCATTAATATTTGTTCAACTTACACATTCATCTAACTTTCCCTGTCCTTTTTGTAGAAAAAAAATTAGCTCCTGTTGGTTAACTCAAAAGGGAAAGAGTGTGTGTGTGTGTGTGTGTGTGTGTGTATGTGTGTGTGTGTCAGTGAGTCATTGGGGGTGGGCAGGTGTTGTCAATCTAATCAGGTTATATGTTCTTAACCATTGTATTGGTCATACCGTGCTGAGTAACGGATTACCCCAAAACATAGCAACTTAAAACTACAGACCGGGTATGATGGTGCACGGCTGTAATCCCAGCACTTTGGGAGGCCGAAACAGGATGATTACTTGAGCCCAGGAGTTCAAGATTGGCCTGGGCAACATAGAGAGACCCTATCTCTACAAAAAATAAAAAATTAGCCAGGCATGGTGGTGCACACTTGTAGTTCCAGCTACTCAGGAGGCTGAAGTGAGAGAATCGCTTGAGCCCAGGAAGTTGAGGCCACAGTGAGCCATAATTGCACTACTGTACTCCAGCCTGGGTGACAGCAGGACCCTGTCTCAAAAAATAAATTAATTAATTAATAAAATAACAACAACTGCAAACAGCTCACTCAGCTGCATTGTTCTGACTCAGAGTTCCTCAGGAAGTTATATAGCCAAGCTGTCAATCAGGGCCTTAGGAATCTGAGGACTCTGCTAGGGCTGGAGGATCCACTTACAAGCCCAGTCATGTGGTTGTTGACAGGCCTCAGTTGCTTGTGCTATTGGCCAGCAGCTTCTTTTCTAGGCCATGTATGTGTCTTCTAAATACTACTCATGATATGGCAGCTGGCTTCCCCCAGAGCGAGTGACCAAAATGGAGACTGTAAGCTTTTATATCCTAATCTTGGAAATGACATACCATCACATCTGCTGTATGCCTCAGAGTTTATCTTCTACTCTGAAAGAGTGAATGTGGGAGGGGACTGCATAAGGTCATGAATACCAAAAGGCAATGATCATTGGAGGACCATCCTGGAGTCTGGCTACCACGGTCACCTAACATATTAATCTTTATTAGGGAGTCCTCACACATCTGAAGGGTTTAAACCACAGTTAACCTTGAGAGTAAAAATGTATATATTAGTATACTGGTGTGTTAACATTTTGTGTCATTACTGTTCATATATTTACTTGAATAAAAATTTAAATTGACTTACATTTAAAGGAGATTTTACATTTATTGACTTATCACCATCTCTAGTATCAACAAAACATTTAGGGTTTTTTTTAACCTTCATTAAGTCGGGTGAAAGGAATTTAAATGTTGTTTATTAGTACAGATATACAGATGTTTGGCTAATTCCAGTGAATATTTTCTTTTTCAGAATTTTTTGCAGATAACCTGGGTGATTTTCTCATTTTTCTCCGCCGCTTTGCCGATGACATTTTGGAGACATCAGCAGATTCCCTGGAGCATGTCCTTCACTTTATCACCATTTTCACTGGAAGCATAGAAAGGTGAAGTGCTGAAAGCTTGGTTCTGTCACTGTTTAGGCTGTAAAACATTCAGAAGACTTCTAAACCAAGAAATAAACAAGCCTGAATCATAAGGGGTTGCCTTCAGAAGTTATGGTAACATTAAGGAATCACCTGACCATCCATATGGGTAGCCAGAAATCCCACTGTTGAGAGGTATAGTAAACAAAGGACTTTGTCCACAGAGAATTTAATCCTGCATATAAGTATCTTATGGGAATTCCACTGCCAGTCCCTGGTTAAAGTAGTTAACGTAATGCCAGAAATTTAACAGTGGCAGCCAGGTGCTAATGATCTTCTAATAATTATATGATAATAAAGCTTGTTCTTGCTATTCTGAGTTGGATGAGCAGTGAACTTAAGTCAATGTTATTTCTCATTTGAAGTTTTCTCACTCATAGCTTCTAGTCCTCTTTTCCAAAGGAAGATACTGTGACTTGTAGAATTGCTTCCCTGATTTTTTTGATGCATAGGCTAAAGGAAATGGAAACTCTGTGTACAAAAGTGAAGATTTGCTGCACAATGAAGAGAATGACCCACAATTCCCTGAGCCGTATCAGTGATAAGTAGAGAGAAGCCAATTCTTCACTGAGCTGAGCATACCTAATGAGAAGTCATAAGTCAACAAGTATTATGCATACACTGTATGCTTCATGGGTAATGTAGCATAATTATATTCTAGTCTTTACCCTCAGAAAGCTTGAAAAGGCAAGTTTATTCCACATGAAACTGTCAGAGAATAGGAAGCAGTAAATAATGCATTATTACAGAGAAGTAAACAATGGCTAAGCATTCAATAGAAACTTAAGTGCTCACCCTCATATTTGGTAAGCTGTCAACTCAAGAGTTAAATGATGTACCCTGCATCACCACCCCACCCCCCGCCCACCCGCACCAAGAAACTGACAAACTTAAAACTGCAGAAGTGGATCCTTTTTTTTCCTATAATATGGTTTAGGGTGGATTTTGATTCTTATGTGGAGAGAACAGAGTCATGAATTTGGAGTTAAGCTTATCTGCTCATCTTGCTTTTTGCCCATTTTGCAGAATGAAGAATCCCCACCTGAGGGCCAAACTAGCAGAGGTGTTGGAAGCAGTGATGCCCCACCTGGATCAGACCCCAAATCCCTTGGTATCCAGTGTGTTCCACCGGAAACGTGTGTTCTGCAACTTTCAGTATGCACCCCAACTTGCAGAGGCTCTAATCAAGGTTTTTGTGGACATCGAATTTACAGGTAAAGCAGTCATGAAGCTGAGCCCAGAACTGAGAAGCTGATACCAGTGGAGTTTCATAGTTTGATCTATATTTGGATATCAAAGAAATGTCAAGCCATTACTTATTGAATACCTACTATATGCCAGGCTTGATGATAAGTGCTTTTTTTTTTTTTAACATTATCCCATTGTCACCATCGGAAAAGTTTCACTCTATTATCCCTGTTTTATTTATTTTTTATTTTTTTAATTATCCTTGTTTTACATATGAAGACGTGACTGCCCAAAAGATCAAATTATTTGTCCATGTCATAACAAACTACCAAGTGGTAGAATCAGGTCTGTGTCACCTAAAGAAATCTACATATTCAACACCCTTATTATGTTGCATCATCAAATCAGACTCAAATTAGACTATTTGGGTCTTTATATTTCTCTGCCTTAAAATTACAGAATAGTGCATAAAGAGGCCGTGTATTGGTTGAGAGATTCTTTTATCTTAACCAGACTATCTAACTCTCCAACAGGCTAATGGTTCTATTAAAAATACCAGCAGGCGGACAGGCACAGTGGCTCATGCTTGTAATCCCAGCATTTTGGGAGGCCAAAGTAGGCAGATCACTTGAGCTCCTGAGTTTGAGACCAGCCTGGCCAACATGGTGAAACCCATTCTCTACAAAAATACAAAAATTACCCAGGCATGGTGGCAGGTGCCTGTAATCCCAGCTACTTAGGAGGCAGAGGCACGAGAATTGCTTGAATTCGGGAGGCAGAGGTGGCAGTGAGCTGAGATCGCACCACTGCACTCCAGCCTGGATGACAGAGCAAGAAATCCCTCTCAAAAAAAAAAAAAAAAAAAAAAACCAGCAGGCAACATTCCCTCTCTATCTAACCCTGAGCCCCTGTGTTTAAACAGTACCCTGTCTCAATCAGTAAATAAGATATGTTAAGAAGTTGTTGAAGACCATTTTTTAAAGGGATATCTACCATCCAATGATAAATACAACTAACATTTAAAGAGGCATTTAACATTTTACTGGCCGCCTTTCCATATTTGGATTCTGGTTTTTTTTAATTCGCTCACCTATCAGCCTTAGTTTCCTTATCTATAAAATGGGTCAAAGTGATGATTAAGTGAAATAATGCATGTAAATCTTTATAATACATAAGAAATTGTATAATAAATCACTGCAGTTATCTCGTTATGTGACCATACAACCAAAGCGTTGTAATGGAGTACAATTTCTGTTTTATTTCTGAGGAAGTGGAAGCTGAAGAAGATTAAGAGACTTAGATTAAGCAGAGCCAGAATGAAAACGTAGGTCTTTTGACTCCAAATCCTACACTCTTCGTTTATTATGACCCAGCCTGTGGAGCTCTAGTAATACCTTTGGTATTTCAAAAGCAGTATAAGCCTCAGATTTTTAGCTCCTGACCTGATTTTTCAGAGTAATCAAGAACCTGTTGGCTACACAGTTTGGGATATTGTCTGTGAAGAATGTGGGAATTGCTTAGTGTCCCGTCCTGCACATGGCTTTCACTGCCATAATGGCCAGCCCTGAGCCCTCATTTAAAGCCTGAGAAGTACTCATGTTTGGATATGGAAACATTTGTTTCCCTTAACTTTTATTTTACAGCTTGGTACTTGTCTCTTGCAGAGTAAGGTATCCTTTATCTCTGTCTCCCCCTTACTTCATCAGTAAGGAAATGAGCAAACACTTGGCCATAACTCTAGGCCTTTAGAAACTCCAGGGCAGATTTTGTTAGTAGCCTTAACACACTCAAAAGCAAATGACTACAAAGCAAATGACTACACATAAGCATAAACTCTTCCTCTTATGGCACCGCCTTTGCTGATATTTTGCTCTTGCCTTACTCCAGGAGACCCCCATCAATTTGAACAGAAGTTTAATTACCGCCGTCCCATGTATCCTATCCTAAGATACATGTGGGGGACAGATACCTATCGGGAGAGCATTAAGGTGAGAGAGTTTTTGATGAAACCTGTTGCTTTATATAAGCCCCAATGAGTTGTAATTCAGTACTAAAATGGTTTTCTTGTGGGCTGGGACTTACAGGATTTGGCTGACTATGCCTCTAAGAATTTAGAAGCCATGAATCCCCCACTTTTCCTCCGCTTTCTTAACCTGCTAATGAATGATGCCATCTTCCTTTTGGATGAAGCCATACAGGTAAAAAAAAAAAAAAAAAAAAAAGATTTAACTTCTCCATACCATCAAATCATCATCAGTACATACATTTTACCTTTTAATCATAATAGAGCAGTCCTTATGCCCCTAGTACCAGACTTGAACACCAAAAATTTGTGGTTAGTAGTGTACCACCAAGCTTGTCATTATAGAGCTTTCTAGTTCATTCCATTAGAGACCAAGATCAAGGGTCATTGAAGCATCATGAGATGGACATTTTGGCAGAGTCAAAAATACCATATGGTGAAGCCAAACTAAGTTGTACTGGCAGGAGTAATTCATCAGGCCAGCACTACAGAAAGAAATCAGAGGAGCTTGCTTTTGGTCAGTGACTTTCAACTCTTTTAATCTCAACATGTCAGTAAAATATCTCACTAAGACAATGATTTTTAACCCACTTTCCTAAAAGATTCTGATTTTTGCACCACTACTTGAAAGAAAATCTCTGATTTGGGTTATTTTTTCATATAAAGGCTCCAAGTTGTCAATACTTCTCATATTTCCACTGCCTTCTAAATTCTTAGCTATATGGTGAAACAAAGGTTTCACAAAGTATAAAATGCAGCTGGGTGCCTCTCAGCTCCTTCAGTGTATTATTTCCTTAACCTTCCCTGGTGGAACTGCTTACTTCTCCCATAAAAACTTGGCTGTCTGTAGAGCAAAACTTCCCTTACCTGTGATGGGTATAGGATGGACAGGGCACTGACCTAAAGGGAGATGAAGCAGGTAAATCCTGAGGGTAGCCTTTAGACAGTCATGAGCTCCTCCTTATGATCAGCAATCCCCTGAGTAGCTTGTGTTTAATTTGTGAGAAAGGTTTGATCTGATTTCTTCATAATCCTACGCTTTAGGATTTAAGATAGGTTTTCTTCAAAAGCGAGAATAGGTCCTGTTACAAACAGGCCCTTTTAAGCAAGAGGTGTGTGACACAAAGCATGAAGCAGATGGTATTTTCATGAGACTGTAAGTTTAACAAGTTGTTTGCTACAACAGGAAGGATGACGTGAGGTAGAGAGTTTTAAATAATTATGGTTCTTCCACGCATCTTGCATATGTGATAGAGCTTTGATTTTTTGGTAAGCAATTTGGCAGGGGGGATTTGTTTTCATCTTTCAGGAAGGATTCATTGTTTTTTCACTATAGTGTGGGGTTTTTTAGTTTTCTGTTTCTTGGCCTGGGTTTCATATATTAAACTATTCATCCTTCTTTGCATTTCACAATGCTATACTATTTCTAGGGGAATTACCTGTGAATCTACCCAAGCTGAAACAAATCTGTATGAAGCCACAATTTCTTTTTTTCCTGAAAGTTCTTTTAAGCTTCAGCCTTATGCTGAGAAATAAAGGCTCATGTCTCTTACATGGTCCCTTGTTTTCCCAGCTTAGTTGACTGGATTTTGAATAGGACCTCTTAAATGTCACGTCCCTTCAACTGCACCTTTCTTCTCTGATATATCCCATCTCTGGTTTCTGCAGTATTTGAGCAAGATAAAGATTCAGCAAATTGAGAAGGATCGAGGTGAATGGGATAGTCTGACTCCAGAAGCCCGCCGAGAAAAGGAGGCTGGCCTACAGATGTTCGGACAGCTGGCACGTTTCCATAACATCATGTCCAATGAAACAATCGGTACCCTTGCCTTTCTCACATCAGGTAAGGACACGAAGTACTGCTTCCCCCCAAAAAAGTAATGGCCAAGATCAGCTTCACTTGGGGGATCAGCCCAGCTGAAACTAAGAATTCAGACCCTGGTGACAGTATCCTCCACATCTGGAAGGGAAACGAATCACTTGAGAAGCTTCAAAAAGAATGATGATGCCCATTGTTGACATGGAAGTGAGGAAATGGTCACCCTCACACAGCTGCCAGAGAGCATAAGGTGGTAAAATCTTTCCTGAGGACAAGTTAGCCATATAAATATATGTGTGTCTGTACACACACATATATACATATATGTTTGTTAATCTGAGAAATATGCTTGAATCCTGGTTAAATATGGTGGATCTAACAGAAATTTATCTCTACTCCTTCTATAGCTCCACTGTCCAATTCAGTAGCCACTTGCCACATGTGGCTTTCAAGGATTTAAAATGTAGCTGGTCTGAATTGAGATGTGCTATAAGTACAAGACTTAGTGTTAAAATGTGAAATCTGTCCATTTTTATACTGATTACATACTGAAATTATCATTTTTAATGTCTCAGCTAAATGTGATATGACAATCAATAATAACCAGACATTTGAGGAAATCCTCTAATGTGAAAAACAAATAGGTGAAAACTTTGTAAAAACTTTTTTAAAAAACTTTTTAATCTCAGAGGGATAAGAGAAGATACAGCAGCCACAAAACAAGAACAAAGAGGCAATGAAAGAGATTGTTTAAAGAATAAGAGCCCTTGGATATTGAAATTTTTACCTCAGAAATGTTAAATATTTAGTAAAAGAGTTAGAAGATATAAATTCAAGGAACTCTTCTATGAACATAGAACAGAAGGAAAAAGATGGAAATTAGAAGAGAAAGGATAAGAAAACAAAGGATGGATCTAGGAAGTCTCAAAAGCGAAAAATGGAGGGGAGGAAGTTATCAAAGATACCAAAAAATCCCCAAGACTCAAAGACAGCCTCTAAATTGAAAGGGCTTGCCAAGGCCCCTGCACAGAGAATTTTTTAAAACCCACACTGAGGTATGACATTGTGAAATTTTAGGAAATCATGGTAAAAACAAAACCCTAAAATATCCCAGAGAAGTCAGGTAATGTTACCATAGTTTAAGTATCAAAATGGCTTTGCACTTCCAACAGTGTCATTTGAAGCTGAGACATATTTCTGAGGGAAAGTAAACCTAGGAGGAGGAAGGTGGAATTCAACACAAGGGAGACGCAAAGGAGATTCCCAGGATGACGGTGAAAGGAGCTTGTGTGGCCACTACATAGCAGGCCTGTAGAGCAAGCAGTCCAGGTTGGAGCAAAGGATGGAAACATCCAGAAAGAATGTTTCCAAAAATTAAATCAGCAGCTGGAAATGACCATGTTGAGAGTTTTAAATTCCAATGGAGAGTTTGGAAAGGATTTAGTGATAAGAGGCTCTGAAAATAAGCAAATAAGTAAAAAGTTATACTAAAAAGGAACTATATACTCATTAGGACAGCACATGGCTCTGCTGTGAATAATATTTAACCAAAAATTTGACTATATATTGAGAGCATCTGTGATAATGACTAAAACTGAAAAATCAAGAACTATTAGTACCAACCAAACATAGCATTATGATACTGTCTGACTTGTTAAATTTGGCATGTATAAATTTGTTTTTTTTAATTTTTGGAATTCATGCCCTATAACATAGCAGTTCCTTACAGATTTGTTAAGAGGAAGCGATAGGCCAGGCACGGTGGCTCACGCCTGTAATCCCAGCACTTTGGGAGGTCGAGGCAAGCAGATCACGAGGTCAGGAGTTCGAGACCAGCCTGGCCAACATAGTGAAACCCCGTCTGTACTAAAATTACAGAAATTAGCCAGGTGTGGTGGCATGTGCTTGTAGTCCCAGCTACTTGAGAGGCTGAGGTAGGAGAATCACTTGAACTTAGGAGGCGGAGGTTGCAGTGAGCGGAGATCACGCCACTGCGCTCCAGCCTACGCAACAGAATGAGACTCTATCTCAAAAAAAAAAAAAAAAAAAAAAAAAGAAGCGATGAGTCTACAAGATGTATCCACAATGAAGTTCATTGATAAGTGTAGGAAAAAACTGAAAATAGTAAAAATGTCCACCAGTAAAGACATTAAATAAATAACTTATGGTGCAGTTACAACTGGAAAAGTCAGCCATTAAAAATGATGTAAAACAGACTGGGTACAGTGGCTCACACCTGTAATATCAGCACTTTGGGAGGCCAAGGCAGGAGGATCACTTGAGCCCAGGAAGTTGAGACTGCCTTGAACCATGATCGTGCCACTGCACTCCAGCCTAGGCACCAGCAAGACCCTGTCTCAAAAAAATAAAAAATAATTTTTTAAAAAAATGATGTAAAACAGCTGGGCACAGTGGCTCACACCTGTAATCCTCTAACCCTTTGGAAGCCGAGGCAGGAGGATCACTTTGAGCCCAGGAGTTTGAGACCAGCCTGGGCAATATAGTGAGACCCCATCTCATTTTTTTAAAAGATTATGTGAATCACCCCTATTCTATAGAACTTTCTGTGATGGTGAAAATATCCTATAAATCTGGGCTGTCCAGAACCATACTTAACTAGCCACATGTGGCTAGTGTGACTGAGGAATGGATTTTTTATTTTTAATTTTAATAGCCACATATGGCCAGCGGCTACTATGTTGGATAGCACAGGGACATACACTTACTAAAATGATAAAGTATTTGCAATATAGTTACTGAAAACAGTAAGTTTCAGAATATGTAAAAGATGATCATTTTTGTTTTAAAAATGTCTGTGTGTGTGTAAATAAGGACAGAAAAGCTAGAAGGACAAAATGTTAAATTAGCAAGATGTTAACAGTGTTTATCTCTGGATGGTAGTTTTTGTCTTTTCTGTTTTTTGTTTGGTTTTGGTTTTTTGCTTGTCTATATTTTCTGCAGTGAAAATGAATTACTTAGTTTTTAAAAAAAGTAGTTCCTTCAAAATTTTTAGAAATAAAATAACAGTAGTCCCCAGAGGTCTCCAAATAAACTATACCTAATAAGGAAAAGAGTGCTAATGGATTGAGTTTTCAGAGACTTTGGATTCTTTTCCAGAGATCAAGTCACTCTTTGTGCATCCCTTCCTGGCTGAGCGCATCATCTCCATGTTGAACTACTTCCTGCAACACCTGGTTGGCCCCAAGATGGGTGCCTTAAAAGTCAAGGACTTCAGCGAATTTGACTTCAAACCCCAGCAGCTTGTATCAGATATCTGCACTATCTACTTAAATCTTGGGTACCTGAGATTGAAATCTGTCAAGCCAGAGGGGATGCTGTTTTGATTTAGGGTTTTGATAGTAGAATGACTGGTTGGTAATTATGTGAAAATAGAAAAGAAATGGTTAATTCCTAGTTGCTTGATGAAGGAATCTTCTGTAGTTTTAAATAAGGAGATTTTATCTGGGCAAGGTGTCGTGTGCCTGTGGTCCAAGCTACTTGGGAGGCTGAAGTGGGAGGATTGCTTAAGGCCAGGAGTTTGAGACCAGCCTGGGCAACACAGCAGGACTCTGTCTCTAAAAACTAGTAAGATTTTGTGTGACCCATGGGACATTGAGATTTCCAGTATTCTGCTTTGATCTGTGCAAAGAGAAACTTGACTGGTTGTAGCGCTGTTTAGAAAAGTAGCATTCTTTTAGGGTCACATGATACTTGATAGACTTCCTAGAAAGTCTTTCTGTATCAAAAAGTATATATATATTAAATATATAATGTATTGAATATATATTATTTATAATATATAAATAATATATCTATATATTATAATAATATATATTATAAATAATAAAATAATGTTTATATATTATAAATAATATATATTGAAATAAGTCTTTCTATATCAAAAGAATGTTCATGGCTTTTAAGTGGTGAGAATGCTTGTTCTGCAGCCTACCTATTGTCTCTTCCATTGACCAACCCTCTGGTGATCATTTTTTTTCTGATGCTAACGTTCCAGGGATGAGGAGAATTTCTGTGCCACTGTGCCCAAGGATGGACGTTCCTATTCCCCAACTCTCTTTGCACAGACAGTTCGAGTCTTGAAGAAAATAAATAAGCCTGGGAATATGATTGTGGCTTTCAGCAACTTGGCAGAGAGAATCAAGGTGAGGAAGAGGAGGAATTGTTTGCTGATTTCATTAAGAACCACATTGTCAGCCAGGCATGATGGCTCAAGCCTGTAGTCCCAGCTACTTAAGAGCCTAAGGCTAGAGGATCACTTAAGCCCAGGAGTTTGAAGCTGCAGTGTGCTATGATCATGCCTGTGGATAGCCACTACACTCCAGCCTTGGCAAGATAGCAAGACCCCATCTCCTAAAAATCCACGCAAAAAAAATCAGATTGTCACCTCAGCTGTGCTGATTTTTACTCTATTTCAGGGAGAAAAAGAGCATTACCAAGAGAAAATATAAACAGATGGTTCTTTTTGGACAGTCACTTAGAACTACAATATTCTTAGTTTTATTCTTGTCAACATGAGAGTGAGAATAGAAATTTAAGAAATCGGCTGGGTACAGTAGTGGCTCATGCTTGTAATCCCAGCACTTTGGGAAGCCAGGGTGGGCAGATCACTTGAGGTCAGGAGTTCAACACCAGCCTGGCCAGCATGGTGAAACTCTGTCTCTACTAAAAATACAAAAATTAGCTGGGTGTGGTGGCAGGCGCCTGTAATCCCAGCTACTCGGGAGGCTGAGGCAGGAGAATCGCTTGAACCTGGGAGGCGGAGGTTGCAGTGAGCCGAGATCGCGCCACTGCACTCCAGCCTGGGCAACAGAGCGAGATTCCATCTCAGAAAGAAAAAAGAAATTTAAGGGTCGGGCGCGGTGGCTCACGCCTGTAATCCTAGTACTTTGGGAGGTCAAGGCGGGCAGATCACAAGGTCAGGAGATCGCGACCATCCTGGCTAACACGGTGAAACCCCATCTCTACTAAAAATACAAAAAATTAGCCGGGCGTGGTGGCAGGCACCTGTAGTCCCAGCTACTCAGGAGGCTGAGGCAGGAGAATGGCGTGAACCCAGGGAGCAGAGCTTGCAGTGAGCCAAGATAGTGCCACTGCACTCCCGCCTGGGCAAAAGAGCGAGACTCCATCTCAAAAAAGAAAACAAAAAAATTTAAGAAACCTCAACTAGAAGAGAAGAATGTACACATTTATGTAAGATGTTTTTATGAAAACGTTTATGCACAGTGTTACCAATAGATTTTGAAAGCTAGGGTGTTAATGCAGAATAACTTTTTAGAAAAAAAAAAAGATGAGTAGTTTTCAGTCATTAATTTTTATTTGGATTGTCTCTATGTTTGTAGTTGGTAGTTGGCTTTTATTGGAATATGCATACATTTTAAAGATTAAAATACTATATTGTATTTAGCTAAATCCCTTTGGTTAGAGTATGACAGAGCTCTATTAGCAGGTAAGAAGAAGGAAAATCATGGCACAAAAGTCTAATAGAAAGCCTTCCTTATTGCTGTCAGTCTTCCCTCTATTGAGTTTCTTTTTTATTGAGTTGGACTTCATCTTTGTTTAGAGCTTAGCCAGGTGGATCCCTGAGGAACTCAAGTTGTGAAGGAATTAAATGTCAAAATGACTTTAAAATTCCTATACCTGTTTGTATCAAAAATCAAAAACTGCTTTTCATACACAGGCTGCATGAGTGACTCTAATTATGCAAACAATACCCTCCTCCATTCCCCCTTCTCCGTCCCCTTTTGAATTATGGCATTTACAACAGAACTGTTGCCAGATGGATGTTATATGTGATGTATTTCTTTTCCTCCTAACATTTAAACCCATTTCCAGTATGACTGCCAGCAGCTGAGCCAACCTAAAGGTCCAGAGTTGGGGCTCAATGCTTAATTTGTTCTTAGAATATCTTGGCTTGTTTTTGAGAAAATGAAGCTCACGTGTGTCACTATCACTGTCAAGGGTTATTAATGACCTGTTTTTTTATTTTTGAGATGGAGTCTCGCTCTGTCATTGAGCACGCTGAATTCAGCTACACTGTGAATTCACTTTAACTACCAGATGTTGTATACTCAGTCTCTTGCAGACCTCCAACAACAGGAAGAGGAAACCTATGCAGATGCCTGTGATGAGTTCCTGGATCCCATTATGAGCACACTGATGTGTGACCCTGTGGTGCTGCCATCTTCCAGAGTCACTGTGGATAGATCCACCATTGCAAGACATTTGCTCAGGTAGGCCAGTCCCAAAAACAGACTCAAGAGCACATGTATATATTAGTTTGCTATCTTTTTCTCCCAGGCACCTAAGACAGTACTTTGCACCCAATACATACCACATATTATTGATTTACTGATATGTTGGAAGACATTTTGGTTTCAATTGCTAGGATATAAACATTTCAAAACAAAACATTCTGTTGAGAAATGCTAACTCTAACCTTACCTCTTCCTGCCTTAAGAAAATAATTTCTGGCCGGGTGCAGTGGCTCATGCCTGTAATCCCAGCACTTTGGGAGGCCGAGGCAGGTGGATCACTTGAGGTCAGGAGTTTGAGACCAGCCTGGCCAACATGGTAAAACCCCATCTCTACTAAAATACAAAAAATTAGAGGGGCATGGTGGTACGCACATGTAGTCTGAGCTACTCGGGAGGCTGAGGCAGAAGAATTGCTTGAACCCAGGAGGCAGAGGTTGCAGTGAGCCGAGATCGCACCACTGCACTCCAGCCTGGGCTCAGGTGATCCTCCTACCTCAGCCTCTGGAGTAACTGGGACTACAGGCATGCACTAACATGCCCAACTAATTTTTGTATTTTTTGTAGAGACAGGGTTTCACCATGTTGCCCAGGCTGGTCTTGAACTCCTGGGTTCAAGCGATCCACCCGCCTCAGCCTCCCAAAGTACTGGGATTACAGGTGTGAGCCACTGCGCCTGGCCTGTTTTTTTATCTTTGCGACAGAGTCTCGCTCTGTCACCAAGGCTAGAGTGCAGTGGCGCGATCTCAGCTCACTGCAAGCTCCGCCTCCCAGGATCAAGTGATTCTTCAGCCTCAGCCTCCCAAATAGCTGAGACTACAGGTGAGCACCACCACATCTGGCTAATTTTTGTATTTGTAATAGAGATGAGGTTTCACCATATTGGCCAGGCTGGTCTTAAACTCCTGATTTCAAGTGATCCTCCCACCTCAGCCTCCCAAAGTGCTGGGATTATAGGCATGAGCCACCTAACCCAGCCTGCTTTTTCTAATTCAGGTTTTACACTATATTCACCATGTGGATTAACTCACGTTCTGTTGCTGTTGTTGTGTCAGCTGTGGTAACCATGAACTTTCCCCAGCCTGCCTATTTTCGGACAGTCTGCCCCATGATAACTATAGAAAAGACAGGAATGAAGCAATAAATGGTAGCTTATTAGCTGCTTAATGGGCCCCTTAACTTTTTTTAGTCCAGCATTAGAAAGAAATGAGTACTGAGAGACTCTGCCTATTTATATATTTATTTATCTATTTTTTTGAGACAGGGTCTTGCTCTGTCACCAGGCTGGAGTGCAGTGGCATGATCTCAGCTCACTGTGGCCTCACCCTCCCAGGCTCAAGCAACCCTCCCACCTCAGCCTCACCAAGTAACTGGGACCACAGGCCATGCACCACTGTTCCTGGCTTATTTATTTTTGTATTTTTTGTAGAGAAGGGGTCTCTCCATGTTACCCAGGCCAGTCTCAAACTCCTGGGCTCAAGCAGTCCACTCACATCAGCCTCCCAAAGTACTGGGATTACAGGCATAGCCACCTTGTTTGGCCTCTCCATATTTAAAATTAAGTTATATCGAGCCAGGCACAGTGGCTCACGTCTATAATCCCAGCACTTTGGGAGGCTGAAGCAGGTGGATCACTTGAGATCAGGAGTTCGAGACCAGCCTGGCCAACATGGTGAAACCCCATCTCTACTAAAAATACAAAAATTAGCCGGGAGTGGTGACACATGCCTGTTGTAATCCCAGCTATTTGGGAGGCTGAGGCAGGAGAATCACTGGAACCTGGGAGGCAGAGGTTGCAGTGAGCCAAGATCACACCACCGCACTCCAGCCTGGGTGACAGAGCGAGACTCGTCTCAAAAAAAAAAAAAAAAAAATTAAGTTATATCTCTACAAAAAATTATTTTTAATTAGCCAAGTATAATGGCACATGCCTGTAGTCCTAGCTACTCAGGAGGCTGAGGCAGATCGCTTGAGCACAGGAATTCAAGGCTGCACTGAGTTATGATGGCAGCACTGCACTCCTGCCTGGGCAGCAGAGCAAGACACCGTCTCTAAATAAACAGATAGATACATGTGGTATACTTTGACCCAAAGTTAAGGAAATTTTTAAATATTAAAAAGATGAATTTTTGGCCAGGTGCAGTGGCTTACGCCTGTAATCCCAGCACTTTGGGAGGCCAAGGCAGGTGGATCACCCTGAGGTCAGGAGTTTAAGACCAGCCTGGTCAACATGGTGAAACCCCATCTCTACTAAAAATACAAAAATTAGCTGGGCATGATAGCACGTGCCTGTAGTCCCAGCTACTCGGGAGGCTGAGGCAGGAGAATCCCTTGAACCTGGGAGGCAAAGGTTGCAGTCAGCCAAGATCACGCCACTGCAACTCCAGCCTGGGCAACAGAACAAGACTCCATCTCAGGAAAAAAAAAAAAAAAGAATTTTCTACCTCTTGGTATTTGGTATTAAGCATTCACTATATGGCTCGAAATGTGGCCCAACAAAAATTCATAACGTTTCTTAAAACATTATAAGAATTATGTATGGGCCAAGACAGTTCTTCCAATGTGGCCTGGGAAGCCAAAAGATTGACATCTGTCATAAACCTTCTTATGTTTCAAGAAACCATAATCTGCATGTACTTGCATAACAATCAGCTGACTAAATCAAATGTTGGTCTACAAGGCTTTATTCCTTAACATCTCATACTGTTCTAAGAATCTGTCACTATAATTACAAATAGTTCTTTACACTGACATGAATGTATAGTGTCTCTGCCTTAGAGAAATCTAAAGGTGACAGAAGCATAGCATTTTTTAAGCCACTGTAATTAAATATCATCTGAACAACAGTGTTGAGACAAAGTTTATTAAGAAATAGAGGTCAGGTAGGTGGCTCACGCCTGTAATCCCAGCACTTTGGGAGGCCAAGGCTGGTGGATCACTTGAGGCCAGGAGTTTGAGAGCAGCCTGGCCAACATGGTGAAACTCTGTTTCTACTGAAAATACAAAAATTAGCTGAGTGTCATGGTGCAGGCCTGTAATCCCAGCTACTTGGGAGGCTGAGGTCAGAGAATAGCTTTCACCCAGGAGGCAGAGGTTGCAGTGAGCAGAGATAATGCCACTGCACTCCATCCTGGGTGCCACTGCACCAGCCTGGGTGACAGGGCAAGACTCTGTCTCCAAAAAAAAAAAAAGAAAGAAAGAAATAGACAAAGTAGCTACAAAAACTCCTGAATCATCTTGTTCTCACTCTTTCTAACCCCAACTCGGCATTTGACTCAAAGTTATAATGCACTCCGGCTTCATTCTTAAGATGCGACACCCGGGTGTTCTGTTTTTGGCTTAGAATGTTAGAACTTATGGAAATAACCCTATTTCCCTTTCTCTCTTTGTCCCAGTGACCAAACAGATCCCTTTAACCGTAGTCCCCTCACCATGGACCAGATCCGGCCAAACACAGAACTAAAAGAAAAAATCCAACGGTGGCTTGCAGAGAGGAAACAACAAAAGGAGCAACTTGAATAGATACTGTGAACTAACCAAACCAAAACCAACCCCAGAGTGCAGATAAACAATTGTTTGTGGTTTCTCTCTTTCTGGTTCTGTTCCTTTTCTTTCTTCTTTTCTTTTTCTTTTCTTTTTTTTTTTCTTTACTAAATTAGAGAACTGCTCTTGCTGAAATTATGATAGTTAAGATTCCTAAGAACTTGACAATGCTCCCCTGGCTTGCAGGAAATTATACTTATTATAGCATCACCAAGTTTAGAAATCATCACTAATTTTCACCCTCTGTTGTCTCTTCATATTCTTCTTCCTTTTCCTAAATGAAATTATATTATTTCAACTACTAAAACTTCCCGCCACCCTGCTATTTCTCTTCCAATTACTGTTCAAACATTTTTGGTGAGTGCTGCTTTTAGAAGTATGTGATGTCACATATTTCAGTGACAGCTGATGTTATCAGAAAAATCCTGTGTTACCCTGTGTATTTACTAGTCCTCATGATCTAGACTTAACCCCTTTTCTGTGTTACAGAGTAACTTCACATAAAAGCAGATACCTTTAAGTTTGTGTAGACTTTTGAATAAGATGATAGACGAGAATTTTTTTTAAAAAAGGAATTTAAAGGAATCTTGTGCAACTTCTGTTGATAACTCTTAATTTTGTTATACAGTCTTTTTAATAAGGATTGGTAGGGCAATCCTACCAATTGATGGGGGTGAGGAGACTGTTGGGCCCTTATTCTCTTATGAAAATCTGTTTCTACAAGGACTAGGCCTAAGTAGATTTAGGCAACGGGTATCATATCCATGAAAAATGTCATTTTAAGACACTAATATCAACAGTATATCTCAGTGTGTGAGATATATAAATACACACACACATACACCCCATGTGCTTTTTTGTTGGTTTAGTGTAAACTGAGTACCACTTTATATTTTCTCTTCCATAATGAGATGTATGCAGTATGTGGCCATGTTTACTAACATACTCATTCTTCACAAAATTCTGAGATTATAAAATGTATATAGTTAATATTTGTGTGAGCTTGTGACCTGACTTCTAAGAGCTACTTCTAACACAGCCTTAGGTCTTCAATTAACAAAGTAGGAAGTTGAGCACAACCTTGTCTGCAGCCATTTTAAATATCCACTTAGCCCTGTGTAGTTGGTAGGTGGACACCACTTTCATAAGTGAACTTGAGCTCACTACTCAATTTTGCAGCTTAATATGCTGACTAGGGACATTCCCCTATGGATTATCTTTATATCACTGTCTTTCTAAGCCCAGAGATGTCATAAGTGACAAGAAAAGTGATAGGATCAAGAAATGGGTGTCACTGCTTCATTTGGAACATGTTATTAACTATGGTCTCTTTCAAATAAAATAGTAGTTTTATATTTCAACACAAGTTGCTATAAGCAGTCCTTGATGTGTTTTTGATTGCATCAGCTGGAAAGCCTCAAATCTAAGAGGGCTTCCCATCCTAGATATAAAATAGGTGTTGCCTATTGCTGTGCTTATAAAATGAAAAAGGAAGTTGAGGACACTTTTGCAAATGCCAGAATGTAAGATTCATTCAGTGTGCTCCCTGGGCCTTTATGGCATGGGTTGACAGGATTTGTTTATTTTCTAAAATTAGCTTCATTCAATATTTATCATCCTCCTTTCCCTCTCTGAGAATGAACTATGTATAAAACAAGCTTCTGCCTATTTGCATTTATCCTCCAAACCCAATCTAGTAGGATGTTCTCATTTTAAAAATGAGGGGAAAAGACCAGAGTTTTTCAGGAGAAAACTGGAGGAAAATGGGCACAAAAACTCAGAAGGCAGCTATTCCCAGCAGCTTCCTAGTTAACAACCCCCATGCTGCCTCCAGTCTTTGTCTGTATTCTTCTGTATTTAACCTTCAGATTGTAAGCCTTTTCTGGCAAGCTTTTCTTCTTTTTTTAAACTCTTTTCCTGAAACTTTTTATGAATGGCTATGGCACCATTAATGCTGCTGAATATCTTTAAACTCTGCACAGGCAAGTGTGTAGCTTAAGGCCACTACTGGTAAGGAAACCAAGTGTGTCCTCTGTGCCTTTTTTCTTTCTGTGAAGTAATTTAAGAATATCCAAAAAAATTAGACTTTAAAAAGTTATCTTGGTACAACACCGTGTGTATATACACTTGGAAGCTTAAAAAGGTGTTTTGTCTGGACCTTAGAAGCAGCTCTAAATCTAGTAGAGCAGACTTTCTAACATACCTAGTTTCGTGTATTGGCTTTGCTGGAGTATGATAGCAAAATGAAGACTCTACTCAGCTCTGGTATTGCTCATAACTTACCAAGAGGCTAATACTAAACTTGGAAAATTGTTTAAGTATGTTTTATCAAGCAGTCTGGGTTTTGTTTTTTAATATACTTTTTAATGGATATGTGAAAACTGAAGGAAACGTTAAAGGTTTTTTAATGGTGCAAGTGAAGGTGCCAGTTGCTATTAGATATCACACTCTACAAAAGCTTCATTACTTTATTTGATGGTGGTTGCTAAGCAGCCATTGCACAGAGCATAAGTCTACTGGGTGCCTTTACATGCCAGAGGCTGGTGCTGCACTGTTGATGTCATGTGAGGAAATAATGCACATGCTCTAACTGCTCAACAGGAAATGAACCTAGAAACAGAAAATGAAAAGGTTGATTGAAATAAAACTTGATCAACGCGACTGTATTTTGAAACATTCCAGGAAGGTTACTTCTTGTCAAACTTGCCTGGCAGTGTTTGTTCAAAACTTGTATTTAATAAATGAACATCTGACTTACAACCTTTGTTATCACTTTATTCCAGTATTAAAAGCTAGTGGCAGTTTCAGAAATCCCCCTGAAAACTTAGAGGATTCTGACGTTTCACTTTTTTTTTAGGTAAGTAACATCAAATATGTGTGACCTGGCTGACCCAGCCTGCCTTACCAGGCCTCTGGAGGGGACCCTGGGGTTACCCTCAGGAGATGAATCTCACAGTATGGTTTTCCTAACCAGCTCTCTTTTGGCTTCACTGTTTTTCTTTATCTGGCCTGAACCCCAGGTCTTTGTAATCAGTTGCTGTTATCTTCCCCTTTCTTGCTCCTTGTTTCCATACCCCTGCCATGCAAGACGTCAGCCTAGATTAACTCAGCCATTCCCCTCTGCTGTAATATCCAAACTGCAGACCATTGTTGGAGGAAAAACACAATTTTTAGAATGGTACAACCACAAACTTATCTCTAACGTTGCCCAACAACCCTTCTGTGTGTCCTTCAGCTATTCCAAACTTTGGCTTCCTTTCTCAAATTCCTTCCCATTCCCCCCTCCCATTTACCCCTCACAATCCGATGACTTTGCCTTCATTTTGCTGGGAAGATAAAGACTTCAGAGACTGTGAAGACTTTCAGACCTCTCTCCCATAATCACATCTGTGGAAAAGGCCCCATAGATCCCTGGCTAGTTCTCTTTTCCTGCCTCATCAGGGCTTTTGTCAATATCCCTTTTTATCAGGCAGGATGGCCTGTGCCTGTAATCCCAGAGCTAAGCAAGAGGCTGAAGTGGGATGATCTCTTGAGGCCAGGAGTTTCAGACCAGCCTGGGCAATGTGGCAAGACCCCGTCTCTAAATAAATAAATGACTGCCTCTTCTCTGTCTTCAATTTCTCCCGAGTTCCACATCCCCCTTTGGTTTTCTGACTTGTAATCCTTTACAGCCATATTTCTTCACCGTTCACCCTGGATCCTATCCTAATTTTTTGAAAAGGCGCTAATGAGTTAAAGATTGCCATATTGCTAAATTAACTTTCCCATCCTTAATTTGACTTTTCTGCAGTATCTAGGGCAGCAGAATCACTCCTTCATTGAAAAGTTCTTAGTTCCTTGATAACACTTCTAATTTTTCTTTCCATCTCTCTAACCATTCCAAAAATCGGAGATTTACTTCTGCTCAGACTTCCCCAGGTTACATTACTTATAGTTCTGTTCCTCTCATCAGATGCCACTTCCCTACATACATCTTTTCCTCCTCATATTAAACTATGAAGTTTCAGCCCTCTGTAGTATACAGCTGTTCTCTTACACATCGGCTCAAGGATCTTTTCTAGGAAGTATGCTGAAATCAGCACCATGCCTAATCTGATGGAATGCCCCCTCTCTGAGTATACATTGCAACTTCAGATCTCAACTCTGCCACTTCCAAACTGTGTGGCCATTTTTCAAGCCCAGTCTCAATGGGGACAATGCCTTACAGGCTTTCTTTAAATTCCAAAATGCCTGGCATAGTGTGGGCGTTCAATACAGGTGATTTTTTTCCTCACATCTGCACAGCTCCTTGTGGTTAACTAGGGAATTAGGGGAAATGGATTCCAATCGTGATACAGCACTTTGGGGAGATTGGGATTACAAAAAATCAACTTTAAAAGGGCTATGGGGCCAGGCGCGGTGATTCACGCCTGTAATCCCAGCACCAAGGCGGGCGGATCACTTGAAGCTAGGAGTTCGAGATCAGCCTGGCCAACATGGTGAAACACCGTCTCTACTAAAAGTACAAAAATTAGCCAAGCGTGGTGGCGGGCGCCTGTAGTCCCATCTACTCGGGAGACTGAGGCACAACAATCGCTGGAACCCGGGGGACGGAGGTTGCAGTGAGCCGAAGTCGTGCCACTGCACTTCAGCCTGGGCGACAGAGCGAGACTGTCTCAAATAAAAAGGGCTATGGGTTGAGCCTGGTGACAGGCTGTGTGGTGATGGCTCGGCCCCTAACTTTCTATGTTTGGCCTTGGACCTTCTCTACCTCTGTACAACGATCGTGTTGGACTAGAAGAATCTCAGCGAATCCTTCTCCAGTACTGACTTCAAAGGTTCTCAGAATCGCAGCGAAAGCACCCTACGCAAAATAGCGGAGGTCGGCGCCAAGAAAAGCACTGCAGGTTCAGGGCGCATGCGCATTTCCGCTCCTTGCCGGTTTTCCGGACCTCTACGAGTGGCTGCCCCACAAAATGCCTGCTTCTCTGCGGAATCCTACTGTTCTTCACATGCTCTCTAATACCATCTTTTCATATGCACTTTCTCTTCCATGTTGAAAAATTAAATTGACAGACTAGACTCTGCAAAGATCTTTGGACATTTAAGTATCTTCGACCGGCGCGAAAAGAGGCGGCCTGACCTTGGAAGTGGGACGGGGTCCTGCAGCGGGTCCTTCCGGCGGGTGACATTCAGCCGGCGGTTCGGGGCGACGGACTCTCCATCCCAGAACCATGGCCCAATTTGTCCGTAACCTTGTGGAGAAGACCCCGGCGCTGGTGAACGGTGAGCGCGATGTGAGACCGCCGAGGCGGGCACGCGGGCGGCAGGGAGGCCTGCGATGGCCTGAGAGGAAGAAGCGGGCGGCGAAGACCCGAGGGGCCTGCGGGTGCCGGGGCGGGATGGCCTGCAGGTGGAGGGAGCAGGAAGCAGGTTGGCGACTCTTTTCTAACCTTCCGCTCGTCTGACCTGCAGATTGGGTTCTCTACACAACCTAGAAGTTCCTGAATTCTAACCACGACTGGGAAGAGAGGTAGTGTGAAGGAAGCCCGGCGTTGCCCGGCAGCTGCAACCATTACTCCCCCTGAGATCGCTAAGAGCAGGGATCTAGAGGGGATGGTTCTGTTAGGAGAGCTAAGAAAAGGAAGGGCAGAAACGTGAAAGTAAATCAATTCGGCCTCATCACATGTGGTCTTGTTCTCAGTGGAGTATTTGGAAGTCAACAGAAATGTTTAAAGATGGGTGAGCTTTTTTGAACGTTGACTTTGCTTTCTGTCCTAGACGGATTCTAAGATACTTCCGCGTTAATCCGAGGGAAATTTTAGGTGGAAATGGACTTCATGGATGAGTATCCATGCCCCGAGAAGCATAGAACGGGATCCGTATAAACAATAATCTTTGTTACTACAGCTTAGCATTCGTGGAATTTTTTCAGCTTGAAGAGCCTCACTGGTAGACCGCTGTATTTCACAACAACCCTGAATAATCACAGCCTCTGAGTACTAGTTTATTTGGCCAGTAAATATTTCAGTTGTCTTCTCAGTGGCAAGCTATTCATTTTATTCCTGAAGTGAGATAAGCTAAATTGACGTAAGTTTTTCCTAGATGTGCTGTATTCCAGTAAGTGACTGAAGGTCGGATCTCTTAACTTTCGCCTAGATTTATGAAATGTGAATAGAAAGCAGAACTTCAAAAAAAATGTAATACTTTCTAGCCTATTTTGCTGTGTTTGAGTTTGGTTTGGGTATTTTCTTTCTTTCTTTCTTTCTTTTTTTTTTTTCTAGAAGACAGGGACTCACTCTGTCGCCCAGGCTGGAGTGCAGTGCAGATCACAGCTCACTGCAGCCTCCACCTCCTAGGCTCAAGCGATCCTCCCACCTCAGCCTCCTGAGTAGCTGGGATCACAGGCACGCGCCACCATACCCAGCTAATTTTTGTATGTTTTAAGAGACGGGATTTCGCCATGTTGCCCAGTCTGTCTCTTAACTCCTGGGCTCAAGGGATCCTCCCGCCTCGGTGTCCTAAAGTGCCGGAGTTACAGGTGTGAGCCACAGCGCCAGCCGGGTAATTTATCCATTCTCTCCTCCCTTACCTCCATCACCAGCCAAACTATGAGTTATTGAAGGCTGTCCTGCAGAACCTCATAGCCTACTAGTGAAACATTTTACACATTTTCCCAAATAATTTCGTAAGCTTGCAAGAAAATCTTTTACTTTACTAAGATTGTTAAGATATCTGTCATAGAGCTCTACAATTTTATATAAATCAAAAGAGATGGCCCTGCGGTGGTAGCTTACGCCTGTAATCTCAGCACTTTGGGAGGCCAAGGCGGGCAGATCACTTGAGGGCAGGAGTTCGAGACCAGCCTGGCCAACATAGTGAAACCCCATCTCTACAAAAAATACAAAAATTAGGCAGGCTTGGTGGTGCATATCTGTAATCGCAGCTACTTGGGAGGCTGAGGCAGGAGAATCGCTTGAACCCCGGAGGCGGAGGTTGCAGTGAGTCAAGATCGCACCACTGCATTCCAGCCTGGGCGACGAAGCGAGGCTAGGTCTCAAAAAAAAAAAAAAAAAAAAAATGCTGGACACTGTGGCTCACGCCTGTAATCCCAGCACTTTGGGAGGCCAAGGCAGGTGGATTACCTGAGGTCAGGAGTTAGAGACCAGCCTCACTAATATGGTGAAACCTCGTCTCTACTAAAACAGAAATTAGCCGGGCATGGTGGCAGGCGCCTATAATCCCAGCTACTCGGGAAGCTGAGGCAGGAAAATCTCTTTAACCCAGGAGGCGGAGGTTGCAGTGAGCCAAGATTGCGCCACTGCACTCCAGCCTGGCGACAGAGCGAGACTCTGTCTAAAAAAAAAAAAAAACTAAAGAGAAAAAAGGATTAGAGGCTTCACTCTGGACTTTGTGGGTGATTTAAGGCACAATTCTTAATATTTCAAGTGGATTTTTTTTCTGGTGTGGCTTTCACATTTTTTAGGTGGCGCATATTAAGGAATTGCAAACTAATTTTTATGATCTAAAAAGAAAAGTAACACCAAGGTAATTTTTTTGTTATGAAATATATAATATAAACCCTTCCTCCGTTGTAAATAATTGAAAGATAACTTGTTATTCTTCCAAAAGTACTTAGAAAGGAGGACTCAACTGGGCTGGAATGTTAACGTGGAAATACAGTTTGCTTTATAACATACATAGGTTAGTGTATTAAATGTGAATGTTAAATATTTAATAAAAATTACTGACTATATCTGTTAATTCCCCTGGGGGTCAAAAAAGCTTATGGAAATAAGTAAATTTATCATCAGGCTTGCCTAGGAAGATCATAGAATCTGATTTTTTTTTCCCTTAACTGTAGACTTTATTTGTATTTCAATAGTTTTTCCAATAATCTTTCAGTTCCGGGATCCAATCCAGTGTACCACATTGCATTTAGTTTCTGTGTCTTCCCAACCTCCTCTGGTCTGGGACAGTTTCCCAGTCTTCCCTCATCTTTCCTGACCTTGACAGTTTTAAGGTATCTAGGTATCTTGTCTGTCTAGGTATCTGTCTTGTCTAAGTATCTGTCTAGGTATCCTGAAGAATTTCCTCAATCTGGATTTGTCTGGTGTTTTTCTCATGCTTAGTTTGGAACTATGGATTTTGAGGAAATACCACAGTGAAGAGATGCCCTAATCACATGTCAGGAGGTATATGATATTCCTGTGACATCTCTGGTGATACAAGCTTTCATCACTTGGTTATAGGTTCCTCTACTGTAAAGTTACTGTTTTTCTCTCCGTGTTCTATAGAAGCAAATAACTAAGCCTATCCCATAAAGGCAAAGTGTGATTACAGTGGGGGGATTCCATCTCCTGTAGGGGGGAATATCTACATAAATTAAATAGAATTTTTCTGTGAGAAAGATTTGTCTCTTCTCCATTTATTTATCCAGTCACTTATTGTATGGACTTGTACGTTGATTTCATACTTTCTGTATCAAATACTGTATTATTGCTCAAATTATTTCAGCCTTGGCTATTTGGGAGCTCTTTCAGGTTAGCACCTCTGTCCCTTTGACATACCGCCTCCCTTTCTGATACTACAAGATGCTTCAGATTTATATTGTATTTTCCCTGTCCCAGCCCTAGAATCAGCCATTTCTCCAAGGAACCTTAGTTCCTTTTATTGGACAATAGAATTGAGAAACTAAGGTCTGGGTGCTGTTTATGTTCCTTGCTACCAGAATATCACTACTTCTAGTTCCTCTCATTTGACAGGAATATAGATATGTATCAGTATAGATGTGTGTATGTGTATACGTGCATACTAAGCCATGTATATACATGCATATATGTATATATAATTATTTCTGTGTCTATCAGTCTGTGTATATATTAAGCTAAACCTGAGTCCAACTCTAACCCAGTACTGTGGGATTTATTCTTGCTGCTTTTCTTGCTTACCTGTAACATCACTCAACCTCCACTGAGAAATCTAGCTCCCATTATCTACCATTCATTATGTTTTATCTCTTGTATACATGTAAAGCAGTTTCAAACTCTTTAACCTGTATCCCCTAAGAAACAAATTTACCACTTAAAATAGTGTTTATGTACAGTATACTGATTCTTTTTTTTTTTTTAAGGATGAAATATCTGTGTGTTGGAGATAATATTGACAATTGATTGACTGTTACACAAGATTGTACTTTTTTTTTATTGTCCCATCTTACAGGCATTGGCAGTTCTGTTTGGAACTATCTCTTAGAGCTTTGTGTCTGCTTAAAGGTATGCCCATATCCCCAAACATAGAAGATGAGGGAGATAGTAATTCAGAAATACTCAAATGGAGGCCATTAATATGAGGAAAACACCAAGAGCCTTGGGTAATCTGTCTTTGAACAGTAGACACTTTATGGGCGTTCATGCTATTTTTATTACGTTTCTCTTGTAATTTTTGAAACAGAGTCTCATTCTGTCCCCCAGACTGGAGTGTAATGGTGAGATCTTGCCTCACTGCAACCTCTGGCTCCCGTGTTCAAGCAATTCTTGTGCCTCGGCCTCCCGAGTAGCTGGGACTACCGGCACACGCCACCATGCCCAGCTAATTTTTGTAGTTTTAGTAGAGACAGGGTTTCACCACGTTGGGCAGGCTGGTCTCAAATTCCTGGCCACAAGTGATCTGCCCATCTCGGCCTCCCAAAGTGCTGGGTTTACAGGCATGACTACTGCACTTAGCCTCTCTTATAATTTTTTAAATAAAAAATGTCTTCCTCTTTCTGAAATCACTACTGCAGTCTCACAACTACCCTGGTTGTTAATGATCTCTTCTCTTGAAATAGTAAATACCTTGAGGAATTCCAGCTTGGTAATAGATTCTAGTTTTGGCTCTTCTTAACTATACATGTAGATTTTACTTTTATTATTTGTGGTGCCTTTAAAAGAGGAGCAGCTGTGCTTTTGTCAGAGAAACATTTAATCCAGCACATATTGATGAGGATACCAAAATGGGTACCAGTTGTTTTAATTCCATCTGGACTTGTGGATAATATTATGATAACTTTTCATCTTGTTCTTAAGAGTGCCATTCTAAATCCTTCATCCCTTTCTTCACCTCTTTCTTCAAATTTGCTGGTCTCTCTCCAAGAAAATATGAATAAATTGACTGTTCTCTTGTTTTTAAATCCAATTTCTAGCATCTTTACAGTTAGCTAGATTTGCCATTCATAAATGAAGTACAGTACTAGCTGGCCAATAGTGAAGTACTGGCATAATTGAATGTGCTTATAGCATCCTGCCTGATTGAACATCCCTGTGGCACAGGTGTTCTGCATCTTTAAAAGCCTCTTGTTACCAGGGAGCAGCTTTGACTTTTCACACCGGGTGCACATTTGGTACAAGCAGTGAATGAAGGTGATGCATGAATAAATATTTGTGTCCAGCCCACACATCTGCTTCTTTCGGTCTCTAGTGAGTTCATCCTGGTTTTTTGTTTTGTTTTGTTTTGTTTTCCAGCTGCTGTGACTTACTCGAAGCCTCGATTGGCCACATTTTGGTACTACGCCAAGGTTGAGCTGGTTCCTCCCACCCCTGCTGAGATCCCTAGAGCTATTCAGAGCCTGAAAAAAATAGTCAATAGTGCTCAGACTGGTAGCTTCAAACAGCTCACAGTTAAGGTAACCATGGGCTAAATGAAAACGGATGTGCATAACAGAAAATGTCTTCCCTTGGGATTTTTCTGATTGTTTTGATTAATATATATGTTTCCAATGAGGCTGAATCCAGCATAATGAGGAAAAAAGTTTTGACTGCTGAGGAAGATACTTACTTTTCTAATTTTGTCACCTGGGTAGAAATAATTAGCCCATTTTATGTCTTAGTTTCCTAAGAGTCTTAAACCTAGCAAAAAAGTGACCATTTTTATTGGGAAATTTTTTTTCCTTTCCTATATTAGATAGTATACTAAAATATGATGGCTTGCTTTGCTGAGTCTGTACTTTTTTCATCTGTAGTCCTGAGATTGTCCCCAATTCAGCCAAAACATCTCTTGAACTATGTCACAGTCAGGAAGCTAACACTTCTTATATATAAGATAAAAATACCAAACTGGGTTATTGAATTGTGTGAAGATAAAATCTAAAAACTGTAAGAATTGGAACTTGCAGCCATATGCAGTCACTTCCTGCCTGTAATCCCAGTACTTTGGGAGGCCAAAGTAGGAGGATTGCCTGAGGCCAGAAGTTCAAGACCAGCCTGGACAACATAGCAAGGCCCTATCTCTATCCAAAAAAGTGAAAAAAAATTGCCAGGTGTGGTGGCATGCACCTGTAGTCCCAACTACTTGGGAGGCTGAGGCGAGAGGATCGCTTGAGCCCGGGAGTTAGAGGAGGCAGTGAGCTCTGATTGTGTCACTGCCTGGGTGACAGAGTAAGACCCTATCTCTTAAAAAAAGGAAAAAAGGCTGGGCGCAGTGGCTCACGCCTGTAATCCCAGCACTTTGGGAGGCTGAGGCGGGCAGATCACGAGGTCAGGAGATCAAGACCATCCTGGCTAACACGGTGAAACCCCATCTCTACTAAAAATACAAAAAATTAGCTGGGTGTGGTGGCGGGAGCCTGTAGTCCCAGCTACTTGGGAGGCTGAGGCAGGAGAATGGCAAGAACCTGGGAGGCGGAGCTTGCAGTGAACCGAGATCGTGCCACTGCACTCCAGCCTGGGTGACAGAGCGAGACTCCATCTCAAAAAAAAGAAAAAGGACAAAAAAGAACTGGAACTTGGATTTTATTTGCATGATCCAAGCACAGAGTACAAAAAGCCTAAATAATTGCTAGTTTTAGAGCCTACATCCTGGGAAGTGTGGTTGTTTTTCAGAAGACTTCCATAAATTTCCGGTCTAATTTGATGGGGAAAATTCACTTCCAGAAGTGCTAAAAGGAAAAGGTCCAGTTTTGTTATGGAAAGTTATTTTTTCAAGTAGAATTTCAAGATCCATATTATTGCTCCATGTATTAATAACAGTGCTTTCCTGAGCCATATGTGCATATTTCTCTTTGGGACAACAAAATGTTGATACGAATACCAGATACTTGGTCAGAGTTAAGTCAAATACTGAATGAATAAAAATGAGGTCTAAAGGGGAAGACAGCACTTCATCTTTCAGCAGATTTTCTTTTGCCAGACAAAAATGTCTATTCAGAGACTCGGCCTTCCTAGAGCCATCCTTTCATATGAATGCCCTATCTAAATGCGCCAGCTATATCCAGGATGTGGATTGTTTTAGGGCTCATAAAGTGTCTCATAAACTTATAATGAAAGGGTTAAGTCAGTTCAGGTCTTTAAAGAATGCTTTGAAAGAATTTATATAAGCTCTGACTACTTACCTTACAAAATTGAAAGTTCAAGGGTTCTCAGCAGTTGAAGAGAAGTAATGTTAGTAATTCTCAACTTTGACTAAAACTGCCTTCTAGTTTGAATAGCATCTTTTATGTTCTTTGTCTCCTTAATTCTGGAAAAGAATAGTTTCAAATATATATATATTTATATATATTTATTTACATATATAATTTATATATATATATATATATATATATATATATATATATATATATAAGATACCTTAAAATGTATGCTTCTTTTTTCAGGAAGCTGTGCTGAATGGTTTGGTGGCCACTGAGGTGTTGATGTGGTTTTATGTCGGAGAGATTATAGGCAAGCGTGGCATCATTGGCTATGATGTTTGAAGACCAATCTTTAACATCTGATTATATTTGATTTATTATTTGAGTGTTGTTGGACCATGTGTGATCAGACTGCTATCTGAATAAAATAAGATTTGTCAAAACTCAGTGTTTTCTCCATCAGATACTCCATGAAAGGTCACAATTTCTCTTGATATTAAGCTGGGTTGTCTTTAAACAACTCTAAATACACGTCTGTTTAGCCCGCAATTGGAGAGGATATATGTGGCAATATTAACCTGGTGCATGAATATATGGGGATAACATTTTAATTTGAAGGTTTGGAATATATATATTTAAGCTTTATTTCCAGAACAGTGAGGGTTAGGTCTTGGGAAAACTATAACTTGCCAAAGTAGAAGAAATAGTAGTACCATATGCCAAAGCGATAGAGATGAATCATGTCAGTAGTTAGAATAACATTTCAACTGTTTTCTTTGCTAAAATCACGGAAAGACCCTATTGACAACATCTATGTCTGTAAAAATGTTAGAGTACTTGTCATCTTGAATATAGCCTCCCCAAGAGAGAACAGGGTGGTATTCTAAGTATGTATCTTTGTAACATCTTTAGCAGTAGGACAGAGCCATACATTTGAAATCTGATTTTTATGTGTGTTATTCGTTTGTCTGGTTTTACTACCTTTGCAAAAACAAAATACCCTACAGATATTTAAACAAGGTTATAATTTAGCATCTTCCCTGGATCTAAATAGTATATTATATCCTGAAATAAATGAAATGATTGCTATTAGTCTGTCTTCTGGAGCGATTTTATTGGGTATATAGGAGAGATTGATCATTCCTTAGCTTTTCCCCGGGATCTTAGAATCCTAAATTGACTCATTGGTACTTTCCTAAATCCACTGTTATTCTTGCAGCCACAGCAAAACATGCAATACCAACTGATGATAACCAAAAGGTGGTTGCATATTTATTACAAAAGCATTATGGCTCACAATATAGTATTAATCCTTTAATAGTGTTGAACCTTTATCCAGTCAATCCCAAATTTACCCACTGCATTTAGAACACTACTATTTTAGCCTAATAAACATCACAGCTTATCTAAGTGATAGGCAAGAAAGTCCCCATAGAGACTGCCACGCTGCTAAAATGTGAAGTAATGCCTAACTTACTCCTGCAATAAACAGGTGGTCAAAACTGAAACGACCTCTTTTCAAAAAGTGCTCAAAAAGACTGATATGAGAATGGCAATCAGTTTCTTTTTCATACAGTGCATGATTATTCAAATTAACCAGAAAAAAACAAGGTAGGAGATCAGCTAGTACTAGTTAAAACCTACAGACACCTAGTTGATTCATGATATGTAATGTGATTGTTTTTAACGCCACGGTCACACCAGAAGGTCCTCAAAATAAACATTTACTACTCACTTCACTGCAACTTCCTCCTCCTTTGCCATACACAACACCTCTGGTCTCCCCTGTGGCTAATAGTGCATGTACGGAATTTTCTTAGGTTAAAATAGCAGTGAGCTCCTTGAAGTGGCCACTTGACTTCACCAGGCTTGTTTCTCTTTTTTTTTTTGTCCTCATCAACCCCAAATATCTTCTAACAGAACTGTTGAGGCTTTCACTGAATGTGTGCTGCCAAGTGTTTGGCATTGGCAAACTCGGTGTTTATTGTGCACCTCCTAAGTTCTAGGCACAATTAAAATGGCAGAAACATTCATGAACAAGACTGTTACCTGTTTCACAGAGTTTGATCTGGTAAGACAGGTAATTAGGCATGCAATTACTATAATAAGATGTGAGAAGTACTATAATGAGGGAAGGGGAAGGTATACTTGAAAGGCTAACCCAGGGCGGGGTGCAGTGGCTCACACCTGTAATCCCAGCACTTTGGGAGGCCAAGGCAGGCGGATCATGAGGTCAGGAGTTTGAGACCAGCCTGGCCAATATAGTGAAACCCTGTCTCTACTAAAAATACAAAAATTAACCAGGCGTGGTGGCACACACCTGTAGTCCCAGCTACTCGGGAGGCTGAGGCAGTAGAATCACTTGAACCTGGGAGGTGGAGGTTGCAGTGAGCCGAGATCACGCCACTGCACTCCAGCCTGGGCGACAGAGGGAGACTCTGTCTCAAAAAAAAAAAAAAAAAGGCTAACCCAGATGAGAAGGACATTCAAGGGAGCTTGTCAGAGAAAATAGTAGCTATATAAACCAGGAAAGTACATTAGCCAAGAAGAATGGAGCAAGGTATGCTGGCCAAGTGAAACAACCTGTGCAAAAGCTACTGTCAGAAAAAGTGTAGTACATTGAGGGTCTGAGAGTGTAAGTGTGGCCAAATTGCCAGGCAGAGGAGAGCACTGAGAGGTAAAGCCAGAGATGGTGGGGACCAGATTGTATTTTATGCCTATTAAGGCTTGGACTTCTTTAAGGACATTGAATGGAAAGCCATTGAAAGATTTTGACAAGGCACAGTCCTGCCCTGAAGTAACGGGTAGTCTAACATCAGCAGGTAATTTCAATTCCATGTAACAAAAGCCAGAATAGAAACCTGCAAACTTGCATAGGGTTCATGTAACAGTGCATGTGGTCCTACAATTTTCTCAGTATGTAAAAGTAGAAGTACTCATTTAGTAGTAGGCATCACGAGGAGAGAGAACATAATGGTTAAGTCAAAGCCAGTTATGCAAATATTTGTCACTGTGGTCCAAAGGTTTATTCCTAAGGAAACTGCTATCTATGTATAAGTAAGTGAGGCTTTTTGTTGAGGCTTTCATCATTTCAAAACTAATGTGACCAGGTGCGGTGGCTCACGCCTATAATCCCAGCACTTTGGGAGGCCGAGGTGGGCGGATCACGAGGTCAAGAGATCAAGACCATCCTGGCCAACATGGTGAAACCCCATCTCTAATAAGAATACAAAAATTAGCTGGGCGTGGTGGCACATGCCTGTAGTCCCTGCTACTTGGGAGGCTGAGGCAGGAGAATCGCTTGAATCCAGGAGGCAGAGGTTGCAGTGGCCGAGGTGGCACCACTGCACTCCAGCCTGGCACAGAGCGAGACTCCGTCTCAAAAAAAAAAAAAAAAAAAAAGCTAATGTGAGGCCGGGTGCGGTGGCTCACACCTGTAATCCCAGCACTTTGAGAGGCCAAGGCTGGCGGATCACCTGAGGTCAGGAGTTGGAGACCAGCCTGACCAACATAGTGAAACCCCATCTCTTCTAAAAATACAAAATTAGCCGGGCGTCGTGGCACATGCCTGTAATCCCAGCTACTTGGGAAGCTGAGGCAGGAGAATCTCTTGAACCTGGGAGGTGGAGGTTGCAGTGAGCCAAGATCATGCCATTGCACTCCAGCCTGGGCAACGAGCGAAACTTGGTCTCAAAAAAAAAAAAAAAAAAAAAAAAAACGAATGTGAAACTGTCCACATTGCATATTCCATCCTTTTTTTTTGGCTGGAGTGCAGTGGTGTGATCTCGGCTCCCTGTAACCTCTACCTCCTGGGTTCAAGAGATTCTCCTGCCTCAGCCTCCCAAGTAGCTGGGACTACAGGCGCACACCACCATGTCCAGCTCATTTTTTTGTATTTTTAGTAGAGTCAGGGTTTCACCACGTTGGCCAGGATGGTCTCGATTTCTTGACCTTGTGATCTGCCCGCCTCGGCCTCCCGAAGTGCTGGAATTACAGGAGTGAGCCACCACGCCCGGCCTCATCCTTTGTTTTATACATCTCAGCATTGTTCTTAGATTAACAGTTTCTCCTCTTTTCCATTCATCTCTTACATACCTAAGTATTCTACCCTGATTTCTAAGGATAGCTCAATGCTTTCTTTTTAAATATTTCATATTTGTATAACACTTTACCTTTTCAAAGCACTTGCACCAACTATCGCATTTAGCCCTCAACTTTCCTCTGAAGCACGTGCCATAAATGATATACCATTTAACAAGAGAGGAACTGAGCAGAAAACATAAAACAATTTGGCTAGGATCCCAAGAGCAATAAGTGGTGGCAGCATAAGCTGGGCCCAGGTCATGATCCTGTGTTGTAGTCTGTGCCCTGACTCTACCTGTGACCAGCTTGTGGGTCCTGCTTTGTATTTCCACAGTTCCATTCTGTATTATATATTCTTGGTCCTGCTTTGCCCTACTATTAAGTTGTTTAAGATTTCTTGTCTCATTAGATATCAACCTCCCTAATCTTATGTAAAGTGATAGGTAGTTTAGTAGGACTTACTATTTCCTAATTAGTGTGGTTTTTGTTTCTACCAGGACATAAGATTGTGATCACCCTTGTGATGAATTCAGTAACAGTTCCACCAGAGGTAATCCCTTAGCAGGGAACTTACACTAGACCTGTTTACCAAACAAAAGGCCCTGATATAATAAAATACTAACATGCAAAGCCCTTGGCAATCTCCCTTCTGCCTCACCTTAATCTCACTTAGCTGCCAACCATTGTTTCAGCCACCATTTCTAACCAATCCCCATAAAACCTAGCTTTAAATGCCATGTTATTAGAGTGTGTATCCACTGTCCCTGATTGTTGCAATTTTCCACTAATCAGTTCATTCCCCTTTCTTTCTTTTTGTCTTTTGAGACAGGGTCTCGCTCTGTTGCCTGGGCTGGAGTATAGTGGCATGATCACAGCTTACTGCAGTCTCCACCTCCCAGGCTCAATCAAGATCCTCCCATCTCAGCTTCCCAAATAGCTGGAACTACAGGCGCACGCCACCACACACGGCTATTTTTTTGTAGAGACAGGGTAGCCACATTGCCCAAGCTGGTCTCAAACTCCTAGGCTGAAAGAATCCCCCACCTTGGCCTCCCAAAGTGCTGGGATTACAAGCGTGAGCCACCGCAGCTGGTCCCCTTTATTTCTTGCCAATTTTGTGTCCTGGCTCACTGTCACTTTACAACACTACTTCTATCTTAATTCTTGACTATTG
Source organism: Gorilla gorilla gorilla (assembly GCF_029281585.2). NCBI lineage: Eukaryota > Metazoa > Chordata > Mammalia > Primates > Hominidae > Gorilla > Gorilla gorilla. The sequence goes on from NC_073233.2 coordinate 126,353,567, forward strand.
CAATTTCAACATACACATGGGTCAGTAGTTTCCAAAGTACAGTCCCTGGACCACAGCAGCATCAGCATCACCAGGGAATTTAGAAATGAAAATTACCAGGCTCTACCCCAGAAACTAGGAGTGGGATCTTGCAATCTGTATTTTTTTTGTTGTGTTGTTTTGCATTTTTTTAGAGATGGTCTCACTATGTTACCTGGACTGGTCTCAAACTCCTGAGCTCAAGCAATCTTCTTCCCTCAGCCTCCCAAGTAGCTAGGACTACAGGCATACGTCATTGCACCCAGCACAATCTGTGTTTTAATTATCTTTCCATATATAAGTCTAATGCATGCTAAAGTTTGAGAACTATTAACATAAATGATCCTTCAACCAACCTGGCCTTTTGATTCCCTAAAAACTTAACAGCTATACCTTTCACCTTCCTTAAATACTGATTCCCATCTTTTTACCAAAAACATCAACCATCTTAGTTTCAATTTCATGCATCCCTCTCTCTGACCACCTATGACCTTCCTAGCCCATTCTGTCAAATAACTACACAAATTCAGAGTTTTCATGACCATCAATAAATTGATCCTACCATCTCCCTCACCCCCTTGATTTCAGCTTTTCTCTCCTGATACAACTTAGGTTCCATGATCAATCATAAGCATTCTCTTGAATACACCTTCAACTTCCTTGCCTCTCACTCACTTCGTTGTACTCACTTACCAAAACCGCCTCCTTGGCTTAATTCAGCTGTCTACCTGCTCTGCACCTATGCAGCCAAATGAAGTTGGAGAAAACAAAGTAACTAGTCTGGCCAGGTGCAGTGGCTCACGCCTGTAATCCCAACACTGGGTGGATCCCTTGAGGCCAGGAGTTTGAGACCAGCCTGGCCAACATGGTGAAACCCCCTCTCTACTAAAAATACAAAATTTAGCTGAGCATGGTGGCACGCACCTGTAGTCCCAGCTACTTGGGAGGCTGAGGCATAAGAATCGCTTGAACCTGGGAGGCAGAGGTTGCAATTAGCCGAGATTGCACCACTACACTCCTTCCTGTTTTGGCGACACAGCGAGACCCTGTCTCAAAAACAAACAAACAAAAAAAAGTAGTCTCACTTTATATTCATGATGGTCAGAACCTTAAGAGAGCACTTAATACTACCAGCCAATCATATTATGTTTCTTCAGACCGCAATTACATCCTTCAACAGATGACCTTACTTCCTACTTGACTAAGAAAATTTAAGCAATTGGAGAACTTCCAGTTACTCCCACAACATCATTATCTCATCTTACCATATCTCCACCTATATATATACACCACCTTGCCTGTACTATATGGTTCATATCACATGCTGCAAGCACACAGAAGTCACTCAATGCAAATGTGATGAATAAAGTGAATGTATCCATTAATGAATCTATATAAATGTTTTCCCCTCTGCCTTCATTCCTGGCACTTTCTACCTAGCACATCCACTTTCAAAACCACTTCATCACCTTTTCAGAGAAGTTTTTTTCTGATTTTCCCGAATTGCTTCCCTTTACCCTCCTGTCGATGCTTCTTGTAGCACACATCATTGCACTCTAATGCTATATTTACATTTATTTCCTTACTAAACTGTAAGCTTCTTAAGGGAGATACTGTATCTAATACACTTTTGTAATACTGTCCCATCATATAATCTGGCTTCTGTGTTTTTGGTTTTGTTGAAAACAGTGAAACAGCAGACTCTTCCTACTGTGTTTGGTACTGGGTTGATAAACAGCAGAGTTTAGTGGCAATTTGCCACAGAGGGAGATGCAGGCCTGGAGGACTCACTTCCTGAAGGCCTGCAGGCTGAGACTGCTACAGAGCTGATGCCAGCTGAGTCACTCTTGCATCTCAACCTCCAACTCTGAAACAGAGATGTGGATCTCTGATTAGCCTTCTCTACTGTGCTAGCTAATGCAAAGCTACCTTTGCATATGTAAGGTCTAGCAGGGGAGAACCAGGAGGTAGGCAGCAGAAGATCCTTTATAAAAGACCAAGCCTGAAATCTGAAAATCCCTGAAATTCCTTAGAAATTGATCATCTTAACTCTTTCTTTGCCAAGCCTGCATTTCCTGATTTATATCCTTGTTACAGCTGAAAGAAGCTCATCATGTAAAGGTTTATAGCACCACCATTTTCCTCAGAGGATTTTACATATGCAACCTATGGATGGATTTTTATAAGAACTATACCTTGGACTTCCTGCATGAAGTTAGGAAGGTTATCTTCAGAGGCTCCAAGTTTTAATGCATTCCAGTGTTGTCAAATCCAAAAGCAATTAAATACTGTTGTGTGGTTTTGAATTATAGCCTGCTTGTTAAAATAGCTACTGTTTCCCCTAAGGACAGCCTGCATTTTTACCTGATGTCATCTGACTCTGGGTCTCAAGAGAGTGGGGAACCTAATAGAACAACTGAATAAATGTAGTTCTAAGACAGTGAATTATAAGGTGATGGTGGAAGAGTGGTTACCAATTTTAGTGACCTCCAGGTAGAACAATGGAAAGGAAGTCATGTAAGCCCCAGATTGGGGAAAAAAATGAAAGTAATAATGACCAAGTAAACATTAAGTCAGGGGTGATGTGGAAGACAGTGTGGCGATTCCTCAAAGACCTAGAACCAGAAATACCATTGGAACCAGCAGTCCTAGTACTGGGTATATACCCAAAGGAATATAAATCATTCTATTCTATTCTATTCTATAGAATATGAATCATTCTAACATAAATCATTCTGTTATATCATTATAAATTATATAAATCATTCTATTATACAATGATGTGTGCTACAAGAAGCATCAACAGGAGGGTAAGGGGAAGCAGTTTGGGAAAATCAGAAAAAAAACTTCTCCAAAAAGGTGATTAAGTTGTTTTGAAAGTGGATGTACTAGGTACATATAAAGATACATACATATTGCAGCACTATTCACAATAGCAAAGACATGGAATCAACCCAAATGCCCATCAGTGATAGACTGGATAAAAAAAATGTGGTACATATACACCATGGAATACTATGCAGCCATAAAAAGGAACGAGATCATGTCCTTTGCAGGGATGGGGATGGAGCTGGAAGCCATTATCCTCAGCAAACTAACACAGGAACAGAAAATCAAACACCACATGTTCTCACTTACAAGTGAGGGTGAACAATGTCAACACATGGACACAAGGAAGGGAACAACCCCCAATGGAGCCTGTCAAGGGGAGGGCAGAGGGAGGGAGAACATCAGGAAATACAACTAATGCATGCTGGGCTTATTACCTAGGTGATGGGTTGATAGGTGCGGCAAACCACCATGGCACACGTTCACCTATGTAACAAACCTGCACATCCTGCACATGTACCCTGGAACATAAAATGAAATTTTAAAAAGTCAGGGGTGATATTTTGCTCATCATAGCTTTACCTTAAACCCCTGTATAGTGTCATCTGCCTTTAGAATATGCTGGCAGAAATATACTTTATTATCTGATACCCAAGTTACTACTGCAACAGGGAAACTAATTTCTACCTCACCCTGGGCTCCAAATTTCACCCCCACTGCACTGAGGGTAAACACTGAAGCCAAATGGGCCTTGATTTGGGACCCTTGTGTTCCTTTGCTCTCCCATCACCATCTGACCCCACCGCACGCCTCATATCCACCCATCCCAGAAGGAAGCTGCCTCTAAGGACTAAGTAGTAAATCTCTCAAAGTTATTTGTGGAAAGTCCTAAGGACACAAATCAGCAACAAAATCCGTTGGGTTTTTTCCCACCTCTCTTAAAACAATCCATAGTTGCATATTTTCCTTATTTGTTCATCTCAACTTCAGCAAAAGCCTTGCAGGTTAGCCCAACCCACTCACCTAAGAAAATTTGAAACAAAATGTTACTCTCCTCACTTTTCAGTACAAAATGAAATGAAGTGGAACCATTTGCCTGAGGTGAATGAGTCAGGGGTAGGGGACTGGAATGCAGGACTTGATTCCTCGGTGTCCTAACTCTAACCACATTCCCTCTACTCTGCGATATTTAAGTTGTTTATTGTACTGTGAGGAGCAGGAATAGGTAAGGGAGATGGTTCACTTTTTATGTTTTTATTCAGAAACTTACATCTGAACTCTAACCCGCATGTAAGACACTCCATTTTAACTTTAGCAGGAGTAAGTGAAGATTCATAACATATAATTTGCATCAAGCCTTGGATACAGTGACTTTTCCTGGGCCTTAAGCAAGACTATTTGCTATATATTGATAGAGAGGGCTCTTAGTAAAGAAGGGAATAAGGCAAATAGGTGTTAATACCTAACCCTAAACATTTTAAAAAGTGATCATTTAACTCCCTAATCTCTACCCATAATGTTTACAAATAAGTTCTCAGTTTTTAAACTTGACACCAGGAGCTTATATAGCTTTTCATATGAGAGACATTAAGAAATGTAGCTTTTAATTCAGGCTTACCTTTTTGCATCAGAGAGTATGAGGCCTTGAACAATGATGGCCATGTTCTCTTGGTTTTATCTGTTTTTACTTTAGTTATTAGCAAAATATATACTTTTTTTTAAAATCTAGGAATAAACAAATAAACACAATGAATGTATTATAATGTATATTCAAAAACATATCAAAACAGCCTTACCCAACTAGTCTTGAAAAAGATAACCTTTGGGAAATCTTCCAGGCCAGTCATGACTGCTGGAAAGAAAATAAGCAAATACTTACTAAAGGGCTTTCTCCAAGCGACATATTTCTCTTAGAATTTCTAGTCTTTGGATGCTGACACCTTCACCTTCATCCCAGATGACGTAGAAATTCAGCTCGGAATTCAGAAATGGGTAGCTTCCAGTTCCTCTGACAATATTACTCAATCAACAAGTTGTCTACCTAGCTAAGGCACAGCTTCCTGGAATTAAGACTGCATAACCTAGGTTATAATTAACTCAGACTTCCTCCTCCTCTTGTACCTTGGCCATGACCTTAATCCTCACCTAGATTTCCGTCCCATCTACGGATACAAATTTGTTCTAAATTAGATCAACTGAACTCTATTCCTTTTAGCCTAAGATAAGTTGGCACTGGTGGCTGAAAGGAATCCTAAACCAATTTTAGACCATATAGTTAGACTTTAAGCATGACTCAAAAAAAGCTAGACATCTCAGTGGAGAGATAATATTGCTCAGTTTTATCCATTTTCCCTCATTAAAAAAAAAAAACTTGGGAGGACTTTGAGAATGGTCAGTAGGATTAGAATAATGAGAGCAATTGAAGCTGTGGGAAGACTAATAGTTGATAGTGGTTTACACCTGTAATCCCAACACTTTGGGAGGCTGAGATGGGAGGATCGCTTGAGGCCAGGAGTTCACGACCAGCCTGGTCAACACAGCGAGACTTCGTCTGTACAGAAAATTAAAAATAAAGCCAGGTGTTCCTCATGCCTGTAATCCCAACACTTTGGGAGGCTGAGGCGGGTGGATCCCTTGAGCTCAGGAGTTTGAGACCAGCCTGGGCAATATGGCAAAACCCTGTCTCTACAAAAAAAAATACCAAAATTAGCCAGGCATGGTGGTGTGCACCTGTAGTTCCAACTCCACAAGAGGCTGAAGCTAGAGGATTGCTTGAGCCTGGGAGGTACAGGCTGCAGTGAGCCATGATCGCACCACTGCACTCCAGCATGGGCAACAGAGCAAGACCCAGTCTCAAAAAATAATAAATAAAAACTAAATTAAAAACTTAGCCAAGGGTGATGGTGCACACCTGTAGTCCCAGCTGCTCAGAAGGCTGAGGCAGGATGATTGCTTGAGCCCAGAAGTTCATGGCTGCAGTGAGCTATAATCGTGCCACTGTACTCCAGCCTGGTGACAGAGTGAGACCTATGTCAAAAAAAGAAAGAAAGGCCAGGTTCGGTGGCTCACGCTTGTAATCCCAGCACTTTGGGAGGCCAAGGCAGGCAGAGGCGAGGCGAGGTCGGGAGTTCGAGACCAGCCAACATGGTGAAATCCCATCTCTACTAAAAATACAATTAGCCAGGCATGGTGATGTATACTTGCAATCCTAGCTGAGGCAGGAGAAGCGCTTGAACCCAGGAGGTGGAGGCTGCAGTGAGCCAAGATTGTGCCATTGCACTCCAGCCTGGGCAACAGAGTGAGACTCTGTCTCAAAAAAGAAAAACAGTAATACTAGGCTTAGTGAATTTTTTCAAAGTAATTTGGAGGCAAACAAAATGTTTACAATTCTGGGAACTGCAGCATTGATAATACACAGAAATAAAAGGAATGATGAAATGGGAGGGACTTTGGAATTTAGCTGCTTTCAACTGCATGGATTTAAAGTTAGATTTAAGTGATGATCAGTAGGTCCATTGCTGCTTACCTAAAGAGCTCAAAGCCCTATCCTATATGATCTTGTTGGTTCTCACAACTTTACAAGAGATATGGGTCAGAGAGTAGAATCAAGAATTTTGCTGGTATGAAAGTTGAGATTTAAAGAAGCTGTTACGTAACTTCACTGACATGCAGTGTCTTCCAAAAAAGAGGAATGCCTTACCTATTACGTTAAAGAGAAAATAGAAACCATCCAGCATGAACTCCTTCAGTTTTCTCCCTTTCACTTCGAACTGATGTACTTTTTTTTTTTTTTTTTTTTTTTTGAGACAGAGTCTTACTCTGTCATCCAGGCTGGAGTGCAGTGGCATGATCTCAGCTCACTGCCACCTCAACCTCCCAGGTCCAAGTGGTTCTCCTGTCTCAGCCTCCCAAGTAGTAGGGATTACAGGCATGTTTCACCATGCCCGGCTAATGTTTGTATTTTTAGTAGAGACAGGGTTTTCACCATGTTGGCCAGGCTGGTCTCGAACTCCTGACCTCAGGTGATCCACCCACCTCAGCCTCCCAAAGTGCTGGGATTACAGGTGTGAGCCACCGCACCTGGCCTGAATGGATCTACTTCTGATTACACCCTCTTTCTGCTGTCCCTTCCCTTCTTTCTCCTATCCCAGAGGAAAACAGGACATTCTTTCCAAAACTATCTTTCTATGTTTGCTCTTGATTCTCTTCCATTTCACTCTTCAGTGGTCTCTCCCTATTTATTCCTCATTTTCATTTGTCCATTTATTTATTTGTTCAGCAAACATTTATTATATTCTTGTTATGCATCAGATTGTGCTTCTGAAATTTTAAAAGACATGTTTCCTACCTTCAAGGGGCTCACAGTCTAGTGGAAGACGTAGTAAAACAACTACAAATCATACAACTGTGATACAGTATTTAAAGATCAACAATAAAAGTCTACACATGATGCTCTGGTTGTGCATGTAGCAGAGCTGGGTCTGGAGCTTAACCAAGAGGATAAGAGGGGAAAGGCATTTAAACAAAGGAAACATGCACCAAAGCATGATCACACAAGAGAATTCAAATAAAATTAGTTCACTAAGGAAAGAACACAAATAATAGATGTGTTTTGAAGACAAGGGGTAAGGGAGAGTTACACCAGATAATAAAGAATCTTGAAGGTGATAAGGAATTATTAAAATATATTAAGGATGGAAGTAATATGGTCAGATTTGCATTTTAGGAAATTCAATCACATATCAGAGGAGGGGACTGGGAACTGGCAGGGCGTGGTGGCTCACGCCTGTAACCCTAGCACTTTGGGAGGCCGAGGCGGGCAGATCACCTGAGGTCAGGAGTTCCAGACCAGCCTGGCCAACATGGTGAAACCCTGTCTCTACTAAAAATACAAAAATTAGCTGGAGGTGGTGGCACATGCCTGTAGTCCCAGATACTGCAGAGGCGGAGGCAGGACACTCCCTCGAACCCGGGAGCTGAAGGTTGCAGTGAGCCAAGATCGCACCACTGCACCCTAGCCTGGGTGACAGAGTGAGACTCTATCTCAAAAAAGAAAAAAAATAAAAGACTGGGAACTATTGTGTAATCTTGAAGAGAAATGGGCAATTGGAAGTGTATGGTGGTATAATTAGAAGAGGGAATATAGGCTGGGTGCAGTGGCTTACACCTGTAATCCCAGCACTTTTGGAGGCCAAGGCGGGTGGATCACCTGAGATCAGGAGTTCAAGACCAGCCTGGCCAACATGGCAAAACCCCATCTCTACTAAAAATACAAAAAATTAGCCGGGCATGGTGGTGGGCGCCTATAATCTCAGCTACTCGGGAGGCTGAGGCAGGAGAATGGCGTGAACCCGGGAGGCGGAGCTTGCAGTGAGCCGAGATGGCGCCACTGCACTCCAGCCTGGGGGGACAGACCAAGACTCTGTCTCAAAAAAAAAAAAAAACAAAACAAAAATTAGCCAGGTGTAGTGTCACGTGCCTATACTCCCAGCTACTTGGGAGGCTGAGGCAGGAGAATCCCTTGAACCCGGGAGGTAGAGGTTGCAGTGAGCAGAGGTCATGCCACTGTACTCCAGCCTGGGCGTCACAGCAAGACTTTGTCTCAGAAAAAAAAAAAAAAAAAGAAGAAGAGGGACTATAGAAAGAGGCAAATTTCAGTGTAAAGAGGAATTCGATTTAAGGACATACAAATGAAGATGCCTAACACAGTACTGGTTATATGTGTCTGAAATTCAAGAGTGGTTAGTGCTGGAGATGTAAATTTAGAAGTGATAAGCATCTTGAGTATAGGTGAGATTGCTTAGGAAGAGTAGGTAAGCTCCATAAGGGAAAGCAAGAAATTTTTGTAGGTTTTGCTTATTGCTATACCCTCATCGCCTAGAAATGTGCCTGGCATGTAGTAAGCATTCAATATTTGAATAAATGAATGGAATAGTGAAAAAAAGGAGAGCTAAGAACATGACTCTGAGAAACATGAGCATTTAGGATTAAACAAGAAAAGAAGCCCAGGAAGGCGTTTGAGATGGGAAGGTTAGAGAGGTAGGAGGAAAGCAGGAGAGAGCGAGGTCACAGAAACCAAGGGAGGGGAGCTTCTAGAAGATCAACAATGCTGCAAACAGATCAAATACAATAAGACCTAAAAAGTGTTCCTTAGCCAGGCACAAGGATGTGCACCTGTCGTTTCAGCTACTCAGGTGTCTGAGGCTGGAGAGTTCTAGGCCAGCCTGGGCAAGGCAGTGAGACCCCACCTCTTTAAAAAAAAAAAAAAGTGTGCTAGGCCCGGCTCGGTGGCTCACGCCTGTAATTCCAGCACTATTGGGAGGCCAAGGCAGGTGGATCACTTGAGTTCCGGAGTTCGAGACCAGCCTGGCCAACATGATGAAACCCTGTCTCTACTAAAAATACAAAAATTAGCCTGGCATGGTGACACATGCCTGTAATCCCAGCTACTTGGGAGGCTGAGGCAGGAAAATTGCTTGAACCTGGGAGGCGGAGGTTGCAGTGAGCAGAGACTGTCCCATCGCACTCTAGCCTGGGTGACAAGAGCGAAACTCCGTCTCAAAAAAAAAAAAGTGTCCATTAATTTTGGCAAATAGAAAGCCATTGGTGTTTTTTTGTGACAGTAGTTTCAACGGAGATGGCAGTCAGATGATATGGGCCTAAAGACTATATGGGGCCGAGATCATGTCACTGCACTCCAGCCTGGGCGACAGAGTGAGACTCCATCTCAAAAAAAAAAAAAAGTACATGGAACATGGCAAGGAATGGAGACTGTGAATGTAGGTGACTCTTTTCAGAAATGTGGCTGCTTTTTTTTTTTTTTTTTTTGTGAGACGGAGTCTCGCTCTGTCACCCAGCCTAGAGTGCAATGGCAAGATCTCGGCTCACTGCAACCTCTGTGCTTCCCAGGTTCAAGCGATTCTCCTGCCTCAGCCTCCTGAGTAGCTGGGATTACAGGCATGTGCCACCACGCCCGGCTAATTTTGTATTTTTAGTAGAGACAGGGTTTCTCCATATTGGTCAGGCTGATCTCGAACTCCTGACCTCAGGTGATCCGCCTGCTTCAGCCTCCCAAAGTGCTGGGATTACAGGCATGAGCCACCACGCCCAACCTATTTTTTATATTAAATATTAAAAACATATATATTATATAATATATACATGTGTGTATATATATATTTTTTTGCAGTGGAGTCTCGCTCTGTCACCCAAGCTGGAGCACAATGGTGCAATCTCAGATCACTGCAACCCCCACTTCCCGGGTTCAAGCAATTCTCCTGCCTCAGCCTCCTGAGTACCTGAGACTACATGCATGTGCCACCACACCCAGCTAATTTTTGTTTGTTTGTTTGTTTGTTTGCTCTTTGTTTTTTTGAGACGGAGTCTTGCTCTGTCGTCCAGGCTGGAGTGCAGTGGCACAATCTCAGCTCACTGCAACCTCTGCCTCTGTTCAAGCAATTCTCCTGACTCAGCCTCCCAAGTAGCTGGGATTACAGGTGCCCGCCACTACCAGGCCTGGCTAATTTTTGTATTTTTAGTAGAGACAGGGTTTCACCAAGTTGGCCAGGCTGGTCTTGAACTCCTGACCTCAGGCGATCCACCTGCCTTGGCCTCCCGAAGTGCTGGGATTACAGGTGTGAGCCACCGTGCCCAGCCTAATTTTTGTATTTTTAGTAGGGACGGGGTTTCACCGTGTTGGCAGGCTAGTCTTGAAATCCTGACTTCAGGTGATCCGCCCACCTCAGCCTTCTAAAGTGCTGGGATTATAGTTATGAGCTGCCATGCCCAGCCCCAATATTTAAATTTTTAAAAAATCTTGGCCGGGCATGGTGGCTTATGCCTGTAATCCCAGCACTTTGGGAGGCCAAGGTTGGCAGATCACCTGAGGTCAGGAGTTCAAGATCAGCCTGGCCAAGATGGCAAAACCTGTCTCTACTAAAAATACAAAAAAAATTAGCTGGGCAAGGTGGCGGGCACCTGTGGAATCACTTGAACCCAGGAGGTGGAGGTTGCAGTGAGCCGAGATCGTGCCACTGCACTCCAGCCTGGGCGACAGAGTGAGACTCCATCTCAAAAAAAAAAAAAGGTACATGGAACATGGCAAGGAGGTGGAGACTGTGAATGTAGGTGACTCTTTTCAGAAATGTGGCTGTTTTGTGTGTGTGTGTGTGTGTGTGAGATGGAGTCTCGCTCTGTCACCCAGGATACAGTGCAATGGAGAGATCTCGGCTCACTGCAACCTCTGCCTCCCAGGTTCAAGTGATTCTCCTGCCTCAGCCTCCTGAGTAGCTGGGATTACAGGCATGTGCCACCACGCCCAGCTAATTTTGTATTTTTAGTAGAGACGGGGTTTCTCCATGTTGGTCAGGCTGATCTCAAACTCCCGACCTCAGGTGACCCGCCTGCTTCAGCCTCCCAAAGTGCTGGGATTACAGGCGTGAGCCACCACGCCCAACCTATTTTTTATATTAAATATTAAACATATATATTATATCTATATATGTTTTTTTTTCTTTTTCTTTTTTTTTTTGCAATGGAGTCTCGCTCTGTCGCCCAGGCTGGAGCACAATGGTGCAATCTTAGATCACTGCAACCTCCACTTCCCGGGTTCAAGCAATTCTCCTGCCTCAGCCTCCTGAGTACCTGAGACTGCAGGCATGTGCCAGCCACCATGCCTGGCTAATTTTTGTTTTTGTTTGTTTGTTTTTTGTTTTTTTGAGACGGAGTCTTGCTCTGTCGTCCAGGCTGGAGTGCAGTGGCACAATCTCAGCTCACTGCAAACTCTGCTTCTGTTCAAGCAATTCTCCTGACTCAGCCTCCCAAGTAGCTGGGATTACAGGTGCCCGCCACCACCAGGCCTGGCTAATTTTTGTATTTTTAGTAGAGACAGGGTTTCACCAAGTTGGCCAGGCTGGTCTTGAACTCCTGACCTCAGGCGATCCACCTGCCTTGGCCTCCCGAAGTGCTGGGATTACAGGTGTGAGCCACCGTGCCCAGCCTAATTTTTGTATTTTTAGTAGGGACGGGGTTTCACCGTGTTGACAGGCTAGTCTTGAAATCCTGACTTCAGGTGATCTGCTCACCTCAGCCTCCTAAAGTACTGGGATTATAGTTATGAGCTGCCATGCCCAGCCCCAATATTTAAATTTTTAAAAAACCTTGGCCGCGCATAGTGGCTCATGCCTGTAATCCCAGCACTTTGGGAGGCCGACGTTGGCAGATCACCTGAGGTCAGGAGTTCAAGACCAGCAAAACCCATCTCTACTAAAAATAAAAAAAAATTAACTGGGTGAGGTGGCGGGGCCTGTAATCCCAGCTACTCTGGAGGCTGAGACAGGAGAATCACTTGAACTGGGAAGTGGATGTTGCAGTTAGCCGAGATCATGCCACTGCACTCTAGCCTGGGCGACAGAATGAGACTATGTCTCAAAAAAAAAAAAAAAAAATCTTCCCTTTACTTCATTCTCAAGCTACTGACTTATCTTTCATTACTCTTCCCAATAAGTGAATGGTAGGCTATGTGAGCATATTTTGAATCCTCTTTCTTTGTTGGTTCTCCTAATATTTCCCAACTATTTATATTCTGACCTAATCATTCATTACTTATCTCTGCCTCCTTGCCTTCTCTTTCACACCCTATATTTAATACAGTCAGCAAATCAGCAAATCCTTACCCTTTTTTTTTCATTTTTTTCTTTTTTTAGAGCCTACAGCTATTGTACCATCTATCTTCAAAATGTATCCTGAATCTGACAATTTTCCATCACCTCAACACTACCACCCAAGGCCCAGACACCATCTTCTCTCACCCAGACCACTGCAATAGCCTTCTGACTGGTCTCCCCACTTTCACCCTTGCCTTTCTATTGTTTATTCTTGTTTTGTTGTTGTTGTTGTTGTTGTTGTTGAGTCAGAGTCTCACTCTCTTGTCCAGGCTAGAGTGCAGTGGCATGATCTCAGCTCACTGCAACCTCTGCCTCCTGGGTTCAAGTGATTCTCCTGCCGCAACCTCCTGAGTAGCTGGGATTACAGGCATGCCACCACGCCCGGCTAATTTTTATATTTTTAGGAGAGACGGGGTTTCACCATGTTGGTCAGGCTGGTCTCGAACTCCTGACCTTGTGATCCACCCGCCTTGGCCTCCCAAAGTGCTGGGATTACAGGCGTGAGCCACCACGCCCGGCCTATTGTTTATTCTTAAACCAGCAGACAGAGTGATCCTTTCAAATATTAAGTCATATTTTGTCAGTCTTCAGAAACTTCCAATAGCTTCTCCTGTCATTTTGCGTTCTCATATGCTCTGAAACCATCACCACCACAGACGTCCCTCGTCTAGTTTCCTACCACTCTTCCTCCAGCCACACTGGCCTCGTCACCTCCAAACACACTTCACCTCGGGGCTTCTGCATTTGCTGTTTTATGCTTGGAATGCTTTTCCCTCAGACATCATTTGGTTTATTCTCATCTCCTTCAATGCTCTGTTCAAATAGCCCCTTAACCCAAAGTCTGGCCACATTTTATAAACTATTGTACCTCAGCCGCTCCCAAGTCTCTACTTTCTATCCTGCTTACATCGCACTACTCACCACCTGGCTTGTCCTAGTTATTTATTTATTGTCTGGTTCCCTTCACTAGACTGTGAGCACCCACAAAGCATACCTACCAAGAGCACCTCGCCTAAAGGAGCAGAGATAAAGATAGCCAGAGGCCAGGCGCGGTGGCTCATGCCTGTAATCCCAGCACTTTGTGAGGCTGAGGCAGGCAGATCACGAGGTCAAGAGATTGAGCCCATACTGGCCAACATGGTGAAACCTCATCTCTACTAAAAATACAAAAATTAGCCACGTGTGGTGGCACATACCTGTAGTCCCAGCTACTTGGGAGGCTGAGGCAGGAGAATCACTTGAACCCGGGAGGTGGAGGTTGCAGTCAGCCGAGATCGCGCCACTGCACTCCAGCCTGGTGACAGAGCGAGACTCTGTTAAAAAAAAAAAAAAAGCCAGGAAACTATTCCTGCCCTTGAGGAACCCACACCTCAGTGAGTCATATAACCTAACAAGTAATTAGAATGGAAATACTCAAAGCAGTTGGATGCCACAGGCTGAGGCCCTGGGGAACCATGTGGTTTGGGTGGCAGTTATGGCACTTTTCAGCCTGGGTGATAGTTAAAACTATGAGTTCACTCTAAGAGAATGTGAGAAATGAGAAACACTCAGGAGACACCAGTGTTTAAGAGGCGAAGGACAAAGAAAGGAGGCTGAGACAGAATAATCAAAGAGGGGAAGAAGAGCTGGACCAGTAGGTCCCCAGATGGCGGAGCTCCTAGATTGCCTTTATCGAATACTACCAATAATCATGGCAGTGGACATTTACTAACAATTCTCTACCCGTCAGTTACTGTTGTAAGCATGTTCCATATTTTCACACATTAAGCCTCACAACAACCCCAGGAGTTAGGCACTAGTATAACCTCATTATACAGATGAGGAAACTGATTCACTCACCCAAGTGCACACACCTAATAAGAAATAAAGACTTGGGCCAGGCAGGGTGTCTCATGCCTGTAATCCCAGCACTTTGGGAGTCCACGGCGGGTGGATCACTTGAGGTCAGGAGTTGGAGACCAGCCTGGCCAACATGGTGAAACCCCATCTCTACTAAAAATACAAAAAAAAAAAATTAGCCAGGCATGGTGGTGCTTGCCTGTAATCCCAGCTACTCAGGAGGCTGAGGCAAGAGAATCACTTGAACCCAGTAGGTAGAGGTTGCAGTGAGCCAAGATCACGCCCCTGCCCTCCAGCCTGGGTGACAGAGCAAGACTCTGTCTCAAAAGATAAATAAATAAATAAATAAACAAACAAACAAATAAAAATACAAAAATTACCTGGGCATGTTGGCGGGTGCCTGTAATCCCAGCTACTCCGGAGTCTGAGGCAGGAGAATCACTTGAACCTGGAAGGCAGAGGTTGCAGTGAGCTGAGATCGCACCACTGCACTCCAGCCTGGGTGACGGAGCGATACTTCATCTCAAAAAAAAAAACAAAAGAAAGCTTTGAACGCAAGCAATTTGAGCTTGCTCTTAATCATTACATTGTTATCCATAAGACCACACTCTGCCCACTCTCCATGCTTCTTCATATTTTCTTGACCCTATTAAGGGTCATGTGCTGTTCTGGGCTATGGGTATACAGCAGTGAAGCAAAACCCCCTCCCTTCATGGAGCTTATATCCTTGTAGGGGAGACCGACATTAAACAAGTAAACAAATCTACGGTAATAAGTGCTGTGAAGAAAAATGAAGTAGTATAAGGTATCATGAATGATAAGTGGTGACCTCTGAGGAAGTGACATTTAAACAGAGATCTGAAGGAAAAGAGAGAGTGAGCCAAGAGGTTATCTGGAGGAAGAACATTCCAGGCAGAAGGAACAGTAAGTGCAAAGGCCTTAAGGTATAAGTGTGCCTGACGTGTTCCAGGAACTCCAAGGAGGTCAAAGCAAAAAGGGATACGACGAACTAGGGGGAGAGAGGCAGGAGGTAAGCTTTCAGAAAGCTATGAAAGGTTTCCAAGACATGCTGCTAAATGAAAAGATTAAATTACTCAGCATAGTAGCTTGTGTGGTATAATCACATTGATTAAAAAGATATATATGTGTGTGTGCTTATGTGTATATGCATACATACACATATATAGATATGTATACATGCATACTTATTTATAGTCTGAAATATCAGACAGCAAAGTTAACAGTGATTACCTTGTAGGAGTTAGACTACAGTTGAAGAGAAGGAAGGGATATTTAGACTTTTTATTTCATTTTATTTAGTTTTTGAGAAGGAGTCTCCCTCTGTCACCCAGGCTGGAGTGCAGTGGTGCGATCTCAGCTCACTGCAACCTCCGCCTCCCAGGTTCAAGCGATTCTCCTGCCTCAGCCTCTCAAGTAACTGGGACTACAAGCGCCCACCACCATGCTAATTTTTGTATTTTTAGTAGAGACGGGTTTTCACCATGTTGCTCAGGCTGGTCTCGAACTCCTGAGCCCAAGAGATCCGCCCGCCTCGGCTTCCTCGGCTGGGATTATAGGTATGAGCCACTGCACCCAGCCTAGATTTTCTGTCTTGTATTTTTCCATAGTATTTGTAACTTCTTGCATATCCTACTTTTATAGTAACCAAAAATTAGCTTACAAAAATCAACATTTTTTTTTTTGAGATGGAGTCTCACTTTTGTCACCTAGGCTGGAGTGCAGTGGTGTGATCTCGGCTCACTGCAACCTCTGCCTCCCAGGTTCAAACGATTCTCCTGCCTCAGCCTCCCAAGTAGCTGGGATTACAGGTGCCCGCCACCACACCTGGCTAATTTTTGTCTTTTTAGTGGAGATGGGGTTTCACCATGTTGGCCAGGCTGGTCTCAAACTCCTGAACTCAGGTGATCCACCCACCTCGGCCCAAAATCAACTCTTAACCATGTGTTAAGGGACTCCAGCTAAAGCCCCTTCTCCTTCTTTTGGCAGCTGAGCTTCCTGAAACAGTTTTCTACACATGTTCCTCTTTGCCTTCCCCATTTTCTTCTTAACCAAATGCCATCTGATTTAGACTTCACCTTTCCCCTATGCCTACTCTTCCTGGGAACACCTGTGACTTCCCTCTGACTATAACGAACACTCTGCAGTCCTCTTGCTTCTTGACCTCTCTGCCACATTTGACATTGTTTACAGCTCCTCTGAAACGTTCTCCTTTGCTTTCCTTCTTGCCCCCTTTTACCTTCCTGAGCTGCTTTCTCAGTCTCCTTTCATTGGCTGCTTTTTATAGCCCATCCCACAGACCTGGGTTTCTTCTGGTTCCAGTCTTAATGCCTTTGCCTCTGTGTGCTACACATACTCTTTTGTGTGGTCCATGCCCATAGTTTCAACTACCATCTCCATGCTTCCAAGTCCCAGATCTGTATTTTTAGCCTTTTTTCCTGAGCCCCTGTCCAGTGTACCAACCTGCTTGTTAGACAGCTCCACCTGCAGATCTCACAGACATCTCAACTCAACTGTTCCAAAACCAAAGTCATCATCTCTAATTAAAAACATCTGCTTCCTCTTGTTCTCTTTAACTTACTTGGTGGTACCACCATCTGCCCTATTGACCCCATCTAGCAACCTGAGAAAAGCCCTTTTTCTTTATTTCCTGTATCTAAATGGACAACAAAAGTGATTCTATTTGCTAAATATCTCAGCAATCTGTCTTCATTCCTACATCTTCACTGTCACTGCATTCATTACCAATGATCTGGACTACTGCATATGGATATATGAGTCTGAACCCCTAGGAAGAGACCAGAAATATCCTAACTACATTTTCTGCCTCTATTATCACTACCAGCCTTATACTCAGCTGCCGAGGGATGTGGTACAAATTCTATCATGTCGGTTCCTGCTTAAAACTTTTCAAATGTTTCCTAACCTTTATAGAATAAAATTCAAACTCCTTAATATGCTCTGGCCAGTCATCTTCTGACACTTTCCTACATGTATCTTTTTTTTTTTTTTTTTTTTTTTTTTTCCAGACAAAGTCTCGCTCAGTCTCCCAGGCTGGAGTGCAATGGTGTGGTCACAGCTCACTGCAGCCTCAACTTTCCAGGCTCAAGGGATCTTCCCACCTCAGCCTCCCAAGTAGCTAGGACTAGAGGCACATAACATCACATCCGGCTAATTTTTTCATTTATTTTTTGTAGAAACGAGGTCTCACTATGTTTCCCAGGCTGCTTTTGAACTCCTAGGCTCAAGTGATCCGCCTGACTCAGCCTCCCAAAGTGCTGGGATTACAGGCATGAGCCACCTGCCCAGCCACCCACATATATCTTTTTTGTTGTTGTTGAGGCAGAATCTCAATCTCAGCTAACTGCAACCTCCGCCTCCTAGGTTCAAGCAATTGTCGTGGAGCTGGAATTACAGGCGTGCACCACCACACTCAGCTAATTTTTTTATTTTTAGTAGAGACGTGGTTTCGCCATTTTGGCCAGGCTGGTCTCGAACTCTAGCCTTAGGTGATCTGCCCGCCTCGGCCTCCTAAAGTGCTGGGATTACCGGCGTGAGCCACTGCGCCCCGCCACATATCTTATGTTTAAATAATACCGAAGTACTCTTTGTTTCTCAAAAACCCCGTGCCTTTTCCTGCTGCTGTGAAAGTTTTATGACGTAGCACCTTTGTATCTCCAGCTCTAACGTAGTACCTGGTACAAAGTAGGTGCTCAACAAATGCTTGTTGAATAAATAAAAGGACAAAAGAAAATCAGAAAGCACAAAGGTTGAAAGTAAGGACACTGACCAGAAGACTACTATGAGAGTACAATTTGGAGTAATCAGGAAGAGAGGGAAAGAAAATGCTTTAGTGTAACATTTCCTTCAAGCTTCTACAAGGTGAAACAATCATAATCAAATAATAATTACTCCTGTAATTAGTCTCTCTTTGAAAAATATGAACTTTTGTCATTGGTACAATTTCAAATGGGGACTGCTTAAGTGATTTTAAATAAAATGTTTCTTAAAAACACACACACACACACACATACACACACACACACACAAAAACCCAAACAGCCCAGGACATGACATGTAACTGCCAAAATCCTGACAAAACATGACCCTTTGGGTATAAATCCCAAGGTCCAAGAGTGCATCTGGGAAGAGTCATTTATTTTGCAAACATTAATTGGGTGGTATAGACACTGTTCAGCACAGGGGATAAAACGATAAGTAATACACGGTTTCCTGTCCTCAAAGAGCTCAT
The DNA here is from genome assembly GCF_029281585.2 of Gorilla gorilla gorilla. Lineage (NCBI taxonomy): Eukaryota > Metazoa > Chordata > Mammalia > Primates > Hominidae > Gorilla > Gorilla gorilla. The sequence continues at coordinate 126,372,188 of NC_073233.2, forward strand.
GGTCCAAGAAGCATCTAGCCCTTGCCTTTGCGCAGAACTCTACTGAATTCTTTTCTTTTTTTTCGAGATGGAGTCTCACTCTGTCCCCAAGGCTAGAGTGCAGTGGTGTGATCGCAGCTCACTGCAACCTCCGCCTCCCAGGTTCAAGGGATTCTCCTGCCTGGGCCTCCCGAGTAGCTGGGACTACAGGCATTCACCACCATGCCTGGCTAATTTTTGTATTTTTAGTAGAGACGGGGTTTTGTCATGTTGGCCAGGCTGGTCTCGAACTCCTGACCTCTTTACAGAAAGCCAGATGCCTATGCTAGGGTTGTATTTAAAGTCCTTTTAGGCTGGGCACGGTGGCTTATGCTTATAATCCCAGCACTTTGGAAGCCGAGGCCGAACTCCTGACCCGCACTTAAGGCCAGGAGTTCGAGACCAGCCTGGTCAAGGTGGCAAAACCTTGTCTCTACTAAAAGTACAAAAATTAAGGCTGGGTGCAGTGGCTCACACCTGTAATCCCAGCATTTTGGGAGGCTGGGATGGATGGATCACTTGAGGTCAGGAGTTCAAGACCAGCCTGGTCAACATGGTGAAACCCTGTCTCTACTAAAAATACAAAAATTAGCTGGGCTTGGTGACACACACCTGTAATCCCAGCTACTAGGGAGGCTGAGGTGGGAGAATTCCTTGAGCCCGGAAGGTGGAGGTTGCAGTGAACTGAGATCACGCCACTGCACTCCAGCCTGGATGACAGAGCGAGACTCTGTCTCAAAAAAAAAAAAAAAAAAAAGTACAAAAATTAGCCGGGTGTCGTGGTGGGCGCCTGTAATCCCAGCTACTCAGGAGGCTGAGGCTGGAGAATCGCTTGAACTCTGGGGCGGAGGTTGCAGTGAGCCGAGTTTGCACCACTGCACCCCAGCCTGGACGAGAGTGAGACTCTGTCTCAAACAAACAAAAAAGTCCTTTTAGTCATAGGAGTAGCTATATATAATTTATTTTTTTGAGATGAAGTTTTGCTCTTGTTGTCCAGGCTGGAGTGCAATGATGCAGTCTCGACTCACCGCAACTTCTGCCTCCCGGGTTCAAGCGATTCTCCTGCCTCAGCCTCCCAAGTAGCTGGGATTACAGGCATGCGCCACCACGCCCAGCTAATTTTGTATTTTTAGTAGAGACAGGGTTTTCTCCATGTTGGCCGGGCTGGTTTCGAATTCCCAACCTCAGGTCACCCGCCCACCTCGGCCTCCCAATGTGCTGGGATTACAGGCGTGAGCCACCATGCCCGGCCAATATATATAATTATTTTTTTAAAGCTCAGAATGGAAATTCACTGATTCAGGGTAAAACGCAGCCATTGCTTCCTTAATTAGAAGAGTGTTTTTGTGGAAGAGTAATGGACTGTACCCTTCTTTCCCCAGAAAAAAAGCAGCACCTGAGGATTCTGAACAGTTCTCTGCTCAGTGATGATCAAGCCTTCCTTTGGACAAGCTTAAATAACTCAGCCACTGTTCTTTGTTGGAGGACTTTGGGACTACTGATGCAATGTGTCCACTTGGGGGCTCTTTGGAGAAAAAATTGCTAATTTCAGAGGGGTAGCCGCACCAATGGTTAAGGAAATCCCCGGGGAGAAAATGTTTCTGTCTGGATTACAGAGAAGACATTTTATTTACTCATTCAATCTTCATGATAATCTTGTGAAGCTGTAATTAATATCCTTATTTTTGCAGATTAGGAAACTAAGACATACTGAGGCTGGGTGCCTGGTTCAAGATAATATAGCTAACATTATTGGACATGCAAATCAAGCCCAGATTTGTGACTCTGAGCTGATGTTAATTCTGTCACAATATTGGTTCTCAAGATAAATCTTTCCAGGTGAGGAGAAAAGGGAATAAATATCTAGAAGTCCCCTTAAACCAGAAGTAATTAATTCGTTTGCAGAAATTGGCAAAATTTGGGGTTCCCTTCTTAAAAGTTTCCTTCTGTCACTTGGAAAAAATTTAAAATATGTGCATTAGGTTGACAAAGATCAAAAAAATTAAAAAAAAAACCCTTTTTGGAATACTGTGGAGAAAGGAGCACTTTTATTTATTTATTATTTATTTTATTTTATTTTATTAATTAATTATTTTTTTTTCTTTTTCTGAGACAAGGTCTCATCTCACTCTCTTGCCCAGGCTAGAGTGCAGTGGCCTGATCTCGGCTCACTGCAGCCTCAGCCACCTCAGCTCCACTAGTAGCTGGGACTACAGGCACATGCCAAGTTTCCCAGGCTGGTCTCAAACTCCTGAGCTCAAGATCCTCCCATCTCAGCCTCCCAAAGTCCTGGAATTATGAAAGAGGCACTCTTTTTTTCTTCTTCTTTTTTTTTTTTTTTTTTTTGAGACACTCTTGCTCCGTCTTCCAGGTTAGAGTGCAGTGGGGTGATTTTGGCTCATTGCAACCTCCACCTCCCTGGTTCAAGTGATTCTGGTGCCTCAGCCTCCCGAGTAGCTAGGACTACAGGTGTGTGCCACTGCGCCAGGCTAATTTTTCTATTTTTAGTAGAGACGGAGTTTTGCCATGTTGGCCAGGTTGATCTCGAACCCCTGACCTCAGGTGATTTGCCCACCTCTGCCTCCCAAAAGTGTTGGAATTACAGTCATGAGCCACTGCACCCGGCCAAAAGGCACTCTAGAACACTGCTGGTGGGAGTATGAATTAGCATAACCTTTACCGGGGACAACTTGGCACTATCTATTAAAACTACAAATGTACATACCTTTTGACTCAGCAACTGCTCTTCTAGAAATCTATACTACAAAATGACATATATTAAAGGTTATGCACTGCAGCATTGTGTGAAATACATGCAACAGATTGGAAACAACTCAAGTGCCCGCCGATAGAGAACTGATTAAAGTAAGCTCTATCTCTATTCCATACAGCCCCAATAATGAGGAAACTGTCTACTTATAGTAATATTTCCAAGTTATAAGTGAAATAAGCAAAATTCAGGAAATTGGTTTGATATGCTTTTATTTATGCAAAAACTTCTATATGTGTATGCTTTTGTAGGCATAGACTATGTATGGAAGAATATACAATAGACTGATAACAGTTACCCCTACTAAAGGGTAAGTAATATTACTGGGGTTGGGGAGAGGATGATTCAGAGCAAAAATAAAGTGAGGACTTTAAGGACTTTAATTCCTTTAATTTTTTTTTTTTTTGAGATGGAGTCTTGCTCTGTCGCCCAGGCTGGAGTGCAATGGTGGGATCTAAGCTCACTGCAACCTCTGCCTCCCAGGTTCAAGCGATTCTCCTGCTTCAACCTCCCAAGTAGCTGGGATTACAGGCACTTGCCACCACACCCAGCTAATTTTTGTATTTTTCATAGAGATGGGGTTTCACCATGTTAGCCAGGCTGGTTTCAAACTCCTGACCTCATGATTCACCCGCTTTGGCCTCCCAAAGTACAGGAGTGAGCCACCACGCCCGGCCTCCTTTTAAATTTTTTTTTTTTTAGAGATGGAGTCTCACTCTGTCGCCCAGGCTGGAGTGCAGTGGTGCGATGTCGGCTCACTGCAACCTCCGCCCCCCGGGTTCAAGTGATTCCCCTGCCTCAGCCTCCCGAGTAGCTGATTACAGGCACCCGCCACCACACCCGCTAATTTTTGTATTTTTAGTCGAGACGGGGGTTTCACCATGTTGGCTAGGCTGTTCTTGAACTCCTGACCTCAGGTGATCTGCCCAGCTCAGCCTCCCAAAGTACTGGGATTACAGGCGTGAGCCACCGTGCCTGGCCTTAAATTTTTAACCATATGAATGTATTAGGTATTCAAGAAAAATATGTTGAATGAAAATTTAAAATAAAAAATAAGTAAAGCACATCGAATTTAAGGTACCTAATGTGTAAGGCACAGAATGTCTTTTTTTTTTTTTTTTTTTTTTTTGAGACGGAGTCTTGCTGTCGCCCAGGCTGGAGTGCAGTGGCGCGATCTCGGCTCACTGCAGGCTCCACCCCCCGGGGTTCGTGCCATTCTCCTGCCTCAGCCTCCCGAGAAGCTGGGACTACAGGCGCCCGCCACCTCGCCCAGCTAATTTTTTGTATTTTTAGTAGAGACGGGGTTTCAGTGTTAGCCAGAATGGTCTCGATCTCCTGACCTCATGATCCGCCCGCCTCGGCCTCCCAAAGTGCTGGGATTACAGGAGTCGTAATGTCTTTTTATGATCAGCAGAATGGTTAACGGATATTTGGTGTCAGACCCCAGTGAGTTTTAGCACTTCTACTTACTAGCTGTGTGACTTTAGACATTATTCTAAGCCTCAGTTTCCCCATATGTAAAATCAAATTTATCTCATAGAATTGGAGAGAATTGAATGCACATAAAGCACTTAGGCTCACAGAAAGCACTCAAAAATGTTATTATTAATACTTTCGCCCTAAAATCTCCAACAATAAACCAAATTCTGACTTGCTCTGGCTCCTTTTGGACTAGTCTAGAGGCAAAGAGACAAACTATATGATTTCTCAAGGAGTTTTTCTGCTCAGAGGCTTGAGTCTGGGGACTCCACACAATATTCGAAGACATTCTTCCTTCTTTCTGCTGCCTTGCAACCTGCAGACCTCCCACCTGTGTTAAATGAAGAATGCTTGAAGTGAGGTTACTCAGAACCCACCCGGTTCATGTTTTCTCAAGGGTAGAAGGCGGGAAGAAATCTGTTGACACAGTTATATAAAGCCTGTCATTCAGTCCCCTGCCTATTACCTCTGCAGACCGTTATGCATATTAAAGAAGGGGGGGCGGCAAATACAAAAGAAAAATAAGAGAGACGAGAGAGAGAGAGAGAAAGAGAGAGAGACAGAGAGAACGAACAAATCAGGATGCTTGAGGGAATCCACGTGGTCGCCAATCTGTAACTGATCAGAGCAGCTACACTGAAGCAAAAACCCCAGCGCCCAACGCTAAGTATATTGCAATGGAGAAACCGTCCACAATGGGGTGTCTCTGTCCTTAGCAGAGCCTTGGGGCTGCCGTTTAAGACCCTCCTGCTACTCCCACCCTTTTAGCATCTAGTAAACCACGCGCTGTAACAACGGAATCTTGTTCTGTGTACGCGTTGTGCGAGTGTGCGCTTTGCAAACCATCTGGGCCCCATCCTGCGCGGTTGGAACGAAGATCGATTCGGGACGAGTTGGGGGAGTTGAGGTTTGCCTGTGTCTCCTCCCTTTCATTGCTCCTCTCCAGCCCCCATCCCATCGTCCGCTCTGCACAAATGTTTCGCCAGTGGAGGGACGTAGGTTTTCAGCACCAGGAGGCTGTGGACCTTCTCTGGAGGCGTGAAGTGCACCCTCCGGAGGGCCAGAGCTGAGTGCAACCTGCTCACAACGACCCTCTCCCTCCTTCCCAAATTCGCCGCCCCAGGCTGTAATATTACATGCAGTGCGCTGTATCGGTGCGGGAGTCCAGGAAGGCTGCGTGACCTTCCAGCGAACTCCCCCTCGGCTTGGGGGATGGAGGCTGCCCCGGGGCCTGCAGGCTGTGTATCGATCCCCCAGCCTCAGCCAACGCAAGTTCTCCCGACACAAACCCCTCCCTACCCTCTCGGCTTTCCCAGCCTTGCAGGCTTCTAACGCTATGCTCGAGGCGCCCTCCCCTCTTTCCCGCAATAAAGTAAACCCGGTGGATATTCATTCCCCTCCCTAACTCGCCTCCTTCTTTCCCCCTCCCCCCTCAGCTTACTAACCCCGCGCACAGAGCTCGCCGCCGGCGGGCCCCTTCCACCCCGTGTATCATAATGCCCAACGCTCTCCTCCTCCCCCTCTCTTAATCAGAAACGTGCTCGCGAGCCCCCCTCCCTCTGCGTGCATACATTAGGGTCTGCTTTGCATGCAGCGGCAGGCAGAGACCGGAGGAAGAAGGGGCGGGGGCGCTTTTGCCCGCCTCTTCCCTCCAGGCCCCGTTAGCCACCCAGCTTCAGCTTCGTTGTAACACCGCGTCGTTAGCGGAGCACGCCGTGGCCTCAGTGCCCGGGCTGGAGAAACACAACCCAACTCCCTGCAGAAGGGCACGAAAGCCAGACGAGTGCACAGTAGAGCGAGGAGGTGGCAGGAGACCTGCCACTCGGTGTGTGCATTTTGGAAAGAGCTCCAGCATGAAAATGGGAGGGGCTCCTTTTTTATTTTTTAAAGTGCGTTCATTGAGGGCCTTTCTGTTTTGCATATAGTAAACTGGGCAGCGCTTCTGTTTTGCATGTAGTACAATAAGGGCTCTTTTATTCTAGAAGCGTTCAATTCGGGCTAACCCATCTTGTATCCGTGCCCTGGGGCGGAGGAGAAGGCTCACTGCTCCCCGACCCAGCCGCCGCGTTATACTGGAAGCTGCTCTCCCGGGCGGTTCGATTCCCAGCGCGTCCCGGGAACGTGTGTAATCGGCCTCTCGGCGCTCAAGGCTGCAGGCGGCCCGGCTCCCTCCGCCTCCATCCTCCGCGTAGTCCTCGCCCCCTCCCCCTCTCTCCGGAACCCGCGCTCTGCTCCGGGCTCCCGGGCTTCCTTCCCCCCTCCTTTTCCCGAGCAATGCCTCTCCCGGAGGGCGGGGCATGCAGTTATCCAGGTTGCGGGGCCGGCGGGCGGGCAGGAGGCGGCGGCCCGGGCCTCGGGATGGAGTTGCAGCGCCCAGGCGTCAGAGGCGGAGGCCCGAGGCCGCTATACAGATTGCGGGGCTGGCGGGCGCGGCCCGGCGCTCTGCGTAGCGGCCGGCAGGGTGCAGGCGGCCGGGCGGCGCAGAGCTGGTTAGGCAGGTTCCGGGGCCCCGTGCCCCCCCCTCCGCCTCCCCGCCCCCCTGTGTTGTCGCCTCTCCCTCTCGCTGCTTCACTTCACGGGGCGAACATGGCGCACAGCTGTCGGTGGCGCTTCCCCGCCCGACCCGGGACCACCGGGGGCGGCGGCGGCGGGGGGCGCCGGGGCCTAGGGGGCGCCCCGCGGCAACGCGTCCCGGCCCTGCTGCTTCCCCCCGGGCCCCCGGTCGGCGGTGGCGGCCCCGGGGCGCCCCCCTCCCCCCCGGCTGTGGCGGCCGCGGCGGCGGCGGCGGGAAGCAGCGGGGCTGGGGTTCCAGGGGGAGCGGCCGCCGCCTCAGCAGCCTCCTCGTCGTCCGCCTCGTCTTCGTCTTCGTCATCGTCCTCAGCCTCTTCAGGGCCGGCCCTGCTCCGGGTGGGCCCGGGCTTCGACGCGGCGCTGCAGGTCTCGGCCGCCATCGGCACCAACCTGCGCCGGTTCCGGGCCGTGTTTGGGGAGAGCGGCGGGGGAGGCGGCAGCGGAGAGGTAAGGGGGCGAGGAACCCCCAGGTCCGGGGTCTCGACCCTCTGCGGAGCCCCCTCCCCTCCCCCATCCGGGATTGAGGAGCATCCCAATTCTGGGACCATCTCGGGGTCCCTGACCCGGGGCGAATGGCTCTCCCATCTTGGGACCCCCATGCAGGGCTGCAGACCCCCAGGCGCCCCCACCCCGGGGTTTGGGCCCATCTGGCTGAGGGCGTTTGCCCCCCGCTCTCCTCCCCCTGACCCTTCCCCAAATCCCTTGGCACAGACCCCCTCGCCGGGGTTTCCCATCCCGGGACTGAACCCCTCCTCCCTTTCACAGATTACCTCATCCGAGCAAGATTCCTCCCTCCCTCCCTCCTAGAGACCTGATCCCGCCACATCCCCGCCTCCCTCTCTGGGCAGATGTGTTACTCCTAGGGCAGTTTTTCTCTAGGGCATCTCTCGGGTGATGGCCTCATCCAGGGCCACGTTCTCCTAGCCCTTGGGGATCGTGTCCCTTCCAGCACCTTGCTTTCGAAAACCCGATGAACCCTCGCCCCATCCCCGGGCCAGGTCCCTATACTGCCAGCCACTCCCCCTTCCTTCACCTCCACCCTCTACCCCCACCCCAAGCAGACCGATCCTCCCCCATCCCGCCCTACCCCACCGGGGAAAATCTCTCCTCTGCACCTTGCCTGGTCTCACCTCCTTTCCCTCTGAAGATAACGGTGATTCCTCATACAGCAGTCTCTTCCCCCCCCCACCCCGTCTTACAGGGCTACAGTTTCTAGCCTATTGGTAGCCGGGAATTACTCTACCTTCACTCCACCCTTTCCCTCCTTTAGAATGAAGGATTAGTGGCATCTTGGAGGGGAAAATAGTCCACTGTCCCCTAGGCTTAGAGAAGAGCAGCTTTCCACCACTCCCCTTGGAGAGGAGGCAGGCTTTCCCTCCAGCTCTGGGGAAGGGGGCCCCTGTGAGGGGAGGTGTTTGGTGGGGGGGGGACTGAGGCAGCATCCTCCCAGGGGAAGCAGCTGCTCTCCTACCCCACCCACTGCGCCTGAGAGCACGCAGTCTCCAACCCGAGCTCCCTCCCGCCCTTCTCTTCTCGTCATTTCATTATTGATCCACCTTTTCCTAGGCCAATCCTGGGGCTTGGAAGGGGTGGGGGAAGCCAGGTTGGGGTGAGGAGAGTAGATAAGGGACAGTTATACTTTAGTGTGGTGGCGGTGGTTGCTTTGGGATGGGAGAAAAAGGATTATCAAGCAAAGTTATTCCTTAGAAAGGACTTGGGGTTGTCTCTGATTCTTGTAAGGGGACCCAAGGTGGATGAAGGGTTAGAGCGTTGCCCCTTCCCCATTAGTACTGGGGCAAGAACGGAGTTGCTTCTATAAACATTATTCAGCCCCCTTCAGCAAAAAGGAAAGTTGCCCAAGGAAGGGAAGTTGAGTTCAGGTTCAGCCAGTGGCGTTGCGCATTTGTTTTCCATTGGATGCAGAAGGGGGGAGTTCGAATTGTAGAGGGGGGAGGATGGCATGGGGGATGCTAGGAGGAGGAAGAGCAGCTGCTAGGGGCTGAAGCGAAGGGGGGTAGGGGGTTGCTGCTCTGGAGTGCTCTTGATTGAAACAGAAAGGGAAAGATAACAACCAGCCGTTTCCTGCGTGCTCTGCCGTTGGTGCACACAAAATATCCTGGGCAAACCCCTTGTCCCCTATTGTGCCCCGCACCCCTTTAGATTTACGGAAAGATCCTGGGAAGAAGGGGAGGGAGGAGATCCCAAGGACCCCGGCCCCTCCTTTCAAGGAGCTGGCATTTTTTAGTTGTTAGTCTTCCTGCCTCCTTTTTTTTAATCGTTTCTAAGGCAGCCTGATCAGGAGACTGACAACAACCCGCCTTCTGACAGAGCAAGGAGGACATGATGGGGGCGTGTTCCTTGCTATGTAGCTAGCTGCAGCGTCCCCTTTCCCTGCCTCTCTCTGCTCTATCTCCACCTCCTTTTCCCAGCCTTCAGAAGGCAGCTGCAGTCAGCAGGGTTGTTTGAGACTATTTATTGGTTGCTGTAGATTATTATTTTTTTTTGAAAGGCCAATTCTGTATTTTTTAAGCTAACAACACAGATCCCATGTAGTTGGAGAACCAAAGGCCACATACATGACAAAAAGACTGAACCGTTCAGGTTACTTGCATGGAGTTGGTGCTTAAATGTGAGTTGATTTTGCTTTTTTAAAAGATACAGCAGCAAAAAAAAAAAAAAAGAAAAGAAAAAAAGAAAAAAACTGACATTTCATTTACCTGCTTATTTTCAAAATTGAGACTTGCCTGGTTATATGTAGCATTTTAGCCCCGTGTATATTTGAGTTTAATAAGAAAGTCTCTATTAGGAGAAGTTAGTCCATTTTAAGGGGATCCTAAGAAGCATTTTCTTCTTGTTCAGTATGCTTATTTATTTTGTATTGAAGGACTAAGCATTCACATTCCAAATATTATCACATATTCAAAAGCAAAGTTTTATGCTGACAGCTTCCAATCATAGTTTTTCAAGAGACTGGTTAGAAAGAGAGCCACCTGGATTCAGGGACCTAATGTCTGGGCACCAGAATATTTTATCTGTTGGTCTTTGACAAATCACTTTTAAAGTTTTAATCAGGGGCTAAACGTTTTCTTATCTACTGGCATTATGAGATAATTGTAAACTACTGTTTTATTTTTCTTAACACTAGTATATAATGTAAAGCCTGTCAAGGAATTGCAGTTATTTCAAATAGGATCATATTTATAAGGGGTTTTTTGTCTTTAAAACTTTTTCCTGAACAGTAGTTGCTGCTTCATTATGAGAAGAGTGGTTGACTCCTTACATTAAACTTGAGTATTTTTTCTGAATTGGACTTGAATGAGCTCTGTTCCATGGGTAAGCTTTTTATGTGGTGTTTGAGGCAATCCAGTATGAGTTGATGGTATGCATTGAGTAGTGGTAAACCTCTGACCTGGTAGTTTTCAGTGTAGAAGCAAGCACTTTTTTTTTTTTAACATAGCCTTACTAATCAATGATAAAGTTCCAAAAGGGAAGTTTAGGGTTCACCCTGGGCTGACATAGAATTCTAAAGACTGCTTCTCAGAACTCACTCATAGCTCTGTATCAAGTCTTATCTGAATTCATGAAGAAATGGTTATATGATCCAAAATGATTCTAACCTCTTTAAACTCTGGTTTGCCTTCAGTGAATAATGACTATAACTTGCCTGTAACAACACCTATGTTAATACTTCTAAAACTAGGTAACAGAACTTCCAGATGACTTTGCTGTTTGAACTCCCTTAGCCATAGGAGACTTGTCCTTCACTGCTGTTGGTTCCTAACTTCCTTTGTATGACAATTAGGAAGTAGAATTGAGGTTTTGTTTTATTGAGCACTGTAAGAAATCAGAGGTCCATTTTTTGCCTTTCCCCTTCCCTCTGTAGTGTCAGTATCCCATTTTTCTAAGGATTCTCTCAGGTAATGTTCATACTACTGTACTTTGCCATCTAAATAAACATAGTACAGCAGCACCCTTTCTGTTGACTAGAAGTTAGGCTGTTGTAATAATAAACCCCTGAAACAGTGTATTTATCAGTAACTAGTCTTCGTTTATTAATGTCATAATCCAGTTACCTTCCCTACTACTTCACAAAATATTAAAAGCAAAATTTCCGTCCTGATCATAACATAGCAAACTTTAATTAGATACAAATTGAAACTGAGTTACAGCATTGGTGTGTATTTATTTTCACTTGAAATTGCAGTTTAGTTCATGTGGACTGAGACAGGCTTTTGGATTGGACTTGAAAAGATAGTACTCCTGCAGCTGAAAGGTAGTAGGAGAGCGTGATTTTTTTTTTTTTTTTTTTTAATGTTTACTGGTCATGTATGTACCAAGAGTGGGAGTTGCTCCTTCATTGCCTTCACAGCTAGTCCTAAGATTGGCAGAAGGTAAATGCAGGAGGGAACACAAGTAGAGTGGAGTGCACGAAGCCTCCGAGTAGAAGTCAGTGGATGTGGGCTCTCATCTCCGTTACTGAACAGTTATGAGACCCTGGGCAAATTCACTTTTAACCTTAAATTTCTGATCTGTAAAGTGAAAAGTTTGGACTAAATAGCTCATGAATCTGTTCTGTGTCAGTATTATGATTCCTTTCTGTTGTATTAAACTTTTGGTCAGATCAGAATTTCTTATTCTGAGTTTATTTCAAAAGTCAGAGTCAAGTGAGACGATTTGATAATTTTTGTTTTTTTTTTTTTTGAGTCAGGGTCTCACTATGTTGCCCAGGTGCATCTTGAACTCCTGATCCTCCTGCCTCAGCCTCCTGAGTAGCTGGGATTCTGTTTGATAATTTTTAATATCAGATTATACATTTGCCCATATAACTGGCATTATTATTAGGAGGAGAAATTTCAACTTGGAAAGTTTTCGTTATGTGGAAAAAACATAAGGACTTTGGTGAAGTTGACCAGTTTCATTTATAAGAAAAATGAGGATAAAGTTTTTACACATAGTTCTGAGAACCTACAGAATCCCAGGCATTATCTGGTGTTTAGAGGCCCTCTTGTTTGGCTAAATGTGTTGTCATTGTTGTGAATTCCAGACTATCCAAAAGAGAAGTTATTTTCAGTCTAGGTGGTATATTCCTGTAGGTGTATGAATTTTGAATGAAAAGAAAAATCCAATACATCAATGTATTTATAAATCTGAAGTGATAGTACCTACTTCATAGGATGTAGTTATTAATGTGTTCTGAAATGGTTTATACTGAGCATTAGAAAGTCAGTCTTTAGAACTTTTCTTCCTCTGTGACTGAAAACCAGATGACATGTCCCCATCTTTCACTTCCATTTAATTATCTTAAGGCACATACTCCTGGAAGAAATCATCATTCACACAATAGTCATCCATCTTCTTATTGGAAATTGAGAGAAACTATTCCCATCTTGACTTAATTCTCATCTCTTTGCTCACCTTAGAGCTGTCCTTCCGTGGGGCAGCTGTGCAGACTCTATACCAATTGCCTCCCTTACCCTGTGGCTAGAGGGGGTGGCAACAGTGCTTTGCTTGCTCAGAGGCATAACAGACTGCAGTGCCTCTCTCTTTTGGAAACTCGCTGTGTTTTAATTGTAGGTCTCCTAATTAAGATCTCTTTGTGCCTGCCCACATTCCACTAGTGTTGGCACAGAGCTTCAGCTTCCTTCTAGCACTTAACTGAAGGCCTTCAATCGGGCCTTTTGTGAATATCTTGTCTCTTTCCATTCTTCCTCTGCCAAGGTGGAGAGCCCAGTGGCATAGACCTTTGAGAAGGGGGAAGCTTTGTGACTATCACTACTTTGGGAGGAATTTATTCGAGGATTGCTGGGATGGGACCTTCCTTTGTTTGCATATGTTATTTTCAGGGATTAAGAAAGGTTAAATTACTAATGAGTCTGGCATGATGTACCTACACTTTAAGCAGATTCTTAACCCTATAGGCACTAGTAGGAAAGAGGATGCCACAGAGTTCACTGTTACAAAGTATTTCCTTGGATCTTATCTAGACTGGTTTATGAAACTTGATGAGTAAAATATTGTCGTGGAGTAAATCTCAGACTCATGATTTTTGTGGACTCTGAGGTTGTTGAAGACAAGACAATCAGATGAAATTATTGATTGCTCCTAAGTTGTATCGGCTTTGAGACACAGACTGAATTAAAGTTAGCTTTGAGATCTGAGTTAACTTTTGATTAGAAAGACTTTAGGAGGTTCTGGAAATTGTTGAGTTAATTAAGAATACCCTTGTAGGCTCCACTATTTCTTGAGATGTTCAGGAATTGTCTAGGCTTCTAGAGTATTTTCAGAATAAGATAAAATAGCTTTTCTGGAAAAAGTAGTTTGACTTTAGTTTCCAGGACCTTCGTATTCAAAATACAGTATGTTCTTCACTAGATCTACATGTGGCATGCTAGAGAAAATGCTATCTTTTATTAAGAAAAAGGAATCTTAAGTCCTTTACCTGGACCCAGATGGCTTCATTGATCATATCAGTATGAGGTTACGCAGACAAAGGGCTATTTTTGTTGTTGTTATTGTCATTTCATTGGTTGTTGAAGAAGGCCTGGGAGAAGGAAGTACAGGATCTTTTATGGCATGCATTAAATAAAGCTGGAGGCCTGCACTCTTATACCTGAGTGGGTGGTTTTATGGCCTAATTCTCTAATTGCTGGCATTTATGACAGTGTGGATGCTACTGGCCCTGTGGCTGAGGTAGATTATGCTGGGAATAGGGAGGAAAAAGGGGTCCTTTTGTTAGCCTTTTCATTTTCCCCCTCAATAAAGTCTCTGCAAAAACCCTGAGGAAATACAGAGACCCTTGGACTGAGGGAATGACTTCCCATAAAACAGTTCTTTATGTTTTTAAAATGATGAGCCGCTTTTCTTGACCTATCCAAAGAAATCCATACCACCACTGTTAAATATTTCAATGAGTTTTTTACCTTGTCAGGTTACACACCAGGGGAGGCCAACCATGAGACTGTAGCTGCTGCCAAACATTCGCTTCTAAAGACTTAAGACATTTGAAAGAAGAATTTTGTTACGTGATTTGTAATTGTTGTGGATGATATAAATCCCCTTGAAGGATTAGTCCAAAACTTCTAAGAGGCCAAGCTTGGTTTAACTTTTAGATGTTGAATTGAATGTATTGCCCTAATGAGTTTTAGTTTTAAGGAAACAACAAAGATATAAGAGTTAGTTGGCAGTTTTGTGTGCAGTGTATGAAAATTCCCCTTCCCTTGAAATGAGTAGTTGTTTTTCTATTTGACAAATAGACTGAAGGGATTTCCCCAGATATCTTACCTTCAATTATTGCTGCAGCAGTACCCTGTGAAGTACCAGTGGGTAGCATCAGTCCAGTAGCATTTATTTCAGGAGCTGGAGTTTCTTCCATATATAGTATTTTATCCATTTTCTTGCATTTCTGGTTTTGTGTTTTGTTGGGATGTTTAGGTATAGATGTTTTGATGTCTTTCAGCAACAAAAGATATGAATCTTTCTAACATTCATACTGTTTTAGAGAGATCCACTTGTATTATCTATGCTTTGCTGAAGCATCATTGTTTCATTCTTATTTTACAGCATCAATGTAATGGTAGCTTTCTGTCTTGAATTAGGAGAGTGATATTACTTGTGAGAAGGGTTTTGGAGAATAGTTTTTTCTTTAGGCTGTCCTTTATACTATCTCAGTTCTAAACACTAGGGAAAAGTTAATTCTTATCTCTAATAAATATCCTACACCTAGAGAAATAAATATTTACACATGCCCATATTCAACTTCTGTCCATCCATGAGGATTGACCACTTCTTAGATCAAACACAAACATTGTCCCTAGATTATTGCCTTTAATTATAAGCAGTAAAACCTTGTGGATAACATCTCTTTAAGCTTAGCTAATGAGGAAATCCTTTTGTAATCTCTTTGGCTAGGATTTTTTATTTGTGCATATACAAATACCTTTACAGAAGAAAGGGAGAATCTCATAATCTAATCTGTAGTGGTGTGAGATCGTTTAGCACAGTAATTAAGAGTTGTTAAGACCATGGGCTCTGGATTTAAACTGCCTGAGTTCAAATCTAAGCTCAGCCATCTTGAAAAAGTTTTTTTTGTGTTTTGTTTGGTTTGTTTGAGACAGGATCTTGCTCTGTTGCCTAGGCTAGAGTGTAATGGCACAAACATTTCATTTCAGCCTCAACCTCCAGGGCTCAAGCAATCCTCTTGTCTCAGCCTCCTAAGTAGCTGGGACTACAGGCATGCACCACCACACTCAGCTAATTGTTTTATTTGTTGTAGAGATGGGAGTCTCACCATGTTGCCCAGGTTGGTCTTGAACTCCTGGCCTCAAATGGTCCCCCTACCTCAGCCTCCCAAAGTGTTGGGATTACAAATGTGAGGCACTGCACCCAACCAGAAAAGTTTTTGAACCTCTCCATACCTCTGTTTCTTCATTTGTAACTGAGAGGTACTCATGCTTCATAGTCTCATTGTGAGGCTTAAGTGAGATCATGCATGTAAGCACTTAGCACTTTGCCTGGCACATAGGAAGCCCTAATTGTTAGAACCAAGAGATTGAAAGGAGAGCAGGGTTATAATCTTTTTTTTTCATCAAAATAACTGGTTTTTATTACATTAAGTTATACCTGTATATGTATGCATACATACCTATTTGAGTGCTATAATCTTAGAATGTTCTTGATATTAGTCTGAGTGTCAAGTTCTTCTATAAACTAGGTGGAACCAAATTGAAGGCCAGCCACCAGTCTTGGTAACAACATTAGTGTCCAACTAAAGCATATTAAAGATAAGGCAAAAAAGAAGAAAGAGAACAAGATGGTAAATAGGCAAGTAAGATACCAAGGAACACAGTGCCTCCATGAGTTGCTAATTATCAGGCCAAGGCAGCTATAATGGGGTTGCTACCTGTTGTCTCTATAACTAGTGTTCCTGACATTTTTATGAGGAGAGCACTTGGTCGTTCCTTATAACAGCTCTGAGGCTCTTCAGGGTTCTTGGGCTCCAGGTTCAGACCCATTAGTCTATACTTGGTGACATTTGTTGTTAAGTGTCAGCTTGAGGAGAATGAGTGCTGGTCTACAGAGATCAATGCAAGTAACCATTTAATTATAGAAGAAATGCTGAATTGTAGGTTGCAGTTTCTGGGGGTTGGAACTTGAGCAGAATGGTCAAAAGCAGATTAGAGTTTAAGAATAACTAGTAAAGAGTAGTGTGTTTAAGGAGGAAAAGTACAGTTTTGGGCCGGGCGCAGTGGCTCACGCCTATAATCCCAGCACTTTGGGAGGCCAAGGCGGGAAGATTGCCTGAGGTCAGGAGTTCGAGACCAGCCTGGCTAACATGGTGAAACCCTGTCTCTACTAAAAATACAAAAATTAGCTGGGTGTGGTGGTGTGCGCCTGTATTCCCAGCTACTCGGGAGGCTGAGGCAGGAGAATTGCCTGAACCCAGGAGGTGGAGGTTGCAGTAAGCTGAGATTCCGCCACTACACTCCAGCCTGGGCGACAGAGCAAGACTCTGTCTCCAAAAAAAAAGAAAGAAAAAAAGAAAAGTACAGTTTTGCTGTACTCTCTTTAAAAAGATTTGCAGGCCGGGTGGGGTGGCTCAGTCCTGTAATCCCAACACTTTGGAAGGCCGAGGCAGGCAGATCACTTGAGGTCAGGAGTTTGAGACCAGCCTGGCCAACATGGTAGAACCCTGTCTCTACTTAAAATACAATAATTAGCTACATGTGGTGGTGCACACCTGCAGTCCCAGCTACTTGGGAGGCTGAGGCATGAGAATCGCTTGAACCCGGGAGGCAGAGGTTGCAGTGAGCCGAGATCACACCACTGCATTCCAGCCTGGAGGATAGAGTGAGACTGTGTCTCAAAAGAAAGAAAAGAAAAGATTTGCTAACATACTCAGTACACCATCAGAAACCATCAATACACCTCAGAAACTGAGGCACAGACAAGTTAAATAGTTTTCCTTAAGTTATATGGCTAGTAAGTGGCAGGGCTAGAATTTAAATCTGAACCTACATCTGTTTGAAAGTTGATTCTTGCTCTCTACACTGTGCTGTCTTTAAGTCCTTTCTCTTCCCACTCACATCCAATCAATTTCTGAGTCTTGTCCATTATATTATTGTAGTGTTTCTTTCATCTGTCCCTGCTGTTCTGTTCCTGCTGTCCTAGTTTAAATTTCCATTACTTTTGGATAGTTTATTGTGGTAATCTTCTCATTGGTCTTCCCACCTATCCGTTCACCCTACACAGTGCTTCACAATATGATGGTTTTCTTAAATACAGATCAGAGTATGTCACTTTATTCCTAAAATTCTTTGGCTTCTCACTGAATATGAAATAAAATTTAAGATTCTCAGCCCTGCATGATCTTGCTAGCCTGTATTTCTAAATTTTGAACTGTGTCTCCTGAGTGTACATTGTTACTGCTTCAACCACATTGGACTACTGAACTATTAGGTGTTCTCCACAGTCTTTGTTTATCTGCCTTTGTACCTTTGCTAAAGCCTCTCCTTTGCCTTAAAGTCTTCCCCATTTTGACCTGTCTTGGGCTTATTATTCGTCTCCCATGGTTCAACTCAGATCCCCAGATCCTAACTCTTCCATGAAGTTTTCACAGATTGTACTGCTAGTTGAAACTGAACTTCTTTCCTGTTTTCTTTTTGTGTTTTGTATGTTATCCTTGAAAAATTTAACCCAGTATACCTTATGTCGTGGTACTTTTGAAATGTGTCTGTCTTTGTCCCATTAGATAGTGACTCCCTTAAGACACGGGCCATTTCTAAGTCATCATTTATGTTTTATGTTTTTTATAATGGTGACTTTTTATATAGTATTTGTTGAATTGAAAATTTGATGTCCATACAACTTTTAGGAATACTTTGCTGGGACACATTACATAAACTAGGAGAATTTAAGACTACGAACAGAATATTTGGACTAATCATTAAGAAATACTAATTTAAGTATGGCAGAGGAAAGCACAGGCGCCATGATGCGACATTTTTGTAAAGGTATTGATTGGGGTTTTGAAAGCGATGTTAAGGTATCCTGATGGGATGGCATTATCTTTTATGTAGATAATCCTTAGCACTGATCATCCCCTTACTTGAGTGTTGTTTCCATTTCTAGGTTCCTCAACTTAAAAGGGATGAGGAGACCTTGGAGACGGTTCTGAGGAGACTCAAAAGATGATTATATGATTGGAAGTCAGTCCTATGAGGAAAGGTTGAGAGAATGAAAGGTTAAGAGGCAACTTAATAACTCTTCAAAAAACATGAATGGATCCATTATTAGGAATGGTAACCAGCGGTTTCCCAGCTCCACTGACAGCAGAATAAGTGAAAATAGGTTTAAACCGAAATCAGGAGTAGTTGTGTAAAGAACTTATTGGTAATGATGGTTGTCATTATAGTCATGGTAAAAAGGTTACCAAAATAATTTTATTATCTTCTCTGGAAGTATATTTTAAAAGTATAGTCCTGCCTACATATGTATAAAATGACCTCTTAAGCTACCTTTTCCTTCTGTGAATCAGTAAATAAATTCTTATTCAGCTCCTCGAAGCAATAATTACTTTCCAGTAGGAAGCTTCCAGAGAAATTTATTTAGGAAGTAATGGTTTTTGTAGTGGCTTTATAGGAGAATACAAATTTTTAAGTGGAGCTAAGAGAGAAATCTTAAACATCAAGAGAAACCAAGGAAAACAGTAGGTGTGGTATCAATATAGGAAACAAATAAGTATTTGTAGCTTTTACGTCCATTTTCAGTTGTCATTTAAAGAGGTATAGTTCAGAATAGCTCTTGTTAAGGCTGTCACTGCTTGTGGATACATTATAACAAATGCTTATAAATCATTTCCAAACTAATAGAAGTTTGCTTCATGTTAGTTAGTATTATAAAAGCCTCTGACCCTTGGCTTTTGAGGCTGTGTAGAGGGCTTGCATCACTCAGAATGAAACCTTTTTAGATATGTTGGGTTGCAGAAAGCATTTCCTGTACAGTCAGAATGAAAACTTGAATTGGGATTATTCATATAGATTACCAAAAGTCTGGGCAGAGCTGATATTACCACCAGCCAGTTTTCCTACTAACTCTTAACTCCAAAACCTTCATTGGGTTATTGAAGCTTTAGGACTTTTGAATTTCCTACTGGAATTGTGTATGAATTCCTTCTTTCAAGTGAACTGATACTAGATTTATTTAAGATTAGGTATATATCTTAAGTATTTTTTAAGTGGCATATAATAAATGGTCTCTACTTTTAACCAGTCTCATAAAATGCCTGGAGTTCATAGGTGAAGCTGGATTGTTGCAGGAATTCTGCAATTGTTGGCAAAGCAAAGGGCAGTTTGACTCCTTAATTATAAAGTTGGATGTCATTTGAGAAACTCTGGGAATTGGAAGTAGAGCAAATTCATACTTTCCCTATAACTTTTAATTGCTTGTCATACATTCAGAAAACAAGAGATATAAAATTCGTAAAACTGCTTGTATAAATTCAGAAAACGGGATTATAAAAGCAAAGACAAATTGTCTTACGATTCTTTGTTCTACTTGAGAGATTCAAGTGTTGGAGCAATAAAAAATACCAGGGACTTTCTTTTTTTTAATAGGTTAATGCCACCTAATGTGGGCTTCTCAGAATGTGATGGCAAACTTCCAAATATGATGTGGGAGCCAAAAGAGACCAACTGGTTTTACAAAATATTAAGAACACAAAATTTCCCAACTCATATATTTGAATATTCCTAAAAAATAATAAGTCAAAATTGTGTTGGTGGGCTGGGCACAGTGGCTCACAGCTGTAATACCAGCACTGTGGGAGGCTGAGGTGGGAGGATTGCTTAAGGCCAGGAGTTCAAGACTAGCCTGGGCAACTTGGTAAGACCTGATCTCTACAAAATAAAAATTTTAAATTTAAAAAATTAAAAAAAAAAATTAGCCAAGCATGGTGGCCTGGCGCCTTGTAGTCCCAGCTACTCAGGAAGCTGTGATGGGAGGATTGCTTGAGCCCAATTGGTCGAGGCTGCAGTGAGCCATGATCATGACACTGCACTCCAGCCTGGGCAACAGAGTGAGACTCCATCTCAAAAAAAAAAAAAGAGAGAAAAAAAATTGTATTGGCCAACTTGGAGGCTTCAGTGTTATTTTGCCAAGAAGAATGTTCACTTTTGTCATCTAATTTTACACTGCTCCTTCAGCAAACTGACGTTACGGAGAGATAACCCTGTTTACCTTTAGAAAGAAGGAAGTTGTGGATTCCTCAGTGTTACTCCCATTACTATTGGTCATTCAACAGCCCATCTTCCCAGAAGGAAAGATGTAACCTGACTTTTGCACCAGGATAAGAACAACAAACGGAAGAAAAAAACTGAGTTTTATAGTAGAAGTTTGTAGTTGAATGAGCATGTAGCTCAAAATGAAGTTAACCACTTAAACTTGTCATATGGGGGACCAAAATTTCTTATAATAAAAAGAACTATATCTGAAAATAAAGTTGGTGTTTGTTTAATTTTTCTAGCCTATTCAAATCAATCTGGTCATTTATGGTACTTTCCTGTTAGAGAAAAATAAACCCTGTGATTGTGATGCTTAACTTAATTTTCTACAGTGAATCAGTTAAGTGGGCTTATTTTTTCTGCTTTAGCAAGTAGATAAACCAGTTCAGACCTGGAACCTGAGGATTCTGGAAATACACCTTTCTTGAGTTTTTTTTTTGTTTGTTTGTTTGTTTTAAAGATTCTGCAGAATAATTTGGGACATTGCCAGGAATCAGAATAGTTTACTGTCTGAAGTAGTGCATTCATTTTGCTGTTTTTTTGTTTTTAAGACAGATAAGCTACTTTATGACTACCTCTTTTTCTGAAGCAGGGTGGGTGGAGTTCACCTGTCTCATTTGCTTTGCTGTTTTCAGCATCTTTGCTGCTTATTCTTGTTGACATGGAGTGGGGATGAGGGGTACTGCCTATTTCTCTAGTTACAAAGTGAGTAGCATTTGTGTTTCTTAGGTGACAGTTGCTAGGTAGAATTGAATTAAATATTTGAAAACTGGACTTCATTCTTGTGTGGGTGAAATTTTTACCTTCTGTTGTTATTGAAGAACAGAGAATTATTGTCTTAGCGCTCTTTAATCCCAAGTGACCTTTTTGTGTTAACATTTCTCAATATCAGGCAGAGATCATATTTAAACAGTTTCAATCTCTTCCTATCTGTTATGCATTCAAATAATCATTGTTCTCTTGATGCACCAATAACCAGAGAGAATCTGCCCTTGTTCCTGCCCCTGACAATCTGTTCACAAGAGAATATGATGTCAGTTCAATAACAGCATACATTTCTTGACTGGTTGAATTTCATTAACTATTTTGGCTTAAGAAGTTTGCCCCTTGATGTCTGTGTATTTGACTGTGCCTGGGTATATTATACTTTTCTTACTGATTGAGCAGCATTATTTGTATATTCTGCTTTTGGAAATGATTTACAGGTGTCACTACATTTTTTTTCTACTACAAATAATGAAAAAGTACCTGCAAAGAGGCTCA
Organism: Gorilla gorilla gorilla; assembly: GCF_029281585.2. Classification (NCBI taxonomy): domain Eukaryota; kingdom Metazoa; phylum Chordata; class Mammalia; order Primates; family Hominidae; genus Gorilla; species Gorilla gorilla. Next base: position 126,393,566 of record NC_073233.2, read on the forward strand.
TCTTCCTAAAAATGGCTATCATAAATATTGCATTACAAAGTAAGAAATAGAAATTGAAAAATCGAATTCATTTATCAAAGAACATCTTTTATACTCTAGGTAGATGACCAGCTATTGGGGCTCTACCATTGGAGACGTCCCTTCCCTCATGAAACTTGCTATCTAATTCTTTTTTTTTTTTTTAGAGACAGGTTTTTGCTCTTCCACCCAGGCTGGAATGCAGTGGCACAAACACAGCTCACTGCAGCCTCAAACTCCTGGGCTCAAGGGATCCTCCTTCCTCAGCCTCCTGAGTAGCTGGGACCATAGGCTCACAACACCATGCCTGACTAATTTTTAATTTTCTTTTCTGTTCTCTTTTGAGATAGAGTCTTGCCCTGTCACCCAGGCTGGAGTGCAGTGGCGCAATTTCGGCTCACTGCAACCTCCACGTCCTGGGCTCGAGTGATTCTCGTGCCTCAGCCTCCTGAGTAGCTGAGACTACAGGCACATGCCACCACATCTGGCTAATTTTTTATGTTTTTATTAGAGACGGGGTTTCACCATGTTAGCCAGGCTGGTCTCAAACTCCTGACCTCAGGTGATCCACCCACCTCGGCCTCCCAAAGTGAATTTTTTTTTTTTTTTTTTTTGTAGAGATGGGGTCTCACCATCTTGTGTAGCTGGTCTCGAACTCCCGGGCTCAAGCAGTCGTCCTGCCTTGACCTCTCAAAGTGCTGGGATTATAGGTGTGACCCATCATGCCCAGCCTCTCATTCTTTTTAATGAGCTCAGCTTAAAATGTAGCAGGAATATAAGTATTCACATTTTTAATACTTTGCAAGATACTTTGGAAATTGATAATTTGAAGGTTGAAGCTCTCAGAACTAATGTTAACAGAATTGTCCTTGGGAGCAATTCAGCTATTCTTCATTTATGGATTTAGTGATTCTTGAGTCAGTTGTCTTACACCAAATGTAATACATGAATCAGGAGGGTTTTTCTTTGTTTGCTTTTTGTTTTTTTAAGAGACGAGGTCTCACTATGTTACCTGTGCTGGAGGGCAGTGGCTGTTCACAGGCATAATCATCATGTATTACAGCCTTGAAATCCTGAGCTTAAGCGATTCTACTCCCTCAGCCTCCCAAATAGCTGAGACCATAGTGCACACAACTACGTCTGGCTCTGAATCAGGAGATTTTAAATGTTCTCAAAGTATGTAATAGCTTTTTCAGTCAGGCATGGTGGCTTACACCTGTAATGCCAGCACTTTGGGAGGCCAAAGAGGAAGGACTGCATGAGCTCAGGAGTTCAAGACAGTCTGAACAACATAGTGAGACCCCTTCTCTACAACAGAATAAGAATAACCAGGCATGGTGGTGAGCACTGTAGTCCCAGCTCCTTAGGAGACTGAGATGGGAGCATCACTTAAGCCCAGGAATAGGAGGCTGCAGTGAGGTATGATCATACCACTGCACTCCAGCCTGGGTGACAGAATAAGACCCTGTCTCAAAAAACAAAACTTTTTCCCTCCTGTTAAAATGGAACTTAGATGTGACTACATGCTCTGCTGCCTTCTACCATCAAAGAAGTGCCCCCTTCTTTTTTTTTTTCTTTTCTTTTTTTTTTTTTTTTTTGAGATGGAGTTTCACTCTGCTGCCCAGGCTGGAGTGCAGTGGCGCCATCTCGGCTCACAGCAACCTCCGCCTCCTGGGTTCAAGCGATTGTTCTGCCTCAGCCTCCCGAGTAGCTGGGATTACAGGCGCCCACCACCACACCCTGCTAATTTTTGTATTTTTAGTAGAGATGGGGTTTCACCATATTGGCCAGGCTGGTCTCGAACTCCTGACCTCGTGATCTGCCCACCTCGGCCTCCCAAAGTGCTGGGATTGCAGGCGTGAGCCACTGTGCCTGGCCGAAGTGCCCCCTTCTATCTAAGGCCAACCTCTCCATTTGAGCTCTGGATCCCATCTCCTCTCATCTAGTCAGGGTTGTACCTGCAGTTATCTCATCTCTCCTGCTGCATAGGTAATTTCTCTCTCACAACTAGATTGGTCCCATCACCATATAAAACTATCTGCCTTAATATAATCCTTTAAAAAAACGCTTGACCCCACATCTACCTCTAGCTGCTACCTGATTCTTTTTTCCCTTTTCACAGCAAAACTCCTTGAAAGTGCTGTGTGTAACTGCTATTTCTACTTTCTCACCTTTCATTCTTTCCTCAACTACTCCAGTTGGGCTTTTATCCCCATGATGCCTCTGAAATAGCTTTTATCAAGGTTCTCAAGGAGCTCTATTTTACCAGATTGAATAGATAATTCTCAGTTCTCATCTTGTTAAACCCTTTGGCAGCATTTGAACCAGCTGACCACTCCCTTCTTGGATTTTTTTTTTTTAACATTGTACTCACCTGTTTTTCTTCTTAACTCATTGGCTGTTAATTTTCAGTATTCTGTATGGCTTCCCTCCTCTGCTTAACTCTCCTGAATGAGGTTCCCAGGAGTCTACTTTTCACTGCCTTCTCTGTCTACACACTCTTCCTAGGTCATCTCATCCAGGCCTCATCTATACGCTGAGAACTAAGAAATCTTTTTCTCTAACACTGACTACTTCTCAGAGTTCCAGGCTTGTATAGCCTGCTGCCTATTTGATATTTCCATTTGACTAATATTTACTGAGTGTTTATTGTGGGCCAGGCTATATTCTGAGCACTTCACATGAATTATCTCACCTAACCTTCATGACCATTGTCTGAAATATCACTACTATTCCCATTTCATAGGCAAGGAAACACATATACATTGAAGCACTTGGATGCCTAATAGATATCTCTTACTTAACCATATCTAAAAAGTCTTGACTTTCTTCCTCAAACCTTTTCCATTCCCAGTCTCTTTGTTTCTTAATTATTCCACCAAAAATCCAGTTGCTCAGGCCTAAGAGGTAGGAGTTATCGTCGATTTATCTATTTTATTCACATCCCACATCTATCCCATCAGCAAATTCTGTCTGTATTACATCCAAAATAAGCCCTAAATTCAACTACCTCTCAACAACTTTGCTACCAAAACCTCAGACTCTCCCATTATAGTCTCTTGGTTGGACTTGCTTGTGTTATTACTTCACTAAAGTTTGTTCCTCACATAGCAACAGTAAACTCTGGTATCAAATCCTATTTCTTCACTTTAAACCTATCTGTGTCTCCCCACACTGCTAGGATAAGTCCAGATTCCTTACTATGGCCAACAAAGCCACACGTAATCTGGCCTCTGGTCAAGCCTACTTCTCGAGCATTGTCTCTTCTCATCTCATCCATTCTGCTATATAGCCACGCTAGCCTTTTTCTGTCTGTCATGCATGCTGTGCCTGTTGCTGTCTTGGGGCCTTTGCACTTGCTCTTAGGCTAGAACACTACTCCACCAAGGTCTTTATATGTCTGACTTTTTCTCATTTAGGCCTAACCAGGTTTGGCAAGTTTTTTTCTGCAAAGGGCCAGATGGCCTCTGTTGAAACTACTCCACTCTGTTGTTGTAAGTGCAAAAGCAACCATGGGCAGCAATACAGATGCTCCCCAACTTACGATAGGGCTACATCCTGAAAAACCCATACATCAAAAATATCATAAGTCAAAGATGCGTTTAATACACTTACAAGCTCATCGTAAAGTCAAAAATTGTAAGTCAGACCATTGTAAGTCAGGGACTGTCTGTCCATCAACAACTGAACGTGGCCATGTTCCAATACAATTTTATTTATGAACACTGAAATTTGAATTTCATATAGTTTTCATGTACACAAAATATTCTTTTGACTTTAAAAAAATGGTTAATTTTTTTTTTTAATTTTAACTCGCAGAACAATTGATGGTGGGCCAAATTCGGCCTGTGGCCCATAGTTTTCCAATCTTCAGTAAACTATTGCCTTAGAGAAGCCTTTCCTGTCTACCCTAGCGAATATAACCCCTCAGCTAACACCTCTCCACCCCCGACTCTTGTCAATTCTTGTTGTCCTAGTGTCTTTTTTCTTCTTAGAGACAGGGTTTCACTCTGTCACGCAGGTTGGAGCACAGTGGCTCAGTCAGTTCACTGCAACCTCAAACTCTTGGGCTCACATGAACCTCCTGCCTCAGCCTTCCTGGTAGCTAGGATTACAGGCGAGAGCCACCATGCCCAGCCCCTAGTGTCTTTTATTTATTTGTTATATGTTTATTTTCTGTCTCTCCATTAGATTGTAGCTTCATGGGGCAGGAATTTTGTTAGTTCTTTACATGTATCTTGAGAGTCAAACAGTACCTGGCAATACTCAGTAAATACTTATTGAATGATTGAGTGACAGTCATATTTGAATTATGCCTGTAGCCTGCTATCTGGTCCCCTTTTTTTAAGTCTTCTTACTCTAGTTCATTATATATACCATTTCCAGAATAAACTTCACAGTTAATGCCTTCTCTACATTTGAGAACCAATGGTAGCAGTCTGTATTCATTGCATTCGCTTTGACCATACCATACAAGAATTAACAAGGTTCTGATTATTTCATTTGTCTTCTATCTTGGCCCTACTGTGGCTACCCCTTTTCAGCTTAATCAGTTTTTACCAATCCTCCAATCCTTGCATCTGATTTTCTTCCCCCTCTCTGCCCCTTATTATTATTATTATTATTTTATTTTTATTTTTATTTTTTTTGAGGCAGGGTCTCACTCTGTTATCCAGGCTGGAGTTCAGTGGCGCAATCATGGTTCACTGCAACCTTGACCTCCTGGGCTCTGGTGATCCTCCCATCTCAGACTTCTGAGTAGTTGAGACTACAGGCACAAGCCACCACACCCAGCTAATTTTTGTGTTTTATTTTGTAGAGATGGGGTTTCACATTGTTGCCCAGGCTGGTCTTGAACTGCTGTCTCAAGCAAGCTGCCTGCCTCAGCCTCCCAAAGTGCTAGGATTACAGGCATGAGCCACTGTGCCCAGCCTTGGCTACATTTTTAATACATTTTTAATTTTTTTGTAGACAAGTCATCTCCCTTTGTTGCCCAGGCTGATCTCAAACTCCTGGAATATCCCACTGCCTCAGGCCCCCAAAGTGCTAGGATTATAGATGTGAGCCACTGCACCTGGCCTCTCCCTGTTACTGTTAATCAGCCATTGCTCATTACCTTCATGATCTATTTCCTTCCTTCAGAGCTGCATTCTTTAAAACTTTTAGGGCCATGCATGGTGGCTAATACCTGTAATCCCAGCACTTTGGGAGGATTGCTTGAGCTCAGGAGTTTCAGACCAGCCTGGGCAATATAGTGAGACCTCATCTCTACTAAAAACTTTAAAAATGAACCTTTTTTTTTTTTTGAGACAGAGTCTCACATTGTCACCTGGGCTGGAGTGCAATGGCGTGACCTTGGTTTACTGCAACCTCCGCCTCCTGGGCTCAAGCGATTCTCTTGCTTCAGCCTCCCAAGTAGCTGGGATTACAGGCACCTGCCACCACGCCCAGCTAATTTTTTGTGTTTTTAGTAGAGATGGGGTTTCACTATGTTGGCCAGGCTGGTCTCAAACTCCTGACCTCATGATTCGCCCACCTTGGCCTCCCAAAGTGCTGGGATTACAGGCATGAGCCACCGCGCCTGGCATGCCTGTATATTTCTAAGTATGTAGGTATTCCTCAGAGCTCTGCCATCTACCCTCCTTTTCTTTCAGTACTATATTCTTTCCCTGGGTGATTGAATTCATACACAGTTTCAGCATTCATATATTCATTGAGTCAGATGTGTTTTCTTCAGATCATTATACCCTTTAGACAACGTGGATAAACATTTCAAATTCAGATGTCTAAAATGATCTCTCTTCCCACTCCTTTAAACCTGTCTCCTTTCTGTGTTCCCAGTCTTGGTAAATACCACCATAAACCTAATCAACCTAAGCCAGACATCCGCAAGTGTTTTATTGATTCTTTGCACTCCCTTAAACCTTTATATCAAAGTCTTGTCCATTTTGCCTCCTAATGTCTATAGGATCTGTCCTTTTCCCCTTAATCCGTATGGCCACTGCAGTCATTTTACAACTGTTCTTCCTGCCTCTACTTCTCTACTGCTGTCATAGCTTTTGGCAGCAAAAATCCAGATCTAATCGTACTTCTCTCCTACCAGAGTCACTAATCTGCTATAGCCTTCAGGATGAGGTCTACACGTCCTCAAAGATAAACTTCAAACTCATGAAGGCATATAAGACCTTTCATGATATTCATGATACACCTCCTGCCTTTTTTTTTTTTTTGAGACAGAGTCTTGCTCTGTCACCCAGGCTGGAGTGCAGTGGCATGATCTTGGCTCACTGCAACCTCTGCCTTCTGGGTTCAAGCGATTCTCCGCCTCAGCCTCCTGAGTAGCTGGGACTACAGGCGCCCACCACCACGCCTGGCTAATTTTTTTTTTTGTATTTCTTAGTAGAGACAGGGTTTCACCATGTTGGCCAAGCTGGTCTCAAACTCCTGACCTCATGATCCGCCTGCGTTGGCCTCCCAAAGTGCTGGGATTACAGATGTGAGCCACCACGCCTGACCGCCTTTTTTTCCCCTCAATATCTTTTGCCCCTTTCCCACATCAGCTAAGGCCTCAGTCATCCGGAACTGTTTTTAATTTCACTCCATGCCACATTCTTTTGTGTCTCTGTGCCTTTGTATGTGTTATTCTCTCTGCTTGCAGTACACTCCTCCCCCACCCCCCATCAGCTTTATCATCCTTCGAAAGATTAAGTTTTCATCCTCTCTGCAATGGCTTTCCCGATCCTTTCTCCTTGACTGGGTTAATTGTCTTTCTGCTGTGCTCCTCCAGCAGTGTCTTCCTCTAGCATAGCAGGCAACATATGATATTTCATTAATTTACTCATCTGTTTTTAAGACTAGCAGGTCCTTAAAGATAGAAGCTGTCCTTTATCTCTGTTTTCATACCGTAGGCTAGGAATGGCCGATATATATTTTAATGAGTGAGTGAATGAATGAATTGGTACAGTCTGTCCTCCCAACCCGAGGGCATTCTTCCTGTGCATTTTTTTTGAGATGCTTTCAAATTTATTTTATTTTGGCTTATTTTTGAGACAGGATCTCACTCTGTCACTCAGCCTGGAGTGCAGTGTCTCGATCACAGTTCACTGCAGCCTGTATTTTCTGGACTTAAGTGATTCTCCCACCTCAACCTCCCAAGTAGCTGGGACTACAGGCACCCACCACACCCAGTTAATTTTTTCTATTTTTTGTAGAGAGAGGGTTTCACTATGTTGGTCTAGAACTAGGCTGGTCTACAACTCCTGGGCTCAAGCCATCCTCCCTCCTCAGCCTCCCATTGTTAGGATTTCAGGTGTGAGCCACCTCGTCCTGCCCCTATACATTCTTAAAAGTAAGAATCATATTGTGTAATTCTTTGAAGTCCCTCAGTATTTTCTACTATAGTACTATTACCACAGTAGGTATTTAATGTTTTTAAAACAAGTTTATTGCATTTCTTTTATTTTCATTTTACAAACATTTATTGGGTGCCAAATTTGTGCTAGATATTAGAAATACAAAAATGAATAGGGAAACTGTTTCTATCCTCAGAGTACACACTCTAAAGAAGACAAATGTGTGAACACATTTTTTAAAATTCCTTCTGCTAATACTAGTAATTATGTGAGCATGTCTTTAAGGTGCAACATTAAGACCTTGGTATTTTGAAGCTTGTAGCAGTAGCCACAAGGGGAAATGTGCCAGCTGAAGTGATAGCTACCTGGAATAAATTCCCAAAGGGGAAGTGGTATTCTTTTTAAACTTATCGCTGCCAAGATGCACAGTTTGCCTCCTGGATATTTCTTCAACTTTAGTTGTTCTCAGTAATTTTGTTAGTTCTCCTGTGGCCTCCTCATTTGATGGAATGATATATAATGGTACTAGAAGCCTTCAAAACAAAGTATTTCAAAAAACAAGTGCATCAGGAGTGATTTTGATACTGTCTATGGTATTGATGTTATTTTCAATTGATTCATTGAAATTAGTTTTGTAATTGAAGGGATTTGATTTTTCAAACTCTTTTTTTCCCCCCCTTTGAGACAGAGTCTTACTCTGTTACCCAGGCTGGAGTGCAGTGCACAATCTCAGCTCACTGCAACCTCTGCCTCCTGGGTTCAAGTGATTCTTGTGCATCAGCCACCCAAGAAGCTGGGATTAAAGGCATGTACCACTATGCCCACCACATTTTTATTTTTGGTAGAGACAGGGTTTCACCATGTTGGCCAGGCTGATCTTGAACTCTGGCCTCAAGTGATCCATCCATCTCAGCCTCCCAAAGTGCTGGGATTACAGGTGTGAGCCACCATGCCAGGCCCTGATTTTTCATAAGACTAAAAATTTTGGAAACAGAAGAATGCTAAGATATAGCTGCTAAAGGGCATGTTTGAGATGCCTACCACTTAATTAAGTGCTGTGAAGTACGTAGGAGTCTCTTGCTAGAAAAGGAAGGTGAGGGTGTGAGCAAAGTCATCCTAGGCTGTATTCATCTGAGGCCAGGAGTATTGGAGCTTATTCAATAGAGGAATTCTCAAAGTAGCTCTGGAGCCTCCATCTTAGCCTGGTAGGTAAAGAACTCTAGGCGGGTGATTTTTGCTCTGACTATGGTATATTGAAAATAATTTTTTTTTTTTGAAAGGGAGTCTTGCTCCGTTGCCCAGGCTGGAGTACAGTGGCATGAGCTCTTGGCTCACTGCAACCTCTACCCGGCCCTCCCAACCCCCCGCCCGGGGTTCAAGCAATTCTTCTGCCTCAGCCTCCCGAGTAGCTAGGATTACAGGCGGGCACTACCACGCCCGGCTAATTTTTGTATTTTTGGTAGAGACAGAGTTTCACCATGTCTCTGGTCATGTCAGGATGGTCTCAAACTCCTGACCTCAAGTGATCTGCCTGCCTTGGCCTCCCAAAGTGCTGGGATTACAGGCTTGAGCCACTGCCTCAGGCCCAATTGGGAAGAATTTAAGGGAGGAACTAAAAGCTATGCATTTTAGTTGGGGATAGGGAAGAAAACATACAGTTTATCAGTTGAAATTTTATCAGATCAGTGGTATTACTAGAAACTGTGTCACATCTAATTACTATAGATAATTTAGGTCTTGATTGCCTAAACTCTGATTTCTAGCTCTGGAGTGCCTAGTTACAATACTGAGGAATGGAGATATACATTGCCATCCTTTGGAAGAATTTTGAAATTTGAATATTTCTCCATGAACCACATACTAATATAGAAGGAAGAATAAACTTTTTCTTTTTTCTGAGATAGACTTGCTCTGTCACCCAGGCTGGAGTGCAGTGGCACGATCTCAGCCCACTGCAACCTCCGTCCCCCAGGCTCAAGGATCCTCCTACCTCAGCCTCCCGAGTAGCTGGACCACAGGCATGCACCAACACACCCAGCTATTTTTTTGTATTTTTAGTGGAGATGGGGGTCTCACCATGTTGCCCAGCCTGGTCTCAAACTCCCTGAGTTCAAGCAATCCACCTGCCTTGGCCTCACAAAATGCTGGGTTTACAGTCATGAGACACCACACCCAGCCTTCAAGAGTTAAGCAAAATTTTTTATTCCAGAATATGAATTACACATAGTATTTTATCCTTCAGTAACATTGTTTTTTTAGAGACAGGATCTGGCTATGTTGCTCAGGCTGGAGTGCAGTGGATTCACAGGTGCAATAATAGGGGACCACAGCCTTGAACTCCTGGTCTCCAGTGATCCTTCTGTTTCAGCCTCCCAAATAGTTGGGACTACAGGCGCACACCACCATACCCAGCTATTCTTTAGTGACATTTTAATGTGACTGATTTTTAAAAGGAAGGCTGAAATTGCACACTGCCTGTCTGCCTTAGATACTTCTTGGGAGCAGGAATCATGTCTTACTCAATGTTGTATCTGGAACATATAGCCCTAGGGCAAGTGTATAAATGTTTTTTGAGTGAACAAATGAATTAAATATTGCTTTGTTTGAAAAGTTGTCTTAGTAGTACATAATTTCTTGAAACACAGAATCTCATGTATTTTTCTAATATACCTTATATTTTATACACAAACATTATGTTTAATACTTATTTAGGGTTCACTTAGGTTCTTTTGTGGGAGAAATATTCCTATTGCTTCGTCACTCACAAAAATAACTGGCCACTAAAGAATTAAAGTTTTGCCACTAAAATAAAATTTCTGAATATTAAGATATTTATGAATAACGTGAATTTAGTGGTAAAGGTATGCTTGGAAGCTCTCAAATAACTGGTTACCCCAGAGTGGAGATGCAGGGGTCAGAAAGAAATTCTACATGTTTGTTATTTTTACAACTAGATTTCACTTAGGAAGTGACATTACATAGCTTAATTTGCTGTCTTAATCACTGGAAGCTAAATATGAGTTAACAGTATTTTGCAGTGCTCTACTTGGCCAAGGGTGTTTTTCTATCTTTGCTGGTAAGAAAATGAAATCTTGGTGATCTAGTCTCCAATGACATCAGTGTCAGCAAGGTTTAGGTTTTGTGGCTATACTGTCTTGGAATGCTGTGCTCATCAGAGTAGGCCAAGTTGAAAGGAAAAGTGTGTGATGAATGGTTGCCTGAGCCCAGTTCCCAGGAGTCCCTAGTCATGTATAGCATGATGTCTCCTGTACCCTCTCTCTTCAGGGCTGTCCAGGCTTATGATGCCACGATGCCAAATGTGGATTTAATTGTAGCTTCTTTTGTCTTTTTTATACACATATTACCGTAGTCTTTTGATTTCTAGATAAGTTTAAATCCTTGGGAAGCCAACACTCTTACCTTGTTTCCCACCTCCAGGGACCCCATGTGCTTAAGGAGGGTGATGGAGCAAGATGAGAAGCCTGTTGCTCATGATAGTGCAGTGAAAGGAGGACTTTTTTGTAGCACCCTCTTTCTTTATTTATTTATTTATTTATTTATTTTTGAGACGGAGTTTCGCTTTATCACCCAGGCTGGAGTGCTGTGGCGTGAGCTTTTGGCTCAATGCAACCTCTGCCTCCCAGGTTCAAGTAATTCTCGTGCCTCAGCCTCCCGAGTAGCTGGGACTACAGGCGCGTGCCACCATAACTGGATAATTTTTGCATATTTTGTAGAGACGGGGTTTCACCATGCTGGCCAGGCTGATCTCGAACTCCTGGCCTCAGGTGACCCACCCATCTCTACCTTCCAAAGTGCTGGGATTACAGGTGTGAACCACCATGCCCGGCTGCAGCACCCTCTTGTAGCCTTCTTTCCCAGTGCTTTCTCAACTTGGCTTTACTTAGTTTTTTTGTTTTGTTTTGTTTTGTTTTGTTTTTTAGGGCTGTTACATAGGCTTGGAAGTTCCAAGTTAGAAGACTGGAGCTCTTTAACATAACAATGACAGCTTTTGTTTTTGGCTAAGCTGTCCGGATTATTTAAACAATGGGTACTTATTTTTTAAAGCATGCTTCAAGAAATCAATCAATATTTCAAGTGCAAAGAAAGTTCTTGAGTAAAAGTATAGTTCATTTTGACTACTTATTTTTATTTATTTATTTATTTATTGAGACAGAGTCTCGCTCTGTCGCCCAGGCTGGAGTGCAGTGCTGCGATCTCGGCTCACTGCAGGCTCCGCCTCCCGGGTTCACGCCATTCTCCTGCCTCAGCCTCCTGAGTAGCTGGGACTACAGGCGCCCGCCATCACGCCCGGCTAATTTTTTTGTATTTTTTTTAGTAGAGACAGGGTTTCACCGTGTTAGCCAGGATGGTCTCGATCTCCTGACCTTGTGATCCTCCCACGTCGGCCTCCTAAAGTCCTGGGATTACAGGCGTCAGCCACCGCACCCGGCCTGACTACTTATTTATTTCCTTATTCCAAGTACAAGACCAAAAGGAAAACGAATTAATGCTTTCTGTCATTTTGGAAAGTACTTAGAAACTTTAAATATTGGCAGTTAAACTGCCTGACAGCTCAGTGGAACTCTTGTTTTGGAATACATTGCAGTTAGGATTATATAGTTACATTTTGTAAAAGTTTGAAATATATAAAAATGACTCATTAGGTTGTTAATAATGAACCTAGCAGTGTGTATCTCTTACATTTATCTTTTTTTTTTTTTTTTAAATAAAGATGGGGTCTTGCTATGTTGCCCAGGCTGGTCTTGCATTCCTGGGGTCAAGCAATCCTCCTACCTTGTCCTCCCAAAGTGCTGGGATTACAGGCATGAGCCACTGCACCCAGCCCATTTCTTTTAAAGATTAATAACTTTTTATTACCTGTTGAATACTTTACCTATTGATTATTATATGTATAGTTGCTTGAGCTGTCAGTCATTGTAGCATTTGGAACATAAAATGCATGCATTTAGCAATGTAGTCCCCTAGTAAGTGTTGGGAAATCCCCAGATGTCTTTGTGAAATGCATAGATTAGCAGGTTGTTCCACGAGTATAATTCAGGAAAAGAATGAATTAATCAGAAATTTGAAGGATCTGAAAATGGCCATCATGTGACTTTTACAGTAGCTAAAAGAATAGCAATTTTTGTACTTTAGACAACTTCTTCAATTCCTTTAAATATTTATTGTTTTATATTGTATCTATTATGGTAGGAAAACTATTCTACAGCCAGTTTAGACACTTAGGTTCTTTGTAGCTAACTGTGTGATATTGGGCAAGTCATTTGGCCTTTTAGAGCTTCATTTTCTTCAAACACAACAATAAGAACTACTATGTGAGAGGACTTCAAAGAAAACTCATGGAAAAATACATATTATGAAAAAACTGCAGAATTTCAAAATTTTTTATGCACCAAAATAAACTTGCACTAACTTATCATAACATATCTGAACAGGATGTAGTTTGAGGCACTAAGAAGGATAAGACATCAGTTTGAAAAAAGCCCCTATCAGAGCAACATAAGTTCTGCTAAAATTGAAGCAAAAACAAACATAAAATTTATGGTGAAGCTGGGTGAAAGAATGGTGAAATCATTGATGCTTTACATAAAGTTTATGGGGACAATGCCCCAAATAAATAATTGGATGGCTCATTTTAAGAAGGGACAAGATGATGTTGAAGATGAAGCCTATAGTAGCAGACTGTCCAGTTTGCAAGGAAAAAATTCATCTTGTTCATGCCGTAATTGAAGAGGAATGATGATTAACAGCACAAATAATAGCCAACACCATAGACATCTCAATTGGTTCAGCTTACACAATTCTGACTGAAAAACTAAAGTTGGCTGGGCGTGGTGGCTCACACCTGTTATCCCAGCACTTTCAGAGGCCAAGGTGGGTGGATCACCTGAGGTGAGGAGTTCGAGACCAGCCTGGCCAACATGACGAAACCCCATCTCCACTAAAAATACAAAAATAACCAGGTGTAGTAGTGCATGCCTGTAGTCCCAGCTACTTGGGAGGTTGAGACAGGAGAATCACTTGAACCCAGGAGGCAGAGGTTGCAGTGAGCCAAGATTGTGCCATTGCACTCCAGCATGGGTGGCAAGAGGGAAACTCTGTCTCAAAAAAAAAAAAAAAAAAAAAAACCTAAAGTTGAGCAACTTTCTACCAAATGGGTGCCAAAACCATTGCACCCAAGTCAGCTGCAGACAAGTGTAGAGCATTCAATGGAAATTTTAAACAAGTGGCAGCAAGATCCTGAAGCATGTCTTTGAAGAATTGTAACAGGAGATGAAACATGGCTTTACCAATACGATCCTGAAAACAAAGCACAATCAAAGTAATGGCTACCAGGAGGTAGAAGTGGTCCAGTCAAAGCAAAAGCAGACTGTTTAAGAGCAAAGGTCATGGCAACAGTTTTTTGGGGATGCTCAAGGCATTTTGCTTGTTGACTTTCTGGAGGACCAAAGAATGATAGCATCAGCTTATTTGAAAGTGTTTTGAGAAAGTTAACCAAAGCTTTAGTAGAAAAATGCCCAGGAAAGCTTCACCAGAGTCCTGCTCCATCATGACAATGTCCCTGCTCATTCCTCTCATCAAACAAGGGCAACTTTGTGAGAATTTTCATGAGAAGTCATTCAGTATCATTAAGTATGCTGATTTGTCTCCTTTGCCTTTTTTGTTTCCCAATCTTAAAAATCTATGAAGGAGGCAGAGCATCTAGGCTGAGGCAGGAGAATCGCTTGAACCCAGGAGACGGAGGTTGCAGTGAGCCAAGATTGTGCCACTGCACTATAGCTGGGTGACAGAGTGAAACTCTATCTTAAAAAGAAAAAAAAAAAGAAATCTATGAAGGGCACCCATTTTTCTTCAGTTAATAATGTAAAAAAGACTGCATTAAAATGTTTCAGTTCCCACGACCCCCAGTTCTCTAGGGATGGGCTAAATAGCTGGTATCATGGCTTACAAAAGTGTCTTGACCTTGGAGATTATGTGGAGAAATAAAATTTATATTTTTAATTTTTATCTTTTCATTCCATTTTCCATGAACCTTTTGAAGTCCCATCATATGTATGTTGCCTATAGCTTTCCAAGTGATTTCACATAATTTATTCCTTACAGTGCTCAAATAAAAAATGAAATTGAGGGATAGATACAGTAAGTGAGTTGTCTAAGATTACATAGTCTGAGAGAATCAGACTGAGACCCTAAACCAACCCTTCTCTCCCCACATCCAGCCCTCTCCTCACTGGCATCACGTATGAGAAGACTGGATTGGCCCCCTCTACAATTATAATATTCTGTGATTTTTTTGTTTCTGAAGTGATTTGCCATTGCCTATTTTATTTGCTTTTTCCTCAAAATATATTTTAGGGTTACTATTTTTAATGTCTTTTTTTTCTGCCTGAAAGTACATTTTAAAAGTTAACGGTATGGAATTTCATTATTGTGATAAGATTTTATATTAATTGTGCTGTTAGGAGTTTTGGCTGTTTTTGTTTTGTTTTGTTTTGTTTTGTTGGTAACATTGTAGCCTACAAGTGTAAACCCTGAAAATGATTCCAGAAATTTATTTGGGGTTCAGATTCACATGTCTTAGGTTAGTTATATACTAACTTGTTTTAAGATGAAGAGAGATAATTTTTTTATTTTAAAATTACTTTTAGATTTTTTTTAGATTGGGAGGCCAATATGGGAGGATCACTTGAGCCCAGAAGTTTGAGACCAGCCTGGGCAACATAGTGAGACCCCGTCTCTATAAAAAATTTTAAAATTAGCTGAGTGCTGGTACATGCCTGTAGTCCCAGCTGCCCAGGAGGCTAAGGCAGGAGCATTGCTAGAGCCCAGGAGTTTAAGGCTGCAGTGAGCCGTGATCACACCACTGCAGTACAGCCTGAGTGACAGAGTGAGCACTGGCTAATTTTAAAATTTTCTGTAAAGACTCACTATGTTGCCCAGGCTAGTCTTGAACTCCTGGCCTCAAGCAGTCCTCCCATATTGGCCTCTCAAGGCGCTGGGATTACAGGTATGAGCTACTGTGCTGGCCAAGAGAGAATTTTTCTTATTCACAAATAATGTTCACAGTAAGAATTTACTTAAAATTTTTTTAAAGTAAAAAGAACTGGCTGGGCACAGTGGCTCACGCCTGTAAATCCCAGCACTTTGGGAGGCCAAGGTGGGTGGATCACTTGAGGCCAGGAGTTCAAGACCAGCCTGGCCAACATTGCAAAAGCCCATCTCTACTAAAAATACAAAATTAGCCAGGTGTGGTGGCACACGCCTGTAATTCCAGCTACTTGGGAGGGTGAGGTATGAGAATCTCTTGAACCTGGGAGGCTGAGGTGGCGCCATTGTACTCCAGCCTGGGCGACAGAGCAAGACTCTGTCTCAAAAACAACAACAACAACAAAAAAAAACCAACAAAAAAAGAACTTACGTGTAAGAATTTAAATTAGTGATGAAAGAAGAAACTGTAAAAAGTACTCCAGTAAGCCAGGCATGGTGGTGCATGTATGTAGTCCCAGCTACACAGGAGGCTGAGGCAGGAGTATCACTTGAGACCAGGAATTAAAGACCAGCCTGAGCAAAATATGTAATTAAAAAAAAAATTACTGTAGTCTGTGTTCCTTAAATTTAGGTTTCATACATTCTTAGAATTATAATACTTTTTCATGGCTGGGCGCAGTGGTGCATGCCCATAATCCCAGCACTTTGGGAGGCCGAGGTGGGCAGATCACTTGAGGTCAGGAGTTTGAGACCAACCTGGCCAACATGGTAAAACCCTGTCTCTACTAAAAATACAAAAATGAGCTGAGCATGGTGACAAGAGCCTGTAGTCTTAGCTATTCAGGAGGCTGAGGCAAGAGAATCGCTTGAACCCAGGAGGCGGAGGTTGCAGTGAGCTGAGATCGCGCCACTGCACTCCAGCCTGGGTGACAGAGCAAGACTCCCGTCTCAAAAAAAAAAAAAAAAATTATAATACTTTTTCAGATGTCTTTGAAGAGGAGAATTTCAGCCTTTTCTTAAATAATCCAATACTTTAATCTTAGCAATCTCAGAGCAAAAGCCTTTTTAGATGCCAATAAGACTTTTCTCTCAGTTGCCTAGTATGCAAAGGCTGGGCCTTAAATGTTTTGCTCCTCTAAAGCATTTAAATTTAAGAGATGAACCTGCTAATTTGTCCTAAAAGTTATATATGTCTTTTAATATAGTCATGGCTGAAAAACGGCTAAGACAGTTAGCACCTGACTCTAGTTTTAAATTAACTGAGAAAATAATCCTTCAGAAAATCATTGATGTTGTCCACATACATGTGTTCTTACCTCTTGAGAGGAAAATGTTAATGCTTTTGTCATTGGAACTCAGTTTGGGACTTACCACTATAAATTGGAGGTTCCAGAATGTCTGTTCTTCATTCCTTATTTTGTTCTTGTTTTATGTGGATTTTGTTTCTGGAATCTGAAATTCTATCATTCTGTGTCTGTCTCTGGAAAGAACTCAATCTCTGAATCATTGAATTTCTATTAATCAGTTTGTTTAAATAGACCATCTTTCTTGAGAACTTGTGCAAAATAGGTTAAACAAATCCTTTTTTTTTTTTTTTAAAGAGCAGGTTAAAAATTAGAGGTAAGCAGAAACTTTTGCTTTTTGTCCTTTCCAACTATAACTGAAAATAGGATGCTTCCCTAAGTTTTAGTAAAGGATTTCATCCTATATGCAGTCAATTCATGATCCCTTTCACAAACGCTGCTGCCCACCATTAAGTCTCTTATCACAGGCATTTTTAAAATTATACCATAAAATGCATGTTGAGACTCTCTGGATCTCAAATGTACAGAAATCACATCTAAATGTCAATTCCTGAGTTAAGGAACTGACAATTATGGCACTTTCAGTCTCTATTAATATTTAGAAGGCAAGAGATTATTATATTGTTTATGTTACTCCTTATGTGTCTGTAGACTTAAATACTTTTTGAAAAGCATTTGTTTGTTGTATTGGGGCTATATGTTTCTGCCATTATACTTATTTGCTTACCTGATTTAAAGTTGTCCTTTAATTGTTTTGGGCTGTATCTATAGTTTGAAATTAGGACTATCCTCTGTGTACTATGCACCAAAGATGACATTTCAATGCATTGTTCAGTTACTACACAGCTCCTATTTGTCTGTAATAAAGCTGTATGGCTGGGTCCATTTATTTCAATATTAGTTATTTTATAGTATCCATTGGAATGATGATAATTAATATATAAAGGCAACTTTTCCAAATTCATTTGTGTCTCCTCTGGGCATTTCTTTGGGATGTGTTTGTATGCACGTTTTTGCTTCTGATTTTAAAATAATTTTCCTTTGTTGTAGGATGAGCAATTCTTAGGTTTTGGCTCAGATGAAGAAGTCAGAGTGCGAAGTCCCACAAGGTCTCCTTCAGGTACGGCCAATTAAGTGCATGGTGCCTTTAAGTTTTGTTTGTTAGGAGATTGTGGCTTCCTCTTGCCTTCTTTACATGTAAAGGATGCTCTGCCATACTTGGGTTAGGAAATGGCTGATGAGCTAGACTTCTTTTTATTTATTTATTTATTTATTATTGTTATACTTTAAGTTTTAGGGTACATGTGCACAATGTGCAAGTTAGTTACATATGTATACATGTGCCATGCTGGTGCGCTGCACCGACTAACTCGTCATCTAGCATTAGGTATATCTCCCAATGCTATCCCTCCCCCCTCCCCCCAGCTAGACTCCTTTACGGGACTCTTATCTATCAGGCCACACTGGGTTTATTCTTTCTCTCTGGGAACTACTTGGGGCATGGGAAGTAGGTTTCCACAGAATTACTGGGAAATCTGGTAGGCAAAGTGAAGGTAACCTAGTAAGAGTATCCTCAGATTTACACATTTTGTGTTATGTGGTAGTGTATATGTCTTTGGGAATAATTTGGCCATTATTTTTTTCGGATGAAATTTGGTCCACTGTTGTCAAAGAACCAAAAACAAAATATTGGCATTATGTGAAACATTTTTACCTGATTCTTGAAAGGCTGTATTAAAATAAAAAAAATGGAAAATTAGCAATATTTGTCATTATTCTCACCAACAAAATATCTAGAATATCTTGAAATTCTAGACTTACGAGCAGTTTCCTAAGAGAAGACCCTCAATGGAAATAACATTTAATGGCTTGCCTAATTCAGTTCTGTATAGGAGAAAGCTATGTATCTTTTGATGAAAATGCATTCCCCATCTGTGCTGCCATTCTGACTTCATATATGGTTTTCTTTGATTTTATGTGGATAGACACTCCAGCTAAATATGATATTGTTAGCTGTTTCTGCTTTTTGACATTGACTTAGCTTGTGATGTGTGCTAGCATTAGGGTCTCACTTAAGAGTCATCATATATTATCATCTAATTCAAACATCCAAGTTGACAGTTTTTCTTTTCTTAAAGAGGAGTGGTATTGCCATTCTAGTTGGGGGCAGTTGGCCAGTAGTGTCCCAGTATCTGTGCTATTCAGACAGTAGCAGTGTTCTCTTTAACATGTGATGAAGTCTTAAAACTTCATATAGGAAAGGAATTAGAGAGATCATCTGGGATTTTTGTTTGTTTGTTTATAGATGAAAAAATGAGGTCCATGAAATACATGAGTTATGATTTATAACCAGTTTGAGAGTTCTTTGGATATGTTGTGGATCAGGGAAGTTAGCAGCAGTGCTGGGACTCTTCTCTGTTCTGCTGCTTCTACTTATCTACCAAAAGAGTTTTTTAAAAAGTAGGATAGAAGAGGTTTTCAGAATTGATAAAGCCCTCTCATTGGCCAGGTTCAAGTCTACCACAATGGTAAGGAATCTTTTGATGTATTTCCGGGCAGGAGTTGTTTTGTTTGTTTGTTGTTTTTGTTTTTGTTTTTGAGACAGAGTCTCACTCTGTCACCCAGGCTCCGGGCAGGAGTTTTATTTTGTTAATTCACAACTTTTTCATGGTAGTTTCCTCTTAAGTTTTTTTTCTTGACTACCAGTCTACCTTGAATGTTGTCTTGTTTTCTAAGAAACCATCTCGATATGCTTCATTATTTGAGAAATGAAACATGGTTTCTCTGCTGTCTCCTAGTTTATTACCTTTGTTGTAATTAGGATATGTTGAGAAAGGAGCTGTGAATCCTTAATCTATTAAAGGAAGTCTCATAAATTAATTGATGAGGAATGCATTTATATTTAGAAAGCTCAACAATAAAACCTTTGTTGACTTCTGTTCTGTTAGAAAGCACTTCCATTGTAAAAATGTTCATCTCTTTTGGTGCCTATTAAGGGAAGTTTTAGTCTCAGAAGAATGTTATCAAAAGGGAAAAGAAGATTTGATAAAATAGCCTAGTCTTACTACTTTTTAAAATACAGGTTTATACAAGGTGTTTTAGAAACAGTCTTGTTTTCTTGAATGGCTTGAAAAGCAGCAAACTGAGCTTATTTATAAATTGGCAAATTCCTTTTATTTAGAATAGAACTTTGATTTAATAAGTTGTCACTTTGCTGTTGACATCAGTTAAGGTTAAATCTTTTTGCAACTTGAGACTAGCTCAAGAACCTCTAAGCAGGGGAGTAGATTTAGTGGACACATTATGTCACTTCACTGATGAGTTCACATGCCACTGAGTTCAGTGATCTTATTCTGATGTGTCATAAATGAACATTTTTCTATTCAGTAAAACTTTCTTAGTCTACTTTGGCAAAACAGATTGAAATATGGGACTCTGAGCTGCCCAGGGAGTTGGTATGTTGATGATTGAAGAGCAGCGTGTTCAAATTTGTTCAAAGCCAGAATTCTGAGTTGAAAAGATGGGATGACTAACTAGAAGCATATTCTTAAATGTTAATCTTGGTGGCTAGGATATGGCAAGGAAGTTCAGATTTTTTTTCTTTACAATTCCTTTGAATTCAGAAAAAAACCTTCTTGCTCATCTAAAATTGTAAGAAAATCAGTTTTGTGGATTAATTGTTCAACTGAAAACTTTTTATTATCTTTTTGTATCAAAAAAGTAATTAAATGTTCTTTCAGGTGGAATGTTATTTGCTGACTTCTTTGAGGCAAATTTTGGGTGAAAAGAAACTAAGCACAATTAAGATGTTTGATTGACTCATTAGACTCAAGTTGAACTCAGTACAAAATGGCCAGTGCTAAGTTATATTCAGCTTAGTTAAAACCTAAACTACATAGCTAAATATATGCTCTTCATTGTTTAATTTCTATACACAGTTAAAACTAGTCCTCGAAAACCTCGTGGGAGACCTAGAAGTGGCTCTGACCGAAATTCAGCTATCCTCTCAGATCCATCTGTGTTTTCCCCTCTAAATAAATCAGAGACCAAATCTGGAGATAAGATCAAGAAGAAAGATTCTAAAAGTATAGAAAAGAAGAGAGGAAGACCTCCCACCTTCCCTGGAGTAAAAATCAAAATAACACATGGAAAGGACATTTCAGAGTTACCAAAGGGAAACAAAGAAGATAGCCTGAAAAAAATTAAAAGGACACCTTCTGCTACGTTTCAGCAAGCCACAAAGATTAAAAAATTAAGAGCAGGTAAACTCTCTCCTCTCAAGTCTAAGTTTAAGACAGGGAAGCTTCAAATAGGAAGGAAGGGGGTACAAATTGTACGACGGAGAGGAAGGCCTCCATCAACAGAAAGGATAAAGACCCCTTCGGGTCTCCTCATTAATTCTGAACTGGAAAAGCCCCAGAAAGTCCGGAAAGACAAGGAAGGAACACCTCCACTTACAAAAGAAGATAAGACAGTTGTCAGACAAAGCCCTCGAAGGATTAAGCCAGTTAGGATTATTCCTTCTTCAAAAAGGACAGATGCAACCATTGCTAAGCAACTCTTACAGAGGGCAAAAAAGGGGGCTCAAAAGAAAATTGAAAAAGAAGCAGCTCAGCTGCAGGGAAGAAAGGTGAAGACACAGGTCAAAAATATTCGACAGTTCATCATGCCTGTTGTCAGTGCTATCTCCTCGCGGATCATTAAGACCCCTCGGCGGTTTATAGAGGATGAGGATTATGACCCTCCAATTAAAATTGCCCGATTAGAGTCTACACCGAATAGTAGATTCAGTGCCCCGTCCTGTGGATCTTCTGAAAAATCAAGTGCAGCTTCTCAGCACTCCTCTCAAATGTCTTCAGACTCCTCTCGATCTAGTAGCCCCAGTGTTGATACCTCCACAGACTCTCAGGCTTCTGAGGAGATTCAGGTACTTCCTGAGGAGCGCAGCGATACCCCTGAAGTTCATCCTCCACTGCCCATTTCCCAGTCCCCAGAAAATGAGAGTAATGATAGGAGAAGCAGAAGGTATTCAGTGTCGGAGAGAAGTTTTGGATCTAGAACGACGAAAAAATTATCAACTCTACAAAGTGCCCCCCAGCAGCAGACCTCCTCGTCTCCACCTCCACCTCTGCTGACTCCACCGCCACCACTGCAGCCAGCCTCCAGTATCTCTGACCACACACCTTGGCTTATGCCTCCAACAATCCCCTTAGCATCACCATTTTTGCCTGCTTCCACTGCTCCTATGCAAGGGAAGCGAAAATCTATTTTGCGAGAACCGACATTTAGGTGGACTTCTTTAAAGCATTCTAGGTCAGAGCCACAATACTTTTCCTCAGCAAAGTATGCCAAAGAAGGTCTTATTCGCAAACCAATATTTGATAATTTCCGACCCCCTCCGCTAACTCCCGAGGACGTTGGCTTTGCATCTGGTTTTTCTGCATCTGGTACCGCTGCTTCAGCCCGATTGTTTTCGCCACTCCATTCTGGAACAAGGTTTGATATGCACAAAAGGAGCCCTCTTCTGAGAGCTCCAAGATTTACTCCAAGTGAGGCTCACTCTAGAATATTTGAGTCTGTAACCTTGCCTAGTAATCGAACTTCTGCTGGAACATCTTCTTCAGGAGTATCCAATAGAAAAAGGAAAAGAAAAGTGTTTAGTCCTATTCGATCTGAACCAAGATCTCCTTCTCACTCCATGAGGACAAGAAGTGGAAGGCTTAGTACTTCTGAGCTGTCACCTCTCACCCCCCCGTCTTCTGTCTCTTCCTCGTTAAGCATTTCTGTTAGTCCTCTTGCCACTAGTGCCTTAAACCCAACTTTCACTTTTCCTTCTCATTCCCTGACTCAGTCTGGGGAATCTGCAGAGAAAAATCAGAGACCAAGGAAGCAGACTAGTGCTCCGGCAGAGCCATTTTCATCAAGTAGTCCTACTCCTCTCTTCCCTTGGTTTACCCCAGGCTCTCAGACTGAAAGAGGGAGAAATAAAGACAAGGTCCCCGAGGAGCTGTCCAAAGATCGAGATGCTGACAAGAGCGTGGAGAAGGACAAGAGTAGAGAGAGAGACCGGGAGAGAGAAAAGGAGAATAAGCGGGAGTCAAGGAAAGAGAAAAGGAAAAAGGGATCAGAAATTCAGAGTAGTTCTGCTTTGTATCCTGTGGGTAGGGTTTCCAAAGAGAAGGTTGTTGGTGAAGATGTTGCCACTTCATCTTCTGCCAAAAAAGCAACAGGGCGGAAGAAGTCTTCATCACATGATTCTGGGACTGATATTACTTCTGTGACTCTTGGGGATACAACAGCTGTCAAAACCAAAATACTTATAAAGAAAGGGAGAGGAAATCTGGAAAAAACCAACTTGGACCTCGGCCCAACTGCCCCATCCCTGGAGAAGGAGAAAACCCTCTGCCTTTCCACTCCTTCATCTAGCACTGTTAAACATTCCACTTCCTCCATAGGCTCCATGTTGGCTCAGGCAGACAAGCTTCCAATGACTGACAAGAGGGTTGCCAGCCTCCTAAAAAAGGCCAAAGCTCAGCTCTGCAAGATTGAGAAGAGTAAGAGTCTTAAACAAACTGACCAGCCCAAAGCACAGGTACTCTTTTCCACCTTGCCTATTAAAACTAACAGTTTATTGAGCCCTTTCTATGGGCAAGTTTTAGGCTAAGTGGTTCAATTACATCCAGTTATGAGAACCAAGAAAAGTATGGTGGAGGCAGTGGTATTTGCAGTAGTCCTTCAAGGACCAGTAGGATTTTGATAGGTAGAAAATGGCAGGACATAACATTCTAAGTAGAGGGAACAGTGTGGGTAGAAATGGAAAAGTAAGAAACATATTTGAGGAATACTGGATAGCTGGATTGGCATCTGTGGAAAACTGGTGAACTAAGGCTGAATGAACTAAGGTTGGGACTATATCACAGAGGATGCTGAGTTGTTTGTACCTTATAAGTTTGATGTAATTAAACCAGGGACTTAATTGTAAAGGTACATTTTAATAGTCAAATTGTTTTACCATCCCCGATAGAATAGAAAACCGGAGGGGAGCATTCTCTTCCTCTGAGTAGTGAGGGATTGGAGCAATAGATAATATGTTTTTGCAGAATACAAATGAGAAGTACTGGCCAGGTGCGATGGCTCATGCCTGTAATCCCATCACTTTGGGAGGCCAAGGTGGGCGGATCACTTGAGGTCAGGAGTTTGAGACCAGCCTGGCCTGGCCAACACAGTGAAACCTCATCTCTACTAAAAAAAAAAAAAAAATTAGCTGGGCGTGGTGATGCATGCCTCTAGTCCCCTGGGGAGATTGAGGCACAAGAATCTCTTGAACCCCAGAGGTAGAGATGGCAGTGAGCTGAGATCCCGCCACTGCACTCCAGCCTGGGCCAATAGAGTAAGTCTCTATCTCAAAATAAATAAATAAATAAATAAACAAACAGATTAGAAGCACTTAGCCTTGAGCCATGGAACAGGAAAGCTATAGAATTCAGTTAGTTAAGATGATGCCAAATATTTTTACAAAGACCAGCATTTTTGTTTTTTTTTTTATTGTTTTGTTTATTTGTTTAACAAAGTAAGCTAGTCACTGGCCTTTTCTAAGAAAAGTTGCTGATCTTTAGGGTTTTAAAAAAATTGTCATGTAGTAGATGCCTATTTATGGCAGCAAATCAGGTTAGATTAAGATGGCCATAAACTTAGATTTGTAATGTTATTCACGGGCTGGGTACGGTGGCTCACACCTGTAATCCCAGCACTTTGGGAGGCCGAGGCAGGTGGATCACGAGGTCAGGAGATCGAGACCATCCTGGCTAACACGGTGAAACCCTGTCTCTACTAAAAATCCAAAAAATTAGCCGGACATGGTGGCATGCGCCTGTAGTCCTAGCTACTCGGGAGGCTGAGGCAGGAGAATCGCTTGAACCTGGGAGGCGGAGGTTGCAGTGAGCCGAGATCGCGGCACTACACTCCAGCCTGGGTGACAGGGCAAGACTCCATCTCAAAATAAATAAATAAATAAAATTAATGTTATTCAACCTAGGGCCATAGTTACATTTACTAATTCTGCCAGTTGAGAATTGTAGCAGGAATGTGATGGGACTTATTTTTAACACCATGTTGGATGTTTTTGTGATAGGAGCAGCGGCTCTTTAAAATCTGAGACATTTCTTTTGGAGCCTTTTATACTTTCTCTTTTTTTGAGACGGAATTTCGCTCTTGTTGCCCAGGCTGGAGCGCAATGGCGTGATCTCGGCTCACTGCAACGTCCGCCTCCCAGGTTCAAGCAATTCTCCTGCCTCAGCCTCCCAAGTAGCTGGGATTACGGGCATGCACCACCACGCCCAGCTAATTTTGTATTTTTAGTAGAGACAGGGTTTCTCCATGTTGGTCAGGCTGGTCTCAAACTCCCGACCTCAGGTGATCTGCCCGCCTCGGCCTCCCAAAGTGCTGGGAGTTGCAGGCGTGAGCCACCACCTATACTTTCATTTATAAGTTATTTCACCCCTACTTCTCTGATGATCAAGGAAATATAAGAAATAGTTTTTGGTTAGATAAGCCGTATTTATACCACACTGAACTTTTTGATAATATAGACTGGCAGCTTGAATTTTGAGGGGAATTTAAAATAGTAGTATAATTGGGAATAGAAGCTTAGTTGTTTGTTCGTTTTTAAGATAGGGTCTCACTCTGTCACCCAGGGTGGCTCAAATGATCCTCTTGTCCCAGCCTCCTGAGTAGCTAGAACTACAGGTGTGTACCACCACGCCCAGCCGATTTTAAAATTTTGTGTAGAGATGGGTTCTCGCTATGTTGCCCATACTGGTCTTGAACTCCTGGCCTCAAATGATCTTCCCACCTCAAGCTGTTTTTTGTTTTTTGATTAGAGGCCTTTTTTTGTGCTGCCAATTAGGATACAGTAATAGTTGATTTCTGTTTTGATATGATTTATCAGCTGGGAATAATTAGAGTTGTGTGTTTTGATTCTAAATCATACTGAAATTGATCAAGTATACCTTGGCTTTGTTCAGTTATAATTTCAACATGTATGGTTGTTATTGTTTTTGGATTGCCTCATATTCAGGGTCAAGAAAGTGACTCATCAGAGACCTCTGTGCGAGGACCCCGGATTAAACATGTCTGCAGAAGAGCAGCTGTTGCCCTTGGCCGAAAACGAGCTGTGTTTCCTGATGACATGCCCACCCTGAGTGCCTTACCATGGGAAGAACGAGAAAAGATTTTGTCTTCCATGGGGAATGATGGTAGGTCAAGAAGGTCAATCTTGGAGTCGGAACAGACTTTTGATTTGTTTGTTGATTATTCTGGGGATGCCCAGTAGGCCCTTCATAGTTAGTAGGTCCTCTGAAAAACAGATGGCAAGAGGGGATTAAATACATGAGGATTTTATTAGAAGAAATGCCTGAGAAGGAAAACGGGGAGGTAGCCAGGGAAGGCTGGGAGAGCTGTCAGACTGTGATGCCCCTCTCACCCCCATGAAGGAGAAGGGGAAGGAAGGCAGAATCTTCCTAGACTGCTGTGCACGTGAGAAAGATTTGCCAAGCTGTCCAGGAGTCTTTGAGTAAAAGTGGACTGTCAGGGGAGTCTTGTGTCTCTCAGGAACAGGCCAAGTCGGGAGCAGGTGGAGGAGTGGCTCCTCCGCCGAGTCACTGCCTGGAAGCCCATGGTAAGTGTGGCCCCTGCACCACTGGATTTCAGAGCACAGAAGCGCGGGCCCAGGTCAGTTGTGCTTTCTGTAGTTGGAGGTCTGGGAGGCACATTCTCATGGCTGTCATATAGTTCTTAAGTGCAGAGTAGCCACTCAAAACAAATTTAGAGGTTTGAAGAATCCTTAGAACCATTTGGTTTCTATTCTTGATTTTAGATTAGACTTTTGTTTTCAGTATTTGGAATTTTGCTTTCATCAAGATGCAAGTTATTGGCTTTTTTTTTTTTTTTTTTTGTGACGGAGCCTCATTGTGTTGCCCAAGCTGGAGTACAGTGGTGCGATCTCGGCTCACTACAGCCTCCACTTCCCGGGTTCAAGCGATTCTCCTGCCTCAGCCTCCTGAGTATCTAGGATTACAGGCATGTGCCACCATGCCTGGCTAATTTTTGTATTTTTAGTAGAGAGGGGTTTTGCTATGTTGGCCAGGCTGGTCTCAAACCCCTGACCTCAGGCGATCTGCCCGGCTCAGCCTCCCAAAGTGCTAGGATTACAGGCATGAGCCACCATTCCTGGCCAAGTTATTGGCATTTTTAAACATTTAAATAATTATTTAAAATAGATTCTGAGTTCTGTATATAAATATTTTATTTTAATGTATTTCATTTTTGGAGTACCAATTAAAACAAGGTTTGAATTCAGTACTCCCTTGGAACTAATGCCACATTTCTTTAACAGACAAGTCATCAATTGCTGGCTCAGAAGATGCTGAACCTCTTGCTCCACCCATCAAACCAATTAAACCTGTCACTAGAAACAAGGCACCCCAGGAACCTCCAGTAAAGAAAGGACGTCGATCGAGGCGGTGTGGGCAGTGTCCCGGCTGCCAGGTGCCTGAGGACTGTGGTGTTTGTACTAATTGCTTAGATAAGCCCAAGTTTGGTGGTCGCAATATAAAGAAGCAGTGCTGCAAGTAAGTGGGTGTTTCACTCTGAGATGTTGACCTCTCAACCATAAAGGTTGCTTATTTATCCCTAGTTTGTTGCAGAGATGCATCAGGAAACTGAATGTGGTTGTAATTGAGTTGCAAGACTTGTTACAGTTAGATTTTGTGGTGTGGGCTGTGCTTAAATAAGAAATGCTCTGGGGCCATGCTGTCATTAATAGAATGTTCTGCAACAGTGGAAATGTTCTATTGGAATAGTAGACAACAATAATGGAAATGTTTAGTTCAGTATGGCAGCCATTAGCCACATGTGGCTATTGAGCGCTTGACACGTGATTAGTGTGACTGAGGAACCACATTGTTTATTTCGTTTAACTTTAGCCATGTGTAACTAGTGGCTACCATTATCAGACTGTAGCTCTGGAGGATTTCTACTTAAAACCTGACAACTTTATGTATAATTTTTGTTGGGTCTACTGAAATTATGTTGACCCAACAAAATTATGACAATTCAGGAAACATTGGAGATACCTTGCATAAATATCTGTGCTTTCTCACTCTCTCTTAGAATATGTTCATGCATATGGAATTTTTTTTTTTAAGAGACAGGGTCTTGCTCTGTTGCCCAGGCTGGAGTGCAGTGACATGATCATAGCTCACTGCCAACACTGAACTCCTAGGCTCCAGTGATTCTCCTGCCTTGGCCTCCCAAAGTACTGGGATTACAAACATGAGCCACAGTGCTTGGCCTCATATGAAATTTCTTTTTTTAAGAAGTTTTGTTTTAATTTTTATGGGTACATGGTAGGTATATATATTTATGGTATACATAAGATGTTTTGATACAGGCATGCAATGCATCATAATCATCTCATGCAGAGTGGGGTATCCATTCCCTTAAGCATTTATCCTTTGTATTACAAACAATCCAATTATACTCTTTCAGGCATTTTTAAATGTACAATTAAATTATTGTTGACTATAATCACCCTGTTGTGCTATCAAATGCTAAGTCTTATTCATTCTTTCTGATTATTTTTTTGTACCCATTAGCCATCCCCTAATATGGTATTTTTTATGTGGAAATTTTTATTACTCTACTTTTTCTCCTCTTTTTTAGTCAGTTTGTGGAGGTACTTTCTGCCATCTGGGTTACTTTATTTAAAATAGATCGAGATAGTAGCATAAACAGAAATTCTGGTGATTAAGCATCTTGTAAACTACTGGCACAAATAATAGGTGTCAATAGATATTTGCTGAATGAGTGAGTCACATGCAAGTGATTAATATAAAGAACAGTTGGGAGAAATGCTACATTATTTACTTCAGGGGAGATAATTTCTAGGAGACAAGAAGTAGTTCTGTGCTTTGGTTTGGTCTGACCTTAAACAAGAATCTTGTCTCAGTCCCATTAGTGGAAAGAAGTAAAATAATTCACAGATCACAAAAAAGTACATGATAGCAAGATAAAGTTGCATTAAATTTAAGAGTTAAAGTGGATTCAGTGCAATTGTAGACTTCAGATTACATTTGAATTTTATTGAATCTAAATTTAGGGGTGAAGTATATATCAAAGCCACCAGATTTAATTATAGCATTATAGTGGTAGACAAAGGAGTTGTTTGATAATTTTAGTCTGTTTTGTGTTAAGACTACTTGATGAATATTAACGTCGTAAGAGAGTAGGACTGATGTGACTACAAGAAATACTGACTGATCATTTTGTGTGTGGTGCTAGTCAGTGTTGGATTACAAGAAATTTGAGTCCCATTTCAAAAATAATTTGATATTTGCTCCTTTTAGATCCTAAAGGTAGGTGAAATTGCTGATCCAGGGATTTAAAGACTCAGATTTAATCTGAGTAATGAGCAGTCCTTTTTTCAACTATAAAAATGTGAACCTGAATAAAGATTCACTGATTGTTGCAGACAAAATGACACTTGTTTCAGTGCTTTTCTTCTAAATTTAATTTGTTTCATGGTTTATTCCTTGTTTTCCTAGGATGAGAAAATGTCAGAATCTACAATGGATGCCTTCCAAAGCCTACCTGCAGAAGCAAGCTAAAGGTAGTGTTGTTAAAAAGGTCTTCCCCCAAATGCTCCTTGCTTAAATGGTGTATAGTTGTATACACCCAGTAGAAGAGAATACTTTTTTTTTTTAAGTACAACTCTTTCTCAGGGAGTAGATTGTTGAAGCTAGGTAATAGGTACATGGGGGTTGATTGGACTATTTCCTGTATTGGGGGATATTTTTGAAATTTTCCATAATAAATTTTTAAAATTTATATAAAAATCATAATTCATTATATTTCCTAGAGCAATAAAAGTATACCTATTTCACCTGATCAACTTGGCATTAACTTTCTTTAGCCTTTCAATGCTAACTTTTAACTGCAGGAAACTGAGAATGTTGTGTCACATTTCTACGCTTCTATTTTTTAAATGTATTTTTTTAACTTATTTTTAATTTTTGTGGATACATGGCAGTGTATTTATTTATTTGTTTATTGAGACAGAGTTTCACTCTGTCTTTCAGGCTGGGGTACAGTAGCATGATTATGACTCACTGTAGCTTCGACCTCCCACGCTCAAGCCATCCTCCCACCTCAGCCTCCCTAGTAGCTGGGACTACAGGTGCGCACCACCACGCCCAGCTAATTTTTGTAAATATTTTTTGCAGAGACACGATTTTGCCATGTTGCCCAGGCTGGTCTTGAACTCCTGGGCTCAAGCAGTCCTCTCGCCTTGGCCTCCCAAAGTGCTGGAATTACAGGCATGAGCCACCACTGCACCTGGCCAGCAGGTGTATATATTTATGGGGGTACGTGAGATATGTTGATACAGGCATACAATGGGTAATAATCACATCAGGGTACATGGGATGCCCATTACCTCAAGCATTTATTCTTTGTGTTACAAACAATCTAATTATACTCTTGTAATTATTTTTAAGGGTACAGTAAATTATTGTTGACTGTAATCACCCTGTTGTACTATCAAATACTAGATCTTATTCACTTCTATCTAGCTATATTTTTGTACCCATTAACCATCCCCACTTTCCCCCTCAACCTCACTACCCTTCCCAGCCTCTCATAACTATCATTCTCTCTGTCTCTATCTCTATAAGTTCAATTGTTTTAATTTTTAGCTCCCACAAATGAGTGAGAGCATGTGATGTTTGTCTCTCTGTGTCTGGCTTATTTCACTTAACATAATGTCCTCTAGTTCCATCCATGTTGTTTCAGATGATAGGATCTCGTTCTTTTTTATGGCTGAATAGTACTCCATTGTGGATATGTACCACATTTTCTTTATCCATTCATCTGTTGATGGATGCTTAGATTACTTTCAAATCTTGGCTATCATGAATAGTGCTGCAGGAAACATGAGAGTGCAGATATCTCTTTGATATACTGATTTCCTTTATTTTGGTATATACCTAGCTGTGGGATTGCTGGATCATATGGTGGCTCTGTAATTCTATTTTAAATAAAATTATTCTCACTTATAGACAGATGATGTTGTTGTGTTTTTCCCTCAGCTGTGAAAAAGAAAGAGAAAAAGTCTAAGACCAGTGAAAAGAAAGACAGCAAAGAGAGCAGTGTTGTGAAGAACGTGGTGGACTCTAGTCAGAAACCTACCCCATCAGCAAGAGAGGATCCTGCCCCAAAGAAAAGCAGTAGTGAGCCTCCTCCACGAAAGCCCGTCGAGGAAAAGAGTGAAGAAGGGAATGTCTCGGCCCCTGGGCCTGAATCCAAACAGGCCACCACTCCAGCTTCCAGGAAGTCAAGCAAGCAGGTCTCCCAGCCAGCACTGGTCATCCCCCCTCAGCCACCTACTACAGGACCGCCAAGGAAAGAACTTCCCAAAACCACTCCTAGTGAGCCCAAGAAAAAGCAGCCTCCACCACCAGAATCAGGTGAGTGAGGAGGGCAAGAAGGAATTGCTGAACCACAAGTACTAACAAAAAAGCACTGATGTCTCAAACAGCATTTGAAAGCAGGAAATGTATGATTTGAAGTCTTCAGTTCAAGAAAATCAGCTCTCTTTCTAACTATTATGTTTAATAATAAAGAAACAGAAACAAAAAAAACAGTTAAATTGGAGGTATTGTTTTAATTTCCTGTTCGAAGCCTAGAGTTTAAATAGTTTTTTTTTTTTCTAATGGCCCTTTCTTCACAGGTCAGTCAGTACTAAAGTAGTCGTTGCCAGCATCTGACTGCAATTTATTCTGAATTTTTTAGGTCCAGAGCAGAGCAAACAGAAAAAAGTGGCTCCCCGCCCAAGTATCCCTGTAAAACAAAAACCAAAAGAAAAGGTGAGGAGAGATTTGTTTCTCTGCCATTTCTCAGGGATGTATTCTATTTTGTAGGGAAAAGCCTTATCCTTGACTTCTATGTAGATGGCAGTGGAATTTCTTAAAATTAAGAAACTTCAAGTTTAGGCTTTTAGCTGGGCACGGTGGCTCACGCCGGTAATCCCAACACAGTGAGGCTGAGGTGGGAGGATTGCTTGAGGCCAGCAGTTCAAGACCAGCCTGGGCAACATAGCAAGACCCTGTCTTTATTTAAACAAAAAAAAGAAGAAGAAGAAGAAGTTAGCCAGGCATGGTGGCACTTGCCTGTAGTCCCAGGTACTCAGGAGGCTGAGATAGAAGGATTGTCTTGAGCCCAGGAATTCAAGGCTGTAGTGAGCTATGATTGCACCACTGCAGTCCAGCCTGGGTGACAAAGCAAAACACTGTCTCCAAAAAAAATTTAGGCTCGGCAAGGCGCAGCGGCTCACGCCTGTGATCCCAGCACTTTGGGAAGCCGAAGCGGGCAGATCACTTGAGGTCAGGAGTTGGAGACCAGCCTGGCCAACATGGTGAAACCCTGTCTCTACTGAAAATACAAAAATTAGCCAGGTGTGGTAGTGGGTGCTTGTAATCCTAGCTACTTGGGAGGCTGAGGCAGGGGAATTGCCTGAACCTGCGAGGCGGAGGCTGCAGTGAGCCGAGATTGCATCACTGCACTCTAGCCTGGACAACACAGCTAGACTCCATCTCAAAAAAAAAAAAAAAAGTAGCCGGGCACGGTGGCTCACGCCTGTAATCCCAGCACTTTGGGAGGCCGAGGCGGGCGGATCACGAGGGCAGGAGATCGAGACCATCCTGGCTAACACGCTGAAACCCCGTCTCTACTAAAACTACAAAAAATTTGCCCGGCGAGGTGGCGGGCGCCTGTAGTCCCAGCTACTCAGGAGAGTGAGGCAGGAGAATGGCGTGAACCCGGGGGGCGGAGCCTGCAGTGAGCCGAGATCGCGCCACTGCACTCCAGCCTGGGTGACACCGAGACTCCGTCTCAAAAAAAAATAAAAAGTTTAGGCTTTAGCCTGTTTCTTTTTTGGTTTCTTCCTTGTTGCTTTTCCCTTCTTTGTGGCCCCACATGTTCTAGCCTAGGAATCTGCTTATTCTAAAGGCCATTTGGCATAATTATTTTTTGACCCCAACATCCTTTAGCAATTATTTGTCTGTAAAAATCACCCTTCCCTGTATTCACTATTTTTATTTATTATGGATAAAGAGATAGTGTGGTGGCTCACATCTATAATCCCAGCACTTTGGGGGGCCAAGGCGGGAGGATCACTTGAGTGCAGGAGCTGGAGACCAGCCTGGGCAGCACAGTGACACACAGTTGCTATAAAAAATTTAAAAATCAACTAGGCATGGTGGCATGCACCTGTAGTCCCAGCTACTCTTGAGAAGCTGAGGCAGGAGGATCACGAGCCCACAAGGTCTAGGCTGCAGTGAACTGTGACTGTGCCACTGTATTGCAGCCTAGGCAACAAAGCAAGACCCAATCTCTTTAAAAAAAAAATTCAAAGATTATTTCTCTGTTTATGTTGGAAACATGTTTTTTAGATCTATTAATAAAATTTGTCATTTGCATTATTATCTGTTGCAAATGTGAAGGCAAATAGAGTGTGATTTTGTTCTATATTCATCTTTTGTCTCCTTAGGAAAAACCACCTCCGGTCAATAAGCAGGAGAATGCAGGCACTTTGAACATCCTCAGCACTCTCTCCAATGGCAATAGTTCTAAGCAAAAAATTCCAGCAGATGGAGTCCACAGGATCAGAGTGGACTTTAAGGTAAAGGTGTTCAGTGATCATAAAGTATATTGAGTGTCAAAGACTTTAAATAAAGAAAATGCTACTACCAAAGGTGTTGAAAGAGGAAATCAGCACCAACTGGGGGAATGAATAAGAACTCCCATTAGCAAATGGGTTTAGCGCTGGGAGAGCTTTGGTCA
The DNA here is from genome assembly GCF_029281585.2 of Gorilla gorilla gorilla. Lineage (NCBI taxonomy): Eukaryota > Metazoa > Chordata > Mammalia > Primates > Hominidae > Gorilla > Gorilla gorilla. The sequence goes on from NC_073233.2 coordinate 126,427,143, forward strand.
GTGTTGTTAGGTCACTGTTTGTGAACTGACTGCAGAACATACATAATGAAACATTCCTATCCATCCTGAGCAGTATCAGAGGAAGTAATTCCTTCACATGGAAAGTATCAAACCATGATGATTCCTTGAGTTAGCAAAACTGTAAGAGAAATTCAATCCCAGTGTATTTTCGCAATATATTCAATATGAATTGAACAACTAGGTGAGCCTTTTAATAGTCCGTGTCTGAGATTAAAACTTTTTAAAGCAGCAGTTATTTTTGGACTCATTGAAATGAAATACTCTGATATTGTGATGTCACACTAATTTTATGCTTTTCATCCTTATTTTCCATCCAAAGTTGTGTAATTGTAAAACTTTCCTAAGTCACCTTTCTCTCTCCACAGGAGGATTGTGAAGCAGAAAATGTGTGGGAGATGGGAGGCTTAGGAATCTTGACTTCTGTTCCTATAACACCCAGGGTGGTTTGCTTTCTCTGTGCCAGTAGTGGGCATGTAGAGGTAAGGCATCCTGCTTCTTTGTACCCCAGGAAGTACATAAATTATTTTTCTGTGGATGAAATTACTATAGTCTGTTTTGTTGGTATTTAGCAGGTACTATTCCCTATTTAAACCAGCTAAAGAAATGTTTTGAAGTATTTTAGAGATTTTAGGAAGGAATCTGCTATTAGAGTAGCAAAGTTATTGAGAGTGAAAAGATCAATAATCCCATCTCTCTTAAATTCAGTCTTTATTAGAGCGCTGATCTTTCTGTTAGATGTCTAAATAAGAGAAAAAATTATACAGTGGTCTATTAAAAGGGATGCTATTGATGGTTATTTTATATTGTATATCAAAGCCTCTTCGTCTATAAAGAGCTCTTACCAATTAATAAGAAAAAGGAATGACATCCAGAAAAAAAAATAGGCAAAAGACAGAAATAGATAATTCACAAAATTAGAAATAAATACATGTTGGGTGGCAGGGGGAGGTGAAGGGAGGGTGTCTGTTTTTTAGCCCTCTAGTGACCAAAAACTGGAAATTAAAGCATGATAAAAAAAGAATCCTGAATAAATGGGGACTTTCTGTTGGTGGAAAGGAATATAGATTAGTTACAATCTTTCTTTCTGAGGGAATTATTTGGAAATATATATTTATCTTTAAAATAGGTATATCCTCTAACATAGCAATTGCACTTCAAACACTTATCTTATGGATATAATTAGATAAATTGGCAAATCTGTAGATATAAAGAAGTGTTCATTTCAATATTGTTCATGATAATAAAAAACTGGAAACAACCTGAAAGTCCATCTATAGGGAGCATGGGTTAAAATAAGCATAGGGCATATAGCTGGGCACGGTGGCTCACGCCTGTAATCCCAGCACTTTGGGAGGCCGAGGCAGGCAGATCACAAGGTCAGGAGATCCAGACCATCCTGGCTAACACGGTGAAACCCCGTCTCTATTAAAAGTACAAAAAAATTAGCCGGGCGTGGTGGCGGGCGCCTGTAGTCCCAGCTACTCGAGAGGCTGGCTGAGGCAGGAGAACGGCATGAACCCGGGAGGTGGAGCTTGCAGTGAGCCGAGATCACGCCACTGCACTCCCACCTGGGCGACAGAGCGAGACTACGTCTCAAAAAAAAATAAAAGTGTAGGGCATATATAATGGCAAATATGAAGTCCTAAAGATAATATATATTAATATTATTAGATTGGTGCAAAAGTAATTGCAGTAATAACATGGAAAGATGTCCATGACATCACTGAGTGAAAAGAGCAGGTTACAAGATAATATATAAAGCACAATCCCATCTTAGTTTGGAAAAGTGTTTTTAAAATATATATCTAGAAAACAATCTGGAAGGATTCACACCAAAATATTAAGAGTGTGGTTGGATTATGGGTGACCTTTATTTGTTTCTCTGGTTTTTTTTTTTTTTAATCTTTCTGAGTTTTTTTGCAGTATGTACCACCTTTACAGTGAGGAAGGAAAAAGTAGCACAATTTTGAATAGGAAGCAGTAGTTTGTCATTTATAAGGGACATATCCTACATCCTTTACAGTTCTTAAATTCCTGGCAGATACCTCTTTGGCTTATTACTTACCACATAAGATATGTATTCAAAGGTGGTAAAGAAAATCCACGTCGGGTGCAATGGCTCACGCCTGTAATCCCAGTACTTTGGGAGGCTGACGCAGGAGGACCGCTTGAGCTCAGGAGTTCAAGACCAGCCTGAGCAACATAGTGAGACCTCATCTCTACTAAAAAAAAAATAAAATATCAGGCATGGTAGCATGTGCCTGTAGTCCCAGCTACTCTAGTCCCAGCTACTTGGGAGGCTGAGGTGAGAGGATCACTTGAGCCCAGGAGATCGAGGCTGCAGTGAGCCATTATCACGCCACTGCACTCCAGCCTGGGCAACTAAGCAAGACCCTGTCTCAAAAAAATAAAAAAAAAAATTTAAAAAATAAGAAAATCCAAGCTAGGTTGAAATCTGAATGTTGAGCAGTCAGTGAGACACAAACTAGCTAAGAAAGTCAACCCTGCCCACTTGCCATTTGAAGTTATTACTAGCAAAATTACAAATTATTGCCTACTATTCATTTACTAAGCAAATATTCTCTTAGTCCCTATTACGAACAACTTATTGTTCTAAGTGCAGAAGTTCAGATATCATTGAGACTGAGAATATTCAGTCTACAAGTGCCAGGGGTCTACTGTATCTCTTTTCCCTCTTAATACAGTGCTTTGCACCCATATATATGCCACCCACAGGAATAACTTTTTTTATAGCACCAGTCCTTCAACTTCTGGGATTAAACAGATTTTTTTTCAGGGTATAATTGTTCTGATCTAAATTCTTTATAGTTGTACATAGCAATCTCACAGGGTTCCTAAAATATAAATTAGAGAATAGCATGTTGCCTGCACTGCACTCCTAAAGCATGACCAGTGCTTGATAAACTCTCCTCCAGGCAAATTTTTTAAACTTTTTATGTTGACATGATTTCAGACTTACAAAAAAACTATGAGTTGTACAGAGAATTCTAAGTACCCCTCACCCAAATTCCCTAAGTGTTAATATATTTCTCTGTGTGTATATATTTTACAAAATAACAAATAAAATACATATACACATTTTACCTGTAGATACACATGTATCTAAAAATTTGAGAACAGGTTGCAGACATAAACCATTTTACCTCTAAATATTTTAGTGTATATTTTTAAAAATCAAGGACGTTCTCGTATTTAACCATGGTATAATTACCAAATCAGGAAATTAACACACTGGTACATTACTATTATCTGATCTATAGGCCTTATTTAGGTTTGACCAATTTTCCCAATAATTCCTTTATGGCAAAAGAAAATTCTGGATTATCCTAATTAGTATTTTTGAAAATCCTATATCAATATGAAAATAACTTATTTCTAAAATTAGAAATGGAGGCTGGGCGTGGTGGCTCACGCCTATAATCCCAGCACTTTGGGAGGCCGAGGCAGGCAGATCACAAGGTCAGGAGATGGAGACCATGCTCGCTAACACGGTGAAACCCCATCTCTACTAAAAATACAAAAAATTAGCCAGGTGTGGTGGCACACGCCTGTGATCCCAGCTACTCAGGAGACTGAGGCTGGAGAATCGCTTGAACCCAGGAGGCGGAGGTTGCAGTGAGTCGAGATCGCACCACTGCACCCCAGCCTGGGCGACAGCGAGACTCCGTCTCAAAAAAATAAATAAATAAAAATTAAAACAATTAAAAAAATAAAATTAGAAATGGAAAGGACAAACCAGGCCTTACAACTGTTTCGTATATTACAGAAAACGTTTAAACCCTCCCTATTTCCCCCACCCCACTCCTTTATATTCCCATAGCTCTTTGTTTACACCACTCTTAGGTCACTTAGCATGTTCTGTTAAATCTTGTATTATATTTATTTTGTTACTTTCTAATTCCACTGGTATTACCACTTTAGTACTCTGAATCTCCCGCAGTGTCCAATACGGTACTTTTTTACATAGTCATTGCTTAATGAATATGTATTGAATTAAATATATGCCAGTGGACTACTAAAACCCAAAGTATATAAGAAGGGTATGGTTGATTATGTTTTTCTACATATTATTTGACGTACTTCTATCTTCCCATGTTCTTACTATAGTTTGTGTATTGCCAAGTCTGTTGTGAGCCCTTCCACAAGTTTTGTTTAGAGGAGAACGAGCGCCCTCTGGAGGACCAGCTGGAAAATTGGTGTTGTCGTCGCTGCAAATTCTGTCACGTTTGTGGAAGGCAACATCAGGCTACAAAGGTACAAAACTTGGTAATAGAACTACAGCTGGGCCTCTGTATCAGTGGGTTCTGTATCCCTGGACTCAACCAACCTTGGATTGAATGTATCTGGGAAAAAATGAGTAGTCGCCTCTGTACTCTATGTGAACAGACTTTTTCTTGTCATTATTTCCTAAACAATACAGTATAACAACTATTTACATTGTATTAGGTATGATAAGTAATCTAGAGATAATTTAAAGTATATGGTGGGCGGATCACTTGAAGCCAGGAGTTCGAAACCAGCTTGAGCCAACATGGTGAAACCCCATCTCTACTAAAAATACAAAAAATTAGCCAGGTGTGGTGGTGGGCACCTGTAGTCCCAGCTACTTGGGAGGCTGAGGGAGGAAAATCGCTTGAACTTTGGAGGCAGAGGTTGCAGTGAGCCACTCCAGCCTGTGGTGCAGTCTCTCACTCCAGCCTGGGTGACAGAGTGAGACTCCATCTCAAAAAAAAAAAAAAAAAGTATATGGGAGGATGTGCATTTTGTTATATGCAAATGCTGCACCATTTTGTCTAGGGACTTGGGCATCCATGGACTTTGGTATCCTCTGGGGGTCCTGGAACCAATCCCCCATGGAAACCAATGATGACTGTGCTTAGAGTATTGCTTTCTTTCTTGATTTGTATTTCTGTCTTCCAGTTAAGATTGTGTATCTATATTATTTCTCTTTTTACTTAGTCTGTCTTTAGCATTTAATTGGGTGTAATCAGTTGCCTATTTTGTGTTTTAATTTTGGGACTATAGCAGAAAACATGATGTTGAATAAAATTCCAAAAATAAGTCAAATCTACCTAATATGAATACTCATCACTGAGCGCCTTTGGCAGGAAATAAATCTATCTCAATGCTTTAATTGGGAGTAAATAATGTATGAGGAAATTTAAACTTATAATTGTGTGCTGTACTTACTTGCCAGTAAATGTGAAATGGGGTACTAAGTAATAGGTGTTGGGTGAAGGTAATATGATGCTTATCTTTTTGCCATTATATTTTCTTACAGCAGCTGCTGGAGTGTAATAAGTGCCGAAACAGCTATCACCCTGAGTGCCTGGGACCAAACTACCCCACCAAACCCACAAAGAAGAAGAAAGTCTGGGTGAGTTATACACATGATGCTCTTTTATAGAGAACCATCATGTGACTATTGGGCTTATGTAACTTGTATTACAAATATCTATGCTTGAGGATGTCAGTATGACAATCTTTTTGCCTCATTACTAGGAAATCGTCTCAGCAGAGAAATTAAATCTATAAATGGATGCATTTAAGATCTTTTTAGTTAAGGAAAGATATTAAAAACAAGAAATTCCTATTGAATTTCTTTTCTTCTTTTCTAGATCTGTACCAAGTGTGTTCGCTGTAAGAGCTGTGGATCCACAACTCCAGGCAAAGGGTGGGATGCACAGTGGTCTCACGATTTCTCACTGTGTCATGATTGCGCCAAGCTCTTTGCTAAAGGTACCCAAAAAAGCCAGTTTTGCCAACTTTCGGAGATTGTACTTAGTGTTCTGGAGGTGAACTAGACTCTAGTGAAATGAAATAAAAAGTCTCACACATTATGTCAAGGATACCATTTAGACACATTTCCTAAGTTCCTGTTTAGAACTTAGCAACTAGAAATGTCTTGTTAGTTTATACGGGAAGTGTTAAGGGGACTTTTCATTATAACTAACCACAAAGAAATCCTCTAAGCTAGTATTTCCCAAAGTGTGGTGTATATATTATACATTTGATTATTTCAGACATTATTTTAGTTGCTACCCAAACATTTTCTTTCAATAGTCATATTAGAAAAAAATATTAATATAACTAATACATTAAACCTGTTATATTACTGACTTAGGATAATCATATAAAGTTCACTGTTTTAAGTAAGATAAGCAGATCAGTTTGAAGAAGTTCATTAAGTAAAAAATAATATAGGAGATCTCTGTATATAAAGAAAATTTATGAAGGTTATACAGAGTACTGAATCTTAGGAAGTGCTCCTCTAAGCTCTAATGTAAATGCCCTAGAAATAAGGAAAAAGCTTACATGTACTATTTCTGACTTCCATATTGCCACTTCTTTTAAATATTTAAATATTTCTTACAAATGTGTGAGAAACTTCTCTCTTCCATTCTTTTCTATTGTTTTATCTTTAAAATCTACCTCATGACCTTTATAAATGAAAACTAGTGAACTAAAGAAAACTAGTAGCATATGAAGCTTTTCTGTGAGTATTCGAGGGGCTCAGAATAATCTTGAGACTGCAGATGTGTGAACATTCCACAGTAGATCCATGCTGGTGTTCACGATCCCAGAAGAATATAGATTTAGATTGGGTTGGTATATGCAAGTCAAGAGCCGTAAAAACACAGGTATGTGAGCCAAAGCACTGCTGTAAACTTTGCTTTGCTTTCAGGAAACTTCTGCCCTCTCTGTGACAAATGTTATGATGATGATGACTATGAGAGTAAGATGATGCAATGTGGAAAGTGTGATCGCTGGGTCCATTCCAAATGTGAGAATCTTTCAGGTACAGAAGGTTGGAGTCTTTTTATTTCAGTTTTCTTCTTTCTAGGTACTACTACATTTATTAGCCTCTAGAGTACTTTAAACCTAAAATTATGATTGTGTTGTTATTTGAAATCTCCATATTTATTTTTTACTCTCTAGAATAAGCAGCATTGTATTACATTTGTGCTCACTTATCTTGAATATATGCCTTTAAAGTATTTATTTGCTGTCCTTTGTGGGTTCCATAACCTGATTCTCAATAACCAAATTCAGGATTAGTGTTAATTAATAATACCACTTTTTGAGATCAATATGTGTGATATCCATGAGGATATTAGAATCTTAATGTAGTTCCCAACATATGGCTTTATAGTAAGTTCAGTGGAATAGTTTCCTCTTCTTCCTCTCTCCCATTCTTAGAGGACCTCATCATGGTAGGTTTTTGTTTTCTTAGATGAGATGTATGAGATTCTATCTAATCTGCCAGAAAGTGTGGCCTACACTTGTGTGAACTGTACTGAGCGGCACCCTGCAGAGTGGCGACTGGCCCTTGAAAAAGAGCTACAGATTTCTCTGAAGCAAGTTCTGACAGCTTTGTTGAATTCTCGGACTACCAGCCATTTGCTACGCTACCGGCAGGTAGGCCAAGTCTCATTTTTTTCCGAGAGCTTGTTCTTAGGTAGTCTTTACCTAGTGTTTTTCTTTTGTTTTATTTCATTCTCCTCACTTAATTTTTAGTTACTTGTTTTGGCTATAACCATTAGGAAAATATTTAGAGCCAAGAATAGGACCTTCTTTAGCGTAAGAAATAGGAAGGAGCTGTATCTTCAAAGGTCTTGCTGTTACAATGAGAAATTTGGACTTTATACTCTGAAGGTGATAGGGAGCCAGTGAAGCACTTCACCCAAGACAGTAACCTGATCAGAGTTGCTTCTTAGAAAAAATATTATTCTGACTGAGTGGAGAGGAAGGACTGGAGACACCTGAGCCTACAGGCAGGATTCGTAGTTAGTGGACAGTTATAGTAATCAATTGGAAAAACACTTTCTGTTTATGTAAGTTGTGAACTTTACACATTTATAAAGTAGTCATTAGAAGAACCACACGGGGCCGGGCGCGGTGGCTCACGCCTGTAATCCCAGCACTTCGGGAGGCCGAGGCGGGCGGATCACGAGGTCAGGAGATCAAAACCATCCTGGCTAACACGGTGAAACCCCGTCTCTACTAAAAATACAAAAAATTAGCCAGGCATGGTAGCGGGCACCTATAGTCCCAGCTACTCGGGAGGCTGAGGCAGGAGAATGGCGTGAACCTGGGCGGCGGAGCTTGCAGTAAGCCGAGATCACGCCACTGCACTCCAGCCTGGGTGACAGAGCGAGAGTCCATCTCAAAACAAAAAAAAGAAGAAGAACCACATGGATCACTTTACCTCAGAGCTAAGCTGCTGTTTTATCTTTTAATAGAGCTCCATTTTTTGAATAGGAAAATTAGCTGCTTTCTATGTTAAAAGGAACTGAACACAGTTTCAGCTTCTTCATACTAGGTTTGGAATTATCAAGAAAAGCTCCTAAGTTACCCTAGCTAAGCTATTACATAACAGTCTCATTTTTAACTTTCCTTTTTTATTTGAGAAATCTGATTATTTTCATGTTCCTTGGGTTTTACAATATTAATCATTCAGTACCATCTTTATTAATTTTAATAGAATTTGCATGGACACCTTGGTTTTAGTGTTAGATAAAAGCAACATATCTTTCCTGGCAATAGGCTGCCAAGCCTCCAGACTTAAATCCCGAGACAGAGGAGAGTATACCTTCCCGCAGCTCCCCCGAAGGACCTGATCCACCAGTTCTTACTGAGGTCAGCAAACAGGATGATCAGCAGCCTTTAGATCTAGAAGGAGTCAAGAGGAAGATGGACCAAGGGAATTACACATCTGTGGTATGTTTCTACAGTAAGCCATCAGAATTTCTAGTGCCAATAAAGCTTCTTTGGACCTTTGGGGCATGAGACTGAGTATAAGTAAATTAAAAAATGAATTGTATTATATTTAGAAATGTCACGTGGCTTTAGATACCTAAAAATGTATGAGTTATTTTAGCTTTGTGTTTCAGAAGAAGGGTTGTGATAGGGAAGGTAATGTCTTAAAATAGTTCTTTTATTTGGCTTTCATCTCAGTTTTCTGAAAATTATTTTTATATTAAGAGGAAGCACTAAGAAACTGTTGATGTGGAAAATGCTAATGTGAAATTAATTGTTTCTCCCTCCCCTTTTGAGATCAGATCTGAATAATGTGCCTTTCTTTATAAGGTCTTCATTTGTAGATAGATGCCTGTTAATTTTATGATTTTAAGTATGTATAGGAAATGATTATTTATTATCTCATGATCTATATTTGCTATTCTGTTGTTTATTTTTATTTATTTATTTATTTATTTATTTATTTATTTATTTGAGATGGAGTCTCGCTCTGTTACCCAGGCTGGCATGCAGTGACAGGATCTCGGCTCACTGCAACCTCTGCCTCCTGTATTCAAGTGATTCTCCTGCCTCAGCCTCCCAAGTAGCTGGGATTACATAAGCATGTGCCACCATGCCTGGCTAATTTTGTATTTTTGGTGGAGATGGGGTTTCACCATGTTGGCTAGGCTGGTCTTGAACTCCTGACCTTAAGTGATCCACCCACATCAGCCTCCCAAAGTGCTGGGATTACAGGCGTGAGTCACTGTTTATTTATTTTAATCCAAATTAAAAACTGTGGACCTGCTTGGATAATTTATCATGATACAGCCAATTTGTTTGCATTCTTACCTCATTAGCCTGGCATCTCTTAATTGCCACAGGTTAATCGTGAATTGAATCTCAAAGGTCTCAGCCAAAGAGTATTATACCACATTAAAATAGGGTGTGAGTTTTCTGTTGGATCTCTGTGCTGGATGATTAAGGAGGGAAGAGGAAATGGTTTTGAGAGCACACTGTTTTAAGAATAAATAACATTTTGTTTTTGTATACAGTTGGAGTTCAGTGATGATATTGTGAAGATCATTCAAGCAGCCATTAATTCAGATGGAGGACAGCCAGAAATTAAAAAAGCCAACAGCATGGTCAAGTCCTTCTTCATTCGGGTGAATGATATTACTAATTCATGTTTTTAATGCTTACCTATAAGTAATTACCCTGTGAATACAATGAACTTGTTCTCTTCTACTTTTTGCTTTGTCATGTGTATAAAACATCTTTGGTTTAATTTGATCCCCTGATTCTTTGAGAGGAATTTGGTGAGGTTGCCAGAGTGGATGGATCTTTCCCTTGGTGGCCTGAAATTATCCTCGTATTAACAGAGAAGCTGGTTTGAAGATTTTTCATGTGGTATCTAAATGAGTGTTTACATATTTACATTTTGTTTGTGTTTTCTTTTAGCAAATGGAACGTGTTTTTCCATGGTTCAGTGTCAAAAAGTCCAGGTTTTGGGAGCCAAATAAAGTATCAAGCAAGTAAGTGAATTTAGCATAACTTTTTTTTCTCCTCATTGGCTACAAATCTGAGAGTTCTCATATTTCTAGATTGCAGTTTTCCAAAAGGTTTTAATACTAGAAATGAATTGGTTGAAATGCCTTTTTGGTGTGGTTTCGAGGACTACACTTAATGTTTGTTATGAGCAATTGCCTTTTTGTTCTTTACTTTTATATTTGTTTTATTGTAGGGAGCTTGGTTTAATTGTGACAAATGTACAATACATGTGTGATATAGCCATGTAGCTGGCCTTGTTATAAATGGGTTCTGTTTGATAGTTCAAATGGTGCTTTGTACTGCTCTTGATTTTCCATATGTAACCTTTAATTTTTATTCCAGTAAATTCTTTTGATTTTATTTTATTTATTTATTTATTTATTTTTTTTTTTTTTTGAGACGGAGTCTCGTTCTGTCACCAGGCTGGAGTGCAGTGACGTGATCTCGGCTCACTACAACCTCCGCCTCCCTGGTTCAAGCAATTCTCCTCCCTCAGCCTCCCAAGTAGCTGGGACAACAGGCGGGCACCACCATGCCCAGCTAATTTTTGTATTTTAATAGAGACTGGGTTTCACCATTTTGGCCAGGATGGTCTTGATCTCTTGACCTGGTGATCCGCCTGCCTCACCCTCCCAAAAGTGCTGGGATTACAGGCATGAGCCACCATGCCCAGCCTCTTTTGAGTTTTTGATAGGGTTATCATTTGTTTCAGCAAGTTTAACCAAGAGTCATATGTTGAGATATTTTTTAAAATATTGAGTTCTGTGTACTTCAGCAATTTTCAAACGCTGTGACTTGTTCTTATATTCTGTCAGTGGCTCCTACATGGGGCAACAGGTGATATCAAGAATTTATTTTATACAGTTCTAGGTATACTGTAGGAGTTCAATAAATGCTTGTTGAATCAATTATTTTCAGCAGCGGGATGTTACCAAACGCAGTGCTTCCACCTTCACTTGACCATAATTATGCTCAGTGGCAGGAGCGAGAGGAAAACAGCCACACTGAGCAGCCTCCTTTAATGAAGAAAATCATTCCAGCTCCCAAACCCAAAGGTCCTGGAGAACCAGACTCACCAACTCCTCTGCATCCTCCTACACCACCAATTTTGAGTAAGCCACCAAAAGGAGAGTCGTCACCCATTTCCCTCTAGATGCAGATGACTGACTTCGTGAATCCAATTCACTAAAATTAGATATACTTGGATATCAGAAAGGAATTTTCAGGTCATCCTTAAATGTAATACCATCATTAATTTTGCTTCACTTGAGGTGTTAATGAGGACTTGATATAAATACTCTGGAGTATTGTAACATAGATGATGAGGTAGCGTAACTCTGAACACTTTTTGAAAAGTGGTTATTTTATAGGCTGTAGGCTATGTAAGCTGAATTATTTCTTTTTTCCTGGAAATCAGACATAGTATTGCCAATTTTAACTGGATCTCAAGGTATTGATGGGAGTCTTTTGGATTTCAAGGTACTGATAGGAGTCGAGAAGACAGTCCAGAGCTGAACCCACCCCCAGGCATAGAAGACAATAGACAGTGTGCGTTATGTTTGACTTATGGTGATGACAGTGCTAATGTAAGTACTTTGCAACACAGGGCCCTAGTTAATACATACTCCAAAAGAACTGTTTGTCCTTGTGTCCATACTTGATGACTGGGTGCCATTTATTTAATGAACTTACTTATAACTTACTAATTTATAACTTTTATTTACCTATAACTTATAACTTATTAATTTGTAACTTTTATTTTTTGTCACTTAGTTCATGGCACTTGGAGTTTTTTAATGACTGATTTTGTTGATTAAAAGGTGACTGATTTGCCTTAAATTAAACCCTTGATGTCTAGTAATTTCTAATGGAAGTTCCTCAAGAATATTTTGTGAAAGTTAATAAAATCTAAGTTGCATATTAAAAAGCTTGTGTTTCATATAGGATAGCAGAATCGTTAAGAGCCCGAGTTCTGCCGCCTGCCTGAATACATTTCTGTGCTTAACTGCCTACTTATTGACTTTGGCAAGTAGTTTAACCTCTCTGACCCTCAGTTTCATCTTTAAAATGAAGATAATAATGCTTACCTCAGAGTGGCTGTGAGGATTAAATGAAATAATGTATGTAAAGCCTCTATTTAGTGCCTGGCACACACAGTAAGCTACAATTTTTTTTAAAAGTTTTTTGTGTTGTTTTGTTTTGTTTTGTTTTGTTTTTTTGAGACGGATTTTCACTCTCGTTGCCCAGGCTGGAGTTTCGCTCTTGTTGCCCAGGCTGGAGTGCAATGGCGTGATCTCGGCTCACTACAACCTCCGCCTCCTATGTTCAAGCAATTCTCCTGCCTCAGCCTCCCGAGTAGCTGGGATTACAGGCATGTGCCACCATGCCCGGCTAATTTTGTATTTTTAGTAGAGACGGAGTTTCTCCATGTTGGTCAGGCTGGTCTCAAACTCCCGACCCCAGGTGATCCACCCACCTCATATCCCAAAGTGGTGGGATTACAGGTGTGAGCCACCGTGCCTGGCCGAAAGCTTTTAAATACAATCTGAGAGAACTGGCTTTGAAATACAGTTTATAGATGTCACTGCACATTTTTATAAACTTACCACTTATTGCTCTTTTTGTTTGTTTGTTTCCTTTTGAGACCAGGTCTCGCTCTGTCACCCAGACTAGAGTACAGTGGCATGCTTTTGGCTCACTGCAGTCTCGGCTTCCGGGGCTCAAGTGATCCTCCTACCTCAGCCTCCTGAGTAGCTGAGACCACAGATGCGCACCACCATGCCTGGCTAATTTTTGGTTTGTTTTTGTTGAGACAAAGTCTCCCTGTGTTGCCCAGGCTGGTCTCAAACTCTTGGGCTCAAGCGATCCTACCACTTCAGCCTCCAAAAGTGCTGGGATTACAGACGTGAACCACCATACCCAGCTCATTTTTTTATTCTCTAGATTTGTAAAATAGTTTCAGTCTATGGAAAAAGTAATCTTGAAAAGAAGGAAGTGGAAACAGAGCAACATTGCAAAAAGAATTCTGATTTCTGTGTGCCTCCCTACATTAAAGAATTATAGTTGCTTTCTTGAGGTTATCTTCACTGGAAAAGCTAATGCCGAGGAAAACCTCCTTTGGCATTATATTCTTTAGGAAAAAAAGAAATCTCTTTATTTTATAGGATGCTGGTCGTTTACTATATATTGGCCAAAATGAGTGGACACATGTAAATTGTGCTTTGTGGTCAGCGGAAGTGTTTGAAGATGATGACGGATCACTAAAGAATGTGCATATGGCTGTGATCAGGGGCAAGCAGCTGGTAAGACCTTATGGGTAAATTTTAGGAAAGAGATTCCCTCTCAGTTTCCAGATATTCTTCCTGTGGGTGAATATGGCCTCCCTGATATTTTTCACAGTGCCATCAGGGTAGTTAGCCAACAAGTATTGATATACATAATTCAACAGATAAAATGATAAATTTTATCTGTTTTCAATTTATCAATAGATAAAATGAATTGTAGGAACTGTAGAATGGGATGAGTCTATAGAGGAGACGGTACACATCTTAAAACATATGAAAGTCTGAATAGGACTCTGTTCTTTTTGGATTTTTAGAGATGTGAATTCTGCCAAAAGCCAGGAGCCACCGTGGGTTGCTGTCTCACATCCTGCACCAGCAACTATCACTTCATGTGTTCCCGAGCCAAGAACTGTGTCTTTCTGGATGATAAAAAAGTATATTGCCAACGACATCGGGATTTGATCAAAGGCGAAGTGAGAGAGCTTTAGTTGCTTTAAAAAAAAAAAAAAGACTATTTTTTAGAGCAGTTTTAGGTTCACAGCAAAATTGACTGGAAGGTACAGAGATTTCCCATATGCCCCCTGCACCCACATATGCACAGCCTTCCCCCATGATCAGCATCCCCCACCAGAGTGGTGCATTTGTTACAATGGATAAACCTACACTGGACACATGGTTATCACCCTGACTCCTGTAGTTTACATCAGCATTCACTCTTGGTGTTGTACATTCTGTGGGTTTGGACAAATGTATAATGACATATATCCACCATTATAGCATCATATGGAGTATTTTCGCTGCCTTAAACATCCTCTGTGCTCTGCCTATTCATCCCTGCCTCTCCCCAACCCTGGGCAACCACTGATGTTTTTACTATCTCCAGTCTTGCCATTTGCGGAGTTTCACATAGTTGGAATCATATAGTACATAGCCTTTTCAGACTGGCTTCTTCTGCTTAGCATTTAAGTTTCCTTCAAGTCTTTTCATGGCTTATTTAGTTGCTTTTTGAATTATTTCGAAATGCAAAAGAAAAACAAAAATACAGCAAGATGATAAACTGTTTTGCTTTTCTACTTGGTGTTCCTAGAGGCACCACCTCTTTTGGGAAATACAGAAGTGTCCTGCTAAGTGAAACAGAAGGATGCTTTTGAGATATGCTATGTGCCTTCCACTCTGAGACAGTCAGGGTCATGAGTATAATGTGCAAAGGGACAGCCTATTAACAGCTACCATGGGTTTTATTTAAGGTGGTTCCTGAGAATGGATTTGAAGTTTTCAGAAGAGTGTTTGTGGACTTTGAAGGAATCAGCTTGAGAAGGAAGTTTCTCAATGGCTTGGAACCAGAAAATATCCACATGATGATTGGTATGACCTAGCCTTGGTTATTGGGGAAGGCTGTATATATCATTGGGGAAATTTCTGGTCCTCAGTTATAAAATGACCCTCAGCCAGGTGTGGTGTTTCACGCCTGTAATCCCAGCACTTTGGGAGGCTGAGGCGGGCAGATCACTGGAGGTCAGGAGTTGGAGACCAGCCTGGCCAATGTGGTGAAACCCTGTCTCTACTAAAAAAAATTAGCTGGGAGTGGTGGTACATCCCTATAATCCCAGCTACTTGGGAGGCTGAGGCACAGGAATCACTTGAACCCCGGAGGCAGAGGCTGCAGTGAGCTGAGATTGCGCCACTGCATTCCAGCCTGGGCGACAGAGTGAGACTCTCTCAAAAAAATAAAATGACGCTCATTATCTTCTCTGATCGGTTCTTCTTTCCTTGGTCAGGGTCTATGACAATCGACTGCTTAGGAATTCTAAATGATCTCTCCGACTGTGAAGATAAGCTCTTTCCTATTGGATATCAGTAAGTAGCACTATAAAGAGAAGACAGCAGCCCCACAACCTGAACACACTGAAGCCATGTGCAGGTCATTAAATGTAGAGGCATACCTGTTAGCTACTTTAAACTGCTACTAAAAATTAATCACTTATTTTGCTAGTTCTCGGATTCGTCTGCTTGTAGATTGGGACTATGTTAGCGGAATCCAGTTATAGAAGGAAAGTATTATTGACATAATTTCAGAATTACTTAAAAATAAAACCTTAGTAGAAAACACAAGGTCAGTCTCTTAAGATTCCTCCAAATTCCATTCATCTCCATGCAGAAGTGCAGATTGTTTTCATGGATAAAACAGCTCATGCCCTGTTCCCAACTTTACATTTTATAAGTCCTTCTAAAACTATAAATCCCCACAATAATGATCAAATTTTTCAATAAGAATTTATAATCTTACCTATATGAAGTAAGTTGTTAAAATGTCTAACAAGCTAACAATATAAGTTCAAAATTTCCCTTCTACCACTCCCGCGTTGGAGTCTCATTTTGCAATATATGCTCCAACTTACTCTGTATTCCTATTCCGATGACACAGTCTGTGCTCCACATTTAGCTGGCAGCTTTTCACACAAACCAGACTCCACTAGCATTCAGCAGATTTGAAGCAGTTACATTTCTCTTGTCTCATGGGGCTCTTCTCCCAAAGGAAACACCTCAGGTTTGCCCTTTGTTTTATTTTCAGGCCGTACTTTGTATACATTGTAAGGCAATAGTTCTGCCCTGAAGGCCAAAACTAATTTTTGTAATAGTTAATATTTTTCTTTCTCTTGCTTTTAGGATATTTTATTATATTTGGTGCCTGCTTATGGTACAAGAAAAAAAGATCTTAGGCTATTTTCTGAGAGGCTAAGAAAAACCAAGGACTTCAAAAAGCTTGGAACAACCTAACTAGGGGAATCTATACTAAGAACCCATAAAATAAAGCTAAATTCTGTAATTAAGAGGGCCAGGGAACCTAGGATAAAGAGAGGTTTTGAAAAATGCTAGTTTCTGCTTCTATCCTCTCCCTTATGATGATTTTCCCAAATCTGTTTACCCAGGTGTTCCAGGGTATACTGGAGCACCACAGATGCTCGCAAGCGCTGTGTATATACATGCAAGATAGTGGAGTGCCGTCCTCCAGTCGTAGAGCCGGATATCAACAGCACTGTTGAACATGATGAAAACAGGACCATTGCCCATAGTCCAACATCTTTTACAGGTTAGTCTTGAATCAAGATGGGACTTGAGGCTGGGCACAGTGGCTCACGCCTGTAATCGCAGCACTTTGGGAGGCTGAGGCAGGCGAATCACTTGAGGCCAGGAGTTCAAGAACAGCCTGGCCAACATGGTGAAACCCCATCTCTACTAAAAATACAAAAAAATTAGCCAGGCATGGTGGCAGGCACCTGTAATCCCAGTAATCCCAGCCACTCGGGAGGCAGAGGCACAAGAATCACTTGAACCAGGGAGGCAGATGTTGCAGTCAGCCAAGATCACGCCACTGCACTCCAGCCTGGGTGACAGAGTGAGACTGTGTCTCAAAGAAAAAAAAAAAAAAGATGGGATGGAACTTGAATTCGATTCAGGGAGTACTATGATTGAAAGCTGGGGGAAAAGTCATTTACTTGGGAAGTCTCATTTGCTTCTAGTTTTACATTTACCTGATAGCTGACTTTTTATTGGTTAATTTGTTTGATATTTTAATTGGGCCTTTTTAGTTAAGAGTTTTTATTTCCTGCCACAGAAAGTTCATCAAAAGAGAGTCAAAACACAGCTGAAATTATAAGTCCTCCATCACCAGACCGACCTCCTCATTCACAAACCTCTGGCTCCTGTTATTATCATGTCATCTCAAAGGTCCCCAGGATTCGAACACCCAGTTATTCTCCAACACAGAGATCCCCTGGCTGTCGACCGTTGCCTTCTGCAGGTAAAAGACTGTATTGACCTACTTGACCTAAGAAGATCAGCCCAAAGACTAATTTGTAATTCTTTCAGGCAACTTTATCTTGGTGACTTTTACTGATTGAAAATGTAGATTCCAGGTGGGTCAGGTAGCTCATGCCTGTAATCCTAGCACTTTGGGAGGCCAGGGCAGGTGGATCACCTGAGGTCAGGAGTTCAAGACCAGCCTGGCCAACATGGTGAAACCCTATCTCTACTAAAAATTCAAAAATTAGCCGGGTGTGGCGGCGCATGCCTGTAATCCCAGCTACCCGGGAGGCTAAGGCAGGAGAATCGCTGGAACCCAGGAGGTGGAGGTTGCAATAAGCCAAGATCGCACCACTGCACTCCAGCTTGGGTGACAGAGTGAGACACTGTCTCAAAAAAGTAATAATAAATAAACAGAAAAAGTAGATTTCCAGTTACATATATATATATATATATAGTCAAATCATTGAAACCAGTGACTTCTACACATTTGTTCTATCTACAATAGCATTTATTACTTTTTCTCTCTTGTTTAGGAAGTCCTACCCCAACCACTCACGAAATAGTCACAGTAGGTGATCCTTTACTCTCCTCTGGACTTCGAAGCATTGGCTCCAGGCGTCACAGTACCTCTTCCTTATCACCCCAGCGGTCCAAACTCCGGATAATGTCTCCAATGAGAACTGGGAATACTTACTCTAGGAATAATGTTTCCTCAGTCTCCACCATTGGGACCGCTACTGATCTTGAATCAAGTGCCAAAGTAGTTGATCATGTCTTAGGGCCACTGAATTCAAGTACTAGTTTAGGGCAAAACACTTCCACCTCTTCAAATTTGCAAAGGACAGTGGTTACTGTAGGCAATAAAAACAGTCACTTGGATGGATCTTCATCTTCAGAAATGAAGCAGTCCAGTGCTTCAGACTTGGCGTCCAAGAGCTCCTCTTTAAAGGGAGAGAAGACCAAAGTGCTGAGTTCCAAGAGCTCAGAGGGATCTGCACATAATGTGGCTTACCCTGGAATTCCTAAACTGGCCCCACAGGTTCATAACACAACATCTAGAGAACTGAATGTTAGTAAAATCGGCTCCTTTGCTGAACCCTCTTCAGTGTCGTTTTCTTCTAAAGAGGCCCTCTCCTTCCCACACCTCCATTTGAGAGGGCAAAGGAATGATCGAGACCAACACACAGATTCTACCCAATCAGCAAACTCCTCTCCAGATGAAGATACTGAAGTCAAAACCTTGAAGCTATCTGGAATGAGCAACAGATCATCCATTATCAATGAACATATGGGATCTAGTTCCAGAGATAGGAGACAGAAAGGGAAAAAATCTTGTAAAGAAACTTTCAAAGAAAAGCATTCCAGTAAATCTTTTTTGGAACCTGGTCAGGTGACAACTGGTGAGGAAGGAAACTTGAAGCCAGAGTTTATGGATGAGGTTTTGACTCCTGAGTATATGGGCCAACGACCATGTAACAATGTTTCTTCTGATAAGATTGGTGATAAAGGCCTTTCTATGCCAGGAGTCCCCAAAGCTCCACCCATGCAAGTAGAAGGATCTGCCAAGGAATTACAGGCACCACGGAAACGCACAGTCAAAGTGACACTGACACCTCTAAAAATGGAAAATGAGAGTCAATCCAAAAACGCCCTGAAAGAAAGTAGTCCTGCTTCCCCTTTGCAAATAGAGTCAACATCTCCCACAGAACCAATTTCAGCCTCTGAAAATCCAGGAGATGGTCCAGTGGCCCAACCAAGCCCCAATAATACCTCATGCCAGGATTCTCAAAGTAACAACTATCAGAATCTTCCAGTACAGGACAGAAACCTAATGCTTCCAGATGGCCCCAAACCTCAGGAGGATGGCTCTTTTAAAAGGAGGTATCCCCGTCGCAGTGCCCGTGCACGTTCTAACATGTTTTTTGGGCTTACCCCACTCTATGGAGTAAGATCCTATGGTGAAGAAGACATTCCATTCTACAGCAGCTCAACTGGGAAGAAGCGAGGCAAGAGATCAGCTGAAGGACAGGTGGATGGGGCCGATGACTTAAGCACTTCAGATGAAGACGACTTATACTATTACAACTTCACTAGAACAGTGATTTCTTCAGGTGGAGAGGAACGACTGGCATCCCATAATTTATTTCGGGAGGAGGAACAGTGTGATCTTCCAAAAATCTCACAGTTGGATGGTGTTGATGATGGGACAGAGAGTGATACTAGTGTCACAGCCACAACAAGGAAAAGCAGCCAGGTTCCAAAAAGAAATGGTAAAGAAAATGGAACAGAGAACTTAAAGATTGATCGACCTGAAGATGCTGGGGAGAAAGAACATGTCACTAAGAGTTCTGTTGGCCACAAAAATGAGCCAAAGATGGATAACTGCCATTCTGTAAGCAGAGTTAAAACACAGGGACAGGATTCCTTGGAAGCTCAGCTCAGCTCATTGGAGTCAAGCCGCAGAGTCCACACAAGTACCCCCTCCGACAAAAATTTACTGGACACCTATAATACTGAGCTCCTGAAATCAGATTCAGACAATAACAACAGTGATGACTGTGGGAATATCCTGCCTTCAGACATTATGGACTTTGTACTAAAGAATACTCCATCCATGCAGGCTTTGGGTGAAAGCCCAGAGTCATCTTCATCAGAACTCCTGAATCTTGGTGAAGGATTGGGTCTTGACAGTAATCGTGAAAAAGACATGGGTCTTTTTGAAGTATTTTCTCAGCAGCTGCCTACAACAGAACCTGTGGATAGTAGTGTCTCTTCCTCTATCTCAGCAGAGGAACAGTTTGAGTTGCCTCTAGAGCTACCATCTGATCTGTCTGTCTTGACCACCCGGAGTCCCACTGTCCCCAGCCAGAATCCCAGTAGACTAGCTGTTATCTCAGATTCAGGGGAGAAGAGAGTAACCATCACAGAAAAATCTGTAGCCTCCTCTGAAGGTGACCCAGCACTGCTGAGCCCAGGAGTAGATCCAACTCCTGAAGGCCACATGACTCCCGATCATTTTATCCAAGGACACATGGATGCAGACCACATCTCTAGCCCTCCTTGTGGTTCAGTAGAGCAAGGTCATGGCAACAATCAGGATTTAACTAGGAACAGTAGCACCCCTGGCCTTCAGGTACCTGTTTCCCCAACTGTTCCCATCCAGAACCAGAAGTATGTGCCCAATTCTACTGATAGTCCTGGCCCGTCTCAGATTTCCAATGCAGCTGTCCAGACCACTCCACCCCACCTGAAGCCAGCCACTGAGAAACTCATAGTTGTTAACCAGAACATGCAGCCACTTTATGTTCTCCAAACTCTTCCAAATGGAGTGACCCAAAAAATCCAATTGACCTCTTCCGTTAGTTCTACACCCAGTGTGATGGAGACAAATACTTCAGTATTGGGACCCATGGGAAGTGGTCTCACCCTTACCACAGGACTAAATCCAAGCTTGCCAACTTCTCAATCTTTGTTCCCTTCTGCTAGCAAAGGATTGCTACCCATGTCTCATCACCAGCACTTACATTCCTTCCCTGCAGCTACTCAAAGTAGTTTCCCACCGAACATCAGCAATCCTCCTTCAGGCCTGCTTATTGGGGTTCAGCCTCCTCCGGATCCCCAACTTTTGGTTTCAGAATCCAGCCAGAGGACAGACCTCAGTACCACAGTAGCCACTCCATCCTCTGGACTCAAGAAAAGACCCATATCTCGTCTACAGACCCGAAAGAATAAAAAACTTGCTCCCTCTAGTACCCCTTCAAACATTGCCCCTTCTGATGTGGTTTCTAATATGACATTGATTAACTTCACACCCTCCCAGCTTCCTAATCATCCCAGTCTGTTAGATTTGGGGTCACTTAATACTTCATCTCACCGAACTGTCCCCAACATCATAAAAAGATCTAAATCTAGTATCATGTATTTTGAACCGGCACCCCTGTTACCACAGAGTGTGGGAGGAACTGTTGCCACAGCGGCAGGCACATCAACAATAAGCCAGGATACTAGCCACCTCACATCAGGGTCTGTGTCTGGCTTGGCATCTAGTTCCTCTGTCTTGAATGTTGTATCCATGCAAACTACCACAACCCCTACAAGTAGTGCATCAGTTCCAGGACACGTCACCTTAACCAACCCAAGGTTGCTTGGTACCCCAGATATTGGCTCAATAAGCAATCTTTTAATCAAAGCTAGCCAGCAGAGCCTGGGGATTCAGGATCAGCCTGTGGCTTTACCGCCAAGTTCAGGAATGTTTCCACAACTGGGGACATCACAGACCCCCTCTACTGCTGCAATGACAGCGGCATCTAGCATCTGTGTGCTCCCCTCCACCCAGACTACGGGCATAACAGCCGCTTCACCTTCTGGGGAAGCAGACGAACACTATCAGCTTCAGCATGTGAACCAGCTCCTTGCCAGCAAAACTGGGATTCATTCTTCCCAGCGTGATCTTGATTCTGCTTCAGGGCCCCAGGTATCCAACTTTACCCAGACGGTAGACGCTCCTAATAGCATGGGACTGGAGCAGAACAAGGCTTTATCCTCAGCTGTGCAAGCCAGCCCCACCTCTCCTGGGGGTTCTCCATCCTCTCCATCTTCTGGACAGCGGTCAGCAAGCCCTTCAGTGCCGGGTCCCACTAAACCCAAACCAAAAACCAAACGGTTTCAGCTGCCTCTAGACAAAGGGAATGGCAAGAAGCACAAAGTTTCCCATTTGCGGACCAGTTCTGAAGCACACATTCCAGACCAAGAAACAACATCCCTGACCTCAGGCACAGGGTGAGAGATCCAAATATTAGCTAGGCTGGGTCTGTGGGATTTCATGTTGTAAATTAGGGGCTGTTGATGTGGTAGTCTGGGAGAGACACTCTTCTGTTCAAGTTGCATTACTTGGGAGTTTTCCGGGTTTTGACTTTTTTTCTCTCTGAGTGGTGATTTATATAACAAAATGTAGTTCCATCCATGGGCAGTTTGTCTCTTGGATAGAACCACATCTAATTACTTTTTGCTCTGATTTCAAACAGTGTTGCTGTTTGTTCCTGTTTCTTTTTTACTGAGGCTTATACTAGAATGATTATTCTTATCTTGAGGGCAAAGCTCCCTCTTGTAGATCTACAGAGTCCTTTTTTTAAAACTTTATCACTGAAAGCCAAGCACAGTGGCTCATGTCTGTAATCCCAGCACTTTGGAAGGCTGAGGCAGAAGGATTGCTTGAGCTCAGGAGTTCAAGATCAGTCTGTGCAACATAGTAAGACCCTGTCTCTACAAAAAATTTTTTAAAACATTAGCTGGGTGTGGTGTTGTATACCTGTAGCCCCAGCTATTCAGGAGGCTGAGGTGGGAGGATTGCTTGAGCCCAAGAGTTAGAGGCTAAATGATCCATGGTCATGTCACTGCACTCCAGCCTAGGTGGAGTGCACCTATATAGCCACCACTCGGATCAAGATACAGAACATTTCTAGCAACCCACAAGGGGGTGTCTTCTCTTATAAGGTCAGTGCCCCCTCAAAGTAACCATTATTCTAACCTTTATGACCTTAGGTCAGTTTTGCTGGCTTATAGACTTTATCAGATCCTGATAGAGCCATTTCTTTCGACTCACCTCCACATTCAGTACATATTTACTGGTGGTTTGTCTTGAAAAGATACAAATGCCTGTGTTCCAGGACTCCAGGAGCAGAGGCTGAGCAGCAGGATACAGCTAGTGTGGAGCAGTCCTCCCAGAAGGAGTGTGGGCAACCTTCAGGGTAAGCTGAAGAATTCGTCCTTTAAGACTAAGCTCTCAGTTTTGTCCACCTCATTTAAAAAATAGTTCTTCCAGGCCGGGCGCGGTGGCTCACGCCTGTAATCCTAGTACTCTGGGAGGCCGAGGCGGGTGGATCACGAGGTTAGATCGAGACCATCCTGGCTAACATGGTGAAACCCCGTCTCTACTAAAAATACAAAAAGAATTAGCCGGGCGTGATGGCGGGCGCCTGTAGTCCCAGCTACTCAGGAGGCTGAGGCAGGAGAATGGCCTGAACCCAGGAGGCGGAGCTTGCAGTGAGCTGAGATCGCGCCACTGCACTCCAGCCTGGGCGACAGAGCAAGACTCCGTCTCAAAAAAAAAAGGTAAAAAATAGTTCTTCCTGATTCACATTGATTTTTGTTTTCTTGCCAAAGTTTTTAAAATGAGAATAGTACAGGCTTGTAAACAAGTAAACAAAAAATATAACAAGAATTATTTAAATAATGGATGATAGTTTCCTATTTGTCCCCCTCACCCCCGCCCAATCTATTCCCTAGAGGTGGTCATTGCTAATAATTTGTTTTTATCTATGCAGACATCTCTCTGCATATAAAGATATAACGTGGTATATATATGAATATGTATACACTTTTTTACATAAAAGGAATAATACTGTACATACTGTTCTGTATTTGGTTTTTCACTTATGTACATCTTTCTGTGCCAATATATGTAGGTGTGCTTCACTTTTTAAATCGCTGCCCCCAATTCTATTGTGTGGATCTGCAATAATTTAATGAGTCCTCTATTGATATACATTTGGATTGTTCCCAGAATTTATTTAGTTTAAAAAAGTGAAAATTGGGGCTGGACACAGTGGCTCATGCCTGTAATCCCAACATTTTGGGAGGCTGAGGCAGGAGGATTGCTTGAGC
The DNA here is from genome assembly GCF_029281585.2 of Gorilla gorilla gorilla. NCBI lineage: Eukaryota > Metazoa > Chordata > Mammalia > Primates > Hominidae > Gorilla > Gorilla gorilla. Next base: position 126,451,229 of record NC_073233.2, read on the forward strand.
CCAGGAGTTTGAAACCAACCTTGGCAACATAGGGAGACCCTCTCTCTACAAAAATTAAAAGTTAACCAGGCATGGTGGTGCACATCCACAGTCCAAGCTAAGGTGGGAGGATTGCTTGAGCCTAGGAGTTGGAGGATGCAGCAAGCCGTGATTGCCACTGCACTCCAGCCTGGACAGCAAAGTGAGAACCTATCTCAAAAAAAAAAAAAAAGTGAAAATTGATTGTGGTTTATAAGCTCATGCAGCTTATTTTTTATTTTTAGTTAAACCAGCTTACTTATTTAAGTAACTTTAGAATTGCTTCTGACAAGTGTCCTTTCATTTTTTTCTAATACTGAGTATGAGAAGAATTTCAAGGGCACAATTTACAACTTTAAAAACAGAAACTTAATGTCAGTATTTGGTAAAGGATCTCACAAAAGAGTTTTATGTTATGTACCATACAGTGGTGTGGTGGTTGTATTCATTCAACAAGTTCTACAGAAAGCCCCCTGTGGTTCATTTTCTAGCAGTTATTTTGCATACCAGAGCTGTATAGAAAATTATGGGTTTTTTCTTTGAATTGAAGAACTAGCTGATATTATATCTTACATTTGGTTTTTATTTAGGCAAGTGGCTGTTCTTCCGGAAGTTCAGGTGACCCAAAATCCAGCAAATGAACAAGAAAGTACAGGTATGTGGGTGGGTAAAAGGTTAGAATCAGAGAATATCAATGCTAAAAGGATTATGAGAATCACCCACTTTACCTACTTATTTTCTACATTTAAAAAAAAAAAAATCTAAGCTCCAAAGAAGTTAAGTGATTTGGCCCACATTGGAGACTGAAACTTGGCACACCTGTCTCTCAGTGCAGTGTTCTTCCAGTACATATTCTGTGATCACCTGTCAGCTAAGGACTCAAGACCATACCCATAACTCTTCTGCTGTACTGGTTTTACCAGCACTGAGGCTTAAATAGCTAGTAATAACCTGACTTCACTTTTTAGTTGTTACTAAAGAAAACTAAGAACCATTTTTATTAGATAGTCAGATTTTGGTTACAATACCAGATACATCTCCATAGCATTTTCCATCAGTTCTAATGAATTTGATTAGGAAACAAATGGTCACTTCAAGATTAGAGAGTTCTGGGTATAACTCTATTGAGGACAGTTGCTTATTGAAAAACTATCAGATCGTCATACTAGAAATTCTACCACAGAGACAGCATAACTTCGTGTAAAAAAAAATCTGGTTTTAGTCACCACTTTCTAGCAATGACCTAGGCAAGCTCTTTGAGTCTTGGGTTTGTTATCTATAAATGGGAATAATAAACCAACTGTGGAATGTTGTTAGGCTTAGAGATCATTTATGTAAAGTACTCTACATGTAGTCAGTGCTCAGTGAGCATTTGTTACTGCAACCACTATCTATTTTCTCCCTATTAGAACCTAAAACAGTGGAAGAAGAAGAAAGTAATTTCAGCTCCCCACTGATGCTTTGGCTTCAGCAAGAACAAAAGCGGAAGGAAAGCATTACTGAGAAAAAACCCAAGAAAGGACTTGTTTTTGAAATTTCCAGTGATGATGGCTTTCAGATCTGTGCAGAAAGTATTGAAGGTGAGTGGATTAAATCAGGTTGACCCATCAGCAGAAGCCCTATTTCAGCTAGAGCTTCATTTTCTGAGTATTAGCACCATTTAGGTGGCTGTTTTATGCTAGATGGTAGGGGGATACCTGGAGGCATCATACATTTTCCTTGTCCTTGAGAAGTTTGTCTTATTGGAGAAATAGCCATATTTTACATGAAAAGTTAATGATACAGATTATGTTTTCAACATTGCACACACCTTAGCGGAGCCCCTGAGAACTCTGCTTCCCCCTCCAGCCTTGTTTTTTGCCATTCCCTCATGCGCCTTCTGTGCCCTCTCTCCCTTGTGTGCCTTCACACGTGCTTTCTCCTCTGCCTGGAGTTCTCTCCCTGCCCTCAGTCACCTGGTGAGCTCCAGCTCACCCTTCAAGTTCCAGCTCAGACGGTCTTCCCTGACCTTCTGAGGTAGCTAAGCCCTCCCTCTCCCTCCTTTTGAATCTTACATGTTCTTCTCTCATAGCTTAAATTTTGTTTTGTCCGTGTTTGTTTACTTTTATCACTCACTCAACAGCGAGCTCTCCATAAGGGCTGGAATTTTATTTTCTTATTCATCTTTGTATCGCAAGCATCTAAGTGTTCATCCACCTTTGAAGGACTAGTAAATGTTTTCTAGGCTGTAAGTACTAGAAGCATTCAAAGAAGAGAAAGGTCACCATGGGTGAGTTAGGGTTATCAAAAACCCATGAAGATAAATAGAAGATTCTATTAAAGGAGAAAATGTAATTTGGGTTAGGCAAAGAAGAATGCAGGGCTCTCTAGGAAGAAGAAGGGAGGTAAGCAAAGTTAGAAAGGCAGGATTGCATTTGGTGGGTTTAGAGTAGTGTCAGGTGAGATGGCATTGAAATCCATGTGAGGTAGTAGTGAAAGAGAAAATTGGGAAGGTGGATAGGGCACAGGTTTTAGAAGGCTTTCAGTGCCAAACCTTGAGGACTTTGAAAACTTGAGGGAGTGAATAGAAGCAGAATTTCAGGAAACATAATGTGATAAGCTCTCTATATGAGACAGATTGAGCATGAACTGGAGATGCTCAAAGACGAGAGTTTACTAATGAGAGTATTGCTAGAGCAGAGATGTCTGGTAATAAAGCCCACATTTGGTGGGAAAAGAAAGGAAAGGAAAGAAGAATGAGTACACTTGGTGGAATATGGAGAGGGGAGAGTCAAAGATGACCCTAAAGATTCAGGCCTGGGTGACTAAAACAAAAGATAATGCGTGGAGAACAAAGGAGATAAGTAAGGAGTATGGGGGTTCCACAGAAGACATTGATGTGGAGTGATGTAAGAAATCCATGTGGAAATGCCTAGCAGACAGGAAAAGATCACAGAATCTTGGGTTAGAGCTGGAAGGAAGTGTAAGGATTTTCTAGTTCTGCCTCTTAACTTTAAGGAACAGAGAGGTTATGATCTTCCCACAGTCCTGGTTAAATCATTATTACTAGTGCTGTTTTGATTAGGGGTACGGGGAACATAATAGTACCAAACATTCAGGTGTGAGACGCAGACTTCCATCAAGGGATGTGAATGCGTTGGGGATTCAGAGTTCATTTCGGAAGGTCTGACTTTCCTTAGTGCTTCTGTGTCCTCCGACAGAAAGAAGCCCTGCTGGGGAGTGTACCTTTTCGGCTCCTTTCACATGTAATGAACTGATTTAAACTCTAAGAAAAATAAAACACTGCTCTAGGAGGGCAAGTGTTCACACTGTAGGGATTCTAAGCAGTGCTTGTGCACATCATTGGTATTAAGATGGGTTTACATGTATATTTTCTGGCTTACGGTTTTCTTTATTTCCTTTCAGATGCCTGGAAGTCATTGACAGATAAAGTCCAGGAAGCTCGATCAAATGCCCGCCTAAAGCAGCTCTCATTTGCAGGTAATGGCTGGAGGTGTTATTCCACTCCTGTCTCAGAATATTATGGTAAATCGTTCGCCTAAGGCAGAGTTGATTCTGTGAAAAAAACATCAGTTAAAAATTTTTTTCACAGCTTTATTGAGATTTAATTCATATACCATACAGTTCACCCATCTAAAGCATACAATTCAGTGGTTTTTAATATATTCAGAGTTGTATAACCACCACTACTCTATAATTCTAGAACATTCTCATCATCCCTAAAAGAAACCCCCTATTCATTAGCAGTCATTCCTCAGCCCCTGGCTACCACAAATCTACTTTCTGTCTCTATGTATTTGATTATTCTGGACATTTCATATAAATGAAATCAGACAATATGTAGCCTTTTGTGACCGTCTTCTTTCACTCAACAGAATACTTTCCAGGTTCTTCCCTTCTGTTACATCTTCCCTTCCACATCAGTACTTCATTCCTTTTTATTGCCAAATATTCCATTGTGTAGATATACCATATGTTGCTTATCCATTCATTAGTCAGTGGACATTTGGGTTTTTTCTGTTTTCTGCTACGAATAATGTTGCCACAAATATTCATGTTCAAGTTATTGTGTAGACATGTTTTTATTTTTTTTCAGTATATACCTCAGAGTGGAATGGCTGGGTCATATGGTAACTCTTTAAGTTTTTGAAGTACTGCCAGGTTTTTTTTCCAAAGTGGCTATACCATTTTACATTTCCACCTGCAATGCACGAGTGTTCCCATTTCTCCACCTTTGCCAACACTTACCTGTTTTTTGTTTTTTTTTTTAATTTTAGACATTGTAGTGTGAAATGTTATCTTTTCTTAAAGTTGAAATCATTTACCATTGGTATTAGACTTCATATTAAATTTAGGCAGCATACAAACTTATTAATACACTTCTTTTGAGCAAACACTAAAGATTTTAATCAGTGGATGCTGTGGCTCACACCTGTAATCCCAACACTTGGGTGACCAAGGCAGAAGGATCATTTGAGGCCAGGAGTTCAAGACCAGCCTGGGCATCATACAGAGAATACATCTTTACAAAAAATAAAAATATATATTAGCCGGCACCGTGGCATGCACACCTGTACTCCCAGCTACTCTGGAGGCTGAGGCAGGAGGATCACTGGAGCCTAGGAGTATGAGACTGTATTAAGCTATGATCTTAGCACTGCACTCCAGCCTGGATGACAGATAAATACTTTGTCGCAAAAAAAAAAAGAAGAAGAAGAAGAAGGTTTAATTAAGCTAAGGTAGAAACCTTCCATTGACTTTGTTTTATCCATATCTACCTCTCCTACCTCCTTTCAGATTGCTCCTGGAAAGGTGGGTGAATGGGTACTCACAGAAATTTTAACTTTTTTTTTTTTAGGAATTTAATTTTATCAGTGATGTTCTTCCTTTAAGAGGGAAGGGAAGGAAAATATTTGGATGCACTTTAGAAAATACTAACATTTGTTCATTTTATGTGACAGGTACATGCGTGGCTATTATAACACCCTGTGTATTTTTTTATACTTAAAATTTTTCAGAACTTTTTTAATTAAAAAAAAAGAGAAAAAGACCCAACAGGCAGTTTATCTCCCACAAAATACAAATGGCCCATAGCATGAAAGGGTACTCAATCTCAGCTGGACACAGTGGCTCACACCTGAATTCCAACATCTTGGGAGGATTGTTTGAGTCTAGGAGTTCAAGACCATCCTGGGCAATAGAGTGAGACCTCATCTCTATACAAAAAAAATTGATTAAATTAGGCAGGCATGATGGCTCATGCCTGTGGTCCCAGCTACTTGGGAAGCTGATGTGGGAGGAGCGCATTGAGCCTGGGGGGTCAAGCCTACAGTGAGCCAAGATTATGGCACTGCACTCCAGCCTGGGTGACAGAACAAGACCCTGTCTCAAAAAAAAAAAAAAAAAAAAAAAAAAGAAAAAGAAAAAAAAAATCTTGCTCATAATTTTTAAAATTCTACCCCAAAAATATAAGTCACATCCCTTTCTTTTTCTCTGACATATCCCTTGTTATTCTCTCATGCAATGTTAAAAAGCCCTATAACTGAGTCTCCTATCTCACCTCCTTGTACCCTCAGAGTCTCCAGAGGTGCCTCAAAATCTTACTATTGCCTATTAGTTACAGAGTACAATCTTCAACCCTTACGTATTTGTTATTAGTAAATATTTACTGACCACTTGTAAAATGCCTGGTACCATGTTAAACACAGGATACAGTCGCTGAGTAGTGACCCAGCCCTGCTCTTTGAGGTTTCCTGTCTATGGATCCTTACATGGCGAGGTCCTCTTCAGCCGGATTCATCTGTTCAGTCTCAGCTTTCCCCACTTCCCTCACTGCTCAAGATTCTTTGTTCTGCAGCCACACTACACTATTTACTGTTCCAGATCCATCCATGTGTCTTTTTTTTTTTTTTCTCCAAGACAGAGTCTTACTCTGTCACCCAGGCTGGAGTGCAGTGGCGTGATCTCGGCTCACTGCAACCTCCGTCTCCCAGGTTCAGGTGATTCTCCTGCTTCAGCCTCCTGAGTAGCTGGGACTACAGGCGCATGCTACCACACCCGGCTATTTTTTGTATTATTATTTTTTTATTTTTTATTTTTTATTTTTGAGACGGAGTTTCTTTCCTGTTGCCCAGGCTGAAGTGCAATGGCGCAATCTCGGTTCACCGCAACCTCCACCTCCCGAATTCAAGCGATTCTCCTGCCTCAGCCTCCCGAGTAGCTGGGATTACAGGCATGTGCCACCATGCCTGGCTAATTTTGTATTTTTAGTAGAGTCAGGGTTTCTCCATGTTGGTAAGGCTGGTCTTGAACTCCTGACCTCAGGTAATCTGCCCACCTCGGCCTCCCAAAGTGCTGGGATTACAGGCGTGAGCCACCATGCCCAGCCTAATTTTTGTATTTTTAGTAGAGACGGGGTTTCACCGTGCTGGCCAGGCTACTCTAGAACTTCTGAGCTTGTGATCTGCCCACCTCGGGCTCCCAAAGTGCTGGGATCACAGGCGTGAGCCACTGCGCCCGGCCCATCCATGTGTCTTAAAGTGTAGCCTGTAGGTGTGAATCAGAATCCCTGGGCTTGGAGCTGAGAAAGCTGAATTTTTAACATGTGCTCCCAAGCAATTCTTATTACTTACCCTAAATGTGCTTTCATATCAGCATAACATGATTGATGCAGTTTCCTCCACCAGGACCTACTTCCTCCGTCTACTCTCTTCCCTCCAAATTCCCTGGTTTACACAACAAACTCCTGTTAATCCTTTAAGACTTTGCTCAAGGTCACCTCTTTTCTTTAACCTTTTTTGATCATTCTTCCTGTGCCTACGGAAATCCCAACTCTTAACTGATTTAAAGAGTGAGATAATTTATCATCTTATATAACAGAAAGTCCAGAGGTAGGACAGACGTCAGGATTGATTGGTACAGGAGCTTGCAATGTCATCAAATACCTAGATTCTTTTCTTCTTTCCACTTTACGATCTATAGTAAAACTTCATCTTCAAGCTGATAGCAAATGGCTGCAGCAGTTCCCACAATAACATTCAGTCATCACAGTGTTCAGAGGAACAGGAGAGGCTTAGGAACAAATGGACATCTCACAGACCAGAATTTGGTACCATGTCCATTTCTTTTTCTGTCCTTTTTTTTTTTTTTTTTTTTTTTTTTTTTTTGAGACAGGGTCTCACTCTGTTGCCCAGGCTGGAGTGTAGTGGTGCAATCTTGGCTCACTGCAACCTCCGCCTCCCGGGTTCAAGCAATACTCCTGCCTCAGCCTCCCGAGTAGCTGGGACTACAGGTACACGCCACCACACCCGGCTAATTTTTGTATTTTAGTAGAGATGGCGTTTCACCATGTTGGCCAGGATGGTCTCGAACTTCTGACCTCAGGTAATCCACCCACCTTGGCCTCCCAAAGCGCTGAGATTACAGGCGTAAGCCACTGTGCCCAGCCCCATGTCCATTTCTAAGCCAGTCTCTGGCAAAGGGACTGGGATTCCCAGGATTGTCTTAGATTAATCATCTGGGGTGGAAGGTTTAGCCTGGAGGTTAACCACAATGACCCTTGTGTTCCCCAATCCAAAACCTGTCCATTATTCTCCATTTCCAGTGCTGCCACCTTGTCCTTACCCTCATGCCCTTATATTCTAGTGGTGTATATGTATATGTAAGTACCATGAAGAAGATAACATGGGGAAATGAAATAGAGAGTGACACAGAGGTGGGTAGTTGGTGGCAGGAAATCTGGAATCTCTTGATGAGGCAACATTTGAGCTTAGACCTGAGTGATGATGAGAAGAAGCCAATCATGCATATACATAAAGCGAAAGTCCTCGAGGCAAGCTAGAAGGCTGAGGAAGGAGAGTTTGAGCTTATAGTGTGCCAAGATCATACCTGTGAATAGCCACGGCACCAGCTGAGCAACACAGTGAAACTCTCTCTTAAAAAAAATTAAATTAACTATGTTTTCTAAAGTCCTGACACAGAGGAAACAGCAGATGAAAAAGTCCTGAAGTGGGAATATCTTTGGTGTGTTTATTGTCTGTCTCTTCCATGAAGTAAAAGCTCTATGAATACAGGTACCTTGCCTGTCTTGCTCACCTGTAAGTTCCTAAGGTCCTGTCTGGCACAGTGGAAAGATGGAAAGAGTGCCTGGGATATTTTAGGTGTGCAGTAAATATTTATTGAATGAATAAATGAGTCTCCCACAAGCAGAACAGATTGTTCCTTCTTAAGAGTTCCCATAGTACTTTATATTATACCTTAATTTGGACACCTGCACATTGCATGGTTTGTATACGTCTCTGCCTTCCTCTGCTGTGAGCTCCTTAAGAACAGACGGGGGCCCACACATAATGCATCTTTGTTTTCCCATTATCAACACGATATTAATCTCATTGTAATCTCTCTGGTGAGTGAGAGTTGAACATTCAGCATACATATTAAAAGGAACTTTCTGTGAAAATATACTTGAGTACGTGGTATGTTTTTCAGTGTCTTTTTTTTTTAACCTAAGAATTCACAGCAATCTAGAACTTCCAGGAAAAAATTATTAAGGAAAATTAGTGGTCTGTAGAAAAAAGAGTTTGCCAGCCGGGCGCAGTGGCTCACGCCTGTAATCCCAGCACTGTGGGAGGCCGAGGCTGGCGGATCACGAGGTCAGGAGATCAAGACCATCCTGGCTAACACAGTGAAACCCCGTCTCTACTAAAAAACACAAAAAATTAGCCAGGCGTGGTGGCGGGCGCCTGTAGTCCCAGCTACTCGGGAGGCTGAGGCAGCAGAATGGTGTGAACCCGGGAGGCAGAGCTTGCAGTGAGCCAAGATCGCACCACTGTACTCCAGCCTGGGCGACAGGGTGAGACTCCGTCTCAAAAAAAAAAGAAAAGAAAAGAAAAGAAAAAAGAGTTTGCCATTGCCTTATATAGCTTAAGTTCTTATCTTATAGAGTTGTGTTACATAGTGTTACATACTGAAGCCAAATTCTTAAGGGACCAACAGTTGTGATCATAAGAATGTCACTTATCTGGGGCCAGTGCAGTGGCTCACACCTGTAATCCTACCTAGCAAGTTGGGAGGCCAAGGAAGGAGGATCACTCGAGGCCAGGAGTTCAAGATCAGCCTGGGCAACACAGTAAGACCCTGTCTCCACAAAAAATTTAAAAATTAGCCAAACACAGTGGCATATATGCCTGTAGTCCCAGCTACCTGGGAGGCTGAGGTGGGAGCAGCTTGAGCCCAGAAATTCAAGGTTACAGTGAGCTATGATCATGCTACTGCACTCCAGCCTGGGCAACAAAGTGAAACCTGTCTCTTAGAAAAAGAATATTGCTTATCTAGAGACAACGTTCTTTTTGTTTGTTTTGTTTGTTTGTTTGTTTTTGAGATGAGGTCTCACTCTGTTGTCCAAGCTGGAGTGCAGTGGCATGATCATCTGCTTTTTCATCTGCTGTTTCCTCTGCACCAGGACATTATACCAAGGTTACATCTCTAAATATGCTTCATAATGCAAACTGTATGTCTGTTGGAATTGCATATGTGCAATTGCAGTCCTAATACAATTACACTTATGAAATGGATACCTGATCCAAAATAAACACCATTACTGTTTCTATATCTATTAATAATACCAAAACCAATATTCGTAAGTGAAATAATATTGTTTACTTAATAAAAATATAAAGAACATTAGCTATTTGCTAGTGTCAAAAAGAATTGTGGCAGTTGTAACTGTGCCCTGTCCCTTTAATGGAAAAAGCCAAATAATTTTAAAATGAAAGCCTTTCACCATCAATGCCAGCAGACTTATATAAATGTTGTTTTCATAAAATAAAAATAAATAAAAAATGCTCATTAACAGCATGAGACAGTGAGTAGAACAAAGCAGCTACTGAGTGTATTACTCCACACATTCATCATAACAACACAAGAGTTCTGTGTTAGGGGTGTATTAACATTGCTTTTAAACTTTAGTGAGGCTGGCTGGGTGCTGTGGCTCACACCTGTAATCCCAGCACTTTGGGAAGCTGAGGCAGGTGGATCACCTGAGGTCAGGAGTTTAAGACCAGCCTGGCCAATATGGTGAAACCTTGTCTCTACTAAAAATACAAAAAAATTAGCTGGGCATGGTGGCGTGCCCCTGTAGTCCCAGCTACTTGGGAGGCTGAGGCGGGAGAATTGCTTGAACCCAGGAGGTGGAGTTGTAGCGAGCTGAGATCGGACCACTGCACTCCAGCCTGGGTGACGGAGTTAAAGTCTGTCTCAAAAAAAAAAAAAAAAAAAGGCCGGGTACGGTGGCTCACACCTGTAATCCCAGCATTTTGGAAGGCCGAGGCGAGTGGATCACGAGGTCAGGAGATCGAGACCATCCTGGCTAACACGGTGAAACTCCGTCTCTGCTAAAAATACAAAAAAAATTAGCCAGGCGTGGTGGCGGCGCCCATAGTCCCAGCTACTCGGGAGGCTGAGGCAGGAGAATGGCGTGAACCCGGGAGGTGGAGCTTGCAGCGAGCTGAGATCATGCCACTGCACTCCAGCCTGGGTGGCAGAGCGAGACTCCATCTCAAAAAAAAAAGAAAAAAAAAGAAAATTAAACTTTAGTGAGGTATCTGGGGGAACATAAGCTTATAGAACCTAGATAATCCGTTCCTAGATGGATTATATTTGTAGTTATGCAGTCCAGAGTTCATATCTTGTCAAATCACTTGGGAGTGTTACATCAGTTCTCTAAGCCTGTTTGCTCACCTGAAAATGAAGCTAGTAATTCCTGCCCTGTGTGGTCATTATGAGCATGAAATGAAATAACACGTGTATATAGCATTAGCATATAGCATTTCTGTGTAATACAGCAAAATAGTCCATAGTTTGGTGGCATGCTTTTTTCACTTAGCCATCTATCACAAACATTTTCCATATTGATAGATCTGTATCAGCATCATTTTAATGGCTATCTGATGCTAATTTTGAGCTAATATGTACTATAATTCACCCTGGAGCAGCCTCTGGCAGAGTGACTGTAGCATAGGCATTTCTGTAGGACCATGCTGTTTCCTGTTGACTGCGCTCCTCACTGCCCTGGTGCTTCTGATTCTTCTAGGTGTTAACGGTTTGAGGATGCTGGGGATTCTCCATGATGCAGTTGTGTTCCTCATTGAGCAGCTGTCTGGTGCCAAGCACTGTCGAAATTACAAATTCCGTTTCCACAAGCCAGAGGAGGCCAATGAACCCCCCTTGAACCCTCATGGCTCAGCCAGGGCTGAAGTCCACCTCAGGCAAGTTCCCTTCTTTTCTGTCAGCAGTTTTGGGTCTCGATTTTCTTATCTCATGACACCGTCATCTTCCCACATACCCTCTGAGATTTCCAGTGTTAATGCCATCATCCTTTACTGCTTTATTAAAGCATTTCTCTAAATATGTTTTAATCTTTTGGCCCCAGGAAGTCAGCATTTGACATGTTTAACTTTCTGGCTTCTAAACATCGTCAGCCTCCTGAATACAACCCCAATGATGAAGAAGAGGAGGAGGTACAGCTGAAGTCAGCTCGGTAAGTCTTGAGTGGGGAGAAGTCATTAGAAACTGCTTTCCCTCTCCTCCAGCTGGTCAGGGCACTACGTAGGAATTTGTTTGCATCAGAATTTCCTGGATAAGATTTAAAAGGACTGAAAACCATTTGTGCTGAAGTAGCAGTAGGTGCCTGGTAAGGAGTGAGGAATATAAGGTACAGAGGAGAAATTCAAAGAACTGTAAGATGCCTGTTTTCTTTAATGATAGTATACCCTGTCAGCTTTGGTTGTACCACCATAGTTGTCATGGCCAGAAAGTACTATATATACTAAAAATGGGACTCATTGGCCAGGCACAGTGGCTCATGCCTGTAATTCCAGCACTTTGGAAGTCCGAGGCGGACAGATCATGAGGTCAGGAGTTCGAGACCAGCCTGACCGACATAGTGAAACCCCGTCTCTACTAAAAATACAAAAATTAGCCCGGCGTGGTGGCGCGCGCGTGTAGTCCCACCTACTCAGCAGGCTGAGGCAAGAGAATCGCTTGAACCCAGGAGGCGGTGGTTAGAGTGAGCCGAGATCGCGCCACTGGACTCCAGCCTGGGCGACAGAGCGAAACTCCATCTCAAAAAAAAAAAGGGGGGGGGGGCTCATTTTATAAGGCACTTGTTCAGTTTGGCATTAAACAAAGAGTGTACTAATTGTCTCTAGGAAACTTCGATTCAAGACTCAAAACATTATTTCCTGAAAAAAATTCGTTAATAGTATGTCTTATCTCTTAGGAGGGCAACTAGCATGGATCTGCCAATGCCTATGCGCTTCCGGCACTTAAAAAAGACTTCTAAGGAGGCAGTTGGTGTCTACAGGTATGGCTAAAATTCTAGAAAGAATTACAGAAAACGACTGCAGTTTTTCAAAATCAAAGCAGACCAAATGCTGGAGTGACCTTCCTCACTCAGTAAGTGAGGATTTTACGGACACTATTTATTGACCCTCATATCCTGGGATCCTGCACCTCCTTGTGTTGAACAAGGACTTTAACATAATAAGCATTAAAATATTGCTGCTTCCAGCGGGTCGCAGAATGGAAATAACTTTCATCTTTGGCCATGTGTTAGATGGCCAAATCAAGTGGGTCCAAATTTTTATTTTCTCAAGTGTATGTCCCTCCTGGGGAACTAACAGACCAGGAGAACTTATTCATGTATTCATGCACTTAACCTTACTTGCAAAATTTGTGTCTGACCTATTTTCCATCTTTGTCCTAGGTCTCCCATCCATGGCCGGGGTCTTTTCTGTAAGAGAAACATTGATGCAGGTGAGATGGTGATTGAGTATGCCGGCAACGTCATCCGCTCCATCCAGACTGACAAGCGGGAAAAGTATTACGACAGCAAGGTAAGTCTCCCACTTGCAGTCACACAGTTCTTTTGTTTTGCTGTAGAAAGGGACCAGTATGACCCCTGGATCACAAAAGAAATAGTGTATGTTATCAATTCAAAGACCTTTCTTAAAAAAATAAACTCTGAAATTTGTGAGGGGCCCAGCAAAAATACAGAATCCACTCTGAGGATTAGTACAGAAAGTTGCTCTTAGAAGGTTTGTCTGAGTGGCTCCTAGTATCAGAAGCAAAATAGCTATACAAGTTTTAGGTTTCTCTTTCCTGCAGAGACGTTAGAAACCTCTAGACTAGTGGCCTGTAATCTAGGAAATCCTCGTGGAAGCATCTTGAAAGATAGTACTGGGAGAAATCTGGAAATTTTACTAGAAGAAACTTTCTCAGCGGCTATAGGTAACATCAAGAGAAGATTGGGACATGTTCTTGAAGCTGAGTTTATAAGAAATGACAAGTTCTTCTCCCTTCTTCTGCATGTACAGGGCATTGGTTGCTATATGTTCCGAATTGATGACTCAGAGGTAGTGGATGCCACCATGCATGGAAATGCTGCACGCTTCATCAATCACTCGTGTGAGCCTAACTGCTATTCTCGGGTCATCAATATTGATGGGCAGAAGCACATTGTCATCTTTGCCATGCGTAAGATCTACCGAGGAGAGGAACTCACTTACGACTATAAGTTCCCCATTGAGGATGCCAGCAACAAGCTGCCCTGCAACTGTGGCGCCAAGAAATGCCGGAAGTTCCTAAACTAAAGCTGCTCTTCTCCCCCAGTGTTGGAGTGCAAGGACGCGGGGCCATCCAAAGCAACGCTGAAGGCCTTTTCCAGCAGCTGGGAGCTCCCGGATTGCGTGGCACAGCTGAGGGGCCTCTGTGATGGCTGAGCTCTCTTATGTCCTATACTCACATCAGACATGTGATCATAGTCCCAGAGACAGAGTTGAGGTCTCGAAGAAAAGATCCATGATCGGCTTTCTCCTGGGGCCCCTCCAATTGTTTACTGTTAGAAAGTGGGAATGGGGTCCCTAGCAGACTTGCCTGGAAGGAGCCTATTATAGAGGGTTGGTTATGTTGGGAGATTGGGCCTGAATTTCTCCACAGAAATAAGTTGCCATCCTCAGGTTGGCCCTTTCCCAAGCACTATAAGTGAGTGGGTCAGGCAAAGCCCCAAGTGGAGGGTTGGTTGGATTCCTGACAGTTTGCCAGCCAGGCCCCACCTACAGCGTCTGTTGAACAAACAGAGGTCTGGTGGTTTTCCCTACTATCCTCCCACTCGAGAGTTCACTTCTGGTTGGGAGACAGGATTCCTAGCACCTCCGGTGTCAAAAGGCTGTCATGGGGTTGTGCCAATTAATTACCAAACATTGAGCCTGCAGGCTTTGAGTGGGAGTGTTGCCCCCAGGAGCCTTATCTCAGCCAATTACCTTTCTTGACAGTAGGAGCGGCTTCCCTCTCCCATTCCCTCTTCACTCCCTTTTCTTCCTTTCCCGTCTTCATCCCACTGCTTTCCCATGCTTCTTTCTGGTTGTAGGGGAGACTGACTGCCTGCTCAAGGACACTCCCTGCTGGGCATAGGATGTGCCTGCAAAAAGTTCCCTGAGCCTGTAAGCACTCCAGGTGGGGAAGTGGACAGGAGCCATTGGTCATAACCAGACAGAATTTGGAAACATTTTCATAAAACTCCATGGAGAGTTTTAAAGAAACATATGTAGCATGATTTTTTAGGAGAGGAAAAAGATTATTTAAATAGGATTTAAATCATGCAACAACGAGAGTATCACAGCCAGGATGACCCCTGGGTCCCATTCCTAAGACATGGTTACTTTATTTTCCCCTTGTTAAGACATAGGAAGACTTAATTTTTAAACGGTCAGTGTCCAGTTGAAGGCAGAACACTAATCAGATTTCAAGGCCCACAACTTGGGGACTAGACCACCTTATGTTGAGGGAACTCTGCCACCTGCGTGCAACCCACAGCTAAAGTAAATTCAATGACACTACTGCCCTGATTACTCCTTAGGATGTGGTCAAAACAGCATCAAATGTTTCTTCTCTTCCTTTCCCCAAGACAGTGTCCTGAACCTGTTAAATTAAGTCATTGGATTTTACTCTGTTCTGTTTACAGTTTACTATTTAAGGTTTTATAAATGTAAATATATTTTGTATATTTTTCTATGAGAAGCACTTCATAGGGAGAAGCACTTATGACAAGGCTATTTTTTAAACCGCGGTATTATCCTAATTTAAAAGAAGATCGGTTTTTAATAATTTTTTATTTTCATAGGATGAAGTTAGAGAAAATATTCAGCTGTACACACAAAGTCTGGTTTTTCCTGCCCAACTTCCCCCTGGAAGGTGTACTTTTTGTTGTTTAATGTGTAGCTTGTTTGTGCCCTGTTGACATAAATGTTTCCTGGGTTTGCTCTTTGACAATAAATGGAGAAGGAAGGTCACCCAACTCCATTGGGCCACTCCCCTCCTTCCCCTATTGAAGCTCCTCAAAAGGCTACAGTAATATCTTGATACAACAGATTCTCTTCTTTCTCGCCTCTCTCCTTTCCGGCGCAACTTCCAGAGTGGTGGGAGACGGCAATCTTTACATTTCCCTCATCTTTCTTACTTCAGAGCTAGCAAACAACAAGTTGAATGGCAACTTGACATTTTTCCATCACCATCTGCCTCATAGGCCACTCTTTCCTTTCCCTCTGCCCACCAAGTCCTCATATCTGCAGAGAACCCATTGATCACCTTGTGCCCTCTTTTGGGGCAGCCTGTTGAAACTGAAGCACAGTCTGACCACTCACGATAAAGCAGATTTTTCTCTGCCTCTGCCACAAGGTTTCAGAGTAGTGTAGTCCAAGTAGAGGGTGGGGCACCCTTTTCTCGCCGCAAGAAGCCCATTCCTATGGAAGTCTAGCAAAGCAATATGACTCAGCCCAGCACTCTCTGCCCCAGGACTCATGGCTCTGCTGTGCCTTCCATCCTGGGCTCCCTTCTCTCCCGTGACCTTAAGAACTTTGTCTGGTGGCTTTGCTGGAACATTGTCACTGTTTTCACTGTCATGCAGGGAGCCCAGCACTGTGGCCAGGATGGCAGAGACTTCCTTGTCATCATGGAGAAGTGCCAGCAGGGGACTGGGAAAAGCACTCTACCCAGACCTCACCTCCCTTCCTCCTTTTGCCCATGAACAAGATGCAGTGGCCCTAGGGGTTCCACTAGTGTCTGCTTTCCTTTATTATTGCACTGTGTGAGGTTTTTTTGTAAATCCTTGTATTCCTATTTTTTTTAAAGAAAAAAAAAAACTTAAGCTGCATTTGTTACTGAAATGATTAATGCACTGATGGGTCCTGAATTCACCTTGAGAAAGACCCAAAGGCCAGTCAGGGGGTGGGGGGAACTCAGCTAAATAGACCTAGTTACTGCCCTGCTAGGCCATGCTGTACTGTGAGCCCCCTCCTCACTCTCTACCAACCCTAAACCCTGAGGACAGGGGAGGAACCCACAGCTTCCTTCTCCTGCCAGCTGCAGATGGTTTGCCTTGCCTTTCCACCCCCTAATTGTCAACCACAAAAATGAGAAATTCCTCTTCTAGCTCAGCCTTGAGTCCATTGCCAAATTTTCAGCACACCTGCCAGCAACTTGGGGGGATAAGCGAAGGTTTCCCTACAAGAGGGAAAGAAGGCAAAAACGGCACAGCTATCTCCAAACACATCTGAGTTCATTTCAAAAGTGACCAAGGGAATCTCCGCACAAAAGTGCAGATTGAGGAATTGTGATGGGTCATTCCCAAGAATCCCCCAAGGGGCATCCCAAATCCCTAAGGAGTAACAGCTGCAAATCTGGTCAGTTCTCAGTGAGAGCCAGCTCACTTATAGCTTTGCTGCTAGAACCTGTTGTGGCTGCATTTCCTGGTGGCCAGTGACAACTGTGTAACCAGAATAGCTGCATGGCGCTGACCCTTTGGCCGGAACTTGGTCTCTTGGCTCCCTCCTTGGCCACCCACCACCTCTCGCACAGCCCCTCTGTTTTTACACCAATAACAAGAATTAAGGGGGAAGCCCTGGCAGCTATACGTTTTCAACCAGACTCCTTTGCCGGGACCCAGCCCGCCACCCTGCTCGCCTCCGTCAAACCCCCGGCCAATGCAGTGAGCACCATGTAGCTCCCTTGATTTAAAAAAAATAAAAAATAAAAAAAAAAGGAAAAAAAAATACAACACACACACAAAAATAAAAAAAATATTCTAATGAATGTATCTTTCTAAAGGACTGACGTTCAATCAAATATCTGAAAATACTAAAGGTCAAAACCTTGTCAGATGTTAACTTTTAAGTTCGGTTTGGGATTTTTTTTTTTTTTAATAGAAATCAAGTTGCTTTTGTTTTTAAGGAAAAGCGGGTCATTGCAAAGGGCTGGGTGTAATTTTATGTTTCATTTCCTTCATTTTAAAGCAATACAAGGTTATGGAGCAGATGGTTTTGTGCCGAATCATGAATACTAGTCAAGTCACACACTCTGGAAACTTGCAACTTTTTGTTTGTTTTGGTTTTCAAATAAATATAAATATGATATATATAGGAACTAATATAGTAATGCACCATGTAACAAAGCCTAGTTCAGTCCATGGCTTTTAATTCTCTTAACACTATAGATAAGGATTGTGTTACAGTTGCTAGTAGCGGCAGGAAGACGTCAGGCTCACTTTCCTCTGATTCCCGAAATGGGGGGAACCTCTAACCTTAAAGGAATGGTAGAACAGTCCATTCCTCGGATCAGAGAAAAATGCAGACATGGTGTCACCTGGATTTTTTTCTGCCCATGGACGTTGCCAGTCAGTACCTGTCCTCCTTGTTTCTATTTTTGGTTATGAATGTTGGGGTTACCACCTGCATTTAGGGGAAAATTGTGTTCTGTGCTTTCCTGGTATCTTGTTCCGAGGTACTCTAGTTCTGTCTTTCAACCAAGAAAATAGAATTGTGGTGTTTCTTTTATTGAACTTTTAACAGTCTCTTTAGTAAATACAGGTAGTTGAATAATTGTTTCAAGAGCTCAACAGATGACAAGCTTCTTTTCTAGAAATAAGACATTTTTTGACAACTTTATCATGTATAACAGATCTGTTTTTTTTCCTTGTGTTCTTCCAAGCTTCTGGTTAGAGAAAAAGAGAAAAAAAAAAAAAAAAGGAAAATGTGTCTAAAGTCCATCAGTGTTAACTCCCTGTGACAGGGATGAAGGAAAATACTTTAATAGTTCAAAAAATAATAATGCTGAAAGCTCTCTACGAAAGACTGAATGTAAAAGTAAAAAGTGTACATAGTTGTAAAAAAAAGGAGTTTTTAAACATGTTTATTTTCTATGCACTTTTTTTTATTTAAGTGATAGTTTAATTAATAAACATGTCAAGTTTATTGCTGCACATGGTTAAGCTTCCTTTTGGCTTTGGTTGGAGAGGGTGGAGAAAAGTGGGAGGGGCATGGCCTGTGACCTGGTCACAAAGTACCTTCCACAGTCCTTTACTTTAAGGTGGCATCACTAAATTATTCCCTGTAGTCCACTCCACACTGGCTCTCTTGACTATTTTCTTCCTTTATTCATCAGTGATGTATGTTCAGGACCTAATTAATTGTGGATATGAGGCAGGGTCAAGAGGACAAAGGAACAGGGCCTTTACCTTCTACGTAGCTCCCCTGTTTTATCCAAGGAGGTTAAGTATTGATTTTTATCGGTTTTCTCAACTGTGAATATAATAAACTGAAAGCATTTCAGGGAGAAGCTGGAGAGCACCTTCTCTTAGCTGCACTCCACCTTAAGGCTGAAGCTGGATTTGTTTACTGTTTCTCCTGGGGGCAGGGGCAGTTGAGAAATAACCAAATAGTCTGCCAAGCCAGGGTCAACCCTCCAGGCCACAGGTTGAGCAAATGCTACAGCCATGGACAGGGAGACACTCCTCATGAAGGGGTGGTCCTCATCCTTTCAGATCAACTTCCTGCTGGAGGCTCCACCCTCACAACGTCCCTCCCTCTTCTGTCATCTGGAGTCACCTTTTGGGATTTTGGAGTTGAGCACCATGGGGACTCCAAATGATCAGGCAGTGCTGCAGGCCATCTTCAACCCTGACACCCCATTTGGAGACATTGTTGGATTGGACCTCGGAGAGGAAGCAGAAAAGGAAGAACAAGAAGAAGGTAGGCATTTGATCTGGAGTGTAGCTCTGCACATAGGCTGGCCTGCTGGCCTCCCGAGGTAGCAGAGAGGGAGGTGGTTTTATAAGGCCCCTTGTTCCATGATTATGATTGAGATTGGAATCAGAGAGGTTGGCTGCTCCTTAGCGCACTGATGGGGGTTTGGTAGGAGATGTCCTGCCAAGAGGAGTAAGCTGGGGTTTGTCTCTCAATCCATCAGCTCTCATGCCTCTGAACTTACCACTTAATTGACTGTATGATCCAAGCTTAACTGCCAGGTGATGTTAAACTCTCACATTTTTGTCATAACAGAGAATACCACCACCAGAACAGAAGACTGAAATAAGGCAGGGCATGGTTGCTCAGTTGAGTGGTTCCAATATAGCAAGCACAACCAGTACCCATTAAACACTGTCACAAGCCAAGCTCCAAACTAACTCTTCCACAGTGAGTGCGTTCACTGGCTTTTCCATTAGTCCCTAATGAAGGAGTTTTTGATCCTTTGTTTCTAGAGGAGTAAAGCCTACACCTTACTAACTCAGGCCGAAACGCAGAGAGACACGTCAGAAGTGATGTTCATGATCTGGGAATGTCATGGTGGCCTTTGCATAAGAGGCGGTGTAGTAGAGTAAAATGCAGACAGGAGCCAGAATGACCTGGGTTCAAATCCAAGCTCTGCAACGTATGGCCTGTTGAGGCCATACACAAAGAACTTGAGCAACTTCTTTAACAGATTGAGGAGTTGGGCTTCATTCTCTTGGCAATGGGGAACCAACCAAGGCCCCTTCCCAGGTCTCTTGGAACTCAGGCAATGCTAGCTCCCAGCCTTAGTGACCTCAGCTCCCCCTACCCCAAACACTGCAACTGACCCCTGCTGTGACCCATACCCAGTCAGCTCTGGCTCAGATCTCAGAATTCCAAAGCCTGAGGTGGCTTTTTCTTCTTGCTACCAACTGCACACCTGGCTTCTCCTGGCTCCTTCCCTGGCCCAGATGAAGTTTTCCCTCAAGCACAGCTGGAACAGTCCAAGGCCCTGGAGCTGCAGGGGGTGATGGCAGCAGAGGCTGGGGACCTCAGCACAGCCCTGGAGAGGTTTGGCCAAGCCATCTGCCTGCTGCCTGAGAGGGCTTCAGCCTACAACAACCGTGCCCAGGCCCGGCGACTCCAGGGAGACGTGGCAGGTAAGGGGAGATGCCCTGTATCCTCTGCAAAAGGGCCCACGGGAGGGCACAGACCAGAACTGAAGTGGCTGTGCGGCTGGGGTGGCCTTGCTAAACCCCTGTGGAGCCTGTCTTCTTACCTATAAGGTAGGAGTAGTATCAGGGGACCTGCTAATATCATGGGGCTAATGTGAAATTCAGAAGAGACTGCATTCCATTGATTAAGGAACAGTTAATGAGAGCCTACTATGTGGCAGTAGGCTGGTGCTGAGGACACAGATAAAAGGTATATGGATCATCAACATTTATATAGCAGTCACTATGTACCAGGCATTAATCACTTTACATACAAACTAGTAAATCAATCCTCACAACAACCCTAAAAAGTATGTACTATTGTTATCCCCAGTTTATAGATGAAGAAACTGAAGCATGGAGAGGCTAAGTAACTTGCCCACTATCATACAGTCAGGCAGCAGCACAGCTGGGATGTCAACCAGGTGGTAGGGCTCGAGTGTGTGCTCTTAATCCCCACATGACACTGCTCCTCGAAAAGCTCCCAGTCCAGGAGGCAGAGCAGACACATAATTCTGAGACCAGCAAAACAAGTTTGAGAGGGGTCAGCGTGGGACCTGTTCCTGAAGGGCGAGTTTTGAAGGATGAGTGGGAGTTAGTTGGTGGGTGGAGAAGGTAGTCTGTAGAGGTCCAAAACTCCTGCTGCATTCAGGTTATTCTAATTAAGTGAAGACAATGGGACCATGCTGGGGACCAAAGATGAGGCTAATGTGAAGGTATAAACCACGGAAACCTAGTACTACTTGACTGTTAGGAGCAGCGGTGACACAGGTGCTCCCAGAACCAGCAATGCCAGGCTAGGGAGTTTTGAGTCCACTCCAGGAACAATGGGAACCTCCCAGGAGCCCCTTATCCAGGCTTATCTGCCCCAGATCACTGGAGACAGCCTGCAGACCAAAACCCCAGAGAGATGCAGTGGTGATTCCAACTGGAGATTCCTCCAGACCAGCTCCTCTGAGGGAAACCAAGGAGTACTGCATTCTGAGCCCTTCTCCGGAGGCTCAGGCTCTTTGGGAGACTAGAGAACATGAGTGAATTGAAGCAGAGCCCGAAAGAAGCCAGCCTGGTGGACTTTAAGAAGGTGGCTGGCTGCCTGAAGTTCTGAGTTCAGAGTTCTGAGGCCCAACCCAAGTATTTTATGAGAATGATAAAAATAAAAACGGTGCAGGCCAGCTCTGGCTCCAGGACCAAGGAAATTAGACACATGGAGATAACCAAAGAATGATGAAAGGCAATCAGTCCAGGATACAGGGGAGAGAGTAGGTGTTCTAAAGAAAGCAATGGAAAAGAGAAAAGGGCCCTCAAAAGGAAAACAATGAGAAACTGTCTTGACTGTAATTGTAAGAAATGATTGTGCGGTTAATATTATTTTTTTGAACCCTGACATTCAGAGTCAGTCACCTGGCACATAGTGGATGCTTAATAACAGGTGTGGAATAAATTGGCTGCTACTTGCCCGGGCAGTGGGCCAGACTCATAAACATAGTGGCCATTCAGAATCCTGCAACGTTCATGTTTTCGTGTATTAGCGGTGGAAAATAATAGGAACAAGGCGAGACCTGGACTTCAGTCCCGGCTCTGCCACTAAGTGGCTTGGCTGTAGAGCCCTCGGCAAATCCTCTTAACTCTTCCACAGTCTTCACCTGTGTAATGGGAATAACGATCCGTACCTCTAGCAGGTGCGAGGCGGGTTGTAAATGGCCACGCCCGGGAGCCGCAAGGACCACGGTGATCCGCGCGGCCGCAGGTGGGCTGGGGCTCGGGCAAGGCCGCCCTGGCCTCCGCTGACCCCCGCCCCGCCCGTCTCGTCGGTCCCGCAGGCGCCCTGGAGGATCTGGAACGCGCGGTGCAGCTGAGCGGCGGCCGGGGCCGCGCCGCCCGCCAGAGCTTTGTGCAGCGCGGACTCCTGGCGCGGCTGCAGGGCCGAGACGACGACGCCCGCAGGGACTTCGAGAGGGCGGCACGGCTGGGCAGCCCCTTCGCGCGGCGCCAGCTGGTGCTGCTCAACCCCTACGCCGCGCTGTGCAACCGCATGCTGGCCGACATGATGGGGCAGCTGCGCCGCCCCCGCGACAGCCGCTGAGCGCCGCGGACCCGGGCGTCCGCGGGCGAGGGGACGGGACTGGGCCCTGAACCAATAAAGCCGTCGGGCCTCACCGACTCCGCCTGCTCCTGCGTCCTGCCCGCGCCCGGAGAGAAAGGCACTCGGGGGTACTCGGCGCGGGCTGGAGACCAGCCAGGGGGTGGTGAGCCGCGGCCGCCCACCTGCCGGGTAAGGGCCCCTCGGGCCCGTGGTCCGGCATCGATTGGCCCCGCCTGGCGCAGCCCCCGCCCCTGCAGCGGACTGCGGTGCTCATCAGACCTGAGCAGTTGCTCCGGCGGCGCTCGGGGAGGGAGCCAGGTGAGCCGCCCCGGTGGCGGGGGGCGGGGGCGGGAAGCTCGGCGACCCCACCCTCCGACCCTCTCCTCTTCCGCCGACATCCACCGGAGCCACCAACATCAGGAAAGGGGGCGTAGGGCGAGGGATGGGAGAGAGAACAGGGCAGGAGAGAGGATAGGATTAGGAGAAAGGCGATCCCTTTGGGGGAGGGGCGCGTGGAGTATGAGTGTGTGTGAGTGTGCGTGTGTGCAAGGTGTGGTTGCACGGATGCTCGTTGCTTCTGCGTATCTGCGGGTGTGTGCCTCTTTGTATTGTAGCCTGGAGTCAGTGCTCGCTTCTGCGCCTGCAGGATGTCCATGTGTCTGCTGGGTGGGTCTGTGCGTTTGGGCTTTGCCGTTCGTGTCCGTGCCTTCGCCACTGGGGGCTGGTCTACATTTGCGTTTCCGTACATGGTTCTTTTTGTTTCTGGAGAGTAAATTCCTGGAGCAATTGCTAGGCCTGCCTGCTGTCATCTGGCTGACAGGGAGGCCCGCCCCCTTCTCTCAGCAGCCTAGGGCCCAGGCCCGGGCCACCATGGCGCTGCCTCCGGGCCCAGCCGCCCTCCGGCACACACTGCTGCTCCTGCCAGCCCTTCTGAGCTCAGGTACACCCCTGTTCAGTCGTTGACCAAGTCCTTCTGGGTTCCAAAGCCCCGTCTCTCCCCTGTCTGCACTTCTGTTTGGGTACCCACTCCAGGCCCCAAGCCCTGGAGTCCCTGTCCCCTTCACCCACCTACCCTAGGTCCAACCAGCCAGTCCCTGGTGAGAGGACTCAGGTGCCCTTTCCTTTGGCCTGCTGCTCCTCTCACTGGGCCAATTCCTGGTCACAGCACAGTACCAACCCTGCCTGAGCCCTTCCCAGAGGCCCCCTGCTGTGTTCCAGGTTGGGGGGAGTTGGAGCCACAAATAGATGGTCAGACCTGGGCTGAGCGGGCACTTCGGGAGAATGAACGCCACGCCTTCACCTGCCGGGTGGCAGGGGGACCTGGCACCCCCAGATTGGCCTGGTATCTGGATGGACAGCTGCAGGAGGCCAGCACCTCAAGACTGCTGAGCGTGGGAGGGGAGGCCTTCTCTGGAGGCACCAGCACCTTCACTGTCACTGCCCATCGGGCCCAGCATGAGCTCAACTGCTCCCTGCAGGACCCCAGCAGTGGCCGATCAGCCAACGCCTCTGTCATCCTTAATGTGCAATGTGAGTGGCCCTGAGGTAGGCAGGGAGAGAGGTTCTTTGCCCAGGGACCCCCAGCACCCACCAGGCAGGTGGTCCGCAGGACATTTAGCAGACGCTTAAGCACTTTGCAAATATGAACTCATTTTATCCTCTGAGTAATCCCATGAGGTCATTACTATTGTCGTCACCATTTTACAAATAAGAAAACTGAGGCAGAAAGAGGTAAGCAGTCTGCCCAGGGTGATGATCCCGCTGGTAAGAAGCAGAGCCAGGATTCACATCTGGGCATTTGGCTCTAGTATTTACACTCATAATCACTACGAAATGCTGCCTGTCTGGCAGACCCAGCCATCCTGTTCCTCAACATCCCCTCTGAGGAGAGGCCCAGGCCCCTGGCTCCCATCTGGGTTTGGGAAGAAAGGGCTAGAAGTATGAGGGGCTGTGGTGAGAGCATATTGGCCTCTGCTTTGTACCAGTCAAGCCAGAGATTGCCCAAGTCGGCGCCAAGTACCAGGAAGCTCAGGGCCCAGGCCTCCTGGTTGTCCTGTTTGCCCTGGTGCGTGCCAACCCGCCTGCCAATGTCACCTGGATCGACCAGGATGGGCCAGTGACTGTCAACACCTCTGACTTCCTGGTGCTGGATGCGCAGAACTACCCCTGGCTCACCAACCACACGGTGCAGCTGCAGCTCCGCAGCCTGGCACACAACCTCTCGGTGGTGGCCACCAATGACGTGGGTGTCACCAGTGCGTCGCTTCCAGCCCCAGGTGAGCATGGCCAGCAAGCAGCCCTGCAAAGCCTCAGGTGGGCTCAGGGGTCCCGCCCCCATACAGAAATGGGAATACTTGTTGCCCTGTGGTTGGGTCTTGTGGTTGAACTGTCCCCAGCCACCCTGGGCAAGGAGGGCAGAGTAGTACCTATGGCATGTTGGGGCTGGGGCACTACCCACTTGGGACCTGACACAGAGGACATCCTCCAGGGCTTCTGGCTACCCGGGTGGAAGTGCCACTGCTGGGCATTATTGTGGCTGCTGGGCTTGCCCTGGGCACCCTCGTGGGGTTCAGCACCTTGGTGGCCTGCCTGGTCTGCAGAAAAGAGAAGAAAACCAAAGGTAGGCCAGGGACACTGGGGGCAGTGTGGACGAGGTCAGGCTGAGCAGCAGCCAAGACAGCAAGTGCAGCTGGGCAGAACCAGTCATCTCTGACGGTGGCAGAGCACTTCCAGGGGGTGGCCATGGGTACGGTGACATGCATCCCAGGTAGCAGGGTCAAGCACTGGGAACCCAGTCTCTGGCCCCAGGACCAGGCCTGGGCATTTGAGAGACCCCTTGCCTGAGGGTCCTGGGTCTGAAAGGGTAGGACAGCCCAGCGTGGGAGAGCACACTGAGAATTAGGGACATGGTTTCTTTCTCCACAGGCCCCTCCCGGCGCCCATCTCTGATATCAAGGTAACTCTTCCTTGGGCTGGGTGGACAAGCCTAACCGAAATGCAGGATGGGGACAGGAGGGAGCCTGGGGTTTCTGGTAGAGGCAGCCATGAGTGCCTGTGCCGGGACTCATATCCATCCCGAACTTTGTCCTCCCTGTAGTGACTCCAACAACCTAAAACTCAACAACGTGCGCCTGCCACGGGAGAACATGTCCCTCCCGTCCAACCTTCAGCTCAATGACCTCACTCCAGATTCCAGAGGTATATCTAGGGCCCTGCTCTTTGCCCCTGCTTAATCTCCAGAAGTGCTTCTGAGAAAAAGAACTTGGTGCTTGGGAGGGGCGAGGCCCCATCAGGCACACTCCTCGTCCTGAACACTGCCCTCTTTGTCAACCAGCAGTGAAACCAGCAGACCGGCAGATGGCTCAGAACAACAGCCGGCCAGAGCTTCTGGACCCGGAGCCCGGCGGCCTCCTCACCAGCCGAGGTACTGGGGAAGGGGCCTGCCACCCTCCTCCTCTGCCCCCCAGCCCTGTGCTTATGCCAGAGGCCTCCAAGTGCCCAGGAGGCAGAGAGAGCTCTCCAAATTCCAAGGAACAAGCGTTACTGAGTCCCCGCGGGCTTCTTTGATCCTGCAGGTTTCATCCGCCTCCCAATGCTGGGCTATATCTATCGAGTGTCCAGCGTGAGCAGTGATGAGATCTGGCTCTGAGCCGAGGGCGAGACAGGAGTATTCTCTTGGCCTCTGGACACCCTCCCATTCCTCCAAGGCATCCTCTGCCTAGCTACGTCACCAACGTGAAGAAGTTATGCCACTGCCACTTTTGCTTGCCCTCCTGGCTGGGGTGCCCTCTATGTCATGCACGTGATGCATTTCACTGGGCTATAACCCGCAGGGGCACAGGTGTCTTTGGCAAGGCTACCAGTTGGACGTAAGCCCCTCATGCTGACTCAGGGTGGGCCCTGCATGTGATGACTGGGCCCTTCCAGAGGGAGCTCTTTGGCCAGGGGTGTTCAGATGTCATCCAGCATCCAAGTGTGGCATGGCCTGCTGTATGCCCCACCCCAGTACTCCACAGCACCTTGTAGTAGGCATGGGGGCGTGCCTGTGTGGGGGACAGGGAGGGCCCTGCATGGATTTTCCTCCTTCCTATGCTATGTAGCCTTGTTCCCTCAGGGGTAAAATTTAGGACCCTGCTAGCTGTGCAGAACCCAATTGCCCTTTGCACAGAAACCAACCCCTGACCCAGGGGTACCGGCCAAGCACAAACTAGTCCTTTTCGCTGCACACGTCTCTGCCCTTCACTTCTTCTCTTCTGTCCCCACCTCCTCTTGGGAATTCTAGCTTACACGTTGGACCTTCTCTACTATTTCACTGGGCACTAGACTTTTCTATTGGCCTGTGCCATCGCCCAGTATTAGCACAAGTTAGGGAGGAAGAGGCAGGCGATGAGTCTAGTAGCACCCAGGACGGCTTGTAGCTATGCATCATTTTCCTACGGTGTTAGCACTTTAAGCACATCCCCTAGGGGAGGGGGTGAGTGAGGGGCCCAGAGCCCTCTTTGTGGCTTCCCCACGTTTGGCCTTCTGTGATTCACTGTGAGTGTCCCGAGCTCTCGGGGTTGATGGTTTTTCTCTCAGCATGTCTCCTCCACCACGGGACCCCAGCCCTGACCAACCCATGGTTGCCTCATCAGCAGGAAGGTGCCCTTCCTGGAGGATGGTCGCCACAGGCACATAATTCAACAGTGTGGAAGCTTTAGGGGAACATGGAGAAAGAAGGAGACCACATACCCCAAAATGACCTAAGAACGCTTTAAAAAGCAACATGTAAATGATTGGAAATTAATATAGTACAGAATATATTTTTCCCTTGTTGAGATCTTCTTTTGTAATGTTTTTCATGTTACTGCCTAGGGCAGTGCTGAGCACACAGCAAGTTTAATAAACTTGACTGAATTCATTTACATATCTCTGCTTCATTTCTTCTATTAATATGTTTTTGTTTTTGTTTTATTTTGTTTCGTTTGAGATGGAGTCTCACTCTGTCGCCCAGGCTGGAGCGCAGTGGCGCGATCTTGGCTCACTGCAACCTCCGCCTCCCAGATTCAAACAATTCTCCTGCCTCAGCCTCCCAAGTAGCTGGGACTATAGACGCCTACCACCACGCCCATCTAATTTTTATATTTTTAGTAGAGATGGGGTTTTACCATGTTGGCCAGACTGGTCTCGAACTCCTGACCTCAAGTGATCTGCCCACCTCGGCCTCCCAAAGTGCTGGGAGTACAGGTGTGAGCCACCACACCCAGCCTTCTAATATGCTTTTTTTTTTTTTTTTTTTGAGACAGAGTTTTGCTCATGTTGCCCAGGCTAGAGTGCAATGGTGTGATCTCGGCTCACCGCAACCTCTGCCTCCTGGGTTCAAGTGATTCTCCTGCCTCAGCCTTCCAAGTAGCTGGGATTACAGGCATGCACCACCATGCCCGGCTAATTTTGTATTTTTAGTAGAGATGGGGTTTCTCCATGTTGGTCAGGCTGGTCTTGAACTCCCAACCTCAGGTGATCCACCCGCCTCAGCCTCCCAAAGTGCTGGGATTACAGGCATGAGCCACGCTGCGCCCGGCCTAATATGTTTTTTAAATGAAGTTTTCCAGTCTCACAGTGGAAAAAATATAGCAAGCACCTGTATACCCACCACTCAACTCTGACATTACCAAATGTGCTTCAGAAAAATACATAATATTTCTTTAATTATACTGTTCCCAGTGGCCGGATTGGCATTTTCTATTTCAGGGGCTCTTGGCTATAACTAGCATCTGATTCTCACTTGGTCCTCACTCAGCTGCTTCTTCCCACCTCAGGACTGGGCTAAAGTATGCTGAGCCCCTTTGTCCTGCCCTTGGGAACAGAAGGCTCAGACTGGGATGTGATTTTTTTTAGTACAAAGTTATGAGGTTCATTGAAATTTTGTAACATATCTATGTATGTATGTGTATATGCAGAGAGAGCGCGAGAGAGCACGTGTATGTGTGTCTTGCTCTATGACTCAGGCTGGAGTGCAGTAGTGCAATCATAGCTCACTACAGCCTTGAACTCCTGTGTTCAAGGGATCCTCCCATCTCAGCCTCATGACTAGTTGGAACTGCAGGTGTGTGCCATTGTGCTCAGCTAATTAAAAAAATTTGGAGGGGGCAGGCATGGTGGCTCACGCCTGTAATCCTAGCACTTTGGGAGGCTGAGGCGGGTGGATTGCCTGAGCTCAGAAGTTCGAGACCACCCTGGGCAACATGGTGAAACCCCATCTGTACTAAAACACAAAAAATTAGCCTGGCATGGTAGCATGTGCCTGTGGTCCCAGCTACTCGGGAGGCTGAGGCAGGAGAAATGCTGGAACCCAGAAGGCAGAGATTGCAGTGAGCCGAGATCGCGCCAATGCACTCCAGCCTGGGTGACAGAGCAAGACTCCGTCCAAAAAAAAAAAATTTGTAGAGACAGGGTCTCACTCTATTGCCCAGGCTGGTGTGACATGTGTATAATGTGTAGTAATCAGGTTAGGATATTCAAGGTGTCCATTACCCAAGTACAATACATTTTTGTTAACTATACTCACCCCACTCTGCTATCAAGCATTGAATTTATTCCAACTATATGTTTGTACCCTGTAACTCACTTCTTTTGTTTATCCCACATTTTCTTTCACCCACATTTTCTTCACCCATTCATCAATTGATGGACACTTAGGTTGATTCTGGATATTTGCTATTGTGAATAGTGCAGCAATAAACATGCAAGTGCAGGCATCTCTTTGATATTTTGATTTCTTTTCTGTTTTGGAGATACCCGGAAGTAGGATTGCTGGATTGAATAGTAATCCTATTTTTAGTTTTTGAGAAATTACAGGCCAGGTGTGGTGACTCATACCTGTAACCCTAGCACTTTGGGAGGCCGAGGCGGGTGGATCGCTTGAACCCAGGAGTTCAAGACCAGCCTGGGCAACATGGTGAGAGTCCCATCTCTACAAAAACACAAAAATTAGCTGGGCGTGGTGGTGTGTACCTGTAGTGCCAGCTACTTGGGAGGCTGAGGCAAGAGGATCACTTCAGCCCAGGAGGCGGAGGCTGCAGTGACTGAGATCACTCCACTGCACTCCAGCCTGGGCCACAGAGTGAGACCCTGTCTCCAAAGAAAAGAGAGAATCCCCATACAGTTTTCCATAGTGGTTGTACTAGTTTACATTCCCACCAATATAAGAGTGTAAGAGTGTAATAGTTCCCTTTTCTCCTCATCCTCATCAATATCTGTAATTATTATTTTTTTTTTTTGAGACAGAGTCTTGCTCTGTCACCCAGGCTGGAGTGCAGGGGTACGATCTCAGCTCACTGCAACCTCTACCTCCCAGGTTCAAGCAATTCTTCTGCCTCAGCCTCCCCAGTAGCTGGCACTACAGGCGTGCACCACCATGCCTGGCTAATTTTTGTATTTTTAGTAGAGATGAGATTTCACCATATTGGCCAGGCTGGTCTTGAACTCCTGACCTCGTGATCTGCCCAACTCTGCCTCCCAAAGTGCTGGGATTACAGGCGTGAGCCACTGGGCCAGGCTTTGTCTTTTTAATAATAGCCATTCTGATTGAGGTAAGCTTGTATCTCATTGTGGTTTTGATTTGCATTTCTCTGATGATTAGTGATGCTGAGCATTTTCTCATATACCTGTTAGCCGTTTGTATGTCTTCTTTTGAGAAATGTCGGCCAGGCATGGTGGTTCACACCTGTAATCCCAGCACTTTGGGAGGCCGAGGCAGGCGGATCACTTGCACTCAGGAGTTTGACACCAGCCTGGCCAACATGGCAAAACCCCATCTCTACTAAAAATACAAAAAATAGCTGGGCATGGTGGCACGTAGCTGCAATCCCAGCTACTTGGGAGGCTGAGGCAGGAGAATCACTTGTACCAGGAGGCGGAGGTTGCAGTGAGCTGAGATCATGCCACTACACTCCAGCCTGGGCAACAGAGTAAGGCCGTCTCAAAAAAAAAAAAAAAAAGGAAATGTCTATTCTTGTCCTTTGCCAACTTTTTAATGGAATTATTTGGTTTCTTTTCCTGTTGAGTTATTTGAATTCCTTGCATATTCTGGATATTAATCCCCTGTTGGATGACTAGTTTGTGAATATTTTCTCCCATTCAACAGATTGTCTCTTCACTCTGTTCATTATTTATTTTGCTGTGTGGAAGCTTTTTAGTTTAAGACCCATTTGTCTATTTTTGTTTTTGTTGCTGTGCGTTTGAGGTCTTGGTCATAAATTTTTTTTTTTTGAGACGGAGTCTCGCTCTGTTGCCAGGCTGGAATGCAGTGGTGTGATCTCGGCTCACTGCAACCTCCACTTCCTGGGTTCAAGCGATTCTCCTGCCTCAACCTCCCAAGTAGCTGGGGCTACAGGTGCGTGCCACCACATCCAGCTAATTTTTGTATTTTTAGTAGAGACAGGGTTTCACCATGTTGGCCAGGATGGTCTCGATCTCTTGACCTCGTGATCCACCTGCCTTGGCCTCCCAAAGTGCTGGGATTACAGGCGTGAGCCACCGCGCCCGGCCAGGTCATAAATTTTTTGCCTAGACAGAGTTTTCTCTAGGTTTTTTTCTAGTATTTTTATAGTTTCAGGTCTTATGTTTAAGTCTTTAATCTATTTTGAGTTGATTTTTATATACCATGAGAGATAGGGGGTCCAGTTTCGTTCTTCTGCAGGTGGCTATCCAATTTTCCCAGCACCATGTATTGTGGAGGGTGTACTTTCCCAAGTGTAAGTGTTCATCGGCTCTGTCGATGGGCTGTGATTTTTTCTTTATTTTAATTTTTGGTCAGGCACAGTCGTTCACACCTGTAATACCAGCACTTTGGGAGGCAGAGGTGGGCAGATCACTTGAGGCCAGGAGTTTGAGACCAGCCTGGCCAACATGGCGAAACTCCATCTTTACTAAAAATACAAAAATTAGCCAGGCATGGTGGTGTGCACCTGTAGTCCCAGCTACTCAGGAGGCTGAGGCATGAGAATTGCTTGAACCCAGGAGGCGGAGGTTGCAGTGAGCCGATATCATGCCACCGCACTCCGGCCTGGGCGACAGAGCAAGACTCCGTCTCAAAAAAAAAAAAAAAAAAAAAATTACATTGGAGAATCATGAGGCAGGAAAAGCCTAGAAATGGGATGACGTTTTGAGCGCAGATTTATCTTCTGGTTTTTGTTTTTGTTTGAGACAGAGTCTCGCTCTGTTGCCCAGGCTGGAGTGCAGTGGCACAATCTCGGCTCACTGCAAGCTCCGCCTCCCGGGTTCTTGCCATTCTCCTGCCTCAGCCTCCCCACTAGCTGGGACTACGGGTTGGCTTGGCTTCCATGGCTGTGGGGGCTTCTGGTTCATGCCCTTTCCTGCTTTCTCTCTTGTTCAGTGTTTTCCTCCATAGAATGGCTAAGGCCGTGCCAGCCACCTGAAAGGAGCTGAGTTCTAGCCTCTACTGATTTTGCGTGTGAGCTCCTTGCCACTCCAAAATTTTTCTTAGCCAGAGGGCCTTGCTGTCACTTCTTTTGACTTGCTCATCCATGCTCCCTCAGAAGGTCCTGGGGCTCTTCCTTTGATAGCCCCTTGGCAAGACTGCAAGCTCTGAGCTCCTCTCAGCTGCACCCAAGGTCTTAATTATCAGAAAGTTTACTCTTCCTGACAAGGCTTCCATCTTGCCAAATATTCAGTAGGGGGTGGACTGGCAAACTACTGTCCCAATTCTCGATACACATCCCTTAGATCAGGGATTCCTTGTTCCTTTGTCGGGTGACAGACCCCTTGGAGAAGTTGATGAAAGCCAAACACTCTTTTTTTCAGAAGACGCAGATAAGAGACCCCTGCTTGTTACACAGATCAAAACCTAGCAGATTACAACATGAAAGAACCTTGATGACATTATGCTAAGTGAAAGGCCAAACCCAAAAGATCACATGTTGTTTGACTCCATTTATATGAAATGTCCAGAGTAGGCAAATCTGCAGTCAGAGAGCAAGTTAGTGGTTGCCAGGGTCTGCGGGGAGGGCAGAATGGGGAGTGACTACTGGTGAATATGGGGTTCTTTTTTTGGGTGATGAAAATGTTCTGGAATTCGTAGTGATAGATGCACAACTTTGTGAACATACTAAAAAACACACGAGGATGAACTTTATGGTATGTGAGTTAGATCTCAATAAAGCTGTTGTTTAAAAAGTGATCAAATGTTAATTTGATTTGTACTTTTCACTGTTTAGAAATTTCACCTAACAAGCCAGGCGCAGTGGCTCACGCCTGTAATCCCAGCATTTTGGGAGGCCGAGGCGGGCGGATCATGAGGTCAGGAGATCGAGACCATTCTGGCCAACACAGTGAAACCCCGTCTCTACTAAAAATACAAAAAATTAGCCAGGCGTGGTGGTGGGCACTTGTAGTCCTAGCTACTCGGGAGGCTGAGGCAGGAGAATGGCTTGAACCTGGGAGGCGGAGCTTGCAGTGAGCCAAGATTGCGCCACTGCACTCCAGCCTGGGTGACAGAGCGAGACCCTGTCTCAAAAAAAAAAAAAAAAAAAAAAAAAAGGAAACTTCACCTAACAAAAAAACAATGTCTTAGTCCATTTTTTGTTACTTATAACAATACCTAAAACTGGGTCATTTATTAAAAACAATTTTTTTTTTAAATTCAGCTTTTATTTTAGATACACAGGGTACATGTGCAGGATTGTTACCTGGTATTACACCAGGTAGTGAGCATAGTATCCAATAGGTAGTTTTTCAACCACTCTAGTGGTCCACAGTGTCTGTTCTTCCCATGTTTATGTCCATGTGTGCTCCATGTTTAGCTCTCACTTATTTTTATATCTGTTTTAAGACAGGGTCTCATTCTGTCACCCAGGCTGGAGTGCAGTGGCACAATCACGGCTCACTGCAGCCTCGACCTCCCGGGCTTAATCGATCCTCCTACCTCAGCCTCTCGAGTAGCTGGGACCACAGGCGCATACCATCATGCCTGGCTAATACTGTATTTTTTGTAGAGACGTGGTTTCACTTCGTTCCCTGGCTGGTCTCAAACGTTTGGGCTCAAGCAGTCCTCCGGCTTCAGCCTCCCAAAGTGCTGGGATTACAGGTGTGACTCACTGTGCCCGGCCTTTTTAGCTCCCACTTACAAGTAAGAACATGCCCTGTTTGGTTTTCTGTTCCTGCGTTAATTTGCTTAGAATTCTGGAGGCCGGGACGTACACGGTTGAGGGGTACATCTGGTGAGGGTCTTTTTGCTTGTGGGGACTCTGCAGAATTCTGAGGCAATGCAGAGCATCACATGGCAAGGGGGCTGGACATGCTAAGTCAGGTCTCTCTTCTTATAAAGCCACCAGTCCCACTCCCATGATAAGCCGCCAATGCATTTAATACCCATTAATCTATAAGTGGATTAATCCACTCATCAGGGCAGAGCCCTCGTGACCCAAACACCTCTTAAAGGCCCCACTTCTTGATACGGCCGCATTGAGGATTAAATTTCAACATGAGTTTTGGAGGGGACAAATAGGCAAACAATAGCAAATCATAAATAAATATTGAGGGCCAGGCGCAGTGGCTCATGCCTATAATCCCAGCACTTTGGGAGGCCAAGACCAGAGGATGAGTTGAGGCCAGGAGTTGCAGACCAGCCCGGGCAACATAACAAGAACTTGTCTCTACAAAAAAATATATATATAAAAATTAAGCCTGGGCAGAGTGGCTTACTCCTATAATCCCAGCACTTTGGGAGGCCAAGGCAGGCAGATCACCTAAAGGCAGGAATTCAAGACCAGCCTGGGCAACATGGTGAAACCCCGTCTCTACTAAAAATACAAAAATTAGCCAGCCGTGGTGGCGCATGCCTGTAATCCCAGCTACTGGGGAGGCTGAGGCAGGAGAATTGCTTGAACCCAGAAGGCAGAGGCTGCGGTATGCCAAGATCGCACCACCACTGCACTCCAGCCTCGGTGACAGAGTGAGACTCTGTCTCAAACAAACAAAACAAAACAAAAAACCAAAAATTAGCTGGGTGAGGCTGGGCGCAGTGGCTCATGCCTGTAATCCCAGCACTTTGGGAGGCTGAGGCAGTTGGATCATGAGGTCAGCACATTGAGACCACCCTGGCTAACACGGTGAAACCCCATCTCTACTGAAAATACAGAACAAATTAGCCGGGTGTAGTGGTGCATGCCTGTAATCCCAGCTACTCGGTAGGCGTAGGCAGGAGAATCGCTTGAACCCGGGAGGTGGAGGTTGCTGTAAGCCTCAGTTTTGTCAGCTCAAAGTTTGTCATCAGCTCAAACGTGCCTGCTCCTTAAACTCAAGCATGATGATCATAGTTAAAGGGTTTGTAAGAAACAGTTCCTCTCCTACCCATGTGTTTATTGTGTATCTATTAGGCTGATGGTATCAATTTTGTTTTGTTTTGTTTTTTTAGACAGCACCTCTGCTATCAGCGCCGGCAGTGACTACCACCCCTTTAACTTTTATGTTCCTCAGTACCCTCCGTTCTCCCTTTTGCTCCTTCAGCCTCTACAACACTTTTGTAACCAATTTATCATATTATTATATATTTTTTTGAGAAAGAGTTTTGCTCTGTTGCCCAGGCTGGAGTGCAGTGGCGCGATCTTGGCTCACTGCAACTGCCACCTCCTGGGTTCAAGTGATTCTCCTGTCTCAGCCTCCCGAGTAGCTGAGATTACAGGTGCCCACCACCACACCCAGCTAATTCTTTGTATTTTTAGTAGAGACAGGGTTTCACCATGTTGGCCAGGCCAGTCTTGAACTGCTGACCTCAAGTGATCCACCCGCCTCAGCCTCCCAAAGTGCTGGGATTACAGGCATGAGCCACTGCGCCTGGCCAATTCCCCATATTAAACACCCCCTTTTTTTTTTTTTTTTTTTTGAGATGCAGTTTTGCTTTGTTGCCCAAGCTGGAGTGCAGTGCCACGATCTTAGCTCATTGTAACCTCCACCTCACGGATTCAAGTGATTCTTCTGCCTCAGTCTCCTGAGTAGCTGGGACTACAGGCATGCACCACCACGCCCGGCTAATTTTTGTATTATTAGTAGAGGTGGGGTTTCACCATATTATTGGCCAGGCTGGTCTCGAACTCCTGACCACATGATCTGCCTGCCTGGGCCTCCCAAAGTTCTGGGATTACAGGCGTGAGCCACTGTGCCTGGCTAAACACCCTTTGTTAGAAATAACTAGCATGGTTTCAGACTTCCTGACTGGAGCTTGGCTGACATAACTCCAAAATATTTACTGAATCTGTCCATCTCTACTACTGCCACCCCAATCACCTCTCACCTGGATTACCGCAATAGCTACGCTCCCTGAGACCACAACCAGACAGGTCTGGAGCCAGACAGCCTCAGGAAGGCGGCATTAACTGAAGAGAGACCCTTAGAAAAATTAAATTCCAGAGGAAAAATGATTCCCCTTGACTGCCAATCTTGGAGGATTGGGGCTTCATTTTATTTCACAAAATTTGTTTGCTTTAACTACTCTTCATTTAATGCCCATTACTAAGCAAAGTTCCTGTGTCTCTGCGTTATGCTCAGTCAGCCTTTTCTCTTTCATATTAAATAGCAGAATAATCTGACAATATAATAGAGCATTTGATTTATAAAATCTTTACCCACTAACTTTACGAATGAAAGAAAACAATTCCATCCCTCTCACAAAAAGGACATCTTTTAAGCTTTCCTCCCAATCCAACCTCCATGGGATCTCAGAAATTCCAATTCTTATAACTCAAATCCCCACAGTGGTGTAGATGCATTAACTCCCCGGGGACAGCAATCTGAGGCAGGCAGGTTCATTAAACAAACATGTTCTGTGCCCTCTGGCAGAGAGGGCAGCAGGACATGCACTGCCCCTGAGCCAAGCTGTGGCATGGGCAAGGACATCAAGTAGCTGACAACGATCTGTCCATCTCAGCTGGGGCAGAGGGGCCAGCTCAGCCTTGAAACAGCAGCTTGGGAGGTGTCTCAGCTGAAGGTTAATGTCTCCATGTCTCCAGCTTGGGAGGTGGAATTGGATGAAGGAGTGAATGCTTTCTTGCCTTCGGCGAGAGCTTTAAAATGCTGCAAGGAAGAGGAGAGGGAATATTGAGTATTAGGGATATGCTAATTGCTATATTTTAGCAAGAATTAATTTCTTTAAAATGAACCCCCTTTATTTCCTTCCTGCTTCCATTCATGAGGCCACTTGGTTCTGAAAGAACGAGTGTCCTCTGTAGATCCTCACCTGATTTCATCTAAGGCCCACAACTCCTACTTCCACCCACCCTTTTTTTCCTCCACTTTCCCCTTGAAAACTCCATCCCTGCCTCCTTTGTTCTCCTAATTATGGGAAAGGGCGAAGGTAACTGGGCAGAGACATCCTACATCGCTATAGGATGCAATCACAGCAGGCTCAGAACAGTAGAAACTGTAGTGATCCTCTCTACAGCTTAAGTCAACCCCTGATGCTTGGCTCACCTGTGAGTTCTTGAATTCTGAGTAGAGGGAAAAGAGCAGATGGAGGGACTGGATCCGACTCTTGTAGACAGGGATGTCTAGAATGGCTGAAACAAAGAAGAACTTCCAGGAACAGAACCAAACAAACTCTGGGAATTAGAGGCACTTCTGTTTAGCATAGGCAAAGCCCTGGCAGATGGGGTGTCGCTATGACTTTGGGGGTTAAATACCCAGCAGGTAGTCACATAAGCCCAAACACCACCTTTGAGTGCTGCCAAAGAGCACAACGGGCTTAAAGTGAAGGCTAAAACTCAAGATACTATCTTCCCAGAGTAAACAAGCCTGTCCAAAAGCCTAGAGTGTCTCTATCCAGAGATGGGGACGAGGAAAGGAAGGAGGAACTCACCACAGATCATGTCAATGTACTCTGCCAGGCTGCAATCAATCTCTGCCGTGGGCAGGCTTACCTGGAAGGGGCATGGAAGGACCAAAGTCAAAAGGATGGTGTCAGTGGTCCCAGAACCACTCTCTCTCTCTGAAGCAAAAGAGCTTCTAGCATAAGACACAGGTTATGGGCTGAAATGTGTTCCCCTAAAATTCAGATATTGAGTTCCTAACTCCCTGTACTTCAGAATGTGACTATATTTGGAGATAACATCTTTAAAGAGATAATTAAATTAAAACAAGGTCATTAGGGTGGGCCTTAATCCAGTATGACTGGTGTCCTTATAGGAAGAGGAAATCAGGACAAAGACACATAACAGAGGGAAGACCATGGGAAGACACAGGCAGAAGATGGCCAAGAAGAGACCCCTCAGAAGAAATCAGTCTTGGTGGGGCACGGTGGCTTCACGCCTGTAATACCAGCACTGCGGGACGTTGAGGTGGGCAGATCGTCTGAGCCTGGGAGTTCGAGACCAGCCTGGGCAACATGGTGAAATTCCATCTCTACAAAAAAATTAGCCGGGTGTGGAGTTGAGTATCTGTAGTCCCAGCTACTTGGGAGGCTGGGGTGGGAGGACTGCTTGAGTCCAGCAGGTTGAGGCTGCAGTGAGCTGAGATTGAGCTACTGCACTCCAGCCTGGGCATAGAGTAATACCCTGTAAAAAAAAAAAGGAAGGAAGGGAGGGAGGGAGGGAGGGAATCAACCATGCCAACAAATTGATCTTGGACTACTACTGGACTACTAGCCTCCAGAACTATGAAATAATACATTTCTGATGTCTAAGCCACTCAGTCTGTGGTACTTTGTTATGGCAGCCTAGCAAAATAATACAACATGCTATTTTTTCCCCCGATCAGTATGGAATTGGTCATACGTTTTATAGGTAAAATACACTGCCATACTCTTTTCCTGTGGGAATCTGTGAAAAAGAAACTGATACCAAGTTATGGGCAAGTATTAACAGTTATATATGCATTACTTGGTGTTATAATGTCTAATGATTCCAGGACACCATATGAACAGAGAAAATGGGCATGACATCTAACTCAGGTAACAGGCTCTGGATCTAAACAAGTCACAGTGTGAAGTTTTTAAACTACTGGTTTCTTAAAACTTCTTTTCTCTTTTTACAAAAAACAGAGTACATATAGTTCTGCAACTTGCTGCAATTTCCTTTTTTCATTTAACAACATATCACTGATATTTCTTCATATTAGAGCAAAATAAGGCCAAATAATATTCCATTGCATAGTATTTCACTGAATGGATGTACTGCAACCTAGCTATTCAATCCCCTAATCAGACACCTTCCCCTCAACTACAGCTTCAAAATGCTCTGAGGAAAAAGACTGTTTCCAAATTGTGTGTTTACAATCAATTCTTCATATACAAAAAAAATCTGTCTTTGTAGAGCTTACATTTTAGTAGGGAAGAACAAAATAAGTAAATAAAGTCTATGGTATGTTAGAAGATAAGTGTTATCAAGAAAAAGCAGGGACAGAGGGCGGGGAATGCTGGGGAGCTGGTGCAGCAGTTTAAACATGATGGCTAGGAAGGACCTGTTGGTCATCTTTGTTCAGTTTCCTTTTCTGTTTTGATACTTTAAAAAAATTCTTTTTTGAGACGGAGTCTTGCTCTGTTGCCCAGACTGGAGTGCAGTGGCATGATCTTGGCTCTCTGCAACCTCCACTTCCTGGATTCAAGCAATTCTCCTGTCTCAGCCTCCTGAGTAGCTGGGATTACAGATGTGCGCCATCAGGCCCGGCTAATTTTTTTGTGTTTTCAATAGAGACAGGGTCTCACCATGTTGGCTAGGCTGGTCTCAAACTCCAGACCTCAGGTGATCCACCCGCCTCAGCCTCCCAAAGTGCTGGGATTACAGGCGTGAGCCACCGTGTCCAGCTCCTTTTACTTTTCTTTTCTTTTCTTTTCTTTCTTTTTTTTTTTTTTGAGACAGAGTCTCGCTCTTCCGCCCAGGCTGGAGTGCAGTGGCGCTATCTTGGCTCACTGCAATCTCTGTCTCCCGGGTTCACGCCATTCTCCTGCCTCAGCCTCCCAAGTAGCTGGGACTATAGGCGCCCGCCACAGCGCCTGGCTAGTATTTTTAGTAGAGACAGGGTTTCACCATGTTAGCCAGGATGGTCTCAATCTCCTGACTTCGTGATCCGCCCGCCTTGGCCTCCCAAAGTGCTGGGATTACAGGCGTGAGCCACCACGCCCAGCCTTTTTTTTTTTTTTTTTTTTTAATAGAGAAGAGTCTCTTATTGTTGCCCAGGCTGATCCTGAACTCCTGGCCTCAAATGATCATCCCACCTCAGCCTCCCAAAGTGCTGGGATTACAGGTGTGAGCTACCGTGCCTGGCCCAGTTTCCTTTTCTTATTAATATATAAGAGCTCTTTGCTTGGACGGTAATTTTTTCTATTACATACATATATAAAATATTTTTCTCAGACTGCCACTGTCTTTTGTTTATGGTGTCTGTTGGTATGGAGAACCTTTCATTTCTTTGAGTTTAAACTGTCACATTTTCTCCATTACGATTTTTTTTTTGGACAGTCTCACTCTGTCATGAGGCTGGAATACAGTGGCGCGATCTTGGCTCACTGCAACCTCCGCCTCCCAGGTTCAAGCGATTCTCCTGGCTCAGTCTCCCGAGTAGCTGGGACTACAGGCGTGCATCACCATGCCTGGCTAATTTTTGTATTTTTAGTAGAGATGGGGTTTCACCACGTTGGCCAGGATGGTCTTGATCTCTTGACCTCACAATCCGCCCGCCTCGGCATCCCAAAGTGCTGGGATTACGTTACAGGTGTGCGCCACCATGCCCAGCTAATTTTTCTATTTTTAGTAGAGATGGGGTTTCACCATGTTGGCTGGATGGTCTTGATCTCTTGACCTCTCGCCTCGCCCTCCCAAAGTGCTGGGATTACAGGCGTGAGCCACTGCACCTGGCCTTTTTTTTTTCTTTTAATAGAGATGGGTCTATGTTGCCCAGACTGGTCTCAAACTCCTGGGCTCAAGCAATCCTCCCATCTCAGCCTCCCACTCCATTATGACTTTTTTTTTTTTTGGAGATGGAGTCTTGCTCTATTACCCAGGCTGGAGTGCAGTGGTGCAATCTTGGCTCACTGGAACATCTGCACCCCTCCCGGGTTCAAGAGATTCTCCTGCCTCAGCCTCCTGAGTAGCTGGGATTACAGGTGCCTGCCACCACACCCAGCTATTTTTTTAATTTTTTTAGTAGAAACGGGGTTTCGCCATGTTGGCCAGGCTGGTCTTGAACTCCTGGCCTCAGGTGACCCGCCCACCTCAGCCTCCCAAAGTGCTGGGATTATAGGCATGAGCCACCATGTCCAGCTCCTTTTTTCTTTTCTTTTTTTTTTTGTAGAGAAGAGTCTCCTATTGTTGCCCAGACTGGTCCTGAACCCCTGGCCTCAAGTGATCGTCCCACCTCAGCCTCCCAAAGTGCTGGGATTTACAGGTATGAGCTACCGTGCCTGGCCCAGTTTCCTTTTCTTATTGATATATAAGAGCTCTTTGCTTGGACAGTGATTTTTTCTATTACATACATATATAAAATATTTTTTCTCAGACTGCTACTGTCTTTTAACTTTGTTTATGGTATCTATTGGTATGTAGAACCTTTCATTTCTATGAGTTTAAACTGTCACATTTTCTCCATTATGACTTTTTTTTTTTTTTTTTTGAGACAGAGTCTCGCTCTGTCACCAGGCTGGAGTGCAGTGGCATGATCTCGGCTCACTGCAATCTCTGCCTCCCAGGTTCAAGCGATTCTCCTGGCTCAGCCTCCCGAGTAGCTGAGACTACAGGTGTGCACCACCACGCCTGGCTAATTATTGTATTTTTAGTAGAGATGGGGTTTCACCATGTTGGCTAGGATGGTCTCGATCTCTTGACCTCATGATCAGCCCGCCTCGGCCTCCCAAAGTGCTGGGATTACAGGCATGAGCCACTGTGGCTGGCCTTTTCTTTTGGTTTTAACAGAGATGGGTCTATGTTGCCCAGGCTGGTCTCAAACTCCTGGGCTCAAGCAATCCTCCCATCTCAGCCTCCCACTGAGGAGGAGATGGAGTCTCGCTCTATTACCCAGGCTGGAGTGTAGTTGCTCAATCTTTGCTCACTGCAACCTCCGCGCCCTCCTCCGCCCCTGGGTTCAAGTGATTCTCCTGCCTCAGCCTCCCAAGTAGCTGGGATTACAGGCACCCACCACCACACCCAGCTAATTTTTGTATTTTTTTAGTAGAGATGGGGTTTCGCCATGTTGGCCAGGCTGGTCTCAAACTCTTGACCTCAGGTGATCTACCTGCCTCAGCCTCCCAAAGTGCTGGGATTACAGGTGTGAGCCACCGCACCTGGCCTAAGCCACTGCACCCGGCCTCAATATGACTTTTAAGTTTCTTATTACACTGAGAAACACCTAACTATCCTAACAGAATTAAATTTCCCTAAGTTATAAGACACTTGAATTTTTTAAAAAGAGAGAATTAAATTTCTCCTATATTTTATTTCATTTATTTTTTCAGTCATGCTCCTTCTGTATCTCCTATATTTTATTATATTACTTACATGGCTTTATTTTTACAATAACTCTTTTTTTCCCTTCTTTTATTTATTTGTTTATTTTTGGAAACAGAGTTTCCTTATGTTGCCCACGCTGGTCCTGAGCTCAAGCAATCTTCACGCCTCAGCCTCCCAAAATTATAGGACTACAGGCATGAGCCACTGTGCCCGGCCCACATTAACTCTTTAATTCATCTGAAATTCACATATGTATATGGTTGAGGCAGAAACCTACTTTAATTTTTTTCAAATAATTGTCTCATTATACCCTAATTCTATCACCAATCATTTAAAAAACTATCTTTCTTGGCCAGGCGTGGTGGCTCACGCCTATAATCCCAGCACTTTGGGAGGCAGAGGCGGGTGGATCACGAGGTCAGGAGTTCAAGACCAGCCTGGCCAAGATGGTGAAACCCCGTCTCTACTAAAACTACAAAAATTAGCCAGGCACAGTGGCAGATGCCTGTAATCCCAGCTACTTGGGAGGCTGAGGCAGGAGAATTGCTTGAACCTGCAGGGGGTGCGGAGGTTGCAGTGAGCCAAGATCACGCCACTGCACTCCAGCTTGGGCAACAGAGTGAGACTGCCTCAAAAAAAAAAACAAAAACTATCTTTCTTATATATCAAATTACCACATATACATGGGTTTCCTGTGTTACCATTAAAAAGTTAATGAAATCCTAGCACTTTGGAAGGCCAAGGCAGACGGATCACTTGAGGTCAGGAATTTGAGACCAGCCTGGCCAACATGGT
This sequence comes from Gorilla gorilla gorilla, assembly GCF_029281585.2. Classification (NCBI taxonomy): domain Eukaryota; kingdom Metazoa; phylum Chordata; class Mammalia; order Primates; family Hominidae; genus Gorilla; species Gorilla gorilla. Next base: position 126,493,866 of record NC_073233.2, read on the forward strand.
GAAACCCTTTCTCTACTAAAATACAAAAATTAGCATGGTGGCATGGTGGCAGGCACCTGTAATCCCAGCTACTCGAGAGCCTGAGGCAGGAGAATCACTTGAATTGGGAGGTGGAGATTGCCATGAGCTGAGATCATGCCACTGCACTCCAGCCTAGGCGACAGAGAGAGACTCCATCTCAACAAAAAAAATTAATGATCGCTGGGTGGAGTGGCTCATGCCTGTAATCCCAGCACTTTGGGAGGCTGAGGAAGGAGGACTGCTTGAGCCCAGGAGTTTGAGAACAGCCTGGGCAACAAAGCAAGACCTCGTCTCTACCAAAAATTAAAAAACTGGCTGAGTGTGGTGGCGCATGCCTGTGGTCCCAGCTACTGGTAAGGCTGAGGTGGGAGGGTCACTTGAGCCCGGGAGGTAGAGGCTGCAGTGAGCCATGATCATGCCACTGCACTGCAGCCTGGGAAGAGCAAGACCCTGTCTCAAAAAAAAAAAAAAAAAAAGTTACCAATAATAATGATGGAGGAAGAGAAAAAACACTGGGCCCTAGAGCAAATACTGTACTTTCTTACCCTACCTCCTGCTACCTTCCACTCACCTTGCCCAAAAGCTCTTCAAACTCCGGGGACCATTCCTGCATCAGCGTGTCAATGTCGGGCATGGGCCTAAAAGTATAAAGGTAAATATGAACAAGAAACATGAACTGATAACATCAGCAACCTCTGGATCAGCATATTCTAGGGTGAAGGAGAGGTCTTCAATCTGGCACATCAGGAAGGCTTCAGGAGAACCTAGACTGGGCATACCAAAGTTACCCAGGGCCTGGGGTTTGGAGGAGGTAGCTAAGTAATACTAGAGCAATTACAATCTTTATGTCTACAATCTCAGCCAGTAGTTGCCAGGATCCACAGGACCTCAGGTTGATCAAATATGTTCCCAGCCTCTGGGCCTCTTCTCAGGAGCAATAGTTCACAGGTAGTGAAGGTTACTATGTGTTACTGTTGCAAAGAATGTGGTATTTCTTACCTGGTGTAGTGCACAGTCGCAGGGGGCTTAGAACGGTGTAATTCAGAGATGCTCTCAATCCACGTGTCAATGGCTTTGGGATTCTTTTCTGCATCTTCTAGGCTTTTTACTTTCATATGTTGCTAGGAAAGTAAGGAGAAAGCCTAGCTGATGGCACTGAAGTAGCTCTCTTATTTTTACAGTGTCTCATTATATCTGCTGCTGTTTCATATTCGAGCTTGCTGATGACAGCTGCTGCCACATGAAACAGCAGCCAAATGAAGGGGATAGGAAACCCTGATAAAATCTGCTGCAGCCAGGCCAGGCATGGCGGTCACACTTGTAATCCTAGCACTTTGGTAGTCTGAGGTGGGAGGATCAGTTGAGGCTAGGAGTTCAAGACCAGCCTGGGCAACATAGTGAGACCTTGTCTGTACTAAAAATTTAAAAATTAGCCAGGCATGGTGGTGTGTGCCTGTGGTCTCAGCTACTTGAGAGGCTGAGGCAAGAGGATCACTTGAGCCCAGGTGTTTGAGGTTGCAGTGAGCTACGATTGTGCCACTGCACTCCAGCCTAGGCAAGAGCGAGATCCTGTCTTTAAAAAAAAAAAAAAGCCAAGTGCAGTGGCTCACACCTGCAGTCCTAGCACTTTGGGAGGCTGAGGCAGGAGGATCACTTGAGGTCAGCCTAGACAACATAGGGAGGCCCTACCTCTGTAAAATAAAAATTTAAAAAAAAAAAACCTAGCCAGGCATGATGGCACACACCTGTGGTCTGTCCCAGCTACTTGGGAGGCTGAGGTAGCAGGATTGCTTGCAGATCGAGGCTACAGTGAGCCCCAATCACACCACTGCACTCCAGCCTGGGTAACAGAGCGAGACCCTGTCTCAAAAAAAAATAATTTGCTGAAGACATGGAAAGGCAGCAGGTCAAAATGGCAGGACTGACCACAATGAAATACCATTTAGGCTGGGCTTGGTGGCTCACACCTATAATCCCAGCACTTTGGGAGGCCGAGGTGGGTGGATCACCTGAGGTCAGGAGTTCGAGACCAGCCTGACCAACATGGAGAAACCCTGACTCTACTAAAAATACAAAATTAGCTGGGCATGGTGGCGCATGCCTGTAATCCCAGCTACTCGGGAGGCTGAGGCAGGAAAATCGCTTGAACCCGGGAGGTGGAGGTTGTGGTGAGCCAAGATCACGCCATTGCACTCCAGCCTGGGCAACAAGAGTGAAACTGTCTCAAAAAAAAAAAAAAAAGAAATACCATTTCACACCTACTAGGATGGTTAGAATAAAAAATACAAACAAAAAGTATTGATGATGTAGAGAAACTGGAACTCTCATTCATTGCTGGTGGGAATGTAAAATGGTACAGCCACTTTGGAAAACAGTTTGGTACTTCTTCAAATGGCTAAACATAGAGTTTCCATATGGCCCAGCAATTCTACTCCTATGTATATACCCAACAGAATAACAATATATACCTACACAAAAACTTGTATACAAATATTCAAAGCACCATTATTAATAAGAGTGGACAGAACTAGAGAATGAATAAAGAAAATGGTAAATCCATACAGTGGATATTATTCAGCCATAACGAAGGAATGAAATAATTACCAGGGTATAGGAGGAAGTGGGAGAATGAGGAGTGAATAGTAATGGGTATGAAGTTTCTTTTTGAGGTGATGAAATATTCTAAATTAGGTAGTGGTGATGGCTACAAAACTGTGATTATATTAAAACTAATAAGTTGTACAATTTAAAAGGCTAAACTTGCTGGTATTTAAGTTATATATAAATAAAGCTGTCATTTAAAAATAGAGCTGGCCCAAAGCAATAACCATCTCTTTTTTTTTTTTTTTTGAGATGGAGTCTAGCTCTGTTGCCCAGGCTGGAGTGCAGTGGCATGCTCTCGACTCACTGCAAGCTCCGCCTCCCAGGTTCACACCATTCTCCTGTCTCAGCCTCCCAAGTAGCTGGGACTACAGGCGCCCGCCACTACGCCCTGCTAATTTTTTTTTTGTATTTTTAGTAGAGACGGGGTTTCACCATGTTAAGCCAGGATGGTCTCGATCTCCTGACCTCATGATCCACCCGCCTCGGCCTCCCAAAGTGCTGGGATTACAGGCGTGAGCCACCGCGCCCGGGCCCATCTCTTTTGACAGGCAGTAAGTCAACTGTATGAGTGCCAGCAAGGCCTCCTCCACTCGTGGCCCTCTCCAGCTGGGGCCTATACTAAGCTAGTATCTTACTGTGATGTTGTGCTGCTTAGAATTCTCTGTTAACCAGAGTGAGAGCACCGTAGGGTCTGACTGCTTTGTAGAAGGTTCATCCAATACCAATAGGCCAAGGTTGTCAGGCTTTCCATCAGGACGTGGGACCTGGTTAAGAAAAAGGTAAGAAAGCAGAAAGGAAAATGTTTCCAATAAGTTAAAGAGGAAGAACACTTCTGGTTCATCATTATTACTAGTATTAAAAGCATGCTTATCATGCTGTACTCAATACTATCCAGAAAAAAAATATGATCCATAGCAGCTTAAATATAAACCTGTTGTCATAGATAATTAGGAAGCAAATACATGACAAACTGTTAATGTGTAATGAGATATTAAGTATTACTTAAGAGCAATGAGTGTAATTTGGAGTTGAGAGCAAGGTTAAGAACTCCAGTGAAATGAACATGACTAGCCAATGCTAGTCAAAGAAATTAGGGAAACTGTTAAGAGTAACAGGGGCATCAGAAGTAACACTTAAGGAGTCATTTTCAGGATGTACTGACTATACCTTTAAGAATGCATCAATATCCCCGACAGCTGGGATAAAATCAGGAATGAAAGGCTTCAGTTTGTGGTCCAGGTCAATCAACTGAGGTGTGTACCTAGGAGATATTGCCAAGGGAAGGTGGAGACAGTCAGAGAAAGTTACTTTACTATTCAGGCTAAAAAAAAATCTAAGGGGAATGGCCCTGTTTCAGACTAGAGATAGGAAAGGTTTGGGGCAAGGTAGGGATAGTGGGGTATGGTGGGAGGTCCTAGTACTCACCTACTGATGTACTGGAAGAGTTCCTTAATTTCAGCAGAAACTGGCAAATGCTCATAGTCTGCAGGGTCATAGGCCCTGGGAAAAGGAAACCAGTTTGTTCGAGGTGGCCAGAGAAGAGCAGAGGTGGCAGGGTCCTAGGTGCTGGTGTGTTACTGACTAGAGGGACATGATCCTGAAGCTAGCTTCTGCCTCTCCAATACCTGCCTTTCCTGGTGGCTTGCAAGGCAACTTTAAGGTTGATTGTACTTAACTCTCAATTATCTCTGACTCTGAAGGACAGAGGTGCAGAAAATCCAAAACATAATATTTTTTTGATGTTAAAATGTAGCATAAATGGTTTTCCTTTTTTTTAATGAAAGGATGACAAGAAAAGGTAGAACAAGAGATTTTAGGGCTCGGCGTGGTGGCTCACACCTGTAATCCCAGCACTCTGGGAGGCTGAGGCAGGCGGATCACCTGAGGTCAGGAGTTCAAGACCAGCCTGGCCAACATGGTTGAAACCCTATCTCTACTGAAAATACAAAAATTAGCCAGGTGTGGTGGTGCACACCTGTAGTCCCAGCTACTCAGGAGGCTGAGGCAGGAGAATCACTTGAACCTGGAAGGCAGAGGTTGCAGTGAGCCAAGATCGCACCACTGCACTCCAGCCTGGGTGACAAAGCAAGACTCTGTCTCAAAAAAAAAAAAAAAAATAGATTTAAATATCTGACATGAAAATAGTTTGCACCAGAAAAAAATTATAGAAGTGTTTTTAGCAGTGTTATTATTATTTTTTAAATTTAATTAATTTATTTTTGAGACAGGGTCTCACTCTGTTGACCAGGTTGGAGTGCAGTGACCCGATCATAGCTCATTGCAGTCTCAAACTCCTGAGCTCAAGTGATTCTCCTGCCTCAGCCTCCCGAGCAGCCGGGACTATGGGCACACACCAGCATGCTCAGCTAATTTTTAAAAAATTTTTGGGCGGCTGGGTGCAGTGGCTCACGCCTGTAATCCCAGCACTTTGGGAGGCCGAGGCGAGCAGATCACGAGGTCAGGAGATCGAGACCATCCTGGTTAACGCGGTGAAACCTCGTCTCTACTAAAAATACAAAAAAATTAGCTGGGCGTGGTGGCGGGCACCTGTAGTCCCAGCTACTCAGGAGGCTGAGGCAGGAGAATGGCGTGAACCCAGGAGGCGGAGCTTGCAGTGAGCCGAGATCACGCCACTGCACTCCAGCCTGGGCGATAGAGCAAGACTCTGTCTCAAAAAAAAAAAAAAAATTTTGTAGAGACGAGGTCTTGCTATGTTGCCCAGGTTGGTCTTGAACTCCCAGCCTTAAGCAATCCTCCTACCTCAGCCTCCCAAAATGCTAGGATTACAGGCTTGAGCCACCATGCCTGGCCACCACCTTTTAGATTTACTCAGCAAAATCTCATGTAACCCCCAAGCCCACAAACGTTTCAGATAGTAAAGTGATACTATAGGACTGGATAAGGTAGTGGAGTCAGAAAGGGAGGAAAACTCATTATTATGTTGGGTTTCTGAGACATCTGAAAATCCTAAATACAGGAGATCAAAAGAGATGCTGGAATTTCACTTCTAACTGACGTCCTCCCACTCCAGTGTTTTGAAGGAGGTATTCTGAAGAGCACCCTTGGCTTGGGTGTTCTTTCCTCACCCTTCCAGAGGGGCTCCATGCTCTTCATCATCATCATCAGAATCAGAATCAGTTTCAGATGAATCATCATCATCATCGTCATCCTCATTTTCACTAAAGCCCCGTTGAGGTGTCAACTGTGAGGTCTTCTTCTTCTCCTGCGATAGGGCAGAGCAGGCATAGAAAGCTTCAAGTAAAAAAATCAAATGTACCTATGCCCAGTTCTCTATTGCTCTAACCAATACACCAACCACGTGGCACCTCGTCACCAGAAAGAGAAGGGGGCACTTCCCAGAAGGGGCTTGAGAGCCTTCTTCTGCCCCTGCTCAGCTACAAATGGGGACTCCACTTTCTAGAACCCTATTCCATTTCTCTACTTGAGGCTGGGGTATAAATTCTATCTAATTTTATCTATTGTACATATTACTTAGATCTTCAGGCCCTGTGTACACTTTAGACAGCTTCGGCCCGAAAAGCTATGGACTTTCAAAGAAGAGGATGGCAACTCTAGTTATTTGGAAGAAAATCAGGGAATATGAAGTGGGAATAGAAATTTTAGGGGTCTTAATACTCACAAAGACCATAGAGAGGAAATCTAGTACTTAATTTGCAAGACTGCCCAGCATAAGCTGCTTGAAACTATCAAAAGAAGAAAGTTCAAAATCAACCTTGTGCCCATCGAACCAGCAGTCCCAGAGACTATGGACTTTCCATTTTTATTCAGTGATATTTCTCTTCATGGAGTATCTGACCTATCTGTATTTCCCTTCCCTTACCCCATAAATTACATAAAATGACTACACATTCTCTCTCAAGATAAACAGCTCTTTTGTTCTTGACATTATAACCTACCTTTCTGTGCTTCTGGCTCTCTCTGTACCATCCCACCCTCTCAAGTACATGAGAAGGGGTCTGGTGGCACTTGCGACTTGCAGGGGCAGGTGGAACAGGGTCCATGTCTTTGCCTCTGTGGCCTGGAGCCTGTGGCATGCCCTCCCTTAGGACCTGAAGGATGACCAATTGGCCCCCTTTAAAAGTAGGTTTTCAAAACTTGGTTTCTATATACCATGTGGCTTATACTGAGGTTAACACGTTTGATTCCAGTTGTTTAAAATTAATTTGTTTTTATGGTAAAGCAGCTATTGGCACACAAAATTGTGACACGTTACAGGACACCAAAAACTGCTTTTGGTCACATTTTGCTCTAAGAATAACAAATTTATTATACATAGATAAAAGTATATTCTAACTAAGCTGTAATATGCATGGCAGATAATGAAACACAGTTGCAGAATTTATTCAGTGACTATGCCTTATTAGTATATGACTGATAAGAACTTTCTAGAGCATTCTTTCTCAATTCAAGATTTGCCAAAATTATCCTTAGTCACATAGGAAGCAGTTTTGGCAGAGGGAACTTTTAAGAATATTGTCAGCCCGGGGTGGTGGCTCATGCCTGTAATCCCAGCACTTTGGGAGACCGAAGCAGGCGGATCATGTGGTCAGGAGTTCGAGACCAGCCTGACCAACATGGTGAAACCCCATCTCTACCAAAAATACAAAAATTAGCCAGGCGTGGTGGCACACGCCTGTAATCCCAGCTACTCAGGAGGCTGAGGCAGGAGAATTGCTTGAACCCTGGAGGCGGAGGTTGCAGTGAGCTGAGGTCATGCAACTACACTCCAGCTTAGGCAACAGAGCGAGATGACTCTGTCTCAAAACAAAAACAAAAACCATTAAAATGCAGCCATCAGGCTGGGTGCAGTGGCTCACACCTGTAATCCCAGCACTTTGGAAGGCCGAGGCAGGAGGATCACCTGAGGTCAGGAGTTCAAGACCAGTGTGGCCAACATGGCAAAACCCCATCTCTACTAAAAATACAAAAATTAGCCAGGCAAGTTGGTGCAGTACTGTGATCCCCCAGCTACTCGGGAGGCTGAGGCATGAGAATTGCTTGAACCCAAGAGGCAGAGGTTGCAGTGAGCCAAGATCACTGCACTCCAGCCTGGGTGAAAGAGCAAGACTCTGTCTCAAAAAAAAAAAACAAAAAAAAAAAAACAGGCTGGGCACAGTGGCTCATGCCTGTAATCCCAGCACCTTGGGAGTAGCTGGGATTACAGGCACCCGCCACCACGCCCAGCTAATTTTTTGTATTTTTAGTAGAGACAGGGTTTCGCCATGTTGGACAGTCTGGTCTCAAACTCCTGACCTCAGGTGATCCACCCGCCTCGGCCTCCCAAAGTGCTGGGATTACAGGAGTGCGCCACCACGCCCGGCCAACACAAACGGTTTTTAAGAAATCATATGTGCAACTCTAAGGTCCTATATGTTTCTAGAGAAGTGGGCCTCTTGCCATGTTTCTTTCAGAAGCAGGGTGATTCTCTAGGTTCACAGAATAACAGCAGCCAACATCTGGGTCTTAAGACCTCAAAATTAAAATCTCTTTCACAAAATACTGGCAGTATCACAAGTATTGACAATGAAAAAATGCCTAGACTGATAATTTCAAACTCGCTTTAGCATAAAATTACCTGGACTGCTTCCTAAAAAATATAAATTCCCAGGCTTTTACTTTTGAGATTCTGGGCTGGGACTGGGAATCCGTATATTTAAAAATAAGTACCTCAGTTGAGTATTATGATCAGGAAAGTTTGTGAAACACTGGCCTACATTATGTGAAATTCCTCACCAAAGTCAATTGTAGTAGTAGGCTTTATTCCTGAAGAAGGGTCAAAATCTCAAGGCTCTTTGTAACTGATTTTCCTCCATGAGCTCAAAGGTCCCTAACCCCTGGAGGTGAGTGTTCAAGAAATGTTTGCCGTTGAACTGGTGTCATCTCTAACTACTAAAAACCCAAAGCAGAAATTCTACAAGAAGCTGTGAGTTTTACTGTACCTTGTTATTTTCCTCTTCATACTCATCACTGCTGTTATCAGCCATAGCCTTGTTAGGAAGATGGGCAGAACGAGGAAGTCCTTAGAAAAAAAGTTTTTCCTTTAGATTATTGTTAAAATGATTTTTAAAGACAATATTTTTTAGTTTTTAATATTTTATGCTCTAACCATTTTATAAAACAAGGTTTATTGGAACATCTGGCTAAAGAGACAGGAGACTGAATTCTAGTCATGGCTCTGCCAGTTCAATTCAAGATATATTTACTAAACATTACTGTGCTTAAGGCATTGGGTTAGACATTATACTATTCAAATTATCTGCCATTACATAAATAATATAAACTCTGGCCAGGGGCAGTGGCTCATGCCTATAATCCCAACACTTTGGGAAGGGGAGGCAGGAGGATCACTTGAGCCCAGGAGTTTGAGCCTAGACTGGACAATATGGCAAGATCCCATCTACAAAAAAAAAGAGAAAAAAAATTAGCTGGGTGTGATGGTGTGCGCCTGTGGTCCCAGCTACTCGGGAGGCTGACGCAGGAGGTCTGCTTAAACCCAGGAGTTCGAGGCTGCAGTGAGCAGTGTCCAGTGTTCATGCCGCTGCACTCCAGCCCGGGCAACAGAGTGAGAGCCTGTCTCAGAAAAAGAAAGAAAGAAAAGAAAAGGAAAAGGAAAAGAAAAGAAAGAGAAAAATATACACTCTGCCCTTAGTTTACACATTAGTCAAATTAGGTTAATAACTAGTAAAGTACAGAGTGCTGAATTCATACTAAGAGTGGATTTGAAGAAAAATTACTTAAAATGATTTTGCCTTTTCACCCCTAGCACTGCTGGGCCGGCAGGTCTCTGTCGAGCCGCGGACGCGGGTCTCTGTTCCGCAGAATGGGGTTTATTAAAGTTAAGAATAAAGCCTACTTTAAGAGATACCAAGTGAAATTTAGAAGACGACGAGAGGGTAAAACTGGTTACTATCCTCAGAAACGCTTGGTGATACAGGATAAAAATAAATACAACACACCCAAATATAAGATGATAGTTCGTGTGACAAACAGAGATATCATTTGTCAGACTGCTTATGCCCGTATAGAGGGGGATATAGTCTGTGCAGCATATGCACACAAACTGCCAAAATGTGGGGTGAAGGTTGGCCTGACAAATTATGCTGCAGCGTATTGTACTGGCCTGCTGCTGGCCCGCAGGCTTCCCAATAGGTTTGGCATGGACAAGATCTATGAAGGCCAAGTGGAGGAGACTGGCAATGAATACAATGTGGAAAGCATTGATGGTCAGCCAGGTGCCTTTACCTGCTATTTGGATACAGGTCTTGCCAGAACTACCACTGGCAATAAAGTTTTTGGCACCCTGAAGGGAGCTGTGGATGGAGGCTTGTCTGTCCCTCACAGTACCAAACGATTCCCTAGTTATGATTCTGAAAGCAAGGAATTTAATGCAGAAGTACACCAGAAGCACATCATGGGCCAGAATGTTGCAGATTACATGCACTACTTAACAGAAGAAGATGAAGATGCTTACAAGAACCAGTTCTCTCAATGCATAAAGAAGAGCGTAACTCCAGACATGATGGAAGAGATGTATAAGAAAGCTCATGCTGCTATATGAGAGAATCCAGTCTATGAAAAGAGGCCCAAGAAAGAAGTTAAAAAGAATAGGTGGAACCGTCCCAAAATGTCCCTTGCTCAGAAGAAACATCAGGTAGCTTAAAAGAAGGCAAGCTCCCTCAGAGCTCAGGAGCGGGCTGCTGAGAGCTAAACCAAACAATTTTCTATAAAGATTTTTCAGATAAAGACGATAAACATATGGACAGAAAAAAAAAAGATTTAACCTCTTTGAGTCTCAGTATTCCCGCCTCTAAATGGGGTCACTAATATTTCTAACCCAGGCCTCTTATAAGGATCAAGTGAAAAAATTTATGTGCAAGGAACTGACCCAGGGCCTGGCAAATAATAGTCACAAGTTTGAATCTGAATCAGTAAGCAAAGATAGGAGCAATTTTTAAATATTCTGAACAATTGAAAGGATAATTAATGACAGGCGCAGTGGCTCACACCTGTAATCCCAGCACTCTAAGAGGCGGAGGCAGGCAGATTGCTTGAGCCTAGGAGTTCAAGACCAGCCTGCGCAACACGGCGAAACCCTGTCTCTACAAAAAATACAAAAATTAGGCCAGGCACAGTGGCTCATGCCTGTAATCCCAGCACTTTGGGAGGCTGAGGTGGGTGGATCACCTGAGGTCAGGAGTTCGAGACCAGCCTGGCCAACATGGTGAAACCCCGTCTCTACTAAAAATACAAAAAAATTAGCCAGGCGTGGTGGCACACTCCTATAATCCCAGCTACTTGGGAGGCTGAGGCAGGAGAATCGCTTGAACCTGGGAGGTTGAGGTTGCAGTGGGCCGAGATCACGCCATTGCACTCCAGCCTGGGCGACAGAGCAAGACTCCATCTCAAAAAAAAAAAAAAAATTAGCTGGACATGGGGGCATGGGCTGGTAGTCCCAGCTACCGGGGGGTCTGAAGCAGGAGGACTGCATGAGCCCAGGAGGTCGAGGCTGCAGTGAACTGTGATCATGCTACCGCACTCCAGCCTGGGTGACAGAGCAAAACTCTGTCTCTATAAATAAAAAATTAAATTAAAATAAAAGTATAATTAGATGTAAGGCATTAACTGGAATGAAAACATGATAAATGATTTCCATATCAAATAAATGCAAATTAAACACCTTTTTTATTTACTAAATTAGCCCAAATTAAAAACAAATTATAATATCCACAGCTGTCAAGAGCACAAACATGCTCAAGTCAAAAACCTAGGTGGCTAGGTCCCAAAGAATTGAAAACAGGGACTCAAATGGACACTTTTACACCTCTGTTCATAGCAGTGTTATTCACAATAGCCAAAATATGAAAACAACCCGAGTGTCCATTAACAAATGAATGAATTAAAAAACATGGCATAGGCTTGGTGCGGTGGCTCACGCCTGTAATCCCAACACTTTGGGAGGCCGAGGTGGGTGGATCACAAGGTCAGGAGATCGAGGCCATCCGGGCCAACATGGTGAAACCCCGTCTCTACTAAGAATACAAAAAATTGGCTGGATGTGGTGGTGTGCACCTGTAGTCCCAACTACTCAGGAGGCTGAGGCAGGAGAGTCGCTTGAACCCGGGAGGCGTAGGTTGCAGTGAGCCGAGATCGTGCCACTGCACTCCAGCCTGGGTGACAGAGCGAAATTCAGTCTCAAAAAAAAAAAAAAGTGGAATATACATGCAATGGAATATTACTCAGCCTTAAAAAGAAAGTCTACATTCAACAACACAGATGAACCTTAAAAACATCACAATAAGTGAAGTAAGTCAGCCACGAAAGGATAAATACAGTATGATTTCACTTATGTGGTTCCCAGAATAAGCAAACTCATAGAGACAGTAGAATAGTGGTTACCAGGGAGGAGTGGAAGCAGGCAATAGGGAGCTATTGTTTTGAAGGGTATGGATTTTCTGTTCGGGATGATCTGGAAATAGTGGTGATGGTTAAACAACATTGTGAATGTACTTAATGTTATTTAATTGCACACTTAAAAATTGTTAAAATGGCAAATTTTATGTTATGTATATTTTACCACAATAAACAAACAGAAACCCTGGATGTCATCCTTGATTCCTAACTCGAGTCAAATCCAATCCATCACCAAGTCTTAGTGATTCTGCGACAATGTCTTATACCGTATTTGCCTCTTTTCTTTATTCTCAACTTCCTCACCAGAGGCCAAGCCACTATCATCTCAACTCAGCCATCACAACAGTCCATTCCACACACGACAGCAACACAGCCTCCAAAGCTCTGCTTATTGTGCTTCCTGCCCTACTTCTCTGATCTGACCATATCATACGGTAGTGTCCCCTCTACCATAAGCTGGTCTCTTTCAGGTCCTCAAACTAAGCCAAGTTCTTTCAGGCTTCAAGGTTTTTCACATCTCACATACTGTTTCCTCTTCCTGGTCTACTTTTCCTCAGTGTCTGGATCCCTGCCATCTATCAGTCTTACATGTCACCCCTTTAGGTCTTCCCTGACCACCCTATCAAAAGTGGGTCTCTGGCCAGGTGCGGTGGCTCACACCTGTAATCCCAGCACTTTGGGAGGCCGAGGCAGATGGATCAGTTGGGGTCAGGAGTTCGAGACCAGCCTGGCCAACATGGTGAAACCCCGTCTCTACTAAAAATACTAAAATTAGCTGGGTGTGGTAATCCCAGCTACTCGGGAGGCTGAGGAAGGAGAATCACTTGAACCCAGGAGTCGGAGATTGCAGTGAGCCAAGATTGCACCACTGCACTCCAGCCTGTGTGATAGAGTGAGACTCTGTCTCAAAAAAAAAAAAAAAAAAAAAAAGTGGGTCTCCTTCCTCACTGTTACTCTCCTTAACAGCAAACAATCTGCCTCCATCAGTGTGCACTTAACCACATTTGGCATGTGTTTACTCATTTGTCATCTGCCTCCCATGATTACCAGCATCGGGATGGCAGGGACATTGTGTCATTTAACACTATTTACCCAAGTGCCAGGCATAAGGCTGGCACACAGTAGGCATTTTAAAATGCTTGTTGGCCAGACACAATGGCTCACACCTATAATCCCAGCACTTTGGGAGGCCAAAGTGGAAGGACTGCTTGAGGCTAGGAGTTCAAGATCAGCCTTGGTAACATAGCGAGGCCTCGTCTCTATAAAATCAAGAAAAAAAAGTTTGTTGAATAAATAAATAGTGTTCAGTCCTTTAAAAAATTCCACTGTGATTTTGGTTGGGGTTGCAGGCTAAGGGGAGGTTATGAAGCATCTTCAAAGCTAGGAAAAACATAAGTTAAAAAAAAAGAAAAGAAAAAGAACAGTGAATTCCTGGCAGACAGTGAGCAAAGCAGTAACATGAAGTAAATGGTGACAGGGTTGGATTGGGGGAAGATCCTGTAATTTGGAAGGCTATGATTTCTCCCCCTTAACTAGTCAGAAAACAAACAATGGCAAGTGAAGTAACTTGACGCTGAAAGTCAACATTTGCTATTATAAAATACGAACTTCTTGAAGACAACTGTGAATCCATCCTACTCTTTCAGTAGCATTTCTCTTCTTTCCTCTCTTACCTTGGTGTCTTGGGGTTGGAGTATAAATACTTGCAACCTCTTCGGAGTCGTTAATCTCTAGACGCTCATCATATGTCTGGTTTTCAACAACCTTGGTCTAAGCAAAGGGAGACATAATTACATAGCTCCTATCATGAGACATAAAGCACTCTGCCAGGAGGTATATTCCAAACCAGCATTGGCTCCTCTTCCTTACTCAAGAAACCAGTTTTTCACAAAACCATCACCCCATCCAAACTTTCCTTCAGGCTTCCTGGCCCTCGGTCAAGCAGTTAAGTCATTCTGTTGCAGCCCTTATTTAGGAACTGCTGGCAGGCTGGCTGAGGAACCAAGGAATCGTGGAGGGAAAGAGAGCCAACTTCTGCAGCTTCCCAAAGCTGTACGACCACGCGCAAGGGCAGAACACTATTCGTATGTGGATGGCCAAGGCTGTTGAGGTTTCTCAGGGAAGGCTGTAGAGGTTCTAGAAAGAGTTCTGTCTCTGGAGTCACCTCTGGGGTGGGGTGGGGTGGGGTGGGGTGGGTTGAGGCGCGGTAGGGTGGGAGGGTCCCGGAAGAGAGGGGAAACTCCAGTCTCTCAGTCCCATCCAATAATCCCAAAATCATCACCTCCACTTTCACCCTTATCTTGCAGATAGGATCCCACCTAAGTTTCTTGGGGGAATAAAGGAAGCAGGACGGTTGGTGGTGAGGTGACGAAGGAACAGTTACCACGGAGATTGGAAGAGGTAACCGGGAATGGGGTAAAGGGGAGTCCTCTTAAGCCTCTCTAGAAAGACAGTTCCCTTTTTGCTGGGATGAGTACTAATTACCTGTAGCCCTTCTGAATCCGTCTCCTCTATAATGGAAAGAACCCCAGCCTAGGGCTGGGGTCTTACTCCAGTCTCAAAGCCAGGCCACTTTAGGATTCCACGCCAAGCAACCAGCCTGTTGTCAGTCGCTAGGCAAAAAGATAAATTTTAAAATTCGCGAGAGTTGCTTCCACTCTCGTGAGACCTCCTGCGCGTTAAGCCTCACGCGCGAAGGCTCTCCACGCAGGAAGAAGATCAAGGAGTCACGGATAAAGCCTCTCTGGGCGGCCAAGTCGCCTGTTTGTCTATGGTTTCAGTAAATACGTCTGTTGCGGCATCTAGCGGCTGTGGGTGGCAACGCCGGCTGATAAATTTCGGGCTGGTGTAGAGTTAGCCCTTCAATCTGGAAACAAGGTGTACGTTTATTCCCCTAGGACAACAATCTCTGGGGATGCAGTTCCTCCCAGATCAGTCTTACCAGGATGTAGACACATTCCAGGGGAAATTTCGCAGCACTCTGTAAGTCCTTTTCTAGCACTATATTACACTATAGTCTTTCCCCTCCACAGGGTGCCATGGAATGGAACATACTTATAGCAATAAATTATTCCTTGGGTATCTGAGGTTCAAATTTAACTCTGTGGGCTGGGCGCGGTGGCTCACGCCTGTAATCCCAGCACTTTGGGAGGCCAAGGCTGGCGGATCACGAGGTCAGAAGATCGAGACCATCCTGGCTAACACGGTGAAACCCCGTCTCTACTAAAAAATACAAAAAATTAGCCGGGCGTGGTGGCGGGCGCCTGTAGTCCCAGCTACTCGAGAGGCTGAGGCAGGAGAATGGCATGAACCCAGGAGGCGGAGCTTGCAGTGAGCCAAGATCGCACCGCTGCACTCCAGCCTGGGCAACAAAGCGAGACTCCGTCTCAAAAAAAAATTTTTTTTCACTCTGTGTCCTGTCTTTCTTATTTGCTAAAGAAGACTGTTAACTTATTTAAAGCAAGACCTGTGTCTAATTAATTTTTAAGCTTTGTAACACCAGTGCATTGCAGAAATTAGACACTAACAATGCTCATTGGGTGGATGAATCGAGGAATGAGTGAATGGAGATGTAAGGAACAAATATTTTCAAACTGTGGACATAATTAATTTGGGAAGTCAGGGAGAGAGAAACATAAAATATTGGAGGCCAGGTGCGGTGGCTCACACCTGTAATCCCAGCACTTCAGGAGGTAGAGGTGGGAGGATTGCTTGAGTTCAGGAGTTTGAGACCAGCTAGAGCAACATAGCAAGAACCACCCCCCTCCACTCTATTAAAAATAAAAAAAAATTTTTTTTTTAATTAGCCAGGTGTGGTGGCACGTGCCTATAGTGCTAGCCACTCGGGAGGCTGAGGCAGGGGGATTGCTTGAGCCAGGGAGGCAGAGGTTGCAGTGAACCGAGATTGGGCCACTGCATTCACTCCAGCCTGGGCAACAGATCAAGACCCCATCTCAAATATAAATAATGAATAATAACAATAATAATTTTTTGGTCGGGCACGGTGGCTCACGCCTGTAATCCCACCACTTTGGGAGGCCAAGGTGGGTGGATCACAAGGTCAGGAGTTCAAGACCAGCCTGACCAACATGGTGAAACCCCCGTCTCTACTAAAAATACAAAAATTAGCTAGGCATGGTGGCGCGCGCCTGTAATCCCAGCCACTCAGGAGGCTGAGGCAGGAGAATTGCTTGAACCCGGGAGGTGGAGGTTGTGGTGAGCCGAGATCGCACCACTGCACTCCAGTCTGGGCGACAGAGTGAGACTCTGTCTCAAAATAATAATAATAGCAATAAATTTTAAAAAGAAAATAATATTGGAAATTTGACCCTGAAAACCTACCAGAGGTAAACAAGGAAAGTGCCTTTAAAAAATGAGAGACAGCTTTTCTGGGATACTGATAGTTAAAAATAGAACTGCATTTAAAAAAAATTTGTGATCTGTTTTGCTCGTAATAGTGGATATGTAATGTGGAGTACTTACTATGTAGGAGCACTTAGTTTTTTTGTGGGGAGCACTTAGATTATATCATCTAATTTACTTCACAACCTTATGAGATAGATGTTACTGCCAATTTACAGATTAGGTAATTGAGGCTTAGACAGTTAAAGTAACTTGCCTAAAGTCACTCATAATAAGCGCTGAAAATAGCAGCCAAACACAGGTCAGTCTGATTCCTAAGTCTCTGCTTTTAACCATTATAATATACTGCCACTATGGGACTCCTCAAGAAGCATGCTTACAGGGTTGCTTTTTCTTCTGTGGTTTAATTCAGCTACCGTTATATTTCCGAAGAAGCAGCATCAACTGGTCTTTGCTGAGCTTCTGAGATCCAAGTTGGAAGCCCTGGAAGGTGCTACAATAAGGCAATAGTTTCTAACAGGATTTTTACTTTTCTAAAAAAATAAGAATTTGTTCCATGTTTCTTAAAATATGTCTGCTTTTTGTAACAAAAATTAAAATTGGGCCGGGTGAAGTGGCTCACGCCTGTAATCCTAGGACTTTGGGAGGCCGAGGCAGGTGGATCACCTGAGGTCAAGAGTTCAAGACCAGCCTGTCCCAACATGGTGAAACCCCCATCTCTACTAAAAATACAAAAATTAGCCAGGTGTGGTGGTGCATGCCTGTAATCCTAGCTACTCAGGAGGCTGAGACAGGAGAATCGCTTGAACCCGGGAGGCGGAGGTTGCAGTGAGTTGAGATGGCACCACTGCATTCTAGCCTGGGCAACAGAGTGAGACTGTCTCAAAATAAATAAATAATAAATAAATAAATAAAAAGTTACCCCATAAATGTGTACAGTTGTTATCTTTTTTAGGACATTTCATCATCCCCTAAAGAAACTTTGTACCCATTGTCACTTTTTTTTTTTTTTTTGAGACAGGGTCTCACTCTGTTGCCCAGGCTGGAATACAGTGGCGAGACCTCAGCTCACTGCTATCTCTGCCTCGGGGTTCAAGCGATTCTCCCACCGAGTAGCTGGGACTATAGGCATGGGCCACCACGCCCAGCTAATTTTTGTATTTTTAGTAGAGATGGGGTTTCACCATGTTGCTCAGGCTGGTCTGGAATTCCTGACCTCAAGTGATCCGCCCACCTCGGCCTCCCAAAATGCTGGGATTACAGGCGTAAGCCACCGCACCTGGCCAGTGGGTACAAGTATTATGTGTCAATTAAAAAATTTAAAAATAGGCCGGGAGCTGTGGCTCACACCTGTAATCCCAGCACTCTGGGAGGCTGAGGCAGGCAGATCACTTGAGGTTAGGAGTTCAAGACCAGCCTGGCCATGGTGAAACCCCATCTCTACTAAAAATACAAAAAACTAGCCAGGCGTGGTCGTCCATGCCTGTAATCCCAGCTACTTGGGAGGCTAAGTCAGGAGAATCCCTCCAACCCAGGAGGCAGAGGTTGCAGTGAGCTGAGATCATACCATTGCACTCCAGCCCGGGCAACAAAAGCGAAACTCCTTCTCAAAAAAAAAAAAAAATTTTTTTTAAATATTGACTGGGCTCAGTGGCTCATTCCTGCAATCCCAGAACTTTGGGGGGACAAGATGGGAGTACTGCTTGAGGTCAGGAGTTCGAGACCAGCCTGGGCAACATAGCAAGACCCCCATCTCTCTAAAAAAGTTTTCTTAATGAAAAAAAACTTTAAAATACAGTTTGACATATATCCTCCCAGACATATAAAATTTAAAAATATTTGAGCTTTCTAAAGATTTCTATTAGAAGGCCATTGGAGATGGAATTGATACGGGTAAGAGCAAGAAGTCTATAATGCAGTGCTTAAGGGTATAGTCCAAAGTTGAACAGCCTTTGTTTGAATCCTCGCTTACCTACTTTTTAGCCATGAGACCTGTGGTGGGATAGTTTTCTTCTCTGTACCTTGATTTCCTCATGTGTAAAATGGAGACAATAAAGGTACCTATCTCAGAGGATTCTTGTGAGGATTAAATGAGATAATCTGTGTGAAGTTAGAGTAATGGCTGGTATGCTGTAAGTGTTCAATAAATGTTAGGGAACACACAGGAGATACAGAGGCAGTGTGTTTTAATGGAAAAAGCTGACTTTGTTTTTTTGTTTGTTTGTTTTGAGACTGAGTGTTACTCTGTTGCCCAGTCTGGAGGGCAGTGTTGTGATTTCAGCTCACCGCAACCTCCGCCTCCCAGGTTCAAGCAATTCTTATGCCTCAGCTTCCCAGATAGCTGGGAGTACAGGCGTGAGACACCACGCCCAGCTATTTTTTTTTTTTTTTTTTTTGAGACGGAGTCGCCCTCTGTCGCCACGCTGGAGTGCAGTGGCATGATCTCGGCTCACTGCAACCCAACCTCCACCTCCTGGGTTCAAGGATTCCCCCACCTCAGCCTCCCGAACAGCTGAGACTACAGGCACGCGCCACCATGCCCAGCTAATTTTTTTTTTTTTTTTGTACTCTTAGTAGAGATGGGGTTTCACCATGTTGGCCAGGATGGTCTCGATCTCTTGACCTTGTGATCTGCCCACCTCAGCCTCCCAAAGTGCTGGGATTACAGGCGTGAGCCACCGCGCCCAGCCAGGAAAAAACTGACTTTGAACTTGGCTCTACCACTTACTAGTTGTGTGAGTTTGGACAAATGCTTAACTTTTTTGATCCTCAGTATCTTTATTTGGATTGATGTAAAGGATTGGAAATAACATGTGTAAAGTACCTGACACAAATTAAGCACTCAATTAAAAGTTGCTATTATACTTAATTGTGGACATACAGGTTTAATATGGATGAGTGCTGTTCGGTTGAGCTAAGGATGTAGGATAAAATGATTTAAGGAAGAACTACTGAATCAGCTATACTCTGAAAAATCTGAAATTTGGCATACAAGAAATAACATGAGAATCACAAGAACAGATTTTGAGTCTTGGTTCCATCATATACTGGTTTAGAAACTTTGGATAAGTCACTTAAACTTTTCACCATTTTCTTCATATACAAAATGGACATGAGCACAACTGCCCTGCTTCCAGTGCATGTTTTTTTAAAGATATAATTTACAAATCATAAAAATTCACCTTTTAAAATTATACAATTTAGTGGTTTTTAGTATATTTGCCTCTATCTAGTTCCAGAACTACTTTTTTTTTTTTTAAGAGTCTAAGTCTCACAATTTGCACAGGCTGACCTTTAACCCCTGGTCTCAAGCCATCCTCCCAACTCAGCCTCCCAAGTAGCTGGGACTCTAGGATCATGCCACCATGCCTGGCTTAATTCCAGAATGTTTTAATTATTCCAGAAATAAATCTTACACTAATTAACTGTCACTCTCTATTCCTACCCTTCCTGAGCCCCTGAAAACCACTAAGCTAGTTTCTGTCTCTGTGGATTTTCTTCTATTCTGGATCTTTTGTATTGATGGAATCATATATGAGTGCCCCATTGTATCCGTCTTTTTTCACATAATATTCTCAAGGTTCATCCATATTGTAGCATGTCAGTACTTTATTCCTTTTTGTGACTAAATAATATTCCATTGCATATATATGCCACATCTATTGATGAATGGATTTGTTTGGATTGTCTCCACTTTTTGGCTACTATGAATAATGCTGCTATGAACATTAGAGTACACATTTTTGTGTTGACATATATTCCATTCTCCTGGGTATGTACCTATGAGTGGAATTGCTCAGTCATGTGGTAATTTTGTTTAACTTTTTGAGGAACTGCCAAACTCTTTTCCAACGTGGCTCCACTATTTTACATTCATCCTCACCAACAATTATTATGATAGCCATCCTAGTGAGTGTGAAGTGATATCTCACCACGGGTCTGATTTCCATTTCCCTAAGGATATTCAACATTTCTTAATGTGCATGTTAGCCATTTATATATCTTCTTTGGACACATATCTATTCAAATCTTTTGCTCATTTTAATTTTGTGTTTTCTACTCCCTCCATTTTGCAGATGAAGCCCATTTTTAGACAGGAATACTGTATTTGTCTTTTTATTGCTGAGTTATAAGAGTTCTTAGGCCAGGCGCGGTGGCTGATGCCTGTAATCCCAACACTGGGAGGCTGAGGCGGGCGGATCACTTGGGGTCAGAAGTTTGAGGCTAGCCTGGCCGACATGGTGAAACCCCGTCTCAACTAAAAATACAAAAAACAGCCGAGCGTGGTGTGGCGCGTGCCTGTAATCCCAGCTACTCCGGAGGCTGAGGCAGAAGAATCGCTTGAACCTGGGAAGTGGAGGTTGCAGTGAGCCGAGATCACGCCATTGCACTCCAGCCTGGGCGACAGAGTGAGACTCCATCTCAAAAAAAAAAAAAAAAAAAAAGTTCTTTATATATTCCGGATACTAGTCCTTTATGCACACAGGTTATCCTGTATATTAAATAATAGTGGCTGTGCCAGCGGCTTGTTAAACTGTAAGATGTGACGCAAAATAAATGAAGGCGATGACAGTGAAAGGGGAGAGATACGAGGTTCCACAGCTGGAGGGTGAACGCCCCCTACACCTCCTGGGCTTAATCGTAACCGGAGCGCGGTACCCTCAATTTCCCCAGCCCACAGGCCCCGCCCCCCCCCCGCCCTTTGACCTGCGCCGCTTCCGGTTGAAGACGTGGCTTGGGGCCGCCATCTTGGCAAGGGGCGAAGCGGCAGCGGTTCCTGTCAAGGGGGCAGCAGGTCCAGAGCTGCTGGTGCTCCCGTTCCCCAGACCCTACCCCTATCCCCAGTGGAGCCGGAGTGCGGGCGCGCCCCACCACCGCCCTCACCATGGTAAGATCCGAGCCAGGACCCGAACTCCTGGGGTCCGAGCCTCACCGTCTCTCCTTGTCGGCGGGCCTGGGGCAGGGGCCGGAGGAGCCCCGCCCTGAGGGTCTAGGGCAGAGTGCTTTTGCTCGGGGCTCGGGGAGCAGTGTGGCCTCCTGTGCCCGGTCTCCTGGAGATCCGATGGAGCTGACTCCAGTCCATCTGTCGTCGTGCCCGCTTCCGCACCACCCCCCAACCAGCTGGACTCCCTCGTTTGCTGGGACCTGCCCCTGAGACGGCCCGGCGTTTTTGCTCTGCGAGAACTTCGTGGTGGTGGTGCGGGTCCCAGGCTGCGGACCTCGGAACTGATGCTGTCCCGCCGGTTCCCTGGCGCTTAGGCTCAGCAGGCTGGGCCTGTCTCCGGAGGTTCTGGTCCTTCTGTTAATCAGAGCTTGTCTCCCACCCCCGGTGTTTGCTAGGCCGTTGATAACTCGAAATGCAAATCCACTGGTGTCCAGAAATTTTTCTTTTTGTTCAGAAGGGGGAAATGGAGACACAGAGCGGAAAGGAGTAACTTCTAACACTAATTTATAGGACCCAGGTGTCTCTGAAACCTTCCACTACTTCCGCAGAACTCACTTGTGTCCATTTGTTAGTGTGACTCGGGTACATACACTGTGTAGACCACTGGGAAAATGTGAGCAAGTTCCAGAGAACACAGGGTTTGCCTTCAAGGAACTTATTGTCCAGGTGAAGAAAAATGTGTATGTGGCATGTCGTAGTCAGATGTCTCACAGGAGGTGGAGTAAGAGGGATGGGTTATCCTCCGAGACCAGTTACTTGCCTTCACATGCGTTATCTTTGTATACTCATCTGTTACAAGGATGAGAAAGGTTAATATGGTTGAGGATGGAGGAAATCAGAACTGCTGACATCACTCAGTCTTCCTTTATCGCTGTGATTTGTGGATATTCATGAAGTAGTAGACATTCTTTGGTTTCAAAAAAGCTAGTAATTTATTTTTCAGTGCACCTTATGTCCTTTAGTCTTTTGAAGGATGTTCTCTTCTGTTCTTTTTTATTCTTTTGTCAATAGATAACTTGATTTAAAACATCGTCCAGTGTACCTGAGAGATGACAGAATGTAATTTGGTGGCAATCCTAATAAGTTCTATTGACAACCCTTTAGATAAGAACTTGGATAATGGGGGGAATTCATGCTTGGACTTTAGGCCACTGAACAGCTTTTCTCAGCCTCAGGTATATAAATTGCATCAAACAGGTTTGTCTCCTAAAATTTTTGTGTTGGACACAAAATTTCCAGAAACTTGTATTTTCAGTTTCTCCAGGAGGTTCTGTATTTGGTTAGTGATTTTGAAACTCAGTTCCCGTTTACACCCTGGAATTAATAATGCATTTTAGAGCATATTTTTATTTTAATAGTAAAGTTAAGGTCTTGTATTATATAAACCAGATAAAGGTAATCTTTCTAAAAATATTCTTTGTTAAAAGGTTCTTGGAACTTAGTATTTTTAATTCATTGATAACTGAGGGATGGTAAAGCCCTACGTGATATATATAAAATATAACTTTTGCATGCTATTTTGACATGTGTACGTATACATAGAGTTGTGTCACATATTTCTGAATTATTTGGGACTTAACATGATCCAGATACCCACAGATTTGTGTACTCTGGAGAACAATTTATCTCAGTACATTCTGCTCTGTAGAGTGTTAAGACATTGGTATTATTTCTGTGTAATGTTTTTGGGTCCTGCTCCTTTACAGACAGATCCCTGGACAGTAGAAATGTCCAGATAGGGTGAAATTTTTATCTAAAAGTTGTATCAAAATTTCCAGCGTTTATTTTAGCCCAACATTTCATTATGAAATTTTCCAACATCTGGAAAAGTTGAAAGAACTTTGTAGTGAATACCCATATAACCACCAACTAGATTCTATAACATTTCACTATATTTTATCATGCATCTAATCATCCATCCATCCCTCTCTCCATTAAAAAAAAATATACATTTCAAAGTAAGTTGCAGATATCAGTACGTAAACATTGATTTTTTAAAAAATAAATTCCCTTTGGCTTTAGTTATTGAAGTGCAGAATGTCCTAGACTGCAAAGTTCCAATAGATAAATAAGTGAACAAATGCAGAAACAAATGCTTTCTCATGACTTCATCATAAAATAAAGTACAAAGAAAGGCATCTTTTGATTTTTTTTTTTAAAGAGACAGGGTCTCACTATGTTGCCCAGGCTGGAGGACAGTGGCTATTCACAGGTGCTATCATAGTGCACTGCGGCCTAGAACTACTAGGCTCAAGCGATCCTCCCGCCTCCATCTCCCAAGTAGCTGGGACTGTAGGCATGCGGGCCTTGATTTGATCTTTTTTTTTTTGTATTCTGCAAATTAATGAGAACATGTTCTGACTTTTTTTCTTGTTTGTTTGGTTTTTGAGACGGATTCGCGCTCTGTCTCCAGGCCGGAGTGCAGTGGCACAATCTCAGCTCACTGCAACCTCTGCCTCCCGGGTTCAAGCTATCCTCCTGCCTCAGCCTCCTGAGTAGCTGGGACTGCAGGCGCCTGCCACCACGCCCAGCTACTTTTTTGTATTTTTAGTAGAGACGGGGTTTCACCATGTTAGCCAGGATAGTCTCGATCTCCTGACCTCGTGATCTGCCCGCCTCAGCCTCCCAAAGTGCTGGGATTATAGGTGTGAGCCATGGCGCCCGGCCCCTGTATTATTTATGTATCTTTTTAATTGTGTTTTGAGGGACAGCAAAGAAAGAAAATGATTCTCTTGAGTTTCCATTGATTTGCCATCTATTTATGTCTTCATATAGAAGTTCACTGCAGAAACTGATAATGGGTGTGTGTGTGTGTGTGTGTTTTAATTCTCTGCAAGCTTTTGTTTTAGAATAGAAATGTGATGGACTTAAAACCCTCACTGAGTAAATTACAAGTTTTAGGTTTCGTATGTGGTCTACATTTTGTTGTAATCTTCTCTCTGATTTTATTTATAATAGCTTCGTATAAATAGAAAAGACAGAACAGTCTTCCCTGACAATTATAGAAACTAGCCTTAATATGACCATGAATTGTGTGTGCGTGTATGTGTGTATAAAATATTGCGGTGAATTACAAAGGAGAAGGTGACTATAATTCTGGAAGTAAGGGATCCTGAAGCATTTAGAGATTCAAGAAAGAACTTGACTTTTTTTGAGAGAGAGTTGTGCATATTTATGCTGAATTATTATACCACCTGTTATTCTTGTACCTCTCTTGCACACACAATTTGTTATGGTTAGACAATTTGCCTTCTAGCAGCCTAATGTTACTATAAAATATTGTTCCAAAGTGGTTAGAACTGGAGCAGTCGGTATAAAATGGAAGTATTGTACATTTTCTGTCACTGTAGTTGTTTTTTTTTTTCTGTTACTGTAGTTTTCAAATGCTTAGACTTACAGAACCTTAAAGACACAGAGCACTTTGGATTTCATGTAAACTAACCTCCTACTTTAGGGACATTTCAATAATCAATTAAGTGACTTATCCAAGGTCACATAATTAGTGGCAAAGGCAGAACAGAAACCTAATTCTCCAGGTTTTTTTACTTGAGGCACTTAACAATTCATGTAGTTAAGTCTGTGTAGGAGAGAGTTGTTATTTAGTCCAAAGATAGTGTACTCAAACCATGTAAGAATTATTAAAAGTTGTTTGGCAAAGCTCAACTTCATGAGGGAATTTTTTTTTTTTTTTTAACAGTCCTGGAGAGATCATCTAACTTATGGGCCCTCAGTTTTCACATCTGTAAGACAATCAAGGGCTCTTGCAAGTTCCTTTTAGATCTGGAATGTTTTTTTCCAAAAATGTTAAAAAAAAAAAAAAAAAACTTTGTAATCATATTTATTAATTCTTCCTCAGAGAAAATCAGATCAAATTTCAATAGGGAAAATTGTTAACTTACCTTTTAGTATATGCTATATTTTAATAATTGTTAAACCAGTAAACATTGATGTAAAGCGGTTTATTATTTCAAGAACTTTAAGAAGACAAATGTTAATTTAGGATAGGATAAATTTATCATGTTTAGAGGTGACCATACCTTCTAGCCATATCAGTAGCTGTAACAGAGAGACCTGTGTCAGCTGCCTGGAACCTGTAATTTGTGGTGTCCTGGGTGTTCGGAGATTTATGCTATACTTAGTATGGGGAACTATGGTCCTATTTTGGAAGCCTTGTTTTGCTTGTATCTGGATAATGGAATGACTCAAAGAGAGGTATATGATTTTACCCTACTGCTTTCTTCATCTTGACATACTGAAATCCTGGAATTCTGGCCAGGTGTGGCGGCTCATGCCTGTAATCCCATCACTTTGGGAGGCTCAGGCGGGCAGATCACTTGAGGTTGGGAGTTTGAGACCAGCCTGGGCAACATGGCAAAACCCTGTCTCTACAGAAAAATACAAAAAATTAGCCAGGTGTGGTGGCCTGTGCCTGTAGTCCCAGATACTTGGGAGGCTGAGGTGGGAGAATCACCTGAGCCCAGAAGGTTGAGGCTGCACTGAGCCGAGATCACGCCACAGCACTACAGCTTGGGCAATAGAGCAAGACTCTGTTTCAAAACAAACAAATCCTGGAATTCATCAAAGCATGATCTAAATTCTGTTTCTTTCTTTTTTTTTTTTTTTTGAGGCAGAGTCTCACTTTGTAGCCCAGGCTGGAGTGAAGTGGTATGATCTTGGCTTACTGCAACTTCCGCCTCCCAGGTTCAAGCAATCCTCCCACCTCACTCTCCCCGGTAGCTGGGACTACAGGTGCGCACCACCAGACTTGGCTAATTTTTTGTATTTTTTGGTAGAGACAGGGTTTTCCCATGTTGACCAGGCTGGTCTCGAACTCCTGACCTCAGGTGATCTGCCTGCCCTGGCTCCCAAAGTGCTGGATTAAGGCATGAGCCACCGCTCCCGGCCTAAATGCTGTTTCTTCTATCAAGTCATCCCTGACTTTACCAGCTGGAAGTAATCTCTTCCTCTGAATTTCCACGCACTTTATCAGTTACTCTCTCATGTTACTTAACACATTCTGCCTCATATTACAGTTATTTGTGTTTGTGTCTTATCCCTATTAAGCTTCTTGTAGGCAGAATGCTAGCCTGTGTCATCTTAATTCTCAGAAAGCATGTTGTACGTATAGTAGATGTTCGATAAATAATTACTCAGTTAATTCTTATAATATCGCAAAAATGGAGATTACCAGTACCTATAATTAGTTTTTGAACATGCTCATCAGTAAAGTGGATGGGCCAGGTGCAGTGGCTCACTCCTGTAATCCCAACACTTTGGAGGCCAAGGCGCGCAGATGACTTGAGGCCAGGAGTTGGAGACCAGCCTGCCCAACATGGCAAAACCCTGTCTCTATTAAAAATAGAAAAATTAGCCAGGCTTGGTGGTGCTGGCCTGTGCCTGTAGTCCCAGTTACTCAGGAGGCTGAGGCATGAGAATTGCTGGAACTCAGGAGGCAGAGCTTGCAGTGAGCCAAGATGGCACCACTGCACTCCAGCCTGGACTACAGAGTGAGACACTCTCTCAAAAAATAAATAAATAAAGTGGATAGTAACGTACATCTTTTTGTTCCTTTTTCCCTCTCAAGTTGCTTTTGATGTTTTTACCTAAATTTTACTTGTATGGTATAGAGGTGTTTTTAACTCCAGTTGGAAACCTAAGAACTACCCTTGAGCCTATAAACATTGTTTCTAACAGGTTTATTATTAGATATGGGGTTTCTATTAAATGCAGCATGTTTATATAGGTCTGAAGTTTTGGTCTGAGCTGTCCTTTCTTTAGGTGTTCATTTGATTTGTCTTATTCCTTCAAAACCTCATAAAATTCTAACATAGAGGACCATAACTTCCTAGAGCTATGACGCTCAACCTTTTAGGGATAGGAGGCTCTACAGGGATTACATTTACAATATGCTCCCATTTATTAATATTTCTCATCGCATGAGGGGATTTTCTATGGGCCATTTGAAATAACTTCTCTAGAGGATCAATGCATTTCCTGAAACTATATGTAAAATTTTGGGGGGAGAGTCAATATTCATTATTTGAATATCAAAATATTGACAAAGGCAAAAATCCATTGCCTTGGCCGGACGCTGTGGCTCACACTTGTAATCCCAGCACTTTGGGAGGCTGAGGTGTGTGGATCACTTTAGCCCAGGAATTTGTAGCCTGGGCAACATGGCAAAACCCCGTCTCTCTCTTTTTTTTTTTTTTTTTTTTTTTAAATAAAAAAAGAAAAATCCATTACCTTGAAGTGGCATAAATTTTTTTCATGAGATGCATGTTTATTATTACTAATGGTGCTGTTTTACATCATGAATATATGTGCTACAAGTTGTATAGCACTTTTGAAGTACGGTTTCATTATAGTCATTTGGCCCTCATAATGGCTTGTAAGGTCATTAGATAATGCTGCATTTTATAGGAAAAGAAACGAGGTTAAGAGAGGTTGGGTAACTGAAGGTCAGACAGATAGTAAATAGAAGAACA
Organism: Gorilla gorilla gorilla; assembly: GCF_029281585.2. Lineage (NCBI taxonomy): Eukaryota > Metazoa > Chordata > Mammalia > Primates > Hominidae > Gorilla > Gorilla gorilla. The sequence goes on from NC_073233.2 coordinate 126,521,718, forward strand.
AAACTAGAAAATAGATTTTCTCACTCCCAGTCATTTAGTTTTTCTAATATCAGCTTGGTTCTTTGCAAATTTGGGACACTAGTTCTAAGTCTTTAGGAAAAGGAGAAACCAATGTGAAATGATCCCAAATATAAGGGAATTCCCTACTTTTCCGATGAGACTATTACGAAGGAAAGGTTTTTGCCAATTGTATAAACTTTTTAAAATGCAGCCAAAATAGGCCGGGCGGTGGCTCATGCCTGTAATCTCAGCACTTTGGGAGGCCGAGGTGGGCAGATCACCCGAGGTCAGGCATTTGAGACCAGCCTGGCCAACCAACATGGTGAAACCCCATCTCTACTAGAAATACAAAAAAAAAAAAAAAAATTAGCTGGGCGTGGTGGCAGGCACCTGTAATCCCAGCTACTCGGGAGGCTGAGACAGGAGAATCGCTTGAACCTGGGAGGTGGAGGTTGCAGTGAGCGGAGATCTTGCCATTGCACTCCAGCCTGGGCAACAAGAGCAAAACTCCATCTTAAAAAAAAAAAAAAGTAGCAAAAATAGTCAAATATGTTCTTAAAATAGTTAATAATTCACTTATATGTATATGTTTTAAATAAATAAAGTTTAATTTAGAAATAATTACTTTTTTCCATTTTCATGTTAATAAAACAATTTTTTCTAGATTCTTTATGAACATCATGTCATCACTGGGGCCACTTTTTGAATCATCAGTTTGGTATTTAGCAGTTTTGAATCCATGTGTGATATATTGGCAGTTTGGGAAATTTTATCCCAAGTCATAAAAACCCATTTATATAATATTAGGATAGTTGCTTTTAAAAGGAATATTTATAACTGATATTCAACACATGAAATTGTGAGTTCTGGCTAGGCGTGGTGACTCATGCTTGTAATCCCAGCACTTTGGGAGGCCAAGGTGGGCTGATCACTTGAGTCCAGAAGTTCAAGAGCAGCCTGGGCAACATGGTGAAACCCCACTTCTACTGAAAATACAAAAATTTGCCAGGCATGGTGGCACCTGCCTATAGTCCCAGCTCCTTTCAGGGGGCTGAGGCAGGAGGATTGTTCAAGCCCAGAAGTTGAGGCTACGGTGAGCCAAGATTGCACCATTACAGTCCAGCTTAGGTGACAAAGTGAGACCCTGTCTCCAAAAAAAAAAGAAAGAAATTGTGAATTCTGATCCTCAGGATAATTACTAAATCCAGTGACCTTTTGTTAGTACTACATGCAAAACTAGCGTAGTTTGAAGATAAGATGTATCCCAGACAACTCTTTTAGTTCAATATAAAGTCATTGAGGGAGCGCCTTTAATATGAGAGACTATGGAAGGATTCAAAATGACACAACTCTTTTTTAAAAATATATAAGTATTCCTTACATAAAAATATATTACCATGATAGCATATTTTCACACCTAAAAAATTAGCAATAATTTTTAATATTATCAATTATTCAGTCACTGTTCAAATTTGATTTATACATTGTGATTGATTGACGTGTCTAAGTCTCTTAATGTGTTTGTATTTTTAGTAGAGATGGGGTTTCACCATGTTGGCCAGGCTGGTCTCGAACTCCTGACCTCAAGTAATCCACTCGCTTTGGCCTCCCAAAGTGCTGAGTTTACAGGTGTGAGCCACTGTGCCCGTGAAAGTCAGTATTCTATTACTTGTCATGTCAGCTGGTCGTGGTAGTTCACGCCTATAATCCCAGCACTTTGGGAGGCCAAGGCAGGAGGATCGCTTGAACCCAGGAGTTCAAGACCAGCCTGGGAAACATAGCGAGACACTGTCTCTACTAAAAGCTTTTTTAAAAATTAGCGAGGCTTGGTGACACACACTTGTAGTCCTAGCCACTCAGGATTTCTTGAGCCCAGGAGTTTGAGGTTGTAGTGAGCTGTGGTCTTGCCATTGCACTCCGGCATGGGTGACAGAGTGAGACCCTGTCTTAAAAATAATACTACTACTAGTCATGTCACTAAATAAATATGTCATTCTATGGAACATTTCCTGAGACGTTGAGAAAACAGATGTGAAGAAATAATTAATTAGTACTTACTTATGCATATGTTCCTGGCAGGTGCTGTTGGCAGCAGCGGTCTGCACAAAAGCAGGAAAGGCTATTGTTTCTCGACAGTTTGTGGAAATGACCCGAACTCGGATTGAGGGCTTATTAGCAGCTTTTCCAAAGCTCATGAACACTGGAAAACAACATACGTTTGTTGAAACAGAGAGTGTAAGATATGTCTACCAGCCTATGGAGAAACTGTATATGGTACTGATCACTACCAAAAACAGCAACATTTTAGAAGATTTGGAGACCCTAAGGCTCTTCTCAAGAGTGGTAAGAGTACTGCTATAATACTGGGTTCCACTTTTTGTTTTACATTTTATGTGAAACTGGTTTTTCCTCCAAAGCAGCTGATACTCACCAGTTTGCAGGCTCCTACTCCCCACCCCAGCGACTTATTGCTGCAGCACCTTGTTTATTCAGCAGACATTTATTGGGTGTCCTCTTAGACTATAGATGTCTCAAAAGAATATGGGAACTACTGTTTCATTTCCCAGTTCTTAAGCAGTTGTTCTAATCTGCCGTTCTAGTTCTGACACTTGTTTGGCTATGCTTTTTAGGTAATGTTTTTTAGGTAAGACTTACTGATCCAGAGACAGACAGAGACACACACACACACACACACACACACACACACACACACACACCCCTCTTCTAAGACTTTATGCCAAAGTCTTGCTTAAAATGAAGACTTAGGTAAGACTTACTGATCCAGAGACAGACACACACACACACACACACACACACACACACACACACACACACACCCCTTCTAAGACTTTATGCCAAAGTCTTGCTTAAAATGAAGACTAAGGCCAGGTGCGGTAGCATGTGCCTGTAGTCCAAGCTACTCAGGAGGCTGAGGCAGAAGGATTGCTTGAGGCCAGGAGTTCAAGTGCACAGGCATTATACTTTAGTGTGGGCAACACAGCAAGACCCTGATTCTTTTTTTTTTTAAAGACGGAGTCTCGCTCTTGCCCAGGCTGGAGTGCAGTGGTGCAATCTCGGCTCACTGCAACCTCCGCCTCCCAGGTTCAAGCAATTCTCTGGCCTCAGCCTCCCGAGTAGTTGAGATTACAGATGTGCATCGCCATGCCTGGCTAATTTTTGTACGGGGTTTCACCATGTTGGCCAGGCTGGTCTTGAACTCCTGACCTCAGGTGATCTGCCTATCTTGGCATCCCGAAGTGCTGGGATTACAGGCATGAGCCACTGCACCCGGCTGTAAGAATCAGGGTCTTGGGCGTGGTGGCTCATGCTTGTAATCCCAGCACTTTGGGAGGCTGAGGTGGGTGGATCACCTGAGGTCAGAAGTTTGAGACAAGCCTGACCAACGTGGTGAAACCTCGTCTCTACTAAAAATACAAAAAAATTAGCTGGGCATGGTGGCAGGCACCCATAATCCTACTACTCAGGAGGCTGAGGCATGAGAATTGCGTGAACCCAGGAGGTGGGGGTTGCAGTGAGCCGAGATCGTGCCACTGCACTCCAGACCGGGTGACAGAGTTAGACTTTGTCTTAAAAAAAAAAAAAAATCAGGGAGTTAGGCTGGGCGCAGTGGCTCACGCCTGTAATCCCAGCAGTTTGGGAGACCGAGGCAAGCGGATCACCTGAGGTCAGGAGTTCACCAGCCTGGCCGACATGGTGAAACCCCGTCTCTACTAAAAATACAAAAATTAGCTGGGCGTGGTGGTACACACCTGTAGTCCCAGCTACTCCGGAAGCTGAGGCAGGAGAGTCATTTAAACCCGGGAGGTGGAGGTTGCAGTGAGCCGAGATGGCACTACTGCACTCCAGCGTGGGCAACAGAGCGAGACTCTGTCTCAAAAAATAAAGACTAGAAGTAGCTAATAAAGAGATTTAGGTTATTGAAATTTATGTACTCTAAAGGATAAGACTTGGAAATATAGCTGCTGATAAATTCTAAATCTTTCTTTTTTATTGGTGTCCATGCTTAGATCCCTGAATATTGCCGAGCCTTAGAAGAGAATGAAATATCTGAGCACTGTTTTGATTTGATTTTTGCTTTTGATGAAATTGTCGCGCTGGGATACCGGGAGAATGTTAACTTGGCACAGATCAGAACCTTCACAGAAATGGATTCTCATGAGGAGAAGGTGTTCAGAGCCGTCAGAGAGGTAAATAGGATCTTCTCTGGGACTACCTGTTTGTATGTCTTTCTCTTAGGCTTCACTAATCTCATTTTCCTATTTTTACTTGTTAATGTAGACTGTATTCAAAGCTATGTCCAGGCTAGGCACAGTGGCTCATGTCTGTAATCTCAGCACTTTGGGAGGCGGAAGTGGTAGGATCACTTGAGTCCAGGAGTTCAAGACCAGCCTGGACAGCGTAGTGAGACCCTGTCTCTATAAAAAGTAAAAAAAAAATTAGCCAGGCATGGTAGCACGTGCATGTGGGTCCCAGCTACTTGGGAGGCTGAGATGGGAGGATCACTTGAGCCCAGGAAGTTGAGGCTGCAGTGAGCTGTGATCGTGCCACTTGCACTCCAGCCTGGGTCACAGAGTGAGACCCTGTCTCGAAAAAAAAAAAACCCAAAAAAAAAAGCTACATTAACATATGTCTTTTTCTGTAGACTCAAGAACGTGAAGCTAAGGCTGAGATGCGTCGTAAAGCAAAGGAATTACAACAGGCCCGAAGAGATGCAGAGAGACAGGGCAAAAAAGCACCAGGATTTGGCGGATTTGGCAGCTCTGCAGTATCTGGAGGTAGCACAGCTGCCATGATCACAGAGACCATCATTGAAACTGATAAACCAAAAGTGGCACCTGCACCAGCCAGGTATAATCCAGTGTACTTTAGAATACCAGGTGAAGGGTGTATATGTGTCTATCTTTGAAGTCATAATCTGATTTCTTGGAAAGCTGTACATAAAGAAGGACTTGATGAAGTAAGATATGATGTTAAATTTGGCCACATAAAATATGAGGATAAAGAAGAAATCTGAATGTGGTGTTTTTCCTTTTGTATAAAAGAGAGTTATAAATTATGTCATGACCTCAGTTTCCTATGAGAGTTGCCTTATTGTGGGGAGGAAAGGGCTATTTAATGCTTTATGGAATGTAGATTTTTAATCTTGATGTTCAGTGATTGATTTTAGGGGAAATCTGTGAATTACCCAAAATTATATACAAAATTTTGTGCACAGGTGTATTTCTCTGGATGGGAGATACAAAATTTTCATCAGATCATGTGTGCTTGTAAAAATAAACCTTTGGGTAATGAATTTCAAATTCTTCCACTTAGGCCTTCAGGCCCCAGCAAGGCTTTAAAACTTGGAGCCAAAGGAAAGGAAGTAGATAACTTTGTGGACAAATTAAAATCTGAAGGTGAAACCATCATGTCCTCTAGTATGGGCAAGCGTACTTCTGAAGCAACCAAAATGCATGCTCCACCCATTAATATGGAAAGGTAAGTAGGAACTTTGAGTAAGAATTCAAGCTTTGAATACAGTCCACATAATTTTTTAAAAATCTTATTTCAGTGTGCTATAAATTCTTTCTCTGTCTTTTAATCGTTCCTGATTTAAAAGATTTATTCAGAGCAGATTCTACATAATAACATAAGATCGTTTTTGTTTTTTTTTTGTTTTATTTACTTATTTTTTTTTTGAGATGGAGTCTCACTCTGTCGCCCAGGCTGGAGTGCAGTGGCGTGATCTCGGCTCGCTGCAAGCTCTCCCTCCCAGGTTCACGCCATTCTCCTGTCTCAGCCTCCTGAGTAGCTGGGACCACAGGTGCCCGCCCCTATGCCCGGCTAATTTTTTTGTATTTTTAGTAGAGATGGGGTTTCTCCGTGTTAGCCAGAATGGTCTCGATCTCCTGACCTCGTGATCCGCCTGTCTCAGCCTCCCGAAGTGCTGGGATTACAGGCGTGAGCCACCGCGCCCGGCTATTGTTTTGTTTTATTTTTTTGAGACAGGGTCTTACTATGTTGTCTAGGCTGGCCTCCAACTCCTGAGCTCAGTTAATCTTCCTGCCTCAGCCTCCCAAGTAACTGGGATACAGGCATGTGTTGCTGCACCTGACCTTTTCCTTTTTCCTTAAACCATGATTGGGGGCCCTCAGCCACCTATTTTCTATGAAGTTTAGAACTTTCCTTTTACAGCTAAATTAAAGTTACTTGTAGTTACACCTGGTATATAGCTTATCTCTTAGAATGCACTTGAATTAGGGGACTAGAGCTATGGTGACCCCACACTGTATTTTGGCATGACTTTTTCTAATTAAACTCTAAGTAGAACCAATCTTTAATCCAAAACTTGTAGATATCTTTAATAGCAAATTAATATATTTTGCATTTTTATTTTATTTATTTATTTTTTTGAGATGGGGTTTCACTCTGTCACCCAGGCTGGAGTACAGTGGTGCAATCTCAGCTTGTTGCAACCTCTGCCTCACAGGTTCAAGTGATTCTCCCACCTCAGCCTCCCAAGTAGCTGGGACTACAGGCATGCACCACCACGCCGGGCTAATTTCTGTATTTTGGTAGAGATGGGGTTTTGCCTTGTTGCCCAGGCTGGTCTCGAGCTCCTGGACTCAAGCAATCTGCCTGCCTCGGCCTCACAAAGTACTGGGATTACAGGCGTCAGCCACCATGCCCAGCCATCTTTTGCAGTTTAAATATTTGAAGCCAGTATGGAATATTTTGATTCATCTCTTATCTCAGGGCTGTGGTACTGGTTGATGACATTTTTAAGTGGTAGTTATCAAGTTCACATATTCGTGACTCAGATTTCTCGTCTTGAAGCCAGACCTTCTACTGTTGCTGATGGTTTTGAGGTCAAGTGAAAGATAATACCAGGAGGATACCTTTATCAGGTGTGCATAAAAGAAGAGTATTTACTCTTTTTCTTTCTTCTTTCGTTTCTTTCTTCCTTTCTTTCTTGACAGAGTCTTGCTCTGTCTCCCAGACTGGAGTGCAATGGCACGATCTTGCAACCTCCACCTCCCGGGTTCAAGCAATTCTCCTGCTTCAGCCTCCCAAGTGGCTGGGATTACAGACGCACGCCATCACACCCGGCTAATTTTCTTATTTTTAGTAGAGACGGAGTTTGCCGTGTTGGCCAGGCGGGTCTCGAACTCCTGACCTCAAGTGATCTGCCTGCCTCTGCCTCCCAAAAGTGCTTGGATTATAGGCGTGAGCCACCGTGCCCAGCCAAATATTTACTCTTTATATGCCCTGTTCTGTATGAAATGAACAGGGTTACATTGGGATAAATTTCTTGATTCACTAAAGCCGCTGTGCTCTTCCTAGTGGTTGCTTTCAGTGAGACAGAGGCTTCACACTTTTAAAAAGATATTCTTGAGTGCAGTGGCCCACACCTGTAATCTTAGCACTTTGGGAGGCTGAGGTGGGCGGATTGCCTGAGCTCAGGAGTTCAAGACCACCCTGGGCAACATGGTGAAACCCCATCTCCACTAAAATACAAAAAATTAACCCCTTCTCCACTAAAATACAAAAAATTAGATGGGCGTGGTGGCACACACCTGTAGTCCCAGCTACTCAGGAGGCTGAGGCAGGAGAATTGCTTGAACCCGGGAAGCAGAGGTTGCAGTGAGCCAAGATGGTGCCACTGCACTCCAGCCTGGGCAACAGAGTGAGACTCTACCTCCAAAAAAAAAAAAAAAAAAAAAAAAGTTGGAGATCATCACATATTAAAGAGAATTTGAGACACTCTTTTTTTCTAAATGATAAATTGCCTCTTGAGCACAGAGCAAACTTTTGTGAAGGTAAAATGGTACCATGCATTGTCTTAAGATGCACTCCTTTATGGTCTTGACTCTGATGCCTCTTAGGAAGACCTAAGAGGTTGGAACAAAGAACAGGGTAGGATAACAAAATATTTTTTGTAGCCTCTGTAGTTCATCCAGCCAAACATATGTCTGTTACTGAATATGAATAGATTGTACTTAATACTTGCCTCTAGCAGCAGCAGTTTTTAATCTTTTAAAAATTGGATTATACATTCATATAGTACAAAATTCAAAAGTTGTTAACAGTCAGAAGTCTTCCTCTCACTCAGCCATGCCAGTTTCTCATTTTGGAGACAACTAGTATTAAGAGTTTTTTGTGTATCCTTCTAAGGGGGATGGTCTGTGATATACAGATGAATAAAAAACATGTATACGGTGTGTCTATTTTCCCCCTTTTATGCAAAGCAGTAAAACTAGACACGTCTTCCAATTGCATTTTTCATTTAATTATTTTGGAGATAAGAATCTCCTTATTTGAAACTGCAGAGATACGACATCTAAATGCAATACCTTACCCTAGACTGGATCCTCTACTAATGTAGTGTAGAAAAAACAACTCAAACTGTTTGTTTTTTCTATTTTCTCATTCAACAGCAACAATCAACACAGAAGACTTCTGTGATCAAGTGTGTTTAGATTTTTCCGCACACATCAAGCGGTCACACCTAGCTGGTGTCCTCCAATTCAATTCAATTCTGATGCTATCTACCTGGGAATAGCCTCAGATTCTACAGGTTGAGAGTTCAGTCCCCCAAGACTGATTCTTCCTTCCCACCAGTCATAAGTCCAGACTTTCAGAACTTCTTACTGACCTCAAGTTTGGCCTCCCATGACCCCCTCTGGGGGGTTCAGTTAATCTGCTAGAGCACCTCACAGAACTCAGGGAAACTTACTTGACATTTATCAGTTTGTTACAGAGGACATTTTAAAGGATGCAAATAAGCAGCCAGATGAAGAGATACATAGGGCAAGGTCTGGGAGGGTCTTGAGCACAGGAGCTTCTGTCCCCAGGGAGTTGGGGTACGCCACCCTCCTGGAAAATAGATGAGACCTTGTTCATCTTCCTGTAAGCCTCCATGTGTTCAGCTGTCCAGAAGCTTCCCAGACTCTGTCCTCTTGAGCTTTTTATGGAGACTTCATTGGATAGGCATGATTGACAGGCATGCAGAAATGTGACTGGGCAAAGGGTATGACCTAATACTGATAGGCTGAGTGGGGAAACCCAGCAAGGCCTGTCCAAATTCTTGGCCTCTCTGTGCAGCATTAATCTTCCTCCAGGATATGGTGCAGGACCCCTTTTGGAGATCCTGCCTTGGGCTGGTGAAAGGAGGGCAGGAGAAGGTCAAAGAGAGATTCTTTTTTCTAAGGGCTGCTCCTGAGGCCTAAAGTGCCCCAACATTATGTATAATAAGGGATATGGGAGTTATGAGCCAGGAACCATGGATGAAAACCGGTATGTATGTATATCATAATATCACAACTACTATTAAAAATATTAGGTCAACTGACGAAATTGACATATGGTTGATAGATCGGATACAATTATTGTATCATTGTTAGCCTGGCATGATGGCACATGGCTGTAGTCCTTGCTACTCAGGAGGCTGAGGCAGGAGGATCACTTGAGACCAGGAGTTCAAGGTTATAGTGAACTGTGATTGTGCCTCTGTATAGCCACTGCACTCCAGCCTGGGCAACATAGCAAGATCTGTCTCTTCAACAACAACAACAGGCTGGGTGCGGTGGCTCACACCTGTAATCCCAGCACTTCGGGAGGCCGAGGCAGGCAGATCACCTGAGGTCAGGAGTTCAAGACCAGCCTGGCCAGCATGGTAAAACCCTGACTCTAGTAAAAATACAAAAATGAACCGGGCGTGGTGGCAGGTGCCTGAAATCCCAGCTACGCAGGAGGCTGAGACAGGAGAATCACTTGAACCCGGGAGGCAGAGGTTGCAGTGAGCCGAGATCACGCCATTGCACTCCAGCCTGGGCAAGAAGAGTGAAACTCCATCTCAAAACAACAACAACAACAAAAAGCTAAAAAAACTATCAGTGTAAATTTGTGAAGTTAATGTACTGTGATTGATTATGTAAGAGAATATCCCTAATCTTATAAAATAAGCACTGAAGTATTTAGGGGTAAAGTGCCGTGTTGTATATAATCTGCTTCTTAATGGTTCAGGGAAAAAAAATCAAATGTATAACATACATATATAATGTTTAGAGAGAGAGAAACACAAGTGCAAATTATAAAACAAATGAGGTAAATGTTAACAATAGGTGAATCTGGAAAAGGGTATATATGTCTTCCTTGTATAATTTTAATTTTTCTAAGCTTGAAAATATTTACAAATAGAAAGTTTTTTCAGTTGTTTGTTTTCTCACCATTGCCTACTATTCATTTGGGTGGATATGCCTTTATTTTTTATTTTTTATTTTTTTTTGAGACAGAGTCTCACTCTGTTGCCCAGGCTGGAGTGCATTGGCGCCGTCTCGGCTCACTGCAAGCTCCACCTCCTGAGTTCACGTCATTCTCCCACCTCAGCCTCCTGAGTAGGCGCCCGTCACCACACCCGGCTAATTTTGTTTTTGTATTTTCAGTAGAGGTGGGGTTTCACCATGTTAGCCAGGATGGTCTCGATCTTCTGACCTCGTGATCTACCCGCCTTGGCCTCCCAAAGTGCTGGGATTACAGGCGTGAGCCACCACGCCTGTGAATATGCCTTTATTTGAGCAGCCCCCTATTTATTGGCAGACATTTGTTTCTAAACTTTTGCCATTACAAACAATTCTTCAGTGAATAACTTAGCAGATTGTTTTGCACAGGTGAGAATTTATCTGTAGGATAGAGTCTGTTGAAGAATTGCTGTATCAAAAGGTATCGCCTTTTAAATGTTGATAGCTATAGCAGTAGCACCTTTAAAAAAACGTTGTTGATGGCTAATCATTAGACCTTGGAGAAAGGGAGTTCTGATTTCTACCTTTCTTTTTTTTCTTTTCTTTTTTATTTTTTGAGACAGAGTTTCACTCTTGTTGCCCAGGCTGGAGTGCAGTGGGACAATCTCGGCTCACCACAGCCTCTGCCTCTTGGTTCAAGCGATTCTCCTGCCTCAGCCTCCCAAGTAGCTGGGACTACAGGCATGCACCACCACGCCTGGCTAATTTTGTATTTTTAGTAGAGACGGGGTTTCTCCATGTTGGTCAGGCTGGTCTCGAACTCCCCACCTCAGGTGATCTGCCCGCCTTGGCCTCCCAAACTGCTGGGGTTATAGGCATGAGCCACCACGCCCGGCCATTGGTTTCTACCTTTCTGAACAAATGTATTACTTTCTCTTTATAGTGTACATATGAAGATTGAAGAAAAGATAACATTAACCTGTGGACGAGACGGAGGATTACAGAATATGGAGTTGCATGGCATGATCATGCTTAGGATCTCAGATGACAAGTATGGCCGAATTCGTCTTCATGTGGAAAATGAAGATAAGAAAGGGGTGCAGCTACAGGTGTGTAGAAGCTTTTGATAGGGAGTATTAACACTTTGTCTACCTATTATAGTCTTTCTCAACTAGAGTTCCCAATATGAACCACAGAAAATTATTTAAGTTATATAACTAGCATCACTCTAAATGCATAGGAAAGAAGTTAATATATTGCATACAGTAGCTACCTGAGAGTGAGTAAAGCAGCTGTGTAAGGATGGCTTTTAAATATTGGAATTGAATAAAAGGTCATTTCGAAATCTAATAAATGACTTCATACTCACCAATAAAAGGTACAAGGAGGTGTTTATCTTTTGCTGTTATGAAAACAGTAAATTAATCACTTAGGATCTTGCTTGAAATACAGTTTTAAAAAAACAAGGCTTTAGGCCAAGCGTGGTGGCTCACGCCTATAATACCAGCACTCTGAGAGGCTGAGGCTGAAGGATCGCTTGAGCCCAGGAGTTCAAGAACAGCCTGAGCAACGAGGGCTGAGCAACAAGACCCTATCTCTACAAAAACTTAAAAAATTAGCCAGGCATGGTGGCACAATGCGAAATTTACTCATTCTGCTATTAAATAAACTACCAGTGCTTGTTTTGTTAACTGAAGGGCAGTATCTAATGGTGTATTTGAAAAGTACATAAAATCCTTTCAATATAAGTGTGTGTGTTCCAACTATTGGATAGATATATATAAGCCCTGCTTTATGTTACAGGTGTTCTTGTAATTTCATTTCATTTAGCTGACATCTCATCACAAGAACAAAGCCTTTTTACGGAAGAGTGTTTTTCTCTACTTTCCCCACCGTAGTCAGCACAGAATTGTCTTTTGGAAGCAGTGCTTATATTATTTGACATTTTTGCTGGCTTGTAAAGTGCTATCCAAAAGTGATTTCTGTTTTGTTTTGTTTTGTTTTGTTTTCCTGAGATGGAGTCTCTCTCTGTTGCCCAAGCTGGAGTGCTGTGGTACGATCTTGGTTCACTGCAACCTCTGCCTCCCCAGTTGAAGCAGTTCTCCTGCCTCAGCCTCCTGAGTAGCTGGGATTACAGGCACCTGCCACCATGCCCAGCTAATTTTTTTTATTTTTAGTAGAGATGGGGTTTCACCATGTTGGCCAAGCTGGTCTCGAACTCTTGACCTCATGATTCACCCACCTCATCATCCCAAAGTGTTGGGATTGTAGTCATGAGCCACCATGCCCAGCCCTTCTGGTTTTTTGTTTTTGTTTTTGTCTTGTTTTTTTGGTTTTTTTGTTTTTGTTTTTTTTTGTTTTTGCACAGAGTCTCTCTCTGTCATGCGGGCTGGAGTGCAGCAGCACAACCTTGGCTCGCTGCAGCCTTAACCTCTTAGGCTCAAGCAATGCTTCCTCCTCAGCCTCCATAGTAGCTGGGACTATAGGTGTGCACCACCACACCCAGCTATTTATTTATTTATTTATTTATTTATTTTTTATTTTTTATTTTTTGAGACAGAGTTTCAGTCTTCTTGCCCAGGTTGGAGTGCAATGGTGTGATCTCGGCTCACCGCAACCTCTTCCTCCCGGGTTCAAGCCATTCTCCTGCCTCAGCCTCTCGAGTAGGTGGGACTACAGGCGTGCGCCACCATGTCCAGCCCCAGCTAACTTTTGTATTTTTAATAGAGATAGGGTTTTACCATGTTGACCAGGCTGATGTCAAACTCCTGACCTTCAATGCCCCTCTCACCTCAGCCTCCCCAAAAGCAATTTCTTTTAAAAAGATAAGACTATCTTAATTGGCTTGGATTTTAACAACTTTAAGTCTCTAGGCAAAATTGCAACTAGACTTTACACAGAGCTTGCCCTTTTCTGCTACTTTATATAAGACCAGAACTGCTGTCTGACCCAGGCAGCTGATCAGGGTCTTACTGGAGCCTTCTGCTTGGCAAACCTGGCCCCACCATGAACTTGCTCCCTGTGAAGTATTTTTGGAAAGAACTTGGTTAATAGTCTTTTAACTCTTTCAGGTGCAAACTTGTTCTGTAATGGCTTTTAGAGTTGAAATTAGCTTTTTTTTTTTTAAATTACTAGTTTTTAAGTATCTTAAATCATTTTAAAATAAGTCTTTGAAGAAGGGAAATCTTTCTTCAAAATGAAAAAGAATTGGAATTTGTTAGGTACTCTATTTTGGATGTTTAGATTGTGGGCCATATAAGCCTAGTGAGGGGTTGTTTCTCATCTGTCTGAACCTCAGGAGTTTTCCTTTCCCTCTCATTCTAGACCCATCCAAATGTGGATAAAAAACTTTTCACTGCAGAGTCTCTAATTGGCCTGAAGAATCCAGAGAAGTCATTTCCAGTCAACAGTGACGTAGGGGTGCTAAAGTGGAGACTACAAACCACAGAGGAATCTTTTATTCCACTGACAAGTAAGTGCCTCTGGCCAGTCCCACTAAGCTAGTTTGCATTGAGAACTAGAAATAGCCCTTGCTTGTACACTTTTATTTTTATTGCCATAGCAAAGTTCTTTCTGACAAAATGACTTTCTTTTGAAATGGACCTGGTGCTGCATTTTGTATATTTTTATCATTAGTTTTCATTTTTAATAGCTTTCATTTTGAAACCATTGTAGTTTTGTTGTTGTTATTGTTTTAGAGACAAGGTCTTCTTCTGTTGCCCAGGCTGGAGTGCAGTGGGGCAATCATAGCTCACTGCAGCATCAAACTCCTGGACTCAAGCCATCCTCCTGCCTCAGCCTCTTTAGTAGCTGGGACTAGGACTATAGGCACATGCCACCACATCCAGCTAATTTTTTTAAAAGACACAAACTCCGTCTGTCACCCAGGCTGGAGTGCAGTGGTGTGATCGTGGCTCATTACAACCTTGAACTCCTGGGTTCAGCTGATCTCCCACCTCAGCCTCCTGAGTAGCTAGGAGAACAGGGAAGTGCCACCACGCCTGGCTTTTTTTTTTTTTTTTTTTTTTTGGTATAGGTGGAGTCTCACTTTGTTGCCTAGGCTGGTCTTGAACTCATGGCCTCAACCAATCCTCCCACCTCGATCCTACCACCTTGGTCCTCTAAAGCGCTGGGGTTACAGGCATGAGCCATTGCACCCAGCCATCTTTTTCTAATATTCTAGTATGACTGCTTTGCTTTCTCCTCAGTTAATTGCTGGCCCTCGGAGAGTGGAAATGGCTGTGATGTCAACATAGAATATGAGCTACAAGAAGATAATTTAGAACTGAATGATGTGGTTATCACCATCCCACTCCCGTAAGTGCTGTCCCTGTGTCCCCTACGTTGGACTTAGAGAACTGGTCTTTTGGAACTCATTTTGGAGTCAGCACCTACCTGACCTGACTGTCCATTCAAAGATACTTGATTCTTTAAAAAGCTAGTTGTGAAAGAAGCCAGATACAAAAGGCTGCATGTTATGTGATTCCACTTCTTTGTCTTTCTGGAAAAGGTAATACTATTGAATAAAAATGAGGAGGTAGAGAAGAAGGTACTTCACTTCAGAGGGGCACAAGGGAACTTTTGGGAATGATAGGAATGTTCTAGGACTTGTGTTTGCTTTGGCAGCACAGGTACTAAAATTGGAACCATACAGAGAAGATTAGCATGGCCCCTGTGCAAGGCTGACATGTAAGTTATGAAACATTTCATATTTATAAATAAGTAAAGCAAGGAAATTGTTTTTTTGAGACAGAGTCTCAGTCTGTCACTGGAGGTCACTGGCACGATCTCAGCTCACTGCACCCTCCACCTCCCAGGCTCAGGCTATCCTCCTGCCTCACCCTTCCGAGTAGCTGGGACTACAGGCGCACACCACCACGCTTGGCTAATTTTTGTATTATTTGTAGGGACGGGGTTTTGCTGTGTTATGCAGGCTGATCTCGAACTCCTGAGCTCAAGTGATCTGCCCGCCTCGGCCTCCCAAAGTGCTGGGATTATAAGCGTGAGCCACCACACCCAGCCAGGAATTGCTCTGTGACTTGATTGTGGTGGTGCTTACTGCATACACTTGTTGAAATACATTGAGCACTTGGAAGGGATGGATTTTACTGACTTTAAAACCAAATTGAACAAGCCAGTTGTAGATCTGGAGCTGTTTTTATTTTTATTTTTTATTTTTTATTTTTATTGGAGACTGAGTTTCACTCTTGTTGCCCAGGCTGGAGTGCAATGATGTGATCTCGGCTCACTGCAACCTCCACCACCAAGGTTCAAGTGATTCTCCTGCCTCAGCCTCCCGAGTAACTGGGATTACAGGCATGTGCCATCATGCCCAGATAATTTTTGTATTATTAGTAGAGACGGGGTTTCACCATGTTGGCCAGGCTGGTCTCAAACTCCTGACCTTAGGTGATTTGCCCGCCTTGGCCTCCCAAAGTGCTGGGATTATGGGCGTGAGCCACCGCACCTGGCTATTTTTATTTTTATTTTTTTGAGACAGTCTCACTGTGTCAGCCAGGCTGCAGTGCAGTGGTGCAACCTTGGCTTACTGCAGCCTCCACCTCCCAGGTTCAAGCAATTCTCGTGCCTCAGCCTCCCAAGTAGCTGGGATTACAGGCGTGTGCCACCACGCCCAGTTAATTTTTGTATTTTTAATAGAGATGGGGTTTCACTATGTTGGCCAGGCTGGTCTCAAACTCCTGTCCTCAAAATGATCCACCTGCCTTGGCTTCCCAAAGTGCTGGGATTACAGGCGTGAGCCACTGCACCTGGCCTGGAGCTGTTTTTAGATGTTGGTCCTCAGCTTGTTTGTGTAGTAATGAAGATTTCCAGAAGGAGGAGCCATTTGTCAGTCAAACTTTCTGTTTTGCAGGTTTCAAAGAAATTGAGTCTATCGGGCTGAATGTTTCATTTTCACGTGCTCTCTAAACTTTCACTAAAGATGAGAGTGTGTTCAAGGGAACTGTTGATTCTTGTTGAACAAGATGTCTACATTAGTTACAGTAAATTTCCTAACAGCCCTTTTGGAGCATAATTTATATACAATAAACTACACATATTTTAATTGTACAGTCTTGACATGTTTACACTTGTGAAACCACCACCATAATCAAGATAACAAAAATGTCTTGTCAACCCCAGAAGTTGAGTTCCAGTAAGCTTTTGTTGTACACTTAAATGGCCCACTATCTAGGATCAACTGGAAATGGTCTCTACCTTATCTTTTTAGTAACATTTACAGTGAGCATGCAGTTATTACTTCACAGTAAATCCTAGCTCCTTTCACCTACCCATCAGCCCTCATGATTAAGCACAGTGTTTAATTATGAGCACCAGTAAGTGTATTCTTAGTGTATCTTTACTGTTATGTCGCTCAGTTATTGCTGCAGAGAAAATGGTACTAATTTGCCAGGTGCAGTGGCTCACGCCTGTAATCCCAGCACTTTGGGAGGCCGAGGCGGGCGGATCACGAGGTCAGGAGATCGAGACCATCCTGGCTAACACAGTGAAACCCCATCTCTACTAAAAATACAAAAAATTAGCTGGGCGTGGTGGCGGGCGCCTGTAGTTCCAGCTACTCTGGAGGCTGAGGCAGGAGAATGGTGTGAAGCCGGGAGGCGGAGCTTGCAGTGAGCTGAGATCGCACCACTGCACTCCAGCCTGGGTGACAGAGCGAGATTCCGTCTCAAAAAAAAAAAAAAAGTACTAATTTAATTCATAGTTTTCTTCCCTTTTTGATAATTCAAGCCTTTACATTATCAGGTCTGGTTTTAGTCATTCTTGTTTCCAATTTTAAAAATATACTTTATTACCAGTATCCCCTTTAATGGGTAACCATCTTATCCTCTACAGTATGGTTATTGCTTCAGAACAATAGATGGCTGCCTTGAACTGTTGTAGGACTTGGGCGTTGGTGACAGGTAGAGTTTTGTTTGTCAAGATTTAGTTTACTAGACTATTTATAGAATGCCACAATTTTGAGGCCTGTCTACCCTATAATTGTGGTTGTGGTGGTTTCCTGTATTCTAGTTCAGTTTTGCAATGGTCTCCAGAAGAGACCCTTACACAACATTTTACTCCCGTTGTCTAGAACTGATCAAATTAGAAGAGATCAGAATCAGAATTAGAGCAAGGGCACAGAGAAGGAACATAAAAGAACCAGGACCCTGAAATTGATAGGGAAGAGTTAATAGTCTTATGCCACCCTTAACGTTTACTTTGTCTCCCTTATTTACCCTATCCCTAATATAAACATTGAGTGTCACTGGTAAATTTAGAATGTGTAGGAGTAGGTGACACTGCCTGTCAGCCGTGTGTAGGGGTGCAGAGTAAATCTTAACTAGCCCTGCTTCTCTTGCAGATTAAGGACAACTACGGATCTGTTTCTCCCATCATGTTTCCATTTTGCCCCAGGGGTAATTGTGCTTTCACTTATCAAATAAAAGTCCATTTACTGGATTGTAAATCAAATAAACCCATTGGTGTCAACTTCAATAAGTTTGAAACATTCTGAAATCTTTAAAAACAAATTCTCGGCCGGGTGCGGTGGCTCATGCCTGTAATCTCAGCACTTTGGGAGGCCGAGGCAAGTGGATCACGAGGTCAGGAGATTGAGACCATCCTGGCCCGCATGGTGAAACCCCGCCTCTACTAAAAATACAAAAATTAGCTGGGTGTGGTGGCACACGCCTGTAGTCCCAGCAACTTGGGAGGCTGAGGCAGGAGAATCACTTGAACTGGGGAGGCGGAGGTTGCAGTGAGATGAGATCACGCCACTGTACTCCAGCCTGGCGACAGAGCAAGACTCTGTCTCAAAAAACAAATAAACAAGAAAACAAATTCTCTCAAAGGCCTCCATTCATCTCCACTATTGATGTTTAGAGTTTCCCCCCACTATTATCAATCTGCTTGTTTCCCCATTGTCTCCTACAAAGAGTGCTGCATTATGTTAAAATTCCTTATTTATAGGGCAGCAACCTATTGGTGCAGGGTTTTTGGAAACATAGCCATCTTAACACATTTGTTGGTCGCAGTCCCCAGATCTAGTCCTTAAGTTGGAGCAGCCCATAGGCATATCTGCCAAATACCTATTTTTGCATATTAACTATATCTACAGAGGGAATTGAGTGAAACTCTTAGCCCAAGGTGCTAGGACTTCATCGTTTGATCCTTGAAGTTATTAGGGAGCCTTTTTTTCCCCTGAAATTGTAGTCCTAGAAGGCAAAATTTGGGGATCATATATCAAATTTGGGGTTGGTTTTCCGTGGTGGAGTTCTAGCTCTGAACAGCTACCTTGACCAGAATGTTTCTCACAACAGGTCTGGTGTCGGCGCGCCTGTTATCGGTGAGATCGATGGGGAGTATCGACATGACAGTCGACGAAATACCCTGGAGTGGTGCCTGCCTGTGATTGATGCCAAAAATAAGAGTGGCAGCCTGGAGTTTAGCATTGCTGGGCAGCCCAATGACTTCTTCCCTGTTCAAGTTTCCTTTGTCTCCAAGAAAAATTACTGTAACATACAGGTACTCCATTTTAGTTGAGAACATACATAGGGAAAGTGGTAGGACAGTAGGAACACGTATAGGATGCCAGATAGCATGGCTTTTTGTGGTCAGATAAAGCTCAGAAAAAAACTGATGTCTCCTACAGGAATTCCCTTTCTAATTCACTGTATGATCGTGGTCAAATTCTTTTATCGCTTTACCTCAGTTTTCCTCTCTAGATCAGACAAAGTAAAGAAATGGAATGTTAATACAGATAAAAGTACTTGTGGATTATGCAAGATTCATAAACACTTAGTTGCCTGTTTTTTATTAACCTTATATATTTTAAAGTCGATTTGCCAAAACACCCTAACACATGGTTTTTTTAAGGCCTTGCTGTCACTTGATTTATACCCAAAGAATGAAATTGTTTTATTTAGAAGACAAAATTACTACCAAAAAAAAATCCATTCTATTACAAATGGAAATTATTTGAGGGTTATTTATGTCACAGCTCCCTTTATTAGTACAAGTAATCATGAGCCAATTCTGTTGCAAACTCTGTCCTTTAGGTAGGCAAAGCAATGGAGATGTGCAAGCTGTTCCTTCGGATTTTTTTTTTTTTTTTTTTGAGATGGAGTTTCGCTCTTTTCACCCAGGCTGGAGTGCAATGGCGCGATGTCAGCTCACCGCAACCTCCGCCTCCCAGGTTCAAACAATTCTCTCGTCTCAGCCTCCCAAGTAGCTGGAAATACAGGAATGCGCCACCACGCCCGGCTAATTTTTGTATATTTAGTAGAGACGGGGTTTCTCCATGTTGGTCAGGCTGGTCTCGAACTCCCGACCTCAGGTGATCTACCCGCCTCAGCCTCCCAAAGTGCTGGGATTACAAGTGTGAGCCACAGTGCCCAGTGGATTTTTTTCCTTTTTTTCTGAGACGGAGTCTTGCTCTGTTGCCCAGGCTGGAGTGCAGTGGCATGATCTCGGCCCACTGCAACCTCTGCCTCCCGGGTTCAAGCAATTCTCCTGTCTCAGCCTCCCCAGTAGCTGAGACTACAGGCGCCTGCCACCATGCCTGGCTAATTTTTGTATTTTTAGTAGAGACAGGGTTTCACCATATCGGTCAGGCTGGTCTTGAAATCCTGACCTCAGGTGATCCGCCCACCTCAGCCTCCCAAAGTGCTGAGATTACAGGCATGAGCTACCGCGCCCGGCGGATTTTTTTTTTTTTTTAAGACGGAGTTTCACTCTTGTTGCCCAGGCTGGAGTGCAATGGCGTGATGTTGGTTCACTGCAACCTCTGCCTCCCAGGTTCAAGTGATTCTCCTGCCTCAGCCTCCCAAGTAGCTGGGACTACAGGCGTGTACTGCCACACCCAGCTAATTTTTTTTTGTATTTTTAGTAGAGATGGGGTTTCACCATGTTGACCAGGCTGGTCTCTAACTCCTGACCTGAGATGATCTGCCCACCTCGGCTTCCCAAAGTGCTGGGATTACAGGAGTGAGCTTCCACGTCTGGCTGTTCTTCCAGTTTTTAAATTTGCATTACTAGGACCCAGTTTATATTGTTAATATTCCCCTCTTTTTGACTTGGCTTGTTGTTCTGGCCCTACCTTAGCTTCCCATATGGTCTCCGTCTCCCCTGTAAGTGCTTAGAAAGTTGCAGCTTCCTCCCTTGAATGATTCCAAAGAGCAGTTCTCTCTCCCTATCCTGTTAGTTAGTGACATAACCCCATCAGTGTTGGAAGCAACTGTATTGAACTCAAGACATTAGATAGAAATGGGTAAATTTTCCTATTGGGGCTATTCAAAGATTAGGACATTATAATTGCTCTCCCAAAACTTCATTAGAAGATACGAATCAGTGATTCAAGTGTTGTATTGGTGCCGTTATAGGTACCATTGTTACAGGTAATTAATTAAACTGGACATTTATTTATTTAAAAAGGAAAAACCTCATTGGAAGGACCCAGCCATGCCTAAAAAATAAGTATGATAGAGCAGCTTACTGGGACTTTTAACACGAGACTTTGAGAGCAGAGCAAATGAATAATGTGAAGAGCTAGAACGTTGCCTTTTGGGTCAGAATGTTAATATATCATCCTGATAGAATGTCTATGAATTTCATAGGTTATACAGGGCAGGGCTGGGCTGTGGCCACTCATTTTGGAGCTTTTACTTAATACTACGGAACATCTCATCCCAACAGTTGTCTTTTCTCCATCTAGAAGAAAAGCAGCTTAGTCATGTTGGTGGGGAAGAGTGATGCTGTGACTTTCATTTGTGAATTGAACATTTTTCTAGTATTTTACAGTTACTTTTAATACCGCTTTTAGGGAAATTGATATGTTCTGTAATTAGAATGTAGTCAACATCATGGAGACTCAAACCTCCTGCTTTACCTTACTCTTTGTTTATTTTCCTAGGTTACCAAAGTGACCCAGGTAGATGGAAACAGCCCCGTCAGGTTTTCCACAGAGACCACTTTCCTAGTGGATAAGTATGAAATCCTGTAATACCAAGAAGAGGGAGCTGAAAAGGAAAATTTTCAGATTAATAAAGAAGATGCCAACGATGGCTGAAGAGTTTTTCCCAGATTTACAAGCCATTGGAGACCCCTTTTTTCTGATACAATGCACGACTCTCTGCGCGCAAGGACCCTCGACTCATCCCCATGTTTCAGTGTCACAGAGACATTCTTTGATAAGGAAATGGCACAAACATAAAGGGAAAGGCTGCTAATTTTCTTTGGCAGATTGTATTGGCCAGCAGGAAAGCAAGCTCTCCAGAGAATGCCCCCAGTTAAATACCTCCTCTACCTTTACCTAAGTTGCTCCTTTATTTTTATTTTATTATTATTATTATTATTATTTTTTGAGATGGAGTCTCACTTTGTCACCCAGGCTGGAATGCAATGGCATGATCTCAGCTCACTGCAACCTCCGCCTCCTGGGTTCAAGCAAGTCTCCTGCCTCAGCCTCCGAGTAGCTGGGACTACAGGTGCACGCCACCACGCCTGGCTAATTTTTTGTATTTTAGTAGAGACGGGGTTTCACCGTGTTGCCCAGGCTGGTCGCGAACTCCTGAGCTCAGGCAATCCGCCCACCTCAGCCTCCCAAAGTGCTGGGATTACAGGCATGAGCCACCATGCCCAGCTGCTCCTTTATTTTAATCCCTAAATATAGTTATATTTCATACTTAGTTTGTTTTTAAAAAGTTTTCTCTGTAGAAAATTTTAATCTTTCATACCCTTTACCTTTAGGTTTTTCTTTCTATACATTCAGTCAGGCACTGGGATCATCTGTTTACAGGCATTATATTTATTTGGCACTCCTGGAACAAGTATATCTAACCCATTCTTGATTTTTGGACTATTCAGGTGAACTATTTGAGGGGTATGGGGTCTAGAAGTTAAAAGATAAGCATGTCTTCTGTTCTTTTCCCGTATCAATTCATTCCTTCATCTCTTTGCCAAGTTGTTTTCCTTTCAGGGCCTGTCCTTCCAGTTTAGAACAGTACCATGAATCCCACTTGTGTCAATATTAAAGATAGCTGAGAAGCACCTTTCAAATGGCACAGTCCCTCTTCAAGATGTCTAAAAGAATGGTTATGTCTGTCCAGTTAGGGATTTCACATCCATATGTAATCATGTCTGCTGCTGTTGCTACCCAAATTTTCAGTTCTCCACATTTTGGGTACTTAAGCTAAAACGTAATGGCCACAGTCTGTAATCCATTCACATTCCTCAGTTTCACCACCTCCCTCTTCCAGACTGCACTCTCTGTCATCAGTCCCCTCCTTTCTAACAGAAATGGGGTTATGATTTTGAAGGCTGTGGGTTCAGGGAGTCTTTGCCAATCCTGTTGGCCCTAAACTATCAAGGAGGCTCCATTTCACCATTTGATTTTTTGCATTTCAGGAGGCAACTGATTGTTTCGATATGTACATATTACTCATGTATACCCCATTTCCTTCCAGTCAGCCCAACATTTTCCACCAGTCTGTCTGTCCCCATCTCTGAAATCCTTCCTTCTCTTTCCCCCTAAGTCTTTTGAGTGTCATCATGTACTGGTGGTTTCTCGGTTCCATCTCATCCATTTCCTTTTCAATGGAGACTACAGCGTCAGCCAGCTCAGCCTTGGCTTTTAACTCGGTATTCCAGTCCATAGGGGTGGTTAAAAGTTGCTGCAAGGCTGCAGGCACTGGCAGTGGGAAGAGGCAGACGACTAGATGACTTCTGCACTTTTAGCTGGTTGAAAAGTACCACTCCCACTCTGAACATCTGGCCGTCCCCGCAAAGAGTGTACTGTGCTTGAAGCAGAGCACTCACACATAAATGGCTGTGTGTGGAATTGCTTGCCAAAGAAGTTTCTGGCCTTTCCCTTTCCCCTAACTGCATCAGGGAAGAATTCTTATCTCTAGCTTGGTTTCCACATGAGGTTTTTCTGAGAAGGGCCTGGGACAAGAAGTCTGTCATGTTAGTTAAGCAGGCAAGAAATCCTACTAATCCAGTTTTGTTTGAAAGTTGTTTGTCCATATGATTTTTTAAAAGTCAAGTTTAATTTCAAAAAACCTTTTTTTTCTGAGATTACTTTTGGGGTAATATTTAAAATGAGAGACATTTTGTAACCCTGTAAAATACATAGGGAATATAACATTCCAGTGTATACAAAGAAGGCAAATTCTTTAATCAAATAAAGAGCATTATAAAATGAGATGTTTATTGGATTCTTGACTCACTTTGGTGTCTGCTTGTTGATTCAGGATGCTGTAATGGGACCTAACATTAAAAATTAATGACTTTTTTTTAAGAGTAATCTGTGAGAGTATTCATTGCCTTTTTCCATATTATATGTATTGTGCTTCCTTGTGTATTTTTCTACATTTGATACATGCACTCCTGACAGTGTAGCTTTTGAATTTGATGCTACTTCTGGCCTTTTTGGGGACTGGAGTCTTAATTTTGTCAGACGGCAGTTGGAGAGTCAAAAAAGTCAGGCTTCATCTTTAATCTTGGAGTCTTCTCTTCCCCATTAGACCATGATGAGAAGTGATCCAGGGATGAGGGATAATGGGAACAATTTTTGGGAACTGTTGATAATTCCCTCGGATAAACCTGCTTACTTTTTTTTTTTGAGATGGAGTCTCGCTTAGCTGCCCAGGTTGGAGTGTGGTGGTGCGATCTCAGCTCGCTGCAACCACCGTCGCCCAGCTTCAAGCGATTCTTCTGCCTCAGCCTCCAGAGTAGCTGGGATTACAGTCACCCGCCATCATGCCGGGCTAATTTTTTTTGTATTTTCGTAGAGACGGTTTCACCATGTTGGTCAGGCTGGTCTTGAACTCCTGGTCTCAGATGATCCGCCCACCTCTGCCTCCCAAAGTGCTGGATTACAGGCGTGAGCCACCGTGCCCAGCCTTTTTTTTTTTTTTTTTTGAGACAGAGTCACCAGGCTGCAGTGCAGTGACATGATTTCGGCTCACCACAACCTCCACCTCCATCCAGGGTTCAAGCGATTCTCCTGCCTCAGCCTCCTGAGTAGCTGGGATTACAGGCACACACCACCACCCCCGGCTAATTTTTGTATTTTTAGTAGAGACGGGGTTTCACCATGTTGGTCAGACTGGTCTCGAACTCCTGACGTCGTGATCCGCCCGCCTCGGCCTCCCAAAGTGCTGGGATTACAGGCCTGAGCCACCGCGCTCTGCCAGAGCTGCTTACTTTCTTACACTTTTTTAAAATTTAACTTGGAAAAACTATTGAGTGTCAAAAAATTGGAAGGCAAATTATTCTCACTTATTAAGTATCTGGGATGAGAAATTTTTAATGTTGAAAGCCAAGATTCTGATTTTTTTTTTTCTTGGTGAAAAAAAGTATCTGGTCTAATGTTGCTCAAGTGTGGCTTAGCTGTCTGAGTGAGACTGTAGCCTTAATCGAATGAAACGATTAAGGTCTGTCATTCCTTTACTCACCATAGCTTCAAATTTGTCAACCCATGCATCTCTGATGGGAAACTTTGCCCTCCAATTAATTTTTAAATTGTGAACAGTTTTAAAGTTGTTCACACTGGCTAGGGTCTGAGATTTCCAGGGTTGATATAGAATAGCTTTTTATTAAACTTCACATCTGGCAGGGCTTATTGGAAGGAGACAGGAGAAAAATAGAAAAAGTCATCCTCAAGAAGATTAAAGTCTAACTAGAAGCAATGACTATCTGCTTGTAAAGCCTGTTTTTTTTCCAAGTTAGACAAGTGTTAACTACAGCTAGTACTAAACATGGATCTATATGAGAGTAGGTAACATGGCTTCTGTCTTGTAGGCTCTAGAGGAATCTCAAGCAAAACCTCACAAATGATTTTCTTTTGCTGTGCACATCTGTCTTATTACAACCCCCTTACCCCCAATTCCCTTGTCCTGGAAGATCCATAAGTAGGTTGGTTGCTGTGCATTGCTGTTACCCAAGGGCAGACAGCAACACTACAAATAGCTGCCTTAACGTCTTATCCTGGGGAGTTGGGGATTGATACGGAGGTAGGCCTTTAGAAAAATTAGACCATCTTTCCAAACCAGGCTGTTTTCCCTCTCACAATCACAAGTCAAGCTATTAGGCACTTTTCAGAAGCTTGGACCACTTCTCCCATCCCCCACCGAAGTTTTTTTGCCCTGCTGTTCTTAGGGCAGGGGCTAAGTGGTTATTTAGGGTCTAAACCAATACTGGAAAGCTTCCCTAGGTGTACTCTGTGTGATCAGATTGATTACCAAACCAGGACAGGGGCTGTTTGAAAGAAGCATTAGAAATTCAAGACAAAGAGAAATTGAAATAGGTCTTGTCTCCCATTCTTTTGCCCAAATGAATGCTTGTTCTTTTAGCTCATTAGGAAAGCCCTTAGCCTTGGAGGTACACAAGACCAGTCTTCTGTCCTACCCAAATTTCCCACTTAGCTTGGATGCATGTTAGCTTTGGGTAGAAGCAGACTATGCAATTTCTAAGACAGCTGAAAAGAGAGCTTTGAACTTTTCCCCAAGTTGCTGCAGGGTCATTGCTACCACCACGCCTACACCAATGATGCCTGACTTCAGGATCCAGAGGCCAGAAACGGACAGCTTTCTGGAAGAGGGTGTGTATCTACAAGGATTGCTTGCTGTATGAGCAATAATCACCTCTCTGGGGCTAGAGGGAGTACAATTTGAGAGGTGGGACAAAGTGGGGAATGTGCCAGGGAAAAGCAGGAGTATGGAAATTCACTCCTGACACTTGTAGCCAATGCAAAGGGCCTTAGAAAAATCCACTCTTCCTTCCACACCCAGGCTTTGCCCTCTCCCCCTGCTTCCACTTCGGAAAGTCTGAAGCAGGCCTGGAAAGCTGTTTTCTGCTTTCTTTCCCTCTCTTCCTCCCCCTTTCCTGAGCTCCCAGCTGCTTGACCTCTTGCGTAACTGTGAGAGAGCGCTGAGTTTTTTGATGGGCTCCAGATGTGGAGCAGGGCGGGGATGGAGAGTGGGGGCGGTAGGTCTTTAGTCCCCTGAGTGCTCTAGCTGTGGGAACATAGAGGCCTGACACAGCAGGGGAGAGGACACATTGCACAGCGCCTTTATCATAGGGTCAGCTGGTCCCTGTGTTGGGAGGTCAGTGAGAGAAGTTGGGTGCTGTTTCGACCCTCTGCCTCAGCATCCACTGCCTCCATGGCAGGCTTGATTATTCCCTGAAATTCCTCCTGCCCAGTACAGTAAAGAGGAGCTGGGGGTCGTGAAACAGAATGAAGTGAAAAGCCTCTGAGGTACTGCAATCTGGACCCCTCCCCTCAGTGCTGGGTCTTGGCACATGGGATACAACAGTTTGGGTTTTTTCCTTCTTCCTTTTTTTACATACCCAAATAGCCTGAATATTACTGTTGTGATCTGCCTCATGAAGGTTCATCAGAATTACTTTCATGACTTCAAACAGTATGAAGAGAGGAAAAACTAGAGTCTCGCTCCTCAAATCCTAGGACTTCCTGGTACCCACAGCATATTCTGGATCTTGAGTGTTCCACCTCCATTAGCTATAGCAGGTGGCAGCAAAGGGCGGCCTCTCCCCTCCCCCTCCTTGTCTGCTGTTTGGCCCTGGTCAGCTTCAGTCTCCAGCCGTGGGGGGTCCCCTGCTAAGGCCAGCCCTGTCAATGAGTGACCAGAGATTCCTGTAGTTCAGCCTCCTGCTGTTCCTGGGTTAGGGAGAGACGGCACAAACTAAACTCATTGAATTAGAACAGCACTTGTCCATCTCAAAGAGGACAAATTATTTTTTGCTATCCACCCCAGCTGGAATTTAGACCAGACTTACAGGCTTTCTGCTCCTTCCTTCAGTGAAGAAGAGTCTCCAGAGTCCCTCTAGTGCAGGTCAAAGAAGTCCAGTCCAGCTGAGTTCAGCTCCCTAGGGCCTCCCCAGCCAGTCTCCTGGGCCAAGAGCTGGCTTTGCAAGGTAAGGATCCACTGTCAGCGTTGGATTTCGGGGTGGAGGTTGAGATGGAGAATGACTTCAACCTAGCTCAATTTGGGGGCTGCTTTTAGGTGTTTAGTGCCTCCTTCTCTTCCTTATTAACTGCCACTCCTACTACAGGTTGGTGTGCTCAATTGTATGTCTATAGCCTGCCTCCATCTCCCGGTCTGTAATCCAGCAAGTCTGTCGGGGTGGAGGGGTGTGGAGCTCCATGGGGGCAAGATGATAATTCCATTTGGTTTTCCTGTGCTTTGGAGTTTGCATGGCACTTTAACGAGTCTTCTTGTGCCTATCCTTAAGAAAGTCTGTGAAGCCTGATGTGCGTGGCTATCAATCTCATTTACAGCTCTTCATGGTGGGGCTTGGAATAGGGCGAGGGGAGGAGGTGACAGGGAGAAGACCTGGGTACCCTCAGTAGATGTTCTGGAGACGTTGAGAGCATGTTGTAGGGGCTTCGATTTGGGAGGTTCAGTGGGAGCCCGTGGAGGTTTCAGACATCTAAGGCAAAAAGAAAGAGGGGAGAGTTTGGGGGCGGGAGAACGGATTGTCAAAAACACCCTCTCAAAAGCGTGTTAAAGCCTGGGAGCGGAGGGTGGTCTAGGAGAGTCGGGAGGGCAGGGTGGGAGGAGAGGGGGATGTGCGGTGGTGGTGGTGGTGGTGGTGGTGGTGGTGGTGGTGGTGGTGGTGGTGGAGAGCCCAGCTGCAAAGATGAACAAAGCGGGCGCTGTGCAGGCTGGGGGAGGTGCTGCTGTGGGAAAGGGTGGGTGGGGGGACCTTGGGCTCCAGCCCCACAAGGGCGTCTTCTTTGGCTGGCCAGGCGGACGGGACGGGGGACGGGGGCGGGGACTGGCGGGAGGGGGGCGGGACAGGCTCGCTCTCCTCCTACTTAGCGAGCTCCCGGGGAAAAGCAACAGTGTCCTCCTAAGCCTGAGGCCACCGCGACCGAGCCGAGCCAGACTAAGGGACCAGTGTCTCCCTGCCCCCCCCCCCCCACCTCTAGGTAAGAGCGCGCCGTCCCACTACACTTGCGGGTCCCATTCGCTGCGGTGCTAGGACTGGATAAGGGGAAGTCCCCGGGGCCTGGCGAGAGCCCTGAGATCAGCTCTAGGCTAGGGAGCTCGGCAGAAACCCGTGGGGGAGAGAGGGCACCCCAGGTGAGTGCGTGGGGGCGAAAGGAGCGTTATGGGGAGTTTTCCTGTGAGCCGCTTGCTTTTGCCTTCCTCGGCCGCTGCCAACGCCACCGCCAGAGGGGGCCGTGACGCTCTCCCCCGCTTGGAGAAACCCTGATCCTGGCCCTATCCAGACTCTCCCGCCGGCACCCAGGCGGCCGGGCGGACACTCGCGGGGTATCGGGCGGCGAGCGCGCGCGCGGGTTTTCGTCCTCCAGCGCCCCACACCTCCCCCTCTCCGCCCACAGCAGGACCTTGGGGCGGCGGTATCTCCTGTGACGTCTCCCCGCCTGTCCCCAGGCCGGCCGCCTTGATGGACCAGGAAGGGATTCGGAGTCCGGCTCAGAGTCTTGAGCGTCTAGGAGGGCTGCCTGGGGGTGTCCAGGAGATGGGAAGCCCGCCTGGGGCCTCCCAGGCACTCCCCAAGGCCCCACGTCCTCGGGGGCCGGGGAGGCCGCCTGGGGCGCCTTGCCACGCCCGCGCGGTCCCTATTGGAATCCCTAGCGGAGTTCCCCGAGCGGAGGCTGACCCAAGTCATCCGGGCTCCCCCGGGATAGGGAAGTGCGGGCGGGCGGCTGGGTAGGGGCGCCGGCGCAGGGTGGCCGAGTCGCCCGCGAGCGCTTCCGCCGAGGCAGGCTCGAGTGGGGACTTGGCCGGGCGACCGCACAGCCCTGCCGGGGACCCACGGCTCTGGGGCGGGGCTGCATTCTGGGCCGTTAGCTCAGCGGTCCTGGAGCCTCCCGAGGCTGACTCATCGGACGGCGGGCTCACCCCCCAGCCGTCAAACGCAAACGCAGGCGCCCCACCACGCCTGGCTCCCAAGCGACACACACGCACGCCTCCGCGACACTTCGCACACCTACGTCCCTGCGTCACGCCACCCAGACACACCCGGACCCGCCCACACGCCGAGGCCTTCCCACGCACTCCATGCCTTGCGCCTCACAGGAAACCGCCCCGCGCTCACGCAGCCCCTCACACCCGCAGCCCCGCTTACACGCGCCCCAGCTCACACATGCACCCCAGTCACACAGCGCACCTCACACACGCACCCCAGTCACACAGCCCACCTCACACACGCACCCCAATCACACACACAACCCAGCTCACACACGTACCCGTCAGACATGAGGCCCCAGCTCACACACGAAGCCCAGCTCACACACGCAGCCCCAGCTCTCACACACACACCCCAAACACGAGGCCCCAGCTCACACACGAAGCCCAGCTTACACACACTGCCCCAGTTACACACACAGCCCAGCACACACAGCCCCAGTCACACAGCCCAGCTCATGCAAGCAGCCCGTCACACACACAGCCCAGCTCACACAGGCAGCCCGTCAGACACACACAGCCCAGCTCACACAAGCAGCCCGTCACACACAGAGCCCAGCTCACACACACAGCCCAGCTCACACACACAGCCCCAGTTGTACACATACAGCCCAGCTCACACACGCAGCCCGTCACACACACAGCTCAGCTCAATACACAGCCCAGCTCACACACACAGCTCCAGTTACACACACAGCCCAGCTTACACACACAGCCCAGCTCACACACACAGCCCATCACACACACAGCTCAGCTCAATACACATCCCAGCTCACACACACAGCCCATCACACACACAGCTCAGCTCAATACACAGCCCAGCTCACACACACAGCCCAGCTCACACAAGCAGCCCGTCACACACACAGCCCAGCTCACACACACAGCCCAGCTCACACAAGCAGCCCGTCACACACACAGCCCAGCTCACACACACAGCCCAGCTCACACAAGCAGCCCGTCACACACACAGCCCAGCTCACACACACAGCCCATTATACACACACAGCCCAGCTCACACACGCAGCCCGTCACACACACAGCTCAGCTCAATACACAGCCCAGCTCACACACACAGCCCCAGTTACACACACAGCCCAGCTCACACACACAGCCCGTCATACACACAGCTCAGCTCAATCCACAGCCCAGCTCACACACGCAGCCCAGCTCACACATACACTCCAGCTCACACACGCAGCCCGTCACACAGTCTAGCTCACACAGCCCCAGCCACACACACAGCCCAGCTCACACACGCAGCCCAGCTCACACATACACTCCAGCTCACACACGCAGCCCAGCTCACACATGCAGCCCCCTCACACATGCAGCCGCAGTCACACACACAGCCCAGCTCACACCGCAGCCCCAGCTCACACACGCGGCCCCTCACACACATTCAGCCGCCCTTCCCGCAGCTGCCAGGCTGGGAACGGGCGGTGTCTGTGGGGCCGCCCCGTTTCCCGGCCGCGCAAACAAGCGGCTC
The DNA here is from genome assembly GCF_029281585.2 of Gorilla gorilla gorilla. Classification (NCBI taxonomy): domain Eukaryota; kingdom Metazoa; phylum Chordata; class Mammalia; order Primates; family Hominidae; genus Gorilla; species Gorilla gorilla. The sequence continues at coordinate 126,552,407 of NC_073233.2, forward strand.
CTTCTCTCTGCCCCGCCAAAGAAAGGCCGCTTGTCAGGGGCGGGCGGGCAGGCGGCAGCGGCAGGCGCCCAACACTGCGGCCTTGTCCCACGCGGGCAGCCTGGGCAGGAGCAAGCCGAGGGGTGCAAGGGGCCGCTACTCTGCGGAAACCTCCGTCCCTCGGCCCTGCGGACCGCGGAGAGGCACCTTTCCACCACCGGACACCCAAGCAACAGCCCTCGCTCCATCCGCGCTCTCCCGGCTCCCCCTCTCCTCGGGCCGCCCATCTCTCCTCTCTTCCGCCTTTGGGGTCCCGGTGGGCCCCAGCCTCCCTCTCCTTCGCCCCATCTCCCCGCCCGTCAGCCTCCCCTCCGCTGCCCTCGCGCATCCCCAGTCTTCCCGTCTGTCGTCGCCTCCACTTGAGGACCCGCCTGTCCTTTCTTCCCCCGACCCCTCCACCTCTGTGTTCTTCATTCTCCCCGCATCCTCTGCCCTCGGTCTTCCCCTCCCCAACTTGCATTTTTTCCCATCTCTTAGTCTGCCTTTCATTTTCCCCTTCACATCCCGGTGGCTCCCCTTCCCCGCCCCGTCCCTCTGCACACCCCCATTCATCTCTGTCAGGTTTTTCTCATCCTTAAGTTCTCTCGTCCCCCTCCCCACTCGGGCGTCCCCCGCTGGGCTCCCCGCCTCAGTTTCCTTCCCTTCCTGACTGCTTCCTCTGCCGGCGGCCCTTTCTCGAGGGCGGATGTGCGCCTGGAGGGCGAAGGCGGCGGCCGAGAGGACCCCAGCTCGGCCTGGCGGGCCTCTGGCCACAGCCATGCACCGCTTGGGCCGAGGCCGAGGCCGACCCCCAGGGACACAGGTGAGGCCGGGCGACCCGCGGGGCTCCGGGGAGCGCCCGAGCAGTGGCCCCGCGAAGGGCCGGGTCTGGTGCTCTGGGGCTGGCTTTGGACCTCTCGTCCTGGGACTCCGTGGGAGCCCGGGAGCTGTGTCAGTGCCCGTTGGTGCTGGAGCCAGTCGGCCCTTCCTTGGCCTCCTTCAGGCGGGGGCCGAGACCCCCGAGAGTTCACTCTGGGTGCTCCACTCGGCGGAGACGGCTTCAGACTGGTGTCCCGCGTGGCTGGGGTGTCGGCGCATTCCCGCGGGGGAGGAGGCCGAGGGCCCGGGCCGGGGTCACCTGCCGGCGCCCCGGCCTTGCGCACAGAGGGCCTTGCCTGTCGCTCGTCAAATCCAGACACCTGGGCCTCCGCCACTCGGCTGCCAGGGCGGCACTGGGGCGTCTGTACCCAGCGTGCGGGAGGGCACCCAGGGCCGGACGCGCACCGCAGGGGTCTTTTTTTGGCCGCGGGGCCGGGCGGGCGGGTAATGACAGCCGGGTTGCTGGGGAGCCGCGGGCCAGATGGAAGCGGGGCCGCAGGTGAGGGACGTCCCTCGCGCAGCGTCACTCAGCCGCCGGGGCCAGAGCGGGAGGCAAGGTGAGGGCGCCCCCAGGTGGTCGCTCTCGGCCGCGGCGATCGCCCTTTGGGAAAGCACCGCCCGAGTGCAGGGCAGGTTGGCCTGGTGTCTCTTTCCACTTCTCTTGGATCAGGTTACTGTGCTGGGGCCACAGCCTCGCACCTCCCAATCTCTCCATCTTTTCTTATCTTCTCCCTACACCTCTCTCCTTATCTCTCCCTTTACTTTCGCCTCCTTATTCTCTTCTCTCCTCTAATCACTCTTGTTCTCCATCGGCCTTACTCCTTTACAATCTTTATCTCCACTTGAAGTTCTTGGGTGTAAATAAATGAGCACACCACAGCTGCCCCACACGGCGATAGTGACCAATACTCCAATATGACAGATAAATAAACTAAGGCCCAGACAGGTGAACTGCCTTGCTCCAGGTCACACAGCTCATAATAATAAACGGGGCCATGCGCGGTGGCTCACGCCTGTAATCCCAGCACTTCGGGAGGTCGAGGCGGGCGGATCACCTGAGATCGGGAGTTCGAGACCAGCCTGACCAACATGGAGAAACCCCGTCTCTACTAAAAATACAAAATTAGCTGGGCGTGGTGGCAGGAGAATCACTTGAACCCGGGAGGTCGAGGTTGCGGTAAGCCGAGATAGCACCACTGCCCTCCAGCCTGGGCAACAAGAGTGAAACTCCGTCTCAAAAAAAATAATAATAATAATAATAATAAATGGCATTAAGTGCTTTGCTTTCACAGAATGCCATTTAATATAATACCTGAATTTCAGACAGTCCTTTTTAAAAAACTGACAGCTTTATTGAGGTATAATTTATATACTATAACATCCACCCAATTTAAGTATGCAATTAAAAGATTTTTAGTATATTTACAGAGCCATGCAATCATCATCACAATTTAATATGAAAACATTCCCCCCACCCCACCCCCACCAAACTTGTGCCCTTTTACAGTCACTCCTCATTCCACCCCTAGCCCCAGGCAAGCACTGATCCAGACAGTCTTTTTTATTTTTCTCCATTACTCTAGTTTTATAGAAGAATGACTTGATAATCAGAGAAGTTAAATAACTTGTCTAGGATCTTATAGCTAATAAATAAATAAAGTCAGGGTAGAATTTAAGGCTTTATATATCCCAGTCTAAAGTTCTTTCTACCAAAGGGTGATGTTTCTCCTTCACCATTATTTATTATTTTGTTTTTCTTAACCCCTCTTTTACATAAACTCCCCATTCCCAACCCACTCTCTTGCACCTCCTCCCTCAGAAAATGCTGAGGGATTTCCCTGAGTCTAAGGAAGCAGTACAGCAATCTTTGTCCTTGGAAATTCTTCTCCATGGCCAGGAATTCTGGGGAGGTGCCAGGCCAGCTTGGGGCTTTGCATAGGTTAATGGCGTTTTCCTCCCCTCTTCCCTGGCAGTCTTGGGGTGGGCCCCAGCCTGGGTTCCGGCCTCTCTTCCGCCAGCTTGGGTGGAAATGGTGACGGAGATGATGCAGTCCAGGTCCGGAAGGGTGGAAGCTGGGAGGGTAAATTTAGTAACACCATAGCTAAGGTCCTCGGGACCCACTGCCAGGGTCAGACACTCCTTGGAATGCGGGCTGCTGCCCCTACTTCCTTTCCAAGTCCCCTGGTAGATGGCTTGAAGAGAGAGTGGAGGGAAACCCTGTTTCCCTGGGTCTGCCTCCTTACCCCTCAGCCACACTCTTAGCTTTCCCCAGTAACATTTCAGCAGCAAGTGGGAAGTTTCTCAGCTTAGCTAGTTGGCCAAGGGATGGGCATGGGGGCATACATTAGTACACAAAGGTCCTCACATCTCAGATACCAAAAACATAGCCAGGGAGAGAGGGATGCATGGTGGGTGAGGGGCAGTGGGGTGGTGGTGGGGAGTACTCAAGTTCTGGCTCTGGAATCTGTCTTACTCCTGGTTCTAATGGTTTAAGCTTCCTATAGCACCTAGCCAATTAAGAACCCAAGAGTTGAGCCCAATATTCCCAGTATTAGTTATCACTAAAGTTTTTTGTTTTTAATTAAAAAAAATTTTTTTTAGCTGATTGTGTTGGGTTGAGGTTGCTTTCTGGGGAAGAAAAGGTGTAGGAGTTGAGACATCTGGAGATAGCAGGAATGGCTGAGTTTTTCTTTTGTGTCTCCTTTAAGAAAACATCCTACTAAAGCCCTGGGAAAAGAGACAAATGGTGAAGAGGAGAATGAAAGGTTGCAGGAGGGAGCTCCTGTTTTAGCCCTGCCACCTACCTGGGGGCCCTCTGGCTACCAGTGTCCTTGGAGGGGCTTCCTTGCTGCTTCTCCCACTAAGGTAGATTTTCCCCACCCTGCTTAAGGCTCCACAGGGCCAAGGGTCTTCAGCTGTCAAAACCTGGGTTCTGAGTAGCATAGGGCAAGAAAGCACAGAAGTATAGATTGGGCCCTATAGGACTGTTTGTGCTTACAGTGGCAGGGGGCAGGACTGGTATCCATGCTGTGGCTGGCTGGAGACTTGGCACTGCTCCCAGACAACTCCCACCCAAGCTCTTTAGCTGCCTCTATTTCCCTTCAGCATGAGCATTTGGGAAATGATGGTGACTGGTGACACCTCTGCCCTGAGAACCCTGCCACAGAACCTACTTCTTTCCCTCTCCTGCCCTGGCCTCCCCACTCACCACCTTTCTGCTGTGTCCCTAGGAGCTCTGGAGCCTTAGGACCATGGACGCTGTCAATAGGAACCAAACAGGCCCTGGATGCAAGACCCAGACCGTGGTGCAGGTGAGTGGGATCAGGGCTGTGAGGCAAGAGAGATATAACAGGGATGGGATCAGCTCTTCTACCCCCTTGTGGTCCCAGCCCAAGGATGAAAGGAGCAATTCTGTTCCTCTCTGCCCTTCCCCAGGTCCCAAGCCTATTAACAGCTCAGTCTTTATCTGAATCAGGTTAATTGGTTCACCCAGAAACTACCCATCGAAAGTCCGAAAGCAGTTTACAGATTGACCCTGGGCTGTATCACTCTCCTTGATCCATGCCTCTATCTTCCCTGTACTTGAGCTTAGCAGGGGCAAGCAATGGCCACGTGGATAGCCATGGACAAGTCTGCAGGGAGCTTGATTGGCCTTCCTCTACAGTACCCCTGCTGCTTATCCAGTGCCACCCCCACCCCCCACCCCTTTCTCCTTGCTTCTGTTTTAATAGACAAAAGGCACAGTTAAGCCAAGACTTGCGATAAATCCAGTGGGACGAGTTAGTGGCCTAGATTCAGATCTAATTACAATTTAGTGGAATCATGCTCTGTATAAGATTTTGTGCTAAGCCTTTCAGCACCCTCAGAGCCCTTCGGAGAGGGGCAAGGGCTGGAGAGAGTGCTGGTGTGACTGGTTTAGGGTGGTAAGGTGCTGAATCTAATGATGCTTGTCCTCCACCCCTACTACCTACAGAAAGGACCCTTGGACCTGATCGAGACAGGCAAAGGGCTGAAAGTGCAAACGGACAAACCCCACCTGGTGAGCCTGGGCAGTGGGCGACTCAGCACAGCCATCACCCTCCTGCCGCTGGAGGAAGGTAAGTGTGAACAGGGCATCTCACTCACCACCCCTCTATTCTTATAGGCATTCCTGCCCTGGAGGCCCAGCTCCTGCATGTGTTGGGGCCCTTCTACTGTCTGCTGGTGCTTGCCTCCCCACACCACCAGCTTGCTTCCCTTGTCTCTGCCTCCCCAGACTGCCTGCCTTCCTTGGTAGATGATCTGGTTCCACGACTGGGCTTAAAGATCAGCTTAGAAACAAGGAGGAGAGGCCAGGTGCGGTGGCTCACGCCTGTTATCCCAGCACTTTGGGAGGCTGAGGCAGGCGGATCACGAGGTTAGGAGTTCTAGACCAGCCTGGCCAATATGGTGAAACCCCATCTCCACTAAAAATACAAAAATTAGCCAGGCGTGGTGGCACGGGCCTGTAGTCCCAGCTACTCAGGAGGCTGAGGCAGAAGAATCGCTTGAACCCAGGAGACAGAGGTTGCAGTGAGCCGAGATCGTGCCACTGCACTCCAGCCTGGGCAACAGAGCGAGACTCTATCTGGAAAAAAAAAAAAAAAAAAAAAAGAAGAAGAAAAGAAACCATGAAGAAAGCACTGAGAGAAACAGGAGAACACATTGCTCTTAGCAACCAATGTGGCCAAGAAGAAAAAGGGCCCCGCTCCAGGGCATTGTCTTGCATGGGAGGGTATACCATAGACGGAGAATGGAGAGATGGGAGTCAGGGCAAGATCTCCCAAGATAAGGCCCTGGCACAGCCCCCTTCACCTTTCAGCTTCTGCCCGCCCTCTCTCCTCTCCTGGCTGCACTTGTTGCCTGGGTGATACTACATTCTCCACATTCTTCAAATACCAGTCCCAGGGGCTCTGTCAGCGGGAGGGGCTGTTCCTGCTGCAGTTAGGGGAGAGCCTGCACTGAAGAGAGAGGTTGCACTGAAGAGAGAGGTTAGCAAGGGAGACGAAGTGTTGCAGGTAGCAGAAGCGGGGGAGAGAAGGAGAGAAAGGGAGATTTCGAAGAAATGAGGAGTAGGATGAAGGGGAAAAAGGATAAAGGATAATAGGGAGAGGCAGTTGGGGGAATAAGGGAAGATCTGCAGAAAAGCAGTCTTCCTTCTCCATCTGTGGAGTCTAGGTCCTACTGTGTGCTGTCTGGGTCTTCCCATCTCTGGGCCTCCCATTCTCAGGCAGAGTTTTCTCTGTTTGAGAACAGCGTCCATCACTTACTGTATAGACCAGGCTCAGGGGCCTAGTAGGGGTGGCCAGTGGTGGGCAGAGATTCTCCCTGGAGTAGGAGGTGGAAATATGTTTCCACTGTGGCCCTCCTTGCCCTGTCACTGCCTCCTCAGCCTGGACAACCCCTCTGATTCAGTTTGCCTCTTGTCTCCAGGGAGGACGGTGATTGGCTCTGCAGCCAGAGACATCTCACTACAGGGCCCAGGCCTGGCTCCAGAGCACTGCTACATCGAGAACCTGCGGGGCACCCTCACCCTCTACCCCTGTGGCAATGCCTGCACTATTGATGGGCTCCCTGTCCGGCAGCCCACCCGGCTCACTCAGGGTAAGGCTGGACACCTCCAGATGGAGGGGGCCTCTGTTTAAAGGCTTGTGTGTATTAGGCACAGGGGAGGCTGGCTGTCGTGGTTGCCATAGTAACTGCCTGAGTGACCATACTGGGAATGGAGTACTCAGGTGCATCTGGATGTGCCTAAACAACATCCCAAACCCTTTCAGCATCCAGACATGTTTTCAACCTGCTTTTCTTCTCTGGTCACCCCCACCCTGTCTCCACATACTATGGGGAGAGAAGAGGTTCTGATTCCCACCATCAGAGGGCCTGGGGCATGATGGCGTTGTTAATGGTTGTTGGGGAAGAGCAATTGGAGCAGCAGTGAGAGGGTATCAATGGCATTGTTCCATGATGCCAAGAGGAAGTTGTTTTGAGAAGCTGGAGAGGAGGACAATACTTCCTGATGGGGATGGGGCAAGGGTAAATCTGAGGACATGCCTGCTCCTGTTACAAGACTGCTGACAGTAGCTTTTGGGTCACAAATATAACCCAAAGCAATAGGCCATTCTGTTGTGTAAAGTAGCTCTAAAAACTAGGCCCCTGGCTAGGCATGGTGGCTCACGCCTATAATCCCAGCACTTTGGGAGGCCGAGGTGGGTGGATCACTTGAGGACAGGAGTTCGAGATCAGCCTGGCCAACATGGTGAAACCCTGTCTCTACCCAAAATACAAAAATTAGCCACACGTGGTGGCACACGCCTGTAGTCCTAGCTACTCGGGAAGCTGAGATAGGAGAATCGCTTGAACCTGGGAGGCAGAGGTTGTAGTGAGCTGAGATGGCACCATTGCACTCCAGCCTGGGCAACAGAGCAAGACTCCGTCTCAAAAAATAAATAAATAAAAAATAAAAATAAATAAAAACTAGGCCCATAATTACTATGGTTAGCAGGCAGGTAAGCGGTTGGCCCAGGTAGCACTTTGACAGACCAGGTGTGCTCACCCTGGAAACAGGGTTCTGGGCATCAGTTCATACAGTGAGTTGTCAGATTAGGAGAATGAGAAAAACAGATTTGGGTGGAGGTTAGAGGTGAAGTTAAAGGCTAACAGGAGGACAGGAACTTTGGGCTAAGCCTGGCTCTGAGCAGGCTCTGATGGTCTGGCATTGTTTTCTGGGGGCTCTTACTGCCTAGAAGCCCCTTGGAAGTGGCCATCCTACTCACTCCACTGTCTCCTTCTCTCCTCTTCATCCTCCTTAAGGCCTTTCAATGTCACTTCCTTCACAGCTGATCCAGGAGACCTGACATTTCCCCCATCTTTTTTTTGATACGGAGTCTCACGCTGTTGCCCAGGCTGGAGTGCAGTGGCATGATCTCGGCTCACTACAACCTCCACCTCCTAGGCTCAAGCGATTCTCCTGCCTCAGCTTCCCAAGTTGCTGGGATTACAGGCACCTGCCACAGCCTGGCTAATTTTTTTTTTTTTTTTTTTTTTTTGACCCCAGTCTTTTCTTCCTGCCCTCGGGTAGGGGGCAGGGCATGGACAATTGACTTCAGGGATGCAGGTCCACCAGCAGCAGTACGTAGGCCCTTGCATTCTCCAGGGATTCAAGGTCTCTGACTTTGGATGAGAGGAGGAACCCCCAAAAATTGGGGCTTGGCTATGATGGCAGTGGGTTCCTAATAGTCCTGTTCAGTCTCAGAGAGAGCATCTTCTCTACGATTTGGGAGCATGGAGATGAGACAATAGAGCAGCAAGGAGAGGCAGGGCAAAGTTCAAAGAAGGCCCAGCACTTACCACCCCCGCCCCAAACCCATCACATTCATCGGTAAGAACATTGTTCCCCTGCATGTTGTGAGCAGGGTATGCTTCTGTTGTCCAGTCTTTCCAATGCATCATTTAGCTCCCTGAGAAGGGGAGAGCCTAGGGCTAAGATGGAATTCTGAAGCATTTCCTGTGGCCCCAGTGACCCTTCCCGACTCTTCTCCAGCCAGAGGCCTACCCAGCCAAGTATGTACCCTCCCACTCTCTTCTGACCCTAAACCCCTTCCCATTTTCCCTCCCCAACCCCCATAGCCTTCTTGTCTGGGCTCGCCTGTCTCAGAAGCTTGGCAGCCTGTGGAGGGGTAGGCAGAGGCACAAAGGAATGGGTGTTCTTCTCCCCAGTCCTCCCCTTCCCCTGGGCTCCAGGAGCTGAGGGTTTCCTTGTCTCATCTCTGGAGCAAGGCACCAAGCCCAGCCCTGCCTGGCCCCACTCCGGACATTCTTGGGAGTGTGTTTCCCTGGAAACTGGGTGGCTCGGGGGTGCATGTGCTATCTCTGTGTGTCTGTGTAACCGGAGTGTGTTTATGTAGCTCCGGATGTGTTTGTGACTCTGGGCTTACGAATCCTGTGTTTGTGTCTTTCCTTGTGTTTATCGATCAGTGTGTTCAAGTGGGCGGCAGGGGTGAACTCAGGACTGATGGTACCAAAATGTCTGTGTGTGTACTCCTATGTGTATATGAGACCTCACTAGTCATATGCCTATCTGTGAGCATATATACAAGACGATCATTTTCCCTGCCTTGTTCCCCTTATCTGGCCTTGTAGACGGGACCCTCCTCTTTGAAAAACAAGGGCTACCCTGGGAATAACAAGGAGTGTGCTTTGGCCTTAGATGCATCATTCTGGGCACTGTGCCCAGCCATAGGCAACTTGGAGAGACATACTTCATGACAAGCAGAGATAGCAGTGACAGGCTCTTCCAGCAGGAATATGCCTGGGCCAGGGGAAAGGGGAGGCAGGCAGAAAACAGATGCCGACCTTTAGCACAGAGCTATGAACATAGGAGCATGAAGTGAGGGAGCCAGGAAGGTCCTGATTCCACCCCCTGTACCCAGGCATCTTGGCACATCCCACATTGCCCTCTTCTCTGCAGAGCAAGGGGTGGAGCTGGGAATAGGACCAAGGGAATGAGGAGGAATCTCAATCTGGGTCTAGGCTGCCCCACCCTGGGACCACAGCGCCAGACCACATGAAAGATCTGGGAGGGAACCAAGCAGGGGAGGACCCAGAAAGCCACCAGCTCAGGGCCCAGGCTGTCTAGACAGTAGGTCCCCATCCACTCCTAGCATTTCCTCCGAGCCCTGGTCTCCAGTCTCCTTCACTCCCTAAGCCTCTCACTGGTGGGTAGGGGCTTGTGTGAGGGCCAGCAGAGGAGTGTGGCTGGGGAGCCGGATCTCTGGGTTATCCAGCTGCCTCTCTCTGGGATCCAGGACATTCAGCCTCTTTTTTTTCCCACCCAGTTATTCCATCTGTAAATTGGGAGTGAAGCCTTCAACCTTTTTCTGTTATGAGACTGATAACGATCTTGACTAATAAAGCTCAAAAGAAGAGGGCAGAGCAAGGCTCCCAGCTTCCCACTTCTTTGTGTCTGCCTCCTGCCCTATTTCTCATTGGCGGGCATCCTCTGTGTCTGCCTAGGTCTATCCAGCTGGCCCTCACAGTTTCCAGACCGATGAATCACTCTTCCTGAGGAGATTTTTTTTTAAAGCCTCCCTTCATTTTGCATTTGACCCTATATGGTTCTTCCTTTTTCCTCAGAAGGGAATAAGATACGTGTGCACATGTGAGCGTGTGCATGTGTATGCATATAGTTGGCAGCATGGGTGAGTGGGCTAGTGGGCTGTTTAGCAAGAATGGAAAACTTGCCTGATTATTCATCTAAGACGTTGATTTTATTTCAGAGTTTCTCCAGGGACTAAGTGAAAGGAAAGCTATGCCTGGGTGAGTGTGTAACTAAAAGGAGTTGTCTGGGGGATGTGTGCATGAGAATAAAGGTGTGTGAGAGACAGTGTGTTTAATGAGGGTGTCTGTGTGACTCAGAGCATGCAGAGATGAAGTAGTGTCAGTGTGACTGAGCAAGTGTTGGTGTGTATCTGAGAGACACTGTGTCAGGCTGTGTGAGCTGCCGAGAGCATACAACATTGTGTCCCGTAAGGCTCTGGTGTGCAGGGGCCAGGTCCCTGGAACAAGAGAAACTCTCTGGGGGACCTGGCTGGATGGTAGGTATTAATACCTGACTGGGCCGGGTGCAGTGGCTCACGCCTATAATCCCAACACTTTGGGAGGCCAAGGCGGGCAGATCACCTGAGGTCGGGAGTTCGAGACCAGCCTGACCAACATGGAGAAACCCCATCTCTACTAAAAATACAAAATTTGCTGGGTGTGTGGTGGCGCATGCCTGTAGTCCCAGCTATGGGAGGCTGAGGCAGGAGAATCGCTTGAACCCCGGAGGTGGAGGTTGCAGTGAGCCGAGATCGCACCATTGCACTCCAGCCTGGGCAACAAGAATGAAACTCCATCTCAAAAAAACAGAACAAAACAAAACAAAACACCTGCCTGACTCAGAATCTCAGCCTGACTTTGGGGGCTCCAGATATCTGTTTCCCAAGTAGGATGGGTACCTTATTGGGATCGGAGGGCTCTTTGCTGGGTCTAGCACAACTGGATGTTGTGGCTGGGGTGCGGGCTGGCTCCCAGGGGCCCAGGAAGTGGGCTGGCCGGAAAGGGCAGTGCCTTGGTCCACTCTGGGTCGTGAGTTGAGCTATGGGGAGTGGGGCCGGAAGAGGAGGTGTTTAGGGTGGAGACAGGAGGTGGGCTGAGTGCTTGCATTGTATAGAGCACTGCTTTGGCCTGAACTCCCAGCCCAGGGTGACCTTGTTACAGTGGCAGCCTGAGGGCCAGAGCAGGACCTAGTGACCTAGCTGGATCCTGTAGAGCCCCTGCTCTTTTCCTCTCCCTCTCTCTCTCAGATATGGACCCATGGAATGTCAGAGCTGACTTTCTGTAGATAAGGAAGCCGAGGCCAGAGGGTGTGACTGGCCCAAGGTACTACAGCCAGTCAGGGCCGGCCAGCCCCGCTGCCACTGACCTCTTACCACGGGGGGCTGGGAATGAGACCCTGTCCTTTGCCTGGCCTCACTCCTGCCTCCTGGCTCTTCACTCTGGCCTCTGTACTTACCTCTCACCTTTCCTTCACTCAGTCACCTCCCTTGAACCTTTCCTTCCCGCCCACTTTTCTTCCTGCCCTCGGTGCAGGATCCCAAGCCGGCTCCCTTTCTGCATCCTCCCGCCCCGCCCTCTCCATCCAGCTCTCCACTCGTCTCCTCCATCACTTCCTCTTCCCCTCCTCCTCTCCTTTGTCCCTCCCTCCCTGGCTCCCTTCCCCCGCCGCTGGTGGCCGGCCCGCCCCTCCCCGGGCATTGGCGGCTGCTCGCTGCCTCGCTGCTCGCTCCGAGCCTAGAGCCGGCAGCTCGGGAGGTCGGCCCGCCCCCTCAAAGGCTCCGGGCGGGCCCGGGACCTGGAGGGCCCGAGCTAGCGGGGGCGAGCGGTCCGGAGGTCCGGTTTCGGCGGTGAGTCCTCAGCCCCGGGCCAGCCACAGTCCCCAAGCAGCCAAGCTTGGAGAAGCTCAGACTGGGAGGGGCGTCTTGAGGAGGGTGGGCGGGAGGAGGGGCATGGGGTCCTCTGACCTTCTTTGGGAGCTTGAGGCGGAGAGACTCGATTGTGTGTGTTCCCTGAGCATTTCTAAATGGGGATTCTGGGCTTGGGGGCACTTCTCAGCCGGTAGACCTTATCTTCTCCAGCGCTCCGGCAGTCCCCTCCTTAGGACCCACCTCCCTCAGATGGGGTTAAAGAGTCCTGGTTAGAATGAGGGGAGTCTACCTTATGGCCAAGGAGGGTCTCTGATAGGAAGGACCAAGGCCCTTCCTCCCATATTCCCTTCACTCGGTCTCCCTTTGGCCAATCCATTCTATTTGTGTGACCAAGAGGGCAGTGACAGTAGCTCTGAGAGTGTGTGAGCATGTACGCCCATAAGTCTGTTGTGTTACTATGAGTGTGTATGAGTGTATATGAGTGTGAGCCTGTTTGTGTTGGTGTTTCTCCTCTGCATCTCTCACAGATAGGATTCACCCTCTCCTTCGCCCAGTTTTTCCCCTCCAGATGTGCAGCTCCTCCACCCACCTGCACACAGCTGGACCCTGATCCCCTCTGGGCATGGGGGACACTGATCATGACTTTGGCAGGATGGGCAGGGATTCCTGGGCTCCCTGAAAGGGCTGGCCTTTGCGGGTTGGGGTGGGAGTGGGCAGAGAGGAGGCTTCTTCCCAGAAACAGGCTGGCCAGACCCCTGGGGGCTGTAGGGGCCAGCATCGGAGCAATGCCTGAAGCTTCTGCATGCAAATAGAAAGTTAATTTGGGCAGGAGCTGGGCTGCTCTCAGTCCTGCTGCCCTCCTGCCCGCTCTATTAATACGGATCCAGCTCTGCTGCCTGGCATCACTATTTATAGCCCAGAGGCAGCACGGCCACACCCCCTTATGTGGGGGAGGGTGAAGGGCTGAGGAGGGGGCAGAAAACACACAGCTATAGGGGCCCAGGCAGAGGATCCCTAGATGCCTACATCCTACTTGGGTGGGCCTGGCACTGCTGGGCTGGAATCCACTCAGACTCCCTGCCTCCTTCCCAGCCTGGACTGTGTGGTCAGGCTCCTGATCCCTACCACCCACGACCCTGGGTTGAGTGGGTCTGTCTAGACCCTGTGAACTCATCACCAGTAGGCTTGTTAAATGGCTAAATGGAGGGGGAGGGGCTTGACAGGGCTCTTTCTGAAACAGCTGTGGTTGTAATTAGGTGGACAGTGTGGTTGGCTATTATTTATTCCAGTTTTCAATACTCTGGGATCCTCTTCTCTGATTGGTGACTTGGCAGGGAAGGCTCCCTCTCTCTCCTTTAGAATTGTTGGTGTCTGGCTGCCTGGGAGGGCCTTTGTGTATGCCAGGATAGTGAGTGGCTTTATTCACTATGGTTATCTGCCATGGGCTTCTCAGCCTACTAAACCCCCAACCCAAGCAATGCCCAGGATCCCAGGAACAGGCTCCTGAGCTTCTCAGTAAGGGACCTGCCAAGGTACTCACGTGGCCTGGGATGCCTCTTGCCCTTGCGGCCTGCCTGAGCTGAACTGTCTCAGCGTCCAGGAATGTAGACTTCTCTGCCAGTCTTAGCTCAGACTGGCGTGAAGCTTGGGGTGCCAAGTGGCACCAGATTGGGTAGACAGGAGGCTGAGGCCGGGGGCCAGGGGTGTGGACAAATTGGAAGGATTGGTGGTAGAGAGCAACAGGGCTCTGGCTTCTCCCAACATAGTATCTTCTGCAGTAGCCCTCCAGCACCTGGTGTGGCTGGGAGGTGGAGTTCTGCTAGCTACACTTAGGCGCCTGTGGGGACACCTGCCACTGTGCACACTCCAGGTGCCCCTGGCTACATTTTCCAGCTCCCACATGCCCTCCCCCTCCAGGTACTCACACTTCCCGGGCAGGACTGGGCTTGTGTCTACTGCCTGGGAATGTGCTTGGCTGAGGCTGGGCCTGGTGGCCTAGTCTTGGCCTGATGCCAGGGGAGACCAGGGAGCATGCAGAGGGTGCTTAGTCAGAAAGAAAGGTGGTGGTCGCTCCCTAGACTTGCAGTGCACAGCTCTCCTAAGGTCACAAAACAAGAAAGAATGGGAGCAAATTCAGGACCCCCCCAGGTCATCTGACTGATCCATGGTTTTTCCCCTTGTTCCCTATCTCAGAGCTTTTTTTTGTGACCCTGGAAGTTGCTGCCTCTCAGACTGACTCTTCCACCCTTCTACCCAAGGGGCAGATAGATGGATCATGGATACATGCTGGGGTTGGGGGACAGGGGTGTCTGTGTTCTCTGAACATTTGTGTGTGTGTGTGTGTGTGTGTGTGTGTGTGTGTGTGTGAGACGGAGTTTCGCTCTATTGCCCAGGCTGGAGTGCAGTGGCGTGATCTCGGCTCACTGCAGCCTCTGCCTCCTGGATTCAAGCAATTCTCTTGCCTCAGCCTCCCAAGTAGCTAGGACTATAGGCGCACGCCACCACCCCCAGCTGTTTTGCATTTTGAGTAGAGACGGAGTTTCACCATGTTGGCCAGGCTGGTCTCGAACTGCTGACCTCAGGTGATCCGCCCGCCTCGGCCTCCCAAAATGCTGGGATTACAGGCGTGAGCCACCGCGCCTGACCTCTCTGAATATATTTTTACAGAGTACGTTCACATACGCTGTCTTATTAACCCTACAAGATCAGTGGTATTGTCCCCATTTTTCTGATTAAGAGAACTAGATTCAGAGGTGAAGTTACTTCACCCAGAGATCTCACAGCTAGTAAGAAGAGGAATTAGAACGAGGACTCAGATCTTGGGACTCACTCATCAGTGCTTTTTCTACTCTGTCTTGTGCTGCGGAGCCCTGGAGGTGCCCATCTCAAGCACAGGCAAGGTCAGGTGTGGACTGTGTGGACTCTGAGAGCAGATGGGGATGGGTCTTTAGAGCTGAGGTGAGCCTGCTAGTGCTGTGAGGTGGGGTAACTTCAGTCCTGCCTGCCCTTCCAAGTGTTTTCTCTCTTTCTTCCTTTCTTTTTTTTTTTTTGAGACAGAGTTTAGCTCTTGTCATGTAGGCTGGAGTGCAGTGGCATGATCTCAGCTCACTGCAACCTCCGCTTCCTGGGTTCAAGCTATTCTCTGATCTTAGTCTCCTGAGTAGCTGGGATTATGGGATTACAGGCGCCCACCACCATGCCCGGCTAATTTTTGTATTTTTAGTAGAGACGGGATTTCACCACATTGGCCAGGCTGGTCTCGAACTCCCGACCTCAGGTGATCCACCCTCCTCTGCCTCCGAAAGTGTTGGGATTACAGGTGTGAGCCACCACACCCGGTCTTCAAGTGTTTGCTTTCTCCGCAGGCTGCATGTTGTGCCTGGGTCAGTCCACCTTCCTTCGCTTTAACCACCCGGCTGAAGCCAAGTGGATGAAAAGCATGATTCCAACAGGGGGCCGAGCCCCTGGGCCCCCCTACAGCCCTGTTCCTGGTAGGTACCGAGGGGGGCAGGGTGCTGGGTTGGTGGTGTTCCTTCAGCAGTCCTCCTCCTTGCTCACTTCAGCCACACTTGGAGTGTTAGGGCAGGACAATACCTAAGGTCTGGGCTCACTGCCACCTGCCATGGGCTGTTGGAGAATGCCAGGCAGTGGGGCCACTGAGAGCTAACCAAGGCAGTGCTGCTTAGCTAAAATTGGGAAATTATGTGCCTCGAGGGATGGCAAGCTCTGCCAGCTTGTACCCCACTGCCCTGGAGGATGCCACTCAGTGTCTGGAACTCTGGCCCACTTGTGTCACCACAGGGAGCCTCACCCTCTAGGGTACCCTGAGGGGCAGAAGGAAGCATTAGGTTGAACTCCCTGTAAGCTGTGGTGGGGATCATGTCCTTGGGCCTCACCCAACCCTCACTCCATGCCCTGCCCGCTGATGACTCAGTGGAGCAGCTGTATTTTGTGTGTGAATTATTGATCCCCAGAAGAGAATTGGTGATTGTTCTGGGGAACCAACACAGGCCCCCTCAGCCCAGCTGCACAGGGGGGCAGGAGGGGTGCAGACCAGGAGGCTATTATGGGTCTACCATCTCAGACTTTGCACTGGCATTTAGATGGCTATGGGGTGACAGGTGCTGGGACAGATGGACATGGATGTCAGGTACACCTGGTGGGGTGGTATCAGCAGCCTAAGTGGATAGCCTGGGGACCTGAAGAAAGGTGAGTGGTCACTGGGATTATCAGTATCCATGGCATCCCCTCTGACTATATCCCACACAGTCCCCATAATTTTGGACCCAAACTCAGTCTTGCAAAGGCTTTCCCTTCTCTTTTCCCTACCCTCGATCTTTTCCAGTCCTCTGGGGGCTCAGAAGCCTGGGTTCCCAGTCTACTCCCTAGTTAATTTTACCCTGCCCCCACCCCAGCCTTGTCATGTCACTCCCTTAGCTGTTTGGGGCAGTGGTTCCAGGGACTCCTGTATGGTTGACTAGTGCTGGGGCATGGCAAAAGCAGGCTCTTGCTGGCGTGGCTTAATGGGATAATTGGAGGCACTGAGCTTCACCTCCTTGCTGGCAGCCTGGCTTCCAGGAACCAGCCATTAGCACTAGCTCCCTCCCCTGCCTCTGATTGGACGAAGTGGTGCAGCACACACCCCTCACCCAGCCCTGCAGGCTTTTTTCTTTTTCTTTTTTTTTCACCCCTGGGCCTCTGGTTCCTACGTTGGGAGGCTCTGACATCCTATTAGACTAGGAGCCCCTGGAACTTCTGGCCAGCTCTGCAGCAGGCGCCCATCTTCTTTGTATAATGCCTTCTGTTTTCTTTTTTCTTTTTTTTTGTTTTGAGATGGAGTCTCACTCTGTCGCCCAGGCTGCAGTGCAGTGGCGTGATCTCGGCTCACTGCAACCTCCGCCTCCTGGGTTCAAGTGATTTTCCTGCCTCAGCCTCCCCAGTAGCTGGGACTACAGGTGCATGCCACCACACCCGGCTAATTTTTTATTTTTAGTAGAGATGGGGTTTCACCATGTTGGCCAGGCTGGTCTCGAACTCCTGACCTCAGGTGATACATCCACTTCGGCTTCACAAAGTGCTGGGATTACAGGCGTGAGCCACCACGCCTGGCCTCTTTTTTTGGGGGGGGACAGTCTTGCTGTGTCACCCAGGCAGTTCTCAGCTCACTGCAACCTCCTGGGTTCAAGCGATTCTCATACCTCAGCCTCCTGAGTAGTTGGGATTACAGACATGTGCCACCATACCCAGCTAATTTTTTGTATTTTTATTAGAGGTGGGGTTTCACCATGTTGGCCAGGCTGGTCTTGAACTCCTGTCCTCAAGTGATCTGCCCGCCTCGGCCTCCCCAAGTGTTGGGATTACAGGCGTGAGCCACCGCGCCTGGCCTACGTGCCCTTCTTGAGGAGGGATATAGGATATAGATTGGAGGAGTCTAGTCTTGGGGTGAATTGACAACAATAGTCTTAGAAGTGCCTACCATTGTTAACTGTTTTAAGTCACAGGCAGGAAGGCCCTGCCGATTCCCTTCCTTTACAGAAGGAGAAACTGAGGACAAGTGACTTGGCTAAGGTTGCATAGCAGGTCAGTGGCAGAGCTAGCTGGTACCAGAACCACATCTCCTGGCTTCTTCTCCAGAGCCTTGTTAGCCTCACTGTGCTAGGAGGAGGTGGGCTAGTGCTCTGGCTTTTATGCATATGCAGCTCCCTAAAGTCAAAGACCTTTGCATTTCCCTCCAGCAGAATCAGAAAGTCTGGTAAATGGGAACCACACCCCACAGACTGCAACACGGGGACCCTCTGCCTGTGCCAGCCACAGTTCCCTGGTGAGCTCTATTGAGAAGGACCTGCAAGAGATCATGGACTCACTGGTGCTAGAGGAGCCTGGAGCTGCTGGCAAGAAGCCTGCCGCAACCTCTCCACTGTCGCCGATGGCTAACGGTGGGCGCTACCTGCTGTCTCCCCCAACCAGCCCCGGCGCCATGTCTGTGGGCTCCAGCTATGAGAACACCTCTCCAGCCTTCTCTCCACTCTCTTCACCAGCCAGCAGTGGAAGCTGTGCCAGTCACTCACCCAGTGGGCAAGAGCCAGGACCTTCTGTGCCCCCGCTGGTACCTGCCCGTTCCTCCAGCTACCATCTGGCCCTACAGCCCCCACAGTCCCGCCCAAGTGGTGCTCGCTCCGAGAGTCCTCGGCTGAGCAGGAAAGGGGGCCATGAGAGGCCTCCCAGCCCTGGCCTCCGGGGTCTGCTGACAGACAGCCCTGCAGCTACTGTCTTGGCGGAGGCCCGGAGAGCCACTGAGAGCCCCCGGCTGGGTGGGCAGCTGCCTGTGGTGGCCATCAGCCTGAGTGAATACCCAGCTTCTGGTGCTCTCAGTCAACCCACCAGCATTCCTGGCAGCCCCAAGTTTCAGCCTCCAGTCCCTGCTCCCCGAAACAAGATTGGCACACTCCAGGACCGCCCTCCCAGCCCTTTCCGTGAGCCTCCAGGCAGTGAGCGGGTGCTAACAACCAGCCCCTCACGCCAACTGGTGGGCCGAACATTTTCAGATGGGTTAGCCACCCGTACCCTGCAGCCTCCTGAGAGTCCCCGCCTGGGCCGGCGGGGCCTGGACAGTATGCGAGAACTACCCCCCTTAAGTCCGTCTCTGTCCCGGCGAGCTCTCTCCCCCCTGCCCACCCGGACCACCCCAGATCCCAAGCTAAACAGGGAAGTGGCAGAGAGTCCTCGGC
The DNA here is from genome assembly GCF_029281585.2 of Gorilla gorilla gorilla. Classification (NCBI taxonomy): domain Eukaryota; kingdom Metazoa; phylum Chordata; class Mammalia; order Primates; family Hominidae; genus Gorilla; species Gorilla gorilla. The sequence goes on from NC_073233.2 coordinate 126,571,014, forward strand.
CCCGGCGCTGGGCAGCCCATGGGGCTTCACCAGAGGACTTCTCCCTGACGCTGGGGGCACGGGGCCGTAGGACACGGAGCCCCTCACCCACACTGGGTGAGTCTCTGGCACCCCGCAAGGGCAGCTTCAGTGGCAGGCTGAGCCCAGCCTACAGTCTGGGCTCTCTTACTGGGGCTTCACCCTGCCAGAGTCCCTGTGTCCAGAGGAAGCTCTCCAGCGGGGACTTGCGGGTGCCTGTCACAAGGGAGCGGAAAAATAGCATCACAGAGATCAGTGACAATGAGGACGACCTCCTGGAGTACCACCGGCGACAGCGCCAAGAGCGGCTCCGGGAGCAGGAGATGGAGAGGCTGGTGAGCGGGTGCCAGGGAGGCTTGCCACTGTCCATGGCAGAGTCTCTGCCAGGGCTCGAGCAGGCCAGCTGGCAGAGCAGGAGAGGCCCTCAAACAGGGCTTGGGCTTCTCAAGGTTCCCCACCTCCAGGATACACTTTAGTGATCAATATCTTATGGTTCTGGTGCCGTGAAGAACAAATTCCTTTGAAATCTCTAAGGCTTTATTTTAAATTCTTGCTAATTTTGTATTTATTCAACATAGCATTTGTTTTAATGTTAAATTAAATTTCACATTGTTTACCTGAGCACAGAGAAGCTCTAGGAAAACATACCACAGGTATGGTAAGACCTTGAACCTCCCAGTTTGAGAAGCAGTTGGTGATGATGAGTAGGCTGAAGCTCAGAGAGGGGAATGGCTTTGTCCAAGGTCACACAGCAAGTTCTGGCAGAGCTAGAATTGGAACCCAGGTCCCCTGTCTGACTCTTTCTGAGACTTGTTCTTTAGAAAAGTACCTTGTCCTTCTTTTTTGCTTGTCTTTGGCCTCTACAAGTGGGTGGGAGCTGCTCATCCTGGCCCAGGCAGTATCATCTAGGAGTGTGGGTGGCAGGGTAGAGGGACAGAGCAGGATAGGCAACCCTGGCCTGACCGTTAGCCAGCCTGTGTAATTGTGACTGTGTGTGTCCATGTGCATGCACGTGGGTGCATGCAGGGGCTGGGTGTGGCTCTAGGCAGCTGTCCTGGAGATGGCATCTGAGCTGGGTGGGGGCCAGGATTCCCCAGATAGCTCAGGGAGCTTAAGGGGCTCTGGCTGGTGTGTACACAGTCGAGCCCATGTACAGAAGAATGGATTCTGCCCTCTGTCCCTTACAAGCAGAACAGGGTTCTTTGGAAGGTGGGCAGGAACCCTGGGATTGGTTTGAGGAAGAGAACCAGAACTGATGAGAACCAGAACTGAAGCATCTGGAGATGCTTTTGGAAGAGGTTGGGACAGTTTTGGATGAGGGTATAGGATTGTGTGTTTGTGTTGGATGGGGGTGAGATGAGGCGGATCCCATCTTTTCCTTTGCTGCATCTTCTCTTCACTGTTTTTGCATTGGTCTAGACAGGAATGCATGGCCATTCTAAGCTGGGGTCTCATCCTGGAGAGGGGGCAGTGAGCCTGGCACAGGCAGAGTGGCAGGCACAGCCTCCCCCAACTCCTCCATCAGTTTTCCCACCCCCATTCCCACACATAAGCACACGTCTTACCACTAGTCCTGACCTGCCTCACCTGCCACTTTAAGTCTTGGAGGCTGCCCGCCCTGCCCCTCCCACCTCAACCAGGCTGCTTATCTGGGTCCTGGAGCAGGGGTGGAGGCACTGGCCCAGCCTCCCAGGTGCCGAGGCTCTGTTCCGGTTTTTTTTTTTTTTTTGCCATGGAACTGGGCAAGCAACAGGAGGGAAGCTGGGTAAGTGTATGAGAACACCTCTCCAGCCTTCTCTCCACTTCCTGCAGTTTGGGTTCATGGCCAAACTGTAAGTGATGAGAGACACTTGAGGAGGTCTAGGGACCCTAGAGAGCCATGGAAGCCTCACAAACCAGGCTTCAGGCCTATAGGTAGGCCTGCAGGAGAAGGCGACAAAGACCAGGAATGTGATTGTGTCATCCCTCCTTTACCTCCTAGGCCCCTGAGAGGTGACTGTATCTGGGTGGGTGTGTATGTGGAGAGGGGTGGATGAAGTGGTAGGGCCATGGGAGTACTCACTCATGGGCCTGGGCATTCAAGGACTGGCAGCAGCCCATCCTGCTGATAAACAGCCAAGGGCTGCCTGAGGGTAACTTGGAGCTGAGGTGGGGACAAAGAGGGCCGTGTCCTTGGTCTACCTCTTCTCCATGTATGTCTGTGGTTGGGTGTCTGGTCCCTGTGGGCTCATGGGTCTGTTTTCCAGCACTGTCTGTCTGCATACGTGCCCACCTGTCTGTATGCTAGACTGTGTTTATCTGTGAGTGTGCATCAGTGTGCATTTGTGCATGTCAGGGCTGGTGTCTTTGTACCTGCCTATTAATGCAGGGCCAGGGCACATGTTGTATCCTTGTGTGCCTGTGCATCAGTGCTGGTGTGTCAGTGTGTGTCCTTGTGTCTGTAGATCTGTGTGTACCTGCGTCAGGATGAGCACCTGAGTTTATCTGTGTCTCATTGTGGTCTGTAGTCTGCTTAACAGTGTGTTTCTGTATGTGTTTAGTGTGTTCCTGTGTGTCCATTTGGTGTGTTCCTGTGTGTCCTGGGGTAGATTGAAAAAAGAAAGGAACAGGAAGACGGAAGGGGCTGTCCCAGAAGTGGGCAGGAAGAACCAGGCTGTTATGCCATGTGGGCATGTGGCACAACAGCCTGGTTCTTCCTGCCCACTTCTGGGGCACCCTGTTTCCCTCTGCCTCCCCTAGGTCTTGGGGTCAGGCCTCTCCTGACTTGACACTGATGTCCTAGCCCCCTGTAACCCTGCTCTCCCTCCTGACAGGATACTGAACCTGGCTCTATCCCCACCAGGGCTCAGCTTCCTCCCCTTCATGTCCTGCTCTGTCCATCCTCCCCAGGAACGCCAGCGCCTGGAGACCATCCTGAACCTGTGTGCCGAATACAGCCGGGCTGATGGGGGACCTGAGGCTGGGGAGCTTCCCAGCATTGGGGAGGCCACCGCAGCATTGGCACTGGCAGGCAGGAGGCCCTCACGAGGCCTTGCAGGGGCCTCTGGGCGGAGCAGCGAGGAGCCTGGAGTTGCCACCCAACGCCTATGGGAGAGTATGGAGCGCTCAGATGAGGAAAATCTCAAGGAGGAGTGCAGCAGCACTGAGAGCACCCAGCAGGAGGTGAGATGGAGGGGTAGGCAAGACAAAGAGGCTGAAGTTGGACCTGCTGGGGGCAGAGGAGGCTGTTGTATCGAATGCCAAGGTCCAGTGAGGGGAAGGATCAAGTTTGGGAAGAGATTAGAGAGCAGAGGTGCAGAAATGAGACAAGGAAGAGAAGGGAGGTGTTGATGAGCTTCCCAAGCTATAAATACGCTTTATGACCTGCCTTTCCATGGGGCCCCACCCAGGCCTGGCACTCAGTGGTAAATATTCTCTTCCGCAGAGCCCTTATTGCTCCCCTCAAAGGTGGGGGTTGGGTGGGGGGGGCAGGGAATTAGCCTCCTGTCTCAGTCCAGCTATTCCTCAGCAAGTGCCTGGAGGAACAGGTGATCCATTTTCTTAGTCTGATTCCAAAAGGCTCTAGGCTTCCTCAGTTGATAGCTTCCCTCCCCTCCAGCACGAAGATGCACCTAGCACCAAGCTCCAGGGAGAGGTGCTAGCCTTGGAAGAAGAGCGGGCTCAGGTGCTGGGGCGCGTGGAGCAGCTCAAGGTCCGTGTGAAGGAGCTAGAGCAGCAGCTGCAGGAGTCAGCCCGAGAGGTGAGCCGTGAAGTCCCTAGCTGGACTCTTCCCTAGGCCAACTGAAGGCCCCAGAGAGGGGCCACAGTCAGCTGCTTTGATGGGCACCCTGGTGTCTGCCCCCAGGCCGAAATGGAGCGGGCACTGCTGCAGGGAGAGAGGGAGGCAGAGCGGGCACTGCTGCAGAAGGAGCAGAAGGCAGTGGATCAGCTGCAGGAGAAGCTGGTGGCCTTGGAGACAGGCATCCAGAAGGAGAGGGACAAGGTAACCCACACCTGGCCCAGCTTAGTGCTGGGTACCAGTGGCCTGGGAGAGAAGGAGAAATGTCTTCTCTGGGGCCCTGTACCCTTCACCTCATCATCCATTCTGCAGTACAAGTGGTCTCTGTGGCTTTCCAGAGACAAGGTGACTTGTCCTCCTCTGTGGAAGGAACCAGCTTGGAGGGCACTGCCAGGGGCTGGGCTGGTGTCTGGGGTCTCCTCTGTCTGGGTCTGTGTGCTACCTCTGGGTGCCTGCCATCCTAGGCCCTTTATGGCCCTTCTAGGAAGTGCCAAAGCCCCTTCTTGGGCAGTGAGCACAGCCCAAGGGACTGACATTGGGGAGTGATTCAAGTTCGGGTCCCACCATCTGGAGAACATCTCCCTCCAAGCATGCCACAAGTGCTTACGTTGTGATCTTTGGGAGATGGCCCTCGGGCCTCGCTTCCCTTGAGCCTTCAGGATCTGCAGCCTCCCATCCCAGGTGATCCTAGCTCCTGCCCCTGCCCCTTTCAGATTTCGTGCCAGCCTGCAGGGGCCACTCCCAGATGCCCAACATCGTGCCAAAAGCTCTGAAGTGGAGAGGGGTCATCTATTTCTGGATCTGACAGTATTTTTCCAATAATTTAATTTTCCTTCTGGATTTTTTGAGTTTCTTCCTCCTGCCCTCAATTTTGAGAATCTTAAAAATTCTTTGACCCTTTTTTTTTTTTTTTGGAGCTTTGGCTCTGGCCCCCAAAACCACACTCCCAAATTCTGTGCCAAATTAACTCCACGCTTGCCAACTAGGCCTATACTAACGTCCCTTCTAATCACTGACTTGGGCTTTCCGCATGCCCCTAACTGCCAGTGCCACTCAGGGCTGAGCCATGCCCGCTTTTGCACTAACTCAATGGGTGCCTCTGTGCCCCTGGCCTCTCCCCTCTAATGCTGCCTCCTTCTTTTCTTGGTGTGGGACCCCAGAGTTTTTATATGAAAGGAATTGGCAGGAGGATTGGTAGCTCAACTTTACTCAAGGGGGCATTGGCAGGAGGGGTATGAGGGTGGGGGAAATGCTTGGCTGTGGAGCTGCTCAGACTGAAGAGTTCTTTCCATTGGAAATGCCTAGGCTGCTGTCTTAGGCTACTGTCTGAGGACAGCATGAGATAACCCAAGGAAGCTTCCTGGCAGCTTCCTGCACAGCAGAGTAGGCTGTCTTCCACCTATTCCCCTGCCTGCCCTCTGGAGCCAAGGAGTAAGGAGGCCCAGTTGTGGGCGTGGTCTTGGAGGGCTTGAACAGGACCTCTCTGCCAACATAGTGGCTACCCTTCCTAGCTTTCCCTTGGGGCTTCCCAAATTCAGATACCCATCAGAGGTTGGTAATGGGTAGCCCCTACTCTTCTCCTCACTCCTGAGCCACCTATAACACAGGGTATTTTAAAGGCTGAGTCCAAGGATGAGGAAGCACCTAGACCCCAGGAACTGGCCTGATCAGGTCCTCCTCTCTGGGGATGGGTAGATGAGTTGGGTAGAGGGATGGGAGTGACTGGGTTCAGCACAGGGCCTCACTCCCAGGGATAAAGCTCAGCATTTCAGAAGGAACCTGCCTAACCTCATTTCCCACTGACCTGGAGTTTTTTGGAGGCCTGGACTTCGCTTTCTCTGTGGGGAAGAGAGGTTATTCGAGGCTGTGGTAGTGATGGTGGTGGTGGTGATGGTGGTAGTGATGGCAGTGGTGTGGAGGGTTCACTCGGCTTCCCTCTCCCCTGCCCTCAGCCCATGGCTCCACTCTGGCTTTGGAATCAGTAATCACAGTTTCTCCTCTGCCTGTCCTTTGAGGGGTGACTCACCAAACCCTCCCCTCGTCCCCCTTCCCACCCTCATAGGTGTCATCTCACCCCAGACAGAACCGTCCACCCTCTCTGTACCCACTCCTGGGACTCATTACCATGGAAACAGCCCGAACTAATTGCAACCCTCATCCCTGAAGTTCAGCCTGCAGGGCCAACACCCCACCCCGACCCTGGGCAGGAGGGGAGGGAGGCCAAGGGTGTTGTGTTGGGGTCCCCTCTGCCGCACTGCTTTAACATCCTCAGCTCCTGATTGATGCCCAACCCCGGATTTAACCCTCACCATCACTACCCTTTTTCCCTGGGTTAAATTTTGGTCTCTGGGCTGTAGTAGAAGGGGAGGGATGAGAGCTGGAGGCTCTGTGATGCAGAACCAGCCTTGACTGGTTTGGAGAGAAAACAGAGGGCCTTTTCTCGAGACCTACCCAACAATTTCAGTTCAAGGGACTTCAGGAGACCAAAATCTGTGCCCTGCCCCCACACCTCTGCCTGTGTTACCTCATCCCCTGCACCTCTGACTGCCCTGTTACCCTTCAGCTCCTGGCCTTGGGCCCTCTCCCTCTTCACCTCTTTCCCTCCTCACTTTCCCTTTCTGCCCTTTTCTTTCTCCTCACCTGGTTATTCTCTTTGATTCCAGCCTTTTTTTCTCCTCTCTCAACCCCCATTGCCGACCCCCATTCTGTCCCGCCCTGGCCGCCCTCCCGCGCTCCCCTCCCGCCGCTGCCGGGCCGGAGTTGAGGAGTGTGTGTTCTGTTTCTCCCCTGTGCCCCGCCCTCTCCCTCGCCCTCCCGCCGACCAGGAGAGGGCGGAGCTGGCCGCGGGACGGAGGCACCTGGAGGCCCGCCAGGCGCTCTACGCCGAGCTCCAGACGCAGCTCGATAACTGCCCCGAGTCAGTGCGGGAACAGTTACAGGAGCAGCTAAGAAGGGTCAGTTCCACCGCCCCCCCTCCCCCGGCCCCGCGGGCCACGCCCCAGAAGGAAGAGAGGAGAGCGGTGGGACGGGACCACCTGGCCCCTGCAGTACCTGCCGGACACCAGGGTCGGTGCTGCGGTTTGGAGGGAACCGGGAAGGTTGGGGAATCAGCGCTCCAGGCCATGATGCCCGCAAAAGGGCAAGGCCAAGTACAGCGGGAGCTGGGGGGAGGCAGGTTTCTTACCCAATTTCCCCGGGTCCAGCCCCATACAACGCATGCCCCTGTGGCCTGGTCTTCCAGGCCCAGAGTGGCATTGCAAGCACCACCCAACCCCCTTTGTCACTGTCGTTGAAGGAGGCAGAGGCCTTGGAGACTGAGACAAAGCTCTTTGAGGACTTGGAGTTCCAGCAGTTGGAGCGGGAGAGCCGCGTGGAGGAGGAGCGCGAGCTGGCCGGCCAGGGGCTGCTCCGGAGCAAGGCTGAGCTGCTCCGCAGCATCGCCAAGAGGAAGGTGTGCCCCACCTCGTTCCCTGCTGCGTGCTGTTGGAGGCCAGTGACCTGGGTTTGAATCCCAATGACCTCACAAAAGTTAACTTCGTCTTTTGTGCCTGGATTTCCTTGTCTGTAAAATGAGAATTATAACAGGTTGTTGTGAGAATTAAACAAGATGTAAAGACAGAATAGGATGTGATTGTAATGAGCACTCGGTGAAGAATAACTATTATTATTAAGCTCTGACTCCCCTCAGTCTTCCAGTGGAAAGTGGATTCTGCTCCCATTCAGAGCTTGGCACTGGCCCGGCAGGAAGGTGAAAGATGGAGGAGGAGGAGGCTTGCCCCTGTGCTTGCAGAGCTCTTGTCTGGTGGAAGTGCTGGGACACACAGAAAGATTTGAGATCTGGATATTAGAGCCAGCTAGGGGCCCTAGAAAGGGCATTCATTTCGGTTCCAGCCATGGCTCAGCCCTGCCTTGGCTGAGCTATAAAACAAGGGTTATTGGGTATTGTGGCCTGGCCGGCTGTGACACGCTAGCTAGATACTGTGATCATCTGCTCCTGATCTCAGCCAGACCACAGGATGGTGGCGCAGGTGACTGTGTATGTTTGGGGAGTAAAGCTGGGAGAAGGTATGTGTTAGTAAGGGTTGGGAAGAGGTGAGGGAGGGATTGGACAGGATGGCTCAAGCGGCTTCCACCCTTATGGCTGAAGCTTGTGGCCATGCACATGCACACATGCATGTACATTTTGCTTGGCTGGAGTTAGTGTGGGGGAAGTGAGGGTGGTGAGATTGGGGAGGGGTGTCTAAAATTGGTGACGTAGGGGATTTGCTGGCTAGCCTGGGGTTGGTGGTAAGTGGGGAGCTGCTGGACTTTCCTTGAGTCCAGATCGCATGCTTCTCTCCCTGAGCTGCTGTCTTACAAACGCACTTTCTGGATGTAAGACTGACTGATGAAAGGAAGGAAGAAAATTGACACACCTAAGCACATGGGTGTGTGTCAGGCACCTTGCTGGGAGCCTTCCTTGGATTACCTCATGCTGTCCTTAGGACGGTATCACAAGACAAGTGCTGTTATTCCCATTTTATAGACAAGGAAACTAGGAGTAGGAGAAGCTACACATTTTGCCCAAAGCCTCCCATTATATAAGCTTCAGAGTCAGAATTGGAACCCAGGCCTGTTGGCCCAAATCCCACGTTCCTTCGACTGTACTGCACTGAGGCTAGGGGCGGGCACTTCTCTAGCCTCTTCCTCTTTCTTTCTGGAGGGAATGCGGTAGGGAGCTGTAGATCAGCTAATCTCATCCCTTTGGGGTTCTGGTGAGTATAAGCTCCAGGGAGTTTGGGAGGGCTTGGCAGTAGTGGATTCCTCTTCCCACACCCACCCTGCCTCCTGGGAAACCGGAGCTCAGCCCCTAGGACCTGGGGTGTCACATTCTTCCCCATGCTCCTCCTTAGGAACCTTATCCAGCTTTCATCCTCAGACCCTAGTGTCCCACCCTAGGCTCTGTCTGCCCTGGTGCCCTGTGCTCCCCTGCCCTTTCCACTCTGATTCAGAGTGACTCAGAGTACTGGTCTGGGAGTCCAATAGATGATTCTAATCCTTGCTCTACCACTTAGCTGGCTAAGAGATCTTAGCTCCTAAATATGTTGGTGTTCTCACCTATAAAATGGGTATAAATGCACCTGCCTCATAAAGGAGCTTATTAAATTACGTAACAAATGCAAAACATTTAGCAGAGTTCCTGGCTCCTAATGGGTTCTTAGTAGATGGCAGCTCTTGCGGTGAGGATTACTGCCTAGCCTACTTTGTTGTTGTTGTTGATTTTGAGACAGAGTCTCGCTGTTGTCGCCCAGGCTGGAGTGCAATGGTGTGATCTCACCTCACTGCAACCTCCACCTCCCAGGTTCAAGCGATTCTCCTGCCTCAGCCTCTCAAGTAGCTGGGATTACAGGTGCCCCCCCAACCCCACACCTGGCTAATTTTTGTATTTTTGGAAGAGGTGGGATTTCACTCTGTTGGCCAGGCTGGTCTCAAACTCCTAACCTCAGGTGATCCAGCCTCCTCAGCCTCCCAAAGTGCTAAGATTACAGGCGTGAGCCACAGCGCCCGGCCAGCCTACTTTGGTCTTTTCTTGGACTGACCCCAGATTTAGGACATCTCCCTTCTTTAACTCTTCCTTTCCCATGATTTGTTCCTAAAGATGGTGGTTTAAGGCCGCCTTCTTCAGGAAGCCCTCCTGGGATTAACCCAGCCCATTTTTCCCATCTCTCATCCTTCCCCCTTACTTACTATCTTTTCATTTCCTTTTAGCACATGATTGTTGAGCCAGGTACTGTTCTAAAAGCCCTATTGGGGGTATAAAGACAGAAAAGACAATGTGGATCTTACATTTGGGGCAGGCTGGTGGTGGTGGTAACAGATATATTCACAAATAACAATAATAAAGGCAGATGGTGATACAGAAGAATGTGAGCACAGAGGAAGGAGCAAAGAAATCGGCAATCAAGGAAGGCTTTGGAGAGGAGATAGCATCTGGTCTAGTCTTAGATGATAAGTAAGCTCTTGATAGGTAGAGAAGATTGGAACAGCTCTTCTGGCCTAAGGAAGTGACATAAGAAAGGCCTGAGAGTTTACAGCTACACAGCTGAGTGTACAGTGTGGCTGAGCTGAAAGGACATGGAGGCTGTAAGAGGGAGGGGAGCTGCAAAGGGTTCGGGAGCCCCGAATGCCTGGTAAGGAGTTTGTGCTTTATCCTGTGTGTAATGAGGAGCCACTGAAAGATTTTGAGGAGAGGCATGATCTGACCTTACTTGTGGATTTTTAAAAAATTATTCAAGTAATATTCCTTTTTAGAAAGTAATTTTTCTTTTTAGAAAGATTAGAAAATTCAGATAAGCAAACAAACCTCAAAGTCCTCTTAGGAAGATATTTGTGACAGTGTGGAGTGGATCAGGAAGTTGAGAGAGTGGAAGCAAAGGCTGGTGAGAAGGTCCAGACCAGGGAAGCAGAGGGCCTGGATTTGGGTGGTGGCAAGTGGGGTTGGGACAGGGAGAATGAGGCAGATGGAGTGGCTCTAGGCTTTGGGACCCATTGGTTGTGGGGTAAGGGAAGGGAGATTTGAGGATCTGAGTGGTGTGCCTAATGGCACAGGGGTCATTGGTCAAGGGAGGGAGGGAGGCCCGAGGCAAGGAGCCCACATGGCAGCCTGTTTTCTTAGGGTGAGTTGAGGCCAAGCAGAAGAGCTGGTTGATCCCCTTCACCTGAGCCTCGAGTCTCTGGGCAGGAGAGCCAGCTAGTTCTCACCTTGGGCTCAGCCCTGTCTCCCCAGGGCCTGATCAACCACCCCATCTCCTTTAGGAGCGCCTGGCCGTCCTGGACAGTCAGGCTGGGCAGATCCGGGCTCAGGCCGTGCAGGAGTCAGAACGCCTGGCCCGGGACAAGAATGCCTCCTTACAGCTGCTGCAAAAGGTAGGGTCCCTGAGGTTGGGCCGGGAGATTTGGAGTAGGGTAAGTGGGAGGGGAGTGCAGAAGGGCTGGGGTGTAAATGTGCTGGGGTGGAGCACAGGGCCCCCTCACACAGTCTCCTGGCTCCCACTCCTCTTTGACTCTGCCATTCTGGGCTCGCAGGAGAAGGAGAAGCTGACTGTGCTGGAAAGGAGATACCACTCACTCACAGGGGGCAGGCCTTTCCCGAAGACCACATCGACCCTCAAAGAGGTATCATGATTGGATTAGCCCCAGCTTCAGGCCCAAGGGGTGTCCTGGGAGGCTCTGAGTAACACATGGCACTTTCACCCCAGTAGCTGAGGTTGTGTGGGGGCATCTTCCTGAATGGGAGAGATTTGAGGAGGAATGGCCCCAAGCTCTGGGATTTGATCTTCCATGGCTACCAGCTGCCTCTGTTTAGTTGCCTTTGGGGTTCCCAGGAGCCCACAGATTTCACTGTTTTTGGTGGCTGAATATATGTGGGGGGACTCAGGGGCCTGGGTTGGGTGGGTAGACAGCTCAGAGGCTTGGTAGGGGCCGGGCTGGATGGACTCACCTTGAAGGGGAGCATAGGGATAGGGGTGCTGATCCTGGGGCTCTTGGGCTTCAGTCCTGAGTTAGGCATTTGTCTCAGAAGAGGATATTGAGGCCCCTTAAGTGGTTCTTCCCCAAGTCTGTATGTCTGGTGTGTGAATTCCAAATAGAACATATCTGGTTTACCAACTTCGTTCCCTCCCTCCCTCCCTCCCTGCCTCACTACACAAACAATTTAGGCCTGCGGTGGGGAACTGGGCCAAGTGTGAGGGATGCAGCCCCTCACCGTGTCCCCTCTCTGTAGGCCGAGCTGCTCATCTCCGAGTCCTCAGAGATGGGGCTGGGGACTAAGGCTCTGGGCCTTTTCCCAGGGTCTTCTCAGGCTGGGGCCTCCTCTGTCTCTTTAACCCCACCTGCTTCCACTCTTCTCTGCCCCAAAGCACAAGAGGTAATCACAGCTAACTGCGTGCTCTGCTTTGCCCACTGCCTGTCTGCCTGCCCGCTGAGCCCCTGCCTACAGCTCCTCCCAGGGCTTAGCTGAAGGGCATGTGGTGATAGTTTCTTGGCTGGCCAGAGTTTGGGAGAGTGTGTGCGAGCATGCCATGCCGCCATTCCATAGAGTGCCTGGGCAGCCCATTGAATTGCATATTAATTTGCCTATATTCTGCATGCCATTCATTAGTTCTCACAACATGCTGGACCCTCTGGCTGACTTTCCTTTTCCATGACCCCAGAGGACAACCTGGTTCTAGAGCTAGGCCTGGATGGGCCCCTTGGGTAGAGCAGGCTTATGATCCTGCGCTTTGATTCAGCATGCATTGTGGAGGTCTACCATGCTCCCAGCACCCAGATAAGCTCAGTTTCTAAGGACAGGTGATGAATACGACAGTCCCTATCCTCCCAACCCACAGTTGAATGTGTTGGCATCTTTCCAAGGACTCATCTTGGGCAGTGGGCCCATTTTTCTGCTAGGCTTTTAGCTGTTCCTTGCTAAGGCCTCTTTCTCACAGCCCATCTTGCTCAGGCCCTGGTGATGTCTCCACCTTCCCCCACCTGTTTCTAGCTCCTGCCCAGGCTGATGGGGTGTGAGGGGACCCTGGGGATGGTGTGACTGGTGCTCAATGCTGCATGTGTGTGCCCCACTGGGGACTGCCAGGTTGTTGGGGACGGGGAGGGGGTCTCTGGAAGCTGGGTTCTGATCCTCAGTGAACTCTTAGAAGGTCTTCTGTGGGCTTCTTTGCCTGCCCCCAGCCCAGGGCGAATTCAGGCATGGGCCTTCAGGGTCTGCTTGGGGCAGGACTGGATGCCAAAGTGGCTCTTTAAGAGTGGAGGGCAGGAGGAGCCTTCAGACAGTTGGTTCTGCTGCCCTTTTCTGGTCTCTGTCACTCCCTGCAGCCATCTATGGGCATAGCAGGCACCCTACCCCTGCCTTGGATTTTGTATTGACATGGAGTGATGGCCCTGTGGCCTGGCGTGGAGTTTGGGGTGTTGGGCACCTTGTTGAACCCTGTTAACCCCTTCTTTGCCCACCCCTTCCCCTTCTACTGGGCACCCCAGGAATATGTGACCCTGGCAGAAGTTTTCCAGCTGTGTTCCCGCTTGGACCCCTATGCTTCTGCCACTTCCCCCAGTGTGCTCGCCCAGCCCCTGCCTGACAGTGAGGTACCAGCCACCGAGGGTGCCCACCAATGCCCAAGGACCTCTTTATGGATGGCCTAGATTCCCCCTCGGGCCTGGGTGGAGCTAGGGGGACAGAAGGGTCTGTGTTCGACAGTGAGGGAGAAGGGCAGCCTGCATAAGGGGAGGTTGGGAGTGGTTTCTTTTTTTCCCTGGGGCCTTGGGAGCTTTCTTTAGCTCCTATGGCCTGGGGAGGGGTACGCCTTCTGCTCTAGGATGAGGGTGTCGAGTTGAGAGGACTCTGGCTTTCCTAGGTTGCAGGCTCTGTACTTTCTGCCCTTTCCCTCCCTTCCCCTGTGGGTAGGGCCATCTCATGTGTTCTGGTTCCATTAACCTCTTATATTCCCTCCTGCGTCTGGCCTTGCCCCAAGTACGTGATGCTTGAGCAGCTAAAGGTGATGCGGGGCACCTCGCCCATGCCCCCAGCACCTGTGCCAGGCCTTCCTCCCTGGGCCTCCGCCTCCCGGGACCTGGTTCCCACCACCTGCCTTCCTCCCATGCTGCCCTCCTCCTCGTTCGCTTCCATCACGCCTTCACCTAAGGTTGGTGGTTTGTGAGTTCTTGCTACCCCCACCCATGACTGGTGTGCTCTGTGTGTGTTTTGCTCCTGCTCACCTGGCCTCTTGGCTCTGGGCCAGCCCAAGGGGAGTGCCCAGTGCCTGCAGGCTCTGTCTGATGGCTGGTTTCATGGCTGGTGTAGCACATGTCTATGGTCTGGAAGTTGTACCCTGACTGTTTCTCTTTGCCCTTAGTACATTCAGGGCAATTGTTGTCTCACTGTTTTTCTCTTCTTTTTCTTGATGCTCTCCTTTCTCCCTTCCTTCCCCCCCTTCTTCCTTCACCTTCCTGTCCATTTCCCTGATATGGCCTTCCTTTAACCTTCCCCTTCCTTCTTCCACTTCTTTCTTCTTTCTCTCTTCTCCTGCCTTTTCCTTTCCCTTTATTTCCTGGCCTTTCCTCTCCTGTCCCCTTTTCCCCTCCCCATTCCCACCTCCAGATGGAGAAGCTGCTGCTCCCTGCTGTAGACTTAGAGCAGTGGTACCAGGAGCTGATGGCCGGGCTGGGGACTGGCCCCGCTGCAGCCTCCCCTCACTCTTCTCCCCCGCCTCTGCCCGCCAAAGCTTCCCGTCAGCTGCAGGTAACCCCTCCTTCACTGCCCGTCCTCCCCAGCCTTTGCACCTGTCCACTCTGATACCTCCTGCCAATCCATCAGCCACACAGTACCACCTTGAGTGGAGGCGTCAGCCCAGTCAGGGCAATGAGGGCACCTCTGGGCCCTGAGAGGGTCACTCCTTGGGCAGCCATCCTGGCATGTGGGCAACCGGAGGGCCAGCCTCCATAGTCTAAAACTATCTGATTGAGTGTCTGGTAGAAGAGGATTCTGGAGCCGTGGTCAGTTTGGGATCTGTTTGGTGCCCTGTGCTGAGCTAGGCTGTGGGTCTGGCCTATGCTTGGCAGCCCCCAACACCCGGAGCTTCTCACCCAGTCTGGGGGCCTGACAGGCTCTTGGGCCTGTGGCAACTGGAACTAGTGTGTCCTGGGAAGAACTGCCAGTATTTTGTTCTCCTGGTCTCTCCAGCAGTGACACTTGGAAGCAGAAAACAAAGGGCAAAGACTCTGAAGTGACAGCCTAAGCCTCCTCAGAGTTGCCATGGAGGGCATGGGCCTACCTGAACCTGCAGCAAGCAACTGACCATGGGGTGGGAAAGGGGGCTGGGCTAGTCTTCTCCTCAGGTTTCCTCCACTGACCTGCTGCAGTGCCTAAGATTGACCATTTAAGATCACCCTTTGAGTGAAGGCACTGCATCTGTAAGACTGTGACCTCAGCTAAAATTTCATGTTTCCTTGGGGAGGAGTTTGATCATGTAAGACTTCTACTGTGTACCCAGCTGGTTAGAGACTTTAACGTGTTTTGATTCTCTAATCATCATCATAGGCCTTTGAGGTAGATGAAGTTAACTCATTTTATAGATGAAACACTGGGGCCTAGAGAAGATAAGTAACCTCTCCAAGGCCACACAGCTAGGAAGTAGCAGAGCTTATGCCAGGTCAGTGTTTGTGACACTAAAGGCCATATTCACCACATGCTAGTGCTGCAGGGGAGCTTGGCCATTATTTAGTCTAGTCCTACCCCCTTCTTTTGCAGATAAGGAAGCCAAGGCCCAGAGTAGGGAGGTGTGTGGCCCAAGGTCACACAGCCTGTTAGTGGCAGAGCTAGGACCAGAGGGAACCCAGCTTCTAGTTGGTCTCCTGCACAACTGCCTGACTGACATTAAATCCTTGCGTGGGTCTGTTTACAGGTCTTTTATTAGACCCAGGGTTGGGCTAGGGATTGGCCCAGGGAGGAACAGCCTGGAAAGGAGAATTGGCAGCTGCCAATAGCATCTGGCCATTGGGCTGGCTCAGGAGGCTTGTTGTCAGAGCCAGAAGGCCTCAGAGGCCTAGTGCCAGGGCGGTACGTCAGATCACAGCAGACTAGGTGACATGGGGGAGGTGGCCAATGGGGGAGCCAGAAATCACTGGGCACTATCTTTTCTTTCCAGGTTTACCGCACCAAGATGGATGGCGAGGCCACCAGCCCCCTTCCCCGGACCCGCAGCGGCCCCCTCCCCTCCTCCTCTGGCTCTTCCTCCTCCTCCTCCCAGCTCAGCGTGGCTACCCTGGGGCGTAGCCCCTCCCCAAAGGTCTGAGGACAGTGGGTGGGGCTGCACATGTGGCTGGGGATGGAGACTTCCACCCTGGGGAGAGGCCAAGACCACCCATAAAAGCCTTGGGAATGGGGGTAAGGGCCTTCTGAGCCCAGGTCCGAACTCTCCATTCCTCTGCAGAGCGCTCTACTCACCCAGAATGGCACGGGCAGCCTTCCTCGCAACCTGGCAGCCACACTGCAGGACATCGAGACCAAGCGCCAACTAGCTCTGCAGCAGAAGGGTGAGTGACTGCCCCACCAGCCCACCTGCTCTCCTGAGGGGACCCTGGGTAGTTGCCATGCCTCCTCTATGCTCACACCTTTCACAGGATGTTTTTCCTTTAATTGGGATCTAGGCAAGAGCAGGAAGGATTTAGAGTGGGTACCTAAAGAAGAGCTTCCTGGATATTTATCTAAAGCCTTCAGGGCAGGAGACTAAGGGCTTAGGGGGCTGTGACATCTTTCCTAGAGAGCCTAGCCAATAAGGAAACTGCTTGTTGACCTGAGTCGGGTTAGACATTGCCCTCTCTGGAGGGAGGGGATGGATTTGATGACTTCTAGAAATGGTTGCCTGAGATATTGGCTCTGGGGTCCCAGGAGTCCTTGTTGCTTGTGTGCAATTTGGTTGTTTTGAAAGCCCATGTCTGTGCCTCTCTCTCCTCTTACCCCCTCTGTGTCTCTACCGTACCCTCTGCCTGGGGTCCCCCACGCCAGTCGAGTCGCTTCCCGCCGAGCCCCTCCCAACCGACGACCCAGCAGGTAGAACGTTGGTCATAGAGGGCATTGCTTTGGCCAGGCAGCCCCTGCCCTGGCATCAGCATGATGTGTCCTGCCCAGGTCCCCACTGCCTGCAGGCAGGGTCCCAGGCTGAGCTGGGTTGGGGTGTCTGCTGGCCTCACCCCTCCAGCTGGCCTCTCTTCTGCCCTCTGCTGTGCTCTACCGTGTCTCCCCTGCCTTCTTTCTTGCGTTTGTTGCTTTTGCTTCTGCATTGCAGGGGGGTCTGCATTGGCAGTCTGGGTGCTCATGGGGTTTCCGCCATCTCTTCCTTCTCCCTTCTCCAGCAGGCAGGGTGGGTGCATGTATCCTGCCTAGACCTACTTAGGCCTTGGTTGTGAGCTGGAGCCAACTGGCTGTCGTGCTGCCCCAGCACTACTTGGGTAGGTTTGGTGTCCTATGTGGACTCAGGGTGCGAAAGAGCACTGAAGCCAGACTGTGCATCTGTGGCCGGTTGTGCAGGCGACTGAAGCATTGGCAGAGCAGCCAGGCCTGGAGCTGCAGGGGCGTTAGGGAAGCTGCGGGGAGAGGGGGCTGCTCTGTGTTAACCTCTCCCTGCTTGCCCCTCCCTCTGTGTGTTGTGCTGCCAGTGGCCTGCTCCTTAGCTGCGTGGGGAGCCCACTGTGACTCCCATCTGTCTCTCCTTCAGGACAACAGGTGATTGAAGAGCAGCGGCGGCGACTGGCTGAGCTGAAGCAGAAAGCGGCAGCTGAGGCACAGTGCCAGTGGGATGCCCTTCACGGGGCAGCACCCTTCCCAGCGGGCCCCTCGGGCTTCCCCCCTCTCATGCACCACTCTATCCTACACCACCTGCCTGCGGGGCGGGAGCGTGGGGAGGAGGGTGAGCACGCCTACGATACGCTGAGTCTGGAGAGCTCTGACAGCATGGAGACCAGCATCTCCACCGGGGGCAACTCCGCCTGCTCCCCTGACAACATGTCCAGGTACACCCGACGCCTGGGCCCGCAGCCTCCCTCAGCCACCGCCTCAGCTCCTTGATGCACCTCCTCTTCCCCTTCTCTCCCCAGCGCGAGTGGTCTGGACATGGGGAAGATCGAGGAGATGGAGAAGATGCTGAAAGAGGCTCACGCAGAGAAGAACCGGCTCATGGAGTCGAGGGTGAGTCTGACCTGGATCAGGGAGGCAGAAGGTGTTGGGGCACAGAGCTACCTACTACATGTCAAGGGCCTGTGCTCCACCCCAAGCCCTTTCACCCACATTAGCCTTGCCACATTCCCCTGGGGTAGAAAATGTTTTAAAAGGTTGTATTCTGGCCGGGCACGGTGGCTCATGCCCGTAATCCCAGCACTTCGGGTGGCCGAGGCAGGCGGATCACGAGGTCAGGAGATCAAAACCATCCTGGCTAACACGGTGAAACCCCGTCTCTACTGAAAATACAAAAAATTAGCTGGGCGTGGTGGCAGGCGCCTGTAGTCCCAGCTGCGCGGGAGGCTGAGGCAGGAGAGTGGCGTGAACCCGGGAGGCGGAGGTTGCAGTAAGCCGAGATCGCACCACTGCACTCCAGCCTGGGCGACAGAGCGAGACTCCGTCTCAAAAAAAAAAAAAAAAAAAAAAAAAAAAAAGGTTGTATTCCTCAAACAGGCTTAGGGAGGCTTGGTTTGATTACAACTTCATAGCTCTTAGGAACAGAGAAGGCAGCATAGTAACCATTCTCTAACCAATAATTTCCTGTATGGAAACTTCCAGTTTTTGCATGTTTACTTCTGTAGACTTTTTGGCAACTACAGGAATTTTGATTCCTGTCTACCCGTATGGCAGGCCATTCCTCTTGGGGCTGATTAGGAAAAGCAGGAACTATGAGTGAAGTATAGACCAGAAGAGAAGGCAGATGTCCAAGTCAGTGTAGAGGTGTTGGCAGGGGAACCTTGGGAGCAGAGAGGGGTGACAGCTCCTTCACTTGGGCACGGAGCTGGGATTCAGCAAAGAGGGACCCATGGTTTATCCTGGGCATAGGCAGGCTGATGAAATGTGTGCCTAGGAAGGAGGATAAATAAAGGATCTGCAGAAGCTGTTCTGTGTCCACCATTGGAGGCACTCTGCATATTTGAGATGAGAGTGGGACTCAGAGAGTAAGGTCAGCAGTTTGAGGGATTTAATAAAAAACAGATACTGACAGTCTGAATGGAAGACCAGCCAGAAAAGAATGCCTCCTATCTTATTTATGTCTGAGTATGGCAAATGTATAAGCATCTCCTGGCAAATGTGGGGAAATGAGATTCTGCTAAGTTTTGAGCTGGGAAGAAATAGTAAATGGGAGTTAATGGTATAGGAGGTCTTTATTAGTAATTAAGACATATAAAGCATCACTGACATGCTCTGTATTTAATTATTTGTTTTAATGACTTCTAAAATCCTTTTATAGTGGCTTTTATAAGTTCAGTTCTGACCTTAGTCTCTAGTCACTTTTTTCCCATAAAGTTTGAAGTTCAATAGCAAATGTTTCTAATTTGAAGTTTCAGAAGGCCTTCAGTTAGTGATTGGGAAAGGACTATATATTAGCTGTCAAAAAAAGTTGTCTAGATAACCCATGTTGCGAGGATTCAGATACAATTGTAAGAGCCCCATTTATTTTTTGAGTGCTTTCCAACTGGAATCAGTGATGGGCATTTATCTACATGATCTAATTTCATTTTCACTATAATTCCAGGAATGGGCATTCTTAACTTCATTTCACAGATGAGGCAACTGAGGCTTAAAAAGTTTAAATGGCTGGGTGCGATGACTCACGCCTGTAATTCCAGCACTTTGGGAGGCCGAGGCAGGCGGATCACCTGAGGTCAGGAGTTCGAGACTAGCCTGGCCAACCTGGTGAAACCCTGTCTACTAAAAATACAAAAAAGTTAGCCGGGCATGGTGGCAGGCACCTGTAATCCCAGCTACTTGGGAGGCTGAGGCAGGAGAATCACTTGAACCTGGGAGGCGGAGGTTGCAGTGAGCGAGATTGTGCCATTGCACTCCAGCCTGGGCAACAGGGTGAGACTCAGTCTCCAAAAAAAAAAAAAAAAAAAAAAGTTTAAATGATTTTATCAGGATCACAGAGCCCATAGTGGTAGCGGGGCCAGGGTTTGAAGTCAGGACAGTCATGCTTAAAGCATTTCTCTTTAACCAGCCAGGGCTCTTGGAGAGGGTGGGCTTTGAAGATGATGCCTCCTCATGCCAGACTACCCTGAGGTGGATGCCTCCTGCAGCCCTGCCCAGGTGTGACGAGGGCCAGTGGGGGGAAGAGGATGGCCATAGGTGCTGACCCCTTGGCTTTGGGGGCAGGAGCGGGAGATGGAGCTGCGGCGGCAGGCCCTGGAGGAGGAGCGGCGGAGGCGTGAGCAGGTAGAACGGAGGCTGCAGAGTGAGAGTGCCCGGAGGCAGCAGCTGGTCGAGAAGGAGGTCAAGATGCGGGAGAAACAATTTTCCCAGGTGAATGGGCAGTGGGGCACAGTGGTGGTTGGTTTGACGGTGAGGGCTGTAGAGAAGTGGGGAGATCCCAGGGTTTCTGTGTTGGGCTGTAAAACCTGTTCTACTCCAGAAAAGATTGCTGTTGGCTTAATACTAGCAGAATTCTACCTGGGACTCATTGACCCCAAAACAGACCCACCAGGACTATTCAAGTTGTGTGTGTGTGTGTGTGTGTGTGTGTGTGTTTGTGTGCTGGGGTAGTGGGTTGTGAGGATGTGGCAGGCCACCTTGCAGACATCCGGGGTCAGAGAAGAGGGTCTGGACAGGCATCCCAGAGATGGGAGCTGGTAGTCAAGAATCAGAGTGGCTCCCCTTGGCCTCTCTCCAGGGCCTCAGATCCGCTTCATGAGCCTGCAGTGCACCTTCCCTTCTGCTTCCCCTGCTGCCCCTCCTGCATGTGGAACTTCAGGGTGTGCTGGCCCACACCCCACAGGACCTTTCAGCTCCAGTCCCCACCATCAGTGGATGACCTCACCCTGACTTTTGGTTTACATCTCCAAGACAGAATTGTACTAGTTTCTCTTCGGGACAGAAATCCTTCCTTGCCCAAAAGCCAGCCCTACCCTTTCTCCTTAAACAGGAGACTTGAGCAGAATAATTGAAAGCAGAAGGAGAAATTGGTTTGGGCTGGGAAATCTGCCCATGTCTCTGGTCCCAAATCCTAACTCCCACAACCCCCCATGAGGATCTGTAGGACTTAGATAGGCTGTCCCTTCTGATTAGTAGGCTTCCCCAGGTTGGGAGTCCCCTGGAATCTTTCCCAAGCAGTGATCACAGTTCCCTCATTTCCTACAGTGCAACAAAATAAATCCTAAGGGATAGGTCAACTGGATTGGGTTTGGGAAATAATGAGAAGGGGCTGGGCACAGTGGCTCACGTCTGTAATCCCAGCACTTTGGGAGGCCGAGATACACAGATCACTTGAGGCCAGGAGTTCAGAGACCAGCCTGGCCAACATGGCAAAACCCCATCTCTACAAAAAATACAAAAATTAGCTGGGCGTGGTTTCACACACCTGTAATCCTAGCTTACTCTGATGGCTGAGGCATGAGAATCGCTTGAATCCAGGAGGTGGAGGTTGCAGTGAGCCGAGATCATGCCACTGCACTCCAGTCTGGATGACGGAGTGAAATTCTGTCTCAGGAAAAAAAAAAAAAGAAAAAAGAAGCTCTGTGAATTTTACCCCCGTGGTTGGAATATTTGTAAAATGCTTGGTTTCCCTTTCCTGCTTCAGTCAGTGACTGCTCTGGGAGTCTCTCTTCTAGCCCCTGTCCTGGGGCTCAGGCATTGCTGCAGTGGCCACTGGTGTCTGGTGTGGGAGATGGGTAGAATCAGCTATCTGTGGGGTCGTGTGTTTTGTTTTTTTCTTTAAATAATATGTGATGTTTCCTGGCCATTTTAATGTTCTTCTGGGAAAGGAAGAGTAGAAAAATATTCCGGTTGACTGAGAATTCTAGTTAGTATCAGAGGTAGAGTAGACCTTAGTAATTATCTAGTTCAAAGCCGGCGTTTTACGTGGAAGGAAACTGAGGCCGAGAGAAGGGATGTGACCCAAACAAGGTCCCATGCGAAGTCAGAAACTAGATTTCTTATTGGGCTTTTCTTCCCAGACCACGTTCATATCTGGCCTCTTGCTTTATTCTGTTTGGCTCAGGAGGGAAAGGAGGGGCAGGGAAAGATAAAGATGCCGTGTCTTGGTCATAGGTGGGAAAACAGAGGCACAGAGTGACTTCGCAGTTTGCCCGGCCCCAGGTAGAGTCAACATAGGCGTGGTAGGTCTCCACTTTTGCCATAAGCCCTGTGGAGCCACAGTGACCGCCATGGGTTAGGGAGGTGTGATGTCAGGCTGTTGGGGTTTAGAAGTGAAGCCAAGGGGCCTGGACAGGGGAATAGTGAGGGAAGAGAGGAGACTCTCCTGACCCTCCCTCTTGCTCCCAGGCACGACCCCTGACCCGCTACCTGCCAATCCGGAAGGAGGACTTTGACCTGAAGACACATATTGAGTCATCAGGCCATGGTGTTGATACCTGCCTGCACGTGGTGCTCAGCAGCAAGGTACAAGGCGTGTGTGGCCCTGGGGTGCTGGGGAGAGGGAGAATCCCGTGGTGAGAGGCACCTCCTGGGTCGCTGGAATAGTGGCATCAGTCTCTACCCTCACCTAACCAGATCTCTGTCCCAGGACCTGGTGTGCTGGCCTGAGGAGATGTTGGGGACAATCCCCCATGAATACAGGCACAGGCGATGGCACACACTTAAGGCTTAAGTGTGCATATTTGGGTCCTTCCTTACTCCTGCTTCCCACCAGGTCTGCCGTGGCTACTTGGTCAAGATGGGCGGCAAGATTAAATCATGGAAGAAGCGCTGGTTTGTCTTCGACCGGCTCAAGCGCACCCTTTCCTATTATGTGGGTGAGTTCCCACAAGGCCACCCTGGGGGCCAGCCAGGATCCCTGGGCTCTGTTACCCAGGACGGCTGGTCTTCTAGAAGGAGGCCAAGCTTCCAAGTAGGGGACCAGAGTCTTGGGCTAGGCTTTGCCCTCCTTCCCTGAAAATGTACACAATGTACCTGGTTCACCTCCATTTTTGTGTTCATTCATTCATTCCTTCATTCAGCAATGTTACTAAGCATCTAGTAAGTTCCAGGCACTGTTCTAGGCTCTGGTGATGAGTAAGATGGCCACAGCTCTCTCATGGAGCTTATAATCGGGGAAGCAGACAAGAGTTATAACCACACACAATGGGTATGCTGATAGGAGACATCCAGGCACTGCAGGAGCATGGGGTCTTATGGTCGGAGTTGGGCTGGGAACTCCCCCTTGGACAAATTCCATCAGAGACTCCAAGACAAGCAGTTGAACAGTGCCAAGGAGTGCTCAGGATAGCCCAGGAACAGGCCGACTAGACCCTCTTGCTCTCTCAGCTCTCTCCGTTCCAGCATCTTGCCTAGTTTCCCATCCCTGGAACTCCCTTGTACTTTTCCCACTTGGAGCATGGGATGCTGTGTTATACCCTAGTCAGGAGGAGGTAAGGTATGCTGCAGTAACAAGAAGTCATAAAATCCCAGTGGCTGGACAGGTGCAGTGGCTCACACCTGTGATCCCAGCACTTTGGGAGGCCAAGGTGGGCAGATAGCTTGAGGCTAGGAGATTGAGACCAGCCTGGGCAACATGGTGAAACTTTGTCTCTACTAAAAATACAAAAATTAGCTGGGTGTGGTGGCATGCACCTGTAGTCCCAGCTACTCGGGAGGCTGAGCACGAGAATTGCTTGAACCCAAGAGACAGAGGTTGCAGTGAGCCGAGACTGCGCCACTGCACTCCAGCCTGGACAACAGAGTGAGACTCTGTCTCAAAAACATGAATTAAAAGGCCGGGCATGGTGTCTCATGCCTGTAATCCCAGCACTTTTGAGAGGCCGAAGTGGGCAGATCATGAGGTCAAGAGATTGAGACCATCCTGGCCAACGTGGTGAAACCCCGTCTCTACTAAAAATACAAAAATTAGCTGGGCATGGTGGCACGCGCCTGTAGTCCCAGCTACTCGGGAGGCTGAGGCAGGAGAATTGCTTAAACCCAGGAGGCAGAGGTTACTGTGAGCTGAGATCGTGCCACTGCACTCTAGCCTGGCGATAGAGCAAGACGCCGTCTCAAAAAAAAAAAAAAATTAAAAAGGAAATCCCAGTGGCTTACCAAGTACTAGGCTTCCTTATGCCCAATACATGTCGACTGCACATTGTGAGTTGGTGGGGGCTCTGCTGTGCATCAGCGTTGTCTTTGCTTCAGCATGCCTTTTGGGAACATTTCTGGCCACAGTGGCAGAGGGAAAGAGAGGCTTAAGTGAGCCCGGCCTTGGTATTAAATGTCCTAGCTGGGAAGTGACACACATCATTTCTGTCCAGAAGTCATAGATGGGGCTGTCTGCCAGTCACACAGCCTCACCTAGCCACACAGCTGGGAAGAGCAATCCTGCTAGGAGCTCAGAAGAGGGGAAAGGGCTGCAGAGTTTGATGCCAGAGATGCTCAGGTCTGGAGTGCCCACTTCCCCCCTAACCTGGTCCCTGATCACCTGCTGGCCCCTCTAAGAAACCTTCCCTGACCACCCTGGGTCCTGGGTGTTTTGAGGAGGCAGGAGAAACAGAAGCACAGGTGTCCCATGTTTCTCTCTGGGCCAGGAAGGTAGAGGGACTAGGGACTTTGGAGAGCAAGAAACATGTCTGGGGAAAAGAGTTCCATTTTAGGCATGTTGAGATTGAAGTGCCTCTGGGACATCTAGGTTTAGGAGGATGGTCAGGATTAGAGGTGGAGTAATAGTTGAATCAGGTGGAATAATAGTAATAGCAGATCACCTTTATCAAGCACTTGCATGAGCCAGGCGCTGTGCTAAGCACTCTGCATGCATCATCTCATTAATCTTTGAAATAATCCTATGAGGGAAACACTATTTTTATGCCGTTTTACCGATGAGGAAAATGATGCTCAGAGAGGTTAAGTAAATTGCCCAAGGTCCCACAGCTCCTAAGAGACAGAGATAAGACTGAATCTGGGCAGTCAGACTGCAGAGCAGAGAAGAGGGGAGGGAGAGGGCCGAACCCTGGGGCAGGCCTACCCGTGTGGGGAAGGAGAAAGAGGAGAGACCAGCAGAGGGAGAAGGGGCAGGAGACAGGAAGCCAGCACTAACCACTTGCCAGGTGCTGGGCTGGTGCTTGGCATATGTGGCCTTAGTTAGCGCCTGTGGAACAAAAGGAGACTAAGTTCAGATGGCAGGAATAGAAATGGGAGCAGAAACAGGGAAGGAAGCCAGCCAAAGGAGCAGACATTCACAAGCAGGAGGTGTCACCAGCAGTGATGGATGCTGCAGGAAGGCCAAGAAAGATGTGGCCCAAAGGCTGTTAGACTCAGGGATGGGAGCTTGTCAAGAGAAGGCTTTCTGCTGTGCATGGGGCCAGGAGCCAGATTGCACAAGATTGAGGATAGGTGGGTGGTAAGGAAGCGGAGGCAGGAGTGTGTTACTATTTCCTGTGAAGGAAGGGATGGGAGAGAACAGGAGCTGGAGGGCTGAGCAGGCCCAGAGCCAGGCAGGGCTGGTCCTTTACCAAGGAGGAAATGTCAGAAATGGGCCTGTGGCTGGATAAGGGCCATGGGTGCCTTGCCTATTCCGCTTGGACCCTCTTCCTGCCAACTCGATAGAAACCCCCGCATTGCATGGAGTCCAGATTACGTATTATCTCTAGGAAGCCTTTCCTGACCCCACCTTACTAGGAGTGATTCCCATCCTCCTCTGAACCCCTGCATTATCCAGCATCTGTTTTTCCATGTGACGTCAATCCAGGAGTGTAATGATATAATAACAGTGCCACGTTATGTGCCACACACTGTGCTGAATACCTTAAATGTGTTCTTTCATTTAATACTCATGACAACCTGTGATGCGTAGGTGGTCTCATGGGGTTCCTAGCCATGCCTTTACTAGCTATTTACATAGCTGTGTGTCTGTATTTTCCTCACTGTGAGATTGTAGTTTCCTAAGAGAAGGGTCTCTGACTTCTCTCTGAATCCCAGTGTCTAGGACTCATTCCTTCAGTATTGGGTACCTACTGTGTGCCAGGCACATAGTTGTTTGTGTTGGGGGAGGTAGACCATGGAATGGATAAAGGAGGATTCAGATTCAGCATAAGTTCTATACAGAGGAGCATCTGTGCTGTGGGAACACAGGAGAGCACAACTGTGCACTGTCGTGGTGACATTTTGCAATGGGTCTTGAAGATCGTTTAGGAGTTTGCCAAGGAAATGGGCTGGAGGAGATAGTTCCAGCATACAGAGTGTATTATTAAGGGAACAGTGAGAAGCTCAGATAGGACTTGGGACTCATGCAGGCGAAGGTTATGATACAAGGCTGGAGGGACATGTTGGCAGCAGTCCGTAAGTTGCCTTTACCAAGCCACAGAGGTCGGGGAGAGGAGGAGCACTCGGGAAGGAGCTTACTTCCAGCCGGCACCGTTGAATTTAGTGATTCGCGTGACCTCTCCTGTAGGACGCAGGCTCACTGTTAAGGATGTCAGCTGTAGCATCTGAGCAGTGCCACAGACAAGTTGGCCCAGGCCCTGTGCTTTCCCTTAACAGGGATCCTGCCCCTTCTCACTGAATGGTCACCTCTGCTCAGGTAGTTTGCCCCTTTCCTGCCACCTCTGACCTCCAGAGGCTATATGCTATATGTATATGCTAACTGCTCTGTACACATCAAGGGAGTGTGCTTCCTATCTTTTTTAAAAAAAAATAGGTAAAAGTATTCATATAGTTCAAAAATAAAAAATATATAAAAAGGTTTAAATTGAGAATTATGTCCCACCCACTACAGTAACCACTTTTATAAATCTCTTGTGTATCCTTATAGAGTTTCTGTAGGAGAATATAAACAAATACTTTTTTTTGCACAAAAGGTGGCATACAGTACATTCCTTTTTTACCTCCTAATGTGTCTTAGAGATCATTTTATATCAAATTTATCTATATCTAGACATTATATCTGGGTATAAATTATAGACTTATTTCTGAGTCTGTATCTGTATCAGATATTTCTTTCTTTCTCTTTTTTTTTTTTTTTTTTTTGAGACAGAGTTTTGCTCTTTTTGCCCAGGCACTGGAGTGCAGTGGCGTGATCTCAGCTCACTGCAACCTCCGCCTCCCGGATTCAAATGATTTTCCTGCCTCAGCCTCCCGAATAGCTGGGATTATAGGCATGCACCACCACACTCGGCTTATTTTTGTATTTTGAGTAGAGACGGGGTTTCGCCATGTTGGCCAGGCTGGTCTCGAACTCCTGACCTCAGGTGATCCACCCTCCTCGGCCTCCCAAAATGCTGGAATTATAGGCATGAGCCACCATGCCTGGCCTGTATCATTCTACTTAACAGCTGTATTCAGTCTTCCATGATGTGACACACACTAACTTATTAACCAGTCTCCACTTGATTGATATTTTGGTTGTTTCCAATCTTCTGTGACTGTAGACAATACTATACTTAATAATCTTGTGTGTGTTACTTTGTATATGTGAAAGAGAAATTCTCCTAAATGTAAGCATTGGATCAAAAGATAAATGCCTTTCTAATTTTGATAGACATGGCCAAATTGTTCATAAGGGTTTTACCAATTTATACTCCCACATGTCGTTAGACTGCCTCCTTCACCATAGACTTGCCAAAAGTGTGCTGTATATTTGTTGTATGTTTTTGTCATTGGGGTAGGTGAGAAGTGGTATCTCAGTGGAGTTCTGATTTGTATTTTTCTGTGATTATGAATGAGGCTGAGCATTATCCATATCTTTAGGATTCTGTATTGGGTTCTGTTTGGGGGTCTTGGGAGACTAGGATCTTCACCCCATTTCCCAGATTTGGAAGCTCAGGCCGTGGAGCTCCACGTAAATGGAGCTAGACCTGAAGTGTGACCGGCTCCATAGCCCACCCTTACTTGCTTTGCAGACAAGCATGAGACGAAGCTGAAGGGAGTCATCTATTTCCAGGCCATTGAGGAAGTGTACTACGACCACTTGCGCAGTGCAGCCAAGGTCAGGGGTGGAGGGCACCAGAGGGGGGCCAGAGGGACAGCCATGGGGAAGGGGTGGCCTGGTGGGGCTCTGGGAGCAAAGGCCTCCAGCCTGCCCTCTACAGAGGCTCCAACCCCGTCCTCGTTCTCTTTGTCAACTTTCTCTTCCTTTCTCCCTCTCCCCTTCCCAGAAGAGGTTTTTCCGCTTCACTATGGTGACTGAGGTACCCCTCCCCACTTAGCTGTAACCAGCACATTAACACCTCCTGTACCCCACTCATCCCTGACCCTTGACCTCCCCTTCATCCCCCTCCCTTCCCCCAGGCCCAAGGGAGGAGCAGAAAGCAGGTTGCAAAGAGCAAGAAGCTCCTGTGGGCTTGGGTGCCTCCCTCTCCTTGTTGCCTCCCTCTCCTGGAAATGACAGCAGGATGTCTCCCCATGGGGGTCTGATGATAGAGAAGGGATGGCCGGAAGGGGTGGAGGGGACCCTTAAAGACTAGATTTGATAGGGAGAAATTGATAAACAGGAGATATTTGAGGCTGGGGCCTGCTTCCCTAATGCAAGTCAGCCTTCCTGCCACCAACCCTCTGATGCCCACCCCAGTCCTGATCTCTGCTCCTCTGGGGTCCCAGGGCCTAGCATCCTACTTGTTGCTTTTTCTGTCGGCCGCTGTTTTGCTGAGAGGAAACTCTGGTCCTCACTGGAAAAGCCTTTGTGTTTGATCCTCTTGATACTCACTTTTGAACCTGGGGCACCAAGGACCAGTGCCCCCCTTGTCAGGGTATAGCTCTGTCAGGGTCCAGGGAGTTTAGAGAGCCCAGGACTGCTGTGGTGTGAGAAGGGAACATTTCAGCCTGGGGCTCACATGGACTGGTAGGGTCTAGGCTGTGGACCTATTTAGGACTAAGCTCCAGGGCTTTCTAGGGGCTGGGAGGGGAAAGAGCAGATAGGGAGGCAGGTGAGAATATTCCTGGGCATGGGTGAGCCCCATCTTAGACCTTCCTCTCTTCCTTTGGCAGAGCCCGAACCCAGCCCTCACCTTCTGCGTAAAGACCCATGACCGGCTGTACTACATGGTGGCCCCATCTGCAGAGGCCATGCGTATCTGGATGGATGTCATTGTCACAGGGGCTGAGGGCTACACTCAGTTCATGAACTAACTGCCATGGGCCTCCTGGCAGAGCACAACTGGGGCTTTTGTATAAGAAGACTTTAATATTCTGTAAGGAGCTTGGTCCTGTGAGTTTCTGGGCTCTGGCCTCCTGAAGAACCAGCCAGAAGAAGAAAAGTGGAGGTGGCTTTGCTGCCTCCTGGGAGCCCAGAACTTGCAGTAACCCTTTAGGGTCCTGCCCCAGGCCCAGCCAGGGCTGAGGAGCTGTCACAGAGAGGGCCTCAGCTCCGACCTGACACCTGCTCTCCCCAGCCTGTTTTCTCTTTTCTAAAAGACAAATTATGGTACCATAAGCTGCCAAAGATCCCCTCCTGCCTCAGACCCCTTTGCCAGGGGCTTTGGGGGCTGAGCAGAGCCACATCCAGAGTGGGGTAATAGCTCAGGCGGCCCGCTTCCCATTTCTCAAACCCCGCTCTGCCCCATTGTTCTCCTTTCCCTTATACTTTTTATTACCTTGCTCAAGGGCCAGAAATCTCAAGTGTCAACCTGGAGGTCCCAGCTCCATCCCCTAGTTGCAGACTCATCACCATGGTTACCATAGTGACTGCTTCATTGCCATGGTTACATACTAATTGCTGCAGCTCTGTGGCCCAGCCCACTGCTTCAGCTGTGGGCCATCTGAGGGTACCTGCCATCATCTCTCCAGCCCAGGCCCCTGGGCATCTCATGCTGGGGGGAAGGGACTGAACACCGTTTTCCTTCCCCCTGCCTGTGTCTTCAGCCCTGATGCACAGGCTGCCAGCCCCCCAGTCCAGCCCTCTCCCTTCCACTGGTGCCTTGCTTAGAGCCAGAAGGGATGAAGCCGGGGGATCTATGGAACAGAGGAGGAGCGATGCAGTTGGGAGAGGAAGCTAGAAGGGTTGTGGTTGGAGTTCTGTACAGGGTTGAGTTTCCGACAGGGAAAGAGGATTCCTCCAATGCTTCTAGAGAGAAAGCCTGAGCAGGAGATGATGCAGCAGAGGGGAAGGGCCCTGTGGTGCCGCCGCCCTTCCTTCAGCCTCCGAAGGGTGATGGAAATGGAGAGTGGAGGACCAGGCCTCCAGCTGTCTGGCCTCGCCCTTCACGCCTTAACACTAAGCCCACCTCCCCTGCTCTCCTTCCCAGCATTGAGCCCTTGGTTGCCTGGGCCCAGGCTGGGGGTTTTCAGTATTTGTAAGCATTTCAGCAGAACAATAAAGCCTTTGGACTACGGAAGTGAGTGGAAGGCCGGAGGTGTGGGGCTTGGCGCTGGGGCACTTGGGGATAGGTCTTCCCTCCAGAGCAGGATTTCCACCCTATTCAAGGTTCCAGGAGGGAGCTAGGCCCCTACCCATGACCTCCAGGTCGTGACCCTGCCCCCCACTTCACTCTGAGGACAGGCTGGGAGGTAGGAGGGCATGAAGAGGCAGGGGAAGGCAGGAACTGGTGCAGAGGTTTAATGGGGCAGGAGCTGGGGCCAGGTGAGGAGGGGAGGGCTGTCACCGTGGCAGGAGGCTGAGCAGGAGGCTGGGCAGAAGGGTGGCCGCCAGGCAGTGGGGCTCCAGGAAAGCCAGCTTGGCCCCTGAGGTCAGCCGGTCACCATAGCGGTCCAGCAGCATTAGGACCACGCCATTCGTCCAGCCAAATCCCTCCTGGGAGAGGCAGGGCAGTGGGGCCAGTTTCTGGGGAAGCCTCATACCCTTGGTGGGGGCTGTGGGCTCTCTCCCCAGGGGCACTGGCCCTACCTAACCCCAGCGGTACAGGAAGCACCAGTCAGCTCCTCCCCCGGGCCCACAGGCAGGTGAGCACACTGAGGCCTGGGGCGGGGGTCATGCGCAGCAGAGTCCAGGAGTTCCCTGGTGTTGGCCAGCCCACCCCTGGCCTGCTCACCTGAACTTCATATTCTCCTCCCCCACCGGGCTGTCCACCATTGCTGACGTCATACTGGGGACAAGTGGGTGGGCTGTACGTCAGGTACTGCCCCCCAGCTCCAGGAACAACAAACAACCAGAGCCCCTGGGGAGAAGCTGCTCTGCCTGCCCAGCTGTGCTCAGGAGTGGTCACTGGGACAGCCTGGGGGTGCAGGGAGGGCTTGGGCCAGCTCACCTTCTCATACATGGCTGACTTCTGCGAGTAGACATCAAAGTTGGTTCGGATCCAATTCTGAGCCAGCTGGAAAGCCACTTCCTGGGCCCAACGTAAAGGTGCCTTGGCCAGGCCTAGACCCCATTGCAGGTAGGACTCAACCTCCAGGTCTCCCATCCCAGACAGAGCAGTGGCTGCACCCTACTCTCCCCAAGGAGGGAAAGAGGCCTGGGCCCTAAGACTTCCTTCCTGAGACCACAGGCCAAACTGCCCTTAATCGACGGCCCTGGTTTGAAGGGCGAACAGGACTGATTGCACTGGACAGGCTGGGTGGACATAAGTGTCAAGTGGAGGCCAGGAGAGCTGAGGAGCGAGAGAAAGGACACGGGGCCTCCTGCGTCTTTTGTTCATGCCTCCCCAGCACCAGGGAGGCCCACCTCTACACCCTGGGGAGGGTCCTTGGCTGTGTCAGCCCTGCCTCCCTACCTCTGATGACCAGGTCCTGCAGGGGGGCCCAGGCATTGGGGAAATCCCACTGCTGGCCTGTCTTCTGGAGAGAGGTCGGGATCCCATACTGGTAAGTCAGGATCCGGTTGTCCTAGAAGGTCCGAGACATTTCCGTGACTGTGGGTGGGGCTGGACTGGGAGCCAGGACAGGACACTGGACCCCGCGGGAAGCCAGACGTCCCCTTCCTGGCTCTTCTCTTCTCGGCTCACAGATGCCCCCTGGTGGCTCTGGTGGGACCCGCAGGCTGGGACAAGGGGCATAGCCGGAGGAAGCGCCCTCCCCTGCAGGTCCCGTTCAGGGTCGGGAGGGGACGGTGCTGCCTGCAGTGGACCCGAGCCACCTGCTGTGCCCTCACCTCCAGGTATTTCAGAGCCTTGTCCGCCACGCCAGGGTCAGAGAAACACCCGGCCCAGAGTGGAGTGAGGTTGGATGGGTAAAACTCCCGGTTCTTCTTCTTCTTCTCAAGGTTGTAATCGAACCAGGCTCCGGTCTGCTCATCCCACAGGACTGTGTTCAGGGCGGCCAAGCGCTGCGACCGCAGGATTCTGTACTTCGTGGCCTGGGAGTCGTTCCCTGGGGCAGTGCTGCCTTTAGAGCCAGCAGCCAGCGCCCTGCCTGCAGCCCCAGGCTTTTCGTGGTTCTACTTTAGCCTCCTCCCTTTGTGTTTCTCTGCAAAGGCTGAGACACCCTGATGACCAAGGGGATGTGCCGACCTGGAGCCCACCACATTTCTGGCCTATGGCCCTGCACTCCTCCCAGGGAACCACTGGAGCTGATCTGTCCCCAGGGTCTCCAGGGTCTATCCTCCCAAGGGTACTGGCTGGGTGGATTCTCCTAGCTCTTAGGGGGTCAAGGGCAGCTGTCTGAGGGAGAGGGAGTGGAAGGATTTTGGATGCGTGGACTAGGGTTCCCCTCACAGACCCTAGAGACCCTCACAGTAAGAAAGGGAGGAAGAGAGGATTAGGGTTGGCTCCGTTTGTCCTCTTGTCTGGTACACAAATGTGAGTGCAGGCTTCCACTAGGGCGGAGCCCGACAGGCTAAGTTGCTGAAGGCCTGTCACACAAGGGTCCTACTTCCAGTTATATTGCCAAGCCTGAGCAGGAAACCAAGCTCCCTGCTTTCCCTTCCCTCCTGGGGTGCTCACCCAGCCTGGAATAGAAGTTGTTCATCAGCTCCTCTGCTTGGCATAGGAAGGCATTCAGGTCAACAGGCACCAGTTTGCTTGTTCGGATGCCGCTAAGCGAGTTGGGGTTTGGGCCTCCAATGAGCCAGCGTGAAGAGAAGTCCCAGCCAGACTCAGCCCCAGCCTTGAGCTCAGCCCACAGAGCCTCCCGGTCTCCTGTGAGGACAGAGCAGGGAACCAGCCAGTCCTGGCTGCAGGATAGGCAGCCATTGACAGGAGACCAGAGCCTGACACAGCAGGTGTGCAGCTGCCCTGCCCCCAGCCCTCCCTCACCCTCCTGCTGCTCACCTTCTGGCAAGGTGTCACTCAACTCCACATCTTTGCTGTAGGACTCAGGCCTGGCAAAGAGGAGAGGTGGGCAGCCTGGCACTAGTAGCTACTAAGCCCCTCTGTGGTCAAGAAGAGGCTGAGCCATCTTGATCCAGCTGCCCTTGGTCCCCACAGCCCAGGATTGCAGAGGGCTCTCAGTGTCACCATCTGAGAGGCCAGGCTAAGTCACTCCTCCTCCTGCCCGGGGCATTGTGATGCTCTAACCAGAGTGAGCAGGTAAGAGATTGAGGGGTGGGCTGCGCAGTTCCTCACCTGGGTCCCCCGTAAGGGACATAATAGCGATTCAGGAGGTAGTTCTTTCCCTCCAAGCTCACAGAGACAGTCCTGTTCTTGGTCCAAAAGTCCAATTCCAAGGCTAGCGTTTCAATGTTTTCCCTGGAGTGAAGCAGACAACACCTCAGCCCAGGCGCGCTGCCCGTCCCCAGCCCTGAGAGGTCTGAGGGGTGGGTGGGTCTGCAGAGCAGCACAGGGAGGGTGGTACCCACTGTAGAAAGGCGGTGTCATTGGTGTGAGTCAAGTAGCAATCCATCATGAGGGTCAAGAGTGGGGGCTGGCTCCGCTGCAGGTAGTACACGCGCCCGCCATTGGGGACATGCCCATAGCTGCCAAGGGGAAGGCCTGCTGAGATGCCCTCTCCCCAGCAACTGGCACCAAGGCAATCCAGCTCCAGGCCCGTGGCACACCTGCCTCTCCTCCCCACCTAGGCTGGAGGTGCCTGGCCCCCCTCACGTTTTCACCAGGTCCAAGAAGTTCTGCAGCATGCCCTTCACCGTCTCAGCCATCTCCGAGAGGAGCAGACCCTCCATGACCCAGTAGGAGTCCCTGGGGAAGGGGCAGCTTAGGCACCACCCTGCTGCCTCCCTCTGCCCTGCACACCAGCCAGTGGGGCACTCTGCCCTGCTGAAGACACCCTGCTGGCCCTGGGTTTCTCCACCACTGCCAGTCCTGCAGGCCCCTTGGTGTCTTGGGCCTGGGTGCTTACCAGTAGTAGAACTCAACAAAGCGACCACCAGGCACAATGAAGGGATGTTCTGAGTAGATGAGAGAGAACCGCTCAGGGTGGCTGAGAACCTCTGGCTTCATCTGGAGTCGGGAGAGAGGGCAAGGGGAGCCTAGAATCCCCAGGGAAGCAGAGGCTGCAGGCAGCTGGGGGATCTGAGGCCCCGGGAGTCACAGCTTTGGAGCCGGGCAGTTGGGTTCAGCTCCAGCTCCACTGCTACTCAGCCATGTAATCAAGGCCTGGCCGCTGGGAGCCTTGGGGTCCTCATCCCTCACCTGCCGGCCTTGGGAGTCCCGGCTCAACTTGGTGCCGGGTAGAAGACCCGACCACTCAGCCAGGCACTGGGCAGGTATCCACCAAGCAGTGGCCATTACGAAGACCCAGAGTGGGCTGGGTGGGTGAGGGGGGTGCCAGCCCCCCATTTCCGCTCTACTCCGCATCCTTGCTGCCACCACCCAGCCAGGCCCAGAGGATTGGCCCATCACCCCCATTCTCTGAGCCAGGTGGGGATAAAACCCCAAACCCTTTCCCCAGGTGAGGGGATGTGGATGAGCAAAGTAGCTCAGGACAGGGCTGAGCACAGGGCCTGGCCCCACGCAGCAGTAGCACTGATTCCTCCTGAGACGGAGGCCTGGCCCAGGAGCTCAGGGAAGGAGAGAGCCCAGCAGGCAGTGAACATCTACCCAGTGGTGCCAGAGGCAGTGCTGGGCAGCCTGGAGGTGGCAGGGCAGGCTAGGGTTTCCTGGGGAGGCTAGGGAGCCTTCCTGGAGGAGGCGAGACGTTAGAAGTAGATGCTGCCCTTCTGACCTCAGAAGTTCTTTCTAGAGGGCCTCTATTTGGGGACCCAGAGGCCAGGGACTGGTTTCTCAGGAAAGGAAACCTGATCTGTGCTCCAGAGACACTGTGGGCCCCAGGCACATTCCTCTCTTCAGTTCCCTTGGTCAGGCCTTGGGCAGGCCCAGGACGCTGATACCTTCTTCCCCAGCTTCTTCCAGAGCTGGTGCAGCTGCCCTGCCCAGGCACGCAGTTTGGCATCTGAAATCTTCTGCAGGAACTGGGGGCTGAAAGAACACAGGCCCCACAGGGTTCAAGGAGGCAGCTCAGTTGGAAGGAATCCTCTCTTGTTCCCCTTCCAGAGTCATACCTGTCTTTCCAGTCTGCAGGGGTCCAGGGCTGCAGCTCCTGCCCCTTGGCCTGGAAGTGTTTGTGGACAAACGCCTGCAGCTGCTCCCTGGGGATGCTGTGATTGTGGTCCCTGGACAGCTCAGTGAAGGTCTGCAGGACTTGTTCTGGAGAGCAGGCAGCAGGGAGGGGTCAGCAGGGTGTCACAAGCCACTCCCTGATCACAGGGGCCTCTCTGCTTGGTCTTGCCCCCTGCCTTCTTTGGAGAGAAGGTTCTCTGGAGAGGAGGTTCAGCCCTAGGTGCTTCACCTGGAGCTATAGACAGTGGCATGTCCACAAACTGCTTGTCATCCTGGTAGAGCTTGGCCATTTGAACTTGGTTTAGGAGCTCCCCGTGGCAGTAAATCTCACTGCAGAGACAGGGATAGGAGCAGGTCAGGTCACCATCACCACCCCATTAGGACAGAAGAGAAGGCTAGAGTCTGTGGTAGACTGGTCAAGGCATGTTCCTGGGACTGGACAAGGGCAGTGTGTGCGTGTGTGTGTGTGTGTGTGTGTGTGTGCGTGTGTGTGTTAGGAGTTTGTGGGTTGGAGTGATATACAGGGCTGAGGGAACAAGTAGGGTCTTTGGGCAGTAAAGTACCTGTCTGACTGCCTGAGCCCACACTGGTTGCTAATTTGAGATGGTGTAGAATAGCTGGTGGACAGCCGGGCGCGGTGGCTCACGCCTGTAATCCCAGCACTTTGGGAGGCCGAGGCGGGCGGATCACGAGGTCAGGAGATCGAGACCATCCTGGCTAACACGATGAAACCCCGTCTCTACTAAAAATACAAAAAATTAGCCAGGCGTGGTAGTGGGCGCCTGTAGTCCCAGCTACTCGGGAGGCTGAGGCAGGAGAATGGCGTGAACCCGGGAGGTGGAGCTTGCAGTGAGCCGAGATCGCGCCACTGCACTCCAGCCTGGGCGACAAAGCAAGACTCCGTCTCAAAAAAAAAAAAAGAATAGCTGGTGGACAAAGGGAGGTTAGCACTTTAATCATACTGGTGTGGCCAATTCTCTGTACAATGGCCCTGTGTAGACTCGATCGGAAGGGCTTATGGCAGAAACCTGGGAGGTGCACTCAGTGGTGATGGCTGAGATTGGGCCAGAACATTTCCAGGCAGTGTATGGTATAGGCCATTTGAGAGACAATTACTAGCTGGCTCTTGGGTGTTTCCTGAAACTGCCTCCATGACGGCAGGACACAAAATAATCCTGAAACCTGAAATACCCATAATGTCTTGGGTGATGTCAGAGGAACACTCTGTAACGAAGGCAGTGCCCAGAAGAGTTCCTGAATAAAATGGAAATGGTTTATTCAGGAGTCTGCTACTCAGGGAATGCAAGGAGGTGCTAATGGTATTCAGGAGCAGGAAGCCTCTTTCCCCCTAGGGCCAACTTTGGAAGCACCGAGGAGCTGATGGATCCTAGTGCCACATAGGAGGGGCCCTATGAACAGCTCTTGGTTGAACAACAAAAAGCTGCTTGGTTTGTGGGTAGAAAGACCTTGTTTGGAAGGCCTTTGCACTCTGACTGAGGATGGAAAATCTTTGAAGAAGGTAAGAACAAATCACCTCAGTGGACTGAATTGCATGCTGTTTTCCTTGCAGTGATAGAAGAATCGAATGATAAAAGCCCTTGTGTTTGGGTTTTTACTGACTCATGGGCAGTAGCCAATGGCCTGGCAGATGGGCAGTGAAAAACTGAACTATTAAAGTGTTGCCCACCTGGGGCATAACCCTATGGAAAGGTAAGGGGCACATTAAAGTAGCTTTGCATATCAGGTTGTAGATGCAAATGTGCAAAATACTACAAGATGCTATATTAGAACAGAAGATGCTGTACCAATATGGACCACCAAGTTACATTTCTTCAGATCCAAGAACACAACTGACAGCACCTAGTGTCCAACAATGGGCCAAGCAATACCACAGCAAATGGACATACGGTGTTGCATACCGTCCTCAGAGTAGTGCTTTGATAGAGAATTGGAACAGACAGTTGAAACATTTGCTGTCTACAGTGGAGGAGGGAGATAAAAGCATGAAGGGGTGGCTTACATACCTTCAAAAATGTGTGCTCTGGCCGGGCACCATAGCTCATGCCTGTAATCCCAGCACTTTGGGAGGCCGAGGTGGGTGGATCACTTGAGGTCAGGAGTTCAAGACCAGCCTGGGCAATATGGTGAAACCCCATCTCCACTAAAAATACAAAAATTAGCCAGATGTGGTGGCACATGCCTGTGATCCCAGGTACTTGGGAGGCTGAGGCAGGAGAATCACTTGAACCCAGGAGGTGGAGGTTGCAATGAACCAAGATCACGCCACTGCAATCCAGCTTGGGCAACAAGAGCAAGACTGTGTCTTTAAAAAAAAAAAAGTGTGTGCTCACATTCAGCTTGAGAGGAGCAAAGGGAGGTCTCCATTTGTTGGATTCCCCTAATTTTTCTGGGGGATCTGGGAAGAGGGAGGGTGGAGTTGTTGGTATGACTATATGATTTGTTCCCACATCATCTCAACTACTTTTTTCCTACCCAATACAGTGGCCCCACGACTAGGACTGCAAATGTGGGTGTCAGAAGAAGGGACAATTCTCAAAGAAAAAACTGCAACTGGCTGGGCGCAGTGGCTCACGCCTGTGATCCCAGCACTTTGGGAGGCCGAGGCGGGCGGATCACAAGGTCAGGAGAACGAGACCATCCTGGCTAACACGATGAAACCCCGTCTCTACTAAAAAGTACAAAAAATTAGCCAGGCGTGGTGGCGGGTGCCTGTAGTCCCAGCTGCTCAGGAGGCTGAGGCAGGAGGATGGCGTGAACCCGGGAGGCAGAGCTTGCAGTGAGCCGAGATCACGCCACTGCACTCCAGCCTGGGCAACAGAGCGAGACTCCGTCTCAAAAAAACAAAAAAAGAAAAAACTGCAACTGTACCTTTAAACCTTCATGCCAGATTTACTAAGGGCCTGATGGGGTGTGTTGTGCCTTCACAGCATCTGGCTAAATTTGGCTTCTTAGTGAATGCAGCTGTATTGCCTAGTGGTCAAGATAGCCCACTAGTTCCGCACCTTTGTAACTCTTCCTTATATGCATGGGAGCCAACTGAGGGCGAGGCACCTGCAACACTACTATTACTGCTGGCAATGTGGATCAGCATAGTGGCCAAGCCTAATGTCCCTTACAAAGGTGGAAAAATTTGGTAAAAATCAATGATAGGCCAGGCGCAGTGGCTCACGCCTGTAATCCCAGCACTTTGGAAGGCCAAGGCAGGTGGATCAGGAGGTCAGGAGATCAAGACCATCCTGGCCAACATGGCAACACCCCCCGTCTCTACTAAAAATACAAAAATTAGCTGGGCATGATGGTGCCTGTAATTCTAGCTACTTGGGAGTCTGAGGCAGGAGAATTGCTTGAACCCAGGAAGTGGAGGTTGCAGTGGGCTGGTATTGCACCGCTGCACTGCAGCCTGGGCAATGGAGTAAAACTCCATCTCAAAAAAAAAAAAAAAAATCAATGACAGATGGTGAGGAAGAGACATAGTAGCTGAGGGTAAAGGAATGAGTAAATGGGTTATACAATGAGGGGAATCCAATATCACATTGGTGTCTGGAGAGACTCGAAACAAGAGAATAAGATTGTCTCTTAGCACGATTATACCAGATGCCTGAAAGGGGGAAGCCATGCATTTGCCAAGACGACTCCTGCTGTTGGGCCCTGACAAGGTCAAATGGCAGCCTGCAAACCTGAGTGGCACTGCTCTGAGATTTGGTCATGTGATATGATGATGAGCTGCACTAATTGCTGACAACAGGATGTAACTCTAGCAATGTGCCAGAGACTTTCAACTCTTAATTTTCAGGTTACATCTACTACGAAGGATACCATTTGGGAAGGAATTTCCAGGAACTACTCTTTCTGGGGCCTTTGGATTGTGTGATTTACAACTCATGGCAGACTAATCACTGTGTAACTGTAAACCTTGATCACTGAATGCTTAGAAAGGTCTCCAGTTAAAATGAGCGAAATACAGCAGCAGCATGGCCAGCCTGTCCCAATGAGCTCCATGCACAAATGCAGATCACCCTTGTTTTCGTGGATGAAAAGCTGTTAAACAGAATAGAAAAAAGTTTTATTTTTTTTATTTTTTTTTGGACGGAGTTTTGCTCTTGTTGCCCAGGCTGGAGTGCAATGGCATGATCTCGGCTCACAGCAACCTCTGTCTCCTGGGTTCAAGCAATTCTCCTGCCTCAGCCTCCCGAGTAGCTGGGATTACAGGCATGTGCCACCACGCCCGGCTAATTCTGTATTTTTAGTAGAGACAGGGTTTCTCTATGTTGGTCAGGCTGGTCTCAAACTCCCAACCTCAGGTGATCCACCCGTCTCAGCCTCCCAAAGTGCTGGGATTACAGGTGTGGGCCACTGCACCCAGCCTATTTTTTCTTTTTTTAGACAAGGGTTCGCTCTATCACCCAGGCTGAAATGCAGTGATGCAATCACAGCTCACTGCAACCTCAATCTCCCAGGCCCAGGTGATCCTCCCACCTCAGCCTCCTGAGTAGCTGGGACTACAGGCATATGCCAGCATATCCAGCTAATTTTTTCTATTTTTTTGTAGAGACAGGGTCTCAATATGTTGCCCAGGCTGGTCTTGAACTCCTGGGTTCAAGTGATCCTCCTGGCTTCAAGTGATCCTCCTGGCTTGGCCTCCCACAGTGTTGAGATTACTTTGATGTGGGCCAGCATGCCCAGCCCAAATGGGTTTCTTATAGTATTAAAGCAGTAGACATCCCATGATTTGTCCAAATTCTCCTGGGGAACAGCCCCATACTGAGACAAGGAAGGCTATGGGAGGCCTTATGGCATGCTCAAACTAATTACACCTAGGTGTGATGTCCACTCATCTAACCCTAGTATGGGGAACTCACAAATTCTGGGTACAAAACATGTATCCTAACAGCACTCAGGCCTTTAATACAAAATGGCAACAGCATACATGGTGGAATAAACATTGGCCCATGAGATAGAAAAGGCTCTAAGGGAGATAAGTTCCCCCATCATGGAACAAGCTGAATTTATTAATCCTATTTTTATCACCTTAAAGTCTTTTATCCCTAAGAAATTTACTTTTTTTTTTTTTTTTTTTTTTTTTTTAGACCGAGTCTCATTCTGTCGCCCAGGCTGGAGTGCAGTGGCGCCATCTCAGCTCACTGCAACCACCACCTCCCCGGTTCAAGCAATTCTCATGCCTCAGCCTCCCAAGTTGCTGGGATTACAGGCGTGCACCACCACACCCAGCTAATTTTTGTATTTTAGTAGAGACAGGGTTTCCCCATGTTGGCCAGGCTGGTCTTGAACCTTCTGACCTCAGATGATCCAGCTGCCTCGGCCTCCTAAAGTGTTGGGATTACAGGCGTGAGCCACCGCACCCAGCCTACAAATTTACTTTTAACAAGGAGAAGCAGAGAAAAAGATGTATTAGAGGAGGAGGGAATACTTCCGAACTCTTTCTACAAAGCCAGTATTACCCTGATACCAAAACCAGATGAAGACACATCAAAAAAAAAAAAAAAACTATAGGCCAGTATCACTAATGAATATTGATGCAAAAATCCTCAACAAAACACTAGCAAACCTTGGCTAGGCATGGTGGCAAAACCCTGTCTCTACAAAAAAAATGAAAAAATTAGCTGGGCGTGGTGGCATGCACCATGTTGCTTGGGAGGCTGAGGTGGCAGAATCGCTTGAGCCCAGGAGGCGGAGGTTGCAGAGCCATGATTGTGCTGCCGTACTCCAGCCTGGGCAACAGGGTGAGACTCTGTCTCAAAAAAAAAAAAAAAAAGAAAGAAAGAAAGAAAGATTTTCCATGTTCATTATTTATGGATTGGAAGAATCAATATTGTTAAAATGTTCATATGGGCTGGGCGCAGTGGCTCATGCCTGTAATCCCAGCACTTTGGGAGGCCAAGGCAGGCGGATCACTTGAGGTTGGGAGTTCGAGACCAGCCTGACCAACATGGTGAAACCCCATCTCTACTAAAAATACAAAAATTAGCGAGGCGTGGTGGTGCATGCCTGTAGTCCCAGCTACTCGGGAGGCTGAGGCAAGAGAATTGCTTGAACCCGGGAGGCAGAGGTTGCACCACTGCGCTCCAGCCTGAGTGACAGAGCAAGACTCCATCTCGGAATAAATAAATAAATAAGGAGCTCATACAACTCTATTAAAAAAACCAATAATCCAATTAAATATGGGCAAAAGAACTGAATAGACATTACTCAAAAGCAGACATACATTCCCTTAAGTAAGAAAAGAAATAAAAAAGAAGACATACAAATGACAAACAAGCAAATGAAAAGGTGCTCAATATAATTGATCATCAGAGAAATGCAAATCAAAACTACAATGAGATAGCATTTCATCCCTATTAAAATGGCTTTTATCCAAAAGCCAGGTCATAACAAATGCTGGTGAGGATGTGAAGAAAAGGAAACCCTCATATACTGTTGGTGGGAATGTAAATTAGTACAACCACTATGGAGAACTGTTTGAAGGTTCCTCAAAAAACTAAAAATAGAGCTACCATATGATCCAGCAATCCCATTGCTAGATATATGACCAAAAGAAAAGAATCAATGTATTGAAGAGATATCTGCACTCCCATGTTTATTGCAGCACTATGGACAATAGCCAAGATTTGGAAGCAACCTAAGTGTCCATCGACTGATGAATGGATAAAGAAAATGTGG
Organism: Gorilla gorilla gorilla; assembly: GCF_029281585.2. Lineage (NCBI taxonomy): Eukaryota > Metazoa > Chordata > Mammalia > Primates > Hominidae > Gorilla > Gorilla gorilla. Next base: position 126,612,556 of record NC_073233.2, read on the forward strand.
TACATATCCACAATGGAGTACTATTCAGCCATGAAAAAGAATGAGATCCTGCCATTTGCAAGAACATGGATGGAACTGGAGGTCATTATATTAAGTGAAATAAGCCAGACGCAGAAAGACAAACTTCATATGTTCTCACTTATTTGTGGGAGCTTAAAATTAAAACAATTGAACTCATGGAGATAGAGAGTAGAATGACGATTAGGAGAGGCTGGAAAGGGTAGTGGTATAGTGGCAGGAGTCGCAGGGAGGTAGGGATGGCTAATGGTACAAAAAAATAGAAATAATGAATAAGACCTAGTATTTGCTAGCACAACAGGTGACTGTAGTCAAAAATAATTTAATTGTACATTTAAAAATAACTAAAAGAGTATAATCAGATTGTTTGTAACACAAAGGATAAATGCTTGAGGTGGTGGACACCCCATGTACCCTGATGTCATTATTACCCATTGCATGCCTGTATCAAAATATCTCATGTAATTCATAAATATATATACCTACTATATACCTCCAAAAATTAAAAAAAAAGAACAAAACAAAACAAAAGATTAAGGGGCTTCAAATGTCTTAAATATTAAATAAATGTAAGGTATTATTTTTTATTTAAAAAAAGAAATCAATTTCCAGTTCCACTCCCCTACCCAGAGATTGGGAGGTCAGGCCGATATCACTTGGCTCAAAGCCCCACCTCTCCAAACACACAGTTTGGTCTTTCTGGCATGTCCAGTCCTCGTCCTGAGTCAGCTAGTTAGTATAATCCATCTAGAGCCTCACTATGTATACCAAAGACACACCTATCATTTGGGAAATTCCAAGAGCTTAGAAGTTACTTCCCAGCAACCTGGGTCAAAGAACAGACAAACTCTATTATACAACAGTCCAGTCCCTAGCCTTTACCCGTAGATCCCTTGTAGCAAAACAATTATGCTTTCCTGAGCAACTGCATTTGGGATAGCATTTTTATAACAGACAGAGATAATATCAACATGAATATGCCGAAAATTTAGAGGAGCTAATGTGGAAGTAGGGATAGGAGCCTTTAGCTCAATTCCCCAATACATGTGACCCTCAATATTAGTATTATAATCTTGCCAACAATGCCAGTGCTTTATTATGGTAGATGTAACCTGAAAATAAGAGTCAAAAGATGTTCACACATTACTAGAGTCCCATTGTCATTAATAATTAGTCCAGTTCATCACCAGATCATATGACAAAATGTCTCCCAGGATAAGGCCACCCAGGCTGGCAGGTTCCCCTTTGATCCTGTCAGCTTCCAGAGCAGGAGTGGTCTTGGCAAAATATGGCTTTACCCTTTCAGGCGTCAAGTATAATTGAATGAAGAGGCGATATCATCTTTTTCTCTGATCTTCTTTCTAAGCATTAATGTAATAGTGGACTTCCCTCATTGCATTTCTTATTAATGCATGGATTCATTCATTTATTCCCAGCTACTACACCTCTTTCTCTCCATTTATACCCAAACTTTTCCACCTTTGGAAAGGACATTGGGTTAGGCCACTGTATTTATCCAGATTGTAGGTAGAAACACTTGTCTTGTAAATGCTTCTCCTTCAGTCCACTCCCATCCATATAGGGCAGGCTTACATAGGTACAGAACTAGTAAGCTATCTTGAGCAGTAGGCAATATATTTGTGTTTATTGTTAGCCCCATTTTTGCTAGATAAGGTGAAGGCACAACCTGCCCCATCAGACCCTTAGGAATTTTCACATAAAAGTTTAAGAATATAGTTATATTTTTTTGCTTAGGAATAATTCCTGCTTCTTGCATTTGTATCTGCAGTCCTAATTCAGAATTCTAGCAGATAAATGTAACAAAGAGATTAAAATAATTGAAAAGAATCAAGCGGAAACCCTAGAGCTGAAAAATGCAATTGGCATACTGAAGAATGCATTGGAGTCCTTTAACAGCCGAATTGATCAAGCAGAAGAAAGAATTAGTGAGCTTGAAGACAGGTTATTTGAAAATACACAATCAGAGGAGACAAGAGAAAAAACAATAAAAAACAAAAAAGCATGCCTACAGGATCTAGAAAATACAATCAAAATGCCTCAAAATGGCAAATCTAAGACTTATTGTACTTAAAGACAAGGTAGAGAAAGAGATAGGGACAGAAAGTTTATTCAAAGGGATAATAACAGAGAACTTCCCAAACCTAGAGAAAGATATCAATATCCAAGAACAAGAAGGTTATAGAACACCAAGCAGATTTAACCCAAAGACTACCTCAAGGCATTTAATAATCAAACTAAAGGTCAAGGACAAAGAAAGGATCCTAAAAGCAGCAAGAGAAATGAAACAAATAATATACAATGGAGCTCAGTGGTTCAAATTGGTGAGAAGTCTGGCAGCAGACTTCTCAGTGGAAATCTTACAATCCAGAAGAGAATGGCTTAACATATTTAAAGTGCTGAAGGAAAAAAAAACTTTTACCCTTGAATAGTATATCTGGTGAAAATATCCTTCAACCATGAAGGAGAAATAAAGACTTTCCCAGACAAACAAAAGCTGAGGGATTTCATCAATACCAGACCAGTCCTACAAGAAATACTGAAGAGTATACTTCGATCAGAAAGAATAGGATGTTAACATGCAATAAGAAACCACCTGGGCTGGGCACAGTGGCTCACGCCTGTAATCCCAGCACTTTGGGAGGCCGAGGCGGGGTGATCACTTGAGGAGTTCGAGACCAACCTGACCAACATGGTGAAATCCTGTCTCTACCAAAAAATACAAAAAAATTAGCCGGGTGTGGTGGCACGCACTTGTAGTCCCAGGTACTGAGGAGGCTGAGGTGGGGGAATCGCTTGAACTGGGGAGGTGGAGGTTGCAGTGAGCTGAGATCTCGCCACTGCACTCCAGCCTGGGTGACAGAGCGAGACTCCATCTCAAAAAAAAAAAAAAAAAAAAGAAATCACCTGAAGGTACAAAACTCACTGGTAATAGTAAGCACACAGAAAAAACACAGAATATAATAACACTAGAACTGTGGTGTGTAAACTACTCTTATCCTATGTATCTGCAGTCCTGGGACCACTGGGATTTACTGGAACCACTGAATCAGCTGGGAAAAAGAAAGTTTAATGTGGGGAAGAAAGAAAATGGTATAGTCATACCACATTGGAAGAATTGCTAGTCATCGTCTCCCAGCCCCTCTTCCCTTTAACTTCCAGAAAAGCAGAAGAATCTATCTAATAGGGACAAACCCTTGAGCCCCCTTGCGTTGTGTGAGCACATACTTGTGAAGGCATGTAAGCCAGGCTTTCATACCTTCATACCCTTATTCCCTGCTGTTTTAGATAGCACATGCTTCAACTGCCCATCCCAATTCTCTATTGAACCACTCCTCTGAAGATGAAAGTGTTTCTTGATCTGAAGAAATGTAACTCAGTGGTTCAAATTGGTGGAGTATCTTTTGTTCTGACCCTTTTACAGTGTCAGTATTTTGAGCATTTGCATCTACCACTGGCCATGCAAAGCCCAGTCCAGAATCAGTGTCTACTCTTGTCAGGACCCAGGTAGCCCTCCAGGCCTACCAGCATCAGTCCACCTTGCCAGGTATGTGCAGGGCCTTCCCTCCAAGGTCATCTTCCCACAGCCATGTGCGGTCTTTCTCTTTTTGGCAGACAGAAAAGTACTTACTGGCATTTTGTGCCTCAGTGGGAAAAGAGGACTAAGTCTAAATTCAGCTCTTCTCTGCATGGCTGCTGCCCCGCAATGTCCATTTATTTCATGAACACACGTGGCCACCTCAGGTGAGCACGCAGGGATGTCTGCTTGTTGCCCCAGTTCCTTTTGATCCTGGAAAGGGGTGCTTCTGATGGACATCAACATAACCTGCTTTAATGCACTCCTAAAATTCCTGTTGTGATTTCCATATAGACAAGGTTCCCATTGTCCTTCCGCCTGACCATATGGCCAGGCCATTGGCCACTGTCCAAGAGTTAGTAAAAACCTAAACAGTATGCAATTCAACCCACAGAGCTGATTTGTTTTTGCCTTCTTTGCTCAGAGTAACAATCTTCCAAACAGTAGGCTGTTCATTCACCTTGGGACTGCCATCCATAAGCCAAACAGCTCTTTGTTGGTCAATCGAGAGCTGTCAATAGGGCACTGTCCAATTGGCAATAGAATCTAACAACTCCTTGAGTGGGTCCAAAGTCAGTCCTAGGGGAAAAGAGTCTCTCTGCTTTTGAATACACTGAGTAACTCTGCATTCCCCCAGGAGCTTGTTCCTGATCCAGCCATTTCCATTTCATTATGGAACTCTTCTGGGCCCTGCCCACTCTCTGTGAGCATTTCCCCAAGATATTGTAGGTATTTCAGGTTTCAAGATTATCTTACATCCTTCAGTCATAGGGGCAATTTCAAATAAAGTCTGATAGCAAGCTAATAATTACTCTCACATGGAAATTCTCTAGTCCAAAGTCTCAGCACTCGTGCCAGGAGGTGCTCTAAGACTTTTGCTATAAAGTCCAGTCTATGCTCCAGAGAAGGCTAACAATCTCTGTGGACTTGGGCAATCTTATTGGTTCCCATTTGGAATGTCTAATCAATATTGCTTGATGAGTGGATTTCCATACCTTCTGTTTTACAATACTAGGTAGTGGAAATATTTCCTGGTCAGATACAATATCCATCCCTGTAATACATTCAGGTAGAAGAGATGCAACCACTCCACATAAAACCTGTTCAAGCGCATACCACTTTTTTGTTTTGTTTTGTTTTGTTTTTGAGATGGAGTTTCGCTCTTGTTGCCCAAGCTGGAGTGCAATGGCGAGATCTCAGCTCACTGCAACCTCCACCTCCTGGGTTCAAGTGATTCTCCTGCCTCAGCCTCCCAAGTAGATGGGATTACAGGTGCGCACCACCACACCCGGCTAATTTTGTATTTTTAGTAGAGACAGGGTTTCTCCATGTTGGTCAGGCTGGTCTTGAACTCCTGATCTCAGATGATCCACCCACCTCTGCCTCCCAAAGTGCTGGGATTACAGGCATGAGCCACTGCCCCTGGCCGCATTTTTATATTCTCTCAATCTCATTGCAGTGCCCATCAGGACTTCAGCAGGTGTTTTTGGTACCACAGTGCAGGACTGGAGGTTGTAATTCCACTGACCAGAATCTAAGCATGGCCCATCTTTTACTTTCAGTTTGGCTATTAGAGATAAAAGTCTATAGGGATTGTATATTTGCTTTTCTTCTTCTTAGTATACATTTCCCTATGCACATGAGTCAACTCCCCAAAAGTTAGTGATCAATCATCTCTAATTTCCATTGGTAACTTTTACCTCCAGTAACTGATTGCAGTATGACTGCTCTTCACACCATGGGTGACCCTGTAGCCACTCGAGAATGAAAGGTTTCTCATCCCCTGCCCTTTCAACTTTTCTTTTCCCAACCCATATGTTTCAGTGAGTCAGGGTCATTCTAGTAAATCCACATTTTCTGACACCAACTGCAATACTGCAATTTAATCCTGGCACTAATCATCGGGAGTTAGTGCAGAATCCACACTCAGGTTAAGGGCACGGTCCTGAGTGAGACGACCTCACTTCTGACACCAGCCACAAGTTCAGGGGTCCCCAGGCCACCTGCACTTATTACCAAGTGGCTACAAATGTAGGGGTTCCCATAACCCTTTCAGATTTGATAATTTGCTAGAACAACTCACAGGACTCAGAAAAGCTTACAGTTATGCTTAGGGCTATAGTTTTATTATAAGAATACAAGCCAGGATCAACCAAATGAAGGGATGCATGGGGCAAGGTCTAGGGGGGCCCTGAATGTAGAGCTTCTGTGCCCTTTCCCCACGGAACCAGGACGTTTCCCCTCCTGGCTCATCAATGTGTTCACCAACCAGGACTTGGTATTTATTTGTTTTATTTGTTTGTTTGTTGAGACAGGGTCCCACTCTGTCACCTAGGCTGGAGTGCAGTGGTGCAATCTCAACTCACTGCAACCTCCATCTCCCAGGTTCAAGTGATTCTCACGTCTTAGCCTCCTCAATAGCTGGGATTACAGGCATGCACCACCACACCCTGCTAAGTTTTGGCATTTTTGGTACAGACAGGGTTTCACCATGTTGGCCAGGCTGCTCTCAAACGCCTGGCCTCAAGTGATCCATCCACCTCGGCCTCCCAAAGTGTTGGGATTACAGGCATGAGCCACTGTGCCCAGCCTACTTACCAGGACTTTGAAGTCCAGAATTTTTATTGGGGTTTCATGACATAGGCATGATTGATTGAATCATTGATCATGTAATTGAACTCCATCTCCAGCCCCTTCTCCTCCCTGAAGGTTGAGAAGTTGGGCTGATATCATGTGGACCAAAACCCCAACCCTCTACACACACGCTTGGCCTTTCTGGCACGGCCTGCCGTCATGTGGAGTCGTCTTGTTAGCAGAAGCTGTCTAGGGACCCACCATAAGTCACCTCATTAACAAAAGCTACCAAGAGCCTGGGAAACATGGCAAAACCCCATCTCTACAAAAAATACAAAAATTAGCCAGGCGTGGTGGCACACACCTAGTCCCAGCTATTCAGGAGGCCAAGGTGGGAGGATCACCTAAGCCCAGAGAGATTGAGGCTGCAGTGAGCCATGACTGCACCACTGCACTCCAGCCTGGGTGACAGAGTGAGACCCTGTCTCAAAAAGCAATCAGGCCAGGTGCAGTGACTCATGCCTGTAATCCCAGCACTTTGGGAGGCCAAGGTGGGTGGATTGCTTGAGGTCAGGAGTTTAAGACCAGCCTGGCCAACATGGTGAAACCCCGTCTCTACTAAAAATACAAAAATTAGCCAGACGTGGTGGTGCGTGCCTATAGTCCCAGCTACTTGGGAGGCTGAGGCAGGAGAATCACTCGAACCCTGGGGGCAGAGGTTGCATTGAGCCAAAATCTCGCCACTGCACTCCAGCCTGGGCAACAGAGCTAGATTCCGTCTCAAAAAAAAACAAAACAAAACAACAACAACAACAACAACAACAAAACACTAATCAGGGACCACTATTAATAACAGACATTCCTATCACTTGGGAGATTCCAAGAGCTTAGAGGTTACTTTGGAGGAACCCAAGACAAAAACGAAACAAATTCCTCATTATACAAGAAGTGGCTTATGCATGAAAGGATTGACTCAGCAGGTCTGCTGTGTTCAAACCCTGCACATTTCAGAGAAAGTTCTGGCCTGTGACCAGCCCTGAGAGATGAGATTTAAATTACCAAAATATGCTGCCTGATAAGTCTTTGTTTTTCTGGGGCCTTGGGCCATGTCAGATATTTGATGCTAATAATGTGATTTGTGGCAGGGGCCTTTGGCCACCCAGCATCAGTTTGAACTCTGGAGAGTGAGTAACTGAGGTCAGCCACACAGATAGTCCACGCTTTCATCACTGACCTCCAATAAAAACACTGGACACCAAGACTCAGGTGAGCTTTTGTGATTGGCAATACTTCATGCGTGCTGTCACATGTTATTGCTGGAAAAATCAAGTCCTGTCCATATAAATCCACTGGGAGAGGAAAAACTGGAAGATTGAGATTATTTTCTCCTGGACTTGGCCCTAGAATATTTCACCTTTGATGGCTTTAACATGTATCTTTTCACTGTAAGAAACCATAATCAAGGCTGGGCACGGTGGTTCATGCCTGTAATCCCAGCACTTTGGGAGGCCGAGGCAGGCGGATCACAAGGACAAGAGATTGAGACCATTCTTGCCAACATGGCAACACCTCTGTCTCTACTAAAAATACAAAAATTAGCTGGGCGTGGTGGCAGGTGCCTGTAGTCCCAGCTACTGGGGAGGCTGAGGCAGGAGAATCACTTGAACCCAGAAGGTGGAGGTTGCAGTGAGCCAAGATTGCACCACTGCACTCCAACCTGGCGACAGAGCGAGACTCTGTCTCAAAAAAAGAAAAAAAGATGAAACCATAATCATGGTATAACCATTTGGAAGTGTTAGTGAATCACTGGCCTGAGGTTGGTCTTAGGGAACACCAGTAAAGTCATCTTCCCCTACATTTGGCAAACAGCCTAATGCTTGACAAAGCACTGGACCACCCAGCCTCTCTGAAGTCCTCATTACAATTGCTCAGGACAAAACCTATTAATTATCCCAGGTACACTTTTCCCCTTTATACTTCACAATTGTCATGGGCAAGCACTGTCCACTCTCCCTGTAACACACACCCTCTATTGAACCCCTTGTCTCTGTCTCTAGTCTAACCACTGGAACCCAAGCCCAAACCTTGTTGCCTGGAGCCCCGCTCTCCCCGGACCTGTTCCCACTCTGCCCCAATCACACAGGCCTTCTTCCCAATCCCTGAACAGCGCCTCAGGGCCTCTGCATGGCCCTTTCCATGCCTGGACTGTCCTCTCCCAGATCAGCTCAGCAATGGTTCCTGCCACAATTCTGCTCACACATCAGCTCCTCAGAGACACCATCCCTCCCCATCCTCTCTAACACACCCTCTGCTCACCCACACCAGTGGGCCCTAACTTCTCTCTACTTCAAACTGTGCTTCTGTTACTGTTTTGCTTCTATTATTATTATTATTATTATTATTATTATTATTGGAGACAGAGTTTTGCTCTTGTTGCCCCGACTGGAGTGTAATGGCATGATCTTGGGTCACTGCAACTTCCACCTCCCGAGTTCAAGCGACTCTCCTGCCTCAGCCTCCCGAGTAGCTGGGATTACAGGCATGCACCACCATGCCCAGCTAATTTTGTATTTTTCATAGAGATGGGGTTTCACCATGTTGACCAGGCTGGTCTTGAACTCCTGACCTCAGATGATAGCTCCCACCTTGGCCTCCCAAAGTACTGGGATTACAGGCATGAGCCACCGTGCCCAGCTGTTTTTCTTCTATTATTATTATTCTTGCAGGAGCTGGTAAAGTGGCTGATGTGGCCACAGCTCCATAAATCCATGTGGAACGAAGGGTGGACATCGCCTGAGTCCAGGAGACAGGACAGGGTCACTCGTCTCTGTCCCTGGTGATGGAAACTCAGGCTCAGGAAAGAGCCTTGACCTGCCCTGGGTCACAGAGAGAATATTAGGGTCAGGGCTCAAGCCCAAGTGCTGTCTTCAGGCCCTTAGGCCGCCTCTCACACCCAGGCTAGGAAGCTGGAGCAGAAAGTTTGCTAGAACAATCCTGAGAAGAGGCCTGCACAGTTCAAGGGGCAGCTTGGAGGAGGAGAGGAAGGGAGGGCGGGCTCTGGCCAGCAGGCTCTTGGACCTCAGGCCAGGCTCTGGCAGCTGCGTCTGGTATCAGGACTGCAGGTCCTGACAGGGGGCGGTGGCTCACGCTTGTATTCCCAGCACAGTTGCCAAGCCTAATGTCCCTTCCAAAGGTAGAAAATTTTGGTAAAAATCAATGACAGGCTGGGCATGGTGGTGCATGCCTGTGATCCCAGCTACTCAGGAGGCTGAGGCACAAGAGTCTCTTGAACCTGGGAGGTCTAGGCTGCAGTGAGTGGAGATGGTGCCACTGTACTCCACCTGGACGACCGAGCAAGACTCTTAACAAAAAAAAAAAAAAAAAAGACTGCAGGTGCAGTGCCCAGCACAGAGCCTGCTACATAGGAATTCTCATTTTCTTCTCTTCCCTACTCTTTCCTTCCTTTATAATCTCTTCCTTTCCCTCTGAAGTACCGACCCCAGAGCTTGAGATCTCATCCCAGCCTCCCTCTTATTGCCATCCTCCCCTGCTGCCTTCCCCACACCCCTACCTCTCACAGGGTGGGGGTAGGGCCTCCTGGGACCCCGGTCCCAGCCCCAGCAGCAGTAGCAGGCACAGCTCCCAGGTCCTCCCTGGCATGGTGGCTGTGACTGTGACTGAATGAGCAAGCCCAGGCACCTTCGGCTTGCTGGGCACAGCCTGGCTCACCTGCCTGTCCAAGTCGGCCAAAGTCCAGCCTTTGAGGCGTGGCCACCTGAGGGGATGTGTGCTTGGTCTGCTTGCCCCTCCTGCTCTCAGGGCACAGTGGCCACCTCCCCTGCTTCTACTTTGCCTCTTCTATTTCACAGTCTCAGCTGGTGCCGATGGCTCAGGCCCTTCCCTCAGAGCATGGGGGTGGGGGTGGGGGGTGGGCACCCAAAGGCCAGGGACACAGTCGAGGCCACACACCTGTAACCTGGATGCCAAGTTCCTTGGGTGGCCCCAAGACCACCAACCTCAGAGAGTTACCATTTCCCTTAACATTTCAAATGGAATGGCTCAAGATCCTGTCCCTGGTGTGGTGTGAAATTCAGGGACTCTCACTGTTATCTGCAAGAGATACAGCGGAAGCACAGGACAGTAGAACCATTCTGTCTGGGGAAGACTAAGGGAGACCCACAATAGTGTGTCATTTGTAATGAGTTTTTTGTTGTTGTTGTTGTTGTTTTTTGAGACTGAGTCTCACTCTGTCGCTAGGCTGGAGTGCAGTGGTGTGATCTCAGCTCACTACCACCTCCGCCTCCCGGGTTCAAGCAATTCTCCTGCCTCAGCATCCTGAATAGCTGGGACTACAGGTGCCCGCCACCACGCCCAGCTAATTTTTGTATTTTTAGTAGAGACGGGGTTTCACTGTGTTTGCCAGGATGGTCTCAATCTCTTGACCTCGTGATCCGCTCGCCTTGGCCTCCCAAAGTGCTGGGATTACAGGCGTGAGCCACTGTGCCAGTCCTAATGAGTCTTGATGATTGCATAGGAGTTTGCCAAGGGAATGGGCTGGAGACCACTACAATGTATGCAGAGCATGTGAAGAGAAGAGCAAACCCCTCAGCCTAGCTGCAGAGAACTTGGTGTTCATGCAGGGAAGGGTTTTGAGATAGGCTGGAGGAACATGTTGGCACCAGTCTGGAAATGGTCTTTGCCAAGCCAAGGAATGTAATTCCTTGTAATTCCCCAAAGTGGAACCAGCAGAGAAGTTTGTGAGCTTAAGAAGCAGATTCAGGCTGGGTGCAGTGGCTCATGCCTGTAATCCCACCACTTTGGGAGGCCGAGGCGGGTGGATCACCTGAGGTCAGGAGTTCAAGACCAGCCTGGCCAACATGGTGAAACCCCGTCTCTACAAAAATACAAAAATTAGCTGGGCATGATGGCGGGTGCCTGTAATCCCAGCTCCTCAGGAGGCTGAGGTGGGAGAATCGCTTGAACTCGGGAGACAGAGGTTGTAGTGAGCCGAGATCATGCCACTGCATTCCAGCCTGGGCGACAGAGTAAGACTCTGTCTCAAAAAAAAAAAAAAAGCAGATTCGGTTACTTTAGGAGGCTCATCCCCTCAACATATGGAAGGTGAGCTGAAGGGACAGGGGACAGGGGGTGGGCAAGGCACATGGAGTTTAATGATAGGCGTGACCTCTCCTGAAGGACTTAGGTTTGCAGTTAAGGATGTCAGTTGTGGCACCTGAGCAGTGTTTACTGCTATTAAAAAGAAAAACCTTAGACAAATTAAATTTAACCGTTTATTCAAGCAAAGAAATGACTCATGAATCAGGCACCACTCTGAACTAGTAAAGGTTCAGATAGCTCCACCCAGTAATGTGGGCAGCTGGCATTGTTTTTTTTGTTTGCTTTGTTTTTTGAGACAGGGTCTCGCTCTGTCACCCAGGCTGGAGTGCAGTGGCTCCATCACAGCTCACTGCAGCCTTGATCTCTCAGGTTTAAGGGATTCTCCCACCTCAGCCTCCTGAGCAGCTGGGACCACAGGCACATGCCACCACGCCCAACTAATTAAATTAAAAATAATTTTTTTTTTTTTTTTTTTTTTAGAGATTGGGTCTCCCTATGTTGTTCAGGCTGGTGTGGAACTCCTGAGCTCAAGCAATCCTCCTGCCTCATCCTCCCAATGTATTGGGATTACAGGTGTGAGCCACCATGCCTGGTCAACAATTTTTAAGTGTACAATTCAATTTCCTTTTATTACATTCACAATGCTGTGCAACCACCCTTGCATTCTTTGGATAAATCTCACTTGGTCATGATGTCTAATCCTTTTAATAAACTGTTGGTTTTGGCTTGCGAGTATTTTTTTGAGGAATTTTGCATCAATATGTATAGAGGATATTTGACTGTAATTTTCTTTCCTTGTTTTTTTTTTTTTTTTTTTTTGGACACACAGTCTTGCTCCGTCACCCAGGCTGGAATACAGTGGCATGAACACAGCTCACCACAACCTCAACTTCCTGGGGCTCAAGTGATCATCTGGCCTCAACCTTCTGAGTAGCCAGGACTACAGGTGCATGCCACCACGCCTGGGTAACTTTTAAATTTTTTTGTAGAGACTACATCTGACTGTGTCGCCCAGGCTGGTCTTGAACTCCTGGCCTCAAGTGATCCTCCCGCCTTGGCCTCCCAAAGTGTTTCTCTCCAAGTGTGAGCCACCATGCCCAGCCCTCTTGTGATGTCTTTATCTGGTTTTAATATCAGGGTAATGTTAGCCTCATAGCATGAGTTAGGAAATATGCTCCTCTTCTATTTGTGGAAGTGTTTGAGAAGGATTAATGTTAATTCTTTAAATGTTTGGTAGAATTTACCAATGAAGCCATCTGGTCCTGGACCATATTAGGCAGAAACAATACATATATGGGGGATGGGGGTAGAGAGAGAGAGTTTGAGAGGTAGCTGGCAAGTCCAAAATCTCTAGGGTAGGCTGGCAGGCTGGAGAAACAGGGAAGAAGCTGCAGTTCAAGTCTGAAGGCAGCACGCTGAGAGAATTCCCTCTTCTTCTGGGGAGGTCAGTCTTTTTCAAATTAAAGTCTTCAACTGATTGGATACGGCCCATCCAAGTTAGGGAGGGTAACCTGCTTTACTCAAAGTCTACAAATTTAAATGTTATTTTCATCTAAAAAATATCTTCACAGAAACATCTAGAATAATGCTTGACCAACTATCTGGATACCTTTGCCTAGCCATGTTGACACATAAAATTAAACATCTTTTTTTTTTTTTTTTTTGAGATGGAGTCTCGCTGTGTTGCCCAGGCTGGAGTGCAGTGGCACGATCTTGGCTCACTGCAACCTCTGCCTCCTAGGTTTAAGCGATTCTCCTGCCTCAGCCACGTGAGTAGCTGGGATTACAGGCGCCCACCACCACACCCAGCTACTTTTTGTATTTTTAGTAGAGATGGGTTTTCACCGTGTTAGCCAGGCTGGTCTCGAACTCCTGGCCTCAGGTGATCCACCCGCCTTGGCCTCCCAAAGTGTTAGGATTACAGGCGTGAGCCACCGCGCCCGGCCTAAACATCTTTTTTTATTGCAAGGTTTTTTACTGCCATCTCTTTACTTGTCACGCCTATTGAGACTTTTTACTTCTTGCATCAGTTTAGATAATTTCTGTTTCTAGGAATTTTTCTGTTTCATCTAGGTTATCTAATTTGTTGGCATATACTTGTTTATAGTATTCTATTTTCAATTTTGTAAGGTTGATAGTAGTGCCTCTGCACTCATTCTGATTTTATGTGTGTCTTCTCTGTCAATTTTATTGATCTTTTCATAGGACCAACTTTTGGTCACTCAGCTCACTGCGACCTCTGCCTCCTGAGTAGCTGGGCTTACTTATTAGTAAGGGCTTACTTACTTATTAGCCTGCCATCACACCAGGCTAATTTTTTGTATTTTAGTAGAGACGAGGCTTCATCATGTTACCCAGGGTGGTCTTGAACTCCTGAGCTCAGGCAATCCACCCACCTTGGCCTCCCAAAGTGCTAGGATTACAGGCATGAGCCAACGTGCCCAGCCAATGTTCTTTAAAAAAACACACAACTCTACAGTGATTGTACTAACTTACATTCTCACCAACAGTATATGAGGGTTCCTTTTCTCCACATCCTCACCAGCATTTGTTATTGCCTGTCTTTTGGATAAAAGCCATTTTAACCGGAGTGAGATAATATCTCATTGTAGTTTTGATTTGCATGTCTCTGATGATCAGTTATGTAGCGCACCTTTTCATATACCTGTTTGCGACTTGTATGTCTTCTTTTAAGCAAGGTTTATAGTGATTCAGATCTTCTGCCCATTATGCAGACTGGCTTTGTTCTGGGGGAACACCTCACTATATTACGCAGGCTGGTCTCAAACTCCTGGGCTCAAGCAGTCCTCCCACCTTGGCCTCTCAAAGTGCTAGGATTACAGGTATGAGCCACCAAGCCCGGCCAGTAGTTTTTTGTTTTTGTTTTTGTTTTTTTTTTTTTGAGACAAAGTCTTGCTCTGTCACCCAGGCTGGAGTGCAATGGCATGATCTTGGTTCACTGCAACCTCCGCCTCCTGGATTCGAGTGATTCTCCTGCCTCAGCCTCCCGAGTAACTGAGACTACAGGCGCCCACCACCACACCCGGCTAATTTTTGTATTTTTAGTAGAGATGGGGTTTCACCATATTGGCCAGGCTGTTCTTGAACTCCTGACCTCGTGATCCACCCACCTCAGCCTCCCAAAGTGCTGGGATTACCGGCATGAGCCACCACGCCCGGCCTCCAGCAGTTCTTTTTTTAGTATTATACGTTTACAACTAACCAAGTCTACTCAAATAACACTACATTTCATGGTAGTGCAAGTACCTTATGATAACAAAGTAGTCTTAACTTCTCCCTCCTGTCCCTTCTATCATTGCTGTCATTCAGTTCCCTTATCCATAAACTAGAATCGTTGAATACACAGTTGCTATTACAGATTGAGCACCCCAAATCTGATAACCCAAAATCTGAAATGCTCCAAAATCCAAAACTTTTTGAGTACAGACATAATGATCAAAAGAAATGCTCACTGAAGCATTTCAGATTTTGGATGATCAGATTTGGGATTTTGAACCAGTAAGTATATTGCAAATATTTCAAAATTCAAAAAAAAAAAAAATCCAAAATCCAAAATTCTCCTGGTATCAAGCATTTTGGATAAATGCCGTGTTTTATTTTGAACAAACCATTATCTGTTAGGTTAACTAAGGATAAGAAAAGTAAAAGCTTTTATTTTACCTTCACTTATTCCCTAAAGCTCTTCCCTTGTTTATGTAGTTCAAAGTTTCTAACTTATATCATCTTTCTTTTCTCTGAAGAAGTTTTTTTTTTGTAAATACTTCTTGCAAGACAGGTCTACAGATTCTCTCAATTTTTGTTGGCTTGTGAAAGTTCTCATTTCTCCATCACTTTTTTTTCCTTTTTTTCTTTTTCTTTTTCTTTCCTTTCTTTTCTTTTCTTTTCTTTTTTTTTTTTTTTAAGACAGATTCTTGCTCTGTTGCCCAGGCTGGAGTGCAGTGGTGCTATCTCAGCTCACTGCAATCTCCGCCTCTCAGGTTCCAGTGTTCCTCCAGCCTCAGCCCCCCAAAGTAGCTGGGACCACAGGCATGTGCCACCACTAAAGTTTGTGTTTTTTCTGTAGAGACGGGGTTTCACCATGTTGCCTAGGCTGGTCCCAAACTCCTGAGCTCAAAGCCATCTGCCTGCCTCAGCCTCCCAAAGGGCTGGGATTACAGGCATGAGCCACTGTGCTGGCCTCTCCATCACTTTTGAAGGATGGTTTTGCAGGAAAGAGATTCTAGGGATTATAGGTTGGTGGGGTCTTCTTCTCTGTCAATGCTTTAAATATCTCACATGGCTCTCTTCTTCCTTGCATGGTTTCTAAGAAGTCTGGTGTTATTTTTATCCTTGGTCCTCCATAGGTAAGGTTTTTTTACTCCTCTGGCCTCTTCCAAGACTTTTTATCTTTGAATTTCTGCAATTTGAATATAATATACGTAGGTGTTGATTTTTTCTTCTTTTTGGGGGGCATCTGTCTTCCTTAGTATTTTCTGAGCTTCCTGGATCTGTGGTTTGGTGTCTGATACAAATTTGGGGAAATTCTCATTCATTATTGTTTCAAATGTATCTTCAGTTCCCTCTTTCTTGCTCTGTATTCCCATTAATGCATATGTGATGCCTTTTGTCATTGTCCCACAGTTTTGGATATTCTGTTCTGTCTGTTTCAGTCTTGCCTCTCTTTGCTTTTGAGTTTTGGAAGTTTCTATTGACATGTCCTCAAGTTCATGGATTCTTTCCTCAGCTGTGTCCAGTCTACTAAAGAGCTGATCAAAGGCACTTCCTTTGTGTTTTTTTTTTCCTCGTTGTACTTCCTCTTTGTTTTTTTCTTAGAATTTTCATCGCTCTGCTTAAATTACTTATCTGTTCTTGCATGTTGTCTACTTTTTCCGTGAGCACCCTTGGCATGTTAATCATAGTTGTTTCAAATTTCCGGCCTGATAATTCCAACATCCCCGCTATAGTTGAGTCTGGTTCTGATACTCGCTCTGTCTCTTCAAGTGGTATTTTCTGCCTTTTAGTAAGACTTCTAGTTTTTTCTTGAAACCAAACCAGTACTGGGTAAAAGAAACCCAGTGTGGAGGTGTCTACTCTGGTAAGTTGTGACTCTCTGTGTCTGCCTGTCTGTCTCCAGTTTTGGAGGCAGCTCTGTGACCTTAATTTGCTCTGTGACCTTAATTCTCTGACAGATCTAAGAAGAGTTGCTGGTGTTGTTTATTCAGCTTTTTACTGTTGTTAAGATGGAGTGACAGTTGCCACACTCCTTACACCCTAAGCCAGAAACAAGAAACCCCCATTTAGTTCTTTTTTTTTTTTTTTTTTGAGAGTCTCACTCTGTCACCCAGGCTGGAATGCAATGGCACAATCTCGGCTCACTGCAACCTCTGCCTCCTGGATTCAAGCGATTCTCCTGCCTCAGCCTCCGCAGTAGCTGGGATTACAGGCATGCCCCACCACGCCCAGCTAATTTTTGTATTTTTAGTACAGACAGGGTTTCACCATGTTGGCCAGGCTGGTCTCGAACTCCTGACTTCAGGTGATCCTCCCACTTTGGCCTCCCAAAGTGCTGGGATTACAGGCATGAGCCACCGTGCCTGGCCGGTTCTCTTTGTATTTTCTTTTTCTTTTATTTTCTAGAGACAGGGTTTTCCTCTGTCACCCATGCAGGAGTGCAATGGCTCAATGACAGCTCCTTGCAACCTTGAACTCCTGGGCTCAAACAATCCTTCCACCTCATCCTCCCAAATAGCTGGGACTACAGGCATGTGCCATAATGCCTGGCTAATTTTAAAAATTACAGCTCACTATGTTGCCCAGGCTGGCCCTGAAATCCTGTCCTCAAGTGATCCTCTTGCCTTGGCCTCTCGAAGCACTGGAATTACAGGTGTGAGCCATCACACCCAGCCCTTTCTTAAATTTTATTTTATTATTATTATCATTTTTGAGACAGGATCTTGCTCTGTTGCCCAGGCTGGAATGCAGTGGCACAATCACAGCTCACTGCAGCCTCCACCTCCTGGGCTTAAGCAATCTCACCTCAGCGTCCTGAGTAGCTGGGACTACAGGTGTGCACCACCACACCTGGCTAATTTTTTATTTTTGTAGAGATGGGGTCTCACTATGTTGCCTTGGTTGGTTTTGAACTCCTGGGCTCAAGTGATTTGCCTGCCTCAGCCTACCAAATGTTGGGACCACAGGGGTGAGCCACTATACCCCCTGGCCCTTTTTAATAGTTTCCATCTGTTTATTGATACCCTTTCTTTAGTATATAGTGGTCACTTTTTTTTTCTGAGATGGAGTCTCGCTCTGTTGCCCAGGCTGGAGTGCAGCGGTGCAATATTGGGTCACTGCAACCTCCACCTCCTGGGTTCAAGCGATTCTCCTGCCTCAGCCTCCCGAATAGCTGGGATTACAGGCGCCCGCCACCACACCCAGCTAATTTTTGTATTTTTAGTAGAAGACAGGGTTTCACTATGTTGGCCAGGCTGGTCTCGAACTCCTGACCTCAGGTGATCCACCCATCTCGGCCTCCCAAAGTGCTGGGATTACAGGTGTGAGCCACCGTGCCCAGCCTAGTGGTCACTCCTATAAGACAATTTCTCTTGCCTGCTTGTGTGTGTGTGTGTGTGTGTCATACTTTTCTGTTTTTTTGTGTGTGTCTCGTAATTTTTTGTAGGAAAACAAACATTTTAGATAACATATTGCAGCAATGCTGGGTACTGGCTGCCTCACCACACTCTACCCAGAGCGTGCTATTGTTCATTTGTGTGTTTGGGGAGCAACTGTCTGAATTATGTTCCTGGTCTATTTCCCGCCCTCTGTCTTAAGCCCATGAGGTTGCTCCTCGGGGAGACACAGCTTTGGGGATGGCTACAGCCACTCTGGGGTGACAGTGGTCTTGGCAGAGCTCCCTTCCTCTCTTTCCCTGAGCACATCCAGCAGTGAAACTCCACTAATTGCCAGCTGATTTTACAATTGTTTTAACGACACCCTGGGGGATAAATAGATCAGACACAATCCATTCAAATTCAGACTCCTTTGAAGGAATAATATCAGGGGCAGAAATAAATTATACATATTTATTCAGGCCCCACCTCCCCTGCTCTCCTTCCCAGCATTGAGCCCTTGGTTGCCTGGGCCCAGGCTGGGGTTTTCAGTATTTGTAAAGCCTTCGGACTAAGGAAGTGAGTGGAAGGCTGGAGGTGTGGGGCTTGGCGCTGGGGCACTTGGGGTAGGAGGGATAGGTCTTCCCCCCAGAGCAGGATTTCCACCCTATTGAAGGTTCCAGGAGGGAGCTAGGCCCCTACCCATGACCTCCAGGTCATGACCCTGCCCCCCACCTCACTCTGATCAGAGGACAGGCTGGGAGGTAGGAGGGCATGAAGAGGCAGGGGAAGACAGGAACTGGTGCAGAGGTTTAATGGGACAGGAGCTGGGGCCAGGTGAGGAGGGGAGGGCTGTCACCGTGGCAGGAGGCTGAGCATGAGGCTGGGAAAAAGGGTGGCCGCCAGACAGTGGGGCTCCAAGAAAGCCAGCTGGGCCCCTGAGGTCAGCCGGTCACCATAGCAGTCCAGTAGCATCAGGACCACGCCATTCGTCCAGCCAAAGCCCTCCTGGGAGAGGCAGGGCAGTGAGGCCAGGTTTCTGGGGAAGCCCCAAACCCTTGGTGGTGTGTCCAGAATTGGTGGGTTCTTGGTCTCACTGACTTCAAGAATGAAGCCTCGGACCCTCACAGTGAGTGTTAGAGTTCTTAAAGCAGCACGTCTGGAGTTGTTCGTTCCTCCCCGTGGGCTCGTGGTTTCGCTGGCTTCAGGAGTGAAGCTGCAGATCTTCGCGGTGTTACAGCTCATAAAAGCAGTGTGGACCCAACAACCGAGCAGTAGCAAGACTTATTGCAAAGAGCAAAAGAACAAAGCCTCCACAGCGTGGAAGAGAACCCCGGCGGATTGCCGCTGGTTGCTCGGGCAGCCTGCTTTTATTCTCTTATCTGGCCCCACCCACATCCTGCTGATTGGTAGAGCCCAGTGGTCTGTTTTGACAGGGCACTGATTGGTGCGTTTATAATCCCTGAGCTAGATACAAAGGTTCTCCACTTCCCCATCAGATTAGTTAGATACAGAGTATGGACACGAAGATTCTCCAAGGCCCCACCAGAGCAGCTAGATACAGAGTGTCGATTGGTGCACTCACAAACCCTGAGCTAAACACAGGGTGCTGATTGGTGTGTTTACAAACCTTGAGCTAGATACAGAGTGCCGATTGGTGTATTTACAATCCCTGAGCTAGACATAAAGGTTCTCCAGTCTCCACCAGACCCAGGAGTCCAGCTGCTTCACCCAGTGGATCCCGCACCCAGGCTGCAGGTAGAGTTGCCTGCCAGTCCCGCGCCGTGCGCTCGCACTCCTCAGCCCTTGGGTGGTCGATGGGACTGGGCACCATGGAGCGGGGGCAGTGCTCGTTGGGGAGGCTCGGGCTGCACAGGAGCCCAGGGAGGTGGGGGAAGGCTCAGGCATGGCGGGCTGCAGTCCCGAGGCCTTCCCCGGGGGAAGGCAGCTAAGACCCGGTGACAAATCCAGCGCAGCGCCGGTGGGCCAGCACTGCTGGGGGACCCAGTACACCCTCCGCAGCCGCTGGCCCGGGTGCTAAGTCCTTCATTGCCTGGGGCCAGCAGGGCCGGCCGGCTGCTCCGAATGCGGGCCCGCCAAGCCCACGCCCACCCGGAACTCCACCTGGCCCGCAAGCGCTGCGCGCAGCCCCGGTTCCCGCTCTCGCCTCTCCCTCCATACCTCCCTGCAAGCTGAGGGAGTGGGCTCCGGCCTTGGCCAGCCCAGAAAGGGGCTCCCACAGTGCAGTGGTGGGCTGAAGGGCTCCTCAAGTGCCGCCAAAGTGGGAGCCCAGGCAGAGGAGGCGCCGAAAGCGAGCAAGGGCTGTGAGGACTGCCAGCACGCTGTCACCTCTCAGTGGGGGCTGTGGGCTCTCCCCCCAGGGGCACTGGCCCTGCCTAACCCTAGCGGTACAGGGAGCACTAGTCAGCTCCTCCTCCAGGCCCACATGCAGGTGAGCACACTGAGGCCTGGGGCAGGGGTCGTGGGCAGCAGAGCCCAGGAGTTCCCTGTAGGGTGATGGCCAGCCCACCCCTGGCCTGCTCACCTGAACTTCATACTCCCCTCCGCCACCGGGCTCTCCACCGTTGCTAATGTCATACTGGGAATAAGAGGGCGGGCCGTAGGTCAGGCACTGCCCCCACCCCACCCACCCCCAGCCACAGGGACAACAAACAACGGGATCCTTGTCGGGAGAAGCCGCTCTGCCTCCCAGCAGCCCCTGTAGTGCCCAGGAGTGCCCACTGGGCGCCGCCACCATCCCAGCTGCGCTTGCCCTGAGCCCTGCCAAGCCTGACCCTCCCGCCTCACCACGGGGACGCCCTGGGGGTGCGGGGAGGGCTCAGGCCAGCTCATCTTCTCATACATGGCTGACTTGCTAGTAGACATCAAAGTTGGTTTGGATCCAGTTCTGGGGCATATTGATAGATCAGGATCCGGCTGCCCTAGAAGGTTCCAGACATTCCCGTGACTGTGGGTGGGGCTGGACTGGGAGCCAGGACGCTGGGCCCGGCGGGAAGCCAGATGTCCCTTTCCTGGCCCTTCTCTTCTCGGCTCACAGCTGCCCCCCGGTGGCTCCGCGGGACCCGCCGGCTGGGACAAGGGGCACAGCCGGAGGAAGCGGCCTCCCCTGCAGGTCCTGCTCAGGGTCGGGAGGGGGCAGTGCTGCCTGCAGTGGGCCAGAGCCACCTTCTGTGCCCTCACCTCCAGGTATTTCAGAGCCTTGTCCGCCATGCCAGGGTCAGAGAAACACCCATTCCAGAATGGAGTGAGGTTGGATGGGTAAAACTCCCGGTTCTCCTTGTTCTCAAGGTCGTAGTCGAACCAGGCACTGGTCTGCTCATCCCGCAGGACTGTGTTCAGGGCGGCCAAGCGCTGCGCCCGCAGGATTCTGTACTTTGTGGCCTGGGAGTCGTTCCCTGGGGCAGTGCTGCCTTTGGGCCCTACCGGAGCCCTCTAGAAAGAACTTCTGAGGTCAGACGGGCAGCATCTACTCTAACGCCTCACCTCCTCCAGGAAGGCTCCCCACCCTCCCCAGGTAACCCCAGCCTGTCCTGTCTCCTCTGGGCTGCCTGCACTGTCTCTGGCACCACTGGGTAGATGTTCACTGCCTGCTGGGCTCTCCTTCCCTGAGCTCCTGGGCCAGGCCTCCGTCTCGGGAGGAATCAGGGCTACTGCTTGCTCAGCCCGGTCCTGAGCTACTTTGCTCATCCACATCCCCTCATCTGGGGAAAGGGTTTGGGGTTTTATCCCGTCCCTAGTCCTACCACTGGAGCCCAAGCCCAGACCCTCTTGCTTGGAGCCCCGCTTTCCCTGGACCTGTTCCCACTCCGCCCCAGTCACACAGGCCTTCTTCCCAATCCCTGAACAGCGCCTCAGGGCCTCTGCACGGCCCTTTCCGTGCCTGGACTGTCCTCTCCCAGATTAGCTCAGCAATGGTTCCTGCCACAATTCTGCTCACACATCACGTCCTCAGAGACACCGTCCCTCCCCATCCTCTCTAACACACCCTCTGCTCACCCACACCAGTGGGCCCTAACTTCTCTCTACTTCAAACCGTGCTTCTGTTACTGTTTTGCTTCTATTATTATTATTATTATTTGAGACAGAGTTTCGCTCTTGTTGCCCCGACTGGAGTTCAATGGTGCGATCTTGGCTCACTGCAACTTCCACCTCCCAAGTTCAAGCGACTCTCCTGCCTCAGCCTCCCGAGTAGCTGGGATTACAGGCGTGCGCCACCATGCCCGGCTAATTTTGTATTTTTCGTAGAGATGGGGTTTCACCATGTTGGCCAGGGTGGTCTTGAACTCCTGATCTCAGATGATAGCTCCCACCTTGGCCTCCCAAAGTGCTGGGATTACAGGCGTGAGCCGCCATGCCCAGCTGTTTTTCTTCTATTATTATTGTTCTTGCAGGAGCTGGTAAAGTGGCTGATGTGGCCACAGCTCCATAAATCCATGTGGAACGAACGGTGGACATCGCCTGAGTCCAGGAGACAGGACAGGGTCACTCATCTCTGTCCCTGGTGATGGAAACTCAGGCTCAGGAAAGAGCCTTGACCTGCCCTGGGTCACAGAGAGAATATTAGGGTCAGGGCTTGAGCCTGGGTGCTGTCTTCAGGCCCTTAGGCCGCCTCTCACACCCAGGCTAGGAAGCTGGAGCAGAAAGTTTGCTAGAACAATCCTGAGAAGAGGCCTGCACAGTTCAAGGGGCAGCTTGGAGGAGGAGAGGGAGGGAGGACAGGCTCTGGCCAGCAGGCTCTTGGACCTCAGGCCAGGCTCTGGCAGCTGCATCTGGTATCAGGCCTGCAGGTCCAGTGCCTGTTATGGGGCCTATTATGGCTGCACAAGAGGCCTCAAGTTCATTCAGGCCAAGCCCCTCATTCTGCAGAGAACCACACAGTGGTTGCAGGGGAGATTTGCCCAAGGCTGGTGGGTTGGTCATGGGGGCAGGCCCGAACTCATCTCTATTTTCTTGCATTCCGGCTCTCCTGATGTTCCAGGCCCATCTCTGAGTCATCCTTGGACAGGAGAGATCCCAGAGGGTAAACAGGACATGAGCCTGCAGTGAGGGGAGACAGAGGAGGAGAGAACTCCCTGAAACAAGAGGAGAGGAGGAGCTGGTGGGGAGGACACAGGTAGGGCAGCGGGCAGACCACCAAGGGGCAGGCTTGCTGTTTCGCAGCCTGACCCCCAGCCTGTGTGCCTCATTGCCGCCTCCTCCTCCCAGAGCAGGGCCTACGCCTCAACCAGAGCCTGGAGCAAGACAAGGAAGGCTCCATTTCTCTCCTACTCCTCTACTCAAACCACAGCCATCTGTGCATCAAAAACTTTTTTTTTTTAACCCTCAGCTGCCTGATGCCCATGGTTGGGGTTTGGGCTGAGTCACCGAGGGCCACCTGCACACACCAGGGAGGGCTCCTGAGCACCCACTCTCAGGCTTTGCACGTTTCCGAAATTCTGCACATGACAGCAATTTTTGCAGAAAGGGTGTAGAGGGTGCCTGTGGGCAAGTCACCAGCCTGCTGCAGCTGTCCGTGGTTGCCTCTGTCTGCCAGGGCTGCACGACCTCTGGTTTTCACCTCAACCACTGTGGCTTCCTCTCTCCCCGTGGGAACAGGGCATGGGGTGAGGGGGCCACCATGCCCAGACAACTAGGCATCTCCCTGCCAGGCCAGGAGTTCCACTGCCACAGCCCAATACCAGCAAATTCAGATGCAACCAAGTGACCCCAACTCAAGTTACATTCCCTTTCTCCCCCACAGGCTCTGCAGTCCCTGGGATTCACAGTGTTAGTTGATCTCCGGGAGACACTAGTTCCCAGGAGACCCCACTGAAGGCCTGGCTGTACCATCATAGGCTGTGTGCCCTTGGGCAAGAACCTCTACCATTCCTCGTTGCCTGTATATAAATTGAAGGCTTTGCTCTAGGTCAGTGTTGCAAACTCAAATTCCAGTAATAGAAGTGTGCAAAATATGTTGGGGATAAGGGAGCCAACAGTGCAAGGGGGAAATGAGTGTTGGGGACCTAGTCTTGGGGTGACGGGAACTGGGCTGAACCGGAAGCGTATTCCTGTGTAAGGGAGGCCACTGCTCAGAGGGTGGCTGCTATGGGGCTGGGGGATCCTGATTTGTCAAAGGAAGGTGGAAATTTATATTTCAACTCACACGCTCCTGTTTTTAAAATGTCTCAATGTCTCTAATTCTGACTGTAAATCTAAGAGTGATTCCTGTGTGTGTACGGTTAGGAGGAGTCTGACCTCCACCAAAGGGGCTTTGTGGGCTGGGACTTCGAACTCCTGCAGAGCGCAGGACCGCACCCCTGAATGCAACCTCAGCCTGGAATGTTGACACAATCATTTGGTGTCCCTTTAAATTGGTATCCTATGTACATATTGGTATCTGTAATATGTAGAGATCTCTTACAAGTCTAAAAGAAAGATAGGGCTGGGCACAGTGGCTCATGCCTGTAATCCCAGCACTTTGGGAGGCCGAGGCAGGCGGATCACCTGAAGTCAGGAGTTTGAGACCAGCCTGACCAATACGGTGAAGCCCTAGCCCATAAGGACGCAGCTCTGGGCTGCCCTCGGGCTTGTGTGTACCTGAGTCCCCACCCACATCTCACCACTTAGCTTGTCTGCCCAGTCTTTCTTAACATATTTACAAGCAGATACATCATTGGTGGAAAAAACAGAACACTTTAAAATATGGGTTCAGCTTTGATGTCAAGGAGAAGCTGCAAGCTGCGTGAAGGGCTGGGAAGGGCACCACAGGAGACGCAGCTCAGCCTCTTCTTCGTCCTCAGCAACTCAGCTCTGACCCCAAGTTTCACCCCATGCAGCAAGGGCTCTGAGCCCTCCTGGGCCCACCATCCTTAGAAAGCAGCTTAGGGGAGGGAAGTCTTATTGTCCCCACTGCAAATTATTTCTTTGAGGAAAAGCTATTAGTTTCCTTCTCAATGCCTGTTCTCAGGGTATCAGTGTGACCAGCTTTGTTTAAGTTGATTTTCCAGGCTCCCCTACAGTTCAGGGTGGCCAGGGACCCAGTTCTGGCAAATGAGACATAAGTGGATGTCACTGCAAAAGGATCCGAGGCAGGCTCCTAAAAGGGGGGAGACTCAACCAGCTCTGCGTTGAGTCCTTTGCCCTCCCTCTTCCTGCCTTGATGCAGATGAAAGGCTTGGCACTGCAGCAGCCACCTTGCATCCACGAGGCAGTAAACCTCAGCCGACAGCCACCTGCTTCAGATGGCAGCCCAGGAAGGCGAAAAGAGACTGGGTTCTCGATGGCAACTTCAAGTCACGACAGCCTTAGACTTCTGTGATATGAAAAAACAACTCTCTTAGTTGTTTAAGCCTCTGGTTTTCAGATTGCTGTCACAGTTGAAGGGAATCTCAAGCAGATCCTTCCTCTGAGCATCTGCTCTCTTCTCAAGGGGCCTTCCGGTCACATGCTTTCCTTCATTCCCATTACATTTCCGTCCAGGTTCTAATGTCCTAGGGATATTGCAGCACGCCTCTGCCTGGCCTAACTTCAACCTCCCTCTGGATGTGAGAGGCAGACCTCACTGTAGGAAGAGGGTGGAGGAAGGGTGTCGAATAATGCATAAGGAACCAAGGACTAATATCCATATATACAGACCCAAACATCAGGTGACACTGAGCGTGTGCATCCACAGCTTCTCACACCTGCCTTGTCTGGTAGACACCAGCTCTGGATCCCCAGACCTCTCACCTGAGCTCTAGGGCAAACGCTTCCCGACATCCCCCGTGGCGGGCAGCGAGGCCGGGATGGTGCGGAGCTGCGCACTTCCAGCTTCTGGGATGCAAGGCCCTGTCACCACTCGATTTCCAGGTGTCTGCTTCACAGTGATCTGTTAAACTGCCATATGTGTTTTATGCACCTTCCTGGGTTGTGCTACAGCTGATAATAAAATCATTTGAGAATTTTGTGTTGTTGTCGTTGTTTGAGACAGAGTCTCGCCCTGTCTCCCAGGCTGGAGTACAGTGGCGTGATCTGGGCTCACTGCAACCTCCACCTCCTGGGTTCAAGCGATTCTCCTGCCTCAGCCTCCCGAGTAGCTGGGACTATAGGCATGCGCCATGACACCCGGCTAATTTCTGTATTTTTAGTAGAGATGGCATTTCACCATGTTGGCCAGGCTGGTCTTGAACTCCTGACCACAGGTGATCCACCCACCTCGGCCTCCCAAAGTGCTGGGATTACAGGTGTGAGCCACTGTGCCCGGACATTTTTGAGAATTTTTAAAAAGAGTCTATCAGAACCGAGCTCGGTGGCTTATATCTGTAATCCCAGCACTTTAGGAGGCCTACCTAGGTGGGTGGATCATCTGAGGTCAGGAGTTTGAAACCATCTTGGCCAACATGGTGAAACCCCGTCTCTCCTAAAAATACAAAAATTAGCCAGCTGTGGTGGCGGGTGCCTGTAGTCCCAGCTACTGGGGAGGTTGAGGCAACAGAGCGAGACTCTGTCTTAAAAAAAAAAAAAGTTCACCACCATGCTTGGTTTGGCCCCATTTGAACGGGAGGGGAGAGCAGTGAAGCAGCCAGCACGTGAAGTGGCCTCCCGGGGCATCAGAGCTGGCAGGGCAGGGCGGGCCAGGCCGGAGGGCTCTGACTGATCCTTGGAGCTCTAATAGGAAGCTGCACACCAATTCACTCTCTTAGAATAGCTGTGCACCTGCAGATAACCAGTTTCTGTTGTGGTGAGTGGTAGTTAAATAAATAAATAAGCAGGCAAAGAACAAGCTTGTCCTTACTGTGACAGTCATTTGCTGCTGTGAAACTACTATGGTCTAACACCTCCCACTCACTTTCCTCAATCAGTGCTGCCTGCAATGGCAGGAACTCGGGGCCAAAAGAGCACCTGCCCTAGCTCAGAGCTCGGGCCTGCCCACCCCACCACCCCCACCCCCTGGGACCACCTGCCTTTGACCTCTGAGACCACATTTGGCTTGCATGCAGGCAAGTTATATGACTTCTCTGAGCCTCAGTTTCTTCTTTGGCAAAGTGGGGATAGTAACAGCTCTCTTCAAAAGCCATTGTAAGAGTTGGAAATGATAAGGCCGGCGCGGTGGCTCATACCTGTAATCCCAGCAGTTTGGGAGGCCGAGGCGTGTGGATCACCTGACCTCAGGAGTTTCAAGACCAACCTGACCAACATGGTGAAACCCCGTCTCTACTAAAAATACAAAATTAGCCAGCGCGGTGGCTTATGCCTGTAATCCCAGCACCTTGGGAGGCCGAGGTGGGTGGATCACCTGACCTCAGGAGTTCCGAGACCAGCCTGACCAACATGGTGAAACCCCGTCTCTACTAAAAATACAAAATTAGCAGGGCATGGTGGCGCATGCCTGTAATCCCAGCTATTTGGGAGGCTGAGGCAGGAGAATTGCTTGAACCTGGGAGGTGGAGGTTGTAGTGAGCTGAGATCACGCCATTGCACTCTAGCCTGGGGAATAAGAGCGAAACTCCATCTCAAAAAAAAAAGAAAAAGTCGGAAATGATGTATTTTAGCTGCACAGATAGCCATATGCCTGTTTCACTTATGGGTAGAAACACCGCAGTTGACTCCATTTCAGCAGCTGAGGGGCCCAGAGGACTGTGTCCTCTGCCTCACTGTGCAGACCTCAGTCATGTTCCTGGCAAATATTCCAGAAGGCTCAGAGGAGGCGTGTTCAGAGTATTGTCAGCCAATCACCACAAAGTGCTCCTTCAGGAGCCTTCTCACTCTGAACCTCACATAACACAAGGCTGTGGCTGGAGGGAGGGTGGCAGGGGCCCACCTGGGCATTACTTCCACGCTTGCAGCCTCAAGGTAACCCTGGTGGTCAGATAAGCAAAGATCAGCCTCAAAGCAGCAAATAGGACCGCGTCCTCTGGGGCCTTACCATGGTCCGCATGCAGTCCAGGCTTGGCTTCACCATTTGCATGAGAGCTCAGAGGACACCCATGGCCACAGAGGCTCAGCTCAGCCAGGGGAATGGAGACCTTGTCAGTAACATGGAGGTGAGATCATAGCAAACACCTTCATCTCCGGTTCAAGGGGGAAGGGGTCACCTGCTGGGGAAGGAGGAGGCTCTGGCAGGGGATGCTGAGCTGGAACGTCGACCACCTTCCTCACGGCCTTGGCAGTGAATTCCAGATGCCCAGACCTCTGCAAACAACTTCCAGCAAATGCAGCGAGGACAGCAGGGCACCTACTGTTGACTCAAAAAGGCACTTCCAGGTTTCCCCAGAAAAGGCAGCCTTTGCTGCTGCAGCCCCTGCGGATGACAGCTTGTTTAATAGCTCAGATTCCCCAGGCAGTTTCTCCACCCTCCGCTGCTGGGATTCTTGCAATGGCGATGTGGTGGGTCGGCCTGGAGAGGGTGGGTCAGGAAGGATCTTCTGACTTGGAGACTTCCAGGGGAGACAACACCACACACAAGGCCCTGCTCCAGACTTGGCAAGGATGATGCCAAATACGCGGAGGCAGCTGCAGGAGGAGCTTGTTCCCAGGATAAAGAGGTGGTCAGCTGGCCAGGTACGGTGGCTCATGCCTGTAATCCCAGCACTTTGGGAGGCTGTGGGTGGATCACCTGAGGTTGGGAGTTCAAGACCAGCCTGCCTAACACGGAGAAACCCTGTCTCTACTAAAAATACAAACAATTAGCTGGGCGTGGTGGCAGGCGCCTGTAATCCCAGCTACTCAGGAGGCTGAGGCAGGAGAATCACTTGAACCCGGGAGGTGGAGGTTGCAGTGACCCGATATGGTGCCATTGCACTCCAGCCTGGGCAACAAGAGTGAAACTCCGTCTCAAAAAAAAAAAAAAAGAAAGAAAAACGAGCTGGGTGCAATGGCTCACGTCTGTAATCCCAGCACTTTGGGAGGCCAAGGCGGGTGGATCACCTGAGGTCGGAAGTTCGAGACCAGCCTGACCAACATGAAGAAACCCTGTCTCTACTAAAAATACAAAATTAGCCAGGCGTAATGGCGCATGCCTGTAATCACAGCTACTTGGGAGGCTGAGGCAGGAGAATTGCTTGAACGCAGGAGGCGGAGGTTGCGGTGAGCAGAGGTCGTGCCATTGCACTCCAGCCCGGGCAACAACAGTGAAACTCCACCTCAGAAAAAAAAAAGAAAAGAAAAGCCTACAGTATAATGGTAAGAAATGTAAGCGTGTCAGATTCTGTTTTTAGAACGGAAGTATAACAGATCCACCGAAAGCATCCTGTGTTTGGTGTTCCCTTTCCTACCTGGGTTCCTCGCCCACCCAGGCATGACTGCGCTCCTGAATGTATGGTGTATCAGTCCCCTGCATGCTTTTATACCTCTGCTGTTCATGTGTGGATCTGCTAGGGTTGCTTGGCATGTTTTTTTGTTGTGGTAAAATATACATGGCATAAAATTTTCTATCTTAACCACTTTTAAGTGTACATTTCAGGGACATTAAGAACATTCACTTTTTTTTTTTTTTTTTTTTTTTGGAAACAGAGTCTTGCTCTGTCAACCAGGCTGAAGTGCAGTGACGCAATCTTGACTCATTGCAACCTCCGCCTCCCAGGTTCAAGTGATTCTCCTGCCTCAGCCTTCTGAGTAGCTGGGATTACAGGTGCCTGCTACCACGCCCGGCTAATTTTTGTATTTTTAGTAGAGATGGGGTTTCACCATGTTGGCCAGGCTGGTCTCGAACGCCTGACCTCAGGTGATCTGTCCACCTCGGCCTCCAAAAGTGTTGGGATTACAGGCGTGAGCCACCACACCTAGCCCTTTTTGTTTCTCTTCACTTTTGTCCTACTCCTATCACATTTTCTTTTTTTTTTTTTTTTTTTTGAGACAGAGTCTCGCTTTGTCGCCC
The DNA here is from genome assembly GCF_029281585.2 of Gorilla gorilla gorilla. NCBI lineage: Eukaryota > Metazoa > Chordata > Mammalia > Primates > Hominidae > Gorilla > Gorilla gorilla. The sequence goes on from NC_073233.2 coordinate 126,642,320, forward strand.
AGGCTGGAGTGCAGTGGCGCAATCTTGGCTCACTGCAACCTCTACCTCCTGGGTTCAAGCAGTTCTCCTGCCTCAGCCTCCCCAGTAGCTGGGATTACAGGTGCCTGCCACCATACCCGGCTAATTTTTGTATTTTTAGTAGAAACAGGGTTTTGCCATGTTGGCCAGGCTGGTCTCCAGCTCCTGATCTCAGGTAATCTGCCCCCCTCAGCCTCCAAAAGTGCTAGGATTACCGGTGTGAGCCACCGCACCCGGCCTCAAATTTATTGATTCTCTTACTGCTCGAACCCAGGAGGTGGAGGTTGCAGTGAGCCAAGATTGCGCCACTGCACTCCAGCCTGGGTGACAGAGCGAGACTCAGTCTCAAGAAAAAAAAATGTATTGAGTCTCTTTTATTACTTTTTCTAGTTTTATTTCTTTATTTGTTTATTGTTCATACATTTGTTTGTTTGTTTGGGCTTGGAAGTGATGGATTTCATTCCTAGTCTCTCATGCTTCCCTCCATCCACATTTTTCACATGCGCACTGAATTACGGAATCTAAAGCTAATCAGAAATTGTCCTCTGCAGGAGGAAAGGCACTCTTTAGCTCTGATCACACCTTCTGTCTTACAGACTGTCACTCGGCATCACAGGCTGACTTTGTTTTCATGCCTCCAACCAATCATCATCATTGCTGCTGTGGTTCCCACCATCGGTGCTTCTGTGGACTTACCCACATGTTTACCAGTTTCTTTGCTCTTCATTGCTTTCATTGCCCTCTCACTCCTTTTGAGGTCCATTTCCTTTCTCTTAACAAAAATGTGTTAGCAGCTCTCTTGCTGATGGTACTTTAGGATAAACTCTTTCAAAAGTCTTCCTCTGAAAAGACCTTGTTTTAATTTTTAAATTTTGTTTTGTTTTAGAAAATTTTCATGTGGAGCCTCCCATTGATGAAAAAATCTCCATTTCACTTTTACTCGTTGTGGTGCATTATCAACAAAGATGGCCACCAACAGTTTTGTTCATCCCTGTAATGTCACTCCTCCCATCAAGAAGTGGAATGTGGCCGGGCACAGTGGCTCACACCTGTAATCACACCAGTTTGGGAGGCCAAAGTTGGCAGATCACATGAGGTCAGGAATTTGAGAGCAGCCTAGTCAACATGGCGAAACCCCATCTCTACTGAAAATACAAAAATTAGCCGGGCTACTCAGGAGGCTGAGGCAGGAGAATTGCTTGAACTCGGGAGGCAGAGGTTGCAGTGAGCTAAGATTGCACCACTGCACTCCAGTCTGGCTGACAGAGCTAGTCTCCTCTCAGAAAAAAAAAAAAAAAAAGAAGAAGTGAAATTTATTTCCTTTCGCCCCTCCCCTTAAATCTGGGCCAGCCTTGTGACTCACTTTGACTAGTAGAAGGTGGAAGTGATATTATGCCAGGTCCAGGCTTAGGCCTTAGGAGGCCTGGCAGTTTCCATTTTCACCCTCTTGGGATCCAGCCACTATGAAACCAAGTTCACTTGCTTTATTGGAGAGAGAAATGACCTAGAAGATGAAAGACAGCAAAGGGAGAGCAGGATGCCCAGCCAGCCACCAGCCATTCTGACCCCTTCAGCTGAGGCACTACATGGGTGAGTGAAGCTGTGGGATCTCACAGTCCCAGTTGAGCCACCTCAGCCAAAACATCACATAAGAACACAGATGAGCCGTCCCAACTGAGCCCTGCCAAACTACAGAATTGTGAGCAAATAAATGGTGGTGGGTATTTATTTATTTATTTGAGACATGGTCTTGCTTTGTTGCCCAGACTGGAGTGCAATGGTGTGACCACAGCTCACTGTAGCCTTGACCTCCCAGGCTCAAGTGATCCTCCTGCCTCAGCCTCCTGAGTAGCTGGGACTACAGTCATGCGCCACCACATCTAGCTAATTTTATACATTTTTTTGTAGAGATGGGGTTACACTGTATTGGCCAGGCTGGTCTTGAACTCCTGGGCTCAAGGAATCTTCCTGCCTCAGCCTCCCAAAGTGCTGGGATTATAGACGTGAGCCACTGTGCCTGGCTGGTGGTGGTTGTTTTAAGTCACTAAATTTTAAAGTTATTTGTTATGGAGCAATAGGTAACCAAAACACTCCTGAATGGAATTTTGACATGGGGAGGGGGGTTGAATTCTAGGATGAGTTATTCCTTGTCAACACTTTGAATTTGTTTTTATTTATTTATTTATTTATTTATTTATTTTTTGAGACAGAGTCTTGCTCTGTCGCCCAGGCTGGAGTGCAGTGGCGCAATCTCAGCTCACTGCAAGCTCTGCCTCCCAGGTTCACGCCATTCTCCTGCCTCAGCCTCCCGAGTAGCTGGGACTACAGGTGCCCACCACCACGCCCAGCTAATTTTTTGTATTTTTAGTAGAGACGGGGTTTCACCGTGTTAGCCGGGATGGTCTCGATCTCCTGACCTTGTGATCTGCCCGCCTCGGCCTCCCAAAGTGCTGGGATTACCGGTGTGAGCCACCACGCCCGGCAGCACTTTGAATTTAGAATTCCACTGATTTCTGTCTTCTTTTGCTTTGCAGGTAATCTTTCAGGTTTTTTATTTTTGTTTATTTATTTATTTTTTGAGATGGAGTCTCACTCTGTTGCCCAGGCTGGAGCGCATTGGCACAATCTCTGCTCACTGCAACCTTCACCTCCCGGGATCAAGCCATTCTCCTGCCTCAGCCTCCCAAGTAGCTGGAACTCTAGGCATGCGCCACCATGCCTGGATTATTTTTGTATTTTTAGTAGAGACAGGGTTTCACCATGTTGGCCAGGCTGGTCTTGAACTCCTGACCTCAAGTGATCCGCCCACCTCAGCCTCCCAATGTGCTGGGATTACAGGCATGAGCCACCATGTCTGGCCCCTCAGGTTATTTTTTAAATAATCTCTTTGTCTTCAGTGTTATTCGGTTTCTCTAAAATGTATTTAACATAGTCTTATTTATTCTGCTCCGGAATTGTTGTGCTGCTATACCTCCACCTTCTTTTCCTTTTTTCTTTCTTTTTTAATTTTTATTTTTGTAGAGTCAGTGTCTCACTTTGTTGCCCAGGGCGGTCTTGAACTCCTGGGCTCAAGAGATCCTCCTGCCCAAAGTGTTGAGATTATAGGGATAAGCCACCACTCCTGGCCCCCTCCTTTTTTTCCTGGAAATTTTTTTGGTGCTTATTATGTGCAGTAATAAAAATACGATTTTAAGTGTTGGGGATTAAATAGTGAACAAAAAAGAGAAAGTCACTATCCTCATGATAGTGACATTTTATTTTATTTTATTTACATTCACAGTGCTTGGTTCACAGCACATATGCTAAAACTGGAACTATACAGAGAAGATTAGCACGGCCCCAGCACAAAGATGATGTGCAAATTCATGAAGTGTTCCATATTAAAAAAATAAAATAAAAATAGCAATACATTTACATTTTATTTTATAGCGACAGGGTCTCACTATGTTTCCCAGGCTGGTTTTGAACTCCTGACTTCAAGCGATCCTCCCGCATGAGCCACCATGCCTGGCCTAAGCTTACATTTTAGTTAGAGAAAGAGCCTGGGAATGAAGCTAGCATGGAGAAGAGCAGAGCTGAGATTTAAAGGGAGCAGATCCTGAAGCCTGGTTGAAAGCTGCATCGTTTCCCACCTGAATTCAACCACATTCATTTTCAGTAACACGAGCAGTAACTGCTTCTTGTTGTTTAAGCCAATTTAAATATATTTCTATGTCAATTACAAATGCAAGGGTATTAACTGTTAGGTGCCCAGCCTCAGCCTGATCTAGATGTTCTTTCTCTGCAACTTTGTATCTTCACTTAATTAGTTTACTTGAAAATTAATTAAATTAGGCCTGGTGCAGTGGCTCATGCTTGTAATCCCAGCACTTTGGGAGGCCGCGGCGGGCGGATCATGAGGTCAGGAGATCCAGACCATCCTGGCTAACATGGTGAAAACACGTCTCTACTAAAAATACAAAAAATTAGCCCGGTGTGGTGGCATGCGCCTGTAGTCCCAGCTACTGGAGAGGCTGAGGCAGGAGAAGCACTTGAGCCCAGGAGGCAGAGGTTGTGGTGAGCCGAGATCTCGCCACTGCACTCCAGCCTGGCGACAGAGCAATACTCCATCTCAAAAAATAAATAAATAAAAAAAATAAATAGATAAAAACACTGACACAGTGGGGATGAAGTTTCAACGTAAATTGCAGAGAGGACAACATTCAAACCATGGTACCTAGTCATAGTATTTTACTCTTTTCATAATTATGCTTTTAATTCCTGATGTATCTAGACTTTCTAATCCTATTTTATAATACCTTTGTAGTCCTTATATAACATCTGTGTTTTGGTATTTGTTTCAGGTTTTTTCCTAAGTATGTGTCAAGATCCCATTTTCTAAGTCAAAAATGGGATTTTGCTACACATTATTTCATAACCTGCTCTTTGTTTTTCACATGATAAGGAACTTAAAACAACACACATCTTTTTCTGAGGGCAGAAATTTGGGCCCAGCTCACCTAGGTTCTCCGCTTCAGAGCTTTATCAGGCTGCTGTCCGGGTGTTGGCTGGGGCTATGGTCTCATCTGAGGCTCAGCTGGTCTCATCTAAGGGTTAATATTGGCCCCCAAGCTCCCTCAGACTGTTGGCAGAATTCTTCTCCTTATGGTTGTAGGACTAGAACTGGGGTTCATGTTTTCTTGTTGGCTGTCAGCCAGGGATGGCCCTTAGCAACTAGAGACTACAGTAGTTCCTTGTCGAGTGGCCCTGTCACCACATAGAAGCTTACTTCTTCAAAGCCAGCAATAGACGGAGAGTCTCTGACCCTCTGAGAGGGCCCAGACACTCTTTCAAAGACTTCCACCTGATTTAGTCAGGCCCACCCATGAAAATGCCCCCTTGACTTCAAAATCAACTGACTTAGGACCTTAATTATGTCTGCAAAACCCCCTCACCTTTTTCACAGTCTATTAGCTGGAAGTAAGTTGCAGGTCCTACCGGCACTCCAGGGGAGGAGGTTACACAGGGTGTGAACACCAGGGAGTGGGACCACAGGGCCCATCCCTGGATCTATTCATACCATGTTTACCTTTCCGTGTCAGTATCTTTTCTTTTCTTGTTTTTTTTTTTTTTTTTTCAGATGGAGTCTCACTTTGCTGGCCCAGGCTGGAGTGCCGTGGCCCCATCCTGGCTCACTGCAACCTCTGCCTCCCAGGTTCAAGTGATTCTCCTGCCTCAGCCTCCTGAGTAGCTGGGACTACAGGCATGTACCACCACACCTGGCTAATTTTTGTATTTTTAATAGAGATGGGGTTTCGCCACGTTGGCCAGGCTGGTCTTGAACTCCTGACCTCAGGTGATCTGCCCGCCTAGGCCTCCCAAAGTGCTGGGATTTACAGGCACGAGCCACCGTGCACGGCTGTTATTATGTTTTCTACCACCTTCTAATGTTAATGGCCTCACAGCATTCTACTATGTGGATGTGTCAACATTTATTTAATTATTTATCACTAAGCACTGAATAAACATAAACATTTTAGTTTATTCCTTTTTTTCTTACAGACAGCGCTGGGGAGAATGAACGCCTGAGTACTCATGTCTTTATGCACTGTAGTATTATTTCCTTACAACAGAGTCCTGAACATGGAACGGCAGTGTCAAAGGATTCACAAAATGTTAGACTTCTGAAGCAAATCAGATGGCACCTTTTTTGAATAATGAAGAGTCTTTACCCCTGGCATGAGGAGCTGAGGACAACTCCCACTCCACGATGTGAAGCCACAGGGTTTCGAGGTAGTGGTTAATGGTAGTTGTGATTTTTTTGTTTTTGTTTTTGAGACAGAGTCTCTGTCACCCAGGCTGGGAGTGCAGTGGCACAATCTTGGCTCACCACAACCTCTGCCTCCCAGGTTCAAGCGATTCTCCTGCCTCAGCCTCCCGAGTAGCTGGCACAGGTGCCCGCCACCATGCCTGGCTAATTTTTGTATCTTTAGTAGAGACGAGGTTTCACCATGTTTGCCAGGCTGGTCTTGAACTCCTGACCTCAGGTGATCCACCCGCCTTGGCCTCCCAAAGTGCTGGAATTACAGGCGTTGAGCCACCACGCCCAGCTGGTTGTGATGTTCTAATTTGGACTTGGAAGTCAAATAATCCCCCCATGCCCTGTGGTTGCTGTGGTTGCATGCCCTGCCCCGGTGGAAGCTGGGGAAGTGTTTCCTGTCTGTCATCCCACCCATTCACGTGTCCTTATTATGGGTGAAGCCCAGAGAGCGAGAGCTCTCATTGTGGCCAAGTCTGCAGCCTTGCCACTGTCACGGAGCACAGCTCACGTCTCCTCTGAGCCATTATTTTGTTTGTATGAACCCAGAATGTATGTAAATTCTGATGGGGTAAGCGGGCAGACAAAAAGGTCACTGAAGTGTCCCAAACAGAATCTCATTGTGTACTGGAGAGGAGGCAAAATAATCACTTGCCAGAGGGCGGAGCTTGGTTTTGTGGGACCTGAAGCTTAAATAATTTGGGGAGGCCTCTTTAAGAAAAAGAATCAAATTATGAATACAAAATTAGGATGAGGGTGTTTGAAGGGCCGCATGCAAGTGCGGTGCCTGGGACTTCAGCTTCATTAACTTCGCGTTCAGTCTGCGCCTGCTTGCCAGTGGACTGGGTTTGTCCTGCTTGGAGTCCGGATTTGTTTGTTTCCAAACTTATTAAATTAGATGTCTTTTCTTCTTTCCTTTTGCATTTGCAAGTGTATTAACATTTAAGAATTGAGCAGGCCTTCAATAATATAGCTTCTCTCTCTCTCTTTTTTTTTTTTTTTGGCCAAGATGACTCTAACCCCTCCCTGCTTCAAATCACGAACTTGCATTATAGGCACACAAAGGATGCTGACTCCCTCCAGCAGCCTCGTTTGCAGTACGGAGCCTGGGGCCCTTAATGGGATAACAGGGAAATGGGGAACTGGAAAGAATCTTCCAGCAATTGAGTCTTTCTGCCCCAGGCACCATGTTAGATGATTACATTGTGTTCCTTCGCCCTTTTGCCTTTTGCCTTTTGCCAGGGTGACGGGCAGGCACTCCCAGGCTCTCCTCAAAACAGCTCCGATTTTAAGAGGGAAATGCCAGGACACCACAAGTTGCAGTTCAAATATGAAACTGTTAGCAGAGTCATTTTGGCATAAAACCCACTGTATTAGTTGGTCTCCCACCAGGAAACAGATGGCATATTCAAAATAGGATCATTGGAGGAGAGTTTATTTGCAAAGATGTGGGTGTCGGGGAACCACAAAGGATGGCGCAGTAACCCAGAGTTTAGCAGCAGCCAGGCGGTGCCCTCACGAAGCTTGAAGGGATGAAGGGGAGAACAGTCCCTGGCACCCACAGGGAGAGAGCGGTGCTGCGAGTCCCCAGGAAGAGAAGATGTCATTGTCCCTTGAGGGATACAGCCAGCCAGGGAAATAAACACCCTGACCTCCCTCTCCTGTCTCCCTCTGGCCACCTGCCACGGGAGTTGGTGGATGTGGACCACACTGGTCAGCCTCAGAGGGCAGGGTGGAGATGGTGAGGGGGTGCATACGGAGGGGCAAACAAAAGGTAAATAGCCCAGCCCTTTGGCCCCTCAGCACCTGCTCTAGACTTTTGTCCAGGTGAAGAGCTTGTTCGCCTAACACAGGGGATCTGTAAGTCATAATAGCTACCATATCATTGTGGACTGATGTCAGCTGGTCATACTCTCAGCTGAAATCACCGGTGTTCCTCAGTTAAGGTAATGAGTAAAAGGGGGTGCAACGGAGTGAATTTTTTTTTTTAAGATGGAGTCTTGCTTTGTCCCCTAGGCTGGAGTGCACTGGCATGATCTCTGCTCACTGCAACTGCTGCCTCCCAGGCTCAAGTGACTCCTGCCTCAGCCTCCCAAGTATCTGAGGTTGCAAGTGCACACCCGGCTAATGTTTGTATTTTTAGCAGAGACAATGTTTTGCCATGTTGGCCAGACTCGTCTTGAACTGCTGATCTCAAAGTGTTGGGATTACAGGCGTAAGCCATGGTGCCCAACCCAACAGAGTGAATGTTTACGTCTCCTCGCAATTCCTGTGTTGAAATGCTGACCCTCAAGGGGATGGTGTGAGATGGGGCCTTTGGGAGGTGATTAGGGTACGAGGATGCGGTCCTCATGAGTGGGATCAGGTTCTTATAAAAGAGGCCCCAGAGGAATCCTTTGCCCCTTCTGACATATGAGGCCACATGAAGAAGATGCTGTTTATGAGCCATGAAGCAAGCCTTCACCAGACACCAAATCTGCTGGCTCCTCGGTCCCCTCGATCTGAGGCTTCCCAGCCTCCAGAACTGTGGGAAATAAATTTCTGTGATTTATGCTACACCCAGTCTATAGTATTCTGTTACAGCAACCCAGATGGATTAAGATGGAGAATGGATTGAGATGGTGAAGAAAAAAAGCCCCAAATTCATGAAATGTAGCTGCTACAGTCCCCACCTCCTTAGCTGTCCCCAAAACCTAAGCAGGTAATCATAACTTCCATTCTGTGCTCACCTTACCTCTGCTGGCACCTTTTTGGACAGGGTTCTCTACCTGGCGAGGTGACCCAAATCTTCATTCCTGCAGGGTCTGAGTCCTCAGCTGCTGAGATCGTTTGAACATTGTTTGCCCCCACCGAAACTCATCTTGAGGCTTGGTCCCCACTGTAATGGTGTTGAGAGGTGGCGGGACATTTAAGGGGTGTTGGAGTCATGAGGGATCCAGCTTCACGAAGGGATTAGCGCAGGAGTGCGTGAGTTCTTCTTGTGGGACTCGATTGATTACTGCAGTTGCCAGTTGTTACAAAGCAAGGCTGCCTCTGGCCGCGTGCCCTCTTCTGCTTCCTCTTTTCTGCCATGCTTGAAGCAGCACAAGGCCCTCACCAAATGTGGCCATCCATTTTGGACTTCTCAGCCTCCAGAACCATGGGCTAAATAAGCCTCTTTCCTTTGTAATTTACCCAGTTGGACTAAGACAGGTGTTTTGTTATAGCAATGGAAAACAGACTAAGACAGTTGCATTGTATTTGGGGGTGGCCACAGTTTTCCATTGACTAGGACTGTTGGACTAGGAGTGCTCCAGTGATGTCTCTGATTTCAGACACTGTCTTCCTCGCCCCTTTTCAACAGCAGCAATCCAGTTTCATCCTGTGATCAGGGTCCATCCTCTACCTACTACCATAACCCCTCTCTTTGCTTCTTGGTCTATGGCATGCAGAGCCCCAAATGAGCAGGGAGTAGCTTCAACTTCCGATTCATCAGAAGCATGACTGTTTCCTGTAACAGCATTTCTTTTCTAGGCCCCAGGACCTCCAGCGTCAATGTTGTGGGATGATGGGTGACAGAGCCAAAGCATCGCCATCTTGGAGAAGCACTGTCATTCTGAAGTTCCCCTTGATCAAAAACTGCCTAAACCCAAAGGACATCAGCCTGATGGCTAAGGTCAGCATAACCATAAACCATAAATAACATCTCTGACCAGGAACATTCCAAACCCCTCCATGAGACATGCCAGCCCTGAGATAACCTCCCCTCCGGCCAGAAAGATGTCAGACCCAAGATAACCTCCCCTCCGACCAGAGACATCCCAACCCCGCCATAAACTTCTCCCCCACACACAGAAACATTCTGAGCTTGTAATAAGCCCCCTCATCCTAAAACCAATATATACTCTTAGTCCGTAAGAGAAAGTGCTCCTGAACAAAATTGGCCAGAAGCCCCTCTCCGGCTTATTTGCTCTAAAATACATCTGTCGTTAAATTGAGCCACAGTTTGTGTTTCTTCCCTCTTTCTTTAACTCTTACAATGGGAAGCAAACTTTTTTAGTGGGTTATTAAGAATAATAGTGAAAAGCATAATTCTCATCTCCAGGCCTTGCTTCCTGGACCCACACATCTCACCTGTGGGGAAGATGGAACCATATATTGGCCACTGGTTTAATGTACAAGATGTGTTTCCAGTCCCAATGGTAGACATCCTATAGCCAAGACTCCATCCAATTGCCTGACCTCCACATGTCCCTACTCTGACTGGAACCTTGTGGGTAGTTTAGGTCTCTGAGGATCAGTCAAGCTCAGAGCAAGATTTAATAACCCCTGGAAGGTGTGGATATTCCTATTTCCCCAGGATCAGAGGCATATTTACCATAAAGCTAATGATGCTTATGCTTCAAGACTGCTCACTTACTAAAGCCCTGGTGTTAACATGATCATATGCATTTATAAAATTTGCAAACATAAGATAAAATTTTTTAGTTGGACTTTATTTTTTTTTAATATTTTTCATTTTTCGAGGTGGAGTTTTGCTCTTGTTGCCCAGGCTGGAATGCAGTGGCACGATCTTGGCTTGCCACAACCTCTGCCTCCCAGATTCGAGGGATTCTTCTGCCTCAGCCTCCCGAGTAGCTGAAATTAGAGGCATGTGCCACCATGCCCGGCTAATTTTGTATTTTTAGTAGAGATGAGGTTTCTCCATGTTGGTCAGGCTGGTCTTGAACTCCTGACCTCAGGTGATCCGCCCACCTCAGCCTCCCAAAGTGATGGGATAACAGGCATGAACCACCATGCCCCACCTGGACTTCATTTTTTATTATTTATTGATTTTTTGGAGACAGAGTCTTGCTATGTCGCTCAGGCTGGAGTGCAATGGCAGCACTGCCTCCTGGGTTCAAGAGATTCTCACCTCTTAGCCTCCCGAGTAGCTGGGACTATAGGGGCACACCACCACACCTGGCTAATTTTTGTACTTTTTTTTTTTTTGAGACGGAGTTTCACTCTTGTTGCCCAAGCTGGAGTGTAATGGCACTATCTTGGCTCATTGCAACCTCCGCCTCCCTGGTTCAAGCGATCCTCCTGCCTCAGCCTCCCGAGTAGCTGGGATTACAGGCATGTGCCACCACACCCGGCTAATTTTGTATTTTTAGTAGAGACGGGGTTTCTCCATGTTGGTCAGGCTGGTTTTGAACTCCTGACCTCGTGATCCACCCGCCTCGGCCTCCCAAAGTGCTGGGATTACAGGCGTGAGCCACGGCACCCGGCCTTTTGTACTTTTTTAGTAGAGATGGGGTTTCACTGTGTTGGCCAGTCTCTCTCAAACTCCTGACCTCAAGTGATCTGCCCACCTCAGCCTCCCAAAGTGCTGGGATTACAGGTATGAACCACTGAACCCAGCCCCCCGACTTTATTTATTTTTGAGACAGGATCTCACTCTGTCATCCAGGCTGGAGTGCAGTGGTGTGATCTCGGCTCACTGCAACCTCCACCTCCCAGTTCAAGCAATTCTTCCGCCTCAGCCTCCCGAGTAGCTGGGACTACAGGTGCACACCACCACACCAGGCTAATTTTTTTGTATTTTTTAGTAGAGGCAGGGTTTCCCCGTGTTGGCTAGGTTGGTCTCAAACTCCTGGCCTCAAGTGATCCACCTGTCTCGGCCTCCCAAAGTGCTGGGATTATGGGCGTGAGCCACAGCACCTGACCAGACTTTATTTTTTTATTATTATTTTTAGAGATGGTGTCTCACCTTGTTGCCCAGGCTAGAGTGCAGTGGCATGATCCTAGTTCACTGCAGCCTCGACTTCCTGGGCTCAGGTGATTGTTTCATCTCTGCCTTCTGAGTAGCTGGGGCAACAGGTCCATACCACCATATCCTGCTAATTAAAAAAAATTTTTTTTTTAGCAACAGTCTCACTATGTTGCTCAGGCTGGTCTCCAACTCCTGGCCTCAAGTGATCCTTCTGCCTCAGCCTCCCAAGTTGCTGGGATCATAGGCATGAACTACCATGCTGGGCTAGTTGGACTTTATTGAAATATAATGTTACACAAAATAAACTGCACAAGATTGAGGCATATTAATGGCAATCCCTGCCTCTTTCCACTCTCTATTACCTTCTCTCTCATCTTTCCTTAAGGCACTAGAATGGTTGTAGTTATTTTGGGCGACCATCTAAAGGAAAATTGAGGTGGAGATACATCTGTTTGGGTTTATTGAGTTTTGTTTGTTTGTTTGTCTGGAGATGGAGTCGCCCAGGCTGGAGTGCAGTGGTGCGATCTCGGCTCACTGCAACCTCTGCCTCCCAGGTTCAAGCAATTCTCCTGCCTCAGTCTCTCATATAGTACATTTTTTGTATTTTGGTAGAGACGGGGTTTCTCTGTGTTGCCTAGGCTGGTCTCAAACTCCTGACCTCAGGCAATTCACCCGCCTCGGCCTCCCAAAGTGCTAGGATTACAGGCTTGAGCCACTGCGCCCGGTGGAGATATGTTTATGTAGATGTTTGTATGAAGTTCACAGTCACTGCTGTGTGTAGTTAAGTCATTGGTAACAATTCTGGTATAGAAATGGCTTCCAAAAATACTCTACCACCTACTGTGCCTATCATCCAGTACTGCAACATAAATGCAGGTTATAAGTAGTCTTCAAATATGAACCTGGCTTACAGTCCCTGGCACTAAAAATACAGGTAATGGAAAGGAACCAAGCTTTGAAACGTATGGAGCCATAAGTTAAACTATAGAAGATGCTTCCAAATATTATGCGGTTCACACCTGTAATCGCAGCACTTTGGGAGGCTGAGATGGAAGGATCACTTGAGCCCAGGGTTCAAGACCAGCCTGAGCAACATGGCAAGACCCTGTCTCTATATTAAAAAAAAATTTAAAGCTGGGGGTGGTGGCTCATGCCTGTAATCCCAGCACTTTGGGAAGCCAAGGCAGGTGGATCACCTGAGGTCAGGAGTTTGAGACCAGCCTGACCAGTATGGAGAAACCCTGTCTCTACTAACAATACAAAATTAGCCAGGCATGGTGGCACACGCCTGTAATCCCAGCTACTCGGGAGGCTGAGGCAGGAGAATTGCTTGAACCCAGGAGGCAGAGGTTGCTGTGAGTCGAGATTGTGCTGTTGCACTCCAGCCTGGGCAACAAGAGCAAAACTCCATCTCTAATTAAATAAATAAATAAATTTAAAAATTAAAACAGCAACAACAACAAAAAACAAATCTTACAGCTCATATATGAAAGAAACCTGATCAAGATTTCCCCAACATTGACAACAACCCTAAAATTGCACTTTTCCAATAATGTGTTAGAAGCTGAAACTTTTCTAAACTATAACTTTAAAACAACAGCAATTTTTTTTAAATAAAAAAATTTTTTTTGAAACAAGGTCTCACTCTGTCACCCAGGCAGGAGTGCAATGGCGCGATTACACCTCACTGCAGCCTAGACATCCCTAGGGGGCTCAAGGGATCCTCCCACCTCAGCCTCCCCAGCAAGTGTGCACCACCACGCCCAGCTAATTTTTGTAGAGACAGGATTTCACAATGTTGCCCAGGCTGGTCTCCAACTCCTGAGCAATCTTCCTGCCTCAGCCACCCAAAGTGAGCCACTGCGCCCAGCATTTTTTTTTTTTTTTTTTTTTTGAGACGGGGTCTCTCTCTGTTGCCCTGGCTGGAATGTAGTGGTGTGATCTCGGCTCACTGCAGCCTCCAACTCCCAGGCTCAAGTGATCCTGTTACCAGAAAGGGGTCCCAATCCACACCCAAAGAGAGGGTCCTTGGCTCACGAGCAAGAAAGAATTTGAGGCAAATCCATAGAGTAAAGTGAGAGCAAGTTTATTAAGAAAGTAAAGGAATAAAAAATGGCTATTCCATAGGCAGAGCAGCAAGCAGCATGAACTTATTACTTCTTGATTATATGCTAGACAAGGAATAGATTATTCATGAGTTTTCTTGGAAAGGGTTGGGCAATTCCCGGAACTGAGGGTTCCTCCCTCTTTTTAAACCATATAGGGTAACTTCCTCACGTTGCTACGGCATTTGTAAACTGCCATGGCGCTGGTGGGAGTGTATATATGCTAATACATACATACATATAATTAGCATATAATGAGCATGAGGATGACCAAAGGTCACTTCCATCACCGTTTGGTTTTGGTGGGTTTTGGTTGGCTTCTTTACTGCAAACTGTTTTATTAGCAAGGTCTTTGTGACCTGTATCTTGTCTGACCTCCTGTTTTATCCTGTAACTAAGAATGCCTGGGGCTGGACGCGGTGGCTCACGCCTGTAATCCCAGCACTTTGGGAGGCCAAGGTAGGCGGATCACGAGGTCAGGAGTTCAAGACCAGCCTGGCCAACATGGTGAAACTCTGTCTCTACTAAAAATACAAAAATTAGCCAGGCATGGTGGCAGGCATCTGTAATCCCAGCTACTCAGGAGGCTGAGGCAGGAGACTCACTTGAACCCGGGAGGTGGAGGTGCAATGAGCCGAGATCGTGCCACTGCACTCCAGCCTGGGCAACAAGAGCAAGACTCTGTCTCAAAAAAAAGGAATGACTGAACCTCCTGAGAATGAAGCCCAGTAGTTCTCAGCCTCATTTTACCCAGCCCCTATTCAAAATGGAGTCTAGGCCAGGCGTGCTGGCTCACACCTGTAATCCCAGCACTTTGGGAGGCTGAGGCAGGTGGATCACAAGGTAAGGAGTTCGAGACCAGCCTGGCCAATATGGTGAAACCCCGTCTCTACTAAAAAATACAAAAATTAGCCGGACATGGTGACGCACACCTGTATTCCCAGCTACTCAGGAGGCTGAGGCAGGAGAACTGCTGGAACCCAGGAGGCAGAGGTTGCAGTAAGCCAAGATCACACCACTGGACTCCAGCCTGGGCAACAGAGTGAGACTCTGTCTCAAGAACAAAAAAACAACAAAAAAACCCCAAATGGAATCTAAAGTTCAAACGCCTCTGACACCTTAGGAAGCCGAAGCAGGAGGATCACTTGAGCCCAGGAGTTTGAGAAAAGCCTGGACAACATAGTGAGACACTGTCTCTATAAGAAAAAATTTTAAATTGGCCAACCATGGTGTTGCACACTGGTAATCTCAGCTACTCAGGAGGCTGAGGCGGGAGGACCACTTGAGCCCAGCAGGTTGAGGCTGCAGTGAGCTATGACTGCACCATTGCACTCCAGCCTGGGCGACAGAGCAAGACTTCATCTCTCTAAAAAAGAGAAAACAAATAATAGTATTTACTTAATTTACAACTGTTTATTTGTCATTTTGGGTTATTTTATTTTATTAAAAAATGTATCTCAAATTGTATTAGTCTCAGGGCCTTGTGAACCCAAAAGTATCTGAGACAGGTCTCAATTGATTTTGAAAGTTTATTTTGCTGCTGGGTGTGGTGGCTCACGCCTGTAATCCCAGCACTTTGGGAGGCCGAGGTGGGCAGATCACAAGGTCAAGAGATTGAGACCATCCTGGCCAACATGGTGAAACCTTGTCTCTACTAAAAATACAAAAAATAAACTGGGCGTGGTGGTGCATGCCTGTAGTCCCAGCTTCTCAGGAGGCTGAGGCAGGAGAATTGCTTGAACCCAGGAGGCAGAGGTTGCAGTGAGCTGAGATCACACCACTGCACTCCAGCCTGGTGACAGAGCAAGACTCCTTCTGAAAAAAAAAAAAAAAAGTTTATTTTGCAAAAGTTAAGCAGGGCCCATGGCACAGTCTCAGGAGGTCCTGATGACATGTGCCCAGGGTGGTCAGAATACAGCTGAAGTGGGCGGATCATCTGAGGTCAGGAGTCCAAGACCAGCCTGACCAACATGGAGAAACCCCGTCTCTACTAAAAATACAAAATTAGCCGGGCATGGTGACACATGCCTATAATCCCAGCTACTCAGGAGGCTGAGGCAGAAGAATCGCTTGAACCCAGGAGGCAGAGGTTGTAGTGAGCCGAGATCACACCATTGCACTCCAGCCTGGGCAACAACAGCAAAACTCTGTCTCAAAAAAAAAAAAAAAAAGTTATCAGTAAAAAAGGAATGTCTGGGTTATGATAAGTGGATGTGGAGACCAAGGTTTCATCATGTAAATGAAGCCTCCATGTAGCAGGCTTCAGACAGAATAGATTGTAAATGTTTCTTGTCAGAGGTAAGGTTTGTGTTGATGTTGATGCTGGAGGGATAATGAGGCATGTCCAACCTCCTTTTCCATCACGGCCTGAACTAGTTTTTCAGGTTAACTTTGGAATGTCCTTGGCCAAGAGGAGGGGTCCATTCAGATGATTAGGGGGTCCTTAGAATTTTATTTTTTATTTACAGCCCCCAAACCCACATCTGCCCCTGCACACAGTGACTGCCCCCGTTACCCTGGGGAATGGCTGCAGATCCCTCTGTGCATATGGGGTGGGAGGGTGAGGGCATGGGGAAGAGTCACAGGTTACCTGTGGCACATTGCAGGGTCCTTCCCAAAGGGGCCTGGCCTGTCTCAGGCCACAGGCCCTGGGCCCCTGCACTAGCTTAGCTCTGAGGCCTGTGTAAAAGGTTGTGAAACCACACTACAGTGACTTGATTTTCAGGGTTGCCCAATCTTTTGGCTTCCCTGGGCTGCATTGGAAGAAGAATTGCCTTGGGCTGCACATAAAATACACTAACGATAGCTGATGAGCTAAAAAAAAAAAATCACAAAAAAATCTCATAATGTTTTAAGAAAGTTTGAGAATTTGCGTTGGGCCGCATTCAAGGCTGTCTCGGGACACATGCACTCTGTGGGCTGTGGGTTGGACAAGCTTGATTTAGGTTTTGTTCCATCAGACTGGAGTGTTTCATCCTGCCTGTGTCTAGCAGCATGTTAGAAGGCTGCATTATCTTAGCAGAGACCCTGTGATTGAGACAGAGCAGGATTCCTCCTTAGAGGCCTGTGGCTGCTCCCCCGACCACCCCAGCATGGAAATAAAACAAAAACCTTGAGTTCCTTCCTTCAAGGGAAGTTCCAGGCACCTAGCTGACCTTGAGAAGTAAATGAGCAACTTGATAAGCAAGAAAGTGTGAAAGAAAGAATAAAATCTTGGGAGCCCAAATTCACTATGCCAAAAAGGAAAAGTTAAGTGTGGAAGCTGAGTCACGGGAGGGGGCGGGAACAAGTGCCTTTCCTTTTGTTTCTAAACTGATAGCTGCAGATGGAAGGCCACAGGTGGCCTCCCTCACCCTGACAATGTAAATTAACAGCTTATCTTTGCAGGCGGGGGATGAGGGTAGGTAAGGGACAAGAGGAGACTAGAAATCATCGTCCCCACCCACTCCAAGATAAATGCATATTTGACTGTTTCCTGTACTCTGTTTATTTTGTCTTATGTAAAGTGCCAATTTACCATGTGAGATGAATACAGAATTCACTGTTCCTTATACCCACCGCCCCCACCCCTTTTTTTTTTTCTTTTTTTGAGACGGAGTCTTGCTCTGTCACCCAGGCTGGAGTGCAGTGGTGTGATCTTGGCTCACTGCAACTTCTGCCTCCCGGGTTCAAGCGATTCTCCTGCCTCAGCCTCCCCAGTAGCTGGAATTACAGGTGTGCATCACCACGCCTGGCTAATTTTTGTATTTTTATTAGAGATGGGGTTTCGCCTTGTTGGCCAGGCTGGTCTCAAACTCCTGACCTCAGGTGATCCTCCCACCTCAGCCTCCCAAAGTGCTGGGATTACAGATGTGAGCCACCGTGCCCGGCCTTCTACTCCCTTTTTTTCCTATGCAACATGTGGATTCAGTGAGCCTAAACAAAGCCGCAAAAGAAAGTGACCATATCCTCCCTCTTTTTTTTTTTTTTAATGTTCCCTTTCCCCTCCTGCCTGCTTTTTCCCCTTTACTTTTTATTTTTATTTTTTGAGATGGCGTCTCTCTCTGTCACCCAGGCTGGAGTGCAATAGCATGATCTTGGCTCACTGCAACCTCCGCCTCCCAGGTTCAAGCGATTCTCCTGCCTCAGCCTCCTGAGTAGCTGGGATTACAGGTGCATGCCACCACGCTTGGCTAATTTTTGTATTTTTAGTAGAGACAGGGTTTCACCATATTGGTCAGGCTAGTCTCAAACTCCTGACTTTGTGATCCAGCTGACTTCGCCTCCCAAAGTGCTGGGATTACAGGCCTGAGCCACTGTGCCCGGCCACTTTCATGCACGTCCGTGTAAAGAGACCACCAAACGGGCTTTGTGTGAGCAATAAAGCTTTTAATTACCTGGGTGCAGGCAGGCTGAGTCCAAAAAGAGAGTCAGCGAAGAGAGATAGGGGTGGGGCCATTTTATAAGATTTGGGTAGATAAAGGAAAATTACAGTCAAAGGGGGGTTGTTCTCTGGCAGGCAGGAGTGGGGGTCACAAGGTGCTCAGGAGGGGAGCTTTTGAGCCAGGATGAGCCAGGAGAAGGAATTTCACAAGACAATGTCATCAGTTAAGGCAGGAACAGGCCATTTTCACTTCTTTTGTGGTGGAACGTCATCAGTTAAGGCAGGAACCGGTCATCTGGATGTGTACGTGCAGGTCACAGGGGATATGATGGCTTAGCTTGGGCCCAGAGGCCTGACATTCCTGTCTTCTTATATTAATAAGAAAAATAAAATGAAATAGTGGTAAAGTGTTGGGATGGCGAAAATTTTGGGGGATGGTATGGAGAGAGAGAATGGGCGATGTTTCTCAGAGCTGCTTCGAGCGGGATTAGGGGCGGCGTGGGAACCTAGAGTGGGAGAGATTAAGCTGAAGGAAGATTTTGTGGTAAGGGGTGATATTGTGGGGTTGTTAGAAGAAACATTTGTCGTGTAGAATTATTGGTGATGGCCTGGATACAGTTCTGTATGAATTGAAAAACTAAATGGAATAAGAGAAGGAGAAAAACAGGTATAAAAGGTCTAAGAATTGGGAGGACCCAGGACATCTGATTAGAGAGTGCCTAAGGAGGTTCAGCATAGTCCTGCCAGCAAAGATTATTTATTTACTTCAAGAGGTAAGAGTGGCAGTTTGGGGATAGCACCAGGA
Organism: Gorilla gorilla gorilla; assembly: GCF_029281585.2. Taxonomy (NCBI): domain Eukaryota; kingdom Metazoa; phylum Chordata; class Mammalia; order Primates; family Hominidae; genus Gorilla; species Gorilla gorilla. The sequence continues at coordinate 126,661,142 of NC_073233.2, forward strand.
GATATCAGCTGTGATGGCTTGGAGAAACAGTGTAAACCGGCAGTGTAAACAAGAGCAGGGCATGTATGAGTAGTTGAGAACAGTGAATAGGAGTATGACTAGACAGAAGATAGTAGGGATGACAAGTTTTTTTGGGGGCACAGTGGAAGTTGGTCTGGTGTCTGGAATGAGACTGGGGCCTAATAAAAAGGAGCATCTATACAGGAGCTCAAATAGGCTGTACCTTGTAGCATTCTGAGGACAGGTCTGACTTCTGAGAAGGGAAAGTGGTAAAAGTATTGTCCAGTCCTTTTTAAGTTGGTGGCTGAGCTTGGTGAGGTGTGTTTTTAAAAGACCTTTAGTCTGTTCTACTTTTCCTGAAGACAGAGGACCGTAAGGGATATAAAGGTTTCACTGAATACTAAGAGCCTGAAAAACTGCTTGGCTGATTTGACTAATAAAGGCTGGTCTGTTATCAGACTGTGTAGAGGTGGGAAGACTAAACTGAGGAATTATGTCTGACAGAAGGGAAGAAATGACTGCGGTGGCCTTCTCAGACCCTGTAGGAAAGGCCTGTACCTATTCAGTGAAAGTGTCTACCTAGACTAAAAGGTATTTTAGTTATCTGACTCGGGGCATGTTGAGTAAAGCTAATTTGCCAGTCCTGGGTGGGGGCAAATCCTCGAGCTTGATGTGTAGGGAAGGGAGGGGGCCTGAATAATCCCTGAGGGGTAGTAGAATAGCAAATGGAACACTGAGAAGTTATTTCCTTGAGGATAGATTTCCACGATGGAAAGGAAATGAGAGGTTTTAAGAGGCAGGCTAGTGGCTTGTACTATAGCATAACCTGCCTTTGCTGGTGTGTGGCGATTAGGCCTGGTGGAACCACCATCAATAAATCAAGCGTGATCAGGGTGAGGAACAGGAAAGAAGGAAATATGGGGAAATGGGGTGAATGTCAGGTGGATCAGAGAGATACAGTCATGGGAGTCAGGTGTGGTATCAGGAATAATGTGGGAGGCCGGATTGAAGTCCGGGCCAGGAACAATGGTAATTGTGGGACTTAACAACGAGTGAGTACAGCTGAAGGAGTCGGGGAGCAGAAAGTATATGCGTCAGGTATGAGGAAGAAAATAGATTTTGGAAGTTATGAGAAATGTAGAGAGTAAGTTGAGCATAGTTTGTGATTTTGAGGGCCTCTAAAAGTATTAGGGCAGCAGCAGCCGCTGCACAGAGACATGAGGGCTAGGCTAAAACAGTAAGGTCAAGTTGTTTGCACAGAAAGGCTACAGGGTGCGGTCCTGCCTCTTGTGTAAGAATTCTGACCACACTAACCATGCCTAGGAAGGGAAGGAGTTGTTGTTTTGTAAGGGATTGAGGTTTGGGAGATTAATCAGACACGATTAGCAGGGAGAGCATGTGTGTTTTTACGAGAATTATGCCGAGATAGGTAACAGATGAGGATGAAATTTGGGCTTGACTGAAGTAATGGGGGCTGTCTATGAAGCCTTGCGGCAGTACAGCCCAGGTAATTTGCTGACCCTGATGGGTGTCAGGGTCAGTCCAAGTGAAAGCGAAGAGAGGCTGGGATGACGGGTGCAAAGGAATAGTAAAGAAAGCACGTTTGAGAGCCAGAACAGAGTAATGGATTGTGGAGGGAGGTATTGAGGATAGGAGAGTATATGGGTTCAGCACCATGGGGTGGATAGGCAAAACAATTTGGTTGATAAGGCATAGATCCTGAACTAACTTGTAAGGCTTGTCTGGTTTTAGGACAGGTAAAATGGGGGAATTGTAAGGAGAGTTTATAGGCTTTAAAAGGCCATGCTGTAGCAGGCGAGTGATAACAGGCTTTAATCCTTTCAAAGCATGCTGTGGGATGGGATATTGGCATTGAGCGGTGTGAGGGTGATTAGGTTTTGATGAGATGGTAAGGGGTGCATGATTGGTCACCAAAGAGAGAGTAGAGGTATCTTATACTTGTGGGTTAAGGTGGGGGGAATACAAGAGGAGGACACAAAGGAGACTTTGGATTGGGAAGAAGGGCAGCAATAAGATGCAGCTGTAATCCAGGAATAGTAAGGGAAGCAGATAATTTAGTTAAAGTGTCTCGGCCTAATAAGGGAACTGGGCAGGTGGGGATAACTAAAAGGAGTGCTCAAAAGAGTACTGTCTAAGTTGGCAGCAGGGTTGGGGAGTTTTAAGAGGTTTAGAAGCCTGGCTGTCAATACCCACAGCAGTTATGGAGGCAAGGGAAACAGGCCTTTGAAAAGAAGGTAATGTGGAGTGGGTAGCCTCCGTATTGACTAAGAAGGGGACGGACTTACCCTCCACTGTGAGAGTTACCTAAAGCTCGGCATCCGTGATGGTCTAGGGGGCTTCCGAGGTGATCAGGCAGCATCAGTCTTCAGCAGCTAAGCCGAGAAGGAGTCAGTCAGAGAGCCTTGGGCCAGAATTCCAGGGGCTCTGGGAGTGGCTGCCAGGTGAGTTGAACAGTCCGATTTTCAGTGGGGTCCCGCACAGATGGGACATGGCTTAGGAGGAATCCTGGGCTGCAGGCATTCCTTGGCCTGGTGGTCAGATTTCTGGCACTTGTAGCAAGCTCCTGGGGGAGGAGGTTCTGGAGGAATGCCTGGCTGCTGCGGTTTAGGCGTTTGGAAGTTCTTGTGTGCTGGAGATGTAGCTGGGGTTTGTCTCACAGTAGAGGCAAGGAATTGCAACTTTTTTCTATTACTGTACACCTTGAAGGCGAGGTTAATTAAATCCTGTTGTGGGGTTTGAGGGCTGGAATTTAATTTTTGGAGTTTTATTTAATGTCGGGAGCAGATTGGGTAATAAAATGTATATTGAGAATAATACAGCCTTTTGACCTTTTAGGTCTAGGGCTGTAAAGCATCTCAGGGTTGCTGCCGAACGAGCCATGAACTGGACTAGGTTTTTTATATTTGATGAAAAAGAGCCTAAATGCTATCTGATTTGGGATAAAGAAAAAGGAGCATTAACCTTGACTATGCCTTTAGCTCCAGCCACCTTTTTAAGAGTAAATTGCTGGGCAGGTGGGGGAGGGCTAGTCACGGAATGAAACTGTAAGCCGGACGGGTGTGAGGAGGGGAGGTGATAAAAGAATTATAGGGTGGAGGAGCAGAGGCTTGAAGGGGTGGGTTGCCCCTCCACACCTGTGGGTGTTTCTTGTAAGGTGGAACAAGAGACTTGGAAAAGAAAAAGACACAGAGACAAAGTATAGAGAAAGAAAGAAGGGGACCCGGGGAACCAGCGTTCAGCATATGGAGGATCCCGCCAGCCTCTGAGTTCTCTTAGTATTTATTGATCATTCGTGGGTGTTTCTCCGAGAGGGGGATGTGTCAGGGTCACAAGACAATAGTGGGGAGAGGGTCAGCAGACAAACACGTGAACAAAGGTCTTTGCATCATAGACAAGGTAAAGGATTAAGTGCTGTGCTTTTAGATATGCATACACATAAACATCTCAATGCTTTACAAAGCAGTATTGCTGCCCGCATGTCCCTCTTCCAGCCCTAAGGCGTTTTTCCCTATCTCAGTAGATGGAACTTACAATCGGGTTTTATACCGAGACATTCCATTGTCCAGGGATGGGCAGGAGACAGATGCCTTCCTCTTGTCTCAACTGCAAGAGGCATGCCTTCCTCTTATACTAATCCTCCTCAGCACAGACCCTTTACGGGTGTGAGGTCCTTTACGGGAGTCAGGTCTTTCCCTTCCCATGAGGCCATATTTCAGACTATCACATGGGGAGAAACCTTGGACAATACCTGGCTTTCCTAGACAGAGGTCCCTGCGGCCTTCCGCAGTGTTTGTGTCCCTGGGTACTTGAGATTAGGGAGTGGTGATGACTCTTAAAGAGCACGCTGCCTTCAAGCATTTGTTTAACAAAGCACATCTTGCACAACCCTTAATCCATTTAACCCTGAGTTTGATACAGCACATGTTTCAGAGAGCACGGGGTTGGGGGTAAGGTTATAGATTAACAGCATCTCAAGGCAGAAGAATTTTTCTTAGTACAGAACAAAATGGAGTCTCCTATGTCTACTTCTTTCTCTACAGACACAGTAACAATCTGATCTCTCTTGCTTTTCCCCACATTTCCCCCTTTTCTTTTCGACAAAACCGCCATCATCATCATGGCCCGTTCTCGATGGTCGCTGTCTCTTTGGAGCTGTTGGGTACACCTGCAGACTAACAACAGACAAAACAGGCACACAAGGATTAATATGAGATTTATAATCGTAGTACTTCCGATGGTCTTAACCCAAGTGACAGGGTTAAGATTTGCGAGGCCATCAGCAACTCCTGCAATTGCCTCAGTTCCTGGCACCAAATTTAAATGGGCTTTTGATGCTTCAAAAATTTGTTCTTTTAATTTGGAAATGTCTAAAGTGAGATTATCTTCTCTTCCCTGTAGATGGTGTCTAACCATGTCCCAGTGATGCTCAGACTCATTATAAATTTGGGGTGTAATACGAAAATCTGACGTATTCCAGTCACACTGTAACTGGAAACGACGTTCTAAGCTCATGAGCCTGTCTCCCATCCAAATGACAGTTTGTCTAAGATCATTAATTTGATTTGCCAATTTTTGATCAATACTAGATTGTGAATTCCACAATCTTGTAGAATTCTTTTGCCAGTCATTAACAAAGTTTACCGACTGAACAGAAGAGTGCAATGCAACTCCTGCCACAGCAGCCATAGCTGTGACTGCAATTAATCCCATAATCACTGCAATTAAAGTAAAAATGAATCTTTTGGATCTATTTAAAATGCCTTTTAATACTTCAGTCAAAATATGGATGGATGGCGAGGCCTCCCACGGTCGGTCCATGGACACAGGGATCCACACGCCCTCTCTTGCTCTCACCAGAAGAATACGGTGCTGCCAATTAAAGTTGAATCAATGCACGTAAACAATCTACAATTTTCACAGGTTATAGTTTGGGAGTCTGGTTTAATAACTATATTTCCTACAACTAGCATATAAGGGGGCTTTACGCAACTTTGTAAAGGAACCGTTAGACTGGAATTTAGGTCGATAGTATAAAATGGCTTACGATCTCTTGTTTCTAAAGTTTGATTTCCAGACCAAATTTTAATGTGGTGTGAGGCCACAGTAAGCCTCCATAATTCTGGATGTTCGGGACCAGAAACAGGACTTATTATTTTTGGTCTTGGGGTAGAGATTCCTTTTTCTCCCCATTCCCAAGGGTAGAAAGACTGTAATTTTTTATGCTTATGTTTGTCTAGACTTTCTGTTAAGTCGCTATCAACAGCTGGACTCACTTGTGCACTTGGACACAACTGAGTTTGTCCTGAGCAATTGTGGTAGAATTGACCTCGAGGTGCCCAATCTATAATAGTTCCGAATATCACCGCACTATTGGCCACACATTCTTCCCAAACTAAAACTTCTGTATTTTTTGATTCTTTGGGAATTTCCTTGGGGCAAGGTTTCCCTTTAGGTCTAAATTTTGATGATCTTTGATAAGAAAAGTCCTGTAAATAATTTACTCGTGGCCTGAGTGACATCTCGCTTACCATGTGATAAGTGAATCTACTGTTAGGACTGACAGTAGGTACTTCTACCAACCAATTTTGGACTGCAGGTATTAAACATCCTGGTGCTCTCCCTAGACAAATAGGATAATGATACCCAATGGAAATATTTATCATCATCCCTTCTTCCTCAGGTTTGGCAGGGCAGCGATCATCTGTGGGGCCAGGTACCCATACACTATCATTAACATATACTTCTATAGGATTATCCATCCATGTGACTGGTGTTACCATCTCTGTGGAGGCCCTTTTCTTTGCATCTCCGATGGGTTCATTGTAGAACCTCAAATGTCTAGTGGGTATCCAAACAGGAAGCTGATTTTCTCCTGGTGAAACACAAGCAAACCTCTCCCCCATGTTATCACTTTCCCTATTTCCCATGTCTTATTTTTATTATCTTTCCACCAAATTAGTTTTCCTTCATGTGGGCTGTTCTTTTTACCAGTAAGATGTTGTTCTGCAGAAGTAGTAGTCTGATTTCTATAAATGTTTAAAAAATTTAAAGTATAGAGTGCTAGATTAGGTTGCATCTGAGGAGTGGTACACTCCTTACTGTCTCCCCCTTCTTTTTGTTTAACTAATTGAGTTTTGAGTGTTCTATTAGTTCTTTCAACTATGGCCTGTCCTTGGGAATTATCAGGAATTCCTGTTGTATGTGAAATTTTCCACTGACTTAAGAATTTTTGGAAAGCTTTACTACAATATCCTGGTCCATTGTCAGTTTTGATTTTTTCTGGAACTCCTATTACAGCAAAACAAGACAATAAATGTTTTTTAACATGGGAAGTACTTTCTCCTGTTTGGCAAGTTGCCCATATGAAATGTGAATAAGTATCAACTGTTACATGAACATATGACAATCTTCCAAATGAAGGTACATGCGTGACATCCATTTGCCATAATGCATTAGGACACAGACCTCTGGGATTAACTCCTGCCTCTTGAGTGGGCAGGTGTAAGACTTGACACTGGGTGCATTGTTGTACAATATCTTTTGCCTGTTTCCATGTGACATCAAATTTGTTTTTTAATCCTGCTGCATTTACATGAGTCAAAGCATGAAGTTCTCGTGCTTTTATGAATGCAGATGATACCAGTAAGTCAGCTTGTTCATTTGCTTTAGTCAAAGGCCCTGGTAAATTAGTGTGTGCTCAAATATGAGTAATATAAAATGGGAAATTTCTTGTTCTTACAGTTTGTTGTAATAAATTGAATAGCTGGTTTAACTGCTCATCCATGCTATATTTAATTAGAGCTGTCTCAACATCCCTTGTAGCCTGTACTACATATGCAGAATCTGATATAATATTGATAGGTTGGTCAAAATCTTGTAACACTGTAATGACTGCAACCAACTCTGCTCTTTGAGCTGATTGATATGGAGTTTTGATTACTCATTCTTTTGGCCCTGTGTAAGCCGCTTTTCCATTGCTGGAACCATCAGTAAATACTGTTAGAGCATTTTCTAAAGGTTCACGTCTGGTAATTTTAGGTAGAATCCAAGTAGTCAATTTTAAGAACTGGAAGATTTTTGTTTTTGGGTAATGATTATCAATAATTCCCACAAAATTAGCAAGACCAATCTGCCATGCACCAGAATTGATAAAGGCTTGTCTAACTTGTTCCTTTGTTAAAGGGACAACTATTTTGTCTGGGTCATTTCCACGTAATTTTATTATTCATAATCTTGTCTGACCAATTAATGTAGCTATTTGATCCAAGTACAATGTAAAAGTCTGAACTGTACTGTGAGGAAGAAATGACCACGCCACAAGATAAGTATTTTGAACAACGATGCCTGTTGGAGAATGTGCAATGGCAAAAATCAAAAGTTGGAGTGGCGCTAAGGGATCTATTCTATTTATTTGCGCTGACTGAATTTTTTCTTCCACTAATTTAATTTCTTTTGTTGCCTTTGGGGTTAACATTCTTTTACTATTTAAGTCTGAGTCTCCTCTTAAGATAGAGAACAAATTTGACATGGCATAAGTAGGAATGCCTAGAGCTGGCCGAGTCCAAGTAATATCTCCCAGCAATTTTTGAAAATCATTTAGTGTTTTTAATGTGTCTTTTCTTATTTCTATTTTTTGTGGCTTAATTTTTCTATTTTCTATCTGCATCCCTAAATAATGAAAAGGAGTAGAGGTTTGGATCTTATCAGATGCTATTGCCAGTCCTGCATTGGCAACCTCTGCTTGAAGAAATGTATAACAGTCAATTAATTTATCTCTCGTTTCTGCAGCACATAAAATATCATCAAAATAATGAATAAGATAGCAGTCTGAAAACTTGTCTCTAACTGGTTGAAGAGCTCGACCTACAAAAGTCTGACAAATAGTTGGACTATTAGGCATTCCCTGAGGTAACACTTTCCACTGAAACCTGGTGGCTGGTTCTTTATTATTTATGGCTGGTATAGTAAAGGCAAATTTTTCGCAATCCTGCTCCGCCAGAGGGATGGTAAAAAAACAATCCTTTAGATCAGTTATAATTAAAGGCCAATCTTTTGGGATCATGGCCGGAGAGGGCAACCTGGGTTGGAGAGGCCCCATGGGTTGAATTACAGCGTTTACGGCCCTAAGTCAGTTAACATACGCCATTTGCCGGATTTCTTCTGAATTACAAACACAGGAGAATTCCAAAGTGAGAATGAAGGCTCAATATGTCCCTTTTCTAACTGTTCATTTGCTAATAAATGTAAAGCCTCCAGTTTTTGTTTTGGTAGTGGCCACTGATTTACCCACACCGGTTTTTCTGTTTTCCAAGTTAATGGTATGGGTTTAGGAGGCTCTACAGTGGCCGCCCCTAAAAAGGATACCCTATTCCTTCTCTTTCTTGATTTATTTTAGCCTCAACTGGAACTTTAATGCCGTCTTCATTTTTTCCTAGTCCCTTTCCTGGTATATATCCCATCTTGGTCATGATTTTTTGACTCCTGGGGCTATATAATGGAGCGGGCATGGTGATTTCCACACCCCATTGTTGTAATAAATCTTGACCCCACAGATTAAGAGCAATTGAAGTAATCATTGGCTGAACAGTACTTTCTTGATTATCTGGCCCTAAGCAATGTAAAATCTCAGTACTTTGATACACTTCTGAGGCTGTGCCTATGCCGACAAGTCCTGTAACAGCCTTTTGTTTAGGCCAATTTTTTGGCCACTGATTTAAAGCAATGATAGAGACATCTGCTCCAGTGTCTACCAACCCTTCAAACTGTTTTCCTTGAATAATGGCCTTACACACAGGTCTGTTCTCTGAGACCTGACTTGCCCAATATGCAGCCTTTCCTGTCAGATCAGTGCTTCCAAACCCTCCTGTTCTTTTTATTTCACTATTTCCAACCTTAATATATGGCAAGAGTAATAATCGAGCAATCCTGTCTCCTGGACTGGCACTCCAAGGAATTGAAGAGCTAATAACCAATTGAATTTCGCCTTTATAGTCTGAATCAACCACACCAGTATGAATTTGAACTCCTTTTAGATTTAGACTTGATCTTCCCAAGATTAGTCCTACAGTCCCCTTAGGCAGTGGGCCATATACCCCTGTAGGGATTTTTTGTGGGGGCTCCCCTGGAAGCAGAGAGACTGCTTGTATAGTACATAAATCTACTGCTGCACTGCTGCTTGTGGCGGGGGACAATTGTTGTATTGTGGTAACTGGCTTATTCCCTGAAACACTTGGGACAGTGGGGGTTGTTGTCCCTGAAAACCCTGAGGAACAAATGGCTGAATTGGGAATGCCCCAGTTTGTTGTGGGGCCTGAGGCTGGCCCCTTTGTTCATTTCCCGACAATGGTTGCCTGTTTTTATCAAATTTAGAATGACATTGACTAGCCCAATGTTTTCCTTTTTTACATCTTGGACATAAGTCAGGTGGCTCTCTACCTGTTGTAGTTGCTTGAATAGTTACATTCTGTTTATTTGAGACTGGGCAATTCTTTTTTAAATGACCAATTTGACCACAATTATAACATTTTCCTCCAAATGTTTTAACTTGTCCTCCTAAAACAACTCCTCTTATTGCTTGAGCCATAAGCATAGCTTTATGCATAGCTCCTCCGATTCCATCACAGGCTTTTACATACTGTGAGATTACATCTGATCTTGTGGGAACCTTTCCTTTTAATGGCTTAATGGCTGATTGACACTCAGGATTGGCGTTTTCCTATGCCATCAACTCCACTATGACCTTACGGGCTTTTTCATCGGCAATTGACTTTTGAGCAACATCTTGGAGCCTTGCCACAAAATCAGGGTAGGGCTCTTTTGAACCTTGTCTTACTGTATTAAATGAGGGGCAGGCGCTTCCTGGGTCTTGGATTTTTTCCCAGGCTCTAAGGCAGATAGCTCTAACTTGCTCAATGGCCTCATTTTGCATGAATGCTTGTTGACTAATAGTACTCCAATTTTGACCTGTTCCTAATAGTTGATCTGCATCTATGTTAACTGGAGGATTGGCAGCCCTATTTCTTTGGACCTGTTCTTGTACCCCATCAATCCACCAAGTCTTAAACTGTAAAAATTGAGAGGGAGAGAGAGACGATTTTGCCAGAATCTCCCAATCATAAGGAATGAGTCTATGTCCATGAGCAATGGAGTCTAATAATGTCCTCATATAAGGGGAGTTGGGTCCATACTGTTTTACTCCCTCTTTCGTATCTTTTAGCATTTTTATCAAAAAAGACTTGTATCTGGCCTCAACTGTGAGAGGCTCACCCTCTTGGGCTCCTTCTCCAGGTGGCATCGGTTCTAACATTACTGGGAATTGCCAAGCCTCAGTATCTCCTTCCTTTCTTGACTTCTCAATAATTTCATGTAATTCACTACCCTGTCTACTAGGTGGTGCGGTAGGATTAAGTCTTCTAGTGGGCGGCTGAGGGTATGGCGCCCTGCCCTGTGGTGCTGGGGGCATTCCTGGATATCCATACTGACTTTCTGGGGGTGGCTGATACTGAAGTTCAGCCGGCGGCCAGTATTGATAAGCTACTGGCGGTTGGGTCTTATTTTCTCTAACCTGCATTTGAGGTTGTAATGTTACGGGCACCTGACCTGCTGGAAGAGGACTTGGCCCTCGTGGTTTAGACTCTGATGGCCCCACTAATTCTGGACCTTTTCATTCTAATTTTAACGTTTCAGGCTATATCACCTCCTGTAATTGATTATAGTCAACAATTTTGCATTGACTGAGCCATTACCGGCTCTGCTACATATTCGCAATGTAAACCTTCCATTTCTTTCTGGGATTTTTTCCTTGTCTTTTCATTACAATCTATTATACAGCTTCCAGGGGCATCAGAAACTGAAACGCTATCTTCTTCTGTTTGAAATGGTTCTAAAGCTGCTTTAATAATGGCCCAATCATTCCATACTGTAAGTGGAATGATATTACCCTTCCTACCTGCTTGTTTTAGTTCCTTACCAATTCTTTTCCAATCTTTTAGATCTAAAGTTCCTTGTTCTGGAAACCATGGGCAAAATTGTTCTGTTGTTTGAAATAGCTTGATTAGATTTTTTGTAGATACTTTAACTCCCCCTCTTTTTAAAAGAATTTTAATAAAGCTAAGATAAGAGGCATATTTACTTTTAGTTTTACTTTTAGTTTGCCCCATTATCACCCTAGCTTCTTCCGAGCGCACAAGCTTACCGTAAGGCTGACTGTAGACGTACTCGGGATCTCTCGTCGACTTGTCCTCAATGACCACGATCGAGTGTACCTTCACCCTAGAGAAAAGCCTCCACGTTGGGCACCAGATGAAGGGGTGGGTTGCCCCTCCACACCTGTGGGTGTTTCTTGTAAGGTGGAACAAGAGACTTGGAAAAGAAAAAGACACAGAGACAAAGTATAGAGAAAGAAAGAAGGAGACCCGGGGAACCAGCGTTCAGCATATGGAGGATCCCGCCAGCCTCTGAGTTCCCTTAGTATTTATTGATCATTCGTGGGTGTTTCTCCGAGAGGGGGATGTGTCAGGGTCACAAGACAATAGTGGGGAGAGGGTCAGCAGACAAACACGTGAACAAAGGTCTTTGCATCATAGACAAGGTAAAGGATTAAGTGCTGTGCTATTAGATATGCATACACATAAACATCTCAATGCTTTACAAAGCAGTATTGCTGCCCGCATGTCCCACCTCCAGCCCTAAGGCGGTTTTTCCCTATCTCAGTAGATGGAACTTACAATCGGGTTTTATACCAAGACATTCCATTGCCCAGGGACGGGCAGGAGACAGATGCCTTCATCTTGTCTCAACTGCAAGAGGCATGCCTTCCTCTTATACTAATCCTCCTCAGCACAGACCCTTTACGGGTGTCGGGCTGGGGGACGGTCAGGTCTTTCCCTTCCCATGAGGCCATATTTCAGACTATCACATGGGGAGAAACCTTGGACAATACCTGGCTTTCCTAGACAGAGGTCCCTGTGGCCTTCCGCAGTGTTTGTGTCCCTGGGTACTTGAGATTAGGGAGTGGTGATGACTCTTAAGGAGCATGCTGCCTTCAAGCATTTGTTTAACAAAGCACATCTTGCACAACCCTTAATCCATTTAACCCTGAGTTTGACACAGCACATGTTTCAGAGAGCACGGGGTTGGGGGTAAGGTCATAGATTAACAGCATCTCAAGGCAGAAGAATTTTTCTTAGTACAGAACAAAATGGAGTCTCCTATGTCTACTTCTTTCTCTACAGACACAGTAATAATCTGATCTCTCTTGCTTTTCCCCACAAGGCTGAGGAAGAATTGGGACCTAGCTCGGCCTGGGGAGGAGCAGCCTGGGGAGGAGGGGAGAGGTTAGATGGGTCTGTAGAAAAGGAGGATTAGAAAGACTCAGCGACGCTTGGGGTTGGGACTGAGGGGACAGGCAGGAGGGAAAGAAGGAAGATTTGGGATGAGTTCCATTGGGAACAGAGACTATGGAGAGACCGATGTATAAAAGAATGCCTGGACATCAGGCACCTCAGACCATTTGCCTATTTTACGACAAGAAGTATTTAGATCTTGCAGGATGGAAAAATTGAAAGAGCCATTTTCTGGCTATTTGGAACTACTGTTGAGTTTGTATTGGGGTCAAGCAGCATTGCAGAAGAAAATAAGACGCTTAGATTTTAGGTGAGAGTTGAAGAGGTTTTAAGTTCTTAAGAACACAGGCTAAGGGAGAAGAAGGAGGAATTGAGGGTGGAAGGTTGCCCATAGTGAAGCCCAGAGAAAAGAGAGAGTAGAGACATGGAGGGAAGGGGTTTGGGGGTTCTTACCCTCCAGAAAAGCGGGAAAGGGGTCAGGGCACAGAGATACGAGGTCGGGGCATGGAAATAAGGGATAGGGGTGCAGAGATATAAGAGGTTGGGGCGTGGAAATAAGGGATCAGGGCACAGAGATATAAGAGGTTGGGGCGTGGAAATTAGGGATCGGGGCACAGAGATATAAGGGGTTGGGGTACTTGCCCCTCCCCCAGAAAAGCAGTACTTGCCACTAAGGGTGAAGGAGAAGGGGTTGGGGGTTCTTGCCCCCCAGAAAGGTGGAGAAGGGGTAGAGACACAGAGAGAAGGGGTTGGGGTACTTGCCCCTCCCCCAGAAAGGTGGAGAAGGGGTAGAGACACAGAGAGAAGGGGTTGGGGTACTTGCCCCTTCCCCAGAAAAGTGGGACTTGCTGCTAAGGGTGAAGGACCAAGGCAGGTGTCCCTGCATGGTCTGACACCTCTGAAACATGGGTGAATAATCAGAGAGGTGTCCCTACAATGATTAAACACCAAGGGAAGGCTGTCTTCCCTAGTCCGTGACCGGCGCCGGAGTTTTGGGTCCACAGAGAAAACGTGTCTCATTTGTCTCTACCAGAAAATGAAAGGAATAGAAATTAAGAGAAGGGAGAGATTGAAGAGTGGAAAGGAGAAAGTGGTTGAGGGATAGTGAGAGAGGCTGGAGAAGAGAGAATAAGAAGAGGCCGCTTACCCGATTTAAAATTGGTGAGATGTTCCTTGGGCTGGTCAGTCTGAGGACCTGAGATCGTAGGTGGATCTTTCTCATGGAGCAAAGAACAGGAGGACAGGGGATTGATCTCCCAAGGGACGTCCCCCCCTCCCCATCCGAGTCACAGCACCAAATTTCATGTGCGTCCGTGTAAAGAGACCACCAAACAGGCTTTGTGTGAGCAATAAAGCTTTTAATCACCTGGGTGCAGGTGGGCTGAGTCCAAAAAGAGAGTCAGCAAAGACAGATAGGAGTGGGGCCATTTTATAAGATTTGGGTAGATAAAGGAAAATTACAGTCAAAGGGGGGTTATTCTCTGGCAGGCAGGAGTAGGGGTCACAAGGTGCTCAGTAGGGGAGCTTTTGAACCAGGATGAGCCAGGAGAAGGAATTTCACAAGGCAATGTCATCAGTTAAGGCAGGAACAGGCCATTTTCACTTCTTTTGTGGTGGAATGACATCAGTTAAGGCAGGAACCAGCCATCTGTATGTGTATGTGCAGGTCACAGGGGATATGATGGCTTAGCTTGGGCTCAGAGGCCTGACAGCCACTTTTTCCCCTTTAAATATTGAAGCCCTCAAAGTCTTCTCTGGAAAAAGTATGGGCCACAGATTTTACTGTGGCTTGTGTCTTTTTTTCCCATGTACATCCTCAACCTTGGCAAAATAAACCTCTAAATTGATTGAACATTGCCTCAGTCATTTTCTTTGTTTTTTTTGTTTGTTTGTTTTGTTTTTTTTGATGGAGTTTTGCTCTTGTTCCCCAGGCTGGAGTGCAATGGTGCTATCTAAGCTCACAACCTCTGCCTCCCTGGTTCAGGTGATTCTCCTGCCTCAGCCTCCCGAGTAGCTGGGATTACAGGCATGAACCACCACATCTGACTAATTTTGTATTTTTAGTAGAGATGGAGTTTCTCCATGTTTGTCAGGTTGGTCTTGAACTCTCAACCTCAGGTCATCCGCCTGCCTTGGCCTCCCAACGTGCTGGGATTGTAGGCATTAGCCACTGCGCCCAGACCATTTTCTTTGGTAAAAGTAACTTAAAATAATTGCTAAGGAAATTAGGGTCAGGAGATGTTTTGTTCCCTATAGAAACTAAAGATAACATCTTACCATATGTCCCTGAGTTGTTTTTTCAGAAACCCGGACCAAACAGAAACCCACCAAGCAGATCCCACCAGCTTGTAAGCCTCACATAAGGGGAAACTGAGGACTGAACTCTGACCACAGTTCTTTGTTCTACATTGCTTCCTAAGGGTCCTGGAGGAGGTCATTCCCACACGCCAGGGCTAACATTCCTTTTTTTTTTTATTTTTGAGACAGAGTCTTGCTCTGTAGCCCAGGCTGGAGTACAGTGGCACAATCTCAGCTCACTGCAAGCTTGACCTTCTAGGCTCAAGTGAGCCTCCTACCTCAGGCTCCCAAGTAGCTGGGACCACAGGCACAAGCCACCATACTCTACTAATTAAAAAAAATTTTTCTTTGTAGAGATGGGGGTCTCACAATGAACACCAATGTATAGCCATCATATATTGGTTTACGGCTTTGCCTGTAACCTGTGCCTCTCTGCCTTTGAAAACCCTTAACTGGCCAGGTGCGGCGGTCACACCTGTAATCCCAGCACTTTGGGAGGCCGAGGCTGGCGGATCACGAGATCAGGAGATCAAGACCATCCTGACTAACATGGTGAAACCCAGTCTCTACTAAAAGTACAAAAAATTAGCTGGGCGTGGTGGCAGGTGCCTGCAGTCCCAGCTACTTGGGAGGCTGAGGCAGGAGAATGGCATGAACCTGGGAGGCAGAGGATGCAGTGAGTCAAGATCATGTCACTGCACTCCAGCCTGGGCAGCAGAGCGAGTCTCTGTCTCAAAAAAAAAAAAAAAAAAAAAAAAAAAAAAAAAGAAGAATAAAAAAGAAAACCCTTACCTAGGCTGTGCATGATGGTTTAGGCCTGTAATTCCAGCAGTTTGGGAGGCCAAGGCGGGCGGATCACCTGAGGTTGGGAGTTTGAGACCAGCCTGACCAACATGGAGAAACCCAGTTTCTACTAAACGTACAAAATTAGCCTGGTGTGGTGGCACATGCCTATAATCCCAGCTACTCAGGAGGCTGAGGCAGGAGAATCACTTGAACCCGGGAGGCGGAGGTTGCAGGGAGCTGAGATCATGCCACTGCACTCCAGCCTGGGCAACAAGAGCAAGACTCCGTCTCAAATACAAACAAACAAAAACCCTTACCTGTAAGCCATCCAGGAGTTTGGATCTTCAGCATGAGCTGCAGGATTCTCCTTGCTTGGTGCCCTGCAACAAATGCCTCACTTTCTCTCACTGTTATCCCAGTGCCACAGTTTGGCTCTGCTACTGTGGGTGAGTGGACCACAGTTTGGTTCAAGAACATGATCAACTGCCTCGATCATAGATCCATGTGGTTCAAAACACTTACCACTGAGGCGCTGTGCTTGTTGTGATCATTGCACTCACCTTGTTTACTCTGGGTAAAATGAGGCTGAGACCTACTGGGCTGCATTCCTGGGAAGTTCGGATGTGGTGGTGCACACCTGTAGTACCAGCTACTCGGGAGGCTGAGGCAAGAGAATCACTTGAACACGGGAGGCAGAGGTTACAGTGATCCGAGATCGCACCACTGCACTCCAGCCTAGGCAACAGAGCAAGATTCCGTCTCAAAGCAAAAACAGCAACAAAGAAACAAACAAACAAAAAACACATTTGCAAGATGCGTATGAGAAAAAAGAGGGGCTGGGTATGGTGGCTCATGCCTGTAATCCTTCTTTACCGCAACCTGTTTTATCAGCAAGGTTTTGTGTCCTGTATCTCGTGCCGACCTCCTATCCCATCCTGTGATTTAGAATGCCTGAACTTCCTGGGAATGCAGCCCAGTAGGTTTCAGCCTCATTTTACCCAGACCCATTCAAGATGGGGTCACTCTGGTTCAAATGCCTCTGACACCTGTACTTCCTGGAGGGCTAAAAAAAAAAAAAAAAAAAAAACATGAAAAACCCTTCCCTGAGGCATTAAGAAGCCACTGGTGAAGCTTCTTACAAGAAGCACCACCATCCTACAAGAGATCGGTGATAGCCAGGATAGCAGTTGGAGATGACAACAGGGATGTTGGAACTGGGCTGTCTAATTTCAGCAGGAATCATGGAGATGCTGAGTGGGAAAGGCCAGGAGCTTCGCCATCAGAAACAGGTTTCAGATAAGAAGCTGGCCAAAATCCGTCAAAACCAAGAAGGTGACGAACATGACCTCTGGTCGTCCTCACTGCTAATTATACGCTAATTATAATGCATTAACATTCTAAAAGACACCCTCACCAGCACCTTGACAGTTTACAAACGTCATGGCAACATCAGGAAGTTACCCTGTATGATCTAAAAGGGGAAAAGTCCTCAGTTTTGGGAATTGCCAACCCCTTTCCCAGAAAACTCATGTATAACGTACTCCTTGTTTAGCATATAATCAAGAAGTAACAATAAGTATAAACAGCTGAGCAGCCCATGCCACTGCTCTGCCTATGGCGTAGCCATTCATTTGTTCTTTTTTTCTTTTGAGACGGAGTCTCACTCTGTCGTCCAGGCTAGAGTGCTGTGGCGCGATCTCGGCTCACTGCAAGCTCCGCCTCCCGAGTTCATGCCATTCTCCTGCTCAGTCTCCCGAGTAGCTGGGACTACAGGCGCCTGCCACCGTGCCCGGCTAAGTTTTTGTATTTTTAGTAGAGACGGGGTTTCACCGTGGTCTCGATCTCCTGACCTCATGATCCGCCCGCCTGGGTCTCCCAAAGTGTTGGGATTATAGGCGTGAGCCACCGCGCCCAGCCCTCCTTTACTTTCTTAATAAACTTGCTTTCACTTTATGGATTTGCCTTGAATTCTTTCTTGTGCAAAATCCAAGGACCTTCTCTTGGGGTCTGGATTGGGACCCCTTTCCGGTAACAGCAGGTTGAGTATAATGAAGCCATTCCACCAAACCCATTTTCTGAAGTCTTAGGAATCCTTTCCTGACAACCTTATACCAGGGAAGATCTGGCATTACTTTTTGAGGCAGGCTTTTGCTGTGTCACCTAGGCTGGAGTACAGTGGTGCAATCATGGCTCACTGCAGTCTTGACTTCCAGGCTCAGGCAATCGTCTCACCTCACCCTCCTGAGTAGCTAGGACTACCGGCATGCACCACCATGCCCAGCTAATTCTTTCTTTTTTTTTTTTTTTGAGGAAAAAAAAAAAAAAAGTCTTGCTCTGTTGCCAGGCTGGAGTGCAGTGGCACAATCGCGGCTCACTGAAACCTCTGCCTCCCAGGTTCAAGTGATTCTCCTGCCTCAGCCTCCTGAGTAGCTGGGACTACAGGCACCTGCCACCATGTCCAGCTAATTTTTTGTATTTTTAGTAGAGATGGGGTTTCACCATGTTGGGCAGTATGGTCTCAATCTCTTGACCTCATGATCCACCCACCTCGGCCTCCCAAAGTGCTGGGATTACAGGCATGAGCCACTGCGCCTGGCCTTTTATTTTGAGATGAAGTCTCGCTCTGTTGCCCAGGCTGGAGTGCAGTGGCATGATTTCGGCTCAATGCAACCTCTGCCTCCTGGGTTCAAGCAATTCTCTTCCCTCAGCCTCCTGAGTAGCCCAGGCATACACCACCATGCCTGGCTAATTTTTGTATTTTTAGCAGAGACGGGGTTTCACCATGTTGGTCAGGCTAGTCTTGAACTCCTGACCTAGTGATCCACCCACCTTGGCCTCCCAAAGTGCTGGGATTACAGGCATGAGCCACTGCACCCGACCGGTTTTTTTTTTGTTTTTTTGTTTTTGTATGGTTTATACACCAAAGAGGTAGAAGGTTTTGCTAATCTGTATTAGCAAAGCCTGGAGTGAAACATGTGGGAGTGAATTCTCAGTGTGCTGGATGAAAGGTGATGGAATATAAGACTTGATGGGGCCAAATTCAATAACATCGGTGCAGTCACCTGCGATTCAGAATTTAATGTTTTATTTGTTTTTGTTGTTGTTGAGACAAAGTTTCACTATTATCGTCCAGGTTGGAGTGCAATGGTGCGATCTCGGCTCACTGCAACTCTGCCTCCTGGGTTCAAGCGATTCTCCTGCCTCAGCCTTCCAAGTAGCTGGGATTACAGGCGCCCACCACCACACCTGGCTAATTTTTGTATTTTTAGTAGAGACAGGGTTTTGCTGTGTTGGCCAGACTGGTCTTGAACTCCTGACCTCAGGTGATCCACCTGCCTCAGCCTCCCAAAGGGCTGGGATTACAGATGTGAGCCACCGCACCTGGCCAGAATTTAATGTTTTGACTGAAGCACCTGAGGCTGGTCTCTTTTTATTTTATTTTATTTTTTTTTTTTTTTAAGATGGAGTCTCACTCTTTTCGCCCTTGCTGGAGTGCAGTGGTTCGGTCTTGCCTTACTCCAACCTCCGCCTCCTGGGTTCAAGCGATTCTCCTGCCTCAGCCTCCCGAGTAGCTGGGATTACAGGCATGCACCACCATGCCTGGCTAATTTTTGTATTTTTAGTAGAGATGGTTGGTCAGGCTGGTCTCAAACTCCTGGCCTCAGGTGATCTGTCCGCCTCGACCTCCCAAAGTAATGGGATCACAGGCATGAGCCACTGTGCCCAGCCGGATCTGGCATTTTGACCTTATCAATTGTAGGCCACTGGTTCTCAAACTTTGGTGTGCATAACATCAACTGAAAATACAAAATTAGCCAGGTGTGGTGGTGCATGCCTGTAATCGCAGCTACTCGGGAGGCTGAGGTAGGAGAATCACTTGAACCTGGGAGGCAGAGGTTGCAGTGAGCAGAGATCGCGCCATCGCATTCCAGCCTGGGTGACAGAGTGAGACTCCATCTAATAAATAAATAAATAAATAAATAAAAATAAAATTTACCTTCACTTATTCTTGCTTCAGTACTCATCTTTTTTTTTTTTTTTTTTTTTTTTTTTGAGACTGAGTCTCACTCTGTCGCCCAGGCTGGAGTACAGTGGCACAGTCTTGGCTCACTGCAGACTCTGCCTCCTGGGTTCAAGTGATTCTCCTGCCTCAGCCTCCCAAGTAGCTGAGATTACAGGCGCACGCCACCACACCCAGCTAATTTTTGTATTTTTAGTAGAGACGGAGCTTTACCATGTTGGCCAGGCTGCTCTTGAACTCCTGACCTAGTGATCCCCCCACCTCGGCCTCTCAAAGTGCTGGGATTACAAGCATGAGCCACTGCACCCAGCGCCTTTCTTTATATAGATCCAAATTTTTGACCTATATTATTTTCCTTCTCTCTAAAGAACTTTTTAAAACACTTCTTTCAAGGCAGGTCTATTGGCAACAAATTCCCTCAATTTCTCTTTGTCTGAAAAAGTCTACTTTTGAAGGATAATTGCACAAGGTACAGAATTCTAGTTTGGTGGTTTTTCTCTCTGAACACACTGAATATTTCACTTAGCTCTCTTCTTGCTTGATTGGTGATATGGTTTAGCTCTGTGTCCCCACCTAAATCTCAACTTGAATTGTAATAATCCCCATGTGTCAGGGGCGAGACCAGGAGGAGATAATGGAATCATGGGCTGGTTTCCCTCATATCTCGTGATAGTGAGCGAGTTCTCAAGAGGTCTGATGGTTTTATAAGGGGCTTTCTCCTTCGCTCGGCACTTATTCTCTCTCCTGCTGTCCTGTGAAGAGGTGTCTTCTGCCATGATTGTGTTTCCTAAGGCCTCCCCAGCCATGTGGAACTGAGTCACTTAAACCTCTTTTCTTTATAAATTACCCAGTCTCAGGTAATTCATAGTAGCATGAGAACAGACTAATACAATAAATTGGTACTGGGAGTGGGTGCTGCTATAAAGATACCCAAAAATGTGGAAGCAACTTTGGAACTGGGTGCCAGGCAGAGGTTGGAACAGTTTGGAGGGCTCAGAAGAAGGCAGGAAGATGTGGGAAAGTTTGGAACTTCCTAGAGACTTGTTGAATGGCTTTGACCAAAATGCTGATAGTGATATGGACAATGAAGTCCAGGCTGAGGCGGTCTCAGGTGGAGATGAGGAACTTGTTGGGAATTAGAATAAAGATGACTCTTACTTTGCTTTAGCAAAGAGACTGATGGCATTTTGTCCCTGTCCTAGACATCTGTGGAACTTTGAACTTGAGAGAGATGATTTTAGGGTATCTGGTGGAAGAAATTTCTAAGCAGCAAAGTGTTGAAGAGGTGACATGGGTGCTCTTAAAAGCATTCAGTCAGGCCGGGCGCGGTGGCTCACGCCTGTAATCCCAACGCTCTGGGAGGCCAAGGCGGGCGGATCATGAGGTCAGGAGATCGAGACCATCCTGGCCAACATGGTGAAACTCCATCTCTACTAAAAATGTAAAAATTAGGTGGGCATGGTGGTGCACACCTGTAATCCCAGCTACTCGGGAGGCTGAGGCAGGAGAATTGCTTGAACCCGGGAGGTGGAGGTTTCAGTGAGCCAAGATAGCACCACTGCACTCCAGCCTGGTGACAGAGCAAGACTCCATCTAAAAAAAAAAAAACCATTCAGTTGAGGCGGGTTGCAGTGGCTCATGCCTGTAATCCCAGCACTTTGGGAGGCTGAGGTGGGCAGATCACCTGAGGTCAGGAGTTCGAGACCAGCCTGGCCAACATGGTGAAACCTCATCTCTACTAAAAATACAGAGAAATTAGCCAGGTGTGGTGGTGCGTGCCTGTAGTCCCAGCCTTGGGAGGCTGAGGCAAGAGAATCACTTGAACCCGGGAGGTGGAGGTTGCAGTGAGTCGAGATCTTACCACTGTACTCTGGCCTGAGTGACAGAGTGAGAACCCTGTCTCAAACAAAACAAAACAAAACTCATAAAGGCTGGGCAAGGTGACTCACATCTGTAGCCCCAGCACTTTGGTAGGCCGAGGCAGGTGGACCACCTGCAATCAGGAGTTCGAGACCAGCCTGGCCAACACATAGTGAAACCCCATCTCTACTTAAAAAATACAAAAATTAGCTGGGCGTGGTGGCACACATCTGTAGTCCCAGCTACTTAGGAAGCTGAGGCAGGAGAATCCCTTGAACCCAGGAGGTAGAGGTTGCAGTGAGCCAAGACTGCACCACTGCACTCCAGCCTGGGTGACAGAGCCAGACTCCAACTCTTAAAACAAAAAAAAAAGAACATCCAGTTGGGGTGGGAACTGGGGAGAAAGACTTCTGCCTTCCACTTCCTGCCAAGATGAAATAACTAATGGAAGACAGCCCGCAGAAGCCATGGTCCAATAAGGGTGCTAGGAAGCCAACGGAAAAATCACGAACTGGCTCTCGTGAAACAGTAGCTTGGGGGCACAAATTAATGCTTTCAGGGAAATCTGCAAGTGGGACACATCCAGCTGCTGTGTTGGGATCACCCAGGGTGCTGGGGCAGAAGACCATGAGAGCTTGTCTCTTTGTATCTACAGTCTCTGTGAATTCACAGCCAAATATCTGGCAGTAGGTCTAGCGTTGCTGTTGGTCAGCAGAGCTGGCAAAAAGGAGCAACAGCTAAACACAAAGCAAGTATGAGGACATGGAGCAGGGAAAAGAGCAAGGAGAAACCAGAACCTTCTGCCACGTCTACGTCTGTCGCTCATCACCACTAACGATGATGATCTTCAGATTGTAGTGCCTGCTGCTTCACTTCCTAGGGGAGAAAAAAATGTTCTTTTTCCTTTACTCATCTTAGGTTCATTGGCTAGAGCGTAGCAAATGAGACTGACAAAAAACAGATTAACAAGAGAAAAACGATTTGTCAATGCATGCAGCACACATCGCAAGGCAGAAAATTCAGTGGTGAACAACCCAAAGGGATGGTTAGAACTTGGACTTATATCACATCTTAGCAAAGAACAATACATTTATAGATAAGAGTTAAGACAAAGAAAAAGGGCTTTAGGCTTGAACGGGCAGAAAACTATGGGAAGATAAATGTATGGGGGAAACTAATGGAAGATAAGGATTATTTATGCAGGTCCAGCTCAACTGACTTTCCCTCTTCTTCATGGTCATGAAACTTCCCTAGATGAGGGAATTTTCCAGAAGTTTCCACTTAAAGCTGAAGAGGGAAGCTCCAGGGGAAGGCTTTTTTTCTGCCCCTGTTGATTCCCATTTGCCTCCAGCTTAAGATAATCTTTTTTTTTTTTTTTTTTTTTTGAGACAGAGTCTCGCTGTGTCACCCAGGCTGGAGTGCAGTGGCATGATCTCAGCTCACTGCAACCTCCACCTCCCAGGTTCAAGCGATTCTCCTGCCTCAGCCTCCCAAATAGCTGGGACTGCAGGTGCATGCCACTACACCTGCCTAATTTTTATATTTTTAGTAGTGATGGGGTTTTGCCATGTTGGCCAGGCTGGTCTCGAACTCCTGACCTCAAGTGATGCACCCGCCTTGGCCTCCCAAAATGCTGGGATTTCAGGTGTGAGCCACTGTGCCTGACCAAGGTTAAACTTTGCTAACACATCTTATCTCAGTAGGAGAATGAGAGGGGATGAAAAGGAAAGAATTGGTTCATATATACTTACAAGATTTATGATAAAATAAGGAAGAAATACTCATAACTATAATAATCCTCATTTCTGCAACTGGTCATGTGGTCATAAATGGTATTTATAACTGCCTTCTTCCACCACCCATTCTGCATTTCCTTTGCTTTCTGCAAATATGTTGGCTAGTCCTGATTCCTTGCCTGGTGATAAGATCTGAAACTTCATTCCTGAAGGGTCTGTTAGTAGTACAGCCTACCTAGTTGTTGTCATTTTCCATCAACATTTATCACATTTATGGTATCCCTGAGGGATCTACTGCATTTCAGATATATTCTTCCTTATTTTCTTTGTGTGGTCATGACCCAATTTCACCTTTCACATCAGCATCAATCATCCCAACAGTGCTTTGCTTGTTGGTTCATCAGCATAAAAAGCCCAAAATAGGCACGTGGCTGTCTCGATTTTCAATTTAATGGAACCACTGTTGAGTTCCCTAACAGAGGTATTCCTCCTTTAGGAGCTCAGACCTCTGGACCAGGAGAGCCCAAAGTTGCCCTATAACTTGATAGGCCAAGCAACACCCAGTTCATGATAGGCAGCTCTGGTTATATGGTAACCTGGTAACTCTCAGTCAAGAGTCCAGGCTCTAATAAGGCCTGATAGCCAGCCAGAAGTTGCTTCTCAAAAGCAGAATGAGGCTGGGTGCGGTGGCCCATGCCTGTAATCCCAGCACTTTGGGAGGCCAACACGGGAGGATCACTTGAGTCCAGGAGTTCGAGACCAACCTGAGCAACATAGCAAGCCCCCATCACTACGTTAAAGAATAATTATATATTTAAAAAGGGGGGAAAAAAGGAGAATGTTACCTGTAGACAGCGGCATAGCTTTTCTTTACATTCCTAAAGGGCTGTGCTACCACACATCTGAAAAAGCCTTTCAAAGCCTCCATATAAGCATTCCTGTCAGCCATAGACACTTCTGCCAGACCATAAGACACAAGTGGCAGAGCTACCTGTAATGCGGCCTGGACCTGTTTCAGAGCCTTGTCTTGTTCTGGGCCACCCTAAAAAATGGCAGCAATTCAGATTTCTCAGCAGATGGGTGGAAGTACCACACCCAAATATATATTACCTCCAGAATCCAAAGGGGCCTACTAAGCATTGTGCCTCTTTCTGAGTGGCAGGAGGGGCCAATGCAGTAATTTATCCTTTACCTAGAAAGGGATTATTGCAACATGGCCCAGCCCACTGGATCCCCAGGAATTTCACTGAGGAGGCAGGTTCATGATTTTTTGTTGGATTTATTTTCTATCCTCTGGCAGGCTTGAGTTTTACTAAAGTATCCAGGGCAGATGCTACATCCTGCTCACCACGTCCATGATACCGTGGATCAGCATGATACCCCATAGAATTTAGAGGTGATGAAGGTCTCTGCACACTACGTAGAGGGATAATAGAGCCCTGACATACAACAACGAAGTTGTATTGCTGGTCCTGCTAGCTGAAAGAAAATGGCTTTTGGTAGTGTTTACTATCAGGTCTGGGAAGGAAAAAAAAAAAAAAAAGCATGTTCACTACATCAATAGCTACATAGCAGGTGGCAGGGGATGTTGATTTGCTTCCGTAAAAAGACAAACAGAACACAGTATCTGGGACAGCAGATTGCACTGAAGTCACCACATGATTAAGTTTACAATAATCCACTGTCGTTCTTGATGATCCTTTATCTTCTGAACAAACAAAATATGTGCGTTGAGTGGAGTAATGGCAGGAACCACCATCCGGCACTTTCTAAGTCTTTGTTGATGGTACTAAGCGCTTCAGTCTTTTCAGGAATGCAGTGTTGTTTTTGGTTTACTATTTTGAAAGAGGCAGTTCTGCTGTCTTCCATTTAACCTTTTCTATCATAATATTCCTTACTTCATGGGTCAGGGAACTAAATTGGGGATTCTGTCAGTTGCTGAGGCTGTCCATTCCCACTATGCTGTGTGGACCTGGGTTCAGGGACCCACTAGGCCAACTGTGAGATGGACCCAAGCCAAAACTCCATGGATCACTTGACCAGCATAGTCTTTACTCTGAGCCATATTATTTTGGGTCTACAGTAGTCCTCAAACGTCTGTTTATTTCCTCTTCCCTTGTCTCCCTGGTAAACAGTCACAAGCCCTTTTGGGATAAGGCTAGAAGGCCGGGCCTGGTGGCTCACGCCTGTAATCCCAGCACTTTGGGAGGCCGAGGTGGGCGGATCACGAGGTCTGGAATTCGAGACCATCATGGCCAACATGGTGAAACCCCGTCTCTACTAAAAATACAAAAAATGAGCCGGGTGTGGTGGCATGTGCCTGTGGTCCCAGCTACTTGGGAGGCTGAGGCAGGAGAATCGCTTGAACCCAGGAGGCAGAGGTTGCAGTCAGCCCAGATCGCGCCACTGCACTCCAGCCTGGCAACAGAGCGAGACTCCGTCTAAAAAAAAAAAGAAAGGCTAGAAGGGGGCCACAGATTCAGATTCCCTTTTATTCAAGGAACTGGCCTTGTTGAGGGGAGTTCAACAGACTAGCTCAAGTCAGAATTCTCTTCAACAGATCTAGAGCTTTTCTGTTTATACAAATCAAGTAAAACTTGATTTTCAAAGGCTGCCATCTATTTCAGTCCTAGGGACACTGGAATCAATTAGCTAACACCAAAAATATCTACAGATAAGGGCCCTTCACCAAAACTCCCAAGGAGGCCTTCTCTTTCTCTTTGAATGTTAATTGCATGTTCCTTCTTTTTTTTTTTTAAGACAGTCTTGCTCTTGTCACCCAGGCTAGAGTGCAATGGTGCGATTTCAGCTCACTGCAACCTCCACCTCCTGGGTTCAAGCAATTCTCCTGCCTCAGCCTCCAGAGTAGCGAGGGATTACAGGCGCCCACCACCATGCCCAGCTAATTTTTGTATTTTTGGTAGAGATGGGGGTTTCACCATGTTG
The DNA here is from genome assembly GCF_029281585.2 of Gorilla gorilla gorilla. Lineage (NCBI taxonomy): Eukaryota > Metazoa > Chordata > Mammalia > Primates > Hominidae > Gorilla > Gorilla gorilla. The sequence continues at coordinate 126,687,154 of NC_073233.2, forward strand.
GCCAGGCTGGTCTCAAACTCCTGACCTCAGGTGATCCACCTGCCTCGGCCTCCCAAAATGTTGGGATTACAGGTGTGAGCCACCACACCCAGCTGGCATGTCCCTAATTTTTATTTCTCTTATTCTTCTGCATGCACTCGAGGGCCTATTGTCACTATAATTGTCACAGCTCCCTTTCCCCATGCCTTGCCCTTTACCTCACTCCATCCCATGGTACCACCAGTCAAAATTTGAATTGTGACACCACTGTATGCCATGGATCACTCATGTCCCATTCCCGGCCTCCCCTCTACCACCTCCCATGAGGAGGTTATTGAGCTCTTCAAGTATGACTAACCCAATCCCAGATCTAATTTTAAGAGTCTGTTTCCCAGGGCCACTTCTGGTACCAATTACTCTATCAGTCTGGATCCCAAAAAGAAACAGATGGCGCACTTGTAATAGCATAATTTGAAGAGGACTTATGTAGCAGAACTTAACAAAGGGAGGCAACAGTTACCAGAAAATGAGGCAAGAGTCATGTAGATTCAGACTCAGTAAGAGACCTCAGGCTGAAGGACGAAGCAGCTAGAGACAATCTTGCAGGGAGGGAATTAGAGGCAGACACACTCTAATTAGGGAATTAGAGGACCTTACTGTCTTCCCTCCCACTGATTTCCTGGGGGGAATCCCTGGTGAGCAAACCCAAATGGAAGCCAGGGACCAAAGGGAATGTTAGTGTGGTTCATACGGGCCAATCTGTGGAGACAGTGAGCTTAGAGAACAGCCCTGAAGATGTAGGCACCTGCTACACTCTCTATTCTGTAATTAGATTAATGAGATAATGGAAAGACAACCGGGGAATCTAAGAATCAATACTTTCCCACAGAGTCTACAAGGAAGTCTGACCTTAGACCAGACTGTACAGTACTGTTAAGTGATTTTCATATCCGTTCTCTTTGCTCCTGTGATTGAAGACATGTCCCCCCACATTCCTTTATAGACAGGGTAGTGCAGTGAAAGAACTGAATTTGGAGACAGGTTACCTGACTTGACTTTTTTTGTTGAGACAGTCTCACTCTGCCCAGGCTGGAGTGCAGTGGCACGGTCTCGGCTCAATACAACCTCGCCTCCTGGGTTCAAGTGATTCTCCTGCCTCAGCCTCCTGAACAGCTGAAATTACAGGTGCATGCCACCATGCCCGGCTAATTTTTTTTTTTTTTTTTTTCTCGATACGGAGTCTCGCTCTGTCGTCCAGGCTGGAGTGCAGTGGCATGACCTCGGCTCACTGCAACCTCCGCCTCCCGGGTTCAAGCAATTCTCTGCCTCAGCCTCCCGAGTAGCTGGGATTACAGGTGCCCACCACCATGCCTGGCTTATTTTTTTGTACTTTTTTTTTTTTTTTTAGAGACGGAGTCTCGTTCTGTTGCCCAGGCTGGAGTGCAGTGGCACGATCTTGGCTCACCACAACCTCCGCCTCCCAGGTTCAAGTGATTCTCCTGCCTCAGCCTCCAGAGCAGCTGGGATTACAGGCATGCACCACCATGCCTGGCTAATTTTTGTATTTTTAGTAGAGACGGGGTTTCACTATGTTGCCCAGGCTGGTCTCGAACTCCTGACCTCGTGATCCGCCTGCCTTGGCCTTCCAAAGTGCTGGGATTACAGGCATGAGCCACTGCATCTGGCCAATTTTTGCATTTTTGTAGAGACAGGGTGTCACCATGTTGGCCAGGCTGGTCTCAAACTCCTGACCTCAAGTAATACCCCCACCTCGGCTTCCCAAAATGTTGGGATTACAGGTGTGAGCCACTGTGACTGGCCAATGTACTTTTCCAATGTACAATCTGTAAATCTTTGAAGTCTCCTTAACATTTTTTTTTTGAGACAGACAGACACACACACACACACACACACAGTCTATGTTGCCCAAACTGGATTTGAACTCCAGGTACTCAAGCGATTCCCCCAGACTTAACCTCCTGAGTAGCTGGGACTACGTGTGCCACTGGGCCCAGCTTTCTCCTTAACTTCTGAATTTACTTGAACTAAATTCTAATTCCTATTATTCTAAGTTACTACTTATTCTATATCCTCCACAGCTCACTTAATTGATAAGAAGATTTTAACAGCTGCTCATCAATCTTCTCCATAACATTGCATGTTCAGCTTTCTGCCAAACCCAACCAGGTCACGGATTCTCTCGTTTTCTTCCAGAAATTTTAGTTTCATGTTCTACTTTTAGGTCTGTGATCCATTTCTTTTGTTTTTTGAGATAGGGTCTTGCTCTGTCACCCAGGCTGGAGTGCAGTGGCGCAATCTTGGCTCATTGCAACCACCCTCTCCCGGGTTCAAGCAATTCTTGTGCCTTAGCCTCCTAAGTAGCTGGGACTACAGGCATGCACCACCACGCCCAGCTAATTTTTAAATATTCAGTAGAGGTGGTGTTTTGTGATGTTGGCCAGGTTGGTCTTGAACTCTTGGCCTCAAGTTATCTGCCTGCCTTAGCCTCCCAAAGTATTGGGATTACAGGCATGAGCCACTGTGCCTGGCCGTATGATCCATTTTGAGTTTTTATAGAAGGCACAAGGAATGGGTGAAAGATTTTTGCAACATATTCAATATCACTTATTGAAGACTATTTTCTTCATTGAATGGCCTTTGCACTGTCAAAAATCAACTATATTTGTGTGGGTCTATTTTTGGGCTATTCTGTTCCATCAATACACATCTATCCTTTTGCTAATACGTTACTGCATCTTTATATTGAGTCCAAATCAGGTAGTGACTCCTCCAATTTCTTCCTATTACAGAATTGTTATGGCATAATTTGCCTTCCCATATAAATTTTACTACTTTAGAGAGGTCTATGTTGCCCAGGCTGGCCTGGAACCCCTGGGCTCCACTGATGTTCCCATTTTATCCTCCTGAATAGCTGGGACTACAGGTGAATGCCACCACACTCAGCATTCCACATGTTATTTTATAGAATCAGCTTGTGGGTATTTACAAAAAAAGCCTATTGGGATTGACAGGAAATGCATTGACCCTCTAGACCAAACTGGTGAAACTCAGATTTATTCTTCCAGTCCATGAACCATGGCATCTCCACTTATCTAGGTCTGATTTTTCTGTCAGTTTATTTTGTAGCTCCAGCATATAGGTATTGCAGTTGTTTGCCCCTTGGTATCCATGGGGGTTGGTTCCAGGATTCCACCCTCCCTTGCGAATACCCAAACCCTCAGATGCTCAAGTCCCTTATATAAAATGATGTAGTGTTTGCGTATAATCTCTGGACATCATCTTGTACACTTTGTCATTTCCAGATTACTCGTATCTAGTGCAATAAGTGCTATGTAGATAGTTGTTATACTGCAGTTCAGAGAACAAGAAAAATCTGTACATACTCAGTACAGACCCAACCATTGTAGGCCTGACACTTTTGGTCTGCAGTTGACTGAATGTGCAGACGTAAAACCCAGATACAGGGGACTGACTCTATTTTCTTAGTTATACTTAAGCATTTCTTTGGGTAGAGAGGTAGTGAGAGTGATGTGCTCAGCTTTAAGTGTCTGCTTTTCCCAACTTTTATTTCCCAATCTTTTATTTCATCAGTGGTTTGTAGTTCTCAGCATATGAATTCCATTCATACTGTTAAGATGTAGTATACCTTGGTTTTGGGGGTATGTTCAGCTTTACATTTGAGAACAATTGTAGGAGGTGGTAATTACTGATGTATTTGGACATATTATGGACCACATCTCCCCTCTTCCCAACCGATTATCTTGGTTCTCCATTTAGGCTGTGAAATCTGACAGCATGGTGGAACAGTATCTACAACAGATGAAGGGGCTCTGAATTCAACTGGGCTTCACAGAAATGATGGGTTGAGAAATGTCTGTTTCACAGTATGAATTACCTGAGCAAAATGCTCAGATTCCTATGCACACAGCTGCTACTAAGGACATACCACACACACATTTGGAGTTCCAGTGGGCTTTTATTGAGATAAATTAACAAAAACCAAGATTTTACCATATTTTTTGAACCTTATAAACTCAGCAGACTCTGGTCCATATATGTGTACATACAACATAACACATCCCAACAAAAACAGAGCCCCCCCACTGGAACATCTGCCAATTAAGAGAAAGCCAATTTGCCCTTCCCCCGATGTTTCTGAAATTTTGAGTTCCCACTGTTCACTTCTCAGTGGAACTGGTCCCTTGTGGCTAGGGACATTGGAATTCTCTACCATTTTTACTAAACAAAAAATATTTTTTTTTCCTGTTTCAAAAAAGGGAACAGTGACTTTGTTTTCTCCAGGCTCCCCTTCCCCCACAACCAATGGTTAAAATACAGCAGCCTGTATCTTAATAACCCAGCCCTACCCCCTCCCTTGCCCAGCATTGTCTACTGGAGAATTTAAATACACTTCTGTTGGAATCTGTCAGCTGTGGAGGGGCAGAGTCCAGGTGCCAGGCTAGCTCCCTCTGACCTCATGAACTGTGACAACCTTTGGACACTTAACTCTTTACCCCAAAGATGAGTTTTTAGATCAGAAAGGAGAGTAGATTTTCTTTGGGAGTTTTAAAAAACTATCTTTAGAGATACAAAGTACAACTACAATCTCACAGAAGTCCACTAAAGTTCACCAAAAAGCTGACTTACTTCAGCTCTCATGAGGCCAATAATTTTGATAAAGGTATTTGGCAAGAAAATGATTCCACAATAACAAATTTAAAGATACCTAGAACATTGAAAAAAATAGCAAATTAAAATAAATGGCTTAATTTCCAAGAACTTATTTCATTTTTGTTACTCATCTAGAAGGTCAGGAGTGTGGCTAAAGGCAGTTTCTGATGAGGTTACGAGCTTCCAAAGTGTTTCTAAATCCTTAGTGCAGACACCCTCCCTTTTGGGGCAAAGTACCCTCCCTCCCACCCCTATTTAAAAAAAAAAAAAATTAAAAAATTAAACCACGTCATCAGAATGAGATGTTTTGATTCCAACGATTTATACTCAAGGCTTTGTGCTGAGTTGTCGTTTGAACCAAGCATGATGTTATCAAGCACAAAGCACGTGGCAAAGGAAAGATGCTCCCATCTCATTCTGAAAACAAATACTGATAACCAAGCCCACCCTCCAACCCTTTGGGGCCAACCCATTTTATGCTGCTGGGACCAACTTCAAACAATTTAGAGGTATATTTAGGTTTCCCTCTCTCTTACTTCCGTGAAAGATCATTTTAGAATAAATGTATTCCATTCCTATGGGAAAGGCAAAACAGTATTTATCCCCATCAGAATATATGGGGAAAGAAAAAACATAGGCCTAGAGGTGGTAAGGTGTGTAACAGTCCACAGCCCATTACACAACTGTACAACCAAAGGCTAAATGATGAGTTGGATGTAGTTTTAATATTAAAAATAGGGGGCAGTTCTCATCCAAATGAGCCACTGGAAAATATTATCATTACTTAAAAAAAAAATACATATTTAATATTGGAAAGAATGTGAAAACAACTTCCAATAGTAACAATGCTTATTATGAGGGCCCAAAAAAGAAAGAAAAAAAAAAAAAGACCAGGCTTTGACCTAGTCCTCAGAGCATCTTTCCATTTAACAATTCCTATTCAAGAGTCAAGCACCAAAACTGGACAGCTGCCTCTACAAGACCGTGTCCAGTAGTGGTGTCCCAGATAGTTTAAGTGCCACTCCTCATTAGAGGCTATACTTCAGTAATACTTTCCATTTTAAGTCTGTGCTTTAAGAGGGACCCACAGGCATGTGGCACCACGCAGTCTAAAGTTGGCGAAGGAGACTGCACTTTTTGTTTAGTCACCCACATGTTCTCTAGCGAGATACAGAATTGCATTTATACTCTTTTCTTCTACATGAATGATCCCTCTTATCTCGCAAGAGGTGGGGGAGAAAGAGAGCTGCATCGGTACAAGGGCAAAATTTTTTTGGTCAAAAGTTGACACCTTTTAAATTCCCTCTCCCACCCCTCCCTGGAAAAAAGTTACTTCCTTAATTAGGTTTTCTATTTAGTAACCAACATTGACTGGACAGAAAATATGAGGCTTCGGTTCCAAATAGATGAGCTTGTTCTTTTTTTGGGTTTGTACCGTGCAGTTCTTGCTACAGTTGTTAAGGAGTTAGGGCTATGTCCCATCAGGAGGCATCTGCAGGATTTTGATCTCCAAGGAATTGTGGGTGAGTCGCAAATAGTTTGCTCAGAAGTAGGCAGAGTCAAAAAAGCAACTTCAAGTAATTGATTCCTTTGTCCAAAAGAGTTAAAACATTAAAGTATATGCAGGACTTATTTTGTAGTATTTTAGCGTTCTGAAAAACAATAAAATATGGAAATCAATTTTTTTTAATTTTGTTTTTTGCTTTTTTCCCCCCTTTCCAGATGCCTCCTGATTGACCTAGTACACTGGGTTAAAAGGGAATTAAAAACATTTAAAAAAAAAAGTTCACTGGTTTTGATTCATCTCACTCCTTTTGCCTGGAGATCAGGCCAAACATCAAGCATGTTGGGAGGGGCACAATTTAAAGCAACACTATTGACTGTAAAGCATCTGCCAGCAATTTACAGTGCAAAATGACAGGTAACAATTCTTGTCACAATGCAAGAGAATGGCAAGCAGCTTTCTGTAGCATGAAAGTTAACAGCTCTCAGGTTGCCCATTCCTGCAAAAGTTTACGTATCAAAGCGGGCACAGGGCAACACATTTACACACTACAGGAAATGATCCACAGAAAATTAAGCTCCAGAACTGCTAACATTACCAAAGCTGGTACTGGCTAATATTCTGAAATGCAAATCTGTGCTTTATATATATACTGCTCAATGACACTGCCACTCAATAGAATTCCTACACTGCAAGGTAGATTAATCTTTGCCCCCTGTTGCAGAGCTTGAAATATTCCTCAAACTTTTAGAAAGGGGGAAGAAGCAAAATCAGAGCTTCTCAAAATAAATCTTTAATTATCAATGTTTTGAAGCTTCCTTGCTCTCTCTGGTAAACCTACTCCAAAGGTACTAGGTGAGACAGTGTGGCAGCAAACAGTACATCCCAGATTTCTGGGCCCCTTTACTAACACAGGGTACCATAGAAATCTGCTCTCTACAGCACAAGGCCAAAGTACTTTCTAGAATTTAGTGTTGCGTAAAACTGAGCCCCTCTCATCTTTAGCTGCTCCCATAATCACTCTAATCCCCTTAATCCCAGCAACCTTCATCCAAAAAAAAATATATATATGTATATATATATATATATATATGAACCCAGAAAAAAAACTTATTTACAAAGTTTATACAAGTATACACACCCAATTTTCTATGGGACACGCTTTGCCACAGAGGAAAGAGGGCCAAGGCTCTGACATGTCTACACATCAAGTGCCATACTACTACTGGAGGTGTATGTAACCCAGTCTTTAGTGTCTGCTACAGAGCACAAAGGCTTGTCATATGGCTCCTGCAATGATAGACTGCTCTTTCCTTTGGGAGCGATGATGTTTTTTATCTACTCAGCCCAGAAGAAATTTTTACTTGGGATTGTTTTTTTAAATACATGTATTTACAGTGCGGATGAACTGCAGTTGCATATCAACTCCTCCACAAAAAGAAAAAAAAAATGGTGTTTAACATTACTAGTAAGTTTCAACTTCTAGCCCTGGGCTCGAGTACTGGGTAGAAAGGGAAGAGACTTCAACCTGAAACCAAAATGAAAAGACATTTTTTAAAAGAAAAAGAAAAAAGGAAAGAAAGAGTTACTATTGTTGATTCCTCGGGCTGTGTCTAAAAGATGATATTCTGAATGGTCTCATAGCATAAGGCACTTCGCACAAATAAGTAATAAGCTCTTCAGGCTTAAAAAACGGATGAGGAATCAGGGAGAAGTTGAAATGCACGAGAGTCAGCTGTTGGAGAATTTTGAAATCATTGACAAGCTTGCGTGTTCATTAAGATTCTTCTCTTTTTAGGGTTTCTCCCCTTCTCTTCTTTCTTTTCCTTCCTTGTCCCCTTTCCCCAGAAAACATTTTTTAAAAACCAGCAGTTAGTGCAACTAATGTTCAGTCAGCACACAGTGCAAACAAGTGGAACAAAAAAGGTATATTCCTTCTTTTCAGCCTTTTTCTCTTCACCAGTTAAAAAAAGAAAATGTCTGAGCTCTTTTAAGTCTTCATAGTTCCAAAATAAAAGATGAAAAACCCACAAAGAGAAGAGCATTCCCCCCAAAACGATGTGTCACAGATCCAAACGAGCCTTTTGTAATTTGTCAAAGCCTACAGAAGAAGAGAATATAAAATTAACATTCTGAAAGCAACACAAACTAGGATACATAGGTTTTCACAATCCTCATCCCAAATGCTCTTTTCTAGTAGTTTCTACTAACCCTGTGCCTACTATAGAATCTACTGGTTATAGGATTAAATAATTTCTGGTAGGCAACCCTGAGATAGACTGGGGGCCTGAATGAATGTGAATGTTCTGATAGCAGGCAGCTCTCACTCGTAACAATTAAATCAGGGGGAAAAAAAATTAACCTTACACAAACTGAATACTGCCAAAGTACTAGCAAACATTGGCTAGTTTTATGCTTGTCCAAGAGTTTGTGTTTGATGTTTAACTTAAGGAAAAAAACAGTACAGAGTAATTTAAAAATTATTTAAGTAACAATTGGTTGGGTGAGGTGGCTCCTGCCAGTAATCTCAGCACTCCGGGAGGCTGAGGTGGGCGGATCACCTGAGGTCAGGAGTTTGAGACCAGCCTGGCCAACATGGTAAATCCTCGTCTCTATTTAAAAAAGAAAGAAAAAAAAATTTAAGTAACATTAGGTTACTTAAATAGGTAAGATGTTCACCTATAATTTGGAAACTATCCTTTGTCAAATTAGATTTTCTTTAGGAAATACTGAAACAACCTACCTTGCTTAAAGCTGAGCCTTGTTTCATGCATTTCTAACTAGAGCCCAATAGTCACCAAAAGATGATAGAGGCCGGGCGTGGTGGCTCACACCTATAATCCCAGCACTCTGGGAGGCCAAGGTGGGAGGATCATTTGAACCCAGGAGTTTGAAACCAGCCGAGGCAACATAGTGAGATCCCATCTTAATAAAAATAAAAAAAAGATGGGAAGACAGGTTGTCCAGGAAATCAGAGTGGGTATTTTATTTATGTATTTGACAGAGTTTCACTCTTATTACCTAGGAAATCAGAGTGGGTTATTTATTTATGAGGCAGAGTTTCGCTCTTACTGCCCAGGCTGGAGTGCAATGGCATGACCTCGGCTCACTGCAACCTCTGCCTCCCAGGTTCAAGAGATTCTCCTGCCTCAGCCTCCTGACTAGCTGGGATTACAGGCGCCTGCCACCACGCTTGGCTAATTTTCTGTATCTTTAGTGAACACGAGGTTTCACCAGGTTGGCCAGGCTGGTCTTGAAGTCCTGACCTCAGGTAATCCACCCGCCTCGGCCTCCCAAAGTGCTGGGATTACAGGTGTGAGCCACTGAGCCAGCCCAAGTGGCATTTTTTTTTTTTTTTTTTTTTTTTTTTGAGATGGAGTCTAGCTCTGTCACCCACGCTGGAGTGCAGTGGTGCGGTCTCAGCTCACTGTAACCTCCACCTCCCAGGTTCAAGTGATTCGCCTGCCTCAGCCTCCCGAGTAACTGGGACTACAGGTGCGTGTCACCATGCCTGGCTAATTTTTGTATTTTTAGTAGAGACAGGGTTTCACCATGTTGGCCAGGATGGTCTTGATCTCTTGACCTCGTGATCCGCCCACCTCAGCCTCCCAAAGTACTGGGATTACAGGTGTGAGCCACTGTACCCGGCCCAGAGTGGGTATTTTAAAAAGATGGCCATCCTCATAATCTGATTAAACATTTGGTAATAAGGTATTATGGATAGTTTTATCAGAGTGATTAATGTACTTACTAGAAATTAAGAGTAAATGCTAAAAACATTTTACATGTTCAGAAATGTAAATACTTTCATATTCGAAACTGCTGGCAGTGCGGTGGCTCACACCTGTAATCCCAAGCCTCCCTTTAGGAGGCTGAGGCGGGTAGATCACTTGAGGTCAGGAGTTCAAGACCAACCTGGCCAACATGGTGAAACTCCAACTCTACTAAAAAATACAAAAATTAGCTGGGCATGGTGGAGCATGCCTGTAAATCCAGCTACTTGGGAGGCTGAGGCGCACCAGAATCGCTTGAACCTGGGAGGCAGAGGTTGCAGCGGGCCGTGATTGTGCCACTGTACTCCAGCCTGGGCAACAGAGCAAGACTGTCTCAAAAAACAAAAACAACAAAAATCCCCCCTACAAAACTGCCAAAAAAGGCCAGGCACAGTGGCTTGCGCCTATAATTCTAACACTTTGGGAAGCCAAGGCAGAAGGATTGCTGGAGTTCAGGGCTGGAGTTCAGGAGTTCTGGACCAGCCTGGGCAACAAAGCAAGACCTTGTTTCTACCAAAAATTTAAAACATTAGGCAGGCGTGGTGGCATGTGCCTACAGTTCCAGCTACTCAAGGAGCCCAGGAGAACCAGGCTGCAGTGAGCTATGATTGCACCACTGCATTCCAGCCTGGATGACAGTGAGACCTTGTCTCAAAAAGAAAAACAAATTGCTGAAAAACATTCTTTTTTGCTTTCATTATTTTAGGACTCTGAATTTAAGTGCTGCTCATCTACCACATTACTCGGGAAGCTGCATTCAAGAACAACATTTACAGATTCTCGAATGAGACTACAACCTCCCACAAGAGAGATTATTTACTGTCATTTACACTAGTGGGTATTTTACCCTTTATTGCTATTATATATGGTGTGACATCAAATTTCCCCCAGGAAGGAAGATTTTGATTTCCCTCATTTAAAGGTTCCTCTTAGCTGTTCTGTCAGGGACGTACATGCTTGTTAAGGTTTCTCATCTTCTACAGGCTCGCTGTGGTATTCTGCCACATACAGGCTCTTATCAATGTTGCTCGGAATAGGTTTAATTTCTGTTCCCAGCTGCTCCTCAATACTTTTCAGGTTGAAGCGATCATCATATGTGATCAAGTTGATGGCTAAGCCAAGATGACCAAAGCGACCTAAAAAACATTTGTTTAAAAATTTTAATGAATAAAATATGAAAATCAATGCAAATTGTGCAAGTCAAGCAGTGGCAAAACCACACAGGATTGATAACGATGTTCAGTGCCATTCTTAGTATGCAAAACAACTTCTTAATGGTCTTCAAACACAGGTTTCCCTACAACTTCAGGTTTCGCAGCCCAAAATAGTACTTTATTTCACCTTTCTCAAATGACAAAATGGCAGTCAAAAACTGCCATAAAATACACACTAAACAATAGTCACAGAACATACCACCTAATGAGTGAAGTTCTCGTGTTAATTTCATCTCAAATTAAGCAGTTATTTTAACTTTTCTTAATAAATGCTACAGAAGAATTAGAAATTAGTCTTAAATACCAAACTGAATTACTGTTAATTCACTGTTCTCATAGCTACTGTACTCTATTTCACAAAACAACAAAATTTAGTCATTACACGTCTCAAAAAAACTTCTACCAAGAATATCACCTCTTTTTTCCTCACCTGATCTTCCAATACGATGGAGATAGGTCTCTGCCAGCTTTGGGAAATCAAAGTTTATTACCACATTCACAGCTTGTATATCAATACCTCGGGTAAACAGATCTTAAAAAAAAAAAAAAGATAATTTTCATTTTTTCAATTTAGAAATGTCTCTCAGTACAATACTAACACATATTTCTAGCATAACCTAAGTTTATTAATTCAGTTATTCAAATGCATTTGCACATTACTGGCATTACCTTTCATAATCACATTATCATAAATAACTTTCTGCTCACAAGTTACTTTTTTCCAGTAATTGTAAGCAAGTTTTAAAAAATGTGTCTAAAAGAGGCTGGGTGCACTCAAGCCTGTAATCCCAGCACTTTGGGAGGCCAAAGCAGGCAGATCACCTGAGGGCAGGAGTTCGAGACCAGCCTGGCCAACATGGTGAAATCCCTCTCTACCAAAAATACAAAAATTAGCCGAGCTAAGTGGTAGCAGGCGCCCACAATCCCAGCTACTTGGGAGGCTGAGGCAGGAGAATCACTTGAACCCAGGAGGTGGAGGTTTCAGAGAGCCAAGATCGCACCACTGCACTCCAGCCTGGGTGACAAAGACTCCATCTCCCCACCTCAAAAAAAAAGACAGAGATGAGGTATGAGTGCCAGAGTAAGTCTTCTGAAGTTTCAGATATGGAACCCATTATCAGTTCATTTTCAACTTCAGAAATCCTAGAAGTAGTGGTAGGGTGTGTCGGACTATGTCACAGGTTGCACTGTGTAATATGAACAGAGAAAGCAAAAAACAACTTGGGAGAAAAACACTGGGTAAAGGAAATACAAAAGTACTTACCAGTGCAAACAAGATTGCGGCATAAGCCATTTCGGAAATCATGAAATACACGATTTCGATGTTCCTAGGAGAAAGCAATGTATTCCATTTGATTAACACTCATATACAGCCCCAAATTTCCCATAATTATTTCTCCCAGACGATCAGTTCTACCCAAAATCTGTTTATAAGTGATCCATGATATTAAGCTGCTTTCAAAACCAAATGAGTTAAGTTCTTGATCTCTTCGTCTACAGAAACTGTTTACTTACGAAATTTCATAATGTAGTTAACAAAAAAGTCATTTTTGTTACAGTTTTAAATTATTTTTTGCTAAATCAAATTCTGAAATTTAGATATTGCATCTTTTTCTAAAGGCAAACAGTAAAGAAAAAAAGAAAAATCAGCCAGCTGACGGGCCATATTTAAAAATCCAGAGCAGTGCTGTCCAGTAAAACTTCTATAATAAAGGAAATATTTGTGTCTGTACTTCCAATTCCAATACACTATCCAGTAGCAACAGGTGCCTAACTGAGCACTTGAAATGTGGCTGTGATTGAGAAACTGACTTTTTATTTTAATTTTAACTGATTTAAATTGCCACATGTGGCTAGTTACTGTATTAAACAGAGAATTAAACATGGAAAGGAAGAATAAAATTTTACATTTGTATCATGCCTGACAGCTTCCAAAGTACTCATTTAAACATTTATCTTAATTTTCCTAACAACCTTGTAAGTTATGAATATGTACTATTATCCCTATTTTATTGCTAGAAAATTGAACCTGAGGGAGGTCAAAATGAAAGGTCCTTTGGCTACTAAGGAACAGTTTATTCTTAAACTCAGGACATTTAAAAGAACATTAAAACAAAATAAAGAAAGAAAGAGATTTCTTATTAAATTTGTGCAAGTTCTAGTTTTATACTCACCTGCCTCATTTTAGCATGAATATAGAAGCAAGAATAACCCAGTTGAGAAATCTTCTTGGCTAGCAATTCAACTCGCTGAGAGGAGTTACAGAAAATGATCGACTGGTTTATCTGAAGCTGAGCACAGAAAAAAATAAGTATGAGAAAAATAAAAATAAAACCTTCATTTGGTTTGCCAAATCTTGAAAACACGAACCAGAAAACAAGAAACATTAACATGGTCTAAAACTTAGAATCTCATGAAATGAGAGAGATGGTAAATTGTAAAAATTGTAAATAATAGATGGAAGATAATAATATCTAAGATTTACTGTATTGGAGTATATTTCTTAAGGGCCACATAACTGTCAACAAGAGTAATACAATTGATTATCTGATTCAAAGTAGTTATGTTTTATGTGTTTCCATTTAAATTTTTTTTTTTTTTTTTTTTGTGAAATGGAGTTTCACTCTTGTTGTCCAGGCTGGAGTGCAATGGTGCAATCTCAGCTCACTGCAACAGCTGCCTCCTGGGTTCAAACAATTCTCCAGCCTCAGCCTCCAGAGTAGCTGGGATTACATGCACCCACCACAATGCCTGGCTAACTTTTGTATTTTTAGTAGAGACAGGGTTTCAGCATGTTGGTCAGGCTGGTCTTGAACTCCTGACCTCAGGTGATCTGCCCACTTCGGCTTCCCAAAGTGCTGGGATTACAGGTATGAGCTACTGTGCCCAGCCAAGAATACCTTCTTTAATATATTCACAACCAATGCCACCAGCATTGGGCAGCACTTCAGCACCATGTGTAGGGGCCAATTAAAACCGTGAAATCAGCAACAAAAACTTGAAAAACATGGCACAGACTGTGAAAAGGACCCTTGTTCACAGTATGAGAGCTAAACAAGAGGACAGAGATTGCCTTCTTCGACCTCAGCTGGGAATGTGCATGTCAGGTGACTTAAACTCTTTGCCACACTGTACACGTCCACAAATGACTGCTGAACTACCTTGAGTATTAATTCTGGAGTTACAAATAAATTCTAGTGACTAAGCAAATTCACAAATACAGAATATGTGAATAACGAGGATTAACCCTAGTTAAGGTCAAAGTATTTCAGAAACTATTCAAAAGTGTATCTGTGACTTGGTTAATCATTTAGTATCAACTTTAGGTCAACAACTAAACCTGCCTTTTAGGAAACACTATGAATTATTTTTTAATCTTTTTTTTTTTCTTCCCAAGACGGAGTCTTGCTCTGTCGCCCAGAGCTGGAGTGCAATGGCGCAATCTCAGCTCACTGCAGACTCCGCCTCCTGGGTTCAAGCAATTCTCCTGCCTCGGCCTCCCAAGTAGCTGGGATTATGGGCACACGCCACCATGCCCAATTTTTTTGTATTTTGTAGTAGAGATGGGGTTTCACCATGTTGGCCAGGCTGGTCTCAAACTCCTGACCTCATGATCTGCCTGCCTCAGCCTCCCAAAGTGCTGGGATTACAGGCATGAGCCCCCATGCCAAGCCAGAAACACTACAAACTTTTATACAGTGAAGACGGTGGGAAAATTGATGAAATCATCTGTTTTACTGGGACTCGAGAGATAATATTCAACAGCAGAAGCCTACTTCTTACCCTGGAGAAAAGTGTGTTGAGGCAGTGTACTTTTTGGCGCTCAGTTACATATGCGTAGTACTGGGTTACTCCCTTCAGAGTTAGTTCCTCCATCAGGTTAATCTCATAGGGTTTCTGCAAATGGGAATTCTGGGGGGGGAGCAGGAAAAAGATGAGTCGTCTTCTTAAATGAAAGCAGAGTTCATCTCAAATTCAAAATATACCCTATACGTTTCTGTCCGATAAACTCTTGCTGTAACGGACGCAACTCTCTTCAAAACAAAATATATGATCTGTCATTACAGAATTTCCCCCCTGCCACCCTGAGACAAAATCTTGCTCTGTCACCCAGGCTGGAGTGTAGTGGCACGATCTCTGCTCCCTGCAACCTCCACCTCCCGGGTTCAAGTGATTCTCCTGCCTCGGCCTCCCGAGTAGCTGGGAATGCAGGCACGCGCTGCCACGGCAGACTAATTTTTATATTTTTAGTAGAGACGGGGTTTCACCATGTTGCCCAGGCTGGTCTCGAACTCCTGACCTTGTGATCTGCCCACCTCGGCCCCCCAAAGTGCTGGGATTACAGGCATGAGCCACCATGCCCGACCCGATAGAAATAAATTAAGATATAAGATCTCAAAAATGCAACTAAGTTACTACAGGTTGAGTATTCCTTACCCAAAATGCTTAGGAACAGAAGTGTTTCAGGTTTTAAATTTTTTTCTAATTTTGGAATATGTGCATTACACTTAGTGACTGAGCATCCTTAATTTGAAAATTCAAAATCCAAAGAACATTTCCTTTTAGCATCATGTTCGTGGCTCAAAAGGTTTCAAATTCTGCGGTATTTTGGATTTCAGTTTAGGATACTCAAGCTCTGTTTTGTATATAGAATAATACGGGAATCAATTCAGCTAGCACCAATGGCTATGTCATCATGACACCAAAAACTAAGTGAAAGATGAGGAATTTAATTAAGTTACTATTACAACCTTCTTAAAAAGTCAGTTAATTTACGTAAAACAAATCTTTAATTGATCAACTGAAGAAAGAGCCAAAGGCTTGAAATAATTAGCATAAAGTATATTCACAGATATGAAGATATAATTACAAATAAAAGCATACTCAAAGGTCACAGGATGGCACTGATTCCAAGTACAGATTTATACTCACCATGAACTTCTGTACACTAAGAGGGAAAGTAGCGGAATATAGTAAAATCTGCCTGTTTTTAGGTAGCGTGAGAATAATATCCTCCATTATCTGCACAAAATCCTGTGACAGCAACTTATCTGCCTGCAGTAGAAAGAAAAGACAATTTTAAAAACAATAAAATAATGTCTAAGGTCTTGGTTAATACATGGTCAAAGAATAAGGCATCATCCAACAAAAGCATCCATGAAATGTTCCTGGTGGAAAACAATAAATTCTCTCCAACACTGCAGACAGTCAAATATGAAGAAGGGGGCAAAATCTATAATCCCCATCTTCTGGGGGAAAAAAAAAATTCTACACTACACAGACAACCTCCCCCACTTTCTGTAACAGAATTTAATTAATTAATTTATTTTTAGAGACAGCATTTCACTCTGTCACCCAGCTGGAGTGCAGTGGCATAATCATATCTCACTGCAGCCTGAACCTCCTGGGCTCAAGTGATCCTCTTGCCTGAGCCTACTGAGTAGCTAGGACTACAAGCACATACCTCCATGCCCAGTTCCACAACAGAATTTTAATGTGATGATTCTCATTAAAGAGGTAGTATGGTATAGTGTTTAAAAGTACGGGTTCTGGCCGGGCGCGGTGGCTCATGCCTGTAATCCCAGCACTTTGGGAGGCTGAGGCGGGAGAATCACGAGGTCAAGAGTTTGAGACCAGCCTGACCAACATGGTGAAACCCCATCTCTACTAAAAATACAAAAATTAGCTGGACGTGGTGGTGCGCACCTATAACCCCAGGTACTTGGGAGGCTGGGGCAGGAGAATCGCTTGAACTTGGGAGGCGGAGGTTGCAGTGAGCCAAGATCACACCACTGCACTCCAGCCTAGGCGACAGGGCAAGACTACTCCGTCTCAAAAAAAAAAAAAAAAAAAGGTTCTGAGGCCGGGTGCGGTGGCTCACGCCTGTAATCCCAGCACTTTGGGAGGCCCAGGCGGGCGGATCACCTGAGGTCAGGAGTTCAAGGCAAGACTGGCTGCTATGGTGAAACCCTGTCTCTACTAAAAATATAAAAATTAGCTGTGCACAGTGGCAAGTGCCTGTAATTCCAACTACTCAGGAGGCTGAGGCAGAAGAATTGCTTGAACCTGGGAGATGGAGGTTGCAGTGAGCTGAGACCGCACCAGTGCACTCCAGCCTGGGCAACAGAGCAAGACTCTGTCTCAAAAAAAAGTACAGGTTCTGGAGCTAAACTGCCAGGTTGAAATCTTGCCTCCTTCATTTCTCAGCTGTGTGGGAATGTTACAGAACTACTCTGTACTTCAGTTTCCACAACTCTAAAATTGTAAAACTATTAAAATTTGGATGTTTACATAATGTAGTAACTACTTTACCGGGATTTAGAAAAAACTTGCCTAAGGCCAGGTGTGGTGGCTCACGCCTGTAATCCCAGCACTCTGGGAGGCTTAGGCGGGCAGATCACTTGAGGTCAGGAGTTCGAGACCAGCCTGACCAACATGGAGAAACCCTGTCTCTGCTAAAAGTACAAAATTAGCCCAGCATGGTGGCACATGCCTGTAATCCCAGCTACTCGGGAGGCTGAGGCAGGAGAATCGCTTGAACTTGGGAGGTGGAGGTTGCAGTGAGCTGAGATCGCACCACTGCACTCCAACCGGGGCAATGAGACTCTGTCTCAAAAACAAAACAAAACAAAAAAAGAAAAAACTTGACTTTCAAGTTATCCAGCCACTCCTCTTCTTAAAAATTAAACCTAAACTCTGGCATCTATAAGAAAAAGACAAAAAGCTGAATTCCTATGAATGCCTATCTATTGCATCTGAAGTATAAAATGTATTTTATAAGCAAATTAGAAGTTGGATGTCTACATACTATAGTAACTACTTGACAGGATACCTACCTTATAGGTTTCTTGTAAAAATTAAATGAAAAAAAAAACAAACAAAAAAACAAAAAAAATGTAAAGCACTTAGTGCTGGTACCCAGTGATTAATAAATGTTCTCTCTCATTACTTAAAGATAAAAGCCTGATTTGAATTAAATCATGTTACCTAAAACACAAACCAGGCCGGGCGTGGTGGCTCATGCCTGTAATCCCAGCAATTTGGGAGGCTGAGGCAGTAGGATCACCTGAGGTCAGGAGTTCGAGACTAGTCTGGCCAACATGGCAAAACCCCGCCTCTACTAAAAATACAAGAATTAGCCGAGCGTGGGTGGTACATAATTGTAATCTCAGCTACTCAGGAGGCTGAGGCATGAGAATCACTTGAAGCGGGGAGGCAGAGGTTGTAGTGAGCCGAGATCATGCCACTGCACTCCAGTCTGGGTGACAGAGTGAGTCTGTCTCAAAAAAAAAAAATAAATAAAAAATAATAATAATAAAACACAAACCAAATGTGAAAATAACCTCATGTCAAAACATTAACAACGCTGATACACTATAGATCCTCCTTGACTTACAATGGGATTATGTTCTGATAAATTCATCCTAAGTTGAAAATATTAC
This sequence comes from Gorilla gorilla gorilla, assembly GCF_029281585.2. Lineage (NCBI taxonomy): Eukaryota > Metazoa > Chordata > Mammalia > Primates > Hominidae > Gorilla > Gorilla gorilla. The sequence continues at coordinate 126,705,758 of NC_073233.2, forward strand.
CCAAACCTACTGAACATCATCGCTTAGCCTAGCCTCCTTTAAACATGCTCCACTTAGCTTACAGTTGGGCAAAATCACCTGACAACACCGTATACTGTAGAGTATCGGCTGTCTGCCCTCAATCATCATGTGGCTGACTGGGAGCTGCAGTTTGCTGCTGATGCCCAGCATCATGGGAGTATCATATAGCATATTACTAACCAGGAAAAATATCAATCTTAAAAATTCAAAGTACAGTTTCTAATGAAAGCTTATCACTTCCACTGAAAAACTGTAAAGTGAACCATCTTAAGTCAGGGACCATCTGTACATGTACAAAACATGGCTAGATCCCAGGACTACAGATTTTAATAAGTTTTTAAAAGGCATTTATAACATGGTGAGATAATACATGTAACAGAGATTAAAAACCAAACAGTACAAAGTAGTATGCACAAAATGAGAAGAGACAATATATATTATATGCTTTTAAAAATTAATCACAGAGCAGAAAGAGACTTAGAATAAATTTGGCATTGAGGTTATTCACTCCTGTACTAAAAAATTAAAACCTAATGTCTGCTATCTCTAAGAAAAAGACAAAATGCTGAATTCCAATGAATGCCTATAATCTACTCCCTCTGACGGGTAAAACACATTTTATAAAGCAAATTAATTTAAACTGATTGTTTATGTGTTTATTAGGTCATAAACACAAGCAGCTTTTCCTTCATTCACTGGCAGTTATAAGCAAAGCACAGAAAAGTACAGAACAGTATAATGCCAAATGAAGAGATATTACCTCATCCAATACTATCATCTGGACATGATCAACCTTTGCTACTCCTTTCTTAATAAGATCCAGGATTCTCCCAGGGGTAGCAATCACCACGTGCACTATGCAAGATTTAGAAAACATACATTCTCATTAATTTTAATTTGAGCAAAGAGGATAAAGGTTTATAATATTACAGTCCTGAGTTGCTTAATGATAATTCTGAGAAATGCATTGCTATGTGATGGTATAGCCTACTCCATTATATAGCTCCATTATAATCTTATGGGAACACCGACATACGTGCAGTCCGTCACTGACCAAAACATTGTTATGCAGCACATGACTATCTTTTATTAGAAACAACTAGGCCGGGTGCAGTAGCTCATCCCTGTAATCCCAGTACTTTGGGAGGCCGAGATGGGTGGATCACATGAGGTCAGGAGTTCGAGACCAGCCTGGCCAACACGGTGAAACCCTGTCTCTACTAAAAATACAAAAATTAGCTGGGTGTGGTGGTGGGAGCCTGTAATCCCAGCTACTCGGGAGGCTGAGGCAGGAGAATCACTTGAACCCAGGAGGCAGAGGTTGCAGTGAGCCGAGATCACACCACTGCACTCTAGCCAGGGCAACAGAGTAAGACTGTGTCTCAAATTAAAAAAAAAAAAAAAAAGAAAGAAAGAGAAGAAACACATTGTGTTATAGAGGTGGGAATAACACAAAAAGGCACAAAGATGTGTTTTAGGATAAAGACTTCCATTTCACCACAGGATGCTTAAAAAATATTTGTTTCACCTCTACATTGGGTGGGGTACAGCTTCCTAAATCACCTGCTGCTTTCAACAGCAGGCATTGTCTTAGGATAATTGTCTTATCCCAATTAATTCCCAATTAATAGCAGAAGGCACACCAGACTTCTGACATAAGAGCAATGCCTCTAATCTAGAGCAGTGAGCCGAGTATTGTTAACAGGATCAAACAAGATAATAATTTTTTAAAAACCTATGCAATACAAAGAATGTATCACATAATTATCATATATAATATTCTAACTAAAATCAAGATATAATTTTATATGAGTGATCTCATTCTTGCTGTTTTGTTACCTTTTTCCACTCGGCAATGTATCATGAAACCTCTTCATGAAAATGAACACAGGTCAACTTTACTCTTTAATGACTATGTAGAATCCTATTCAGATTGTACCTTAACGTATTTAGTTAGCCAATCTCCTTCTAAGTTGGTCCAATTTTTCGGCACGACAAACCACCCCATAGCAAACAACTTTGTACATACAGCCCTGCATTTACCCAACTTTTTTCTTCAGGAAAGATTCTTAAAAATATACATTTATGGCCGGGCACGGTGGCTCACGCCTGTAATCCCAGCACTTTGGGAGGCTGAGGCAGGTGGATCACGAGGTCAGGAGATCGAGACCATCCTGGCTAATACGGTGAAACCCCGTCTCTACTAAAAACACAAAAATTTAGCCTGGCGTGGTGGCGAGAGCCTGTAATCCCAGCTACTCAGGAGACTGAGACAGGAGAATGGCCTGAACCTGGGAGGTGGAGATTGCAGTGAGTCAAGATTGTGCCTCTGCACTCCAGCCTGGGCAACAGAGCAAGACTCCATCTCCAAAAAAAATATATATATATATACACACACACACACACACATTATATATACATTTATAATTTTAAAATATACTCCCAAATTGCCCATGATAGAGATGTAAGTTTACACCCCCACATTTACAATGTAGCCTATTTGTCCACAAACTCACATTATCGTCTACTAATACTTTTAGCTTTACCAATTAAACAGGTAAAATTACTATAAACTTGCTATTTTACAATTACTAATAAAGTAAAATATCGTTTTCAATTATGGTAAATTTGTCTTTTTCTCTTGAATGCAGTGGTCATTTCCTTTTCTTACTGCAGTATTTCTGTTCCTTAATTCTTAAAAACAATTTTTAATAATTTACTGAAATACTTGTGACTAAAATAACAGAGAGCTACACTACCTTTTAGTAATCATCTCTTACCTGTATCATCAAGCCTCATTATGTCATCTCGTAAATTGGTTCCTCCTGTGGTTGCCATCACTTTGGCCCCTCCCATGTGTTTGCTGACCTGGATGCAAATTTGACTGACCTGTAGAGCAAGTTCTCTAGTGGGAACAATCACCATTGCTGAAACAATATCAAGGAATATATGAGAAGATATGGGGTGAGGTGGGAGAACATGCTATACATCATATTTACAAAATTTAAGAAGCTATAGAAATACTGCCCCTTATGATGCAGTGGCTCACGCCTGTAACTGCACCTTATGATGCAGTGGCTCACGCCTGTAATCCCAGCACTCTGGGAGGCCAAGGTGGGCAGATCACCTGAGGTCAGGAGTTCGAGACCAGCCTGACCAACATGGTGAAACCCCATCTGTACTAAAAATACAAAAATTATCCAGGCGTGGTGGCACACACCTGTAGTCCCACCTACTCGGGAGGCTGAGGCAGGAGAATCACTTGAACCTGGAGGCGGAGGCTGCAGTGAGGCAAGATCGCGCCACTGCACTCCAGCCTGGGCGACAGAGTGAGACTCAGTCTCCAAAAAAAAAAAAAAAAAAAAAAAAAAAAAAAAAAAAAAAAAAAAAAAAAAAAAAAAGGCCAGGCACGGTGGCTCACACCTGCCTATAATCCCAGCACTTTGGGAGGCCAAGGTGGGTGGATCACCTGAGGCCGGGAGTTTGAGACCAGCCTGAGCCTATCTCTACTAAAAATACAAAATTAGCTGGGCTTGGTGGCACATGCCCGTAATCCCAGTTACTTGGGAGGCTGAGGCAGAAGAATCGCTTGAACCCGAGAGGCAGAGATTGTGGTGAGCTGAGATTGTGCCATTGCACTCCAGCCCAGGCAACAAGAGCAAAACTCCGTCTCAAATAAAAAAAAAGAAAAGAAACACTGCCCTTTATAATCTAGATACCGAGATGTATTAAAAAATTGGGCTGGGCAGCACAGTGAGTAACTCACGCCTAGAATCCCAGCACTTTTGGAGGCTGAGGGAGGAGGATCGTTTGAGCTCAGGAGTTTGAGACCAGCCTGGACAACATAGCAAGACCCCATCTCTACTAAAAAAAAAAAATCAAAAAAATTAGCTGGGAATGGTGGCATGTGCCTATAGTCTCAGCTTCTGGGGAGGCTGAGGCAGGAGGATCACATCAGCCTGGGAGATTAAGACTGCATTAAGCTATGATCATGACACCACACTCCAGAATGGGTGACAGAGCAAGACTCTGTCTCCCCCACCAAAAAAATTAAGAAATAAAAATAAAAAGTTGAATCATTACATTACACAGGACATTATGAAAACTCAAATGGACAAATCTCTTTACGAAAAGAGAACCTATTATAGTGTCCCAGATTTAGACTCTCCCTCAGCAATACTATTATATAAATATTAAACTCTTCTTCTTCTTTTTTTTGAGATGGAGTCTTGCTCTGTTGTTCAGGCTGAAGTGCAGTGGCTGCCATCTCGGCTCACTGCAACCTCTGCCTCCCAGGTTCAAGCAATTCTCCTGCCTCAGCCTACTGAATAACTGCCACCACACCCAGCTAATTTTTTGTATTTTTAGTAGAGACGGGGTTTCATCATGTTGGCCCAGCTGGTCTCAAACCCCTGACCTCAAGCAATCCTCCTGCCTTGGCCTCCCAAAGTGCTGGGATTACAGGTGTGAGTCACTGCACCTGGCCTTCTGCTGCTGCTGCTTCTTTGTTTTGAGACAGAGTCTCGCTCTGTTACCCAGGCTGGAGTGCAGTGACATGATCTTGGCTGACTGCAACCTCCACCTCCCAGGTTCAAGCAATTCTCCTGCCTCAGCCTCCTGAGTAGCTGGGACTACAGGCACATGCCACCACACCCAGCTAATTTTTGTATTTTTAGTAAAGACAGGGTTTTACCATGTTAGCGAGGCTGGCCTTGAACTCCTGACCTCAGGTGATCTGCCTTGCCTCGGCCTCCCGAAGTGCTGGGATTACAGGCGTGAGCCACCACACCCAGCCAATACCGTTCTTAATTACAAACTTTCAGCATGTTGAGTTCGCAACTATTAGCTCAAAGTTTATTAACAATATTTCTAAAAGCCCCAACTACATTTGAGTCAGATTCACTGTGTAAAATACCTAGGCAGGAAACTCCTGCTACCTAGGCTCTATTTACATCATATGAAAGTGGGAAGAAAGATAATTACAGATCACGAAAGCTAAAAATGTAAAGTTTCAGAGGTGAAATCTTAATTCCATTAACTTACATTGAATATAACTATGAAAATTTTTTATTCCCCACTGCCTAGGCTCTTAAAATCCCAGAATCCACGGCCTTTAAACAGAAGTTCATGTTTCTACAAGGAATTCTGTTAACACTCATCTGCCACAAGAAATAGTTCCATACTTTATAAGTAGCAATGTCAACTAATTTAACTTCTCATGACCTCAGCCGTCTTTTTTTTTTTTTTTTTTTTTTTTTGAGTTAAGAGTCTCACTCTGTCACCCAGGCTGGAGTGCAGTGGCACAATCTTGGCTCACTGCAACCTCCACCTCCTGGGTTCCAGTGACTCTTGTGCCTCAGACTTCTGAGTAGCTGGGATTACAGGTGTGCACCACCATGCCCAGCTAATTTTTGCATTTTTAGTAGAGACAGGGTTTCGCAATGTTGGCCAGGCTGGTCTTAAATATCTGGCCTCAGGTGATCCACCCACTTTGACCTCCCAAAGTGCTGGGATTACAGGCTGTGAGGCACCGTGCCCAGCCTCAGCTTTCCTACCTATAGGGCACTAATACTTATTTTTCCTGTCTCACTGGAATGCTGTCAAAAGTGTGTATCATATAAGAATACTCTTAAAACTAGAAATCTCTAAAAAGCTGGGAATCATTTTTAATAAAAAGACCATCATCAGGCTAAAAAAAGAAAAAACCTGAAAAGAAAAAATACAAATTTTAGATAATGTAAATTCTGACTAAAAAAAGGAGTATCTTCTACACATGGCTCCAAGGCTGAAACTCCCATTTTTAGTTTAAAAACAAACTTTTATTCAACTAACCTTGTATATTGTCCTTCTTCAGGTCTAGCCGTTCAAGTAAGGGAATGAGGTAGGCACCGCTCTTGCCTGTTCCATTTTTTGCTCTAGCTAAGATATCCCTACCAGATAAAGCAATGGGAATGCTCTCCTCCTAAAAGAGATAAGACAATACAAAATTACTTCTGAATGTAGTACACAAGCAAATTCCTCTCTGAAATACACTGAAGGATACCTCTTTTGGTATTGCTTTAAGTGTCCTAAGTATCCTACATTTGAATTCTACATGAATAGCAGAGATCCAAGTAAATCAGCACGACCAGTCAACATCAACATCATTATAAACCAGTACTTACCAGAACTGCTCACAGAATTTTAAATTGTAACCCAATGTCATAAAAACTGTGTTATGTGTGTATCTGAAGAAAACAACAAAGAAAATGGAGGAACTCAGGCTGACCCATAAATAGCACTTGAAAATACAGACAAAACAAAAGCAAAGCCTCCTTCAAATAATAATTGGAAAAATGGCCAGGCACAGCAGCTCATGCCTGTAGTCCCAGCACACTGGGAGGCAGAAGTGGGGGATCACTTGAGCCCAGGAGTTCAACACCAGCCCGGGCAACTGGGCAACATGGAAAAACCCCAACTCTACAAAAATTACAGAAAGTAGCTGGGTGTGGTGGTGGGTGTCCATAAACCTTGAGAGGCTGAGCCAGGAGGTCAAGGGTGAAGTGAGCCATGATTGCACCACTGTACTCCAGCATGAAAGAGACCTCGTCTCATCTCAAAAAAAAAAAAAAAAAGGCTAGATACAGTGGCTCACATCTGTAATCCCACCATTATGGGAGGCCAAAGCAAAAGGATCACTTGAGCCCAGGAGTTTGAGACCAGCTTAGGCAAAATGGTGAGACCCCATCTCTACAAAAATTTTTTAAAGGAAAAAACAAAAACAATTCCAAGGTAAGACTATATATATTTGGAGACTAGCACACCAATTTGACCACAGTGAAAAATTGTAGCTTGGACACCTCATCCCTGCAACAAAACACGAATAGGCAGGGAAAGTTTAACCTCAGGTCCTATTTGTCATTTATTTATATAATAAGTAAATCTCCAATGTCTGTCCCACAGCCTACTTACTTCTCTGTTCTGAAATGTGCTCTCTACTGAGGTTTCAATTCTATTGCAGTTACCTCAAATACGGTCACATCACTAAAGGTGACCTCTCATTTTAATATTTGGCTTACTTTGTTATCTATTTTGCAAATAATAACAGTAGTTCATACTAACTTAAATTTCCCAGACAACAGCAAAGGATTCCCAAAAGTTACTTAAAAATAAATAGACAAAGAGAGGTCAGGAGTTCAAGAACAGCCTGGGCAACATGGCAAGCACCCCCACTCTCTGCAAAAACAAAACAAACAACAACAACAAACTATAAAATACAATAGATCATTGAAAAAGCTCAACTAGTTGTTAAAATTGTTAAAAGGAAATTACGTGGAATTTTTTTTTTTTTGAGACGGAGTCTCGCTCTGTCGCCCAGGCTGGATGGAGTGCAGTGGCACAATCTTGGCTCACCGCAAGCTCTGGCTCCTGGGTTCACGTCATTCTCCTGCCTCAGCTTCCTGACTAGCTGGGACTACAGGTGCCCGCCACCACACCCAGCTAATTTTTTTTTTTTGTATTTTTAGTAGAGACAGGGTTTCACCATGTTAGCCAGGATGGTCTTGATCTCCTGACCTCGTGATCCACCCGATTTGGCCTCCCAAAGTGCTGGGATTACAGGCGTGAGCCAGTGCGCCTGGCCATGATGTGGAATTTTAATTTTTTTTCTTTTTTTTTTTTTGAGACAGAGTTTCGCTCTTGTCACTCAGGCTGGAGTACAATGGTGCGATCTTGGCTCACTGCAACTTTCGCCTCCTGGTTCAGGCGATTCTCCTGCCTCAGCCTCCCGAGCAGCTTAGATTAACGGCGTGTACCACCACGCCCAGCTAATTCTTGTATTTTTAGTAGAGACGGGGTGTTTCACCATGTTGGCCAGGCTGGTCTTGAACTCATGACCTCAGATGATCCACCGACCTCAGCCTCCCAAAGTGTTGGGATTACAGGCATGAGCCACTGTGTCTGGCCTGAATTTTTAATTTCTAAAACTAAGATACTAGGAACCAAATTCACAGTCACTGACATTTGTCCCTTCTATGCCTGGGCTAACGACAAAAACAAACAAATAAAAAACAGCTTTAGCCCTTTAAAGCTGCTATTGGTAGAAATGACTAAATAAGCAGGATGACTTCCATCTCCCAAGACAACACTCTTTCTACCTAGAGCTCCAATCACAGGATATAAATGGGTTCCATATGGTCAGAACAACACAGCTGCCAGAACAACTGTGAAAATATTGTTGTTGGCTGGGAACGATGGCTCATGTCTGTAATCCCAGCACTTTGGGAGGCTGAGGTAGGCAGATCACCTGAGGTCAGGAGTTCGAGACCAGCCTGGCCAACATGGTGAAACCCCGTCTCTGTTAAAAATACAAAAATTGTCATGGTGCGCACCTGTAGTCCCAGCTACTTGGGAGCCTGAGGTAGGAGAACTGCTTGAGCCCAGGAGGAGGAGGTTGCAGTGAGCCAAGATTGCGCCACTGCACTCCAGCCTGGCCAATGGAGCAAGACTCAGTCTCACAAAAAAAAAAAAAAAATAGAGAGAAAAGAAAATACTGTTGTCTTGTTCTTACAGCCAGCATTAAAGACTCTGCTTATTAAGGTAAAGCAAACAAAGAAGAAAACCTTGGCTTTAACCCTTTGGTCTTAAATTTCTTCCCTCATCACAGATAAGTGAACCATTATTTCCAGTTGTTCCAGAGGCTCCCATTACCCTGTCACCTCAGGTTTTCTCTTTTGTGGTTCTGTGGTGCCAGTAGTCTGTAGTTTTTAACAGGCTGCCTGCAAACTACTCAGTTTTACAGTATTGAAAAAGGTAAGACAGGTGGTCTCTGATGGTCTCATAATGACTTGCTGGGTCACGTTCTTTAAAGTGTAAACCTTTTTTTCAATCAAGTGAGGCAGAACAGAATTAGACTAGAGGTATCCTAATTCCCCTTTTCAGTTCATCTTTTGACTGACTTGATTAAGGCCATTGACTTCTATTCCTTTGCCCTCTTTGACAGGGATTATACCCTACAAAAACTGTTCAAGGATAAAGCTTTAACAAAGTACATGTGATAGACTGTAAGTTAAGACACCCTGATATTTTGCCCTATAAGATGGCCATTATGATTAACAGTCAGTGAATTCAGCACATCCACACTGCCTCTTATCAGTGTTTCTCAGGAAGATTAGGAAATAATGAAAAGCAAGAGAATTCAAGTCAAGTTCAGAAAGCTGTGAAATACAAGAGGAAATTATGAGGAACTGCCAGGGAGAAGGCAAAGGAGGAAGGAAACAAAAACTTTTTTAAAAACTTACTATGTGCTCAGCACATCTTTCAAGTTAGGTACTTTGTTTTACAACTGACAAAATAGATCCTAAACGGGATTAGTTTGCCCAAGGTCACAAAGCAAGAAATGCTTTTGCCAGTATTTGAACTTAGATCTGCACATAACATGTAGGCAAGAAGGTGGAGAAAATGGAACTCTCATACACTGCTAGTGGGAATGTACAGCCACGCTGGAAACCAGCCTTGCAGTTCCTCAAAAGGTTAAAAAGAGTTACCATATGAACTAGCAATTCTACGTATACAGCGAAGAGAAATAAAAACATCTCCACACAAAAACCTGCACCTGAATTTTCATAGCAGCATTATCCTTAATAGCCAGTTCCTTCTATTTTTTTTTAATAATAGTACAAACTTTATTCATAAATAAAACTTCATAAGGTTAAAGCAGGGTCAGTTCCTATTTTAAAAAGGGAACAGGGGAAGGCAGCCTGTTATTTTATTTAAAATCACAAGTTAGGTTTTTAAGACGGATAACAGTTGAGATCATTAAATCCCCTTCCTACTTCTCAGATTTTCACAAAATAGCACATTAAATCCTCAGTCCTTGGAAAACAACCCCAAATGTCTACCAACTGATGACTGGATAAATCAGAAGTAATAGAGCCATACCATAAAATATTATTCAGCAAAAAGGAATGGAATATTGATACATGCTACAACACAGATGAACTCGGAAAACATTATGCTAAGTCAAAGAAGCCAGTCACAAAAAAAACACATACTATAGGATTCTATTTATATGACATGTCCAGACTAGGCAAAGCTAGAATGACAGAAAGTATACCAGTGGTTGCCTAGGGGTGTGGGAAAATGAGGTGTGACTGCTAAAAGGGTTTCTTTTGTGGGACTGATCAAAATGTTCTAAAATTTATTGTGGTAATGGTTGCAGAACTCTAAATGCACTAAAAAGCATTAAATTGTATACTTTTGATGGGTGATGTCATTTATGTATCAATAAAGCTATTACCCCCAAAAAACAAAACCCCAAAAAACCAACCCCACAAGCTTAGGGCTGACATCTGCCACCTTAGGTCTCCAGATTCACATTCACTGTAACGTTTAGATAATGACTGAAGAGTATTTGTTGTGTTTTGGTTACTCTAGTATCCCTTTACTAAGTAACACCCCAATTTCCTTCTAAGGAATTACATATGCCCTGGTCTCCCTTGTCCCAACAGACCAAGCCTCACCAATTTTCTAAGCCAAGTGGTAGACACATAGCCCACACTAGGCCAGCGGAATGTTGCCTCCTAAGAATCTAAATTGTTATAGTGCATCCATTACAGCTTCCTAAGTCCTTCAGAGCTATCTCAATTCTTAGTCATTTCCAAGTATGTTTCTCTAGCCTTCTCAATCTTGTGAATTCCCGTTATTTTTCCAATAAATTTCCTTTTGCTTAAGTTAGATCAAGTTGGTTTCTGATGCCTATAATTAAAGAATGGTATATTTTCCAATCTCCTAGTATTGAGAGGCATTTTACAAAAGTGTGGTACCAACAAAAGCTCAACATCACCCAACTAGCTGCATTTACACTGACTGCTTCCTCTTATTTTCCAAACCTTAATTTCCAAGAGGAAAAAAAAACCTATGGTTAAAGGCCGGGCGCGGTGGCTCACGCCTGTAATTCCAGCACTCTGGGAGGCCGAGGTGGGCGGATCATGAGGTCAGGAGATGGAGACCATCCTGGCTAACATGGTGAAACCCCGTCTCTACTAAAAAAATACAAAAAAATTAGCCGGGCATGGTGGCAGGCACCTGTAGTCCCAGCCACGTGGGAGGCTGAGGTAGGAGAATGGCGTGAACCCAGGAGGCGGAACTTGCAGTGAGCCAAGATTGCACCACTGCACTCCAGCCTGGGCGACAGAGCGAGACTCTGTCTCAAAACAAAACAAAACAAAACAAAAAAAAACAACCTATGGTTACTGCAGACGAGGTAGCAATGATTGTTACAAATGTCCCCTGCTTACCGGGAAAAAAAAAAAGGGAGATGGTAATTTCTAATTATATCTCTAATTTAGGCTGGGGATGGTGGCTCACACCTGTAATCTCAACACTCTGCAAGGCTGAGGCAGGAGAACTGCTTGAGGCCAGGAGTTCAAGACCAGCCAGTGTGACAAACTGAGACTCTGTCTCCCCGACCCCACCCAAAAACAAAACAAAACAAAACAAAACACACACCAAAAAAAACCCCACAAAAAACAAACAAAAAAAACCTTTGAGTTTTTAGGAAATAATTTTTTCAATCATGATAAACCCATTGTTAGCAGGAGGAATGACTTATTTACAGGATTCAGAATGCTATACTTCCTAACTATAAATAGTAAACTATTAATCCTTATTAGACCTTAGTTGACCTGGCACAAAATTTTGTTGCCAACAGTACGGAGCTTCCATGTTTCCCTCAATAATCAACTACTTCTCATTTCTTCACCTTCTTAGATTTTCGAAAAAGTCTTCAAGAGGTGTTCCCAGGGTTTAGAAGCAACGAGAGAGGCCATCTTTCTCAATCATAACCCCAAAGTTAATATAAAGTTTCAAATAATGCTAAGCAGACAAAAACAGTATATTCTTAAGCCTTCCAAAGAAGTCTATGTTCCTATAAAGCTACACCTTTAGAATGGCAGTTATTCTACTGGCCACAGCATCCAGACCTAGAACTGGTCACAGATGGCTCTAGAAATACGTTGTGGGAGCAATCTGTAGTATATCTGGTTCCAGCCTGTCAATGTAAAAGCTCTTTTGAGAGCATATAATTTTAAGTGCCTAATTCTCTAACAGTCTTTTTTTTTTTTTTTTTTTTTGTGAGACAGGGTCTTGCTCTGTTGCCCAGGATGGAGTGCAGTGGCACAATCCTGGCTCACTTACAGCCTCAACCTCCTGAACATCTAAGACTACATGTCCCCCATGCCCAGCTAATTTTTGTACAGTCAGGGTTTTGTCATGTTGTTTAGGCTGGTTTTGAACCCCTGGACTCAAGCAATCCACCCACCTTGGCTTCCCAAAGTGCTGGGATTATAGGCATGGGCCACTGCACCCAGCCAATTCTCCAAATCTCACAGCCAAACTGCAACTAAATTCCATCTCAAACAAATATTCAAATGCAGAAGACTCACCCATCTAATCAAGGCAGTTTTAATATTTAGGGGAAAAAAAATGTCTGGATAAAACTGTAAAACCAAGCATGATAGAAGAGCTACTTTTAGGAATGGGGGAGGGATGACAAAAATAAAAAGAGAAGGTAGATAAGAATGGAAAGAATACTAGAAGACAGTCTGCCATGAGGTCATATTTTACCAGAGGGGTGATGGGTGCACCCAAATCTCAGAAATAGCAACTAAATAATTTACTTGGCCAGGAGTGGTGGCTCACGCCTATAATTCCAGTACTTCGGGAGGCCAAGGAGAGTGGATCGCCTGAGGTCAGGAGTTCAAGACCAACCTGGACAACATGGTGAAACCCCGTCTCCACTAGAAACACAAAAATCAGCCGGGTATGCTGGCGCCCGCCTGTAATCCCAAGTCACTTGGGAGGCCGAGGCACGAGAATCGCTTGAACCCGGGAGGCAGAGGTTGCAGTGAGCCAAGAGCACACCATTGCACTCTAGCCTGAGCGACAGAGCGAAACCCTGTCTCAAAAACAAAAGAATTTACTCATGTAACCAAACACCACCTGTTCCCCAAAAAACCTATGAAAATAAAAATTAAAAAAATTTTTTTTACTAGGGGATCTGTAAATTTTGTTTCGGTTCTAAAATCCTAATATTTGTGACTTGTTACTCTGATTGATTCTAAGAAACACATAATCTTGTGCTTTCCATGGATCCCCAGGACAAAACAATAGGAAAGAAAAAGGCAATAAAAAAAAAAGAAAAAGGCCATACAAGTGGTGACCTTGAGTATCTAAAACAATATACTCATACAATACCTTGCTACTTCAAAATACTTCGGTTATACACTACATTTGATCTTAACAATAAAAATCCTGTGAGGGAGAGTACTTATTTCTACTTTACAGAAAAAGCTGGATGTCAGATTGGTTAAGTGGCTGAAGAGTTAATTGCCTATATGCTATAACAACACTGAGAGTACAAGTAACAAAGTTAATTTTAAATTTTAATACAAGGTAAGAAATAGGAGTCAGCAAATATCCACTAAGAATGAGGACTGGGCTAAGTGCGGTGGTTCACATCTGTAATTCTAGCACATTGGGAAGCCAAGGCAGGAGGATTGCTTGAGCCCAGGAGGTCAAGACCAGCCTGGTCAACATGGCAAAACCTTGACTCTACCAAAACAAAAACAAAAACAAAAACAAAAACCAGCCAGGTGTGCTGGTACTACACTATCATCCTTACTCAGGAGGCTGGGGCAGGAGTATCATGTGAGCCCAGGAGTTTGAGGCTGCAGTGAGCTAGGATTGTGACACTGCACTCCAGCCCAGGCAACTTAGCAAGACTCAGTCTCTTTAAAACAAATTTAAAACAATTACGTCTCCTAAATTAACTAATTTCCTTTTTTGAAACTATTATATAAAATAACCCATAACATTTTTGAGCATTTATCATGTACTAGGCATTGTACTAAGCATTTGAATTATCTCACTTAATCTTTACAACAACCGTATGGTATTATACTATTACCTCAATTATATAGGTCAGGAGTCCAAGACTTATAGATCCCAAATAACCAATTTATGAAGGAGTAGAGCTGGGATTCAATCTGGGCAGTTCCCTACACCATGTTTACCTGCAGACATGAGTTACCTAAGTTTCATCAAAGCACGCTAAATAAGCACAGGCACTATGCTAAGTACTAGAGATAAAAGTTGAATGATGCAGTTCCTACTGTAAAGGAACTCTCATAAGACCTCAGTGGGCCAGGCGCGGTGGCTCTCGTCTGTAATCCCAACACTTTGGGAGACTGAAGCAGGCAGATCACAAAGTCAGGAGATCGAGACCATCCTGGCTAACATGGTGAAACCCCATCTCTACTAAAACACAAAAAATTAGCCGGGTGCTGTGGCGCACGCCTGTAGTCCCCGCTACTCGGGAGGCTGAGGCAGGGGAATCGCGTGAACCCAGGAGTCGGAGATTGCAGGGAGTGGACATCGCGCCACTGCACTCCAGCCTGGCAACAGAGTAAGGCTCTGTCTCAAAAAAAAAAAGAAAGAAAGAAAAAAAAAGACTTCAGTGTAGATAAAATGGATTAACATGAACTACATCATAGTAGATTCCTAGGTATTTCTAATACCTACACCCAAATTACCCCTCTGATGATGCATATCCTTGTTTTGATACTTTATCCAGCCAAAAGCACACTCTCAACTCTGGGAAATCGTTATCCAGCGTTCTCTGCTTGGAACACAGCTCAATTCTTCCAGGTTGTCCCATCTTCCTCTAATGACTACATACATAGGCAATTCCAACTAGAAAGGTACTCATCATATTACAGTGAATTATTTGTACAATTAGCTGTCCTTTCCAGACTGTAACACAGCAACCATATATCTGTCTTATTCATCATAGAATTCCCAAGGTCAAACACTTTCTAGGTCACTCCACACATGTTGGCTCAATGAAAAAGTACTCAGTGATGTCACAGGGTTTGTCCTTAGCACAGCCTGAATTCAATCATTTCATCAATTTAAGTATGTCTGTTGTCATCATTTATCAAACTAGCCTATGTATAATGCATGTTTATATGTACATGTATGTTTATGTGTATGTGTGTGTGGATATGTATATACATGCATTTATTTCCTTGCTCTTTCCACTGAAAGGACCAAGTAGCAAACAGGGTACCTAATGCCTGGGTCTTGGTCCCTAATACTACTCCACACTAAAAAGAATCAAGGATCCTTGGATGCCAATGCTGGGCCAGGATAGGTATAAGATAAGCCTGCATCATGATATGTCAAAAAGCAAGAAAGGGGCCGGGTACGATGGCTCACATCTATAATCCCAGCACTTTGGGAAGCCAAAGTGGGCGATCATTTGAGGTCAGGAGTTCGAGACCAGCCTGGTCTACAGGGTGAAACCCTGTCTTACTAAAAATGCAAAAATTTGTTAGGTGTGGTAGCACACATCTGTAATTCCAGCTACTGGGGAGGCTGAGACACAAGAACTGCTTGAACCCAGGATGGGAAGGCTGCGGTGAGCCAAGATCATGCCACTGCACTCCAGCCTCTCTGACAGAGCTAGACTCCATCTCAAAAAAGAGAAGAAAAAAAAAAAAAAACCAAGAAAGTACTCAAGAAAAATGAAGGGGACACATCATAAAAACATAGGAACCAGGCTGAAAGAGCTTACATTGGCCAGATCTAGGATATTTTTGGAATAATAATAAAAAAAAAATTTGAAAAAAATGGTGAGTATAAGTCCATACTGATAACAGATATATATGGATGAGGGGAAGGGAAGTTTCTTCTTTATAGGGGCAAATACAGAGGGAGTGCTAGAATTGGAAAGTCATCATAACCCATCAGAGCAGAGATGAGATCAAGCAAGAATCACCAATGGGTGCTAAAACTAGGGGGGAAATTTTGTTGTTTTTTTAAACAAGTATCATGCCATGAATTGCAAATCACAAGATACGAAGTTAAATCCCACCTCTACCACTCATGAGCTACAAATATCTTTGGCTAAGTCAAGTTTCTCAAGCTCAGCACTACTGACATTTTGGGCCACAAAATTCGTTGTAAGGGGCTGTCCTTTAGCATCCCCCCATTGATGATAATAAAAAATGTTTCTACAAATTGCTAAATGTCCTCTGGGGGACAAAAATTCTCCCTGGTTGAAAACAATACGCTAAGAGAACTAACTGCTCTGAACTTTTGTTTTCTCATCCACAAAATGGGGATAATACCTAGCCTGAACATCTATCTTACTGGGTTGGAGGAGGAGGGTGGCCATAGTATTATTGTATTTGTATGGTCTTAAAATGCACCCCAGATTGCTTATTCGTCTCAAGGGAGAGGGGAAAGAGCAGTAATTATAAAATGGAAAAACCACACAACACCTTGACGGGGTAATCAAAATTAACATCACCAAAGAGGAATAAATGGACACTAGGCACACCTTCAAACATGATACCTTGAGAAGGCCATAATGTGATTTCTGCATTATTCGGGCTGAGAAAGCCTACCTTGAATCTAATTACTTGGGAATATCACAAAATCCCAAAACGGGAAATGTATTATTAATAAAAAAAAGGGGCCAGGCATGGTGGCTAATGTCTGTAATCCTAGCACTATGGCGAACCCAGGAGTTTTAATCAGCCTGGATAACATAGCAAAACCCCATCCCTACAAAAAAATACAAAAATTAGCCGGGTGTTGTGGCACATGCCTGTAGTCCCAGCTACTAGGAGGCTGACGCAGGAGGATCACTTGAGCCCATGAGGTCAAGGCTGCAGTGAGCCAAGATCAGGCCACTGAACTCCAGCCTGGGTGACAGGGCAAGACCCTGTCGCAAAAAAAAAAAAAAAAAAAAAAAAAAAAAGAGGGATGGGGGAAGGGGTTGTAGGCTGTATTTTTAACATGTTGATGTCATAAAAAGAAGAACAA
This sequence comes from Gorilla gorilla gorilla, assembly GCF_029281585.2. NCBI lineage: Eukaryota > Metazoa > Chordata > Mammalia > Primates > Hominidae > Gorilla > Gorilla gorilla. Next base: position 126,722,648 of record NC_073233.2, read on the forward strand.
ACACTAGGGAAACGCTAATGACTAAAAAAGACACAACTACAAATAATACCTGACCCTAGACTAGATCCTGTATAGAAAAAAAAAACTGCTATAAAGGACATGTTTGGGTCCATTAATAATTAGAATGACAGATGAGATAGAAGTATTTTATCAATGTTAACTGAAGGTAACTGTACTGTGGTTACGTAAGAGAATATCCTAAAGAAATACACACCGAAATATTTAGAGTTGTAAAAGCCATGATTTTCTAATTTACCCTTAAAAATTTCAGAAAAAGTGTGTATACGTGAGAAAGAAATGTTAGTTCACTATATCACTTCTGCAGAGCAAAAAGAAAACTGTTTAATGGTTGACACATAACCTTACATATGTGATAAAAAAGGTTAACATACCTGAATAGGAGATGGCTTTTCCCAGCCCATTTCAAAAATTCCCATCAGTAACTCCCGTTTCAAACAGTAATCTTCAAACTCATTTCCTTTTGTGGAGGTCACATCCTAGTCAAACAAACAAAAGGAACAATAAAAGAATAAATAACACTGTTGGTAAATTTGGTGTCCTTTGGTAAATTTATCTGTGTTTAAGAAAATTTATCTGGGCCAGGCATGGTGGCTCACGCCTGTAATCCCAGCACTTTGGGAGGCCAAGGCGGGCAGATCACCTGAGGTCAGAAGTTCAAGACCAGCCTAGCCAACATGGTGAAACTCCAACTCCACGAAAAATACAAAAAATTAGCCAGGGTGGTGGTGCACGCCTGTAGTCGCAGCTACTTGGGAGGCTGAGGCAGGAGAATCGCTTGAACCCAGGAGACGGAGGTTGCAGTGAGGTGAGATCGCACTCACTGCCCAGCCTGGGGGGACAGAGCCAGACTCTATCTCAAAAAAAAAAAAAAAAAGGAAAGAAAACTTCTCTGACTTTAGTACTTTACCTGCCCAATCTTAAATATAAATATATGCAGATTACTTGTTTTAATCTGTATTTCAACTTTTCCTGAAGAAAAACCACTGTCCCTGCTTTGACACACAAGCTTTTTAAAAAACTATGTTTTGGGGAAAGAGAACTTGGTCATAGCCTTCTTTTTTTTTTGAGAGATGGAGTCTCGCTCTGTCACCCAGGCTGCAGTGCAGTGGCGTGATCTCGGCTCACTGCAACCTCCGCCTCCCAAGTTCAAGTGATTCTCCTGTCTCAGCCTCCTGAGCAGCTGGATTACAGGCGCCCGCCACCACACCCAACTAATTTTTGTATTTTTAGTAGAGACAGGGTTTAAACATGTTGGCCAGGCTGGTCTTGAACTCCTGACCTCAGGTGATCCGCCTGCCTCGGCCTCCCAAAGTGCTGGGAATACAGGCAAGAGCCACTGTGCCTGGCCCTTGGTCACAGTCTCCTAAGGACTGGTGGAATAGTGTTATTTTTTTACACAAATATCATGCCATGAACTGCAAATCACAAGATATGAAGTTAAATCCCACCTCTACCACTCATGAGCTACAAATATCTTTGGCTAAGTCAAATTTCTCAAGCTCAGCACTACTGACACTTTGGGCCACAAAATTCTTTGTTGTAAAGGGCTGTCCTTTAGCTTCCCCCCTATTGATGATAAGCAAAAATGTTTCTACAAATTGCTAAATGCCCCCGGGGGACAAAAATTCTCCCGGTTGAAAACAATAGGCTAAGAGAACTAACTGCTGAGCTTTTGTTTTCTCATCCACAAAATGGGAATATATAGCCTGAATATCTATCTTACTGGGTTGGAGGAGGAGGGTGGCAGTGGTGTTATGCTCCTGAAACCAATTCCCTCCAGATACCGAGGGACAGCTATACCTCACTTCTAGTTCCCCACCATTATTCTACTTGTATTTTACAACCAACTTACCGAAGTTTTGATTCTTAGATCCTTTGGAGGGAGTTTTAAAGTCTTTTTCCAGTCATCACCAGGTCTAGAGAGAATACAGTAAACTTGAAGTATCAAAATTCATAGCATCCTAACAAAGATGATTCATCTCAATTATAATTGTTAAAAAGCACAGTAAGTTTAATATATTCCATTTAATATATCTAACAAGATAATTAAACAACTTTAGAAAAAGTGTTCTTATAGAGAATCTCAGGAGGATAAAAAAATCAAGAACAGAAGGGATTAAGGCATCCATCCTCTTAAGCAATATTGTATACAGTGTAACTGTTGTCAAAAGGTGTTTTGTTTGACCTACACAGCATGTGTTTTAATTTACATGAGTTTAAATTAGTTCTCAACATTTAAAAACTGTAAGATTTTATATATCTTATATAACTCCTGGGCTCAAGCAATCCGCCTGCCTCGGCCTCCCAAAGTGATAGGATTATAGGTGTGAGCCACCATGGCCGGCTATTCTCATTTTTAAAATAGGTTAACAGGCCAGGCGTGGTGGCTCACATCAGTAATCCCAGCACTTTGGGAGGCCGAGGTGGGCGGATCGCTTGAGGTCAGGAGTTCGAGACCAGCCTGGCCAATATGGTGAAACCCCCTCTACTGAAAATACAAAAATTAGCCAGGCATGGTGGGACACAACTGTAGTCCCAGCTACTCAGGAGACTGAGGCAGGGGAATCACTTGAACCTGGGAGGCGGACACTGCAGTGAGTCAAGCTCATGACACTGCACTCCAGCCTGAGTGACAGAGGGAGACTCTGTCTCAAAAATAAATAAGGTGGGCGCAGAGACTCTGTCTCAAAAATAAATAAGGTGGGCGCACACCTGTAATCCCAACACTTTGGGAGGCCGAGGCAAGCGGATCACCTGAGGTCAGGAGTTCGAGAGTAGCCTGGCCGATATGGTGAAACCCAGTCTCTACCAAAAATACAAAAATTAGCCAGGCATGGTGGCATGTGCCTGTAATCCCAGCTACTCAAGAGGCTGAGGCAGGAGAATTGCTTGAACCCGGGAGCCAAGATCCTGCGACAGAGCAAGACTCCGTCCCAAATAAATAAATAAAACAAAATAGGTTAACAGTTACATCAAACAATTGATATAATGCACTCAGCACAGTGCCTGGCAAAATAATAGCACAGTATTAGCCAATGAGCATCTCTTAATCTTTCTTTTTTATTGGAAATGCTAGAAACCATGAAAGAGAATAAAAACAAGGAGAATATAAATAAACTCTCTTTTTGGCCAGGTAAAAACCTCAAGTAATAAATACTCAAAGCATCTTAAAAAAAAAAAAAAAGATCAGGGAACATCTGCAGACAAAGTATTTAACTGTGACATCTTTGAAAAAGTTTTCACTGCAGCTGTTCTTACATAACCAGAGTCCCCAAAACATTTCAAATGCTCCATTCACAGAAAAAAAGACCACTTATTTTACTTAAAACTAGGTCCTACATAATGACATAATGCATACTCTAACATTGGTAACTTTTTGCTACCAATTCCAAGACTACTACTGTACTAAAGCCTTTTTTTTTTTTTTTTTTTCTGAGATGGAGTCTTGCTGTGTCACCCAGGCTAGAGTGCAGTGGCATGATCTCGGCTTACTGCAACCTCCACCTCCCGGGGTTCAAGCAATTCTCCTGCCTCAGCCTCCAGAGCAGCTGGCATTACAGGAGCCTGCCACTACACCCGGCTAGTTTTTGTATTTTTAGTAGAGACGGGGATTCAGCTGGTCTCGAACTCCTGACCTCGTGATCCTCCTGCCTTGGCCTCCCAAAGTGCTGGGATTACAGGCGTGAGCCACCGCACCCAGCCTACTAAAGCCTTTCATCTAAGCCTGTATCATCAAAGTTTCTGATTTAAAAATGTCAGTTTGACATACCGTCGAATTCAACAAAATAGTGAATAATAATGCGTAAGATACAATGCAAAACCTGACCACAAGAAATTTATAATCTTATGAGATGAAAAAACTATTTAAAATGAGAAAGTAAGTGACGGAGGTTAAGTATTAGAAGTGTTCTGAGACACTTGATGGGATCTAGAGGACTTCATGGAAGAGAGGGCAGAGAAAATGAGATTTGAAGAACCGCAGAACTGAAAAGAAACCATTAATCATAGGAAAACCAGAAAAGAAAAATCAAAATCCACTGTTGTCCCCAAATCAGAATTTATTTTTTATTTCTTTGAGATGGGGTCTTACCCTGTCACCCAGGCTTGAGTGCAGTGGTGCGATCATAGCTCACTGCAGCCTTTATTATTTGTAGAGACAGGGTCTTGCTATGTTGCCCAGGTTAGTCTCAAACTCCTGGCCTCAAGTGATCTTCCCACCTCAGCCTCCCAAAGTGATGGGATGAACGGCGTGAGCCATCATATCCAGCCCCAGAATTTTTTAAATAGAAAATATTCTCATAGGCCAGGTGCAGTGGCTCACGCCTGTAATCCCAGCACTCTGGGAGGCCAAGGCGGGCAGATCACCTGAGGTCAGGAATTCAAGCCTAGCCTGGCCAACATGATGAAATCTCATCTCTACTAAAAATACAAAAATTAGCCAGACGTGATGGTGGACACCTGTAATCCCAGCTACTTGGGAGGCAGAGGCAGGAGAATGGCTTGAACTGAACCCAGGAGGTGGAGGTTGCAGTGAGTCGAGATCACACCATTGCACTCTAGCCTGGGCAACAGAGTGAGTGAGAGTCCATCTCAAAAAAAAAAAAAAAAAAGAAAAAAGAAAAATAGGCTGGGCGCAGTGGCTCACATGTGTAATCCCAGCATTGTGAGAGGTCGAGGTGGGCAGATCACTTGAGCTCAGGAGTTCCAGACCAGCCTGGGCAACATGACAAAATCCCGTCGCTACTGGTGCATGCCAGTAGTCCCCACTATTTGTAGGGCTGAGGCAGGAGGATCACTTGAGCCTGGGAAGTTGAGGCTGCAGTGAGCCATGATCGTGCCACCATACTCCAGCCTAGGCGACAAAGTGAGACCCTGTCTCAAAAAAAAAAAAAAAAAGTTATAAAAAAAATTAAAAATAGTCTAAATTTTGCTAACCTACTTACATTCTGCCAAGACAAACTACAACTGAAGTAGTATTCATTTCTATACCAATTAAAGCATTCACCTTAAAAATAACGGAATATACACTAATACCAATTCTCCCAATGACCTAACCAATTCTGCTGAAAATTAGTTCTTAGAGGTCCTAGTGAACCACATACGGTAACTCTATGACAGTCTGGTAGCTTGTATAAGCTATTTTTCTGTAGGAAGTGAAAAGATCTAGGTTGTAATAAAACATATACCTCAGTTCAGTAACCCAGTGTCAACATCTTATAAAGATTCCCAGGGTTAAATTATTTTATATGGCAAGTTTTTTTTTTTTTTTGAGATGGAGTATTTCTCTGTTGCCCAGGCTGGAGTGCAGTGACACGATCTTGGCTCTCTGCAACCTCCACCTCTCGGGTTCAAGTGATTCTCCTGCCTCAGCCTCCTGAGTAGCTGGGATTACAGGCGCATGCCATCACGCCCAGCTGATTTTTGTATTTTTAGCAAAGACAGGGTTTCACCATGTTGGTCAGGCTGGCCTCAAACTTTTGACCTCGTGATCTACCTGCCTCAGCCTCCCAAAGTGCTGGGATTAAAGGCGTGAGCTACCGCACCTGGCCTTTTTTTTTTTCTGAGATGGAGTTTCGCTCTTGTTGCCCAAGCTGAAGTGCAATGGTGCAATCTCGGCTCACTGCAACCTCCGCCTCCTGGGTTCAAGTGATTCTCCTGCCTCAGCCTCCCGAGTAGCATTATAGGCATGTGTCACCACGCCCAGCTAATTTTGTACTTTTAGTAGAGACGGGGTTTATTTTTAGTAGAGACAGGGTTTCTCCATGTTTGTCAAGCTGGTCTCGAACTCCGGACCTCAGGTGATCCGCCCACCTTTGCCTCCCAATGTGCTTGGATTACAGGTGTGTGCCACTGCACCCGGCCCTATATGGCAAGTTCTTAACAAAAGCCAAACATCAACTGGAGTCAAGAATCTTAAATGTTAATTTCCTATAACTGAATCTTTAAAGTGATGGTTACCATTCAAATATTGTAATTTAAAGTATGCACTTAAAAGTAACAAATAGCCTACATACTATCAGCTTTAAAAGAAAAAATATCCTCTAGTAAGAGGAGGCTCTTCAATTTTAAGGTTAACAAAAGGTTTCTGAGACTGTTCAGAACTGTGTTCTGTGAGTTCAAAATTCTTAGTTCCCTTTTTATATGTAAAAGGAGGAAAAAAATTAAAATTTTTTTTTTTTGGGTAGAGACAGAGTCTCATTATGTTGCCTAGGCTGGTCTCAAACTCCTGGACTCAAGTGATCCTCCCACACTGGCCTCCCCAAAGTACAGGGATTACAGGCGTGAGTCACCTCAACTAGCCAACTTTTTTTTTTTTTAAAGTAAAAAAGCTAAGTTCCATAAGCTAAAAAAAGTTATGAGAAAATTTTCTGAGTGAATAATGCTTGGAGTTCAGAAGGTTGGGCAAGTCTTTAAAGACTCTAAAGACTCAGACTGAGTCTTTAAATTTAATATGTAAAGTTGGCTTTATCTGCTGTTTAACTAGGGTAAGGTGCAGTCGTAACAACACTAAAAAAACTATACTGACAAAAATGAGATGACTAATAATTTTATTCATTTACAACAAACTAAGCTAATAACTTTTACACTAATTATGAAAGCCAGAAATGTTTCCAAAAACCATTTATACGAAATTTGTGTGTATCATCTGACCTCAGGATGACTACTTGCTGAACAAATTATGGCAGAAATATATTATTCTATTGCAAATACCTACTGGCCATAAAACAAAGTCATCTGTCCTCTATTTGGAATCAAATGGTTAAATTAAGGCATAAGTATTAATAGTCAACACCAAAGTAACACAAATATTGGTTCCCCACGAGTGTTTATTATTTACTCTAACACTTACTTAATAGTGGTGGTCATACTCTGTGCTTGCTGCTGAGTGCCATTATTGATTGTGTTGGTGTTTTTCAGCTGGTTCATCTGTTGCTGTGTCTGTGTGCCCCCTCCTCCAGGGCCACCAGTGGGTTTCACAGGGCCTCTCAGCTGACCATTTTGACTGGACAGACCCATTATAACAGGGTTCTCTGTTCTGGCCGTGCTCATGCTGTTTTAATTGCAAAGGTCTTTCAAACTTCAAAACTTTTGAAAGTCAGTAGAGAAACTGTAATAACAGTTTATTAGGCTCTCCAAAATGAAGAGATAAATATAAGTCTTGCTCAATAAATGAGTCCTTTATTGCAATGCAGGCAAGCACCTGTAAGTCTCTGAACGGTAAGCAGCAGTAACTTGCTCTCTTGCACGGAATCAACTTTTTATTTTTAAAAAGCCCTCTAACAAGCTTGAGTTATATCTGAATTCACTCACGTCAATCTGAAACAAACAAACAAAATTAAATTAGCAAACACAACAGAAAAACTTTGTTTCCTTTTTAAAAGAACCCCTTTAGAACTCTCATCTTCTATATTAAAGAATTAATAATACAGCTACACTTAGACCAAATCACGAGCCAAGCTGGGATAGACACAACTTTGAACTATCTCAAAAACACAATGAGGCCAATATCAAACACTTAAAATTGTTAATTCAAAGCAATCCAGAGATTAAGTAGAAAGAGACTAGTAAATTAGCACTACTTGTCAATGATAATCTCTTCTCTTCAGTTTCCTCCCCATGAATTCTCTAAGTCTCTGACATCTCTAAAAGTCAGTGATTCATTATACTTAATTGCATTACAACTCACTGAAGTATCACACAATTTAAACAAGACAATTCATTAATTTTCTTCTACTTGTAATAGCAACCGAGAGTCCTTATAGATTTAAGTGAGCTTTTGACTTGAACTTCACACTTCCAGAAAAAAACACCTTTGTGCCCTTACGAATTTCAACTATTAAACCTTATGGGCTGGGTGCTGGTGGCTCAGGCCTGTAATCGCAGCACTTTTGAGAGGCCAATGCAGGCGATCACTTGAGGTCAGGAGTTAGAGACCAGCCTGGACAACATAGCGAAATCCCATCTCTACTAAAAATACAAAATGTAGGCCGGGTGCGGTGGCTCATGCCTGTAATCCCAGCACTTTGGGAGGCCGAGGAAGGTGGATCATGAGGTCAGGAGTTCAGGATCAGCCTGGACAAGATGGTGAAACCCTGTCTCTACTAAAAATACAAAAATTAGCCAGGCGTGGTGGCGGGCGCCTGTAATTCCAGCTACTTGGGAGGCTGAGGCAGAGAACTGCTTGAACCCAGGAGGCGGAGGTTGCAGTGAGCCAAGATTGTGCCACTGCACACCAGCCTCAGCGACAGAGCCAGACTCCGTCTCAAAAACAAAAACAAACAAGAAAAAAAAAACAAAAAAAACAAAATTTAGCCGGGCATGGTGGTGCACACCTGTAATGGAGTCCCAGCTACTTGGGAGGCTGAAGCACGAGAATCGCTTGAACCTGGCAGACGGAGGCTGCAGTGGGCCAGGTGACAGAGACCTTGTCTCAAAAAACAACAACAAAAAACTTTAAGAAGAAAAATGTATTTTCTTTTTTCCTTTTTGTCCTTTAAAACAATAAATGAAGCAGTCAAGAGAATAGTGTATTTCTGCCATAATGTATCCAGCAAGTAATGATCCCAAGGACAGGTGACATACACAAATTTTGTATAAATGATTTTTTATTTTGAAATTGACAAAAACAAGATGACTCTAATAATTTTATTCATTTATAACAAACTTAGCTAATAACTATTCTAATTTTAAATAGAATTTAAAAAAACAGGAAAATTCATGTTTAAAAAAAAATCTGCGGAAGACTAAACACACTAGTAATTTTAAGAAAACTTTCCAAGAAATCCAGAATAGTAAAGCTAATTAATAGTTTAAAAAAAAAAAAGAACTGGTAGGAGGGGCACGGTAGCTCACGCCTGTAATCCCAACACTTTGGGAGGCCAAGACTGGTGGATCACCTGAGGTCAGGAGTTCAAGACCACCTGACCAATATGGTGAAACTCCGTTCCACTAAAATACAAAAATTAACTGGGCGTGGTGGCCCTGTAATCGCAGCTACTTAGGAGGCTGAGGCAGAAGAATCACTTGAACCCAGGACGTGGAGGCTGCAGTGAGTCCAGATCACGCCATTGTACTCCAGCCTGGGCAACAAGAGCAAAACTCTGTTTAAAAAAAAAAAAAAAAAAACCACAAAACTAGTCAACCTCATTTTAAAATTATCCCGTAAATGGAAATCTTACTTCTATTTTTTATTGTATTTTTTGAGACAGTCTTGCACTGTCACCCAGGCTGGAGTGCAATGGCGCGCTCTCAGCTCACTGCAACCTCCACCTCCCGGGTTCAAGTGATTCTTCTGTCTCAGCCTCCTGAGTAGGTGGGATTACGGGCATGCGCCACCATGCCCAGCTAATTTTTGTATTTTTAGTAAAGGCGGGGTTTCGACATGTTGGCCAGGCTGGTCTTGAACAACTGAGCTCAGGTGATCCGCCCGCCTCGGCCTCCCAAAGTGCTGGGATTACAGGCGTGAGCCACCACGCCCGGCCTATTATTTTTGAGACAGAGTCTCACTCTGTTGCCCAGAGTGGAGTGCAGTAGCCCGATCTCAGCTCACTGCAACCTCCACCACGCAGGTTCAAGCGATCCTCATGCCTTAGCCTCCCAAGTAGCTTGGTGGGATTACAGATCTGGCTAATTTCTGTATTTTTCAGTAGACACGGGGTGTTATCAAGTTGGCCAGGCTGGTCTTGGACTCCTAACCTCAAATGATCTGCCCGCCTTAGCCTCCTAAAGTGCTAAGATTACAGGCGAGAGCCACCGTGCCCGGCTGAAATCTTGCTTTTAATTGTAGTTAATAAAAACATACAAAGACACGAAAACAAAGCCCTACTCTGTTGGCTTTTGATTTAACCCCGTTACACTTTTTTTTTTTTTTTGAGGCGGAGTCTCGCTCTGTCGCCCAGGTTGGAGTGCCGTGGCACAATCTTGGCTCACTGCAACCGCCGCCTCCTGGGTTCAAGCGATTCCCCTGTCTCAGCCTCCCGAGTAGCTGGGATTACAAGCGCCTGCCACCAGGCCTGGCTAATTTTTTTCTATTTTTAGTAGAGACGGGGTTTTGCCACGTTGGCCAGGCTAGTATCGAACTCCTGACCTCAGTTGATCCGCCTGCCTTGGCCTCCCAAAGTGCTGGGATTACAGGCATGAGCCACCGCTCCCAGCAACCCCGTTACATTTCTTACATAAAATACACTAGCTTACGAGTGCTGATTCTTTCTGCCATACACCAAGGCATGTGAAACTCAAAATTTTAAAGTCAACAGATCTCTACATTTATGAAGAAAATGCTCCTTGATTATGCCTTCCTTAAAAAAAAAATGAACAAGTTGCTCACAAGCAAATCCTGATTATCACATACACAAAGTTGTTTACTTCAGACTCTAACTGACCTCTTAAGCAGATATGGTTAACAGCTACTTTCCTGTATTGACGGTTTTATATTATGATCAGCGATATCACGCAGTTCACACAGAGACTTAGCTGTTTGCAGAGCACTAAGAGGATGAAAAGGGCAACCTCTAAAGACCGAACGATATCATCATTACTGTCCATCATGCACAGTAAGACCTCCTATATCCTTAAATCCAAAATGAGACTATGTGATAACTGCTCCCTTCTTAAACTGAAACCTGCACTGCAGCTTTTTCTCAGAGAAGGAAATATTCCTCCTACCCCTTCCCAATTTAGATTTGCAAGTTATCTTTCCACATTTTCAAAAAAAAACAAAAAACAAGAAACGTAGACTAGTTGGGAGGAGCCCCTAGCGGAGTTAATTACAGCACTTCACAGATCGTAGTTAGCAATTGACAGTTTCACACCCAAAACAGTATCGTCATCGCCAACAAGAGCTTTTGTTTGCAAATGCAGCGCAGTTTTTCTAGCTTTGCCTGCAAGTTGGAGTGACTGGGTTTTATTCTGAAGGGAAAGGGGGGCTGAGGAAGAGAAAGGAGAGAGATACTGGAAAGACACAAGTCAATGACTGGAATCCCGTAACTGAAGGGAAATTTCTTGCCCCCCCCGCACCCCACGCCCCAAACACACACACTTCTGACCATAAACACAAAAGGTTGGGGCTCTGCAATCCTATCTGCGCAATATGAGCCAGCAACCAGCTCCATCAGTAGCAAACAATAGGGACTCCCCCAAGGAGGCCCCAAATGGACCCCCTAAACCAGAAATCCCCCTCCTTTCCTCCAAGAGTCGGGGGCTCCATAAACACCCTCTTGTTATTGACCCGCAAGGCCTACTGCAATCAAGCAGCGGCCGGTTTGCTTCTAAACCGAGCCCTCCAATACAGCATGTCCCTGCCGCCCCCTATAGGGCCGTCTCGTACCCTATAACCTCCACCATCATCCCCCTAAGTCCTTGCCGCCCCCTTCGGCCTCATATTCCCTCATCTTTGATAAAGCTCCTCCGAGTACTTAGCCTGTTCCTCCTGCCGACCCTGCCGCGCACCACATTCCTATATTCGCCTCCTCTCAGGCGCTCCCACCCCACACAGCTGCCGACCGCCTTCCTCCCCAGGCCCGGCCAGGCCTTAGGCCTCCGCCCGAGAGTCCCCCAGAGCCGGCCCGGGGGGCTCCCCACAGCCCCCACAGCACCGCTGACCTCGACCCCACCACCTCACCCCAAGCCTCGCGACTCGGGCCCGTGTCCTACCAACCAGGCCACTCCCGCTCAGCACCCTCGGTCCTTTATTGTTGACTCGAAGCTCCCAAAATGGCGGACGCTCCTTCCTCCTCGGAAACCTCCGCCCGCCCCCACCCAGCCCTCTCGCTACGGCCTCCTCTCGCCCCCGCCCCCGCCCCGCTCCGAGGGGCGCGCAGCCCAGCCGCCCGAGCCGCCGGCTCCCCCCGGCTGTCCAGCCCTACCTCCTCCGCTGCCCGCTCTCGTGGCGCCGCCGAAGTCGCCGCCTGGCTGAGCTAACTCGGCTCCTCTGCCCCCTCCCTCGCTCGCCCGTTCGCCCGCCCGCCGCCTCCTCCCTCTTTCCCTGCCTCTCCGCATGGCGGCGACCGCGGCTCCTCCTCCACTCAAGATGGCGAAACCTCGGCCGCCGCGGCTATATTCGCCGGGGCGTCACTGCCTTCCCGGCCTGGTGGTGAAAGGAAGCCGGGCCGCGAAAGCTTCCTGAGGAGAAAATGGAGGGCCCTTCTCTCACACCGACGAGAAAAGTTCGAGGGGGAAATACGAGTTCCTTTCTGAAGGGACAGGACGGCTGCTTTTCCACAGCCGCGACGTGATTGAGAAATGGTGGCTGGCAAGGGTAGCCCTGCCTTCGCCCCTCCAAAGTAAAGATCGGGAGTTGAGACCAGAGGAACATCTCTTTATTACATGACTAAGGATATGTTTTGAAAACTGGCCCCCGGGCAGCTGCTCGGGGACAGGAAGCTGACCTGACTTCTGCTGGCCGGGGAGGCTGATGCCGGGCCTAAGGGGCTGCGTCCGAGCCTCTCGGGGCGCGCCTCCATGCAGGAAGGCGCGGAACTAGCGGCCCGGAGACGCCGGGCGCGCGTCTGAGTGTGGGGGCCGGAAGGGGGGCCAACCGGGCCCGGAGGCCGCACCAGGCAGGAGGGAGGACTCCAGAGAGCGCGCGGGGGGCGCTGCGCGGTGGGACGGGGCGGGCCTGTAGGGCGCGCCTGGCGGGGGGTAGGCTCCGGGCTTGAGGGTGCGCCTGGGGGGGCTGGTTGTGGGGGAAGGCTTGAGGGTGCGCCTGGGCGGGGGAAGTCTCCGGGCATGAGGGCGCGCCTGCGGGTGGTATGGGGGGGTACACCGAGCTTGAGGGTGCGCCCGGGGGGCTCTCATGTGAAGGGTACCAGGCTTGAGGGCGCCCCTGCGGGGGGGCAGAGGCACCGAGCTTGAGGGTGCGCCTCGGGGGTCTGCGGGGGGAAGGCACCGGACTTGAGCGTGCGCCGGGAGAGGACGGCGGGGGACTGGACTGTGAGGGCGTATCTTGGGGGACCTGTCGGGGAGGAACCGGGAGAAGGCACAACTGGGGGTGAGGCGGGGGCGGGGGCCGGGCTGTGAGAGTGCGACTGAGGGGGATCACTCCGGAGAGCACGGAGCTGGGGGCGTTGCGCAGGTGGAGTGGGGAGGCCTGGTGGAGAGGGTAGCAAACTGAGAGCGCGCACCGGGGTGGTGGGGGGAGAAGCTGGACTGTAAGGTGAAGAGTTAGTAGGGCGCGACCGTCTTCTCCTGCCCTCGAAGGGCAAGACTGAAGAAAGTAGGGGCGGAGGAGGCCGGGCCCTCCACTTAAAGGGAGGGAAGCTAGTGAAGCGTCAGTTATAATAGAAATAGGAATTCAGTAAGGAAATGTAGAAGCTTAAGGCAGAGGGTGACTCTCCTGCCTGATCCTCACTATGAAGACATTTATGTATGTTCCCATAATTAGTTTTCAGATCCCAGTGTCTGTGTTTATCCTTGACAGAAATAATAGAACTGCTGTCTTCTTCCAGGTTAAACAAAACTTTGGAGCTAAAAGCTAGCTAGGTCAGGAGAAACAAAATCTAAGTCTCACCCAATTGAGAGACTGAATATACAAAGAATGGCCAAACCTACCCATGACCTCCTACCCATAACCTCTTCAAGTAATCGGCCCACAAGGGTCAGGACTTGATCTTTAACCGGCAGCTTCCCTATTTCTTGCCCCTGCTTCCAGCTCTGGGCCAATCAGAGAAAGCCAAATGTGCTCCTCACACCAATCGCGTAAGAAGCCCTGCTTCTAGTTAGCCCTCCTCCAACTTCCCGATGCCAACATCCTCCAATCAGAGCCAACCTGAAGTTTCTCCCTTTTTTTCAGTATATGTAAAGCTTTTCCACTCCCCTGCCTGCCTATGAGTCTATTAAATCAAGTGATGGGTCGCGGCTGACTCTTGCCAGCTCTGAGTAAATAGCCTATTCTCATTTGGTGGTCGTTATTTCTACACAGCCGGTGGGAAGGTGGTGGAGAATATTGATGACTATTCTTAAGGTTAAAAAGAAGGTTCGCCTTACATTTTTTTTTTATTTTAAATTTACAGCATGGCGTCTCCAGCCCAGGTTTTAAAATACCTACTAATGTAAGGAAATAGCCCTGCACCTTGTGCCCATCCTAGAGAGAAAATGGTTTCTTAATAAAAAATGTATGAGGCCTTTTTGCCCCAGTATCTTCCCAAGCAGAGGAATGTGAAGGGGGGTTGGGCCAAGAAGTGAGTGGTAGGAAGAGAGGCCTACGGATTTAAAACAGGCCACTGCTTGGAGGGGTCTCTTTCCTAAACCACTGAAGAAATTGAACCAGGCAAAGGAAGGGGGTTCACACCCACAAATAAACTATAACCTACAAAAGGAGCCCGGGTTCACGTCCACAAATAAATTGTAACCTACACAAGGAGTCTGGTTGAGGTCACAAAACAAAAGCAAGGAGGCAACCAGAAGTAGAATATGAAATAGGTGCCCCCTTCTCACCTAGGAATCCTTCCAGGGCTAAAACCTTCAAATATTCTGCTTTTAAGGTAGTCAGATACCCTCACAACTCATTTCCATCAGCCCTTCTCTGTTTTCAAGTGAGAAGCATAGATGGTTTATAATTAAGCTATGAACTCTTGGATCTTTTCTTCCAAGTTTAGTGTTAGGGGTTGATAGGTCTAGTCCAACTATCTCAATACATTGTTTTCTCCCTAGTTAAAACAGATTTGCAAGAATCATTTGTATGACACTTTAGGAATACAGATAAATTGTTTGCTAGTGCAAATAATATCCTTATATTTATAAAATATATGTGTACTTTTAAAAAAGTTACATGAATCCAACCCTCTGGACTTTTAGTTAGTATTGAGTGTGATAGTTGTGGGACATCTGTAGTAAATACGGTTTCTGAAGGGTGTGCTATCATCCCTAATGAACTCACCTATTAATTGTGGTAAAGAGTTTTTCACTTGGGCTGGACACGGTGGCTCACGCCTGTAATCCCAGCACTTTGGGAGGCCGAGGCAGGTGGGTTGACTGAGGTCAGGAGTTCAAGACCAGCCTAGCCAACATGGTGAAACCCCGTCTCTACTAAAAAAAAAAAAAAAAAAAAAGAAAAAAAAAAGCTGGGCTTGGTGGCAGGTGCCTGTAATCCCAGCTACTTGGGAGGCTGAGGCAGGAGAATCCTTTGAACCTGGGGAGGCAGAGGTTGCAGTGAGCCAAGATCGTGCCATTGCACTCCAGCCTGGGCAACAAGAGCAAAACTCCGTCTCAAAAAAAAGAAAAAGAAATGAAAAAAAAAGTTTCCCAACATGTATTAGCCGTCTTCATGTTGTCTGTATTCACCTTTGTGTCATCACCCCTCTTCAGTTTCCTCCTGGAATTCAATCACAGTAATGGGTTATCTCAGCAAATATTATTCGCCAGTCTCACATCCTGACCTCATTTATTTACCTAAAAATAACCAGAACGAAAAAAAAATCACAAATTAATTTACACTTGATTTCACTTTAACTTCAATTTAAAATACTTAGAATCCAGAATTCCTGGTAAGTTGAACCTGGAATACGCAGACCTGTGATAATATCTTAAACACTCAAATGTTTTCAACTTGCTGAAATGGAGTTCACACTTTTAACATTCTGGGCTTATTTTTTAAAAAGGGACTATAATACTTTAACTCAAATTACAATCAGATGTGTTCATTACCTAGAAGAAAAAAATTTTACCTATCTCATATCTTCAGTGAAATGATTATATCACATCTGGCTAAGCTTTACCGTTTGGTATTTGCCCTCTTTCAAGTGATTTGCAGTATAATACTTTGATTTTCCAAAATTTCAACATACAAAGTTATTTTCCAAATATGCTCAAGCAACATCTGATCATCACTAACAAGACTAAAGGCTAATATGCCCAAGGAGCCAAGTCCCGTTTTCTTGGGACTTCATAGCAGGTAAAAATTGCCTTTTCAATTTATACACCTGAAGACAGTGAAGCAGCATCAGTCACTGAGGGCTTAGTAGAGATGTCCTTAGAGAGGTGCACATACTGCACTGAAGTTGATGCATACTAAGCAGGTGTGCTTAATCACTGATAGGTTACATCAGGCACATTTTGTTGGAATAAATGTTCCAACCCCTGAGTAAACTCAAGTTGAAAAGTAGGAAAGTTGGCCAGCGCGGTGGCTCACACCTGTAATCCCAGCACTTTGGGAGGCCAAGGTGGGCGGATCACGTGAGGTCAGGAGTTCGAGACCAGCCTGGCCAACATGGTGAAACCCCATCTCTACTAAAAATACAAAAATTAGCCGGGTGTGGCAGCATGCACCTGTAATCCCAGCTACTTGGGAGGCTGTGGCGGAGAATTGCTTGAACCCAGGAGGCAGAGGTTGCAGTGAGCTGAGATTGCACCACTGCACTCCAACCTGGATGACAGAGTAAGACTCTGTCTCAAAAAAAAAAAAAAAAAAAAAGTGTAGGAAAGCAATAGTACAAACGAGGAGGGAAGTGGGTGAGTTAAACACATTTTCCCCAAACTGCCAGGTTTACTTTGCAGAATTTGTATTCTCTTTCACAGATAACATAACCCTCATTCCCAGCACACCACAACCAAGCTAGTTAGCTGGCTCAGCTCACGGTGTCCTTCGGCCACATCGGGACTCAGCATGGTATATGTTCTGGTCATCACCCAGAGAATTCTAGCTATTCATTTTGACTCTTCAGTTTCGCTAAGATGACTGTATGCCAGCAATTTTAACTTATTTATTAATTTGAAAATAATGTGTGGCTGGGCCGGGCACAGTGGCTCACGCCTGTAATCCCAGCACTTTGGGAGGCCGAGGCAGGTGGATCACGAGGTCAGGAGATCAAGACCAGCCTGACTAACATGGTGAAACCCTGTCCCTACTAAAAATACAAAAAATTAGCCGGGCGTGGTGGCATGCACCTGTAATCCCAGCTACTAGGGAGGCTTAGGCAGGAGAATTGCTTGAACCCAGGAGGCGGAGGTCGCAGTGAGCCAAGATCATGCCACTGCACTTCAGCCTGGGCAACAGAACGAGACTCCGTCTCAAAAAGAAAAAAAGAAAAGAAAAAAGAAAAAGAAAATATGTGTGTCTGGAAGACACTGAAATCTGGAAAACAGCTATTTAGGTATAAATTTACTTTGACTTACTGAGATCAAGAAAGAATTGACATCGTCCTCATCTAAGATACCTCGTTCTCCTTGGGTATTTTCCAAGTTAGTTCAGGGACAGTTGCCGAGGAATAACACTGATGGGGGTTCACACTATGGCGATCTTGTTGAACTGCCTGATGTTGGTTTGTGTAATCTGCCCCCTTTGTGCCCAAGAACCTGTGACAAGATTCTGCTTCTGACAACCTTCTGTGCAGGGGTAGCAACAGGAGTCTGAACAATCGTAAGTGTCCAGCCCTGGTTTCCTGCCACTAGTCAATCTGCAGAGACTTTTATTGATTCTTGAAAATACAACTGTGATTGTAGGTTTGGGCCCTGGGAATGTAATTTATAGCTAAAGAATGGGCAATGTCTTCTGTCCTGAGTGCCATGGTTGGATTGTGTAACATCTGTGGCTACCAGGACAAGGAAGGAACAAAGGAAGACAAAAGTATTTCGGTGCAGAGATCTTCTCAGTGACCCTCCTTGCTCTTCATCTGCCTGATGAATTTTAAAGACTACTTTTTATCATATCTCCACGCCGTAAACTACCCCCTCAGTGGCTCCCAGTTTCCTTTTACTACATCTAGTCTACACTCCATAGACCGACTGAGACTGCCAATATGCCTACCCAGTCGGATTTCCTACTCTTCCTCCCCCCATACATTTGCTGCTCTGGTCTCCTGAAAGGTTACATTCCCTCACCTCTGATTGTTTCCCTTAGAAACCCTCTCATTTCCTTTCCTCTGGGTCTATCTAAATCTCACTCGGAATCCTAGATATATTACCACAAGCCCCTATCCTATGTTTCCCATTCCTTTGCTCCTGTGCAACCAGGGCTCAGGCTCTGGAGTCCGACAGATTTAGGTTCATAATCCCAGTTCTGCCACTTATTAACTATTACTCCATAAACGTGGAAACATTTCTCAACTCTTTTTTTTTTTTTTTTTTTTTTTTTTTTGAGACGGAGTCTCGCTCTGTTGCCCGGGCTGGAGTGCAGTGGTGTGATCTTGGCTCACTGCAACTTCTGCCTCCCAGGTTCTAGTGATTCTCCTGCCTCAGCCTCCCAAGTAGCTGGGACTACAGGTGTGTGCCACCACACCCGGCTAATTTTTGTGTTTTTAGTAGAGATGGTGTTTCACCATTTTGACCAAGCTGGTCTCAAACTCCTGACCTCAAATGATCCACCCTCCTTGGCTTCCCAAAGTGCTAGGATTACAGGCGTGAGCCGCCGCGCCTGGCCATTTCTTAACTTCTGAACCTCAATTTTCCCATTTATAAAATGGGTAAAAAGTGGCCAGCACGTGGGTCAGGCCTGTAATCTCAGCACTTCGGAGGCCCAGGCAGAAGAATCGCTTGAGGCCAGGAGTTCAAGGTCATCCGGGGCAACATATTGACATCCCGCCTCTACAAAAGATAAGCTGGGCAGGGTGGCGTGCACCTATTGTCCTAGCTATTCAGGAGGCTGAAGTAGGAGAATTGCTTGAGCCCAGGAGTTCAAGGCTGCAGTGAGTTATGATTGTGCTGCTGCACTCCAGCCTGGGCGACAGACAGAAACTCTGTAAGAAAAATGAAACAATAAAGTGGGTAAGATGGGGATAATAGGACCTAGAGTGTCATGAGAGTAAGTGAATGAAATAAATCACTTATTTTAGTAGTTGGCAAATGGCACTCAAAAAAATTAGTTGGTGTTGCTATTGTTATTTTGTTGACTTTTGTCTGAACCTCTTCTTATTCTATCAGATTACAGCCTGAGGTTGGCCAATTCAATTCTATTTCCCTAGCCTCTATTGTCTCTCAGCTCTTCAGCTTTGTGCCCTACCAACCTTAATAAACAAGTGCGACACTCTAATTTCACAGCCTCTGCTCCAGGAATGTTGATGCTGGAGAGAGCCCTGTAACCAGGCTGATTGGTTCAACAATAAATTCTTGCTTCTGAACCTCAGCTGAGCCCTTTCTGCTGCTCCACAAACCGTTTACTGCTGGTTCTCAATTGTGGATGCTCATTAGAGTCAACAGAGGCGCTTATGAAACCACTAGTGCCTGGGCCCCATCCCAGGAGAATTAAATCAGAATCCTTGGGGCTGGGGTCCAGCATCATTTTTTTGTGTGTTAAGGCTCCCTGGATGATCCTAATGTCCAGCCAGGAATGAGAACCACTTAATTGTTCTTCAAGGACAATTATTTCCTACTACAGCGTTCCACATCTTTTCTTCTATCCATAAGCTTACCTTCAAATCAAATAGAAGCTTCATAAACTTTCCACCTTCATAAATCCACAGAAGCTTCATAAACTTTCCACCTCCCTCCCTGACAAACTTCATTTTGTTCCTTTCTTGGAAGATAGAGCATCACACCTCCTATGTAAGGCTAATCTATCCTTTTTTAAAATAAAATATTCCATTGATTACCTCCTTTCCTTTATATTTTTAATATTATTAAATGTTTCTCTCTCTGTTGCTTCTTCCTCTCAACCTGGATTTGTTCCCAAGTTTTTCTCCATTCTAAACAACAAACAAAAACAATCTTCCCTCACTCTGGTTCCAGGTTGAATGAGAGAAGAGGGAAGAACTAGTATTCACTGAAGGGCTCCCAGGGACAGGCGCTATGTTAGGTGACATCCGTTGCAAAATCTTGGCCATTCTTACTCTGGGATATCACTTCCATCTCTGCTTCTCCATGATTACTGCCACTGTCTCAACCCAGGGTTTTTTTCTTTTGCTTAGACTATTTACTGGACTTCCTGCTTCAACCTCTTTTCCTCTCTAACCCATCCTGTACAGTAATGCCAGAGTAGTCTTCCCAGTCAGATCACTATTCTGTTGAAGAGTCTTTCATAATTCTCCATTAACTACTGGATAACATTTCGATCCCTCATCTCTCTTCAGAATAAGTAGGAGGCCCTTGGGACCTCCTTGCCCCAAACCCCATGAGTGATCTGACCTTCTGATCATTGCTGGGATAAGACAGCTCTTGTGATATTTTTGTCTTTGAATTTCTTGGTTCTTCTCATAATTTGTTTCAGCTTAAATGTTACCTCCTCCTAGTTGCCTTCCCTGATGATATTAAAGTAGTGCCCCTCTCCCTCACTCTGTATCCCATTAAATGATCTGAAATTATTTTGTTTACATGTTGATTGCCTATGCCCTCCCCAACAGCAAGCCCAACTCAAATCCACTTCTACCATTGAGCTTTGCTGATTCATCCCAGTGCTCCTTGTGCTCCCATCACTTTGAGCTTGTTCATTGCTAAGGTGATAAAATCAGATTTCTTCAGAACACACTGGGATTTTCTAGGGTAATTATTATTAGTGCTCCTATTTATCCTCAGAACTATCCCAACTGGGACCATAAATTATATAATCACTGGATTTATAGTCTTGTATCATACCCATTTGTAAAGATGTGTGATTTCTAAGCTCACTGAGGACAGGAACAAAGTCATGTTCATCTTTCTTTCTTTTTTTTTTTTTTTTTTTTTTGAGACAAGGTCTTGCTCTGTTGCCCAGGCTGGAATGCAGTGGCACAATCACGGCTCACTGCAGCCTCAATCTCTGGGACTGAAGCTATCCTCTCACCCCAACTTGCCAAGTAGCTGGAACCACAGGCAGGCACCACCATGCCTGGCTAATTTTTAAATTTTATTTTATTTTAATTAATTAATTATTATTATTTTTTGAGACAGAGTCTCGCTCTGTCGCCCAGGCTGGAGTGCAGTGGCATGATCTCGGCTCACTGCAACTTCTGCCTCCTGAGTTCAAGCGATTCTTCTGCCTTACCCTCCCGAGTAGCTAGGACTACAGGCGCGTGCCACCATGCCCAGCTAATTTTTGTATTTTTTGTTTTAAATTTATTTATTTTTTGAGACGGAGTCTCACTTCTTCACCCAGGCTGGAGTGCAATGGCACGATCTTGGCTCACTGCAACCTCCGCCTCCTGGGTTCAAGCAATTCTCCTGCCTCAGCCTCCCCAGTAGCTGGGATTACAGGCATGTGCCACCATGCCTGGCTAATTTTTGTCGGTATTTTTAGTAGAGACAGGGTTTCACTTTGTTGGCCAGGCTGGTCTGGAACTCCTGACCTCAAGTGATCCACCCGCCTCGGGCTCGGCCTCCCAAAGTGCTGGGATTATAGGCGTGAGCCACCACGCCAGGCTATTTTATTTTTTTGAGATGGAGTTTCACTCTTGTTGCCCAGGCTGGAATGCAATGGCTCGATCTCAGCTCACTGCAACCTTCACCTCCCGGTTTCAAGTGATTCTCCTGCCTTAGCCTCCCAAGTAGCTGGGATTACAGGTGTTTACCACCAGACCTGGCAAATTTTTGTATTTTTAGTAGAGATGGGGTTTCACCATGTTGACCAGGCTGGTCTTAAACTTCTGACCTCAAGTAATTCGCTCGCCTCAGCCTCCCAAAGTGCTGGGATTACAGGTATGAGCCACTGTGCTGTCCTTATTTTAAAGAGACAGGGGCTCCCTATGTTGCTCAGGCTGGTCTCAAACTCCTGGACTGAAACAATCCTCCCACCTGAAGTGCTGGGATCATAGGCCTGAGCTACCCCGCCCAGCCTGTGTTCATCTTTCTTTCACCAATAACATCTAGTAAGGTATTTTGTATACATATATTAGAAGCTCAGGAATCTATTGAATGGGATTGGATAATTGATTAAAATAAGACAATGTATGTGGAGAGACTAGCACGATATCTAATACAAGGTAAATGTGTTAAATTCTTTTTTCCCAAACGTGGTATGTGCTAAAAATTAAAATAAATAAATAGATAATGTTAAGTTGTTTTTTTTTTTTTTTTGAGACGGAGTCTTGCTCTTTCACCCAGGCTGGAGTGCAGTGGCGCTATCTTGGCTCACTGCAAGCTCCGCCTCCCAGGTTCACGCTATTCTCCTGCCTCAGCCTCCCGAGTAGCTGGGACTACAGGCGACTGCCACCGCGCCCGGCTAATTTTTTTTTGTATTTTTGATAGAGACAGGGTTTCGCCGTGTTAGACAGGATGGTCTCGATCTCCTGACCTCGTGATCCACCCGCCTCAGCCTCCCAAAGTGCCGGGATTACAGGCGTGAGCCACCGCGCCCCGCCTTTTTTTTTTTTTTTTTTTAAGACAAAGTATCACTCTGCCGTCCAGGCTGGAGTGCACTGGCATGATCATGGCTCACTCCAGCCTCAATCTCCTGGGCTCAAGCAATTCCTCTTGCCTTAGTCTCCTGAGTAGCTGGGACTACAGGTGCATGTCACCACATGCAGCTAATTTCTTTATTTTTTTTATACAGACGATGGTCTTGCTATGTTGCCCAGGCTGATCTCAAACTCCTGGGCTCAAGCAATCCTCCCACCTTGGCCTCCCAAAATGCTGGGATTACAGGTGCAAGCCACCATGCCCAGCCTTGAAGTTTAATAAATCTTACTTTCCCTTCCCTCAGATGGGTCCAGGTGTCATATCTCTCAAGACCTTTGTTTACCAACTACTCTACACAGTTTAGTACCCAAGTATGTACTGGCTTGTTTGCCTTTATTGAGCTTTTTGTGGTGTTGTTTCTTTTACCACATCAGAAGCTTTCATGTATCATATCTTATAATGATCAATTCCAGATAGCAGAACTAGTTCTTTCTTGTAAATTGGTTGATATTGAGATGTTCAATATCTATTGGCTGGTTAATTTGCAGGAAGGAGAGAAATGATGACAAAGATACCAGGTTAGGTGCCCACAGTCAGTGGCACAAGCGTAAAGGATCACGTTCCCTGTTTGAAGATGCATGTATATGCGTTCTAGCAAGCAAAAGTTGGAGCTTCGAATATATCCTCTCAACGTTTTCAGTAACTAGAAAGATACAGATTCAAGTGATCAAGTAATCTTTACACAAGAGTATAATGCCTCTTGGAAGTAAGGGAAGAATGAAAAATATGCTTAGTGTAGAGATCTGACTATGGAATAGTAAGACTGGGGTTTGAATTCCTAAATTATTTATAAATAACTTCCCTATGCCTGTTCTCTCATCTGTTTAATGGGGATGGTACATCTGCCTCTGGGGAGTTTGTAAGAAGAGTAAATATGAAATATACATATATATATATATATATATATATATATATTTTTTTTTTTTTTTTTTTGAGACAGAGTCTCACTCTGTCGCCCAGGCTGGAATGCAGTGGTGCAATCTCAGCTCACTGCAACCTCCATCACCCGGGTTCAAGTGATTCTCCTGCCTTAGCCTCCAGAGTAGCTGGGATTACAAGTGTGCACCACCACACCTGGCTAATTTTTGTATTTTTTAGTAGAGACAGGGTTTCACCATGTTGGCCAGGCTGGTCTTGAACTCCCGACCTCAAGTGATCCGCCTGCCTCGGCCTCCCAAAATGCTGGGATTATGGGCGTGAGCCACCACTCCTGGCCTTAAATGATAAATATTAATAGTTTACATAAAATGCTCAGCATAGGGACTGGCTCATTACAAGCCCCAATCAGCAATAGCTGTTTTTATAATAGGCAGTCTGAGCCACTACAAAACCTGGATGTGAAAGGTGAAGCTAGCTAAGATCATTAAGTTCTCAAATTTTAAGTTAAATCTTGTTTCTAATGCCAAGGACAAACTATAATTCTTTACTTGTTCGATTGATTCTTTTGTTCATTCACTTGTTATTCATTCATTTATTCCATACCAGGTACACAATAAATGCTTATTAAATGCTATTGAGTGAATAATAGTAAGTAACTTGGGGGAAAATAGAGGTTTTGTTTTTGTTTTTGTTTTTGTTTTAAGACAGAGTCTCCCTCTGTTGCCCAGGCTGGAGTGAAGTGGCGAGATCTTGGCTCACTGCAACCTCCACCTCCTGGGTTCAAGTGATTCCCCTGCCTCTGCCTCCTGAGTAGCTGGGATTATAGGCTTGCACCACCACGCCCGGCTAATTTTTGTATTTTTGGTATAGATGGGGTTTCACTATGTTGGTCAGGCTGGTCTCCACCTCCTGACCTCGTGATCCGCCCGCCTCGGCCTCCCAAAGGGCTGGGATTACAGGCATGAGCCACCGCTCCTGTCCAACAGCTTTTTAAGGATATGCCCTCAGTGATATCTGTCAATGAGTGTAAAATACCCTGTGACCAGGACCAGGACACCATGCTGGATGCTGAAGGTTCAAATCCAGCTGTGTCACCTATTGGGAACCCAGCCAGGGATGCGCAGCATTCATTCCTTCAAGCTATCTAACCTATTACCTACTCAAGGCAGATGACTGCCTCATATTTAATG
This sequence comes from Gorilla gorilla gorilla, assembly GCF_029281585.2. Taxonomy (NCBI): domain Eukaryota; kingdom Metazoa; phylum Chordata; class Mammalia; order Primates; family Hominidae; genus Gorilla; species Gorilla gorilla. The sequence goes on from NC_073233.2 coordinate 126,747,034, forward strand.
GAAAAATCAAGGTCATAGTGCTGAATATTCCTCAATTTCCCTTCTCCTCTAGACCCGTCTTCCACTGAATCTGGTCTTAACCTCATTCCCTGATATCTCTTCCCTCCAGTACCCAAGAGCAGAGTTAATCACTTCCCAGTCATCTGTGCCACCATTGTGCAAATTTCTATTACTGCAAAGCAGCAGAGTTGATTTGGTTGTAGGTTTGCCTTCCACAAGAACTGAGTCTGTCTATGTCTTATTCTTCTTTGTATGTCCAACACCTCACATATGGCGTGGCACTTAGTAGGTGCTCAGTAAATGCTTACTGAAGGGGCTTTTGAGTTTTTGTTTTGTTTCATTTTTGAGACAGGGCCTCACTCTGTGGCTCAAGCTGGAGTGTAGTGGTGCGATCTTGGCTCGCTGCAGCTTCTGCCTACCAGGTTGAAGCGATTCTTGTGCTTCAGCCTCCTGAGTAACTGGGACTACAGGCCCTCACCAACAGGCCCAGCTAATTTTTGTATTTTTTGGTAGAGGCGGGGTTTCACCATATTGGCCAGGTTGATCTCCAACTCCTGACCTCAAATGATCCACCCTCCTCAGCCTCCCAAAGTGCTGGGATTACAGGCATGAGTCGCCGCGCCTGGCTAGAAAGATCTTTTGAATCAACTACTTCCCTTTAGTCTCCTCTTCAAAAATAAACTTTCCAAAAGACCTACACATTACCTCAATTTCCGCTTCCTTATCCTAGATCTCTGTACATCTAATCTATCACCAAGCCCTATGAATTCAACCTCTAAAATATTTTCTGAATATGTCCACTCCTTGTTGCCCCATTGCCTCCACCTTCATCCAGACCGATATCTTTCATTGGCCTGTTTACTGCTGTTGTCTCCTAACTAGGGCTCCCTATTTATTCTCGTGTTAGCCCCCATCTATTCTGTGCACAGCCTTAGTGATTATTTTAATGTAAATGAAAGTATCATTACTCTGCATTTTCAGTTGCTTCCCAACGAGCTGAGGATACACTCCACATTCCCTGCCCTGGTCTACAAGGACCTACACAATCTGAATTCTACCAATCCCTCCCTCTTCAACTCATGCCATGCCCTAGTTGCTCATTCGGCTCCAGCCATGCTGGCCCTTAGAGGTTCGGATCAGCTCAACTCTTTCCCACTTCACAACCTTTGAATTTACTGTTTCCTCTATCTGGAGCACTCCTCCCTTCTCCTCACACAGCTGCTGCTTCTTATTCTTTTTTTTTTTTTTTTTTTTTGAGATGGAGTTTCACTCGCCCAGGTTAGAATGCAGTGGCACGATCTCGGCTCACTGCAACCTCCGCCTCCTGGGTTCAAACAATTCTCCAGCCTCAACCTCCCGAGTAGCTGAGATTACAGGCACCCGCCACCATGCCCGAATAATTTTCGTATTTTTAGTAGAGACAGGGTTTCACCATGTTGGCCAGGCTGGTCTCGAACTCCTGACCTCAGGTAATCCGCCCGCCTCAGCCTCCCAAAGTGCTGGGATTACAGGCGTGAGCCACCGTGCCTGGCCAGAACTGGCTTCTTAAAACAAATTTATCAGCCAATTTCTCCAAACTTCATGGATTGGCACACAAGATGTCTTCTCCCAATCCTAATTCCTTCCTCCCTGTCTCTCTCAGCACCCTCTTTCCCCTCCCTCTTTCATGCCTCACCTTGAAATTCAGTTCAATTTAATAACTATTAACTGGACATCCACTGTGTTCCAGGCACTGTACTTGACTATGGGGGAGAAAATATGAATGAAAACAAATAGCTGACTTCAAGGAATTTATATTCTATTAGTAGCAAAGGTAGATAGACATATGAACAAATATAACACAATGTTCCATTCCATAATGAAGATATATACTAAGGCTAGAAGAAGTACTGAGGAAAAAGTAATTAATTCTGCAAGGGTACAATGGCATGATGCTTCAGAGAAGGTTTCAAGATGAAATTCTGAGGATTTTGAAAGTTGGGTAGGAAATGGTCAGGTGGATCAAGGACGGAAAAACATTACTGGCCGAGTCAACAACAGGTTGACTAGGATCTGGAGTGAAGTCCCGCAAGTAGCTTTAGTGTGTATGTGTGTGTTGGGGAGAGAAGTGGCAATACCTGAGGCTGGAGAGGCATCAGGAGTCACTATATCGACAGCCTCTGTGTTGGGCTATGAAGTTTGGACATTATCTTATAGGTGAGGGGAACCATTAAAGATTTCGAAGACGAGGATGACTTAATGGGACTTTAAGGACTATTACTCTGACAACCAAATAGAGATAGATTAAGAAGGGCCAAGCATATCAGTGAGGAGGTCCCTCATCATCTCTCAGACTATGGAAAATGGCTCCTAACTGATCTCCTTGGCCATCTAATCCATCCTCTACCCAGCAAGAAGAGAAAGAAGGAGAGAGAGCAGAATTCACTGGCAATAAGTTAAACGGCAGGACCTGGGGATAGGTTGGATTTGGGGAGGAAGAAGATGGAAAGAATGATGTCTAGGTTACTAGGTCTGTGTACTTGATGAGGTTGGAGGCAATAGCAACTGTCAGAGTCTAAGAGAAAGAGCAGGTTTCATGGCGGGCATGGTAAATAATGCTTTCAGAGATGCATAAGTTGAATACTGAATCTGGGGTGCCTCTAGGGAACCTACCTGGCAATATGGGACTGGAGGTAGGAGAGAGGTCAGAGGTGGACATAGGGAAGGTACCTTCTGCATAGAGATGGCAGTTAGAACCACAGGAGTAGACATGATCTCCCAGGGAAAGGTGGGTACAGCTGGGAAGGGGGAGAAAGGATGAGCTCAGGAAAGAGCAACACCAGGTGGAGTCAGACAGTGGAACAGGATTTGGCAAGGTGGCTGTGAAGGGAGAGACAGGCAGAGGACAGGGAAAGAGTGGTGTTCCAGCAGCCAGAAGGAGAGGGGACTTCAGGAAGAAGGAGTGGTTGGGAATTTCAAGGAAGTAAGATGAGGGCCAAAAACTACTGTTGCTTTTGGCAACTGGAAAGTCATTGCTAACCTTGGCAAGAGCATTTCCAGTATAGCACTGGGGCAGAAGACAGATTTTAGTAGGGTAATTGATACTGATAATAATACCTAATGTTTATTGACTGCTTATTATGTACCAGGCGTGCACTGTTTTATATGAATGATCTTATTTAATCCTCACAACAACCCTCCAAAGTGAGGCAGGCACAGTTATCTCTCTCTTTAGGGGGAGGGAAACAGGCTTAATCGTAAGAATCAGTTGGGGTATAAACCCAGGTCTGTCTGTCAAGAAACTCCATACTCCACTTGATCTTAGCCAAAAGGCCAAGAGGCGATAGAAACTCCATACTCTTCATGACTCTTCTTTATCCTTTCTTTCAAGTGAATGGAAGGTGAAGAAGTGGGGACACAGTCTTTTAAGAATCTTGGCTGAGGTGGGGAGCAGTGGCTCACACCTGTTATCCTAGCATTTTGGGAGACCAAGGCTGGTGGATCACTGAGGTCAGGAGTTTGAGACCAACCTGGGTAGCATGGTGAAACCCTGTCTCTATTAAAAATACAAAAATTCGGCCGGGAGTGGTGGCTCAGGTCTGTAATCCCAGCACTTTGGGAAGCCAAGGCAGGTAGATCACGATGTCAGGAGTCCAGGATTAGCCTGGGCGACATAGTGAACCCCCGTCTCTACTAAAAATACAAAAATTAGCCAGGAGTGGTGTCACGCGCCTGTAGTCCCAGCTACTTGGGAGGCTGAGACAGGAGAATTGCTTGAATCTGGGAGGCGGAGATTACAGTGAGCTGAGACCATGCCATTGCACTCCAGCCTGGGTGACAGAGTGAGACTCCGTCTCAAAAAAAAAAAAAAAAAAAATTAGCCGGGTTTAGTGTCAGGTGCCTATAATCCCAGCTACTCGGGAGGCTGAGGCGGGAGAATCACTTGAACTCGGGAGGTGGAGTTTGCAGTGAGCCAAGATCTTGCCACTTCTCTCCAGCCTGGGCGAAAGAGCGAAACTCCATCTCAAAAAAAAAAAAAAGAATCTTGGCTGAGCAGAGAAGGAGAAAAATAAGGTGATCTTGAGAAGCGAGGATAGGGTTGACAATTTTTTTTTTTTATTTATTCTTTTGAGACGGAGTCTCACTCTTGTTGCCCAGGCTGGAGCGCAGTGGTGCAATCTCGGCTCCCTGCAACCTCTGCCTCCCGGGTTCAAGCGATTCTCCTGCCTCAGCCTCCTGAGTATCTGGGATTACAGGCGCCCGCCACCAAGCCTGGCTAATTTTTGTACTTTTGGTAGAGATGGGGTTTCACCATGTTGGCCAGGATCGAATTCCTGACCTCAGGTGATCCGCCGGCCTCGGCCTCCCAAAGTGCTGAAATTAGAGATGTGAGCCACCGCGCCCAGCCAGCAATTATTTCAAGGTGTGAAAGGTTAGAGCATGTTTATGCGTTCAAAATAGTATTTTTTTTTTAAAAATGTAAAACTACTAAATACTTACAAGGAAGTGATTTTTCTGTATTTCTGTAGAGCATGCGCTGTTGCATTTCAGCTCCTCACTTAGTGCCTGGCTTTTCAGTAAAAGTGTGAGTTGAATGAATTATCAACAGATTACACTGAGCAGGATGGTGTGAAAGTGGAGAGGCTTGCAGGGAAGGGGGAAGGGCAGGGGTGCAGGCTTGCCATTTAAAACGCAGGACTCCTGCCAGGGCATGGTGGTTCACGCCTGTAATCCCAGCACTTTGGGAGGCTGAGGCGGGTGGATCACCTGAGGTCAGGAGTTTGAGACCAGCCTGGCCAACATGGTGAAACCCCGTCTCTACTAAATACAAAAAAATTAGCCAGGCGTGGTGGTGCATGCCTGTAATCCCAGCTACTCGGGAGGCTGAGGCAGAAGAATCGCTTGAACCCAGGAGGGTTGCAGTGAGCCAAGATTGTGCCATTGCACTCCAGCTTGGGCAACAAGAGCGAAACTCCATCTCAAAAAAAAAAAAAAAAAAAAAAAAGCCAGGTGCGGTGGCTCATGCCTGTAATCCCAGCACTTTGGGAGGCCAAGGTGGGCAGATCACCTGAGGTCAAGAGTTCGAGACCAGCCTGGCCAACACGGTGAAACCCCATCTCTACTAAAAATACAAAAATTAGCCAGGCGTGGTGGCAGGTGCCTGTAATCCCAGCTACTCAGGAGGCTGAGGTAGGAGAATTGCTTGAACCCAGGAGGCGGAGGTTGCAGTGAGCCAAGATCGTGCCATTGCACTCCAGCCTGGGGGACAAGAGCAAGACTTCATCTCAAAAAAAAAAAAAAAAGCAGGATTCTTCATCATATTAGAATTTCAGATAAATGAAGAAGAAAAAAGAAAAAAAGAAATCATTCTGCTATAAAAACACATGCACATGAATGTTCATTGCAGCACTATTCACAATAGCAAAGACATGTAATCAAACTAAATGCCCATTAATGATGGATTGGATAAAGAAGATGTGGCACATATGTACCATGGAATATTATGCAGCCATAAAAAATGAGATCATGTCTTTTGTGGGAACATAACTGGACTGGAGCTGGAGGCTATCATCCTTAGCAAATTAAGACAGGAACAGAGCCCCAAATATCACATGCTCTCACTTTTAAGTGAGAGCTAAATGATAAGAACTTATGAACACAAAGAAGGGAACAACAGACACTGGGGCCTACTTGAGAGTGGAGGGTGGGAGGAGGGAGAGGAGCAGAAGAGATAACTATTGGCTACTGGGCTTAATACCTGGGTGATGAAATAATATGTACAACAAACCCTCATGACACATGTTTACCTATGTAACAAACCTTCATATATACCTCCAAACCAAAAATAAAAGTTAAAAAAAAAGTGTAGACATATATGCATATTCCTTAGCTCTATGCACCAAGACAGTTTGGAAATGGTCATACTCTAATAGCAATTAACACCCCTAGTCCCAAATCTTGGTCTCTAAATACCGTTCTCCACTAAAAGAAACCAGGGATCCTTGGAGAAATGATTGATTTCAGGGCTGAGACAAGGAAAGTACAAGATGAACTCAGACCATCTTGCTGTGGCAGAAAGTAAAGAAGTGCTTAAAGAATGACAGAGATATGTCAACAGGATGTCGAAGGGGCTTGAAGGGGGCTCCCCCAACCAACTCTGAGCATCAGAATAAATAATGACAGTAAAAGGTCATAATCTATCAAATGAAGTAGGAATCCACATGTTCATACTGATACAAATAGAAGAATACATAAACAAATGAGAAGAGAACATTTTCTTTACAGCAGAATAACAACTAATAAATTTAGAAGGAACAATGAAATTGAAAAAACCACTATTAGGCAAACTTCATAGTAATAATTCATTCAGCAAAAAAAAAAAACTAAAAATAGTGAGGAAAACTATGATAAGGAACAGGATATGTACCTCAAAGAAGTACCTTTCCACAAAACACTTACTAATTACAAAGGGCAAAAGAGTAACTTTACAGTGGAAAGACCTAGCAGACACCACCTTAATCCAGGTCAAAGTTAACATTCTGGTGAGGTTTGGATTAAAAACAAATCAAATATGCACACAAAATAAACAATTGTATCAAATTTTTTTTAAAAAGAGAACAAAGTTAACATTCTCAATAATGGTACAAATTGAAATCAGGTACCACCAGATGGGAGGCAATAACACAGTATCACTTCTGTCCTATTCCTGCCAAAAAAAAGAAACACTGAGAAATTGTTCCAGATTGAAAGAAACATGAGCCAGGTGTGCAGTGGCTCACGCCTGTAATCCCAGCACTTTGGGAGGCCGAGGCGGGCGGATCACCTGAGGTCAGGAGTTTGAGACCAGCCTGGCCAACGTGGCGAAACCCCGTCTCTACTAAAAATAAAAAAATTAGCTGGGTGCGGTGGCAGGTACCTGTAGTCCCAACTATTTGGAAGGCTGAGACAGGAGAATCGCTTGTACCCAGGCTGTGGAGGTTGCAGTGAGCTGAGATCTCGCCACTGCACTCCGGCCTGGGTGACAGAGCAAGACTCCATCTCAATTAAAAAAAAGAGAGAGAAAAGAAAAGAAAGAAAGAAACATGAAAACAAATGCAATGCATGGTCCTGGAAGAGACCCTTTTAATATAAAGGACAGTATTAGGGCCGGGCATGGCAGCTCACACCTGTAACCTAGCACTTTAGGAGGCTGAGGCAGGAGGATTGCTTGAGCCCAAGAGTTCAAGACCAGCCTGGGCAATATAGGGACCTATCTCTATGAAAAACTTTTTTAAAAATTTGCCAGGCATGGTTGTGCACATCTGTAGTCCTAGCTACTCAGGAGGCTGAGGCAGGAGGATCCCTTGGGAAGAACAGTTCCAGACTATGCTATGATGGCACCACTGCACTCCAGTCTGGGCAATAGAGTGAGACCCTGTCTGAAAAAAAAGGGGGGGTAGGGGGGACAGTAGTGGGACAATTAGAGAAATCTGATCTGGGCCTGTGGGTTAGATGGCTGTCATATACTTGTTTGAGTGTGTACTCATGTTAGGGAGGATGGGCATTGTGTTGGAAATTGAATCTTGGATGGTTCAGAAAAAAAGTTCTTGAAATTTTTTTTAAATTTAAAATTCTTTCAGCATAAAATGAAAAATAAAATTTTAAAATCTATCAGTAATTCCTCTGATAAATAAGATAAGCTATTGAATTAATGGAACAAAAACAGTACACATAAAGAGAAACTTTCATAAACAAGAAAGAGCTCTTGGAAATTAAAAATATGATAGAAAATTTGTTTAAGTGTTCAACAGAAAATGTACAAAATAAAATTGAAGAAATCTTAGAGATAAAAGACAAACATAGAAAACAGAGGAGGATGGCCGGGTGCGGTAACTCATACCTGTAATTCTGGCACTTTGGGAGGCCAAGGCGGGAGGATCACTTGAGCCCAGGAGTTCAAGACCAGCCTTGACAACACAGTGAGTCCATGTCTCTACAAAAAATTTAAAAATTAGCTGGGTGTGGTGGCAGTCATCTATAGTCCCAGGTACTAGGGGTTTAGGGGAGCTGAGGTGGGAGGGATCGCTTGAGCCCTTGAGTCAAGGCTGCAGTGAGCTATGATTGTACCACTGCACTCTAGCCTGGGCGACAGAGCTGAGACCCTGTCTCAAAAACAAACAAACAAAAAGAAAATGGAGGAGGAAAACACAAAATACAAGCTCCAAGGCAATTAGATTAGGCCAGGAGATCCAGCATCTAACTAACGGGTGTTCAAAAGAAAAACAACATAGAAATCAGAAGGGAAGAAATCACCAAGCAAGTAATAAAGACTGATCCCCATATTGAAGGATACGAATTGCTAGATTGAAACGTCCCATCTAGTGCCAGCACAGTCAATGAAAACAGACCCACAGCAAGGCACATCATCAAGAAATATCAGAAAATCAAAGACAAAGAGAAGAGGTCCCAGAAAGGGAAAACCTAAACTAAACAAAAACAGGCCACATAGAAGAGCTTAGGAATCAAAATGACTTTAGACCTATTAACAGCCACACTGACACCGGAAGGCAATGAAGGAGTGCCTTGAAGATTCAGAGGGAAAATTCTGTACAACCTAGAATCCTAAATAGAGCCAAACTTTTGTATGAAGTATGAAAGCAAACACACATATTTTCAAGCATGCAAGGTCTCCAAAAATTTATTTCTCACCTATATTTTATTCAGGAAGCTACTGGGGGATACGTGTCACCAAAATAAGGACATAAGCCAAGAAGGAGGAAAATATGGGATGAGGCAATACAATGGGAGAAAAAGGTAAAGGGGATCTCTAGAAGGTGATGAGGAGAGGTCAGAAGACAGCTCTGCACCAGGAGTGGTAGCAAATGACAGAAACCAAATGCAAACTAGTTTAAGCAAAATAAAAATATTGGCCTGGCATGATGGCTCACGCCTATAATCCCAGCCCTTTGAGTGGCCAACGTGGGTGGATCACTTGGCGCCAGGAGTTCGACACCAGCCTGGTCAACATGGCTGATATGGTTTGGCTGTGTCCCCACCCAGAATCTCTTCTTGAATTGTAATCCCTATAATCCCCACGTGTCAAAGGCAGGACCAGTTGGAGGTAATTAGATCACGGGGCAGTTTCCCCATGCTATTCTCATGATAGTGAGTCTCATGAGATCTGATGGTTTTATAAGAGTCTGACATTTCCCCTGCTTGCACTCACTCCACCCTGCCGCCCTGTGAAGGAGGTGCCTGCTCCTCCTTTGCCTTCTGCCATGATTGTAAGTTTCCTGAGGCCTCCCAAGCAATGCGGAACTGTGAGTCAATTAAACCTCTTTCCTTTATAAAGGGTATTTCTTCACAGCAGTGTGAGAACGGAATAATACAATGGTGGAACCCCGTCTCTACTAAAAATACAAAAATTAGACAGGCATGGTGGCACACACCTGTGATCCCAGCTTCTCGGGAGGCTGGGGCATGAGAATGGCTTGAACCTGGGAGTGGAGGTTACAGTGAGCCAAGATAGCGCCACCGCACTTCAGCCTGGGTGACAGAGTGAGACTGTGTCTCAAAAAATATATATATTTAAAAAATATATATATATATAAACAAAATGTTGATATGTGTGGTGGGGTAGGTGAAGGAGTTTGTGCAAACTGAAAAGTCCAAGATTCAGGTTTTCAAATGCTGTTGTCAAGTTTGTCTCTCTTTCGGCTGTTTTCCTGTATTTAGGCTTTTTGTGTGGCAGCAAGAGGGACTCTGGAAGCTCAGGTTTACCTGTTAGTTTATGCATAAGATAACAACAGGGCCAGGTATGGTGGCTCGCACCTATAATCCCAACACTTTGGGAGGCTGAGGCAGGAGGATTGCTTGAGCTCAGGAGTTCCAGACCAGCCTGTGCAACATGGTGAGACCCCATCTCTACCAAAACTACAAAAAATTTTAAAAATTAGCCAGGTAGGGTGGCCTGTGCCTGTAGTCCCAGCTACTAGGGAGGCTGAGGTGGGAGGATCCCTTGAGCCCAGGAGGTTGAGGCTGCAGTGAGCTGTGATCATGCCACTGCAGCACTCCAGCCTGGGCAATAGAGCAAGACCCTGTCTCAAAAAACACAGAAACAAAAACAAAACCATCAGGAGAACGTCAAGATTACCACTTTCCCGATGACTCTCATGAAACTCCCAGGGCAGATTCTAACAGGCCCAGCTTGGGTCATGTGTCCATCCCACAACCAATCATTGGTAAGGGAGATGGAATATTCTGATTGGCCAGGCAAGGTCAAGTCCCCAGCCCCAGGGCTATGATCCAAAGACAATGATATCACCTGCAAAGGTCTGATGAGCACTTTGTAATTGGTAAAGTGTGCAGATGTAGCAATTATCACCTGTCCATAGCAGATTAGACCGTACATTAGAAGGAAAGAGAGTCTGTATTAAGTAAGCTCTACGCTTACAGCAAAGAGAAGTAGAAGTGGATAACAGGGAGACTGACAGGAAAAACTATACAAATTCCACATAGAAGTGCAGCATTCTGGGACATTTGCTGTAGAAAAAAATGGTTCTACAAACTTTATTATATAACATTGTTATCACCATGATCTATTTAGAAAAGGTTTGGGGTTTTTTTGTCTTGGTTTTGGGTATTTTTGGTTGTTTCTGTTTGTTTGTTTGTTTGTTTTGAGACAGGGTCGCACTGTGTCACGCAGGCTGAAGTGCAATGGTGCAGTCACGGCTCATTGCAGCCTCAACTTACCTGGGCTCAAGCAATCCTCCCACCTTAGCGTCCCGGGTAGCTCTGACTACAGGTGTGTGCCGCAACATCCAGCTAATTTTTAATTTTTTTGTGGAGACTGAGTCTTGCTGTGTTGCCCAGACTGGTCTCAAACTCCTGAGTTCAAGTGATCCTCCAACCTCTGCCTCCCAAAGTGCTAGGGTTACAGGTGTGAGGCTGAAAAGTGTAATATACATTTTAAAATTCATGTCTGGAGAAGTCATCCTTGTCTGTGTGTTTAACTTGTCTATCCAGAATGACTTTTTCCAAAGTTGCCAGGTAGCTGGTGATTTAACAGGGACCCTGTCCTAGTGGAGAGTCAATCTCATTCAGAAGATGATGTAGGTTTATTACAGGACAGCAAACAGTGAAAACTAAATTGGCCATTTATACATTAAGTTCTATATACTAATTATGTTTTCAGTTCCACACTCCAAAACAGAATATTGAATTGGGTGGGTCCCTTAAAGTAGGGCAATTCTCATGTTTACATGTTAAGCTTGCTTGGCCAGAACTTGCTACCCTAAAAATATACTCACTCTACTCACATGTAGGATGTAAACACATCCCTCTTTGCAGATCTGTGTTTAATCTCTTGGGTTCTCTTTAGCAATTTCCTCATTAGTAAGTTGTGTGTTGGTGGAAAGTGCTCCCAGCAGCAAAAACACAAGCAGGTGCGTAACATGTGGATTATCATGCTGATAGCACTTATCCCAGAAGATGACACATCTCACCCCTTTTCCATTTTACAAACAGCTCTGACATTAGATCCACCTGTTACTTCAGGACATTTCAGGAGCTTTTCCTCAGAAAGTCCAATCTCCTCCCCAGCTGATCTGCTTCTCATCCCATTAGCAATGTCACCGCACTTTATGCCGTGTGTGATCATATCCTTCCCCAAGTTATGACTATATCGTAGGAAGAAGAAAAGAGAAGAGAGAAGGAGAAGGCAAGGGAGAGAATAATTAATTCATAGTTCATTTATTAACTTCCTAGGCTTTGATTACTTGCCTGAATCCATTTTCTTCATATTTGGGCAGCACGGTAACCTGATTCTTTTGTTTTCTTCTGAGACAGGATCTTGCTCTGTCGCCCAACCTGGAGTGCTGTGGCGCCATCTCGGTTCATTGCAACCTTGACCTCCCCAGGCTCAGGTGATCCTCCCCACTCAGCCTCCTGGGTAGCTGGGACCACAGGTGCACACCACCATACCTGGCTAATTTTTGTATTTTTTGAGACAGAGTCTCACTGTGTTGCCCAGGCTGGTCTTGAACTCCTGGGCTCAAGCAATCCTCCTGCCTTGGCCTCCCAAAGTGCTGGGATTATAGGCATGAGCCACCATGGCCAGCCTCAATTAATCTTTATATTCTCATTTCCCAGTATATTCTTCATCCTTCTTCATCTGCTTATCCTCAAAACCTCAGCTCAAAGCCATAAGGCCTTAAATCTGTTTCCCTCATTAGAACATAAGTTCAACCTGGCAGGGTGGCTCACACCTGTAATCCCAGCACTTTGGGAGGCCCAGGCGGGAAAATTGCTTGAGCCTAGGAGTTTGACACCAGCCTGGACAACATGGGAAAACCCCACCTCTACAAAAAATACAAAAATTAGCCAGGCATGTTGGTGTGCACCTGTGATCCCAGATACTCAAGAGGCTAAGGTGGGAGGATCACTTGAGCCAGCAAGGTGGAGACTGCAATGAGCTAAGATCATGCCACTGAACTCCAGCTTGGGTGACAGAATGAGACCCTGTCTCAGAAAAAGAAAAAAAGAAAAAGAAAAAAAAAAGAAAATCTATCACTCTTCCATCTTTTCCCTGTACCTATAATTTATGCATTCAGCAAATATGTATTGATTGCCTACTCTATGCCAGGCAGTGTGTGGCTGAATGGTTCTCCTGTTATAATAATAATGATAATAACTTAAAAGAGAATAATGTTTATCAAGGCCAGCCTGCACAACATAAGGAGACCCCATCTCTACAAAAAATAAAATTAAGTTAAAAAAATCAGGGCTGGGCAAGGTGGCTCACGCCTGTAATCCTAGCACTTTGGGAGGCCAAGGCAGGCAAATTGCCTGAGCTCAGGAGTTCAAGACCAGCCTGGTCAACATGGCAAAACCTCGTCTCTACTAAAAATACAAAAAATTAGCAGGACATGGTGGCATGCCCTTGTAATCCCAGCTACTCAGGAGGCTGAGGCATGAGAATCGCTTGAACCCCGGAGGCAGAGGTTACAGTGAGTCGAGATAGTGCCACTGCACTCTAGCCTGGGTGACAAAGCGAGACTCTGTCTCCAAAAATAAATAAATGAATAAAAATAATTATTTTTGTTGAGATGGTCTCACTCTGTTGCCCAGGCTGGAGTGCAGTGGTGCCATCTTGCCTCACTGCAGCCTCAACTTCCTGGGATCAAGTGATCCGCCCCAGCCTCCCGAGTAGCTGGGAATACAGGTGCATGCTATCCTGCCCAGCTAATTTTTGTACTTTTTGTATACTCTGGGTTTCACCGTGTTGACCAGGCTGGTCTTGAACTTAGCTTAAGTGATCCGCCCACCTCAGACTCCCAAAGTGCTGGGATTATAGGTGTGAGCCACCGTGCCTGGCCAAATTAAGTTAAATCAAATTAAAATTTTTAAAAAAGAATGTCATAGAAATGGAATCATACAGTGATTAACTTTTTTCACATGCTGTATTTAAATTCACAATCCATTTTGAATTAATTTTTGTGTAAGATGTGAAGTTTAGGCCGGGTGCAGTGGCTCACGCCTGTAACCCCAGCACTTTGGGAGTCTGAGGTGGGTGGATCGCTTAAGCTAAGTTCAAGACCAGCCTGGTCAACATGGTGAAACCCCATCTCCTCTAAAAATACAAAAAATTAGCCAAGCGTGGTGGTGTGCACCTGTAATCCCAGCTACTCAGGAGGCTAAGGCAGGAGAGTCACTGGAACCCAAGACGTGGAGGTTGCAGTGAGCCGAGATTTCACCACTGCACTCCAGCCTGGGCAACAAAAGCAAAACTCTGTCTCAAAAAAAAAAAAAAAATAAGTGACATTTAGGTCAAGGTTCTTTTTTTTTTCTTTTGCCTATGGATGTCCAATTTCTACAGGGCTATTCATTGAAAAGACTATTCTTCCTCCATTGAATTGCTTTTGCTCCTTCGTCAAAAATCAATTTCTGGCTTGTTCCATTGACCTGTGTATCTGTCACTACTCCATACTGTTTAAATTACTATATCTTTACAGTGAGTCTATAGCAATACAGTAAATCTTAACATCAGACAGAATGATTCCTTCCAGATTATTCTTCTGTTTCCAAATTGTTTTAGCTATTCCAGCTCCTTCGACTTTCTGTATAAATTTTAGAATAAGCTTGTCTTCACTTACAGAAAATCTTGCTGGACTCTTCAATTTTAATAATTTTAAAGTTTTCTTCATTTCATTTATTTAATGTGTATTAGCTTTTAAAATGATTTATTCTATTGTATGTCACACAGATGGTCAGAAGACACCAAATTTCCTATGTTTCTAAGAGGTAGGGCAAGCCCTCTTTTGTCATGGTAGTCATCAAATAATTCCATACGTTATCTTTACAAGTGTTCCTTAAACCTCACAGCAACCCTAAGGGGAATATACTAGTAGTTTCTCTGTTTTACAGATGAGGAAACTGAGGCATGGATAGATTACATAACATGTCCAGTGTCTCATAGCTAGAAAGTGGCAGAGTTAGGATTTGAACCAAAGCAATCTGGTTCCAGAACACATACTGTTATCCTCTGTGCTATGCTGTTCTGTTTGAATATAGTTATCTCATCCAAGAAATTTTTATTCAGTGCCTATTATGTGCCAAGGACTGTTCTAGGTGCTGTGTGTTCTAGGTGTCCTATGGCACCCATGAGTAAAATAAAAATAAAATAAAGCAGTGATTAAGACAAAATCCCAGCTCCCATGGAGCTTCTATTGTAAAGGGGGAGAATTTACTGTATTAATGCAATAATTATTGTTTTGTGGAAGTATTATTTTATTATTTGATTTATATTGAGAACACAGACACTTTAAATATAGGAGCTGGGATCTTACCCAAAAGATATGCTTATTCACTGGATATAAATACTCACCATAATTCTACCAATCTTCTGGAGACTGAAAAATCCCTCAGTTGGGAGATAGATAAAACCATCTTGGGCCGGGCGTGGTGGCTCATGGCTGTAATCCCAGCATTTTGGGAGGCGGAGGCGGGCGGATCACGAGGTTAGGAGATCAAGACCATCCTGCTAACACAGTGAAACCCCGTCTCTACTAAAAACACAAAAAAATTAGCTGGGCCTGGTGGCACGCGCTGGTAGTCCCAGCTACTCAGGAGGCTGAGGCAGGACAATCGCTTGAACCCAGGAGGCAGAGGTTGCCACGAGCCAAGATCGCACCATTGCACTCCAGCCTGGGTGACAGAGTGAGACTCTCTCAAAACAAACAAACAAACAAACAAAAAAAAAACCATCTTGACTTCAAACACCATAGATTAGTTTTGACTATTTTAGAACTTTAGATAAATAAAATTATACGGTATATTTTCCTTTCTGACTTCTTTTGCTCAACATTATGTTGGTAAGATTCACACATTTGTCGCATGTAGTTGTAGTTTGTTCATTCTTGTTGTGCTGTTCCATTGAGTGAAATAACCTAGTTTATCCATTCTATTGCATGTGGAGATAGAGATTGTCTCCAATGGCCGGGCGCAGTGGCTCACGCCTGTAATCCCAGCATTTTGGGAGGCCGAGGCGGGTGGATCACTTGAGGCCAGGCGTTCGAGACCAGCCTGGCCAACATGGTGAAACCCCGTCTCCACTAAAAATACAAAAATTAGCCGGGCGTGGTGGTGCATGCTTGTAATCCCAGCTACTCAGGAGGCTGAGGCAGGTGGATGACTTGAACCCGGGAGGTGGAGGTTGCAGTGAGCCGAGATAGTGCCACTGCACTCCAGCCTGGGTGACAGAGCTAGACTCTGTCTCAAAAAACAAACAAACAAAAAATATGATTGTCTCTTTTTGACTTACAAATATTATATATTTTAATATAAATATATTTTATTAAAATACATTATAATATATATTAAAATATATTATAATAAAAATAATATTAATATTAATATTTGACTTACAAATATAAATAGTATATGATTATGGTCAGTTTTAATACTGCCAAACAATTTTCTAAAGTCATACCATTGTTTCATACTGCTTTCAAAAATGTTCTTTTGTTTTCCCTTACATTTAGCAAAATGTTTTGTTGAGGACTCCAACTCATTTCATCTACAAACAAAAGTTTAAAAATCTATGCTTAGACCAAAGGGATGGAAAAAGAACAGCAAAGACACAGGAAACCTGAGGGAGGAGGAAACTGGGACAGATTCAGGACTGTTTGGCCAGCCAGTTCTTCCTGTAAGATATTCTCTTTCAAGAGCTAAGCTTTGGGGGTTCTAATTCTGTTTTAATAAAACACAGTGTTCCTTTACATAGTTGAACTGAATTGTTTTCCAACAAATATGAATTAAATTGCCTCATTATTTATTTAGGTTAAACAATTAAACTGTAAGCTTAAGAGGAAAGGGACCTTGTACATTCTTCAACATTATAGCCTCAGACATAACAGATGCTCAATAAATGTTTGGATAAATGAATGAATAAATAAATGAATCAGTTTCCTAAAACTTAGCAGCTATCTATCATGACCTGATGTAGCATAGTTTGTTCATTATGCTGTGTCTCAAATTCAGTGATCCAGGCCTTTCTCCTGAGTCTACCCCAAATACCATGAGACTATATTGGAGCTCTCTTGGGATTATACATGGAGGATCAATAGGCTGGACAACCCCACTCCCTCAGACAGTCAGCCTGGCACTGCCCTTATAGAGATCCTGGTCAAACAGTAGACATAGGCCAAGCGCAGTGGCTCACGCCTGTAATCCCAGCATTTTGGGAGGCTGAGTTGGGAGGATCACTTGAGGCCAGGAGTTTGAGACCAGCCTGGGCAACATGGTGAGACCTCATTTCCATTAAAAATAAAAAATTTAGCCATGCATGGTGTCATGCACCTGCACTTCCCAGCTATTCATGAGGCTGAGGCGGGATGATTTCTTGAGCCTGAGAAGTCAAGGCTACAGTAAGCTGTGATTAGCCTGGGCGACAGAGCGAGACCCTGTCTCAAAAAAAAAAAAAAAAAAAACAGAGATCATTTATGAAAGAATATGTACACACACTCAGAATGATGCATGTGGCTTAACTGTTTACAAGTGTGAATAAGTGGCTCATTTACATAGAGTATCACATTTAATCCTCTCAAAGCCCCGAGGGGCTTGTTATTATAATCTTCATTTTATAAATGAGGCAGTTCAGAGAAATGAGGTGAGTTGTTAAAGGTCACAACCAGTAATTGTTAAAGCCTCAATTTAAACTTAGGTCTGTCTAGAGCCTGAGATTTTAAGAATTATGTGTGCATAAATAATTTAAAAATTAAATTTTCTTTGGCTCTCAAGGACATGTATTTTTGCATCTCATTTCAATTAAGCTAAATACATTTGGTGCTGACTAGGTACCGAAGACATTTGTATAACTTAAGATAATATTACAATGTATTTACTTTCTCTAAGCACTCCTTCAGCTTCCCTGATTAGGAGGCGGCTGGATCTTGAAAGAAAACTTCCTTTCTGATGTACGGAACACAGGACTAGGAGCCTGCGTGAGTAGGTCTTAGGGTGAAGGAAGCCTTTTCAGAAGAGGAGATGAGGGAGAGAGGAAAATGAATTGGCAGGAAAAAGGCAGAAAAGGTATTTCAAGAGGGAAGTCTGAAAATTATTTCCATCAGAGCTTTCTGTGACTTGTTTTAATGATAGCCATCCAGGTTTTTTATTTTATTTATTTATTTTATTTTATTTTGAGATGGAGTCTCACTCTGTTGCCCAGGCTGGAGTAGAATGGCGCTATCTCAGCTCACTGCAACCTCCGCCTCCTGGGTTCAAGCAATTCTCCTGCCTCAGTCTCCTGAGTAGCTGGGACTACAGGCGCCCACTACCACACCCGGCTAATTTTTGTGTTTTTTTTAGTAGAGACAGGGTTTCACTATATTGGCCAGGCTGGTCTCAAACTCCTGACCTTGTGATCCACCCATCTCGGCCTCCCAAAGTGCTGCGATTATAGGCATGAGCCACTGCGCCTGGCCAGCCATCCAGTTCTTGAAGGCCAAAGAAAGCATAATAAACCTGAAGATCCTTGGCAGATCCTTGCATTGCTGGACTGCAGGGTGCATAAACACCCTGGGTGACAGATGACGTGGCCGGCCACCTCAGGCCCATCCCTGTGCACTGGGTCTGGACGGTGCCAGCTCCTTGGCAACACTGCAGGCTGTTATGACCCTGTGCCAGGGCGGGGGAGGGGCCGAGCACCAGGTGACGTGGCAACACCGCAGTCAAAGGAAAGCCATGCTAAGAGGCCACTGCCCCGCAGTCCTGTGACAGGCAAGGGGAATGCAGGAATACTGGGGAAGAGGGGAGGGGTGGAGGGGAAGGATCATTGTTGCACGGCTCTAGCAAGAAAGAAAATCTAAAATTCTGCTTCATGGCTCAGCTCCCAGCACAGCTAATGCTTGGAATGGACCAGTTGCCTGGACAGTTTCAATTATTTGTCATAAGCAGCTCAGGCCTTGGTGTGCAGATTTCCTTTGCCCCTGAGTTTCAGATGGCCCACTGTGGCCCCTGCTCATGATTCAGACTGAAATAGCTGCCTGTTTTGCATGCCAGTTAAGCCTGCATTTCAGTTCTTGTTTCTTTGAAAGGACCTGTCAGGGAAGCAGTATGAAATGTCAGGTTCCGGTTTGGTATTCCCCCTCTACCTTCAACCTTGTAGCTTGACTTTTGTGGGATTCCCACTCATGCTCAGAGTCCCCTCATGCGAATAGGCTTATCTAATTCACAAGTAGCTCGGTGATGTGATGATGCCTGGCCCTGTGAAATCATACTTTTTCACCTTACATCACCTTCCATGGACTGGCTGGAATTCAGATTAGTTAGCTATCCCATTCTTGCTTGGACATGCTTATTAAAGATAGAGGATATTGGCCAGGCTCAGTGGCTCATGCCTGTAATCCCAGCCCTTTAGGAGGCTGAGGCAGGTGAATCATCCAAGGTTAGGAGTTCAAGACCAGCCTGGCCAACGTGGTGAAACTCCGTCTCTACTAAAAATACAAAAAATTAGCTGGGTGTGGTGGCACGCACCTGTATTCCCAGCTACTCGGGAGGCTGAGGCAGGAGAATTGCTTGAACCCAGGAGGCAGAGGTTGCAGGGAGCCGAGATCGTGCCACTGCCCTCCAGCCTGGGCAACAGAGTGGGACTCCATCTCAAAAAAAAAAAAAAAAGGCATTATCAATTATCAAGGAATTATCAATTTCTTCATACAAAATAACTGAGGAGTCCTACATAGATCTTTACAATTGTCTGTGCAGAAGTTCAAACTCCTGAAAGTTGGCTAGTCCTTGTTCATATCTACCCCATACCTGTGTTAATACCGTTTACATTTACTCTTTCAGACACAGGGGAACAAGGTCCTGAGCAAAGGAGGACTTGGTATGAACAAGTGGGTATGGTGCCGCCATTGCTTCTGGCTTGGGTCTGTACAACTTTTGTGGAGCTTCCAAGAGCTCCATGTGGGGACAGAGCATTAGATGGTTGACAACATCTGTGGTCTGCAGGAGCCACTATGCAGAGGGCCCAGGGAAGAATTTGCCATTTTCAATGAAAAACACGTGGCAGTTACTAATTACGATGACTTTGTACTGGGATCGGGATCTGCGGCACCCTTCTTTAGAGTAAAACACCAACTGCTTAAGAAATAAGAATGTTTTAGTTTATCCATTGAACAGACATGAAGAGTGTTTCAAGAGATGCAATCCCTTTGAAAAATGGATCAAACTCTTGAACTCATGTAGCATACTAGATATGTTTGTGAATAAACTCATGACATGAAAAATCAGTCAATCAATTTAGCCTTGGACATAAATAGATAATGGCTTCTCATTCCCCATTTACAGTGGCCCCTCCTTCTCTTGTCTTTTCCAAATACAAGACCACTTAGATCTTTATCATCATCCTGAGGAGCTGATATTCAAGATTATATGTAAGACATGGGGAACTTGAACTCAGAGGGGTTTTTTGCATGTGTGTGTGTGGGTGTGTGTGTGTGTGTGTGTGTGTGTGTGAGACAAGGTCTCACTGCTGCCCAGACTGAGTGCTGTGGCACAGTCACAGCTCACTGTAGCATCAACCTCCTGGGCTCAAGCGATCCTCCTACCTCAGCCTCCTGAGTAGCTGGGACCACAGGTATGCACCACTATGCTCGGCTAATATTTTTATATTTTGTAGAGACAGGGCTTTGCCATGTTGTCCAGACTGGTCTTGAATTCCTGGACACAAGTAATCTTCCTGTCTTGGTCTCCCAAAGTGCTGGGATTACAGGTGTGAGCCACCGTGCCCAGCCAGAATTGGAGATTTTTAAATACAGAAATTCTCAAGTGCTTTGCCCAGGAAGGGCTGCATTTGTCAACTTTTCTGGCTGTTGGAGCAGGTCAGAGAGGGCTAATATTCCTGTCAGAGGTGGTAGATCTCCTCTGACCCCATTTGTTCATCTCTACGCTTTCTGAAGAAAAGTCCCTTTTCAGATGTCTATGTATTTGTAAATATTCTCATTATTGAGAAAGCGCCTTTCTTTATGTTCTGAGTGAATTACTCCCATGTGTTAAGAGTTGGGAAGTGATAGGAAAGGTAGGGTCCAAGGAAAGTAGTCAAAATTGATCAAGGACCCAGCTGAAAGATAAATGAAGCTGAACAGTTCACAAAAGAGGAAATATATTGGGCTAAAAGACACGTGGGAAAATGTTCAACTTCACTAATAACAAAAGAAATGCAAATTTTAAGAACCAGGTACCGTTTCATCTATAAAATTTGCAAAAGTTAAAAATGTGTGGCCTGGCGCAGTGGCTCATGCCTATAATTCCAGCACTTTGGGAGGCCAAGGCGGGTGGATCATGAGGTCAGGAGTTCGAGATCAGCCTGGCCAACATGGTGAAACTCCGTCTCTACTAAAAATACAAAAAATTAGCTGGGCATGGTGGCAGGCACCTGTAATCCCAGCTACTTGGGAGGCTGAGGCAGAGAATTGCATGAACCTGGGAGGCGAAGTTTGCAGTGAGCCGAGATTGCGCCACTGTGCTCCAGCCTGGGCAACAGAGCAAGACTCCATCTCAAAAAAAAAAAAAAAAAAGGGTTGGGGGTGATGAGAAAATACCCAGTATTGGCAAGCATGCAGTGTGGTGGCTGTCTTTATGCCCTGCTAGTGGTGGGCTAAATTGATGCCACTTTTAGGGAAACCATCTGTTGATGCATATCAATCATATTCCTGTTAAATTATCCTAAGAAAGTTATCCAAAACATAACACAAATTGATTCACAATGATGCAGTGTTATTTAGAAGAAAAAATGGGAATAACTTAAGTATCAAAAAATATGAGACTGGTTAAATAAATGATAATATATTCTCACAGTAGAACACTAATGCAACCGTTGGGAAAGATGCTTTGTGGGCCGGGCGCGGTGGCTCACACCTGTAATCCCAGCACTTTGGGAGGCTGAGGCGGGCAGATCACGAGGTCAGGAGATTGAGACCATCCTGGCTAACATGGTGAAACCCCATCTCTACTAAAAATAAAAAAAAATTAGCCAGGTGTGGTGGCGGGTGCCTATAGTCCCAGCTACTCGGGAGGCTGAGGCAGGAGAATGGCGTGAACCCGGGAGGTGGAGCTTGCAGTGAGCCGAGATCGCGCCACTGTACTCCAGCCTGGTGACAGAGCGAGACTGCACCTCAAAAAAAAAAAAAAAAAAAGATGCTTTGTTAAGTTTTCTAGTACCACGAGAAAATGCTTTTTTACAATCCAGGCTGGGGTGCAGTGGTGCAATCTTGGCCTCCCTGGTTCAAACGATTCTTGTGCCTCAGCCTCCCTACTGGGATTACAGGTGTGTGCCAGCACACCCAGCTAATTTTTTAATATTTTTAGTAGAGATGGGTTTTTGCCATGTTAGCCAAGCTGGTCTCGAACTCCTGGCCTCATGTGATCCACCCACCTGGGTCTCCCAAAGTGTTGTGGGCCACCGCGCCTGGCCTATTACAATGTTAATTAAAAGGTGCAAAATACAAAATCGTATTTGCAGTCATCCCTCAGTATCTGTGGAAGATTGATTCTAGGACTCCCCCTGTCCCCACAGATACCAAAATCCACAATGCACAAGTTCCTTCTTTTTATGTTGTTTTTTTTTGTTTGTTTTTTTTTTTGAGACAGAGTTTCACTCTTGTCACCCAGGCTGGAGTGCAGTGGCACGATCTCGGCTCACTGCAACCTCTGCCTCCTGGGTTCAAGTGATTCTCCTGCTTCAGCCTCCTGAGTAGCTGGGATTACAGGCATGTACCACCACACCCAGCTAATTTTTGTATTTTTGGTAGAGATGGGTTTCACCATGTTGGCCAGGATGGTCTCAAACTGCTGACCTCAGGTGATCCCCACGCCTTGGCCTTCCAAAGTGCTGGGATTACAGGCGTGAGCCACCGTGCCTGGCCACAAGTTCCTAATATAAAATAATGTAGTATTTGCATGGAACCTACTCACATCTTCCCATATACTTTAAATCATCTCTAGGTTACTTATAATACCTAATGCAATGTAAATGCTGTGTGAATAGTAGTTTTACTGTATTGTTTAGGAAATAATAACAGGACAAAAAAACCTGTGCATGTTCAGTACAAATGCAGCCTTCCTTTCCTTTTTCAAATATTTTCAATCTGTAGTTGGTTGAATCCCAGGATGCAGAACTCACAAAGAGCTGACTGTACATTCTAATCTCAGTTATGTTAAAAAATAAAACATAGAAACAAGAAAGGGATAAAACATATTAATTCATTAACAATGGTTGTCTTGAAATAATTGGTAATTTTTTTCTTCTTCCCTTTTCCTCTTATTTATCTGTAATAATAATATACTGTCTTTAGAATAAAAATTGTATTTAGGCAGGACGCAGTGGCTCATGCCTATAATCTCAGCATTTTAGGAGGTCGAGGCAGGAGGATTGCTTGAGCTCAGGAGTTTGAAACGGGCCTGGGTAGCATAGTGAGACTCTGTCTCTACAAAAAATTTAAATTATTTATTTATCTGTGAGACAGAGTCTCGCTTTGTCGCCCAGGCTGGAGTGCAGTGGCACAATCTCGGCTCACTGCAAACTCTGCCTCCTGGGGCTCAAACAGTTCTCCTGCCTCAGCCTCCCTAGTAGCTGGGATTACAGGCGCACACCACTGCGCTCAGGTAATTTTTGTACTTTTAGTAGAGAGGAGGTTTCCCCATGTTGGTCGGGCTGGTCTTGAACTCCTGACCTCAAATGATCTTCCCACCTCAACCTCCCAAAGTACTGAGATTATAGGCATGAGCCACCATGCCCGGCAAAATTTTTAAAAATGTTTTAAATTTTATTGAAAAATCATGAGCAGCTACAGTAATCAAGTCTGTATGGTACTGTATGGAACAGACCAGAAAGTTCAGAAATAAACTGTTAGCTTTATGGTCAATTGATTTTCAAAAAGGGTGCTAAGACAATTCAGTGAGGAAAAAAATCATCTTTTCAATAAATTGTGCTGGGACAACTGGATATCTACATGCAAAAGAAGAAAGTTGGACCCCTTCTTTACACCACATACAAAAACTAACTAAAGTGGATTATAGACCTAAATGTAAAAGCTAAAACTATGAAATTTTTAGAAGAAAACGAGAGTAAATCTTTATGATCTTAAGTCAGAGAAAGTCTTCTTAGATATGACACCAAAAACCCAAACAACAACAAAAATAAATTGGACATCATCAAAATTAAATACTTTTGTGCTTCAAAAGACAGAATCAAGAAAGTGAAAAAACTCACAGAATGTGAGAAAATATTTGCAAATCATATATCTGATAAGGGACTTGTATCCAAAATAAATAAAGAGCTCTAACAACTCAACAATAAAAAGATAAATAATCCAATTGAAAAATGGGCAAAAGTCCGGTCTCAGTGACTCAGGCCTGTAATCCCAGCCCTTTGGGAGGCCAAGGCGGGTGGATCACCTGAGGTTGGGAGTTTGAGACCACCCTGACCAACATGGTGAAACCCTATCTCTACTAAAGCTACAAAATTAGCTGGGCGTGGTGGCACATGCCCGTAATCCCAGCTAGTTGGGAGGCTGAGGTAGGAGAGTCGTTTGAACCCAGGAGGCAGAGGTTGTGGTGATCCGAGATCACCATTCCACTCCAGCCTGATCAACAAGAGCGAAACTCCGTCTCAAAAAAAAAAAAAAAAGAAAGAAAGAAAAGAAAGAAAAAAACATGGGGAAAGATTTGAATAGAAATTTCTGCAAAGAAGATATATAAATATTGCTGCCGTAGCAAATGTAGTGGCTTAACCCAATACCACTTTATTATCTTACAGTTCTGGAAGTCAGGAGCTCAACACGGGTAGAAATGGAAAGTGACTGCTAATGAGTATAGGGCTCCTTTCTGGGGTGAGGAAAATATCCTAAAATTAATTGTAGTGATTTTTTTGGTAGAGACAATGTTTCATCATGTTGCCCAGGCTGGTCTCAAACTTCTGGGCTCAAGTGATCTGCCTGCTTCGGTGGTTGCACAGCTCTGTAAATAAACTAAAAACCCGTTTTGTGTGTACCCCACCTTGGGTTGTTTGGGGTTTTCTTGTTTGTTTGTTGTTTTGTTTTGTTTTTGCTTTATTTTGTTTTGTTTTGTGACAGGGTCTCACTTTGTCACCCAGGCACATACAGGCTGGAGTGCAGTGGTACCATCACAACTCACTGAAGCTTCAACCTCCTGGACCCAGGGGGTGCTCCCACCTCAGCCTCCCAAGTAGCTGAGACACAGGCACGCGCCACCATACCTGGCTAATTTTGTTAAGAAATGAGGTCTCTCTGTGTTGCAGAGTCTGGTCTCCAACTCCAGGGCTCAAGTGATTGCCCCACTTCCGCCTCTCAAAGTGCTGGGATTATAGGCATGCGCCACCACACCCAGCCTGTATGTGTACTTTAAATGGGTGCATTGCATGATATGTAAACTACGTCTCAATAAAGCTGTTAAAAAATAACAAATGAGGCCAGACGCAGTGGCTTCTGCCTGTAATCCCAGCACGTTGGGAGGCCGAGGGGGACGGATCACGAGGTCAGGAGTTGGAGACCAGCCTGGCCAACATGGTGAAACCCCGTCTCTACTAAAAACACAAAAATTAGCCGGGCATGATGGTGGGTGCCTGTAGTCCCAGCTACCTGGGAGGCTGAGGTGGGAGAATCACTTGAATCTGGGAGGCGGAGGTTTCAGTGAGCTGTGATCACGCCATTGTGCTCCAGTCTGGGCAACAAGCAAGACTCTGTCTCAAAAAAAAAAAAGATTGAATTGTACGCTTGAATATGTGTATTCTTTTTTTTTTCTTTAGACGGAGTCTCACTCTGTCGCTCAGGCTGGAGTGCAGTGGTGAGATCTCGGCTCACTGCAAGCTCCGCCTCCCGGGTTCACGCCATTCTCCTGCCTCAGCCTCCTGAGTAGCTGGGACTACAGGCACCCGCCACCACGCCCGGCTAATTTTTTGTATTTTTAGTAGAGACAGGGTTTCACCATGTTAGCCAGGATGGTCTTGGTCTCCTGACCTCGTGATCCACCTGCCTCGGCCTCCCAACGTGCTGGGATTACAGGCATGAGCCACCGCGCCCAGCCAAATATGTGTATTCTTTAAATGATATGTGATAACCAGGCACAGAGTCTCATGCCTGTAAGCCCAGCAGTTGGGGAGGCTGAGGTGGGAGAATCACTTGAGCCCAGGAGTTTGAGACCAGCCTAGGCAACGTAGTGAGACCCCATCTCTACTAAAAAAACAAGATTAGCTGTGCATGATAGTGTATGCATCTGTAGTCCCAGCTACTTGGAAGGAGGCAGGAGGATTGCTTGAGCCCAGGTGATTGAGGCTGCAGTGAGCTTTGACCGTATCACTGCACTCCAGCCTGGGAGACAGAGTGAGATGCTGTCTCAGAAAAAAAAAAAAAAAAAAAAAATTTAAATAATATGTGAATTCTACTTCAATGAAGCTGGATTTCATAGTTTAGAGCAAGTAGATAAGATATTAATCTAGTGCTTGGGCACATGGAGACAGGAGAAAGGAGTTAAATGTAAACTGAAGCCCAAAGTGTGGGAAAGATAGTAAGTGAGCCTCTGTGTATTTCAAGGAGTTCAAGACTCTTGGGCCCAGATAAATTACCTCCTAGGGCACTGAAAGAACTTGTAGGTGTAGTAATTATTTAAACTAATTTATGAGAAATTATGGAGAATTGGGTGAGGGAAGAAAAGTTTTGGAGACAAGTACACATGGATTTTTTTTTTTTTTTTGAGATGGAGTCTCACTCTGTCCCCCAGGATGGAGTCCAGTGGCATGATCCCGACTTACTGCAACCTCTGCCTCCCAGGTTCAAGCGATTCTCCTGCCTCAGCCTCCCAAGTAGCTGGGACTACAGGCATGTGCCACCACGCCCAGCTAATTTTTATATTTTTAGTAGAGATGGGGGTTTCACCATTTTGGCCAGAATGGTCTCGATCTCTTGACCTCATGATCCACCCACTTCGGCCTCCCAAAGTGCTGGGATTACAAGCGTTAGCCACCGCACCCAGCCCCCAAACATGGATTTATTTATTTTGTGTGTTTGTATATGTTTAGTTTTATTGTAACAAACCAACTTGTACATTTTTGTTTTGTTTTTGTTTTTGAGACAGTCTCACTCTGTTGCCCTGGCTGGAGTGCAGTGGCATGATCTCAGCTCACTGCAGCCTTTGCCTCCCGGGTTCAAGTGATTCTCCTGCCTCAGCCTCCCCAGTAGCTGGGACTGCAGGTGCACGCCACCACACCTGGCCAATTTTTTTTTATTTTTATTTTTAGTAGAGACAGGATTTCGCCATGTTGGCCAGGCTGGTCCCAAACTCCTGACCTCAGTTAATCCACCCTCCTTGGCCTCCCAAAGTGCTGGGATTGCAGGTGTGAGCCACTGCGCCTGGCCACAAGGCAACTTGTACATTTTTAATGTTTAAAACTGAGCATCTGGGCCAGGGGTTGTGGCTACCTGCTGTAATCCCAGCCCTTTGGGAGGCCCCATCCGGCAGATGGCTTGAGTTCGGGGGTTTGAGATCAGCCTGGGCAACATGGTGAAACTCCATCTCTACAAAAAATACAAAAATTAGCCAGGCATGGTGGCGCACACTTGTACTCCCAGCTACTAGGGAGGCTGAGGTTGGAGGATGGATTGAGCCTGGGAGGTTGAGGCTTCAGTGAGCTGTGATTGCCTTATTGCACTCTAGCCTGGGTGACAGAGCAAGATCTTGTATCAAAAAGATAAGTAAGTAGGCCAGGCACGGTGGCTCACACTTGTAATCCCAGCATTTTGGGAGGCCGAGGCAGGTGGATCATGAGGTCAGGAGTTTGAGACCAGCCTGGCCAATATGGTGAAACTCAGTCTCTACTAAAAATACAAAAATTAGCCAGGCGTGGTGGCACATGCCGGTAGTCCCAGCTACTCGGGAGGCTGAGGCAGAAGAATAGCTTGAACTCAGGAGATGGAGGTTGCAATGAACTGAGATCACACCACTGCACTCCAGCCTGGGCGACAGAGCGAGACTCCATCTCTAAATAAATAAATAAATGTAAAACTTTATTTTAAAAGTGTTATCTTGGCCAGGCGTCGTGGCTCACGCTTGTAATCCTAGCACTTTGGGAGGCCAAGGTGGGCAGATTATCTGAGGTCAGGAGTTTGAGACCAGCTTGGCCAAGTTGGTGATCTCTACTAAAAATACAAAAATTAGCTGGGCGTGGCACGCGCCTGTAGTCCCAGCTACTGGGGAGGCTGAGGCGGGAGAATCGCTTGAACCCGGGAGGTGGAGGTTGCAGTGAGCCAAGGTTGTGCCAGTGCACCCTAGCCTGGCGACAGAGTGAGACTCCGTCTCAAAACAAACAAACAAAAAAATCAAAAATTAGCCTGGCATGGTTGTGCATGCCTGTAATCCCAGCCAGCTACTCAGGAGGTTGAGGCAGGAGAATCACTTGAACCCAAGAGGCGGAGGTTGCAGTGAGCCGATATCATGTCACTGCACTCCAGCTTGGGCGACACAGTGAAACTCCACCTCAAAATAAAAGTGTTATCTTAACGATGTCTGTTAAACAATATCATTAAATATGCCAAAGGAGAAGCCATGTTGTCAAAATGCCTACTTAACCCACCGAAATATCTCAAATTCTCCCTTTGCTGATTTTCTATAACCCTGTTTTTTAAAGGTTTTTTTCTCCCTTTTTTTTTTTTTTTTTTTTTTTAATGAGATACAGTCTCACTCTTTTCCCCAGGCTGGAGTGCAGTGGCACAATCTCGGCTCATTGCAACCTCCACCTCCCAGGTTTAAATAATTCTCCTGCCCTAGCCTCCTGAGTAGCAGGGATTACAAACATCTGCCACCATGCCCGGCTAATTTTTGTATTTTTCGTAGAGACAGGGTTTCACCATTTTGGCCAGGCTGGTCTCAAACTCCTGACCTCAAGTGATCCACCCACCTTAGCCTCCCAAAGTGCCAGAATTACAGATGTGAGCCACCGCGCCCAGTCTCAATTCACATTTAACTCCCTTCTCCTGGCCCTTTTTTTCCTTTTTTTAAACAAGAGAAAGTAGACGGATACATGTTGGTAAATGCTAACTGTCCGTATTCACACAGAGACACAGTGAACTCTCTGAGCCCAATACACAGAGAAAGGAGGAAAAAAGCAAGAATTCTATGCATAACTACATAGGGGCCTAGCACCCCCGAGCTTCCAGCAGAGCAAAGGAAGTAGGTTTTTCTTTTCTCCCACAGAGCTTGGTAGTGTTGATTCCATACAGTTTTTGTTCAGACAGGAAGGGATAAAAATGAATTTGGGATGGAAAGGGATAGAGACTCTTTTCCCACTCTGTTCTGCTCAAGGTGCATCCCCCCAAAATAACACCCATGGTATAAAGAAAAGACACCTCAGGAACAGTGTGACTGGGCACAAGAGGGAAAAAACAAAAAGACCGCAACTTGTTCCCAGAAAATGGGGAACATTTTTTAAAAGGAAGGTTGGAATCCATCAGTGTTCTATTAGCCATCTCCTCTTTCATCCTCCTCTCCTTTGTCAGTATCTTCCAACCCTTCATCATCATCTTCTTCTTCTTTTTCTTTGTCATCCATATCAGGAACCAAGTAGAGCTGTAATGGGTTTGGCCAAATATCATCTTTGATCCTAACTCTCCAGCACCTGCATCAGAATGATCAGTGAACCAGGTAAAAAAGCTCTCCGATTCCTCACTCTGGCTGTATTCTGTGTCTGACTTGAATGCTTTATCAAATCCCCTCCAGATTTCCATTTGATTGCAGTGGACTTTGAAGATGGATCACCACTCTCATTCAGGTGAAATTCTTTGGAGAACTTTATTTTCATAGTAAGAATTTTCATCAAAATAAACATCTATTCTGTAACCTAATAAATATCTTCATATTCTGTCAATTCAACTCTGGTCAAATAATGCAGTGCCTCTTTATCCTCCTCCCCAAGCAGTGTAAACACTTGTGGATGGTTGACAAATATTGTTACCCCAAAATTTGGGATTTTGGCAATCAACTCTGATCTCTTTGGAAAAAATGGTTGGCGGAGTTTGCTATATTTCTTTTTCTAGCTTCAAAATCTCCTCACTGGCTTGTTCATTAAGTCTATTTCATTTTGTACTTTATCAATAAGTTCAATTGCTTCCTGCTGGTTTTTTTCTGTCTTCTTCTGCAAGCCCAGAGAGATGGATGTCTTCTCTGGTCTCAGAGCACAAGGCAGACTTGGTTTCTTCTTTTGAGGCAGTAGTGGAGACTGGCATTTCAGGGCCGTGCTGCTAGAAAAGTCCAACAACCAGACCACGAGTCTCATTGCTCAACAGAATGAAGCTCAGAAAACCACCCACAGATTTTTTTAAAGTGGCATGGATAGAATGAAAGTGAAAGGAGTCCTTCCAGAACCCTTAATAAAATCAAGCCTATTTCCAAGAAGATAAATTCTAAAAGGTAGGGACCTCATCTGCGTATTCACGACAGTACCCTCAGCTCCTAACAGGCCCCAAATATTTGTTTAAGGTTGAGTGTTGACTCCTCCAGGGTTGACCACGGAGAGAGATCCCTGGTGCACAGTAGAAAGTGGGGAAGTAAGGGTACAAGGTGAATCGTGGGCAAAAAAGTCTTGGTGAAAGTTTGGGTTTTGGGGGGTTTTTGTTGTTATTGTTACAAATTTTGGTTTTGAATTTGGTTAAATGTTTTTTATGCATCTGAGATAATCATATGGTTTTTCTCCTTTATTCTATTAGCATGGTGAATTACATTAATTGATTTTCAAATGTTAAACCCAGCTTGCATTCCTAGAATAAACTCACTTTGGACGGCTGTATTATCCTTTTTACATATTGCTGAGTTCAATTTGCTAATATTTTGTTAACAATTAACTCACCAGGGCCCAAGATTTTAAATTTCAAATCCAGTTTATTTAATTGATATAGGACTATTCAGATATTTTATTTCTTCTTGAGTCAATGTGGTCATTTGTGTCCTTCCAGGAATTTATTCATTTCATTTATGTTGTTAAATTTATATTGATAAAAAGTTGTTCATAATGTTCTATTATCTTTTCAATGTCTGTAGAAACAATAACGAAGTGCCCTCTTTTATTTGGACCAAAAACTAAATCTTGGGATAACAGTCAAAACTTGGGGCTGCCAGGCACGGTGGCTGACACCTATAAGCTCAGTACCTTGGGAGGCTGAGGCAGAATTGCTTGAGTCCAGGAGTTTGACACCATCCTGGGCAACAGAGTGAGACCCCATCTCTTTAAAAAGTAAAAAGTTAGCCAGGCATGGTGTTGCAATCCTGTCATCCCAGCTACTCAGGAGGCTGAAGTAGGAAGATCATTTGGGCCCAGGAGTTCCAGGCTGCAGTGAGCCCTGATCCTGCCACTACACTCCAGGCTGGGTGACAAAGCAAGACTCTGTCTCTAAAAATAAACACATTAAATATAAACTACAGGGCTTGGCGTGGTGGCTTACGCCTGTAATTCCAGCACTTTGGGAGGCCGAGGCGGGAGGATCACGAGGTCAGGAGATTGAGACCATCCTGGCTAACACGGTGAAACCCTGTCTCTACTAAAAATACAAAAATTAGCTGGGCATGATGGCAAGGGCCTTTAGTCCCAGCTACTGGGGAGGCTGAGGCAGCTGAATGGCGTGAACCCAGGAGGCAGAGCTTGCAGTGAGCCAAGATCTCGCTGCTGCATGCCAGCCTGGAGATGGTCCAAGTGCAGTGGTGTTTACAACTAATTTATCACAACCAGTCACAGATTTATTTATTCCTTCTCCACTCCCTACTGCTTCACTTGACTAGCCAAACAACAACAACAACAACAACAAAACCATGGAATTCTAGGCAAATTAGTTCCACACATAGCAATTGGCTGCTATGCCTGTTAATTCTCCTGAGCTGCTTTTTCCCTCCGTTGCCAGCCTTAGAGGATCAGTTTTTTATTTAAGGTTGTTAAGAAGAAAGGGGCCTGGCCGGGTGCTGTGGCTCAGGCCTGTAATCCCAGCACTTTGGGAGGCCAAGGCGGGGGGATCACGAGGTGAGGAGATGAAGACCGTCCTGGCTAACACGGTGAAACCCCGTCTCTACTAAAAATACAAAAAATTAGCCGGGCGTTCTGGCGGGCACCTGTAATCCCAGCCACTCCGGGGGCTGAGGCAGAAGAATTGCTTGAACCCAGGAGGCAAAGGTTGCAGTGAGCCAAGATCGTGCCACTGCACTCCAGCCTGGGCGACAGAGCTAGACTCCATTTCCAATACAAAAAAAATAAAAAGAAGAAGAAGAAGAAGAAAGGGGCCAGGCGCAGTGGCTTATGCCTGTAATCCCAGCACTTTGGGAGGCCAAGGCGGGTGGATCATTTGAGGTCAGGAGTTCAAGACCAGCCTGACTAACATGATGAAACCCCGTCTCCACTAAAAATACAAAAATTAGCCAGGCGTGGTGGCATGCACCTGTAATCCCAGCTACTTGGGAGGCTGAGGCTCAAGAATTGCTTAAGCCCAGGAGGCAGGGGTTTCAGGAAGCCAAGATCATGCCACTGCATTCCAGCCTGGGTGACAGAGTGAGACTCTGTCTGAAAAAAGCAAAACAAAATAAAACAAAAAAGAAGAAAGGGGCCAGGCGCAATGGCACACACTGTAACCCCAGCACTTTGGGAGGCTGAAGTGGGCAGATCGCTTGAGCCCAGGAATTTGAGACCAGCCTGGGCAGTATGGCAAAACCCCTTCTCTACCAAAAAAAAAAAAAAAAAAAAAAAAATTAGCCAGGTGTGGTGGTGGGCATCTGTGGTCCCAGCTACATGGGAGGCTGAGGCATGAGGATTGATTGAACCCGGAGGTCAAGGCTGCAGTAAGCCATGTTTGTACCACTGTACTCCAGCCTGGGTGACATAGTGAGACCCTATCTCAGAAAAAAAGAATAAGAAGAATGAGAGAGGTAGATTCCAGAAATGACAAATGGCAAGCTCAATGTTGATCTTAAGTGAAATTCTAGAATGGAATTTGTGGGCAATACAAAAAAAATTTGGTGGTTCTGAGAGCTGTCACATATTCACTAAGAGCAATTTTGCTGAACTCTATTTCCTTCTTGTCAAAGTATCTGTCTCCCTTGCACAGTCAGATTGTTTACACTAGTAGTTACCGAGGGCCAATTTCGTACCCAGCATTGTGCTAAGAGTGTAGATAGATACAATAGGGGTGAACCAAAAGGACATCCCCCCTGCCCTTACAATGTAGTGAGAGACAATCGTTAAACCAATAAGCACGTGAATAAATATACCACTATAAACTGTGAGAAGGGGTATGAAGGATGGTAGAATGGTGGGAGAGTTTCACAGGAAGATCTGATTTAGATTTGGCAGCAGGCAGGAGGTTGGTCTAAGGAAAGCCTTTAAGAGGAACTCCTATTTAAAGATAAGTAAGAGGCCGGGCGCGGTGGCTCAAACCTGTAATCCCAGCACTTTGGGAGGCCGAGGTGGGTGGATCATGAGGTCAGCAGTTTGAGACTCGCCTGGCCAGTATGGTGAAACCCTATCTCTACTAAAAATAAAAAAATAAAAAAAAAATAGCCGGGCCTGGTGGTGCATGCCTGCAGTCCCAGCTACTCGGGAGGCTGAGGCAAAAGAATTGCTTGAACTTGGGAGGCAGAGGTTGCAGTGAGCCAAGATCGCACCACTGCACTCCAGCCTGGGCGACAGAGTGAGACTCCGTCTCAAAAATAAATAAATAAATAAATAAATAATAAAATAAAATAAAGATAAGTAAGAGTTAGCCAGGGAAGTAGTAGCAGAAAGAGTATTCTTTTTTTTTGAGACAGAGTCTCACTCTGTCGCCCAGGCTGGAGTGCAATGGCACGATTTCAGCTCACTGCAACCTCCACCTCCTGGGTTCAAGCAATTCTCCTGCCTCAGCCTCCCAAGTAGCTGAGATTACAGGCACACATCACCACGCCTGGCTAATTTTTGTATTTTTAGTAAAAACGGGGTTTCACCATATTGGCCAGGCTGGTCTTGAACTCTTGACCTTGTGATCCACCTGCCTAGGCCTCCCAAAGTGCTGGGATTACAGGCATGAGCCACCGCGCCCGACCAAGAGTTTTTTTTTTTGTTTTTTTTTTTTTTTTTGCAATGGAGTCTCGCTCTGTCGCCCAGGCTGGAGTGCAGTGGCTCGATCTCGGCTCACTGCAATCTCCACCTCCCAGCTTCAAGTGATTCTCCCGCCTCAGCCTTCTGAGTAGCTGAGATTACAGGCATGCATCACCACACCCAGCTAATTTTTTTATTTTTGGTAGAGACAGGGTTTCACCATATTGGCCAGGCTGGTCTCAAACTCCTGGCCTCATGTGATCCACCTGCCTCAGCCTCCCAAAGTGCTGGGCTGAAAAATATTCTGAGCAGAGTAAACAGCATGGGCAAAGACCTCGAGTCAGGAAAGTGATGAGTTTGAGGAACTGAGAGAAGGCTGATGTCACTGGAAAGCAGTAGGAGAGTGAGAGTTGGAGCTGGAGGGTGAACAGGTCAAAATTACGCAAGCTTTAAAGGGCACAAAGAGGTTGGCTTTTATCCTAGGGGTGCTAGAAAGTCATCAAAGTAGTTTGTGCAGGAATGTAGCCCAAATGATCCAGTTTTGGTTTGGAAAAATTTAAACATAGGCAGTGGCTCATGCCTGTAATCCCAGCACTTCGGGAGGCCAAGGCAGGCAAATCAGTTGAGGTCAGGAGTTTGAAACCAGCTGGCCAACATGGTGAAATCCTGTCTCTAGTAAAAATAAAAAAAATTAGCCTGATGTGTCAGCAGGCGCCTGTAATCCCAGCTACTCAGGAGGCTGAGGTACGAGAATCACGTGAAGCAGGGGGGCAGAGGTTGCAGTGAGGCAAAATTGTGCCACTGCACTCCAGCCTGGGCAACAGAGGGAGACTCCGACTCAAAAAAAACTTTTTTTTAACTTATATGAGAATAGACACAGTTATATTATAGCACCCAAAATACCCATCAATAGCTTCAAATTATCATTTTATGGCCAATTTTTAGGATTTGGGAATAAAATAGAAATTCCCAGGAATTCTCAGAAAATCTTGATATTAAAAACTATTCCTTATTTTCATAACACTTTATTTAATGTTTTAAATGTTAGTATGCAAGATCGTCAAAGAAAAAGACTTTTTTTTTTAATTTTTAAATTTTTTTGAGACATGGTCTCTCTCTGTCACCTAGGCTGGAGTGCAGTGGTGCGATCTCAGCTCACTGCAACCTCTGCCTTGTGGGTTCAAGCGATTCTCCCGCCTCAACCTCCCTCCCAAAGTGCTGGAATTAAAGGCATGAGTCACTGTGCCCAGCCAAAAAAGTTAACATTCTTAAAATAAAAAACATAAACATGCAGGCTGGGCGCGGTGGCTCACGCCTGTAATCCCAGCCCTTTGGGAGGCTGAGGTGGGCGGATCACGAGGTCAAGAGATCGAGACCATCCTGGCTAACCCCATGAAACCCCGTCTCTACTAAAAATACAAAAAATTAGCCGGGCGTGGTGGCGGGCGCCTGTAGTCCCAGCTACTCGGGAGGCTGAGGCAGGAGAATGGCGTGAACCCAGGAGGCAGAGCTTGCAGTGAGCCGAGATCATGCCACTGCACTCCAGCCTGGGCGACAGAGCAAGATCCATCTCAAAAAATAATAATAATAATAAATAAATAAATAAAATAAAAATTGCCAATGAGCATTATTGACTAGCATTCAAATAATCTAACATTGAGCTTTCCTAACACTATACAGAATCCCAGATTAAAATTCCCAATTTTTGTATTTACCAAAATTTGTTACTTCTTGGATCACCACTCATTGGATTTATATAAAGCAAACTGTGCATGTAAACTCATTACTATTTATTTTACTTGCAGAAATGCCTGTGCTTAGCAGCAGACAGGGCCATGAGCACATACTTCTGACATGGCAGTGAAGGCGAATTAACAGGGATGGGTTCATGCTATGTTTTGGAGTGGGCAACACCATCAGGATATTACAACTCTTTTTTAAAAAAAGTTTTAATTGTTTAAATAAATTTTTAATTTTAATTTTTGTGGATACATAGTAGGTGTATATATTTATGGGATACATGAGATGTTTTGATATAGGCATGCAATGATTATACAACCCATTTTAATAGTCTCAATGCGCTCCATCATCACTTTGTTGACACAGTAACAGTCTGAGCTAACAGGACGGGTATTAGAAACTAAGAAGGAACCGGGCGTAGTGGCTCACGCCTGTAATCCCAGCACTTTGGGAGGCCGAGGCAGGTGGATCACCTGAGGTCAGGAGTTCAAGACCAGCCTGACCAACATGGAGAAACCCCATCTCTACTAAAAATACAAAATTAGCCGGGGTGGTGGCGCATGCCTATAATCCCAGTTACTCGGGAGGCTGAGGCAGGAGAATCGCTTGAACCCAGGAGGCGGAGGTTGCAGTGAGCCAAGATCGTGCCATTGCACCCAGCCTGGGCAAAAAGAGTGAAACGCCATCTCAAAAAAAAAAAAAAAAGAAAAGAAGAAGAAACTAAGAGGGAAATAAGGCCGGGCGTGGTGGCTCATGCTTGTAATCCCAGCACTTTCAGAGGCCAAGGAGGGTGGATCACTTGAGGCCAGGAATTCAAGACCAGCCTGGCTAACATGGTAAAACCACATCTCTACCCAAAATACAAAAGTTAGCCAGGCTTGGTGGGACACACCTGTAATCCTAACTACTCGGGAGGCTGAGGCAGGAGAATCACTTCAAACCAGGAGGTGGAGGTTACAGAGAGCTGAGATCATGCCACTGCATCCCATCCTGAGTGACAGAGACTCTGTCTGAAAAAAAGAAAGAAAGAAAGAAAGAAAAGAAACTAAGAGGGAAATGAGATTGGATAGTTGGGGTGGGTGAGGACTCTCAGAAAGGAGGGAGGGCTTCCCAGCAGAAGAGGCGTGTTTTCGTGCGTAAGAAGTGGCTGGGGAAAGCGAAAGCAGTGGGGGCACCCATGATGAGACTGGCTGGCTCTAGAAACATTAGTGGGATTTCGCCCACACTTGCTTGGGTAAC
This sequence comes from Gorilla gorilla gorilla, assembly GCF_029281585.2. Taxonomy (NCBI): domain Eukaryota; kingdom Metazoa; phylum Chordata; class Mammalia; order Primates; family Hominidae; genus Gorilla; species Gorilla gorilla. The sequence continues at coordinate 126,783,584 of NC_073233.2, forward strand.
TTTCTGTTGTCATTGGGAAGCCAGTGGGACTTTCTCGTCCAAGATGAACCAGGGCCCATACACTTGCCACTTTCACTTGTTCCTAGAGGCTGTGTCATGTCTTGGCTGCCTCAGGGTGCAGGGACTATGCTCATACAGTAGGAAGGTAACTGGGCATACACAAATTAGGTGATTACAGGTCTCACACTTGTCAGTTGGCTCCATTCAATTTCATACTTGGTTCTTTCTCTTCCATGATCTCTATTTTGTTTCTTGAACAGACCAGGACTCTGTAAGCTGAAACGTTTGGTAAATTCCCTTCCTTGCCAGTTTACACTGACTTTGTACCCACAGTTCAAGGCTAAATCCATTTTTGTCTGGGCCACTGGTTGCCAAATCCCTTTTTGTCTGGGTTAGCCATTTCATGTAGAGACTGCTTCTCTACCTATAAGCTTATTCAAATGCAGTAGTGAAATAAAATCAATGCACAGCCATACAATTACTACATAGCCTGTGTAAAGAATGATGCAGATCTATTTATATATAAATATGGTAAGCTCCATAATATATTATTAGATTTTTAAAAAGTAAGTCTCCAGACAACATTTATAGTAGTATTTTGCGTATGTGTGTTTATAATTGCATAGATATAGTTCTGGAAGGATACATGCTAAACTCAACTCTAATAAGTGTGTATATGACAGGAATGAAATAACTCTATTTTTTAGTTTGTTTTAAAATTATTTTAATTTGCAAGCATCACTTCTATAATGTGAAACAAAAATTAAAAACCTCAAACCGTTGCTCTTCTTGGAGTCACTTGAATTGGTAGCCCTGAAGAAAATTCCTAAATTAGACTTTCTTCTGTTCTTGACTGAACAAGGATGAATGAGTCACCCAATCCTGTGCCAGGTACAGGAATAAATGCTGGACAGTTACAGATGAAAGAGAGCATGTTGCCCTTTAAGGACTTCAAAGTTTACAGAGAGACCAGAAAACAAGAAATTAAAGTACAGTATGATATATGCCTCAGAGCTATACCTTGGAAAGAAAAAGGATGGACAGCACAGACTTTAAAGCAGTAACAGGAGGTGGGTAGGAAAGCCTTCCAGAGAAGGTAAGAATCGAGAGGAGTCTTTTATTTTCCCTGTTACTCTATTATTAAAAAATGTCAAACATAACTGAAAGGTTGAAACATCTGCAGATCCACCACCTAGATTCAACAATTGAATATTTTGTTGTATTCACTAGATATGTAATACAAATAAATAAATGCAAAACCATTTGAAGGTTCACCCCTAAATATTTAAACCCCAACTCCTAAGAATGACATTATCTTACATAACCACAATGCCGTTATCAAACATAAAAATGACATTAAGGGCTGCGCGTGGTGGCTCACGCCTGTAATCCCAGCATGGTGACTCAGGCCTACAATCCCAGCACTTTGGGAGGCTGAGGCAGTAGATCACCAGGTCAGGAGTTCGAGACCAGCCTGGCCAACATGGTGAAACTCCATCTCTACTAAAAATACAAAAAATTAGCCAGGCGTGGTGGCAGGCGCCTATAATCCCCGCTACTCGGGAGGCTGAGGCAGGAGAATCGCTTGAACCTGGGAGGTGGAGGTTGCAGTGAGCCAAGACTATGCCACTGCACTCCAGCCTGGGAGACACAGCGAGACTCTGTCTCAAAAAAAAAAAAAGGCAGAAACGAAGCCTCCCGAGTAGCTGGGACTACAGGCATGCGCCACAACACCCAGCTAATTTTTGTATTTTTAGTAGAGATGAGGTTTCACCATATTGGCCAGGCTGATCTCAAACTTCTGACCTCGTGATCCACCCGCCTCAGCCTCCCAAAGTGCTGGGATTACAGGCGTGAGCCACCGCACCTAGCCACAAGTATTATTCTCTAAATGTCATTGTGGTTAGATGTGGTGACAGGAGTGTTAGTGAGCTCTAGCTTGTCCTTGCTTTGCTCTGATCAGTGTCCAGAAATGCTTTCCAATTCCTGACCCTGTTGACCACCAGTGACCACCAGACACTTGGTGATGGATCCACAGAGGTGGCGGCTGCCCAGATGGCTCTCCAGGAGCCTTCTCATCACAGCCCCATGTCAGTGGCCAGATGCACTTCCCTCCCCACATTGGTGACTCCTCTTTTGATTCTCTGACTAACCTCTTGGTCTTTCCTTTCCCCAGCTTCTTCTACAATTGTGTAAAGCATAGTTCCCATAATAAATTCCTTATCTCATCATTCATAAATGTTCTACCTCCCTGACTGATACACTTACTGGTACTGGCCATGGTTTCAGGGGACAGATCATTAAGGATAGGAACTGGAAACTGGTTCTCTGACCTGATTAAACTTAAGTGCATTCATGATTGTTGCCAGCAGTAAACTTAAATTCTTAAACTCTACCTGTAATCACTTGTGATAAATGCTTATAGACGGCAAAGCTTTGGGTAGACAAATATTTGCTGCTGTAGAACATTTTAGTAGAAATAGGAATGTAATGAGGAATGTTGGTTGTTTCTACATATGGGGAAAGTTTGGAGAAAGAAAATGATGAGCTAAAGGCTTTAAATTTCCATCCCAAGTTCTGGAAAATGGACCAAAAAACTTGAAGACTGCCTTTAAAAAAAACTCTTATCTCTGGTAGCCTCAAGGTCAAGATTTCTGATCACCAAACACTAAGTGTCCACTTGCAGCAGACTGAATTTCAACGCAAAGTGAATTCATAACCTACCAGGGTGTCTTATGTTCAAAATAAGACATTGATTGGAAAGGAGTAAGACCCTGAGTCTTAGGATACAGACATATGGATGGATTCCTATGAGGTCAAAGACCTTAAACCAAGCTTGACCAACCTGTGGCCCTGCAGGCTGCATGTGGACCAGGATGGCTTTGAATGCGCTCAACACAAATTCATAAACTTTCTTTTTTTTTTTTTTTTTGGACAGAGTTTCCCTCTGTCACCCAGGCTGGAGTGCAGTGGCACGATCTTGGCTCACTGCAACCTCTGCCTCTCAGGTGCAAGTGATTCTCCTGCCTCAGCCTCCTAAGTAGCTGGGGTTACAGGCACGCACCACCACACCCAGCTAATTTTTTTGTATTTTTAGTAGATATGGGGTTTCACCATGTTGGCCAGGCTGATCTCGAACTCCTGACCTCAGGTGATCACCCGCCTCAACCTCCCAAAGTCCTGGGATTATAGGCTTGAGCCACCACACTCGGCCATAAACTTTCATTATGAGCTTTGGCCAGGCACAGTGGGTCACACCTGTAATCACAGCACTTTGGGAGGCCGAGGCGGGTGGATCACTTAAGGTCAGGAGTTCGAGACTAGCCTGGCCAACATGGCGAAACCCTCTCTCCACTAAAAATACAAAAATTAGCCAGGCGTGGTGGCAGTCGCCTGTGATCCCAGCTACTTGGGAGGCTGAGGCAGGAGAATTGCTTGAACCCAGGAGGCTGAGGTTGCAGTGAGCCAAGATAGCACCACTGCATTCCAGCCTGGACAATAAGAGTAAAACTGTGTCTCAAAAGAAAAACAAAAACAAAAACAAAAACCAAAAACAAAAACCACAACAACAATAAAAAACATTATGAGGTTTTTTGTGATCTTTTTCTTTCTTTTTCTTTTTTTTTTTTTTTTTTTTTTTAGCTCATCAGCTATTGTTAGTGTATTTTAAGTGTGGCCCAAGACAATTCTTTCGATGTGCCCCAGGGAAGCCAAAAGATTGGCCACCCCTGCCTTAAACCCTAAATTCAGCTAACCCTCCTTAGCCAAAAAAAAGTGACCTTCCTCTCTATCTGCAGTTAATCTTCCCTTACCCAAAGAACCTGGGATGACCTCCCCAGAGCTAGTGGCCTTTCAGGGGACTGTGATCCTCCTAGGAACCTAACCCTTCCACCTCTTTTAGATCTGTAAGCTCAGAGATTCAAGTCATAGCAGGCCCCAGGGTGACTCATGAGGAAATACCATACAAACCAAAAGAATATTGAGAGTTTGTCAATGTATACATTGCTTCATGTTTTTTTTTGACATAGTTTCATATTTACAGCAAAGTTATAAGAATAGTACAAACAATTCCCTTTATATTTTACCAAGATCCTCAAATGCTGATTTATACTGACTGAAACTCAGGGAATAGATAGGGGAATAGATCTTGAAAGAGTGGGATCAGGATGGAAGAAATATAATTTTGGATTTGGATGAATTTATTTATTTATTATTTTTTGAGACAGAATTTCTCTCTGTTGCCCAGGCTGGAGTGCAGTGGCACAATCTTGGCTCACTGTAACCTCTGCTTCCTGGGTTCAAGTGATTTTCCTGCCTCAGCCTCCTGAGTAGATGGCCTTACAGGCGCCTGCCACCATGCCCGGCTAAATTTTGTATTTTTAATAGAGATGGGGTTTCACCATGTTGGCCAGGCTGCTCTCAAACTCCTGACCTCAGGTGATCCACTCGCCTCGGCCTCCCAAAGTGCTGGGATTACAGGGTGAGCCACCATGCCTGGCCTGGATGAATTTATTAATAAGAATGCAAACCCTAAAAAGCCTTTATCAGCCAGGTGCAGTGGCTCACACTTGTGATCCCAACACTTTGGGAGGCTGAAGCAAGAGGATTGCTTGAGGCCAGGAGTGCGAGACCAGCCTGAGCAACATAGCAAGATCCCGTCTCTACAAGAAAACAAAATAAAATAAAATAAATCTTTCTGGCTGGGGAGAGACTGCCCCTCCCTGGGCTAGCCAGTTCTTAGAGATAGCAAAGAGCTCAGCCAGAAGCATTTCTTTGATATGCAAATGAACCAGCCCCAGAGCCACACCCCCTCTATCTGTCCTACACACCCCCAGAGGCAAAATTCCTCCACCCAGGGCCAGGTCCCAGTCAATTAGGGACCAACCTATACCCCAAAGCCACTGAAATTATTCAAACTAGTCAATACTAAAGGTTCAACCCCACCCTCCCTTGCCTTTCCTGCAAAACCCCCCACCCCAAAGAGCAGTAGCCTAAACCTTCCCCACACTTCTGTCTTCTGCCCTTTGACCACCCTGTGTCTTTTCCTTGGGGCCCTGCATGCTTCCTGTCCCTAGGATCCAAGAGTACAATAAACTCTGTTTTCCTGAGCCTCTCCTGTCTCTTGTGGCCATACCTTTTATGAGACTGGCCATCTCATAAAAGAATGCAAAGCAGCCAGGTGCACACCTGGAATCCCAGCATTTTGGGAGGCCAAAGCAGGAGGAACACTTGAGGCCAGAAGTTTAATACCAGCAACATAGTGACACCCTCATCTCTATGAATATATTGTGGCGCACACCTGTAGTCCCAGCTACTCAGGAGGCTGAGGTGGAAGGATCGCCTGAGCCCAGGAGGTCAAGGCTGCAGTGAGAGTTAGGATCATGCCATTCATTGCACTTCAGCCTGAGCAACAGAGAAAAATCCTGTCTCCAAAAAATAAATAAACAAATGTAAAAAAAAAATTTAAAGAAGCAAAATGTGTACTAAGCAGAGATTCTGAATTTAAGGTATCTGTTCAAGTTGTTTGGGAATGGCTTTAGAAGTTTGCTTTTTTTTCTCCCTTGGGACAGAGTCTCACTCTGTTGCCCAGGCTGGAAGGCAGTGGCAAGACCTCGGCTCACTGCAACCTCCATCTTCCAGGTTCAGGCGATTCTCCTGCCTCAGCCTCCCAAGTAGCTGGGATTACAGGCATGCGCCACCACGCCCGGCTAATTTTTGTATTTTTAGTAGAGACGGGGTTTCACCATGTTGGCCAGGCTGGTCTCCAACTCCTGACCTCGTGATCCGTCCCCCTCGGCCTCCCAATGTGCTGGGATTACAGGCGTCAGCCACCACACACGGCCGACTTCTGACAATAAAGAGTAAGAGCCCTTCAATCAATTCTTAGATTAGAGACAGTCCCCAAACCCAGTCCCCTTGAATGAAGGAAAGATCCTTTGAGGAAGGATTTACTACACTGTCAAAAAGTTACACTGTAAATCTTCTTAGCATTTCCTCAAAGAGACCTGAAGCCATAATGCAGGGTGACTGTGCTTTGAGAAGGAGAAATGACCAGATACTTAGGAGTTAGTAAACCTCGGCTCTGAACTGGTGCTAATCCCTGGAGAACCAAAATGGCACTGTGTCCCATTGTCAGAGCAGGGGCTCATGGAAGTTAGATGATCTATGAAGTTTTGGCTTGGCTCCATCTCACAGCAAGCCCAGTAGTTCCCAGAACCCATCCCATCATTATTTCCCCAGTTCCAGAATGCACAGGTGGGTATACATTGCAGTTTAGATATATTCAGTAGGTGTATGAGTAGACATACTCAACAACTGGTAGACTTCTTTTTTTTTTTTTTTTGAGACGGAGTCTCGCTCTGTCGCCCAGGCTGGAGTGCAGTGGCGCAATCTCAGCTCACTGCAAACTCCGCCTCCCGGGTTCATGCCGTTCTCCTGCCTCAGCCTCCCGAGTAGCTGGGACTACAGGTGCCCGCCACTACGCCCTGCTAATTTTTTGTATTTTTAGTAGAGACGGGGTTTCACCGCATTAGCCAGGGTGGTCTCGATCTCCTGACCTTTTGATCCACCCGCCTCAGCCTCCCAAAGTCCTGGGATTACAGGCGTGAGCCACGGCACCCGGCAACAACTGGTAGACTTCTTGTATTGGTTCTCTGACCCATGGCATGAAGGCTATCATGATAAAAAAGGCCAAGTGGAATCCACTAGAACTGTGTCTACATACTAAAATAGTAAACCAAAAACAGTATCACATTTCTGGAAGGCTTAATGAGATTAGTGCCACTAACAAGGTCTTGAAAGACACAGAGGTGGTAATTCCTACCATATCCCTGCTCAAATCACCTGTTTGCCTGTCAGCAGACTGAAGGACATAGGAGAATGAAAGTGGGTTATCCACAGCCTTGTAACTCCAATTGCAGCTGCTGTTCCAGGTATAATTTCATCGCTAAAGCAAATCAACACATCCCATGGCACTTGGTCGCTTTTTCTGTTGTGTTTTGTTTTTTGAGATAGCACCTTTCTCTGTCACCAAGACTGGAGTGCATTAGCACAATAGTTCACTGCAGTCTCCACCTCCTGAGTTCAAGTGATCTTCCCACCTCAGTCTCCCAAGCAGCTGTGACTCCAGGCACACACTACAAGTTGTTGCTGCTTGTTGGCAGGATGCCTCAGTTCCTCACCACATGTTCCTCTCCTCAGACGAGATTATGACAGAGGTTAGAGAGTGCATGGAGCCCTGAGGTAACGACATGAAGGTGTACTGCAGCCCTGCCAACTAAAAGAAAACTGCATCTGGTGGTCTTTTCTAAAAGGTATAGAGTAGAAAGCATTTCATAGATCAATTGCAAACCAAGTACCATGGTTGGCCAGGTACAGTGGCTCATGCCTGTAATCCAGCCTTTTGGGAAGCCAAGGCAGGAGGATCTCTTGAGCTCAGGAGTTCAAGACCAGCCTGAGCAACATGGCAAGACCCTGTCTGTACAAAATATTTTTTTTTTTGAGATGGAGTTTCGCTCTTGTCGCCCAAGCTGGAGTACAATGATATGATCTCGGCTCACTGTAACCTCCGCCTCCTGGGTTCAAGTGATTCTCCTGCCTCAGCCTCCCAAATAGTTGGGATAACAGGCACCTGCCACCACGCCCAGCTAATTTTTGTATTTTTAGTAGAGACATGTTTCACCATGTTGATCAGGCTGGTCTCAAACTCCTGACCTCATGATCCGCCCACCTCAGCCTCCCAAAGTGCTGGGATTACAGGCGTGAGCCACTGCTCCTGGCCAAAAATAATTTTTTTTTTAATTAGCCAGGTGTGATGTTGCATGACTATAGTCCCAGATGCTTGGGAGGCTGAAATGGGAGAATCACTTGAGCCCAGGAGTTCAAGGTTTTGGTGAGCTGTGATTGAGCCACTGCACTCCAGCCCATCTCAAAAAAAAAAAAAAAAAAAAAAAAAAGCTTTCACTTAAACATTTTTAGGAAATAAAAAAATGAGCCAGGCATGGTGGTGGGCGCCCATAGTCCCAGCTACACAGGAGGCTGAGCAGGAGAATTGCTTGAACCTGGGAGGCGGAGGTTGCAGTGAGCCGAGATCGCGCCACTGCACTCCAGCCTGGGCGACAGAGTGAGACTCTGTCTCAAAAAACAGAATAAAATAATAATAAACTCATTGTGTGTCAACATAAATAACATACATAAATAACTTTTGCTAGGATCTGAATGTTGGCGTACTCCCCAAAATTCATATGTTGAAACCTAATCCCCAAGGTGATGATATTAAGAGGCGGGGTGTTTGGGAGGTAATTAGGTAATGAAGGCTCCACCCTTATCGAGGGATTAGTGCCTTTATAAAAGAGGCTTGAAGGAGCTTCTTTGCTCCTCACACCTTGTGAGGACACAAAGAAGGAGCCATCTATGAGGAACAGGCTTTCACCAGACACCAAAATTGCTGACACCTTGATCGTGGACTTCCCAACCTCCAGAACTGTGAAAAATAAATTTCTGTTGTTTATATATTACTCAGCCTAAGGTATTTTGTTATAGCAGCCCAAACATACTCAAACACTTTTATGAAACACAACTATATTTCAAAAGGAAAAAGAAGTTGGTGAGAAGAGAGCAGCTTTGTTTTACATTTTTACAAATCTTATTCATCTTTGGCTTCACAGAAGACAGCTGGATTCTCATAACTGGTGCTGCATGTAGTCTAGTGTGATATCAGTCATTCTGTAGCCTCTGGAACATTCCACAGTTTTTTTTGTGATAGAACAAGAGTGAAAATGGCATTTAAGCACTATAACAGTTCACAAATAATTTTTTTTATTATTATTTTGTTAAGATGGAGTCTTGCTCTGTTGCCAGGCTGGAGGGCAGTGGTACGATCTCGGCTCATTGCATCCTCCGCCTCCCGGATTCAAGCAATTCTCCTGCCTCAGCCTCCTAAGAAGCTGGAATTACAGGTGTGAGCCACTGTGCCTGGCCTAATTTTTATATTTTTAGTACAGATGGGGTGTCACCATGTTGGCCAGGCTGGTCTTGAACTCCTGGCCTCAAGGGATCTGCCTGCCTTGGCCTCCCAAAGTGCTGGGCTTATAGGCATGAGCCACTGTGCTCAGTCCAAATTGTTTTTTCTTTTCTTTTCTTTTCTTTTTGAGACAGAGTTTCACTATTTTTGCCCAGGCTGGAGTGCAGTGGCGCGATCTCGGCTCATCGCAATCTCTGCCTTCCAGGTTCAAGCAATTCTCCTGCCTCAGCCTCCCAAGTAGCTGGGATTACAGGCATCTGCCACCGCACTCGGCTAATTTTTGTATTTTCAGTAGAGACGGGGTTTCATCATGTTAGTCAGGCTGGTCTTGGACTCCTGACTTCAGGTGATCTGCCTGCCTCGGCCTCTCAAAGTTCTGGGATTACAGGTGTTAACCACCATGCCCGGCTTATTTTCTTTTTTTAAAAAAATTTTTGGGGCCGGGCACGGTGGCTCACGCCTGTAATCCCAGTACTTTGGGAGGCCGAGGCGGGTGGATCACGAGGTCAGGAGATCGAGACCATCCTGGCTAACGCGGTGAAACCCCATCTCTACTAAAAATACAAAAAATTAGCCGGACGTAGTGGCGGGCACCTGTAGTCCCAGCTACTCAGGAGGCTGAGGCAGGAGAAGGGCATGAACCCGGAAGGCGGAGTTTGCAGTGAGCTGAGATTGCGCCACTGCACTCCAGCCTGGGTGACAGAGCGAGACTCTGTCCCAAAAAAAAAAAAAAAAAAAAAATTTGGGCTGGGCGCAGTGGTTCACGCCTGTAATCCCAGCACTTTGGGAGGCCAAGGCGGGTGTATCACCTGAGGTTGGGAGTTCGAGACCAGCCTGACCCACATGGAGAAACCCTGTCTCTACTAAAAATACAAAAATTAGCTGGGCATGGTGGCAGGTGCCTGTAATCCCAGCCACTGGGAGGCTGAGGCAGGAGAGTCTCTTGAACCGGAAAGACAGAGGTTGCGTTGAGCCGAGATCGTGCCATTGCACTCCACCCTGGGCAACAGAACGAGACTCCGTCTCAATCAATCAATCAATCAATCAATCAATCAATGAAAATAGTTTAGATTTCACAGACCCGCTGAAAGGGTCTCTGGGACCTCTGATATTCCCAGACCACACTTTGGGGACCCCTGTTGTAGCATTATGCCAGAGGACTCTTCTTGGTCCTGTTCAGCATTCTTACTACCTGCTAGGACAAAATAATCAATGTTTACCACTTTGGCAGATGATACAAACTGGGAAGGGAATTATTACAAAAGATGACAGAATTAAAACTTTTAATTATTTCAGCTGACCAGAATCAAACAGAATTAAATTGTATGTGGGATATCTTGCATTTACGTTTTGCTTTATTTTAAATTAGTTGCACGTGCACTAGAAGCATGGTATGGAAGGAACTGGCCAGATAGCAGTTTGTATGAAAAAGATCTGGTGGTTTAGGCCAACCACAAGCTAAATATGAACCAACAGCTTGTAACGTAATGTCAAGAAGTGTAACCATTGAACTGGGACAGACGGGCTGAGGGTTACTTGGAGGAGGGGTGGGTAGAGGAGGGAGTAGTTACATTTTCTTTGCTCCAGCCATGCTCACATTTGCTCTGACTCTCTGAACACTGCTTGCCCCCAGCAGTTTGCTCTGTCAAGAGGCCTCTGTCCAGGGGTCTGCTTGCTTCTGTAAAACACTAGGGCTCAATCTCAGCATCACCTGCAGTCTTCTTCAACATCACCCTTTGGAACTTGGCATGGCCACCTGGGGCTCAACTCTTCCTGGCCTGGCCCACAGGAAGAACGGGTCATGGCTTCTTCCTGCTTGTCGCCAAGACGGTGTCTTTGTGCCTTGTGAAATGATTCCATCCCTTCCCTCTTGGGTCAAGAGAGAAGTTCCTCCCAAGATCAGCAAGGATGGCCCCGACTGGCACACACTTCAAGAAGATGATGATTTCTCCTATTCTGCTCCAGTCTAAGTCAGTCAAGAATGGCATTCTAATCTTGTTACCAGAAAGGGGTCCCGATCCAGACCCCAAGAGAGGGTTCTTGGACCATGCGCAAGAAAGAATTTGAGGCAAGTCCACAAAGTGAAAGTCCACAAAAAGAAAGCAAAGGAATAAAAGAATGGCTACTCCATAGGCAGAGCAGTGGCTTGAGCTGCTCGACCAAGGATACTTACTGTTACTTCTTGATTATTTGCTAAGCAAGGGGTGGATTATTCATGAGTTTTCTGGGAAAAGAGTGGGCAATTCCCAGAACTGAGGGTTCCTCCCCTTTTTATTTTTTTAAATTTATTTTTATTTATTTATTTATTTACTTATTTATTTATTTTGATACGGAGTCTCGCTCTGTCACCCAGACTGGAGTGCAGTGGCGCGATCTGGGCTCACTGCAAGCTCCGCCTCCCAGGTTCACGCCATTCTCCTGCCTCAGCCTCCCAAGTAGCTGGGATTACAGGCGCCCGCCACCACAGGCTAATTTTTTGTATTTTTAGTAAAGACGAGGTTTCACCATGTTAGCCAGGATGGTCTCGATCTCCTGACCTCGTGATCAACCCGCCTCGGCCTCCCAAAGTGCTGGGATTACAGGCGTGAGCCACCGCGCCAGCCTCCTCCCCTTTCCAGACCATATAGGATAACTTCCTGATGTTGCCATGGCATTTGTAAACTGTCATGGCGCTGGTGGGTGTGTCTTTTAGCATGCTAATGCTTTATAATTAGCGTATAATGAGCAGTGAGGACAACCAGAGGTCACTCTTGTCACTATCTTGGTTTTGGTGGGTTTTGGCTGGCTTCTTTACTGCAAGGTGTGTTTTTTGTTTGTTTGTTTGTCTGTTTTTGAGACAGTCTCTCCCAGTCGCCCAGGCTGGAGTGTTCACTGCAACCTCCGCCTCCCGGGTTCAAGCCATTCTCCTGGGTTCAAGTGATTCTCCTGCCTCAGCCTCCCGAGTAGCAAAAGGCGCACGCCACCACGCCCAGCTAATTTTTGGTATCTTTAGTAGAGATTTCACCATGTTGGCCAGGTCGAACTCCTGACCTCGTGATCTGCCCTCCTCGGCTTCCCAAAGTCCTGGGATTACAGGCGTGAGCCACCGCGCCCAGCCAACTGCAACATGTTTTATCAGCAAGGCCTTTGTGACCCGTATCTTGTGCTGACCTCCTGTCTATTCCTGTGACTAGAATGCCTAGCCTCCTAGGAATGTAGTTCAGTAGGTCTGAGTCTCATTTTACCCAGCCCCTATTCAAGATGGAGTCGCTCTGGTTCAAACCCCTCTGACAGTCTGGGAAAATTACTCACTCCATTAATGACCTGAAAAAATTCCAGAGGATGACAGAGGCAGAGAATAGGCTCTGGAGTTAGGTGTAGGTACAAATCCCTTCTCTGTCACTTGCCAAATGCATGCCCACTGCACAAGTTACTTAAACTCTATGAACCTCAGTTTGCTCATTTCATTTATATAATGAAAGTAATATTGGGTATTATGAAGGCTGAGTGAGATAATTCATATCAAGTGCTTATCATAGTATCTGGCACATAATAATCATTTATTAAATATTAATTGTATAAATTGTATTTTGTCTCAATTTTTTTTTTTTTTTTTTTTTTTTTTTTTTTGATAGAGTCTCGCTATGTTGCCAGGTTGGAGTGCAATGGCATGATCTCGGCTCACTGCAACCTCCGCCTCCTGGGTTCAAGCCATTCTCCTGCCTCAGCCTCCTGAGTAGCTGGGACTACAGGTGTGTGCCACCACACCAAGCTAATTTTTCTATTTTTGGTAGAGATGGGGTTTCACCATGTAGGCCAGGATGATCTTGATCTCTTGACCTCATGATCCACCCCTGACTTGGCCTCCCAAAGTGCTGGGATTACAGGTGTGTGCCACCTCACCCGGCCAATTTTTTTTTTTTTTAAAGAGTGAGTCTCACTCTGTTGCCCTGGCTGGAGTGCAATGGCGTGACCTTGGCTCACTGCAACCTCTGCCTCCAAGGTTCAAGCAATTCTCCTGCCTCAGCCTCCCAGGTAGCTGGGATTACAGGCATGCACCACCATGCCTGGCTGATTTTTTTTTTTTTTTTTGGTATTTTTAGTAGAGACGGGGTTTCGCCATGTTGGCCAGGCTGGTCTCAAACTCCTGACCTCAGGTGATCCAGCCACCTCAGCCTCCCAAAGTGCTGGGATTACAGGCATGAGCCACCATTCCTGGCCTGTATCAAAAATTTTAAAGGGAAACCTGATCTGAAGAGGCACCTTTCTGCCTACAACACAGGCCCTTTCATCAGCTGACCAGAGGAGGGGTGCTCCATGGAGCCCCAGGGCCACAGGCATCTCCATTTCAGAAGAGGAGTTTTGCCCTACAGTTATATAACTAAAAGTCCCTTCCAGAGGGTTTTCCTAGAATGAAAATGGATTAACTTCAGCTTTGAAATGACAAATTTCATTTCCTCTCCATTCCTATAAAAGCTTCAAAGATTTCAGGGTCAATTTTCTATTGGGGCTCAAGCTCCAAGGGTCTGTGTGTGTGCATCCCCTGGATTCCCCAAGAAGAAGAACCCGGCCCAAGACCTCCATCCATTCAGCCAAGCCTGTCTCTACCAAAAGCCAAAGCTTGGGCGAGAATACAGATGGAGGCTCATAGACCATATACCTGATAGTTACAAGTTATAAAGAGACTATTAGACCAAATATGGTTTATCCTCCTGTGATATTCTGAAATATATATTTGGTCTTTATCACCATTTCCCAGCATACAACTCCTAAAATCCTGGGAATCTACAAAGTGCTGTGTTTTGTTTTTTGTTTTTCTTTTTCTTTTGTGAGACGGAGTCTCCCTCTGTTACCCAGGCTGGAGTGCAGTGGCACAGTCTCACTCAATGTCCACCTCCCGGATTCAGATGACTCTCCTGCCTCAGCCTCCCAAGTAACTGAGATTACAGGTGCCCACCTGTCACCAACATGGTGAAATCCCGTCTCTACTAAAAATACAAAAATTAGCTGGGCATGGTGGTGTGCCTGTAATCTCAACTACTCGGGAAGCTGAGGCCGGAGAATCCCTTGAACCTGGGAAGCGGAGGTTGCAGTGAGCCAAGATCACGCCACTGCACTCCAGTCTGGGTGACAAGAGCAAAACTCCATCTTGGAAAATAAAAAATAAAAAAAGAACCAGGAAGCCAGCTGGAATTTAGAATTCTTGGACTCCTCAGTTTCTCCTTGGAATGTGGAAGTGCAGAGAGGTCTGGCCTGTCACAGTCAAGTCCCGCTCTTCCATTCTGTAACTGCCCAAGGGGTTCACCTGGCCTGCTGCCAATTAATCAGAGCTCTTTTATGTATAAACATCACACACACACACACAACACATATAAATACAGACAGACAGAAGATTCAGCACTTGTAAGGTTTTTCATTTGCCAGTTTCTTAATTGGATTACTGAGAGTGATTTAATTTATACTTCAAAAAGATTACTCTTGGCCAGGCATGGTAGCTCATGACTGCAATCTCAGCACTTTGGGAGGCCGAGGCAGGAGCATCGCTTGAGACCAGGAGTTTGAGACTAGCCTGGCCAACATAGTGAGACCCTGTCTCAAAAAAAAAAAAAAAGATGACTCTGGCTGCTGTGAGCAGAAAGGATTGTGGGGTGCACAGTGGAAGCAGGGAGACTAGCTGGGAGGTAGGGGCAGCAGTCCCAGAGTGAGAGAATGATGGTCTGGACTAAGATCAGGGCTGTGGCCAGGGAGAAAGTGCACGAATGGAGGCAGCATCTGTGGGACTTGCTGTTGGGTTCCATGTGGGCGAATATGAGGAAGAAAGAGATGTCAAGAATATCTGGCCTCTTCTCTCCAGTGATGACCACATCCTGTCTGTCATAGCTGCCTTTGCCATATGTGGTCCCTATAACATATTTAAAATGTTGGTGTTCTCAAATTTGTTGATGTTTGCCTTTGTTATTTTTTTTCATTATTTTTAAAATCTCAAGTCATTTCTCATTTCAAAACCTCCTATTACTTGGCCGGCTCAGTGGGTCATGCCTGTAATCCCAGCACTTTGGGAGACGGAGGCGGGCAGATCACTTGAGGTCAGGAGTTCGAGACCAGCCTGGCCAACATGGTGAAACCCCGTCTCTACTAAAAATAAAAAAATTAGCCAGGTGTGGTGGTGCATGCCTGTAATCCAAGATACTCGGGAAGCTGAGGCAGGAGAATAGCTTGAACCCAGGAGGCGGAGGTTGCAGTGAGCCGATGGTGCTACTGTACTGTATGGGTGACATACAGAGCAAGACTCTGTCTCAAAAAAATAAAAAATAAAATAAACTCTCATATTATTTACCTATAATTTTTTCTTTTTTTAAATTAAAAATTAATTTTGGTATAAGAAATATTCTTCAAACTACTGGTAGCTATTCACTAGTGAGTTATTAGATCAATTTACTGGGCAGACACCAGAATTTTCTTTTTAATAATATAGGAATAGAATAGAATAGAATAGAATAGATCAGAGTCCATCTGACATAATAAGGATAAATATTGCTTTATAAACTTTTGTTTTAATTATTAATTTATATTCAGCCAAGATGTTCCACATATTTCTTACTGTGGGTCATAGTCCAAAAAAGTTTAAAAGCCTCTTTATAAAATGAAATAATAAAATCTGGTTATTTTAGTCCAAAACTGTAAGCAATTTTCCCAGTATTATTGAAAGACTAGTCTTCTCTTTCACCACTGATTTATGAGTCCTTCTTTAGCGTGTATTACATTTTGGGGTTTTTTTGAGACAGAGTCTCACTTTATACCCCAGGCTGGAGTGCAGTGGCACAATCTTAGCTCACTGCAGCCTCAACCTCCCAGGCTTAAGCTGGGACTACAGGCACGTGCCACCATGCCTGGCTAATTTTTGTATTTTTTGTACAGATGGGGTTTTGTGACGTTGCCCAGGCTGGCCTGGGACTCCTGAGCTCACGTCATTCTCCCACCTGGGCCTCCTAAAGTGCTGGGATTACAGGTGTAAGCCACCATGCCCAGCCATGTGTATTAAATTCTAATACAACATATACTTTTTAAGCACTTCCTGTATGCCCTATATATGTTAGGCATGGGGAAAATGACACAATGGTGAATACAAACATAGACTTTCTCTGCACTCCTGGAGCTTATGGAAATGCTGAGGTCTGTTTCTGGGTTATCTGTTCTGTTCCATTGGTCTTTCTACAGATTTTTGCCCAGTGGTGCAGTTGTTATCACTGTAATCGTCATTTGTTGAACAACTGTTATGGGCCAGGCATTCTGCTGAGTGTTTGACATATACTATTTCCTTTAATACTCATAAGGATGCTGTAAATGATATTCTTACTCCCATTTTACAGGAGGAAGAAACAGAGGCTATGAGATATTAGGAAGGTTTCCCAAGATGGCAGCCTTGGTCTGCTCGGGCTGCCGTAACAAAATACTACAGACTGAGTGGCTTGTACAACAGAAATTTATCAATATCTTCTCACAGTTCTAGAGGCTGGAAGGTTCTGGCAGGGTTCAGCTTTGGGCAAGGGCTTTCTCCCTGGTTTGTAGATGGCCACCTTCTCGCTGTGTCTTCATGAAGTGCCCTTTCCTTTGTGCTGGGCAGGGGGTGGGGAAAGGAGATGGGGAGAAGAAGGTGAGGGCCTCAACATGTGAATCTGAGGGGACACCACGCAGTCCGTAGCAGTAACATGTTCAGGAAGTGGCAAAGTCAGATTCAAACCCGATTTTCTTCTTTTTTTTTTTGAGACGGAGTCTTACTCTGTCGCCCTGGTTGGAGTGCAGTGGTGCAATCTTGGCTTACTGCCAGCTCTGCCTCCCGGGTTCACACCATTCTCCTGCCTCAGCCTCCCGAGTAGCTGTGACTACAGGTGCCCACCACCACGCCGGGCTAATTTTGTTTTTGTAATTTTTTTAGTAGAGGCGGAGTTTCACCATGTTAGCCAGGATGGTCTCGATCTCCTGACCTTGTGATCAGCCTGCCACGGCCTCCCAAAGTGCTGGGATTACAGGCGTGAGCCACTTCACCTGGCCTAAACCCAGATTTTCTTTCTCCAGAACCTGAATTCCTCTTAACATCATTTCTTTTCTTTTTTTCTTTTCTTTTTTTTTGAGATGGAGTCTTTTTTTTTTTTTTTTTTTGAAACGGAGTCTCACTCTGTCGCCCGGCTGGAGTTCAGTGGCACAATCTCAGTTCACTGCAACCTCCATCTCCCGGGTTCAAGTGATTCTCCTGCCTTGGCCTCCTGAGTAGCTGGGATTACAGGCGTGCGCCACCACGCCTGGCTAATTTTTGTATTTTTAGTAGAGACGGGGTTTCACCATGTTGGTCAGGCTGGTCTCGAACTCCTGACCTCGTGATCCGCCCGCCTCAGCCTCCCAAAGTGCTGGGATTACAGGTGTGAGCCACCGCGCCCAGCCATGAGATGGAGTCTTGCTCTGTTGTCCAGGCTGGAGTTCAGTGGTGCAATCGCAGCTCACTGGAACCCCCATCTCCTGGATTCAAGCAATTCTCCTGCCTCAGCCTCCCGAATAGTTGGAATAACAGGTGTGCACCACCATGCCTGGCTTTTTTTTTTTTGTATTTTTAGTAGAGACAGGGGTTTTATCATGTTGGACAGACTGGTCTCGGACTCCTGATTTCAGGTGATCTACCCACCTCGGCCTCCCAAAGTGCTGGGATTATAGGTGTGAGCCACTACACACAGCTTAACATAATATCTGATAGGGGAAATCCTACCTTATTGTATTTATTTTCCAAAAGAAAAAAAAAAACTCTATTCTTGTCTGTTTATTTTATAATTTTTTTTTTTTAGAGACAGGGTCTTACTCTGTCACCCAGGCTGGAGTGCAGTGACGCTATCATAGCTCACTGCAGCCTCAAACTCCTGGGCTCAAGCAATCCTCCTCATTCAGCCTCCTGAGAAGCTAGGACTATAGGCGTGCACCCATCAAGCCCGGCAAATTTTTAACAATTTTTTGTAGAAATGGAGTCTTGCTATGTTGCCTAGGCTGGTCTTGAACTCCTGGCCTCAAGGGATCCTCCTGTCTTGGCTTCCCAAACTGCTGAGATTACAGATGTGAGCCACCATGCCCAGCCAATTTATTCTCTCAAATTAACTTCAAAAGTCAATTTGACCTACACACACCCCACAATATGTACCAATATGTACAACCATGATATATCAATTTTGAAAAATATAGAGAAAAAGAAAAATGACAGTAGAAAAAAAATCACTTTGATCCATTTCATGTGAGTGAGAATTGTCATCTTCCCCCCACTGAGTATTCCCATCCAGAAACACGCTATGTGCTGTCTCTCGGGGAAGTGGTATGGATTTCCTCTTATAGGTTTCACACACATTTCTTGCCACAGATTTTCTGAGCTCATAGTTTTTTAATTTAGTGTCTCTCAGACCGTAATGTGCGTACAATCACCTGGGGATCATCTTTAAATGCAGTCTCTGATTCAATAGGACCAGGGTGGAGCCTAGGATTCCAGTTTTAACAAGCTGTCGGTGACAGATCCAATGCTGATCTGTGGGCCACACTGTGAACCACAAGGTTCTAGTTGTGCCATTGTGTGTGGAATAGTTTAGTCTCAGATCTCAGAACTGGCTAGTGGGATTATCTAGACAAGCTAATAACTTTTATTTAGCCAGTTTTACATACAGTTCCCTTTCTGAACCCAGGAGGTTTGTTTGTTGCTGTGGAGACTAGCTATGGTTAACAAGGGTTGGAGGAGAGTTTGGGGACAGGAAACCATCATGGTGGTACTAAAAGAGGACCAGTGGGGGGCCGGGTGCGGTGGCTCATGCCTGTAATCCCAGCACTTTGGAAGGCCAAGGCAGGTGTATCACGAGGTCAGGAGTTCGAGACCAGCCTGGCCAACACGGCGAAACCCCGTCTCTACTAAAAATACAAAAATTATCCAGGTGTAGTGGCGGGCACCTGGAATCCCAGATACTCGGGAGACTGAGGCAGGAGAATCACTTGAACCCAGGAGGAGGAGATTGCAGTGAGCTGAGATTGCACCACCACTGCACTCCAGCCTGGGCGACAGAGCAAGACTCTGTCTCAAGAGAAAAAAAAAAAAAAGGACCTGTGATGTCCTTGCCTTTAATTAAATTAAATAATTTAATTTAATTTAATTTAATTTAAACCAGGCCCAGTTGCCTGGCAGCAGCACTTACCCCTTACAGTGTTATCCTATTCCATGACCAAGACTCAGACCCTATGAATC
This sequence comes from Gorilla gorilla gorilla, assembly GCF_029281585.2. Classification (NCBI taxonomy): domain Eukaryota; kingdom Metazoa; phylum Chordata; class Mammalia; order Primates; family Hominidae; genus Gorilla; species Gorilla gorilla. Next base: position 126,802,846 of record NC_073233.2, read on the forward strand.
CCAGAGCTTGACAGAGTAGGTGCTCAATAAATACTTGCTGGATGAAGGAATCTAGGGCAACCCCCCTACCCCCAACTCTTGTTGCAGATAAGGAAACTGAAGCCCCAAGAGTGGAAGTAACTCGGAGCTGTTACTAGCATGGCTGGAATAAGAACCCAGGTTCTCTGCCTTCTGTTCAGAGTTCCACTTTGTGCTGGGCCCTGAGAAAGACATCAGGGAAGCACAGTGCAAAACAAGGCCCCAAAGCACAGTGCATTAGAGCTGAGAGAACTTCAAGATCATCTAGCCCAGGGCTTCTTATTGAAGGGTGTTTTAGAGCCACCGTATACATGCCTGGGTCTCACCCCTGAAGAGTCTGATTCAATAGGTCTGTGGTGGACACTGTAGGCTTTAAACAGTGCCCGGGTAGGCAGTTCAGATTCACAGCCAAGCTTGGGAACCAGTGTCCTGACCCAATCCCCTCGTTTTGCTGAAGGAGAAACTAAACTGGCAAGGAAAGCAAGTTGCTGTTGGCTACAGAGAACCATTCCACAGAACACCCTTAAGACCTGTGCTTTCAGAAGTCAGGAATCATGTCCAATCATGGATTTCTTGCCCAGGAGAGGGGGAAGAAGCAGGGGAGCAGGAACTGACACTGACTTAGCACCTCGATCTGGTATCTCATTTCTCCAATAACAGTGACAAGCCAGAAAATTTGTCTTGTGTGTAGGTAGGAAAGGTAGTTGATTAAGGGTGGTGATTTGAGAGATGCGGGAGGTTTTTATCCCCATCTTTTTTTTTTTTTTTGAGATGGAGTCTTGCTCTGTCACCCAGGCTGGAGTGCAGTGGCACGATCTCAGCTCACTGCAAGCTCCGCCTCCCAGGTTCACACCATTCTCCTGCCTCAGCCTCCCAAGTAGCTGGGACTACAGGCGCCCGCCACCACACCCGGCTAATTTTTTGTATTTTTAGTAGAGACGGGGTTTCACCGTGTTAGCCAGGATGGTCTCGATCTCCTGACCTTGTAATCCACCCACCTTGGCCTCCCAAAGTGCTGGGATTACAGGCATGAACCACTGCGCCCGGCCTTTTTTAAAAAAAATTTCTAGAGGCAGGGTCTTGCTATGTTGCCCAGACTGGACTCTAGCTCCTGGGCTTAAGCCATCCTTCCCCACTCAGCCTCCCAGGCAGTTTAGACTACAGGTACACCCATCATTTAAATGTTGCACAGAGGCTGAGTGCAGTGGCTCACACCTGTAATCCCAGCACTTTGGGAGGCCAAGGCAGGCAGATTGCCTGAGGTCAGGAGTTCGAGACCAGCCTAGCCAACATGGTGAAACCCCGTCTCTACTAAAAACACACAAAAAAATTAGCCAGGCATGGTGGTGGGCACCTGTAATCCCAGCTACTCAGGAGGCTGAAGCAGGAGAATTACTTGAATCTGGGAGGTGGAGGTTGCAGTGAGCTGAGGTCACGCCACTGCACTCCATCCTGGGTAACAGAGTGAGACTCTGTCTCAAAAAAACCAAAAACAAAAAATTAGCCAGGCGTGGTGGCAGGTGCCTGTAATCCCAGCTACTCAGGAGGCTGAAGCAGGAGAATTACTTGAACCCAGGAGGTGGAGGTTGCAGTGAGTCGAGATTGCACCTTTGCACTCCAGCCTGGGCAACAGGAGTGAAACTCTGTCTCAAAAATAAAGAAAATAAAAACTAAACGTTGCACAGATCATACAGCAGAGTAATTAAAAACACAGAGATCTGGCCGGGTTTGGTGGCTCACGCCTGTAATCCCAGCACTTTAGGAGGCCAAGATGGTGCCATTGCACTCCAGCCTGGGCAACGAGAGTGAAACTCCGTCTCAAAAAAACCAAAAATGCCGAGATCTCTTAAAACAAAGAACCAGTGAGAGAGTTTATATCCCAGCTCTGCCACCGACCACCAATATTAACAAATTATTTAACCTAAAACTCCATTTCTCTACTTGCAAAGTATGCCATTTAACAGAGCCAACCCGTTATAGCCTAGAGGTGAAATATACAATGGTTTGAGCCAGACTGGCTGGTTCAGATCCCAGTTCTGCTACTTATTGGCTGCATGACTTTGGGCAAGTTATTTAACCTCTTTTTGCCTCAATTTCATCACTTTTTTTTTTTTTTTTTTTTTTGAGATGGATACTCACTCTGTTGCTAGGCTGGATTGCAGTGGTGCAATCTCGGCTCACTGCAACCTCCGCCTCCTGGGTTCAAGAAATTTTCCTGCCTCAGCCTCCCGAGTAGCTGGGACTACAGGCTTGCACCACCATGCCCAGCTAATTTTTATATTTTTAGTAGAGACGGGGTTTCGTCATGTTGGCCAGGCTGGTCTTGAACTCCTGACCTCAGGCGATCTGCCCACCTTGGCCTCCCAAAGTGCTGGGACTACAGGTGTGAGCCGCCGTGCCTGGCCCATCACTAATTAAATGATGACACTACAGTAATAACAATTTCCTCAGAAGATTATTGTGAGGATTAAATGAATTCATATAGTTCCCTAACCTCTGAACTTTGGGGTGCCCAGGGCCACAATCCTTAATCCCTTCTCTGCCTACACTCACTTCCTTGGCTTTAAATACCATTTAGGGTCAGGCACAGTGGCTCACACCTGTAATCCCAGCACTTTGGAAGGCCGAGGCAGGTGGATCATGAGGTCAGGAGTTCAAGACCAGCCTGGCCAAGATGATGAAACCCCATCTCTACTAAAAATACAAAAATTAGCTGGGTGTGGTGGCGGATGCCTGTAATCTCAGCTACTCGGGAGGCTAAGGCAGAGAATTTCTTGAATACGGGAGGTGGAGGTTGCAGTGAGCAGAGATTGCACCACGGCACTCCAGCCTGGGTGACAGAGCGAGACTCCATCTCAAAAATAAAATTAAATTAAATTAAATTAAATTAAACTTGCTTTAAAAAATACCATTTATATATCAGCCATTTCCAAATTTATATCTTGAGTTCATTCCTCTGCTCTGAACTCTTTATTGGAATATATCAGCCTGCCTGATGGACAAGTCCACATGGATACAAAGTAGATATCTTTAGACTAACATTCCCAAAACTGAACCTTTGTTTCTTTTTTTTTTGATACAAGGTCTCTGTCACCCAGGCTGGAGTGCAGTGTCGCAATCATGGCTCTCTGCATCCTCTACTTCCAGACTCAAGTGATCCTCCCACCTCAGCCTCCCAAGTAGCTCGGACTACAGGTGCATAACACCACACCAGACTAATTTTTTATATTTTGTAGAGACGGGGGTCTTCCTATGTTCCCCAGGCTGGTCTTGAACTCCTGGGCTTAAGCAATCCTCCTGCCTCAGCCTCCCAAAGTGCTGGCATTACAGGTGTCAGCCACCATGCCCAGTCCAAAACTGAACTCTTGATCTCTGTCCCTATCCCTGGTGGTCTAGTGATCAGGAAAAAAATTAATTAAAATAAAAAGATCTCCACCCCTAAACCTGCTCTTTCCAAGGTCTTCCTTATCTCATTAACTATCTTAGTTAATGGCAACTCCCTCCTTTAGTTGCTCAGGCCAAAGTCCTCGGAGTCATCCATCCATCCATCCAAAGGCCTTGGCTTTACCTTCAAAAGATATTTGGAATACCCTTTCTCAGCACTGCACCGTAACTGCACTGGTCCAAGTCACCATCGCCTCTTAGTTGGATTAATGAAACAGGTTCTTGGTTTCCCTGCTTCCAGGTATACTCTCCTATGGTCTCTACTCAACATAGCATCCAGAGTGAGCCTATTTATACAGAAGTTGCATTATGTTACTCCTGCCCCAAACCCTTCAATACTTCCCAATTTAGAGTAAAAGCCAAAGTCTCTGCCAGAGCCTATAAGGTCTTCCATACTCTGGCCTCAACTTCTCTGCTGTCATCTTTACACAACCCTTTGCTTACTTGCCTCCTTGCAAGTTCCCGCCCCTGAGAATCTTCATACTTGCTCATTGTTCTGCCTGGAACACTTTTACACCAAGATATCCTCATGGCTCATGTTCTTAACACCTTCAGGTCTTCACTTAAAAGTCCCCCTGGGCCAGGTGCAGTGGTTCATGCTTGTAATCCCAGCACTTTGGGAGGCCGAGGTGGAAGGATCACTTGAACCCAAGGGTTCGAGACCAGCCTGGGCAACATGATGAAACCCTGTCTCCACAAAAAATACAAAAATTAACTGGGCATGCTGGTGCATGGCTGTAGTCTCAGCTCCTCAGGAGTATGAGGTGGGAGGATCACTTGAGCCCGGTAAGTTGAGGCTGCAGCAAGCTGAGACTGTGCTGCTGCACTCCAGCCTGGGCAATGGAGTGAGACCCTGATAAAAAAAAAACCCAAAAAGTCCCCTTGGAAATGTTAGGTCTTTCCTGACAGTTCCAGCCCTCTCCATCCTCTGTTTCTGGGTCGCCTTTTTAAAAAAACACATATGCCCCATCTATATACTATTTAACCAATGTATTCTTTCTTTCTTTATTTTTTTGGAGACAGGGTATCACTCTATTGCCCAGGCTGGAGTGTAGTGGCGTGATTTTGGCTCACTGCAACCTCCACCTTTTGGGCTCAAGTCATCCTCCCACCTCAGCCTCCTGAGTAGCTGGGACTACAGGTGCACGCCACCAAGCCTGGCTAATTTTTATAATTTTTTTTAGTGGCAGGGTCTTGCCGTGTTGTCCGGGCTGGTCTCGAGTCCTGAACCCAAGTGATCTGCCCACCTCAGCCACCCAAAGTGCTGTGATTATAGGCATGAGCCATGGCGCCCAGCCAATCTAACTAATGTATTATTTAATTTACTTATTTATTTTGTTTATTGTCTGTCTTTCCCCACTAGAAAGTAAGCTCCATGAAGACTTGAAGATAGGAATCCTTTCTGTTTTTTTCACTGCTATGTCCTCAGAGCCTAGACCACAACCTGGCACATAGTAGGTTCTTCATAATAATTGTTCATTAAATATAATAAATACATGTTAACTCTAATTATTATCTTGACATTTTGGAAACAGTAAGAGGCAGAAATTTTAAACATTGACATTTCATGCTGGAAACCTCCAAACAATATTTTTAAGAACATGCTAAATGAAAATGTAGCTCTGCCTACTTTGCCTATGAAGTAGCCATTCTTTTATTCCTTTACTTTTTTTTTTTCAAGACAGTCTTACTCTGTCACCCAGGCTGGATTGCAGTGCTGCAATCCTGGCTCACTGCAACATCCACCTCCTGAGTTCAACAGATTCTCCTGCCTCAGCCTCCAGAGTAGCTGAGATTACAGGTGCCTGCCACCACGCCTGGCTAATTTTTGTATTTTTGGTAGAGACAGGGTTTCACCATGTTGGCCAGGCTAGTCTCGAACTCCTGACCTCAAATGACCCACCAGCCTCAGCCTCCCAAAGTGCTAGAATTACAGGTGTGAGCCACCGCACTCGGCCTATTCCTTTACTTTCTTAATAAACTTCTTTCACTTTACTCTATGGACTTGCTCTAAATTATTTCTTGTGTGAGGTCCAAGAACCCTCTCTTGAGGTCTGGATTGGGACCCCTTTCCAGTAACGTCTTCCTGGCTAACCATGAGGGGATTATACTGGGGAGACCCCAACCCAAAGGAAATAGACTTCAGCACTAATTGGCTGACTGTGGAGTCAAGAAAACTTTTATTTTGAGCTATTGACAGCTTCTAACAATTGAGTAAACACCTGTGAACAAAATTTGGAGCGTATTTGTTTTTATTCCTGATTTTGTCAGAATTTGGACACTATTTGTGAGTATTCTTAACTTATGGCAATATGGTTATTTGCATAAGTGCAATAAGAATATTTTCTTTTGCAACAGGACACAATTGGAGAAACTGGTTATTTTACCAAGGCTTTGAATGGAATGATGTGCTTTCCTTTAAGGAATCAAACTTGACTTATAGAGGCAATAAAGCCCCTTGGGAAAACTGGCCATGTGCCTTGTCTGCACAGTCCTTATACAGGGTTTCTGACCTGTGGTAAATAAAGAATGTCACTTTCTGACAGGCCCAGGGGCCCCAAGTTATCTCGGGACCTCAAGAGGAAAGGAATTTATGCAACTCCTATAGGTGTTTGACAGTACAAACCCATGGCTGGGCTTGGCTTTTAAAAAGGTATTATCTGAGATTCCTTTTATGGAAGAAAGTTCCATCAAAGTCAATTATAAAAATCCTATGTGAAAAATAATTATTCTTGCTGCACTTTATACAAATGATCAGACTGAATATAATAAACCAAATTGGTCTTACCGTGATTTTTCTTTAGTAAAAACGGGAGACTGGAGAGAGAAAAAAAAATATGTTTCAGTAACTGTGGTACACCTGTTACTAGATTCTAGTCTTATCAGTTGTTTTTGAGCTTGTTTTCTGCAATTTAGACTCACCTGCTTATTGCTGTGAACGAATCAGTGATCTCTGACTGCAGCTCAGATGAAACAAGAGGGATGAGTAATGTAAAAATCCGGATCAATATTCTAATTCTAGGCACATATTGGAATCAGCTAGCAACCCACATCCACTTAGTTTCCAACAATTGCCCAGTTCATGGAAAGCCCAGGCTGCAGGGCAATGGCACGATCTCGGCTTACCACAACCTCCGTCTCCCAGGTTTAAGTGATTCTCCTCCCTCAACCTCCCAAGTAGCTGGGATAACAGGCATGCGCTGCCACGCCCAGCTAATTTTGTATTTTTAGTAGAGACGGGGTTTCTCCATGTTGGTAGGGCTGGTCTCAAACTCCCGACCTCAGGTGATCCGCCCGCCTTGGCCTCCCAAAGTGCTGGGGTTACAGGTGTGAGCCACCACGCCCAGCTGGAAAGCCTTATTTAGTTTACTTGGGATAATTTTGTAGGAGGATCACTTGAGCTCAGGAGTTCAAGGCTGCACTGAGCTATGATCATGCCACTGCACTCCAGCCTGGGTGACAGAGTGAGACCCTGTCTCAAAAAAAAAAAAAATCTATATATCTACATATATATATAATAAAGAAAAAAGATGATGGACAAAGTTATATTAGTTCCCATCACAACATTATGACTGATTTTCCCCACTATTTTCCAATTATATGTAATGTTGATTCTAAAATAAAATAGTTAACTTACTGAAATATGAATAATATATCCTTCATATAAAAAGAAAGCAGGCTGGGCACAGTGGCTCACGCCTATAATCCTAGCACTTCGGGAGGCCAAGTTGGGTGGATCACTTGAGGTCAGGAGTTCAAGACTAGCCTGGCAAACATGGTGAAACCCCATCTCTACTAAAAATACATAAAATTAGCCGGGCGTGGTGGCGTAAGCCTGTAATCCCAACTACTTGGGAGGCTGAGGCAGGAGAATTGCTTGAACCTGGTAGGCGGAGGTTGCAGTGAGCTGAGATCGTACCACTGCACTCCAGCCTGGGTGACAGAGAGCGATTCCGTCTCAAAAAAAAGAAAGAAAAAGAAAGCAAAACTGGCCAGGCGCGGTGGCTCATGCCTGTAATCCCAGCAGTTTGGGAGACCAAGGCAGGCAGATCATGAGGTCAAGAGATTGAGACCATCCTGGCCAACATGGTGAAACCCTGTCTTTACTTAAAAAAAAAAATACAAAAATTAGCTGGGCGTGGTGACACGCACTTGTAGACCTACCTACTCTGGAGGCTGAGGAGGAGAATCCCTTAAACCTGGGAGGCAGAGGTCACAGTGAGCCGAGATCTCGCCACTGGACTCTAGCCTGGCGACAGAGCAAGACTTGTCTCAAAAAAAAAAAGAAAGCAAAACTATACGTTTTCCTTTTTTTTAAATTTTTTTTCATGCTTCACTCTGTCACAATCAGGGCTCACTGCAGTCTTGAGCACCTGGGCTCAAGCAATTGTCCCACCTCAGCCTCACAAGTAGCTGGCTGGGACTACAGGTGTGCGTCACTATGCCCAGCTAATTTGTTTGTTTGGTTTCTTTTTTTAGTAGAGACCGGTCTTCCTATGTTGCCCAAGCTGGTCTCAAATTCCTGGGCTCAAGTAATCCTCCTGCCTTGTCTTGCTAAAGTGCTGGGATTATAGAAGTGAGCCACCACACCTGGCCAACTTTATCTCTTGTATAGTGCATAGAACAGTCCCCCACCAAAGGGCTTCTACTGCAAAGTCATTTACAAAAACAATGGGTAAATATTATTTTTTAATTTAGGCCAGGCGAGGTGGTTCACACCTGTATTCCCAGCACTTTAGGAGGCCGAGGTGGGCCGATCACCTGAGATCGGGAGTTTGAGACCAGCCTGACCAACATGGAGAAACCCCATCTCTACTAAAAATACAAAATTAGTTGGGTGTAGTGGCACATGCCTGTAATCCCAGCTACTGGGGAGGCTGAGGCAGGAGAATCGCTTGAACTGGGGAGGCGGAGGCTGCAGTGAGCCGAGATCGTGCCATTGCACTCCAGCCTGGGCAACAAGAGCGAAACTCTATCTCAAAAAAAAAAAATTAACATTATTAAATTTAAAAATATTTTAACTTAAAAATATTATGTAATTAGATTTTTTTTAATGCTGGAAGAAGCTTTCATTAACAGTTACAAGCCAGGCACAGTGGCTCATGCCTGTAATCCCAGCACTTTGGGAGGCCGAGTCGGGTGGATCACTTGATGTCAGGAGTTTGAGACCAGCCTGACCAACATGGTGAAACCCTGTATCTACTAAAAATACAAAAAAATTAGCCAGGCATGGTGGCGGGCACCTGTAATCCCAGCTACCTGCGAGGCCGACGCACAAGAATTGCTTGAACCGGGATCGCGCCACTGCACTCCAGCTTGGGCAACAGAGTGAGACTCTGTCTGAAAAAAAAAAAAAAAAGTTACAGATTACACCTTGTTTTCTTTAAAGCCTTTAAAGAAAGTGTAATCTGTAACTATTAATAAAAGCTTCCCAAACAACGAAACTGTTTACTTTCCCGCGCAGGCTCAGGTTGCCTCCAGCTAAACACAAATGCGGGGGCTGGAGAAAGGCCTGGAAAGCTCCCAGCGCCCTCTGAGACATGGCTCCAGGTCACACAGCCCAAAGCCTTGGCCTGTTTTGTACGTGGATGGGGTGAAGAGAACACCCTCGCCGCTTCTCTCTGCCTTTATTTAGCAGGGCTGTAGGAAACCCCCACCAGAGACCTCCAGCTTGGAGAGGGAAGAGTGGAACAGCCCTCTGGAAGCAAGTTACCCACAACCCACAGGTTTAGTTTGCCTGGAGAGAAACAGGCTGGAGAGAGACTGCGGCCTCCCTAGGGTCTTCTGACGGCAAATTCCTCCAGCTCAGTGGCTGCTGGGCAGCAGCACAGCCGGTTTCTCTCAAGGGCACACCCCACACACCGCGTCACTGTGCACTAGCCTCAGATGACAGACAAGCCTTTCACAAGACTTTCGTGGCACTGTTCATTTCTGAGACCTTCTCTATGATGAGCTCAAACTGCTTACCTCAGAGAAGAAACTGCGTGCACAGAAAGCTGCTGAGGCCAGCTTGGGGCCCCTTCTTTCCTGTCCCTGGGCACTTCCCCAGCTGCTCTCTTTCCCCACTGCCCAGCCCAAGGAGTCCCCTCTGCAGCTGACCCGGGTTCAGCCTCCAGAACAGCGAGTTCCACAGCCCTGAAGCCTGGCCATCGTCCCTTTTCTGGACACTGGACTGGTTCACAGGGCTCAGTGCCCTGCGGCTTTCTCCTCCCCACCACAGGCCTGGGAGGGGCAAGAAGCACCAGTTTGTTTTCTGGGTCAGCCTGCAGCAAAGAGCGACTGCCGTCACCGACAAGCTGAGCCTCTCTCCCAGCAGCACCCCCACAGTAGCCGGCAGGGGACCCTGGAGGATCGTGGAGCTGGATCACCACCCAGAAGACACGAATTCCTCTTGTCCAGAGGCAGAACAACAGCAACAGCAGCCGCTTATGCTCCTGTAGTTTCCAGAGCACCTTGCTTGATCGGAAATAGGATGTTACACTCCAGAGACTACTGATTTACGTATCACACATGTGCTCATCCATCCATTCACCAAACCTCTGTTGACTGCTCGCGCTGCCCTGCGTTCCTGGCACTGTGCAGGGTTATAATCTAGTAGGAAAGACCTGACAAGGGCACGGATGTCAGTACTGAAAGGAAGAGTAGGGTAGATGGCCACCCCACCCCAACCTCAAAAAAGAGACTAAAAAATTACTGTCACTTGTGTAATTCATCAACAAACTTTACTGAGCACCTAATAGGCACTGAGTGTTTTCGTGTATTGATCACGCATTGATCCTCACAATAACCTTTGAGATGGGTTGTGCCATTTACACATGGCGAAGAAGAGAGACTGGCCACTGTCACGCAGCTACTGATATCCAAGCTGAGATCCAAAGCTCCTCTGCTTCTCCTGATGAGAATGGGCACCACAGGCAGGCCACAGAAAAACACCCAGGAGAGCCAAACTCAGACCCACCCCAGATTTCCCACCCCACCCTCCACTGGTTCCACCCTCACTCCGTCTTCATTCATTCAGCCAGTCTGTCAAACACAATTATTGTACTCCTATGGTGTGCAAAGCTCTTGAGGAAAGGGGAGGAAGGAAGAATCATAAATGGCTTTGTCACCAAAGGCTCTCATAGCCTAATAGGAAAGTAGAGTACGTTAATCACTAGAGTGCAAGGTAAAAAATACAGGGAAAGTGCCAGATCAGCTTGGGGTGGGGGGGTGGGGACACGTTTACTTTGATTTAGGAGAGTCTTTGTAGAGAAAGGGGCACTGAGATGGGCCTTGAGGATATTTAGGTTTTGGTCATGCAGCGATATGAGGGAAGGGCTGCCCAGATTCCAGAAATGGAAACATCTTTAGCAGAGGGGTGGAGGGCACAGAAGGAGGGAAGGCTACTGGGGTTCATGTGGTTGGAAGACAGTGCACCGCAAAGGGAGAAGCAGGATATAAGTTTGGGAACACACAGTAGACATTCTATAAATTTTTTTTTTTTTTTTTTGAGACAGAGTCTCGCTCTGTCACCCAGGCTGGAGTGCAGTGGCGCGATCTCGGCTCACTGCAATCTCCGCCTCCTGGGTTCAAGCAATTCTCCTGCCTCAGCCTCCTGAGTAGCTGGGACTACAGGCATGCACCACCATGCCTGGCTAATTATTGTATTTTTAGTAGAGACGGGGGTTTCACCATGTTGGCCAGGCTGGTCTCGATCTCTTGACCTCGTGATCCGTCCACCTCGGCCTCCCAAAGTGCTGGGATTACAGGCATGAGCCACCGTGCCCGGCCGACATTCTATAAATGTTTATATCTGGGAAACAAAAGCAGGGAATTGGGGCCAGGTTACAGAGGACATAAACTGTGGCACCAGGGTTGGCACTTGCTTCTCTGTTCACAAGAGCCGTTGGCGGGATTTCCCATTGTCCCCCTTGGGTAGGTAAGGCCAGGTGGCTGCTCCATCTCTGCCACCTCCAGCGCCGGTCCCACTGTGTCAGCAGCCCTGTCCCCTACTGCTGTGTCATCAATTACTCTCTTTCAGGTGCCTGGCCCCCACCCAGTGGCCCCCACCTTGCAGCCCCGAAGGCTTCCTTCCTGGGGCAGCAGGGCCGAGTCATTTGGAAACCTCTCTCGGAGGAGCTCCGTGATCAAGGTGCAGATGCGGCAGGTGGGCCGGCCTCAATCACGTCTCCAATCGCGACGGTGAATGCGGTGAGGAGTTTCGTTGGCCCATCACCTCTGCCTTGGGCCCGGCTCACTTTCACTGCTGAGTTAGTTCCACGGCCGCCTTTGATGATGCCGCTTCAGCATCTTTTTTCTTCGGTGTTTCCTGCTCCTTTGTTTTCAAGGTCACTCTGTTCTGCCTGCCCCACTCTGGGCCACCCAAGGCCAAGCCTCTAAGCTCCGCGTTGCTGACCACAGTTCTTCACACTAACCTCACTGTGAGGCTCTGTCCAGACTGAACATGGGGAAGATGAACCTTTCACCATTTGATGTCCTGAGCTTCTCCTCTAGAACAAGCAGGCTAGCTGCCCTGCTCAGGGCCGGCTCATCTCTTTCTCCCTGGAGAACAGAGCTCTGGGCCCTGAGTCAGAACTAGCTGGGGTTCCTCACTAACTGGGTAGACTTATATGATGCATGAGACCTATAGACCCTTACTTAGTTTTCTCAGAAATAACATAGGCCGAGAATGCCTGCTTGCCTGTCTCCACGGGCTGGGATGAGGCCCTTATGAGACCAAGAATGGGAGAGGGCTTCATAAACTGTAAATTAATCTGGGAGTATTACACTCATGGTTATTAGTTTACAGAGATTGAGTTCACGTCGTTATTTGCTCTCTTAGCACCCTGTTCTTTTTCTTCATAGCACTTTCACATTTTCTAATGATATTAGAAGTTATTATTATTACTAAGCACGTAGTTTATGGGTCGAATGCCTCCCTCCTCACCAGGGTATAAGCTACCGCAGAGTGGAAGCCATGCTTCATTTTGTTTCTCATCACTCTCCCAGCACCTGGTTCAGGGCCTGTAATGTCGTGGGGGTTTAAGGAATACTAACGATAAACTGGTGAGTTACTTGGGGACCCACCACCATCCTCGCAAGAGACTTTTGTTAGGCCAGTCTGTCTTGTTCACTGCTGAAGCCTGGCATTTGGTAAGCCATTCATACATGTTTTTTGGAAGTTGAGATGAATACACCTTAGCCGGGTGTGGTGTCTCACACCTGTAATCCCAGCACTTTGGGAGGCCGAGGAGGATGGATCACCTGAGGTCAGGAGTTCGAGACTAGCCTGGCCAACATGGTGAAACCCTATCTCTACTAAAAATACAAAAATTAGCCGGGCATGGTGGCAGCTGCCTGTAATCCCAGCTAGTCAGGAGGCTGAGTCAGGAGAATCCCTTGAACCCAGGAGGCAGAGGTTACAGTGAGCCAAGATCTTGCCACTGCACTCTAACCTGGGTGAGGAGAGCGAGACTCCATCAAAAAAAAAAAAAGAGAAAGAAAGAAAGAAAGAGAAAGAAAGAAAGAAAAGAAAGAAAGAGAAAGAACAAGAAAGAAAGAAAGAAGGAAAGAAAGAAGAAAGAAAGAAAAAAGAAAAGAAAAGAAAGGAATGAAAACACCTTAAACACCACCGGCTTCATCGTGAAGTTCTGTTGCTGAAGTCCCTGCCATGTGTCTCAGTTGCCCCCTCTGCCATCCAAATGCCCAGACAGGCTCTCTGGGCCTCTCAGTATCCACCCTCATTGCCTTCTCCCACATCTTCCTCTGCTCCAGTCCAGACGAACTGCTCACCATCCCTCCCCCAAGATGTGCATTTACCGCCTGCGGACCTCCTTCCCTCAAAGTCCTGCCTGAAGTTCCTTCCTTTTTGACCTCCCTTTAAAAAGCATGAGTGGGCCTGACGCAGAGGTGCATGCCTGACATCCCTGTGCTTTAGGAGGCTGAGGAAGGAGGTTTAAGGCCAGGAGTTCGAGACCAGCCTGGGCAACATAGCAAGACCTTATCTCTACAAAAAAAAATTAAAAATTAGCCTGGCATGGTACACACTTATAGTCCCAGCTGCTCAGGAGGCTGAGGTGGAAGGATCACTTGAGTTCAGGAGTTTGAGACTACAGTGAGCGATAATTATGCCACTGCACTCCAGCCTGTGTGACAGAGCAAGACCTTGTCTCTAAAAAAAAAAAAAAAAGCATGAGGGTGTGTGTGTGTGTGTGTGTGTATGAGAGAGAGAGATAGCACTTTGGACCTATGGAGGATTTCTATTTGGAAAGAAAAAGACTTTTACATACAAGATATTATTTAATAGCAAAATTGGCCATGCAGGTATTTTACAATTGTACATATTAGGAAACTAATGCTCAGAGAAGTTATATTTGTAATTTTCAAACTGGGGATTGTGACTTATGTGTGGACCCATGAAAGCAGTTTGATTCATTGACCTCTATTAAAAATAGAAAGAGGGTTGGGCATGGTGGCTCACGTCTATAATCTCAACACTTTATGAGGCCAAGGTGGGAGGATGGCTTAAGCCCAGGAGTTCGAGACCAGCCTAAGCAACATAACAAGACCCCATCTCTACAGTAAATTTAAAAGTTTGGTGTGGTGATGCACACCTGTAGTCCCAGCTACTCAGGAGGCTGAGGTGGGAGGATCACTTAAGCCTGGGAGGTGGAGGCTGCAGTGAGCCATGATTGTGCCACTGCACTGCAGCCTGGGTGACATAGAGAGACCCCACCTCTACAAAAAAGGGAAGAAAGAAAGAGGGAAGGAAAGGAAGGAGGAAACGAGGGAAGGAGGAAGAGTAGAAAATATGAGTATGCTACCCATACTAAGCAGTGTTTACAAAACTTACTGTGTATTTGTGTGTATATGTTCATCACACATGTCCAACTAGCTTGTGATATAAAATATATTTCTTCCTATGGGTCATGATCAAAGTGACAGGATTACATGACATGCTGAAAGCTAACTAGTAGAGCTCATGCATTGCTTATTAGAGTAGAGCTGAGACCGGCCAGAGAGATAGAGGTGCAACCTGTCAGAGCCCAGGAGGCACCACAGAAATCTCAACGGTGCCGGGGTGGGGCCCAGGGAGGCCAGTGTTCTGGGAAAACCAACTGTTGTGTGCTGGTTGTATGAGGTGCTGTGTTCTTCCTGTTGTGTGTTGTGTGCTGGTTGTATGAGGTGCTGTGTTCTTCCTGTTGTATGTTGTGTGCTGGTTGTATGAGGTGCTGTGTTGTTGTCGGTTGTGTGCTGGTTGTATGAGGTGCTGTGTTCTTCCTGTTGTGTGTTGAGTGCTGGTTGTATGAGGTGCTGTGTCGTTGTTTTGGGTTGTGTGCTGGTTGTATGAGGTGCTGTGTTCTTCCTGTTGTGGGTTGTGTGCTGGTTGTATGAGGTGCTGTGTCGTTGTTTTGGGTTGTGTGCTGGTTGTAGGAGGTGCTGTGTTGTTGCTGTGGGTTGTGTGCTGGTTGTATGAGGTGCTGTGTCATTGTTGATTGTGTGTTGGTTGTATGAGGTACTGTGTTGCTCTGGAGAGATGTCAACTATGGCACCCTTTGTGTGGAGGGACTGAAGGCCCTGCTGGGTGGTTGGGAGCTCCAGGTTGGAAAACAAGCTGTGTGGGGACGAGTTTACCAATTGGTATATGGCTGTGTACCAGTCCTACGTGGCCTAGAGCGGTGGTTCTAGGAGTGTAGTTCTCAGGCCAGCAGCCTAGCGTCACCTGGACACTCTTAGAAATGCACATTATCAGGTCCCACCCCAGACCTCCTGAATCAGACACTCTTGGGGTGGGGCCTGGCAATCTGGAGGTAACAAGCCCTCCTGGTGACTCTGAGGCATAAAGTGTGAGGAGCACTCCCCTAGGGATGCCTGTTTGGCATTCTGTGTTTGGTGTGTCTTTGCACAAGCAGGCAGGGTCTGGTCTCAAAGCGGTCTTGCTGGGAAGCAGAAGTGCTGGGCCTCCAGTGCAGCGTTTCTTCTGCCACCCACTCAGCCTTACAGCCTACCCAGCGCATGCACCCACAGCACTTAGGTGCGAAGGAATGCTGCACATTTCCCCATTCCCTGTGCCTTCCACACTGCTGACTCCACCCATTCTACCTTAGCAACACGGTAGAGTTTTGTATATTCTTTGAAAATGTGCCCAGTTGCATGTGAATATGAGCGTGCCAACTTGCATGATGTGTCTGTTTTGCCTTCTCTGTTAGACAAGGTGCTTCTCCATCAGAATCTCGCCTCTGGCTGCTGCAGTACTCAGTATACAAACACCTGATCCAAGCACCAGACTCACTCTAACCCTGGCCACACAACCTGCCCCAGGCCGACGTTCCCAAGCTCATTTGTGGCCCCCATGACCTTGTGGTAACCTTGATGTGCCTACCCAGCACCTGCAGCCCATTTCCTCCCTGCAGGACTCTACCTGTTTCCTAACGAGAGGGGAGCTGTGCGTGGGTGCAGGCTGCCGGCAATGACAGCCTTTACCACCCCACTTCCTGTGTTGACTTGTAATGGGGTGTTGGGTCCCTGCTGTTGTCTGAGTGAGCTGTGAACATTCATGCTACTTCCCATTACTGTCTGAAGCTTGGTTTCCGCATCTGCAGTGTGGTAATAAAAATACCCAACACTTTGCCGGACGCGGTGGCTCATGCCTGTGATCCCAGCACTTTGGGAGACCAAGGCAGGTGGATCACCTGAGGTCAGGAGATCGAGACCATCCTGGCCAGCATGGTGAAACCCCGTCTCTACTAAAAATACAAAAAATTAGCCGGGCGTGGCAGCACGTGCCTATAATCCCAGCTACTCAGGAGGCTGAGGCAGGAGAATTGCTTGAACCAGGGAGTCGGAGGTTCCAGTGAGCCGAGATGGTGCCACCACATTCCAGCCTGGCGACAGAGCGAGACTCCGTCTCAAAAACAAAACAAAACAAAAAACCCAACACTCAAAGACTGTTCAGGGAATGAAAAGAAATGATGTGTGAAAAACCTATCATAGTTCATGGCACATAGAAAGTACCTGATGAGGAACCTGTGCAGGATTTAGCCATAGTTTTCCCCTTAGCCAGCCAGGTAAGTGCCTGTCCTTTGCAAAATGGCGCCTCTGAGAGAAGGGCCGTGTGGTCTTGTGGAGGGAGCCCTGGATTTGGTGCCTACAGGGCTGACTTCAGGCTCTGACTCTGCAACGAACCCTCCCTGCAATCACGAGCAAGAAAATGAGACTCTGTTTCCTTGTCCTCACAAAATACGGCCAGGAGTGATGCCAATCCCTCCTGCACAAGCCGCTTCAAGGACTACATATAATTAAATGTGAAGATTAAGTGAAATATAAAGATTAAGTAACATTAAATTTAAACTTTCACGGGACTGCGTAGACCGGTGACTGCTATGCAAGTCTATGGCGAGTTTCCCTCAGTGCTGAGAGGTATACCCTACTCTTCCTGAGGCCGATGAGGTGGGGACCTGGGAGCTCTGTTCTCAGCTGTTGGGAAAGACCCAGAGAAAGAAGAGAACAAAGTCTCTGGCCATGTCAGAGAGGGAGAGAGTCCTAGGTTAATAGAAGGGGAAACCCCAGCCCGTTCCCTGTAGCAGCACCCCAAAACTGTGTGGAACAGCTTACTTTTTCTGTGGAATATGGAAAATGAACTCCAAGACAAGTGATTGTATCTAATCTCTGGAACGAATAGAAATTTAATGTAATCCATGGACTGTAAAGTATAATTACTGAGAAAAATACACCTTAGCTGATGTAAGCAGCCACCCTTGCCTAAACCAGACACAAACCCAGTCTTGGCGGATGTATCAGTAGTCTTCCTGTCTTTTTTTTTTTTTTTTTCTGAGATAGGATCTTGCTTTGTCATCCAGCCTGGAGTGCAGTGGTGCAATCTCAGCTCACTGCAACCTCGACCTCCCGGGCCCAAGCAATCCTCTCACCTCAACCTCCTGAGTAGCTGGAAGCACTAGTGTGCACCACCAGCTAATATTTTTATTTTTTGTAGAGATGGGGTATCCTATGTTGCCCAGGCTGGTCTCGAACTCCTGGGCTCAAGTGATCCTCCCCCTTTGACCTCCCAAAATGCTGGGATTACAGAGGTGAGCTACCACGTTCAGCCTCCAGTGGTCATTTTGACGAGAAGGCTAGAAAACAATTTAGCCTCAATTAGACTGCCTATGGGGTGGGGATTGGGATCCTGCATAGGTGAAATATAAACAAGTTGCACACTGAAATAAAACCTGGGCTGCCTGACCTGGAAGGGTCCTCTCCCATCCGATTGTCACACACAGATGGAACCTCTGACATCTCCTCTTCAAAGGCAAAGGATCGCAGCTTAAGCATTGCCCTCTCTATCCTAGGGAGCTAGTCTGACTTTATGTGTGTGAAGATTGTAAGATCATGGTTTCTAGCAGAGGCAGTAACTCTCTGAGCCTTCTCAAAACAATATTAGAACTCACGGTTGCTGGGCATGGTGGCTCACGCCTGTAATCCCAGCACTTTGGAAGTCTGAGGCAGGCGGATCGGTTGAGCCTAGGAGTTCAAGGCCAGCCTGGGCAACATGGTGAAACTCTGTCTTGACAAAAAACATAAAATTAGCCAGGTGAGGTGGCATGTGCCTGTAGTCCCAGCAACTCGGGAGGCTGAGGCAGGAAGATGGCTTGAGCTCAGGAGGTCAAGGCTGCAGTGAGCCATGATCTTACCACTGCACTCCAGCCTGGGTGATGAAGTGAGATCCTGTCTCAAAAAAAAAAAAGAAAAAGCCTCAGGGTCAGAAGGTATTTACCACTGGGGGCAAACAGTTGACTATCAAAGATCAGAGGCTAACACAAGTAGACCCTGGGAAGCTGTAGTGTGTTCACCATCTGGAGAGAAGAATGGGATCTCTGAATAGGCCCAAAAAGTCAAAGACTTCAGGTGACAGTCACAGATGTGTCTAATGTGTGACGCCTGAGTCAGCCATAGAGAAGCTGGTAGGCTACCTCTCTGCTGCCCAAACCATCACAGCTGAAACTACTGGCCAGAGCCTGCTGCTACAGCACCTGAGAAGCAGTCTTAAGCCTCCCCCCAAAACTCTTCTTCTAGACCTACAGCACATGTGGAAAATATAGAGAACCGTGGAAAGAGTAGGAGAGGAGAAGGCCATAAGAGCAGCTCCTACCTTGTCCAGTACATGCTCCAACCACTTCCTCACTCCTCCCCCTGCCCTATCTCATCATCATTATTGCCATAGCCACACCACCACACACAGAAGGCCCATGATGTGCCAGGCACAAGGTAATTCTTTTTTTTTTTTTTTTTTTTTTTGAGACAGAGTCTCACTCTGTCGCCAGGCTGGAGTGCAGTGGTGCCATCTCGGCTCACTACAACTTCCGCCTCCCAGGTTCAAGTGATTCTTCTGCCTCAGCCTCCTGAGTAGCTGGGACTACAGGTGCCTACCACCACACCCAGCTAATTTTTGTATTTTTAGTAGAGACGGGATTTCACCATGTTGGCCAGGATGGTCTCAATCCCTTGACCTCGTGATCTGCCCACCTCAGCCTCCCAAAGTGCCGGGATTACAGGTGTGAGCCACTGCACCCGGCCATGCCCGGGTAATTCTGTCGCCTGCACTGGAGTGCAGTGGCGCAATCTCTGCTCACTGCAAGCTCCGCCTCCCAGGTTCACGCCATTCTCCTGCCTCAACCTCCCAAGTAGCTGGGACCACAGGCACCCATCACCACGCCTGGCTAATTTTTTGTATATTTAGTAGAGACGGAGTTTCACCATGTTAGCCAGGATGGTCTTGATCTCCTGACCTCGTGATCCACCCACCTCAGCCTCCCAAAGTGCTGGGATTACAGGCGTGAGCCACTGCGCCCGGCCAGGTAATTCTTTCTACACATTTTTTCCAAGCAGTTCTCATCATGTCCCACACTGTCCACCCTGTCCCCCTCTCCAGGCACACCAAGCCTTCACTCTCTCCAAGCCTCCAGTGGCCAAGACTTCCATGAAGTCTTTCCTGACCTTTGGGTATAGTAAGTCTCTAATGGCATGAAGCAGGGTTCTGGTTTTGGCTTCATCCTGTCAATATTTGCCATCAGGACTTGGATAGACCCAAGGATGACTTATCTATGTTGTTATCACATCACCAGATGACAGAATTGGGATCAGAAAAATTTCCCTTTATAGGTTGCAACAATGGCCCAGAACCTTCAAAATGAAATCCATTAGGCATGTTATTAAGAGGAGTAGGACCCTGCAGGACAGTCCAATTGTATTGTAGTTACATAGTTATAGAAGTATGGAATCTTTTTTTTTTTTTTTTTTTTGAGTGTCACCAAGGCTAGAGGGCAGTGGTGTGATCACGGCTCATTGCAGCCTCAACGTCCTGGGCTCAAGCGATCCGCCTATCTCAGCCTCCTGAGTAGCTGGGACTACAGGTGTATGCCACCATGCCCAGCTAATTTTTGAATTTTTTGTAGAGACAGGGTTTCACCATGTTGCCCAGGCTAGTCTCAAATTCCTGGGCTCAAAGGATTCTCCCATCTTGACCTCCCAAAGTGCTGGGATTACAGGCATGAGCAACCATGCCCTGCCAAGTATAGAGTCTTGAACAAGGAAATGCATATCGTCCTATATTTTTTCCTAATCAGATAATATCTAGGCCATTAACCAGAAATCACCCAGAGGTCAAAAAACAGGGTGTCAAAGGACCCAGAAACCAAGTCTGCAAATAACGACTGAAGACACTGTGGAAGTGTGTTTGGGAGACAACAAGACTCTCAGGATGTGCTGGCTGTCTTCAGAGGATGCTTATTGGAAGAGGAGTCAGACAGTCCAGACAGAAGGCACAGCCAGGACCTCTGGAGAGGAGTTACAGGAAGACATATGTTGACTCATCATAAGGAATAAGTTTCTAATCATGAAACCATCCTCCACTGAAACATGATCTATTGAAAGGAGCAAATGTCTCACCTTCATTGATGTTCGTATTCATTGATTCTGGGTGATCATCTGATAAGGATGCAGTGACGAGAATCTTGCATTTGCTGGGGGTGGGGGTGTGGTTGAGGATAGTCTGGTTTATATTCCAAAGTTCCTTTCAATTCCTCTATGATTCTATATGCTGTACTCCTTCCTGATCAATGTCCCTAGCCAGGGTGGCCAAGGCTAAGTCAAGTATGCTAAGGGATTGGAGGGGCAGGGATATTGAGAATAGGGTGAATGGAAGGATGAGGAGTTCCCAGCAAGCTTGGGACACAGGAAACCTTGGGGCAGCTTCCTCCTGGAGGTTTCAGGACTGTACGTGCTGGAGAAGAAGTGTGATGCCTTGTCCTGAAAGCCGTCTTCTTTGAAAGCAGCTTCTAAAGGCAGTGAATGGAGAAGAGCGAGGAAACGACCCCAATACCACCAACAGAGGCTGGAAACTCCTCAGGCTGTTTAATCCTAAGAATGATGCATCTGTTGGCTGGGCACGGTGGTTCACACCTGTAATCCTAGCACTTTGGGAGGCTGAGGCAGGCGGATCACCTTAGGTCAGGAATTCAAGACCAGCCTGACCAACATGGAGAAACCCCATTTCTACTAAAAATACAAAATTAGCCGGGCGTGGTAGCGCATGCCTGTAATCCCAGCTACTCGGGAGGCTGAAGCAGGAGAATTGCTTGAATCCGGGAGGTGGAGTTTGTGGTGAGCTGAGATCTCGCCATTGCACTCCAGCCTGGGCAACAAGATCGAAATTCTGTCTCAAAATAAATAAATAAAAATACAAAATTAGCCGGGCGTGGTGGTGCATGCCTGTAATCCCAGATGCTCGGGAGGCTGAGGCAGGAGAATCACTTGAACCTGGGAGGTGGAGGTTGTGGTGAGCCAAGATCATGCCATTGCACTCCAGCCTGGGCAAGAAGTGCAAAACTCTGTCTCAAAAAAAAAAAAAAAAGAATGATGCATCTGTTGGGGATGCAGTGGGGTAAGCATCTTCAGTAAGCAAGGTGTGAAGAGGGGAAAGAGGGAAGGTGAATATGGAGGAGGGTGAAGGAGGGCACTGGAAAGGGTAGTAGGATCCCATCAAAGGGCGATTTGGCTGAAAGGGAGTGTGATAACAAGGGTGGGGGTGGGGCCAAGAAGCAGCCACCATGTGTGGGTGCCTCTGTGCGTGCAGTCATCTTTCTCACATCATTGTGGATCAAGAGAGGAAATGCCCACTTCTGGAAGAAAAAGCCACAAAATGAGACTTGGAAGGGAAATTGATCAACATCTACAAAACGGCTTCTTAAAGGAAGGGGCCCTCAGACAGGACAGAGTTGAGGGAAAGGACAGAGGTTATGAGTGCCTGCAAGAGTGGCAGCCTGGAGTAGAGAAAACACTAAAGGTGGAGTCAAAAGACCTGAGTTCAAGTCCCAGCTCTGCCACTGGTTAGCTGTGGGATCTTGGGTAAGTTGCTCTCCCTCTCGGCCTCACGGACCTCCTGAATAAAGATTGAGGGTTAGACTGGATGATCTCTGAAGCCCTCTCTAGCTTGGTAGTCTATGAGGTTAATAATTTATGAGCAAACAAAGTAAATTTATAGATAGAACATCATTATTTTTGAGTCAGAAAATGACTCTGTAACTATGTGCTTTTCTTGGTGATTTCACTTTTTTTTTTCTTTTGGAGACAGGGTCTTGCTATGTTGCCCAGGCTGGTATCCAACTCCTGGCCTCAAGCGATCCTCCTGCCTCGGCCTTCCAAAGTTGATTTCATTTTTGTCTTCCAGTATTGTTTTACTGTTGTTCCCTTTGAAAAATTCTAACCTATCTTTTCTGAACTTGAGCTGAGAAGGGAAGGGGTTTTGCCTCTGTTGGGCAAAAGGATGGTGGCAAGTAGTGTGACCAAGTGCCCTAACTTGCCAGGACTTAGGGGTTTCCCAAGTCAAGGGACTTTTCAGTCCTCGGCAGACTGGAATGGTTGATCACCCTAGTGGTGAGGAAAATGAAGGTTTGGAGGTGGCTTGGAGGAGAGGTTGCTGGGAGAGCTCTTCTCCTGTTCTCTGTTGATCAGGAGTTTCCCTCATCAACCTGCTGACTTTGCGTGGTGGTTTCATTACAAGTTGTGAGCCCCTTATTGGGGGTATAGGGAGGAGAAGTGAGGGCAGCCTTTAAACTAGTCATAGGCCCCAGTTGAGACAATTATTGCCGGGAAAAAAGCTGAAATGCTTGACTAGCACTGATGCTGTGGGGGATTTTCCCTCTTTCTTCAAAAAAACAGAAAAGACCCAGTGGAAAAAAAAAAAAGTGATGAGTTGTGAGGCAGGTCGCGGCCCTACAGCCTCAGGAGACGATGCGCAGCTCATTTGCTTAAATTTGCAGCTGACGGCTGCCACCTCTCTAGAGGCACCTGGCGGGGAGCCTCTCAACATAAGACAGTGACCAGTCTGGTGACTCACAGCCGGCACAGCCATGAACTACCCGCTAATGCTGGAAATGGACCTCGAGAACCTGGAGGACCTGGTGAGTAGACACGGGTAGCTTCTTGTCGCCGAGGCCCTGTCTGGAATTCTAACATCCTTTGCCAGAGTCCAAGGGAGAGGGGACAGTGTGGGAATCCTCTCCCACTGTGGATCTGTAAAATCTAGACAGGTCAGTCAGCTCCCGCCCTTTAAGAGTTTATTTTCCATTCTGTGGAAGAAGCAGATAAGGAGAGCTGCTGTCCTTAGTAGACATCCTTTAGAGGAAGCTGGAAGACACGAGTTCAGGCCCTGCATCCTCCTCTGAGTTGCTATGTGACTGGGAACAGGATACTTCACCTCTCCATTCTTTCTCTCCTTTTCTCTTAGGGTCGGAATATGGAACTAGACAGGAAAGTACTTTGGAGGTTTTCTTACTGTAAGGAGGCTGGCATTGCTAATCAGTCAATGAATGCACAGCTGTTCGTCTCTCGCCATATGATTATATCATCAGGGCACTACATTCTGTGTTGGGTGGAGAAGTTGAGGACCTGGTCTTTGCCCTCAAATAGCTTCTGCTCTGGCCAGAGAAAAAAAATCACTCACTGGAAGCTATTAGGCAACAATTATGTGCTAAACTGAGGAAATGTGAGACCAGATGGTAGCAAGGAAGAGGATCCCAGCAGGCTGGAGTCAGGGAGCAGGGTGAGAAAACTGTTAATCTGACAAATGTCTTGGAACCTGTTGTAGAATCTCTAGAGATAAGGTATTCTTGGAAAGGTTTCTTGGGTGGGCTAAGAAAATGGTCTCCTGCACTACGCTGCCACCACTCAAGTCTCTCCAGTGAAGCGTAGTGGTGCAGTTGACTTGGTTGTCACTGGGCTCCCAGAAGATGTGTGTGTGTGTGGAGCAGCTCAACCAGAGAAACACAGGGCTCCTTGTGAGCCGACGGCAGAGGCTGGCTGTAAGGGTTTCTTGGAAACTTCTTCACGGTCTTTTCTCCCCCTGGGGAGAGGACTTGTTTTGGGGCTGCACTCTGGGTTAGATCGTGAAGGAGCCAAACCCTGGCTCCTACCAACTCTCCTGGCCCAAACTTACCCTGAGATATTGTCTGACTCCCTCCTGCTCCCCCGGCTGGAGTGGACTTTGTGGAGTGGACTTTGTGGAGTGGACTTTGTAGTTCCACCAACCGTGTTCCCAGACTTGCTCGGAGAAGCCCGCCTCTCGCTTGCCCAGATCCCAAGGCTGGGAAGTGTAAGTAGGACACGGGGAGAAAGTGGGCAGAAGGGCTGACTACCCAAAGCCTGGCCCCTCGGATCCAAACCACAGGTGGAATCAGAGCCGGACCATTCATCTAACCAGGACCTGCTACATAATTTGTGGGACCCAATGCAAAATGAAAACGTGGGGCCCCTTGTTGAAAAATTATTATAAATGAGAAGGCAACAGCAGAGCACTAAACCTTGTGGGGGGTTCTGCTGGGTGCAGGCCCCGTGTGACTGCCCCAGCTGCAAGCCCATGAAGCTGCCCTGAGTCTAATCACAGAGTCTGGGCAATACCCCAAATCAGACTAAAAACCCGCGGCCCCAAAGGGGCAATGTACTCCCACCCTGGCCCCCGGTCACAGCCGCTGGCCTCGCCTGATTAGGTTACTGGGCGTCTTCCTCTGCCTGCAGCTTCAAACTGACCACGAGCCCTGACCCAGTTGGATATCTTAGTAACCAACTGGAGACCCGGCGGGTCCCAGCTTCTGAGAAACCTTAAGAGTTTCCCCTAACTGCACGCCTCACCTCACTGAGTGACCTACTAGGGACAGGTGGGGGCAGGGGGCAGGGGCAGCAGGGCATGTCCCAAGAAAACCTACATCTGGGGGAAAGGGACCCAGTGACTTGCTTCATGTCACACCTCAAATGAGTGATCCTCAGCCAGGCATTCCTATATCTGGATCCCTCACTCAGGGTCTAGCCAGGAGCCCAGGAGTCCTAGAACCATCTGGGCTCTGGAGCTCTTCAGCCAGCCACCAGTGCCTCGTTCCCCCTTCACGAATCTCCTACATACCCTGTCTCCAGGGCCAATGTCCCCTCAGAACACAGACCCTCTCCTCCGCCCCCACCCACTCACTGAAGGGCCGTGAGCAGCTTGGCAGACTGTCCCTCAGTGTCACAGTACAAAAACCCCGGGCATAGTGGTACAGGCAGGAGAATCTTGCATGTAGCAGCTTCTCAATAAGTATTTATTGACTTGTGATGCAGTAAAGGTCTTAGCTCACCATTTTCCTCTGGAGTTAGTCTGGGTTCTTCTATTCCTTCTGCTTCCTATTCTCCTCCTTGTCCTTGCCCATACCAAGTATTGGTTCACATTCCTTGAACACTGGGTTTTACACTCTAATGTTGAGCTAAGAACTGGGGCCTTTTGGTTACACAAACTTGCCAGAAAAAAAAAAAGGAACTGGGGGCTCCTGGCCATAAGCCAGGTTGGTCGTTCTGTATTCCATTTGTCCTCTTGAACTCGAAGACCAAGTCGAGCCGCTTAAAATGTCCACTTCTTTAAGGCAGGGGCTGGGGGGTGGGGAGGGGCTGCTAATTCTCATGAATGAATGGTCCAAATAGAAAAAAAAATTAGATGGCTAAGAACCAGGAACAAGAAGATTCCAGGTCCTGGGGTGGGTATGCCAGGGACCCATCCTGCTGGAAAGGCCGATCCTGGCAGACCTAGAGCAGACCATGTCTATGCGACCCTCGATCTGAGAGCCTCCTTCCAACAGAACCAGGGCCTGGGCTGGGGCATCCACAGAGGCTGGTCATAAACTATACCTCCAGCCCCACCCTGCACACCAGCCGGGAGGGGAAGCTGCTATAGCGCACGGTGAAGCTGGTCCAAGCCCCAGAGCCTGGCTTTCTATGACCCCTCTCCATAGACAATTACCACACATCATGACTTCAGTGTGACCATAGCATCACAGGCGACACAGCCCGTCCACGTGGACCATCTCATTTCATCATGGAGGTGTGAAGAAGAGGAACCAAAACCAGCTCAGGCTGTTTCTGGGCTTCATCTAGGGGAAAGGGAGGTTCTCCACCCGCCCCCCACAACCAGGTCAAAAGTCCCAGAGGAACCCCAGCAGAGGAGGCCCAACTGGGGTGTAGTTGGAAGGGTCAAAGATGAGGGAGAGCCCCAAGGCCAAGCTGAGGATGGGTCAGGGTCAAAGTGAATATGGGTTCGGGGGTACAAACTGCAGAGTCTCCGTCAGGAACTCTTGCTTTCCCCAGGGACGCAGGCTGCAGCTGATCCCACTCCTCTAGCAGAACGGCAGAAACAGTGGCCGCATATGTGGACCTAAGAATCAGGACACAAGAATGAGCATTCTTTCAAGAGTGGTGGGGAAAAATATTTCCAACCCAGGAGATGGTTTCAAGAGGCTGCCACACACAGCTGGGAGGCCTGTCTGCCTGCATTTTGGATTGTGTGACTCTGTATCCACAGGGCAAAGAGACGCTGGGGTGCCAGGTGGGGCTCCCTTAAGCCTAAAGACTTGCTGCAGAGGCTTGGAGTAGCTTAAACTCTCCCCCTAAAACCACATCCAGCACAGTACCTGCTTCTGATGGCCAAAACCCGTGGGTAGAGATGAAAGAGGAGTCTCACAGACTTGTCCCTGAAGGCTGTGGGGGTGGCAAGGGAGATGTGACAAATGGCAAGCCAGAGTCTCAGATGGTCTTTAGGGGCTGTGGGCCTCCTGAAGAAAGACGTGGTAAGGGGTACGGACCTACACCCTCACCCACAGCCCAGTCTCATTTCTCCAGACCCCTGCACCCCTTAAGCCACTGAAGGCTGGAATGACAGATACCCTGGCCAGCCCCACTCACAGCTCCTGACTCTCGGCTGGGAATATCCACACAGGGACATAAAAGGATATGGAGCTTGTGTGCTCCCCCTGGCCAGAGCAATGACTGGCGTCTGTGTGCAGACACCTCCCGCGGCCAGCATGACTCAGGCCTTGGAGTCCTGGGGTTCGGCCTGAGTAAGCCACGCATGCAGGCAGCCCTGCCCCCTCCTTGGGGCTGAGAAGCAAGGTCAGGCTGGGGCATTCACTGGCGGCAGAATGGACTAGAAATACCAAGTCTCCGGCTACTGAGCTAGACGGAGATCATGCTGAGAACCAGCTCAGCCCCAGGCAGGGCAGGACAGACAGAGAATCTGGGAGTGGGAGCGAGGGGCATTTGAAGGCAGAGTCCAGCCTGCTTCTTCCCAGGGCAGGAATCTCTTCCCACACACTTGAGCTCAAACGTTCCTCTCCTTCCTAAAGGTACCATCTCATTGCTGGACAGTTCTGTCTGTTAGAAAGTTCTCCCTCCTTTGACTGAAACGCTACCCCCTCAGCTTCTGCCCAGTCCTTCTAGACTGCCCCCTGGAAGCTCATAGCAAGAGTCCATTGCTGCCCTCTTGCCCATGGAGCTTCTTTCCAAGCCTTGACATCAGCCCTCAGGGACTCAAGTCTTCTCTGTCCCAGACACTACACCCCTGGTACCTGAAAATTTCCTCTACAGGCAGGGTTTTCCAAGCCCCTCAACAAAGTGGTCATCCTTGTCCAGACCAACCAAACTGGGCTGGTGTCAGCTGCCCACTTACAAGCCTCTGTTCACCTAGATGAAGGTAACAGTGGCCCTTCTGCTGGCCACGTCACTCCCATGACTCATCTTAAGCTTGTAGGTGACAAACTCCCAAGTCTTTCTCACAAACTGTTGTTACCTGGTCCTCCCTAACTTATCCCTGGACGGGTAATGTTTTAAACCTGAGTCCTGGCTTGTATATTTTTCCCCATGCAATTTCATCTGGTTAGGTTGGACCCACGGTTCCAGCTTGTAAAGAACTCTGTGTTGCCTGAGAGTGCCCCCAAAGCTGGGCTGAGAGTACTGAAGAGGAGGGGACCCAGGATAGATCCCTGAGGCATGCTAGACACCCCTGCCCAATGCACCTGCTGACATAGAATCCCCATTAGCAAATGTGAGCTGAGCTCCATGCTGGCCACTGCTGGGCAGTGGGGCAGCCTCATTATTTGGAGAAGTCAGGTGGGGCTTGGAGACTTAATTATCCAGGGAGGAGCCTGCATCCTACAGTGGAGGGAAGGAGAAGAGTAACATTTTGGGCCCTACCACAGGCCAAGCACTTTGCATCTCCTTACACACCCCCCACCTCCCCCTAAGCCCCTCAATACTGGACACTGTTACAGCCCCTGCTCCTCCCCAGTGCTCACAGCAGTTTTCTAACTAGATTCTAGCTCCACTCTCAGCCTCATTATGGTCATTGTGTTTCTTGCCTTCTTTGGGGCATGCGGCCCTGGCCTATGACCAGGCTGTTGTCTGCTGGGTGCCTGTCTAGGCCACATGCTGGTGTGGCCCGTCTTGGCACCTGTGTCTATGCAAGGTGCATGTTGCTGTCAAGAATGTGTGTGTGCACGAGGGCCTCGGGTTTCAGAAGCTTTTCATGTCAAAGAATGGGCACACCGCTCACGCAAATGGTCTGCCCTGTGCTCCCTCTGGGCATGGGATTGGAGGGCTTCCTTCAGCAGCACATGCCCCATGGTATTCAGGATTCCTGATTCCTCAATTTCCCATGAGGCCAGAGCCAACCTTGCTTTATTGCCTCTCTCCATAGTTTGGGGGAGATTGGGGGAGCTAGAACTCCTATGTGTGGGAAGTGGCTTTAACATGTGCCACTCCCGAACCCCCAAAACGTCTGTTTGACACCTCCTGCTGAGACGTGCTGTCAATTCCCAGCACCCCTCAAACCAGCTTCCTCCCATCTTACCCTGTCTGAACGCTGCCAGACAAATACCTCTTGGCAAGGAGGAAGACACAGGCCCCTCCCAAGCCCCCTCTGAATCTGGTTCTCAGGAGATGGGAGCCCTAGGGAGATGTCCCACTGCATTGACTTTAGATGAGCAATAACTCAGTCAGTCTGGAACCTTTGAAGGGCAAGAACTTGTGTGGAGGACAAGCCCAGAAACCCAGGGCTTTGTGGGTCAGATAGGCTGGCTGGACCTAAGCCCTTACCCAGGCACGGCCAAGGTAGGTGGAGTCCAGCCCTGCTGACCGCCCCAGGCCCTGCTTCCCTCCTCCCCGTCTGAACGGCTTGGCTCTGAGTGAAGACTGCTGAATTCCAGGATTAGTCAAGTGGGTGTGCTCAATGACAGTATTGGAAATAGCTCCCAATAGAGGGAGAGCACTCAAGATAGGATCTAGGATCGAGGCCGTCAAGGTTATTGGGAGAAGGCAGAATGCAGAAGATTACGGAGTGAGTCCCTGCAGAGGCACTTGCCTAAGTCTCAGGTTATAAGGGCTCCTGGCCTTCTCTGGGAAACTGCTTCCAGAGCAGGTCAGCACACGTCTGTCCTACGTAGAACACATGGCCTTGGGAGGGAGACACAGAAGGCCTGCTTCTAAGACCTTGCCATCTGGTTAGAAAGTGGTCATCCCAACCCTGGGTGCTGTAATAAATGCACACGCATCATAAGGAGAAGAGAGAATTCCAAGAGGGGAGCCGGGAAGGATGTCTGAAGATGGGATTGAATTCGGCTTTGGAGGAAGGGTGGAAATTAGATAGGCAAATTTGGAAAGAAAGACCTGCTAGACAGAAGGAAAAGGCCAAGCAGAGACAGGAATGTGTTGGGGTGTTGGGGAAAGGCCGGGGTGTGGTCTAGAGCAATAATATATTAATAGAAGACAAAGTTTGAAAGGTCAGAGGAATATACATTTGGGAAGAACATAAAGGCTGTGTTGGGAGGTTAGACGTCTTCCCACAGGTCCATGGTTTTCAAATGAAAGTAGAACCATTTTCTTCAATGAAAGCTTATGTGTGAAGCACTGCACAAGTCAAAAGTGGAGAGCTCTAGTTTAAAGTCAAGGAGGGGAGCCTGGAGCCCCAACAAACACTCCCCACTCCAGGGGAACCCTGTGACACACACACAGTCATGGGTACTCTAAAGAAAGTCCTTGGAGCTGGGCACTGTTGTCACATACCTGCAGTCCTAGCTACCCAGAAGGCTGGGGCAGGAGGAGGATCACTTGGGCCCAGGAGGTCAAGACTGTAGTGTGCTATGGTCACACGTATTAATAGCCACTGCACTCCAGCCTGGGCAACATAGCAAGACACTATCTATCAAAAAACAAAAACAAAGGTGTGTGTTTGGGGGAGAAATTCCATGGAATCCTACTGCATGGGATGTTCTGCAATGAGTTCTAAACTTTATTTTTTAAAAAAATGTTTTGTAGAGATGGGGTCTCGCTATGTCATGCAGGCTGGTCTTGAACTCCTGGCTTCAAGCAATCCTCCCACCTAAGCCTCCCAAAGTGCTGGGAGCCACTGTGCCCAGGAGTTCTGAAATTTAGCGATGTGTGAATGGCACTAAGTTTGGCTTACTCCAATCTTTTTCTTTTTTTTTATTTTTTTTTTGAGACTGGGTCTTGGTCTGTTACCCCGGCTGGAGCGTAGCAGCATAATCATAGTTCACTGCAGTCCCAAATTCCCTGGCTCAAGTGATCCTCCTGCCTTGTCTTCCCAAAGTGCGGGGATTACAGGCCTGAGCCACCATGCCCAGACACCAATCAATCTTCTATTGATGAACATTATCACAAATATGACTTTTTCTTATAGCTGACTTTGCTATTAAATGTGAAATTGAGGCCAGGTATGGTAGCTCATGCCTGTAATCCCACCACTTTGGGAGGCCGAGGCGGGGGGATCACTTGAGGTCAGGAGTTTGAGACCAGCCTGGCCAACATGGTGAAACCTTGTCTCTACTAAAAATACAAAAAAATTACCTAGGTGTGGTAGCAGATGCCTGGAATCCCAACTACTTGGGAGGCTGAGGCAGGAGAATTGCTTGAACCCAGGAGGCAGAGGTTGCCGTGAGCCGAGATCGTGCCACTGCACTCCAGCCTGGGCAACAAGACCAAAACTCCACCTCAAAAAAAAAAAAAAAAAAAGTGAAATTGAAAAAATAAGATAAAGACAAAAAACAGAAGAAAACCACTGCTTATAGGTGATGGGGAACCAGTAAAGGACTTTAAACAGAACACTGATGCGATGGGATTTGTGTTTTAGAAAACTTACCCTGTCCTCTGTGCAGGAGGTGGACAGGAGTAGAGAAGCTGGTGGGGATGGGACCCATGGAGAGATGGTCTCCTGAGCATTAGAGTGAAGAGAAGGAAGACTGGACTGAGGCAATGGCAGAGGGATGCTGCGGGAAGGGTTGGCAGATGGCTCTACCTTTGCACTGATGTATCTCCCACACCTCCTTCTCACAGACCCTCATTCCTCCAGAGCCAGAAGGAAAGACCCAGGTTGGAGAATGGGTCTGCTCAGCATTAGGAGTGAGTGTGTGACCCACAACTGTGGCTCCTGAGAGGCAAGAAAGCCCTGTGGCACCCAGTGTGATCATCCCCTCCTTGTGGGGGTGCCTTGCTCTCCTGAAATGGGGGCACCATTAAGCCACCCGGAGCCTGGTGGACAGAGTACCCCATCCCATCCTCTGCCTCCCTGGGCTCATCATTTATAGTATTGCCATTTTGAATCCACATAGGTTGGTTATAATTGGTTTTGAATTGCCTGGGGAGGGGCTTGGGTAGGGAGGGTGGGAAGAACAGAGCTGGGAGGTGAGGAGGAACAGGTGCAGGGGACAGCTGTGAGTGAAAGGTGTGAAAACAGGCACATGTCTTCCTTTGTGGTTAGCTGGGTAAACAACCTGAGTGCTGGGGTGATGGAGGGGGGGTGATGGGAGAGGAAGAGGAGGATGGGGAGGAGGGAACTTCCGGAGACATCACGGGCACACCCCCTGCACTTGGAGCAGGCTCTCTCCTTCTCTCCTGCCAGTCTCCCCGTGTCGCCCTCACTTTCTCCTGCCTCTCTCTGCCTCTGGGCTTTCTGCTTCTGAGTGCTCCTAGCTGCAGGGAGGTTGCCAGTGATGGAGAGTAGCAGGGAGCCTGCATCTGCTGCCCCTAGAAGGAAGCCCAGGCAGGGTTGTTCAGTGGGAGGTACTGGCTTTGGAAGTAGATAAACGTCGGTTCACACAAACCTGATCTTTAGCAAGACACATCTGTGAAATAGGAATAATATTACATACCTTGAGCGGGTTGTGCATATTGAACCAGATGGGAGGCTATTACTGCCATTTCAGTGATAACAGAGACAGTCAGGAACAGGAAGACCCATGAGGAGGGAGCCCGCAGGCCACGTCAGCACCCGCCCGCCCCTAGTCCCCAGCACAATGCTAAGTTGCAGTGCCCGACTGTTCTGCTCAGAACTGGAACAGATGGGTCCTTGTACCAAGCAGGTCCATTCCCCAAATTGAAGTCCTGTGACTCCAGCCCCCAAGGCTGCAGGCTTCCGTACATGAGGACCCAAAAACACAAGCTGACTTATGGGGTCCAGCCCTTCAGCACTTACAAAGCTCAGCCACCCGCACGCCTCCCTTCATCTGCACCACCACTCTAAGGAATGCGGTCCCTTTGACAGGCGAAAAACTGAAGTTGGAAAAGACAAAGTGATTTGTTCAAAATTGAAATTTGAAACTTGACATTTGGTCAGTGGGCCCTATGTAGGAAAAACCTCCAAGAGAGCTAGGGTTCCTCTCAGAGAGGAAAGACAGGTCCTTAGGTCCTCACCCTCCCGTCTCCTTGCCCTTGCAGTTCTGGGAACTGGACAGATTGGACAACTATAATGACACCTCCCTGGTGGAAAATCATCTCTGCCCTGCCACAGAGGGGCCCCTCATGGCCTCCTTCAAGGCTGTGTTCGTGCCCGTGGCCTACAGCCTCATCTTCCTCCTGGGCGTGATAGGCAACGTCCTGGTGCTGGTGATCCTGGAGCGGCACCGGCAGACACGCAGCTCCACGGAGACCTTCCTGTTCCACCTGGCCGTGGCCGACCTCCTGCTGGTCTTCATCTTGCCCTTTGCCGTGGCCGAGGGCTCTGTGGGCTGGGTCCTGGGGACCTTCCTCTGCAAAACTGTGATTGCCCTGCACAAAGTCAACTTCTACTGCAGCAGCCTGCTCCTGGCCTGCATCGCCGTGGACCGCTACCTGGCCATTGTCCACGCCGTCCATGCCTACCGCCACCGCCGCCTCCTCTCCATCCACATCACCTGTGGGACCATCTGGCTGGTGGGCTTCCTCCTTGCCTTGCCAGAGATTCTCTTTGCCAAAGTCAGCCAAGGCCATCACAACAACTCCCTGCCACGTTGCACCTTCTCCCAAGAGAACCAAGCAGAAACGCATGCCTGGTTCACCTCCCGATTCCTCTACCATGTGGCGGGATTCCTGCTGCCCATGCTGGTGATGGGCTGGTGCTACGTGGGGGTAGTGCACAGGTTGCGCCAGGCCCAGCGGCGCCCTCAGCGGCAGAAGGCAGTCAGGGTGGCCATCCTGGTGACAAGCATCTTCTTCCTCTGCTGGTCACCCTACCACATCGTCATCTTCCTGGACACCCTGGCGAGGCTGAAGGCCGTGGACAATACCTGCAAGCTGAATGGCTCTCTCCCCGTGGCCATCACCATGTGTGAGTTCCTGGGCCTGGCCCACTGCTGCCTCAACCCCATGCTCTACACTTTCGCCGGCGTGAAGTTCCGCAGTGACCTGTCGCGGCTCCTGACCAAGCTGGGCTGTACCGGCCCTGCCTCCCTGTGCCAGCTCTTCCCTAGCTGGCGCAGGAGCAGTCTCTCTGAGTCAGAGAATGCCACCTCTCTCACCACGTTCTAGGTCCCAGCGTCCCCTTTTATTGCTGCTTTTCCTTGGGGCACGCAGTGATGCTGGATGCTCCTTCCAACAGGAGCTGGGATCCTAAGGGCTCACCGTGGCTAAGAGTGTCCTAGGAGTATCCTCATTTGGGGTAGCTAGAGGAACCAACCCTCATTTCTAGAACATCCCTGCCAGCTCTTCTGCCGGCCCTGGGGCTAGGCTGGAGCCCAGGGAGCGGAAAGCAGCTCGAAGGCACAGTGAAGGCTGTCCTTACCCATCTGCACCCCTCTGGGCTGAGAGAACCTCACGCACCTCCCATCCTAATCATCCAGTGTTCAAGAAACAACTTCTACTTCTGCCCTTGCCAACGGGGAGCACCTGCTCCTCCCAGAACACACTCCATCAACTTAGGGGCTGCTGACCTCCACAGCTTCCCCTCTCTCCTCCTGCCCTCCTGTCAAACAAAGCCAGAAGCTGAGCACCAGGGGATGAGTGGAGGTTAAGGCTGAGGAAAGGCCAGCTGGCAGCAGAGTGTGGCCTTCAGACAACTCCGTCCCTAAAAACACAGACATTCTGCCAGGCCCCCAAGCCTGCAGTCATCTTGACCAAGCAGGAAGCTCAGACTGGTTGAGTTCAGGTAGCTGCCCCTGGCTCTGACTGAAACAGCGCTGGGTCCACCCCATGTCACCGGATCCTGGGTGGTCTGCAGGCAGGGCCGACTCTAGGTGCCCTTGGAGGCCAGCCAGTGACCCGAGGAAACGTGAAGGCCGAGAAGCAAGAAAGAAACCCGACAGAGGAAAGAAAAGAGCTTTCTTCCCGAACCCCAAGGAGGGAGACGGATCAATCAAACCCGGCGGTCCCCTCCGCCAGGCGAGATGGGGTGGGGTGGAGAACTCCTAGGGTGGCTGGGTCCAGGGGATGGGAGGTTGTGGGCATTGATGGGGAAGGAGGCTGGCTTGTCCCCTCCTCACTCCCTTCCCATAAGCTACAGACCCGAGGAAACTCAGAGTCGGAACGGAGAAAGGTGGACTAGAAGGGGCCCGTGGGAGTCATCTCAACCATCCCCTCCGTGGCATCACCTTAGGCAGGGAAGTGTAAGAAACACACTGAGGCAGGGAAGTCCCCAGGCCCCAGGAAGCCGTGCCCTGCCCCTGTGAGGATGTCACTCAGATGGAACCGCAGGAAGCTGCTCCGTGCTTGTTTGCTCACCTGGGGTGTGGGAGGCCCGTCCGGCAGTTCTGGGTGCTCCCTCCCACCTCCCCAGCCTTTGATCGGGTGGGGAGTCAGGGACCCCTGCCCTTGTCCCACTCAAGCCAAGCAGCCAAGCTCCTTGGGAGGCCCCACTGGGGAAATAACAGCTGTGGCTCAGGTGAGAGTGTCTTCACGGCAGGACAACGAGGAAGCCCTAAGACGTCCCTTTTTTCTCTGAGTATCTCCTCGCAAGCTGGGTAATCGATGGGGGAGTCTGAAGCAGATGCAAAGAGGCAAGAGGCTGGATTTTGAATTTTCTTTTTAATAAAAAGGCACCTATAAAACAGGTCAATACAGTACAGGCAGCACAGAGACCCCCGGAACAAGCCTAAAAATTGTTTCAAAATAAAAACCAAGAAGATGTCTTCACATATTGTATTTATATATTTATATTTATATATATATTTATATAATGGTACAAAATGGCTGGGGGTATGGCCATGGATGGAGGGAAGAGTAGGCTGGCCTGTGGCGCGGGTGGGAGGAGAGGGGACGGAGAGGGCACTTGGCCCGCTGCAATCTGACCCCTCTCTCCTCAGGGCAGGAAACACAGAGTCAGACAGTTTGGGGGGGTCTTGGGCCAGGGGTGGAGGGCTCAAGGGCACAGGGCCCAGGCTGAGGCAGGGCGGGCAAAGCGCCTGGCAGGATGAAGGGCAAGTGGCCCCCCAAACACAGAGGCCCTGGCCATGGCCCCTGGGAGGTGACCGGGGTGAGTCAGGGGCCTGTTGTCAGCCCCAGAGGAAGCGCTGGACCTGGCCGATGGTGGGCTGAGAGGACAGCACCAGGCTGGGAGAAGTGGGGCGAGTTCCCTTTGTATTACAGCTGCCAGTGCGAGACCAGGCCCTCCAGGCCAGGAAGGCTAGGGACGGGTCCTGGTAGAAGACACCCTGTCTAGAATGGCCCTTGGTCCTGGAGGTGGGGCGCAAAAGGCCTCAGCCAGGGAACTGTCCTGCCACCTCCCGAGGCAGGAAAGGAAGTGAGAAAAGGAGAAGTTTTTTTACTCCTGGGGCCAAAGTAGGGGACAAACACCCAGTCGTATATGGCTTCAGCTCTGACCAAAGGTGGATAGGGAGCTCTCCTGGGTAGGAGCAGGGAGCCAAGGGGGAGGCAGTGGCTGTGCCTGGGTGGGCACAGACAGATCTGGTACATGGCCCTGAGCCCTGGGCAGAGGGACAACCTTGCCGGTGAGTGGGCAGGCAGAGAGGAGGCGGCAGGATGCTGTTTCCCCGATTCCATCATCAGGGAGTAGAGACTGGAGGGGAGGTGCACTGACTCAGATGAACTGTTCTCCCCCTTCTTTGATAAGAAGTAGGTGGCAGCAGCCTCTGGAAAAGTCAGGGCCCTGGAGATTACCTGGCCCAGGGCTACTACAGCCACAGGCCCCAGTGGCACCATGCCACCCCTTCCATGGCTCCACTCAAGGGGGCCACACAGCCACCGCCTCTTCCTCCTTTCCTTCATCCCAAACTGGGACAAAAGACTTCAAGTTCTGGCTAAGATGTAGCAGCAGCGGATGCCCGGGCATCCAAAGTGGGAAGCCAGGGCCCCGTGTCACCGGTGTGGGCAAACACACATGCACGTGCACACATGTTCTCCCTGAATCACTCAGCAGCAGACAGGCTGCCGCCCTGGGGGTCTCAGCCCTGCTAGGGGCTCACCAGGTGGGAGCCTAGGTGGTCTGACCTCAGTTTAGGAGTGGGTCATTTACGTCATCTTACCATTTGGGGACGGGACAGGAATGGTATCCCTTAGGGACCCAGAGACACTGCAAACAGTGGGTGGCCGTGTAGGGCTGCACGTCCCTGGGTCCAGGGGAATGGAGGGAGCAATAACTTGAATAAGGGGGGAAGGGTTTCTTTTATCCTTTTTTTTTTTGTGTGACTTCTATCAAAACACAGAAATACAGCACACGCACAAACCAGCACAAAAGCGCAGCGCTCTATTTACAGCTCCGGCTGGCACCTGCCCACCTGGCCAGCCGCCTGCAGGGAGGGGTGGGAGAGGGGTCAGCCACATCAGCAGGGAAAGGATACGAAGCAGGTAAAGACAGAAGGAAAATGGGCGGGTGTGGAGAAACCAAGAGGGAGGTGGAGCTCCAGCAATGCGGACACGAGGAGACAGGAGCAGAAGGGGCTGGGGGAGACCTGACCTGTCCTTCCTCTCTCCCCCCAGATTCCCATCCAGGACTCCAAAAGCATAGCTGAAGGGGGCGTGGCAGGTGCAGGGATGCAGGGAAAGAGGTAAAATAGAGAGGCTCCATAGGAATTGGGAGGAGTGGGGCAGGGGCAGTCCTGGTGGCCGAAATGGAACCAACCCCAATGCAAAATCCCCCACCCCACACTGCCACTTCCCCCTAAGCTGCCAGCACATCTGGTTTCCACAAATGCCACTCCCTACACAAGCCCCCTCCCACCCCCTCCACCCCACCCCGCGACCCAGGCCATCCCAACATTGAAGGGAAGAACTTTGTTAAGGTTATCGTATTTGCAACATTGCCCCGGCTCCAGCCTCGGCAGCGACTTCTAGAAGGGCAGGTTGGCCATGCCGCCTGGTGCCGGGAGGTAGCCCATCTGGCTGTCCAGGGACACACTGCGCTGCCGAAGGGGGTGGGACACCATGAGGTTCTGCTGGGGCGGGGGGCCCATGAGGGAGCCCTGCGGGGAGAGCATGTGGGGCGGCTGGCTGTAGACCTCGCCCCCCACGCCCCGTTGCTTCATCAGCATGAAATTCTGCTGGGTCATGAGGCCTTGTGGAGGGGACATGACCCCCTGGTGCAGGCCATGGGGCACCATCCCCTGCTGTGGGGGCACACCTGTCCTGCCCAGCAAGGACATCTGTCCGGGGTGGCACATGGACATGTTGAGCCCCCGCTGGACGCCCTGCTGGCCTGGGAGGTTGGGAGGCCGAGAGGGAGTCTGCTCCGCCATCATGTTCTGCAGGTTCATGAGATGCAGATTGGGGGGCTGAGCCTTGGGGGGCTGGTTCTCACTCTTGGGGAAGTACTGGAGGGTGCTGCTTGGCTTCTCAGAGGGGATGATCCTCGACAAGTCGAACTCGGGGATCCCCGTTGGGGTGGGCCGGATCACCTCGCTCAGCTCGGGGTCGTTCAGCACTGATGCCACCCCAGGGAGCACACCCGGTGGGTATGCGTCGCCCATGCGCCCAGCCATGGCTTTGCCCATCAGGTGCTGCTGGGGAGGCATGGGGCCTGGCGGCTGATTGGGCAGGTCCTCGGGAGGCAGGGCCATGCCTGACGGGTAGTGCTGCTGCAGGCCAGGCCCCCCGCCCCCGCCCCCAGTGGGGGCCATGGCACCATGGGGCTGCTGCAGTCGAGGGGGGAAGGGCATCATCTGGGAGGAGCTGGGCACCGGGCCACAGGGGGCATTCAGGGAGTCGGGGCCCCCTGGGGCCATCATCATGGAGTTTTGAGGGGGCCCCCCTGTCCCCTGTGCATTGGGATGCAGTGGAATGTTGGAGCCCAGAGGGGTGGGGGAGGGCAGCATGGTGGGCGGGGGCTCATGGGACAGGGGCTGCTGGCCTGGCAGGTTCATGCCCATAGGGCTCTGGGCAGCGGCTGAGTTCAGGTGCATCTGGCTGGGCTGGCTGTTGCTGATCCCTGTAGGGAATAGAAGACAGGGGGTCAGGCACGGTGTGCCCAGCTCGGGGAGGGTGCAGGGCTCAGGCCTTCCCCACTCCCAAGCCAGGGGGTGCCAGGGGTCAGAGTCTTCACCACTGGCTTCCCCTGGCTGGGAGGGAAGGGACTGGAGGCATTGATGCTAGAAGCCAAGAGACCAAGTTCTGGCCCAGTTCGCCAGACACACCACCAGGTGTTGGAAAGACCACTCGAGTGCTCTGGTCTGGGTTTCCCTAATGACTCCAGCGAGTGGTAACAGCATCCCGGAGCCTCCACCCCCACGCCCAGGGCCTTCAGAGGGACAAAAAAGCCAGCACAACCACAGCTGTGCTCCCCACTCCCAGTGCCCACACCAGCTGGCCTCCCTGGGGCCCTGGCCTGTCCTCGCACCTGGCCCGGAGCCCTGCGGTGGTGGTGGGGGGGGCAGCAGGGGCCGGTCGGGCAGCAGCTCGTCGTCTGAGGTGGCGATGGTCTTGATGGCATTGTGGTAGAGCGGGGTAGAGCTGGGCAAGGCGTACTTGGACATCTGGGTCATCATCAGTGACAGGGGGTTCTGGGAAGGTGTGGGGTCTGGGGAGGAAGTGAATGGTAGGCTGGGGTTCATGAGGCCGCTGGGAGGGTTGGCGGGAGGTGCTGAGGAGCTGCTCCGGGGGCCGCTAGGCGGGAGGGTACCTACAGAAACGGGGAGACAAAGAGAGCAGGGGTGACTGGGGAGGGGCAGATGAGTTTGGCTGTGGATATTGGGGAGGTTTAGGAAGCGGTCAGTTCCCCAAATCACCTGGTCCTTCAGACACACCCACAGGCCCCCACTATCTCCAGAGCCCACCAGTCTTCAAGCAATTCCTGCAGCCTCAGGGCCCCAGGCAAGGGGAAGATCCCAGGCCCCAAGTACGATCACTCAAAATGCCTGGGAGACTCACGTGGTACCCCCTGAGAAAGCCCACAAATGTCATCATCTGCCCCATGAGCAGAGCCATCCACCTCTGGGCCCGTGGTACACAGGCCCTTACTCACTCACTGCCCAGCCCCAGCATGGACACACTGCTCAG
Source organism: Gorilla gorilla gorilla (assembly GCF_029281585.2). Classification (NCBI taxonomy): domain Eukaryota; kingdom Metazoa; phylum Chordata; class Mammalia; order Primates; family Hominidae; genus Gorilla; species Gorilla gorilla. The sequence goes on from NC_073233.2 coordinate 126,842,344, forward strand.
CGCCTGCCTGCCTGCCTGCCTGCCTGCGCAATTGACTCACCCTGTTCCATGTTGCTCAGGGTGGTGGAAGAGTTCATGTTGAGAGGCGGCTGCTTGTTCTGGGAGACCCCCGGGCTGGGCATGGCCGTCTTAGGTGAGGCAACCCAGCCTGGAGAAGGCACCGCCATGGAAGGAGACTTGAGCCTGCTGGGCGAGCCAGTGGGTGAACGGACACTGAGGGAGGAGCCGAGGACTTGGGGCGACTTGAGAGGTCCTGGCGGGTTGGCAGAAGGCAAGGGCACCATCTGTGAGGGAGTCTGGGGTGACTTGAGGTTGGCAGAGGGCGAGGTGACCAGGGGTGAGTGCACCTGGCTAAGGGTGGGCGACTTCAAGTGCCCCATGCCCGGTGAGCCCATCTGATTAATACTGATGGTGAGGTCCGAAGGCCGCCTGCCTAGCCCCCGGTTTGGGGCTGAATGCACGGTCCCGGGAGGATTGGACGCAGGGGGCAGAGGCATGTGGCTGAGCCGGGTGGTGCCCACGTTGCTCATGGGCATTGAGCTCTGATCAGGGCTGAACATGTCTTGGGTATTGCCCATGTCCTGGGACATGGCTTGGTAGGGTCCCTGGCCTCCAGAGAATCCCTGCTGGCCCTGGTTGGGAAACTGTGAAGGCATCAGCATCTTCTGCGGGCCGCCCATCACGCCACTGCTGTTCTGGGCCCGAACCCGGGCCATCTCCTCAGGACTGAGGCCCTGGGGCCCCATTATGTCCCCAGGGCCCCGCATCTTCTGCGACATCAGCATCTGCTGCTGCGGGGTCATCTGCACGTTCAGGTTCATGTTCATGTTCATGTTGACATTCATGTTCATGTTGAGGTTGCCTGGCCCCATGGGTGGGTCCACCTCCCTCAGCCCAGACTGTCCCATGGGAGGGCTCAGGAGGCCTCGGCCTCCACCAAACTCCATGCCCATGGGAGTGCCCGCCAGGCCCTCACCACCAGCCATCTGCCCGGGAAACATGGCAGGATCCATCTGTCGGTGCGCCTGCATCATCCGCTCCATCTCCATGCTCTGTCCCATGCCACTGCCTGCCATGCCCAGGGGGCGCTGCATGCCCATCGACCGCTTCTCCAGCAGCTGGTGCCGCAACAGCTCCTCACGGACCCGGGGAGTCATGAATCGCTCCGCCTCACCCTGCCCACCTGGGTAGGGCATGGTGTTCTGGGCAAAATTGCTGGGTCCCCCCATAGGGGGCAAGTCTTCAGTCCAGCCCATGCCTGGTCTCACGGGCCTCTGCATGGCATTCATGGGCACCTCCATGGGCATACTCTGCATGCCCCCAAACCCAGGCACCCGTTGTATCTGGTTGCCTGGGAAACGGGGCCCAGGAAAGGGAGGTCCGCCCCGGAGCTGCATGGGATCTTGAACATCCATGGGCCCCCGCAGCTGCGCACCCATTCCAGGTGGCCACTGATCCCCAGGCTTGCTGTGGTAAGGAGGCGGGGGCCCCCTCACCATCATGCCCCCCATGCCCATCATGTCCTGCAGAGGACGGCCCCCATGCAGCCCAATCTGTTCCTCTTTCCGCCGTTTCTCTTCGTAGTACTCCTCCTGCAGCTTGCGCCAGGCCACCTGCTCGGGCGTGAGGCTGTCCTGGCCCAGCCTCTGTATCATCATGTTCATCTGCTGCCCCATGTCCCCACCCGGGGGGTGCCCAGGCACTTCATGCTCCAGCGGGGGGCCCCCTAGGCTCTGTGTCTGTGAAATCATGGACTGCAAGGGTTCCTCATACTTCTTCAGCCCACTGGGAGGGGCCGTGGGTGGCTGCTGGGGGGGAGGGGGGGCTTGTGCTGGTGGGCCCCCCTCACCCGCTCCTCCTGGGGGCCCCTTGAGGAAGGGCTCAGTCTCTCCGCTGCGGAGCAGCAGTCGCTCAATGTCTCGCAGCGTCTGGAGGGACCGTTCCCGATGCTCCAGCTGCTCTTTGGACAAGCCCTCTGAGCCCACCAGGCTGCGCTGCCCGTTTCCAGGGGCGGCTGCCTCCCCCAGCAGGGCAGGGCCGGGGGCACTGCTGGGGTCTCCTCCAGGAGGCAGAGGGTTGTTGGCGGTGGTAGCTGTCGGGGTGTTAGGGTGGGTGCCCCCAGTCCCACCACCTGTGCTGGCAGCTCCCACCGAGTTGGGGGCCAGGTCCTGACTGCTGTCCTCAGGAGGCCCCTCTGGGGGCAGAGCAGGCGGGGCACTGCCAGGGGCCGGGGGTGGCGGCGGCGGCAGTGGAGGTGGCTGGGACTGTGGGGTGCCTGCTGACGGCGTGCTCAGGGGTAGCGGTTCTGGGGTGGGGGGCACTTTAGGGGCCTGCGGAAGGACAAAGAGAGCATGAGACAGGTAAGGGGACGTTCCACCCAGTCCTGCTGCTCACAGAGGCGCCACGCTCACCTGGTCAAGCTTGGCCCGGGGCACGTTCTGCTGGTGGTAGGCGAGGATGGAGTCGGCCCGGCCCTGCAGCACTGCCTCTGCAGCCCTGCACAGAGGGGGGGCACCGACAGCTCAGAGAGGTGAGCAGGAGGGAGCCCCACCCTCACCCACCCCACCCTGCCCCTGCACGGGGCTCCCTCGGAACCCCAGGCTGAGAGGTGCTGGGCAGAGAGAGAGAGAGACTTGGCCTGCCCACCAGGCACTTACGTGTTGGCCAGGTGGGTGGTGAAGACATATACGAACTGCGAGGGAGGCTTTCCGGGGACGCCCCCGCCCCCTCCCCCGCCCCCAGGGGCATCAGGCCGAAGGCCAGGAGGAGGGCCGTGCGGGGCGCCTGGCACGCTGCTCTCGCTGAGGGGCAGTTGGGTGGTTTGGCCGGGACCCAGCTGTGGGGCCGCCATGGCTGGGTCTGCTACATTACAATCTGCAGGAGGAGAGAGGACAGGGAAAGGGGCTAAGTGGTCTAGACACAAGAAGGACCAGCTGATACCCCCTCCCACTGATGCTCACAGCCTTACAGCTCGTGCCCACAGGGACATTTGATGTCAGTATCTGGTGTTCTCACCAGGCTGGTTTCCATGATGGCAAGAGTGGTGACCATGTGGAGAGCAGGGACAGAGAAAATGTGTCCTCTCCACAGGCTCCCATGGGCCTGGCATTCTGCTGGGGACTTAACAGGTGTGATTTCATCTCATCAACACACCCTGGGAGGAACGTGTCACACACTCCACTTAACAAAGGAGGAAATAAGTTCCTCACCCACGGTTACACAGCCAGTTAGTGCAGAGCCAGAACTGAACCCAGGGCAGGGACTCTGAAGCTCCGCTCTGAGCTCTGCTGCTGCCCCTCACACTGGGTAAGTGTATGTGCACACAGTCTAGTGACCCAGTTAGGGAGAAGGCAGAGAGGGTACACAAGCTGATGATTCAAATGATGGATGGTTTTTCACTCTAGCCCCACCACTAACTGACTTTGTGATTTTATGAACCAGACATCCCTCTAAGCCTCGGTTTCTTCATCTATAAAATGTAAAATACTAACCTCCTCCTTGCACAGGGGGCAGGCCAAAGAAATATATTTTTTAACAGTAAGTTTAAATCAATGTCACAGACTAAAAAAATCCATTTGAAAAACAGAGAGCCGGGAGCGGTGTCTCACGCCTGTAATCCCAGCACTTTGGGCGGTAGAGGCGGGCGGATCACCTGAGGTCATGAGTTCAAGACCAGCCTGGCCAACATGGTGAAACCCCGTCTCTACTAAAAATACAAAAATTAACTGGGCATGGTGGCGCATGGCTGTAATCCCGCTACTCAGGAGGCTGAGACATGACAATTGCTTGAACTTAGGAGGTGGAAGTTGCAGTGAGCCGAGATCACACCACTGCACTCTAGCCAGGGCGACAGAGTGAGACTGTCTCAAAAAAATAAATAAATAAATAAAAATAAGAAAGAAAAAACAGTTAGAAAAAGCTGACATACTGGAAACACTCTCAAGACAGACCAGCTGCCCTCAGCACCAAGGGAAGTTTTGTTCCATGGTTAGACACTTGACTGTAAGTCTTAGCGTAGAAAAAAATCTACAACGGGTCTAGGTGAGTGGGTAGACCCATTCTCATGCCAAGAAAAGCAAGTCACAGTGCCTGGCCCGCAGACAGTAAGTACCAGCATTCTCAGTTAATGGGAGACAGATTGCCTGAAGTTGTCTCCATCCAGCCAGGGCAGTGACCACCTTCCCATGGGCCCAGTGTCAGGCTGCCCTCTTTGGAAAAAGTTTCTTCTGCACCTTCTTCTCTGATGGACCCACCCCAAAACGGCCCTGCTCTGGACCCTATCTATCCAATTTTACATAGAAGAGCAGAGCCAGAAATTTGCGGGGGAGCTTGAGAGCTGACCTCAATGTGTGAAGGCTGCTGAGGAGCTCTTGGATACGAGCTATGGGGAGACAGGCAGGGCTTAGTCCAACAAGGAACTTTCTAGTACAATAACAATGATAAAAGCTAACATGTTACATGTATAACCTCATTTACTCCTTGTACCAACCCTATGAGATAAATAATACTTTTACAGATGAGGAAACTGAGGCCCTTTCCCAAATTTACAGAAATAATCTGGGTTGCAAACAAAGGCAGCCTGATGGCAGAACTAGTCCTGTCAGTGTCTACGTTCTATCGCCCCTCCAGTAAGAACTCTTCAAGAATCTAAGGGCAGGCCGGGCACGGTGGCTTATGCCTGTAATCCTAACACTTTGGGAGGCCGAGGCAGGCGGATCACTTGAGGGCAGGAGTTCAAGACCAGCCTGGCCATAATGGTGAAACTCCATCTCTACTAAAAATACAAAAATTAGCCAGGCGTGGTGACGCATGCCTGTAATCCCAGCTACTTGGGAGGCTGAAGCAGGAGAATTACTTGAACCCAAGAGGTGGAGGTTGCAGTGAGCCGAGATTGTGCCACTGCACTCCAGCCTGGGCAACAGAGTGAGTGAGACTCTGTCTCAAAAAAAAAAAAAAAAAAAAGAATCAGGCCGGGTGGCTCACGCCTGTAATCCCAGCACTTTGGGGGGCTGAGGCAGGTGTATCACCTGAGGTCAGGAGTTCAGGACCGGTCTGGCCAACATGCTAAAACTCCGCCTCTGCTAAAAATACAAAAATTAGCCAGGTGTGGTGGCAGGTGCCTGTAATCCCAGCTACTCGGGAGGCTGAGGCAGGAGAATCGCTTGAACTCAGGAGGCAGAGGTTGCAGTAAGCCGAGTTCGCACCATTGCACTCCAGCCTGGGCAACAAGAGTGAAACTCCGATTCAAAAATAAATAAATAAATAAAAGAATCTAAGGGTAGTACGACTAAAATAGTCACAATGGTCGCCTTGAGTATGGGATGTTAGCAATTTCTACTTTGTATTTCCCTATGTTTGCCAGGCACAGTGGCTCACTCCTGTAATTCCAGCACTTTGGGAGGCCAAGGCATGAGGATCGCTTGAGACCAGGAGTTCAAGATCAGCCTGGGCAACATGGCAAGACCGTCTCCACAAAAAATACAAAAATTAGCCAGGTGTGATACATGCCTGAGCCCCAACTACTTGGGAGTCTGAGATGGGAGGATCACTTGAGCTCAGGAGTTTGAGGTTGCAGTGAGCTGTTATCACACCACTGCACTCCAGCCTGGGTGTCAGAGAGAGACCCTGTCTCTAAACAATAAATAAATAAAACTCACAAAGTTTCTACAATGGTGCAGTCTGATGTGACATAAGTGAACTGGAGGTGGTGGCTAACGGGGGGAGGTGTCTGGTCTGGGAAGCAGTAAAGGGTTCTATCATCAAAGGGTTCAGCCAGAGGCTTGGCGACCACCAGGTTAGTCCCACGGGGGAGAGAGAACTGATACAGGATGGTCCTTGAGGTTGCAGCTAGCTGTGGAGGTTTGGTATTTGACCCTCCACACCCCTGTCACAGACATAGTCTGCTCACTCCATAACATTTGCTGACTCTCTCTCCTCCTCTGTAATTGGCATCATGATAACACTGACCTCACAGGGCTGTTGTAAGGATTAAATGAAACAGAGTAGCAAAGTAGCCAATGTACTCTTTTCTTTCTTCTTTCTATGGTCCCTGCCTTCAAGGAGTTCACAATTTAATAGTCTCTGGCTAGTTTCTTTGTCTTCTTTCTTTACTTCTTTCCTTTCTTTCTCTCTCTCTCTTTTTAGAGATGGGGTCTCCCTATGTTGGCCAGGCTGTTCTTGAACTCCTGGGCTCAAGCAATCCTCCGGTTTCAGCTCCCCAAATTCTGGGGATTACAGGTGACAGCCACCACACCCAGCCTCTCTGGCTAGTTTCTTATGTCTCTCTCCTCAAAAAGATGTAAACGTAAACTTTGAGGGAAAAAAAAATATGTACAAGCTTCCCAGGGGCAGGGGTTACATCTGGCTCTCCCCCATCACTCATGGAAGGACAAAATATAGGCGGATCCATAAAAGAATCAGAGGAGGAGTGGGCATCCCTCCACACCCACTTCTTGTCCTGGTGACACACCCTGGGTACTTGCCAGGAGTCAATTAGAGGTTAGGGAAGGGCACTAGAGACACGGCCAAGTGGCAGCTCACACCCAGGCTTAGCAGGGCTTTGCACAGCAGAGCCAACTGTCCGGCTCCCAGTGTCCCTGGACGCTTCACCGCCCTCCCTCCACTAACCAGTAGGTGGCAGCATAGGCCAAGAATTCACAGGTAGAGGTGTAGGTGACGTGACCAGGAAGGAGGCCACTCCACTCTGCCCCACCTAGGGTCCCTAGGGAGAGGGGGTCACTGAGCACCTGGAAGGCAGAGGCGAGGCAGTTGCAGTGTAGGGAGGGACAGAGTCTGAGAGGTAGGATGGGAGAGAAAAATCCAGGACTCCCAGTCCTCACTTCTTTCCCAGGCTCAGTCATCTCAAGTCCATCCCCCAGGAACATCACGGACTACAGCACCCTGGCATCGACAGGCACTCACTGTGGGTGGCCCCAATGGGCTTGTCGTCTTCCTCACTGTCCGGTCCAGAGCACCACTCGTCCCCACTATACGGCTGCTTCCGCTCCAGCACACAGCGCCGCTTACTCCGCGGCGCCACCTCTGCCCAGGCAGGATGGAGGAAAGAGTGAGTGCCCAGAGGCCCCATTATTCTCCCACACCCAGGGTCCCTCCCAGACCCATTCTCTAAGATGTCCCACCCTAGAGGGCACTGCCCAGGCCATGGTGGGCACTTCGCCAGCCCGTGGCCCCCACCACGCCACCATTTGTTTCTGATTTCTCTCTATAGCCCCATGCCTGTCTCCCCTCCCCCCCAACACCAAGTACAGCATAATCCCCAACCACAACTGGTTCTAATTAGGGCTGGAGGGGAGGGGGAGCTGCTGCTACTCTTCCAGGCCCCAGTGCCTGCTCCCAAAGGGCCTCCACCAGCCGGGATACGGAGGCTCCTGGAAGTGTGTGGGTCTGGGGTCTGCTCCTCACTCCATGGCACCTCCCTCTCCCCTTCTGGAGCTCTGGTGGGAAAGCAGGAGGGGAAGGAGTCCAGAAGTCTGACCACTCTGTGTGGCCCCTCCATGGGTGGCATCATGGCCAACCCCAATCCCGAATGATCTGGTTGGTGGGTGTTGAAAGGTACCCATGCAGAAATACTGGAGAAGAACGTGGGATGAGGACTGGACAAGCAGGGAGCAGAGAGGTGATCTCCCAGAACATCTGAGCCTTGGACTATGGGAGATGCTAGGGTCTTAGGGATGAGGAAATGGGGTACCTTTGGCCTCTGAATCCAGGGATGGGGTCCCAGCCTCTCGCTGCTCTCCAGAATCCACAGACACACTCCGTTCCCTCTTCACCTTGCCCTTGAGCGAGCTGAAAGGGGGCACCCCTGCCTGGGGGTTCTTCAGACTTGAGTTGCTAGGCGAGATCTGGTTGGCCTTGGCCCCATGGTTCCCCGCCCCCACGCCCTTCGAGCCCAGGTTGCAGGTGGGTCCTTGGTTCACATTCTGGTGCTGAGATTGGGCCCCGCCATTCCCTGTCTTGCCATGATTGGTCAATTTATTTTCTGGGTGCATTGGCTTGGCTGGGGCAGGGGGGCAATGGCCGCGGGGGGACAGCGGCGGGCTCCCTGGAGCTTCTCTCCTCCTGGGGTGGGGTAACCTGGGAGAAGGTAGGAGAGATGTGAAAAGTTAACCTTGCTAGGGGCTAGGCATGCCTGGAACTTAATTACCCCATTCTGCCTCCCCTAATAATGGGGGAGGGTGGGGGGAAGGGGTGGCATCTCAAGACCACCACCAGCTATTCTCTACCTCCCTCCATGGCTTCCTCAGACAAGGGCTGAAGCCCTCATCCACCTTGGGGAGTGGAGATGGGGAAACCCTCCACCCCCCAGCCTCCACAATTTGAATGGAAACCAGGGCCTAGAGTTGGCAGAATTCGCCCACCTCAGCCCCAAAACACCCATCAGCCTGCAAGCTTCTGTGGCAACCCTGTCCTCTGTATCAGACTTAAGCATCCTCTCTTCTAAGATCTGCTGTCTTCAGACTCCTTCCAAGGTCTCAGACCTCAACTCCCATATGTCCCAACACCAGCAGAGAAGGGCCACAGGACCTGGGGTCACTGCACATGCCCCGGTCTCATTCCCCAGGGACAGTGGGAAAACGCACACCAGGGAGTGCTACCCACTGGTCCAGACAGCTGGAGGGGAAGGCCTGAGGAGGGGGGCCTGGCAGGCCTGGCCGGCAGGCAGAAGCAGGAGGAAAGGGGGAGGGGAGCGGTGTGTCAAGCAGATGGGGAGTGTAGCTTGAAGCCAAGGATTCCTGCAGCCTAGGCTGCGGGCCCTTTAAGCTCCAGCCCGCTCCCCCCGCCGCCTCCCCCTCCCCGGAGACCTATTAATAGCCGCTGGAAAGATCACATCACGGGAGAGGATATTTATCCCCCCTCATTCCACACCAGCTCAGATTTATTTCAGCTCTGCTGTCCTGCTGCTGCCGCCTGGCCCTGTCTGCCGGCTTCTCGGGGAGGGGGGAGGGAGGCAGGCACCGCCCCCTACTCCAGCTCCCACCTCCAGCTAGACTGAGGCCAGAGGCGGCCTTCGGACCCCACAGTAGGGTGGGAGGGGTCTGCTCAAACCATTTTAAGGAGGGAAGAACTAGAAGGGACCAGAAGCCGCAAGCATAGCTGGCTGCCAGTCCCCTCTGCCCCCCACCCAGGCCCAGGCACTAAGGCTGGCTGCGCCTCCTGCCTCGGGCCAGGCCTTCCCATGCTAACCCCCCTTTAGCCCACTGGTGGCCTGGGAGCCAGGTGCTCAGGGCGGCTCCTCTCCTGGCCAGCACAGCTTGGGCCCCATCACCACTGGGCCCTTCCCTTCCCGCACTCCACACACACACATCCCGCCCGCCACGACACCCACACACCTTGTCTTGTTAGCCAGGATCCTCATGGCTCCCACACACAGTGGGGCTACGGCCCCTGTGCGTGCCCAGGGCCCAGCCAGGTACTCGGTACTGGAGCACGGACTGCAGCAACAAGCCCCAAAGAGAAAACTCGTGACTTGGGGAGGGGGTGTCAGAGGGGGAGGGGAGAAGGGAGGACCCAACAGCCCTGGGACTAGGGAGCTGGATAGGGTGGGGTGGCACTGGAAAAAGAGGATTACGAGATGGGGTCTCGATCCTGGAGGCCAGCCCTGTCCCCATCCCTCCCGCAGCTTGCCCTCAGGGGGCTTGCAGTCTCCAGCAAGCCTCCGCCCCGACGGACGGCAGAGACAGAATTCACTAAAAGGCTAGGTAGCAAAGGTGCCGTGTGGGGCGGCTGTGAGGTCTGCCCTGGCCCCCTGAGGGATTCCTGCTCCCAGACGCGCCCCTCACCCAGGGTGGGGTACCCCTCGCGCCCCACCCCCAGGGCTCTCCAGCCGTGGAGGGGGCCCGGGGTTGGGGCCACGCCCCGCCCCGTCCCCAGCTCGAGGCCTAGCCCGTGCCCATCCCAGCAGGCCCGGGCGGGCAGCGAGAGGCCTGGCGGGGCCCCGGGGCTGCAGCTGGGCTCTTCTGGAGACCAGTAACGCTGGCTCGGATTCCTCCCCGACCGCAAGAATGCAGGAGCCTCCCCTCCCCCCGCCCTGCACCCCCACCCCGCCCCCTTCGGCAGAGCCCGGGCGGAGAGGCAGAGCGAGCGAGCGACAGCCAGCGAGGCAGCGAGCGGGAGGCGGACAGGACTGCAGCGTGCTTCTCCAGGCCCCGCGCGCGGACAGACACACGGACAAGTCCCGCCAGGGGCTGGGCGCGCGCCAGCCGGCAAGAGCTTGGCGAGCCCCGGGTGCTGCCAGCAGAGGCTCAGAGACCCACAGACACCCGAACTGTGACTCACACACACTCACAGCTCACACGTGGACAGGGAGACAAAGACACGCACGGAGCCCAGGAAGCTAGAGGCGCGCCGGAGGCCAGGGAAGCGCCGGCCGGAGCGGGAGCCGCGGAGACAGCCTGGGGCACGAGCAGACACCGGGGCTGCCCGAGGGCTGAGTGGGAGCGCCGGACTCATTGAACAGATTAAAAGACTGAGGCCGGCCACAAGAGAGCCGAAGAAAGTTGAGCCTGGTAGTCACAAAGAAACACGCACAGGGCCATAGATACAGCAACAGACTTACACAAACACAGAGGCCTCACCCAACCGCCCCCAGCCCTGGCTCCCCACCTCGCCTCCCCTACCCGCCCTCCAGCAGCCCTCCAGCAGCCGATCCCGGTCAAAGGGGAGGAGTCTTGGGCCCAGGAGCTTCGTCCCGGTGACAGGCCCGGCCAGACACCGGTGCACACTCCTGATGCTCCCTGCGGGGCTGCTGGAGGCTGGGCGGGGACCTGGGGGTGAGGGGGCCCCACCTGCCACCCTGCGGGAGTCTAACCCCAACTTAACCCTAGGGCACATTGGCCTTCGCCACTCCAGCCGTGTCTCTGGGGAGGAAGGCTCCTGGGGGAAGGTTCCAAAGTCCAGGACCTGCCTGGGAAGCAGCCCGCCACCCCCAGCTTCTCCATCACAACCAGGGAAGAGCAGAGGCAGAGGCTGGAGTCACTGAGATACAAGGGCTCTGAGCAGGCTCCTGGCTGGCATGCATCTCAGGCTCTCCCTTCACCAACTCGCTGGTTCTCAAAAGGATCGACCCCATTTCAACGAGGAAACTGAGGTCTGGGAAAAGGAAGTGGCGTGACCTTGAGTCACATATCCAGTATGTGGCAGTGTGGGGACCCTCATTCCAGACACTGCAGTGACCCCACCTCGCTACGCCAGCCATGACTGCTCCTCTGAGCCTGCATCAGATAGTTGGGCTTCCCACATTCCAGCCACAGTGCCCAGGCCCCCCATAAGCGGGGAGGGGCAGGGCAAGGGCCACTCACTACCTATGTTCACAGCCTCAAAAATTGAGAACCTGTAAGAATTTGGGAAGGGGCTATTAGAAAATCAGTCCTCTCCAGTGGCCGTTCAGGCCTAGGCTCCTCCCCAGAAGACTCTTCCAGTCACCCTCCCCTCCGGGACTCCACCCCCTCTCTCCCACCCCGCCGCAGGGCGAGCTGAGTCAAGCGTGGATGAGTCAGGACTTTCCCATCTCACACCTCCCCCCTTTGCCCCTCAAGAGTCTGCCCCAGCTCCCAAAGACCCCTCCTCCTCCACACACTCACAGTCTCCGAAGACACCTGGAAGGCCTGGTGATGGGAAGCCAAGAGGGCTGATCCCAGCCCAATGCAATTTTAAAGTACCCAGTGAAGGGGGCTTCCTAGTACCAGGCCAGGGGCCCTTGAGGTACGAGAAAGCAAAGGGATGGGGCTCTGGGAACACATCACCGTGCCTCCCTCTTAGGGGGTTAGGTGGGGAGGGGTAGCAAGCTCACAAACAGGGAGCAGGTGCGAGTCACCTGAGTGGAAGGCCAGGCGCATACCAGGAGAATGAATCGGAGGAGCGGAGGAGGCGGCTTGACAAAGGGCCTGAGATATCCATCCGCTCCCCCACCCGCCACCCCCACCCCGAGTGACGCGAGGGTAGGAGCTAGCAGCCTAAGGGTTGCTAAGGGTTAAAGTGGACTTGATCCTAGCTGGGGGAGGGAGCTGAGGAAGGCTCAGATGCCCAGAGCCTCCAGGTATGACACACCGGCTCTGCTCCACACACAACTACCACAGGTAGGGCAGGCGTTCACACATCCAGTGGCAACCTGCCTGCTCCCAGCTGCCCCCACGTTGGGAGCCTCTGCTTGGCTCACCAGCTGGCCCAGCAATGTCACTGCCTAGCTCAAAACCACCCCAAAGAGGCAGTAAGGAAATGTTTTGGAGGGTTCATGCTCCTGAGCTGCCAGGGCCCCCTGTGATGACGTGAAAGCCCAGGACCCTGCTGGGGACAACAGGGCGAACGAGATCCTCGGCCTCTGGCTCAGGGAGATACAGCGCCCGAGACGACAGGGTCCCAAATCCCCTTTCTCCTGGGTGTCAGGACCCCTCAGTCCTCAGAAGCTCTCTCCACCACTCAGGTCACTTCCTCTTCCTGAGGTGGTGACTCAGCGGGCAGGGAGGTCAAGGATTCGTAGCCCAGCAGGAAATCTGCTCAAGGACCAAGGTGCTGCTCTGGGACCCTCGATGTGGGGACTTCCAGGCTTAGGGGGCCTTCCCATGGCCCTGGTTCCTAGTAGCTCTCCCCACTTCCCCCCACTCTGTGCCAAAGGAGACCATGCAAATCAGCCATTTTTGCTTGGGAGGTTTTCCCTGGGAGTTTCCAGCCCCACCCCACCTGCAGCCCTAGGGTAATGTCAGACAACCCCAGCTCCACAGGACCAGGGAAACTCCTGGTCCCAGACCTTTCTAGTCTGGGATCGTTGAACAGGGTACTGGGGGGCGATCGGCGGTTTTGCCCATTCTGGCCCACTGTCCCTTCTGGAGCCTGCACGGACAAGTGGCATTGCTTGGACAGGCCTGAGGTCACCTCACTTCTCTTGGCTCCTACAGTCATTGTCAGTGTGGCCGGGCCTTGGGAAGCAATCATGGCCTGGCAGTGGGGTGCCCCCAAAGACAGCTACCCAATCCCCAGCTGCTCCCTCCCACAGGGGGAGGGGTGGAGAGGGGGTGGGGGGCACAAGGAAACAAGACAGGGCAGGAAGCCCAGGCAGGCGGCGGGCACTCTGGGCCAGGCACAAACAACCAACACAGGAAACCACAGCCCACCCCCGCCCACCCCACCCGCCCAAGGCTCTGGGAGAGAGGAGTGCCAAAAGCCTGGTACCCCAACAGAGGCAAGGGCCAGGGGTTAGCCCAGGGTGAGGGAGGAGCAAGAAGCTCTCCAGTCTTCTCTCTGCCCCAGACCCTACCTGGGGAGGGTAGAGGGAGCCAGGCTGGCAGGGATGGTGCTGCCTCTTTAAATCCACCGAAATCCTGAGCTAGGCCCAACCTAGCTCTGGTTTCACAGGAAGGAAAGGAGCTCAGGAGCCAGTAGGGCAGGCAGTGGTGGCTGGAATTAGCCCCACCGGCCCAAATATATCTGGTCTCTGCCCGCCGCCCCACTGGTACTTCCTGTCCCCTGGCACCTGCACCAGGGTGGGGGTAGGAGATGATCCAGGTGCCACTCTCTACCCTATGGAGACTCCCATCTCAGAAGGTGGTGTGGTGCTGGGTTCAAGTGGGTAGAAGGTAACTTCCCAAGCCTGGGTTCCCAGAACAGGTAGAGATGGGCAAGGCAGCTCCCTGTGGGCCCTCACCTGGCCTCAGTCCTCCAAGGGGTTAATCTGGCCCCTATTTAGGGGGGTAGGGGTGGCCGAGGAACCTCCTCCAAACTGCCTGGCTGCTGGGAACAATGGGGCCATTGTGGGAGGATGGAGTGCAGCAGACTGCTGGCACAGCCAAGCGCACCATGGTGGGACCTCACCCAGCGCCCGCCCGCCTGCCTGCCTGCTCTGCTGTCTCCCCAGGTACAGCCAGAGGCAGAGGCATCCTCCTGGCCCCTCACCTCGCCTGATGGCCCACACTCTTGGCAGCAGCAGCACCTGGGGGCCCCACAAGCTCTGCCCACATTGACATCCAGACTGTCATGACCCTCCAGGATGCAGGGGCACGTGGGCCAGGCCGGGAGGGGTGGGGGTGATGAGACAGGATGTATGCCTGTGATCCTCTGCAGGGGAGACAGGAAGGCCACACGGGGTTTCTGGTGTCAGTCCTGGCACCCTCAGGCAAGAAAGGCTTAGGGGATTGTGAGAGCAGTGACAGGCAGGGTCCCCTGTCCCCAGGCCTCCTCTCCCACACCCATTCAGTAAAGCTGCTCCCAGAGGAGGTCTGGTGACTGGTGGCCTCGCCCTCTGAGGTTGGGGCCCTGGCAGGTAGTATGATGCAGTGGAATAAGAACTGAGTTTGAGGGCCAGGCACGGTGGCACACGCCTGTAATCTCAGCACTTTAGGAGGTCAAGGCAGGTGGATCACGAGGTCAGGAGTTCAAGACCAGCCTGGCCATGATGGTGAAACCCTGTCTCTACTACAAACACAAAAATTATCCAGACATGGTGGTGGGCGCCTGTAATCCTAGCTACTCAGGAGGCTGAGGCAGAGAATTGCTTGAACCCAGGAGGCGGAGGTTGCAGTGAGCTGAGACGCACCACTGCACTCCAGCCTGGGCAACAGAGCGAGACTGTCTCAAAAAAAAAACCGAGTTTGTAGTCAGACAGTGTCAATCACACCCTGCCCCTTCTCATCTATGGGGCCTTGTCCTTCCCTTTATCCCTCTGAGCCTCAGCTTCCTCATCTGCAAAAGGAGAATAATTTTATAGAGTGAGGTAACAGTAGTGAAACTAACAGAATGCCTAAGACACACCAGCCCTTGACAAACCACTTCTGGCCTCAATTTCCTTATCTTTACCTCCTGCCATGGCACCCAAATATGTGGGCATTTGGTAAAGGCAAGCACTGTCCAGATATTTTCCCTGTGAGTGTCCAAGAGAACAGGGCCCGTGGGCATCATATTAGTGGTACCAAGTAAAAAGACTCGGCTCCTCCCCTGCCCTCCTCTCAGAGGTCAGCTCCCTCCGCTGTCACACTCCTGGGCATCCTGGGCTCACCGACACACTCAAATCCAGAGCATGAACCCAGAGAGGGGCTGGGTGGCTGTCCACTCTCTTAGCCTCAGGACCATGTCTCAAAAGTCCAGGAGGCAAGTGAAGGGGGATTTCCCTTCAAGAGAGCCAGCCTCCCCTCTGCCAGGTCCCCTTCTCCCTGCCTGCCCCTTGGCAGTCACCCTGTAGTACTTGGGCTGGGAGAAAGCTTAAGCCTACTCTCTTGCCATGGATCTCAAAGGAAGGGTCTGGGAGAGAAAGAACAACTGACAAGCAGTTCTGGAAAGTAGGGGGCCCAGGGAGAAAACCTGTTCTCTTCTCAACTAGAGAGGGCTGTATCTCTCAGGGTGGCCCCAGAAGCCCCCAAAGGGTTAACAAGGCCCTAAAAATAACCTGCGCCCAGCAGGACCCACTGATCGGAACCCTCCAGCCATCTGTTCCCATTTTCTCCTGTTCACATTGGAACATCTGAAACCGGCCCCAGAGCCCCAGCCCGATCCCAAAAATAGCCCCAGCCTGCCCAAGGAACAGGCCCCAGGGGCTGGGCACAGGAGGCATGGCCAGCCCAGTAGCGAGGCATGGCCCAGGCAGACCCTGAGCCCTCATCCCCCAGGCCCACAGATGGGAGGTGTCCTCTCTGGATCCAGAGGAACATGATAAGCAGAGCCAGGGGCTCCAGCCCACCCCTCTTGGTACCAAGCCAGAGAGAGCACCTGCTAGCTAAGTCCAGGCCTCAGACCCAGCGGCCCTGGGATCCTAGGCACTTCTACCACATCTTAGTCCCCAGAAGATTTTACCCACCTTGTCTGCATAGCTTCCCCACCTCATTGTAGGCACCCCATCCCTGCCGCCCACTCCTGGGCTCCTCATCCAGAAGTTCCCAAGCCTCAGCCCCTCCACCATCCCACTCTCACCCCAGGGCCTATAGGAGCCCTGGCCGCCTGGCCCCACTCAGCATTCTCCCTTGCCAGCACACAGGGTTAAGGCAGAACTTTTCCTAGCACTGTCCACACTCCCCCTTGCAGCTCAGGGAAGGACTCTGGAGGTGTCCCTTGGACGCTGTGGATGCTGATATTACCCCACTCCCCTTCTGGGCTTCAGGATGCCCCCTCCCTGACCATCTGTGTCCAGCAGGTGACAGACAGGCCCATCAGGGCTCCCCCACATGATCATAGGTCTGGGCACTGCCCCTCAGAGAAATGCCCAGGCAGGGCACAGGGAATCCGGGGTCCAGGGCCCTGAGGTGTTCCTAACAGCTGCTATCCAGGCCACAGCTCCACACTGACACTTCTCTCCCCAAGCCAGGTCCCTGACCCCTAGGCCAGGAAGGAGAGGAGGCGGCCATTTAAGCCATTTAAGGACGGAATGTCTTGTTTGCCTGGTGAGAGCAGAGCAGCAGGGGATGGGGCAGTGGGAGGAGTGCTGAGCTGAACTGAGCAAACAGCCTCAGGGAGGAGGGCTGGCCCTGAGAAGCCTGAAGATAGCGAGGGAGACGTGTCCTAAGCTCCCTGGGCCTTCTCCAGGCCCCTGGCTATTTGGCAAACTTGCAATCAAGAAGTCAGCAGGCACCAACGATGGGGAAATGGCGGCAGCAAACAGTGGATCTGGAGGGGTATTAGAATCCAGGAATCTGGAGTGTGGAAAGGCTGTCTCTTCCCCACCCCCACACTCCCTCTCTCACTATCAATTCTTTCCCTGCTAAAACCCCTGGGAGGATCAAAAGTTCCTGTGAAGAGCTCTGACTAATCAAATGAGGGGAGGGTCACCAACATTTATTGAGCATTTACTTTGTAACTTCACCAGTCCTAAATGCTTCACGTGCATCATCTAGTTTAATCCTCAGAACAATCTGGTAAGAAAGTATTCTTATTATCCTCACTTTCCCACTAAGAAAAGGGAGGTGCTGAGAAGTTAAATAACTCGCCTAAGGCCCATAATTTTAGAAGAAGCAGGATTTGAATTCAGACACCCTGGCATCTGGGTTCTGGGCCATTTCACAATACTCCAGATGCACCACAGTGTCAGTCCTCTGAACGATGACGAAAGAAAGCATGGGTGTCCAGGCCCCACCCTCTCACTCCTCACATCCTCCCTCCATGCCTGATGTGCCCGGGGCTTGCCCAGGGAAGATCAGAGAGAGAGCACCGCTCCCCACTCCCTCAACCCAGGTACCCGCCTGGCCTGGCCTGTGGTGCCAGGACAGAGCAAAGTTCTCCAGCCTCCCCCAGCCCCGCCCAACTCCAGTCCGTTACTTCCTCACCCATCCTTGTCCCTGCCGGTCAGAGGAGGGCACAAGGCTAGTCACCAAGACAACAGCACAGAGCCCCTGCCAGGAGTTACCACGGGCTCGTGAGAGGCCCCAGGTGGGGGTCAAAGGTCAAGTGGGACTCACCGGTGAGGGTGGAGTCCCAGCCCTGCCCCCCACCCACCTGCTCAGCCACACCTGGCTAATGCTCCCCATCTCTTTCATTCCTCAGTAGAGAGCAGGACCACTTCCTTGGTGTCCCTTGGGGGGCGGCTTCAGTGCAGAGGTTCGGGGCTGAGGTGAGGGGATAAGAAGCCCCTCCCTCCTGGGGATGGTCTAGGAGAAGTGCCTCCTCCCAGTCCCCAGCTTCCTCCAGCTTTCCCTAGTCGGACCGGGAGCCCTCAGGCGTGTTTGTTGTGAATTCAGGGAGTTGTTGCTAAGTAAGGAAGGGGGGCTGGCGGAGGGAAAGAGGCTCTGTGTGTGTGTGTGTGTCTGTGTCTGTGTGTCTGTGTGTGTACACGCACGCATGTGTACGCTAGGGGACCAGGGGCCAGGGCAGAAACCACACTACGGTGGCTGGTAGCCACCCTGGCTTTGACTGAGCCAGAAGAGGCCAAGCCAGCGAGGAGGAGCAAGGACTTGGGATAACCAGGAAGTCGTACCTTGCCCTCCAGGGCAATTGGGCGGAATCTCCTTGCCTCCCACAGGGTGGGGCGGGTGGGGGGTGAGATCCGCTGAGATAGAGAAGGGCTGGACTCTCACTGGAGCCTGGCTCTAACCCCTCCCGGCCCGGCCCCACTCCCCACCCGACTGGGTCTAGGGTTCTGGTCAGCCTGTTTGCCCACCAGGAGCCAGAGGAGAACTCCCTCCTCTGGAGGGAGGGGAATGAGAGGAGAGATGGGGGCAGAAAGCCAAGAGAAGGGAGCCCAAAAGACAAAACGCCAAGCAGGAGGCTAAGCCAGGGTGACGCGGCCGCCACGGACAGAAATCAGGGAGGCTGAGAGGGACACACAGGGGCACACAGACCTCTCACCTCAGGAATAATGTCGGGCTCAGGCTCAAGGGTGTGGTCTGGGTTGGGGGCTCCCTGTGGAGAGAGGGTCAAAGCTAGAAGCCCCCTTCCAGCAATCTATGTCCCCGCTCCTCCCATCACCCCAGCACCCCCCACGAACACACCACAGAAACATGTACACACAGTCCACACAGCCTGCAGCTCCAGGAAGTCTCTGAGCTACTCATTTGCCACCCCCCACCCCCACCAGGACTTCTGTGGATTGGCTGGGAGCCAAGCCTGATCCAGCTGCACCGCTCCCCCTCGTACCCCCCACCCCCCGCCCACCACACCATCCCCTCCCTAGCCTGGAAGCAGGAGAGGAGGAGGCACTGGAAGACCTTAGAGCTCCCTTAGAGCTTGGCCCCACGGGGAGGAGGAGAGGCAGAGGACTCCCACGACCTGGCCTGAGGACCTGGGGGAGGAGAGGGATGGGGAGGTTGGAGGACCCCAGATTCTAGCACCAGCCACCTCCAGGTTATCCTATGTCAGGGAAAAGAATGGCTGTGTATTCTATGTCCCTGTGTGGTCTCCCTGGCTATAGCCCTGGTTCCCTGAAGAGGCCAAGTCCTGAGGACCTGGTCTGGTTGGGAGGACCTGGGGCGAGGGAGTTGGTTTAGCAATTCAGTAGGAGGGGGCTGGGCGAAGCTCCCACAGCGGGCGGGAGAGAGGCTGGTGGCTGGGCTCAGTTTGTACTGGGGGGTCAAAGGGGAGTTCTTTTCCGAAGAATTCTGGGAGAGACGCCAACTAGAGCAAGCTGCTAACCACCCCTCCCTCTCTCTCACTGCACTGGGCGGGGGGTGTCCCTGCCAACCAGACTTAACCCTCTCCAGCCTGTGTTCCTCCCAGACCTGAGATGGGGTCTGCTGGGGAGGAGACCTTCAGCTGGGCTCAACTTTCCATTCTAAGGCTCATACAGAGCAGGGCATCTACCAGCATAAGGCTGGTTCCACATGGCCCCGTCTGGCACTGCCCTGCCCTGCCGCCACCCAGGTGACTTTTCTGAGCTCATCTCCTAAAGGTGTCTGCAGTGACGTGTGTGCGTGTCTCAGAGACAGAGATTGAGAAACAAGCTGAAAATTCCTTGCCCAGGCCTTCCCCCTGCTGGGTCACTGAGCACTGTACCAACCTGTACCCCTCCCTTCCTCCCACTGTGCTCTGGGACCAGAGGCCACTGGGGGGTGGCGACGTAAAAGGGACAGCTTATCCTTATGTCCACCTCCTGCTGCTGTCTCCATAGGTCTCTGACTCACACAATCAGCCCCGGCCCCAGCACTCTGCTTCCTCACTGATTTGTCACAAGTGCTTCTGGAGAAATGCATTCCATTCCCATCCTGAGATCCCAGGATGGGAAACTGAGATGCAGCAAGGTTATGGGGGTTCTAGTGCCTGCATCCCATGCACTAACTCTGCTATCACCGCCCTTGCTTTGGCCCCAAATCAAACCCTAGGAACCTCCTCTAATGTAGAATACTGTCTAAGTGCAGTAGGAGGGAATGAGATTAGACATCAAGAAGGACTTCCCACGATCGATCAAGGCTACAAGGGCAGCTGGCCCCACCCCAGATGCCTGGATTCCAGGCCCCTCCGTCTTCTGCTCAGGCTGGAAATATGAGTGTCTTCTCTTGTTTAGCTATTTGACCCTAGCTGGAGAAGTCAACTTTTCTGAACCTTAAATTTGCCACCAAGCTCCCAAGTCAGATGTGATTGGCTGTTCCTTGCCCTCAATGAACAAGTGACCCCAGAGTGGGGGGTTAGCTCCCTTTCCCCACCCCTTTTCCTTTAGAACACCGAGCCTCTCTGTAACAACCATCACTGTATAATCAGGACAAGAAGAGGGTGGACAGGTGGTATGAGGACCCTACAAGGTGCTAGGTGTCCATGAGGGGTAGAGGGAGAGAACCCAGTCCCCAAGGAGAGTTTATCACAAAGTCTCCACTGCACCACTCTCTCTCCAAGGACCACGGAACTGCCAGAAGCCTTGGCCCCACTCCAGGAAACTTCCCTATCAAAGGGCAGAGGACTGCATGTCCCAGGGAGCTGTGGGGAGACCTGTGACTACATACCCCAGACATGTTCCCAGGGAGGAGAGAGGAGGGAAGAGAAGTGAAGCACATGTGTGTGCCCGCACACGCACATACACGTGGACGAGACACGCCCCCAGCACACACACTCTCCAGAGGTACCCCGGACACTTACAACACAGACACAACTCCCAAAGATGCACATCCAAAGACGTTTCCTAAAAAGCACTCCAAATTCTCCAAGAGTGGCCCCTTCAGACCCACAGAGGCTCCCGTATTCATAGAGACAGCCTAGGGGAGCTCAGGAAACACACATGACATCGGCCAATCACACAGAACTGCCAAACAGAACCGCCGACAGAAGATACACCCACACTGAGACACACACACACACACACACAAACTTATACACACACACAAAGTAGTACGCAGCCATGTGCTAGCACACAAACTCAAACACACAAACTTGCAGCGCAGAGTGTGTGAAGTCGGATTAGAAGGCAATGCTCTGGGGAGGAGGGGAGCCTGCGGGGGGTGGAGAACCACTCAGGGATTTCAAAACAATCCTGGTTTCGAAATGCTGGAAGTGCTGGATTCAGGGCCATTCCGAGTTGAGGCTGGGGGTGGGGAAGTGGAGAGTGAGGAGGAGGGGAAGATGGGCCAGCCCAGGTCTACCAGTCCATTGGAGGAGGAACGGGAACGGACAGAGGGAGTCCCAGCCCTGGTGGAAGGGGGCCTAGAATAAAACACCAAGGTTAGGAGGGAGACCAGTCCAGGGCCAAGCAGGGAGGGCCTGGGCTGCAAAGGAGAGGCCTCTGCTTTTGCCACTGACAGGAAAATTGAGAAGGCAGGGGAAGCCGCCCCTCCCCCTTGGCATGGAGAATCAGAGGGAAACTGTCTGTGTCCTTTCCCCTACTCCTGGGCAGTGGTGACCACCTTCTCCCCTCCAGAGTGGCACCCTGGCTCCCCTTCCCCACCAGCTAGCACAGCCCCAAGGTGGGTGGAAAGCTAAGGGGTCACAGGGGATGGGGAGATGGCAAGGGCCTGCAGGAGTCAGGGGTCTTCCACAGGTTCCAGGACCCCCCACACTCAGAGCAGGCTGTGGGCATCTCCCTGGGAACCCAAGGCTTTCTTCCTCTCCACAAGGATGCGGGACCCTCGGGGAGACTGAGGCAGTGTAACACATGCCCACACCCAGGAAGTCGCCCCTCCCACGGCAGCCAGAATGCCCTTACTGCCCCTCCCCCAGCCTCCAGGGAAAGTCAGGCTGAGTTCTCCCAGGAGGGGAGGGAGGGGAGGTCAGGCCAGGCTGGGGGTGGGGCTCAGAGGCCTGGCCCTGGCACCAGGCAGAGGAAATTCCAGGCTGTAAGTCCAGGCAGCCTTCAGGGCCGCCGAGCCAAGTGACATGCACCAGCTCAGGAGCTGCAGTGCTCTGGCCTTCCCCTCCTAGCCCTGGCCTTCCAGCCCTCCAACTGGCTCCAGCCCCAGCTCTGGGACTCAGATAGGCTCCTCAGCCCTGGCAGGAGCTCCCACCAGCCCCATCCCGGCTCCTCTGGCCAGTTAGAGCTTCCCTTCCTCAGTTCCCTGAGGGCAGCCCCCACGGTGTGTTTATGGGTGGGCAGCTGTCGGGGCTGGCAGGCAGGGGCACACATGCGGAGCTAGAGCAGCCAGGCGCTCAACAGGTTGAGCCAGTCCATGGAACAGCCGGCCCCACCCCAGGGAGAGCGGGCCTGGCAGAGGCTCCCTGCCCGCGGCACCCAGCCTGTACCCGCTTGGCTCCCACGGCTGCCCACTTTCCCACGGTGCCATCCCCCTTCTGCCCCCTCCCCCCATCGGAGGTCAGCACCCGGGCAGTGCCCAGGGCTCTGGCACAAGGAAGGAAGGGATGCCATTCCCCTGTCACCCCTGGGTGCCCAGGCTCTTGAGCTACCTCACTCTCAGCACCCAAGGAGCCCCAGAAACAGCCAGCATGGCAGCAGGACCACAAGAACCCCAAAGGACCTCCCAGGCACCTCCTTGTGGGCCTCTTCTGATCCTGGGAAGACTGGAAACTTGAACACCCCAGCTCTCCAGAGCTGTCCCAGGGTCCTGGGACAGAACTTCAGCATGTGGTACCAGAGGCAGTGTGGGGGTGCCCCCAGCTCCTCCTATTGGACTCCCTGGAGGAGGGGCTGCAGAGCTGGGTGACAGTGGCTCTCGGACTCCCTGGAGGAGGGCTGCAGAGCTGGGTGACAGTGGCTCCCTCCGCTCCTGCCCCGGCAGCTGCTGCTGCAACCCTGGTCCTTTCCTCCCACTCCACTCCTGGGCTCCATGGAGCTCCATCCCAGTCACTCCCCCTGACAGGCAGGCAGCTCCCCTTTGCTCGGCATCTCCTTTAATCTAAAGCAGGTGCCAGGCATTCCAGCCCTTGCTGAGCCGACACTGCCACCCCCTAGGTCCCTGCCCAGAGGCTACTGTCCTGCCTGGTCTGGAAGTTGAGACCCCAGCCTAGGGCTCCCGCTTAACCCAGGTACCAGGACTCCAAAGGCAGGAACTAGCTAAGCAGGGTCATGGGTACCCAACACAGATTCAACAGGCAAGATCAATAGGTCCCAAATTGCCACTGAGGTGCTAGATTTCTGTGGACTGCCAATCCCTCTCTAGGACCCTGTAGTATCTCTCCGGTCCCATGACTCCCCATCCTAGTAGAGACTCATTCTGAACCTCCATATGGGCCTCCAGAACCCATCACCAGTCATGGGACCCCTTCTACTCCAGGCACAAGAGTCACTCTAGATCCAAGATTTTAGGTATTCTACCTGCCCCTCAGCACCCTTCCTGCTGTGAACCATCACCCCACCTCACTCAGGAGCAACATGGGTAAGCAGGGAACCCCTAAAGGGAGGTGGCCAGAAGGCTGCTTCCAGGCCTGGCTCTCCAAGGCCAAGGAGGCAAATCACCTGGAGGAGGCGGCACCTTCCTTCCTGGCACCAGCCTCCCAGTCTCTCTCCCTGCTCCTCACCTTCCTCACCCATTCTCTCCCTGTCCTGTCCTGAGGCCTCTATCAGCAGGGCCTCAGAGCTGACACCAGGAAGACAGGGCCTGAGCATGCTCTCCTCTGGGGTCATGAAATTGTGGTCCTGACCTGGAGAAGGTAGCCCGGCCCATGCTGAGAGGCAGCAGAAGAGCAAGGCAGCCCCTGCCCGGAAGTGGCTGCTCCCTGGAGAGACCAAGAAGAGAAGGAGAAGACAGTGGAAGCCCACTCACTGTGGCGGTCTCATCCAGAGAGCCGCTCAGAGGCAGCAGCAGAGTTGGAGCAGATACAGGGCACAGTCAGCTTTCACACTAAACCAAGGCTGGGAGTGAGGGCAGAAGATCCAGGGAGGCTTGGAACCCCTTTCTGAGGGCTCAAACACACGCCCAGTTCACCTCTCTCAGAGCAACACTTTTTCTCCTCGCAGCAGAGGTCCCCCCAGACACAGACACAGACACAGACACAGACACACACCCCAAGCAGTAGACAGAAAGAGAAGGGAGAGAGGGGGTGTCAGAAAAACCCGGAAGGAAGGAAGCTGGACAGACAGACAGTAGCTGATCCTAGCTTCATTGCTCCAGAGAGACACCCTCCAGACTCCTAGACTTCAAGGGACACTCTCCTTCTCAGAAGGAGAGAGCAGCCCTCTGTCTCTTCTGAAACCAAATTCCAGCAGCCCTGGAATAGGACCTACCCCAGCGCAACAAGAAGCCTAAGCTCACTTCTCTTCCTACATTCTTCCCCGAGGGTTCCTTTGGATCAAGACAGGGGCCACCTCCCCTTAGCAGTGCAGGGACACCTCCAAGGAACTGTATGACTGCCCCACCCCCCAGCCAAGCCCACATCACTCAGAAGCCTTGGAAGAAGAGGCTCCTCAGTCACAGCCCCCGCTACTCACAGGCAGTGCCTGGGAGAAAAGGGTGACCCCCAGTTCTCCCCAGTCCCAACCCACCTCCTTCTGGAGGCTCCTATCAGCCAGAGGAGGAGGGCTGGGGTGCTGAGACCCACGGGGCTGGTGAGCCTGGGAGGGGGACTACATCTCCCAGAAGCCCCCAGGGCAAGGTTCGCTGCTCCAGCTGGCCCAAGGCCGGCCTTGTTCTCTGCGCTAGGGTGGCAGGGTCCCCTGGCTGTCCCTAAGCCCTCCCCACGGTGTTCTGGAGCTGCCAACCTGATTGGGGGCTTAAGAGTAGCCTCCACTGACCCTGGGGGAGTCCCCCACACCTTAAACAGCCTGGGGGTACGTGCCAGAGAGCAAGAGACAATCAGACTGTGTTTCCCCTCCCCGATTCAAACTGGATCTCCCTCCTCGCGCCTCTGCTGGCCTGGCATGACTTTCGCTTTGCCCCCAGCCCACCCCTCACCTCACGCGGATTGGGGGGTCCTCACGCCAGGCCGCAGCTGGACGCCATGACCAGGTCAGGGTCGTTGTGTGGATGGGGGTCCTCCTGCTCGCCAGCTGGAGATGCAGAAGGGGCGGGCAGGCGGTGATCTTTTGATCCTGGACGCCTTGATCTCAATACCAGCCCGGCCCGGGAGAGGCTATCCGGGGATCGCTGGGTGCCTGGGTTCCTGCCTCCCAACCGCGGAGCATGGTCGTGGGCGCCGGGCAGCGGCGGGAGAGCGCGCACACCCGCCGGGGCCGGGGCGCGGGGCCGGGGTCTCGGCCCCGAACCTCAGGGCTCCGGCTCCTGCTCCTGCTCCTCCTCCCTTGCTTGCTTGCTTGCTTGCTTCCTTCCTTCCTTCCTTCGCCTCCTCCTTTCACTTTCTCCAAAGCCCGCGGGGATGGCGGGCGCTGGGTGGGGAGGGGGCTGTCTGGGCGCTTATTGTTGGTCGGACGCCGAAGGTCCGGGTCGCAGCCCCCGGGCGGCGCGGCGCCGGGGGACCCAGGCGTGCGGGCGTCCGGCCGGCTGGCTCCGGGCGGCGGCGGTGGTGCAGCGGCCCCGGGTCCGGGGCATGTCCAGCCACTGGCTCCGCCGCGCGCCGCCGCCTCCCCGGGCTCCCCTGCGCTGCCGGAGCCTCGCTTGCCCCTCCACTCGGCTCCACTCCCCAGCCTGAATAAGCATCGGGGCTCTCTGGCTGCCTCCTTCTGCCTTCATACCAGAGCCCGGAGAGGCCCCTGTCAAAATAAGAGCTCCCCCATCTCGCTTGCCTCCTCGCCCAACCCGGCTCCCCCAGCCTCCCAGTGGTCTGACTCGGTAAGGCGCCCGGCCGGCTAGCGGGAGGCAGGTTGGCCCGGGGGCGGGGAGGGGGGTTTCTTCTCTCCTCCTCACTCCTGAGAATTGGGGAGGAGACGCGCCAACAACATCCCAGGCTAGGGAAAGGTTTGACAAACCTACCTTCCTATCTGCACTGATTGGAAGGAGTGGAAGTTGCCTGGACACACGCGCGCGCACACCCACACACACACACACACGCACACACACACACACACAGCACTGGGTCCCCTCTTCGTTGTACCCACCCACATCCATAATGCACTGAGCATCTCTTTATTCATGTCTCTCCTAGTAGACCATGAGGTCCTTGAGGACACAGACTGAGTTTTTTCATCTCAATCCTCAGCAGCACAAAGTGGATGCTAAGAAAATGTTTGTGGAAGTGAAACCTTTGTCTTCTCAAAAGAACTCTCCTAACCTAACCTCAAAGTGCTTCTCTCTCTCTCTCTCTCTCACACACACACACACACACACACACTCTCTCATCACCCTATAGGACGATCGAGGCAATGAAAAAGAAAATGTAAAGCCCTTTTTTTTTTTTGAGATGGAGTTTCGCTCTTGTTGCCCAGGCTGGAGTGCAAAGGCGCGGTCTCAGCTCACTGCAACCTCTGCCTCCTGGGTTAAAGCGATTCTCCTGCCTGAGCCTCCCAAGTAGCTGGGATTGCAGGCACCTGCCACCATGCCCGGCTACTTTTGTATTTTTAGTAGAGACAGGCTTCACCATGTCGGCCAGGCTGGTCTCGAACTACTGACCTCAGGTGATCAGCCTGCCTTGGCCTCCCAAAGTGCTGGGATTACAGGCGTGAGCCACCGCGCCCGGCCCAAAGCGCTTTTTAAAAACATTTCACATGTTTCAATGTTCACCACAAACCTGCAAGAAAGAGGTTATGGTCCCATTACAGAGGTGAGGAAATTGAGGTTTGCATTACCTAAGGACTTACCCAGAGCTACCCAGCTAGAAAGTGGTAAGCCCAGGACTAGAATTTGGGTCTCCTTATCCCAGGGCACTTTCCCTGTTTCCTACTGTCCCCACCCACCCAGAATTAATAGCAAGTGACAAGCATTGACTGTATCTGATAGGAAGAACACTAGCCAGCCTGCTTGCTCCTGCTGTTTCCTCGGCCCTCTCTCCTGCCCTTCCTCACAGATGGTCCCCAGATAGTTCTAGCCTCACTGACCTCCCTCTCTTCTGACCACCTATCCCATCACAGCATCTGAGTACTTCCTGATGTGTTGTATCTTATTTGTCACACACACACACACACATATATACACACACACCCCTATATATGTATAGGTGTATGCACACACACACACACATATATATATATGTCTGATTTCCCCCAAAAGATTCCTAAGGGCCTTGAGGGGTTGATGGTGCCAACAGCTGGGCACTGGACAAGGTTTAGGGAGGCACAGGTGGAAGGGGGCAAAAACCTGAAAGAAGATAACATAGTAACCGCCCCCCATGTGTCCCATCACTGCTTACAAAGCATTTTCATGCACGTTGTCTCATGATGATGCTTTGATCCTATCACCAAAACTTTTCCAAGTGCCAGCCTGCTGTGCCAAGCACTGTCCTGGGTTAGGGGGTTGAATCACCACAGTCCTGAGAAGTCGATTTTATCCCCACTTAAAAGAAAAGAAAACCAAAGCCCAGAGAGGCTTCTTATGTGAAAGATCCCAGCACCTAGGCTAGTACCTGACCCATGGAAATAAGGTTTAATTTCTTATCTCCTCTCCAGAAAGACATAATATGGGCCCCCACTTCTCCAACAGGGTGCTTCTTAGAGGGGACCACTGCATTTATGTGGATCAGTCTTCCCTTACATATATGACAAGCCAAAGGGGCTTGTTATGATCTCTTTGGCACAATTCCTGGTTCATAGTAGGTCCGAAACTGTTTTCAGGGGCAGGTGAGTCTGTGTTGCCAGGGGTCTCTTAAATGGTGCACAATACATGTCCTATGGAGCAGCCATGCGGAGCGCTCCCCTGGGTGGGGCTGTGACTCATTCCCCCAGCGGAGGTTCCAGGTTGGGATTCGGAGCTGAGCTCTGGGCAGCCACAAGTTCTGGGTGGAACCCTGGAGAGAGCCAGGACGAAAGGAGAGAGGCAGGGGGCCCTTGCTGGAATCGAGCGGCTCCCTCTACTGGCCAACTCGGGGAACCTCTGTCTTTCCGTGTATCTGTGTGTCACTGTGTCACGAGGGGTGTCACAGGTGTGTCAGCGTTGGCGTTCGTCGGTGGAAGTGCCCGCATGGGTATGGGTGCGTGAGGGTGCCCGTTCGTGACGCAGTGTGGGTGTGCCAGCGCCACGAGGGGCTGTTTCTGGAAGCACAGTGTGTACACACAACCGTATCTTGTAATACAATTTACTTTGGGGCTGCTGGGGGTCTGAGATTAGGCATCCCGTTGCCGGGGTTACTAGGACAAAAGGATTCTCCAGCTGGTACTCCTCACCGGCTGGAGCACTAGCCCGAGAAGGTGGGAGGAGTCCAGACCAAACAGTTCCTGGAAAGGACTCTATCCCCTAAAGCAAATAGGGACCCAAGAAAGAGTTAACGCAGAGCCCCACAGTGACTTCAATCATTGGCTCAGGGCACTGTCAGTCAGAGGTCTGGGGGCGGGGTTTGTGGGGCCTCCGTCTGACTGCCCAGCGCCCCTCACTTGCCCCTCGACCCCCACATCATCTCACTGCTGGGCTGCGCCCGCACCCCCATCTTGGTGGCGACACCGTCCTGGGCCCTGGAGGAAGAGCCGATCCGGGCATCCTGGCTTCCCCACTCACTCCAGCTGCCTGGCTTCCTGATAGATGGTGATTATTATATAATAGACTTGCTGGACAGAACCGTGCCAGCGCTCGGAACACTTTGCCCCCTCCTCGAAGCCTGCCCCAGGGCCTGGCACCTGCCACACAGAGCCTGCTGCCGGGTTCTGCCGGCGCCCCCCAGCAACGCCTCCATTTCGGGATGGGAGACCCCAGGACCAGGTCCTGGGATGGGGCGGGCGCCAAGCGGAGAGAAGCAGGGCGGGTGCCCCGCGGGTCTCAGGGTCGGCCTGAGGAGTGTG
This sequence comes from Gorilla gorilla gorilla, assembly GCF_029281585.2. NCBI lineage: Eukaryota > Metazoa > Chordata > Mammalia > Primates > Hominidae > Gorilla > Gorilla gorilla. The sequence goes on from NC_073233.2 coordinate 126,870,962, forward strand.
GCTTCACAAGCGCCTCTCAGGATAGTGGGACCCGCCTGGCCCCTTCCAACCTGAGCTTGCAACTTGGGAGCCAATAGAGGAGCAGGGGCCAGGGTGGGAACGGGAAGGAGTTTGGAAAAGGTGTGGGGGCAGGAAAGGGAGGCTGAGAGAGGGGGCCGGCTGGGGCAGGGGGGAGGGACTCTTATCCTGACAGGGCTCCCGCCTTCCCCGACTGGAGGGTTTGGAAAAACTGAGCAGGCAGCCAAGGCTTGGCTGGAAATCCTGCAGCCCACCCTCCTGGGGACACAAAGCTGGAGGGCGGGGGCAGGGCGGGGGGAGAGAGCACGACCCCGGGGAGGACAGGGCCTCTTTTGGGGCTGGGGGCCCAGGGGCCAGGACCCTGGGGAGGGGGTTCCTGGCGCTGTCTCCCTGCAGTCTGCTTCCCCCTTCTCCTCTACCCCCTCCGCTTCCCCCTCCTCCCCCTCCGCGGCTCCAGTCTTGCAGATTGCGGGCAGACTTAACTCCTTGAGTGCCAGCCTGGTGGACTCGGTGGTGGTGACGCTGTGAGGGAGGGAAGGAGGAGGGACTCCGGACCCCACTCCCACCCACAGTTTAACACCTTGTGCCCCGGAACGCAATCCCGGAACTGGTTGGGTTCCAGTGCCCTGAAAGGCTGCTTGGTTCTGGAGTCGCCACACGCAAAACAAGGCACCTGAGAGTTGCGGAATCGCCCGCTCTCTTGCCTAATCTTCCCTGCCTCCCCTCCCCACCGCCGCCCTCAGGGACTCTCCCTCCACTTTTTGGCTACCCTTCCCCCACCCCACCCCCGTCTCCAAGTTGCAGCCGACAGCCGAGGTCCCTGCCAGATTGAAGCAGGGGAGCCCGGAAGTCTGGGTTCTGTAGCTGCCTCAGCGCTCTCCTCTACATCCCACCTCTGAGGCCCAGCGCAGGTGACCGCAGCCCATGCTTCTCTTGCCCCCAGAGGGGCTGCTTCACCCATCTGGGGGGCTAACTACCCAACGGAGGCAGGGAACGCTAGCCTCCGCTAGCTCCAGCGAGGACTAAGGACCTGAGTAGCTGGAAACCTGACTTCACCTCTACCCTAGCCCCTCCCCTAGCGAACAGCCCCTCCCCCATCCTCTGTGACCCTCAACTCTGCTGTGGATGACTCTGCCGAGGGAATACCGCAGACTAGGCAGGAAGGGGTTAACGCAGCTACTGCGCTCGAATGGAGCGCCAGGTGAGGCACCACCCATCTTGGCCTTCAGGTGTGTGGGTGGGGAAAGAGGAGGGACACTGACCTTAAGGGCTGCTTTTTTTTTTTGCCCCCTGGTGGCTAAATCTGGCTTAGCAGCCGCTGGAAAAAATACGCTCACATGGGGATTCGCGGAATAAGAACACTGGCGACGACAGTAGAGTGTGCCTCTTGCAGGAACAGCACCTTCCTAGGGAAGGAGATCGTTCTGGGAAGGCTGATGGAAGGAGGGAGCTCCCACAGTCCCTGCCACACCATCCCGCTCAGTAGGCTGCCTCAGCCACTTCCAGATCCTTGCCCTAGGGGCTCTACTTGTGGGTCCCAAACACCTGGAGGAGGGTAGGAAAAAAACAGGAAGATACAGGCCCTGTCCTCCCAGGGTCTCCATCTAATAGAGAGGGTCGGTAGGAGGAAGTTGCTCCTACCTTTTCCTTCCGTGCCTCAGGCCTTCCCAGAGCACCCATTCCCTCCAGACCCCAGCATCAAATACAAACCAGCCAGGCTTCAAATCTCCTACCACTACCCCAACCCCCTTCAGCTTTCCTCCCCTCCAGCCAAGCTGCTTTCTAGGTCCCTCCCTGTAAAAAGACTCCACTTGAGGGATTCCAGGTGTTCTTATCCCCAGCATGGCTGAGACCCTTCCTCCCATCTACCCAAAGCCCTCCCTGATTAGCAAAGCCAATCATCTTGAAGGGCTCCTTCCCCCCCGCCCCCCGCTCCCTTTCAATTGCCTTACTTTTCTCCCTCTCCTTATTTCCCACTACATTCCTTTCAAGACTTCTTTTTGCATGGGCAGTTCACCCAACTGGGGACAATTCTGTCCTCCTTGTACCCTGTGATACCTCAATATTTGCCTTTTCTCCTAGCTCGGTGCAAGCCCTGTAGTCCCAGCTAGCAGGCAGGAGGATCACTTGACCCCGGGAGTTCTGGGCTGCAATGCATTATGCTGATGGGTGTCCACACCAAGTTCAGCATCGATATGGTGACCTCCTAGGAGTGGGAGACCGCCAGGTTGACTAAGGAAGGGTGAGCTGGCCCAGGTCAGAATGGAACAGATTGAAACTCTGGTGCTGATCATGGTGGGATTGGGCACACAAGCCTGACAACACCAGGACACCCTGTCTCTTTATTTATTTTTTCAAACACCAACTCAAACCAGATGAGAGCTTGTCTCTTAAAACAAACAAACAAACAAAAAAAGTCTTTTCCTTCAGGAATCCTTCTCTGACCAACCCCACCTACTTATTCATCCAACAGATATTTATTGAGGACCTGCTATGTGCCTGGCACTTGACTAGACACTAGGTTGGTACATGTTGGTGACATAGATGTTTGTCCTTTTCCTCACACAGCCTGCAGCCTAGTGGGGGTCAGACAACAAGTGAGTGGGTGATTTCAATTCAGTGTGGGCACATTTAGGGGAAGTGGACACCAATCCCAGACTTGAGAGTTTGGGGAAGCTTCCTGCAGGGACCAACTGTCTGAGCTGGAACTTCCAGCATCAGGTATGGTTCTGTCCAGGCAAACAGTACATCTCACTAGAGCTCTAAAGATAGAATAGGAGGCTGGGTGTGGAGGCTCATGCCTGTAATCCCAGCACTTTGAGAGGCTGAGATGGGTGGATTGCTTGAGTCCGGGAATTCAAAATCAGCCTGGGCAACATGGCAAAACTCTGTCTCTACTGAAAGTACAAAAAAAAAAAAAAAATTAGCCAGGCATGGTGGTGCATTCCTGTAGTCCCAGCTACTTGGGAGGCTGAGGTGGGAGAATCACCTGAGTCAGGGGTGGTCGAGGCTGCAGTGAGCCGAGATCGTGCCACTGCACTCCAGCCTGGGCAATTGGAGTTAGACCCTGTCTCAAAAAAAAAAAAAAAAAAAAAAGCATCCCACCAAAGGCTCTCCACCAGTTGTTATGAGAGGCCTCTAAGGCGGCGTTCCCAAACAATGCTTTTTTTGTTGTTTTTTTCCGAGACAGAGTCTTGCTCTATCGTCCAGGCTGGAGTGTGGTGGCGTGATCTCTGCTTACTGCAACCCCTGCCTCCCAGGTTCAAGCAATTCTCCTGCCTCAGCCTCCCAAGTAGCTGGTAGCTGGTGGCTGGGATTACAGGCATGTGCCACTACGCCTGGCTAATTTTTGTATTACTAGTTGTGATGGGGTTTCACCATGTTGGCCAGGCTAGTCTCAAACTCTTGACCTTGTGATCCGCCCACCTCAGCCTCCCAAAGTGCTGGGATTACAGGCATGAGCCACCATGCCTGACCCAAACAACCCATTTCTGGTTTTTTGTTTTTTGTTTTTTTTTTGAGATGGAGTCTCGCTCTGTCACCCAGGTTGGAGTGCAGTGGCACGGTCTCGGCTCACTGCAAGCTCCACCTCCTGGGTTCACGCCATTCACCTGCCTCAGCCTCCCGAGTAGCTGGGATTACAAGCGCCCACCACCACGCCTGGCTAACTAATATTTTTTGTATTTTTAGTAGAGACGGGGTTTCACCGTTTTAGGCAGGATGGTCTTGAACTCCTGACCTTGTGATCCGCCCACCTCGGCCTCCCAAAGTGCTGGGATTACAGGCATGAGCCACCGCGCCCGGCCCCAAACAACCCATTTCTAATTCTCCAAGTCCCAAAATAACTTTGTTCTGAGAGTCCAAAGTACAAGACCTTGGCCTAGTCACTTCCTGTCTCTGGGTTGCAGCTTCTTCAAGTGTAAAACAAGAGGCTTAGGTGCCTTTATCTTCATGCCCTTCTTTATCCTATAGATAGCGATTAAATAGTTGGCTTGTTGAGAGAAAAACCCTCACTTAGCTCTCATCTGCATGGGGCTACCAGAGCTCATAAACCCAGGAGAAGCTGTCATAGGCAGGACCTCAGAGAAAGCCAGTTGGTCAGTCACCTGTGTCTCGCCCACTGCCCCCTTGGTCTGGCAGTTCTGCGTCCTGGGAACATTTCATTCTTGCTGCTAATGGAAGGCAAGAGGCTTTCCGAGATTGTGCTGGAGGGGAGAGCATGCCCACAATATATTTAGTTACTGCATTAATCTGCTGTAATATTTAGCACTATAGGACGGTTATTTTTGAGAAAGGGAATGTTCTCAGGTGAGGAAACTGCTTGGTGAAGGTCCAGAGTGGTGAAAGGACTCGCCTAAAAGCATAGGGCTGGTGCTGATAGCTGGAAGAGCCTCCTGATTCCATGTCCAGACTCTTTCCACGACACCACGGCAGCACTTGATCCAACTTTCCATTGGACTTCTTCCTGTGTCTGGCTCATTTCCCTGTGAGGCCATACGATCTGGGAAAGCAGGCTCAGCCTCCTTATCTGGACATCCCCCAGAGCCTGGAGGGGTGCTCAGAACCTGCCATCTCCCAGGCCCTCCTTTTCTCTCTCATCATGACCCTGTTTATATTTATGTAGCTCTCTTACTCATTCTAACAAGCCTTCCCTGGATTGTGGACAAAGCCCTGGGCCAGGCACAGTCCCAATCCCAGCCAGATCTAAAACCTGCTCTGTGACTTAAAACAAACTGATTCACTTCCCTGGGCCTTGTGTTCTCCATCTGTCAAGACCTATAACCTGGCGGGGCACAGTGGCTTACGCCTGTAATCCCAACACTTTGGGAGGCCGAGGTGGGTGGATCACTTGAAGTCAGGAGTTTGAGACCAGCCTGGCCAACATGGTGAAACCCCGTCTCTACTAAAAATACAAACATTAGGCAGGCGCGGTGGCTCATGCCTGTAATCCCAGCACTTTGGGAGGCCGAGGCAGGCAGATCACGAGGTCAGGAGATTGAGACCATTCTGGCCAACATGGCAAAACCCTGTCTCTGCTAAAAATACCAAAAAAAAATTAGTTGGGTGTGGTGGTGCACGCCTGTAGTCCCAGCTACTCGGGAGGCTGAGGCAGGAGAATCACTTGAACCCAGGAGGCAGAGGTTGCAGTGAACCAAGATCGTGCCACTGCCCTCCAACCTGGGCTACCGAATGAGACTCCATCTCAAAAATAGGCCAACCTATTCTAACTCCTAAGGCATTTGTAATCTCAGCTCTGAAATCCCAAATCAGGAAGTGTTTTTAAAAGACAGCTCTGCCGGGCACGGTGGCTTACGCCTGTAATCCCAGCACTTTGGGAGACCTAGGCGGGTAGATCATGAGGTCAGGAGTTTGAGACCAGCCTGGCCATTATGATGAAACCCTGTCTCTACTAAAAATACAAAAATTAGCCAGGCATGGTGGCATGCACCTGGGAGGCTGAGGCAGGAGAATCGCCTGAACCTGGGAGGCGGAGGTTGCAGTGAGCCAAGATCGCACCATTGCACTCCAGCCTGAGTTACAGAGCAAGACTCTGTCTCAAGAAAAAAAAAAAAAAAAGACATAGCTCTGAGATAAGGGAATAAGCCCAATGCTTCTGTCTTCCTGCAGGGTCTCGCAACCTCAGGAATACATCTGCTTTATCTGCAGGGATTAGAGTGCTGCTTTTTTTTTTTTTTTTTTCCCCCAGAGGTGGTTGTCTCACTATATTGCCCAGCCCCAAGTTCTTATCCTTACTAGTCATTGTACAAATAATACAGGTACCTGCCTTCAAGGGGCTTATAAGATGGGGACAGTGAGAGAACAATAAAAGATGCTGAATAGGCCAGGCACGGTGGCTCACACCTGTAATCCCAGCACTCTGGGAGCCCTAGGCAGGCAAATCACCTGAGGTCAGGAGTTCAAGGACAGCCTGGCCAACATGGGGAAACCCCATCTCTACTTAAAATACAAAAAAATTATCCTGGCGTGGTGATGCACGTCTGTAATCCCAGCTACTTGCGAGGCTGAGGCAGGAGAATCGCTTGAACCAGGGAGGCGAAGATTGCAGTGAGCCGAAATCACGCCACTGCACTCCGGCCTGGGAAACAGAGCAAGACTCCATCTCAAAAAAAAAAAAAAAAAAGATGCTGAGTAATTAAATCATATGAAGTTTATGCAGTCAGTGCAAATTGCATCCTCAGGTAGACCTGGTGGAGAAAGAGAAAACAGACCTGGAGCTGGAAAGACAGGCCAGGGACAGAGGCACACAGAGGGCTCGGTGAGAGGCAGGGAAAGAGCAAAAGCAGGATTAATGTCAATGGGAAGGGAGTGAATCTCAAAGACCAACTACCTAGTTCAAGTTCTCTTTTTTTTTTTTTTTTTTCTGAAACCGGGTCTCACTTCGTTGCCCAGGCTGGAGTGCAGTTGCCACGGCTCACTGCAGCCTCAGCCTTCCTGGGCTTGGGTAGGTCCTCTCACCTCAGCCTCCTGCGTAGCTGGGACTACAGGCACGTACCACAACACCCGCTAATTTTTGTATTTTTTGTAGAGCTGGGGTTTCGCCATGTTGCCCAGGCTTGTCTCTAACTCCTGGGCTCAAGCAACCCTCCCTCCTCAGCCTCCCAAAGTGCTGGGCTTATAGGTGTGAGCCACTGTACCCAGCCTTCAAACTCTTTCTGATGGTTACCTCCCTGCCAACATCTCTGGCCAGCAGTGTATTAGCATCTTCTTCTTTTTTTTTTTTTTCTTGAGATGGAGTTTTGCTCTGTCACCAGGCTGGAGTGGGGTGGTCTCAGCTCACTGCAACCTCGACCTCCCAGGTTCAAGCGATTCCCTTGCCTCAGCCTCCCTAGCAGCTGGGACTACAGGCGTGCGCCACCATGCCCAGCTAATTTTTGTATTTTTAGTAGAGACAAGGTTTCATCATGTTGGCCAGGATTGTCTTGATCTCTTGACCTCGTGATCCACCCGCCTGGGCTTCCAAAGTGCTGAGATTACAGGCGTGAGCCACGGCCCCTGTCCATCGTGTCTTCTTGAACACCTTCAGTAACAGGGAGCTTACTGTTACTCCCAAGACAGCTCACTCTGTTTATGGACATCTGTTTTTCCTTCCTCAAAGCTGAACTTCATCTCCCAGTGGTCTCCACGGAACTAAACTTCATTTTGAGATAATCTCTTATCTCCTGGTGGTCCGTGCACTACCTTTTGGGGGTGCACACTGTAAATCTAATTCTTCCTCCCCATGATAGCCCTTCAGGTATTTGAGCTTTAGTGGTCCCTACTCTTTCTTTCTTTTTTTTTTTCTTTTTTTCTGAGACAGAGTCTTGCTCTTGTTGCCCAGGCTGGAGTGCTGTGGCACAATCTCAGCTCACTGCAATCTCCGCTTCCTGGGTTCAAGGGATTCTCCTGCGTCACCCTCCCAAGTAGCTGGGATTACAGGTGCCCGCCACCACGCCCAGCTAATTTTTATATTTATAGTAGAGACAGGGTTTCGGCATGTTGGCCAGGTTGGTCTCAAACTCCTGACCTCACGATTCACTCTTTACTTTTGCCTAAACATTCCCAGGTCACAAAACAATGGCTCCCATTATAACACCTGGCCAATTTACAATAAAGCAAGATTATCTGTCTTCTCCTTTATTCCAAATACCATATCTCCAGTAACATGACTTAACATTGGATTTGCTCCTGGCAGTCATGTTATGCTGATGTCCCTTTTTATTTTTTCTTTCTTTATTTTTTTTTTTGAGACAGAGTTTTGCTCTTGTTCCCCAAGCTGGAGCGCAATGGCGTGACCTTGGCTCCACTGCAAACTCCGCCTCCCAGGTTCAAGTGATTCTCCTGCCTCAGCCTCCCAAGTACCTGGGATTGCAGGTGCACGCCACCATGCCCGGCTGATTTTTTGTATTTTTAGTGGAAACAGGGTTTCACCATGTTAGCCAGGCTGGTCTCGAACTCCCGATCTCAGGTGATCCGTCCGCCTCAGCCTCCCAAAGTGCTGGGATTACAGGCGTGAGACACCGCGCCCGGCCTGATGTCCCTTTTTCTTTTCTTTTTTTAAGACGGAGTTTCACTCTCGTTGCCCAGGCTGGAGTGCAATGGCGCGGTTGGTCTCAGCTGACCACAACCTCAGCCTCCCGGGTTCAAGCGATTCTCCTGCCTCAGCCTCCCAAGTAGCTGGGATTACAGGTGCCTGCCACCACGCTCAGCTAATTTTTATTTTAGTAGAGACGGGGTTTCACTGTGTTGGCCAGGCTGGTCTGGAACTTCTGACCTCAAGTCATCCGCCCGCCTCAGCTTTCCAAAGTGCTGGGATTACGGGTGTGAGCCACCGCACCCAGCTTGATGTCCCTTTTTCTTTCTCCCTATCCCCTCTCCCCCACCAATGCTGATGTCTTAGACTGAACTTACTAAAACCCCGGATTCTTTTTCACCTGAACTTCTTCTAAGCCATGTCTGGCCCCCTGTGTATTGCTGAGGTCTTACATAGATCTCTGATCACTTTATTCTGTTAGGTTTACCTAACCATTCTATACATGGAGATGATTCTTGGATCCTTATCTTTCAATGTTTACTATCCCTCAAGGGTTATATCTGTGAAATGTGATACTATATTTTCGTATAAGCTGTTAATAAAAATATTTAACAGGAAAGAGATGGAGACAAAACCCTAAAGTATGCAAATGTTCTTCCGCTTGGTACCAATCCATGTCACACTGAGAAGTAGCAGGAATAAATGGTTTTGTAGGTGGGATGGAGTCAGATCAAAATGAGCCTCAAAAGAAGAAAATAGAAAGGCTCAGAAGGTTTTTGAGTGAAGAGTGATACGAGGAACAATCTGGTATAGCAAAAAAACAAAACACTAACCCTGGAACTCAACAGATCTGGATCTGATCTACAATTCCAGCTCTATTGCTTATTAGCTGTAGAACTTTGGGCAAATTAACCGCTCTGAGCATCTGTTTCTTCTCCTGTAAAATGCGATAACAACTACCTTAGGATTTATTGTGAAGATTAAAAGAGATAGCATATATGACAAGCCTAGTACATAACAGGTGCTCAATAAATGAAGAAGAAAAATGAGAGGGTGAGGAGGAGGAGAAGAAAGTCATGCTCAGGACAGGCCCAGGTCTAGTAGTGTCTCTCTATTGCCCAGGCTAGAGTGCAGTGGCACGATCTCGGCTCACTAGAACCTCCACCTCCCGGGTTCAAGTGATTCTCCTGCCTCAGCCTCCTGAATAGCAGGGATTACAGGCATGTGCCACCATGTCCAGGTAGTTTTGTATTTTTAGTGGGGGTTTCACCATGTTGGCCAGGCTGGTCTTGAACTCCTGACCTCAGGTCATCCACCCGCCTTGGCCTCCCAAAGTGCTAGAATTACAGGCATGAGCCACGGCACCTGGCCAGGTCTGGTTTCTGAAGAGGGACTACATTTGTAGTAAACCCAAGTGGGAAGTCCACCTCTGAGGCTACTGTGAGGGCCTGAGATGACTCACTGGGGCTGGGGCTTGGTCTAGGATAATATGTATGGAATGGCAAAGGGAAGGAAGCAGATCCGAATGACATTTCCAAAGGAGAATTGATCCACCTTGGACTCGAGTGAGGTGTGGAGGATGACAGAGAGAGGAGTCACACATAGCACAAAGGTTTTTACTCTGGGTAGTGACAGGGAAGTACGAAGGGGGTGATGGCTTGGGGAAGATGGTTCATGGTTAATCACTGCATTAGGCATGGCAGTAGGATACCAAGTGGACATGACCAGTGAGGAGGTGAAGCGATTCGATTAGAACTTCAGAGAAAGAGAAGTCAGAGCCAAAGTTATGTTCCTGGGAAGCACCGCATGCCAGTGGTAGCTGCAGGCATTGGGTGAGGTTTCTGAGGGTGAGCTGGGAAGTGAACCAAGGACAGGACCCTGTAGGACACATCCAGAGCCATGACTTAGGGCTGGAGAAGAAACTGCCCCACACTGCTTTCCCTCCCCACCATTCTCTGCCTCCTGGTCAGAGTTGCAAAGATCAACCCAAGCTGACACCCGCCCACCCACTGCATCACTGCAGACAGAAATCTGTGCAGAGCCCACTGGAATCGAAACCCTCCAGGACTCTGCTTTTCTGTCCTGATATCAGAAAGGACACAAGTTCTTGTCTAATCAACAGACCCCAGCTTGTTGCTGCAATCGTGCACTTGAAAAGCGAGAGGCAGGTGGGATGCCACAGAGAGAGATGTGGACAGAGGCAGGCAGGGACACCTTCGTGAAGAGCAGGAGAGAAACAGAAGCGGAGGGACAAAGGGGAGGGGAGCGCTGTGAGTACCTCAAAAGGCCGTCTGACAGAGGAGGAGAAAAAGAGACTTAAGGAGGGGGCAGGAGAAAAGATTCGCTGGGAAGCTGATGAAGTGCAACTGAGAAAACTGTTGCCATGGTGATGGGTCCAGAGGAGGGCGTAGGAATATAAATCGGATTATGAGTTGGGGGAGTCTGTATGTGCCGGGGGTGTTCAAAACCCAGATGCTGTCCCCCCCACACCAGGCCCTCCCCACGAGATCTTCCACTGCGAGAAGCCTTTCCCAGAGGTCCTCCCCAGGCCAGGCCAAGGAATGCAGTGAGCAGAGGCACTGGAGTGGCCCAGGGCTCAGCATTCCCTCCCCTCCTCCCGCAAAGGCCCCTCAGTGATACAGAAGAGCCCTGCACCCCCACACCAGGTGCCCCTAGCCTCTTGGAGAGTCCTCTGCATGGACCCTCTTCATCAGCATCCCGAGGAGGAGAGGAGGATGTTGTTTTAAGCACCTACTTGCTATGTGGCAAGCAGCGTGTTGGGCACTTCATTCCTTGTTCATTTGGTCCCCACCAGGGCTCTGTGGGGTGGTATTACCACCTCCATTCATAGACAGGAAGCGGGTCCAGGACACAAGCTGGAAGGCCGCAGGCAGAGGGCATGTAATCCTGGCCCATGCGCTCCAAAGCCCATTCTTTTTCTCCTAGCCCTGGCCTGCCTCACATGGCCTGCTTCCCATCCCCTGCTGCCATCTCCTGCACCCTTAGGGCAAAGTGGGCATCTTGGGAGCTGCTCAGGGGATAGACTAGGGTGAGGCTCTAACTCCATTCTTGGAGATGAAGGGAACTGGGGAGGCTTGAGGCAAATATGCCACAGCCAGCGAGACTCCAGGCTGGGGAGGAGGTGCAGGGCAGCGCTGAGCTCAGGGCTGGGGAAATGGGGAGGAAGGGCTGAGGTTGAGAGGCCCCGGGGGGGTGGGGGGAAGCTCCAAGGCCCAGCCATTTCCGGCAGAGCAGAAACTCCCAGCATGGGCCACGTGGGGAGCTGGGGAAGCTGCAAGTCTCGGAGTGCTGAGGGAGAGCGCTGGGGGTGGGCATTTCCCTGCAGGTCCCTGCAAGTGGAAGTGGCTGGAGGGAGGAAAGAGAGGGGAGCAGTTTCCCTCCTTCGTCTTCCCTCAGGTTTCTGTACAAATAACAGTTTTGCAGAGGGCACCAGTATCTGATGTGCATATCAAACAGGGCCTGGGGAGGCGGGAGAAGGCCAAGCTCAGGGCTGCGGCCTGGGCAGCTGTGCGAAGACCACCCCCCAACCCCAGGAGGATGGGATAGGATTCCAAAGCATTCCCACCCCTTCCCATCATACCTGGCTGTTCCTTCTGGTGACCATGAAACGTCCCCCACTGTTCTCTCAGGGGACCAGCCTGAGCCACACCCCAACTTGGAAGTCCCTGTTGGGGTGTGTGGGGGGTCAGAAATGCCTGGACTCCAAGAGGGGTTAAAGGTCACAATTCTGTTGGGTCCCTTGGCCACTGGGCTGGAGAGGCCAGGTCTCTGCCCCACCTCTCCAAAGGAGGATAGGGCTCCTTCCTCCGAAGGCCTGGAGAGAAGGGCGTCCCAGGATGGGCTTGCTTTGGTGCTTCATTCATACCTTCTCCTCCACCCTCCACCCTCCACCAGCATCCCAGGGAGGCCCTCCTAACCCTATTTCCCTGTGCCCATCAGAGGTTCTTTCAGACAACTAAGAAGGGGGCCCAGGAGGAGCCACAAAGATCTAAGGAAGTGCCTGGGGTGGCGGGGTTGTGGGGGGGTGGATCCTTCCCTTTCCTGCTCCTGCCCTCCGAGGCCCTCTGGTCTCTTAGCCTTTCACTGAGTCCTAGACCCTCCACACAGCCATTTAGTCCTTCAGCATCCTCTTGCCCAGCTTAGTCCCTCTGATTCGCATGCCCTCCAGTTTGAGGAGATTTCCAGTGACTCCTCCGACTCGCCAAATCCAAGGAGCACATTTCCGCACATCTCTTCGGTTCCCTGTGGTCCTGATGCTGCTCGCTGTGCCTCCCACAAGCATCTTCCTTGGGCACCTGGGATACTGCTCCCTCCCAGCTATTCTTTTTCCTTTTAGGGAAGTTTCTCGGTTTCCTTTGCAGTCTCCTCTTTTCCTTTGCCCATAAATGTTGGGGCTCCCCAGGCTCTGTCCTTGACCTTGTCTTCTCACTCAGCATCCACTTGCTCCTCTCCAAGGCTTCAGCTGTTGCGCCTGTGCTGACAACCTTTCCTGTGCTCCAGACCACACATCCAACCACCTTCAACATACCTCCATCTGGGTGTCCTTCAGGCACGTAAATTGGCAAGTTCAAGACCCAAATATCTCCACCCAGCCCCTCGCCACAGCCTGCCCCTCCCACCCCCCAATGTGTTCTCTAGCCCCTGACGGTTCTGTCATCCACCCTGCTGCCCAAACCAGGACCTGGGAGCATCCTCCTTAACTCTGCTCCCCAAACCACACACAACTGTCCCTGTCAAACCATCACTAGACCCTGTCAATTTTGCCCTCTGCCTAGAGCAGTAGCCTATGCCTATAATCTCAGCACTTTGAAAGCCTGAGGCGGAAGGATCTCTTGAGCTCAGGAGTTCAATACCAGCCTGGGAAACACATTGACACCCCATCTGTACAAATAAAAAGTTTAAAAAAATAGCAGGGTGCGGTGGCTCATGCCTGTAATCCCAGCAATTTGGGAGGTGAATGCGGGTGGATCACGAGGTCAGGAGTTCAAGACCAGCCTGGCCAACATGGTGAAACCCCGTCTCTACTAAAAAAAAAAAAAAAATTAGCTGGGTGTGGTGGTGTGTGCCTGTAGTCCCAGCTACTTGGGAGGCTGAGGCAGGAGAATTGCTTGAACCTGGGAGGTGGAGGTTGCAGTGAGCTGAGATCATGCCACTGCACTCTAGCCTGGGTGACAAAGCAACACTCTGTCTCAAAAAAAAAAAAAAGTTTAAAAAATTAGCCAGGCATGATGGTACACATCTATAGTCCCAGCTAACTTGGGAGGCTGACACAGGAGGGTCACTTGAGCCCAAGCTTGAGCTGCAGTGAGCTATGATCATGTCACTAAACTCCATTGTAGGCAACAGTAGAAGACCCTTTCTCAAAAAAAAAAAAAAAAAGCCCTCTCCCCAAATCTCCTCTTCTATCGTCTTTTGCCTAGGATCTGATTTATTTTTGTTTGTTTGTTTGTTTGTTTGTTTTTTGGAGACAAAGTCTCACTCTGTCACCCTGGCTGCAGGGACATGATCTCAGCTCACTGCAGCCTCCGCCTCCCAGGTCCAAGAAATTCTCCTGGCTCAGCTTCCCGAGTAGCTGGGATTACCGGCAGGTGCCACCATGCCTGGCTAACGTTCATTATTTTTAGTAGAGACGGTTTTGCCATATTGGCCAGGCTGGTCTCAAACTCTTGACCTCAAGGGATCCGCCCAAAGTGCTGGGATTACAGGCACGAGCCACCACGCCAGCCTAGAATCTGATTTTTTTTTTTTTTGAGATGGAGTCTCGCTCTGTTGCCCAGGCTGTAGTGCAATGGCGCAATCTCCACTCACTGCAACCTCTGTCTCCCAGGTTCAAGCAATTCTCCTACCTCAGTCTCCCAAGTAGCTGGGATTACAGGTGCGCACCACCACGCCCAGCTAATTTTTAAAATTTTTTAGTAGAGATGGGATTTCACTATGTTGGTCAGGCTGGTCTCGAACTCCTGACCTCGTGATCCACCCGCCTCAGCCTCCCAAAGTGCTGGGATTACAGGCATGAGCCACCGTGCCTGGCCTTAGAATCTGATTTTAACAGCCTTTAAAATGTCTCCCAGCTATCCATCCAACACAATCTCTACATTGCAGCAAGAGCCATCTGTATTCAATACAATGTGATCAGCACACTCTCCAGTTTAAAACCCTTCAAGGGCTTCCTTTTATCCTTAGGATCAAAATTAAAATTCCTTAAAGGGACTGTAAAAGCCTTCCATCTTTTCCCAGCTACTTCTCCAGTGACTTCCCCAAATTCTACTCTGACCCTCCAGCAGACCCATTCTCTGACCTTGTGCCTTTGCAGGTCTCTCAGCCTAGAACAATCTTCCCTCTTCCTCCCCTCTCTCCACCTTCACCTTCCTAACTTGGACTTATATTTTAGGTCTCCACTTAGTTACCACTTCCTCCAGGTAGCTCTTCCACACTACCCAAGCTCGTGTAAGTTGCCCTTTAGTGAGAAGCCTCTTTTTTTTTTTTTTTTTTTTTTTTGAGACAGAGTCTCGCTCTGTTGCCCAGGCTGGAGTGCAGTGGCGCAATCTCGGCTCACTGCAAGCTCCACCTCCCAGGTTCACGCCATTCTCCTGCCTCAGCCTCCCGAGTAGCTGGGACTACAGGCGCCCGCCACCACGGCCGGCTAATTTTTTGCATTTTTAGTAGAGACGGGGTTTCACTGTGTTATCCAGGATGGTCTTGATCTCCTGACCTCGTGATCTGCCTGCCTCGGCCTCCCAAAGTGCTGGGATTACAGGCGTGAGCCACCGCGCCTGGCCTGGTGAGAAGCTTCTTTAGCAAGTTATTTAACTTCTTTGTGCCTTAACTTCCTCATTAATAAAATGAGGATAATAACATTGCCTGCCTCACAGAGGTTGTTATAAGGATTAAGCAAGAAAATATATGTAAAGGGGCCAGGCGCAGTGGCTCACGCCTATAATCCCAGCACCCTGAGAGGCTGAGGCAGGCGGATCACGAGGTCAGGAGTTCAAGACCAGCCTGCCCAATATGGCGAAACCCCATCTCTACTAAAAATAAAAAAAAATTAGCTGGGTGTGGTGGCGCACACCTGTAGTACCAGCTACTCGGGAGGCTGAGGCAGAAGAATCTCTTGAACCAGGGAGGTGGAGGTTGCAGTGAGCTGAGATCATGCCACTGTACTCCAGCATGGTCCAGGCTGGGCGACAGAGCAAGACTCCGTCTTAAAGAAAAAAAAAGAAAAAATAAAGACTGGGCATGGTGGCTCACGCCTGTAATACCAGCACTTTGGGAGGCCAAGGTGGGCGGATCACCTGAGGTCCGGAGTTCGAGACCAACCTGACCAACATGGAGAAACCCCGTCTCTACTAAAAATACAAAATTAGCCAGGCATGCTGGCACGTGCCTGTAATCCCAGCTACTCCAGAGGCTGAGGCAGGAGAATGGCTTGAACCCAGGAGGCGGAGGTTGCTGTAAGCTGAGATCGTGCCATTGCACTCCAGCCTGGGCAACAAGAGTGAAACTCCATCTCAAAAAAAAAAAAAAAAAGGATGGTGTGGTGGCTCATGCCTATAATCCCAGCACTTTGGGAGGCTGAGATGGCTGGATCACCTGAGGTCAGGAGTTCGAGACCAGCCTAGCCAACATGGTGAAACCCCATCTCTACTAAAAATACAAAAAATTAGCCTGGCATGGTGGTGGGTGCCAGTAATCCCAGCTACTCGGAAGGCTGAGGCAGGAGAATTGGTTGAACCCAGGAGGCGGAGGTTGCAGTGAGCTGAGATCACACCACTGCACTCCAGCCTGGGTGACTGAGTGAAACTCCATCTCAGAAAAAAAAAAAATAGAAAGAAAATATATGTAAAGGAGTTAATGGAAAATATATATGTAAAGGAGTTACATGCCTGGCATGTGGTAACACATTATTATTATTATTATTATTATTATTATTATTAATTTTGAGACAGAGTCTTTCTGTGTTGCCCAGGCTGGAGTGCAGTGACACGATCTCAGCTCACTGCAACCTCTGCCTTCTGGACTCAAGCAATTCTCCCACCTCAGCCTCCTGAGTAGCTGGGATTACAGGTGTGCACCACCACACCCAACTAATTTTTTTATTTTCTGTAGAGTCTCATGATGTTGTCAAGGCTGGTCTCAAACTCTTGGGCTCAAGCAATCCTCCTGCCTCAGCCTCCCAAAGTGCTGAGATTACAGGCATGAGCCACCACACCCAGCCATGGGAAACACTTAGTAACAATAGCTGTTACTATTATATCTTCCACTAAAATCCTGATGCAGTGTAGTAGTGAACTCTTCTCAGTACCTCTCACTAGACCTTATTTCAGTAAGAGCAGTGTCCTCTTCACCCCTGAATGTCCATAGCTCAGCATAGTGACTGACACTAAAGCATTTATTTATTTA
Organism: Gorilla gorilla gorilla; assembly: GCF_029281585.2. NCBI lineage: Eukaryota > Metazoa > Chordata > Mammalia > Primates > Hominidae > Gorilla > Gorilla gorilla. Next base: position 126,887,433 of record NC_073233.2, read on the forward strand.
TTTGAGATGGAGTTTCACTCTTGTCGCCCAGGTTGGAGCTCAATGGCGTGATCTCAGCTCACTGCAACTTTCACCTTCTGAGTTCAAGCGATTCTCCTTCCTCAGCCTCTCGAGTAGCTGGAATTACAGGTGCCTGCCACCACACCCAGCTACTTTTTATATTTTTAGTAGAGACAGGGTTTCACCATGTTGGCCAGGCTGGTCTCAAACTCCTGACCTCAGGTGATCTACCTGCCTCGGCCTCCCAAAGTGCTGGGATTACAGGCGTAAGCCACCACGCCCTGCCGACACAAAAGCATTTAATAAGACATTTATTGAATAAACTAATTGATGTTAATTTGGTTCATCATTATGTCTTGTGTGGATCAGCTCTCCTTCAGGCCTGAGGAGAGGATTGATTACCCCACAGTGAAACCTCCACCTACTCTTAGAGAAATCTTTCTATAACCAAACTTAATTACATCCCTTCCCTGCTTGAACCCTGTGAGAGACTCCTCTTGTCTGCAGAATACATGTGGACCAGGTCTTTTCCAGGGCAATTGCTCTGCCACCTCCTCCGCCACCACCCCATTCCATTGCATTCCTCCTTCTCAGGGCTTTGCTTGCTGGCTGCCCTGAGCACATTGCTGCTTCTAGAATCCTCCACTACTCTCCTCCCAATACCCTGTCCCAAATGGCACAATGTTGGGGGCCCTGATGACAAGGCTAGCCTTGAAGATGTATATGATTTGGCTTGCAAAATCCATTTTCATAATGTGTATTTGTTCATTGCAAATTTAAAAATAAGGGTGTTTTGCCTGAAAATCCAGATTTTTGGCTCCTCTTTTTTTTTTTTTTTCCTTTTTTGAAACGGAGTATCACTCTGTCACCAGGCTGGAGTGCCGTGGCACGATCTTGGCTCATTGCAACCTCCACCTCCTGGTTTCAAGCGGTTCTCCTGCCTTAGCCTCCCAAGTAGCTGGGACTACAGGCCCCAACCACAACACCCAGCTAATTTTTGTAATTTTTAGTAGGGACAGGGTTTCACCATGTTGGCCAGGCCGGTCTTGATCTCTTGACCTTGTGATCCGCCCGCCTCGGCCTCCCAAAGTGCTGGGATTTCAGGCGTGAGCCACTGCACCTGGCTGGGACCTGATGGTTTTATAAGGGGCTTCCTCCTTCGCTCAGCACTCATTCTCTCTCCTGCTGCCCTGTTAAGAGGTGCCTTCCACCATGATGGCCTTCCCCAGCCATGTGGAACTGTGAGTCAATTAAACCTCTTTCCTTTATAAATGACCCAGTCTCAGGCAGTCCTTTATAGCAGTGTGACAATGAACTAATACAGGCCCTCTTTCTGCAAGGCAACTCTCGCAGAGCTGTGTAAGGCGACCCCTTTAGACAGAGCTCATGCTGCTACACTCTCTTCAGTTGGCCGCTCCTTGTACTATTTTTGTTATCTGCCTGGCCCCTGGAGGCAACTGGGTCTGCGGCCCCTGTCCTGGCCTCACAGTGTTTTGATGCACCCAACTGCAGTGAGGACCTCGGCTTCCTCCCCTGCAGCCACCTAACTGGCTGCCATTCTATGTCCTGTCCCCATCTACACTCTCCTGCTTTTCCACCTCTCTCACGCCTTCCTTCTGCCCTGAGCTCACCGAAAACCCCCATCCCTCAGTGCTTTCCCCTCTATCGCTCCTGTCCATCACTAGCCTGGACCTTCTTCTCCATTTCTTCACTCTTGCCAATACCTCCACATTTCCCTGCCTTGAAAACCCCAATCCTAAGCCAATACGACCTGATGGCTTTGTCATTTCTTCACTCAGCTGTTGGGCAATTTGAAAAACTCTGAATATGTTAAGGTAGATACGACGGTTAATTTTACATGTCAATTTAGGTGGACCATGGTGCCAGGGATTGAGTCAAACGTTATTCCAGATCTTTCTGTGATGGCATATTTTTGGATAAGATCATCATTTAAATTGATGGATTTTAAAATTTTTATTAAATGTGGCCGGGTGCGGTGGCTCATGCCTGTAATCCCAGCACTTTGGGAGGCTGAGGCCAGAGCATCACTTTAGGTTTGGAGTTTGAGACCAGCCTAGCCAACATGGTGACACCTTGTCTCTACCAAAAAACACAAAAATTAGTGGAGCATGGTGGCACATGCCTGTAATCCCAGCTATTCAGGAGGCTGAGGCAGGAGAATCGCTTGAACCGGAAGGCAGAGGTTGTAATGAGCCGAGATCACGTCACTGCACTCCAGCCTGGGTGATGGAGTAAAACCGTCTCAAAAAATAAAAATGTATAAGTAAATAAATTTTATTAAATTTATTTACTAAATAAATTTAGAGAGTTGTGCTCTGTCGCCCATGCTGGAGTGCAGTGGTGCAATCTTGGCTCACTGCAACCTCTGCTTCCAGGGTTCAAGCGATTCTTGTGCCTCAGCCTCCCCAGTAGCTGGGATTACAGGCAAGCGCCACCACGTCCAGCTAAATTTTTTGTATTTTTAGTAGAGACAGGGTTTCGCCATGTTGGCCAGGCTGATCTCAAACTCCTGGCATCAAGTGATCCGTAATTTCAATTTGTAATATTTATTTAGCGCCAGGCACAGTGGCTTATGCCTGTAATCCCAACACTTCGGGAGGCCAAGGAGGGCAGATCATGAGGTCAAGAATTCAAGACCAGCCTGGCCAACATGGTGAAACCCCATCTCTACTAAAAATACAAAAATTAGCTGGGCGTGGTGGTGCATGCCTGTAATCCCAGCTGCTCGGGAAGTTGAGGCAGGAGAATCACTTGAACCCGGGAGGCAGGGGTTGCAGTGAGCCAAGATCGCACCACTGCACTCCAGCCTGGGTGACAGAGCAAGACTCCATCTCGAAAAAATATATATATACTTTATATATATATATGTAAATAATATATATAATATTTAAATATATATAAATATATAATATTTAAATATATAAATATATATAATATTTAAATATATAAATATATAATATTTAAATATATATAAATATATAATATTTAAATATATATATATAAATATATATATATTTCTTTTTTTTTTTTTCCGAGATGGAGTCTTGCTCTGTCACCCAGGCTGGAGTGCAGTGGTGTGATCATGGCTTACTGCAGCCTTGACCTCCTGGCCTCCAGGAATCCTCCCGCCTCAGCCTTCCAAGTAGCTGGGACTACAGACGCATGCCATCACACCCAACTAATTTTTTTCCTTTTTTTTTTTTTTTTTTTTGAGACAGAGTCTCGCTGTGTCACCCAGGCTGGAGTGCAGTGGTACTGTCTCCACTCACTGCACCCTTTCCTCCTGGGTTCAAGCAATTCTCCTGCCTCAGCCCCCTGAGTAGCTGGGATAACAGGTGCCCACCACCACGCCTGGCTAATTTTTGCATTTTTAGTAGAGACGGGGTTTCTACTGCTACTGTTTTGTTTTGTTTTTTTAGAGGGAGTCTCGCTCTGTCACCAGGCTGGAGTGCAGTGGCGCAATCTCAGCTCACGGCAACCTCCGCCTTCCAGGTTCAAGAGATCATCCTCCTGCCTCAGCCTCCTGAGTAACTGGGACTACAGGTGCATGCCACCATGCCCAGCTAATTTTTTTGTATTTTTAGTAGAGACGGAGTTTCACCATGTTGGCCAGGATGGTCTCAATCTTTTGACCTCGTGATCTGCCTGCCTCAACCTCCCAAAGTGCTGGGATTACAGGCGTGAGCCACTGCGCCTGGCCAGGAATTTTTTTTTTTTTTTTTTTTTTTTTTTTTCTGAGATAGAGTCTTTGCTCTGTCACCTAGGCTGGAGTACAGTGGCCCGATCTCAGCTCACTGCAACCTCCACCTCCCAGGTTCAAGTGATTCTTATGTCTCAGCCTCCCAAGTAGCTGGGATTACAGGCTCATGCCGCTACACCCGGCTAATTTTTGTATTTTTAGTAGAGACAAGTTTTCACCATGTTGGCCATGGCTGGTCTTGAACTCCTGATCTCAGGTGATCCGCCTGCCTCGGCCACCCAAAGTGCTGGGATTACATGCGTAAGCCACTGCACCTGTCTGAAACAAGGAATTTTTGCCAGCAGACTGCCTTTGGACTTGAACTGCAACTCTTTCCTGAGTCTCTAGCCTGCTGCCGTCCCCATCACATTTTTGGACTTGCCAAGCCTCCACAATCACATGAGCTAATTCCTTAAAATCTCTCTCTCTCTGTTTCTCTCTCTCTCTCCATATATATGTATACACACACACAAACACAAACACACACACACACACACACACACATCCTGTTTGCTCTGTTTCTCTGGGGAACCCTAATACAGTTGGTGCCCCAGTAGTCCCCAAGCTCAGCTGGGCCATCACCATCAAATACAGCCTTCCTCAAGGCTATTTGTAGCTGCATCCCCTCCTAACAACAACTATTTCAAGCTCTTGCTCCTCTCTGGCCTCCAAACCCTTCTCCCCACTGAGTTTCCTATTTCTCAGAGAAAGCAGAGGCCTCCAGAAGGGAGCTCCTTTATTTCTCCCATCTTCCTGACTTTTCCACCCCAACCCCCCAAAAAGCATAGCATTTTTCTGCATCATTGCCCCCATTCTTCTCTCTGTTTGGAAATGTCACCGTTTTGGCCAAAGGCTAACCTGAACCCCAATTTCTTCCTCTTTCAGAAGTCTCTCAATCAATTTTACTCATCTCTCTTCTGCATCTTTAACTTTAAAAATAAAACACGCAGTGGTGTGCCAGTAGTCCCAGACATTTGGACAGCTAGGGCAGAAGGATCACTTGAGCCTAGGAGTTTGAGTCCAGCCTGGGCAACATAGTGAGACTCCCATCTCTAAAAAACAGAACAAAACCCAGGAAATCAATAGAGAAAATCAATGAAAATAAAATCTGGAAAAGAGTTATAAAATATATATATTTTTAAAAAGATAAGCCTTTCCTGTATTCCAATTTCCCCTCAACTTATCCGTCTCTTTCCTTTCCTAGGCAAGCTTCTTCAAAGAGCTGTCTACACTAACTCTAGTGCCTCAACTCCCAGTTACCTCTGCACTCTTACAGGCAGCTTCTGCCTCCTCACCCGTAAGCAGCTGCTCTATATGCATAACCCCCAAGATACTAGGCCCAATGGACATTTTAATAGTTCTTACCTTCAATCCTGATCTTCATACTATCTGACACCTCTTTTTTGAAACTCTCCATCCACTCCCTCCTGATTTTCCTCTTATCTTTTTCTTTTTCTTTTTTGGGGACAGGGTCTCTTTCTGTCATCCAGGTTGGAGTGTGATGGCATGATCAGAGCTCACCGCAGCCTTGAACTCCTGGGCTCAAGTGCTCCTCCTGCCTCAGTCTCCTGAGAAGCTGGGAGTACAGGCCTGTGCCACTACATCTGGCTACCTCATAATTTTCATTCCTCCTTCATCAGCTCCTCTTGCTGTATCTGTCCTTTAAATGCTTTATTTCCCAGAATTCTGTCCTTGGCTGCCTTCTCCCACTCTCCTTCCACTGCTCCCCTCAAGGACTCTCTTCCACAGGCATGATTTTAAGCAGTGCCACCTCCCCTGTCTGCATCCCACACCTCTCCTCCATGTTCCAGAATCCTATACTCAATGTTGAGTTGCCCAAGATATTTGTATTCATTATTTTTTACTGTATAGTAAATTATCCCCCAAATCTAATGGCTTATAAAAATAAACATTTGGCCAGGTGCGGTGGCTCACGCCTGTAATCCCAGCACTTTGGGAGGCTGAGGCAGGCAGATCACTTGAGGTCAGGAGTTTGAGACCAGCCTGACCAACATGGTGAAACCCTGTCTCTATGAAAAACACAAAAATTAGCCAGGTGTGTTGGTGGGTGCCTGTAATCCCAGCTACTTGGGAGGCTGAGGCAGGAGAATCACTTGAACCCAGGAGGTGGAGGTTGCAGTGAGCCAAGACTATACCACTGCACTCCAGCCTGGGCAACAGAGCGAGATTCTATCTCAAAAAAAAAAAAATTTATCCTGAGAGTCAGGAGTTTGGGAGAGACCTACCTGGGTGGTTTGGGCTCAGAGTGTTTTGGGAAGCTGCAGTGAAGATATCGACCTGGGCCACAGTCATCTGAAGGCTTGACTGGGCTGGAGGATCTGTCTCCAATCTTGCTCATTCCCATACCTACTGCCTGGAAGTCTCACAACCTCGTAGGTCTTTGGCAGGAGGTCTGAGTCCCTTGCCACACAGACCTCCCCACAGAGGAGCTCCAACATCCTCCAGAGTGAGCACCCCAAGAGAGGATGAGGAGGAAGGCACCCTACCTAGCCTCAGAAGTGATGTGTCATCACTTCTGTTGTATTTATTGGCCACACAAACCAATCCTGATGTGATGTGGGAGGGGACAATATGAGGACACGAATACAAGGAAGCAGGGGTCATTTAGAGCCATGTGGGAAGCTGGCAGCCACAATACCTCAGACTCATCAGATCCACAAGTGAACTTTATTTTTTTCTTTTTCTTTTTATTTATTTATTATTATTATTATTAATTATTATTATTTTGAGATGGAGTCTCGCTTCTTTGCCCAGGCTGGAGTGCAGTGGCGCGATCTCTGCTCACTGCAACCTCCGCCTCCCAGGTTCAAGCAATTCTCCTGCCTCAGCCTCTCAAGTAGCTGGGATTACAGGCACGTGCCAGCATGCCTGGCTAATTTTTGTATTTTTAGTAGAGACGAGGTTTCACCATATTGGTCAGGCTGGTCTGGAACTCCTGACCTCAAGTGATCCACCCGCCTCTGCCTCCAAAAGTGCTGGGATTACAGGTGTGAGCCACTGTGCCCAGCCCACAAGTGAACTTTCTTCTCCCCAGTCCTCCCTTCAAATCTGCTCCAAGCCATACATCTGGAAATTGTTCTTGATTCTTCCATCCTAAAATTACTCTGCAGTCAGTCACTGATTCCAGTCAATCTTTCCCTAAAATCACTGCAGTCTGTCTGCTTCTCTCCACTCCCATGTTCATTGCTTGGCCATGAACTTTTTCACCTGGATCATTTTGTTTCTCACTTAGTTTCCCTGCTTTATGTCTTACCTGCTGCCAATCCATTCTCCACACTGTTGCCAGAATGATCTTTACACATTTTAAACTCCTCTAAGGCTTGCTAAGAAACACGCTCCTTAGCGTGGGATACAAAGCCAGTGGCTGTAGCTCCCACCATGCCCATCTTTGAATACTTCTCTCCAGCCAAGATGTATCGTTTGCAGTTCCCAGAGGGTGTCAGCATAATTCACATCCCTGAGCCTTTTCATAGGCTGCTCCCTCTTTTTGGAATATGCCCTTCCACTTATCTCAACCAGGCTAACTCTGATTCATTCTTCAAAGCCCAGCAAGTTTTGAGAGCAGAAACTGTGTCTTGTCCTCTCTGTATCTCAGACCCTAATACAGTACCCACCATAGAGGAATTGCTCAACAAATGTGTGATGAGTGAACAAATGACCGGGCAGTTCTTGTGTGCCTGGTACCCCTGTGGCATGCTTGGCACACAGGAACAGCAGGTCCACAGCTCAGTCACTTTCCCCCTCGGACTACCTTTCCCTGTCCAAATAGCTCCCTCTGCATCAGTAACACAGCTGGAAAAACAAATTGTGAATCATATCCAACTTCATTCCCTGTGACCTTGGGAAAGTCATTTATTGTCTCTAGTCTTCTTCTGCAATGAAGGTTAATAAAAAGATAAAGTGAATTACTTACATTAATATTTATTGAGCCAGATACTGTGCTAGGCACTCATAAATAAATTCGCTTGAGGGGCCGGGCACATTGGCTCATGCCTGTAATCCCAGTACTTTGGGAGGCTGAGGCAGGCAGATCACTTGAGGCCAGGAGTTCAAAATCAGCCTGGCCAAAGTGGCGAAACCCTGTCTCTACTAAAAATACAAAAAGCTAGCTGGGCTTGGTGGCATGTGCCTGTAATCCCAGATACTCAAGAGGCTGAGGTGGGAGAATTGCTTGAACCTGGGAGGCAGAGGCTGCAGTGAGCCGAGTCATGCCAGTGCATTCCAGCCTGGGCGTCAGAGCAAAACTCCATCGCAAAAAAAAAAAAAAAAAAAAAAAAAAAATTGCCTTAGGGAGAGTCACAATATCCAAACGAGACAGGTTTTTAAATTTTATTTATTTAATTTTATTATTATACTTTAAGTTCTAGGGTAGTTGTGCACAACGTGCGGGTTTATTACATATGCATACATGTACCATGTTGGTTTGCTGCACCCATTAACTCATTAGGTTCATTTACATTAGGTATTTCTCCTAATGCTATCCCTCCCCCTGCCCCCCACCCCATGACAGGCCCCTATATGTGATGTTCCCTGCCCTGTGTCCAAGTGTTCTCATTGTTCAATTCCCACCTATGAGTGAGAACATGTGGTGTTTGGTTTTCTGTCCTTGTGATAGTTTGCTCAGAATGATGGTTTCCAGCTTCATCCATGTCCCTGCAAAGGATGTGAACTCATCCTTTTTTATGCCTGCATAGTATTCCATAGTGTATATGTGCCACATTTTCTTAATCCAGTCTATAATTGATGGACATTTGGGTTGGTTCCAAGTTTTTGCTATTATGAATAGTGCCGCAATAAACATATGTGTGCATGTGTCTTTATAGTAGCATGATTTATAATCCTTTCGGTATATACCCCGTAATGGGATCGCTGGGTCAAATGGTATTTCCAGTTCTAGATCCTTGAGGAATCGCCACACTGTCTTCCACAATGGTTGAACTAGTTTACACTCCCACCAACAGTGTAAAAGTGTTCCTATTTCTCCACATCCCCTCCAGCATCTGTTGTTTCCTGACTTTTTAATGACCACCATTCTAACTGGTGTGAGATGGTATCTCATTGTGGTTTTGATTTGCATTTTTCTGATGACCAGTGATGATGAGCATTTTTTCATGTGTCTGTTGGCTGCATAAATGTCTTCTTTTGAGAAGTGTCTGTTCATATCCTTTGCCCACTTTTTGATGGGGTTTTTTTCTTGTAAATTTGTTTAAGTTCTTTGTAGATTCTGGATATTAGCCCTTTGTCAGATGAGTAGATTGCAAAAATTTTCTCCCATTCTGTAGGTTGCCTGTTCACTCTGATGGTAGCTTCTTTGCTGTGCAGAAGCTCTTTAGTTTAATTAGATCCCATTTGTCTATTTTGACTTTTGTTGCCATTGCTTTTGGTGTTTTAGTCATGAAGTCCTTGCCCATGCCTATGTCCTGAATGGTATTGTCTAGGTTTTCTTCTAGGGTTTTTATAGTTTTAGATCTAACATTTAAGTCTTTAATCCATCTTGAATTAATTTTTGTATAAGGTGTAAGGAAGGGATCCAGTTTCAGCTTTCTACATATGGCTAGCCAGTTTTCCCAGCACCATTTATCAAATAGGGAATCCTTTCCCCATTTCTTGTTTTTGTCAGGTTTGTCAAGATCAGATGGTTGTGAGACAGGTTTTATACCCTTTAATTTTTTTTTTTTTTTTTGAGACGGAGTCTGGCTCTGCTGCCCAGGCTGGAGTGCAGTGGCGTGGTCTCGGCTCACTGCAACCACTGCCTCCCAGGTTCAAGCAATTCTCCTGCCTCAGCCTCCCGAGTAGCTGGGATTACAGGCACCTGCCACCATGCCCAGCTAATTTTTTGTATTTTTAGTAGAGACGGCATTTCACCATGTTGGCCAGGCTGATCTCGAACTCCTGACCTCGTGATCTGCCCACCTCAGCCTCCCAAAGTGCTGGGGTTACAGGCATGAGCCACCGTGCCTGGCCTGGTTTTATACCCTTTTTACAGCAGAGGAAGCTGAAGCTCAGAGCAGTTAGTGAGGTATGTAACTTGGCAAAATCACAAAGCTGGAAGAAGATTTGGTGTAAGTGGTTGTATCAGAGGCTACTTTTTTTTTTTTTTTTGAGACAGAGTTTCACTCTTGTTGCCCAGATTGGAGTGCAATGGCACAATCTCCGCCTCCCGGGTTCAAGCGATTCTCCTGCTTCAGCCTTCCAAGTAGCTGGGATTACAGGCATGTGCCACCATGCCTGGCTAATTTTGTATTTTTAGTAGAGACAGGGTTTCTCCATGTTGGTCAGGCTGGTCTCGAACTCCCGATCTCAGGTGGTCCACCCTCCTCGGTCTCCCAGAGTGTTGGGGTTACAGGCGTGAGCCACCACGCAGGGCGGCTACATTTTTTAAAATGGAGCATTCAGGTCTCCTCCAACCCTGAATGACTGGTATTTTCTCATCCTCACAGCATTTTCCAGACTCAGGTCTCAAGGATAGAGGTGCCACCACTTCCCAATGGACCAACATTTGGTGAGCACCGCATCTTACCTCCAAATCCAATCCTCCAGGACTCCCCCATCCCTGGCTGTTCCTAGGATTATGACAATGATCTCCAGCATTTCTTCCACACCTTTATTTTAAACCATTTTTACACCTGTCACATAGTTTGATCTCCTGAGTAAGGAAGGAGTGAGTCTTCTCTTTATATACTTTATTTCCAGCTCTGTCACCCAGGCTGGAGTGCAGTGGTGCAATCATGGCTCACCAAAGCCTCAGACTCCTGGACTCAAGCCATCCTCCCGCCATAGCCTCCCAAGTAGCTGGGACTGGAGGCATGTGCCACCATGCCCAGCTCATTGTTTTTTTGTTGTTGTTGTTTGTTTGTTTTTTGAGATGGAGTTTCGCTCTTGCTGCCCGTGCTGGAGTGTAATGGCATGATCTCAGTTCACTGCAACCTCCATCTCCCAGGTTCAAGTGATTCTTTTTTGTATTTAGTAAAGAGGGGATTTCACCATGTTGGTCAGGCTGGTCTTGAACTCCCGACCTCAGGTGATCCACCCAACACGGCCTCCGAAAGTGCTAGGATTACAGGTGTGAGCCACCACCCTGGCCTGTTTTGTTTTTGTTTTTGAGATGGAGTCTCGCACTGTCACCCAGGCTGAAGTGCAATGGTGGGACCTCGGCTCACTGCAACCTCCGCCTCCTGGGTTCACACAATTCCCCTGCCTCAGCCTCCCAAGTAGCTGGGATTACAGGCGCACACCACCATACCTGCTAATTTTTTGTATTTTTAGTAGAGACGGGGTTTCACTATGTTGGCCAGACTGGTCTCGAACTCCTGACTTTATGATCTGCCCGCCTCAGCCTCCCAAAGTGCTGGGATTACAGGCGTGAGCCACCATGCCCAGGCTTTTTTTTTTAATAGAGAAGAGATGTCACTATATCACCCAGGCTGGTCTTGAACTCCTGGGCTCAAGCAATCTTCCCACCTTGGCTTCCCAAAGTGCTGGGATTACCGGCTGTGAGCCACAGCGCCTGGCCATAATTTTTTTTTCAGTTTTGTAGAGATGGAGCCTTGCTGTGTTGCAAGGCTGGTCTCAAACTCCAGGTCCCAAGTGATCCTCCTACTTCAGCCTCCCAAAGTGCTGAGATGACAGGCATGTGTCACTGTGCCTGGTGAGTCTTCCATTTTTTATTTTATTTTATTGAAATGGAGTCTCGCTCTGTTGCCTAGGCTGGAGTGCAGTGGCATGATTTCAGCTCACTGCAAGTTCCACCTCCTGGATTCAAGCGATTCTCCTGCCTCAGCCTCCCAAGTAGCTGGGATTACAGGCATGCATCACCACACCCGGCTGATTTTTGTATTTTTAGTAGAGACAGGGTTTCACCATGTTGGCCAGGCTGGTCTCAAACTCCTGACCTCAGGTAATCCACCCGCCTCGGCCTCCCAAACTGCTGGGATTACAGGCGTGAGCCACCGCGCCTGGCCAAGTCTTCCATTTTAAATGTGAGAGCATTGAAGTCCACCTAAAGTTACATGGTATCTCATCAACAAGAGGACAGTAGCTGCCATCAGAGGCTGACATGGCCATGAAGCCAAGTAGACATGTTTTTCTAATTGACTGGGAGGCAGAGAGTGGCACTCTGGAAGGAGAACCCTGGGCATGTCAGACAGACCTGGGTTCTGATCCCAGCTCTCCTGGTTGAAGAACTGCCATAGTTCAAGTGAAAAAAAAAAAAAAAAAGGTGCCACAGTCCAGAAAGAAGTTTGTTTTAGGAGATAGTCTTCTAGGCTGAGCAGACTAGAGCTGTTAAGAGCTCCCTGAGGGCAGAAACTTATCTTACCTTTATATCCCTGGTGGCTAGTGCAGTTCCAAGGACATAGTTGGTACGCAATAGGAGCGCTTGAATAGGAGATTTGGAAGAAAGGAGGCAGGGGAGGGAACTCAAGAGAGTTTAGAATCAAGAATCCAAGGAGGAGACAGCCTAGAAAGAGTGGGTCCAAGACAGAGACTTCAGGCATGTGGCCCTGGTTCCCTTACTCCAAGCCATTGGGAAATCCTCCAGAGGAACATGGTGCTGTGGCTTTAACTGACTTCAGCATTCTCAATGAATCTGCTCTGCTAAAAGAGTTATCCTCTTGCTCCTGTGCTTGGCCTCCCCCTCCTCTCAGCTCCCCAAACCCTTCTCGGCCGCTGTGATGGGATAATTAGATGCGAGAGCTCAGCGCAGATGATGCTCCAGTTGCTTAGCAACTAATGGTTTCCATGGAGACCGCAAAGCACAGCCTCCAGAGCAGCCAGTGAGCAGCTCGGCAGGGCAGGGAGAACACGCAACTCCCCGCTCCTCCAGAAACCTGGGGAGGGCTGGGGTGGGGAAGGTGGGGGGGGGATTGGAGGGAGAAGGGAGAGCTTAAAGGCACAGGGCCCTCTTATCCCTTTAAAATCTGATCAGAGATCTGCCCTCCCCTACTCCACTCTGTCCCACTCATAATTTTAGATGGGGATGGGGGCTTAAGAGTGGACCCAACTCAACCCACCCTGCAATAAACCCAACCTCTTCTTTCTGCTTCTTGGTTGTGAATGAGGAGAAAGACCTCCCAAGTTCAAGTGTAAACAACTTACTGGTGGGTGACAGGTTTTGAGGAGTACCAGGAAGATCCCCTCACCCTGGCATTCCACCATTTAATCTGTCCCCTCTCTCCCAAGTTGTCCTTAATGTGCAAGAGATCCTCTTTCCGTTTGTGCAGTGATGGTGGAATCAAAAGCCAAGGTGCAGGAAAAACAGAACCAAATTCTTCACCCAAAAGCAGCCTGTTCGGGCAGATTGGGAAGGAACACCTGCCCTGATCCCTGATGCCGGTGGAAGAGGATCCAGCTGGGGGTTGCTGTTTACCAATACAGAGCATCTGGCAACTCCAAGTGTGGGCCTTTCAGACCGGCATCATCAGTGTTACGGGGAAGTCACTAGAAATGCAGAATTGATTGGGCACGGTGGCTCACACCTGTAATCCCAACACTCTGGGAGGCCAAGGCGGGTGGATCACTTGTGATCAGGAGTTTGAGACCAGCCTGGCCAACATGGTGAAACCTCATCTCTACTAAAAATACAAAAATTAGCTGGGAGTGGTGGCACATGCCTATAATCCCAGTTACTCAGGAGGCTGAGGCAGGAGAATTGTTTGAACCTGGGAGGCGGAGGTTGCAGTGAGCCGAGATCATGCCACTGCACTCCAGCCTGGGTGACACAGCGAGACTCTGTCTCAAAAAAAAAAAAAAAAGCAGAATTTCAGGCTTCACCCCAGACCCACTGCATGACTGCATGAGAAGCTGCATCTTAACAAGATCCCTGGTAATTCATATGCATATTAAATTTGGAGATGCACTGGCGTAAGACCCTCCTACTCTCTGCTTAGGCCCATGAGTTCTTCCTTTACTGTCATTCTCCACTCACCCCAAACTTTGAGCCTACCCTTCCCACCTTGGAGGTAAGGACACAACCTCCCTCACATTCCTACCAGGACCCTAAGCTTCCCTGGGACTGAGGAAGATAGAATAGTTCATGGAGCAAACAGATATACAGCAACAGTCTCTGTACAGCAATCAGGCTTCTGGAAGTTCTACAGCCTCTCCCGACAAAGTATTCCACTTTCCACAAGTAACTATGTGTCTGAGTCTCAGTTTCCACTTTTCTCTCTCTCTGTCTCTCAATTTTCTGAGACAGAGTTTCACTCAGTTGCCCAGGCTGGAGTGCAGTGGCACAATCTCAGCTCACTGCAACCTCCACCTCCCGGGTTCAAGTGTTTCTCCTGTCTCAGCCTCCCGAGTAGCTGGGATTACAGGCACACACCACCGCATTAGTTTTTGTACTTTTAGTAGAGATGGGGTTTCGCCATATTGGCCAGGCTGATCTCGAACTCCTGACCTCAGGTGATCCGTCCACCTCGGCCTCCCAAAGTGCTGGGATTACAGGCATGAGCCACCACGCCCGGCTGATCTCTTTTCTATTTTAATAGAGATCAGTCTCTCTGTGTTGCCTAGGCTGGTCTTGAACTCCTGGCCTCGAGTGATCCTCCCACCTTGGCCTCCCAAAGTGTTGAGATTACAGGCACGAGCCACTGTGCCTGGCCTCAGTTCTACTACAAAAGGAAGCCAGTACCATCTACCACCCAGGATGGCTGTAGGGCTACAATGGAGCACACAGAACCCCTGCCCAGGGCCCAGAAGAAGTCCTGACTCCTCTCCTCTCCCTCTGCTCAGAACTCCTCTGCTTCTTTCTGATGTAGCCCAGGGCTGGAGGAGGCAGTCAGGGAAGTTCTGTCTCTTTTTCATGTTATCTTACGAGGTCTCTTTTCTTCATTCTCAGTTCAACAAATGGTTGCTGCCCAAGACTGACTGTGCCCACCCCCAACCCCTGCTGGCCAGGGTCAATGTCTGTCTCTCTGGTCTCTCCAGAAGTCTTCCATGGCCACCTTCGTCCCCACCCTCCAGAGGAATCTGAAACCGCATGTGCTCCCTGGCCCCCACAGCCCCTGCCTCTCCCAGAGCAGCAGTACCTAAGCCTCAGTGCACTCCAAGAATTGAAACCCTCGGTCTGCTGCCCCTCCCCACCAGAATGTTTCTCTCCCATTCTTACCCACTCAAGGCCCTTTCAGTAGCCCCTTGGAGTATTCTCTTCCTACATATCAGGGCAACTTCCAAACTCATCACCCTTCTGAGGGGTGGGGGAAAGACCCCCACCACATTGGGGGAGCAGTCCTCCAAGGACTGGCCAGTCTCCAGATGCCCGTGCACACAGGAACACTGCCTTACACACGGGAGTCCCAGAAGAAGGGGTGATTTCTTTCCCCACCTTAGTTACACCATCAGGACCCAGCCAGGGCATCCCCCCTCCTGGCCTGAGGGCCAGCTCCCCATCCTGAAAAACCTGTCTGCTCTCCCCACCCCTTTGAGGCTATAGGGCCCAAGGGGCAGGTTGGACTGGATTCCCCTCCAGCCCCTCCCACCCCCCAGGACAAAATCAGCCACCCCAGGGGCAGGGCCTCACTCGCCTCAGGAACCCCAGCCTGCCAGCACCTATTCCACCTCCCAGCCCAGCATGGCATCCCTGCTGCCCATCCGGATCTTGCCCTTGATCCTGATTCTGCTGGCTGTGCTGTCCCCAGGGGCTGCAGGTCTCTTCCATCTCTGGCAGGGGTGGGAAGGGGGCTGGGGGCCTGGACAGGGAGCACTGTACCTTCCAGGACTCTCAAAGAGAGGTCTGGACAGTTGGGAGTCAGGGCTGGTGATGGCAGTGACTGGGTATCAGACACTGGGCTCAGGGCACACTCCTGATCCTCCTCCAGACCTAGGAGGCAGAGAGGTGTGGGCAAGGATCCGAGGCTGCGGGGAGGGGTGAGGTTGGGCGCTGCCCAACTCCTGGCATCCAGGATCTGGCTCTGGGGACCGCTTGGTGGAGGGTGCAGCTTCTGCAGCCCAAGCCTGCCACCTGGTGGTCATACCGGCACAGGCCTGGCTGTTCTGCCCAGGGTTCACAGAGTGGAAAGGGAGATGGCTCCAATGGGACCGGGCCAGATCTGTTGGCCAGGAGGGTTCAGTCCCCATCGGAGCTCCCTCCTGCCTCCCATCAGACTTCAACATCTCAAGCCTCTCTGGTCTGCTGTCCCCGGCGCTAACGGAGAGCCTGCTGGTTGCCTTGCCCCCCTGTCACCTCACAGGAGGCAATGCCACACTGATGGTCCGGAGAGCCAATGACAGCAAAGGTCTGCTACCTTCTCCCAAGGCATCCCTCTAGTCCCCAAAGACCCCTTCCTGCGACAACCTCTGCACCCCTTTCCCCATTCATGCCTTCCTGTCCACCCCTCTCCTGGGGTACCCACACTCTAAAAGCTGCCCCTTCTCCTTGGGGCCTCCAGAAACTTGACCCAGTCTTCCCCTCCCCACACTTCTGCCCAGTGGTGACGTCCAGCTTTGTGGTGCCTCCGTGCCGTGGGCGCAGGGAACTGGTGAGTGTGGTGGACAGTGGTGCTGGCTTCACAGTCACTCGGCTCAGTGCATACCAGGTGACAAACCTCGTGCCAGGAACCAAATTCTAGTAGGTACTGGGTCCAGCCTGAGGCACCTAGGGAAGGGGGTGCAGGAAGAGAGACAAGCTAGTGTGGGGGAGATCTGGTGGGCATGAGGAGAGGGTGAGGGCACAGCAAAAGGGGGTGAAAGCTGGGCCTCTTGGAGGAGTGCACATAGGGGAGACACAGCTGTGAGGGTAGGTGGCCCAGGCTGGAGCCCCTCTTCCTGTAAGTCCCAGATACTCACTGAGGGTTCTCTACTCTCTCCCAAACCACAAAAGCATTTCCTACCTAGTGAAGAAGGGGACAGCCACTGAGTCCAGCAGAGAAATCCCAATGTCCACACTCCCTCGTAAGTAACACTCCCGCCTCCCTTTCCCATCTCAGCGGCCACAAACGCTTCCCTGACCATTCCTGCCTCATCCCCACTCTGGGTTGCCTGTGCCTCCCCGTGTGCCCTCGGGGGCCCCTGCTTACCTCTATCCTAGCACGGAGCCTTCGGCATGGCTACTGCAAACTCAGCTAAAGGTTCCTCGTGGGCAGGGACTGTGTCCTCTTAACTTTTCCTCAGCGGCTGACATAGGAGATGCTTCATAAATGTCTATGTGATGAGTGTTTGGATCCATCAGCTGGTTGGTTGGTTGGTTGGTTGGTTGGTTGGCTGGCTGGCTGGCTGGCTGGCTGGTTGGTTGGGCAGTCTGTTGGCTGGATGAGTGTGAGGCCGTGAGCCTCAGGCAGGCTGGGGGTCTCTCCCGCCCACAGTGGTCTCCCCTCTCTCTCTTTTGACAGGAAGGAACATGGAATCCATTGGGCTGGGTATGGCCCGCACAGGGGGCATGGTGGTCATCACGGTGCTGCTCTCTGTCGCCATGTTCCTGCTGGTGCTGGGCTTCATCATTGCCCTGGCACTGGGCTCCCGCAAGTGAGGAGGTCTGCCCGGAGCAGCAGCTTCTCCAGGAAGCCCAGGGCACCGTCCAGCTCCCCAGCCCACCTGCTCCCAGGCCCCAGGCCTGTGGCTCCCTTGGTGCCCTCGCCTCCTCCTCCTGCCCTCCTCTCCCCTAGAGCCCTCTCCTCCCTCTGTCCCTCTCCTTGCCCCCAGTGCCTCACCTTCCAACACTCCGTTATTCCTCTCACCCCACTCCTGTCAGAGTTGACTTTCCTCCCATTTTACCACTTTAAACACCCCCATAACAATTCCCCCATCCTTCAGTGAACTAAGTCCCTATAATAAAGGCTGAGGCTGCATCTGCCACATGTGTTTCCCTTTAGTGGGCTCTACCTTGGCTCAAACCTGTGGAATCTATGTCCAAGCTGCAGGTGCTCCTGGTCCCCTCCCTGCCCCACAGCCCAGAGTTGCTTTTCCCATGAGGCAGGCAGGGGCCAGTAAGAGCCCAGCAGTCAGAGTTCTCAGAGACACACCGGGGCTGTGGGTTTGGCAGCATCCACGGTACACTGTGGGCCACTCAGCCAGGGGTGCAGGTCAGGGCAGAAGCTGGGGCTGGTGCCCCATGTGGAGGCCTGGAGGCCTGGGGGTGGGGGTGGGGGGCAGGCAGAGCAAGGGAAGTGCTGGGGAAAAGAGGAGAGGATCTGTCTGGGAAAAGACAGGCCAGGTGCAGTGGCTCATGCCTGTAATCCCACCACTTTGAGAGGCCAAGGCGGTCAGCTGGCTTGAGGTCAGGAGTTTGAGACCAGCCTGGCCAACATGATGAAACCCCGTCTCTACTAAATATACAAAAAAAAAAAAAAAAAAAAATAGCCAGGTGTTTGGACAGGTGCCTATAACCCCAGCTACATCCCAGCTCTCATCCCAGTGGCTGAGGCATGAGAATCGCTTGAACCCAGGAGGTGGAGGTTGCAGTGAGCCAAGATCACACCACTGCACTCCAGCCTGGGTGATGCAGTGAGACCCTGTCTCAAAAAAAAAAAGACAAAGACGAGGCCACCAGGCTGAGACCCAAGAACGGGGCATTGGGGTCAGGAGGAGAGAAGAACAGGCTAAAAGTATTCTAGGAGGTGAGAACGAAAGCAGAAGAACCCTGGTTGGAGTGGGCCAAGAGTGGAACAGCCTAGTACTGAGGGAAAAAGGCAGGAGTGGCCACCTTCCTTCACTTTTGTCCTCTGCAGTATATAATATATTCTTTTTAAGGATCAGTGATCTTTGCATTGTAGTTAGGGTAAAGACCTTCAAGGCCAGGCCTGATCCCGTAACTGTTCCTCAGCTCTTACCAGATTCCCTCCAATTTCCCAGGCTCCCTCTTGCCTCAGGGCCTTTGCACAACTATTCCATATAGCCACACTGATCTTGGCACCACCCCCCAACACCTCCATTCTGGTTTTCATAGTTAGCTTACTGTCCCTTCTCCAGGGAAGCCTTCTCTGACCTCCATTTTCTCCTATTTGGTTGGGTTCCACTCTCCTGTCTTTCATAGCATTACCATGGTTTATAACCATGGGTTTGTGTGATTATTTGGTTGTCTCTCCCATCAGACTGTAAGCAGTTGCCTTGCTCCCAAGGGCATATGGTATCTTTGCTCCACAGTGCCTGGGACACAGCAGATACTCAATAAATGCTTGCTGAATAAGTGAACAAACAAATGCACAAATGAATGAACCAGCCTCTAAAGAGAAGGACAGAGCTAGGAAAGTGCCCAAAAGAAAGAGGAAGGAAAGGAAGGAAGAAAGAGAGAGATAAAGAGAGAAAGAAAGAAAAAGAGAGAGAGAAAGCAAGCAAGCAAGCAAGCCGGGCACAGTGGCTCATACCTGTAATCATAGTACTTTGGGAGGCCGAGGCGGGAGGGTTGCTTGAGCCCAGGAGACCAGCCTGGACAACAAGGCAAAACCCCATCGTTCTGTCGCTCTGACACCCAGGCTGGAGTGCAGTGTCTCAATTTTAGCTCACTGCAGCCTCAAAATCATGGGCTCAAACAATCCTTCCGCCTCAGGTCTCTGCATAGCTAGAAATACAGATGTGTACCACCATACCCAGCTAACGTTTAAATGTTTTTGTAGAGTTGGCATCTCACTATGTTGCCTAGGCTGGTCTCAAACTCCTGGGCTCAAGTGACACTCCTGCCTTAGCCTCTCAAAGTGCTGGTGTTACGGGATCTCTGGGGTGTCAACTTTTCTGGCTGGAAACCTCTGTGGCCATGACGTCTTTGCCTGAGTTCTTGTCATGCATCCAGGAAGAATGAAGTATGCAGACCAGTGAAGGGTGAAGAAAAGGGTTTTTTTCTTTGTTTGTTTGTTTGTTTGTTTGTTTTGAGATGGAGTTTCGCTCTTCTTGCCCAGGCTGGAATGCAGTGGTGCCATCTCAGCTCACCGCAACCTCTGCCTCCCAGGTTCAAGCAATTCTCCTGCCTCAGCCTCCTGAGTAGGTGGGATTACAGGCATGTGCCATCATGCCTGGCTAATTTTGTATTTTTAGTAGCAACAGGGTTTTTCCATGTTGGTCAGGCTGGTCTCAAACTCCCGATCTCAGGTGCTCCAACCACCTTGGCCTCCCAAAGTGCTGGGATTCAGTTGTGGGCCACCGTGCCAGGCCAAAGAGTTTTATTTAGAGTTAGAACAGCTTGGAGGAGTGCTCAGCTCCTAGCAGAGAGGAGGCCCTGGAGAGGGTGGCTCCTCTCTGCAGACAAGTCATTCTGATGTTTCTGCAGGTCTCTGAAGCTCTCAGAAGAGAGGGTAGCTCCTCTCCACCAGCAGGTCGTCTCTACGGCTCTCAGCAGAGAGGGTACACCCTCCGCAGCTGGTTGTCCCATCGTCACCTGCTATTAGCAGAAAGGGTACTCCTTTCTGCAGCTGGTCGTCAAGTCCCATTGTCTCTCTGCCCTCTTCATCCTCTGGCCATCCTCTGCCCTGCTGTGGCTGAGCCCAGGGCTTTTATGGACATCAGAGGGGAGAAAAGTCCATAGGCAGCCATGGGCAAGCCCATAAGAGGCATCACAAGTCCCCACTCCGGTCAGTGGGACTGGCAGCCCTGCCCCCAGCTTTCAGGCCCTCCCTGGCCTGAGGGTGGGGACTTACTGAGGGCCCCACCCCTTCCCACCCAGGACTCTGTCTGCCTCCCACTGCCATTCATGACCCCTGGGCTTGGCCCCAACCCCGCTCCTTTCTGAGATCAGAGCAGGTGCTGGGAGCAGAGAGAGGCCAGGCAATGGGAGCAGACACCCATAAGCCTGCAGGGATGGGGGGTCAGGGTGGGGGGTTCTTCCTGGGGCCCCTGAGGGTGCAGAGACACCAGGGTCCTGTGTCTGGGAGGGGGGCCGCAGCTGCACCCAGGACCTCCCACCCTGCCAACTCAGAAGGGGCAGGGCTCCTGCATTTCCCTGGCTCCTGCCTGATTCCTGGAGCAGGAGGCCGAGGTCTGCGGCCGCACCCAGGAAGGCAGATCCTGCCTGTTCCGGGCTCCCCCAAAAGCACAGGAAGGCAAGGATCCACAGCTGCGGTTTGAGCAGCTGTAGCCTCCTGGGCAGGGCTCCTGCCTGCTCCATAGAGCAGGAGGCCTGGGTCTGCAGCTGCATTTGGGTGGCTGCAGCGGCTCGGGGAGCTCCCTTCCCAACTCAGAAGGGGCAGGGCTCCCACTGGCTCCGCGGAGTATGCAGACCCAGCCGCGGTTACCTGCTGCAGCTGGCATGATGCCAGCAGCCACAGCCATCACTGGGATTACAGATATGAGCCACCACACCCACCTACACATTATTTAAAATTGTGACAAAATATACATAACATAAAATGTACTACTTTGGCCAGATGCAGTGGCTCACAGCTGTAATCCTAGCACTTTGTGAGGCGGGCAGATTGCCTCACCTCAGGAGTTCGAGACCACCCTGGGCAACATGGTGAAACTCCATCTCTACTAAAATACAAAAAATTAGCTGGGCATGGTGGTGCGCGCCTGTAGTCCCAGCTACTTGCGAGGCTGAGGCATGATAATTGCTTAAGCCTGGGAGGCGGAGGTTGCAGTGAGCTGAGCCGAGATCATGCCACTGCACTCCAGCCTAGGCAACAGAGCAAGACTCTGTCTCAAAAAAAAAAAAAAAAAAAAAAAAGTACTACTAATTTAACCGGTTTTAAATGGACATTTCAGTGGCATTAAGTATATTGACATTGCACAACTATCACCAGTGTCCATTCCCAAATTTTTCATCATCCCAAATAGAAACTCTATACCCATTAAACAATAACCCTCTACTACTAATCCCTTCAGCCCCTGGAAACTACCATTTTACTATGAATTTGGGTCACTGTAGGTACCTCATATAAGAGGAATTATACAAAATTTATCCTGTTGTGTCTGGCTTATTTCACTAAGGATAATGTCTTCAAGGTTCATCCATGTCCTAGCATGTATCAGAATTTCATTCGTTTTTGTTTTTGTTTTTGTTTTCGTTTTTTTGAGACCGAGCCTCAAAAAAAGGCTGATTCCAGAATAGCTGGGATTACAGGCGTGCACCACCATGCCCGGTTAATTTTTGTATTTTTAGTAGAGACGGGGTTTCGCCATGTTGGCTAAGCTGGTCTAAACTCCTGGCCTCAAGTGATCTGTCCACCTCGGCCTCCCAAAGTGCTGGGATTACAGGTGTGAGCCACTGCACCTAGCAGCATTATTCCTTTTTATGGCTGAATAATATTCCATCATATGGATATCCCACATTTGGTTTATCTGTTCATCTGTTGATGAACACTTGCGTTATTTCCACTCTTTGGCTATTGGCTATTGTGAATAATGTTGCTGTGAACATGGGATGCAAATATTGGTTCAAGTCTCTGCTTTCAGTCCTTTTAGGTATATAATCAGAAATAGAATTGCTGAATTATATGGTAATCCTATGCATAATTTTTTTGAGGGATTGCCAAACTTTTCTTTTTCTTGTTTTTAATTTTTTTCTTTTTTTTTTTTTTTTTTTTTTGAGACAGAGTTTCACTCTTGTCACCCAGGCTGGAGTGCATTGGCGTGATCTCGGCTCACTGCAACCTCTGCCTCTTGGGTTCAAGTGATTCTCCTGCCTCAGCTGGGATCACAGGTGTCCACCACAACTCCCGGCTAATTTTTGTACTTTTAGCAGAGACTGGGTTTTGCTATGTTGGCCAGGTTGGTCTGGAACTCCTAACCTCAAGGGATCCACCCGCCTTGGCCTCCCAAAGTGCTGGGATTACAGGTGTGAGCCGCCATACCCAGCCTGTTTGTTTTTTCTAACAGCCATCCTATGAAGCCATCCTATGAAGTATGAAGTGGTATCTCACTGCGGTTTTGATTTGCATTTCTCTAATGATGTATACATCTCTTCCTGTGCTTATTGATTATTTGTATATTTTTTCTTTGGATAAATGTCAATTCAAATTCTGTGCACATTATTTTTTTTCTTTAGAGACAGGATTCATGCGCAGTGGTTCATGCATGTAATCCCAGCACTTTGGGAGGCAGAGGCAGGAGGACTGCAGGAGTCCAGGAGTTTGAGACCAGCCTAGGCAACATAGTAAGAGCTCGTCTCTACAAAAATAAATCAAAATTGGCCGGGCGTGGTGGCTCACGCCTGTCATCCCAGCACTTTGGGAGGCCAAGGCGGGCAGATCACCTGAGGTCAGGAGTTCAAGACCAGCCTCAACATGGAGAAACCCTGTCTCTGCTAAAAATACAAAATTAGCCAGGCATGGTGGTGCATGCCTGTAATCCCAGCTACTTGGGAGGCTGAGGCAGGAGAATTGCTTGAACCTGGGAGGCAGAGGTTGCGGTGAGCCGAGATCACACCATTGCGCTCCAGCCTGAGCAACAAGAGTGACACTCTGTCTCAAAAAATAAAAATAAAAAAAATAAATCAATCAAAATGTAGCCAGGCATGGTGGTGCTCAGATAGTCCCGGCTACTCAGGAGGCTGAGGTGGGAGGATTGCTTAAGCCCTGGAGGTTGAGGCTGCAGTGAGCCATGATCACGCCACTGCACTCTAGCCTGGGTGACAGAGTAAGACTGTCTCAAAAAAAATAAAATAAAACAATAGAGAGAAGGTCTTGCTCTGGAGATCTTCCTACCTTTGCCTCCCAAAGTGCTGGGATTACAGGCTTGAGCCTTGGTACCCATACCAAACATATATTTGTATAATTAGGGTAGAAAAATTATCATTAAACTTATTATTGTTGGCCAGGTGTGGTAGCTCACACCTGTAATCCCAGCACTTTGGGAGGCTGAAGCAGGTGGATCACCTGAGGTCAGGAGTTCAAGACCAGCCTGGCCAACATGGTAAAACTCTGTCTCTACTAAAAATACAACAACTTCAATGGCAGAAGGGAAAAAAAAAAGTATAGTACCAGCCAGGCGCAGTGGCTCACACCTGTAATCCTAGCACTCTGGGAGTCTGAGGTGGGCAGATAATTTGAGGTCAGGAGTTCAAGACCAGCCTGGCCAACATGATGAAACCCCGTCTCTACTAAAAATACAAAAATTAGCCAGGCGTGGTGGCAGGCCCCTGTAATCCCAGCTACTCGGGAGACTGAGGCAGGAGAATCGCTTGAACTCGGGAGGCAGAGGTTGCAATAAGCCAAAGAGCATGGCATTGCACTCCAACCTGAGCAACAGAGCGAGACTCCAACTCAAAAAATAATAATAAATAAATAAATAAATAAATAAAAAATAGGCCGGGCACGGTGGTTCAAGCCTGTAATCCCAGCACTTTGGGAGGCTGAGGCAGGCAGATCACCTGAGGTCAGGAGTTCAAGACCAGCCTGGCCAGTGTGGTGAAACCCCATCTCTACCCAAAATACAAAAATTAGCTGGGTGTGGTAGCACACACCTGCAATCCCAGCTACTCGGGAGGCTGAGGCAGGAGAATCGCTTGAACCCACAAGGCAGAGGTTGCAGTAAGCTGAGATTGTGCCACCGCACTCCAGCCTGGGCAACAAGAGCGAAACTCCATCTAAAACAATAAAAAATAAATAAAATAAAATAAATAAAAAATAAAAATACAAAAATTAGCTGGGTGTGGCAGTGGCGGGCACCCGTAATCCAAGCTACTCGGGAGTCTGAGGCAGAAGAATTGCTTAAACCCAGGAGGCGGAGGTTATAGTGAGCCGAGATCACACCACTGCACTCCAGCCTGGGCGACAGAGCGAGACTCCATCTCAAAAAAATATATATATAGACACACAAAAAATTAGCCAGGCATGGTGGCGGGTGCCTGTGATCCCAGCTACTCAGGAGGCTGAGGCAGGAGAATCGCTTGAATACAGGAGGTAGAGATTGCGGTGAGCCAAGATCATATCACTGCATTCCAACCTGGGCGACAGAGTGGAACTCTACCTCAAAAAAAAAAAAAATTATTGTTATTGCAATTAAAGGTAGACTCCCAGCAAACTTTTTTGTTGTTGAAACAGAGTCTCGCTCTGTTGTGCAGGCTGGAGTGCAATGATGCGATCTCAGCTCACTGCAACCTATACCTCCTGAATTCAAGGGATTCTCCTGCATCAGCCTTCCAAGTAGTTCGGACTGCAGATGCGTGCCACCACACCTAGCTAATTTTTTTTTCTTTTTTGAGATGGAGTCTTGCTCTGTCGCCCAGGCTAGAGTGCAGTCGTGCGATATCAGCTCACTGCAATCTCCGCCTCCCAGGTTCAAGCAATTCTCCTGCCTAAGCCTCCCGAGTAGCTGGGATTACAGGCACGTGCCACCGTGCCTGGCTAATTTTTGTATTTTTAGTAGAGTCAGGGTTTCACCACCTTGGCCAGGCTGGTCTCAAACTCCTGACCTCGTGATCCACCCACCTCAGCCTCCCAAAGTGTTGGGATTACAGGCATGAGCCACCGCTCCCGGCCAGTTAATTTTTATATTTTTAGTAGAGACGGGGTTTCACCATGTTGGCCAGGCTGGTCTTGAACTCCTGGCCTCAGGTGATTTGCCCACCCCTGCTTCCCAAAGTGCTAGGATTACAGGTGTGAGCCACCATGCCTAGCCAAACTTTTTTTTTATTATGATTATTAGAGATGAGGTCTTGCTATGTTGCTCGGGCTGGTCTCTAACACTTGGGCTCAAGTTTGAGTTTGAAACCAGCCTAGGCAAGAAAGGAGATGACTGTCTCAAAATAAAGCAAATTTTAAAAAATAAAAAAGAAGCTGTTTCCAATCACAAGCATCTGCGGAGTGGGAGAGGAAACTGCTGATTTCACTTTAGTTAAATCAACATCTATTGAGGGTCTCCTATGTACCAAATCCTAAAATACTATGCAAAGTTTCTGGTCTAGGACACAGGCAACAAGCAACACAGTACAGGGTGGATGGTCTCTGCTAGGGGAACCCAAGATGCCACACCAAGGAACCAGAGGAGGATGCCTCACCCCCTGGGCAAGTCTGGGACAGTTTTAGGACTAAAAGAATAACAGTAATGAATTATAATCTACTCAACAAAATAAGAATCCATTGAGTTGGGCCAGGCGCGATGGCTCACGTCTGTAATCCCAGCACTTTGGGAGGCTGAGCCAGGTGGATCACTTGAGGTCAGGAGTTCGAGACCAGCCTGCCCAACACGGTGAAACTCCGTCTCTATGAGAAAAAAAAAAATTAGCTGGGCGTGGTGGCACATGCCTGTAATCCCAGCTACGTGGAAGGCTGAAGCAGGAGAATCACTTAAACCTGGGAGGTGGAGGTTGCAGTAAGCCAAGATTGCTCCATTGCACTCCAGCCTGGGCAACAAGGGCGAAAACTCCTTCTCAAAAAAAAAAAAAAAAAAAAAAAAAAAAAAAAAAAGGCCTGGTGCAGTGGCTCACACCTGTAATCCCAGCACTTTGGGAGGGTGAGGTGGGCGGATCACGAGGTCAGGAGATCAAGACCATCCTGGTTAACACGGTGAAACCCCGTCTCTACTAAAAATACAAAAAATTAGCTGGGCACGATGGCGGGCGCCTGTAGTCCCAGCTACTCGGGAGGCTGAGGCAGGAGAATGGCATTGAACCCGGGAGACGGAGCTTGCAGTGAGCCGAGACTGCCCCCTGCCCTCCAGCCTGGCGAAAGAGCGAGACTCTGTCTCAAAAAAAAAAAAAAAAATCCATTGAGTCTATTCTTATTTTTTACTTTTTGACACAGAGTCTTGTTCTGTTGCCCAGGATGGAGTGCAGTAGCATGATCACAGCCCACTGCAGCCTTGATGACCAGCTAATTTCTAAATTTTTTGTCAAGATGGTGTCTTGTCATGTTGCCCAGGCTGGTCCAAAACTCATGTGCTTAAGCCATCCTCCCAACTCAGCCTTCCAAAATGCTGAGGTTACAGGAGTGACCCACCGTGCCTGTCGAGTACATTCTAACAAATACAGGAGGAGAAAAAGCTCTTCTTTACAATAGAATGCTGACTAAATAAATGGAGAAGGAATGATAGATTTAGAAAAATTATCATTTTATAACCATCATACTAATGATTGATTCAGTCAAGAATCATAAATGAATGTTATTGAGTCCAAGTTTAATAAGGAACAGGATTTTAGATAATTTCAGAATATCTCCCCACAAATTACTTACTAATTACAAAAGGGAAGAAAGATAACTTTACAGTAGAGAAATCTGATAGATACCACTAAATCAAGTGATTGAAGTTAAACATCACTAATAACGATACAAACTGACACCATCTGCTTCTTGATGCCATGCACTAAGAAAGAAACATCACTTCTTTGGCCCAAAAGCTCCCTCAGCTGGTAAACAACTTCAGCAAAGTTTCAGGATACAAAATCAATTTACAAAAATCACTAGGCCGGGCGCGGTGGCTCATGCCTGTAATCCCAGCACTTTGGGAGGCCGAGGCAGGCAGATCACGAGGTCAGAAGATCAAGACCATCCTGGCTAATGCGGTGAAACCCCATCTCTACTAAAAATACAAAAAATTAGCCGGGCGTGGTGGCAGGTGCCTGCAGTCCCAGCTACTTGGGAGGCTGAGGCAGGAGAATGGCGTGAACCCGGGAGGCGGAGCTTGCAGTGAGCCGAGATGGCACCACTGCACTCCAGCCTGGGCGACATAGCGAGATCCGTCTCAAAAAATAAAATAAAATAAAATACAAAATAAAATAAAAATTGCCAATGAACATTATTGACCAGCATTCAAATAATCTAACATTGAGCTTTCCTGACAAAGACATCAAAAGCAATTGCAACAAAGACAAAATTTGACAAATGGGATCTAATTCAATTTAAGAGCTTCTGCACAGCAAAATAAACTATCAACAGAATAAACAGTCAACCTAAAGAATGGGAGAAAATACACATCTGACACAGGTCTGATATCCAGAATCTACAAGGACCTTAAACAAATTCACAATGAAAAAAACAAGCCCATTAAAAAGTGGACAAAGGATGAAACACTTTTCTTTCTTTCTTTTTTTCTCTTAGATGAGGGTCTCACTCTGTCACCCAGGCTGGAGTGCAGTGGTGTAATCTCAGCTTAGTGCAGCCTCTGCCTCCCAGGCTCAAGTAATCCTCCCACCTCAGCCTCCCGAGTAGCTGGGACAACAGGTATACGCCACCATGCCCAGCTAATTTTTGTAGCTTTTGCAGAGATGGGGTTTTGCCATGTTGCTCAGGTTGGTCTTGAATTCCTGAGCTCAAGCGATCCACCCGCCTCAGCCTCCCAAAGTGCTGGGATTACAGGCACGAGCCACTGTGACCAGCCAACAGATGCTTTTCAAAAGAAGATACACACGTACATGAAAAAATGCTCATCACCACCAATCATTAGAGAAATGCAGATCAAAACCACAATGAGATACCATCTCACACCAGTCAGAATGGCTTTTTTTTTTTTTTTTTTTGAGACGGAGTCTCTCTCTGTTGCCCAGGCTAGAGTGCAGTGGCACAATCTCGGCTCACTGCAACCTATGCCTCCGGGGTTCAAGAGATTCTCCTGCCTCAGCCTCCTGATTAGCTGGGATTACAGACGCGCATCACCATGCCCAGCTAATTTTTGTACTTTTAGTAAAGACGGGGTTTCACCATGTTGGCCATGCTGGTCTCGAACTCCCGACCTCAGGTGATCCACCCGCCTCGGCCTCCCAAAGTGTTGGGATTACAGGCGTGAGCCACTGCGCCCAGCCAGAATGGCTATTATTCAAAGTCAGAAAATAACACATGCTGGCAAAGTTGTGGACAAAAGGAAAGCCTTATACACCGCTGGTGGGAATGTAAATTAGTTCAGCCATTGTGGAATGCAGTTTGGTGATTACCATTCAACCCAGTAATCCCATTTTCGGGTGTATACCCAAAGGAATATAAATCATTCTACCATAAAGACATATGCATGGCCAGGCGCGGTGGCTCACGCCTGTAATCCCAGCACTTTGGAAGGCCAAGGCAGGAGGACCACTTGAGGTCAGGAGTTCGATACCAGCCTGGCCAACATGGTGTAACTTCGTCTCTACTAAAAATACAAAAATTAGCTGGGCATCGTTGGGGCCGCCTGTAATCCCAGCTACTAGGGAGGTGGAGGCAAGAGAATCGCTTGAACCCGGGAGCTGAGGTCGCGCCATTGTACTCCAGCCTGGGCAACAAGAGCAAAGGAAGGGAAGGGAAGGGGAGGGGAGGGGAAGGGAGGGGAGGGAAGAGAAGGGAGGAGGGAAGGAAGGAGGGAGGGAGGGAGGGAAGGAAGGAAGGAAGGAAAGAAAGGAAGAAAAAGAAAGAAAGGAAGAAAAAGAAAGAAAGAGAGAAGGGGTACATATACAGCACGGTACATATACATCATGGAATACTATGCAGCCATAAAAAGGAATGAGATCATGTCTTCTGTGGGAACCTGGATGAAGCTGGAGGCCATTATCCTTAGCAAACTAATGCAAGAACAGAAAACCAAATGCCACATGTTCTCACTTGTAAGTGGAAGCTAAAAGATAAGAACTCATGAACTCAAAGAGAGGAACCACACAGACACTGGGGCCTACTTGAGGGTGGAGGATGGGAGGAGGGAGACGAGCAGAAAAAAATAACTCTTGCGTACTAGGTTTAGTACCTAGGTGATGAAATAATCTGTACAACAAACCCCCGTGACATGAGTCATATGTAGCAAACCTGCACATGTACACTTGAACCTAAAAGTTAAAAAAAGAACATCACTTCTGTAGTAATCTTGCCAAAAATGCATACTCTAATTAAGAGGAAACATTAGCCAAATCCAAACTGAGAGCCATTCTACAAAATAAATGGCCAGTGCTCTTCAAAAATGTCAATGTTATGAAAGATTATAAAGACAAGAGAGCCCGGGTGCGGTGGCTCATGCCTGTAATCACAGCACGTTGAGAGGCTGAGGCAGTTGGATCACTTGAGGTCAGGAGTTTGAGACCCAGCCTGGGCAACATGGCAAACCCTGACTACCAAAAATTAGCTGGGCATGGTGTTGCACAACTGTGGTCCTAGCTACCCGGGAGGCTGAGGTGGGAGGATTGCTGGAGTCTGGGAAGTTGAGGCTGCAGTGAGCCGATTGCACCACTGTACTCCAGCCTGGGTGACAAAGTGAAACCCTGTCTCAAAAAAACAAAAAAGTAAAGATGGCTTGTCTGATGGTAGTGGGTTATCAGAACTTATTATTAATAACATTAGTGTCATTAAAGTTGGTATACAACCCCCTATTGCTAAATTTGGCTTTAAAAAAAAAGAGAAAGAAATTGTTCCAGATTAATGGAGAGTAAACAGACATGGATATTAAATGTATTGCATAGTGCTAAAAGGGATAACCGCCAGAAAAAAAAATTTACATAAATGACATTGTTGGGACAATTGGTAAAATCTGAATAAGAACTGTATATTAAATATAACATTGAATCAATCTTAAATTTTCTGATTTCTGATTTTCTGGATACATAAAATAATATCCTTGTTTTTAGGAAATATAGAAATATTTTTGGGTAAAGGGACACGATGTCTGCAAATTACTCTCAAACTGTTAAGCAAAACATAATGTATATGTAGTATATATGGAAATAAAAATATAAATGTGATAAAATGTTAATAATTGGTGTAATTGGTCAATCTGGGTGAAAAAGTATACAGGAATTTTTTGTAGCATTCTTGGGATTTTTCTGCAAATCTGAAATTATTAAAAACAAAATTTTTATTTTAATTTTATTGTCCCCCAGGCTGGAGTGCAGTGGCACCATCTCGGCTCACTGCAACCTCCACCTCCCGGGTTTAAGCGATTCTCCTGCCTCAGCCTTCCTAGTAGCTGGGATTACAGGCGTGAGCCACCACGCACTGCTAATTTTTTTGTATTTTTAGTAGAAACGGGGTCTCACCATCGGTCAGGCTGGTCTCAAACTTCTGACCTCAGGTGATCCGTCCACCTCGGCCTCCCAGAGTGCTGGGATTACCTCGGCCTCCCAGAGTGCTGGGATTACATGCGTGGACCACCGCATCCGGCCAAAAGACAAATTTTTTTTTAATCAAATCACCATCCAATGTAATTCCATCTCCACCATCTACTACAGATGTGATCGTGGATAAACCATAAACCTTTCATAACTTCTAGAAAGTAACTACTAATACTATTATGGTAGAAAGGATCAATGTTAAAGCAAAACTATAAAAATAAATAAATACGATCACGTGACCATGGCGCCTTTTCAGTGAAATAAGGGGCAAGGGGCTTGGGCAAACGAGGATGCGTAAGATGATCTGGGGTCCCTTCCGGATCCCCAGGTCCTCGACCCCCGGCATGTAAGGGTAGAGTCAAGGAGGGTCTTCTTAAGCGTTCCTCGGCGCGGTCCTGAAGAGATTAAAGGCGTCAAATGGACTGCTCCACACCTGAGCTGCCGCCAAGCTAACTCAATCGGAGCCGGCGCATTTGAGAAGGCGCCTGTGAGGGTCGCTCCTCAGCCGCCGCGCTCCCACTCCGCGTCCCCACTCCGCGCCGCCGCGCCTCTGCCAGCCCCGAAAGTGGACGTGAAGCTCCAACACCTCGACTTCTGGGCCCGCCTCCATGGCCAGGTCCCGGGACTGCTGGACTGGGACATGGGGAACGAGCTCTTTCTGGCCTTCACCACATCTCACCTCCCCTTAGCGGAGCAGAAACGTGAGTAGCGGGTGGGGTGAGGTGGGGGGCTGGGCGTGGCGGAGGGGTGGCCTAGGGGCTCGCGGGACCCCGGGGCAGAGCGGCTCCCCAGCCTTCGCCCCCACCTCCCGGGGAGGCTTGGGGGGCCGAGCGCCCCGCCCCCCCCCCCCCCCACGGCTTAGCTCCGCCGCCCCCGCTCCACCCCCACTCGCGAACTCTACTCGGGAGTGGTTTGGGGGGTGGGGGGGTTCGCGCCTGACTCAACTGGAAGCTCCTGGAGGACAGCTGGTCTCACCTAAAAACGGAGGCTTTCCACTCTACGTCACCCGCCAGGCTCCCAGAACATTCCAAGGCTTCTTCTGGGTCTTCTCCTTGGCGCTGGTCGCCATTTGCTATACTGTATATTTCAGTTACTTTTCCGTCTCTTAAAAAAAACAGGCCTCATCGTTTTATCCATGGCTGTATTCTCACCTCTTAACATATTGCCTGACACCTAGAAGTGCTCCGTACTTGCCAAATGCTTAGTTGACCATCGCGATCTTTTAGGTTTTCTTTTTCTTCTTTGGACGTCAAGTGTGGAGAGTTGACATAATTACTCCCCACATTCATGGTACCTTTTCGCCTGCAAGGCCCTTGGATTAACTCTTTTTTTTTTTTTTTCCAAATTTTTTTTTTGAGACGGAGTCTTGCTCTGTCGCCCAGGCTGGAGTGCAGTGGCACGATCTCGGCTCACTGCAACCTCCGCCTCCCGGGTTCAAACGATTCTCCCGCCTCAGCCTCCTGAGTAGCCTGGATTGCAGGGGTGCGCCACCACGCCCTGTTAATTTTTTTTATTTTTAGTAGAGGCAGAGTTTCACCATGTTGTCCATGTCGGCCTCCCAAAAGTGCTGGGATTACAGGCCTGAGCCACCGCCCCCGGCCTTAACTCTTCCTTTTGCCCCTTAAGTCTCCACCCCTCCTTCCATTACCTCTGCTACTCCCATTACCAACCCTAATCCATTTAACGTCTGTTTTCTCCACTCATTGTTTTTGAGAGCTGTTGTTTTAGGTTGCTAAATTCAGGCCTGGTTCATTATTTCTGATTGTTGTTAGTATTCTATCGGCTGGGTGTCCCACCTTTTACATTTTAATTTTCTTTACCCCTAGATTGCTTCCAACTCTTTGCCACCATAATTAATGCTAATGAACATTCTTTCTTGTTTCTTCATTCAAGAAATATGTATTGAGCACCTCCAACTGACCTGGTACTGTTTTAGACACTCATGATACACAGTGAATAGAACAGACAAGTAGAACAACATTCTACTGGGGGCAGACAGATAATCCACAGAAGTATAATAAATGGGTAGATCATATAGTATGCTATAAAGTGATAATCTGCAATGGGGAAAGAACAGGAGAAGGAGACTCAGGAATAGGGGAAGGGTGTGGTGGCAGCTACAGTTTTTTTTTTTGTTTTTGTTGTTTTTTGAGATGGAGTCTGGCTCTGTTGCCCACGCTGCAGTGGTGCGATCTCCTCTGCCCCCTGGGTTCAAGTGATTCTCCTGCCTCAGCCTCCCGAGTAGCTGGGACTACAGGCACGCGCTACCATGCCCAGCTAATTTTTGTATTTTTAGTAAAGACGGGGTTTCCCTGTGTTGGCCAGGCTAGTCTTGAATTCCTGACCATGATCCGCCGTCTCAGCCTCCCAAAGTGCTAGAATTACAGGTGTGAGCCACCGCACCCGGCCTTCTTTTTTTTTTTTTTTGTCATGGAGTCTCACTCTGTCGCCCAGGCTGGAGTACAGTAGCGCAATCTCAGCTCACTGCACCCTCTGCCACCCAGGTTCAAGCGATTCTTGTGCTTCAACCTCACCAGTAGCTGGGATTACAGGCATGCATCACCACACCCAGCTAATTTATATATTTTTAGTAGAGACAGGGTTTCACCATGTTGGCCAGCCAGGCTGGTCTCAAACTCCTGGCCTCAAGTGATCCGCTTCCCTCAGCCTCCTAAATTGCTGGGATTACAGATGTGAGCCACCGCGCCAGGCCACAGCTACAGTTTTAAATAAGATTGTGGGGTTGAACTCAATTAGGAACATAATATTTGAGCAAATAGTTGATAGGAAGGGTGGAGTGAGCCCAGAGGATACTTGAAGGGAAAGTGGTAAGGTCAGTAAGGCTGGATGACAGTAAATAAAGAGCTCCAAAGGGTGTGGTTGAGAGCAGGAATGCCTGTCCTCTAAGGACTTTAGGGTTGACTTTGAGTCAGATGATGATTGATTGTAAGGTTTTGTTTGAGATGGGCTCTTGCTCTTGCTCAGGCTAGAGTGCAGTGGCACAATTACCTCCAGGCTCAAGCAATGCCCCCACCTCAGTCCCCAAAGTAGCTGCAACCACAGGCACAGGCCACCACACTGGCTAACTTTTTTACTATTTGTACAGATGGGGATCTCCCTATGTTGCCCAGGCTGGTCTTGAACTCCTGGACTCGAGCAATGCTCCTACCTCCCAAATTGAGCAGAGGAGTGACATGCTCTCAGGGTCTGCTTCATGAGTGTGTGACCCGTGCAGTTGCCTAGGTGCCTGTGTTTGGTTTAATACACTGCTGTCACTGTCTTGAAATTTTTAATAATTTTTCAACGAGGAGCCTCATGTTTTCTTTACTGGACCCTACAAATTATGTGGCTAGTCCTGCATGATCTATATTTGAAAAGATCACTCTGGCTGTTGTGTTGAGAGTAGACTGTGGATGTACAGAGACTAGGAGGCTGCAGTAGTAATCCAGACAAGAGATGATGGTAGATTGGGCCAGGGTAGTAGCAGGGAGAACCAGCTGGCTATGCTGATGGATTGGATATGGGGTATAAGACAGACAATTGAGTATGAGCCTTCAAAGTGTTTTGACCTAGTGGAAGGATAGAGTTGCCTTGTGCTGAGTGGGAGACAGGTTTAGGAAGGAAGATCAGGAATTCTGTTCTGGATATGCTGAGCTGGAGATCTTAGACATCCGAGTAGAAGCATTGAGTCTGCAGGTGGATACATGAGCCTGGAGTTCTGGAGAGAAGTGGGGACTGCAGATGTAAATTTTGGGTCTTTTGGTATATGGGTGGAACTTAAGGAGTAAGAATAGAGCAGGAACAAGAATGAGCCCTGGGGGCAGTCCATTGTAAAGAGATTGGAGAGAAGAGAGATAACTAGCAAAAAAGACTATTGAGAATCAAAACTAGGGCGTCTGTGGTGTCCTGGAAACCAAGTGGAAAAAGCCTTTCAAGGAGGGACTGGTTGGATGAGTGGAATGTAAGTGATGATTGGACTTAACAAAGCAGAGGTCCCTGGTTAGTGGTTTTAGTAAGTGGGAGAACGAAAAACCTGACTGAAGGGGGTTTAAGAGTGGAAGGAGGGGAAGTAGAGGCAATGTGTTATGCCTCAACAGGAAATAAGATGGGATAATCTTTTTCTTTTTCTTTCTTTCTTTTTTTTTTTTAGAGACAGGGTCTCTATCTGGTGCCCAGGCTGGACTGCAGTGGCACCAGCACAGCTCACTGCAGCCTTGAGCAGCCTTGAGCAGCCTTGAGCAGCCTTGAGCTCCTCGGCTCAAGTGATCCTCCTGCCTCAGCTTTCCAAAGCAGGCTGGGATTACAAGCATGAGCCACTGCACCTGGTCCCTAAAATGGGAGAATTAACAGCCTGTTTGCATGCTGATGAGAATGACCCAACAAAGACAAAAAATTAGTGACACAGGAAAGAGAGGGGAAGATTTGTGGAACAACGTCCTTGAAAAAGCATGGGGGATCTGTGCCAAAGCAAGACACAGACATACAGAGGTGCTATCCTTGGGTCGCAATGAGATCACCAGTCCATTGATCCTATCACCTTTTCACTGTTTCAATCACTTGATATGTCCACCCTTATTCAACTAACTTGAATCCCATGGTCAGATATTACGCAGGTTCCCTGGATCATATGTGGCTTTGGAGCACTTTGTTGGCCAAACCACAACCCTGACTAAATCCACCTCTGCCAAACGAGTGCACCAAAACCATAATTCAGTGGACTGGTGACCTCAGTGGGATCATAGTTGGGGTTGAGGGAGTTAGCCAGAAAGACACGAGGTGGTGCATTTTTATGTGGTGCATAAATGAGGTTACGGAGAGGTTGCAGTTGTTAGTTTAGGTTATGCCTGAGGGAGTGTCCACAGTAGAGTAGAAGTCAGACTCGCTGGAGAAGAGTTCAATAAATAGCAAAGATCATGTTTTTATTTTTGAAACAAGGTCTGGCTTTGTTGCCCAAGCTGGAGTGCAATAGCGTAAGCTTGGCTCACTGCAACCTCCCTTTTCCCGCTCAAGCCATCCTCCCACTTCAGCCTCCTGAGTAGCTGGGACTACAGGCTCACACCACCACACTCGGCTAGATTATTATCTTTGTATTTTTTATAGAGATGGGGTTTCACCATGTTGCCCAGGCTGATTTCAAACTCCTGGGCCCAAGCAATCCGCCTGCCTAAGCCTCTTAAAGTGCTGGGATTACAGGCGTGAGCCGCTGCACCTGGCCAGCAGCCAAGATTTAAGGCAGGAGTAGTGTTGGAGAGTGACAGCTAAACCAGGAGGTCAGTAGATGATAGTAACAATGGAGATTGATTAGTATATAAGTTCCTGTATTAACTTGAACATATACATCCAGGAGCAGACAGTAAGGCAGAGTAAATTGTAGTCCTGCCTGATTGCTCTTAACAAGGGCTGCTCCAGTTGATACACAGAACTGCAGTATAATAAGAGATTCTGTCTCTTTGCATGTTTCTCAACACTTGGTATTATCTTTATAATTCCAGTCAATTTGATTATCTCTTTATCTTACAGTGTTTTTCTTATTATTAATAATGCTGATCATCTCGTTAGCCATTCAGTTATCCCCTCCTTGTGAATGCTGATTCATATCATTTGTCCATTTCTAAGTTTGTGTTGACCTTTTACATATTGATTTGTAGGAGCTCTCTATGTATCAGAGAATTGAGAAATTTGGATTGAAGTTTTGCTATTTTGTTTGTTTATTTGTTTTTTGCTTATGGTGATTTTTACTATGTTAGAACTTTTTTTGAGACAGAGTCTTGCTGTGTCACCTAGGCTGGAGTGCAGTGGCACAATCTCAGCTCACTGCAACCTCTGCCTCCCAGGTTCAAGTGATTCTCCTGCCTCAGCCTCCCAAGTAGCTGGGACTACAGGTACGCACCACCACGCCCGGCTAATTTTTTGTACTTTTAGTAGAGATGGGGTTTCGCCATGTTGGCCAGGCTGGTCTTGAACTCCTGACCTCAAGTGATCCACCTGCCTCGGCCTCCCAAAGTGCTGGGATTACAGGTGTGGGCCACGGCACCTGGCCAAACTTTAATTTTTGTGCTATAATATGTGCATAAAACTTACAGATTCATTTTGAGGGTAACTGGCATCTTTTTTTTTTTTTTTTTTTTTTTTTTTTTTTTATTTATTTATTTTATTTTTTTTATTGATCATTCTTGGGTGTTTCTCGCAGAGGGGGATTTGGCAGGGTTACAGGACAATAGTGGAGGGAAGGTCGGCAGATAAGCAAGTGAACAAAGTTCTCTGGTTTTCCTAGGCAGAGGACCCTGCGGCCTTCCGCAGTGTTTGTGTCCCTGGGTACTTGAGATTAGGGAGTGGTGATGGCTCTTAACGAGCATGCTGCCTTCAAGCATCTGTTTAACAAAGCACATCTTGCACCGCCCTTAATCCATTCAACCCTGAGTGGGTACAGCACATGTTTCAGAGAGCACAGGGTTGGGGGTAGGGTCACAGATCAACAGGATCCCAAGGCAGAAGAATTTTTTCTTAGTACAGAACAAAATGAAAAGTCTCCCGTCTACCTCTTTCCACACAGACACGGCAACCATCCAATTTCTCAATCTTTTCCCCACCTTTCCCCCCTTTCCATTCCACAAAACCGCCATTGTCATCATGACCCGTTCTCAATGAGCTGTTGGGTACACCTCCAAGACGGGGTGGTGGCCGGGCAGAGGGGCTCCTCACTTCCCAGTAGGGGCGGCCGGGCAGAGGTGCCCCTCACCTCCCGGACGGGGCGGCTGGCCGGGCAGGGGGCTGACCACCCCCACCTCCCTCCTGGACGGGGCGGCTGGCCGGGCAGAGGGGCTCCTCACTTCCCAGTAGGGGCGGCCGGGCAGAGGCGCCCCTCACCTCCCGGATGGGGCGGCTGGCCAGGCGGGGGGCCGAACCCCCACCTCCCTCCCGGACAGGGCGGCAGGCTGGGCGGTGGGCTGACCCCCCCACCTCCCTCCCGGACGGGGTGGCTGGCCAGGCGGGGGGCTGACCCCCCACCTCCCTCCCGGACAGGGCGGCAAGCTGGGCGGTGGGCTGACCCCCCCACCTCCCTCCCGGACGGGGCGGCTGGCCGGGCTGA
The DNA here is from genome assembly GCF_029281585.2 of Gorilla gorilla gorilla. Classification (NCBI taxonomy): domain Eukaryota; kingdom Metazoa; phylum Chordata; class Mammalia; order Primates; family Hominidae; genus Gorilla; species Gorilla gorilla. The sequence continues at coordinate 126,925,161 of NC_073233.2, forward strand.
GGGGCTCCTCACTTCCCAGTAGGGGCGGCCGGGCAGAGGCGCCCCTCATCTCCCGGACGGGGCGGCTGGCCGGGCGGGGGGCTGACCCCCCCACCTCCCTCCCGGACGGGGCGGCTGGCCGGGCGGGGGGCTGACCCCCCCCCACCTCCCTCCCGGACAGGGCGGCTGGCCGGGCGGGGGGCTGACCCCCCCACCTCCCTCCCGGACGGAGCGGCTGGCCGGGCAGAGGGGCTCCTCACTTCCCAGTAGGGGCGGCCGGGCAGAGGCGCCCCTCACCTCCCGGACGGGGCGGCTGGCCAGGCGGGGGGCTAACCCCCCACCTCCCTCCCAGACGGGGCGGCTGGCCGGGCGGGGGGCTGACCCCCCCACCTCCCTCCCGGACGGGGCGGCTGGCCGGGCGGGGGGCTCCTCACTTCCCAGTAGGGGCGGCCGGGCAGAGGTGCCCCTCACCTCCCGGACGGGGCGGCTGGCCAGGTGGGGGGCTAACCCCCACCTCCCTCCTGGACAGGGCGGCAGGCTGGGCGGTGGGCTAACCCCCCCACCTCCCTCCTGGACGGGGCGGCTGGCCGGACGGGGGGCTGACCCCCCCACCTCCCTCCCGGACGGAGCGGCTGGCCGATCAGAGGGGCTCCTCACTTCCCAGTAGGGGCGGCCGGGCAGAGGCGCCCCTCACCTCTCGGACCGGGTGGCCGGCCAGGCGGGGGTCCGAACCCCCACCTCCCTCCTGGACAGGACGGCAGGCTGGGCGGTGGGCTAACCCCCCCACCTCCCTCCCGGACGGGGCGGCTGGCCGGACGGGGCGGCTTGCCGGGCGGGGGGCTGGCCCCCCCACCTCCCTCCCGGACGGGGCGGCTGGCCGGGCGGCGGGCTGGCCCCCCCACCTCCCTCCCGGACGGGGCGGCTGGCCGGGCGGGGGGCTGACCCCCCCACCTCCCTCCCGGACGAGGTGGCTGCCGGGCGGAGATGCTCCTCACTTCCCAGACGGGGTGGCTGCCGGGCGGAGGGGCTCCTCACTTCTCGGGCGGGGCGGCTGCCGGGCGGAGGGGCTCCTCACTTCTCAGACAGGGCGGTTGACTGGCATCTTAATAGTATGTATTATAAGTCTTTGTTCAAGTCTTTTAAGTTCTTTATTTAAGAGCTGAGATGGGAAGATTGCTTGAGTTGGGAGGTGGAGATTGCAGCGAGCCGGTGTCACACCACTGCACTCCAGCGTGGGCAACCAAGCAAGACCCTGTCTCCAAAAAAACCCCAATTTTTCTATCTTTTGCTACTTTTTCCTTTTTTGAATACTATGTTGAATATTAGCAACATAATAGGCATCCTCTCTAATTACTGAGCTCTCTGATAAGTATATCATTTCTCAAACAAAAGCCTAGATTCATCTGTAATATAATGACACTCATAGGGACAGTGAGGGGACAAAAATAGTTTTTGTCCTGAACAACCAGTTAATGGTGGTGCCACTTGCTAAAACAAAGAATACAGGAAGGCCAGGCATGGTAGCTCACGCCTGTAATCCCAACATTTTGGGAGCCTGAAGCAGGAGGATTGCTTGAACCCAGGGGTTCGAGACCAGCCCAGACAACATAGACCCTCATCTATACAAAAAATACAAAAATTGAGCTGGGTGCGGTGGCTCAAGCCTGTAATCCCAGCACTTTGGGAGGCTAAGGCAGGCGGATCACGAGTCAGGAGTTCGACACCAGCCTGGCCAATATGGTGAAACCACGTCTCTACTAAAAAATACAAAAATTAGCCGGGTGTGGTGGCGTGCGCTTGTAGTCCCAGCTTCTTGGGAGGCTGAGGCAGGAGAATCACTTGAACCTGGGAGACAGAGGTTGCAGTGAGCCGAGACTGCGCCACTACACTCCAGCCTGGGCGACAGAGCGAGACTCCATCTGAAAAAAAAAAAATACAAAAATTAGTGGGGCGTAGTGGCGTGTACCTGTAGTTCCAGCTACCTGGGAGACTGAGGTGGGAGAATCTCTTGAGCACACCACTGCACTCCAGCCTGTGCAACAGAGCAAGACCCTGTCTCAAAAAAAAAAAAAACAAGAATACAGGAGGAAGAGCAAGAAGATGGAATTCAGTTTTAGAAGCGCGTTTGAAGTGCCTGTGGGCTACCCAAGTAAAGACATCCAGTAGGTAGTTCTCCTTAAGGGCTAGCACAGAATGCTAGGCTAGAGGTGAAGATTTGAGAGCTCTACATTTTTTTATAGATGTTAACTGAAGCCACAGGCATGCACGAGATCATTCAGGGATAGTATATGTAGAGTGAGAAGAAAAGAATGCAGAGGGGAATGAGAAGGTCAGAGAGGTAAAGGGAAAACCAGTAGAAGTAGAATGTGATGTTAACTCCCAAGGCAGGGCCCACAACCTTCTCCCAGAGAAGCCTTAAGGCCTAGGATCCTAGGGTCACAAAGGGATATTCTAGGATGTTTTGACTCTCTCTTTCTTTTTGCCAGTTGCCAGGTATAAACTCCGAATTGTTAAGCCACCAAAATTACCCCTAGAGAAAAAACCCAACCCTGATAAGGATGGTACGTATTGAGTTCTCTGACCTGTTTCTGTGGCCTGGGCTGGATACCAGGGGCACCCAAAGCCAGTGGGCTGTGGCACACAATCTCCTTTTGTTCTGCACAGGTCCAGATTATGAGCCCAACCTCTGGATGTGGGTAAACCCCAACATCGTGTATCCCCCTGGAAAGCTGGAGGTCTCAGGACGTAGGAAGAGGGAGGACCTGACAAGCACACTCCCCTCCTCTCAGCCACCCCAGAAGGAGGAAGATGCCAGCTGCTCAGAGGCCGCAGGGGTGGAATCACTGTCCCAGTCCTCCAGCAAGCGGTCTCCCCCTCGGAAGCGGTTTGCCTTTTCCCCCAGCACCTGGGAGGTATGGATTTTTGGGGATGGGAGTGGGACTTGGGCAGTAGGCGAGGGGCATGGGGAAGAGCCATTACAGTTCTGCTCTCTTAGCCATAGCAAAAGGTGAATGGGTTCAGAAATTACCTACATGCTTGGGTTGGGGAGAAGCCCAAATGGTGGCCTTAGACCATCCCCCCTTCCTGCCACTGCACCCTGGAGTAGAGGCTGAGGAGTCAGGACCAGTTCCTACTCTGTGCTCCTCTAGCTCACAGAAGAGGAGGAGGCTGAGGACCAGGAAGACAGCTCCTCTGTGGCTCTCCCATCCCCTCACAAAAGGGCCCCCCTCCAGAGTCGGAGGCTTCGGCAAGCCAGCAGCCAGGCGGGGAGGCTCTGGTCCCGGCCCCCTCTCAATTACTTCCACCTAATTGCCCTGGCATTAAGAAACAGTTCCCCCTGTGGCCTCAACGTGCAACAGATCTACAGTTTCACTCGGTATGTGCCGGGGGCCCTGCGAGGAGGGGGAAGTGGGGGCCAGGGCCCTGGGCTGATGCCTTCCAATCCATCCCAGGCCCTGGGTTGCTGACCTGGTTTCCCTATCTGGGTCTGAGAGGACGAGTATGTTCCCAGTTCCCTTTTCCCAGGTGCATTTGTGCCCACATTCTGCCCACATTTTATGGCTTTAGTTTTTTGTTTTTTTTTCTTTTTAACTAGTTTTCAGTGTTCTTTGGGTATAGTTCTCCTTTAAAACATACATTCACTTGGGTCAGGTAACAGTTTCCCCACCATCCTCTGAAGATCAGCCAGTCTAAAGTCAGGTTTCCCCAACAGTTCCCACCTGCTTCTGCTAGGACTGGACTGCGTGGCACAGCTCCCTCCACCCCCAGGGGTGCAGGGAACCCAGTTGAGAAGGATTTTCCATTTAGCTCAGATAGTCCTGCTCACAGGAGGGTGAGGAAGGGAGTTTCTCGGGCCCTTTCCCAGTGTTAGGAGAAGTGCCTAATGTCTCAGGACAGGAATTTTCAAGTGGTGTCCGTCCTCAACCAAGATTCCTCTTACAGGAGCTGCTTGGCCTGATTCTGCTTTGTTCATGCTGTGGTCCAAGCCCTGGGCCCTCAGAGGGAGGGAGGGTTCAGGTGAGCCACGCACCACGTGGATGCTTTGCCACGTGCTCAGTTAGCAAAGAGCAACTCCAGGCCAACTTGCTACTATCCCCCTGGAGAGAAGGGCTAAAGCCCCTGGCCCCTGGGTAGAACATGCTCCAGAGAAGGGCATTCCCCAGACATAACATGCCTTTCCTTACCTCTCCTCCCTGTCCATAGAAAGCACTTCCCCTTTTTCCGGACGGCCCCGGAAGGCTGGAAGAATACTGTCCGTCACAATCTCTGTTTTCGAGACAGCTTTGAGAAAGTGCCTGTCAGCATGCAGGGCGGGGCCAGCACACGGCCTCGATCTTGCCTCTGGAAGTTGACCGAGGAGGGACACCGCCGCTTTGCGGAGGAGGCCCGCGCCTTGGCTTCCACTCGGCTAGAAAGTATCCAACAGTGCATGAGCCAGCCAGGTGTGAAGACTTGTTGTGCGTGGGCCCAAGGGGAAGAGACCTGAGGATCCTGACCCAGGGCCAAGTGTGGAAGCCTGGGTCACACCGTGGGGGTGGGGGGATGCATCTTCTATAGGAAACAGGGAGATTAACAGTGATCTGAGACCCTCAGGTGATGCCGGCCTGAGGTGAGACCTCCCCAACCAGTGTGGGGCGTGATGTGCCAGGAATCCATGGGCAAACAACTAAGGGGCAACTGGCCTTACCAAGCCCAGCAGCCTAGGCAATAGTGAGCACACAACATGAGAAGCACAGTTAATAGAGGTTATGTACAAAGAGTACTTCTGCTTTCCCTGGAGCAGTGCAGGGAGGCTTCAGAGAAGAGGCAGCATTTGAGCCTTGAGTGAAAGAAGCAGATCACCTGCTATGAGAGAGCATCCCAGGCCTAGGAAACAGCAATTGTGAAGTATAAACTCCTGAACTCTCTCCTTTTCTTACAGATGTGATGCCCTTCCTCTTTGATCTTTAACCCCAAGAAGCAACAGCCAGCTAATGCTTTATTAAAATTACCCTCAGTAGCTTTCCGTGTGTGTCTGTGGAGGTGGGGTCTCTAAGGATGGGGTTAAGGGTGGAGGTGGAGATCAACTCCAAGGTTGGAGATGGGATGCCTTCAGCTTACAGATGCTCCTGAGGCAATGGGGCAGGTGCCTGCTGTGCAGCAAAGGGAGTCAGTAATTTTCTTTCCTCAAAGGAGGAAAATGCACAGCCTTCTAAAGCATCTTGGAGCAATTTCCATTTTTCTGGATTATGAAGATAATCTTGGCTGGATGCAGTGGCTCACACCTGTAATCCAGCACTTTGGGAGGCTGAGGCAGGAGGATCCCTTGAGCACAGGAGGTCAAGGCTGCAGTCGGCCATGATCACACCACTGCACTTTAGCCTGGGCAACAGCAAGACTCCATCTGTAAAAATTATTCTGGGAGATGCCAATTTGTAGCAGCCAATTCTGTAAGCACCACACATTCATTCAATTGATACTCCTTAAGTGGCTACTGTGTACCAAGCTCAGGATAGAATACAGGTGCCAGGGAGAACTGTGCTGCATTGTGTTAGCTGCAATAGCGGTGAGGGCATGTGCTAAGGGAGCATAGAAAGGTGCTTTGGGGAGGCGCCATGTTTTTTTTTTTTTTTTTTTTTTTTTTTTTTTAAAAGCTTACAGATGACTTTTTTGTGTGTGTCTGACAGTTTCACTCTTGCTGCCCAGGCTGGAATGCAATGGTGCAATCTCGGCCCACCGCAACCTCCACCTCCTGGGTTTAAGCGATTCTCCTGCCTCAGCCTCCCAAGTAGCTGGGATTACAGGCATGCACCACAAAGCCCGGCTAATTTTGTGTATTTTTTAGTAGAGACGGGGTTTCTCCATGTTGGTCAGGCTGATCTCGAATTTTCGACCTCAGGTGATCCACCTGCCTTGGCCTCCCAAAGTGCTGGGATTACAGGTGTGAGCCACCACACCCGGCAGGTGACTTTTTTTTTTTGAGACGGAGTCTCGCCCTGTTGCCCAGGCTGGAGTGCAGTGGCACAATCTTGGCTCACTGCAACTTCCGCCTCCCAGGTTCAAGCAATCTTCCTGCCTCAGCTTCCCTAGTAGCTGGGATTACAGGCATGCACCACCAGGCCCAGTTAATTTTTGTATTTTTAGTAGAGACAGGGTTTTGCCATCTTGGCCACGCTGGTTTCCAACTCCTGACCTCAGGTGATCCACCCGCCTTGGCCTCCCAAAGTGCTGGGATTACAGGCGTAAGCCACCACACGTGGCCTCTTGAGTTAATTTCTGTATGGTCAAGGTTCATTTCTGGCTTGTAGATGTCCAGTTGCTCAGCCTCCCAAAGTGCTGGATTATAGGTGTGAGCTGACTATAGCCTCGAACTCCTTGGGCTCAGGCAATTCTCCCACCTCAGCCTCCCAAGGAGCTGGGACTACAGGTGCGTACCAGCACGCCAGGCTAATTTTTTTTTTTTTTTTTTTTTGAGACGGAGTTTTGCTCTTGTTGCCCAGGCTGGAATGCAATGGTGCGATCTCTGCTGACTGCAACCTCCACCTCCTGGGTTCAAGCCATTCTCCTGCTGCAGCCTCCCAGGTAGCTGGGATTACAGGCATGCACCACCACACCCAGCTAATTTTGTATTTTTAGTAGAGATGGGGTTTCTCCATGTTGGTCAAGCTGGTCTCAAACTTCTGACCTCAGGTGATCCACGTGCCTCTACCTCCCAAAGTGCTGGCATTACAGGTGTGAGCCACCTCACCCGGCCACACCCGGCTAATTTTTTAAATTTTTTGTAGAGATGGAGTCTCACTCTGTTTCCCAGGTTGGTCTTGAACTGCTGGGCTCAAGCAATCCACCTGGTTTGGTTTGATTTTTTTTTTTTTTGAGATGGAGTCTTGCTCTGTTGCCCAGGCTGGAGTGCAGTGGCACGATCTCGGCTCACTGCAACCTCTGCCTCCCGGGTTCAAGCAATTCTCCTGTCTCAGCCTCCCAAGTAGCTCGGATTACAGGCACATGCCACCAGGCCCCGCTAATTTTTGTATTTTTAGTAGATACGGGGTTTCACCATGTCGGCCAGGTTGGTCTCGATCCCCTGACGTTGTGATCCGCCTGCCTCAGCCTCCCAAAGTGCTGGGATTACAGGCTTAAGCCACAGCACCTAGCCAACTGATATTTTGTTGACTGAAGATTTCAAACACATACAAAGTCGGTCTAATGAACCCCACATATCTGTCATCCAGCTTCATCTCCCCACAGGCAATGTTATTAACACATTCATTCCCTTTTCCTGGATTATTTTGTGTGTGTGTGTGTGTTTGAGACGGAGTCTCGCTCTGTCGCCCAGACTGGAATGCAGTGGCATGATCTCGGCTCACTGCAACCTCCACCTCCCGGGTTCAAGCAATTCTCCTGCCTCAGACTACCATGTAGTTGGAATTACAGGTGAGCGCCACCACGCCCAGCTAATTTCTGTATTTTTAATAGAGAGAGGGTTTCACCATGTTACCCAAGCTGGTCTTGAACTCCTGACCTCAAGTGATCCACCTGCCTTGGCCTCCCTGGATTATTTTGTATCAATTTCTAGACATCATTTCTTTTCTCTAAAAAGACTGAACATGATACAGTCATCACATCCAGGCCGGGCGCGGTGGCTCAAGCCTGTAATCCCAGCACTTTGGGAGGCCGAGGCGGGCGGATCACAAGGTCAGGAGATCGAGACCATCCTGGCTAACATGGTGAAACCCTGTCTTTACTAAAAATATAAAAAATTAGCTGGGCGTGGTGGCGGGCGCCTGTAGTCCCAGCTGCTCAGGAGGCTGAGGCAGGAGAATGGCATGAACCTGGGAGGCAGAGCTTACAGTGAGCTGAGATCGTGCCACTGCACTCCAGCCTGGGTGACAGAGCAAGACTCCGTCTCAAAAAGGAAAAAAAAAAAAAAAATCATCACATCCAAATTTTTTAAAAATGTATTAGGAATCATATTCCTAATTTTCTAACTTTTTAAAATTTTTATTTCTTTTAGAGATGAGGTCTCCCTATGTTGCCAAGGCTGGTCTTAAACTCCTGGGCTCCCAAAGTGCTGGGATGACAGGTGTAAGCCACTGTGCCTGGCCCTAATTTTCTATTTTCTTAGCTTATTAGCTGAAATACTTCTGTAGAAAAATCTTCCTCTCTCAGGCCAGGCACAGTGGTTCATGCCTGTCATCCTGGCACTTTGGGATGCCAAGGCAGGCGGATCACCTGAGGTCAGGAGTTGGAGACCAGCCTGGTCAACATGGCGAAACCCCGTCTCTACTAAAAATACATTAGCCGGGCGTGGGGCACAAGCCTGTAATCCCAGCTACTCGGGGACTGAGGCAGGAAGATCACTTGAACCCAGGAGGTGGAGGTTGCAGTGAGCAGAGATCACGCCACTGCACTCCAGCCTGAGTGACAGAGGGAGACTTCGTCTCAAAAGAAAAATAGGGCCTGACTTTCATTACCCTTCCCCGAGCTGTTTGTCTCCAGCACACCCTCAGGAAAAGCCACTTGTGGAGTAAGAGTCCTTGAGGCTGCAGGTCCCAGCTGGGGGGCTGTGGCCTCCCTGGTTGCAGGGGACAGCCTCAGGGCAGGGACAGCTGGCAGCCTTAGATCTGTGGGGAATAGGGAGAAGCCTGAGGACAAGGAAGGAATGAGTGAGGTTCAGGGCTGTTTAGGGATCCCACAGACACTCAGTGCTTAGAGATGATGCCAGATCTCACTCCCTCTCCGCTCTTCCCTCCTGCCCAACAGGCCTGCACAGAAACAAAGCTCTGCCTTCAAGGCCACCACTGCCCACCTGGGCTGGGCATCACTCCTGTCTTGAAGTGGCAGTGGGTGGTGCTTCACTCTTGAGAGAGTGGCTCCCTTGTCCAGAGGGCTCCCAGGTCTCTGCAACTGACCAGGGTTGAGGTAGTCTCACTTTTTCATTTTTCCTCCCTGCTTTCCTTGCTGGTAACTCCAATCTGATGTAGCTCCCACCTCCTCATTTAAATTTTTATTTATTTTTTGTTTTGTCTTTGAGATAGGGCCCTTCAGTGGCACAATCACAGTTCATGTGCAGCCTTGAACTCCTGGGCTCAAGCAATCCTCCACCTCCTGGGTTCAAGCAGTTCTCCTGCCTCAGCCTCCCGAGTAGCTGGGATTACAGACGCCCGCCACCACATCCGGCTAATTTTTTGTATTTTTAGTAGAGATGGGGTTTCACCGTATTGTTCAGGCTGGTCTCAAACTCCTGACCTCAGGTGATCCACCTGCCTCGGCCTCCTAAAGCGCTGGGATTGCAGGCGTGGCCACCGCATCCAGCCTGGATGCTGATTTCTAAGTGATAGCCACTGCAGGAGTGGGTGAGGGGGACCAGGTCAGGTCATTTGCTCTGGGCCCACCCAGAGCTATCCAGCAGCCAGAGCCTCTTTCCTGCCACCCGAGTCTATTCAGCTCCCAGGAAGGAGGGGTCCTGAGTCCCGAGCTCTGCTTTCATCTGATTTGGCCTCAATTTGTCCACGTCATCTGCACTTCGTATACAGCCTTATCGCTGTGCACATTCTTGTTAACATCAGGGGTTTTTTGCTTTGTTTTTGTTTTTTGAGATGGAGTCTCACCCTGTTGCCCAGGCTGGAGTGCAATGGAGCAATCTTGTCCCATTGCAACTTCCGCCTCCCAGGTTCAAGCGATTCTCCTGCCTCAGCCTCCCAAGCAGCTGGGACTGCAGGCATGCACCACCATATCTGGCTAATTTTTGTATTTTACTAAAGACGAAGTTTCATCATGTGGCCCAGGCTGGTCTCAAACTCCTGAGCTCTGGCAATCCACTCGCCTCGGCCTCCCACAGTACTAGATTACAGGCGTGAGCCCCCACACCTGGCCAACATCAGGTTTAAGTTGCAAGTGGATCCCAAAATGCAGCAGATCAGAAAGAAAGTACAAAACAATACAGCATTTACTAAGAAAAAATCTGCCTTTGCCCACTTTGCTCTCAACTCCTATACTTGCACCTAGTTTTCACTTATCAATTATTTTGTTATTTTTCTTTTTTTAGGCAGAATCGCAATCCCGGCTCACTGCAACCTCCACCTCCCAGGTTCAAGCAATTCTGCTGCCTCAGTCTCCTGAGTAGCTGGGACCACAGGCACGTGCCATCACGTCCTGCTAATTTTTGTATTTTTAGTAGAGATGGGGTTTCACCATGTTGCCCAGGCTGGTCTTGTACCCTCCCTGAGGTCAAGTGATCCACCCACGTCAGCCTCTCAAAGTGTTGGGATTACAGGTGTGAGCCACCGTGCCTAGACTTCAACAATTATTTGTTAAGCATTTTCACTATACCAGGCCCTTGCCAGGTGTTAGGGATACAGCAAAGAAACCCAAATGGTTCCTCACAGTTTTCAGTCTAGATGTAGATACTAAACCAATATACTAGTTATGTGCAATAATGCACAATGGTAATATTGAGTAAAGATTGGGTTATTGGCCAAGCACGGTGGCTCATTCGTGTAATCCCAGCACTTTGGGAGGCCAAAGCAAGATCACCTGAGGTCAGGAGTTCAAGACCAGCCTGCCCAACATGGTGAAACCCCGTCTCTACAAAAATACAAAAATTAGCTGGACATGATGGTGGGTGCCTATAATCCCAGCTACTAGGGAGGCTGAGGCGGGAGAATCACTTGAACCTGAGAGGCGGAGGTTGCAGTGAGAAGAGATCGTGCCATTGCACTCCAGCCTGGGCAACAGAGTGAGACTTCTTCTCAAAAAAAAAAAAAAAAAAAAAAAAAGATGGAGTTATTTTGAGAGAAAGCAATATTGGCATCTAATTTAGATTGGAGGGGAGATCAGAGAGGACCTTTCTAAGAAAGTGACATTTTAACTGAGACCTGTAGCATGAGGAGAAGTTAGCCAGGCTGAAGAACAGAAAGGAAAAGCATTCTTTTTTTTTGAGACAGAGTCTCGTGCCGTCACCCAGGCTGGAGTGCAATGGCACAATCTTGGCCCACTGCAACCTCTGCCTCCCGGGTTCAAGCTTCTGCCTCAGCCTCCCGAGTAGCTGGGATTACAGGGGCACACCACCACACCCGGCTAACTTTTTGTACCTTTAGTAGAGACAGGGTTTTACCATGTTGGCCAGGCTGGTCTCGAACTCCTGACCTCGTGATCTCCCTGCCTTGGCTTCCCAAAGTGTTGGGATTACAAGCGTAAGCCACCGCCCCAGGCCGGAGGAAAAGCATTCTAATAGAGGCATTAGAATGGACAAAGCCCTGGAGGTAGAGACATACCTTGGCCTTTTGAGCAAACGGGGATAAGACCATGGAAGAGAGAATACACTAAACAAGGGCAGAAAGATCCAAGGTAAAACTGGGAGAGGGGCAGGGTAGGCTTTCCTAGGCTATGACAGGGCATTTGGATTTTTTTCCAGTATGGTGGAAAGTAATTGAAGTAACTTACATAACTGTTTGTTGTTGTCATTGTTGTTAATCACAATTAGCCATTCATTGAAAGTGGCTTGTTGTGGGGAGAAGCCAACATGGAAGCAGGAACACCCATTAGGAGGTGACTGCGGTAAATCAGGCTGGTTGGAGTAGTAGTGGTAGTAGAGATGGAGACAAGGAGAAGAACAATTTGATGATGCATCGTGGAGGTCGAAAAAACAAGTCAATAGTATTGACTGCAGGAGAACAAAAGGCAAGAATGGCCGGGCGTGGTGGCTCACGCCTGTAATCCTAGCACTTTGGGAGGCTGAGGCAGCCGGATCACGAGGTCAGGAGATCGAGACCATCCTGGCTAACACAGTGAAATCCCATCTCTACTAAAAATACAAAAAATTAGCCGGTGTGGTGGCAGACGCCTGTATTCCCAGCTACTCAGGAGGCTGAGGCAGGAGAATGGCGTGAACCTGGGAGGTGAAGCCTGCAGTGAGCCAAGATCGCGCTACTGCACTCCAGCCTGGGTGACAGAGCGGGACTGTCTCAAAAAAAAAAAAAAGGAAAAGGCAAGAATGACTCTGAGGTTTTTGGTTTGAGCAAGTAGGTGAATGGTGAGGAGAGGAAGCCTGCAGGAGTAGCAGATTTGAGCGTTCTGTGTTCAGTATCTGTGAGACAAGTCCGGGCATGATGGCTCACACCTGTAATCCCAGTACTTGGGGAGGCAGAGGTGGGTGGATCACTTGAGCCCAGGAGTTGGAAACCAGCCTGGGCAACCTGGTGAGACCTCCTCTCTACAAAAAATAAATAAGCTGGGCGTCGTGGCGTGTGCCTGTGGTCCCAGCTACTTGGGAGGTTGAGGTGGGAGGATTGCTTGAGCCCAGGGGGATCAAGCCTGCAGTGAGTCATAATTGTGCCACTGCACTCCAGCCTGAGTAGTGACAGAGCGAGATCCTGTCTCCAATTAAAAAAAAAAAAAAAGGAATCTGTGAGGCCAGGGGCGGTGGCTCACACCTATAATCCCAGCACTTTGGGAGGCTGAGGTGGGAGGATCACTTGAGTTCAGGAGTTTGAGACCAGCCTGGCCAACATGGTGAAACCCCGTCTCTACTAAAAATGCAAAAATTAGCCAGGTACGGTGGCTCACGCTTGTAATCCCAGCACTTTGGGAGGCTGAGGCGGGCGGATCATGAGGTCAGGAGTTCGAGACCAGACTGGCCAACAGGGTGAAACCCTGTCTCTACTAAAAATACAAAAATTAGCTGGGCATGGTGGCGGGTGCCTGTAATCCCAGATACTTGGGAGGCTGAGGCAGGAGAATCACTTGAACCCGGGAGGCAGAGGTTGCAGTGAGCCGAGATCGCGCCACTGCACTCCAGCCTGGGTGACAGAGCTAGACACTGTCTCAAAAAAAGAAAAAAAAAATTAGCCAGACATGGTGGCACGCGCCTGTAATCCCAGCTACACAGAAGACTGAGACAAGAGAATTGCATGAACCCAGGAGGCAGAAGTTGCCCTGAGCTGAGATCACACCGCTGCACTCCAGCCTGGGTGACAGAGCAAGACTCCATCTCAAAAAAAAAAGCGGGGGGGTGGGGCCGGGCACAGTGGCTCACGCCTGTAATCCTAGCACTTTGGGAGGCCGAGGTGGGTGGATCACCTGAGGTGGGGAGTTCGAGACCAGCCTGACCAACATGGAGAAACCCCGTCTCTACTAAAAAAATAAAAATAAAATACAAAATTAGCTGGGTGTGGTGGCACATGCCTGTAATCCCAGCTACTTGGGAGGCTGAGGCAGGAGAATTGCTTGAGCTTGAACCCAGGAGGCGGAGGTTGTGGTGAGTTGAGATCACGCCATTGCACTCCAGCCTAGGCAACAAAAGCAAAACTCCATCTCAAAAAAAAAAAAAAAAGGAATCTGTGAGACATCAGGGTGGTTATGTCAATGTCAAGTAGATAGTTATAAGTCGGGAGTTCAGAAGAGAAGTCTGAGCTGAAAATGTAAATACACTGAGAGTCATCAGTATATAGATAGCACTTAATATCAAGTTCTATGTACTGACATAGAAAGATATCCACAAGGCCAGGTACGGTGACTCACGCCTGCAATCCCAGCACTTTGGGAGGCCAAGGCGGGTGGATCACTTGAGTTCGAGAGGTCGAGACCAGCCTGACCAACATGGAGAAACCCTGCCTCTACTAAAAATACAAAATTAGCCAGGCGTGGTGGTGCATGCCTGTAATCCCAGCTACTCGGGAGGCTGAGGCAGGAGAATCGCTCAAACCCAGGAGGCGGAGGTTGTTGTGAGCTGAGATAACACCATTGCACTCCAGCCTGGGCAACAAGAGTGAAACTCCATCTCAAAAGAAAAAAAAAAGAAAGATAACCAAAATACATTTTGAGGAATTAAAAAAGAGTAGGAGAACAGTGTGTTCAAAATTACTCCAAATATGGCAGAAATTATGTTCACATATATACGAAGTCTAAACAGAGAAAACATCTTGATCAATATAGGTGTCAAAGAGCAATGGCCATCTTTGAGGACTGGGTAGGCAACATAAACGGGGCAATTGTTTGTAGCCTCTGTACAGTTTTTGTTTTTTACAAGAAATTGCTTTTTACAATTTTTCTTTTCTTTTTTTTTTTTTTTGAGACTGAGTCTTGCTCTATTACCTAGGCTGGAATGCAGTGGTAAGATCTCAGCTCACTGCAACCTCTGCCTCCCGGGCTCAAGTAATCGTCCTATCTCAGCCTCCCTGGTAGCTGGGACCACAGACACACACAATCCTGCCTGGCTAATTTTTTATATTTTTAGTAGAGAAGAGGTTTTGCCATGTTGCCCAGGCTGGTCTCAAACTCCCGAGCTCAAGCAATCTGCCTGTTGGGATTACAGGCATGAGCCACCGTGTCCAGCCTATAGTATTTGTTTGTCTGTTTTTTGAGACAGTCTAGCTCTGTCACCCAGGCTTGAGTGCGGTGGCATGATCTCAGCTCACTGCAACCTCAGCCTCCTGGTTTCAAGTGATTCTCGTGCCTCAACCTCCTGAGTAGCTGGGACTATAGGTGAGCACCAACACACCTGGCTTTTTGTGTTTTTAGTAGAGACCAGGTTTCGCTATGTTGGCCACATGTTGGCTAGGCTGGTTTCGAACTCCTGATCTCAAGTGATTCACCTACCTTGGCCTCCCAAAGTGCTGGGATTACAGGCATGAACTACCGCACCTGGGCTACAATTTTTGTTGTTGTTGTTGTTGTTTTTGTTTGTTTGTTTTGTGTTTTTTGGGGTTTTTTTGTTCTTTTAGTATTTATTGATCATTCTTGGGTGTTTCTGGCAGAGGGGGATTTGGCAGGGTCATAGGACAATAGTGGAGGGAAGGTCAGCAGATAAACATGTGAACAAGCGTCTCTGGTTTTCCTAGGCAGAGGACCCTGCGGCCTTCCACCATGTTTGTGTCCCTGGGTACTTGAGATTAGGGAGTGGCGATGACTCTTAAGGAGCATGCTGCCTTCAAGCATCTGTTTAACAAAGCACATCTTGCACCGCCCTTAATCCATTTAACCCTGAGTGGATACAGCACATGTTTCAGAGAGCACGGGGTTGGAGGTAAGGTTACAGATTAACAGCATCCCAAGGCAGAAGAATTTTTCTTAGTACAGAACAAAATGAAGTCTCCCATGTCTACTTCTTTCTACACAGACACAGTAACAATCTGATCTCTCTTTCTTTTCCCCACATTTCCCCCTTTTCTATTCGACAAAACCGCCATCATCATCATGGCCCGTTCTCAATGAGCTGTCGCGTACATCTCCCAGACGGGGTGGCGGCCGGGCAGAGGGGCTCCTCACTTCCCAGACGGGGCGGCCGAGCAGAGGCGCCCCCCACCTCCCTCCCGGATGGGGCGGCTGGCCGGGCGGGGGCTGCCCCCCACCTCCCGGACGGGGCGGCTGCCGGGTGGAGATGCTCCTCACTTCCCGGATGGGGCGGCTGCCGGGCGGAGGGGCTCCTCACTTCCCAGACGGGGCGGCTGCCGGGCGGAGGGGCTCCTCACTTCCCAGACGGGGCGGCTGCCGGGCGGAGGGGCTCCTCACTTCTCAGACGGGACAGCCGGGCAGAGACGCTCCTCACCTCCCAGACTGGGTGGCGGTCGGGCAGAGACATTCCTCAGTTCCCAGACGGGGTCGCGGCCGGGCAGAGGCGCTCCTCACATCCGAGACGGGGCGGTGGGGCAGCGGCACTCCCCACATCTCAGACGATGGGCGGCCGGGCAGAGACGCTCCTCACTTCCTAGACGGGATGGCGGCCGGGAAGAGGCGCTCCTCACTTCCCAGACTGGGCAGCCAGGCAGAGGGGCTCCTCACATCCCAGACGATGGGCGGCCAGGCAGAGACGCTCCTCACTTCCCAGACGGGGTGGCAGCCGGGCAGAGGCTGCAATCTCGGCACTTTGGGAGGCCAAGGCAGGCGGCTGGGAGGTGGAGGTTGTAGCGAGCCGAGATCACGCCACTGCACTCCAGCCTGGGCAACATTGAGCACTGAGTGAGCAAGACTCCGTCTGCAATCCCCGCACCTCGGGAGGCCGAGGCAGGCAGATCACTCGCGGTCAGGAGCTGGAGACCAGCCCGGCAAACACGGCGAAACCCCATCTCCACCAAAAAATGCAAAAACCAGTCAGGCGTGGCGGTGCGCGCCTGCAATCCCAGGCACTCTGCAGGCTGAGGCAGGAGAATCAGGCAGGGAGGTTGCAGTGAGCCGAGATGGCAGCAGTACAGTCCAGCCTCGGCTTTCACAACTTTGGTGGCATCAGAGGGAGACCGTGGAGAGGGAGGGGGAGGGGGAGAGGGAGAGGGAGCTACAATTTTTAATAAAGGAAATTTTGTACAATTTTTTTTTTTTTTTTTTTTGAGATGAAGTCCCACTCTGTCACTCAGGCCGGAGTGCAATGGTGCAATCTCAGCTCATTGCAACCTCTGCCTCTGGGTTCAAGCGATTCTTTTGCGTCAGCTTCCTGAGTAGCTGGGATTACAGGTGCGCGCCAGCTAATTTTTGTATTTTTAGTAGAGACACGGTTTCACCATGTTGGTCAGGCTGGTCTCAAACTCTGGACCTCGTGATCCACCTGCCTTGGCCTCCCAAAGTGCTGGGATTACAGGCGTGAGCCACCATGCCCAGCCCATTTTTTAACAATTTTTAAGGAAAGCTACCCATGAGCCCATTTGGTAGCTTGATACTACTAATTAGCAGGCTGTTAGCTGCATGCTTCCTGGGCTCCTTCCATGCACTAACTCCCACCACTAAAGGGCATCTTAACCTCAGGGTGCCTGGGTTTTGATGTTTTTTACTTAATTTGACAAGCGTACCTAGAGAGCCGCCATCTGTTAATTAAGAGTCAGGCATGAATAGAACACAATCCCTGCACTTGAGGAGCCTTTTTCTTTCTTTTTTTTTTTGAGACAGAGTCTAGCTCTGTCACCCAGGCTGGAATGCAGTGGCGCGATCTCAGCTCACTGCAAACCCCGCCTCCCGGGTTCACCCCATTCTCTTGCCTCACCTCCTGAGTAGCTGGGACTACAGGTGCCCACCACCATGCCTGGCTAATTTTTTGCATTTTTAGTAGAGACGGGGTTTTACCGTGTTAGCCAGGATGGTCTCGATCTCCTGACCTTGTGATCCGCCTGCCTCGGCCTCCCAGAGTGCTGGGATTACAGGCGTGAGCCACCGTGCCCGGCCAAGGAGCTTTTCAATTATTGGTTTTCAACTGACTACTAGACAAAAATGATGACAGGATGAGCAAAGGACCTTGGAGTTGAGAAATTAATTCTTCAGGGACAACTCTGGAAGGCTTCACAAAGGGGTGACATTTCATTCTTTCAATAAACATTGATTCAGAGCTTACCATATGCCAGATAAAGTCATCAGCTTCATGGAAATTACTTCTAGTTCATATTTCAGAGCCTTATATAATAGAAAATTTGTGAGGCAGGATTGGAAAGATGTAAATTCCAGGCAGAGGGTCCGAAGATGCTGAAGTTCGTAGGAGCAGACTAGAGTATGGAGGATATACGGAGCATAATAGAGCAGACACTTGGAAACCAGTTAGAAAGATTTTACGTGAACCCAAGCAAGAGAGGAGGAAAATTGAAATGACGTATGCTCTGAGTTTAAAAAAAATGTAAGATAGGCTGGGTGCGGTGGCCCATGCCTGTAATCCCAGCACTTTTGGAGGCCAAGGCAGGAGGATCCCTTGAGCCCAGGAGTTCAAGACCAGCCTGGGCAACATAGCGCAACCCTGTCTCTATTTTATATATATATATATATATATATATATATATATATATATATATATATATATATATAATTTTTTTTTAAGGGTAGAGGGCTGGGCGTGGTGGCTCATGCCTGTAATCCTAGCACTTTGGGAGGCCAAAGTGGGCAGATCACCTGAGGTCAGGAGTTCAAGACTAGCTTGGCCAACATAGTAAAACCCCACCTCTACTAAAATACAAAAATTAGCCGGGCATGATGGTGGGTTCCTGTAATCCCAGCTACTCAGGAGGCTGAGACAGGAGAATCGCTTGAACCCAGGAGACAGTGGTTGCAGTGAATGGAGATCACACCACTGCACTCTAGCTTGGACAGCTGAGTGAGGCTCAGTCTCAGAAAAAAAAAGGAAGACAGATGGGCGCGGTGGTGCACCCTGTGGTCCTAGCTACTCAGGAGGCTGAGGTGGGAGGATCCCTTGAGCCCAGGAGTTCTAGACTGTAATGCATTATGCAGTTTGGGTGTCCACACTAAGTTCAGCTTCAATATGGTGACCTCCCAGGACAGGGGACTATCCAGGTTGTCTATGGAGGGGTGAAACAGCCCAGGTCGGAAATGGAGCAGGTCAAAACTCCCAAGCTGGGCTGGTCTGATGGTAGTGGGTTATTAGAATTTAATAACATTAGTGTCACTAAAGTTGGTATACAACCCCCCACTGCTAAATATGACTGGCTTAAAAATTTTTTTTTAAAACCCCAAAGCTCCCATGCTGATCAATAGTAGGTTGGCACCTGTGAACAACCACTGCACTCCAGCCTGGGCAACACAGAAAGACCCTGTTTCAAAAAATAAATGGGGACAGACCCCTTAAACATATTAGAAGTCCAGTGAATAAGACAACTTGTGCGCAGTGGATGTTGGGTGGGGTTTAGTAAAAGGGAAGATGTTGAGTTCCATTTGACACAAGCCAAGTTCCAGGTGCGTTGTCTTATGCCTGTAATCCCAGCACTTTGACCAGCCCAGCATGGGAGTTTTACGCCTGTAATCCTGGCACTCTGGGAGGCCGAGGCGGGTGGATCATCTGAGGTCAGGAGCTTGAGACCAGCCTGACCAACATGGTGAAACCCTATCTCTACTAAAAATACAAAATTTAGCCAGGCATGGTGGCGCACACCTGTAATCCCAGCTACTCAGGAGGCCGAGACAGAAGAATCACTTGAACCCAGGAAGCGGAGGTTGCAGTGAGCCGAGATCTAACCACTGCACTCCAGCCTGGGCGACAGCAAGACTCCATCTCAAAAAAAAAAAAACCTGGAAGTTTGGGGTGAGTTATTCTGGGATTTTTTGTTTTTGTTTTTTGGGATAGAATCTCGCTCTGTTGCCCAGGCTGGCAGGCTGGAGTGCAGTGGCGCAATCTCGGCTCACTGCAACCTCCGCCTCCTGGGTTCAAGCGATTCTCCAGCCTAAGCCTCCTGAGTAGTTGGTACTACAGGTGCGTGCCACCACACCCGACTAAGTTTTTGTATTTTTAGTTAAGATAGGGTTTCACCGTGTTAGCCAGGATGGTCTCGATCTCCTGACCTTCTGATCCGCCCGCCTTGGCCTCCCAAAGTGCTGGGATTACAGGCGTCAGCCACCGCACCCGGCTTTTTTTTTTTTTTTTTCTTTTTGAGACGAGGTCTTATTTTGTTGTCCAGGCTAGAGTGCAGTGGCACAAACACAGCTCATTGCTGCAGCCTCAACCTCCCAGGCTCAAGCAATCCTCCTGCCTCAGCCCCCCTAGTAGCTGGGACTACAGGCACATGTCACCAGGCCCAGCTAATTTTTGTTTTGTGTTTGGTTGTTTCTGAGATAAGAGTCTTGCTCTGCCACCCAGGCTGGAGTGCAGTGGTGCAACAGGCTCAGTGCAACCCCTGCCTCCTGGGTTCAAGCAGTTCCCCTGCCTCAGCCTCTCGAGTAGCTGGGACTACAGACACGTGCCACCACACCAGGCTAATTTTTGTATTTTTAGTAGAGATGGGGTTTTGCCATGTTGGCCCAGCCTGGTCTTGAACTCCCGACCTGAGGTGATCTGCCTGCTTAGCCTCCCAAAGTGCTGGGATTACAGGCGTAAGCCACCGCGCCCGGCAGTACTTTTTTGTAGAGACAGGGTTTCGCCATGTTGGCCAGGCTGCTCTCAAACACCTGGGCGCAAGCCATCTGCCCACCTCGGTTTCCTAAACTACTGGGATTACAGGCATGAACCACTACACCCAGCCTCCAGGCTTTAACTTGGTGGTGTCATTCACTGGGAGGATGAAAATAGGGGATGTCCTGAAGAGGAAGATGTTGAGTTCCATTTGACACAAGCTGAATTCCGATGCCAGCTGACTACTTGGTGGTGGAGAACTTCAGTGAAGCAGTTTCATAAGCAAACTGCTGAAGGCTTAGACGTTACTAGAAGTTGAAGCAGATAGTGGTGTAGACTACTCTGACCAGCTTTGGAACACATGAGGGAAGCATGCCTGGGTTGATCCAAAATTGGGGTTTGACAGAACGAGAGGTCTTGGAAGGTCAAGTGAAGTAAGAAGTTGCCTTGAGAGTGTAGCTGAACATTCCTGAGATCCAATGAGGAAACTGAAGCAAGAGGATCTAAGACCTAGACCAGTGCTTCTCAAATTTGATCCCGCATCAGTATCCCCTGAAAAGGTCTTAAAACCACAGCCGGCTGGGCCTCACCCTGAGTTCTTTTTTTTTTTTGAGACGGAGTCTCACTCTGTCACCCAGGCTAGAGTGCAGTGGTGCAATCTTGGCTCACTGCAACCTCCGCCTCTTGGGTTCAAGCGAGTCTCCTGCCTCAGTCTCCCGAGTAGCTAGGATTATGGGCACACGCCACCACATCTGGCTAATTTTTCTATTTTTAGTAGAGACACGGTTTCACCATGTTAGCCAGGCTGGTCCTCAACTCCTGACCTCAGGTGATCCACCCTCCTCTGCTTCCCAAAGTGTTGGGATTACAGGCGTGAGCCACCGCGACCGGCCCTCACCCCAAGTTTCTGATTCAGTAGTTCTGGGTTGGGGCCCAAGAATGTGCGTTACTGACAAGTTCCCTGATGCTGATGCTATAGGCCCAGGGGGAATGGGGAAGCACACTTCGAAAACCCCTGGTGGAGAGCAAAGCATCAGCAGCAGGCAGACGTTGAATCATTTCCAGAGTGAATGGATGAAAAGAGGCGTCTTTTTCAGGAAGAGAGGTCTTCCTGTAGTCAAAGACTAGGCTGACGGTAAGGCCACATCGGATAACTTAAGGTGGTAGGCAGAGCCGAACTCCAGAGTCTGGATTCAGAGATGAAGCAATCTGGGGGGACAAGGTCGAGGACTGACCCTGCCAGGGGAATGATAGGAGATCAAGGAATTGGGTATTACAAGGGTATTCAAAATGAATTATTTCTGGCAGAGGCTACAGTCTAGAGGACAGTTCCAACAGGAAGTGAAGATCTGAAGGGGGAAGTAGCTACGCCGGGCCTGAATTCTGTAGCGCTGACCCTGTGCAGGCCCTACAGACAGCAGCCCATCCAGGTTAGTGCACCAGAACTAGCAACAAAATCTACGGGAAGTGTGCGATCCCTCAGCAACAACGCTGCACGCTGTGTAGCCTCCCTTACAGCTTTATAGGAACCACGGCGAGCACACCCTGTGGGGGCGATTGAGTTTAGTTCGTGGTCCCCTCCAGCAGGCATTCCCCTCCAACCGCCGTACTGATGAGTGACGGGGATCAGGTGCTGACCACGCTACTTAACACCCGTGCAACCCTCCTCAAAGCTCCTTACCTCCTCATGCCTCAGGTTTCCCGCTTAAAAATACGCTAATAACAGTAATAGTAAACCACACAACCTCAGCGAGATGACACAGTGAGGTGGTTAACGCAAAGCTCTGGACACACAGTGCGCACCTATACATCAGTTATTAAGTGTCCTGTTGGCTACTACAGGTCCTGGCCAATGCTCAGAGTTGCGTGTGGCCTAGGAGCCTCACGTTGCGGCGGGCGCGCGTCCCCGCACATCTGCAGGACGGCGCCATCCTCCTCTTTAACCCGCCCAGCTCTGGGATGTTGGTGCCTGGGCGGGACTAGAGGCCTGGGAGGAGTCTGCGCAGCCGCAGAAGGGCTTGCAGTGGCGCCTGCCGGGCGCTGAGGGCCGCGGGAGCCGCCGGGTTAGCCCCACCCCGAGGGGTCAGGGGTCAGAGGCCGCCGGATGGCGTAGGATCGGCCGCTGGTGGTGGTGATACCGGGTACCCGGGCTATGGCGCCGGCGCAGCGCTGCCCTCTGTGCCGCCAGACTTTCTTCTGTGGTCGCGGGCACGTTTACAGCCGCAAGCACCAGCGGCAGCTGAAGGAGGCTTTGGAGAGGCTCCTGCCCCAGGTGCGGAGGCAAGGCTAGAGATGGGATGGGAGTGCGGGGCAGGTCAGTGAAGGCCAGAGCGGGTGTGATTTGGGGGTCCCCCTCGGGGTTCTACTTGGCCTCTCTGCCGCAGGTGGAGGCGGCCCGCAAGGCCATCCGCGCCGCTCAGGTGGAGCGCTATGTGCCCGAACACGAGCGATGCTGCTGGTGCCTGTGCTGCGGCTGTGAGGTGCGGCAACACCTGAGCCATGGAAACCTGACGGTGCTGTACGGGGGGCTGCTGGAGCATCTGGCCAGGTGAGAGCCGAGCTAGGAGCCTGCTCCAGCACAGACGCATACATATACGGGAGGAGGGTTTGGGGTGGGTGAGAAAAAGGACGCTTTTGTGATTTGATCAAGAAGGATGGATTGAGTCACTTCACAGGTTTTGCCAGCCTTGTTAGGGTAGGGGTCGTATGCTGCCACGGTCCCAAGTGGTGCTGGTGGTCTGGCTGCGAGAGCCCGCTTGGTTACCGCCCCTAACCTCCCCTCAGATTCTCACAATTTTATGGGAAGAAGAGACACGAGATTTTGAAGAGATGGTAACAGTGTTCCTCTCTCAGCCGTGCCCCAGGCAGAAACCCAGATGTCAGTTTGCATTACAAACCTAATGCTTAATATCTGAGTAATATTTTATAATCTATAGCTGAGATTACTTATCCTCTCCATTTTCAGCCCAGAGCACAAGAAAGCAACCAACAAATTCTGGTGGGAGAACAAAGCTGAGGTCCAGATGAAAGAGAAGTTTGTGGTCACTCCCCAGGATTATGCGCGGTGAGTCACTGGTATTGAACGTGAAGTAGAAGAGTGAATTCTCTGGATCTTTGTCAGGTATGGGAGCTTACTCTATTAACTGGAAAGTTCAGGAGGGACTTCCGAAGAATCTGCTGTTTTCATAGCACTTCTTATTCTAGGTACTATATTGGACACAGAAATGTTAACAGTTCTTGAGGTTTAGTTGGGGGATAGGATTTAGCAAGTAAAGAACAATACTAAAAGTTGACTGTTATCAACTACTTAAATATGAGGCACAGAGAATACTAACGTTAGAAGAGGCTGTTTATAGTTTGTAAGAAACTGCTGCACAGCCAGTACCTACTTTTAATAGTTTTGGACTCTATTTTATTTTATCTTTTCTTTTGAGACAGAGTTTTGCTCTTTTAGCCCAGGCTGGAGTGCAATGGCACAATCTCAGCCCACTGCAACTTCAGCCTCCTGGATTCAAATGATTCTCCTGCCTCAGCCTCCCAAGTAGCTGGGATTACAGGCGCCCGCCACCATGCCTGGCTAATTTTTTGTATTTTTAGTAGAGACGGGGTTTCACCTTGTTAGCCAGGATGGTCTTGATCTCCTGACCTCGTGATCCGCCTGCCTCGGCCTCCCAAAGTCTGGGATTACAGGCGTAAGCCACCGTGCCCGGCCTAATTTTTGTATTTTTAGTAGAGACGGGGTTTCACCGTGTTGGCCAGGATGGTCTCGATCTCTTGACCTCGTGATCCACCCGCCTCGGCCTCCCAAAGTGCTGGGATTACAGGCGTGAGCCACTGCGCCTGGCTTAGTCCACCTATTTCTAATGTGACTGGGTCAGTCATCAACCTCTGTGATATGGTTTAGCTGTGTCCCCACCCAAAATTTTTTGACTGTAGTTCCCATAATTCCCACGTTGTGGGAGGGACCCAGTGGGAGATAACTGAATCATGGGGGCGTTTTCCCCCATGCTGTTCTCATGGTAATAAGTCTCACATGATCTGATGATTTTATAAGGGGTTTCCCCTTTCACTTGGTTTTCATTCTCTCTCGCCTGCCACCATGAGACATGCCTTTCACCTTCTGCTGTGATTGTAAGGCCTCCCCAGCCACATGGAACTGTGTGAGTCTATTAAACCTCTTTTTCTTTGTAAATTACCCAGTCTTGAGTATGTCTTTATCAACAGTGTGAAAATGGACTAATACACCCTGTCAACATCATCTCTGCTCCAGCGCTGCATCTTCAGGAGCCCAGGTTCCAGATAAATGAACTGTAGTGGCAGCCAGTGGCCAGGAGATACGGGCAACCTAAATATAGTTTTCTTTTCATTTCTTTTTTTTTGGAGACAGAGTCTCGCTCTGTCACCCAGGCTGGAATGCAATGACATGATCTTGGCTCACTGCAACCTCCGCCTCCCAGGTTCAAGTGATTCTCCTGCCTCAGCCTGCTAAGTAGCTGGGATTACAGGCACGCGCCACCATGCCCGGCTCATTTTTGTACTTTCAATAGAGATGGGGTTTCAGCATGTTGGTCAGGCTGGTCTCAAACTCCTGACCTCATGATCCGCCCACCTCGGCCTCCCAAAGTGCTGGGATTACAGATGTGAACCACCTAATCTGGCCTTTTTATTTATTTATTTATTTATTTATTTTGAGATGGAGTCTTGCTCTGTTGTCCAAGCTGGAGTGCCATGATACAATGACAGCTCACTACAGCCTCAACCTCCCAGGCTCAAGCAATCCTCCCACCCCAGCCTTCCAAGTATCTAGGGCTATAAGTGTGCACCATCACACCTGGCTATTTCCGTATTTTTTGTAGAGACAGGGTCGCTATGTTGCCTGAGCTGGTCTCAAACTCCTGGGCTCAAGCAGTCCTTCCACTTTGGCATCCCAAAGTGTTGAGATTACAGGCATGAGCCACTGTGCCCAGCCTAATTTTTACTTTTGAACCTTGTAAATTGTCAAACATACACACACAAGGCAATTCCAAGGTTTGGTTGTTTGACTGGTAAAGATAGGAGGCACTTTTAGATTTAGATGGTTTCTTACATAGACAGTGAAAAGAAAAGGAAGACCAAAGAGCCAGCTTCTCAGGTCCTTGTTTCATACACCAAAAAGGACAACACTGAAACAAAAAGGACTGGATGACCCCAGTGTGAGTTGTGGGATATTCTGTTGCTGGGGAATCAAATCTAGACTGTAGTAGCTAAGTAGCTTTTTTGTTGTTTTTAAATTTTACTTATTGAAGGGGTGGCCTGCCCCTCCACACCTGTGGGTATTTCTAGTCGGGTGGGATGAGAGACGGAGAAAAGAAATAAGACACAGAGACAAAGTATAAAGAAACAACAGTGGGTCCAGGGGACCGGTGCTCAGCACACCAAGGACCTGCACCGGCACCAGCCTCTGAGTTCCCTCAGTTTTTATTGATTATTATTTTTCATTATTTCAGCAAAAAGGAATGTAGTAGGACAACAGGGTGATAATAAGGAGAAGGTCAACAAATTACATGTGAGCAAAAGAATCTATATCATGATTAAGTTCAAGGGAAAGTACTATGCCTAGACGTGCATGTAGGCCAGACTTATGTTCCTCTCCACCCAAACATCTCAGTGGAGTAAAGACTACAAGGCAGTATTACTGTAAACATGTCTCGCCTCCCGCCACAGGGCAGCTTTTCTCCCATCTCAGAGTTGAACAAATGTACAGTCGGGTTTTACACCGAGACATTCAGTTCCCAGGGGCAAGCAGGAGATAGTGGCCTTCCTCCATCTCACCTGCAAGAGGCTTTCCTCTTTTACTAATCCACCTCAGCACAGACCCTTTACGGGTGTCGGGCTGGGGGACAGTCAGGTCTTTCTCATCCCACGAGGCCATATTTCAGACTATCACATGGGGAGAAACCTTGGACAATACCCCACTTTCAAGGGCAGAGGTCCCTGTGGCTTTCCACAGTGCATTGTGCCCCTGGTTTATTGAGACTAGAGAATGGCAATGACCTTTACCAGATGTACTGCTTGTAAGTATTTTGTTAACAAGGCACGTCCTACACAGCCCTAGGTCCCTTAAACCTTGATTTTATACAACACATGTTTTTGTGAGCTCCAAGTTGGGTCAAAGTGGCTGGGTCAAAGCTACAAATCAACAACATCTCAGCAAAGCAACTGTTTAAAGTACAGGTCTTTTTCAAAATGGAGTCTCTTATGTCTTTCCTTCCTACATAGACACAGTGACAGTCTGATCTCTCTTTCTTTTCCCTACAACTTATTATTTTTGAGACAGAGTCTTGCTCTGTCACTGGCCTGGAGTGCAGTGGCCCGATCTCGGCTCACTACAACCTCCACCTCCGAGGTTCAAGCAATTCTCCTGTCTCAGCCTCCCAAGTAGCTGGGATTACAGGCACCTGTCACCACATCTGGCTAATTTTTTGTATTTTTGTAGAGACAGGGTTCCACTATGTTGGCCAGGCTGGTCTTGAACTCCTGGCCTCTTGATCCACCCGTCTCGGCCTCCCAAAGTGCTGGGATTACAGGCGTGGGCCACACCACGCCTGGCTTAAATGATTTTTTAAAACTAAGTGGCTTAATATTCTGCAATTTTAATCTGAGAGGGGTGGGACAGAAAGCCCCATACCTCATCAGAACCTGGGAGTTGATGAGAAACCATTTGATGACAACCTCCTAGGGGAGATGGGGAGGGAAGTGGGAGATGGCCTCATAGCAGCTTCTGGCAGACCTCCCATCCTCGTGTTCCAGGAGGATTAAACAAGCCTTTCAGCCACACTTCGGTAAGGTGTGGCTCAAGCCATTGTCTCCTTGGATATATTCAAGGCTCTCAGGGAACACTGTTGATAGTGGTATTGGTATTATACTGAAACTTTGTGTTGAGAACCAGGGTTTTGAGAACCAGGGTTTTCACTATGGCAAAAGGAAGATACAAGTAAGGAATGGAGGCATTTGAATAGGGAGGTGACAGTACAAATTACTGATTTAAGGCCAGGCATAGTGGCTGATGCCTGTAATCCCAGTTCTTTGGGAGGCGAAGGCAGGAGAATTGCTTGAGCCCAGGAGTTCGAGACCAGCATGGGTGACATGGCAAAACCCTGTTTCTACAAAAAACACAAAAATTAGCCAGGCATAGTGGTGCAGTCCTGTAGTCCCACCTACTCAGGAAGCTAAGGCAGGAGGATCTCTTGAGCCTGGGAGCCTCTTGAGCAGAGGTTGCAGCGAGCTGAGGTTGTGCCACTGCACTCCAGCCTAGGCAACAGAGCGAACCTGTCTCAAAAAAAAGACAAAGAAATTTAGGACAGTATGCAAGATTTGGCCTGGATTCTTCTGAGGATGTGAAGTAATGGAAACAGTAAGACTGTTCCAGACTAGGGGAAGACTAGAGACCTAATAGCTGAATTCCATGTGATCTTTTGTTGGACTTTGG
The DNA here is from genome assembly GCF_029281585.2 of Gorilla gorilla gorilla. Classification (NCBI taxonomy): domain Eukaryota; kingdom Metazoa; phylum Chordata; class Mammalia; order Primates; family Hominidae; genus Gorilla; species Gorilla gorilla. The sequence goes on from NC_073233.2 coordinate 126,952,391, forward strand.
GATTGGAGGTGAGAGAAGGCATAATGCACGTTTTTGAGACGAGGGAAATGTGAATATAGCCTGTATGCCTACACTCAAGTCTGAAGACATATAAACCATGTCTATACTAACCAGCCAAATATTTGAACACTAAAAGGAAGAATTTTTTTAATGTGGTAATGGTATCATGGTTGTATAGAATGTTCCTCCTCTTGGGAGATGTGTGTTGAAAATAGGGTTTGACGTATAAACCTATATTTGTTTTGGCAAAAAGGACATGTGTCTGTACAAAAGAAGTGGAGCCAGTATGGCAAAATGTTTACCAGGACTCTGGGTGAGAGGTACATAGGTGCTTACTATACTGTTTTGTTTCTGAATTTGAAATTTCTCAAAATTAAAAAAATATCTACTGAGGAGCTTTTCGTTTTAACTGGTGGGGAATGGGTTCTGGGCGGTTTTGCCCCTTTTCTTTTTAGATTCAAGAAATCCATGGTGAAAGGTTTGGATTCCTATGAAGAAAAGGAGGATGAAGTGATCAAGGAGGTAAGTTAAAGTAGCAGTCCCTCACCCTTTTTGCACCAGGGGCTGGTTTCGTGGAAGACGGTTTTTCCACAGATGGACCCAGGCAGGGGATGGTTTCAGAATGAGACTGCTCCACCTCAGATCATCAGGCATTAGATTCTCATAAGGAGCACGCAACCTAGATACCTTGCATGCCCAGTTCACAATAGTGTTTGTGCTCCTATGAGAATGTAACACCACCACTGATCTGACAGGAGCTCAGGCGGCAGTGCTGTTGCAGCCTGCTTCCTGACAGGCCACAGACCAGTACTGGTCCACGCCTGGGGGTGGAGGGCCCAAGTTAAAGGAAAGGCCTCTGAAGAAACTGGCCCCCATGATCCTGTACCTGTCTAAGCAGCCTCTCTCCCACAGATGGCAGCTCAGATCCGTGAGGTGGAGCAGAGCCGACAGGAGGTGGTTCGGTCTGTCTTAGAGGTTGGTTTCCCTCGGAGGATCCAGACCAGTATCCAAATCCACTGATCCCTGGCATTCCCAGGTCCAGCATTTCATGGACTAGTGCTTCTTCTTCTTTTTTTTTTTGGAGACAGAGTTTCACTGTGTCACCCAGGCTGGAGTGCAGTGGCACGATCTCGGCTCACTGCAACCTCCACCTCCCAGGTTCAGGTTCAAGCGATTCTCCTGCCTCAGGCTCCCGAGTAGCTGGGATTACAGGTGCCGCCACCACGCCTGGCTAATTTTTATATTTTTAATAGAGATGGTGTTTCACCATGTTGGCCAGGCTGGTCTTGAACTCCTGACCTCAGGTGATCCACCCGCCTCAGCCTGCTGGGATTACAGGCATGAGCCACTGTGCCCGGCCATGAACCAGTGCTTCTAAGAGAACTCTGACTGCATTCTCATCTGCTTGGCTTGAATTCCCTTACCTGTGTGCCAGGGGGCAGGCCTAGTCAGTGAATATGTGGACAGGACTGGGAGGGAGGGAGGGAAGAGTCTGTAAAAGATGGGCAGTACCTTCCATATGCTAATTTGTTTCCTTCCTGTGATACTGGGGTCTGGAGGGTGGAGGCATGGCCTAGGCAGGCTCTTAAGCATCCCAGACACATTTATTTTTCCTGAATCAAACTCAGCCTCAGGCAGTGCCAGACCCAGAAGAGGGCTCTTCAGCACCTAGAAGCTGGAAAGGGATGAACAGGTAAGACTATTAGGGAATCTCTTGTTGGGAATTTGACATCTTAGAACATTCTGCAACCTTTTGGCTGGGAAATGGAAACAGATCTAATCTTTACCACCCTCATGGCTCAAGGACCTCATCTGGCAGCCTGGCTCATGTTTTTCAGCCAAGTAGCTTCCAGCTTACAGCAGCCCTCAAATTTGGACCTGCCACCAGCTCCAGAGCTTGACTGGATGGAGACAGGACCATCTCTGACATTCATTGGCCATCAGGTACAAAGGATAAGCAAGCCAGAAGAGGGCCAATGGTCCCTCAGGTCTCAGGACCCCTTTCTCCTGATTTTCTACCTATTCAAGCCACTGCTGCCTCCACTGCAGGCTTTTCCTTCTTCCTTCACTGTTCCCTAGTAGTGTTCTCAGACCTCTTCTCACTCTCCAAAGCGATCCTATTCACATGTATTGACACTTAGGAGTGCCAACTCCTAAATCTTGTCCTCTGTAGAACTCACAGTTCCAACTCAACACAGGACATTAAATATCCCACAGGCATCTGAAACTAACCCCCACCACTCCTGTATTTCCAATCACTAGATGCAGATCCTTTCCTTTTCCATCTCCCATATCCTGTCAACAAGCGATCAGTTTTAACCTGTCTGCCTCCATTCAGCCTTTGGGCAATTTCTACTCCCCCTTCAATCCTGCCTCACAAACAGAAAATCATTGTACCACTTATGATTTTACTCTACACTTCAGCTGTATTGTGTTGCTTCGGGCTTTTACAGTTGCCATTGTCTAAAACATGCTTTCCTTCCCTCATCACCTAAAGTTTACCTTCAACTGTTAGCTCAAATGTCACTTTTTCATAAAAGGCTTATCTGAACAGGTTATCTCTATTTCAAGTGGATGTAGCACCATGTAAAGTTGCAAATGTAATTTATGTAACTTGTGCTTAATGCTCTTCCCCAATTATGTGTATGCTGTGAGGGCAAGGTTTTGCTCCCCTGGCATGTAACAGCCACTCTACTTACAGACATCTCCACTGTTATGACTGTGAGCTTCCTGAGGACAGGGCTGTCATAGAGTGACTTACTGTGCTTTCAAAGTTTAACATCAGCTGGGGTGCAGAATTAGCATTGTGGCAGCAGTCACACCCACCTCTTTTAAAGTGTGCTTTGTCTATCGTTTCTAGGATTTTTTTTTTTTAATCATGCCTAGACTTTAACTAGCACTTTTTTTCCCATTTCCAACTACAGGATATACCAGGAGTTGGTAACATCCACTCAGGTAAGGTCCAGGGCAGTGTTTTTAAAACCCTGGGAGATTTTTTTTTTTTTTTTTTGAGATGGAGTCTTGTTCTGTCGCCAGGCTGGAGTGCAGTGGCGCAATCTCAGCTCGCTGCAACCTCTGCCTCTCAGGTTCAAGTGATTCTTCTGCCTCAGCCTCCCAAGTAGCTGGGGTTACAGGTGTGCACCACCACACCCAGCTAATTTTTATATTTTTAGTAGAGATGGGGTTTCACCATGTTGGCCTCGATCTCCTGACCTCATGATCCGCCCATCTGGGCCTCCCAAAGTGCTGGGATTACAGGTGTGAGCCACTGTGCCCAGACTTTTTTTTTTTTTTTAAATAAAGTTGGCCAAGATAAAGCATATGTATCTGGTAAAAGCCGTATATCCAGAATATATGAAGAACTGTCAACTTGATAAGGAAACAACCCAATAAAAGAATAATGTTCAACATTAGTCATTAGAGAAATGCAAATTAAAACCACAGTGAAATACCACTATATATGTATTGGAATGGCAGAAATTAAAGACTGATCATGCCAAGTGTTTGGCAATGTAGAAAAACCAAACCCTCATACACTGCTCTTAGAACGTAAACTGGTACAGTCACTTTGGAAAACAGTTCGGGATACACCTACCATATTATCCAACCGTTCCACCCCTAACTAGAGAAAAGAAAGCCTGTCTACATAGACTTGTACACAAATCTTCAGAACAGCTTCACTTGTAGCAGCTCCAAATTGGAAACAATTCAGATGTCTATCAACAGGCAAATGGATTAACAATGGAATAGTATTCCAGGATGAAGACAGAATTATTGATACGTATGACACAGATGAATCTCAGAAGTCCAGACCTGGCCGGCGTGGTGGCTCATGCCTGTAATCCCAGCACTTTGGGAGGCCAAGGCAGGCGGATCACGAGGTCAGGAGTTCAAGACCAGTCTGGCCAACATGGTGAAACCCCATCTCTACTAAAAATTCAAAAATTAGCTGGGCATTGCGGCGCGCGCCTGTAATCCCAGCTACTTGGGAGGCTGAGGCAGAATTGTTTGAACCGAGACCCGGGAGGCGGAGGTTGCAGTGAGCTGAGATTGTGTCCAGCCTGGATTAGAGCGAGACTCCTCTCAAAAAAACAAAAAGCCAGACCCCACCTCAATGTCCACACACAGAAAATCCTAAAAAATACAAACCAATAAAGCAACTGAAAGATCACTGATTGCCTGGACAGGAAAATATTTTAATGGGGGCAGTGATACTTACAGGGGGATGTTTGGGGTCTAGATTGTAATGGCTTCGCTCAAAAGTCACCAAATTTAAGTGTGTATCGTTTATGTCAGTTATGCCTCAAAGCCATTTTAAAATGACTATCACATATGGGGTATGTTGCTTTAAATTAGCCTAGGGCCTTCTAAAGCTCCAGAATTCCTGGGCATTTCTAGCTCTTAATGAGAAATTCCTGGGCATTTCTTTTAGACATTTCTAGCTCTTAATGAGGAGAGGTAAGCTAACAGCTAGGACATGTTTCACAATAGCCTGAAGACTTAAAAAAAAAAAAAAAAAAGCCTTAATTTTTTTTTTCAGGTGCCACACCTCCCTGGATGATCCAAGATGAAGAATACATTGCTGGGAACCAAGAAATAGGACCATCCTATGAAGAATTTCTTAAAGAAAGTAAGTAAACTAATTCAAGAGAGGATCGTCTAAATCTTCACACTCAAAAATGGTTTCCTTGCCTGTGTGTGGTGGCTCATGGCTGTAATCCTAGCATTTTTGGAGGCTGAGGTGGGAGGGTCACTTGAGCCCAGAAGTTTGAAAACATCCTGGACAACATAGTGAGACCCCATCTCTATATTCTTCAATAAAGAAAAATAAAAAAGTTTCCCTATCATTGCACAGAGGAAAAACAGAAGTTGAAAAAACTCCCCCCAGACCGAGTTGGGGCCAACTTTGATCACAGCTCCAGGACCAGTGCAGGCTGGCTGCCCTCTTTTGGCCGCGTCTGGAATAATGGACGCCGCTGGCAGTCCAGGTATGTGTGTTCAGTGCCGGGTCTCCAACCTACCCATCCAACCTCCTTTTTGGAGATGTCACCCTTCATCATCGTGTTAACCCTTTATTTCCTTTCAGACATCAATTCAAAACTGAAGCTGCAGCAATGAAGAAGCAGTCACATACAGAAAAAAGCTAATCATGCTCTCTACCAACTACCATGAGGCTAAAAGCAAAGTCAACAAACCCCTATTATACTTTCCACCAAATTCTTTATCATTGTCTTTCTTAGGAAACAGACATACTCATTGATTTGATTTAATAAAGTTTTATTTTTCCAAATGTACAGCTGGTTGGACCTGTAAAAAAAAATTAAAAGAATCAGAACCATAAAGCTTTGTATCTACCTCCTACACCATGAGCCCACACATTCCTACCCACCTATTCATGCATCTTCACCAGCAGCTGGAGCATCTCCACCCTTGGTATTTCTGGTGTAAATTACTTGAGCTCTGTGCTTTGAAACCAGTTTGATAAGTCCTAGGGGGAGAGAATAGCACGATGAGATGCTTAATAGATGCTACAATAGAAACTAGTAAGGTTTTTGGCTGGGCGCAGTGGCTCATGCTTATAATCCCACTGCTTTGGGAGGTGGAGGCGGGCAGATAGCTTGAGGTAAGGAGTTGCACACCAGCCTGGCCAACATGGTGAAACCCCATCTCTACCAAAAATACAAAAATTAGCTGGGCATGGTGGCACATGCTTGTAATCCCAGCTACTTGGGAAGCTGAGGTGTGAGGACCACCTGAACCCAGGAATTGGTGGTTGCACTGAGCCAAGACTGCCCCTCCGCACTCCAACCTGGGCAACAGAGTGAGACTCTAGTAAGGTTTGTTTTGGCCGGGTGCAGTGGCTCATGCCTGTAATCCCAGCACTTTGGACAAGTGGATCTCTTAAGCCCAGGAGACCAGCCTGGGCAACATGGCAAAACCGCATCTCTATTTAAAGAAAAGGAAAACAAAACGACAGAGTTCTCTCAGAGGTGCCCAGAATGGTCTTAAAATTCCTTGGCTCAAATGATCCTCCTGCTTTGGCCTCCCAAGTAGCTAGAAATACAAGGGTACCACCCACCTGGCTCCAGAATTGCTTAATCTGACGTTCGGTAACAGAGAATCCTAGCTTTTAACGATCATCTATCCTTACTTTTCCTTTAAATTAGGGGCCCATTATCTTCCACCCCGCCCCCCTTTCTGAGACAGTCTTTTGCTCTGTCACTAAGGCTGGAGTGCAGTGGTGTCATCTCGGCTCACTGCCACCTCCATCTCCTGGGTTCAAGGGATCCTCATGCCTCAGCATCCTGAGTAGCTGGGATTACAGACGTGTGCCCCCACGTCCAGCTAACTTTCAATAGAGCAGGTTTTCACCATATTGGCCAGGCTGGTCTTTAACTCCTGACCTCCGGTGATTCACCCACCTTGGCCTCCCAAAGTGCTAGAATTACAGACGTTCAGTCACTATAGTTAGCTGAGCCTTATTATTGTGGAATTATGGTAATCAGACCATACTACTGAATAGACCGTACTAAATTTCTGGTTTTAAAATTTAATACATCAACAAAATATTTACCATAAAGGTTTTAAACATTTTCAAAGTTGTTTCAAAATAGTAACCTAATTATTTCAAAAATGGTTGTCCCTGTAATTCTATGCATCCATTTACTTGAAACATAAAAGATCCTTGGGCTTCACTAAACTGCCACAGGGTCCACGGCACAGAAGTGGCTAAGAACCCTGAGAATTCATCTCAGGAGTAAGACGTCAGAATTACATTACTAACAGCCAATGGTCAAGCCATGCTTTTTTTTTTTTTTTTTTTTTAATTCTGCTTTTCCAGCAAAACCACTGAAGATGCTTAACATGGTCAAGACAATTTAACCTACAAAAACACACATGTAGGATACACCCCTCACCTTTACTAAGGAGCTCCTGAAGGGCTGCCCTGGCCAGGGAGCCTCGAATCTTCAGTCTCTCAGAGACCACAGCTGGGGTTATAAGTTTATAGTTGGGAACTTCCTTACAGAGTTTGTCATAGGTAGCTTTGTCAAACAAGACTAAGTTATTGAGCTTGTCCCGAACTTTGCCTTTGGACCACTTCTGCTCACCAAAACAAAACAGAAACAAGTTAGTATTTCTGGCAGAAGCACCCTTTCCCTCTCGAGTAATCTGCGTCAGAGAAATCTGTTCCACCGTTATCAAAGATAAATTACACATTACTAAAAAAAAAAACAAAAACGCCGACACGTTTTTGGCCTTCAGAACAGGGGCCGAGCCCCACTAGATCAGTTAAAAATAACACAGCAGGCACAGCGGCAGACACTTCGCACAACAGACTCAATTTCATGATCCTAATGGGAAAAAGAACGAGTGGTGACGGGAAGATAAACTCTCACATTTTGACTCTAGAAATCTACACCTGAAAAACCACTTACTATACAAGTTACATATTACTAGAAGGTTACGAGAGGGTTACCCCTAGTCTCTCTCAGAAAGATCTTATTTCTACCTTCTTTTTGGCCTTGCCCCCGGATTTGTTCACTGGGTCTTTGTCTTTCTTGGCCGACTTTCCAGCGTCCTTCTTCTTCTTGTCGTCCTTGGGCGGCTGTAGGAGGGCAGCGGGAATGCAACCAGATCCTCAAATAGCGCCAAAGTCCCCTAATACTGCGCCCCCAGCCCCCGCAAACTCCACCACCACAGCACATGGGCGAAGCAATAACCGCGCCCGCCCTGCAACCGAGGCCGGCAGGCCAAGGAGCGCTCCCGCCGAAGGCTCTCCCCACTGAGTCCTCAAACCCAAGAACCCCGGCGACTTCACATCCCTGAAGCTTACCATTGCGAAGCTCGGAGAGTAGCAACAGACACCACAGCCTCGCCAAGATGTCGGACTAAAAGGAAGCGCTGCTCAGAAACGGGCCCAAAAACCACCGTCCTCTGTGAGTACTTCCGGGGCAAGAGGCGGAGCCAGGCAGAGGAAGTCCCACGGCGAAGCGCTCGCCCTCTAGCCTGAGGCGGAAGACAGGAAGCGGATTCTAGTTTCCAAGCCGCACCGCGTAAATACTGCCGGAGTCTGCGCTAGTTGTGACGCAGTACTATAGCACTGTTTTCCTGCACTGATAAACGAAAAGCAATCCACCAGGTCTCGGCAGCTAACTTTCCGGCACTACTTATGCCCAAGCGTGTAGCTCCCAGTGCGCACGTACCGCAGGTAGCTGCATGCAGGGCGCGGGAGGAGGAGGAGAAGAAGGAGGAGGAGGTGGCTGGGGTGGGGCCGGCGGCAAGTGCTGTGATGCGGTTCCGGGGAGGGGCCGTCGGGTAGAGGCTGAATACCAGTTTCCGAGCGGCAGCGGCAGCGATGGCGATTTTTAGTGTGTATGTGGTGAACAAAGCTGGCGGCTTGATTTACCAGTTGGACAGCTACGCGCCACGGGCTGAGGCTGAGAAAACTTTCAGTTACCCGCTGGATCTGCTGCTCAAGCTACACGATGAGCGTGTGTTGGTTGCTTTCGGCCAGCGGGACGGCATCCGAGGTGGGCTAGGCTCGGGCCCGTGGCGGGTGCGGGGGTGGGAGGGCCCCAGTGCTGTAGAAGTGGGCTGGTTGTAGGTGCGGGGTTGGGGGAAAAGGGGTGGTGTGGGGTCCCTTGTACCCTCGGCGGAATCCCGGGGCTGCAGCTTCGCTGACCGTTAGCTTCACCTCTGCAGTGGGTCATGCAGTGCTGGCCATCAATGGCATGGACGTGAATGGCAGGTACACGGCCGACGGGAAAGAGGTGCTGGAGTATCTGGGTAACCCTGCTAATTACCCGGTGTCCATTCGATTTGGCCGGCCCCGCCTCACTTCTAATGAGAAGCTCATGCTGGCCTCCATGTTCCACTCGTAAGTCCCCCGTCTCCTGAACGGCAGCGCTTGTAATTTGTCTACCTTTTCTTAAATCGTCGTTCTGGTGTTATGAAAAACGCAACCGATCCAGATCTAGATTTTAGGTAATAATGGCAGTGGTGTCATCTTTTTTTGCTGGGTGGGGAGGGGCCGCGGAGTTACCCAGGCTGGAGTGCAGTGGCGGGATCTCGGCTCACTGCAGCCTCTGCCTCCCAGGTTCAAGCGATTCTCCTGCCTCAGCCTCCCGAGTAGCTGGGATTACAGGCGCGTGCCACCACGACCAGCTAATTTTTGTATTTTTAGTAGAGAGGGGTTTTGCCATGTTGGCCAGGCTGGTCTCAAACTCCTGACCTCAGGTGATCCACCTGCCTCGGCTTCCCAAAGTGCTGGGATTACAGGAGTGAGCCACCGCGCCCGGCCGAGGTGTCATCTTACTTAAAGTCAACTTCTCTTCTCTGAACCTTAGTTTCTTCATATTTAAAGAAAGCCAGTTTAACTAAATGACCTTTAAAAATCTTTTTCTGCTCTCAATTGTGGTATCAGATGTGCCAGCCTTTGCTTAAACACAAGCTTAGTAAGTGTGGCACATATTCCTAGAGTATTCATTTTACCCAAAGTTTTAGATGTAAAATGTCTTGTAACAAAGTATGAATGTAAAATATTCACAGAATTTAAATGAACTTAGAAATTTTGACACTACTGCCAGACAGTTCACACTACTTCTCCTGACTGTCCCCGGCTGTAATGTGAACTCCTCAGCAAATAGGGACACTTCAGTGGAAGTTTGAGAAGCACTCCTTCCTTAGAGCAACTTTGCCTCCTTTACATATAGGCTCTTTGCCATCGGCTCCCAGCTGTCTCCTGAACAGGGAAGCTCAGGCATTGAGATGCTGGAGACAGACACATTCAAATTGCACTGCTACCAGACACTGACAGGTATGCATCTCCACGGAGGCCAGAGGAGTGTGATGGAGAAGGTGGGGAAGAGACACTGATAAGTTTGCATCTCCAGGTGGGCCAGAGGAGTGTGGTGGAGAAGGTGGGAGGAGGGGGTTGACCAAAGACACCTTTGGTAAGCAAGAAGAGGGGGTGTGCTTTTCCTGGCACAATTCTTTTTTTTTTTTTAAATGTTTCACTCTTGTTGCCCAGGCTGGAATGCAGTGGCATGATCCGCCCCCTGGGTTCAAGCGATTCTCCTGCCTCAGGCTCCCAAATAGCTGGGATTACAGGCATGTGTCACCACACCCGGCTAATTTTTCTGTTTTTATTAGAGATGGTGTTTCTCCATATTGGTCATGGTGGTCTCAAACTCCCGACCGCAGGTGATTGCCCGCCTCCCAAAGTGTTGGGATTACAGGCGTGAGCCACTGCACCCGGCCCACAGTTCTTTTTTTTTTTTTTTTTTGAGATGGAGTTTCACTCTGCCACTCAGGCTGGAGTGCAGTGGCATGATCTTGGCTCACTGCAGCCCACCTCCTGGGTTCAAGCAATTCTCCTGCCTCAGCCTCCCAAGTAGCTGAGACTACAGATGCCCGCCACCACACCCAGCTAATTTTTTGTGGGGTTTGTTTTGTCTTGTTTTGAGATGGAGTATTGCTCTGTCACCCAGGCTAGAGTGCAGTGGCGTGATGTTGGCTCACTGCAGCCTCCACTACCCGGGTTCAAGCAATTCTCCTGCCTCAGCCTCCTGAGTAGCTGGGATTACAGGCATCCGCCACACACCCAGCTAATTTTTGTATTTTTTAGGAGAGATGGGGTTTCACCATGTTGGCCAGGCTGGTCTCGAACTCCTGACCTCAGGTGATCCACCTGCCTCTGCCTCCCACAGTGCTGGGATTACAGGCATGAGCCACCGCGCCCGGCCTTCCTGGCACAATTTTATAGACACATCTGTTTGTTTGTTTGTTTTGTGAATACAAAACCAATATTTAATCTGAAACTGATTTTGTCCATGCCACCCAGCATGTTCAGCACAGGTTATCTTGTGTTCAGATAAAACTCACCTTAATGCTATTTCCTGTTGCGTGTACTTTGGAAGGTGTTAAGTGTTTTTCCAAAATGAAATTTGAAAGCCAAATGGAGATGACCTTTGGATTGCAAGTGTCATTGCTTCACCCCCTTTATTTATTGAAAACTGCCTGAGTTTGTCCCCTGCCTGGCAATGTTTCTGCTGAGGGACTCCAAAACTGTTAGTAAGTGGCAGAGCTAGAACTCAAAGCCTGGTCTTAATCAGGTGGGTGACATAATAAAGTTACTTCACTTCTCTGGTCTCATCGGTAGATTCAAAGTCTTGCCTTTCCTGCATTATGTGGTAAAAAGAATAAAATTAAAATAGGCTTATAAAAGTGTTTTGCAAAATTGAAAGTGCTGTACAAATACAGGATGACACTATTTGCTCCAGTGTCTACACTTTGGTAACCATTCTTGGTCTCTCTCCAGGGATCAAGTTTGTGGTTCTAGCAGATCCTAGGCAAGCTGGAATAGATTCTCTTCTCCGAAAGATTTATGAGATTTACTCAGACTTTGCCCTCAAGAATCCATTCTATTCCTTAGAAATGCCCATCAGGTAAGTGGCCCCACTTCCCAGATACTGTTTAAAGCCTCCTTGCCCCTCCCTGTTTGCTCTGTCCAAAGTTAGTTGAAGCATAGTAGAGTATTACTTTTTTTGTTTGTTTTTGAGACAGAGTTTCACTCTTGTTGCCCAGGCTGGAGTGCAATGGTGCGATCTTGGCTCGCTGTAACCTCTGCCTCCCGGGTTGAAGCGATTCTCCTGGCTCAGCCTCCTGAGTAGCTGGGATTACATGCATGTGCCACCACGCCTGCTGCTAATTTCATATTTTTAGTAAAGACAAGGTTTCACCACGTTGGTCAGGCTGGTCTCAAACTCCCAGCCTCAGGTGATCCACCCGCCTTGGCCTCCCACAGTGCTGGGATTACAGGCGTGAGCCACTGCGCCTGGCCGAGTATTACTTTTAAGTAAGACAAAAGGACAGGCCGTTGGCTCACGTGTGTAATCTCAGCACTTTCGAAGACGGAGAGGGTAGGATCACTTCAGCCCAGGAGTTTGAGATCAGCCTGGACAACATAGAACCCCATCTTTACAAAAAAAAAAAATTAGCCTGGTGTGGTGGCGGACACCTGTAGTGCCAGCTATTAAGGAAGCTGAGGCGGGAGGATTGCTTAAACCTGGAAGGTCAAGGCAGCAGTGAACCATGCTCGTGCCACTGCATTCCAGCCTGGGCAACAGAACAAGACCGTGTCTCTAAATAAATAAGACAACAGTAGCTGGGTGCAGTGGCTCACGCCTGTAATCCCAGCACTTTGGCAGGCTGAGGCGGGCAGATCACTTGAGGTCAGGAGTTTAAGACCAGCCTGGTCAACATGGTGAAACCCCATCTCTGCTAAAAATACTGAAAATACAAAAATTAGCCGGGTGTGGTCGTGTGCACCTGCAATCCCAGCTACTCAGGAGGCTGAGGCAAGAGAATCGCTTCAATCTGGGAGGCAGAGGTTGCAGTGAGCTGAGATTGTGCCACTGATTCCAGCCTGGGTGACTAGAGAAAACAGACTTTCCTTGGTGTTTATGTCATTTTTGTTTGTTTGTTTGTGGGTTTGTTTGTTTGTTTGTTTGTTTGAGACTGAGTTTCACTCTTAACCACCCAGGCTGGAATGCAATGGTGCCATCACGGCTCACCGCAACCTTTGCCTTCCGGGTTCAGGCTATTCTTTTGTCTCAGCCTCTGGAGTAGCTGGGATTACAGGCACCTGCCACCATGCCCGGCTAATTTTTGTATTTTTAGTAGAGACAGGTTTTCACCGTATTGGCCAGGCTAGGCTAGTCTCAAAGTCCTGACCTCAGCTGATCCGCCCACCTCGGCCTTCCATGATATATGTTCTTCAAGCAGTTTCCCCTGGCTTAAGTGGGGAGAAAGCCTCAGGCCTCACACTTTTTTTCCTCACTCTGGGCCCGGCTTAGGTGTGAGCTCTTTGACCAGAACCTGAAGCTAGCTCTGGAGGTGGCAGAGAAGGCTGGAACTTTTGGACCTGGGTCATAGGCTGAACCTGTTATGGACCCCCAAATTCTGAGAGTTCCTGCAACAAGAATACTGCTGTTGACACTCCAGTGGAAATCCCAGCAGCCTTGTTAGTGCACTTGAAAGTGGGAGAATGCTGACCCTGATGACTTGTACTGATTCCTGAGCCTTAACACTGTGCTCTTTCCTTCTGTATATACCATGGTCTTACTTTCCAACTCTGTACAGATTTATTTATGGAGGAGCTAGGTCCATAAATGTTGTAATAAATATTCCTTTTATCTTGGTGTTTGCAATCTGTCTTAATCGATGGTTTTGGGGAAAAGATACAGGAAGTGAGTCAAAAATGGTTAGAGAATTCTGGGAAGATGATTATGTGCTAGTAAAAAACATAACAAATATGTGTTCATTAAATAAATGAACATAAGATTTTGAAGCATGAGCATTGGATCTAGTCCCAGAATTGCTGATTTCCTGGGGTCCTGGGGTGGTGGCAGCAGTGGTGGTGGCTGTTATGATGATGATGATGATGGAACATATTTCAAGCACTTACAGCCAGGCATTCCTGCTTTACCTCACTTGATCTTCACCCTAACTCCAGGGGGTACATTCTGTTACAGATAAGAGATTTAGCAGACTTTCTGCCTCAAAGTTTCCAAGCTAGTTACTGACAGTCTGGGTTTGAACCAGGCTTTCTGGCTACACACTCAGTAAACCACTGTTACACTTCTTCCCTCCATCAACTTATTTAATCTGTCCACAACCCAATAGCTTTATCTCTAAAATAATCATTGAACTATTCAATGTTCAGGTGAAGGCAGAGGCGGCATGAGTTTTAAAGGAGTCCATCTACACTTCAGCTTCCCCATTCCAGGGAAATGAAGTCTTCCCATTTTGGGGTGGAAAGAGCAGGTATTGACAATATTTCCCAAGGAAGCTGTCTCACTTTGAAAAAATGAATCACTGACAGTGTTCAGTATCAAATCTAGTTTTAATCTTCTATAACAAGTCACCTTTTCTTCCCACCTATATCCAACTGCGCCTAGTGGTACAGTGAGAATGATGGCCTCCTCTCTTTCCCTGGAGTCTGAGGTATTGGCAACAGCAGTCGCCCCACTGCTGAGAGGACTTAGGGCCCAGCAGAAGTCAAGGGTCATTAGTGCCCTGCAGCTGCAGGGATAGCCTCACTTCAGGTGGGGATGGGGCAGGATGCGGGCAGGACAGGGCCTAGGAAAAGAAGAAGGGTACAGGAGCCTTCTTGACTGCAGAAGTTTCCTGTTTGTCTGAAGGCAGGAAAGAGGAGCTAACGGAGTCTAAGGCCAAAGGTTATCTTTTAAATAGAGCATAGGATCAGGGAGCTGGGACCTCACTAGCCACTAGTAACTTCCAGCACCACCCGGGTGAGAGAAAAGGCGCAGAAATGGACAGTGAAAGGTTCAGGGCTAGCCAGGCAGGCCCCTCCTTTTCTCCCCACAGAGCGTGCAGGGGGAAGGCCACCGTGGGATGGTGCTCCGGAACCTGGACTCTCTTCACTCAGCCTTCTTGGACACTCGGCCCATCTTGGTGCAGATGTTTCGTAGGAGGAAGAAGGCAGCTGTGCTGGCTGCACAAATCACTTCAGCCACCCAGAAGGCTGTGCTCCAACTGTAGTGCTTGGCAATGGTGCTGAAGGGCAGCCCAGCCAGAAAGCCGCCCACTGTCAGGGGGAAAGGGAAGAACCTAAGCCAGTGGTGCTAGCTCCAGCTTCTCACTGGTCTATATGCAAAGCATGGGTGGGGGTGAGGGAGAGACTCTAGAAGGTAACACTTACCATTGGCCATGAGTCCCACAATGGCGTGGGAGGTGCCACACAAGTTGGGAGGGGCACTCTCGTTGGCTATGACTCCAAACAGGGCAATGGGGCCATACGAGGAGAAACCAAATACAGCTCCCAATACCAGGATCCAGAGCTGCCAAGGGCAGAGTGGAGTGGCATTCAGAGTCAGAAAGCCGACCTGCCTACCCACCCCTGCCAAAGCAAGAAGAAGGCTTGGTCCCCAGGAACAAACAGTAGTCATAAAGGGACAGTAAGTAAGTGATTCTTTTCCTTCCACTCCCCAACACAACTGACAATACAGAGCTAGAGTAGTAGATGCCACATTGAGCAAACCCAGGGACCTAGGTGGGCAAGGAAAGGAGGTACAGAAGTCATCCCTCTGAGCTAGAGGCTGTCCTCAGGATTTACACAAACTGGATTGGCTAGGGGTAAGGCAGAAGGGTAGGACAAAGGTGAGACAGACCAGGAGAAAAACCAGAGATATCTTTAAGGCACCTCATGCTCTGTAAAGCCTGTGAGCTCCGCGAGAGGGTGAAGAGCCAGAGTCCAGAAAGCAACATCCTAGAGGAGCACAGGGAAGAAAAAACCAGGCCCAGAGTGGAGGAGGAGAACCCAGACACAGAGGAGCGGTCCAATCAGAACTGAAAAGGGTATCTGAGAGGCGAAGAAAAGATTGGCCCAGGCTGAAGCCAGGAGAGGGAGACAGAGTCAGTGGCCCTTGCCTTCTCTCCTTGTGCCCTGCCGTGAGCCAGGCCTTTCTTAATTACCTTGGGGGAGTCACTGGTCACTGTTACCCGGAAGAGGTACATGGACACTGTCATGCCAGCCATCATGAACAGCAACAGGCCATGGCGAGGGTTCCCGTAGTTGGACAGTCCCGCCTATGGATACAGTCCCGGCAATGTCACGTCCTCAGAACAGGGCAGAGAACACCCACCCCTGGACTCTGATACAGCAGGGCCTCTGCTGACATGTCTTTGGCAATCCCACCACAGTTCTTGGCCCTGGGCAGCTCTGGGAGGCCCTGGAACCTGCTTATTACATTCTGAGGCCAAACTCTACAACATCCCCTCCTCCCCCGTCAGGCAGGACTAGGACACGTGCTGGGGAGGGCACCTAGTCTGTTCCCAGCCCATTTTCCTGGGGCTGTGGAGAAACCTACAACTAAGCTAAGAAATATTCTGGCTGTCCTTCACATCAGTTAAAACTCTCCCCAAGAGCCTTACCTCCACAACCGTAGGAAAGCTAAGACCAGCCCGGAATCATTCCCTCTTCACCCGGTCTAAACCAGCAGATGCCAACCTGCCTGTGCCCTGGGACTCCCATCTCTCCAGTGCCTGTCCCAGCCACGCTGTGAAGACTGAAAGGAACCCTTCTCCTTCCTGTCCCTTCTGCCCGCTCACCTTTGCCATGGCCCGGTCTGACAGGTAGCCAGCTGCGATGCTGCCTACAAGGCCCCCAACTTCCAGGGCACTCATGTAGGAGCTACCTGCAGTGGGGAGTTGTGGTGGGAAGAGGGAAGGGAAGGGTGGGAGGGTGTTACACACTGGGGTTGTCCCACAATGGCTTAAACCTGGAAAGGTACAGGGTTCCCATGGGTGACTGGCCATAGCTGCCTGAGTAGCGCCCGGCCTCAAGGAACGAATGAAGAGGATAAATGGAAGCAAGGCCTGAATTTGCATCCCCTGCATTGGTTCCTGCTCCTTATGCCCACCCTTGTCCCCATGCTCATCTTACCTACAAGGGCTGACTGTCCTTTCTCCTGGATAAGGAAGAACTGGCCCCAGTCAGTACAGCAGGTCTTTACTCCAAACACCACAAGGTAACCAGTGGAGAGCACCCACAGGTAAGGGGACAGCAGCAGCTCTTGTAGGGTGCTCTCCTCCTTCAAGGAGCCTGGAGGTGGGAAAAGGCTGGGCGTCAGGCTCTGCCCTGACTGCTCTCCCCAACCTGAGCCCCCAACATTCATTAACCAGCCACAGGGGCAGAGTCCATCTGCACAGCCAGGATCAGCATGAAGGGTATTCCCTCACCCCACTGCTCTCCTCTCCCCCTCTCCGCTGCAAGGTCAATGAATGAAAGAGAAACAGGACCAGGGAGGACCAAGCCACTTAAGGACCAAGCTCAATGAATGAAAGACAAACAGGACCAAGCCACTAAAGCTCATGATTCTATCTATCCAGGACAGGGAAGTCTGTGCTATTGTGAGGAAGGGCCAGAAAATAACGAGTCACAGCACTTGTTGGCTCTGCCACTTGTCCAGTAGTTAACTGCCTCTTGGGATGGATTTGTGTTTACTACCCATGCAGCCTACATTACCACCTCTTCCCCCACATCCACTGACTAGCACAGGACCGGGCAAACGCCTAGTCTTCAACAAAAATCTGCCTGCTAAATGAGGGCCCCAGTGGTCGGTTTGGGTGGGGGCTCACCCTTCTTGCCCTTAGAGGGCATGGGGTCCAGGTTGCGGAGTCCAACATCAGCAGGTTCATCGTGGATGAGCAGGAGACAGAGGAAGGAGACAACCACACACAGTGCCCCAGACAGGGCCAGCGTGCTGCGCCAGCTGTAGCTCTGGGCGAGGACGGTTGCCAGGATAGGGCCCAGCCCTCCAGCCAGGTTCATGCTGGTTGACAGAATGGCCCACCAAGTGCCAAACTGAGATGGCTCAAACCACTGTGGGGCAGAGGGCGACACGTAGGTGTCCAGCCTACTGCCCATGTTGAGGGTGGGGTCAGATGGGGGAGCCCCAGAAGCTCACATTACAGGGAAGAGGGAGAGGGCGCTTCTGTTTGGCAGGGCAGTTTCCTCCTCTGCCACCTGATCCCACCACTCTCAGCCTCCTAAAATATCTTGACAAGCAATAGGAGATGGCCAGGAACTGCTCAGGAACCTGCTCTGGGTTGGGTGTGGAGGTGGTGGGTAAGAAAGGGCGCTCCCACATGCTCTTTAGGCATCCTCTATGACAATCCAAACAGGCTCTTTGGAAGCACTCACCTTCCGCAGGACCTTCCCACATGGGGGCCAGCCCAGCCCCTGGGCCAGGCCATTAAGGAACCAGAGGGCAGCAAAGACAGGTACTGTGGAGCTCCAGGAAAAGAATATGTTGAGCAGGCCAACCAGGAGCAGCCCAGAAGAGAAGAGCCAGCGAGCACTCATCTGGTCAGACAGCACCCCACTGACAAACTTGCTGATAGCATAAGCTGCCGACTGGCTGCTGGTGATGAACCCTGCAGGGGAGGGGAGCAGGGAACATTACACTTAGGGGTTAGGGACCAGGGGAGAAACACAGGAGCAATGAAAGAAGGCATGGGGTCAGGTGTGTAGGGGTGCCCAGTGGGGTGAGACAGGTTACTTCCCAGAGGAACAGGAGGAGCCTGTGCTGCAATCTGACACTCATGGGGCCCTACTACTTCGGCCACTTCTCCTGCCTCACCATCAGCACTAGCCCCAGACTGACCCATGATTCTCAGCTACAGTTGTCAGGGAACAAAAAGGGAGCAGGACATGGCAGTTCCCCCTCCCTGGGATTCGCATACGGGATTTCCCACCTCACCCTGGATGCCAGTCCCGGGCCTCTAGCAGTTCTGTTGCTCCACCACCCAACATGGGGCAAAGGGCTCAGGATTGGAGTCAGGGACCTTGTCCCTCCTGAAGGGTAGCATGCCAGGCCACATGAAGTCGTTGTGCCAACTTTTTAGTTCCCAGTGCTCACAGTGTCAGTAGCCAGCACTCACCCTGAAGCCTCCACATGCACCCACACAGGTGTGAAAACCATGCTCAGAAACCCCTCAAACACTCTCGGAATAAACAGTGCCTCCAGGGGCATGCACACACACATCAAATAAGCAGCCCTCCTTAGCCCCGCATGCACCCACGTCCATGGATCTCAGAGCTTCTTTATCTGGCATATGCAGACTGGCCCCTGGCCTCTACTGTGCAGACACTCCACCCACACGACATGCCTGTACACAAACACCCAGTGTGTCTGGCTGGTTCTGTGTCCCCAGGTCCACCATCCTGCTGTTTCAGGGCTCACCCAAATCATCCTTGTCCAAAGGGATCTCTTCCACCAATGATGGCATGACAAAGGAGAAGGTCTTGCGATTGAAGTAATACAGGCTGTAGCCCCCAAACATGGCTGAGAAGATCACAGTGCGATAATAGCCATAGCCCTGGGCTGCCATGGTAGAAAAGAGCAGGCCCTACCAGCCAAGACGCACAGCCTCTGACCACAGTTCCTGCTTGCCGCTCTCACAGTTCCCAGATCTGCTGAGTTGGGTTTTTTCTGCTCCCTCCTCCACCCAGCCTTCCAGGCTCCCTTTATAGCCGCCTCTGGACAATCATTAAGCCTGGGGAGGCTCCTAGGGGACCCAGTGTCCTGAGGGAGACAAGAAAACAAGAGATTACTGAGCGCCAAACTGTAGGGGGTGGAGGAGGTCCCAGAAGGAGGCATGCCTGTGAGCCAGGCCAGCACCCTGTGTCCCCAGGATTTCTGCCTTTACCTCCTCTATCATGTCTGCTTGCCTGTGAAACCAGCTTTGATTAAAGGTTCAACCTAATTACTTTTGTCTGCATGAGCCCAGGGGAGGCAGGGGTGGGATGAGCAGAGATGCCCTCTCTAGCCCTGCTCCCTCAGTCACAGAACCTTCTCATTCATTCACGGAAGGTTTATTAACTTACTAGTTGACAGGCACTGCACTTGGCACTATTAGTTTCTACACCCACTCACCACCACCCCACCAAAACACAAAGTCAGACACATACCCCGGCTACCCCACTTCTAAGCCTTCTAGAGAGGGCCTCAATCCGTGGAACTCTCAATCCTTAGCACATAATAGATTTAATTGTTTCCTACAGTTGCCCCTTGTAATTCTATGCAAGGGGGACCTCCCCAGTTCAGGTCCCACGGTGTCACACAGAAAGCCCCGCTAAGGGCTGAGGTCCTGATGGGGCCCCACAGAGCTACCTCTGGGTCCCCATTACCCTGCGACGTCAGTCTGGGCTTCCTTCGGGCTAGCTGGGGGCTGCAGGGTCTGGTTTCCAACCTGTGGGACGTTGGCAGGGGCCGCAAGCAGAAGGACTGGGCAGCTCGTGGGCGGGAAGGTGCCCCGGCGGGCTTCCGGCTGCAGGGCACAACCGTCCCGCCCAGGGCCCCGGCAACATGCCCCGGCTTTTCCGCTCAATTGGGAAAGCAACTGGAGCAGAAGGCGTAGGCGCACGCGGAGCGGGCGACCGCACGTATTCTCCCGGAGGCCCCGCGCTTCTGGCACCCAGAGGCTCAGCCTGGTAGGGGAGGGCCAGGCGGCGGGCGGGGGAGGAGGAGAGGCGGCGGGCGGGGGAGGAGGAGAGGCGGCGGGAGGCGGAGAAGAGGCGGCGGGCTCGTGGCACCTGCCCAGCCCCATGGGTCCTCACGCTACCCAGGACACGCTACTGTGCGGCTGGGAACCACGGGGGCCGGGGGTGCAGGAGCTGGAGATGTGCGGAGACCACAGGACTGGCGCGATAGAAAGGGGTCTCGTGCTGGTGGTCAGGGACAGCGCCTCGGTGGCCCCAAGACCCATGAATTGTCTCTGGAACTGCAGGAACAGCTCCGGGTCGTATCGGAAGTTGGGGTTCGCCAACAATGGCTCCCCAAGACCTGAGATCCCCGCCCTCAGGTGACTCCCCTCCCCCGCATACCGCCTCCTACCTGAACAGAGGCGGGAGCCCGAATAGGACGGGGCGGGGCAAGCGAAGGCTGCGCATGCGCGGCGGGCGGGGGCGTGGTCTTCGCCTGCTGCTTCGCTTGCCGGCCAGTGGAGTTCCCCGCCCCACATGCCGGGGACGTCGACTTACTCCCTCCCGCTGGTCACGCTGCTCCTTGAACGAACGAGCATAGCGCCCCTTAGGGGCTGGGCACGGCATGTCCAATTCTTAAGTGGTTGCATTCAACAAACCAGTTTTTAGTGAGTGCCCTCCTCTACAAAACACACCGAACACTAAGGTGATAATCATTGTTCCCAAGCTGCTCACAGTCTGGGAAAGGTGTTGTAGGAAAACACAGTATTTTCTTTTTTTCTTTTTTTTTTTTTTTTGAGACAGACTCGCTCTGTCGCCCAGGCTGGAGTGCAGTGGCGCGATTTCGGCTCACTGCAAGCTCCTCCTCCCGGGTTCACACCATTCTCCTGCCTCAGCCTCCCGAGTAGCTGGGACTACGGGCGCCCACCACCACGCCCGTATAATTTTTTGTATTTTTAGTAGAGACGGGGTTTCACCGTGTTTGCCAGGATGGTCTCGATCTCCTGACCTCGTGATCTGCTCACCTCGGCCTCCCAAAGTGCTGGGATTACAGGCGTGAGCCACCGCGCCCAGCCCACAATTTGGAATTTTAACTTGTGGTTAGATTGTTGGGGACAGAGACGGGGCCCGGAGTAAATATCAAATTCTAGTCCTAGACCCACAGCATTCTAACTGTATGACCTTGGTTAATCTCTATGAGCTCCCGTTTCCTACCAGCCTGGTAGATCATTGTGAAGACTCAACAGATGATTTAGATAAGAGCTCAGAAATTCTACAAGAGTTCTCAACAACAATGGTTTTCACTGATCCCAGGTAAGAGTTGTGAGGAGTAACAGTAGTGATGCTATTTTACAACAATGATGACTGTGTTCTCAGAAACAGAGCAAATGTTAACCCTGCCCATAGCTTCAACAGAAGGTAACATAGCCTAACAAAGTCCCCAACAGTCCCAATCAGCCAGCACTTCCCGACCTCTCCCCAATAGAAACGATATTATAAAAGCCTCAGCTTGTAAGCGATCAGGGTCTCAGCCAGACTCCTGACTGGAACTCCTTGCAGGCTTATTCCTGTGAATAAACCTGTTTGGCCGTTGAGTTGCCTCCTGTCTCTCGCTCTGTTCCCTTATATCTTCCTAACAAGAGTGGCTGAAGGAATTGTAAGTGTTCCAAAATTGAGAGCAAAGGTCTTTTACTCTAGAGAAGGTGGTCAGGGAAGGGAGGAGGAGGAGATGAGATAAAATAGGATGACAGGCCGGACGCGATGGCTCATGCTTGTAATCCCAGCACTTTGGGAGGCCAAGGCGGGCAGATCACTTGAGGTCAGGAGTTCGAGACCAGCCTGGCCAACATGGTGAAACCCTGTCTCTACTAAAAATACCAAAATTAGCCAGGCTTGGTGGCACACGCCTGTAATCCCAGTTACTGGGGAGGCTGAGGCAGGAGAATTTCTTGGACCTGGGAAGCAGAGGTTGCAGTGAGCCGAGATCATGCCACTGCACTCCAGCCTGGGTGACAGAGCGAGAGCCTGTCTCAAAAAAAAAAAAAAAAATAGGATGACGATGTCACTGAACTTCGTTAATTCAAAACTGGGGAGGAGCCTAGTTTGTACCAGGCACTGTGCTTTCAGCCAGGTAGATCCGAGGACCAGGAAACAGTTCCTCCGAAACCAAACCAGAGCAGATTCTTACTTTACCTAATAGAGGAGTAGGAAGTCATCAGGTTTTTCTCCGCTTTTATTTTTAAGATTTAACATACACATAATAAAATACAAAAAGTGCAGGAATCTTACATGTACAACTCAATGATTTTTTACACATGTTAATACCCCTGTAACCACCACCTAAATTAACAGCCCTATCATTTTGTTTTGGAAGTGGAGTGATCTCAGCTCACTGCAACCTCCTTCTCTGCGGTTCAAGCGATTCTCCTGCCTCAGCCTCCCGAGTAGCTGGGATTACAGGCATGCCCCACCATGCCCGGCTAATTTTGTAATTTTAGTAGGGATAGGGTTTCTCCATGTTGGTCAGGCTGGTCTCAAACTCCTGACTTCAGGTGATCTGCCCCCCTTGGCCTCCCAAAGTGCTGGGATTACAGGCATGAACAACTGCACCCAGCCAACCCGGTTAATTTTTCTATTTTTCGTAGAGACAAGAGTTTCACCATATTGGCCAGGCTGGCCTCGAAATCCTGAGCTCAAGGGATCCACCTGCCTTGGTCTTCCAATATCCTGGAATTACAGGCATGAGCCACTGTGCCCGGTCGATGGTGTTTATTTGTTTGTTTGTTTGTTTGTTTGTTTTTGAGACAGAGTCTTGCTCTGTCGGCCAGGCTGAAGTGCAGTGGCAGGATCTCGGCTCACTGCAACCTCCGCCTCCCGGGCTCAAGCCATTCTCCTGCCTGAGCCTCCTGAGTAGCTGGGATTACAAGCATGTGCCACCACGCCCAGCTAATTTTTGTATTTTTAGTAGAGACAGGGGTTCACCCTGTTGGCCAGGCTGGTCTCGAACTCCTGACCTCAGGTAATCCGCCCACCTCGGCCTCCCAAAGTGCTAGGATTACAGGCATGAGCCACCGCGCCCGGTCTGTTTTTTTTTTTTTTTTTTTTTTTTTTTTTTGAGACAGGCTTGCTCTGTTGCCCAGGCTGGAGTGCAATGGTATCTTAGCCCACTCTAACCTCAAATTCCTGAGCATTGAGCGATCCTCCCAAGTAGCTAAGACTACAGGACCAGGCCACCTGGGTTCAAGCGATTCTTCTGCCTCAGCTTCCTGAGTAGTTGGTATTATAGGTGCCCGCAAACACGCCTGGCTAATTTTTGTATTTTTAGTACAGACGGGGTTTCTTTCTTTCTTTTTTTTTTTTTTTTTTTTTTTTTTTGAGACAGAGTCTCGCCCTCTCGCCCAGGCTGGAGTGCAGTGGCACCATCTCGGCTCACTGCAAGCTCCGCCTCCCAGGTTCACGCCATTCTCCTGCCTCAGCCTCCCGAGTAGCTGGGGCTACAGACACCCGCCACCACGGTCAGCTAATTTTTTGTATTTTTAGTAGAGACGGGGTTTCACTGTGTTAGCCAGGATGGTCTCGATCCTGACCTCGTGATCCACCCGCCTCGGCCTCCCAAAGTGCTAGATTACAGGCGTGAGCCACTGCACCCGGCGTACAGAGGGGGTTTCGCCATGTTGGCCAGGCTAGTCTCAAACTCCTGAGTTTAGGTGATCCACCTGCCTCAGGCTCCCAAAGTGCGGCGATTACAAGCATGATCCATCGCACCCAGTTAGTGGGAATTAAATGGAAAAACATTTCAAAGCACTTTATGATCAGGATAGTAAAGACTCAAATGCTAGTTTGCTCACTGTATTTCCAAAGAATGTTAAGAAATGAGAAGATAGGCCGGGCACGGTGGCTTACTCCCGTAATCCCAGCACTTTGGGAGGTTGAGGCGCGTGGATCATGAGGTCAGGAGTTCGAGACCAGCCTGACCAACATGGTGAAACCCTGTCTACTAAAAATACAAAAATTAGCCAGGTGTGGAGGCGTGCACCTGTAATCACAGCTATTCAGGAGGCTGAGGGAGGAGAATCGCTTGAATCTGAAAGGCAGAGGTTGCAGTGAGCCAAGATGGCACCATTGCACTCCAGCCTGGGCAATAGGGTGAGACTCAGTCTCAAAAAAAAAAACACAAAAATTAGGCGGGCATGGTGGCACACACCTGTAATTCCAGCTACTAGGGAGGCTGAGGCAGGAGAATCACTTGAACCAGGGAGGCGGGGGTTGCAGTGAGCTGAGATCATGCCACTGCACTTGAGCCTGGGTGACAGAGCAAGACTCCGTCTCAAAATTTAAAATAAATAAATAATTTTTTTTTTTTTATTAACCAGGCGTGGTGGCTCATGCTGATAGTCCCAGCTACTCAGGAGGCTGAGGTGGGAGGATTGCTTAAGCCTGGGTGGTCAAGGTTGCACTGAGCAGTGATTGTGCTACTGCACTCCTGCCTGGGCAACCGAGTGAGACCTTGTCTCCGAAAAAGTAAAAAAAAAAAAAAAAAAAAGGAAGCCATCCCAAATCAATAGAGTGGAGTGGATTAACTAATAAATAATGCCAGGCACAGTGGCTCATGCCTGTAATTGAAACACTTTGGAAGGCCAAGGCAGGAGAATTGCTTGAGCCGAAAAGGTTGAGGCTGCAATGAGCTGTGATCACGCCACTGCACTCCCTCCTGGGTGCCAGAGTGAGACCCTGCCTCAAAATAAATAAATAATAAATAGATAAATGAATAAATTGTTCTAGGTATTTAGAAAAAATCAACTTAGATCTCTATTGCACACTCCACACAAAATAAATCCCAGATAGATTTAAAAATGCCATTTAAGACCTGGCACAGTGGTTCACGCCTGTAATTCCAGCACTTTGGGAGGCTGAGGAGGGCAGATCACCTGAGGTCAGGAGTTCAAGACCAGCCTGACCAACATGGTGAAACTCTGTCTCTACTAAAATTACAAAAATTACTTGAGCGTGATGGCACATGCCTGTAGTCCTAGCTACTTAGGAGGCTGAGGCAGGGGAATCGCTCAAACTCAGGAGGTGGAAGTTTCAGTGAGCTGAGATTGCACCACTGCACTCCAGCCTGGGCGACAGAGAGAGACTCCGTCTCAAATAAATAAATAAATAAATAAAGAGGCTGGGCGCAGTGGCTCACACCTGTAATCCCAGCACTTTGGGAGGCCGAGGCAGGCAGATCACCTGACGTCAGGAGTTTGAGACCAGCCCAGCCAACACGGTGAAACCTCATTTCTACTAAAAATACAAAAATTAGCCGGGTGTGGTGGCAGGTGCCTGTAATCCCAGCTACTTGGGGCTGAGGCAGGAGAATCGCTTGGACCCGGGAGGCGGAGGTTGCAGTAAGCTGAGATCGCAGCATTGCACTCCAGCCTGGGGGACAAGAGCGAGACTTCATCTCAAAAAAAAAAAAAAAAGAAAGAAAAGAAAGAAAAGAAAAAAGAAAATGTCATTTAAGAAAATAAAACTGCTGGGCGTGGTGACTCACGCCTGTAATCCCAGCACTTTGGGAGGCTGAAGCATGTGGATCACGAGGTCAGGAGATCGAGACCATCCTAACACGGTGAAACCCCGTCTCTACTAAAAATACAAAAAATAAAAATAAAAATTAGCCGGGCTTGGTGGCAGGCACCTGTAATCCCAGCTACTCGGGAGGCTGAGGCAGAAGAATGGCATGAACCTGGGAGGCGGAGCTTGCAGTGAGCCAAGATCGCACCACTGCACTAAAGCCTGGACGACAGAGTGAGACTCCGTCTCAAAAAAAAAAAAAAAAGAAAAGAAAGAAAATTAGGCCGGGCGCGGAGGCTCACGCCTGTAATCCCAGCACTTTGGAAGGCCGAAGTGGGTGGATCACGAGGTCAGGAGATCGAGACAATCCTGGCTAACACAGTGAAACCCCGTCTCTACTAAAAATACAAAATTAGCCAGGTGTGCTGGTGCATGCCTGTAATCCCAGCTACTCGGGAGGCCGAGGTAGGAGAATTGCTTGAACCTGGGAGGCGGAGGTTGCAGTGAGCCAAGATCACACCATTGCACTCCAGCCTGGGCAACAAGAGCAAAACTCCATCTCAAAAAAAAAAAAAAAGAAAATTAGAGATGGTATCAACATGGGAGAGGTAACTTGATAAATTAACACTGAGGAATTTACTTGGTAAAGGGGGATAATATCAATTTTGAAAGCTTAAAGAATTGACAGAAAAATAAACATAAGAATAGGTCTTAATAATTAAAGAGGAACCACCAGAATAATCCCAGCTGCCATGCTTGGCTAATTTTTTATTTTTATTTTTTGTAGAGATGGGGGTCTCACTATTGTTGCCCAGACTGGTCTCGAGCTCTTGGGCTCAAGTAATCCTCTCGCCTCAGCCTCCCATAGTGCTGGGATTACAGGCGTGAGCAACCACGCCCAGCCATGTGAGAGTTTTAATTCCTCTATAGCCTCATCAACACTAGTTTTCTTTTTTTTTTCTTTTTTCTTTTATTTATTTATTTATTTATTTATTTATTTATTTATTTATTTATTTTGAGACAGAGTCTCGCTCTGTTGCCAGGCTGGAGTGCAGTGGCGAGATCTTGGCTCACTGCAACCTCCTCCTCCCGGGTTCAAGTGATTCTCCTGCCTCAGCCTCCCATGTAGCTGGGATTACAAGCGTGTGCCACCACACCCGGCTAATTTTTGTATTTTTAGTAGAGATGGGGTTTCACCATATTGGCCAGACTGGTCTTGAACTCCTGACCTCGGGTAATCCGCCCGCCTCGGCCTCCCAAAGTGTTGGGATTACAGTTGTGAGCTACTGCGCCCAGCCAATTTGTGTATTTTTAGTAGAGACAGAGTTTTGCCATGTTGGCCAGGCTGGTCTCAAACTCCTGGCCTCAAGTGATCCACCCACTTTGGCCTCCGAAAGTGCTGGGATTACAGATGTGAACCACTGCCCCCGGCCTACAGAGAGCAGTTTTATTAATCAAATGCTAACAGTTGAGATATGGCCAGACTCATGCCTTTAAAAGACTGTTCCAGCTTTTTGGGCTCAGTGAAGAGATTTCATAAGAAAAACTTGGCATGGGAAACATATGGGAGTGGTACAGGAGGGTATCTATGTGTCTTGTTCCGATAGCTCTCTTGAGTAATTTCTTGTCTGGAAGCCCAGTTGGCATCATCTTGACTTCTACCTGGTGGTTTTGGATTAATTGTTCGTAACTCCCCCTAAACAGGAGGATTCGGTAGCTGAAGGGGTGGGTTGCTCCTCCACACCTGTGGGTGTTCCCTGTTAGGTGGAACGAGAGACTTGGAAAAGAAAGAGACACAGACAAAGTACAGAGAAAGAAATCGGGGGACCAGGGGACCGGCGCTCAGCATATGGAGGATCCCGCCGGCCTCTGAGTTCCCTTAGTATTTATTGATCATTATTGGGTGTTTCTCGGAGAGGGGGATGTGGCAGGATCATAAGATAATAGTGGAGAGAAGGTCAGCAGGTAAACACGTGAACAAAGGTCTCTGCATCATAAACAAGGTAAAGAATTAAGTGCTGTGCTTTAGATATGTATACACATAAACGTCTCAATGCCTTACAGAGCAGTATGCTGCCCGCAGGTCCCACCTGCAGCCCTAAGGCGGTTTTCCCCTATCTCAGTAGATGGAATATACAATCGGGTTTTACACCCAGACATTCCATTGCCCAGGGACGAGCAGGAGACAGATGCCTTCCTCTTGTCTCAAATGCAACGAGGCGTTCCTTCCTCTTTTACTAATCCTCCTCAGCACAGACCCTTTGCGGGTGTCGGGCTGGGGGACGGTCAGGTCTTTCCCTTCCCACGAGGCCGTATCTCAGGCTATCACATGGGGAGAAACCTTGGACAGTACCTGGCTTTCCTAGGCAGGGGTCCCTGCGGCCTTCCGCGGTGTTTTGTGTCCCTGGGTACTTGAGATTCCTTCAAGCATTTGTTTAGCAAAGCACATCTTGCACAGCCCTTAATCCATTTAACCCTGAGTTGACACAGCACATGTCTCAGGGAGCACAGGGTTGGGGGTGGGGTTACAGATTAAAATGGAGTCTCTTATGTCTACTTTCTATACAGACACATTACCAATCTGATCTCTCTTTCTTTTCCCCACAGGTAGCTGGGTCTTTATTCCTGGCTTGTTTCAAAATTAGCCCCTGGCTGAACAGGATGGCTCATGCTTGTAATTCCAACACTGGGAGGCAGAGGCAGGAGGATTTTTTTTTTTTTTTTTTTTGAGATGGAGTCTTGCTCTGTCACCCAGGCTGGAGTGCAGTGAGTGATCTCCACTTGCTGCAAGCTCCGCCTCCCGAGTTCACGCCATTCTCCTGCCTCAGCCTCCCAAGTAGCTGGGACTACAGGCACCTGCCACCATGCCCGGCTAATTTTTTTTGTATTTTTAGTAGAGATGGGGTTTCACTGTGTTAGATAGGATGGTCTCGATCTCCTGACCTGGTGATCTGCCTGCCTCAGCCTCCCAAAGTGCTAGGATTTCAGGCATGAGCCACTGTGCCCAGCCCCACTACGCCCAGCTATTTTTTGTATTTTTAGTAGAAATGGGGTTTTGCCATGTTGGCCAGGCTGGTCTTGACCTGAGGTCTCCTGACTGGGATTACAGGCATGAGCCACTGGGCCTGGCTATTTGTTTTTTTTGAGAGAAGTCTTGCTCTTATCCCCCAGGTTTGAGTGCAATGGCTCGATCTCCACTCACTGCAACCTCTGCCTCCCAGGTTCAAATGATTCTCCTGCCTCTGCTTCCCAAATAGCTGGGATTAAATCGCCTGCCACCAAGCCCGGCTAATTTTTGTATTTTTTAGTAGAGACTGGGTTTCACCATGTCGGCCAGGCTGGTCTCGAACTGCTGACTTCAGGTGATCCGCCCGCCTCGGCCTCCCAAAGTGCTGGGATTACAGGTGTGAGCCACTGCGCCCGGCCGGGCCTGGCTATTTTTTATTTTTATTTTTGAGGCAGAGTCTCGCTCTGTTGCCCAGGCTGGAGTGCAGTGGCATGACCTCAGCTCACTGCAACTTCTGCCTCCCGGGTTCAAGTAATTCTCAAGCCTCAGCCTCCTAAGTAGCTGGGACTACGGGCACACACCACCACACCCGGCTAATTTTTTGTATTTTAGTAGACATGATGTTTCGCCATGTTGCCCAGGGTGGTCTCAAACTTCAGAGCTCAGGCAATCCACTCACCTCGGCTTCCCAAAGTGCTAGGATTACAGATGTGAGCCACCATCCCTGGCCAAAATAAATATTTTAAAAATATTTGGTAGAATTCACCAGTGAAGCCATCTAGTCCCGATTTTTTTTTTTTTTTTTTTTTTTTTGAGACGGAGTCTTGCTCTGTTGCCAGGTTGGAGTGCCGTGGCCCAGTCTTGGCGCACTGCAACTTCTGTCTCCTGGGTTCAAGTGATTCTCCTTCCTCGGCCTCCTGAGTAGCTGGGATTACAGGCGCCCACCACCACGCCAAGCTAATTTTTGTATTTTTAGTACAGACAGGGTTTCACTGTGTTAGCCAGGCTAGTCTCAAACTTCTGACCTTGTGATCTGCCTGCCTCAGCCTCCCAAGGTGCTGGGATTATAAGCCCGAGCCACCGTGCCTGCCCACCACCCCCCCGCTTTTTTTTTATTGAGACAGAGTTTCGCTCTTGTCGCCCAGGCTGGTCTCAAACTGTTGACTTCAGGTGATCCGCCTGCCTCAGCCGCCCAAAGTGTTGGGATTACAGGCTTGAGGCAAGGCGCACCGGGCCTTTTTTTTTTTTTTTTTTGAGTCGGGGTCTCTCCCTCCCAGGCTGCAGTGCAGTGGTGCGATCATAGTTTACTGCAGCTTTGAACTCCTAGTCTCAAGTGATCCTCCTGCCTCTGCCTCCTGAGTAGCTAGGACTACTATTTTTTGTAGAGATGAGGTCTGGCTATGTTGTCTCAAACTCCTGGCCTCAAGCGATCCTCCCACTCCTGCCTCCCCAAACACTGGTATTACAGCCATGAGTCACTGCACTTAGCCCCGCCTTTTTTTTTTAGAGCACTTTTAGGTTCACAGCAAAATTGAGGGGAAAATACAGAGTTCCCGTATATTCCCTTCCTCCATACACTCACAGCTTCCCCCATAATAAACATTTCACACCAGAGGTCTACAGGTGTTACATCTGAGGAACCTACATTGACTCATCATATTTGCCCAAAGTCTATACTTTCAGTTGTCTTGGTGTTGCACATTCTATAGGTTTTGACAAATGTATATGTACCCACCATTATGGTGTCATACAGAACTTTGGGTGATTGTAACAAATGTACCACTCTGGGGGAGATTGAGTATGTGGGGACAGGAGGTATATGGCAACTCTGTACCTCCTGCTCAATTCTGCTGTGAATCTGAAACTAAAAGTCATCCAAAAAAAAAAAAAAAAAAAACCCCAAAACTTCCACATTCAAAACTTACCTGACTTGTTCAACTTTTAGAGAAAAAAGACAACCCTTCGTGGTTATTATTTTTTTTTTGTGACGGAGTCTAGCTGTCACCCAGGCTTGAGTGTAGTGGCACAATCTCAGCTCACTGCAACCTCATCCTCCCAGGTTCAATTGATTTTCCTGTCTCAGCCTCCTGAGTAGCTGGGACTACAGGCGGGTGCCACCACGTCCGGCTGATTTTTTGTATTTTTAGTAGAGACGGAGTTTCACTGTGTTAGCCAGGATGGTCTCGATCTCCTGACCTCATGATCTGCCTGCCTTGGCCTCCCAAAGTGCTGGGACTACAGGTGTGAGCTACTACACCCGGCTGGGCCTTCATGGTTATTAAATGTAAATACAACGGGGCCAAGCTCAGTGGCTCATGCCTGTAATCCCAGCACTTTGGGAGGCCAAGGCAAGCAGATCATTTGAGTCCAGGAGTTCAAGACCAGCCTGGGCAACATAGTGAAACCCCGTCTCGACCAGAAAATACAAAAATTAGCCAGGTAGTCCCTGCTACAGGGCTGAGGTGGGAGGATTGCTTGAGCCTGGGAGGTCGCGGCTGCAGTGGGCCAAGATGGCACCATTGCACTCCAGCCTGGGTGACAGAGCAACACCCTGTATACCGTATACAACTGCTTAGATATGTACACGATTAGTGACAAGAGGGATCCTCCCTTGGTAATAGAAAATTTGGGCTAGGCATGCTGCATCCCAAACTGATGAACCGAAACTGCTACAAATGGTGAGTCTCTACCAACACATTACCACGTCTAAGTACGAAGAACAAGGGCGAATGGTCAGAATTAAGCTCAAACCTAGCTGAAGCACTCAACATTGATTCATTCCTTGGACCAATTACTTGCTAAATCTCTATGAACTGGTATCTTATTTGTACAATGAGGTTGCTATTTTAAAAATTAATGTTACCAGCTGGGCCCAGTGGCTCAGGCCTGTAAACCCAGCACTTTGGGAGCCCAAGGCAGGTGGATCGCTTGAGGTCAGTTCCAGACCAGCTTAGCCAACATGGTGAAACCCCGTCTCTACTAAAATACAAAAAAAATTTAGCTGGGCATGGTGGCAGGTGCCTGTAATCCCAGCTACTCAGGAGGCTGAGGCAGTAGAATCACTTGAACCTGGGAGGCAGAGGTTGCAGTGAGCCTGGATCACATTACTGTACTCGAGCCTGGGCAACAGAGCAGGACCCAGTCTCAAAAAAAAGAAAAAAAAAAAAGTACGTTACCTAAAAATGCCTGGGATATAGGAGTCCAAATAATGTTAGCAGTAAAATAAAACCAGTATTTTGTTTCCTTGAAAAAAATACATATACAAATCTCAACTAAGTCCAAAGTGTCAATAACATTTTGATGATATAATTATTCAAACTTTTTGAGGTTTTCACTGTCACACATGCTGGAGTGCAGTGGCGCACGATCATAGCTCACTGAAGGCTTGAAGTCCTGGGCCCAAGGGACCCACCCTCCCAAAATGTTAAGATGACAGGTATGAGCCACCATGCCTGGCCCAAAATTTTTCTATTTTTAAAAACTCACAGCACAAAAACTGTAGAAAAGAATATTTTATTGAAACAGTTTCTCAATTAACAATGGAGCAAAGTACAATTTGACTCAAACCTGTCCAACCAGCATCAACTGCTACTGAAAGAATTCAAACATACAGAAGAGGTGGGGGTGGGGTGAGGGGTGGGACCCTTAGGTCCCATCTCTGCCAATGTGGCAAAAAAAAAAAAAAAAAAAAAAGGAAAAGACAAAATGACTGACACAGCCAGGTTCATTCTTGTCTTGGAGCTGAGGCAGCAGCCCTAGCTCCTGCTACAGACGGAATACTGGAGGACGGGCTCCCTAGGCGTAGGCATGGTGTGTCAGGGGCCCCCAACCTAGCAGAGCGATGCACAGAGGAAGGCCAGCCCTAACCCTCGTCCTTCATCCACAGGCCTGCCTCAGAGAGAGGGAGGTGGCATCTCTACATTCACACCATGGTCTCTCCTTTCCCCAGGATCTTGGGATAGGGGCTCACAGTAGAAAGCACATTTTGGTCAGCCCAGGGGGTCAGGGGGTGAGGGAAAGGCTCTGTCTGGGAGGAGCAGAACAGCAGAAGAGAGGAGGAGGCAGGGAGTTACAGGAACCCGGGGTACCAGGCTGCTGGGAAGATGCAGATTATGACAGAGCTTGCACGATGCTGGCACCCCATGCCAACCACTCTACGTGGCTTTCCTCTTCGGAGAGGTGGTGGGCTCCCTTCTTCACTGTGCCCCTCCCTCCTCTGGCCACTAGGGGTGGGAAATACGAGTGAGAATCCTTCCAGGTTTACTTCCGCCAATCCAGAGGTACAGGCTTTTAGGCAAGGGGCAGAGAACTGCCCAATTTGCAGCAGGAAGCCAAGGAAACCCAGGGGGAAAGGAGCTGGATGGGAATGGGGAAGGGAGGCTCAGGGCAAGAGAAGCCCACAGAGGGAGGAAAGAGCACAGATAGGCACTCAGAAACCAAACCTGGTAACTGAGGCTCTGCAGACACTGGCCTGAAAGGATGCTCATCGCATGGTGGGAGAGGAAGGGAGGGAAGGAACGATCACCAGAGAAGAGTGGAAACTCCCCAGCAACCTGATACCCTTCCCATCACCAGGACCCATCAGCCACTGGCAGCCATTCTCTTCCTACCCACAGGCAAAGGATTCAGAAATTAATAGTGATTTTTCCCAAATTTAGGGCCTATATGGGTAGGGAACAGGGAGTGGGGCTGGGGAAGAGAACAGTTTCCATTTTTAACCACAGAGGTACTGCAGAAGGAAACAGTGAGCTGTCCCTCCCTTCCCCTTCTCCACACCTCCAAATCACAGGGGTGAGAAAGGAACTCCCAGCCGAGGGCAGGACCAACCCCTCCCCCAACCCTCGATGTTAAATAAATAGAAGTGGTGGGGGAAGGGGGTGGAGATGAATGGGGAAAACAGAGGTGGGGGTTATAGTTCGTCGTTCTTCAAAGGCTGCTTCTGTCCTGTCGATTGTTCTTTTTGTTCAGGTTCTGTTGGGAGTTTGGGGGAGCAAAGGAATCACCGCAGGTGAAACAGAGGAACCAACCCCAGTTCTTTGCAAAGGATTTCCTGAGACCCCACCAGGCTTCCCACTGTAGCCCAGGCTCCACCCTCACCTGCTTCAGGACCTCCTAACTCCAAAGGCTCAGTGTCTCCTGGCTCGGATCCTGCTTTGGGAAGGAACAGGTTAGTCTCCTCAGAAGGGAGGAAGAGGCTAAGGGAAGGCTGGGCCAGTTTTTCCATGAAGAGCCAGCTAGTAAATATTTTAGGATGCATGAACCACATTTAGTCTCTTTGCCTACTCTTTTTTTTTTTTGAGACAGAGTCTCTGTTGCCCAGGCTGGAGTGCAGAGTGCAGTGGTGCCATCTCGGCTTACTGCAACCTCTGCCTCCCAGGTTCAAGTGTTCTCCTGCCTCAGCCTCCCGAGTAGCTGGGATTAAAGGTGTGCGCCACCACGCCTGACTTTTTTTTTTGTATTTTTTTAGTAAAGATGGGGTTTCACCATGTTGGGCAGGCTGGTCTCGAACTCCTGACCTCAGGTGATCTACCCGCCTCAGCCTTCCAAAGTGCTGGGATTACAGGCGTGAGCCACCGTGCCCGGCCTTTTTTTTTTTTTTTTAAACAACCCTTTAAAAACGCAAAGGCCATTCAAGCTCATGGGCTGTCTAGAAACAGGCTAAGCCTGCCAGTTTGCCTAC
This sequence comes from Gorilla gorilla gorilla, assembly GCF_029281585.2. Lineage (NCBI taxonomy): Eukaryota > Metazoa > Chordata > Mammalia > Primates > Hominidae > Gorilla > Gorilla gorilla. The sequence goes on from NC_073233.2 coordinate 126,986,648, forward strand.
CCCTGGGCTAATGCAACATCCACGTGCTCAACCATGGTTGCTCCAACTCACCAGTCTCTACTTTCTCAGGTTCTGAAATGGGCTCTGCATCTTCAGTCTGGCCTGGAAGGAAACCAGGGGTAAGACATAGCCTCAGGAAGGAAAGGAGGCTGTCTCCCTGTCCAGCAGAACATGCAGCCAGGTACCCTGTTCTCACCTGCTGGAGGGATGACCTTCTCCCCCTGGTCACTGGCACTGGCATTGAGGGGTGGCTCTGCCCGGGTCCCATTCTTGTCCTTGGGCCGGGGCCGGGGCTTGGTAAACTTGGCCTTATTGAGCAGATACTGCACCTCTCGGTCCAGGGCCATCATCTTAGCTTCAATGTCTTTTGAGAGCAACACAGGCTTCTCTGTGGCGGGCAGCTTGGCCTGCTCGGCCAGAGTTGCATTCTTCCAGGCCTGTGGGTGAGACCAGGAGAGGCTCCAAGCTAGCCATGGAGAGAGCAGACATCTCTGTCCCAGATGGAATCACACCCCCAACCAGCCTCTTCCCTCAGACTGCAAATCACTGCCACCCCTGGCCTCAGCCCCAAGAGGCTAACAGACTCTTCAGAAGGGTATTAAAGGTTCTCCACAATGAAGTCCCAACCTGCATGTTTCTGGTTTACATCCTACTACTCTGGAGTGACTACAACTGAACAAACCCCTTGAATACTCCTTTTTTTTTTTGAGACGGAGTCTCGCTCTGTTGCCAGGCTGGAGTGCAGTGGCGCGATCTCGACTCACTGCAACCTCCGACTCCTGGGTTCAAAGGATTCTCCTGCCTCAGCCTCCTGAGTAGCTAGGACTACAGGCGACCACGCCCAGCTAATTTCTGTATATTTAGTAGAGACGGGGTTTCACCATGTTGACCAGGATGGTCTCAATCTCTTGACCTGGTGATTCACCCACCTCAGCCTTACAAAGTGCTGGGATTACAGGCGTGAGCCACTGCACCCAGCTGAATACTCATTTCTTGACTCTCCACTCTGGCTCAAGAGTCCCCACACATCCAAAACAGTTTCTGCTTCACATGACACATCAGTTTCACCTACCCAAACCCTGGCCCATGTTCTGAACCTAGCTCAAATCCCAGCCCCTCAAAGCAGCTTTCTCTGTCCTCATGGGATGGGCTTTTTTGCTCCTCCAGGCTGATGACTCTTATGGCCATGGCCCTTGCTTGGGACTAATCAGATGTGGGCTCAAATACAAACATCTTTTGTCTTCAGGTTAGATGCTAAGCCAGGAGGCAGGGGCTGCTGTGGCTTCATCTCTCCGCCTCTCCCACAGTACCTAGGATGGCAGCTAAGTATCTGGTTAAGTATTTACAAAGTGATTACCCAGGTCTCATTGATGACTTTCTCTAACGTTGTCATCTCCACCTCAGTGAAGATCTGGTCCATCTCTGGGATGAGCCGGGCCCCCCTGGAAGCCAGAAAGGAGACCATTAGCCCCAGAGGGAGAGGGGCCTGGAGTGTGGGGAGTGGGAAGCTGGTAGGAATGAAAACCAGTGGCCTTGGCAGGACTGCAAAAAGGGTTCAGGGGCTGCTCACTTGAGGAACATGCTGGAATGGTTGAGGAGATTATCGAGGGCAGACAGCCGTTCGGGCCACTTCTTGCGCTCCTCTACCCGAAAAAATAGCCCTTGGCACAGCTTCCTCAGCTCAGCCAGCTTCTCCTTCAACATCTGATGGATGTGCGATTGGGCAGAGGGGTGGAAGGGACGACAGCAGAGCCTGGAGTCAGCCCCATGTCCTTCTTTATGGGCTCAAGCCCCAGCTCTTCTCTCTCTCTGACCCTGGGAGAGGAAGGAGAGCTCCCATTCCACCTGCCATGTCCTGAGAGGCCCCTCACCACTGTGGTGGCTCCAACACCCTCATCCTCCAGCCAGGTGGATGCGGCGCTGAGCTTCCCAGAGATCTCCTCACGCTGCTCCTCTGTGGACACTTCCTGGTACTCGGGCTGGTACAGCTTGTCCTGGGGAGGGGGACATGTAAACACATGCACCCACAAGCCCAGAGGCAAGGCCCACAGAGCCAGGCATAAGCCCAGTGGGGGGGCTGCTGCCTCCTGCCCACTGACCTGGGTCTCAAATATGAACGCTTCCAAGCTGTTGGCAGCTTTTTCCCGTTCCTGCTTCTCCAGGTCTCGGAGTGTCAAGTCCTGAAGTCTATGGGACAAAGGAGGGGTAGGGATGAGGGAGAGGACAAGTGAGAACTTGAGACTCTGGGTCAGACAGCCCTCCCTCCCAGGGCACCATCCCACATCCTGCCCACCTTGCACACACATGTACACACACACACCAGCTGTCCTCACTTACTTCTGCACCGACTGAGCCAGCTTATCCTCTGGCAAGTCAGGCAGGTCCAGAACAACCAGCTCCACCCCGATCTCCTCTACCATTCGCCGCTTCCTGGCGGGCTTCTGCTTCTTCTCTCCCTCTGGGGCTGGAGCGACGCCCTCAGGCCCTGCCTCTGCCTTCTCACTTGGTTTCTGGGTGGGAAGAGTCAGGGGTGTCAGGAAAAGCCTCTGCCCTCCTACATTCTCCACAAGGCCAGAAACGAGGCAGGCGCCCGCTCCCTTAGCCTCTGGATCCACACTGGCCTTCCTCTGCCACAGCTCACCTGGGCCTCAGACTTGTCCCCATTTTCTTTTTCTGTGGCCTTTTCTCCCTCAGGGGTTGCATCTCCCTTAGGTTCAGGGGGTGGGGGCTGAGAGCCATCCTCCACTGGGGCCTCAGCTTCCTCCTTGAGCTCCACCTGCTCCCCAGGCTCGTCCTTGTTCCCCTCTGCAGGGCTCTCCTCTTCCTCCTGGGAAACACCACAGGCGCCCCAGGGAACGATCAGGAGCAGAGCCTCCAGGCAGGCCTGGCTCAGCACTGCCGACCCCATGGGGGTTCCACACAGGTGACTGCTGTATGGAAACGGTCAATGGCCTGCTTGGACTGTGGCAATCTAGCTGGACAAAGGAAGAGCATCTGCAATGAGGGGAATGGGCCTTGGGAGCGCCAGTCAAGAAACAGCTCAGAGCCCAGAGGATCCTGGGGAGTGAATGGTTAACACAACAGGGGCAGGGGTGGCCTACCCTCACCCCCTTCCTCTGCTGCTACTACCTGCATCCCCCACCGTCCTCCATGCTTCCCTGGCTCCATCCTGAACTCACCTGGACAGTATCAGTACCGTTCTCCTTGGCATCTGGTGTGGTACCGCCTCCAAACAGGCTGGAAATGGTGTTGCCAAGTTCTAGGGGGAGTAAAACCCAAAGACTCAAAAGGAGACCACAGCAGTGACTCCACCTTCTAACCCAAGGGCCATGCCCTGTCCACCTCCCCAACCTTCACACAAGTACATTCTCTCCCATACACACATGCATGCTCATCTTACTGGTGAGAGTAGATTCCTCTTCTGGGCTGTCCTCTACCAGTGTCTCAAATACAGACTCCACCTGAAAACAGGTTCAAAATGAAAAAATACACAGGCTAATCCACCTTTTCTCCACAAACATCCTGCCAAAGTGGGTGTCTGCTTATGCACACTCCATGCCATCACAGGCCTAGTCTCTCACCTGCCTTTTCTAAGGACTTGGAGATGGCTGCCCATCTCCTTTGATTAAGAGCCCTCCATGAATAGGGTCCCAGCTCCTCTTTCTCCAAAGAGCCCCCTACTTCTCCACTCAATAACTGTATTGGCCATTACATCCATATTACCCCCAGATTTGTTCTTCAAAAATGGATTCCTGGCCGAGTGCAGTGGCTTATGCCTGTAATCTCAACACTTTGGGAGGCCAAGGCAGGTGGATCACTTGAGGTCAGGGGTTTGAGACCAGACTGGCCAACATGGTGAAACCCTATCTCTACTCCAAATAACAAAAACTAGCCAGGTGTGGTGGCAGGCGCCTGTAATCCCAGCTACTCAGGAGGCTGAGACAGGAGAATCACTTGAACCCAGGAGGCGGAGGTTGCAAGATCACGTCACTGTACTCCAGCCTGGACAACAGAGCAAGACTCTGTCTCAAAAAAAGTAATAATAAGTGGATTCCTGAGGCCAGGCAGAGTGGCTCCCACCTGTAATCCCTGTACTTTGGGAGGCTGAGGCAGGATGATCGCTTGATCCCAGGAGTTAGAGACCAGTCTGGACAACATAGTGAGACCCTGTCTCTATAAATAAAGTACAAAAAAATTTCGCAGGATATGGTGGCACATGCGTATCATCCCAGCTACTCAAGAGGCTGAGATGGGAGGATCATTTAAGCCCAAGTGTTCAAGGCTGGAATGAGCTATGACCATGCCATTATATTCCAGCTTAACTGACAGAGCCAAGACCCTCTCAAAAAAAAAAAAAAAAAAAAAGAGTGGATTCTTCAAATCATTCAATTGTTCCAAGAAATTTACAATACCTATATCAAACCATTCAATAGTTCCAAGAAATTTACAATGCCTATAAGCATTTATAGGCTATAAGGAGGTCTGCACCAGATCATCAGTTAGCTCTGTTCAGAGCCAACATTTTTCTGATTCCTAAACCTTTTTTGGTTATCTTATCCTAATGCCATGTGGAACCCACTTTGGAAATGGCTGGCAGGGCCTGAGCCCCTGCTCTGCACACAGGGTCTCCTTTAGCTCTCACCCTGTCTAGACTGAGCACGCCACTCTCATCCAGGTTGAAGTGAGCCTTGATGCCCTTGGACTCGTAGTCAGGATACTTCTTGAAGCTGTCACCCACCCCTTTTAGCTTCACTGTGGTCAGATTCTGGGAGCCAAATACCCTGGTTGGGAAGGAAAGAGGAGTTCAGGGGGACCCACCCCAGCCCATCTCGCCCTCTAGACTACATGGCCTCCTGGCACAAGGTATCAGGGGCACTCCCCAAGGGCACACTCAGGAGGACGGATGCATTCTCCAGCGAAGCTGATCATAGCTGCCCTGTTTCAGCCCCGCAGGCCCACATCCTCCCTCACCCCCAGTCCTCAGATTATCCAGCAGCCACGCCTCCCCCTCCCTGGAGCTCCCATCCTGCAACCCCGCCCCTCACCGAAGATCTTCAGGCCCCAGGAAGCCCAGGTCACCGTAGTTGATGTGGAAGTTGAAATCATGGCTGTAGCGGTTAAAGGTGATGACTTTGCGTTGAGGGTAGGGCCCCATCCGAGAGAAGAGTACCCGTTTATTGTGCTTCAGGCTGTGAATCCCAGGCTCCTCCTCCACCTCCCTCGTGAACTCCACCTACACAGCAGGCAGACAGAGGCACATTGTTGCACACTAGAGAACCCGAGTAGGTTCTGGGGTAAGGATGGGGGATACCTCTTAGCAGAAAGACACAGGGATGAGCCAGAGCAGACAGAAGGGGAAACCCTACTTGGGAGAGGTAAAGGGAGCTTGTCACCTGCTCAGTCAGGCTCACTCACCAGGATGGGGTAGACCACTGCATCTCGGACGACAAATGGCTTCACTTTAAAGGCTTTGCTGAGCGCAGCTGCCTGGTACACTGCCCCCATGGCGGCTGCTTCATCTGCATTGATGTTCTTCCCCAGCTCCTCCCTGGGAAAGCCCCAAGCCTCAGCATGGTCTACCCTGGAGCATGCAACCGGGACTTCCCTCCCCTCAGCCCTCCAGCTGCTCAGCCCAAAGCCCTGCCCCAGGCAGAACTCAGCCCAGCGCTCTAGCCCCCACACTCACTTGCCCACAGCCTTCAGCAGCACCTCCTGAACTTTGGGGACCCGAGTGGCCCCACCCACCAGGATCACCTGCTCAATCTCATCCTGCAGTGGGTAAGAATGAGAGATGGAACAGCATGCAGTTAGCACTGACTCGTCCCTTGACGTCCCATGGGTTTCCTATGCCCTTTCCTACGGGGCATTCCCGCCTTCCCCTACTCACTCACCAGACTCATTTCGGCACTCTGGAGGGCCTGCTGTACAGGCCCAGGCACCCGCTCAAACAAGTCTGCACACAACTCCTCAAATTCCACACGAGTCACTTTTGCCTTGAAGTCCACATCATCCATCAGGCCTTCAATCTGGGAGAGGATGGGGACTGTCAGGGGGTTCTTGCCCAGGTCCCGCTCTCTTGGTGAGTAGGACAGAAACAAAAAGAATAGGTCTTTGGGAGGATGGTAGCGGGAGGAGCATGGGCCATGCCAGGCACGAGCAGCCCAGTTCAGTGGCAGGATCCCCCACCCTCTACGTGGGACAAAATATAGCCTCAACCAGCCACTTTTGGGCACCTGTGCCATGTGGTCAGCGTTGGCACTGAGGACAGTTTTGAGCCGATTAGCCTCACGCAGCAGCTTGGCCATGGCACGCGGGTTCTCCCGCACATCCTTTGCTCTCTGACCCTTGCGCTGCTCATTGAAAAGCCCAGCCAGGCGTTCTCGAAGCCGGAGCTCCATCTCCAGGCCCCCCAGGGTACGGTCAAATCTGTTGAGAAAAGGGAGCAGGGAAAAAAGTGAAGAACACATGGAGTCCCCGCATCTGCACAGGAGCCTCTCATCCCCACATGGTACCTTTCCTTCATCTCAGGGGACCTTGTTCATCTCCAGTGCCCCATGTGTGGACACACACTCTGCCCTCAACTCTCTACAGCACAGCTGACACCTCGCAGTGACCCTTCTTCCACTCATTCATTCGACAGTGTTTACTGAGCATTACTTATATACTTCCCTCTGGGAATACAAATGTGGCGGTGGGGAGAGAGACAGGGTCCCTGCTATGGAAAAGTTGAATAATCACACAAATGTGAAATTATCACTACGTCACATGTTGTAAAGGTGAGGGGACAATGCCTGCAGAACATGCATGGGGGGAGATTCAGGCTACTGAGGGAGACCCAGGAACATGTCCCCTAAGAAGTGATGCTTGAACTGAAACCTGAAGGATGAGTTCAGTGTAAGCATCACTTGAAGAGTTCAGAGTTCACTAGCTGGAGGGGAAAGAACATTCTAGACAGAGCCAACAACGTTCATAAAGACCTTGAAGTGGGAGAGTGCATGGCAAGTTCCAGAGGAGGGCAAGCATCACTGGGGCTCAAAAAGCGAGAGGGCTCAGGGCTCAGACAGGCTGCGGAAGGCAGGGTTGAGATAGGCGCAGGGAAAGTTATGGAGCCAGTGACAGGTTTTTAAAGAAACAGGTAATGATTAGGTTGGATTTTAAGAAGAACCCTCTGGCTGCAATATGAAGAAAGAACTGAAAGGAGATGTCACTAGGAACAGGGAGATGTTTTTAATTCTTCAAATAAGAGGTGATGGTAACTTGGGCTGGGTGGTAATGGTGAAGACGGAAAAAGATGATTTCAAGAAATAAGACAACAGGGCACATGTTCTCAGGATCTCCTGAGGGCTATGTCACAGGCCATAAAAAAAAATTTAAAAAAAGGTAAGACAACAAGAATGGTAAATTATTTAACTGGAAATGACAAGAGAACAAAAACATGATTGAATCTGACACCCAACATATTGCCTGCGGCTTCATGCATTTCCTTAGAATACATTTTGAAAGTTCCATGTCTTCCAATTTTCCCAAACTGTCCTCCCCTGAGCCTCAGCTTCCCCTTACTCTTTGTGAGTGGTCCCTACAATGACTGATGCCTCAATCAGGAGACCATTCCTGCAGCATGCAGGAAAGCAAAGCAGTGTGTCTCCTCCAAGAAGAAACCCCTGACTTGAGGGTCTTCACAAGCAGCCCTCCCTGCCAAGTATCCACTTACCCTACTCCCCGGATCTGCAGCTGTGGCTGCATCCCAGCTTCCTTAGTCTTCACCATCTGGTAGGTCACAATGGTGCATACGGTGCTGCCTGAGCCCATGTCATAGAACATGATATTCTGTAGAGATATCAAGGCAACTGTCACAGGAACCTTTTCAAACTCCAGGGGGCCTGCCTGCCCACCCACCTGCTTCCAAGGGGCTGTCTGACTCTTAACACAAAACTAAACAGCTCCAACAGGGGCTGGGAGGAGGCTATTGGTGCATTTTGCCAAGGGTCAGCCCAGCCATGCAAACCAGATGCAAAAGGGACCAAGTGGCCTCCATCCTTAGATTCAGTCACCCGGCATGTCTGGTCGACGATCCCCTGGCTCACCTGGGCAGTGGTGTTAATATCTTTCCGGCGGAAGACACCATAGCTGAGGGCAGTGGCGGTGTTGTCATTGATGAGCTGCAGCACTTTGAGGCCAGCCATACGAGCAGCCTGCAGCACAGCTCGGCGCTCGGCCTGGTTGAAGAAGACTGGCACGGTGATCACTGCATCCTTGATGGGCTGCTCTACAGATGACAACAGAAAAGGGTCCCGCCGGCTCCATACCTTAGATGAGGGCTTCTAATCTCGTCACTAATGACATTTTGGACTAGGTAATTCTTTGTTGTGGGTGCTGTCCTGTGCACTGTAGGATGTTTAGCAGCATCCCTGGCCTCTACCCACTAGATACCAGTTGCACCCCTCAGATGTGACAACCAAAATATATCTTCAGATGTTGCTAAATGTTCCCTGGGAGGCAAACTTGCCCCTGTTGGAGAATCACTGCCCTAGATCCTGGGGAGCCTGGCCACCAAGGGCCCCACCTTGACCACTCACCTGCAAAATCTTCAGCTAGAGAACGAGAATAATTGAGAACCATGCCCAACACTTCCTCAGGTGAGAACTGCAGCTGCCTGAGGGGAAGGAAGGTAGTTGGAGCCAAGGAAAGCCAGGCATTAAGGCAGGACAATCAGGAACACACACCAATGAGGAGCCCAGCAGCGCTGCCGAGACCACCTTCCCCAACAGAGCACTCACGAGCTGATCTGAAAGTGCACAGTCTGCCTCTGTGGGTCGAAAGTCAGCTCGTGCTCCGGGAAGCGGGCCTGGTAAAGAGCTACATGGGGGTTATCTGCCTGCTTCCCCAGGAGGTGTTGGAAGTAACGTAGCGTAGCCTTTGGATTCTTAATCGCCTGAGGGGTGAAGAAGGAGCAGACTAGTATTAGGCTCCCAAGTCCACCATTACCTACCTCTTATATCACAGAGGCAACAGACTCTGGGGGCTGCCATCTCCTCTCCTCTGCCCACCACTCTGGGAAGGGGGACTGCTAGCTCACCATGCTTGCTGCACTGTCTCCAAAGAATCTTTCATTTTCTTTCAGGGTCACGATCACCGGCGTTTTCCTCCGAGATTCCCTGACGAAAAGAGATTTTGGGCCCAGGTGCCTGCAGCAGAAGGACTCAGAAGCCTCGACACTCACACACATTTAACCACTCAGATGCCGAAGTCTGCTGTAGGCACTATGACTAACACATTCACACCTGGAGCCCAGACTCCCTCGTTCCCCACCCTTAACACGGGGGCCACCCTCACTTATTCAAGACAATTTCCATGGGCACTCCAGGTTTGACGATGGCCACCTTCATGGACTCACTGCCCAGGTCCACAGACATCACTGCCAGTGTATCTGAAGGGAAAAGAGGTTTGTCAGTTAGCTCTCCCTTCGCCCACCTTCCTGGGACTCCCTCTAATCAAAGCATACCACTTTCCGTGGGTAAACGAAGATGGCAAAAGACAAAAAGACCTGGACCTAACAACTCAAGAGACTTCTGACCAACAGCCCCAAGCCCACTTCCCATCATGCATCCTTCAGTCATCATTTATCCATTTGCTCCCTCTACTGGGGTACATACCACTCAGTGCCAACAGGTCTGCCAAGAGCACAGCCACCAAGGCCCAACAGACTCGCCTCCTCGGCCTCTGCCTCCTAACTTTGACTGCCATAGTGCCCCTGGGGGAGGCGAAGAAAGAAAACACTTAAAACTGGATACCCAGAGTGAAGGAGACAGAATCACATCCCAGAACGGAGAGGCTGTAAGATTCATACCTACTTCATTCTTACCCAGGGCAGAGCAGCCTACTTCTCCCCTTCTCCCTCCTGATGGGTACAAACCATTCTCTAATCATCCCAGCAGCGCCCACACAAAGGCCCAAGTGAAAGAGCATGGGTCCTCGGCTTTGCCACATCCCTAAACAGAGAAGCTAACAGGACAAGAGAAAGGAGACCCGAGCCTTTTGTCCACCACACAGGCAGTGAGTGGCGCACCGCAGCACTGTGCCTGTTGTCAGACACCTGGGGTGCGGCCAGGGATCCCCGCCCAGGGCTCAACCACCTCCCCACACCTGGAGCTCCCCCGCTGACGGGGAGAGCCATCTGGGCCTGGACGGGAAGAGAAAGGTAATGACGTTGGGGGTGGCTAGGATGAAGGAAAGGCCTATCTCCTCCTCGGCATCCCTGCGGGTTGTCCCGCCCCCTCCCCTTTCCCAGCTCACTCCCCGGCCCCGCTGTGCCCACAGACGCAGTACCAGGGGCGGTAAGGTTCCCCGCCCGGCGGGTAGCCGGTACCCGGTGTTCACCTAAACCCCACCTGACGAAGGCAGCGGCTCCCACTCCCGGAAACGGATCCCGGCCCGCCCCAGCGCGTGGGGACAGACCGGGGGCCGAGCTGCGTGCCCCCCGGTGCGAGGCCGAGCGCCCGGCGTCCGCGCGGCCCTCCCTTGCGCTCCCGACCCGCCCCCGGAGCTCGCACGCTGTCTCCCCTAGGAGGGGTGGCCGGCCCGCACCTCCATCCACCCCCGCTACCTCTTGCCTCCGCTCCTGCGGCCCCAGCTCTGGGACAGACGCGGCACGAACGTACCCACGAGGCCGGCAGCGCCCCCCACCCGCGCCCTTCACAACTCCCCTCGGTTTGCAAACTGTTACATTAGCCACCAACCTCTCCGCGGCGTCTCGCGCACCAGCCGGCCCCGAACGCGGCGCGCGCTCATTGGAGCCTCGGCCGCCCGGCCCTGCGCTGCGCGCCCGGCCCCGCCCCCGCCGCCCCGGCGCGCGTATTCATTGGACCACGTCACAGGCCCCGCCCCTTCCCTTTGCCAGCCTTGTAATGGGGGCGGCGGAGGGGACCAGCCACCGGTTGGGCAGAAGCCGCCGGCGTCGGCCTGGGATTGGACCACGTCACAGGGCCAGCGCGCTCCACTCCTTCCTCCTCAGCGCCGGCCCCGGGGCGACCGCGGGACCTTTTCCGGCGCTGGATGCTTTGCTGCCGGGGTTCAGGAGTGACCTGCGCCTGGAGCAGGTCGGGCGCACTGCAGTCCCGCACTCGGGGCTCTTCTTCCGGTCACCTGTAGAGCCCGGCCGAGGAATGGAATGACAGGCGTCCTGTCCGCAGCCCCGCGGAGGGGGCGCTGGCCTGCCGGTTGGTATTGAGGTGCCCTAGGCTTTGGATAGACGTTGGAGAATGGCTGTGCCTCGGACTGAGTCCGCCGCAACCCCCTCTGTTTTACTGAGGAAACTGAAGCCACAGAAAAAGATGTTTGCTGATGGGTCAGAGATAACCGATGCTTCGTCGCAGAATCTGGCCTGGATTTCTTAGGTTAAGCCCCACTCATTTGTATAAGAAAGAATATTCCAAACTTAAGTGCTACACACAAAAGACACTTTTATTTGTGAGGCTATAGTTGGTTGAGCTTGTGTGCACCTTCTCCTATTTCTGTTCTATTAAATCTCGTGAACATTTCTCTCCTCTTTAGCTGTTTCTGTCATAGAATGATAGAAGCACCTCACTGCCTTCTCTTTTAACTTACAGCTCCATAGAAATGTGCGCAGTCGCCCGGGCGCGGTGGCTCACACCTGTAATCCCAGCATTTTGGGAGGCCGAGGCGGGCGAATCACTTGATGTCAGGAGTTCGAGACCAGCCTGGCCAACATGGTGAAACCCCGTCTCTACCAAAACTACAAAAATTAGCCAGGCGTGGTGGCGGGCCCCTGTAATCCCAGCTACTCAGGAGGCTGAGGCAGGAGAATTGCTTGAATCCGGGAGGGGGAGGTTGCAGTGAGCCCAGACTGTGCCACTGCACTCCAGCCTGGGCGACAACAGCGAGACTCCTTCTCGAAAAAGAAATGTGCGCAGTCCTTGGAGAGTGCATTTTCCTTAAGTGTGGATGGAAATAAGTCATCTGTTTTCTCTCCTACTAAGTTGATGCCTGGCCACCCTTCACAGAAAGGCCTGCTTGAAGACCCTGGCTGTCAGGGCCAGGGCTGTGTCAAGCCTGAACTTGTTTAAGGAGCTCTTAGCTCTTCCTTTCTCTACATTTTTCGTGATGCTTAGGTGGAGAGTGGTCCGGTGTCTATGCTTAGAAGGAAAAATTATTGGCAGTCCCAGAGAGAGTCTATTCTTCCTTTTTTTTTTTTTAATTGATCATTCTTGGGTGTTTCTGGCAGAGGGGGATTTGGCAGGGTCATAGGACAATAGTGGAGGGAAGGTCAGCAGATAAACAAGTGAACGAAGGTCTCTGGCTTTCCTAGGCAGAGGACGCTGCGGCCTTTCGCAGTGTTTGTGTCCCTGGGTACTTGAGATTAGGGAGTGGTGATGACTCTTAACGAGCATGCTGCCTTCAAGCATCTGTTTAACAAAGCACATCTTGCACCGCCCTTAATCCATTTAACCCTGAGTGGACACAGCACTTGTTTCAGAGAGCACAGGGTTGGGGGTAAGGTCATAGATCAACAGCATCCCAAGGCAGAAGAATTTTTCTTAGTACAGAACAAAATGAAGTCTCCCATGTCTACTTCTTTCCACACAGACACAGCAACAATCCGATCTCTCTATCTTTTCCCCTTTTCTATTCCACAAAACCGCCATCGTCATCATGGCCCGTTCTCAAAGAGCTGTTGGGTACACCTCCCAGACGGGGTGGTGGCCGGGCAGAGGGGCTCCTCACCTCCCAGAAGGGGCGGCCGGGCAGAGGCGCCCCCCCCCCCCACCTCCCGGACGGGGCGGCGGCCGGGCGGAGGCGCCCCCCCCACCTCCCTCCCGGACGGGGTGGCTGCAGCGGGGCAGAGGCGCTCCCCACATCTCAGACGATGGGCTGCTGGGCAGAGAAGCTCCTCACTTCTTAGACGGGATGGCGGCCTGGAAGAGGCGCTCCTCACTTCCCAGACTGGGCAGCTGGGCAGAGGGGCTCCTCACATCCCAGATGATGGGCGGCCAGGCAGAGACGCTCCTCACTTCCCAGACGGGGTGGCGGCCGGGCAGAGGCTGTAATCTTGGCACTTTGGGAAGCCAAGGCAGGCAGCTGGGAGGTGGAGGTTGTAGCTAGCCGAGATCACGCCACTGCACTCCAGCCTGGGCAACATTGAGCACTGAGTGAACGAGACTCCGTCTGCAATCCCGGCACCTCGGGAGGCCGAGGCTGGCGGATCACTCACGGTTAGGAGCTGGAGACCAGCCCGGCCAACACAGCGAAACCCCATCTCCACCAAAAAAACACAGTCAGGCGTGGCGGCGCGCGCCCGCAATCGCAGGCACTCGGCAGGCTGAGGCAGGAGAATCAGGCAGGGAGGTTGCAGTAAGCCGAGATGGCAGCAGTACAGTCCAGCTTCGGCTGGGCATCAGAGGGAGATCGTGGAAAGAGAGGGAGAGGGAGACTGTGGGGAGAGGGAGAGGGGGAGGGGGAGGGAGAGCTATTCTTCCTTTTAAGAATAGTTATGTATTCAGGCAGTAGACAAATTGGTAGAAATAGAAATTCACTTAAAATTTTAACAGAATTTAATTACACAAATAATACACAAATGTAATCTTTAAAAAATTCATTCTACATAAAGGTAAATTTCCTTGATGCCTACCCAAACCCCCACTCTCTCTTGTGGAGGCACCTGCTATTGTCAGTGTGGTGTATAAGTTTCCAGGTCTTTCCCTCTTTTACACATATAGATATCCTAGAAACATGTAGCTTTTATCTTTTCATAATATACATTTTTTATTTTTTGCAACCAACACCTTGTTTGCCTTTTATCTTTTTTAAAACCATAAAATGTTACACAATTATATTGTTTGCAATTTTTTTAAACTAATAATAAAGTGTGGAGCATTTTCCATGTAACTGTGGTTCACTTCCTCGTTTACTGCTGTAGAACATTCCATAGCATGGGGTTCGTTCTGCCATAATGATAGACATATAAGCTGTCAGTTCAATTCCACAGGGAAAGATTTTGTTTCTCAGTAATAGACTCCACTTTTGGCCAACTATCCAGTAGAGTCTTTCCGTCCATTTCTTTTTTTTTTTTTTGCTACAGAGTCTGTGTCATCCAGGCTGGAGTGCAGTGGTGCAGTCTTGGCTCACTGCAACCTCCACCTCCCGGGTTCAAGCGATTCTCCTGGCTCAGCCTCCCAAGTAGCTGGGACTACAGGCACACACCACCATGCCTGGCTAATTTTTGTATTTTTAGTAGAGTCAGGGTTTCACCATGTTGGCCAGGCTGGTCTCGAACTCCTGACCTCAGGTGATCCGCCTGCCTCAGCCTCTCAAAGTGCTAGGATTACAGCGTGAGCCACCACACCCAGCCTTTCCATCCATTTCAAACAGAGAGTATGCGTTTTAATATTTATTGGGCCACTCTGATATGCAAACACTGGGCTAGGTGCTGCTAATCCAGAGATGGGTATGAGCTTGTCCTTACCCTCAAAGAAGTCATAATGTGTTGGGAAACAAATATGTTCATCATTTCATGTGCTTATTAAAAATCTATTTGGGGGGCTGGGCACAGTGGCTCACGCTTGTAATCCTAGCACTTTGGGAGGCCGAGGCAGGCAGATTGCCTGAGCTTAGGAGTTCAAGACCAGCCTGGGCAACATGGTGAAACCCCATCTCTACTAAAATACAAAAAAATTAGCCCAATGTGGTGGTGCATGCCTGTCATCCCAGCTACTCAGGAGGCTGAGGCAGGAGAATTGCTTGAACCCAGGAGGCAGAGGCTGCAGTGAGCCGAGATTGTACCACTGTACTCCAGGCTGGGCGACAGAGTGAGACCCTGTCTCAAAAAAAAAGAAGAAGAAGAAGAAGAAGAAAGCTCTCGAAGCTCCTAAGAGAGCTCCAACCATGAATACCCCTGGTGGGAGCATGGTTCTGCCACAGCTACAGTTCTCAGCCTGGGTGTCTGTCCCCCTGGGTAGTGAAGCAGGTGCAAGTGCTCTGAGGAGTCAGCTGTTTTGTTCTGGGACCAGAGGGTAGAATAGTATTTCACAAGAACAAGCTGAAGAACAATGGGAAATTTTTAATGTAAAACACCTGATTTAGATTGACCTAGGCAGGTGAACTCATTGGTTCTTCTCCAGGATAACTTGTTAACATTTGAGGACTAGGTGAACTCATTGGTTCTTCTCCAGAATAACTTGTTAACATTTGAGGACTATATCCCTTCCCCAACACTGCAGAAACCCAAGGGAAGAAAGTTGCCATCTTGCAGAACATGTGCCAAACTGACAGAGGTGTAAAATAGACACATTGGTGAGGGTATATATGCACATAAACCATGCAAATTACATGATGGGCTGAGGGCAGTGTTGATCAGAGAGAATATCCTACACCAGAAGAATTTTTAAAAATTAATTGTCGGCTGGGGGTGGCTCCCGCCTGTAATCCCTGCACTTTGGGAGGCTGAGGCAGGCAGATCATGAGGTCAGGAAATCAAGACCATCCTAACACGGTGAAACCCCATCTCCACTAAAAATACAAAAATTGGTGGTGGCACGTGCCTGTAGTCCCAGCTACTCAGGAGGCTGAGCCAGGAGAATCGCTTGAACCCAGGAGGTGGAGGTTGCAGTGAGCCGAGATCACGCCACTGCACTCCAGTCTGGGTGACTGAGCCAGACTCCATCTCAAAAAAAAAAAAAAAAAAAAAAAAAATTGGCCCGGCGTGGTGGCACGCACCTGTAATCCTAGATACTGGGGAGTCTGAGGCAGGAGAATTGCTTGAACCCGAGAGGTGGAGGTTGTAGTGCGCCAAGATCGTGCCACTGCACTCCAGCCTGGGTGACACAGTGAGACTCTGTCACACACACACAAAAAAAGTAAACATATGTTCACCCAGAGGCTGTTGGTAATAGCTTTATTTATAACAGCCCTGGGCTGAAAACTATCCAAATGCTCATCAACAATTGGATAGATAAATGAATCAGAGATTCATACAGTGGAATTCTATACAGCAATAAGAATGAGTGGACTATTATTACATAGGACAACTTAGATGAATTCTACAAACATAATACTGAGTGAAAGAAGCCCAAGTACATACTGTATGATTTAACATATCAAGTTTAAAAGCTGGCAAAACTAAGCTACAGGGATAGAAGTCAGGATGCTGCTATCCTTTAGATACAGGGTCTTGCTCTGTTGCCCAAGCTGGAGGGTTCAGAAGAGGACATAAGGCAAGTTTCTGGGGGTGCTAGATATGTTCCCCCCACTCCTTTTTTTTGAGAGAGAGTCTCACTCTGTCACCCAGGCTTGTGTGCAGTGGCACAATCTCAGCTCACTGCAACCTCTGCCTCTGGGGTTCAAGCCATTCTCCAGCCTCAGCCTCCCAAGTAGCTGGGACTGTAGGCGTGCAACACCATGTCCAGCTAATTTTTGTATTTTTAGTAGGGACAGGGTTTCACCATGTTGCCCACGCTGGTCTCGAACTCCTGACCTCAGGTGATCTGCCTGCTTCGGCCTCCCAAAATACTGGGATTTCATGCCTGAGTCACTGTGCCTGGCTGCTAGCCATGTTCTCATTGCTGATTACAATGGGAGTGTCCAGTTAGTTTGTAGAATTTCAGTGGGTTGTACTACTCTACAACTTTTTTGTATGTTGTTACTTCAATAAAACATTTAAAAATTATTTTGTCTGTCATACAAACAACTCTAGGGTTTGTTGTTGTTGTTGTTTTGAGACAGGGTGCTCACTCTCTTGCCCAGTGCAGTGGTGTGATCACAGCTCACTGCAGCCTCCATCTCCTGGGCTTAAGCAATTCTCCCTCCTCAGCCTCTCAAGTAGCTGGAACTACAGGTGCACATCACCACACCTGGCTACTTATTTATTTATTTATTTTTAGTAGAGATGAGGTCTGCCTATGTTGCCCAAGCTGGTCTTGAACTCCAGGCCTCAAGTAATCCTCCCACCTTGGCCCCCCAAAGTGCTGGATTATAGGCATAAGCCACCTTGCCTGGCCTCAAGAGACTCTAGGTTTGACTTTGCTGTAACCCCAGGCAGGAGAGAGCCCATTTTCAGCAGGAGATAAACCAAGATAAATTTTTTCCTACTTCTATAACAATATTTTTAGAATTACAAAAGAAATATGTGGCTAGGGCCGGGCACGGTGGCTCACAGTACTTTGGGAGGCCCAGGCGGGTGGGTCATTTGTGGTCAGGAGTTTGAGACCAGCCTGGACAACATGGTGAAACCCTGTCTCTAGTAAAAATACAAAAATTAACTGGGTGGTAGTGGTGTGTGCCTGTAATCCCAGATACTTGAGAGGCTGAGGCAGGAGAATCACTTGAACCTGGGAGGCGGAGGTTGGGGTGAGCCGAGATCCTGCCATTGCACTCCAGCCTGGGCGACAGAGTGAGACCCTGTATCCCCGGCCCCCGCCTCCAAAAAAAAGAAAGAAATATGGTGGCTCACACTTGTAATCCTAGCACTTTGGAAGGCTGAGGCATGTGGATTGCTTGAGCCTAGCAGTTTGTGACTAGCCTGGGAAACAGGGCGGAACACTGTCTCTACTAAAAGTACAACAACAACAAAATTAACTGGGCATGGTGGCATGAGCCTGTAGTCTCAGCTACTGGGGAGGCTGAGGTGGGAGAATCTCGTGAGCCTAGGAGGTGGAGACTGTGGTGAGCCATGATTGTGCCACTGCACTCTAGCCGTGTCTCAAAAAACAAAAGAAAACAAAAAAGAATGAAAGAAATATGTGGTTATTGATGAAAACTGGAAGAACATTAAAACAACAACAGGCCGGGCGTGGTGGCTCATGCCTGTAATCCTAGCACTTTGGGAGGCAGAGGCGAGTGGATCACTTGAGGCCAGGAGTTTGAGACCAACCGGGGAAACATGTCAAAACCACGTCTCTATAAAAAATACAAAAACTAGCCGGGCATGATGGCGTGCGCCTGTAGTCTCAGCTACTTGGGTGGCTGAGGCACAAGAATCGCTTGAACCTGGGAAACGAGACAGAGGTTGCAGTGAGTCGAGATCGTGCCACTGCACTCCAGCCTGGGCAATGGAGGGAGACTCTATCTCAAAAAGAAAAGAAGGTAGTTTCTACCTGGAGAGCCAGATGAGAAAAACGGAAAATTAAAGTTTGCTGAGGTAACTACACAGGAGGCTGAGGCAGGAGAATCACTTGAACCCGGGAGGCGGACGTTGCAGTGAGCCGAGATCGCGCCACTGCACTCAAGCCTGACGACTGGCGACAGAGCGAGACTCTGTCTCAAAAATAAAATAAAATAAAATAAAAATAAATTAAAGTCTGCATTTGGGACAAGAAGTGTTCCTGTTTTGTTCCAGTGGATATAACTGTTTTATACCATGGGCAGCAGTTTGCTAAAGGGAAAAGAAAACACTGCAAGACAATTCTTGCATTCTTGATTCTGAGTTATGACCTCTCTAATTCGAAACTAAAGACTTGTATTTCTTCTTTATCTTTAGTCCATTCAGAATTCGAGTTCTCAGTATGCAGAACTAACTGTAAGTGAACAGTCATTTTCTGTGTAATTTGCTTGGTTATATTCCTCACTATCCTGAAATTCCTGGGTTCAGACCAGTGTAACTAAGAGACAAACCCTGGTGTATGTTCTGACAAGCATAATCTAGCTTTACACCCATCAAACTATCTAATTAGAGGGTAGGGGACTGAATTACTCATTTTGTTTCCAAAGAACTTTGAAGTTTTTGCCCAGAGAGAGCCACTTTAAGTTAAACGCTTTGAGACTCCATTTCTCATCAGGGATAATGATACCTCTTCTGCAGATGGTTGCTATGAAGATTCCATGAAAAGCGAAGGCACTTTATTAGATATAATTTACTACATGAAATTAGGGGCTTGTTACTGTCAGTTCTTTTTATGCCTGTCTCTAGGGTGGTGGTTGAGGACCATGTCTTGTTCATTTATATTCTGGGCATTTGGTACAATTCCTGGACTAGGAGTGCTCAATACATATTTGTCAAAAGAAGGAAAGGAAAGAAGGTAGTAAGTCTGAAGAGGTGCTGTGGGTCTCTCTGGCAGGCCAATCTCGGCCTTTGTAACCCTCATCAATAAGAGGATCCAATGGGCACAAGTAGAACCAGATTCAGCCCTCAGAGGAAGACGTGGAGCTTCTGCCATTGGACAACAGGGGGAGCACCCAAGCAACAAAGATGCACTCTATCTCTTGTTCACATCTCTGCTTTTACATTTCTTCTTTTTTGAAGCCTGTTGCCCACGCTGGTCTTGAACTCCTGGCCTCAAGGGATCCTCCTGCCTCAGCCTCTTAAAGCGCTGGGATTACAAGAGTGAGCCAGCTTGCCTGGCCACATTGCTTCTTTTAACATATATTCTTCATAGGCTTAACAACTGACATATTAACATACTATCTAAACATTCTGATGACTAGTATGGAATATGCTCAGTAGGTGAAAGTGGGTTCAACCTGCTCCCATTTGTGCTTCTGCCCAAGAGTTGGTATCCTGAAACAGTTGCAATGAATTGGAGATATCCTGTGTGATGAAGAGGAAAGAAACTTGAGTTGGAAGTCAGGAAATCTGTGTGCATGGTGGTGGCTAGAGTTTCTTCCTATCATTTACCTCTTCAGACAAATGGACGCCACCTGCCCATCAACCAGATTGAGGAGAGGAGTGGATAAGAGGAGAGGCATCCACATTCATTCCTTCAACCAAACATGGAACTTCTACCAGGCTCTGCTAGGCCTCGTTCACAGTCACAGTACAAGATGTAGCCCCCGCTCTCAGGGAACTCTGGCTGGTGGAAATTCAGCATCAAATATTCTGAAATAAGTTGGGGGAGGGCCGGGTGCGGTGGCTCACGCCTGTAATTCCAGTACTTTGGGAGGCCGAGGCAGGTGGATCACCCGAGGTCAGGAGTTCGAGACCAGCCTGGCCAAAATGGCAAAACCCCATCTCTACTAAAAATACAAAAATTAGCCAGGCGTGGTGGCAGGCGCCTGTAATCCCAGCTACTCAGGAGGCTGAGGCATGAGAATCGCTTGAACTCGGGAGGCGGAGGTTGCAGTCAGCTGAGATTGTGCCACTGCGCTTCAGCCTGGGGGATAGAGAGAGACTCTGTCTCAAAAAAAAGAAAAAAAGAAAAAAGAAAAAAAAAGGAAGTTGGGGGAGTGCAAAAATAAACTTCACAAATACCACAGGGTCACTTTTCCATATGTCCCTACCATCTCAAAATGATGCTATGTCACTTCTGTCTATAGCTTCTCATGGCACACAAACAGTAAACCTACAGTAGTTGTCCATGAGGATAGATCTTGCTTGGACTCAAAGATGGTTTAGCCAGAGTTGGGAGTGGAGAATGACCATGTAATATCTTGGACACCTGCCACTTCTCATTAAAACACTCAGCTCTCAAAGCTGCCACTTCCAGGTTTTTGCTCAGTTCTATGTCCCCTACCCTGCCACTATGGAAAGGGGGAGAAAGCCCAGGGCCTTGGGAATTCCTGCCCCACCAGTATTTCCCAGTTTCCTTTTTTTTTTTTTTTTGAGACAAGGTCTTGCTCTGTCGCCCATGCTGGAGTGCGGCGGCTCGATCACAGCTCACTGCAGCTTCCAACTCCGGGCTCAATCGATCCTCCCACTTCAGCCTCCCAAGTAGCTGGGACCACAGGTGTCCACCACCATGCCAGGCTCATTTTTGTATTTTTTGTAGAGATGGGGTTTCACCATGTTGCCCAGGCTGGTCTCGAACACCTGGGCTCAAGTGATTCCCCCACCTCGGCCTCCCAAAGTGCTGGGATTACAGACAGGCATGAGCCATCGCGCCCAGCCCGTTTCCTTAAGAAACGTTTTGAGCGTCTGTTAGGTGTCATACGCTCTGACGGGGGAAACAAAAACGAATATAAAACATTGACTATGGTTCACAATCCGCGTGGTGGCAGACACAAACTTCTAATTTTATTTCTCCTCTCATACAGCCGAAAACCTGGTTTAACATACACTGTTTCATTTATGCCCCAAAACAGTCCTGTGAGGTCAAAACGTCATTCACTTACGCACGGCGGGTGACAGTTCACAAGGCACATGACATCCCTCATCTTGATCTCCCAGTACCCGCGCATCTTAGGAAGAAACATGCTCAAAGGGATGAAGGGTCCGCTCTCAAGCATTTTAGCTAGCGAAGTTACAGTCACATCCGGCAAAGTCGCACACTGCAGAACTAGAACTACCGCGCGCGGCCCCGCCCACTTTCCCAGCAGCGGGACGCTCTCACCCCGACTCAAGAGCTCCTGGGCCCGCGGGCTCCCGGAAGCTGCCGACCACGTGATTCGCTGGCTCAGCTCACGTGACAAAGCTCCCGGAGGTGGGAGCCCTCGGCCAAAATGGCGGCCTACCTGCAGTGGCGGCGCTTCGTTTTCTTCGACAAGGAGCTGGTGAAGGAGCCGCTGAGCAATGATGGGGCCGCTCCCGGGGCCACACCTGCTTCTGGATCCGCTGCTTCCAAGTTCCTTTGCCTCCCTCCTGGCATCACTGTCTGCGACTCAGGCCGAGGGAGCCTGGTCTTTGGAGATATCCTTCGTTTGGAGCTGTCTTTTCCCTCCCGGGATCCCGAAGAGATCGAGTTAGGATGAAATCTGTTTGTCGTAGGGGTCCGTGCCGCGCGCCTCTTTGGTTTAGCTGGTCATCCAGAGTTGTTCTGTGGTCTACGGGAAGAAAGAAGGAAGTCCATTTCCTAACTTGTTATCAGCTGAGCAATCCTGGGCAAGTCATTTAACCTGTCTGGGTTTTAATTTCCTTATCTGTAAGAGAAGTGTGCATGCCAATTTGACGAGGTTAATTTGAGATCAATAAGAAAAAGAATGCAAGTTGGCTTTAAAAGATGAATATGTAAAGTGACATGATTTCTCCTGCCCTAATATTATCGTTGGCGAGGAGGTAAATGAGCCTAGCGGTTTGTTGCTTTCATCTTCATGTTGCTGCTACTAAATTCTGGCCTTTTTCACTTTTTTTTTTTTTTTTTTTTTGATACGGAGTCTTACTCTGTTGCCCAGGCTGGAGTGCAGTGGCGGGATCTGGGCTCACTGTAACCGTCTCCTGAGTTCAAGCGATTCTCCTGCCACAGCCTCCCGAGTAGCTGGGACTACAGGCGCTTGCCACCACACCCGGCTAATTTTTTACATTTTCAGTAGAGACGGGGTTTCACCATATTGGCCAGGCTGGTCTCGAACTCCTGACCTCGTGATCCACCCGCCTCGGCCTCCCAAAGTGCTGGGATTACAGGAGTGAGCCACCGCGCCCGGCGCACTAATTTTTTTTCTTTTTTTTGAGACGGAGTTTCACTCTTGTCACACAGGCTGGAGTGCAATGGCATGATCCGGGCACACTGCAACCTCCGCCTCCCGGGTTCAAGCAATTCTCCTGCCTCAACCTCCTGAGTAGCTGAGATTACAGGCACGCACCATTATACCTGGCTAATTTTTGTATTTTTAGTAGAGACAGGGTTTCACCATGTTGGCCAGGCTGGTCTCGAACTCCTGACCTCAGGTGATCTGCCCCCCCCCCCCCCCCCCCCGGCCTCCCAAAGTGCTGGGATTACAGGTGTGAGTCACCGCGCCTGGCCTCACTCTTTTTAAGATAAGGAGTATGTGGGAAAATCCTTGAAAATTTTAGAGTTATATACATGTAATTGTTATCTGAGTTCTGGTCTGAATGTAACTATCTCTCCTTGGAAAGGAGGTTCCTTGACTACCCTGCACATATGGAAGGCCAGATCTGGTTCTTGCCACGTTCCCTACAGCTTACAGGCTTCCAAGCCTACAAACTACGGGTGACACACCTGTACCAACTGAAGCAGCACAATATTCTGGCATCTGTTGGAGAAGATGAAGAGGGCATCAACCCCTTGGTGAGTCCCAGCAGGGAAATGGGAAAGATCCAGAAGCCTAGGAATGATTTTTTTGTTGGAGGATGACTAGCATTTACACTTCTGAGGTCTGTCCACAGGTTAAGATCTGGAACCTGGAGAAGAGAGATGGTGGCAATCCACTCTGCACTCGAATCTTCCCTGCTATTCCAGGAACAGAGCCAACTGTTGTATCTTGTTTGACTGTCCATGAAAATCTCAACTTTATGGCCATTGGTAAACAGAAGGCAAAACTAACACTCCTAGATTTGTTATAGATTTTCTTCAGAGTTGCTTCTGCCTCTCATCTTTACTGTTTTCAGGAGACCACTTTGTACTGAACTGAGGCCTTTGAGATATTAAATTTTGGAATGGGGGCCAGGCGCGGTGGCTCATGCCTGTAATCCCAGCACCTTGGGAGGCTGAGGCGGGCGGGTCACCTGAGATTGGGAGTTTGAGATCAGCCTGACCAACATGGAGAAACCCCATCTCTACTAAAAATACAAAATTAGTTGGGCGTAGTGGCACATGCCTGTAATCCCAGCTACTAGGGAGGCTGCGGCAGGAAAATCACTTGAACCTGGGAGGCGGAGTTTGCAGTGAGCCAAGATCACGCCATTGCACTGTAGCCTGGGCAACGAGCGAAACTCTGTCTCAGAATAAATAAATACATACATAAATAAATAAATAAATAAATAAATAAAATAAAGTTTGGAATGGGAAGGCATTTAATTTTGTTCTTTGAAAATGTGTCAGTGAGTACCAATATTCAGGTTAACCATTAGAGAGGTTGGGTATATGGAGAAAGCTTGTCACTTCTGAGTGCCTCAAGTGGTCTTTTTTCCCCTCTCCACTTCCTGATCTTTTCAGCCTCACTGAAGTAATTTTCTTGTTTTCTTACAGGTTTCACAGATGGCAGTGTTACATTGAACAAAGGAGACATCACCCGGGACCGGCATAGCAAGACCCAGATTTTGCACAAGGGCAACTATCCTGTAACTGGATTGGCCTTTCGCCAAGCAGGAAAGACCACTCACTTGTTTGTTGTGACAACAGAGAACGTCCAGGTATGACCAAGGCCTCCACTCTTAGGAGCAGGCAGGGAGGGCTTCTCCATTGTTCAGGGGGATAGGGTAATGAAGTGACAGGAAAAGTGGGAGTGTTAAAGTTTTAATCATATAATTCGAATCACTTGCCTAGCTTTGTATTTTGTTTTTTTGCCTAGGAAGCTGGAAAGAGTTAGACTCTGGGCTTGTAGTAAAAAGATGTGAATTTTCTTTCTTCTTTTTTTTTTGAGACACAGTCTCACTGTGTTGCTCAGGCTGGAGTGCAGTGATGGCGAGATCTTGACTCACTGTAACCTCTGTCTCCCAGGTTCAAGCAATTCTCCTGCCTCAGCCTCCTGAGTAGCCGGGATTACAGGCACACACCAGCATGTCCAGCTAATTTTTGTATTTTTAGTAGAGACAGGGTTTCACCATGTTGGCCAGTCTGGTCTCGAACTCCTGACCTCAGGTGATCCACCCACCTTGGCCTTCCAAAGTGCTGAGATTACAGGCGTGAGCCACCGCACCTGGCCTTGAATTTTATTTCTAACTAGCTTTTTTTTTTTTTTTTCCTTTGAGACAGGATCTTGCTGTGTAACCCAGGCTGGAGTGCAATGGCGCTGTCTCAGCTCACTGCAACCTCTGCCTCCTGGGCTCAAGTGATCCTCCCACCTCAGCCTCCTGAGTACGTGGGATTACAGGCACGTGTCACCATGCCTGGCTAATTTTTGTATTTTTTCTAGATATGGGGGTTTCACCATGTTGCCCAGGCTGATCTCGAACTCCTGGGCCCAAGCAATCCACCTGCCTCAACCTCCCAAAGTGCTGGAATTACAGGCATGAGCCACTGCACCGGCCTATTTTCTAACTAACTTTTTAAATGACATTGGACAAGTATCTTTACCTTTCTTGTTCCTGGTGCCCCAGATTTACAACAGTCTACTCTCTCAGGAATACTCTTGATAAAACAGTAGATTATTACATTTCTCTTACTTGCAGAATTTCTGTGCTAGATAGTGATAATATATACAGAGAAAGAAATTGTGATCTCTGGTTATATATTTAATAGATGGGTAATGGTTAATGAAGAAGGCCAGCAGCCAAGAGAAAGACTTTAGAATGCCAAGAGGGAAAAAAGAGCCAGTATGGAGATGGGAATATCTTTGTGAAAAGGCTTAGTGTTACCTCCTCAAAGGAGCCTGTTAACCCCTTTGTTACTTCTGGCAGTCCTATATAGTTTCTGGAAAAGACTACCCTCGCGTGGAGTTGGACACCCATGGTTGTGGCCTGCGCTGCTCAGCCCTAAGTGACCCTTCTCAGGACCTGCAGTTCATTGTGGCCGGGGATGAGTGTGTCTACTTGTACCAGCCTGATGAACGTGGGCCCTGCTTCGCCTTTGAGGGCCATAAGCTCATTGCCCACTGGTTTAGAGGCTACCTTATCATTGTCTCCCGTGACCGGAAGGTTTCTCCCAAGTAAGGACTCAGTGAGAAGGGACAGGGAGAGGGCTGGACTCGTTCCCCAGAATCTGCCTGATTTTAAAATCCTAATGCCTGTATCCTGCCAATCTCCTACTCCTACTCCGGTGTTATGTAGGTAACATTTCTGGTTTTTTTTTTTTTTGAGATGGAGTCTCGCTCTGTCACCCAGGAGTGCAGTGGTGTGATCTCGGCTCACTGCAGCCTCGCCTCCTGGGTTCCAGTGATACTCCTGCCTCAGCCTCCTGAATAGCTGGGATTACAGGCATGTGCCACCACGCCCAGCTACTTTTTGTATTTTCAGTAGAGACGGGGTTTCACCATGTTGGCCAGGCTGGTGTCAGACTCCTGACCTCAAGTGATCTGCCCGCCTCGGCCTCCCAAAGTGCTGGGATTACAGGTGTGAGCCACTGCACCCAGCCGGTGACACTTATAGCTAGAGTTGGTTATAATGCTTTTTTTAACTGAAAAATGGATGTTTTTACTGCAGGTGTTTGCTACATAGCTCTAGCATACTAGAATGCTCCAGGGAATTTGGACCTGCTTTTTTTGTTCTGTTTTGTTTGAGATGGAGTCTCGCTCTATTGCCCAGGCTGGAGTGCAATGGCGCGATCTCGGCTCACTGCAAGCTCCGCCTCCCGGGTTCACGCCATTCTCCTGCCTCAGCCTCCCGAGCAACTGGGACTACAGGTGCCCGCCCCCATGCCCGGCTAATTTTTTGTATTTTTAGTACAGACGGGGTTTTACCGTGTTAGCCAGGATGGTCTCAATCTCCTGACCTCGTGATCCGCCCGCCTCGTCCTCCCAAAGTGCTGGGATTACAGGCGTGAGCCACTGCGCCCGGCCTTGTTTTGTTTTTCTAACTCTTTTGTCAAAATAAGTTGGGCAGAGGAACAAGGGATTCAGCAGTGGAGAAATTAGAAAGTGCTGGGAAATGTAGGATGCAAGTTTTCTGTTTTGTTTTGGTTTTGTTTTTTTAAGGGGTAAGTGGGGTCGTCTGCATGATGAAAGTACTCCCTGTTAGATACTGGTTTGTTTTGCTTTCATTCAGTTCCAGGCACAATGTTTTACATATACCATGTATTGGATTATTATTTTCTAAATGAATGGATATGTTAGTGTACTTAATTTTCTAATCTGTTACTTGGGTTAATTGTAGGATCCTAAAGGGTAAGATCAGGTTTATGTGTTCTCTATGTACAACTACCGGCACAGCGCTGCATGTTATGGGATGAGAGGGACCAGAGAGGTGATTTGTGCTGGGTGAAATGTGCACCAAAGTTATCATGGGAAAGGAAATAGGGGAGATAAGACAGAGATGTCCAAACATCTGGTGCTTTTTCTTTCCTATGCAGGTCAGAGTTTACCAGCAGGGATTCACAGAGCTCCGACAAGCAGATTCTAAACATCTATGACCTGTGCAACAAGTTCATAGCCTATAGCACCGTCTTTGAGGATGTAGTGGATGTGCTTGCTGAGTGGGGCTCCCTGTACGTGCTGACGCGGGATGGGCGGGTCCACGCACTGCAGGAGAAGGACACACAGACCAAACTGGAGGCAAGGCCACCAGGCTCGCAGAGCTGGCCACAGGCACCTAGAAGCAGCTGCAGGAGCAGGTTCCCCAAGTCATATTGGCCAGGGTGTTTCCCTCCTTGTGGGTCACAGCCTTACTCAGCTTCCTTAGGGTAGGATTATAAGGTAAATGGCCTGGGATGGGGCTTTAGAGGGAAGTAGTGGCTGGGAGCCTGAGCCCACTCTAAGGGTTCACTTTGTTTCCAGAGAACCTTAGAAATAAGATGATACTGATCTTGGGGATATCTGGTAGCTCTTGGTTTGTCTAGGATCTAGGCAGATCAGAAATCCAGGACTTTCTGTTTTGTGTGTTGTGCGCACATTTTGGGAAAGTGTCTTCCCAGGACCACTTCTACCAATTTTCTAATCTTTCTTCCCTTCTAGATGCTGTTTAAGAAGAACCTATTTGAGATGGCGATTAACCTTGCCAAGAGCCAGCATCTGGACAGTGATGGGCTGGCCCAGATTTTCATGCAGTATGGAGACCATCTCTACAGCAAGGGCAACCATGATGGGGCTGTCCAGCAGTATATCCGGTCAGTGTGGAGGCACTTTGGGATATAGCCCAAAGTGAATGCAGGGACAGGCAGCTAGATAGCTAAAGCCCATCCATGCTCCAGGTAGGGGCTAGAATTCTACCAGGAACTGTTTTTGGTTTTGGTTTTTTGTTTGTTTTTGTTAGTTTTTTTTTGAGATGGAGTTTCGCTCTTGTTGTCCAAGCTGGAGTGCAATGGCGCGATCTCGACTTACTGCAACCTTCCCTCCTGGGTTCACATGATTCTCCTGCCTCAGTCTCCCGAGTAGCTGGGATTACAGGCGCGTGCCACCACACCTGGCTAATTTTTTGTATTTTTAGTAGAAACGGGGTTTCACCATGTTAGCCAGGCTGGTCATGAACTCTTGACCTCAGGTGATCTGCCCGCTTCAGCCTCCCAAAGTGCTGGGATTACAGGCATGAGCCACTGCGCCCGGCGTTTTTTTCTTTGCTTTTTTTGTTTGTTTGTTTTTGAGACGGATTCTCGCTCTTTCACCCAGGCTGGAGTGCAATGGTGTGATCTCGGCTCACTGCAACCTCTGCCTCGGGTTCAAGCAATTCTCCTGTCTCAGCCTCCCAAGTAGCTGGGATTACAGGCTCATGCTGCCATGCCTGGCTAATTTTTTGTGTTTTTAGTAGAGACGGGGTTTCACCACGTTCTCTAGGCTGGTCTCGAACTCCTGAGCTCAGGCAATCCGCCTGCCTCGGCCTCCCAAAGTGTTAGGATTACAGGTGTGAGCCACAGTGCCCGGCCTTTTTAATTTTCTTTACAAGAACTATGATGCCTTAAATGAGAGGACAAGATTCCTTGTTGAAAAGGGAATTTTAGGGTCAAATATTATATGACCAGTATGCAGTTGAGCCGATGATTACCTCTCATTTTAACCTTTAGCTTGGCCTTTGTAAATATTCACTTTGACCTGGTTCTTTAAGGGGGAAAAGGTATTCATCTCTTGCTTCCATAATTCCTTCCATCAGTACTAATTCTTGGAATTTTCTGCCTTAAGAAGGGGTTTTAGAAATCTGTCTAAGGTGGCCGGGCACGGTGGCTCACGCCTGTAATCCCAGCACTTTGGGAGGCTGAGGAGGGTGGATCATGAGGTCAGGAGATCGAGACCATCCTGGCTAACATGGTGAAACCCCATCTCTACTAAAAAATACAAAAAATTAGCCAGGCGTGGTGGCGGGCGCCTGTAGTCCCAGCTACTTGGGAGGCTGAGGCAGGAGAATGGCCTGAACCCCAGAGGCGGAGCTTGCAGTGAGCCGAGATCCCACCACTGCACTCCAGCCTGGGTATCAGAGCAAGACTGTCTCAAAAAAAAAAAAAAAAAAAAAAAAGTTTGTCTAAGGCTGGGGTGCAGTGGCATGTGCCTGTGATCCTATCCCTTTGGGAGACCGAGGTGGGAGGAATGCATGAGCCCAGTCTGAGCAACATAGCAAGACCTCATTTCTAACAATAAATAAATAAAATTTAAAAATATGGCTGGGCGCCGTGGCTCATTCCTGTAATCCCAGCACTTTGGGAGGCCAAGGCGGGTGGATCACTTGAGGTTAGGAGTTTGAGACCAGCCTGGCCAACATGGTGAAACCCTGTCTCCACTAAAAAAAAAAAAAAAATACAAGGCCAGGCGTGGTGGCTCACGCCTGTAATCTCAGCACTTTGGGAGGCTGAGGCAGGTGGATCACCTGAGGTCAAGAGTTCAAGACCAGCCTGGCCAACATGGTGAAACCCCATCTCTACTAAAAATACAAAAATTAGCTGGGCATGGTGGCGTGCACCTGTAATCCCATCTTAAAAAAAAAATTAGCTGGGTGTGGTGGCATATGCCTGTAATCCCAGCCACTCGCAAAGCTGAGGCAGGAGATTCACTTGAACCTGGGAAGCAGAGGCTATAGTGAGCCAAGATCGTGCCACTGCACTCCAGCCTGGGCAACAGAGCAAGACTCTATCTCAAAAAAATAATAGTAGATAATAATAATAATAATAAATAAATAAATTGCCAGGGGCAGTGACTCACGCCTGTAATCCAAACACTTTGGGAGGCTGAGGTGGGCGGATCACGAGGTCAAGAGATTGAGACCATCCTGGCCAACATGGTGAAACCCTGTTTCTACTAAAAATACAAAAATTAGCTGGGTGTGGTGGCACGCACCTGTAGTCCCAGCTACTCGGGAGGCTGAGGCAGGAGAATAGCTTGAACCCAGGAGGCGGAGGTTGCAGTGAGCCAAGATTGTGCCCTGCACTCCAGCCTGGCAAAATAGCGAGACTTCGTCTCAAAAAAATAATAATTAAAAAAAGGCCGGGCGTGGTGGCTCACGCCTGTAATCCCAGCACTTTGGGAGGCTGAGGTGAGTGGATCACCTGAGGTCGGGAGTTCGAAACTAGCCTGACCAACATGGAGAAACCCTGCCTCTACTAAAAATACAAAACTAGCTGGGCATGGTGGCACATGCCTGTAATCCCAGCTACTCAGGAGGCTGAGGCAGAAGAATCACTTGAACCTGGGAGGCGGAGGTTGGGGTGGGCTGAGATCGTGCCACTGCACTCCAGCCTGGGCAACAAGAGCGAACCTCCATCTCAAAAAAAAAAAAAAAATTAATTACATTTAAAAAGAATGTAAAAGAAAAAGAACAAAAATACAACAATAAAACAACAACAAAATAGTAATAATATAAAAAGAAACCTGTTTAGCCTCTTCCCCGTTCTCTTTAGAATTCCTATTTTTAGCCAAATTTAAGAAGCAGTGCTCTGGAGCCTTGTTACCCAGTGTGGTCAACAGTCTAGTAGCACTGATATTACCTGGGACTTTGTTAGAAATGTAGAATCTCAGGCCCCACTCCAGATCCACTGAAATAGAATTTGCATTTTGAGAAGATCTGCAAGTGATTCCTGTGTACATGAGCTGGAGAAGTACACTGATTCAGATGCTATCTGGTGCACATGTCTCCCTAGAACCATTGGAAAGTTGGAGCCATCCTACGTGATCCGCAAGTTTCTGGATGCCCAGCGCATTCACAACCTGACTGCCTACCTGCAGACCCTGCACCGACAATCCCTGGCCAATGCCGACCATACCACCCTGCTCCTCAACTGCTATACCAAGCTCAAGGACAGCTCGAAGCTGGAGGAGTTCATCAAGGTGCAGGATGTTGTTGGTGGGGAAGTCTTGGAGGCCCCACTGAGCATGAGGTGGCTCCACTGGGACTTGTTCGTTTCAGCAAGACATAGGGAGAGGAAAGGGCTGACCTTATTTAGAGGAGTGGCTGTTCCTGTTAGTTCTGTGCCATCTCCCCTCTTGTTTTATTTATTTATTTATTTATTTTTTAGACAGAATCTCTCTCTGTCGCCCAGGCTGGAGTGCTGTGGTGCGATCTCGGCTCACCGCAAGCTTTTAGTAGAGACGGGGTTTCACCGTGGTCTCGATCTCCTGACCTCGTGATCCGCCCGCCTCGGCCTCCCAAAGTGCTGGGATTACAGGCGTGAGCCACCGCGCCCGGCTTAAGAAAGACTTTTTTGTTGTTTTTTTTTTTTTGTTAACACAGAGGCTGGAGTGCAGTGGCACCATCTCAGCTCACTGAATCCTCTGCCTCCCCTGTTCAAGTGATTCTCCTGCTTCAGCCTCCCAAGTAGCTGGGATTACAGGCATGAGCCACCATGCCCAGCTAATTTTTGTATTTTTAGTAGAGACGAGGTTTCACCCTATTGATCAGGCTAGTCTCGAACTACTGACCTCAGGTGATCCACCCACCTCGGCCTCCCAAAGTGCTGGGATTATAGGCGTGAGCCACTGCGCCCAGCCTGTTTTATGATTCTAGAAATCCCCATGGTATCTAAGCCCAGGGTGGTGGCACTGGGGAAGTCCTGTCCCTAGCGGTGTCCCTCTAATGGTAGGGGCAGAGGAAAACTTTAGTCAGAAACTCCCACAGGCTGAGTAGCATAATATTTTCAAAGCGTGAACTTTATGATATCACCTTAGGAATCTGAAAGTCAGGTGCCTGTTTCCTCTCCCTTCTCTATCTCCCTCTGTGTAAATGATTTTGTCTCATGTCTCCCTGGCAGACAAAGAGTGAGAGTGAAGTCCACTTTGATGTGGAGACAGCCATCAAGGTCCTCCGGCAGGCTGGCTACTACTCCCATGCCCTGTATCTGGCGGAGAACCATGCACATCATGAGTGGTACCTGAAGATCCAGCTAGAAGACATTAAGGTAGGTGAGACTGTCTTTTTTTCCCCAAGAGACAGGGTCTCACTATGTTGCCCAGGCTGGAGTTGAATTCCTGGGCTCAGGTGATCCTCCCACCCCATCCTCCTGAGTAGAGGTGAGACTCTCAACTTGGGCAGAGCCCTGTTGTTTTTGAAGACATCCCCAGAATGACGAAAGTGCTTCCTGGTGGCTGAGGCAGGAGTATACACTATTCTGCGCTTTACTTTTCCACAGAATTATCAGGAAGCCCTTCGATACATCGGCAAGCTGCCTTTTGAGCAGGCAGAGAGCAACATGAAGCGCTACGGCAAGATCCTCATGCACCACATACCAGAGCAGACAACTCAGTTGCTGAAGGGACTTTGTACTGATTATCGGCCCAGCCTCGAAGGCCGCAGCGATAGGGAGGCCCCAGGCTGCAGGGTGAGGCTGCAGGGAAAAGAGCTTCAGACTGTGGGGATCACCTTAAGGCCTTGCTGTATATCACGCCCACTCATTCAGCCTCCTTTTTCCTCCCTTGCCATCCTAGGCCAACTCTGAGGAGTTCATCCCCATCTTTGCCAATAACCCGCGAGAGCTGAAAGCCTTCCTAGAGCACATGAGTGAAGTGCAGCCAGACTCACCCCAGGGGATCTACGACACACTCCTTGAGCTGCGACTGCAGAACTGGGCCCACGAGAAGGATCCACAGGTGAGGCCTGGCCAGGGCTTCATGAGAAAAGACACTTCGTGCCGTCTCCATTCTTCCGTCTTGGTGGCTGCCTTTCACTGCATTCCTTAGGCCAGTAACACCTTACCTCGGGGCTCAGTGGTCCTCTGTGAAGAGGGAACGGACTGAGGGAAAGAGTTGACTGGCTTTATCCCAAGAGACCTTGTGATTTTCCCCTTTTGTCCAGCAGCTCTGCCCTCCTTCCTCTCCAGGTCAAAGAGAAGCTTCACTCAGAGGCCATTTCCCTGCTGAAGAGTGGTCGCTTCTGCGACGTCTTTGACAAGGCCCTGGTCCTGTGCCAGATGCACGACTTCCAGGATGGTGTCCTTTACCTTTATGAGCAGGGGAAGCTGTAAGAGTTTGGGGAATTTCAGGGAAAGGGGAAGAATCCAAGTCATTTTCCAGAGACAGCTACTGAGGTGTGCCCTTGCCCCGGCCGCAGGTTCCAGCAGATCATGCACTACCACATGCAGCACGAGCAGTACCGGCAGGTCATCAGCGTGTGTGAGCGCCATGGGGAGCAGGACCCCTCCTTGTGGGAGCAGGCCCTCAGCTACTTCGCTCGCAAGGAGGAGGACTGCAAGGAGTACGTGGCAGCTGTCCTCAAGCATATCGAGAACAAGAACCTCATGCCGCCTCTTCTAGGTACTTGGGAAGACAGATGGGTGGGTGACAAGCTGCTGACAGCTGGGCTCTGTGCAGGGGCCCTTCAACTTCATCCAGAGAGTGCCACACGTGGCTGATTGTCTTGTTTCCTCTTGGACCCCAATCTCAGTGGTGCAGACCCTGGCCCACAACTCCACAGCCACACTCTCCGTCATCAGGGACTACCTGGTCCAAAAACTACAGAAACAGAGCCAGCAGATTGCACAGGATGAGCTGCGGGTGCGGCGGTACCGGGAGGAGACCACCCGTATCCGCCAGGAGATCCAAGAGCTCAAGGCCAGGTACCCGGGGCGTGGATATGTGGAGGAGTCCAGGGGATAACTTGCCCTTCACAGGGTATTCATTACTAAGTACTTTCTGTAGAGGATTCTGTGGAGTGCTTTTGAGCATTTTGATTCTTCAAGATGTGTTTTAATTGAGGAATTCCAAAAAATGGTTTATTACATAGATCATTATTTATTGGGCTTTGGATGATATTATTTTGTAGCAGGTACTTTTTGTTCTTTATATGCCTGTATTCTACCATTTCTAAACACATCCGTATTGTGGTTGGAAGCCGTTCTGGTGTTTTTCTTTTTTGAGACAGGATCTTGTCACTGAGGCTGGAGTGGAGGAGTGTGATCACGGCTCACTGCAGCTTTGATCTCCTGGGCTCAAGTGATTCTCCCGCCTCAGCCTCCCAAGTAGCTGGGATTACAGGCGTGTGCCACCAAGCCCAGCTAATTTTTGGATTTTTAGTAGAGATGGGGTTTATAATGTTGGCCAGGCTGGTCTCGAACTCCTGGCCTCAAGTGATCCTCCCGCCTTGACCTCCCAAAGTGCTCGGATGAGCCATGGTGCCCGGCCATAATCCCAACTCTGAAATCTTACCTGCCCTTAACATTCTGTGAAGTATTTATTAGAGAACAACAGTTTCTTCATTCTACAAATATTGAGCCTCTGTGATGTCCCAGACACTGTTCTGAACAGCACAGACAAAAAGCCTTGCCTTCATGGAGCTTTATGTTGTAGAAGAGACAGACAGCAAACATGTTAAATAGGCAAACTTTTTTTTTTTTTTCTTTTGAGATAGAGTCTCACTCTGTCACCCAGGCTAGAGTGCAATGGCGCGATCTCAGCTCACAGCAACCTCTACCTCCTGGGTTCAAGCGATTCTCCTGCCTCAGCCTCCTGAGTAGATGGGATTACAGGCGCCTGCCACCATGCCTGGCTAATTTTTGTATTTTTGTAGAGACAGGGTTTCACTATGTTGGCCAGGCTGGTCTTGAACTCCTGACTTCAGGGGATCTGCCTGCCTTGGCCTCCCAAAGTGCTGGGATTACGTGCGTGAGCCACCGCACCCGGCCAAATAGGCAAATTTTTCTTTTCTTTTTTTTTTTTTTCTTTTTTGAGACGAAGTCTCGCTCTTGTCCCCCAGGCTGGAGTGTGATGGCGCGATCTTGGCTCACTGCAACTTCTGCCTCCTGGGTTCAAGCGATTCTCCTGCCTCGGCCCCCCGAGTACCTGGGATTACAGGTGCCTGCCATCATGCCCGGCTAATCTTTATATTTTTAGTAGAGACTGGGTTTCACCATATTGGCCAGGCTGGTCTAGAACTCCTGACGTCAGGTGATCCACCTGCCTCGGCCTCCCAAAGTGCTGGGATAACAGGTGTGAGCCACTGTGCCCAGCCAAATAGACAAACTTTTGTAGTATGTTAGGTGGTGATAAGTTCTGAGTGGCAAATGAATTGAGCAAGGGGAGTGGGAGAAGTGTGTTAACAAGTTTAGAGAAGGTGGCCAGGAAAGGCCTCAGTGAAAGGGTCACATCTGAGTACAGACCTGAAAGTTAATTTAGTGGCAGTTGTGAAAATGGAGACAGAGGAAACAATCCCCAGGCTGAGTTGGCCTTGTTGGGAGCATGCTGAGACTCACTGCAGGTCCAGGGCTGTTGTAATCATTTGACTCCCTTAAGGCGATAAGAAGAGCAGGGCAGGGCCTTCAGGGGCCTTACCAGGGACCTTGCCCTGTGCACTTCAGCTGCCTTCTTTCTCATCCTTGACTCCTGGCCTTGCCCTCACTTTTGCCACTCACTTCTGGTCTTTCTTCCCTGTAGTCCTAAGATTTTCCAAAAGACCAAGTGCAGCATCTGTAACAGTGCCTTGGAGTTGCCCTCAGTCCACTTCCTGTGTGGCCACTCCTTCCACCAACACTGCTTTGAAAGTTACTCGGAAAGTGATGCTGACTGCCCCACCTGCCTCCCTGAAAACCGGAAGGTCATGGATATGATCCGGGCCCAGGAACAGAAACGAGATCTCCATGATCAATTCCAGCATCAGGTGGGGATGAGTGGGCTAGATGGGCCAGGGGATTCCCACTAGTGTCACAGAGTCACTGGAGGGCTTGTTTCCTTATCTCCTCCTCATTTAAGAAACAAGCACTTTGATTCTGATTTGTACTCCTTCCCTCCTCTTCTCCTGCAGCTCAAGTGCTCCAATGACAGCTTTTCTGTGATTGCTGACTACTTTGGCAGAGGTGTTTTCAACAAATTGACTCTGCTGACCGACCCTCCCACAGCCAGACTGACCTCCAGCCTGGAGGCTGGGCTGCAACGCGACCTGCTCATGCACTCCAGGAGGGGCACTTAAGCAGCCTGGAGAAAGATGTGGGCAACAGTGGAGGACCGAGAGAACAGACACAATGGGACCTGGGCGGGCGTTACACAGAAGGCTGGCTGACATGCCCAGGGCTCCACTCTCATCTAATGTCACAGCCCTCAGAACTAAAGCGGACTTTCTTTCCCTGCCTTCTTATTTAGTCAGCTTGCCATCCCTCCTCTTCACTAGCAGTGTAGATCATTCCAGATCAGTGGGGGAGGGCACCTCAGCAACCTCTGAGTGTGGACAATAGCTGCTTTCTTCTCTATCCAAGAGCACCAGGCTGTGCTTGGGTCCTTGCTCTCAGTCTATAAATAAAAGAATATAATGATTTGGGAGCTTAAGGATTTTTTTCTGGGGACTTCCTGGTGATTCTTAACTGCATGATGGACTTCCTTCCCTCTGCTCTCCTGGCATTCCACTTCCCTCCTACGGTTTTCTTGGAGACCATGTTGACTCAGTCTCGTTCTGGTAATGGGTGGGGCCTGTGGCGTCGCATACAGTTCAATTTACTGAAGAACCTCTGCAAAAGACCTAATGACTGAGCTCCAGGAGCAGCCTGGACCAAGACCCCCAAAACAGCTCTTACTCTTTCCTCTTCCTGGTCTCTATGGCTGTAGTTTGGGCAAAATATTCAAGCAGGAGGCAGATTCTGGTAGGGAGCTTTGGGCTTAACCTACCTTAAATAATGGGTAGGTTGGTGTCTTGCTATACTTAATACCAGCTGATAAACAGGATAAAAGGTCCTTTCTGGAAACACCTTTCCCTCTCTGAAATTTTCAGCTAAAGTTTATGTTGCTAGGTGTCCCTGTGTAATTTGGGTGGTGCTGCCTTGCTGCCTGTCTGAAAATTGCTCCTATGTTGTTGTTTTCCCCACAGCCTCACCTAATTTCATCTTCTATGTTGTTTAATTGGAGGAAGTAAGTTTGACACTGTGGTTTAGGTAGTATTTAGGATTGCCATGGGCTGGGCGCGGTGGTTCATGCCTGTAATCCCAACACTTTGCGGGGCTGAGGTGAGAGGATCGCTTGAGTCCAGGAGTTCAAGACCAGCCACCCAGGCAACATAGTGAGACCCCGTCTGTGCAAGAAATAAAAATAAACTAGCCCAGCCTGGTGGCGCTTACCTGTGGTCCCAGCTACTCAGGAGGCTGAGGTGGGAGGATTGCTTGAGCCCAGGAAGTTGAGGCTGCAGTGAGCCTTGATCACACCACTGCACTCCAGCCTGGGTGACAGACACCCTGTCTCAAAAAGTAAAAAAGAAAAAAAACAGTGGCAGTATTGTAGCTGCTATGCTATGAGTAGACTTTGCATCTACTGAGCTGGGTTTGATGCAAAGTTGTGCTGTTTGACTTAAGGCACATCTTACCTTCTCAACCTGTTTTCTTTTTTTTTTTTTGAGATGTATTTTTTTTCAGTGGGTTTTTGGGGAACAGTTGGTATTTGGCTATGTGAATAAGTTCTTTAGTAGTGATTTCTGAGATTTGGTGCCCATCACCCAAGCAGTGTACACTGTACACAATGTGTAGTCTCTTATCCCTCACCCTACTCCCACCCTTTCCCCCTCAACCTGTGTCTTCATCTGTACATTAGGGATTATAACACCTACGCCGTGTGGCTATTATGAAAGCCTAAGGATCAAATAGGTGTTCAGTTCTTTGTACAGTGCTGAGCACATGGGTGATTTTTTTTTTCTTCTTAAGACAGGGTCTCACCGGGCGCGGTGGCTCATGCCTGTATTCCCAGCACTCTGGGAGGCTGAGGTGGGCGGATCACCTGAGGTCAGGAGTTCAAGACCAGCCTGACCAACATGGTGAAACTCTGTCTCTACTGAAAATACAAAAACCAGCTGGGTGTGGTGGCAGGTGCCTGTAATCCTAGCTACTCAGGAGGGTGAGGCAGGAGAATTGCTTGAACCCGGGAGGCGGAGGTTGCGGTGAGCTGAGATTGCGCCATTGCACTCCAGCCTGGGCAACAAGAGTGAAACTCCATCTCAAAAAAAAAAAAAAAAAATGGGCGTCTCACTCTGTCATCCAGGCTAGAGTGCAGTGGCACCACCACAGCTCACAGCTACCTTGACCTCCTGGGCTCAAGCGATCCTCACACCTCAGCCTCCTGAATAGCTGGGACTACAGGTGTGTGCTGCCACACCTGTCTATTTTTGTATTTTTTGTAGAGATGAGGTTTTCACCATGTTGCCCAGGGTGGTCTCAAACTCCTGGGCTCAAGCAATCCTCCTGCCTTGGCTTCCTAAAGTGCTGGGAATATAGGTGTGAGCCACTGCACCCAGCTGGGTGATTATTAATAATCATGATTGTTAATTATGTTCATGATTACAGGCGCGGTGGCTCACGCCTGTACTCCCAGCACTTTGGGAGGCCGAAGTGGGCGAATCACCTGAGGTCAGGAGTTCAAGACCTGCCTGACTAACATGGAGAAACCTCATCTCTACTAAAAATACAGAATTAGCCGGGTGTGGTGGTGCATGCCTGTAATCCCAGCTACTCGGGGGGCTGAGGCAGGAGAATTGCTTGAACCCGGGAGGCGGAGGTTGCAGTGAGCTGAGATCGTGCCATTGCACTCCAGCCTGGGCAACAAGAGCGAAACTCCGTCTCAAAAAAAAAAAAACTATGTTCATGGGAAAGCACTTTTCCTAACAAGCCCTTTTCTCACTACAAGTATGTAGCGTTTGTGCTCCCACTTCAGTTACTTGTCTTTAGGCATGACCTTTAATCTCTCTGAACCAGTTTCCTCATTTTAAGAACTGAAATGCTGGCTGGGCCAGTGGCTCACGCCT
This sequence comes from Gorilla gorilla gorilla, assembly GCF_029281585.2. Classification (NCBI taxonomy): domain Eukaryota; kingdom Metazoa; phylum Chordata; class Mammalia; order Primates; family Hominidae; genus Gorilla; species Gorilla gorilla. Next base: position 127,025,190 of record NC_073233.2, read on the forward strand.
GTAATCCCAGCACTTTGGGAGGCCAAGGCGAGATGACTGCTTGAGTCCAGGAGTTCGAGACTAGCCTGGGCAACATAGTGAGGCCACCTCCCCGCTGTCTCTATAAAAAATCTAGAAATTAGTCCCACGTGGTGATGTGCGCCTGTAGTCCCAGCTGCTTGGGAGGCTGAGATGGGGGGGATCGCTGAAGCCGGGAGGTCAAGGCTGCAGTGACCCGTGGTCATGCCGCTGCACTCTAGTCTGGGGACACAGTGAGACCCCGTATCAAAAAGAAAAATGCTGCCTATTTCAAGGTTGTAGCAAAGCTAAGTTTGAACAGAGCAAAGGAAGCGCCATAGAAGCTGCACTACTTGCTCATGTCACAGCTGGGGAATGCGGAGGTCGAATGGGGAGGTCCACTGTCGCAATGTTCCAATTCCCGCCCAGAGGGAGGGACCTCCCCTTCGAGGGAGGGCGCCGGAAGTGACGCGAGGCTCTGCGGAGACCAGGAGTCAGACTGTAGGACGACCTCGGGCCCCACGTGTCCCCGGTACTCGCCGGCCGGAGCCCCCGGCTTCCCGGGGCCGGGGGACCTTAGCGGCACCCACACACAGCCTACTTTCCAAGCGGAGCCATGTCTGGTAACGGCAATGCGGCTGCAACGGCGGTGAGTGCTGAGCCGGTGACCAGCACACTTTGGGCTTCTGGACGAGCCGTGCAGCGATTGGCCCCAGGTTGCCATCCTCAGTCGTCTATTGGTCAGAACGGCTATCTATTTTTTTTTTTTTTTTTTTGGTCCGAGTAGCTTTTAAAGGGCCAGTAGCTCGGTTGCCCTCCGGAAGGAATGGGGAAATCAGAGAGCGGTGATGCTGGGTTAAGAGTGGCAGGATTGTTTGGAACGGAACTCCGGTCCCTGCGGGCATCTGGGTGGGATTCCCATCAGGCCTGGGATGCACGGCTCTAGATTTAGTGACCCAGACCAAGAACGTTCGTCTACACAGACGGGGTCCTTTCATTCGAGGCTGGGCCGAGGCGGATGCAGATACGGCCCCTTTGGGAAGACACGTTCCACTTTTGATTCATAGGAGAGAGTATCAGCCAAGCCTCCGAACTGCACACAAACGTCTTAGAAGTGCGCCTTCTTTTTGTGTTATAGTGGTCTCCCAGCCACAGCCAACGCTCCAAGTCCCCAGCTGTGACACACCTACTGAATTACTACCGTGGGTGGGAGGCCGCCGTGGGCCTTTTCATTACGAGCCTGCTTGCCGAGCCCTGGGCTTGTGCACAGACAAACTGCAGAGCTGGTGGAGGCCACTGCCAGGCCGAGATAAGAAAGAGATGGGGAGCTGCTAATCTCCCCCTGTCCAGCCTGTTGGTGAGGGCTGGGATCTTTGCTCTTGCAGTCATTCCAGAGCCCTGGACTAGGAGTAGGAAGATCTGAATTGTAGCCCCAACTCTCTCTCGGTTATTAGCTCTGTGACCCTAGGCAAGTCACCTCATCCCTTGATGCCACCCGTTGCTTCTGTAACATGGTCCCAAAGGTGCCTGTCTTGTCCACCTGATACGATTTTTGAGAGGACAACAATATGCAAAAGCAATAGCTTCAACATAGAAGTTCTCAGTGTTTTATTTTTTAATGAAACGGTTTGACTTGGATATGCTGTGCACATTCAATGAACTTAAGGAATTGTTTGAACCTAGTAGTTCTGGGACCTTAGAGTCCTTTCTGTGGGCTCCCTGTGGCCCAGAATTTTGGTGGCCACGTTTAATATCAAGCCTAGCCTAATTTGCAAAGGGTCTCCCAGGGTTAATTTATTGGAGTGATCACATGGAGTAGACCAGAGTCTGAGGGCAGCAAGCTGTCACCTGCTCCGGCAATAGAGGCCCCAGATGTCTGGGTGCAAAAGAACTCCATAGCACCCCAGCCAACATGGTGAAACCCCGTCTCTACTAAAAATATAAAAATTAGGCCGGGCACAGTGGCTCATGCCTGTAATCCTAGCACTTTGGGAGGCCGAGGCAGGTGGATTGCCTGAGCTCAGGAGTTCGAGACCAGCCTAGGGGAACACAGTGAAACCCCGTTTCTACTAAAAATACAAAAAATTAGCCGACGTGGTGGCGTGCGCCTGTAGTCCCAGCTACTTGGGAGGCTAAGACAGGAGAATCGCTTGAACCTGGGAGGTGGAGGTTGCACTGAGCCGAGACCGCGCCATTGCACTCCAGCCTGGGTGACAGAGCGTGACTCCACCTCAAAAAAAAAAAAAAAAAAAAAAAAAAAATATATATATATATATATATATAATTTAGCTGGGCATGGTGGTGTGCGTCTGTAGTAGTCCCAGCTACTTGGGAGGCTGAGTCAGGAGAATCGCTTGAACCTGGAAGGCAGTGGTTGTAGTTAGCTGAGAACATGCCACTGCACTCTAGCCTGGGCAACAGAGGGAGACTCTGTCTCAAAAAAAAAAAAAAAAAGGAACTACATAGGATGAACATCCCAGATCAGGGAATGTCGACTGTTGACAGTATCAGTATCTACAGTGGCTACTGTCTGATGTAGAAAGAAATGGGATCAGGCTAGGCGTGGTGGCTCACGCCTGTAATCCCAGCACTTTGGGAGGCTGGGGCAGGAGGATCACAAGTTCGAGACCAGCCTGGCCAACACAGTGAAACCCCGTCTCTACTAAAAATGCGAAAATTAGCTGGGCATGGTGGAACATGCCTGTAGTTCCAGCTTGAACCCAGGGGTGGAGGTTGTAGTGAGCCTAGATCATGCCACTGTACTCCAGCCTGAGCAAAACAGTGAGACTCTGTCTCAAAAAAAAAAAAAAAAAGAGAAATGGGACCTCCGTCTTAAACTGAAGAATTCAGTTCTACGTGCTTAGCAGTGAATACTTTTGTCCAAGGTACTCTGGCAGGAGGAAGAGGCGTGTCCTCTTGAGTTCTTGACTTGGGCTCTGGCCTGTTAATATTTCCATGTTGGTGAAACCAGAGGCAGCACTCTAGGTGAACGAACTTTAGGCAGCGCAGCCTCCTAGTCTTATGGAACATCTGAGGCAGAAGAAACCTGAGTCCAACCTCTTAATTTTATAGATGAACAAACAGATCCTGATGGGACAGTGTACCCAAGGTCACGCAGCCAAGAGGCTGAGCAGGACTGTATATCAGATCTGTTTACCTCAGTCCTTAATGAATGCAGTCCAGCCAGATTAAGGGACCCTTAATACTGTCAGCTTTCCCCACTGTGGGATCTTCATCCTCTTGACTTCTTTTGTAGCCAGACATCTGGGCCTCTTGCTGGAGAAGGTGGCAGCTTGCTGCTCTTAGACTCTAGTCTACTCCATGTGGCATCTGGATGGCACTGAAATTTTCTCAAGTGCCTCGTCTGTTGTAGATAATGAATCTATCCTCCAGTGACTCAGCACAGGTTCCCCAGTGTGGTCCTGGCTGCCCTGCCCCTGCCAGCTGCAGGCCCCACCCTTCCTGTGGCCAGGCTGATGGGCCTTATCTCTTTACCCACCTGGCTGTGCACAGCACTCCCACTGACAACTGCCTTGGTCAAGGTGGGCTTCAGGGCTCAGTGTCCTGGTTACTGCAGCGGCAGCAACAGCAGGTCCTACTATCGCCTCCCTCTAGTCTCTGCTTCTCTGGATCCCTGAGGAGGGCAGAAGGTACTGAGGAAGGTTAAAGGGACCAGCCTTGGAGTATTTCCCCACTCTGAGACTCAGCTGGCCACAGGCCAGGTTCTGAAGTTCCTTTCTTCCAAGCCAGTGATTCTGGTTCTTGGACAAGGTGTTGAGGAACACTAGAAACAGAGGGGACTGTGACCTGGGGACTTTTTCTGCAGGAAGAAAACAGCCCAAAGATGAGAGTGATTCGCGTGGGTACCCGCAAGAGCCAGGTGGGTGCAGGAGCCGGGGTGGAGGAGGTTTGTCAGAACAGTTATGATGCTCACAGCATCACAAATTGGGGGACTCAGAGGGTTAGTTCCTAGTATGAAGGAGATGGGGTGGCTGGGTGTTAAGTTCCCCGGGGAATGGCAGATTACATTCTATCACAAGATCATCCCTAGGCTGGGAAAATTGTTGGAGTGCAGAGGGCTCCCAAGCCCCTTCTCATTCTCAGATGGAAATTCCAGTCCCTTCAGGATCTGCCTAACCTGTGACAGTCTAAAGAGTCTGAGCCGTGGCTGGGAAGGGCAGGACTAATCCAAATCTCTACCCGCAGCTTGCTCGCATACAGACGGACAGTGTGGTGGCAACATTGAAAGCCTCGTACCCTGGCCTGCAGTTTGAAATCAGTGAGTTTTCTGGAAAGGAGTGGAAGCTAATGGGAAGCCCAGTACCCCGAGAGGAGAGAACACAACATTTCTGGCTTTGCCTATACCTAAAGCCCGTCCCGCTGCCCCAAGATTCCTTCTGGGCTGCTCCCACTTCCGAAGGTGCTTTCCTCTGAATACCTCCAGCTCTGACTACCTGGATTAGCCTGGCATTTAACATCTTGAGCTTTGGGTCTTTTTTATGAGTGTTTCTGGTCTTCCTGCTCGATTGTATATACTCAGAGGGCAGGAACCAGGGATTATGTGCCTCTGTCCCCATCATGAATCGTAGCACAGTGCTAGGCCCAGTAAATGCTGATCAATAATGAGCACCTGATTGATTGACTCTCTCCTCAGTTGCTATGTCCACCACAGGGGACAAGATTCTTGATACTGCACTCTCTAAGGTAACAACATCTTCCTCCCCGGTTCTTGTCCCCACTCTTCTTTCCTTCCCTGAAGGGATTCACTCAGGCTCTTTCTGCCCGGCAGATTGGAGAGAAAAGTCTGTTTACCAAGGAGCTTGAACATGCCCTGGAGAAGAATGAGTAAGTAAAGATAGGAGAGTGTGGTGCCCTCCCAGTCTCTTGCTGGGACCCTAGTATGCTAGGTCTCTTGCTGGGACCCCGGGTGTCAGATAGGCTGCTGGGCTTAAACCCTCAGAGAGGCTGAAGGCGGCTCATAGGTGGGTTTTTTCAGGCTTCAGAAAAGGAGAGTGTCTGGTTCTGAGCCATCTGGCTGCCTGGACTGCAAGAATGGCCGGGGGAGGGAGGGTAGGAGGGAGAGTAGGAGGGAGAGTGAGAGGAGAGCAGTTTTCATGCTCCTGAGATCTTGAGAAGGCGTGCTTCCTGAACTGCCCTAGGCTCCACCACTGAAGTAGAGGCAGGGGTGGGTGGAGAAGGGGTGAAGGCTGGCTGCTCATACCCTTTTTCTTTGCCCCCCTCTCCCATCTCTATAGAGTGGACCTGGTTGTTCACTCCTTGAAGGACCTGCCCACTGTGCTTCCTCCTGGCTTCACCATCGGAGCCATCTGCAAGTAAGAGTCTTGCAAGTAAGGGGCTTGGGCAGGGGTAGGCATCATGTGAACCTTTGCCTTTCCCTTTGGGACCTGACCCTCTGCTTCAGGGTTATCTCCTCTGCCCTGAGGAGTGTTGACTGGTGGCAGAAAACTCAAGAAATACCAGTGAGTTGGCAATTGAGAGAGAATAGAAGTGATCTGAACTTAAATCTCTTCCCTCATTCTGTGCCTTTCCCTCCTCCCCCAGGCGGGAAAACCCTCATGATGCTGTTGTCTTTCACCCAAAATTTGTTGGGAAGACCCTAGAAACCCTGCCAGAGAAGAGGTAAGTGGGGCCTGGTTAGGCAGCTTGGTGGGATGTGCCCAGAAGATGCAGGGATGGGAGGAGGAGGAAAGGAACAGTGACCGCCTAGTGTTAAAATCTCATTGTAACTTCTCTCTGGGCAGTGTGGTGGGAACCAGCTCCCTGCGAAGAGCAGCCCAGCTGCAGAGAAAGTTCCCGCATCTGGAGTTCAGGAGTATTGTATCCTTTTAGAAGAGTGACGGATCCTTTTAGAAGAGTGACGGAGACAGCAGCCAAGGAAAAAGACAAGGTCTAGAGGGCTCTGGGAGTCCGGAGAGTGGAAGGGGCTTCCAGCAAGCAGCCCGTGGGGTCAGTGGCCTGTCTGTCTTTCCATGCACTCATCCGTCCACTCATTTATAGTCTAATGTTTTCTTAGCCCCAGACAAGTGTTCGGAGTGCAAGGCATTGGGGATAATGGTGAGCAAGATAAACATTCCCCTGCATATGTAGAGTTTACGTCTTACTTAGGGATAATGCAGTTATACTGAACTGAACAGTGACTACTTCTGGAGGGATAGGGAGTACTTCCTTTTTTTTTTTTTTTTTTTTTGGAGATGGAGTCTTGCTCTGTTGCCCAGGTTGGAGTGCAGTGGTGCAATCTAGGCTCACTGCAACTTCTGCCTCCTGAGTTCAAGCAATCTTCCTGCCTCAGCCTCCTAAGTAGTTGGGATTACAGGTGCCACCACACTTGGCTAATTTTTGTATTTTTAGTAGAGACTGGGTTTCACCATGTTAGTCAGGCTGGTCTCAAACTCCTGACCTCAGGTGATCCACCAGCCTCGGCCTCCCAAAGGGCTGGGATTACAGGCTTGAGCCCCGCACCCAGTCAGTACTTCCATTTTTATATGCTACTATATTGTCTTGACTTTTACAATGAATATGTAGTACATTTCATAAAACTAAATTTAAAAATAGTATGTGCTAAGTGCTCCAATAAGTGAAGTTGGGAATTTTCTGGAAACTTCTAGTTGGAACATCTAAACACAGAAGTCTGGGGTGTCAGGGAAGGTTTCTCAGAGGTCTTGTAACCTTGGCAAGTTATTTAGCCTCCCTATGTCATTTTCCTTATCTGTAAAGTGGGGATAATAATACTACCTTCCTCACAGGGTTGTTGTGAAGATGAAATGAGCTGACATATGGAAAGTACTTTTAGAGCAGTGTCTGGCATGTAGTAAGTATGATGTAACTGTTAGCTGTTGCCATTAAGCTGAGAGCTGGAAGATGACTGAAAGTCAGCCAGCTAGAGAGGGAAAGACAGACTCGGGCAGAGGGAACCGCATGAGGCCCCAGATTGCCCGACACTGTGGTCCTTAGCAACTCTCCACAGCGGGGAAACCTCAACACCCGGCTTCGGAAGCTGGACGAGCAGCAGGAGTTCAGTGCCATCATCCTGGCAACAGCTGGCCTGCAGCGCATGGGCTGGCACAACCGGGTGGGGCAGGTAGGGCCTGCCCCTATCTTCTCCCCAGCTCATCTGCATCTCCTTTCTGCCTTACAGTCATCCCCAATTTAGGATTTTTAGACTTTATGATTGTGTGAAAGCGATATACGCTCAGTAGAAACTGTACTTAGTACCCATACAGCCATTCTGTTTTTGACTTTCAGTACAGTATTCATTACATGAGATATTCACTTTATTGTAAAACAGGCTTGGTGTTAGATGATTTTGTCCAACTATAATAGGCTAATCTTAAGTGTTCTGAGCACATGTAAGGTAGGCTAGGTGTATTAAATGCATTTTCAGCTTATGTTTTCAACTTAATAATGGGTTTATCAGGATGTAACCCTATTGTAAGTCAAGGACCATCTGTCTTCACTTCTTGACCACCCCACCTCTATCACCGTAGGCTGGGAAGATTGTGAATCAGAGGCCAGACTCTAGGCTTTCATGGAGAAAATTTACAAAAAAAAAAAAAAAAAGAGGCCAGACTCACACTTAGGCCTACCCAGGCTTTCTAGATGATAGGGAACCCCCATCTCACTGCCAGGTGTTTTTAGACACCCCCGTGTCCACCCTTTTGACTACCTGTTCCGCCTCCACAGATCCTGCACCCTGAGGAATGCATGTATGCTGTGGGCCAGGTACACTTGACCAGGGAAGCCACATGGTGACATATGCCTTCCCTTTGTTCTCAACCAAGAAGCTGGTCTCACAACCTTCTGCATCTGCTTCCCCAGAATAGCATTCTCAGGGAGGGGCAGGCCTTGGGATGCTACCGGTCCAAAAGGCGCTGGGGAGCAAGTAGATAGAGGTGGTCCCATGCTTTGCGCCATTGGTTGGGGAAAGATCAGGCCTGATGTCCTAGGATGTTTTTCCACCAGGGGGCCTTGGGCGTGGAGGTCCGAGCCAAGGACCAGGACATCTTGGATCTGGTGGGTGTGCTGCACGATCCCGAGACTCTGCTTCGCTGCATCGCTGAAAGGGCCTTCCTGAGGCACCTGGTAGGGCCTGTGCTCCACCTGTGGAGGGCTGGGGACTTGGAGAGCTGGGAAAGGTGGTAGGGAAGATTTCTCACATGAATGCTCTGTATACAGTGCTAACTCATTCTTGTTGAATGTTGTGTATGGATAGGACCAGGTCTGGGCCCACAGTTGCCTTTTCAGTGATGTCCTCAGGTCTGTGGTCACAGGGTGGTGTTAAGAGCCCTTACAGCTCACAAGAACTTCTTGTTACAGGAAGGAGGCTGCAGTGTGCCAGTAGCCGTGCATACAGCTATGAAGGATGGGCAAGTAAGTGGGGGGAAATGGGTGGGAAGCCAGGAAAAGGAGGACTGTGGCATTTCTTCCTGTGCATCCCAGGTTTCTAAGTAGTCCCCTCTCAGACTGTGCTGAGGCAACTGTTTTCTTCCCCAGCTGTACCTGACTGGAGGAGTCTGGAGTCTAGACGGCTCAGATAGCATACAAGAGACCATGCAGGCTACCATCCATGTCCCTGCCCAGGTACCAAAGCTGGAGAGCGAGGGGGTAATAAACAAGAGTGCATATAATCTCTTTTGTTCTCACCAAATCCCACCTCCTTCCCTCATACAGCATGAAGATGGCCCTGAGGATGACCCACAGTTGGTAGGCATCACTGCTCGTAACATTCCACGAGGGCCCCAGTTGGCTGCCCAGAACTTGGGCATCAGCCTGGCCAACTTGTTGCTGAGCAAAGGAGCCAAAAACATCCTGGATGTTGCACGGCAGCTTAACGATGCCCATTAACTGGTTTGTGGGGCACAGATGCCTGGGTTGCTGCTGTCCAGTGCCTACATCCCGGGCCTCAGTGCCCCATTCTCACTGCTATCCGGGGAGTGATTACCCCAGGAGACTGAACTGCAGGGTTCAAGCCTTCCAGGGATTTGCCTCACCTTGGGGCCTTGATGACTGCCTTGCCTCCTCAGTATGTGGGGGCTTCATCTCTTTAGAGAAGTCCAAGCAACAGCCTTTGAATGTAACCAACTCTACTAATAAACCAGTTCTGAAGGTGTTGTGTGTGTGTGTGTGCGCGCGTGTGGGGTTGGCGGGAAGATAGGAACAAACACAAAGCCCTTTCATCCTTACCTCAGAGGCTGGGACTTTTGCTCGGAGTTCTCCTGGTACCTGCTTTCTGCTTCTGCCTCAATAGTTTTCATTTCACACAGAATAAACTGTCTCCCAGAAACACCAAGAAACTGAGCCACAATCTTAAATTCCTATGGTTTGCCCCTTCTTCAGTTAACAGTAGAGCCTATTTATATTGCATGGCCCCTCCCACCCCTATTATCAGGAAAGTAAAGAAAGTCACTAATCCTACAACTCTCTTGCAAAATGAAAACAAATGCTCCATTTAAAAAAAACAATCCTTTAATAAAATTAGTCCATCTAAAACTCCCCAATGCCTAAGGTTCTAGTCGTGGAAGGGTTAGCTGCAAAATTCCAGTTCGGAAGCCAACGGAGGCTCAGTCCAGACAGGGATTAACCGGCTTGTGCTGGTATCTAGGTGCTTGGATTGCCGAGTTGAGTTTGCTGGAAGGGAAATGGGGCGGCGTCGGGGGGCCCGACAGGCCTGGCTGCCAGTCGGCTTCCGCGAAAACGACTCTTGCTGTCCACATAGCCAGCCGTGAAGCCAAACTGCAGGCCTCTGCCCACCCCTAAATGTCCTCCTAGGAGGCAGTCACTCGGGAGGAAGATGTGTCTGTCACCAAGTGCTTCGTCCCGGCCCCAGCGCAGACCTATGAATGAAGATGGAGGGAGAGCTGATGTGAAAGGCCTGGGTCCCGGCCGCAGAAGGGGCGCCAGACCGAAATCAGCGATCGCGTCTCTCCCACCAAAGCCTCCAGGCCAGCGGCCACGTCTGAAAGTCCTGGGCTAAGCACCACGCCGGGGGAGTACCAGACACCCCGGCTGCAGCTGCCGAGGGCCTCACTCACCTTCAGGGCCGCCGGCCTCTCGGCCTGGACTGCCCACCTCGGCCCTGCGTCAGAGCGGAAGGCCAAGTCTTCCAGAAGGTGCTGCGGCCTCCCCGCAGCCCCTTAGCGACTCGGGATGGGGCGGCTGAGTCACGAACGCCGAGGCGGGCAGGTGCGGCGCCGCCGGCCTCCCCCCGGCAGGCTCGGGTCTTCCGCGCCACGGAGGTCCCCGAAGAGCGCCCAAGCCGCATCCGGAAGGCCCGAACCCTACCGGAGGGCGGACGGCGGACAGGGCAGGGCCCGAGGCCGACGCGGCAGGCGGTGCGGGACAGGAGCGGGGGCGGGCGGGGACTCGAGGCCGGGCGGCGAAGGCGGGCGAGGGGAGGGGAAGGGAGCCGGGAGCCGCGGCCCGCTTGCCCCGCAGTCTGAAGTGGCTCAGCTCTTTCCATGAGGGCGGTGGTGGCCCTTAAAAGGGCCTTTGTGGTGGCATGGGGAGGCCTGGCGGCCGGCCGCGGCGCGGGCCCTCTTAGTACTCCTGGGAGGCCTGGGTGGCCTTCTTGCCGCCCGAGGGCGCCTTCGGCCCCACGGTGGCGCTGGTCTTCTTGGGCAGCAGCACGGCCTGGATGTTGGGCAGGACGCCTCCCTGGGCGATCGTCACGCCGCCCAGCAGCTTGTTGAGCTCCTCGTCGTTGCGGATGGCCAGCTGCAGGTGGCGGGGGATGATTCGCGTCTTCTTGTTGTCGCGGGCCGCATTGCCCGCCAGCTCCAGGATCTCAGCGGTGAGGTACTCCAGCACTGCCGCCAGGTACACTGGCGCGCCGGCGCCAACGCGCTCGGCGTAGTGGCCCTTCCGCAGCAGCCGGTGTACACGGCCCACTGGGAACTGGAGGCCGGCGCGCGACGAGCGCGACTTGGCCTTGGCGCGGGCCTTGCCGCCAGTCTTGCCGCGGCCCGACATGCTAGCGAGGTAGACCGGTGAAGCACGACGGCTCAAACACTAGACCAGACGCCCGCCGCAGTGTAACTGCTGTCGCGCGCGCGCCGCGAGGCCGCCTTTATAAGCCCCCAGGACACACCTCCGCGCCCTCCTGATTGGCTCTTTTCTCCAATACCCGCCTCCGGTTGGTTGCGGTTAACCCTTGGGTGTCGCGGCTCGGCTGAGGGAGCGCGCCCGCTGATTGGTCGAATTTGAAAACCTTTTGCCCGGGGAGAAAAGGCGAGGAGGAGGGGTAGCACACAGACTGCCAACTATCCGCTGACGTAGCCAATCCTTGTAAAGCGCGCGAGATTTAAACACTACAATCGGAAACCAGAACCGGAAGACCAAAGGGGTGGAGTCTGAGGCCACCTAGAGAGCGTCTGGGAAATCTGCGCTGGCGTAGGATTTTTAAAGGAAAGGGGTCAATATTATAGCTACTGCAGCCCTCCTTTCCAGGTCCAGTCACTCCCTACTCCCTTCTCCTACCTGACAAAGGGAGAATGGAAAAGGGAAGAAATTAGACCCCTTAAAAGTTTTCTTTTTTTTCTTTCTTTCTTTTTTTAATAGACCGGGTCTCACTGGCTCTGTAACCCAGGCTGGAGTGCAGTAGTGTGATCTCAGCTCACTGCAGCCTCGAACTCCTGGGCTCAAGGAATCCTCCCTGCTAAACCTCCCTCATAGCTGGTACTACAAGTGCTCCACCACACTTGGCTAATTATTTTATTTTTGTAGAGATGGAGTCTCGTTTTGTTGCCCAGGCTGTCTTGAATTCCTGGGCTCAGGCAATCCTCCCGCCTCAGCCTCCTAAGGTGCTGGGATTACAGGCATGAGCCACTGCACCCGGTGACTCTTTGAAAGTTTGATCCCATGCCAGGAAACAGGATAACTTCAATTTTGTGGCCCTCCATGCCACCTGAAGTATCAGGATTTAAATATTTATTCAATATGTTCTGTTTGGTCTCAGTTCTGTTCACTTCTTGTTAGACGGGGTCTGATGGGGCAGAGATAGGCATCCTGTTGGAGGAAGTACCCCCAACACCCCTCCCCATCTACCCCAAAATGCCCATATAGGAAATATACCTACATAAACAATAGGAAAAAGACAACACTTTATTGTCTCCATTGAGAGCATGTGGCCCCCTGCTTAGTTCTTACTAATCAGAACACTTAATTTACAATCAAATGACATGTCACCGTGGAGCCTGTGTTCCTAGCCCTGGCCCAAGTTCTATCCCAAAAACCAGTGGTTCCTTGAGAGTCAGGACTCTGAAATGTGAGTGTGGATAACTGCAAAAAAAGCTGCTGTATCCCACCCTATGAGGCTGCAAAGATGGGATGGAGAGGGAGAGAGTAGCAAGTTGCAGAAAGCCATGGGTAAAATCCAATCAGTAGTCAGTAGAGGGCAAGAAACGCCCAGGATGCCAATGATCACAGAGAAAGGAAAATGCTGAGAACAAAATCTGTAGGAGTATGAAGAGTGAGAGAGGCCTGGGCAAGGAGGCAGTCTGGGACCAGAGAGAGAGGTCAGCCTGAGTCAGGAATCTTAGAGACTGTGAGGTAAAGGACAATGATCAAGGGACTCAGACATCATAGAAGAGTCGAACGAGCTGATATCGAATGGAGAAGGTGATGGCACTGCCCAGGATCTGCAAGGAGAAATGGACTGGAGTAAGAATCACGCAGAAAGGGAGACACGGAGGTATAAACTCGATCCCCATCCTCACCTGCAGCAGCAGCAGGAGCAATGTGAGGTTTCTCTCATGTATGGGCCCAAGGATTTTAAGTAGCAAGTTGATGAGGGTCATGTTGTTACATTCAGTGAATTCACCATCTTCAGTCTCACTCTGGTGTACTGTCACCAGCTGGAGGCTCTCTGCCACCTGGAGGGACCAGAGGTGAAGAGAACCTCAGCTAATACCTATGCTTTAGGAATGTGGATCTATTTAATGCTTTCAAGTTCCCCTTGGATCTGATGTAGGACTAGGTTCCCCATTCCTCAAGGTCAGGATGGCAGCCTAGGGCCTTACCTCCTTGTTACCCTGTTACCTTTAAAATAAAGGTGCCCAAGAAAGAGAGGCTCTTGGTCTTGAACTTGGAATAGCTCATCTCCAGTTTGCCTGTCTTGATATTGAGTCTGCGGGGGGAAGATAGCTTCATGTGACTGGGCCACTATTTGAACCCTCCTCCCTGTGGCTAATAGGAAGAGCATTGAATGTGGAGTCAACCTGAGATCTATTTCTGGCTCTGCTGCTTACTGTTATCAGAACCACTGTAGCAGATTATGCAAATAAATGTGCTTTGTAAGTTATAAAGGGCTACGCACATGGAAATAGCCCTTCTTTGGGCCCACTCCCTTTGCACAGCAAATGTATAGGCTGGCATTAGATATCCCAAGTGAAAAGGCTATGATGTCCATTTCAAGCCCCAAAGCGGCTACCTGGGTATGCGGTGGCGAGGGCAGGGGATGATATGCAGGAGCTGAGGCAGTGAGTAGAGGAAGTTGAACACCTGGGGCATGAAGAATAGTAGCATGGTCTTGCTGAAGTGTCCCAAGATGCCCACCACGGCAAAGGTCATGCCAGCAAAGTAACAGAAGGTATCTCCCACAAACACCCGTGATGGGTACCTGTGTGGGGGAGAGGATCCGAGCCAGTGGCAAGAGGCATTACCAATCCTTTCTCTCACATCACACCCTATGGGCACTGGACTACCCCTGACCCTAGTTCTGACTCAGAGGAGACTCCAGTTGTGCAGCAACTCTGCAGGATCCAAGGCCCTGAATTCATCTATTCCTGGGGCCTCCACGCACTCATCCCTAACTACTACTGGGTAGAGAGAAATTTCAGAATATGACCAACTGAAGACGCAGAAAACTCCATAGAGGTATGCGCAGGTTTAGCTTCACCACCACAAGGTGGGTTATGATAAGGGCCATCTTTGCCATGTGTTCAGGTAGTTGTCCCCTTATCCACAGGCCTACTTACCAATTGTGGTAGAGCAACCCCAAAGTGGTGAAAAAAAACGGTATCATGAAGTAGAGGGAAAAGACATGATCATCCCGACAATCACCTTTGGAAGCAAGGAAGAAAGAAGGAAAAGTTAATACCCACTTCCTCTGCAAACCTTGGTCCTATTTTTGTCTAAGTTCTGTTTACAGCTGTATCATCCACCTCACCCAAGTCACTTTTAAGAACTCAATACTCCTTTTATGTCACCCAAGGCAATTCCCAATATTCCACCTCTTTCGTGCAGCCTTCCAAACTAGTTACTATCTTAAATTTGGTTTAGCCCATTCTGATGTAAGTTTGGATACCAACTTTACTTCTTAGCTTTGTGACCTTGATCTTGATCATGACACATTTAACTTCCCTAAGCCTGTTTTCTCATCTGTAAAACAGGGCTGATTATAACATCTGCCACATAAAACCATTACAAGATTTAAATAAGATAGTGTTTAAAAAGTACTTAGCTTTAATAAACACTTGTTGACATTCATCAGCCAAAGACCATCAGAAACACATCTATAGTTCAAAGCTAGGTTTAATGACTTGTTGTAAAAAGGGAGACTTCAGAAACCACACACCATTGGGAACCACGGAATGTATCAGTAAGAGGGTGTTAGGAGGGGCTTGTAGTAGCGTTTGTTGTGGGTATTTTGGGAGAGGGTGAAAGAAAGTAGTTTTGCTCTGGACTGGGTGCTGTTAGAAAGCAGGAGTAATTCATAGCCGGGTGCGGTGACTCACGCCTGTAATCCCAGCACTTTGGGAGGCTGAAGCAGGCAGATCACCTGAGGTCAGGAGTTCGAGACCAGCCTGACCAACATGGAGAAACCCCGTCTCTACTAGAAATACAAAATTAGCTGGGTGTGGTGGCACATGCCTGTAATCCCAGCTACTAGGGAGGCTGAGGCAGGAGAATCACTTGAACCTGGGAGGCGGAGGTTGCGGTGAGCCGAGATCGCACCATTGTACTCCAGCCTGGGCAAGAGCAAAACTCCGTCTCAAAAAAAAAAAAAAAAAAAAAAAAGAGAGAAAAGAAAAGAAAGCAAGAGTAATTCTATGATCAAGCATTTTAATGTTTATCTAAGAAGTGGTACGAACTGGCTGGGCACAGTGGCTCAAGAGTGTAATCCCAGCACTTTGGGAGGCCTGGCAGATCACTTGAGCCCAGGAGTTCAAGACCAGCCTCGGCAACATGGTGAAACCCTGTCTCTACAAAAAATACAAAAATTTGCCAGGTGTGGTGGCGCATGCCTGTAGCCCCAGCTACTTGGGAGGCTGGGGCAGGAGGATCGTTTGAGTCAGAGGATGCAGTGAGCTAAGATCGTGCCACTGCTCTCCAGCCTGCATGACAGAGGGAGACTGTGTCTCAAAAAAAAAAAAAAAAAAAAAAAGAAGTGGTAGGAACTGAGTTGTTATTGGAGGGCAGCAGCAGTCGCTCATGTTAGCCGAGAGAGGGGATCTTGGCCATTTTGTGGGTTGCTCAGTGTTCTTGTGGTTTTGCCTGTGCTCAAACATGATTACAGAGGGAGGGGTCTAGTTTTAGTCTTGCTCCATCATGGTCACAGAATGACCCTGTGTAACGTTGGGGTTCTGTGAAACTGTTTATATTCAATGGGAGAAGATCATGGCCTAGCTATTAGTGCCAATCCAGCTATAAATGACAGGGCTGCTATTTTTCTTTCTCACTTTTAATAAATCTGCATTGTTATTTGCAAAGTAAGTAGCGTCCCTTATCTTCTATAATTACTACGCATATTGCTTTTTTTCCCTGAATTTCCCAAAGTCATATATCAGGCCACACCTTTAACACTCAGACTTCTCTCTCCCCACCCCCAATCCCACCTACCTTCCAACTCTACCAGGTTGAAGACAATGATGGAAGCAGAAATGACTAGTGACTGGCCAGCCTCTAGGCCGTTAATTCCTGCTAGGATGTTGATGGCATTGGTACAGAACACTGCCAGCAGCCCCATGTAGACATAGTACAGGATTCCTGCGGGGAGAGATGGTAGGAAAAGAAGTAGTGCCACCTAGGGGAGGAGGATTTAAGAATTTTTAGAAAAGTGGTGAGGACGTACGATAGGATGAAGGGCTACCAGAAAGGATCTGGGAAGACACAGAGACAGAAAAGGAACACTTGGAGGAGAATGTGGAGCACCAGGAAGGGTTCCCTGAAGTAGGTGCCATAGGGGCAGCAGTGGTAGGACTACCTACCCAAGTCCAGATGCAGGCCAAGTATCGGGCGGAAGGGCTTGGGCACCACAATGGTCGTGTTGCCAAAGTTGGTGAAATAGACCATGAGGAGAGGTAGTGAGGCAGCTGTGGGTAGCAGCAGCTTATGGCGCCAGCGCAGATTCAGTACATCATCCGCAAAGCCCAGGAAGATCATGCAGCAGATGGCAAGGAGGGCACCTATCAGGGCCACAAACTGGGGGAGGCTCGGGCAGGTCCATGACTCAAGCCTGCTCCCATTCCACCTTTTAAGAATTCCTGTCTTTTCTGACCATTTCTTAGCCCCTCCCCACAAGCCCAAATAACCCCAATTCTCTCAGGTACCTCCCAGGTCCCAGCCACAGGCAATCACCCCCACGAACCCACTTACTTCATGGTGGGGGAATGCCTTACACTGCTCCTTCACAAAGCAGTTCAGGAAGGGGAAAGGGATGAAGCAGAAGAGGATGATAAGGAAAACAGCACCGCTGATCACTCCCTGGGATTCTGGGCTGTGGCCCAGCAGCAAGGGGGCGAGGGGGAAGAGGAAAGGGGGCGTGGTCACTCACTAGTGCAGGTGTTACAATAACCCAAAGTGGTCTTCTCATTCCCGGTTTTTTATTCTGGTAAGTGGTGAGGGGGGCGGAGGGAGGAAAGCACCACTGCCAGAGTCCCAGATATACCCAAGGGTCCCTACCCATCCTTTCCCCAATGCGAGTAAGTTCTGCTCATCACCTCTCCGAGTTCCAGGCTGCCTGGGTTAGTTCTGAGTCTTCACGTGTGGTCAAGCACCCCGGTCCCCGCCCCTGCCCTAGCCACTCCTTCCTTAGCCCTTGCCCCCTGCCCGGACCCTTGTGCCGCTGCTCACATCTGCTGTCGGCTGGTTTTGTTGAGGTCCTGACCACAGAGGCGCGCAGCAATGAAGTGGCCCCGGAAGGCCGGGATGAGGGTGACTGTGGCCACAAATCCCAGCAGCGAGACGATCAAATTGATCAGCAGCGGCATGGGCAATTCCGAGAAGGCCCACATGGTGACCGGTCAGGGGCCCGGCTCCGCCGCCTCTTCAGGTAACGGGCAAGCTGAGCAGCAGTCCTGAGGCCTCAGCAGTATGGAGTGGCCGCTCCCCACAGGCAGGCTCTTCCCACACCAATCTGAGCAAAACCCAACAACTCTGACTTGAGCCGCCCTCGGGACACCGGAGAACCTCTCTAAGGCAACCTAGGTTCTGCCCCGCTGCACCCGCCTATCTACTGTTTCCGCCCGGATCTTGTTCGCTGAACAACCATTACTGCGGAAGGCGGCGGCCGCCATTTTTAATATGGGCATTAGAGGGTGGGGATGGAAGTGGAAGAGAAGTGTGATTCCAAATTTCATCCTATGTTCAAGAGTAGAATCACCGAGAGAGTACTGGAAACGCAATTAAAGAAAGGCAGCCAAGAACGGATACTTCCCTAACATTATGTTAAACATGTACTACCCAGAGCGGAAATGCCAATTGCCCGGTTCCAAGATGAGTGCCTCCTTGTACCACGTGTCTGACACCGCTCACATTCCGGTTCCACGTCAGTTTTAGCTCCGTCCGCCTCCATAGGTCAAGCTTAAAGGGCCCGTACCTCTCCCTTAATCTGGGATGCCTCCGGCTCCAGGAAGATGGCTATTGAAAGGCAGGGGGTGGAGAGGAGGGACGAGGGTGTGGAGACGCGCCTGTTTCTTGCAGGAAACCTGTTGCCAACATAGTCGGAAGCCAAGGTAAACACAACTCAGTTCCCGGAAACGCAGCCACGATTTGGAAGGACGGTGTAAATTCTAAAGCGTAGATCCTTGAAAAGCCCCTCGCACTCTGTTTTTCTTGTCCTCGATTCTGGTATTTTTTTCTCAGCATCCCACCCACCTTCTGCCCCAGCTGTAGCAGTTAGTTGCCCGGCAACCCAGCGCAGCACTTCACTGAGGGATTGGGAGTACCCTCAGGTCTTGGATTTAACTCGAGACTTCAGCTTGGCCGTGGATCACTGCATTGTACCTAGCTCCCACAAGGAGGAGATGGAGATTTCCAGGCTGAGGCTCTGGAAAGAGCTGAGGAGGGAGAGGAATCAGACCCACAACTGACTTCCTGTGAGTCTGAGGAACTCCCAGTCAGGTTTCTTCCTGTAGGTCACTGTGCATTTTGCTTGGCCTCCTGCAGGTCGCTGTGCATTTTGCTTGGCCTGTTCCCCTGCAAACAACAATTCACCAGCTTTTTTTTTTTTTTTTTTTGAGACAGAGTTTCGCTCTTGTTGCCCAGGCTGGAGTACAATGGCGCGATCTCGGCTCACCGCAACCTCCACCTCCCAGGTTCAAGCGATTCTCCTGCCTCAGCCTCCCGAGTAGCTGGGATTACAGGCAGTAGCTGGGATTACAGGCATGCGCCACCACGCCCGGCTAATTTTGTATTTTTAGTAGAGACGGGATTTCTCTATGTTGGTCAGGCTGGTTTGGGACTCCCGACCTCAGGTGATCTGCCCGCCTTGGCCTCCCAAAATGCTGGGAGTACAGGCGTGAGCCACCACGCCCAGCCAGTTCACCAGCATCTTTATTACCTTTCATTCCCCGACAGGCTCTTAGGCGGCAAATGATTTCCATTTGTCAGAGAGGAAGTCACCACCAGTGAGTTAGGGAAAGGACTCCAATAGCCTAGCGCTTTGTCCACTCTTCCCTCTATGGCATGTTCAAGGAGTCAGGGTCATGTTGACTGTTTTTAAGCCGAAGATAGTTTCTTCTTTCCCTCAAAATCAGATGTGAGGCCGGGCGCAGTGGCTAACGTCTGTAATCCCAGCACTTTGGTAGGCGAAGGTGGGTGGCTCACTTGAGGTCAGGAGTTCGAGACCAGCCTGGCCAACATGGTGAAACCCCGTCTCTACTGAAAATACAAAAATTAGCCGGGTGTGGTGGCACATGCCTGTAATCTCAGCTACTCAGGAGACTGAGGCAGGAGGATCGCTTGAACCTGGGATGTGGAGGTTGCAGTGAGCCGTGATCATGCCACTGCACCCCAGCCTGGGCAACAGAGGGGAAACTGTCTCAAAACAAACAAACAAACTAAATCAGATGTGAAATGGCTTTTCTACTTGAAAATGGCTCTAATTAACAACAACAAAAACCCAGATATGTATAAAATACATAAATTTTCGTAATTTACTTGCTAGTATTCCACCAGATTTTCAGTACTTATCCCACTGCTATTATTTTTCTGTGTGTGTTGTGTGTATGCACGTGTGCCCCTTTTAAACTAGAAACTCCCAGGAGGCAAGTGTTTTCTCTTCCACAGGGTGTCCCCATGGGGCTAGGAACACAGACATCTGTGTACAAGGAAGGCATCATCACACATAATGAGGCTGAGGCTGAAAGGAGGACTGAGGGCAATAGGTGCATATGGAGGGAGCAATTAGTTGTGACCAGAGTAAGTGGTCTTGAGGAAGAGAAGTATCATTTCAGTAGATTATAAGAGTAGAAGGACTTTTCACAGGCAGCGACAGTGGGACGCCAGAAGCAGGTGGAAAGGAGGAGCTTGTGGGATCCCAGAGGAGGCAGCATTCAGTTATCTTGTTGATGACGAGTATCCTGAGACTCCCTGGAGGTCTGAGAGCCAGTCTGTATCTATTTCCTTTTTTATTAGGAGGCCAATCCTAATAAATCTTCCTTCCCAGCCTGGTATTGGGAAGCTTTGTCTCTTTCTTCTCCAGAGATCATTAGCCCTCCCTACCACCACCCTCCTGGGGAGGGTGGGAGGACGTAATCAAAGACAAGAGATACTAAGGATTCATCATCCACATATACATGTTACTATCAGAAAATGGTTACTAAGATACTTGTCAGATAATCTGAGTATTTTTGTTCCCATGATGATAAAGTCCCAGTTGATGATCAGACTAATCAGAAGGAGAAACAAACACATGACTTTTGGCTTCACTTGAAATTGTGTGCCTTTCCTGGTAAAAGTTCAAAGCATTTTCCTGAATGCTGAAGCCGGCTCTAGGATTCACAGACCAGTTGACTTGTCAGTGGCCCTGGACTGAGCAGACAGTGTTTGAGATGCACACGTCTTCTAAGTAGCCGTGAGTGGCTCCCAATGAGCAAGGCCAATCCACTAAATCTGATTGCTAGACAAAGCCTGTCCCAAAAACGTTTCATAGTGCCACAAAGACAATGAGACCCCTCTGGATAGTCCGGGGCTGTGATACTTGCAGGACTCTATCTGTGGCTCTGTCCAGGCAGCTGAATCACTCTTTTTCCTTTTCCTCCCACCTCTCCCCTCTTAGTCTAGAAAAAAGTTGTTAATTAAAAGCAAGCCCCAGGATTTCCCATTCCACTGGTATGGCATGAATGATATTTCAAAAGACAGAAATGGCATAGAAATTCTCAAAGCATACTTGAGTATTTTCTGTTAGACTTCTTAAAATTACAAAGTTTGTTAATCCCTACTATGTGCATAGGAAGCTCTTCAGTACTGTGGAGGATACAAACTAATATAATTGCAGTTGCTTGCCCCCAGGGAGTCTACTTCAGCATATTTAGAGTATCTTGGTTGAATTTGAGGGAAGAGAGATGACTAAGACATGGTTCCCACCCCTAGGCAGCTTCCTGATGCATGGAAAAAGCAGACATATAAACAATCAGCTAGACTCTAAGGCAGAATGTAAGTGCTAGAGGGCTAAGTAATGGAAGAAAGAGGGAGGACTAGGCTGGGCACAGTGGCTCTCACCTGTAATCCCAGCACTTTGGGAGGCCGAGGCGGGAGGATCACCTGAGGTCAGGAGTTCAAGATCAGCCTGGCCAACATGGTGAAACCCTGTCTCTACTAAAAATAACAAAAATTAGCCAGGCATGATGGCGCATGCCTATAGTCCCAACTACTTGGTAGGCTGAGGCAGGAGAATCACTCAAACCTGGGAGGTGGAGGTTGCAGTGAGCCCAGATCTCGCTACTGCACTCCAGCCTGGGCAACAGTGACTTTCTGTCTCAAGAAGAGAGAAAAAAAAAAAAAAAAAAAGAGGGAGGACTAACTAGGGAGACTCATGTAACTAGGGAGACTCATGTAACTAGGGAGACTCATGTAACTAGGGAGACTCACAATTCAGATACTGAATTGTGAAGCAGTATCTGGCAGCATAGGACCAAGCACTCAGTGGAGAAGTTGAGGGAATAAATCAAAGAAGTCAGAGAATGGAGATCACTGGGGGGTCTGAGGGTTCCTGAAGGATTCTTGGGGGAAGAGGGGCTTCATAGGGAAAGCTTCTACCTGGACAACTTCCTGCATAACCTGCTCCCCTAAACCCTAGCTGCTCTTCCCACTGACAGCTTCCTCTTGCATCCCTGGTTCTGGCCCTGAGTTCTCTCCTCCCTTGATTTCATGTCTTCTCCTCCCTTTGAGATTAGAAACCCAGACTCTAGGAATCTCCACTGATTTGGCAGTCCAGTGACAATGCATGGGCAGGGCCACAGGAGGTTACCTCATTCACCCCCACCTCTCCCCATCATTCCTTACAGGGAAATCTAGGGAGGCCCAGGCTACCCCACCACCTCCTCTGGCTCAGACAAACCTGTTGCTGACCTGTCAGTTTCTGTCTAGCCCTGCAACCCCACACTTCAGAAGGCATTGTTTATTCTCTTATTCTCATGTGCTCATTCCTCAGACAACTACTTGGGTTTGGGAGAAAGATACTTAACACCTTTCCATCCTACCTCTTTAAGACACGGACTGTGTGCCAAAGACCTTCCCACATGTATGAAGAAGGGGCTCTTGGGAGAATGTGAATTCCCCCAGGATTCCTTTGAATCCTTTTGCAGGTATTTCCTTCCCCTGTCCTCAGCAAGCATTGATGAGCCCCAGTCCTGTAGAGGTTGAATCAACTCCTTGAGTCTAGGAAAAGATGGCTCCTGAGGCCAGAGGTTGGGCAGTGTACCTACAGCACCATTTCTTGGGAGCTTCTTGGGATATCATATACTTAGAGTGGCAAGGTCTTGTGGCTGAATCTATTGATAGTCCAGTGCTACATTGCCAGCTCCCCTGTCATTACCACCCCCTCTACACGTGCTCCATAGGCAGGAGCTGTTACTATGGAAATACATTATTTTTAAAAACAGACACACAGCCTGGGCTTGGGAATCTCCAGAACAAACCTACACGAGCAAGGAGGTTAATGGGGCTGTTTCTGGGTCCAAGCTCCAAGAGGAAGGAGGGTGATGATGGTGGGGGGAATTCAAATTCGGTGTTCTACTCTCAACCTCTCCCAGCTTCAGGTTCTGCTTTCTCTCTGTTGACATCAGCTGGACCTCTGCCAGACACTTCTATCTGGGAGGGACGCTCTGCGTCTCCTTACCCTGGGCCTAGCTTCCCCCAGGAAATGGGAAGCTAGAAGTCGCTGAGTCTGGGGGTGTTGGGAGAAGGGGGCGGTGATTTCCACAGGGGTCACCTCCTTCTTAACCTCACAGGCGTCCGACCTGTGGAAATCTAACAAGCATAGGGGAAAGCAAAGGCAGCATCTTAGGTAAGTGAAGTTACTCTTGCCTTGAGCTGAGTGTGGGAGCACCGCGATTGCAAGATGGGGCGAGGTGATCAAAGATCCCGCCTATTTTCAACCCCGGAACCTCCTCCGCTCGCTGCTAGCCCTCCCGCCCTCCTCCAGCGAGGGAGCGCCAGGCTGTCCTGGCCCCGCCCGGCGCGGGTGCGGCTCCTTTAAGGGCGGGTGGGGGCGGGGCGCCGGCGGTGTTGTCAGTGTCAGCTCTGCGCACGCAGCCCTCCCGGAGCCGGTGCCGGCCCGCGAGCCCCAGCGTCTCTGCAGACCAGTCCCCTCCAGGGTCCGGCGGGGCCCGCGCGGTGGGAAGAGTCGGGCACTGGCCGGCGACTAACTGGGGTCCGACTGCTGACCAAGCTAGGAGGGACCCGGACCACGGAGACAGAGACCCCGGCATCGCGACCCCCGAGGACCTCCTCTCCTCGCCCTGTGGCACCCACTAGTCCTGGGCACTCAGCCGCGGAGAGCCCCCGACCCCGCGCGCCCAGCCCCGGGGGAGCCCACCTCCGCCCCGCGGCCCGCCCGGGCCATGCTCCCCCGGGGCAGCGGCTGAGCCCCAGCCGGGACCGGGACCGGGACCGGAGCCCGCGCGGAGCATGGATCCGGGCTGGGGGCAGAGGGACGTGGGCTGGGCGGCCTTGCTGATCCTCTTCGCCGCCTCGCTGCTCACGGTGTTCGCCTGGCTGCTGCAATATGCCCGGGGCTTGTGGCTGGCGCGGGGCCGCGGGGACCGGGGCCCGGGACCCGCCTTAGCCGGGGAACCCGCGGGTTCCCTGCGGGAGCTGGGCGTGTGGCGCTCGCTGCTGCGGCTGCGGGCGATTCGGGCTGGCGCCGCCGAGGAGCCAGGAGTCCGGGGCCTCCTGGCGTCACTCTTCGCCTTCAAGTCTTTCCGGGAGAACTGGCAGCGGGCTTGGGTGCGAGCGCTGAACGAGCAGGCCTGCAGAGACGGGGTGAGTTGGACCAAGCGCTTGGGTGGTCCCTTCAGCCTTTCCTTCCAGGGGAGGGACTGACTGCTCGTGCTAGGAGGCCAGACGAGGGTGGGCATAAACTGGGGAACCCTATGGCTTCTCTTCCTCTCCCGGATCAGAGAAAAGGGTGCCGCTAAGGCTGGGGGTTGTAGAAATCCAACTGGGTCCCCAGACTTCCATTTCTGTGGGCAAGGTACTCTGGCTCCAAACCCATGCACAAGTTGCTGTTCTCATAGCAACGCTAATCCCTGTGCCTGAGGGCACTTCCGCCTTGCCTGGGTGCTGGTTGTGTTGGGGCATGGGAGACAGGTGCACCTGCAGAAGGAATATGCCTGCTTCTCATGCCACCACACCCATTTAACATTTCATGCCCCAAATCCCTGGTGTGGTCAGGCAGATCCCCAAGGAGCCTGAATCACCCCCCTACCCGACAGTAATTTCACTGCTACAGTCAAACACATCCTTCTCCTCCATGCTGGCCTGTGGTTCACTGGGGGTTGGGGAGTGTTCAGGTGGAGAGCAGATTGACAGTGCCCCTACCAGTAGATGAGCTTGGAACTGCCCCTTGAGGGTCAGTCACAAACCAGTCCAGCCTACTTCCTCCCATTGCACCATGGGCATCTGGCCTCCCAGGAAGTGGGGCAGGAAGCGTGGTCATGAGATGGAGATAAGGTGGGAGGTAGAAGTCTCTCTTTTCTGGAGCTCCCTCCCATCCTGACCCAGCAATCTCTCCTTGCTCTCACAGTCCATCAGCTCCTTGCTCAGAGGGTTCTCTATTTCCAGCCACTGAGTTTGGAGGCTTTACCTTACTAGTTCCCCAGATGCCAGAAACAGAAATGTCCACAAGAAATTGCTCTATTTACTCTGTCCAGCTGGCTGGCTAAAAGCCAGATGGCATCTGTCAGTTTACACCTTGAACCCACCTCTTCATCCAACTCTCCCTGTACCTTGTCCCTCGGTCAGAAGCAACTCCCCAGGATAGCTGACTCAACTGGACATTGGCCTCCCTTGCAGAGGGTGGGGAGATTGAGGTTTCAAGCATCCATCTCCCCATCTTCCTTGGCCTAGCCTTTGAATGAGACAGCTACCAGAGCAAAGGAGTTGGCTTCCCCTGATTTGCCAAGCAAATGAACCCTATGGATTTGTTTCCTCCATCTCAAGACCCAAGGAAGAGTTGCCAGCCAATTCTGTGCCCCTTCCTCAATTCTGTGTCCGCACTGCTCTCCAGGTGGGGCTGCGGTAGGTTGCTTCCATTACTGTGGACGAATTAGGGAGCAGCTCTTTTGAGATCTAAGCAGCTTTCTGCTCTCTAATACCGTCCTGCTATCTGCCTTGAGGAATTAGCCAGGCCCCTGGACTCTTGGGTCCTCTGAGCTTGTATCTCTTCCCAGTCCCCCTGGTACAGATCCCCAAGGCCATGCTCATCTTCATCTCCAAGAATATGAAGCATCATACTCTTGAAGCCTCCACATCTTATTTATTTGGAAGAAGGCTTAGCTTCATTTCTGCAGCTCTTATCTTGAACAAGGTGGCTCTACCACCTTTACCGGGGCTTAGCCCTTTCCCTCTGCCCAGCTATTATATATAGGTGGCAACCAGCACCTTAACTTTTTTCTATGTAGGATTTTTTGTTTGTTTGTTATTTGTTTTTTTAGGGGGTAGGGTAGGGGTTGAAAGGGATTGCAGGGAGAAGAAGAAGGAAGCTCTTGGTATTCCAGGAGGAAGCCAGGGTCTTCAGCTTAAGGTGATCTAGTCTCTGAGGTGGACTAACTCCCCATTGCTCAGTGGCTCCTAGCAGCTACAGGCCCCTGGAGAGGCAGGCCTTGAGGGGACTACCTCCTGTCTTAAAGCCCTGAGCCAAGGAGGGGCCAGAAGCCAGCCTGCAGCTGAGGCCTCCGCAGTGGCAGAGTCCAGCCAGCAACTGAGCAGGCCAACCCTGTGGGGGGCAGCTCCAGAGACCTGATCCAATGCCCACATTACTCCCTCAGAGCTCCATCCAAATCGCCTTTGAGGAGGTGCCCCAACTCCCACCCAGAGCCAGCATCAGTCATGTGACCTGCGTAGACCAATCTGAGCATACCATGGTAAGGGTCTGATGGGCACTGCCCTCTTTGGGGTCCAAGAAGGACTGACCCCAAGGGCTCCCTTTAGTCCAGAGGTTCTTAACCTGGAGTCTGTGAATGCCTTATGGATCTAAGGATTGGCTTCAGGAAGTCTGAGAATCCCATTGAAGTTATGTGCAAAATGTTGGATGTGTGTTTATATGCATTTTTCTGGGGAGAGGAGTCTTTGGCATTTATCTGATTCTTTTAGGGATTTATGATCCTGAAAACATGAAGTCCTTAGGAAAACGGAAGTGGGGAGGGGTCTGCTGAACTATTACAGGGCAGTTCAAAGCAGGGTGAGCACCCTTCCCCCACATCTGACCCACCTCGCCGGTCTCAGGTGCTGCGTTGCCAGCTCTCTGCTGAGGAGGTGCAGTTCCCAGTCTCTGTGACCCAGCAGTCCCCCGCTGCCGTCTCCATGGAGACCTACCACGTCACTCTGACACTGCCACCAACACAGGTAGAAGGGGATGTGGGAAACTGAGTTGGGCAGGGGGCGGTTCCATTGGCTCAGCTTCTTCCATTTGTTTCCTCTCTGGGATGGAATTCAGGAAGGGAGGGTCCTTGAATTAGGAGTCCTTGGGGAAATGGGGCAAGTCAGCCCAGTCACTTTTTTCCTGTCTGTAGTTGGAAGTCAACCTGGAGGAAGTCCCTGGTGAGGGGCTGCTCATATCCTGGGCCTTCACTGATCGCCCAGATCTCAGCCTAACGGTGCTTCCCAAGCTTCAGGCCAGGGAGGTAAGGAGGCAGAGCTGGCAGAGAAGAGGCAGAACGGGGAGGGAGGCAGAGGTGGGGGATGCACCTGCTTGTTGTTCCCTTCTTCTCTCTGCAGAGAGGTGAAGAACAAGTGGAGCTCTCCACAATTGAGGAACTGATCAAGGATGCCATAGTCAGCACCCAGCCAGCCATGATGGTCAACCTCAGGGCTTGCTCTGCCCCAGGAGGCCTGGTGAGTTGGCACCCAAAGCAAAAGATTTGCATGCACCTTGTTCCTAGGGTGCTATGTCAGGATTCTTGCTCTTTGGACCTTCTTCTGCTCTTAGGTACCCAGTGAGAAGCCACCCATGATGCCCCAGGCTCAGCCAGCCATCCCCAGACCTAACCGGTTATTCCTACGGCAGCTTCGGGCATCTCACTTGGGAAATGAGCTGGAAGGTGAGAGCTGGAAGTAGCTGCGGGACTGCCAAGGCTATGGTTGGTTGCAGATGCTCTCTGCCCCTCTGCCAAGGGTACAGCCTCTTTATTCTGCAGTGACTTCCCATCTCTGATCTGAGCATCTTCTAACTTCTGGTTCATCACAGGCACCGAGGAACTGTGCTGTGTAGCTGAACTCGACAACCCCATGCAGCAGAAGTGGACCAAGCCCGCGAGGGCTGGATCCGAGGTGGAGTGGACAGAAGACCTGGCACTGTAAGGAGTAACCCTGCCCCGACCCCATGCTCCAGAGCAGAGAGGATCAAACCCTTCCAGCACAGTCCTTGCAGCAATCAGCTCTGTTTTCAGTAGCCTTTGGTGTGAGCCCCTATTGTATGCCAGGCCCTGGCGTGGGTCTTAGGGATACAGACTTGACCAAGATACAGCCCCCACCCCTGGGTCAATGACAAGCTTGAGGCAGAGACAGGTGTACATAAAGAAGATGGTAAAACCGCTCCAGTTGAGGTTTATGTAATGTGCCGTCAGAGTGCCTAGGTGGGGGGGAGATTAATTCCCATGAGGGAATAAGGATCAGAGTAGGCTTCATGGAGGAGATGACATTTAAACCACACTTTAGAGCAAGAGTAGGATTTCATCAGAGTGTGAAAGTATTCTCGGCAGAGGGAAGAGCTGGAGCAAATGAAAGAGGGAGGCTTGCAACTGAGAGACTGGCAAGACAGGAAGAGCAGGACCAGGGAGGATTTGAATGCATAGCTGAGAAGCATGGTTTCCACTCAGGCCCTGTCCCTTTCTCCTGGGACAAGAGAGAATTTGGAGGCCAGGAGAATCTGATTGGAGCATTTGTGCCGTTTTATTTATGTACACAGCTCTCTGCCTCTGGCCTGTGATCCACTCAAGTGTGGGTTCAGCTTGCTAATTTTCTCCTTCCTGCCCCATCTCCTCTTGTCCCACAGGGATCTGGGCCCCCAGAGCCGGGAGCTGACCCTCAAAGTGCTGAGGAGCAGCAGCTGTGGAGACAGTAAGTGAGGGGTGGGAGGAGCACCCCTGGGTGGGTACAGAGTGGGGTCTGGCCATGGGCCCAGCTCACAGTGCCATCCCTTTCCCCAGCCGAACTCCTAGGCCAGGCCACACTGCCTGTGGGCTCCCCCTCCAGACCACTGTCTCGAAGACAGTTGTGCCCACTCACCCCAGGGCCAGGGAAAGCCCTGGGACCAGCAGCCACCATGGCAGTGGAGGTGAGAAGCTGACCCCTGGGATAGGTGGGAGGACACAGGGGATGGGCAGTCTCCGAGGCTCTGTCTCTTCTCTCTCCCACCCCTGGGCAGCTTCAGTATGAGGAGGGCTCTCCCCGGAACCTGGGTACTCCCACCTCCTCCACTCCACGCCCCAGCATCACACCTACCAAGAAGATTGAGCTTGACCGGACCATCATGCCCGATGGCACCATTGTCACCACAGTCACCACTGTCCAGTCCCGGCCCCGTATAGACGGCAAATTAGGTAAAGAGAAGGAGCCTGGGAGCCCAGCTCTAGCCAGGGGCCCGGGACTGCAGACCCAAGGCAGGACAGTGAAAGAGGAGAGAAAGCCTTAATTCCAACTCCCCCTGTTTTCAGACATTCCATTCCAGTCCTACCGCATCTTCCTCCCAATCTTTGTCTCTTTCAAACTTTCCCTTACCTCCTGCCATTTCCCCAGCAATTCCTCTCACTCTGCCACCCTTCTGGATCCTCCTGCCCCTCCTCACACAGGACTGTTGCACTCCTACCTTCCAGCTTCCCCTCTGGCTTTTTACAGGTGTCCTTAGCCCCAGCTGACTATAATTGTCCATCCTGCTACCCTCAGCCCTCCAGCACCCCCTGGGGTCCTCCAACAAACCCAGAGGCCTCTGTGGCATTTCTACCCCACTCAGTGGGCCCCCATGGCACTTCTGCCATTATAGGGGCCCCATTGAATTGCCCCAACTTCAGGGAGCCCCAGTACCCCTTCTGTCCCCCCTCCATATTTTCATAGCATCTCCCCACACCTTCAGCAGGCCCCATGGCACTTTCCTACACTCCCATTAGCTCCTGGGGTGTCTTTTAGTCCCCACGGCATCTTCTTAATCACCCTTGTGATTAATCACCCTTTAATCATTCTTGCCCTCTGAGTCACCCAAAGTCTGCATCTCAACAAAGACAGTAGGGGTGGGGGCCACTCTGAAGCACCTCCCAGCTCACTGACCCTCCCCCACCCACCAGACTCCCCCTCCCGCTCCCCGTCCAAGGTGGAGGTGACCGAGAAGACGACAACTGTGCTGAGTGAGAGCAGTGGCCCCAGCAATACTTCCCATAGCAGCAGCCGTGAGTGGGGAATGGGGTGCATGAGTGTGGGTTGGCCCTGGTGCCCCAGCATCAAAAAGTACTCTGGGTGGGATAGGAGGAGTTCCAATCCAAGAAAGAGCCAGGGAGAAGTCAGGTTATTCATTCTCTGCACCCCTAGCAGGGGACAGCCACCTTTCCAACGGCTTGGACCCTGTAGCAGAGACAGCGATTCGCCAGCTGACAGAGCCCAGTGGGCGGGTGGCCAAGAAGACACCCACCAAGCGCAGCACTCTCATCATCTCTGGTGTTTCCAAGGTAACAGGGCTCTGGGGAGAGGAGCTGGGATGGGGAGAAAGCCCTAATGGGTCGGTCATTCCTGCCCATTAAAACCCGTCCCTCCTGCCAGGTGCCCATTGCTCAGGACGAGTTGGCGCTATCCCTGGGCTATGCGGCATCCCTGGAAGCCTCAGTGCAGGATGATGCAGGGACCAGCGGAGGCCCCTCTTCACCTCCCTCAGACCCACCAGCCATGTCTCCAGGACCGCTAGATGCCCTTTCTAGTCCCACAAGTGTCCAGGAAGCAGACGAGACAACCCGTTCGGATATTTCTGAGAGGCCATCTGTGGATGACATTGAGTCGGAAACGGGGTCCACTGGTGCCCTGGAGACCCGCAGCCTCAAGGATCACAAAGGTAGGGGGACGTTGGCAGGGTGCCCCTCATCTCTTCTTTTATACACATATCATGACCTGGGGGACCTCAAGCCAGCGTGCCTTCTCCTTCCTCCCCTAAGAGATAGCTGGATTCCCAGCCTAGTTCAGCCAAGCTAGCCCAGAGGGGGATCTTGGTGCCTTGGTTCCTGGCCTAGATCTGACGTGCTTGTGATAGGAAGGGATGCCAAATTATTTCCCTTTACCTCCATTGTTCTTTCTTCCTGAGTCTAAGTGCCAGTTTTCCTGCCCTTTAAAAAAAAATTATAAAAATTTATTCCTAGGCAGGGTGTGGTGGCTCACGCCGGCACTTTGGGAGGCCAAGGCGGGTGGATTACCTGAGTCCAGGAGTTCAAGACTAGCCTGGGCAACATGGCGAGACCCCATCTCTACTAAAAATACAATAAATTGGCCGGGCATAGTGGCACACACCTGTAATCTCAGCTACTCAGGGGGCTGAGGAGGGAGGATTCCTTGAGCCTGGGAGGTTGAGGTTCAAGGAGGTTGAAGCAGTGAGCCGTGATTGTGCCACTGCACTCCAGCCTGGGTGACAGAGTGAGACCCTGTCTCAAAAAAAAAATTTTTTTTTCCATGGCTGGGCACGGTGGTTAATGCCTGTAATCCTAGCACTTTGGGAGGCCAAAGCGGGTGGATCACAAGGTCAGGAGTTCAAGACCAGCCTGGCCAACATGGGTAAACCCCATCTCTACTAAAAATACAAACATTAGCCAGACATGGTGGCAGGCGCCTGTAATCCAAGCTACTTGGGAGGCTGAGGCAGGAGGATCGCTTGAACTGGGGGGTTGGAGGTTGCAGTGAGCCCAGATCATGACACTGCACTCCAGCCTGGGTGACAGAGTGAGACTCTGTCTCAAAAAAAAAAAATTCTTCCCTTTCAATCTGCACCCTCTCCCCCATGAGTATAAGAAATCCTACCCTTGGATTATCCATCTGGCAGCAAGACAGGCAGTGACCAGTGGTGGTAGTTCTTCTAACTTTAAAAGATGAGAGGCTCACCCTAAAACAT
This sequence comes from Gorilla gorilla gorilla, assembly GCF_029281585.2. NCBI lineage: Eukaryota > Metazoa > Chordata > Mammalia > Primates > Hominidae > Gorilla > Gorilla gorilla. The sequence continues at coordinate 127,056,223 of NC_073233.2, forward strand.
CTTCATTCCTCTACCAGTGAGACTATCAACCATGGATCGATCTATCTATTTTTTAAGCCTGCATCACTTCTTGAGATAATGAGGTTTCTACCTCCAAAGCCTGCTGGGTGAGCACCTTGCTCATTATACTGGTTCTGAATTTACCTCTTTGAAGTTTCTAGATGCACCACTTCCTGCTCACAGCCTGGAATTCGGTTAACAAGTCAGTGTCAACCTGCCTTTCCCTTCATGATTTATAGACTTTTGGGAGTACCTTCTGGTAGCTTTTGTCTTCCCATAGGAAAGAGGCCCAATCCCAGTTTGTCCTCACAAAGCAGCCAGCTCCGTGATATCTCTTTTGCGGGCAGAGTTAGGATTGTACACAGATCCCCACAAGTACCACGATTTTTGCCTCAGGAAGGATAAAGCACATGTTTGTTTCTGCTTTCGTTTTCTTTTTTCTTTTTTTCACGAAGCCTTATGGAGAAGTATGTTTCTGCTTTCTTTCCTGAGGAAGCCTGGCTTCTGGGCCACAGGACTGATCCTGTCCACATCCTCTTTCCCTCCATTCTCCATCGTGTCTCTGCCCCCGTCTCACCCCACCCCGTGCCCCTCTCTGCCTCAGCTTCCCCTCTTCCCCTGCAGTGAGTTTCCTGCGCAGCGGCACTAAGCTCATCTTCCGCCGGAGGCCTAGGCAGAAGGAAGCTGGCCTGAGCCAATCACACGATGACCTCTCCAATGCAACGGCCACGCCCAGTGTCCGAAAGAAGGCCGGCAGCTTTTCTCGCCGCCTTATCAAGCGCTTTTCCTTCAAATCCAAACCCAAGGCCAATGGTAACCCCAGCCCCCAGCTCTGAGGACCCAGCTCTGAAAGGGCACGAGTTCTCTCAGCCCATTCCCCACCTCCCCTTCCATACCCCTTCCTGGATCTCCAGTGCCTGGGCCAGGAAAGCCCTCTGGGTTCCCGGAAGCCCTGTCCACCCTGGGCCATGGGGCCGGTTGGAAGGATACTTGGAACGGGAAGCACATGAGAGGTGGGCACCCGTTGCCGAGGACATGGACGAGGGACTGGTGGCTGGGAGGGAGAGGAGGGCCCTGTCCGGCATGTGTGGGTATTCCCCAGAAGCATTTGCCTCCTGCTGAGCCTGGTCCCTGAGCGGAGTCCCAGGGTGCTCAGCTCTTCAGCTGACCCTTCTTCCCTTATTTATTCTCTTTTCTATTTATATGTGTGGCTTAGGACCCTCCGTGAACAGATGATAGAGGGCATCTCTCCCAGGTGACCCTTCTTTTCTGTCCCAGGAGGGTGGGTAATTCCCTTTGGGATGGGGCTCCCACACCTCCCTCAGGTCCCCACTCAGACCAGCACCAGTGTCTGCCTCTGAGAATGTTGGCAGCTCACAGAGAGCAGGGCCGGCCCGGGATGGGGGGCAGGTACTCCCCACCTTCTTGCCTCCCCTCCTGCTCCTCATCCCTCCCTCCCCCTTTATTACCGTTTTTTGTACTTGATGCCTTCTCTGTGAGCAGTGGCTCTGTGGGAAGGAGGGAGCCGGGAGCCTGGTGGGAAGCCTTCCCCAGAGAGATGGCTTTAGGGGCTTTATTTAAAGACTGTGATGATGGAGCCACGCAAGGCTGCACCTCTGTGTGTTGGGAGACGATGATGATGTCCATTGCTGTGTGATGGCTTGGAATTTAATTTATTAAAGTCAAATTGGAGTTTATAAACTGGACAACTGGTTATCCTTTGAAAGGCAGTAGGCAGCCAGGCTGTGACATGGATGGTGTGGGAGGATGAGACAGGGGCCCGGATAATGAGGTTGGGTGATGACACACATTGTGGATCTGCTAAGAAGTTCCTGCAGGGAAGAAGGGGTGTGCAGAGAAAGGATGGAAGAGACAGGAGGCTCTGGAGTATGAAATTGTAGCAAAAAACTCAATCAACTAGTACAGGTTAGTCTTCATTCCCCTTTCTGGAACAGGCTGCTCCTTCTAGGATGTAATGGAGATCAAAGTTTGGACCCTGTAACTAGACTGCCTGCCTGGGTTTGAGTCCCAGCTCTTCTAATTACTTGTGTGACCTTGGGCAAGTTATGTAACCTCTAAGTGCCTCAGTTTTCTCATCTGTAAAATGGGAACTTCAATCATCATGGCTATCATTTGGTTGTGGATGAGAAGTAAATGAAGTGCTGAGTAAGTGTTAACTGTTGCCTCAGAAGAAACTGGGAGGGGGAAGTCTTAGAAGTGTTTCAACATAATAAAAGCTCTCTCATTCTGAAATGTGGGCAAATTTCAGGGATTGATAGGTCCTAGCAAACTGTGTCCCTGGTTCCGGTGCTTGAGATCTTATACAGGACTTGAACCAGGTAAGCTGCTACAGGATATTGGGCAGAATGCAGGACCAGGAAGCAAGAAAACTGAGTCTGCCACAGACAAACCAAGTGATCTTGAGCAGGCAACTTCTCCTTTGGGGACCTCAATTTCCTCATATCTAAAATAAGGGTGACCTGGATAAACATTCAGGTCACTTCCAGCCTTGACATTCTATGACTACCTATATCTCAGGGTGTTTAGGGCACATGCCTTTGGGTAGATAGCATGTGGAAATTGTTACTATTCCCCATGCTCCTGTCCACACTACTCACCAAATACGAGATATCTGGGAAGAATGGAGGGTATAGATTTTTTTTTTTCAATTAGATAATTTAGTTTTATATATTTGGGGGGACAAGTGCAGGTTTCTTACATGCATATATTGCATGCATAGAGGTGAAGTCTGGGCTTTTTTTTAGTGTACGCATCGCCCAAATAGTGAACATCATACCCAATAGGTAGTTTTTCAACCCTCACCCTCCTCCCACCTTCTCACCTTTCATAGTCTCTGATGTCTTTTATTCCACTCTATATGTCCATGTATACCCATTATTTAGCTCCCACTTATAAATGAGAATATGCCATATTTGACTTTCTGTTTCTGAGTTATTTCACCGAGGATAATGGCCTCCAGTTCCACCCATGTTGCTGGAAAACACATGATTTCATTCTTTTTTATGGCTGAGTAGTATTCCACTGTGTGTGTGTGTGTTGGGCGATGATAATGATGTCCATTGCTGTGTGACAGCTTGGAATTTAATTTATTAAAGTCAAATTGGAGTTTATAAACTGCATTTTCTTTATCACTCACTACATTCACTACGTTTTCTTTATCCAATCCTCCATTGATGGACACATCGATTTGGTTGATTTTTATGTAGTGAAATGTTCAATTCTAGGTCATGAAAATTCAAAGAGATTTTTCAAGCTGTTTCCCCAGTCTAAGAAATGTAACTCTTAGTGGCTCACAGAGGAACAGTTTTTCTACCAGTATGCCACGACAACCAAACACAGTGAACTTGTGATTGCACAAGAAACTTTTGTTGATGGGAGAACAGGTATTCAGAGTTCTACAGGACCTGGGGAATGAGTAGATGGTAACTGGAATCTGTACTGAGCTTCCAGTACTGAGCTGCCCAGAGTTCCATGGAATCACATATTTTAGTGAAGAAGAGCCTGATCACGTTTCAAAAATAGGGAATTTTTAAATGAATGAAAAAAATACGAAACATATTTTCATCAACTTAATCCATTTCACACTTTCAGAAGAGATCCACAGCTTTTAATGAGTATGAATTATGCTTTCAGTTTTTGTGGCAGCTTTTAAAGAACAAATCTCAGGATATGTCTGAAATACCCAGCCAAAATTGTGGCTTGTTTTCAAGAGAAGCAGATTGAGATAGAAGTAAACTATGCTAGACAGAATGACACTGCTTTAAATTTTGGAAACATATATATGGATCCCAGAGCAATCCTGAAATTTTTGCTCTGTAACCTATGTTTGAGTTTACACAGCTCTGTGAATGAACTTTTTCTTCATAAAATTGCTAAATAAAGCTAAAAGCTATTTTCAGTGGTGTAAATCTGAATTAAAATGAGGATGGCATTTCATGAAGTACTACTATATGCATTTTTGAATGAATAAAGTTGGTAAGATATATTTTGTTACTTTTGAATTACATTTTTTAAAACGCTTTTTTTTTTTGAGACAGAGTCTCTCTCTGTTGCCCAGGCTGGAGTGCAGTGGAGTGATCTTGGCTCACTGCAACCTCTGCCTCTCAGGTTCAAGCGATTTTCCTGCCTCAGCCTCCTGAGTAGCTGGCACTACAGGCGCCCACCACCACACCTGGCTAATTTTTGTATTTTTTGTAGAGATGGGGTTTCGCCATGTTGGCCAGGCTGGTTTCGAATTCCTGACCTCATGATCCGCCCGCCTCGGCCTCCCAAAGTGCTGGGATTACAGGCATGAGCCACCGCGCCCGGCAAAACCCTATTTTAAAATAGGGACCAAGTTATAACTCACTGTTGTTAAAACCAAAATTTATGCACAAGTATGACTTTACTATCTTAATGGCATTTTAAATTTTATTTTATATATATTGAACATTTAACGTGTTTTCTGATTGTACAAATTATATAGGTTTATTTTTAGATTAGAAGATACAGAAAACTACAATGCAATAAAATATCAGTCTTAACCAACTTTATTAAGGTATATATTATTTAACAAGTATGTCTTGAACCCTTACTGAGTTTCAGCCACTGGGCTAAGTGAGTGATGGGTTTTTTGTTTTGTTTTGTTTTTTGTTTTGTTTTGAGACAGAGTCTTGCTCTGTTGCCCAGGCTGGTGTGCAGTGGTGCCATCTCAGCTCACTGCAACCTCTGCCTCCTGGGTTCAAGTGATTCTCCTGCCGCAGCCTCCCGAGTAGCTGAGATTATAGGCGCCCGCCACGATGCCCAGCTAGTTTTTGTATTTTTAGTAGAGGCGGGGTTTCCCCATGTTGGCCAGGCTGGTCTTGAGCTCCTGACCTCATGTGATCCACTCGCCTCGGCCTCCCAGAGTGCTGGGATCACAGGCGTGAGCCACGACACCCGGCCCACTGATGGAGTTATAAAGGTGAAGAACTAGTCTAGTGAAGAATGCAGACTGAGAGTAAACAGACAAATACAATGTGACTGAGCTGTACTGTTAAATACAAGAAAGGACTATCAGGAAGACTTTTTGGAAAAAGAAGCATCTATACTGAGACCATAAAAATTAGTAGGAATCAGTCAAATAAATGTGGGAGGAGAAAGGGATTATTCCAGGTAAAGAAAACAAGTTAAAGGCTTGAGAGGTAAAAGGTGGCTTGGTGTGGTGGAAAAGGTGAAAGAAATTTGCGACTGGAGAGCAAGAAATATGGTCGAGAAGGACTAAAAAAAAGTAGGCAGGGAGAGCCCAGATGCTGAAGGGTCTAGAAAACCTCAGTATGGGCCGGGCGCGGTGGCTCACGCCTGTAATCCCAGCACTTTGGGAGGCCGAGGCGGGCGGATCACGAGGTCAGGAGATCGAGACCATCCTGGCTAACATGGTGAAACCCCGTCTCTACTAAAAATACAAAAAATTAGCCGGGCGTGGTGGCGGGCGCCTGTAGTCCCAGCTACTCGGGAGGCTGAGGCAGGAGAATGGCGTGAACCTGGGAGGCGGAGCTTGCAGTGAGCTGAGATTGCGCCACTGCACTCCAGCCTGGGCGACAGAGCCAGACTCCGTCTCAAAAAAAAAAAAAAAAAGAAAACCTCAGTATGGTTTTGGAGCTTTGCCCTGAAAGCAATAGAATGCCTTTGAATTGTCTGAAGCAGATGGTAACTTGATCAGGTCTGCTTTCTGCAAAGTGGAGAATGCTTTGGAAGGAAGCAAGTGTGCACGCAGCGGGAACCATTAGACTAATGTATAAATCCTGCCTGGAGGTCATCACTGGACAGGGGAGGTGGGGGAGGCGGTGAAGATAAACAAAAGGGGATAAATTTGAAATATCCTGTTTTAAAAGGAGGTAAAATCCACAGAACTTGGCAATGGATTGGATGTGAGAAGTGAGAGGAATCAGTGATGACTGCCAGCTTTCTGACCTGAACGAGTGGATGGATGAAGGGAAGCCGAGTTTTGGGGGGAAAGAGAAACATATAATACCAACATTTAAAACATAATAAGACTAAGAGGCTGAAGGAAAGGGTAGAACCTTCAATCTGAGCCAAGCGGGGCCGACAGCGCTGGGCAGCCTCCCACGCCTTTTTCTCCGCGAGGCCCACGCAACCAGCCAACTAAAGCGAAGAACCACGTGAGGGAGACCCCACTGGGGACCAGCGCGAGCCCTGCGCATGCCCGTTGGGTCCCGGAGGCCGAGCCTGCGCAGTTAGCGGAACTCAGGCCCATAGGCTCCCCGCCTTTGCGTCGCCCTGAGCATCGAGGCGCGGTCATGTGCTACCTTTTGCACGTATCCTGTCGCCCCTCTGTCCGCCCGGGACGCCTAGCCCCACCCACCGTTCCCGCCCCTTCCGTGTTTTGGTGCGCACGGGTTCCGCCAGACACAGCTACCATTGGCTGTCAGTCGGATCCGAGAACGACGATTGGCTTTCCTTGACCGTCCCTCAAGCGCCTCTCCGGAGATGGTCTGAGGTGGGAGAAGAGCTGAAGAGACCTGGAGCCGACAGACGGTAAGCTGGGGTATGTGCTCTGCAGGGGCTGCAGGAGGCCAAGCTCTTCCCGAGCCACCTCGGCGAGTATTCTTGCCGCTTGGCCACGCTGGTCTGCCCTGGTCCGGTCCCCTCACCCCGACTGGAACCTCCCTGCTTTCTAGTCTAGGGGCTTTGCTGCGGCTGAGACTCGGTCGCCGCCACGCCTTAGCGTGAAGGATTCCGGGAAGCCTGCGGGACTGCGAGTGGAGAGGTTTTGCCCAACGGGACGGTCTCCTTCCTTCTGTCCAAATTCTACCTGTCCTTCGAGGCGTGGTGCGGGCCCCGCTGCTTAGGGGAGACTTCCTTTTCGCCTGACCGCGGAGGTGTCTCTCTGTCCCGGTCTCCCTCATCGGGTACTTTGTTTTGGTCGTTGTCTTCACCTATCAGTCTTATCTTTTTGGCCAAATTATGAGTTCTTAGGCGTTTAGGACCCTCTTTTTCTTGAATACCACAGTTCATTCATTGTCTTGCGTTACAGTATATGCCCTCTTAAGTGTTAAGAGGGTAGAGTGAAGATCATGCCCCTATCTCCTTAGAGTAGAAACAAGCGACACAGAAAGAGAAATTAAAGAAGACAGGAGGACAGTCAGAGAGCGTCAGGGAGTTTTGCCTAGGTTTCAGATCATTCTGTATCGCCAGCTAGCTTGCCTCCTTGGACTTACCCACCAGTCTAACAGCAGGTGTATGTTTAGAATATTTGTGCTCGGCACAGTGTAGGGACACAGGCAGGTGCGATATGGTTTCCGCTCAGAAGCTTCTTATAGTCCAATTGGGTAAACGAGACTAGAACACATAAAACGACCATGGCAACATGAAAATGGGGTTGAGGTTTTATGGTGTCAGCTGTGCCAGCCATAGAACTAAGGAGCAAGAGTAGATTCAGGGATGGGGTAGTTTAGGAAGGCTTCCCAGAATGTGATTATCTCCTGATATTTATTGAGTACCTGGGGTGTGCAAAGCTCTTGTGCTGAATCTGAGAATGAGAAGTGAGTAAGTGATGGCCACTGTCCTGAGAAACTCCTAGTCTAGGGGAAACAAGTTTCATTGCATTGATAGCAAAGATGTGTGTGGATGCCGTGGGCAAGAGATGGGATATGCCAGCTGTACCTGGATGAATTGGGAAGGGGGTCATCAAAGAGAAGACTTTGGGGTTTGAAGGGCGAATAGAAGTTGCATAGGCAGGCCTGTCGCGGTGGCTCACACCTGTAATCCCAGCACTTTGTGAGGCCGAGGCGGGCGGATCACTTGAGGTCAGGAGTTTGAGACCAGCCTGACCAACATGGCAAGACCTCATCTCTACTAATACTACAAAAATTAGCTGGGCGTGGTGGTGCGTGCTTATAGACCCAGCTATAATACTTCGGAGGCTAAGTCACGAGAATCGCTTGAACCTGGGAGGCGGAGGTTGCAGTGAGCCCAGATCACACCACTGCACTCCAGCCTGGGCGACAGAGCAAGACTCCATCTCCAAAAAAAAAAAAAAAAAAAAAAGAAGAACTTGCGTAGGCAGAGAGTTTTAGGAGAATGTAGAGTATTCAGAGACAAAGATGATTGAATCAGAGGAAGAGGGAATGAAGTATGGGTGAGGAAGCCAGAGAACAGCATCATGTGGGAGAAAGATCATGATCTTTGGGTTGGAATGAGGGTGCTCTTACATCAGATGAAGTGTAGAGAGGACTCACCACAGGGCTGACACACTGTAGCTTCTCAATAGATGTTCGTTTCCCTACCTAGACCTGGAGAAGTAAAATTGAGACCACTTTGAGAAGAGCCTTGCATTTCATACTGTAATAGTCAGAGGAGGTGTGGGATTTTATGACTTTTGAAGCTTTTTTCTACTTTTCTTACCCCAACATTATAAAAGCAGTCAATATTCAATATTTCTTTCCTCCCTTTTTTTTTTTTTTTTTTTGACAGGGTCTGGGTCTGCCGCCCAGGATGGAGTACAATGGTGTGATCTTGGCTCTTTGCAACCTCTGCCTCCTGGGCTCAAGCCATCCTCCCACCTGAACCTCCCAAGTAGCGGGACTACAGGTGCATGCTACCACATCGGCTGATTTTTTTTTTTTTTTTTTTTTTTTTTTTTTGAGATTGAATCTTGCTCTTTCGCTAGGCTGGAGTGCAATGGTGCTATCTCGGCTCACTGCAACCTCTGTCTCCTGGGTTCAAGTGATTCCCCTGCCTCAGCCTCCATAGTAGCTGGGACTACAGGCATGTGCCACCACACCTAGCTAATTTTTTGTATTTGGCCAGGATGGTCTCAATCTCCTGACCTTGTGATCCACCCACCTCGGCCTCCCAAAGTGCTGGGATTACAGGCATAAGCCACTGCGCCCGGCTGATTTTTGTATTTTTAGTAGAGACGGAATTTTGCCATGTTGCCCAGGCTGGTCACAAACTCCTGAGCTCAAGCCATTTGCTCACCTCAGCCTCCCAAAGTGCTAAGATCGTGAGCCACTGCACTCAGCCCAGCAGTCAATATTTGTAATAGGGATTCACTATTAGTCTGTGAGCAGCTCAGCAACCCTATATGCACCCCAGAGTGTTAAGGATGACTGGATTCTTCTCTGAGGAGGAGAAAAGGCTATGTAGGTACAGTAGGTATAGTGGGTTCAGAAAAGCCTGTATTGGAGGCATGAAGGATCTTCTGTTTTTTCGTATTTTCTGTTTTTTTTCCTTTTAGTATTCAGTAAAGGCCTTTTTTCAGAGTTCCCACCTGTCTCAGGTAGGCCAGAGAGAGCAACATGGTGGGGTCAGCAAGAATCCGTGAGAATTCCTGAGGAGAAGGTGACACTCAGGAGACAGAGCGAAGGCCGGCTAGTGTCCTCTCTCTAGCAGAAATTTTGCTTGCAACGTCACCCTCTGTTCTGTGTTTCGTTTATTCTTTAATTGTTACTCAAAGTATGCTTCTGGAACTCCTTGCATCACAACTGGGGTGCTGAGTTAAAAGGGCAGATTTCTAGGCTTAACCCCTGCCTTCCTGAATCCGAACTTCTCAGGCAGGCGCTGGATAACTACATTCGTGTGCAGATCTAAAATTGAGAACTACCTGGGCATGGTGGCTCCCATCTATAATCCCAGCACTCTGGGAGGCTGAGGCGGGTGGATCACCTGAGGACAGAAGTTCGAGACCAGCCTGGCCATCATGGTGAAACTCTGTCTCTAGTAAAAATACAAAAATTAGCCGGGCGTGGTGACACACCTGTAATCCCAGCTACTCAGGAGGCTGAGGCAGGAGAATCTCTGGAACCCGGCAGGTGGAGGTTGCAGTGAGCTGAGATTGCGCCACTGCATTCCAGCCTGGGCAACAGCGAGACTCTGTCTCAAAAAATAAAAATAAAATAAAATAAAATTGAGAACCTTTAGTTTTTTGTTTGTGTGTGTGTGTGTGTGTTTTTTGTTTTTTTTTTTTTTTTTGAGGCAGAGTCTTACTCTGTTGCCCAGGCTGGAGTACAGTGGCACGATCTCGGCTCATTGCGGCTTCTGCCTTCCAAGTTCAAGCGATTCTCCTGCCTCAGCCTCCCGAGTAGCTGGGATTACAGGCTTGTGCCACCACGCCTGGCTAATTTTTGTATTTTTAGTAGAGACAGGGTTTCACCATGTTGGCCAGGCTGGTCTCGAACTCCTGACTTCAGATGATCCACCTGTCTTGGCCTCCCAGAGTGCTGGGATTAGAGGTGTGCACCACTGCGCCCAGCCGAGAACCTTCAGTTTCATGTTTATCTTTCTTCAATAAATATTTATTACAGACTGGGTGCAGTGGCTCATGCCTGTAACTCCAACACTTTGGGAATCTGAGGCAGATGGATTGCTTGAGTCCAAGAATTCGAGACCAGCCTGGGCAACATGGCAAAACCCTGTCACTACAAAAACAAAACAAAACAAAAATTAGACAGATGTGGTGGCGCATGCTTGTGGTCCCAGTTACTTGGGAGGCTGAGGTAGGAGGATCTCCTGAGCCTGGGGAGGTCGAAGCTTCAGTGAGCTGTGATTGTGCCACTGTACTCCAGCCTGGGTGACAGGGTGAGACTCTGTCTCAAGAAAAAAAATATTTATTACATGCCTAAGCATGCCTAGCAGTGTATAGACACCCAAGGTGCAGTATAAACTACACAGATACGGCTTTTTATGTTCAAATGGAATCTACATTTTAACAGAAGGTATTAGCAGAGTGGTGGAGTAAACCATTGGATAGGTTAGGTAAAGGCAGATTGTATGGCACTGTGAAAGTCTGGCAGGGGACTTATGATTCAATAAGAAATAAGGAGCTTGTAGGCTCATCTGTAGGCTCTATGGAGTAGAACCGTATATGGACTAGAGTCAGCCCAACATGACCCTACCATTACCACTAGTGTGTGGCCGTGAGCAAGTCAGTTGACCTCTGGAACTTCAGGTGTTTATCTATAAATGAGGTTAAAAATAGCACCTACCGGCTGGGCGTGGTGGCTCACACCTATGATCCCAGCACTTTGGGAAGCCAAGGTGGGTGGATCACCTGAGGTCAGGAGTTTGAGACCAGCCTGACCAACATGGGGAAGAAACCCTGTCTCTACTAAAAATATAAAAATTAGCCAGGCGTGGTGGCGGGCGCCTGTAATCCCAGCTACTCAAGAGGCTGAGGCAGGAGAATCGCTTGAACCCGGGAGGCGGAGGTTGCAGTGAGCCAAAATCGAGCCATTGCACTCCAGCCTGGGAGATGAGCGAAACTCAATCTTAAAAAAAAAAAAAAAAAAAGCACCTATGGCAAAGGGTGGTGTTGGTAATTAAATGACATAATGCAAATAAAATGCTTACTGTGGTGCTTGACATATAGTAAGTGTGAAATTAAAAACAAAAAGATTATTATCTTCATTTTGCAGATGAGAGTATTCAGAAGTTAAGTTCTTGACAAAGGTCATACAGCTAGTAGGTGGTAGACAGTGGAGCCAGGATTTGAACCGTGATCCTTCTCAAAAGCCATCTGTTTGAACCTGAGCATTGTTCTGCCTCACAGAGGAATAATTCCTTCTTGGTGGGTTGCTCCGAAGCTTCATGAGAAAACGTCTGTTAAAGCGTTTAGCTCAGTGCCTGGCACACACTCAATAGTGTTAGTTTTTGTTTTCCCTTTCCACAAACACCAGACATCTTCCAGGGATTTAAGGAATTACTCCATCCTTACTGTGAACGGGCAGGGTTTCTCATGGGTCACTGGAACAACACGTGCTGATTCTAGGCAGGCTGCCTGCCCAGCTTTTTGCCCTCAGCAGCACCTGAGTGGAATTCTTGCAGCTGTGGATTTCTTCCTCTTCCTCTAGGGTGAAGGCCATGCCGCCTCCTGGGAAAGTTCCCCGAAAGGAGAATCTGTGGCTACAGTGTGAGTGGGGGTCCTGCTCCTTTGTGTGCTCAACCATGGAAAAGTTCTTTGAGCATGTCACTCAGCACCTGCAGCAGCACCTGCATGGCTCTGGGGAGGAGGAGGAAGAGGAAGAGGAGGATGACCCACTTGGTAAGAGAGTAGGACACAGGAAGGGGAGGAGCTCAAGGAAAGGTGGAAAATCTGACTTTCTTTTCCTTAGAGGGAGAAGGCGGCCTAAGAGAATGGTGGTTTATTTTCCTAATTGTTTTTGTTGTATATAAAAACATTGTAAACTCATTTATAGAAAACTCAGTCAACAAGGATATAAGGAATAAATCTGCCATCCTGCCATCAAGAAGTAATTGCTGACAGTACTTTAGTGAACATTATTTTTGACATCTCTCTGCATGTTTACATATATTTAAATACAGATGAATGTGCTTTTTTTTTTTTAATCATTCTGTACAAGTTGTTGGCAACCTGTGTTTTGTTGTTGTGTTTTTTTTTTTTTTTTTTTTACTCTTCTAGTATTCCCAATTTTTTTTTTCTTTTACTGCAACCAGTCAGAAATACATCTTACTTTTTAGAGACAGGGCTTCATCTTGTCACCCAGGTTGGAGTCCAGTGTCATGATCATAGCTCACTGCAGCCTTCAACACTCAAGGGATCCTCCTGCCTCAACCTCCCGAGTAGTTAGGACTGCAGGCATGTACCACCACCACACGCCAATTTTTTTAAAAATTTTTTTTAGAGACGGGATCTTGCTTAGGTTGCCCACTGATCTCAAACTCCTGGCCTCGAGCAATCCTCCTACCTTAGCCTCCTGAGTAGCTGGGACTATTGGCTTGTGCCACCAAGTCCAACCCCACTCCCACCTTCCAATTTTTTTTTTTTTTTGAGACGGAGTCTTGCTCTGTTGCCAGGTTGGAGTGCAATGGTTCGATCTCGGCTCACTGCAGCCTTTGCCTCCCAGGTTCAAGCAATTCTCCTGTCTCAGCCTCTTGAGTAGCTGGGACTACAGGCGCGCGCCACCACGCCTAACTAATTTTTGTACTTTTAGTAGAGATGGGGTTTCACCATGTTGGCCAGGATGGTCTCGATCTCTTGATCTCATGATCCGCCCACCTCGGCCTCCCAAAGTGCTGGGATTACAGGCGTGAGCCACTGCGCCTGGCCCCATCTCACACTTTTTAACCTTTGTCTGACTTATGTTTTAGGTATGCCTTTTATCAATAGCAAATAACTGGGATTTTAATAAAATCCAATCTGAAAACAATAACAGTAGTGAACTGTATTCTATAGTACCTACTGTGTGTTAAGTATTGCTGGGTACTTTATTTTTTTTTTGAGATGGAGTCTCGTTCTTGTTGCCCAGGCTGTAGTGCAGTGGTGCAATCTCGGCTCACTGCAACCTCTGCCTCCTCGGTTCAAGCGATTCTTCTGCCTCAGCCTCCTGGGTAGCTGGGATTACAGGTGCGTGCCACTACGCCCGTCTAATTTTTTTTTGTATTTTTAGTAGAGACAGGCTTTCACCATGTTAGCCAGGATGCCCCTGTTGGCCAGCCTGGTCTTGAACTCCTGACCTCAGGTGATCCGTCCGCCTCAGCCTCCCAAAGTGCTGGGATTATAGACGTGAGCCACCATGCCCGGCCGGTACTTTTTTAAACCTACATTAAAGCACTATTTCCCAAAGAGCCTATGAGATAGGCACTATTATTATTATTATTTATTATTATTATTTTTAGATGGAGTCTTGCTCTGTTGCCAGGCTGGAGTGTGGTGGTGCGATCTCAGCTCACTGCAACCTCCACCTCCCAAGTTCAAGCAATTCTACTGCCTCAGCCTCCCGAGTAGCTGGGATTACAGGCACATGCCACTATGCCCAGCTAATTTTTTTTTGTATTTTTAGTAGAGACGGGGTTTCACTGTGTTAGCCAGGATGGGATAGGCACTATTATTATACCATTTTACAAATAAGGAAATGGAGGCACAGAGGAATAAAATAACTTGCCCAAAGTCACAGTACTAATAAGTGTGGCAGGATTTAAAAGAAAAAGAAAAAAAAAACTTTTTTTCAGAGTAAGATGGAGTCTTACTCTGTTGCCCAGGCTAGAGTGCAATGGCGTGATCTCAGCTAATTGCAACCTCCGCCTCCTGGGTTCAAGTGATTCTCCTGCTTCAGCCTCCCGAGTAGCTGAGATTACAGGTGCCCACCACCACGCCTGGGTAATTTTTGTATTTTTAGTAGAGACAGGATTTCACCATATTGGCCAGGCTGGTCCCAAACTCCTGACCTTGTGATCTGCCTGCCTCGGCCTCCCAAAGTGTTGGGATTACAGGCGTGAGCCACCGCGCCCGACCAAAGCAACTTTTTTTTTAGAGACAGAGTCTTGCTATGTTACCCAGGTTGATCTTAAACTCTTGGCCTCAAGTGATCCTCCTGCCTCAGCATGCTGAGCAGCTGGGACTATAAGCATAAGCCACTGCATCTGGCAGGAATACATTTTTCTTTTCTTTTTTTTTTTTTTTTTTTTTGTGGGAGTGCAGTGGCTCGATCTCCGCTCACTGCAAGGTCCGCCTCCCGGGTTCATGCCACTCTCGTGCCTCAGCCTCCCAAATAGCTGGGACTACAGGCGCCCACCACCAAGCCCAGCTAATTTTTTTTTTGTATTTTTTAGTAGAGACGGGGTTTGACTGTGTTAGCCAGGATGGTCTCGATCTCCTGACCTCGTGATCTGTCTGCCTCGGCCTCCCAAAGTGCTGGAATTACAGGCGTGAGTCACCGTGCCTGGCCTTTTCTTTTTTAATTATATTTTTATTTTGCCTGTGACTCAGCCATCAGGAGGTTCTGAGAACAAGTGTCGAAGGAATACATTTTGTATCACAACCTTGTACACCAAAGTTAAAGAAAAAAACTTGAAATAATACTTTTTTTTTTTAAACTGAATGCTTTCTGCAGTGTTCTATCCTATTCTCTTTTATTTAAAAAGAAAATGTGGCTTTTTTTTTTTTTTTTTTGAGACCGAGTTTCCCTCTTTTTGCCCAGGCTGGAGTGCAATGGCGTGATCTCGGCTCACTGGAGTCTCCACTCACTGCAATCTCTGCCTCCCGGGTTCAAGCGATTCTCCTCCCTCAGCCTCCCGAGTAACTGGGATTACAGGCATGCGCCACCACACCCACATAATTTTGTATTTTTAGTAGAGACAGTGTTTCTCCATGTTGGTCAGGCTGATCTCGAACTCCCGACCTCAGGTGATCTACCCACCTCAGCCTCCCAAAGTGCTGGGATTACAGGCGTGAGCCACCGCACCCGGCCCAAAATGTGGTTGATAGTTCACTGAACTGATTTCATCACCCACTAGTGGGTCACAACACAGTCTGAAAAACTCTATTCTACAGGAAATATGGAGGCAGCTCTCCTTCTCTCACCCCAAATTCTGTTTTAAGTCTGATGACTATGAACCATAATTGATAGTTTCAAAATTCAAGTCATATTTATACAAAGGCAAAATTGGGGAATGATTATATTTTCTAAAGTATCTGTGTTTCAAAACAAGTTAACTTATATAAAGCGCTGAAAATACAGTGCTTAGGGATGCTAGAGAGATAGGAAATGGATTGGAAGAGTTGATGGGGCCTTCTTGGAGAAGGCAGATCTTGAGCAAAACATGAGGGGAAGGAGGACTGGTGGTTTTACAAGGAGAAGTGGGAGGTGTCAGATCGAGAGGCAGCATCTTCATCAGGAACTGCAGAAACTCAAGTCAGAGGACTTGCATGCCGGCCATTTCTGCTGTCTGTTTCTGGCATAGGCCTTGCACACACTCTCACCTCTGCCTAGACCACACTTCTTCACCTATTTACAGATACTCATCCATCGTACTTCAGAGTTCAACATGGGGACGCTTCTCAGAACACCATGTCAAATGACCTCTGTTTAATGCTTTTATAGCACCATGTATATCCCCGCTTTGTAACACTCATCACTGGTTGCAGTTTTATATTTATAGATCTGATTATTTGATGAATATGCTTTCTCCCTGACTGAAAGCTATGTGAGGGCAAGGAGTGGGACACTTTTTACTTGTTATAGTCCCTCTAACTGGCACACAATTTATGGTCATTAAATACTGGTATTTGCTAAATGAACCCTGGTAATTTGGTTAGAGTCCAGCCTCCTCACGAGTCCAGCCTCCTCACTGTCTGTTTAGTGCTGCAGGTGGAAGGTGATCTGAGCCTTGGAAAGTGTCAGACTCTTCCTTTTAAACCCCTTTCTACAGAGGAAGAATTCTCCTGCTTGTGGCAGGAATGTGGCTTTTGTTCTCTGGACAGTTCTGCTGACCTCATCCGCCATGTCTACTTCCACTGCTACCACACCAAGCTGAAACAGTGGGGGCTGCAGGCCTTGCAAAGCCAGGCTGACCTTGGCCCCTGCATCCTGGACTTCCAGAGCCGGAACGTCATCCCTGATATCCCTGACCACTTCCTGTGTCTGTGGGAGCACTGTGAGGTCAGCAGGCAGTGCCAGTAATTGGGGTGGAAGGAAGCTGGGGGTCTTAACTCTGATGCCTTGTCCCTTTCAGGGATGCCTTATATTTCCAAGATTCCTGCTAATATCTCTCTTCCATTTCTTTTGCTCTTTTAAAATTTGTTTATTTTTTACACACAGGCTCTTGATCTGAAGCCCAGGCTAGAGTGCAGTGGTGCAATCATAGCTCACTGTAACCTTGAACTCCTGGGCTCAAGCAATCCTCCCACCTCAGCCTCCCAAGTAGCTAGGACTACAGGCATGTACCACCATGCCCTGCTAACTTCTAAATTTTTTGTAGAGACAAGGTCTGGGTATGTTGCCCAGGCTGGTCTCGAACTCTTGGCCTCAAGTGATTCTCCTGCCTCAGCCTCTCAAAGTGCTGGGATTACAGGGTTTAGCAACCACACCCAGCCACTCCTCCATTTCTGTGTAGTGCCTTTCCTCAAAATTTCCCATCCCCATCAAGTTAATTTGGGAGACAGCCAAGAATTCTTTGGGCACATAGGGGTGAGTCCCTCTACCCACCCTCAGTCCTCACCCCAAGTTGCCCCTGGCACAGAATTCCTTCGACAATCCTGAGTGGTTTTATCGGCATGTGGAAGCACACAGTCTGTGCTGTGAATACGAAGCAGTCGGCAAGGACAACCCGGTGGTGCTGTGTGGCTGGAAAGGTAGGGCTGCTTCTTAACTTGTGGCTTCTGGAGGAAACGCTGGGGTTGCTGAAGAGCTGGGACAGAAAGGGATAGGGGTCCTACAGGGGCAAGGTTGACTGCCGGCTGGAGAGACTCAGGGGTACCAGATCCTAGGCAAAACTGGGGTTTTGTGGCTGGAGACTGATAGGGCTTCCTTCCCAGGCTGTACCTGCACCTTCAAGGACCGCAGTAAACTTCGAGAGCACCTCCGCAGCCATACCCAGGAGAAAGTGGTAGCCTGCCCCACCTGTGGGGGCATGTTTGCCAACAATACCAAGTTCTTAGATCACATCCGTCGCCAGACCTCATTGGATCGTAAGTAGTCAGAGGAAGTGGGGTGGATGCAGGCTGTCCTGCTTGGAATGGGTTAGGGGCATGTTTCTAGTGGGGGTGGCCACTGAAGAGACCTGCCTTTTGGCTGCCTCTTCTTTTTGGGCTCAGGCACCTCCCATAGTCTCTTTGCTGATTCAGATTCGTAGACATTGTTATTCAGTACTTACTGTACCTCGTATCAGTTACTTAGGGAATCCTCACAACAGTCCCATGAGGTAGGCTTCTTATCCCCCTTTTTGCAGATGAGGAAACTGAGGCTCAGAGAGGTTAAATCACTTACCTGAGATCACACAGCTAGTAAGTGGTGAAGCTGGAATTCTAACTCAGGTTCTCTAAGTCCCATGCTCTTTCCATGATACTGTGTCCATTCATAGCTCCCTAAGCTCTCCTTTCTCCTTGGGTGGTTCCCTTCTGCCTGGGATGGTTCCCCTCTCCTTTCTGTGCCTCTCCACTATCCCCTACAGCCCTCCTTTCTTCTGCCTGCCCCACCCCAGAGCAGCACTTCCAGTGTTCTCACTGTTCCAAGAGATTTGCCACAGAGCGGCTATTGCGGGACCACATGCGCAACCATGGTGAGTGGCCTGCGGCCCACAGCCTCCCTGCTGCCCTCCAAGGTTCCACAAGTTCTCACATCACAGCCTCCTCTCTGCTTCTCTCAGTGAATCACTATAAGTGCCCTCTGTGTGACATGACCTGCCCGCTGCCTTCCTCCCTCCGCAACCACATGCGCTTTCGTCACAGTGAGGACCGGCCCTTTAAATGTGACTGTTGTGACTACAGGTAAGGGGGACCAGGGAGCAGAAAACAGCTCATGTTCCAGTGTTCCCCATGTCCTCCAATCCCTCCTGATTTCTCATGGCAGCTGCAAGAATCTTATTGACCTCCAGAAGCACCTGGATACCCACAGCGAGGAGCCAGCCTACAGGTGTGATTTTGAGAACTGCACCTTCAGTGCCCGATCCCTCTGCTCTATCAAGTCCCATTACCGCAAAGTACATGAAGTGAGTGGGGCTGGTGTTGGGAAGGACTAGTGGAAGTATGGGGGACCCTGGGGTGAAGAGCTGGTCTCATTTCTCCCTTCCTTCCCCATCAGGGAGACTCTGAGCCAAGGTACAAATGTCATGTGTGTGACAAATGCTTCACACGGGGCAACAACCTCACCGTGCACCTTCGCAAGAAGCACCAGTTCAAGTGGCCCTCAGGGCATCCCCGTTTTCGGTATGTCTCTCAACCCTCCTTCCCAGAGTAACACACTTGTTTTTATACCTTTTCAACCAGTTTTAAAAACCTTAATTTGGGTCGGGCGCGGTGGCTCACGCCTGTAATCCCAGCACTTTGGGAGGCCAAGGTGGGCGGATCATGAGGTCAGGAGTTCGAGACCAGCCTGGCCAACATGGTGAAACTCCGTCTCTACTAAAAATACAAAAAGTAGCTGAGCATGGTGGCACATGCCTGTAGTCCCAGCTACTTGGGAGGCTGAGGTGGGAGAATCACTTGAACCCAGAAGGCGGAGGTTGTAGTGAGCTGAGATCACGCCACTGCACTCCAACCTGGGTGACAGAGACTCCATCTCAAAAAAATAAATAAATAAATAAATAAAACCTTAATTTGATGGTGGTTTTATGTCTGCCATTTCCATTTAGATTCAAAGAATCCTAAGAATAATGGTGGAGCAAAGCTTATTTTTCTGTTTTTTGAATCTTGTAAGGCATGGTGCCAAACCCAATAAATGGTGCCAAAAAGTCCTGCAGCTGGAACTAGAGCTAGAGTCTAAGGGTTCTGATCCTTAGCTCCAAGGCCTTCTCATAAATCCTTTGACACTTTCACCCTCCAACACAGTCAGTCAGTCTCTGTTTTTCTGGTTGGGTTTCTATATAAAACTTTCCATTTTGAGTAATGATCTTTCCCTCTTGCCTTTTCTTCTACATATTCCAATAAAGACCTTTTTTGTCTTCAACTCCTGTCACTTGGAATCCAGGACTTCTTCCATCCCTCATGTTTGTTCCTCACTTTGCCAGCCTTGGCCATTTCTGTATCCCCCTGCCTGGGTTTGCTGCCCTTTATGCTCCTACCTCACCAGGTACAAGGAACATGAAGATGGCTATATGCGGCTGCAGCTGGTTCGCTACGAGAGTGTAGAGCTGACACAGCAACTGCTGCGGCAACCACAAGAGGGATCGGGCCTGGGAACGTCGCTGAACGAGAGCAGCCTGCAGGGCATTATTCTAGAAACAGTGCCAGGGGAGCCAGGACGTAAGGAAGAGGAAGAGGAGGGCAAGGGTAGCGAAGGGACAGCCCTCTCAGCCTCTCAGGACAACCCCAGTTCTGTCATCCACGTGGTGAATCAGACCAATGCCCAAGGCCAGCAAGAGATTGTCTACTATGTGCTGTCTGAAGCCCCAGGGGAGCCTCCCCCAGCCCCTGAGCCACCTTCAGGGGGCATCATGGAAAAGCTTCAAGGAATAGCTGAGGAGCCAGAGATCCAGATGGTTTGAAGGCCGCAGAGCCAGACCATTTCTTCCCCAGGTCCTGGAGTTTGAGCCAGGCAAGTGGCAGTGACCCTAGTGGGCAGCCGTTGCCAATGGATGCCTTTAGGAGTGGTGCCGAGAGCAGTGTGGTCCACTCTGGCCTGGGTTTGCATCATTCTGCAGACTCTAAAGACTTCCCTTTTCTGCTAGACTACATTTTGTGGGGAGCCTGAGGACTTTGGATTCTTTGAGGGGATCCTGGATGTGTGTGTTCTTGTTAAAGAGGCTGTTATCAGGCTTAACCATAACCCTCAAGATCTACTTGACAGTGATTAAATCCTTAGCTCACATCCATTCCCATCTTTCAGGCTCCTTAGGCCCAAGGATGGCATGTGACTGGTCCCTACAAGGGTCTTTTCTTTGTCACCAGCCAAGGCATTGATAACCAAGTAGCCATTTTCCTCTTAAGGTTTCCTCTACAACCCCAAGGACTTTCATGATTATCCTCAGGGACAGGATTGGAGGCATTGAGCGTGTTTATTAACAAATTGTTTTTGGTAATAAAATAAATGCTTGGACTCTTATTTATTTATTCTTACATTTGGTGGCAGTTTACTAGGTAATGAGGAGATATAGCCACCCAGAAGAGGAGCTGAATAGTTAGGCTTGTTCCCCTTCTGGTGACTCAGGTGGTTTGTTTTTTGTTTGCTTAACTATCCTGTTGTCTTCTCCTCCTCCCCTTGGTGAAACTTCGCTATTCTCAGAGCGTATGCCATTTCCATGGTGGTCCCAGGTGTTTGGCTGTGAGTGGGCAGTAGTGGTGCTATAGAATGAACAAGAATGGGCTCACTGGGAGGATAGGGCAGCTGACCGTGGCCTCACTCTGAATACTGATTAGAACCCAGCTCTCCCTCTCCCTCTCCCTCTCCCCACCCCCACTGTCTCCCTCTCCCTCTCTTTCCACGGTCTCCCTCTGATGCCGAGCCGAAGCTGGACGGTACTGCTGCCATCTCAGCTCACTGCAACCTCCCTGCCTGATTCTCCTGCCTCAGCCTACCGAGTGCCTGCGATTGCAGGCGCGCGCCGCCACGCCTGACTGGTTTTCGTATTTTTTTGGTGGAGACGGGGTTTCGCTGAGTTGGCCGGGCTGGTCTCCAGCTCCTAACCACGAGTGATCTGCCAGCCTCGGCCTCCCGAGGTGCCGGGATTGCAGACGGAGTCTCGTTTACTCAGTGCTCAATGGTGCCCAGGCTGGAGTGCAGTGGCGTGATCTCGGCTTGCTACAACCTCCACCTCCCAGCCGCCTGCCTTGGCCTCCCAAAGTGCCGAGATTGCAGCCTCTGCCCGGCCGCCACCCCGTCTGGGAAGTGAGGAGCGTCTCTGCCTGGCCGCCCATCGTCTGGGATGTGAGGAGCCTCTCTGCCTGGCTGCCCAGTCTGGAAAGTGAGGAGCGTCTCTGCCCGGCTGCCATCCCATCTAGGAAGCGAGGAGCGCCTCTTACCGGCCGCCATCACATCTGGGAAGTGAGGAGCATCTCTGCCCGGCCGCCCATCGTCTGAGATGTGGGGAGAACCTCTGCCCTGCCGCCCCGTCCGGGATGTGAGGAGCGTCTCTGCCCGGCCGCCCCGTCTGAGAAGTGAGGAGACCCTCTGCCTGGCAACCGCCCCGTCTGAGAAGTGAGGAGCCCCTCCGCCCAGCAGCCACCCCATCTGGGAAGTGAGGAGCGTCTCCGCCCGGCAGCCACCTCGTCTGGGAGGGAGGTGGGGGGGTCAGCCCCCCGCCCGGCCAGCCGCCCCGTCCAGGAGGGAGGTGGGGGAGTTAGCCCCCCGCCTGGCCGGCCGCCCCGTCCAGGAGGTGAGGGGCGCCTCTGCCCGGCCGCCCCTACTGGGAAGTGAGGAGCCCCTCTGCCCGGCCAGCCGCTCCGTCCGGGAGGGAGATGGGGGAGTCAGCCCCCCGCCCGGCCAGCCGCCCCGTCCGGGAGGGAGGTGGGGGGGTCAGCCCCCCGCCCGGCCAGCCGCCCCGTCCGGGAGGGAGGTGGGGGGGTCAGCCCCTCGCCCGGCCAGCTGCCCCGTCCGGGAGGTGAGGGGCGCCTCTGCCCGGCCGCCCCTACTGGGAAGTGAGGAGCCCCTCTGCCTGGCCACCACCCCGTCTGGGAGGTGTACCCAACAGCTCATTGAGAACGGGCCATGATGACAATGGCGGTTTTGTGGAATACAAAGGGGGGAAAGGTGGGGAAAAGATTGAGAAATCGGATGGTTGCCGTGTCTGTGTAGAAAGAGGTAGACATGGGAGACTTTTCATTTTGTTCTGTACTAAGAAAAAATTCTTCTGCCTTGGGATCCTGTTGATCTGTGACCTTACCCCCAACCCTGTGCTCTCTGAAACATGTGCTGTATCCACTCAGGGTTGAATGGATTAAGGGCGGTGCAAGATGTGCTTTGTTAAACAGATGCTTGAAGGCAGCATGCTCGTTAAGAGCCATCACCACTCCCTAATCTCGGTTACCCAGGGACACAAACACTGCGGAAGGCCGCAGGGTCCTCTGCCTAGGAAAACCAGAGAACTTTGTTCACTTATTTATCTGCTGACCTTCCCTCCACTATTGTCCTGTAACCCTGCCAAATCCCCCTCTGCGGGAAACACCCAAGAATGATCAATTAAAAAAAAAAATTAATAAAGTATGAATTTTTATTTAAAAAAAAAAAAAAAAGAACCCAGTGCCTCTAGGGTAGGGGTTCTTTACCTGGGAGTGGGAAGGAAGCTGGGGGGTGGAGAGTGGATTGGGAAGCCTCCCAGGGAAGGGAGGCAATCAAGTGGTCCAGGAACCAAACTAGAAAATTGTGTGTCTGAATGTGCATTTTCCTGGGGAAAGGATCTGTTTTTTGCTAGATTATCAAAGAGATTGAAACCTCCCAAAATAAGAATCATCATTTAATCTGGTTCAGCTACTTCTTAGCACCCTGTGTCCATTTTTATGGTCTACTGCTATGCTGGAGAGGTCAAGGAAATAGTTTTGGGGACAGGAAGCTGCCCAAAAAGGATCTCTGGGCCTTTTTTTGTAAGACCTAATTCTATTACTAGAAAAACTAAGGCCGGATGCAGTGGTTCACGCCTGTAATCCCAACACTTTGGGAGGCTGAGGCGGGCGGATCACAAGGTCAAGAGATGGAGACCATCCTGGCCAACATGGTGAAACCCCGTCTCTACTAAAAATTTAAAAATCAGCTGGGCGTGCTGGCACACATCTGTAGTCCCAGCTACTTGGGAGGCTGAGGCAGGAGAATTGCTTGAACCCGGGAGGCTGAGGTTGCAGTGAGCCGAGATCATGCCACTGCACTCCAGCCTGGCGACACAGCGAGACTCCGTCTCAAATAAATAAATAAATAAAAGAAAAACTGTGTGTGTCTATTTGTGGAAAGAAAAAGATCTCTTCATTAATCCCATCAGCCATTTATTGAGTTCCTACTATAGTCCAGGCACAGGTGCTAAGGATACAAAGATGAATAAAACCCAGGACCTTCCCTGGAGGGACTTGCAATGCAGAAGCAAGGAAAGACTAGGTAAGCTGAGTGATAGAAGTTAATCAGGGTACATTTAGAAGGCTCCAAATAGGAGTAATGGTACTACCTGGGCAAGGGATCAGGAAAGGTTTCATCCAGGAAGAGACCTTCTACCTAACCAAGACTAGATGAAGACTTTAAAGGTTCTAAACTCTGAAAAGATTGTGGTGTCCCATTTTTCATATGTAATCAGAATGAAAATATTAAGCCATGAAACATTTAAAGTTCAACATGATTATACTTAAAACATATACTGTATATAGATTAACTATCAAATTCTGTTTCTAATTTTTTCTTTTATTTTTGAGTTCCCTTGTTTTGCTGGTGTCTAAGCACTGGCGTGGGGTGTCCCTTGAGTAATGCAGCACTAATGACTTTATCCATTCTTCCATGAGCAGTGTCTTCGGGAGCAGGCTAGCATTCTATGAAAAGGACCTTCCCTACTAGTCTTCTCAGTCATGCCCACACCAAATCGCATTGCTCTATCTGGACCATGGAGACAGCAGAAGAGATTCTGGTCCGTTACCATGTGATTCCATTCCCTAGGAGGAGGGGTGACTTGGGATCCTGGACTCAGTATGCATGGCTTAGAAAGTACTGGACCAGGAGTGAGGGGTCATTGTTGAGTAGTCTAGGCAGCCAGAGGCCTCTGGAAGGATACTAAAGGCTGTGGTGGGTGGCAGTGGGCTCCTGGAGGGAGGAGGGTGATGATACTAATTTGGTTGCCTTAGAATTTCACCTAGAGTCAACCCTCGTCCCAGCATCATGGTGTCTGAAGATTAAGGAGACACCCTGTCTTAGTCTTCCTTAAAGGGGGTAGGGATAGGAGAGAAGGCAGGTGGTCCAGGAGTTGGAAGCAGATAACTTCTTTTCTCTTATTTGTGGCAAGTCCACAACCACAGAGGACTTAGAAGAACTGGGTGGATATAAAAAAGTGTCAACTATGGCCGGGTATGGTGGCTCACGCCTGTAATCCTAGCACTTTGGGAGGCCGAGGTGGGCGGAT
The DNA here is from genome assembly GCF_029281585.2 of Gorilla gorilla gorilla. Classification (NCBI taxonomy): domain Eukaryota; kingdom Metazoa; phylum Chordata; class Mammalia; order Primates; family Hominidae; genus Gorilla; species Gorilla gorilla. Next base: position 127,080,703 of record NC_073233.2, read on the forward strand.
CACTTGAGGTCAGGAGTTCGAGACCAGTCTGGCCAACATGGGGAAACCCTGTCTCTACTAAAAATACAAAAATTAGTTGGGCATGGTGGCACATGCTTGTAGTCTCAGCTACTCAGGAGGCTGAGGCAGGAGAATTGCTTGAATCTGGGAGGCAGAGGTTGGAGTGAGCTGAGATCACGTCACTGTACTCCAGCCTGGGCGACAGACCAAGACTGTCTCAAAAAAAAAAAAAAAAAAAAGTGTCAACTAAAAAGGAAAATTGAAAAAGAGGCCAGGTGCAGTGGCTCATGCCTATAATCCCAGCACTTTGGGAGGCCGAGGTGGGTGGATGGCTTGAGCCCAGGAATTCGCAACTAGCCTGAGCAACATGACGAAACCCCAATTCTACAAAAAATACAAAAATTTAGCCCAGGCGTGGTGGTGCATGCCTGTAGTCCCAGCTACTTGGGAGGCTGAGGTGAGAGAATTGCCTGAGCCTGGGGAAGTTGAGGCTGCAGTGAGCTGTGATTGTGCCACTGCACTCCAGCCTGGATGACAGAACGGTGTCTCAAAAAAGAAAAAAAAAAGAAAGAAAAAGAAAAATGATTTCTCCAAGATGAGAAGAGAGAGGAATGATGAATGGTCATGGGGAATAAATAATTACTGTAAGATTATGACCTAGTGAATTTGGACACTCAATGCATGTTAAATGAATAAATGAATTTTGCTCAAGATCAGGAATCAAATGAGGAACATATCCGTTTCATGTACAGTAGCAGAGAGACTTAAGGCTGAGAGGGAAGGGTGGAGGAGATGGTGAAAGCTTCTTCATACCATGCTAAATAGCTTGGATTTCTTGGCTGGGGAGGGAATGTGGAGGACAAGAAAGTAGATGAAACTTGGAAAGGAATGGGGATGTCCCCACCCTCGTGGAACTTAAGGCTAATTTCCTGAGGGGAAGAGACTAGAGGCCAAGGGGAAGAAGCCAGTGAGAGCAGATTTCAAAAATACAAGAGAAGCCTGGTGCGGTGGCTCATGCCTGTAATCCCAGCACTTTGGGAGGCAGAGGCAGAGGCAGGGGCAGAGGTGAGAGGATTGCTTGAGCCCGCGAGTTCGAGACCAGCCAGGGCAGCATGGCAGAACCCAAACTACAAAAAACTACAAAAAGCAGGGCATGGTGGTACGTGCCTATAATCCCAGCTACTCGGGAAGCTGAGATGGGAGGATGGCTTGAACCTGGGAGGTCCAGGCTACATTGAATTGTGATCGTGCCACTGCATTTTAGCCTGGGCAACAGAGCCAGACTCTGTCTAAAAAAACAAACAGCAACAACAACAACAACAACAACAAAAAGAAAAATACAGGAGAGAGGATATTTGATAGGGTAAAGCCCCTAGATTTGGGGTGGGAAGAATATAGAGAACAAGTAGATAAATAAAACTTGGAAAGGAATGGAGTAGAGAGAAGAAGGTAGGAATGGGAGTGGATATGGATTTTGTTCATAGGCATAAGGGGGATTTCATGCTTGGTGGTCTCTATTTCATTGATAAAGTAGGAATTAAAGTTATTGAAGATACTCTGTTGGATTAAGGATTTATACAAATTGACACATTTTAGAAATGCCATTAACAGATATAAGAATGAGACTGAAGACCTGACGACCCAGCTGAAATTGAAGACCAAGATCAGGCAGGGGCAACTTCAATACAACCATAGAATTTTTTTTTTTTTCAGCAGACAGGAGCACCCTTGGAACAAAAACAGAAAACAGACCACTGGGTGTATCACAGCAATGGCGTGGTGGCCAGGACATGGGTTGCACAGGGCCAAGGAGCAAGGCAATTAGAGCAGCTAGAGATGGATCATGAAGTCCAGACTGGACGGTGAGGGCCTAGGAAGCTGGAGGTAGCACAGCAGTTACAGTCACACCACTGGAGGTTCCAGTGAGGCTTCTGAAGATTAGTGGGCAGAAAGGAAAGTTTGTGGTCAAGAAGGGAACTTTTGTTTAATTGATACATAATAAGTATACATATTTATGGGTAATATGTGATATTTTGATACATGCATACAATGTGGGATCAAGGTAATTAGGATATCCATCACCTCAAACATTTATCATTTCTTCGTGTTGGGAACATTTCAAATCCTTTTCTAGCTGTTTTGAAATATACAATAAGTGGCCAGGCAGAGTGGCTCACTCCTGTAATCCCAGCACCTTGGGAGATCGAGGTGGGCGATCACGAGGTCAGGGGCTCGAGACTAGCCTGGCCAACATGGTGAAATCCCATCTCTACTAAAGATACAAAAAATTAGCTGGGCATGGTGGCGCTCGCCTGTAATCCCAGCTACTCAGGAGGCTGAGGCAGGAGAATCGCTTGAACCCAGGAGGCGGAGGTTGCAGTGAGCTGAGATTGCACCATTGCACTACAGCCTGGATGACAGGGCGAGACTCCATTTCAAAAAAAGAAAAAGAAAAAGAAAAAGAAATATACAATAAGCTGCTGTTAACTAGAATCACCCTACTGTGCTGTAGAATGCTAGAACTTATTCCTTCCATCTAACTATATTTTTGTAGTCATTAACCAATCTCTTCATCCCCCACCCTTCACTTCACTACCCTTCCTAGCCTCTGGTAACCATCATTCTACTCTCCACCTTCATGAGATCAACTTTTTTAGCTCCCACATATGAGTAAGAACATGAGATATTTGTCTTTCTGTGCCTGGCTTATTTCACTTAACACAATGTCCTCCAGTTCCATCTATGTTGCTGCAAATGACAGACTTTCATTCTTTTTATTTTTATTTATTTATTTTTATTTTTTTGACAGAGTCTCGCTCTGTAGCCCAGGCTGGAGTGCAGTGGTGTGATCTTGGCTCACTGCAACTCCATCTCCCAGGTTCAAGCAATTCTCCTGCCTCAGCCTCCCAAGTAGCTGGGATTACAGGCACCTGCTACCATGCCCAGCTAATTTTTTGTATTTTTAATAGAGACGGGGTTTTGCCATGTTGGCCAGGCTGGTCTCGAACTCCTGACCTCAGGTGATCCACCCGCGTTGGCCTCCCAAAGTGCTGGGATTACAGGCATAAGCTACCGCTCCCTACCTATTTTTATTTTTATTTTTGAGACAAGAGTCTGGCTCTGTTGCCCAGGACAGGGTGCAGTGGCGCAGTGGCACGATCTTGGCTCACTGCAACCTCCACCTCCCGGGTTCAAGCAATTCTCCTGCCTCAGCCTCCCAGGGAGCTGGGATTATAAGTGTGCATGACCACGCCCAGCTAATTTTTGTATTTTTAGTAGAGATGGGGTTTCACCATGTTGGCCAGGCTGGTCTCGAACTCCTGACCTCAGGTGATCCACCTGCCTCGGCCTCCCACAGTGCTGGGGTTACAGGCGTGAGCTGCCGTGCCTGGACAAATTTCATTCTTTTTTATAGCTGAATAATATTCCACTGTGTGTATGTACTATATTTTCTTTATCCATTCATCCACTGATGGACACTGAAGTTGATTCCATTTCTTGACTATTGTGAATAGTACTGCAATGAACATGGGAGTGCAGATATCTCCCTGATATACTGATTTCCTTTCTTTTGGATATATACCCAGCAGTAGGATTGCCGGATCATATGGTAGGTCTATTTTTAGTTTTTTGAGAAACTTTCATACTGATTTTTTTTTTTTTTATTTGAGACGGATTCTCACTCTGTCGCCCAGGCCGGGGTGCAGTGGCACAATCTTGGCTTGCTGCAACCTCCATCTCCTGGGCTCAAGCAATTCTCTTGCCTCAGCCTCCCAAGTAGCTGGGATTACAGGCACATGCCACCATGCCCGGCTAATTTTTTGTATGTTTAGTAGAGACGGAGTTTCACCATGTTGGCCAGGCTGGTCTTGAACTCCTCACCTCAAGTAATCTGCCTGCCTCGGCATCCCAAAGTGCTGGGACCACAAGCGTGAGCCACCGTGCCCGTCCCATACTGTTTTTTACAGTGGTTGTACTAATTTACATTTCTACCAACAGTGTACTAGCGTTCCCAGAAAGGGGACATTTTTAAATGGAGCTATTCAGAGTCTAGAGTACGTCCACAGGGAAGTAGGCTGCTAAAGGGAGACAGGTCATTGGAATAGAATAGACCAAGAGAAATAAGGCATTTTGAATGCCTACTAGGAGTGACCTTTCTGACCCACCCATCAGTGAGGTGGATCTTTATGATACTGTGAAACATATCAGTTGGCCCTCCATATCCGTGGGTTTCACATCCATGGATTCAACCAACTTCGGATTGAAAATATTCAGAAAAAAAAATGGCAGGTGCATCTGTATTGAACGTGTGCAGACTTTTTTTTCTTGTCATTATTCCCTAAAAATATACAGAATAGTATAACAACTATTCACATAGCATTTACATAGTATTAGGTATTATAACTAATCTAGAGACGATTTAAAGTATATGGGAAGGGCCGGGTGCAGTGGCTCATGCCTGTAATCCTAGCACTTTGGGAGGCTGAAGTGGGCAGATCACTTGAGCAGTTCAAGACCAGCCTGGCCATTATGGCAAAACCCCGTCTCTACTAAAGATTCAAAACTTAGCTGGGCATGGCGGCACGTGCCTGTGATCCCAGCTACTCAGGAGGCTGAGACAGGAGGATTGCTTGAGCCCAGGAGGTAGAGATCACAGTGAGCTGAGATCGCAGTGAGCCGAGATCACACCATTGCATTCCAGCCTGGGTGACACAATAAGACTGTCTCAAAATATATATATATAATATATATAAGTATATATTATATAAGTATATATTATATATAAGTATATATTATATAAGTATATATTATATGTAAGTATATATTATATAAGTATATATAATATGTAAGTATATATTTAAGTATATATAAATATGTAAGTACATACTTATGTATGTATAAGTATATATAATATATAAGTATATATAAAATATATAAATATATATTTTTATATAAGTATATATAATATATAAATATTATACGTAATATTTATGTACGTGTGCAGGGAATTCAAAGCCAGCTTTCAAAGATCAGATCAAAACTACTATAAAGTCTGCTTTAATACATGAAATTAAAAAATATAAAGTATATGGGAGGCTGTGCACGGGTTATGTGGAAATACTATACCATTTTATATTGGGACTTGAACATCTGTGGACTTTGATATCCAAGGGGAGTCCTGGAACCAATCTCCCACAGATACTGAGGGACGACTGTACAAATGTACAATATTTGGTCTTTTTCCTCATTTCCTGGCATACAACTTCTAAAATCCTTGGACTCTTCACAGTGTAAGTGTCTTTTTGTGACCCAATGAGTTGATTGAGGGCTGGCAGCACCTAGGTAGCTTCAGGATGGGCGCTGATCATTGGAAAGACCAAGGCAGAATTAGAAGGGTGAGACTTTCAGCTCCACCCCACAACCACCAGGAAGGGGAGAGGGGCTGAAGGTTGAGTTGATCACCAATGACCAATGATTTAATCAACCATGCCTATGTAATGAGCCTCCATAAAAACTCAAAGGAGGTTCAGAGAGCTTCTGGATAGCTGAACATGTGGAGGTTCCTGGAGTTCCTGGAGGGTTCTTGGAGAGTGCATAGAAGTTCTCCACCCTCTTACCGGGCGCGGTGGCTCACGCCTGTAATCCTAGCACTTTGGGAGGCCGAGGTGGGCGGATTGCCTGAGCTCAGGAGTTCGAGACCAGCCTGAGCACACAGTGAAACCCCGTCTCTACTAAAATACAAAAATTAGCCGGGCGTGGCGGCATGCACCTGTAATCCCAGCTACTCATGAGGCTGAGACAGGAGAATCATTTGAACACGGGAGGCGGAGGTTGCAGTGAGCTGAGATCACACCACTGCACTCTAGCCTGGGCGACAGCAAGACTTCGTCTCAAAAAAAAAAAAAAAAAAAAAAGAAGCCCGGGCGCGGTGGCTCACACCTGTAATCTCAGCACTTTGGGAGGCCGAAGCGGGTGGATCAAAAGGTCAAGAGATCAAGACCATCCTGGCTAACACGGTGAAACCCCGTCTCTACTAAAAATACAAAAAAATTAGCTGGGCATGGTGGCAAGCGCCTGTAGTCCCAGCTGTTCGGGAGGCTGAGGGAGGAGAATGGCGTGAACCTGGGAGGCGGAGCTCGCAGTGAGCCAAGATCGCGCCACTGCACTCCACCCTGGGCGACAGAACTAGACTCCGTCTAAAAAAAAAAAAAAAAAAAAAAAGGAAGTTCTCCACTTCTCTCCTCTTCCCACATGCCTCACCCATTGCCTCTCTTTGTCTGTATTCTGTGTAATATCATTTATAATAAGCTGATAAATGAAAGTAAAGTGTTTCCCCAAGTTCTATTAGCCACCCTAGCAAATTAATCAAACCCAGTGAGGGAGTTGAGGGAACCCTGATTTATAGCCAGTTGGTCAGAAGCATGAACAGAAACAACCTGCGGCTTGTGATTAGCATTGGAAGTGGGGGGTAGTCTGTGGGACTGAGCCCTCAACCTGTGGCATCTGACACTATCTCCAGGCAGGTAGTGTTGGAATTGAATTGAATTAGAGGACAACCAGCTGGTGTCCACTGCAGAATTGATTGCTTGCTTAAAGTGTGGGGCAAAACACCCATACATCTGGCATCAGAAGTGTGTTGTGAGAGTATAGTAAGAGAAACTGAGTTTGTTTATTTCTGTGTATTCTCAACCCAGTATTAGGGGTAGGAGAACAGGGCCCAGAGAAAAGCTGGGGAGACACCTGATCTGTAAGGCTGGTTCCACCCAAAAGATACAGCCAAGAGGTGTGGTGTGAGTTCAAGTTTTAAGAGAAGGAAGAAAAAGAGATAAGAGACTTCGGCAGAGACCCTTGGCATTCTGCAGCTTTGGAGAACCCCAGTTTCTTCTTATCAAAGGAAATGGTGGTACATAATTATCAAAGGAAATGGTGGTACATAGCAGGAGAGAGAGGGAGAGACAAACACTGCGCTTTTATTTTATTTTATTTTTATTTCTTTTTTTTTTTTTTTTTGAGACAGAGTCTCGCTCTGTGGCCCAAGCTGGAGTGCAGTGGCACGATCCTGGCTCACTGCAAGCTCCGCCTCCTGGGTTCATGCCATTCTCCTGCCTCAGCCTCCTGAGTAGCTGGGACTACAGGCGCCCACCACCACGCCCGGCTAATTTTTTGTATTTTTAGTAGAGACGGGGTTTCACCATGTTAGCCAGGATGGTCTCGACCTCTTGACCTTGTGATCTGCCCGTCTTGGCCTCCTGAAGTGCTGGGATTAGAGGCGTGAGCCACAGCGCCCGGCAACACTGCACTTTTAAAATTCACTTCAAAATTGCTTGATTTTGTTTCGTTGTTATTATAATTTTTTTTTTTGAGATGGAGTTTCACTCTTGTCATCCAGGCTGGAGTGCAGTGGCGCGATCTCTGCTCACTGCAACCTCTGCCTCCCAGGTTCAAGTGATTCTCCTACCTCAGCCTCCCAAGTAGCTGGAATTACAGGCATGTGCCACCCACCTGGCTAATTTTTGTATTTTTTAGTAGAGACAGTGTTTCACCATGTTGACCAGGCTGGTCTTGAACTCCTGATTTCAGGTGATCCATCCGCCTCAGCCTCCCAGAGTGCTGGGATTACAGGCGTGAGCCACTGCGCCCAGCCTATAATTTTTTAAAAAAGCAACAGCAGAGACTCTGTCTAGTCTCTGAGGGGTCGGGAGAGGCAATCAATAGTTACCCCTCCACGGCCTCCACTCCAGCGCCTATGCACATTTTTCCTTTCTGCCTTGGGGAGCCACAGGAGGACTGGAGAGCTTTGCTGCTGCATACCGGCAGGAACCCTGAAGCCAGCTGAGTGGGTGGGGCAGGGTGGGGGTTTGCAGTCAGTCTCCTCTTTATCCACCCCTCCTTCCTGGTCCTGGGCTGCATCTCTCCAAGTGACCAGCAGGGGGGCCTTCATTAACAAATACACTTTAAAACCATTCTGTCCAGAGGTGACAGACCGTCATGGTGGGCAAGGGAGGCACAGTGGAAGAGAGACCTGGGATGGTGGAAGCAGAACTGGTCAGTTCCAATATCCCCCCAGTCGAATTCCTTTCCAGCTCCCATAGGACCGTGTTAACCCTCCTTTTTTTTCACAGGCCCACAAAGCTGCTTAACAACTGCTTCTCCCACAAATCCCTGCCCACAGCAGCCTGTGTCTGTTAGATTAGCTCCTGGCACTAAGCTGAGATGGGAATTTTCTGCTTCTGCCTTGCTCCTCTTAAGCCAGTTATCATCAACCCTTACACGTCTGGGCCTAGGGAAACATGCCCTGGATGGAGGCTCGGTCCTGATGGTGGGGGTGAGGAGGTCTGGGGTGGGAGTTGGGAGAATCCTAGAGAAAGGGGAGAATCCATCTCAGGGAATGGGAGGAGGTCTGTTTGGAGGAATAGGGGAGGATCCACCTGGACGCTGAGGGAAAGTCTGGTGAGAAATAGAGGGTTTGTTCTGGGGATGGGAGGTCTAGACTAAGGAAAGAAGGTTCTTTTAAGCAACGGTTCTCAGAAGGTGGTCCCTGGACTAGCAGCATCAGCATCACTTGAGAACTTATTAGAGATGTAAATTCTCTGGCTCCACCCCAGATACTGAATCAGAAACTCTGGGAGTGGAGCCCAGTAATCTAATCTGTGTTTTAACAAGCTCTCTAGATGATTTGGATGTGCGCTCAAATTTGAGGACCACTGCTCTTGAGTTACAAGGTCTACTCTAGGAGTTGGAAGTGTGTGTTCTCAGGAATCAAAGGTCCCTCTTGGGGGATATGTGGTGGGAGTGGGGAGTATCTCTAGGATGGAGAAGGTCTGTGCTAGGACCTCTGGAAGGCTGGAAAGGTTCTATATCCTAGAATGAGAAAGGTCTGTTCAGGGCAACTGAGAAAATCTGCTTTATAAAGTGGGAAGGTGACAATAGGTAATGAGGAAGTTTGACATCGTAGATAAAGCCATGGTTTAGAATCACTGAGACCTGGATTTGAATCCCTACATCCATCACACTAGCTATGTACTTCATACTTGTACTTAATATTTCTGAGCTTCAGTTCCTTATCTAAAACATGGAAGAGTAATACTGACTTCATAACATTGTTACAAGGACTGGTTAGACTGTTCAGTCAATGGGTATTTATGGAGTACATTTTCTTTTTTTTAATTTTTAATTTTTTAATTTTTTTTGTAGAGAGAGGGTCTCCTTACATTGCCTAGGCTGGTCTCAAAATCCTGGGCTCAAGCAATCCTCCTGCCTGAGCCTCCCAAAGTGCTGGGATTACAGGCATGAGCCACCACACCCGGTTTTGACTGCAATTTCTGTGTCCAAGTTCTAGGAATATAGTGGAGAAAGAGACTGGCCTAGCCCCTTACTCAGAGATCAACCATATCTCTATGCTATGTGCCTAGCAGGTAGTAGGCATTCAATAAATGTAGTTTCCCCTCCTTTGCTAAGGAAAGGAAGATTCATCTGGGGGAAGGAAATGAGCCTGAACCGTGGTGTGACCTGGGAAGTAAGAATGTATGGTCTATGCAATGGCATGATTATGGCTCACTGCAGCCTTATCATCCCAGGCTCAAGTGATCCTCCTGCCTCAGCCTCCCGAGTAGCTGGGACTACAGGCACACACCACCACGTCTGGCTTATTTATTTATTTAATTTTATTTTTTGAGACAGAGTCTTGCTCTGTCGCCCAGGCTGGAGTGCAGTGGCACGATCTTGGCTCACTACAACCTCCGCCTCCCAGGTTCAAGTGATTCTTGTGCCCTAGCCTCCAAAGTATTATAGGCATGAGCCACCATGCCCAGCTAATTTTTGTAATATTAGTAGAGATGGGGTCTCGCCATCTTGGCCAGGCTGGTCTCGAACTCCTGACCTAAAGTGATCCACCCACCTTGGCATCCCAAAGTGCTGGGATTACAGGTGTGAGCCACCATGCCTGGCCTATAGTCTATTCTTGAGAATAAAAAATCTTAATCTGCTGAGTGTGGTGGCTCATGCCTGTAATCCCAGCACTTTGGGAGGCTGAGGCGGGCGGATCACTTGAGGTCAGGAGTTCGAGACCAGCCTGGTCAACATGGTGAAACCCCATCTCTACAAAAAATACAAAAATTAGCCGGGTGTGGTGGTGTGTGCCTGTAGTTCCAGCTACTCAGGAGGCCGAGGCAGGAGAATCGCTTCAACCTGGGAGGCAGAGGCTGCAGTGAGCTGAGATCTCGCCACTGCTCTCCAGCCTGGGTGACAGAATGAGACTACATCAGAAAGAAAGAAAGAAGCAGAGAAAGACAGAGAGAGAGAAAGAAAGAAAGAGAAAGGAAGAAAAAGAAAGAAAGAAAAAGAAAGAAAGAAAGAAAGAAAAAAAAAAAGAAGAAAGTTGTGTGCCAAAGAATAAAGATGGGTGGCATTAAGACATGGAGGTTATCTCAGGAGGATGAAGAGCCTGTCTAGAAAATAGAGAGAGACAGTCCATTTGGGAATAAGGTTCTGAGAGGCCCAATTAGCAGGGTAAAATCAGGGACTTTGGGATTCAAGCCCTGCTTTGCCACCAACTATTGCTTAACCTCCCTATGCCTCAGTTTTTCATCTCTAAAGGGGGGTTGTAAAACCTGTCGCATAGGGATATTGTGAAGATTAAATAAGATAATGCCTGGTACAAAGTAGTTAATAAATGCAACTGTTGGGGGTTGGGGAGGTCTATAGTAGCTGATGAGAAGTTGACTTGGAGAATGGAGGGTCCATCTGGAGAACAGGAGGTTGGTCCTGAGGAATGGTGGTGATGTGGGGCATGGAGTTGGGGGAAGATAGGAAAGACTGGATCCAAACCCCACACAAACCTCAGAGTAACAGGGCGGGGCCTAGAGAAATCCTCCAGGGATCGCTAGCTTTTAGGGCTGTGGAGAGGTTGTTGGGAGGGGGGCCAGCAGGAGACAGGTTTGACTGCTAGTAACCTCTCAACTGCTGCAGTAAGGAGAAGCCTCAGCGGTGGCAGTCACACCAGCAGCCTCAGAGCCTTCCCTCCCCATCGTCTCTGCTGTGTGACAGGTGGGAACTTAAAAGCTCAGATCACGTGTCTTGGCTAGCTAACCTACTTACCCCTTGAAGACATAGTGGCAGGGACAGGCAAGGGCCAAGAGGAATTGGCTGAGAAAAGGGCAGAGCAGGGGAAAGCCCCAAGTGTGTTCTCGGGACCTACATTTGAAGGCTTTGGGGGCAAGGGAGAGAATGTGCAGGTGCATGAGATGCCCAGGGCATGTCTGCGAGCCCTGTGCATGCCCTGGCACACAGGTCCCTCCAGGATATGGCATGTGCCTGTCTTGAAGGCCTGTATCTGGCTAGGTGACTACAGTCGGAGCAGGCTGAGCACTGGGTTCCAGTTTAACTCTGGAGCTACTGCAGGCTCTCCCAAAGCTGCTGCCATTTCCCCTTCTTTATTAGTGTCCTAACTCAGAGAAAGTGTGAATGGGGAGACAGGAGGATGTTCCAATGTCCCAAGGGCTCCTGCGTTTTTGAAAGCCTTTGCACCTAGTTTGGGGATTCCTGGAGGGAGGCCTGCGCTCATTCATGGGCTGGAACTGAGGGAAATTGTTGGGGGACTGGTATCGTGTGTGAAGACAGACTGACACCTTTACTATCCCTCCACTTTCCCCCACCCCCAACACCATTGCCTAATCTGTCTTCCAGGGACTTGTCCGCACGGAGTGACTCCAGCTCTCCTTTCCTCACTGCCTCCAAGTCGGCCCTTTGCCATCAACCCCCAGTCCTGAGTTCACCCCTGCACCTCCTCCGGCCCCCGCGCCGCAAGCGCTGCTCTCTCCTTTGCCGTCCTCGCCCCCCGCGGGCTGCCGGGCGGCGCGGGCCCTTTAAGAACGGCGGGACCGGCGAGCAGTAGCTGGTAGGAGAGCGCAGTCGCCCCGCGGGCTCGGAGGACACAGCGTCCGGGACCAGGCTCTGGGAAGCGGGTGTGCACAGCCCAGCAGAGTCAGGGCGCGACCCCAACCGCCTCTCACCATCCTTGCCATCTCCTCCGAGCCGAGGGCCGGCCCTCCTGCCTCGCCTGCCCCGCCCCGGCCCCGCCCCGGCCCGGGCCGCCGGGACCGGGAGCCGGGACGCGGGTGCCGCAGCCCGAGGCAGGTAAGGGGAGCCCCGGCTCTTCGTCCCCGGTCCGTGGCAGCGCTGAGCATCCCGGCCCCGCACCGGCCCGGGGGCGCGTCAAGGTGACTAGGCATGCGGGAGATGGGGCGGGGGCTTGAGCCGCCGTGGGGCGCTTAGTTTTGAGTCCGGGTGGTGCGCCTGGCTTTGGGGACAGCCCGGGGCACGCGGGCCCGGGGGTGCCGGCGGGAGGGGCCGGCCTAGGCGTCGCGCCAAGGGATGGGGAGTGGGACGCAGCCGGAGGCCTGAAGCCTCCTCCTCTCCGCCTTCCCCTGGTCCGCCCTGCACTCACCCTGCTACCCCGACCTCCTAGCGGGCAGCCTCTGCCGGCTGCCTCTTCTCCCCCGCCCCCTATTCCTTCAGTCCCCAGGGGCTGCTGGCCTGCGGGGTAAGGAGATTAGAGAAGCCGCCGGGAGGAAGGAGCGATTGAGGGCTTCAAGGGGACGGGCTGGGGTCAGGCTGGAGCTGGGCTGCCCGGGACTGAGCGTCTCCGTGCGGGGAGTTGGGGGCGGGGGCAGAGTGCGGGGCTAACAGTCGCGGATCTGCCCCGAGAAGGAGGTGGGTAGTGGGGGCGGGGGCAGCATTAGAATGCCAGGGAGCTTTGAGCGGGGCTCGGTGGTCTGCCCCAAACTGAGCACGCCCTCTCCCTGCAGGTCGGCTGCGTGATGGCGGAGAAGGCGCTGGAGGCCGTGGGCTGTGGACTAGGGCCGGGGGCTGTGGCCATGGCCGTGACGCTGGAGGACGGGGCGGAACCCCCTGTGCTGACCACGCACCTGAAGAAGGTGGAGAACCACATCACTGAAGCCCAGCGCTTCTCCCACCTACCCAAGCGCTCAGCCGTGGACATCGAGTTCGTGGAGCTGTCCTATTCCGTGCGGGAGGGGCCCTGCTGGCGCAAAAGGGGTAGGGAACAGCCTGGTAGGGGGAGTCCGTGGGCCCTCTCTGAGTTGCCTCTCCAGAAGCATGAGGCCTGGGTGTCCCATGTTCGGAAAGTCCTGCACCAGTGGGCTCTGTGGAAACACTAAAATCTGGGCCCCAGCCCCTTGCTCACTGTGCACTCTTGGGGTGTCAGGATCTACGCTCCCCCACACCTGTGAGCACCATGGGATACTAGGTGCAATTGGTTATTGAAGCTGTATCTTCTAAAGAGATCCCGTGACCTCTGGTCCTTGAGTGGTCCTTGATGAGTTTTCCTTCTTTTGTTTATGGAGGATTCCTACCTGTGAGGGCTGGTATGAAAAAGTAGGGGGCTGTGTCTGCAGGGTTGAGCAATACCCTTGGACCTAATTATAAAGACGTTCTCATTCCTGTCATCTTATTCCATTCTTACCACAGTGCTCAGAAGCAGGGAGGGTGGCGGTTTGGCAGGATAGATGTCATCTCCATGTTACTAATAAGGAAACTGAGGCCCAGGGAAGTTGAGTAACTTGACCAATGTCACACAGCTAGTAAGTGGTAGAGCTGAGACCAGAAGCCCGGTTTCCCAGCTCTCCATGCATTGTTCCTTTCTCTCTCTTCCCTGTACAGCAGTCCCATCACCTCCCCCTTCCCGCCCATGAGGACAGGTTCCCCTGAACCCTGACTAGCCCCTGCAGCCCCTACCCTGAGCAGCTTTAGCTGCTAGTAGGGAAGCTGAGGCTGTTTCCCAGAGCCTGGGTGTGGGCCAGGGGTGGGGCTGGGACATTGTTCTCTGAGGTTCAACAAATAGGTTTGGGGTGCTTCAGAGCAGGGCTGAGCATGATCTGCCTCTGCACTCTCCAAACCCTCACTCCCATGAGTGACCAAAAGGTCACATGGCTGAACCAATGGAAACTGAGGCATCTGGGCTTCCTGCCCAGTGGGCCCTGTCCCTAAGCAACCTCTTTCGGTCCTGAGACCAGCTCTGGGCAAAATGATGAGGCAGTTGTTATTTCTTTAGCCCTCTCATTTCCTCATAATTTTAAGAAACTAAGATTTTTTAAAAAATGTGTCTAGACGGGCCAGCTCTCCAGTTGCTTCCATGCGCCAGCCACAGATTGATATCCCTCACCTGGCCCTTCCCTCCTTTTGACCTTGCCAGCCTCATTCTGCTGTACTGGCCATTTTGCCATTTCTTTCATCCGTTGTCCCTTTCTCTGCCCCCTGCCCTCCCCTCGATGACTTCTGTTTTCCATTGAATCCCTCTCCCCTTCTCTAGAGGACAGAAAGCAATTAAGGGTAGGCAGAAAGGAAAGAAAGCAAGGGGGATGGAGAGAGGGAGAGTTCTACCTTTCCCAAGTAAGGATTTGTTATCATCTCCCCTAATTATGTATAGCATTTCTTATTTTTTCAAAACAGCTTCCTTTTAATTATTTTTAATAATCTCACTTAACATTCGTAATAACTCTGTAAGTCCTTGGGATTAGATATTACTATCCTTCCCTTATAGATGAGGAGTCAGAGGCCTTAAAGATTAAGTGACTTGACAAAATTGCAAAGAGAGCTACTGACGGCGGCAGAACTAGAATACCAGTGTCTCTCCAGCCCAAGGGCCTGGCTGGCCTCTTCTGTGCTGAGCAGTTGTGGGACATGGGTTCCTAGTCACTTATAAGCTGTGTGACCTTGGGCAGGCTGCCTATCCGCTCTTGGCCTTGCTTTTCTCATCTGTAAACAGGGATGATAAGAATACACAGACTTGTGTGAAGCTCAGCTGAGACGGTATCTGTGAGAGGCAAATGTAAGATGATTTTTGTGTTAGGCATCAGTGTTCAACCAGCTACTGTAATTAATTGAGGGGAAGGTTCGTCGTTGCCAGTTTCTTCTCCTGCAAGAGATCACTTCCTGTGAGTGGCTCTGAAAGGCATATGCTGGAGTGCGCCACCAAATGTCTCTGATTGATGGCGAGGAGGACTGAGGCAGAGGGCTAGAGCCCACGGCTTCCCTCTCCCAGGAAAGAACTTGCTGTGTGACCCTGGGTGAGTCACTAGATGTCTCTGGGCCCCAGTTGCCTCACCCATGTTGTTAGAGAAACAGTTGAAGCTTTGTAAACCATGGGTACCATCCAGGCAGTTGCTGTGATCAGGACCTGGCAGTGGGCAGGAGCTGCTCCCCCTTCTGACAGGAAGCATCCAGAGGGACAGCCGGGCCCAGAACACAGTCCTGGGTGTCGTGGAGGGAGGGTTAAATATGCCATCCCTTCACTGTCTCCACTAAGGACGCTAAGGAGGTGGAGTGGAGAGGGACTTGGGCTCTGTGGGGGTTAGAGGGGGCAGCAATGAGCAAGGTGCTAGGTAAGGGATTGGCACGTCCTCACCTATGAGGGAGGTCTGCCAGCATCGCAGGCAGGGCCCTCCTTGGTGGCTTCATCCTTCCCCTCCACTTCCATGTCTCACCAGGTCACTCCATGTAGGCTCTGCCCTCTGTTCCTTGGATTGTGAGTGTATATACACATACTTTTATATCACAGAGCTTTTCCTCCCAAAGCCTAGAAGGCCTCTGCTTTCCCTTTGCCTTTTAGAATCCTGCTCATCCTTCAAGGCTTAGCTCAAACGCCACCTCTTCCGTGAGGCCAGTCTTGATTTTCTTCTTTCCCCCCGACTCACGTCAATTCCATTTTTTGCATTCTCACAGCACATTTTTTGTACTTCTGTTATAACCCTAATTTTATTTTTCTTCATAGATTTTTTTTTGTTTTTCTATCTTACTTAGACTATGACCTTCTTGAATATAAAAACTGTGTCTTCCTCAATTTTTATCCAGTGTTTGGTACAGAGCTTGGTATATAGTAGACATCAATAAGCATTTATCAAGTAGAATTAATAGTAAAATGTCACTTTTTAATGCATTCTATGTGCCAAGCACTGTGTCATGTGTTTTACATATATTATCTCATTGAATCTTTACAACAACCCTATGAGATAGGTACTATCATCCTCATTTTACAGATGAGGGACCTGGAGCTCAGAGAGGTTAAGCAGCTTGCCCGAGGTCACACAGCTGGTAAGTGTGGAGCCAGAATTTGAACCCAGATCCACCTGACTCCAAACCGTGCTCTAAATGCATATGCTGCCTTCCAATGAATGAATGAAAGGTGAGATTTTACTGGGCCATGTAGGGGCTAGAGAAACAAGCCTGGCAGATAGAGAGAGCGCAAAGAAGAAGGCTTTTTCTGAATTAGGGAAAAGCTCTGAGAACTCACGCTCGTGGAACAGACACTTACTGCACATCTACTACAGGCCAGACAGTCTGCTGAGATTACCAAGATGAGTGAGAACTGCCCCCAAGGAGCTCACTGACTAAGAGGCTGGGAGAGCTGGTCAAGTGACAGGCACATCAAGTAACAAACATGCTGGCATAGGAGAGGTGCTGTGGAAACACAGGGGATAGGCAGCCAGCTCGGGCTGCAGTAGTGGGAGTTTTCCTGGAGGGGGCGAGACAGTGGCCACTGTGATTACAGAAGAGGACCAGGGTCTTCTATAGCTTTGATCCCCTCTCCACGCCCATCCATGAGATGTGTGGATTTTCCCATGCCTTTCGGAAGAGGATTGTTGCCTCTGGTACTTTGATATTAGTGGTGGTCGTTTCTAGGGGGACGGGATGAGAGGGATGGGTTCCTGCCGGGGCTATAAGGGTTATTACTCCATCCTAACGCAATCACACTGAGTAGGGGCTACCTATTTCACTGATAGCCATGGCTGCTCCTAAGAATTTTGGGGGTACTTCTGTTCACTGCAGCCTGACTAAAAATTCCTCCCCACCTCACTGCAGGTTATAAGACCCTTCTCAAGTGCCTCTCAGGTAAATTCTGCCGCCGGGAGCTGATTGGCATCATGGGCCCCTCAGGGGCTGGCAAGTCTACATTCATGAACATCTTGGCAGGATACAGGTAAGGAAGAGACTGGGGTGGAATGGAGGCAGGACTCAGGAAGAAGTATCCCTTGGGGAACACAGAAGGTATTCTGAAAGGGCATTGACCCCCATCCTCAACCCACATCCCTGCAGGGAGTCTGGAATGAAGGGGCAGATCCTGGTTAATGGAAGGCCACGGGAGCTGAGGACCTTCCGCAAGATGTCCTGCTACATCATGCAAGATGACATGCTGCTGCCGCACCTCACGGTGTTGGAAGCCATGATGGTGAGGGCTGGATAGTCACCCCTCCTCCCAGCAACCCCCTCTGTCTGCTGTCGCCACCTTCACCATTGGCGGAGGGTTCAAGGCAGAGCTCCCTCCCACACATACTTTTCTCGCTTACTCTCTGGGCCCCAGGTCTCTGCTAACCTGAAGCTGAGTGAGAAGCAGGAGGTGAAGAAGGAGCTGGTGAGTGGGGAAGGGAGGCAGTGGGACCACTCTCTTTTGTGGTGCTGCTGAGCTCAAGGCCCCGAGCTGGGGGTGGGAGAGTGGTGGCCTAGGCCGAGACAATGCACTTAAGGGAGATGCTTTTTGAAGCTGGGGTGGTGCCTGGGGGAAGCAGAGACTCCGAAGCTGACCTGGCATGGGTGGGGTGGGGCCAGGTGACAGAGATCCTGACGGCACTGGGCCTGATGTCGTGCTCCCACACGAGGACAGCCCTGCTCTCTGGTGGGCAGAGGAAGCGTCTGGCCATCGCCCTGGAGCTGGTCAACAACCCGCCTGTCATGTTCTTTGATGAGCCCACCAGGTAGTTCTCTCCACCCTTTCCCACCAGGATACCCCTCTCCTCTCGGCCCTGAGCCAGGGCTGGAGGCTGCATCTTCTTCATGATCCAGAGCCTCTGTTCACAGCCTCCTGGGGCCAAGATAAGGGCTTCTTCCTCATCTCCACCCTTGCCAATTCTGTTGCTGTGAGCAGCCCCATCCTTCGCCTGGGCAGAGATCTAGGTGTCCTCCTTGATTGACACCTCCCTCTCCAGTCACCCTCAGCCATCAGTCACCAAGTCCTGTTGATTCTGCCTCCTTTTGATATCTCTCAGATTTGCCCTGCCCCATCTCTAATGTTGATGTTAAGTTCAGGACAGCAACAGATTCTTATCTGCTTGTCTCCAGTGTCTCCCAGTCAATCCTTTCTCCAAACTGCAGCTACAGTGAACTTTCTTTTATTTTTTTAAGATGGAGTCTCGCTCTGTCACCCAGGCTGGAGTGCAGTGGCACGATCTCAGCTCACTGCAACCTCTGACTCCCGGGTTCAAGTGATTCTCCTGCCTCAGCCTCTCGAGTAGCTGGAATTACGGGCGTGTACCACCACACCCAGCTAGTTTTTGTATTTTTAGTAGAGATGGGGTTTCACCATGTTGGTCAGGCTGGTCTTGAACTTCTGACCTCGTGATCCACCCACCTTGGCCTCCCAAAGTGTTGGGATTACAGGCGTGAGCCACCGTGCCCGGCCAGAGTGAACTTTCTAAAGACAAGTCTGCAGTGCTCACTCCCCTGCTTAAAACATGCAGTGTTTCCTTTCTGACTTGTCCTCGAAATAAAGTCAGGTGACTTACAAGGGCCTGGTCTGAACCTACTTCTCCAGCCTCATGTCATGTACTTTATGCTCTAATAATACTGAGTTGCTTGTAATTCCCTGGTCAAGCCACATGTTTCATGCCTCTAAGCTTTGCCCATGCTGTGTCTTCTGCTGGAATGCCCTTCACCACTATGCCTCCCCTCTCCCCTTCACCTGCTTAGCTCTTACTCCTGGGCTCGCTCAGGAACCTTCTCTGACTACCCTCCAACACCTGCTACAGCTGAGCTGAATCCGCCCCCTCTTTCACCCAGTGTTGCTACAGCACTTTCCACATTACCCAAAATCATCTGTGTGCTTGTCTCTCTCTCCTTCCAGACCAGAGTCTATGTCTTATTTATGCATCATTGTAATCCCAGTTCCTGGCATACAACAGGTCCTCAATATATGCTTATTAAACTGAACAGTGCTCTTGGCTTCTGGGTATCCCTCCAAGTGCCTGAACCATAAAGGATACAGATGCGGCCAGAGTGCCCTCTTCCTGCCAGCTTCATCCCCTTCACAGCAGCTGCCCTGCCCCAGACACTCCCTTCTTTTGGCCTCACCCACCTCACATGGCCCCCTGGTGGCCTCTCTCTGGACAGTGGTCTGGATAGCGCCTCTTGTTTCCAAGTGGTGTCCCTCATGAAGTCCCTGGCACAGGGGGGCCGTACCATCATCTGCACCATCCACCAGCCCAGTGCCAAGCTCTTCGAGATGTTTGACAAGGTGAGTGTCTCCAGGCCTCAAGGAGGATTGGCCTGAGATGGAGGGATGGAAGGGGGTCAATAGGGGTGCCTGGCCCGCTGTTCCTTCCTTACCCTTCTCTTTCTGCTGCAGCTCTACATCCTGAGCCAGGGTCAGTGCATCTTCAAAGGCGTGGTCACCAACCTGATCCCCTATCTAAAGGGACTCGGCTTGCATTGCCCCACCTACCACAACCCGGCTGACTTCAGTGAGTGGGGGTCTGTTGGTAGGGGCTGGGAAACAGCAGTGGGCCGAACCTGGGGGCTCTGGTCTTGCACTCAGGCCTTCTAGGGGTAGAGATCTCACCGTCGCCTGCCTTCCCCACACACCCAAGGCGGGACTGACTTGCCCTTGGGAAGCGAGTATGAATCTAAACTGAGCTCTCCACTCTGTGTCCCCAGTCATCGAGGTGGCCTCTGGCGAGTATGGAGACCTGAACCCCATGTTGTTCAGGGCTGTGCAGAATGGGCTGTGCGCCATGGCTGAGAAGAAGAGCAGCCCTGAGAAGAAGGAGGTCCCTGCCCCATGCCCTCCTTGTCCTCCGGTGAGTAGGGGTGGAGAGGGCAGAGCAGGCATAGTTGGGGAGGGGAGACTGGACCATGGACAGTGGCCCTGCCAAAGAGGCTGTTCCCCGGAGGCATCGCAACCATTGGGTGCTAGGAAGAACCTAGGACTTGGAATCGACCTACTATGAACAGCACTGTGACCTTAGGCACATTATTTAACCTCCTTGAGCTCCAGTTTCCTCATTGACTTACTCATTCAGCAAGTTCTTGTTGAGCAGCTACAGTGTGCTGTCCTTGGTCCTGGCATAGTGCCCATCTGGTAAGCAAGATCAACATGGTCCCCAGCTTAGTGGCCAGTGTGGCTGACTGTTCTCTCTAACTTAGAGATGATGATACTCACCTCACAGGGTGATCGGGAGGACTAATTAGATAATCACATAAAGCTCTTAGCACTGTAGCTGGTACAGCAGGCGTCTGCCCAGTGCTAGTTCTCTTCCTTAAATGAGACACTATAACTCCTGAAAACCAGATTGGTTAGTTTTTGTTGTTATTGTTGTCATTATCATCATTATTAAATAACATTACTGTAAAATTGGTGGCATAAAGGAATTATACCTGGCCAGATACAGTGGCTCACGCCTGTAATCCCAGCACTTTGGGAGGCCGAGGCGGGTGGGTCAGGAGATGGAGACCATCCTGGCTAACATGGTGAAACCCCATCTCTACTAAAAATACAAAAATTAGCCAGGCGTGGTGGAGGGCACCTGTAGTCCCAGCTACTCGGGAGGCTGAGGCAGGAGAATGGCGTGAACCAGGGAGGCGGAGCTTGCAGTGAGCTGAGATTGCGCCACTGCACTCCAGACTGGGCGACAGAGCGAGACTCTGACTCAAAAACAAAAAAAACAAAACAAAAAAGGAATTATACCCTTAGAGTTCATGTGTTTTGATGGATTAAAAAAGTAACCGATCTATTATTAGCCACCACGGGTGTCCATTACTTTCTTTCCATCTCCTCCCTCCCAAGTTTTTGCCCCCTTTTTGTGTCTGAATCTCGCTCTGATTCATACCCCTAAGCCTAGCTTTCAGGTACACAACTTAATGGTAGAAGATTCTCTGTAGACCTGGAGGACCCCTGCCCCGGGGAAGAGCTCTGAGGTTTTTCATTCACTGAGCTGGGTGTTCTGTGGGCGAATGGGGTAGGCTCACCTGATCCCGATCCAATTTCTTCTTTCCAGGAAGTGGATCCCATTGAAAGCCACACCTTTGCCACCAGCACCCTCACACAGTTCTGCATCCTCTTCAAGAGGACCTTCCTGTCCATCCTCAGGGACACGGTGAGGCGTCAGGCTGGGGGAGAGGAGGCTGGCACAGGCCTGACCTTTTGGGCTGTAGGATCCCAGCAGCTGAGATGGGAATGGGGACCCTCCCTCACAGCCCTGCAATGTGCCTGTGGGGTCTCTGTGCCTGTGAGGGCAGCTCTGAGTTCCTACTCCGAGTCTACTCTGTGGCTTGCCCTGGCCTGTAACACATCCCTCTCCTGGTGATGACCCCTCCCAAGGTCCTGACCCACCTACGGTTCATGTCCCACGTGGTTATTGGCGTGCTCATCGGCCTCCTCTACCTGCATATTGGCGACGATGCCAGCAAGGTCTTCAACAACACCGGCTGCCTCTTCTTCTCCATGCTGTTCCTCATGTTCGCCGCCCTCATGCCAACTGTGCTCACCTGTGAGCTGAGCTGCCCTGGGCATGGGGCAAGGGTGTGGGTGCTGGGGCTTGGGGCAGGGGCCAGGGTGTCGTCCGGGTGTGCCTAAGCAGCCTGTGTCCTCAGTCCCCTTAGAGATGGCGGTCTTCATGAGGGAGCACCTCAACTACTGGTACAGCCTCAAAGCATATTACCTGGCCAAGACCATGGCTGACGTGCCCTTTCAGGTGGGCCTCTTCTTCCCACCTGCCCACTGCCTCCATCTTGTCTTGCTCCTTCTATCCTTGCTTTCTTGCCTCCCTCAAACTTGTCACTTTCCTTCCTTTGCTGTCCTTCTACTCACTTAGCAAATAGACGGTGAGTACCTGTCATAGCCCAGGCTCTGTACCAGGCCCTAGGGATATAGCATTGAACTAGACTGATGTAGTCTTGACCACGTGGAACTTATGTTTTAGTGAGGACAACTGACAACAAACAGAAAATGATGAAAATAACCCTATAGGGCCAGGCGCAGTGGCTTGCGCCTGTAATCCCAGCACTTTGGGAAGCCGAGGCTGGAGGATCACTTGAGCTCAGGAGTTTGAGACCAGCCTGGGCAACATGGCGAAATCCCATCTCTACTAAAAATACAAAAATTAGCCAGGCATGGTGTTGTGCACCTGTAGTCCCAGCTACTGGGGGCAATAACCCTACAAATGACTCTGTAACTCTTATTAGGGGCAGTAGAAAATGGTGTACTCTCTGGCTCTTACTGCCACCTGCTACCTGCAAGATCTTGGGCAAATCACTCTCTTTGCTAAAGTGTACCCATCTATAAAATGGAATGACAATAGTATCTACCTCAGGATTGTTAGAATTGAATGAGTTAATGTATATAAAGTACTTAGAATAGTGCTTGGCACATACGAAGTGCCCAGCAAATGTTAGCTGGTTGTTGTTACCGCCAATACCACCCTGTTCCAAGCATCAGGGCCACCAGTAGTCCATAGGGCACATCTGTGCAAGTTAGAAAAAGGTGCCCCTTCCTCAGGGTGGACACCGTCACAGGATGCTTGGCTTAATAAGAAGAGCACAAGCTGGACCTTTGGCCTGGTTGGCTCTTGGTTGGATGCCCTTGAGCAGCGGATGACTGTACTTAGTAGGCTCAGACCCTGCCCCCTAGGAGTTGGTAGCTCATGGGGGGAACAAAATGGCTCTCCTATGGAGAGTTAATTAATTAACAATATAACGAATAAGCTGGTCCAGGTGGGAAGGACTTTAGGCGCTCAGGGAAGGGAAAAGTCACCGTGCCTGAAGCAGTCAGGGTGGACCCAACGGAAGACGTGAGACGAGATAAGTGATGGTCATATGGCCAGGGAGGAAGGGGACGTGTGTCGATCTGGGGGACAGCTTGAACAAGAGTGTGGAGGCAGGATGGACACCCTGGGAATAGGTATTCTAGAGGCCCAGGCTTGGGTGGAGTGGAGGTCTTGGCTGCTGTGCCCCTGGCTTGAAGTCCACTGTCCAGCCCGTGCCCACTCCCCAGGTGGTGTGTCCGGTGGTGTACTGCAGCATTGTGTACTGGATGACGGGCCAGCCCGCTGAGACCAGCCGCTTCCTGCTCTTCTCAGCCCTGGCCACCGCCACCGCCTTGGTGGCCCAATCTTTGGGGCTGCTGATCGGAGCTGCTTCCAACTCCCTACAGGTGGGAGGGCTGGCAGCTGGGAATTCCCAAGGTGGGATGAGGTCTTGTGGGAGGAAGCAGGGCCCGGTGCGAGGGTTAGGGGGGAGCTCTAGGAAACCTGGGTTTGTCCTGGTCACCCCTATGATGGCCTGGCCCCCTCCCTTCCCCTCTAGGTGGCCACTTTTGTGGGCCCAGTTACCGCCATCCCTGTCCTCTTGTTCTCCGGCTTCTTTGTCAGCTTCAAGACCATCCCCACTTACCTGCAATGGAGCTCCTATCTCTCCTATGTCAGGTCAGTACCCCTGCCCTCCTCGTTGGCCTCTGCTCCTCCCTGGAGGAGTCCATACCCAGGGCTTCCTGGGTTGTGCCAAGTCTGCTGCCTGCCCCATTATCCTTTGGGCAGGGGCACCCTGGCTGCACCCCAGGGATGACAGCATTGCAGCTGGGCTCTGGCAGTTTTCTCAGAGAGCAGGGACCCTGTGTGCTGTATCCCATCTGATATCCCTCCCTGCCTAGGTATGGCTTTGAGGGTGTGATCCTGACGATCTATGGCATGGAGCGAGGAGACCTGACATGTTTAGAGGAACGCTGCCCGTTCCGGGAGCCACAGAGCATCCTCCGAGCGCTGGATGTGGAGGATGCCAAGCTCTACATGGACTTCCTGGTCTTGGGCATCTTCTTCCTAGCCCTGCGGCTGCTGGCCTACCTTGTGCTGCGTTACCGGGTCAAGTCAGAGAGATAGAGGCTTGCCCCAGCCTGTACCCCAGCCCCTGCAGCAGGAAGCCCCCAGTCCCAGCCCTTTGGGACTGTTTTAACCTTATAGACTTGGGCACTGGTTCCTGGCGGGGCTATCCTCTCCTCCCTTGGCTCCTCCACAGGCTGGCTGTCGGACTGCGCTCCCAGCCTGGGCTCTGGGAGTGGGGGCTTCAGCCCTCCCCACTATGCCCAGGAGTCTTCCCAAGTTGATGCGGTTTGTAGCTTCCTCCCTACTCTCTCCAACACCTGCATGCAAAGACTACTGGGAGGCTGCTGCCTCCTTCCTGCCCATGGCACCCTCCTCTGCTGTCTGCCTGGGAGCCCTAGGCTCTCTAGGGCCCCACTTACAACTGACCAAAGTGGCCCCCTCTGGGGGTCCCCACCACACAAGTGTTTGTAAACTGGGCTGCTATAAGGTTGGAGTTCCAGGGCTGGGCCCTGGTGGAGTCCACTGGAAGTCCCATTATGGATGTTGAAATGGACAGGGAAGGACTCTGGAAGTCTCTTCCTCCTCCTCCTCTTCTCTCCACCCCTAGACCCTGGCTGACTTGGACAATCTGCCAGGACAGAAGCTGGGTTTTCTGTCTAGGTCACCACTCCCAATCCTGGGGATTGGAGAGGCCTGGGGCTGTGGGATGCCCCATCCCCCTCCCCATCACCTTTGGTGGGGGTAGGGCCTGGTGGCACCTGTGCAATAATGTCTGTGTTTCTCTCCCACCTGCCACTGGAACTGGAGAATGCACTTTATTCTGGGCGGGGGGTGAGTGGGGGAAGACCCAACCCTCCTTTCTCGCTGCCCCTAACGCATGCACGGTCTCGGTCTCGTGATGCTCCCTCCCTCTCCAGAGTGACAGGCACATACACGCGAACAGGCCATCTCAGCCCTACACACTTGCCATCCCCTACAGCACAGAGGAAGAGTGATGGTGGTATGCTGGTGGTGGCGGGTGCTGGTGGGAGGACAGTGCCAACCTCCTCCTGGGGATCCCATGTTGGAGACTCTAAGGATAAGGCTGGTGCTGCCCAGGGTGTCTACAGGAACTGCAGGTGTCTACCCGCAAGTCTTCCCTCCTCCCAAGCCAGGGGTGGCACAGGGCACTAGATCCCTGGAGTTCAGGAACCAACACAAGCACAAGCACGGGCATAAGTTGGCCTTGGCCACTGCCACCCACGCACGGCCCTCCTTTTGTGCTCCATGCTGGCATCTTCACTCCCCTACCCCTTCCCTAGCCACTGCTGCTCATTCAAACTTCTGTCCATGTCCCTCCACTGTTCCTATCAGCAGGTGGCCCCTGGGCATCAGAACAGCCTGCCCTGGGCACCAGGTGGCAGACACACTCAGAGCGTGTCTGGCTTTCCTGGTGGGTCCAGGCCCATTCTGCTTCTGATTTCCCCTCCCCCAGGGCTCATTTTCCCCCTTTTTCCTGTACACATCCCTGTCTACCTCCTCTCACCCTGCCACAGATTCTTCCTATCACACAGGGATGCCAGTTGTATTTGTGGGATTTCACCCATTATTAATAAAACCTATATTTATACAGTATGCAATGTGTAAATGTGTGTGGATCTGCCACCTGGTACTGTGCCCTGCAAGGGGGCCTTCAAAGCATTTGGCATAATGCCTGTCAGCTGTAGGGAGTCTGTGGCAGGGGATGGTAGGTCCCAGGTACATGTCAAGCTAGTGAAGATGTAGCTTAAGAAATATTTGTGTCACCGGGCATGGTGGCTCACGCCTGTAATCCCAGCACTTCGGGAGGCTGAGGCGGGCGGATCACGAGGTCAGGAGATCGAGACAATCTTGGCTAACAGGATGAAACCCCATCTCTACTAAAAATACAAAAAATTAGCCGGGTGTGGTGGCGGGTGCCTATAGTCCCAGCTACTCGGGAGGCTGAGGCAGGAAAATGGCATGAACCCAGGACGCGGAGGTTGCAGTGAGCTGAGATCATGCCACTGCACTCCAGCCTGGGCAACAGAGCGAGACTCCGTATCAAAAAAAAAAAAAAAAAAAGAAATATTTGCGTCATGCTGTCCGTCTCACAGAGGCTTCACATTCATTATCTCAAGGGAGTCTCATGCTGACCCTGCACCATCCTTCATGACAACCCGTTTTGTAGATGAGAGAACTGAGACTTGGGTTAAGTAACCTACCCAAGGGCCCTCAACGAATGGAGGAGGAGCCAGGCCTGGAGACCAGGTCTTCTGCCTCCAAAGTCCTCTTTCTTGGCATTGGTCAATGACACTTGTTCATGGTGGACCCACATGCTGTGTGGGGGAGCTGCGTGTCTGCTGTATGAGTGAGTTCTTGCCCAAATGATGCCTGCCTCTGTCTTCAGGACTCACTGAGCCCTGGGTGTGCCTGCAGGGGTGGGGTGTGTTCATGGTTATGGAGGGCAGTGAGAAGCAGGAAAGACCCTGGAGCCCCATCCCTAGGATGGGAGTGGTGGGGACCTCACTGGGCTTACTCGCCTTTCCCCTTTGCTTCTCCTCTCTTTCCACCCAGCCACCCTTACTGGGGCTGAACTGTCAGCCACCAGGAATACAAATGGGTTTGGTGGCTGGGGGTTTGGAGCAGGCAAGTGTCCAGAAGTTCTTGAGGACTGGGGGCAGGACAACCCAAGAAGCAGCGCACTGCCTCACCCTCTTCTCTCCTGGGCCTGAGGCTTGGGGACTGAAGGAAATGACTGGCATCAACCTGCCAGCTGCCTGGAACACCCTAGTTGTGCCACATGTAGACTTAAGTGACCCAAACTAAACTAGGGTCCAAGTTATGAGTGGTTGGGTGCTCACCTGGAGGTGAATGACTTTTTTTTTTTCTTATGGAGGTTTGTGATGGGAGTGGAAAGCATGAAGAAGTCTGAGTTCAAGCTCTTGGAATTCTAGTTAGATTTAGAGGGCATTCTGGGTGCCACCTTCTCCCTGGAGTGATGCCAAGAGATGGCTTTTGACGTATCAAAGGGCATGAAATCCCACCATTAAAGCATCTGTCTTAAGATTCTTATTTTACTCTCTCTCTCTTTTTTATTTAAAGACAGGGTCTCACTCTGTCACCCAGGCTGTAGTGCAGTGGTACAAACATAGCTCATTGCAGCTTGAACTCCTGGGCTCAAGGGATCCTCCTCCCTCAGCCTCCTGAGTAGCTGGGATGATAGGTGTATGTCACTATGCCCAGATAATTTTTAATTTTTTTTTTGTTTGTTTTTGAGACAGAGTTTCACTTTTGTTGCCAGGGCTTGAGTGCAATGGCACAATCTCGGCTCACTGCAACCTCCGCCTCCCAGGTTCAAGCGACTGTCCTTCCTCAGCCTCCGGAGTAGCTGGGATTACAGGCATGCACTACCACGCCCAGCTAATTTTGTATTTTTAGTAGAGATGGGGTGTCTCCATGTTGGTCAGGCTGCTCTTGAACTCCTAACCTCAGGCCTAATTTTTAAATTTTTTAAAATGTAGAGATGGGGTCTCATCACGTTGCCCAGGCTGGTCTCCAACTCCTGGGCTGAAACGTTCCTCTCAGCTCAACCTCCGAAAGTGTTAGTATTACAGGCATGAGCCACCATGCCCGGCCCTCTTTCTCTTTTTAAAACGTAAATACTAGGGCATGGCATGGTAGCTCACATCTGTAATTCCAGGACTTTGGGAGGCCAGCCTGGGCAACACAGTGAGGCCCCATCACTACAGCTCTTTATAAAAACAAACAAACAAACAAACAAACAATTAGCTGGGCATGGTGGCAATGCTTGTAGTCCTAGTTACTTGGGAGGCTGAGGTGAGAGGATCACTTGAGCCCAGGAGTTTGAGATTACAGTGAGCTATGATTGTGCCACTGCACCCCAGCCTGGGTGATAGAGTGACACCCTGTTCAAAAAAAAAAACCAGTAAATACTTTTTTTTTCTTTTTTGAGACGGAGTCTCACTCTGTAGCCGAAGCTGGAGTGCAGTGGCATGATCTCGGCTCACTGCAACCTTCGCCTCGGGGGCTCAAGCAATTCTCCTGCCTCAGCCTCCCAAGTAGCTGGGACTAGAGGTGTGCGCCACCACACCTGGTTAATTTTTTTGTATTTTTAGGAGAGACGGGGTTTCACCATGTAGCCCGGATGATCTCGAACTCCTGAGCTCAGGCAGTCCACCCACATTGGCCTCCCAAAGTGCTGGGATTACAGGCGTGAGCCACCACGCCCATCTGATATCATCTTCTTTAACACAGTCACCTTCTCTGTGTCCAGACCTATGCAAAGTGCTGAAGACCAGAGTTGACTAAGACAGTTGTCCACGCAATAATTCTTTTTTTTTTTTGAGACAGGGTCTCGCTCTGTCACCCATCCTAGAGTACGGGGTGCAATCATGGCTTACTGCAGCCTCAACTTCCTGGGCTCAAGCGATCCTCCCATCTCAGCCTCTAGAGTAGCTGGGACCGCAGGTGCGTGCCACCATGCCTAGCTAATTTTTTAAAAATTATTTTTGTGGAGTCAGGGTTTTATTATGTTGCCCAAGCTGGTCTCAAACTCCTGGGCTCAAGTGATCCTTCTGCCTTAGCCTCCCAAAGTGCTGGGATTACAGGTGTGAGCAATCACACCCTGGCCTCATGCTATAATTTTTTTTTTTTTTTAGACAGAGTCTCGCTCTGTAGCCAAGGCTGGAGTGTGCAGTGGCATGATCTTGGCTCACTGCAACCTCTGCCTCCCGGGTTCAAGCGATTCTCCTGCCTCAGCCTCCTGAGTAGCTGGGACTACAGGTGCCTGCCACCACACCTGGCTAATTTTTTTGTATTTTTAGTAGAGACGGGGTTTCACCATGTTGGTCAGGCTGGTCTCGAACTACTGACCTAAGGTGATCCACCCACCTCGGCCTCCCAAAGTGCTGGGATTATAGGGTGAGCCACTGCACCGCATCCTAGGTCAGACAACAGAGGACATGCCCACGGCATGACTCACAGTACTTCTGTCTGCAAGAGGCCAAAGTATATGTTATTAATAAAACCTACATGGTGGTTGTACCCATGGGGAAGGTGACAGGGGAGGAAAACAGATTGCTCTGAGCTGTGTCCAGGAACTGCTGTCAGGTGACTGCCTTGCATGGCTAGGTAGGTGGAATGAAGCTAGAGGAGATTACCAGGCCCAAACTGTCACCCATGAGACTACATTCATGGGGTTCCTGTACTTCCCCTCCCACATCCTATTCTACTCCCCTTGAAGAACCTCTTTTAAAATGCAAATGTGTTGTTCACCCTGCTGCTGGGATGCCCTGCCCTTCCTTTCTCTGATTTATTTATTTATTGAGACAGGGTCTCTCTCTGTTGCCCAGGTTGGAGTGCAGTGGTGCAATCTTAGCTCACTGCGACCTCCGCCTCCCAGGTTCAAGCAATTCTCCTGCTTCAGTCTCCTGAGTAGCTGCGATTATGGGCATGTGCCACCATGCCCAGCTAATTTTTTGTGCTTTTGTTTTTATTTTTGAGACATAGTTTCGCTTTATCTCCCAGGCTAGAGTGCAGTGGCATGATCTTGGCTCACTGCAACCTCTGCCTCCCAAGTTCAAGCAATTCTTGTGCCTCAGCCTTCTGAGTAGCTGGTACTACAGGCCCATGCCACCACGCCTGGTTGACTTTTTTTTTTTTTTTTTTTTTGATACAGAGTCTTGCTCTGTCTCCCAGGCTGGAATGCAGTGGCGTGATCTTGGCTCACAGCAACCTCCGCCTCCTGGATTCAAGCGATTCTCCTGCCTCAGCCTCCTGTGTAGCTGGGACTGCAGGCATGCACCACCCAGCCCAGCTAATTCTTGTATTTTTAGTAGAGATGAGGTTTCACCACGTTGCCTAGGTTGGTCGTGAACTTCTGAGCTCAGGCAATCCGCCTGCCTTGGCCTCCCAAAGTGCTAGGATTACAGGCATGAGCCACCATGCCTGGCCAATTTTTGTATTTTTAGTAGAGACGGGGGTTTCACCATGTTGGCCATGGTGACCAGTTTGAGCTGGTCCCAAACTCCTGGCCTCAGGAGATCTGCCCTCACCCCCAGCCTTCCAAAGTGCTGAGATTACAGGTGTGAGCCACCACGGCTGGCCCTCTGATTTATTTTTTCAGATCCAGTACAAATGTTACCTCCTCTGCACTCCCTTTTCCAGACTCTCCTAATGCCTTGCCTCTGCCACTGAAGTACATCATTTGTTTGTCTGTTTTTTATATTTTTATTTTCTATTTTCATTTTAAATAGAGACAGGGCCTCACTATGTCACCCAGGCTGGTCTCAAACTCCTGGTCTCAAGTGATCCTCCTGCCTCGGCCTTGAAGTACATCATTTGTAAATGTGGTAGTTGGTTCCATTAAAGTGAGGTGCCTGCCTTGCTCTGGTTGGCAGCCCAGGGCCTAGTGCTGGACCTGGCTTGTGGGGGTGAGGTGCTCAGTACTACCCAATACCACAGTACAACGAATGAACAAATGTCTAAATGAAACATCCACATTGTTTTCAGTAAGTCCTCTTCCTAGCCCTGCCCTGGAGAGCCTCTCTGTGGGTGCCCTAGCGCACAGCTCTGTTGTGTGAACATGGTACACTCATGCTTGCATACGAAGGCGTGCCCTGGCTGTGGGTGGTGGGTGGCTCCTCCTTCTGGGCTACGTGAGCCCAGGGTGTGGAAGTGTGTGGAAGTGTAAGGATAAGGGTGGGGGCTTTGGGAACTGGGAAGCCCCAGGGCTAGGCCATGAATGGGTGTCAGACCCGAAGAGCAGGTTGGGGTGCAAGCTGTCCTTCAGCCCCCATTCTTCCTTCTTTCTTAACCAAGGTTACCAGCGGCCACACACATAGGTCTGGGCTCTGAAGAGGACCAGATACATAAGGCAGAACCCAAGGAAGCCTTAGGCTCAGGTCTCTGCCTGAAGGTAGGCTGGGGAGGCGGAGAGGGACAGAGGGAAGAATCCCCTGGACACCGCGCCTCAGGGAGGCCCAGGGGTAAGGTAGGAAGACAGGCCCGGGATTTTGTTCTGGCTCATCCACTTCCTAACTGAATCAACCTGCACAAGTCATTTCACCCTTCTGAGCATCAGTTTCTTCATCTGTAAAATGGGCCTAACAAGCAGCCCAGCCTGAGAGGTGGTTAGTGAGGTCACTGGGTGTCACTGGCGCTTGGGAACCTGCAGAGGGCAGTACTAGCGGCAGTGCCCGCGGGGATGGAGGCAGGGAGGGGGGGCGATGGCGGGACGGGTGGCGCCGGAGTGCCAGCCCTGCGCCTGCTCCGGGGCACCAGGCCCCTCTCGCTGACCCCCTCGTCCCAGGACCCCGCAGGCCCGAGTGCCTGGGCTCGTCCTCTTTCGCGCCCGCTGCCAGGTGCCAGGACCGCGCAGGCGGGCGGAGGTGGGCAGGAAGCGCCACGCCGAGGAGCCGGGGACTCTGGGAGCTAGCAGGAGACGCCGGCGTCCGCCCAGCCGACCCCTCTGGGCCGCGGCCGACGGCTCCCGGAACTGGGCAGCCGCGGGTAAAGGCCTAGCGGGCTTGATAACCCCTGCGCCCTGGCTGGGAGGCCGCGCTGAGCGGGGGGCAGGGCGGGCCGGGGGAGGAGGCTGTGCAAGGGCCGCGGGGAGATCCCGGCCGAGAACGAGAGGGACGGAGCTGGGCGCTGAATGGCGGGCGTTCTGGCAAGTCTCCCCCTGCGTTCCCGAGGCCACCCGAAAGTAGGAGAGCTGTTTGGGACCCAGTTTGGTGGAGGAGCTCTGGACCTGTAGGAACACCACCCCTGTACGTTTCCTGCAGTGCCCCCTCCTTTTCTCATTGCCCTGGAGACCTGGGTGATCACCGGAGAACTGCCCTCGGCCCCGCAAGTCCCGTCTAGACTCAGTGGCCCTAGATCCGAGGTTAAACCGGAACCTAGGCTTTCTCAGGCTTCTGGAGCCCTCTCTTAACCCTTCCCCAGCCCCTGGGACGGGCCAGCACCCAGCCAGCTCCTCCGCTGGTTGGCCCTGCTAAGGCAGGTGGCCCAATGCAGCCAGTTCTCCTTAAGCGTGCCCTGCTCAAGAAACCCCCATCTCAGTGGAGGAGACCAGGTGCCAAATAGGGGCACATTCCATTTAAGCGAGTTCAGAGGCCTCAGAAAAGACTTCCCAGGGACGGAGACTTTTGAGCAGGATCTTAAAAGATTGGTTGGGGCCCGAGTGGTGGCTCGCGCCTGCAGTCCCCGCACTTTGGGAGGCCAAGGCGGGCGGATCACTTGAGCCCAGGAGTTCGAGACCACCCTGGGCAACAATGGTGAAAACCCCGTCTCTACAAAAACCAAAACCAAAAATTAGCCAGGTGTGGTGGCACACCACTTTAGTCCTAGCTACTCAGGAGGCTGAAGCAGGAGGATGGCTTGAGCCCAGGAGGTAGAGGTTGCTGTGAGCTGAGATCATACCACTGCACTCCAGCCTGGGCAACAGAGCGAGAGACCCTGTCTCAGGAAAAAAAAAAAAAAAAAAAAAAAAGATTGGTTGGGACTCTAACAGAGGAGAAAGGTCATTCCAAACTGAGAAGAGTGTATGAACAAATTGAAGACAGCAAGAGCAAGAATCCGGTGAGCCTGGGGTATAAGGCACAGGCTGGGACAAACTCAGAAAAATAGCTTGTGGGAGCCCAGTGTTTGGACTCTATAAGTAACCTCGGACTTTCGGGAGGTGCTTGGTGCTTGGGGTGAGGGATTAGAATGGGATGAGACTGAAGGCAGAAAGGCTGTTGAGGAGATCGGGTCCAATAAATGCTGGTCGGGGCAGCAACTGGCTGGCAAAGCAGTGGGGAGGAATTGCTAGGACTCTTCACACTGCCTAAAGGAGCAAGGGAAGAAAGATTTGAAGACAGAGGTCAGGTTTCTAATGTAAGGCGTGGGTGGGAAGATTTGCAGCAAGGTAAATGACAAGAGGAGGGGAATGATGAGTTCAGTTTTACATGGGAGAAGTTTGAAGCAGTGGCAGGTTGTCCATCTGGAGATGTCAAGTGAGAAGTTCATTGATTTATTTATTATTTATGTCAGCCTCAAAGGCTGCTTACATAAAAGTCACAGAGAACATAAAATGATAAAGCCATTAAAACTCAGCTAAAAGGATCTGATATCTGCGGAAGAAAGGCAGAGTGGGGTGGATAATTATTACTGGAAAATCTAGGCACAGAAAAGCCACTGAAAATGAACACAGGACTCCTATCTGAGCTTGCTGGTGGCCAAGAAGGAAAAAGGACACCTAAATAAAGCAGTTTACCAGGGTGGAACTCAGGGAAAGGTGTTCGTGAAGCTTCAGGGGAGAGGCAAGACGTGGTAGGAAGGCCAGGTGTGATGGCTCACACTTGTAATCCCAGCACTTTGCAAGGCCAAGGCAGGCAGATTACCTGAGGTCAGAAGTTTGAGACCAGCTTAACCAACATGGTAAACCCCGTCTCTACTAAAAATACAAAAATTAGCCCAGTGTGGTGGTGGGCGCCTGTAATCCCAGCTACTTGGGAGGCTGAGGCAGGAGAATTGCTTGAGCCCGGGAGGCATAGGCTTCAATGAGCCACAATCATGCCTGGGCAACAGAGGGGCACTCCATCTCTAAAAAGAAAAAAGAAAAAAAAAGGTGGTAGGCGATAAAATGGGATTCCTCAAGCTGGAGTTTGGGAGAGGGACGAGAGCTGAAAACCAGGCCAGGGCTTCAGCAGGGCCAACATTTGAGGAAGGGCTGATCCTCTCCTGGGAGGAAGGTCCCTCCTTGGCTGGAATGGGGTTAGGGGTGCAGGGGAGGAGTGGTGGCAGTGATCCATTCATACCATTCTTCTTGCAGGACAGAAGTCGGTCCTAGGCCCCCCAGGCTCTGACCTTCTTTCCCAGGATGAGGTGGGGCCACCATTTGCCCAGGGCCTCTTGGGGCTCTGGTTTTAGAAGAGCACTCCAGCGACCAGGTGAGCAGGAAGCAGGGGTTTCTGTTTTTACCTCTTTCTTGCTTTCCAGGGTCCACATGATGCCTCCAAGACAGCAGGGATCCAGACACCAGGTGCACTAGTCTCAGCTCCGTGGTTCTCTAGCTGTTGACCTTGAGCATGTCGCTTCACCTTCCTCAGCTGCCTTTTTCCCATCCTAAAATAAGGGAGTTGGACTTGGCCAGGTGCGGTGGCTCATGCCTGTAATCCTAGCACTTTGGGAGGCCGAGGCAGGCGGATCACAAGATCAGGAGTTTGAGACCAGCCTGGCAACATGGTGAAACCCTGTCTCTATTAAAACTACAAAAAAAAATTAGCCAGGCGTAGTGGTGCACACCTGTAATCCCAGCTAGTTGGGAGGCTGAGGCAGGAGAATCATTTGAACCGGGAGGCAGAAGTTGCAGTGAGCTGAGATCGCACCATTGCACTCCAGCCTGGACAATAGAGTAAGACTCTGTCTCAAAAAAAAAAAAAAAGAGTTGGA
The DNA here is from genome assembly GCF_029281585.2 of Gorilla gorilla gorilla. Lineage (NCBI taxonomy): Eukaryota > Metazoa > Chordata > Mammalia > Primates > Hominidae > Gorilla > Gorilla gorilla. Next base: position 127,115,037 of record NC_073233.2, read on the forward strand.
CTAGATCATCTTCGAGAGTCTCTTGTAGCTACATAAGTCTAGGAACTTGTCTGATTTTACTTTACATACAACAGAGATTTATTGAGTGCCTGCCGTACCGCAGACCTGGTGTTAAGTTCTAAGTAAATAATTGTGAACAAAAACAGACGTAAGGGGGACAAAAAAATTTTAAAACACCCAAATGTGATCCCTCTCATGGAGGAGAAAGGAATGAATGTTAATCGAATAATCACACAATGAAATATAAAATTGCAAAATAACTGCTGCAAAGGGGCAGTACGTGCTGCTATGAGAGCAAATACTGGGGGGTTTGATGTAGACATGGGTTCTGTGTATTGCATGGGATCTGCAGATGCTATTTCTTCCTTCTCTCTGTAGATGATCGTATCCCCTTCCTGATCCACTGGAGTTGGCCCCTTCAAGGGGAGCATCCCTTTGGGCCCCCTAGGTGAGGCCTGGGTGTCATACCTTAGGACTAGTCTGGGCACAACAGAGCAGACTGGGAAGGGTCAGGACTTGGGGCTAGCTTGATCTCTTGGGGACCTTGGGGAGGGGCTTGGTCCTTTGGGGGTGGGAGGATACAGTGGCAGCTCCAAGGCCTGAGAGGAAGTTGGCTTAGATCATCTGGGGTAGAAGGCATAGTAGTCAGTGGAGGGAGGACCCTGTGGGAAGTGGGTGGAGCCTCACATGGCCAGCCTGAGTTCCAGGCGGGCAGTCAGCAGTGGGGTCTGGAGGGCTAGGGCTAAGGCCTCAGCACCTGGGAAGGGTGTGAGAGTCAGACAAGCCTCTAAACTTGGGGGTCCAGTGTGGGGCCTGTATCTCAGGAAACCAGAAGTCTAGCAGTGCAGATAGGCTTGGACCCAGAGCCTGTGAAGGGGCTGATCCAAGATACAAGTCCCAGCTCATCCCCTCTCCTTGTTCCCAGGGCCTTTATACGCCACCACGGAAGCTCGGCAGATAGTGCTCCCCCATCCGGGAGGCATGGACGGCTGTTCCCCAGCGCCTCTGCAACTGGTAAAGGGACTAGCTGGGACTCTGGTCGGGGCGTGTGGTGGGGAGATGGGGCTGGAAGGAGAAGCAGGGTGAGGGAGGCATAGAGGATCCACTGCCATCTTCCATCGGTGGTCCCTCCTCCTCTCTCTCCCTCCCTCCCATCCGTCTATGTATCCCTTCCTGCAATACTCTTGCAATGCACACTTATATGTACAAAGCACTAGGAGAGCCATACCATCCCTATGCTCAACAAAGTTGGGTCAAGCAGGTTAAGACGGCACATAGGTCACTGTGAAACCAGTCGGTCCAGGCTCAGCATTACTTGTCCAGTGGCTTCCCACTTTCTGACATAGGGGTTCCAGACTTTCTGGACAGTCTATATTTTCTCAGGGAGTCTTGTGTGCCCACCATTGTGGGCCCCAGCATCTATGCCGTGATGTCCCAGCCTGACCTCACCACCGCCCTGATTGGCCCTAAGCTACATCTCCAGGCCCCTTTCCCTGACACATTTCCCTTATCTTCCCACTCAGAAGCTATACAGCGGCACCGCCGGAACCTGGCTGAGTGGTTCAGCCGGCTGCCCAGGGAGGAGCGCCAGTTTGGCCCGACCTTTGCCCTAGACACGGTCCACGTTGACCCTGTGATCCGCGAGAGTACCCCTGATGAGCTACTTCGCCCACCCGCGGAGCTGGCCCTGGAGCATCAGCCACCCCAGGCCGGGCTCCCCCAACTGGCCCTGTCTCAGCTCTTTAACCTGGATGCCTGTGGGCGCCGGGTGCAGACAGTGGTGCTGTATGGGACAGTGGGCACAGGCAAGAGCACGCTGGTGCGCAAGATGGTTCTGGACTGGTGTTATGGGCGGCTGCCGGCCTTCGAGCTGCTCATCCCCTTCTCCTGTGAGGACCTGTCATCCCTGGGCCCTGCCCCAGCCTCCCTGTGCCAACTTGTGGCCCAGCGCTACACGCCCCTGAAGGAGGTTCTGCCCCTGATGGCTGCTGCTGGGTCCCACCTCCTCTTTGTGCTCCATGGCTTAGAGCATCTCAACCTTGACTTCCGGCTGGCAGGCACGGGACTTTGTAGTGACCCGGAGGAACCGCAGGAACCAGCTGCTATCATCGTCAACCTGCTGCGCAAATACATGCTGCCTCAGGTGGGTGGCCCTTTACCCCAGGTTATCACTGCTGCCCGTTGACTCGCCCCCTAGGTCCTGGGTTACTTTAACTCCTGGTCCCTTCACTTCCCAGTGGTGCGACCCTGAGCAAGTCAGTAACTTCCCCAGCCTTCTGTTCCTTTCTTTTTGAGTTGCTCTGATCAAATGGGATACTGCACATAATATTAGCACAGCGGCCTGGATCACAGCAGGTGTTCAGTAATTGCTAGTTATAACTGTTATCCTCATCGATGTCTTCATCCTTGGACACTCCGTCTTCAGGGGTCCCCTGGGAATAGAGGCAGTCAACAGGACACTAAGGTCTTTCTTAACTCTCAACCATGCTCTTCCCAGGCCAGCATTCTGGTGACCACTCGGCCCTCTGCCATTGGCCGTATCCCCAGCAAGTACGTGGGCCGCTATGGTGAGATCTGTGGTTTCTCTGATACCAACCTGCAGAAGCTCTACTTCCAGCTCCGCCTCAACCAGCCGGACTGCGGGTATGCCGTTGGCGGTTCAGGTGTCTCTGCCACACCAGCTCAGCGTGACCACCTGGTGCAGATGCTCTCCCGGAACCTGGAGGGGCACCACCAGATAGCCGCTGCCTGCTTCCTGCCGTCCTATTGCTGGCTCGTTTGTGCCACCTTGCACTTCCTGCATGCCCCCACGCCTGCTGGGCAGACCCTTACAAGCATCTATACCAGCTTCCTGCGCCTCAACTTCAGCGGGGAAACCCTGGACAGCACTGACCCCTCCAATTTGTCCCTGATGGCCTATGCAGCCCGAACCATGGGCAAGTTGGCCTATGAGGGGGTGTCCTCCCGCAAGACCTACTTCTCTGAAGAGGATGTCTGTGGCTGCCTGGAGGCTGGCATCAGGACGGAGGAGGAGTTTCAGCTGCTGCACATCTTCCGCCGGGATGCCCTGAGGTTTTTCCTGGCCCCATGTGTGGAGCCAGGGCGTGCAGGCACCTTCGTGTTCACCGTGCCCGCCATGCAGGAATACCTGGCTGCCCTCTACATTGTGCTGGGTTTGCGCAAGACGACCCTGCAAAAGGTGGGCAAGGAAGTGGCTGAGCTCGTGGGCCGTGTTGGGGAGGACGTCAGCCTGGTACTGGGCATCATGGCCAAGCTGCTGCCTCTGCGGGCTCTGCCTCTGCTCTTCAACCTGATCAAGGTAACATCCCTGAGACCCCCCAACCTGCTCCTTCCCTCCCCAGCACCCCAAGCCGCCCACGCCCCCACATGGTTGCCTGTTCACCCCTTGCTCCTTTCCCAGCAGGAAACTGCTGCTTGCTGCAAAGGTATGAATCTTCTCCCTGGATCTGGTTTCAGCTCTGGGCATTTTGGCTTTTAGTGGGATTGCAGAGAGAGAAGCCACAAGGCTGGGGAAGGCTTGGTGGCTGGGGAAGGGAATCTGGGGACGTGGGGACTTTAATAATAATGCTACATGGATTCCTAAAAATGGTTTCCTTTTTGTGTCTTTCCTCCTAGGAGGCAGGCCTATCCTCTGCTTTGCAGGTCCAGAAACTCGATTGTGTCTGTTCCTCCAGAGGTGATTAGGCTCTGAGAGTGATGACTCATCCTAACTAAATCACCAGAGACGGGTTTATAAAGCAGATGCCATTTTATTCATTTATACTAGGAAGATAAATGGCATTGGTAATTGGCTTAGGGGAGTCATCATGAGGGCAGGTCCACTCCAGAAACCAAATTACAGACCTGAGGACTGTGCTGTGAGTGGCACAGCTGAGCGAGGTCTTTGAGGGCTGGAAGGAGCCACTCTGTGTGATGTGTGCCAGGCGCGTTATCAGTGTTCATCGTTTTGTTTTTCACATCACTCCTGGAAAGGAAATACTATTATGATCCCTCTTATAGATGAATAAACTGAGGCTCAGAGAGGTAAAGTAACTTGTCCAAGATCACTCAAATAGTAAGTTTAAAAGCCCAGGGCTTTGTGATTCTGAATCCTGTGCTCTTTCTGCCAAACTATACTGGTGCATTACGGATATTTCTGTCGAGCTGTGGGACCTTGCTAGGTAACCTTTGTTTTCTCTAGGAATGTTTCAGCAACCCATTTTGAGGAGGCAGAGTGCTGGTTAGTGCTGGCAGAATTTCAACACTTTTTAAAAATTTAAATGTATTTTTATTTTTATCTTTTGAGACAGAGTCTTACTCTGTTGCCTAGGCCTAGAGTGCAGTGGTGCAGTCATAGCTCACTGCAGCTTCGACCTTCTGGGCTCAAGCAATCCTCCCACCTCAACTTCACTGAGTAGCTGGGACCTCAGGCATGTGCCACCATCCCCAGCTAATTTTTAAAATTTTAATTTTGTAGCCGGGTGCAGTGGCTCACGCCTGTAATCCCAGCACTTTGGGAGGCGAGGCAGGTGGATCACCTGAGGTCAGGAGTTTGAGACCAGCCTGGTCAACATGGTTAACCAAGTGTGGTGCCGGGTGCCTGTAATCCCAGCTACTTGGGAGGCTGAGATGGGAGAATTGCTTGAGCCTGGGAGGCAGAGTTTGCAGTGAGCCGAGATTGCGCCACTGCACTCCAGCCTGAGCAACAGAGACTCCCTCTCAAAAATAAAAAAAAATTAAAAAATTAAATTAAATTAAAAAATAAAAAAATTTTAATTTTGTAGAGATGGGGTCTCACTAGTGATCCTCTCACTTTGGCCTCCCAAAGTGCTGGGCTACAGGTGTGAACCACTGTGCCCAGCCAACTTTTTATTTTTATAGGCACCAAAGCATAAGGGCTAAGAACAGAGATTTGGTAACTCAGCTATTTGAGTTCAAATCCAGGCTCTGCTACTTATTAGCTGTGAGACTTTGGACAGGTTACTTAGTTCTGTGCCTCAGATTCCTTATCTGTGAAATGGAGATAATACTAGAACTTATATCACTGGCCTAATATGAAGATGAAATGAACTCCTCAGGGTCTAGGGCATGGTAAGTGCTATTTAATTGTTTTTTGTTTGTTTGTTTTTGTGAGATGGAGTCTCGCTCTGTCGCCCAGGCTGGAGTGCAGTGGCACCATCTCTGCTCACTGCAACCTCCACCTCCCGGATTTAAGTGATTCTCCCAGCTCAGCCTCCCAAGTAGCTGGGACTACAGGCACCTGCCACCATGCCCGGCTTATTTTTGTATTTTTAGTAGAGACAGGGTTTCTCCATGTTGTCCAGACTGGTCTTGAACTCCTGACCTCAGGTGATCCACCCACCTCAGCCTCCCAAAGTGCTGGGATTACAGGAGTGAGCCACCACGCCTGGCCTATGCTGTTTAATTGTTTGTCACACATAGAAACAGACTTAGTTCGAGACCAGCCTGGCCAACATGGTGAAACCCCATCTCTACTAAAAATACAAAAATTAGCCGGGTGTGGTGGCACGTGTCTGTAATCCCAGCTACTCGGGAGGCTGAGGCAGGAGAATCTCTTGAGCCCAGGAAATGGAGGTTGCAGTGAGCTGAGATCGCGCCACTGTACTCCAGCCTGGGTGACAGAGCGAGACTCTGTCTCACAAAAAAAAAAGAAAAAAGAAAGAAACAAAGAAACAGGCTCGGGCAGCCCACCCCTTCTCACACCATCACCTCCGACAGGAGGTCACAGCTGCTGCTGAGGCCATCCCCGCCTTGAGGATGTGCCTGCCGGACCTGAGTTGCAACGAGAGGCTTCAGTCTCCCGAGGGGATTCAGAAAGCCCCCAGTTATTGAAAACCCAGCAGAATTGTCAGCCCTGCACCCCCAAGCCCTCTTGGAGGGAGGGTTGCCCTGGCAGAGCACTGAGCCCATCTGTTTATTCACCATCCTGTGGATTCAGCTTCACAGGGTGACATATTCTGTCACAGGTTAGTGTTGGAGAAGGGGCACTATCACCTCTATGAGAGTAACCTCACATATAAACATGAAAACAAGCCAGGTGCAGTGGTGCATACTTGTAGTCACAGCTGTCAGGAGGCCAAAGCAGGAGGATCGCTTGAGCCTAAGAGTTAAAGGCTACAGTGAGCTATGATCACACCACTGCACTCCAGCCTAGGTGACACAGCAAGACTCTGTCTCTAAACAAATAAAAATTAAAACATTAAAAAGTAAAAAACACCCAGATGTTAAAGGACGTGCCACAAAACAACGTCATGGTTTGTTGCCAGAGGAATGACCCTTCTTCCCTTTCAGAACCATTGCAGGGATGGGGGAAGATATCACAAACCCCCAACATTTATTTCTTTGTCAGATATTTGAGTGCCTGCTGTGTGCCAGGCAATGTGTTAGAATCTGAGGAAATGTCAGTTAACAAAACTACAGGTTTCTGCCCTTTCTGATCTAGTCTGAGCTCCTCTCCCAGAAGGAAACTGCTACTTCCTGCACAGTTTGAGCACAAAAATATCAGTGTAACCATATAAGGAAAAATTACGGCAAATGCCTGGGAAGAAGGAGCCCCAGATGCCATGAAAGTGTATAGTGGGGGAACTGGTCTGCGGGGTCAGGAGAGCCTCTTTGTGGAAGGGCATGTCGTCTGACCCTTGTAGCATTAGCCAAAGGAAGAAGCTAGGGGAGGGGAAATGCCCCAAGAAAGGGCAGCACCCTGGAGGTTTTTTTTTTTTTTTCTCTTGAGACAGGGTCTTGCTCTTGCCCAGGCTGGAGTTCAGTGGTGTGATCTCAGCTCACTGCATCCCCGACCTCCAGTGCTCAAGGGACTACAGTCACATGCCACCATGCCTGGCTAATTTATTTTTAATTAAGAAAAATTTTTTAATAGAGATGGCGTCTTGCTACATTGCCCAGGCTGGTCTAGAACTCCTGGGCTCAAGTGATCCCCCCACCTCGGCCTCCCTAAGTGCTGGGATTACGGACATAAGCCACTGCACCCGGCCTATGGAGGCTTTGAAGGAGGAAAAACCTTGGCACTGTTAAGATGAAAAAAGCCGAAAGGGCAGGAGCATAGCGAGTGGGGCCAAGAGGCTTGTGATGAAGGCATCGTAGTCGGCAGGGCCCAGATCACACAGGCCCTTAAAGCAGTAGGAACTGCATGTTGAAGATGGTGATGTATTTTTGATACCTAGCCCGGTCCCAAACTAAGTGTGTAATACATGCTAATTCCTTCTCACCACCTCCTGGGTTTGAAAATGTATCAGGGTGTTTGGGAAAGAGAAAGAAGTTCCTAATGTCTGCAGCACATGAGACAGGTGTTGAGAGATGACCCTGGAAAGGTCAAATTAGGGCCAAATTATGAAAAGTTTTGGGCCAGGTGCAGTGGCTTATGCCTATAATCCTAGCACTTTGGGGGGCCTAGGCTAGGGAGCCCAGGAGTTCAAGACCAGCTTAGGTGACACAGCAAGACCCCATCTCTAGTTTTAAGAAACGTTTCATATTCCAGGCTAAATGTTTGGAGTTTGCTACATAGGCAGTAGGGAGCCATGGAAGGTGTCACAGCGGGGGAGTAGCATGATCAGACAAATTATGCTAAGTTCAAGGGGAGATCACAGGGCTGGAGCAGTCATGGGGGTGTACCTTAAGCTGAACCTTGAAGGCTGACCAGGCACATGGAAGGCCACAGTGACCCTCCCCTGCTTCTTTTTCAGGTGGTTCCACGAGTGTTTGGACGCATGGTGGGTAAAAGCCGGGAGGCGGTGGCTCAGGCCATGGTGCTGGAGATGTTTCGAGAGGAGGACTACTACAACGATGATGTTCTGGACCAGATGGGCGCCAGTATCCTGGGTGTGGAGGGCCCCCGGCGCCACCCAGATGAGCCCCCTGAGGATGAAGTCTTCGAGCTCTTCCCCATGTTCATGGGGGGGCTTCTCTCTGCCCACAACCGAGCTGTGCTAGCTCAGCTTGGCTGCCCCATCAAGAACCTGGATGCCCTGGAGAATGCCCAGGCCATCAAGAAGAAGCTGGGCAAGCTGGGCCGGCAGGCGCTGCCCCCCTCAGAGCTCCTTGACCACCTCTTCTTCCACTATGAGTTCCAGAACCAGCGCTTCTCCGCTGAGGTGCTCAGCTCCCTGCGTCAGCTCAACCTGGCAGGTGTGCGCATGACACCCGTCAAGTGCACAGTGGTGGCGGCTGTGCTGGGCAGCGGAAGGCATGCCCTGGATGAGGTGAACTTGGCCTCCTGCCAGCTAGATCCTGCTGGGCTGCACACACTCATGCCTGTCTTCCTGCGTGCCCGGAAGCTGGGGTGAGGACCTATCCTCATGCACAGGCATGAAGAGGGAAGAGGGTTGGAGGTGAAGAAGTGGGAAAAGAAAGTGCCAGGGAAACCAGAGGTACCGATGAGTGACCAGAAGGTGGGATGAAGAAGTCTAGTTTAGGGGCCGGGAGCAGTGGCTCACACCTGTAATCCCAGCACTTTGGGAGCCCAAGGCGGGCGTATCACCTGAGGTCAGGAGTTCGAGACCAGCCTCAACATGGAGAAACCCTGTCTCTACTAAAAATACAAAATTAGCCAGGCATGGTGGTGCATGCCTGTAATCCCAGCTACTTGGGAGGCTGAGGCAGGAGAATTGCTTGAACCTGGGAGGCGGAGGTTGCGGTGAGCCGAGATCATGCCATCGCACTCCAGCCTGGGCAACAACAGCGAAACTCCATCTCAAAAAAAAAAAAAAAAAAGTTAGTTTGGGTGGAGGTGACAGGAGCAACAGAAGGGAGGAGCCAGGCATGGTGGCTCCTGCCTGTAATCCCACTGCTTTGGGAGGCCAAGGCGGAAGCATCACTTGAGCCTAATAGTCTGAGACCATCCTGGGCAACATAGCAAGACCCTGTCTCTACAAAAAATTAAAAAATTAGTCAGGTGTGGTGGCACGTAGCTATCATCCCAGCTACTCGGGAGGCTGAGGTGGGAGGATTGCTTGAGCCCAGGAGTCTGAGGCTGCAGTGAGTTGTGATCATGCCATTGTGCTCCAACCTGGGCAACAGAGTGAGACCCTGTCTCTCAAAAAAGGGGAAGCAGGTATAGATTCCCAGAGGCAGGCTGATGAAAAAAAGGCATGGTAGATGGACAGACTGCCTGCTGAATTCCCTCCCTGGTCTCTCACCTCCCCTCTGGCCACCTTCTGCTCCAGCTTGCAACTCAACAGCCTGGGCCCTGAGGCCTGCAAGGACCTCCGAGACCTGTTGCTGCATGACCAGTGCCAAATTACCACACTGCGGTGAGTGACCTGGGAGTGGGGCATCCTGGTGGCCAGCTAAGGTCAAGGGTGAGCTCCCTGCTTCCTGACATACTTGGCACAGACCCACCCAAGGGATAGTAAATGGAGGAGAGTCTAGGCCCTGACCTGTCCCTTCCACTTCCCCCAGGTCCACTGCAAGCAGCAGGGCAGCAGGGAAAGATGCCACCTGTAATGGGTGCTAAGAAACTTCTCACGTGGCTAAAATCAGCCTGGGGGAGGTGGGGAGAGAGGGTGGAATAATACCTAGGCCGGTTGCCTGGTAACAGTGCCACTGATCCCCTTCCAGGATTTTTCCTGCAGCCTTCCGAGGAGGACCCTAATGCTGGGCACTCAGTAGACACCCCTTAAGTGTTGACTGATATGTGGGGAACCTGAGCGCCTGGGTTCCCAGTTTCTGATTGGTGTAAGGGGAGGCAAATGAGGAGAGAAAAAGGAAGAGCAGGGAGAAGGATAGGGGAGTCAGAGGGGAGGGAGAAGCAGAGGCTGTGGAGGGGGTGAAAAAGGCAGAAGAAGGGAAACAGAAATGGTGAAAAGGAAGGGAATAAATAAGAAGGGAGTCAGGGGAAGAGGGAAGGAAAGGCCAGCTCCCCTACTCTGACTCCTCTGCCAGGCGCCACACCCCCTATTGCTCCAGCCTTTCTCCTGGGCCTGCATTTCTATGTCCAGGTTCCTCTTGCCCCATGCAGGGCCCTCTTTGGCCCAAGTCCTGACACCCAGCACAGGGCTGCCCCATCAGGGCTGCCCCATCAAGGCTGCCAGTACCACCCCCAACCTTGCCTCCCCCTCCTCTCAATGAGCCCTCATAACCTTGGGTTGCACGTGGCTGTAGGCTGTCCAACAACCCGCTGACGGCGGCAGGTGTTGCCGTGCTAATGGAGGGGCTGGCAGGAAACACCTCAGTGACGCACCTGTCCCTGCTGCACACGGGCCTTGGGGACGAAGGCCTGGAGCTGCTGGCTGCCCAGCTGGACCGCAACCGGCAGCTGCAGGAGCTGAACGTGGCTTACAACGGTGCTGGTGACACAGCGGCCCTGGCCCTGGCCAGAGCTGCCCGGGAGCACCCTTCCCTGGAACTGCTACAGTGAGTCCTGTCCCTGGTCCCATTGCCCCCAGCCCTTCAGACTACTTCCCCCTCTCGACTGTGCTCCTCCAATCCTAGGGAGTGCTTCTGGGCTTGGGCCTGGTGCCTGTCCTCTATTCCTGGTTTCTGACTGATCCCTGTCAACCTAGCTCTGAGCCAACCCACCCCCTCTGTGACTGGCGCTTAAACTGCACCAATTCCCTACCACCATTTCTCCTAAAGGCCTACTGTCTCTGGTCCCACTGAATTCTAGTATCAGGGTCGGCTGTGGTGGCTCACGTCTGTAATCCCAGCACTTCGGGGGGCCAAGGCGGGCACATCACCTGAGGTCAGGAGTTCAAGACCAGTCTGGCCAACATGGTGAAACCCCGTTTCTACTAAAAATACAAAAATTATCTGGGTGTGGTGGTGCGCACCTATAATCCCAGCTACTTGGGAGGCTGAGGCAGGAGAATCACCTGAACCCAGCAGGTGGAGGTTGCAGTAAGCCGAGATCATGCCACTGCACTCCAGCCTGGGTGACAGAGCAAGACTCCATCTCAAAAAAAACAAAAACAAAAACAAAAACAAAAAAAAGAATTTTAGTATTAGTCCCTGCCTCCCACTGGCCAGCAGCCTCCACCTCTGGCTCATTGCAGTTACCTGATCGCACTCTGCAGCTAGGAGATGAGTTGTGAGACCCCCTGACTTTCCGTCCATCTACCCTCGGGCCCTCCTTTTCAGAGCTCTACTGAATGGCATCGACTTTCTCTCTCCTGCCAGCCTCTACTTCAATGAGCTGAGCTCAGAGGGCCGCCAGGTCTTGCGAGACTTGGGGGGTGCTGCTGAAGGTGGTGCCCGGGTGGTGGTGTCACTGACAGAGGGGACGGCGGTGTCGGAATACTGGTCAGTGATCCTCAGTGAAGTCCAGCGGAACCTCAATAGCTGGGATCGGGCCCGGGTTCAGCGACACCTTGAGCTCCTCCTGCGGGATCTGGAAGATAGCCGGGGTGCCACCCTTAATCCTTGGCGCAAGGCCCAGCTGCTGCGAGTGGAGGGCGAGGTCAGGGCCCTCCTGGAGCAGCTGGGAAGCTCTGGAAGCTGAGACACTGGCGGCAGGCACCTAGCTATGTGACCACTGGCCCTAAACCTTTTCCCTCTGTGGCCTCCTGGCTTGCACTGCTCCCTCTAGAAAGATTCCTTCAGGTCTGGAGGCAGAGGAATGGGCACAGCTGAGCCAGTTGCCCTCCTAGGGCATGTTTGACCAGGACTGAGTCTGGAATCTCCAAGTTAAAGATGGTGAATTGATGCTTCGGGCTTGGAGATGGAACGTGCCTCCTCTCCATTCAGCTAGAAGGACCAAAGCATGTGGCATTTGGATGGCCAGAGTGCCCTGAAGCACCACTACCAACCTTGCCTCCCCCTCCTCTCAAAGAGCCTCTGATTGTGCCACCAATGGGCTCACATCTTATGTCTGCCATGCCAGGGGTGTCGCCATCCAGATGTGTTGGAAGCTTCCCCTCCTGCCTTATGCTCACCTGTGGACACTGAGGATGCCCTCACATTGGTGCTTTCTCCTCATCCTCATGCCCCCTTTGCCACAATGGTATGATGGCTTGGTAGCCCCTCAAGGCAGATGCACCTGACTTGCTGCTATTAAAAAGCCGTGTGCCTTCTACCAATTGTGGCCTCTTCTTTACTGCCTGGTGCTTCCAAGAAAGGGCACTGTTCTTGGTCTTTCTGGTTAAACTACCAACCATGATCTATTGCAAGTGGTTCTTGGGCACTAGGTTCAGAGGCAGTGTAGGCTGGAAGGGCCCATGAACAAGATATTGGCATGGGGGTTGGCCATGCTGGGCTGTATTAGTCTGATCTCACGCTGCTAATAAAGACATACCCAAGACAGGGTAAGTAATTTATAAAGGAGGCCGGGCATGGTGACTCACGCCCGTAATCCCAGCACTTTGGGAGGCCGAGGTGAGCGGGTCACCTGAGGTCAGGAGTTTGAGACCAGCCTGACCGACATGGATAAACCTCGTCTCTACTAAAAATACAAAATTAGCTGGGTGTGGTGGCACATGCTTGTAATCCCAGCTACTCGAGAGGCTGAAGCAAGAGAATTGCTTGAACCCAGGAGGTGGAGGTTGCCGTGAGCCGAGATAGTGCCACTGCACTCCAGCCTGGAGAACAAGAGTGAAACTCTGTCAAAAAAAAAAATTTATAAATGAAAGAGGTTTAATTGACTCACAGTTCCACATAGCTGGGGAGGCCTCACAATTGTGGCAGAAGGCAAATGAGGAGCAAAGTCACATCTTACATGGCAGCAGGCAAGAGAGTGTGTGCCGGGGAACTCCCCTTTATAAAACCATCAAATCTCATGAGACTTATTCACTATCATGAAAACAGCACGGGAAAACCTGCCCCTGTGATTTAATTACCTCCCACCGGGTACCTCCCATGACACGAGGGAGTTATGGGAGCTGCAATTCAAGATGAGATTTGGGTAGGGACACAGCCAAACCATACTATGGGCCATAGAATTCTTATCACCCTTTTCACACTTACCCCCCAGGCTTGGAGTTAGTGACCAGCAATCTGCCTTTCTCTGCACAGAGGGGCAACTGGGTCAGATTCAGGGTCTCCAGAAAAAGTTGGGGCCCAGGGATAGATTCAGGAGGAACCCACACAGTTTTCCAGAGGATAAGACTCTCAGCGGGGCACGGTGGCTCACGCCTGTAATCCCAGCACTTTGGGAGGCCGATGAGGGCAGATCACCTGAGGTGGGGAGTTTGAGACCAGCCTGACTAATATGGAGAAACCCCGTCTCTACTAAAAATACAAAATTAGCCAGGTGTGGTGGTGCATGCCTGTAATCCCAGCTACTCAGGAGGCTGAGGCAGGAGAATTGCTTGAACCTGGGAGGCAGAGGTTGTGATGAGCCAAGATCATGCCATTGCACTCCAGCCTGGGCAACAAGAGCTAAACTCCGTCTCAAAAAAAAAAAAAAAGACTCTCACTCCCGTTAACCATTACCCCACTGCTTCCACAGCGTCTTCAAGGAGGCGGGACCTGGGAGGGGATGGGTGGGAGGATCAGTGGCTGTGATGAACCTTGTCCCTACCCCGGGCACTGGGTTGCTGATCCAGCTATGGAGAAAGCCGCAGGTAGGAGGCCAGGAGAAATCCTCTGCAGGGGACTTTGGGACAGGCAGGGGGCCGACTTGGAGGCTGAAGCTTTGGGACCAGGGCACACTTGATTTTGGGGCTTGGAGCCCTGAGGCAGGTAAACAAGTCAGGAGAAAAGTAATGAGTTGATATGTCTGTCTTCCTGGTCCACACCCTGTACTGATATGCTCAGATTTATGTGCCAAGGACTTGGGGGGAGAGAAAGGGAGGGGACCGCACAATAGTCCTGTGTGTATGGCAGTGAGAAGAGAAGACCCCTTTGGAGCAGAAAGGAGGGGGCATGCCCTGAGTTTGGGGGTTCCCCTGAGTCCTTTTAGTTTATGCCAATGGAAGAGGCACATCTGGGGAGGAGAATGTGACTCTCCTCCTCTCACCCACTTCTTTGCCCAGTAGATCTGCAGGACACAGACTCGTTAACTCTGTAAGTGCCATGAGGGCTGGGGCAAGGGGAGGAAAGAATTGGAGGCAGGGAAGCGCTTCACTGCCATTAGCACCTAAAGGAGATCCTGGGACCCAAGTCCAGCTGCCAGCTTGTACCTGCTTCCCCTGCCTCCTTGCAGGAAGTTTAAGTTTAACCCAAAGCTGGGCATTGATAATCCTGTCCTCTCCCTGGCCGAAGACCACGACCCCTATGGTAACTCCCTCACCCCCTGGCAACCATTCCCTTTCCCTGGAGGCACCACGGCTCCACACGGCCTCCGATCTCCTTGGTAACCACTCACTCGGTCTCCCTCTGATAACAGCCGTGGTTGGGAGTAGAGATAGGAGGGGCCGGGCGTTTTCTCCTGTCCCAGTCCCTCTGCCCACGAACCCCACCACCCAACACCCAACCAGGCAGAAACTGCCCAGCAACCTATCAGGACACAGGGTCTGCCAGGCACATGGCGAACCTGTACTTGGGCTGTGCCCTCTCCTCCCCCTTTTCTGCTGCCCACCTCACCCTCCAGATCCCTGGAGCCTGGAGCGGCCTCGCTTCTGTTTACTGAGCAAAGAGGAGGGCAAGAGTTTTGGCTTCCACCTGCAGCAGGAGCTGGGCAGGGCTGGGCATGTGGTGTGCAGGGTGGACCCAGGCACCTCTGCCCAGCGCCAGGGTCTTCGGGAAGGAGACAGGATCCTGGCGGTGAACAATGATGTTGTGGAACACGAAGACTATGCGGTGGTAAGGCTGTGGTCCAGGAGAGCATGCTAGCACCTCAGAAAGAGAAGCGGGTTGCTCAGTCCCCTGGGCAGTATGGCAGCAGGGCACAAGCCTCACTCCCCCACACCCCAGGATTTAGAAGTGCCCAAGTCAGAGGGGTAGGGAAAGCATCTAGAAAGCCGATTCCCGCTGGGCGCAGTGGCTCACGCCTGTAATCCCAGCACTTTGGGAGGCCGAGGCGGGTGGATCACCCAAGGTCAGGAGTTCAAGATCAGCCTGGCCAACATGGCAAGACCCTGTCTCTACTAAAAATACAGAAATTAGCTGGACGTGGTGGCAGGCGCCTGTAATCCCAGCTACTCGGGAGGGCTGAGGCAGGAGAATCACTTGAACCCGGGAGGCGGAGGTTGCGGTGAGCTGAGATTGCACCATTGCACTCCAACCTGGGTGACAAGAGCAAAACTCCGTCTCAAAAAAAAAAAAGAAAAAAAAAAAAGAAAAAGAAAAACGCCGATTCCCTTGGCAAAAAAATGTGGATTCCAGGGAGGTCCTGGGGGTTGGCAAGAGGGTCTAGACCAAACCCACGCCCACGTGCCCTCTGTCCAGGTGGTACGCCGCATCCGGGCCAGCAGCCCTCGGGTGTTGCTGACAGTATTGGCACGGCATGCACATGACGTGGCCCGAGCTCAGCTGGGAGAAGATGCCCACCTCTGTCCCACCCTAGGCCCAGGGGTCCGGCCCCGGCTGTGCCACATAGTGAAAGATGAGGGTGGTTTTGGCTTCAGTGTCACCCATGGTGAGCCCAGAGGGTGGGAGGGGGCGGCAAGGATGAGGGATCTCAGCCCCTGTTCAGGGCAGGCAGGAAACAGACTGGACCTTGCTTTTTTTTTAATTTCTAGGCAATCAGGGTCCTTTCTGGTTGGTGCTAAGTACTGGAGGAGCAGCTGAGCGGGCAGGGGTGCCCCCCGGGGCCCGGCTGCTGGAAGTGAATGGGGTCAGTGTGGAGAAGTTCACTCACAACCAACTCACCAGGAAGGTGTGACAGCCTGTCTCCCACTCTCCCCCCCCCCCAATCCGGGCCTGGGCCCCACCTCGGGAAGACGCCTCCTTCCCCATGCGCCTAACCTCCTTATCTGGTCTCCTACCTTTATCACCATCCTCCCCCTCTACAGTTTGTGCCAGGCTCCACTTAGTGCCTGGGAGGAGGGGCTGTGGGGGGAGCATACCTCTTCTCTCCCTGCCCAGGTGTTATACTGATGCCCTGCTGGGTCCCCACAGCTTTGGCAGAGTGGACAGCAGGTGACCTTGCTGGTGGCAGGGCCGGAGGTGGAAGAACAGTGTCGCCAGCTGGGATTGCCCCTGGCTGCACCCCTGGCAGAGGGCTGGGCACTGCCCACCAAGCCCCGCTGCCTGCACCTGGAGAAAGGGCCCCAGGGTTTTGGGTTCCTGCTCCGGGAGGAAAAGGGCCTTGACGGTCGTCCTGGTGAGTGGGTGCCCTGGGGGCGGTGGGGGAAGGTGGGCCTTGGGGTGGGCACACAGCGTATATACACCTTTCAGTGCACCGAAGAGGTGTCCCTGTCTGAGCTCTGGCCCTGGGCCGCCTCTTCCTGTTCACTCTGGGGTCAGTCCCCTGGTGTGTACACAGTGGCCTAGGATAGCTGGAGAGGAGCAGTGAGGATGTCTATGCCCCAGGACAGTTCCTGTGGGAGGTGGACCCGGGACTGCCAGCCAAGAAGGCTGGGATGCAGGCTGGGGACCGGCTGGTGGCTGTGGCTGGGGAGAGCGTGGAGGGGCTGGGCCATGAGGAGACAGTGTCCAGGATCCAGGCGCAGGGCTCCTGTGTCTCCCTCACTGTCGTCGACCCTGAGGCGGACCGCTTCTTCAGCATGGTGCGTGCTGAGGGGCAGGGGCTAGGGTTGGGGCAGGAATGGGGCAGGGCTTGGGTCCAACAGATTTGCTCTACCTGCCACCTTCCAGGTTCGCCTATCCCCACTCCTCTTCTTGGAGAACACAGAGGCTCCCGCCTCGCCCCAGGGCAGCAGCTCAGCCTCACTGGTTGAGACAGAGGACCCTTCACTTGAAGACACAAGCGTGCCTTCTGTCCCTCTTGGCTCCCGACAGTGCTTCCTGTACCCTGGGCCTGGTGGCAGCTATGGCTTCCGACTCAGTTGTGTGGCCAGTGGGCCTCGTCTCTTCATCTCCCAGGTGACTGATGCCCCATGGATCTTGAATCCCTTCGATCCTTTGCTGCCTGATCGGTCTTCCTCTGCTTCCCTCCCAGAGCCTAAAGCCAGCAAACTTTCCCCTGGTGTCCCCTGTTCTGCATGCCCCCACAACACCAGGTGACTCCAGGAGGCTCAGCTGCCCGGGCTGGGCTGCAAGTGGGAGATGTGATTCTGGAAGTGAACGGGTATCTTGTTGGGGGACAGAATGACCTGGAGAGGCTTCAGCAGCTGCCTGAGGCTGAGCCACCCCTCTGCCTGAAGCTGGCAGCCAGGTCTCTGCGGGGCTTGGAAGCCTGGATTCCCCCTGGGGCTGCAGAGGTGAGGAAGAAGAAACAGATGGGACTGTGAGTAGCTACAGAAGGGCAGGGAGGAGTGAGAAAGAAGGGCAGAGTGGGCGAGGTACAAGGTGAAGCCGTGTGGGGTATGCAGGTTGGGACTTCAGGTCGTGGTAGGTGGGGACAGAAGGACTCGTGAAATAAACCCCATTCCTGGGCATTCCAGTGCAGGGCGGGGCAAGCAAAAGGAACTCTTCTGGGTCCCACCTGGAATGACCTTCTACCTCCTCTCTCTGTATAGGACTGGGCTCTGGCCTCGGATCTGCTGTAGAGCACCCCTGCTTGGTACAGACATACTCAGGGGCTACCGCGTCTTCACTCTCCAGCCTGAGGTGGTGAAGGCAGGATGCTCTCTCTAAGCCAGACCAGAGGGACTCAGACACCACCCATCACAGGCTGGCCCAGGTGCTCCCTTCCTTCCTGCAGGCCCACCTGCCAGCAGAGGGTGTGGTTGGAGGCCTCAGACAGGTCCCTGAAGGAGTCTGAGGCTCCAGAGGATGTCATATGGGAGTTTTGGAGAGCTGTGTCCCAAGGATGAAGGTGTGGCTGTGGGTCTGGCTAGGATTGAAGCCATCTGGACCTTTTCTAGATATGACTCCAGGACCCTTGAGTGTAATGCAAAAATCTGGAGACCAGCTATGCCTGCCCTCTGTGGGTGCCTTAGCATTGCGGGAGGGCGGTGCTTGGTCACCGCTGCATTTGTTATAGAAATGGCCGTTCCCCATAAATCTGACTGCCTGTGTTTGTGTTGGTGGGGGTAAGGGGCAGTGATGTGAAGGGACCAAAAGGGCCTCAGGCTCAAGGGGTGGGATGCAGCTCCTGCAGGAGAGAGGTTGAGACCTGGTCAAATTTCTTTCCTATCAATCACTGACTCTCAGGGATAATGGGTCAACCCAGAACTGAGATGTCTGTATGACAGCCACTCCTAAAAACAAACAACAACAACAAAAACAAAAAAAGAAGAAAACTAAATAAAAATAAAAATAAAAATAAGATCCACTCCTCTCTGCCAAAAGGCCAGAGCCCACAGCTCTATTGAGTTCTACATCAAGACACTTTACTGCTGGGGCCTCAGAGAACACTAGAGACTAGGGGCTGGTGGCCTCAAAGATCCGGGGGAGGTGAGTCCAAACTGGTGTAGCTGCTCCTTGTGCCTGGCGTGGAGTCTCAGTGCTGCCCCATCCCACTGCGGCTTGATGGCTCTCAGCTTGGCCAAGAGCCTGTCCAGACTGTCCTGCAGACATCAATATTTCAGACCCCAGAAAGAGAGAGAGGGAAGGAGTGAGTGCTGCCCCAGGTTGGTTCATAAGCTTTCCTTGCCCAGTAGACATGGTCGTATCCCCTCTGTCTGCCCTCAGGATAGAGCAGGGCTCCCTTGGAGACGCTCCTTCTCCTTAACCCTGGGTTGTCAGTCATCATACGAGCTGGGGTTTGTGGGCACGGGGGAGTCCTGGGTACTGGGATGGTTGGGATCCAGGGGGTGGTGCTTACGTGTAAGATTTCCTCATACTTCGCCTCCATGTCTGCCATGTGGGCCCGAAGCTGAGCCAGGGCCTGGTCCCGCTCTCCGAGAGCTTGTTCAGCCTCTTCCCGGGCAGCTGCAGCCTCCCTTTGGCATGCCTCTGGGGGCAGGCAGGATGAAAGAGAGCAGGATGGTGACACTCTATCCTTGAGCAGTCTCTCCAAAGGTATCTGGAAAGGAGACCTCAAATGGGCTCGTTCCAGACTCCCCCAGCATCACCAAATTTCCCGCAGTCCCTGTAAAAGCTGAAGCTCCACTGAGGTATAGCAGAGAGTGGTGGCCTTGAGATAGAAGGCTCCAAAGTCGGATTACTACCTAGGTGACCACATGCATGTCTCTTTCTGAGCCTTGGTGTTTTCATCTTTTTTTTTTTTTTAGATGGAGTCTCACTCTGTCGCCAGGCTGGAGTGCAGTGGCGCGATCTCAGCTCACTGCAACTGCCACCTCCTGGGTTCAAGCAATTCTCCTGCCTCAGCCTCCCGAGTAGCTGGGATTTACAGGCACATGCCACCATGCCCAGCTAATCTTCGAATTTTTAGTAGAGATGGGGTTTCACCATGTTGGCCAGGATGGTCCCTATCTCTTAACCTTGTGATCCGCCCGCCTCGGCCTCCCAAAGTGGTGGGATTACAAGTGTGAGCCACCGCGGCTGGCTGGTGTCTTCATCTGTAAAGAGAGAATGACACATCCCTCAGGGGCATGCTGTGACCTTTAAACATGATAAATGGATGACAAAGCACCTAGCTAGTATACAGGAGGTGCTCAGTAAACATTGATTCATTGGCCGGGTGCGGTGGCTCACGCCTGTAATCCTAACACTTTGGGAGGCCAAGGAGGGCGGATTACCTGAGGTCAGGAGTCCGAAACGAGCCCGGCCAACATGGTGAATCTCCATCTCTACTAAAAATACAAAAATTAGCCGGGCATGGTGGCGCACACCTGTAATCCCAGCTACTCGGGAGACTGAGGCAGGAGAATTGCTTGAACGTGGGAGGTGGAGGTTGCAGTGAGCCGAGATTGTGCCATTGCACTCCAGAATGAGCGACCAGAGTGAAACTCCGTCTCAAAACAAAAAACGAAGAACAAAAAAACCCCAAAACAACAACAACAGCAAAAACAAAAACAATTGAGTCATTGATTGACTTGGAATTTGAGGTAAAGCAAAGATTAGGAAAGGAACCCAGAGTCTGAATGGCAGATAAGCAGCTCCTGGCCATCTATAGCTAAACCGAAGGCCTTTTTTTTTTTTTTTTTTAGTTGGAATCTTACTCTGTTGCCGAGGCTGGAGTGCAGTGGTGCGATCTCGGCTCACTGCAGCCTCCGCCTCCTGGGTTCAAGTGATTCTCCTGACTCAGCCTCCCAAGTAGCTGAGATTACAGGCACATGCCACCATGCTCAGCTAATTTTTGTAATTTTAGTAGAGACGGCATTTCACCATATTGGCCAGGCTGGTCTCGAACTCCTGGCCTCAAGCAATTCTCTCGCCTTGGCCTCCCAAAGTGCTGGGATTACAGGGGTGAGCCACCGCACCCGGTTGAAGGCATTTTTAAGGTATGAAAACTTTGAGACCAAAATTGTGAAAGAGCTCATGTGTCATGCTGAGATATTTCAACATTATTTTGTAAGCAAGAGACAAGAGAAGAGAAGCAAAGGCTTCCTGGTTTTTAAAAATATTTTTGCTTATTAGGAGTGTTTATTCATTTATTTGGTGAACAGTTATTTAGGATCTACCAGATGCTAGGTCTTGAAGATACAGAAGTAAATAAGTCAAACATTTTCCCTTAGTTTCATTGTAGAAATCAGCTAAACTAAAAGGGAATATGTTTTGCTCACAAGAGACATGGCAGTGGTGGGGAGTTAGGGCTGGACTTGAGAGGAGGAAATGGGGTGTGAGGCCTACATCTTCTTTTTTATTTTTATTTATTTTTTTGAGACAGAGTCTTGCTCTGTCGCCCAGGCTGGAGCGCAATGGCGTGATCTCGGCTCACTGCAACCTCTGCCTCCTGGGTGCAAGCGATTCTCCTGCCTCAGCCTCCCGAGTAGCTGGGATTACAGGTGTGCGCCACCACATCCGGCTAATTTTTATATTTTTAGTAGAGACGGGGTTTTGCCATTTGGCCAGGCTGTTCCTGAACTCCTGACCTCAGGTGATCTGCCAGCCTTGACCTCCCAAAGTGCTGGGATTACAGGCCTGAGCCACCGCGCCTGGAGCCTCTTCTTTACTTACAGCAGAGATTTTTGGTATCCCGAACCCTCTGCTGCAGTCCTCAGTGGTGGAGGGTCAGTGAAAGTGGGGAAAGTGATCCAAGAGCCCAGACGGCAGCTTTCTGGAGCAGAGACTTTGAAGTCTACCCCTTCATGCTGGCCCTTGCTGCAACTCTTGGAGAGAAGGGGCTTGGAGGGTGGGGAAACCTACCTAGCTGCCCCCGAAGGCCTTTGACTTCTTCCTCCAGCTGCTTGCTGCGGGTTTGCATATCCTCCTGCAGGGCATGGCACTGGCGACTCATCTCTGGGGTGGGGGCAGTGGGCCACCAGGGACCCAGGTTGGAGATGGAGGGATGGAGAAAGGAAATGAAGTTGTGGGTGGGGAAGACTCTACTTGGTCTAGTGGAACAGGAGCACAAAGGCCTTCTTGGTTCTTTTTGTGATTCTGAGAAGCTGCAGACCATGAAAACCTGAGGAAGGGACAGGAAGCCCGACCTACCTCCCCCAGTCCAGCTTTGGATGGGGATGCTAGCCCTTCTCCCCTCCCATGGGCTGATTGAGATGATGGCTATGACTGCATGTGTATCCTACACAGCATCAAGCACATGGCACCAGGCATCCTGGAAGGCCCCTGCCTGGGATCCCAGGAACCTACCTGCCTTTGGTTCCTGCAGGATCCTTCCTGATTTGTACTGTTCGGGAAAGACCAAGACCAGGCCTGGCAGTTGGAAGCCCTCCTTGTTTCCCTTCCTTGCATCAACTGACCCTGTTGGTTGTCCTCCTCCAAGCCCCTGTCTTCTGCCCACCTGCTTAACCGACCACATACCTTCATATATGGCCTTCCTTTCACTTCGGGCCCCTTCCAGCTCAGCCTCCACCTCTTGCAGCCTCTGCCTCAGCTGGTCTTCGGAAGCCTTGGCTCGACGGGCTTCATCCCTCCGTAGAGCTGTGAGCAGTCCCAGAGCCGCCGTCAGGACTGGCTGGGTCCCACTAAATCAGCCCCCATGAACTTGATGGACTTTGCCCACTTCTAGAAATCTGGTGGTGGGGTGTCCAGCCTCTTACTCTCTCTCTGGGTTTTGTTGTTTTTGTTTTTTATCCCTAGAGTCTCACAGGCTCCTCATTATTAAGAAGTAAAAACTCCCTCTATGTTCTGGCTATAAAAAATAGCTTTTCGGATAGCCTGGCATGGTGGCTCATGCCTGTAATCCCAATATTTTGGGAGGCTTAGGTGGGAGAATTGCTTGAGGCCAGGAGTTTGAGACCTGCCTGGGCAACAGAGTGAGACCTTGTCTCCATAAAATAAATAGGGCCAGGCGCGGTGGCTCACGCCTGTAATCCCAGCACTTCGGGAGGCCAAGGCTGGTGGGACACAAGGTCAAGAGTTCGAGACCAGCCTGGCCAACGTGGTGAAAACCCGTCTCTACTAAGAATACAAAAACTAGCCAGGTGTGGTGGCCGCGTGCCTGTAATCCCAGCTACTCGGGAGGCTGAGGCAGGAGAATCGCTTGAACCTGGGAAGCAGAGGTTGCAGTGAGCTGAGATCGCGCCACTGCACTCCAGCCTGGGCGACAGAGCACAAGACTCTGTCTCAAAAAAAAAAAAAAAAAAAAAAGAAGAAAATAAATAAATAAATAAAGTAGCCAGGCATGGTGGTGTGCACCTGTAATACCAGCTACTCGGAAGGCTGAGGCGGGAAGATTGTTGGGGCCCAGGAGTTAGAGATTACAGTGGACTATGACCATACCACTGCACTCCAGCCTGGGCAATAGAGCAAAATTCTGTCAAAAAAAACCCCAAAAAAACAACAAACAAAAAAAACCACTTTCCTTTATCACCTCTCACTGGCCACCCCTCTCTCATCATCTTTTTCCACTAGGGGATGGTTAGGGTCAAATTAACCCCCGACCATACCTCCAACTCTCCAATCCCCCAGGATACAGAAATGCCCCATTTCACTTCCCCTGTTGCCCACCCATGCCAGCTTCTACCCTCCTTACCCAAGTGGTCTCGGAGCAGCTCCTTCTCCAGCACCACCAGCCTGTGCCTGGACTCGGCCTCCACATCTGCACCTGCCGTGGCAAGTGGCAGAGCCTCAGCTCTTCATGATCTCAGCATTCCTCACTCTGCTCGCATCCTCACCCCATACCCTGCACTTTTGCCACAGCAGACCTGAGGACCACTAAATGAGGTATCCACAGTGGCAGAGTCTACTGAAGTCAGCACCGTGTCCTCACCGACCAGCACGTAACAGATATGCAAAATACACATGACAAATATATTAGGAAGGCACAGAGCTAGATGGGGCTTAAAGGAGAGTGTGGGTGACCATTTCCCCACTTCCTCAGCTCCCTGGATCTGGCTGTGAGGACATGAAAGAGGTAGGTCAAGAGAGCTCCATCCTGTCCTGCAGAATGCTGAATTCTCTCTGGAGGAGCTCTGCGTGGTCTTCATGGCAGAACATGGAGAAGCAAGGGGCACCTCCACCCACCATGACTCACCCCAGTTCTTTTTCTTCTTCTGTGCCCCAGATCTCTTCCCTTTTTCTTTGTTTTTAGGTGGCATCTCCTTGCTGTCCTGGGAGAAGGAGGGGACCTTATGTTTAGGTCTGGACACAGGGATGCTTTCCTGAGCTTTAGACTGAACCAGGAGACTCTCCTGAGTCCAAATTTGTCTCTCATATCCTTCAGAAAAGTCAGTTCACAGTCTCTTTGGAACCTCAGACAGGGTTGGGGTCAGTGGGGAGGATGGAGTTTTTTCTCTCAACCAGGCTGACTCTGTACAGAAGTCATTCCTTGCAACTCTCTTTTAGAGAAACGAAATCCCAGTACCTGCTCCCCTCCCTCTTTCCATCATCCTCAACCCTCACTTCCTACCTGTAGGATCCTCTCCTGCCAGCGTTGGGGCTCCCCGTGGAGTGACCCACTCGTGGGGAGTGGCAGAGAGAAGGCCCAACTAGCGAGGAGCCTGAGGCGGGGCCTGGGTCCTGGGAGCCAATCCTTGGTGGCAAATTTCTCTTGAGGGCAGGACTGAGGGCTGGAAGGTTGGGTTTCGGGAGGCTGTATGTTGTCCAGGCAACTGGGAAACATGGAGTTCACAGGAAGGTGGAATGGGCTAAATCAGCTCACAAAGTTTAAAATATCAAGGTCTCAAAGGGTCAGTTCTTTCCTTATCCCAAAATCCTAAGTATAGTTTGAAAAAGAAAGAGCTTTGGAGGTCAATTAGTTATGATTCATTGCCACGTAGACATGGCCTGCAATTTGGAGACTTCCAAATTCAGATGTACACATCTGAGATAATATGTGGTGCTGATACAGAGGAAAAGGACTGACAGTAGCCATGTTGGACAACTGACATCCCGAGGTCCCACCAGCAAAATGACATTAGTAGGCTTAAAACTGAAGATCTAAGCTGGGGGCGGTGGCTCATGCCTATAATCCCAGCATTTTGAGAAGCTGAGGCAGGAGGATTACTTGAGGCCAGGAGTTCGAGACCAGCCTGGACAACACAGTGAGACCTCATTTCTACAAAAAAATTAAAAAATTAGCCTGGTGTGGTGGTGCACACCTGTAGTCTCAGCTACTTGGGAGGCTGAAGCAGGAGAATCACTTGAGCCTGGGAGGTTGAGGCAGCAGTGAGCTATGATTGCACCACTGCACTCCAGCCTGGATGACAGAGGGAGACCCTGTCTCAAACAAACAAAACTCCCAGACCACCGAAGATCCTCTTCAGTACACTGTAGAATGAGGGTAATAAGTGCAGGAATAGGTAGTCCAGGCAGTTTCCCACTTCAGAGAAATGAGACGCAGAGGAATAGTGGACCCATGGACTCTAGGGTACTGACCTAGAGGGATGCAAGTGTGGAGGAAAGAGCTCAGGTTAGAGACAAGACATGTGAGTTTGAGTCCCAACTGTGGATATGTAAACTGAGGCGAGCCATTTGACTTTGCTCAGCATCAGTTTCCTGATCTTTAATTGTTTGATTTTGCAGCTCTTGAAAAGCCTGTGTTTTAGCTGTGTGTTTACATGGCTATCTTCTCTCCTAGTGACTTAATCTATTGCTACATTTCCCCATTCCCTTGTGTGGTTGATTTTCAAACAGGTGTTGAGACATTGCTTTGTGAGGCTCCCTGTAGCATAGAGTTGGTTGGGGCTCCCTCTAGTGGACTTGTTTGACCTTCTCCCGAGTTTCCTACATTTTTGCTTTTAAAGTATTTACTGGGCAATAGTGGGGGAGACTCCCTTTGGGGATACTTCTTAGCGTCCTGTTTGAGCCAGGAGTGGCTGGAAGAATTAACATTGGGGAGAGAGTATGATGGGTGGCCCTCCCTTGTCAGGCAGCCCTCACTTTCCCTCCAGCTCTGTGCTATCCTTGAGGCTTGCCATTTATCTGCCACTTGGATCTCTGGGCACCATACTGGTTAGAGTGAAAACAGCAAAAACTTCAGGAGTTTTCTCCTTTTGGATTAGGGGACCTGCAGACCCTTTCTTTTCTTTAGGTTTCATTTTTTTTTTTTTTTTTTTCAGTGTCTCTCTCTGTCACCTAGGCTGGAGTGCAGTGGCATGATCACGGCTCACTACAGCCTCAGTCTCCCTGGGCTCTGGTGATCTTCCCACCTCAACCTCCTGATAGCTGGGACTACAGGCGCATGCCACCACACCTGGCCAATTTTTGTATTTTTTGTAGAGATGGGGTTTTACCATGTTGTCCAGCATGGTCTCAAACTCCTGGCCTCAAGCGATCCGCCTGCCTCGGCCTCCCAAGGTTCTTGGATTACAGGCGTGAGCCACTGCACCAGCCTATCTTTTTTTTTTTTTTCTTCAGACAGAGTCTCGCTCTTGTTGCCCAGGCTGGAGTACAGTGACGTGATCTCGGCTCACTGCAACCTCCACCTCCCAGGTTCAAGCAATTCTCTGCCTCAGCCTCCCAAGTAGCTCGGAATACAGGCGCCCACCACAATGCCTGGCTAATTTTTGTATTTTTAGTAGAGATGGGGTTACACCATCTTGGCCAGGCTGGTCTTGAACTACCTGACCTCGTGATCCACCCGCCTCAGCCTCCCAAAGTGCTGGGATTACAGGCGTGAGCCACTGTGCCCGGCCTTCTTTCTTTAGGTACTTCTCTTCATCTCTGTCACCCTCAATATTTTTGGTCCATTGCCTATTGTCAGGAGCAGATCTGTAGAAATAGCCACAAGAGGCTGGGCGCGGTGACTCACGTCTGTAATCCCAGCACTTTGGGAGGCTGAGGCAGGCAGATCATGAGGTCAGGAGTTCGAGACCAGCCTGGCCAACATTAGTAAACCCTGTCTCTACTAAAAAATACAAAAATTAGCTGGGCATGGTGGCACGTGCCTGTAATCCCAGCTACTGGGGAGGCTGAGGCAGCAGAATCGCTTGAACCCAGGAGGAGGAGGTTGCAGTAAACCGAGATTGCGCCACTGCACTTCAGCCTGGGCAGCAGAGCAAGACTCCATCTCAAAAAAAAAAAAAAAGCCACAAGATCTGGAATTGAAAAGTCCTTCTTCTGGGTAGTGGGTAACTTCAGGCAGAGGCTGGTTCATGCTTGTCACCTTGGTGGCTGCACGGCACTTACATGAACTTCCGGGCATTTTACAGAGCAAAGAGAAGAGCCAGTCTTGACTTCCCAAGTGCTTCCAGCTCCTGTAACTCAGAGTCAACTAATCTTGTGGACATCTCCCAAATCTGGAGGATATTTTTCTTCTAATCTTTTATTTATTTATTTTTGAAGCCAGTGGAATTTAGTAGTGGGGGCCTGTATACCAACTTTAGTGACTATAAACCAAAAATAAAATTCTAAGCCTGCCAGCCATCTGAGTGGACCCCTCCTCTAGGCCAAGGGCTTTCCAAAGTGAACCTGAAGAACTAGTTCAGGCTGTGATGGGAAGGGGGAGCCGGACATGCCTCAACATACCCTCCTCCCTTTTAGAATTACTGATAGAACACACTCTTTAAATCTGATAAGAAACATTTACAGGCCTGGTGGCTCATGCCTGTAATTTCAGCACTTTGGGAGGCTGAGGCGGGCAGATCATTTGAGGCCAGAAGGTTGAGACCAGCCTGGGCAACGTGGTGAAACCCCATCTACACAAAAAATACAAAAGTTAGCCCAGTTTGGTGGTGCACATATGTAGTCCCAGCTACTTGGGAGGCAGAGGTGGGAGGATCACCTGAGCCTGGGAAGGTTGAGGTTGCAGTGAGCCATGATCACGTGACTGCACTCCAGTCTGGGAAATGCAGTGGCACCCTGTCTCAAAAAATAAAAAGAGAAAAGATAAGAAGAAGAAACATTTACAATCAATTCTCTCTGAGGCCTGCTACCTGGATGCTTCATCTACATGATAAAACCTTGGTCTCTTGCCGGCACGGTGGCTCGCTCCTGTAATCCCAACACTTTGGGAGGCCAAGGCAGGCGGATTCATCTGAGGTCAGGAGTTTGAGACCAGCCTGCCCAACGTGGCGAAACCCTGTCTCTACTAAAAATACAAAAAATTAGCCGGGTGTAGAGGTGGGTGCCTGTAATCCCAGCTACTTGGGAGGCTGAGGCAGGAGAATCGCTTGAACCCGGGAGGTGGAGGTTGTGGTGAGCCGAGATTGTGCCACTGCACTCCAGCCTGGGCAACAAGAGCAAAACTCTCAAAAAAACAAAAACAAAAACAAAAAACCCTTGGTCTCTGCAACCCCTTATTGTAACCCAGACATTCCTTTCTATTGATTCCAGGTCTTTAGATAATAACT
Organism: Gorilla gorilla gorilla; assembly: GCF_029281585.2. Lineage (NCBI taxonomy): Eukaryota > Metazoa > Chordata > Mammalia > Primates > Hominidae > Gorilla > Gorilla gorilla. The sequence goes on from NC_073233.2 coordinate 127,142,771, forward strand.
CTTTCAAGCAATTGTCAATTGGAAAATCTTTGAATCCACGTATGACCTGGAACCCTAACTCTAACCCTAATTCTCTTGCCCGCTTCTTTGCTTCCAGTTGTCCTGCCTTTCTAGACTGAACCAATGTACATCTTACATATATTGATTGATGTCTTATGTTTTCTTAAAATTTATATATAAAGCAAGCCGGTGCAGTGGCTCACGCCTGTCATCCCAGCACTTTGGGAGGCCGAGGCAGGTGGATCACCTGAGGTCAGGAGTTCAAGACCAGCCTAGCCAACATGGTGAAACCCTGTCTCTACTAAAAATACAAAAAATTAGCCAAGCATTGTGGTGGGCGCCCATAATCCCAGCTACTTGGAAGGCTGAGGCAGTAGAATCTCTTGAACCCGGGAGGTGGAGGTTGCAGTGAGCCGAGATCGCGCCATTGCACTCCAGCCTGGGCAACAAGAGTGAAATTCCGTCTGAAAAAAAAAACGTATAAAGCCAAATTGTAGCTTGTTCACCTTCGGCACTTGTTCTCAGGATCTCTTGAGAGTTGTGTCACGGGCCATTGGTCACTCATATTTGGCTCAGAATAAATCTCTTCAAATATTTTACAGAGTTTGACTCTTTTCTTTGACATGACACTAATGTTAATAAGTTCTGATAACCCAGTACCATCAGACCAGCTTCTTCTAATCTTGAGCATGTTTTTCATTTATTCTCCCTCCACCACCTCCTTCTCCTGTGCTGTAAATGCAGTGCGGGTTCCTGTCCCTGTCCTCCTCATCTAGAAGCCTGTTTGGGAGGTTTTTCTTTCTTTCTTTTTTTTCTTTTTGAGACAAGAGTCTCGCTCTGTGGCCCAGGCTGGAGTGCAGTGGCGCGATCTCGGCTTACTGCAGCCTCAATCTCCTTGGCTCAGGTGATCCTCCCACCTCAGCATGGAGGGACTACAGACGCACACACTACTCTCAGCTGGGAGTACAGTAGCTGGGACTACAGACACACGCACTGCTCCCAGCTAATTTTTTGTTTGTTTGTTGTTGTTGTTGTTGTTGTTTGAGATGGAGTCTCGCTCTTGTTGCCCAGGCTGGAGTGCAGGGGCGTGATCTTGGCTCGCTGCAACCTCCACCTCCCAGGTTCAAGCGATTCTCCTGCCTCAGCTTCCCCAAGTAGCTGGGACTACAGGTGCTTGCCACCACGCCTGGCTAATTTTTGTATTTTTAGGAGAGACAGGGTTTTGCCATGTTGGCCAGGCTGGTCTCAAACTACTGACCTCAGGTGATCTGCTTGCCTCGGCCTCCCAAAGTGTTGGGATTACAGGCGTGAGCCACTGCACCCGGCCTATTTGTTTTTTTGAGACAGTCTCACTCTTTTGCCCTGGAGTGCAGTGGTGCGATCTCAGCTCACCGCAACCTCCGCCTCCCGGGTTCAAGAGATTCTTGTGCCTCAGTCTCCAGAGTAGCTAGGATTACAGACATGTGCCACCACATTCAGCTAATTTTTGTATTTTTGGTAGAGATGGGGTTTCACCATGTTGCCCAGGCTGGTCTCGAACTCCCAACCTCAGGTGATCTGCTCGCTTTGGTCTCCAAGTGTCAGGGGTGTGTGAACCAGAGCAACTCCACCTTGAAGAGGAGCTGGGTAAAATGAGGCTGAGAACTACTGGGCTGTGTTCCCAGAAGGTTAAGGTATTCTAAGTCACAGGATGAGATAGGAGGTCGGCACAAGATACAGATCATAAAGACCTTGCTGATAAAACAGGTTGCAGTAGAGGAGCTGGCCAAAACCCACCAAAACCAAGATGGCGACGAGAGGGACCTCTGGTCCTCCTCACTGCTGCACTCCCACCAGAGCCATCACAGTTTACAAATGCCATGGCAACATCAGGAAGTTACCCTGTATGGTGTAAAAAGGGGAGGCATGAATAATCCACCCCTTGTTTAGCATATCATCAACAAATAACCATAAAAATGGTTATGTCTATGGAGTCACCATCCTTTTATTCCAACACTTTCCTAATAAACTTGTTTTCACTTTACTCTATGGAGTTGCCCTGAATTCTTTCTTGTGCGAGATCCAAGAACCCTCTCTTGGGATCTGGATCAGGACCCCTTTCCTGTAACAAAAGTGCTGGGATTGCAGGCATGAGCCACTGCGCCCAGCAAATTTTTGTATTTTTTATAGAGACAGGGTTTTGCTATGTTGCCCAACCTGGTCTCGAACTCCTGGGCTCAAGCAATCCATCTGCCTCAGCCTCCCGAAGTGCTGGGACTACAGGCAGGAGCTACCTTGCTTGGTCTGGGAACTTTTTTCCCATGGAATGATTACTGTCCCCATTATACTTGTTAACATAAAGGAAAAAACTGGCACAAATTTAAGTAGAGCGTTTACTTGGGCCAGTTTTGAGGACAGCAATCCAGGAGCATAGATTCAAGTTGCCCTGGACAATAGGCTCAGATTATCAGATTAATAGCAGTTACAAACGTGTGTGGGGTTTTTTTTTTGAGATGGGGTTTCACTCTTGTTGCCCAGGCTGGAGTGCAGTGGTGCAATCTTGGCTCACTGCAACCTCTGCCTCCTGATTCAAGTGATTCTCCCGCCTCAGCCTCCCGAGTAGCTGAGATTACAGGCGCCCACCACCACGTCCGGCTAATTTTTTGTATTTGTAATAGAGTCAGCGGTTCGCCATCTTGGCGAGGCTGGTCTTGAACTCCTGATCTTGTGATCCGCCTCCCAAAGTGCTGAGATTACAGGCCTGGCCAACAAGTGTGTTTTTAAAGGAAAAAAGAGGCCAGGTGTGGTGGCTCATGCCTGTAATCTTAGCACTTTGGGAGGCCCAGGCAGGAGGACAGCTTGAGGCCAGGAATTTAAGATCAGCATGGGCAACTTGAGACCACCACCATCCCACCGAAAATAAATAAATAAATAAATAAATAAATAAATAGAAGAGGCAGTTCCTAAACTGTTTGCCAATCACTTACATTAACATAGCGTAAGGTATTTGATTGGCTGTACGTTGTTCTTTGTGTCACAGATTCCACGAACATGAAGATAATGGGTGAGGCAGCTAGTCAGGGACCAAATGCCTTTAAACCATTGCCCCCAGGCATGGGTCGGGGATTTGTGACTGAAGTCCCATACTCATGTCTCCCTGGGCCTGATAATTTTGCATACCTCACATAGTTCAGACTGCTTTAAGCTATTTTTCTTTTCTCATCCTGATCCATAGAATGATATTAGAATAGAGATTGCAGAATACAAGCAACTATACCTCAGAAGAGAATATAGTTTCCAAATACGTTCAGTCAATGGACTTTCCTTTTTTTGTTTTGAGATGGAGTCTCGCTCTGTGCCCAGGCTGAAGTGGAGTGGTGCGATCTCGGATCACTGCAACCTCTGCCTCCCAGGTTCAAGGCATTCTCCTGTCTCAGCTTCCAGAGTAGCTGGGATTACAGGTGCCCACCACCACGCCTGGTTAATTTTTGTATTTTAGTAGAGACGGGGTTTCGCCACGTTGGTCAGGTTGGTCTCAAACCCCTGACCTCAGTTGATCCGCCCGCCTCGGCCTCCCAAAGTGTTGGGATTACAGGCGTGAGCCACTGTGCCCGGCCCAGTCAATGGACTTTCAGGTGCAGAATGAGGATGTGGTTTGGGGTGAAGGTGAAGTGGGATAAGAAAAAGGCTACATGTTACACGATGTGATGCAGGATGAACCAACTCTAGCATAATCCAGAATGGGAATGACATTGTGATCAACAGTCCAATCCCCTCTCTTGTACATTTTCTAAAGCAAGCGAAATAAAAATTGTGGCAGGGCACGGTGGCTCACGCCTATAGTCCTAGCACTTTGGGAGGCCGAGGTGGGTGGATTGCCTGAGCTCAGGAGTTTGAGACCAGCCTGGGCAACACGGTGAAACCCTGTCTCTATTAAAATACAAAAAATTAGCTGGGCACGGTCTCAGCTACTCAGGAGGCTGAGGCATGAGAATGGCTTGAACCCGAAGGTGGAGGTTGCAGTGAGCCAAGATTGCACCACTGTACTCCAGGCTGGGTGACAGAGCGAGACTCTGTTTCAAAGAAAAAAAAAAGGTAAAAAAAAGGGTAATCTTCCTTATTAACTTTATTTATTTGTTTATTTATGTTTTTGAGACAGAGTTTCACTCTTGTCGCCCAGCCTGGAGTGCAGTGCACAATCTTGGCTCACTGCAACCTCTGGCTCCTGGGTTCAAGCGATTCTCCTGCCTCAGCCTCCTGAGTAGCTGGGATTACAGGCGCGCGCCACCACACCCAGCTATTTTTTTTTTGTATTTTTAGTAGACATGGGGTCTCACCATGTTGGCCAAGGATGGTCTCGATCTCCTGACCTCGTGTCCCACCCGCCTCGGCCTCCCAAAGTGCTGGGATTACAGGCGTGAGCCACCGCACCCGGCCTAATTTTTTTATTTTTAGTAAAGACAAGATTTCACCATGTTGGCCAAGCTGGTCTCCAACTCCTGACCTGAGGTGATCCGCCTCCCTCGGCCTCACAAAGTGCTGGGATTACAGGTGTGAGCCACTGTGCTGGGCTGAATGGATTGGATTTTAAAGCATACTTCAGGCAGACGGAATAAGGGAATAGTCTGAGTAACGGTGATGAAAAAAGAAAGAATTGGCCAGGTGCGGTGGCTCACACCTATGATCTCAGCACTCTGGGAGGCCGAGGAGGGCAGATCCCCTCAGGTCAGGAGTTGGAGACCAGCTGGGCCAACATGGTGAAATCTCGTCTTTACTAAAAATACAAAAATTAGTTAGGTGTGGTGGCGGGCACTTGTAATCCCAGCTACTCGGGGGGCAGAGGTTGCAGTGAGCCAAGATTTTGCCACTGTACTCCAGCCTGGGTGACAGACTCTGTCTCAAAATAAAATAAAATAAATAAATAAATAAAAAAGAAATAATTGTATTTGATGACTTGGTGAGTCAGCTAGCATAAGACATGTGTACCAGGGAGTAGTATAAAACTACAAGGTTGTTTAGCTTGGAGTTAGAGCAACTTGTCAATTTTATTCCCGAGGCAATGGGAAGTGTTTAAAGTTTTTTTGTGATGCTGTCTGAACTATACTTTAGGAAGCCTATGGTGGCAGGATGAATTGAAGGCACAGGAAAAGGTTTCAATATTCAATAGTCCAGGGAAAAGAAACGGAGGACCTGCAACTAGGTGTTGGCACTAAGGATGGAGCTTTGCCTAGATTTTCCCTTTGTAGATTCTTCTCTTCCTGGATGGAAACTGATAAAAGGAAATTCTTCTGATAGTAAATTATAATGTTGACTCCAAAATCAATTCTAGATAAAGGCGATTAAATTGCAAACCCAGGATGCCTGTCTGAATGGTCCCTGCATTCAAAGATATTTTCCCTTTTACAGGAGCACCGGATAAATTTAACTCCCTAATCTGTCAAGGGCTTTGTGGAAGAGCCTGGAGGGGGATCGAAGGCGGAACTGATACTGACACACCTGGGTCTGCAAACTCCCAAAACCGAGGCTCAGAATTAGTAAATTAGGGCAGGGCACTTCCCTCTTTGGAAGGGAAGTTCCTATTTTCAAAGTTCTTCCAACGGAACTTTTACATTAGAGAAGTGTAATTGACTGAGAAGTGGAAGTGACCAGGAACAGCATTTCTGTTCCCTGGGCGGGAGAGAGAACCCCCTCGGGCAGAGCCAGCAGCAGGTCAGCTTCTGAGGGGGCCCTCATGCTGGCGGCGCCGACCTGTGGTGCAATGCTCTGAGTAGGAGAATCTTAAATACATGTTTGAGATTCAATTCCCAGAAACGTAACTAGTCTTCACAAGCCAAAAAAATAAAAATAAAAAATAAAAAAAGGAAGTGATTTCTTTTCAAGAGGTCAAAGGGCCTGGAAGAAGAGCTCCTGGCTTGAGTGTCTCAAGCCTTTCTGGGGCCTAATCCGGCTGGAATGGGCCGCAGCATTCATATTCCTGTCCTTGGTCGTGTCTTAATGAAGAATTGAAAATAATAAGGGGTGGAGAAATAACTTTCCTTTTTCTCCCACCATCCTCCCACAGTGTAAATAAACAAATCACTCTAAGCTCGATTTCCTCATTTGTCAGGCGTGGGGAAAGACTTGACATCAGGACTCTTCCATTCCATCGCCACCTGTCTTAATTTAAACATTCCCATGACCCACCCCAGAAGCGCCAACCTCCCGCCCACAAGGAGCATGGAAGTCTTGGTTTCTGGCTATTGCGCAGACTCCACCTTGGACCTACTCCCCAACCCCCCGCCGCTCCTTTCCCCGTTTCTCCAGCAGAGGGCGCAGGCCCAAAGGTTCCGCCGGCCCCGCCCCAGCCTGGCCCCGCCCCGCCCCGGCGTAGGGGCGGGGGAGACGGGCACAGAAACCTGGCCGCGGCTTTCCGGGAGCTGTGGGCACGCGAGCTGCTCGAAGCCGGTGGCCCGGGGATCGTCGCTGCCCAGTCCGGCCGCGGCCGGCCGCTTCCCCGAGCTTACCAGTAAGCCGGTCCGCCTCCGGGACGCGCCCCGCCCGCCCCGGGCTCGCGCGCTCTGAAGGGGCGCGTCCCGCGCACTCCCGGCGCCGCCCACTCCCCTCCCCACGGCCGCTCCTCCCTCCGCCCGGATAGCCGGCGGCGGCGGCGGCGGCGGCCGGGAGAGGCCCCTCCTTCACGCCCTGCTTCTCTCCCTCGCTCGCAGTCGAGCCGAGCCGGCGGACCCGCCTGGGCTCCGACCCTGCCCAGGCCATGGCCGGCAACGTGAAGAAGAGCTCTGGGGCCGGGGGCGGCAGCGGCTCCGGGGGCTCGGGTTCGGGTGGCCTGATTGGGCTCATGAAGGACGCCTTCCAGCCGCACCACCACCACCACCACCACCTCAGCCCCCACCCGCCGGGGACGGTGGACAAGAAGATGGTGGAGAAGTGCTGGAAGCTCATGGACAAGGTGAAAGGCCGGCTGAGCGCCTGCTGTTGCAGGGTGGGCGTGGGCGGAGGGCCGCGGGGAGGAGAACGAGCGGACGGAGGAAGCGGGGGAGGGGACGGGTCTGGTGAAGCCGGGGAGGCGCGGAGCCGGGGTGACCGGCCGGGGGCGTGGGGGCAGGGACGAGGCCGGGAGGGTGGGGGGCGGCGTGGGGGAGGGGCTGCCGTTGGGAGTCGGGGAACGCTGGGGTGCCGCGTTTGGGGTAGCCAGACAAAGATGGAGTGGGGGCTGGGGCGAAGGTTAACTGGGAAGTCAGTGGGGCGGAAGTATAATGAGGGGTGCGGAGTTTGGGGCTCTGTGCAGGGTGTAGGGATGTAGGTCACGGAATTGGCCTGGGAGGTTAGCAGGGAGGGGGTGAGGAAGAGTGATGTACCGGCTGGGGCTCTTGCTGGGTGAGATCTGACTAGGGAATTAGGTTCATGGGCTCTGATTGAGGAACCTGGCTGGGGTCAGGACAGCTCTCAGGGAAGCTGTGCTCTGGGTGAGAGTATAGTCCTTTCTCATTAAGATGTAACACGAAGATAAAAGACATTGGTTAAGTGAGGCAAGGAAAGAACTTTCCTCCACATCTAGCGCCGGCTCAAGTTTTTTGTTACCCTCAGAAACACTGGATGTGATCCATTGCTGGTGCTGAGATATGCACTGATTAAACCACAAGTTCTGGTTAGAACTATTATCTTCTGAAAGATGGACTGGCTGAGCCTGTTAAGCAGCAGCAGATTCTGACTTCTTAATAACTTCCTCCCTACTACACCGCTTGAGCTGGGTTCTTTTTTTCTGGTAACGGTTCTGACTCCTTATTACAGGTCCTGAGTTTAAACTTGTTCGTTGAGCTTCTTTGATTACGCTTTTTGTTTGTTTGCTTTTTGCAAGTGCGAACAAAAATAACTCCTTTATATTTAGCCACTAAGTTTGTCATTTGGGAGAATTTTACTTCCTTATAGTTGTGTCTATATGATGAAATGTAGTTAGTCTCAAGTACTTAACTGTTTAGTCGGACGCTTTGTTAGAATTCAATACGTTTTCTTGGTATTTTTCATATTCTTTAATTAATTACTTTGACAAAATTCATATTGTGTATGAAAAGTGATTAGAAGTATCTGGCACGTTTTAGGAGAATGGTGTTATTTCCTCCAGGGTAAAATTTGGTTTTCTTTGGTTCCTCCCTGGGCCTCGGTTCCTCTTCTGTAAAGTTCTTCATGGGTTGTTTTGGACTAGAAACCGCTAATAAAATGATTATGAAGCACTTAGCCAATGTAATGTGCAATTTAAATGCTTAATAAGTCCTGTGTGTGAATTAACACTCCCGTAGTGCATGCCAGTGGTTTCATAGCCACCTTTTTAGGGCTGGTTTTTCTCATGTTAAATAATTGGTATTGTAATTAATGACACAAGTATTCGTGTGTTGATTATATTGGTGGTGTAGTACTAATTTTATTATTAGAAATTATAATAAAATCCTTACAGAAAGTTTAGGTGTGTAAAGGAAACTTTAAATGTGTCGACTCCTTTAAAAAAAACACATCGAAGATATTCAGATGCTAAAGTTTGTTAGTTTGCTTTTTAGGGATTTATCGTTAAGGACTAAAAAATTTACTCTGGCATAGAAGAAATACTTTTCTAATGAGTGTCTCGTATCAGACATGTGGGTGCAGTACAGTCAAAATTGTGTTGATTAGTGGCCTCTGCTTAAGAATAATCTGTATTATAATCTGTATTAAGAATAAGAGTTTCTGTATTCTGTATTCTTTTTTTTTTTGAGACGGAGTTTTTCTCGCTCGTTACCCAGGCTGGAGTGCATGGTGCGATCTCGACTCACTGCAACCTTCGCCTCCTGGGTTCAAGACATTCTCGTGCCTCAGCCTCCTGAGTAGCTGGGATTACAGGTGCGCGCCACCACGCCCAGCTAATTTTTTGTATTTTTAGTAGAGACGGGGTTTCATCATGTTGACCAGGCTCGTCTCGAACTCCTGACCTCAGGTGATCCATGCGCCACGGCCTCCCAAAGTGTTGGGATTACAGGCGTGAGCCACTGGGCCTGGCCCTGTATTCTTAATAAGAGTATTCTGTATTCTTATTAAAGTGTTTCTATAAATACAGAGTAAGTTATAGATAGTCCTATTCTACAAGGTAGCCCAAATAAAATCCTCCCTTAAGTCTTACTCCTTCATCTATTTAAAGTATGTGTATTGAATTTTGATTTATTCTGCAGAATGTTTAATTATTTGGGAAGAATAAAGAGGGCTCAAAGTTTAGACTCAAATTGCTTTTCAGGTTTGATAGTTTCACGGAAAGTAGGCTTCTAGCTTTTCCATTCCAGTGTAGGGAGAGGGATGTTTTATTTTTGTATTACTTGCCTCGGAAGTTGATTTTAATACTGTCTGTTCCCCTCTTATCACGTATTTCTAGTTGCTCTGAAAACGTAGTACTTTCTAATGTGTTAGTCTGATACGTTTATACTGCTTTCCAGATTTTCTGAATACCTCTGTGATGTTACTAGATTGCACCATCTCTTTTACCCTTGATGTTTTGAGCATAAGGTGTCCTCTTTTTTCACTTTATTTTTATTGTTGAAAGTCTTAAATGTGTCACCACACCTTGACTTCATGTGCTATAAGTGGTGAAGAACCTACTGTCAAATCCACAGATGTCCCACACATTTAATTCTTTTTAACAAAATTTCTGGGCCGGGCCCCGTGGCTCACGCCTGTAATCCCAGCACTTTGGGAGGCCGAGGTGGGCGGCTCCAGACCAGCTCTGCCAACATGGTGAAATGCTGCCTCTACTAAAAAATACAAAAATTAGCTGGGCGTGGTGGCGGACGCCTGTAATCCCAGCTACTTGGGAGGCTGGGACAGGAGAATCCCTTGAACCTGGGGCAGAGGTTGCAGTGAGCCAAGATTGCACCACTGCACTCTAGCCTGAGAGACAGAGCGAGACTGCGTCTCAAAAAAAAAAAAAAAAGTCTGTTTAATTCTTTTAAATGACACACATTTAGTTCTAAGTCACCATCTCATACCTGCTTTATCTTTGTTGTTGAAGCTGGATGAATATTATTCCAGCCAGCTCTTAATCAGTTTATTGAATTAGCACTGGGAGCTGTTAGTCTCTTTCCTTCCCCCAATATTGGATATATACAGATGGAAAAAGTTGGCATAAGTCATGGGTTCTGGTTAGCATAGGCCCGATTTACTAATCCATTATGGAACTTAAACTTAACTGTTGGAAAAATGTTTGTGCTAGAATGCTTGTTATTAAACAAAAGTTAGACAGAGCCACTGGTTTTCTTTTTGCCACCCCAGGATATTGTAATAAACATGTGCATAAATACTTGTATGTGAAGTGGCTTGTAAGCCAAAAGACAATTAGGCAGGGAGGAGAGGAGTGGGAAGTGGAGAGAAAAGAGAAAAAGTCACCTAAATTGGCCTTAAATGTATGCCGGGCTCACACCTGTAATCCCAACACTTTGGGAGGATGAGGTAGGCAGATCATTTGATCCCAGCTTCAGCCCAGGAATTCCAGACCAGCCTGGGCAACATGACGAAACCCTGTCTCTACAAAAAATACACATATTAGCCAGGCGTGGTGGTGCCTTCCTTTAAGCTCGAGCTGCTTGGGAGGATCACTTGAGCCTGGGAGATAGAGGCTGCAATGAGCTGTTGAGTGAGCCACTGCACTCCAGCCTGGGCAACAGAGTGACACCCTGTTTCAAAAACAAATAAATTGCTTTAAATGTAAATTTAAAAGTATCAAAGTGTTTAATTTAGTAAGAGACTTTATTTATTTATTTATTTGCTCTGTCACCCGGGCTGGAATGCAGTGGCATGATCTCGGCTCACTGTTTCCTCTACCTCCCAGGTTCAAATGATTTTCGTGCCTCAGCCACCAAGTAGCTGGGATTATAGGCATGCGCCACCACACCTGGCTAATTTTTCTATTTTTTTTTTTTTTTTACCAGAGACGGATTTTCACCATGTTTGCCAGGCTGCTCTTGAACTCCTGGCCTTAATTGATCTGCCCACCTCAGCCTCCCAAAGTGCTGAGGTGGGATAACAGGCATGAGCCACCGCGCCTGGCTCAATTTAGTAAGAGGCTTTAAATTCCATTATGAAATAGAACAGAGGTTGGCAAACTTTTTCTGTAAAGGGAGGTTTCAGGGCCACTGTAAGTACAGTAATCCTCCATTATTCTAGGGGATATGTTCAAGACACCCAGTGGATGCCTGAAAACCCCCAATAGTACTGAACCGTGTACATATACTATGTTTTTCCTCTACATACCTACCTATGATAAAGCTTAATTTATAAATTAGGCACAGTGAGAGATTAACAACAACAATAATGAAAGAGTACAATTACAAAATACACTGTAGTAAAAGTTATATAAATGTAGTCTTCCAAAATACCTTATTGTAGGCTGGGCGCAGTGGCTCATGCCTGTAATCCCAGCACTTTGGGAGGCCGAGGCAAGCGGATAATCTGAGGTCAGGAGTTCGAGACCAGCCTGGCCAAAAAGGTGAAACCCTGTCTCTACTAAAAATACAAAAATTAGCCGGGCATGGTGGTGGGTGCCTGTAATCCCAGCTACTTGAGAGGCTGAGGCAGGAGAATCGCTTGAACCCGGGAGGCGGAGGTTGCAGTGAGCTGAGACTGCTCCATTGCACTCCAGCCTGGGCAACAAGAGTGAAACTCTGTTTCAAAAACAACAACAAAAAATCTTATTGTATGGTACTGCAGGTAATGGAAACCTCAGATACGGGGAGATACTGTATTTTAGACTTTGCTGGGCACACACTAAGTCTCATGTTCTTTGTTGTTATTGTTACAACTCTTTTTATTTTTTATTTTTTGAGGTAGAGGCTCCCTCTGTTGCCCAGGCTGGAGTGCAATGGCATCTCAGCTCACTGCAACCTCTGCCTCCTGGGTTCAAGCAATTCTCTTGCCTTAGCCTCCCAAGTAGCTGGGATTACAGGTGCCCACCAGCACACCCAGCTAATTTTTGTATTTTTAGTAGAAATGAGGTTTTGCCATGTTGGCTAGGCTGGTCTCGAACTCCTGACCTCAAGTGATCTGCCTGCCTCAGCTTCCAAAAGTACTGGAACTAAAAGCATGAGCCACTGTGCCCGGTTGTTGTTACGACTCTTTAAAAATGTGAAAGCCACAAAAAAAAGGATGCAGGTGATTAATTTGCCCACTCCTGAAGTAGAGCATCTATTTTAGGTTTGAATTTTATTTTTATTTTATTTTTTTATTATTTTTGAGATGGAGTTCCACTATTGTTGCCCAGACTGGAGTGCAATGGCATGATCTCGGCTCACCACAGCCCCTGCCTCCCAGGTTCAAGTGATTCTCCTGCCTCAGCTTCCCCAGTAGCTGGGATTACGGGCATGTGCCACCATGCCTGGCTAATTTTGTATTTTTAGTAGAGATGGGGTTTCTCCATGTTGGGCAGGCTGGTCTCGAACTCCTGACCTCAGGTGATCTGCCTGCCTCGGTCTTCCAAAGTGAGCCACCGCGCCCAGCCTTTATTTTTAATTAGCTTATATAATTGAAACATTAAGATATTGGTGATTTTTAAATGGAGTATAGTTTATTAGAAAAATACATTTAAAATCATGAGCTTAAAAAAAATTACATTTTTTTGAATTAAAAAAATATTTTATCGGCCGGGTGTGCGGTGGCTCATGCTTATAATCCCAGCACTTTGGGAGGCTGAGGTGGGTGGATCACCTGAGGTCAGGAGTTCGAGACCAGCCTGACCAACATGGAGAAACCCTGTCTCTACTAAAAATACAAAAAATTAGCTGGGTGTGGTGGTGCATCCCTATAATCCCAGCTACTCGGGAGGCTGAGGCAGGAGAATCGCTTGAACCCGGGAAGCGGAGGCTGCGGTGAGCCGAGATCGCAACATTGCATGCCAGCCTGCGCAAGAGCAAAACTCTATCTCAAAATAAATAAATAAATGAATGAATGAATAAATAAATAAATAAAATAAATTTTATTTTTATTCATTATTATTAACTAGTAGTATTTTTAAAAGTAGAGACAGGGTCAGGCTGGGCACGGTGGCTCACGCCTGTAATCCCAGCACTTTGGGAGGCTGAGGCTGGGGGATCACCTGAGGTCAGCAGTTTGAGACCAGCCTGGCCAACATGGTGAAACCCCGTCTCTACCAAAATACCAAAATTAGCTGAGCATGATGGCGGGTGCCTGTCCTGGCTACAGGAGGCAGAGGTTGCAGTGAGCCAAGATCGTGCTACTGACCTCCAGCCTGGGTGACAGAGCAAAACTCCGTCTCAAAAAAAAAGAAAAAAAAAAAAATAGAGACGGAATCTGACAGTGTTGCCCAGGCTGGTCTCAAACTCTTGAGCTCAAATAATTCTCCCACCTCAGCCTTCCACAGTGTTGGGATTACAGGCTTGAGCCACTGCGCCCAGCCAAGAAAGTATTTTTAAAAGATGATTATTTCCTTCCTTCTAACTTTTCCTGCCTTACCCTATCCACCTTGCCTTCCCTGTGCCTCCTAAAAGCACCTTAGGAAACTTCCTGTATTTTGGAAGTGAGATACACTTAGAATTTGCAAATTAGTATATAGCATTTAATTGGACTACTACTTCACTCCCTCCCTTCCTTCTTATCTTCCTGTGTTTGCGTACACAAGCATAGTGGTAGGTATTAAGTTGTCACACTCTAGGAGATTACATTATAAATGGTATATAAGTGATGTGACTATAGGAGAAATATGTCTGAAGTGATGAGGATCTCTTAAGTTTAAACATCTTTCTTCTGTGTGTGAAATGTGTCAATATTTTTTCTGTATTTATCTTAACCTCTCAGGATTGTAAAGTCCTTGAGGGTAGCACCTGTAACCTGCTTATCTCCTGCAATATCCAGTTATGGAGCCGTCTGTAATAGTAGATACTTTGTAAGTTTTTTGGATTTGTTTTTTTTTAAAAAGGGATTTATTTATTTATTTTTTAGTACACTTGGAAGAGGGCCAAGCGGGTGACTTGAGACCAAGTGCCTATTTTTATTTTTATTTATTTTTTACTTAAGAGACAGAGTCTTGCTCTGATACCCAGGCTGGAGTGCAGTGTCACAATCATAGCTCACTGCATCCTTAAGCGTCTGGGCTCAAGCCATCCTCCCGCTTTGGCCTTCCAAAGTGCTGGGATTATAGTCACAAGCCACTGCACCCTGCTAGTAGTTGGCTTTGTGTGCCCTCAAGGAATAACTGCATGGAAAAGGTATGGAGGGGGACATCCATCTTTTCTTTTCTTTTTTTTTTTTTCTGCAACCTCCACCTCCTGGATTCACGCAGTTTTGTTGCCTCAGCCTCCTGAGTAGCTGGGACTACAGGTGTGTGCTACCACAGCCGGCTAATTTTTGTATTTTTAGTAGAGACAGGGTTTCACTATGTTGGCCAGGTTGGTCTCAAACTCCTGACCTTGTGATCTGCTCTCCTTGGCCTCCCAGAGTGCTGGGATTACAGGCATGAGCCACCGTGCCTGGCCGGGGGCATCTGTCTTAATTACATTAAACTTATTTATTTTTTGCAGTAGCCCGTTGGTATCATCCCTGTTTTATATATGAAGACATTTAGGCTCAGAATGGTTAAGTAACTTAGTTAATGGTGGAACCTGACTTGGAATGGTGGATTACCCACTTTCCTAAAACTTAGTTCTTCCATACACTACCTTCTCAGGTATACAACAAAGTGTCAATCACAAAAGCCATTTATTTAGAAGGTGACCTGTTCAGGTCACCTGCTGTATAGACCTCTGACTTATACAGCATTTCCCCCCATTCGAGGGAAGTAGACATTTTCTGTTTTACTATTATTATTATTATTATTATTATTTAATTTTTAATTTTATTTATTTATTTTTTTTGAGACGGAGTCTTGCTCTGTCGCCCAGGCTGGAATGCAGTGGCGCGATCTCCGCTCACTGCAAGCTCCACCTCCCGGGTTCATGCCATTCTTCTGCCTCGGCCTCCCGAGTAACTGGGACTACAGGTGCCCACCACCACAGCCAGCTAATTTTTTGTATTTTTAGTAGAGACAGGGTTTCACCGTGTTAGCCAGGATGGTCTCGATCTTCTGACCTTGTGATCCGCCTGCCTCAGCCTCCTAAAGTGCTGAGATTACAGGCGTGAGCCACTGCACTCAGTCCTGGCCGGCTAGTTCTTGTGTTTTTAGTGGAGATGGGGTTTCATCATATTGGTCAGGCTTTTCTCAAACTCTTGACCTCAGGTGATCCGCCTGCCTCTGCCTCCTAGAGTGCTGGGATTACAGGCATGAGCCACCCCGCCCGGACTTTTTTTTTTTTTTTTTTAAAGTCAGAGTCTCGCTCTGTCACCCAGGCTGGCGTACAGCTCGGCTCAATGCAGAGTGGCATGATCTCACCTCTGCCTCCCGGGTTCAAGCAATTCTAGTGTCTCAGCCTCCCAAGTAGTTGGGATTACAGGCGTGTGCCACCACACTGGTTAATTTTTGTGCTTTTGGTAGAGATGGGGTTTTACCTTGTTGACCAGGCTGGTCTCTAACTTCTGGCCTCAAGTGACTCGCCCACTGCGACCTCCCAAAGTACTGGGATTACAGGTGTGAGCCACTGTGCCCGGCCAGTAGACATTCTCTTGAATGATACTAAGATAGTGTTTAACTAGTATTCCATGAAATATCTGTTGTCTACTTAAAGGTTGGTGTTTCTTCAAATTATGTGTGCTAGTTACTTTGTGTGGTGATCATAGAGGCTTTTGTATACTTTTCCAGTTATACTTAATTTATGTTGTCCACTTCATTTTTTATTTTTTTCTGATCAGATAGTTCAGATTGTAGTTCCCTTTTTAGCTTCAGTTTATTAACATCTCTCTCTCTCGCCCATTAGAGCTCCTTAGGACCAAGGCTTTGTCTTAACATAGTCCCTCATTTTCTGTCTAATTAATTGAGGGGATCCGGTAGGGAATTTTTTTTTTTTTTTTTTTAGCGAGTGCTCATTAAGGTAACATTTACTAAAAGAGGTTTTACCTTATAAAGGTAGTATTATAATTATTGTAACACATGATTTGTGTTTTATGCCTATGAAAAGCTCACCCAAAGGATGTAAGATTCTTCATAATTCCTTAATGTAAAACATGAGACGGTTGAGTATTTCATGTAATCAGCAATAGGATTTTGAAAGGCCTATAGAATAAAAGTAGAGTTAGACCAGGGAAGAAGATTGTATGCTCTCTCCATTTTGTGAGTTTGGTTGAAGTTTTTGCTGACTCTTGATATAGGAAAAACCTATTTTTAATATGTTTTCAGCCAGCAGTATACATATAATGAACCTGATAAATCATGGTCAAATTGGTCCTGGAGTCTTCGTCTTCAGCAGAGTTCAATGTTATATTCAAACATATAATAATATTTATACCGTGATAAGTAATTTCCCTAATGATTAACCGAGAGTGCTAAGAGCAAAATGGACTAAATATTCGTTTGAAAACAGCCTAAATTTTTGTTTTTTTTTTTGAGGTTGCGTCTTGCTGTGTTGCCCAGGCTGACCAACATGGTGAGCTTCGGCTCTACTAAAAATACAAAAATTAGCTGGGCTTGGTGGTGCATGCCTGTAATCCCAGCTCCTCGGGAGGCTGAGGCAGGAGAATCGTTTAAATCCAGGAGGTGGAGGTTGCATTGAGCCAAGATCACGCCATTGCACTCCATCCTGGGCAACAAGAGCGAAACTGTCTCAAAAAAAAAAGCCGGGGGTTGTGGCATGCGCCTGTAATCCCAGCTACTCGGGAGGCTGAGGCACAAGAATTGCTTGAACTTGGGAGGTAGAGGCTACAGTGAGCTGAGTTTGTGTCACTGCACTCCAACCTGAGCGACAGAGCTAGACTCTGTCTCAAAAAAGAAAAAAAAAACTTTTGTTAGAAGAGGGGCATTTAACAAGTCACTATGAAATATTTTCATGATTAGCAAATTTTGTGCTGGAAGAAAATAGGTGGGAGTAGGCAACCACCTGGAAGCCAGCGTCAGCTTTGTCCCCACAGTGCTCCTTCCTGCAGCAGCTTCCACAAGGAGGGAGAGGGGGTGCTAATGATGGCACTGGTGGTGCACATCCACTGGGGATCCCAGCACTGGGGAGATGTGATGCCACTATCATAGATGCACCTGTGGTTCTCTCACGAGAAATAAGCAGCCCCTCTGGGTCCCCTCTCTGCTGTCTTTGGAATGGCTAGTGAGTCGTGTGTAACAGCCTCCACTGCCTGGGCACGTTCTCACAACCACCACTGTTTGCTGCCTTCCCTGTGGCTTGGATCTGCCATGGAGGAAGGACTAAAATGAGGCCAGTTCATTGGTGCTTCATTGAGTGGGGATGGGATCCTAACTCCTGCCCTCCTCCTCTCTTGGACTTATTGTATTTTATTTATTTATTTATTTATTTACTTATTTATTTACTTATTTATGTTTTGAGATGGAGTCTTGCTCTGTCGCCAGGCTGGAGTGCAGTGGTGTGATCTCGGCTTACTGCAACCTCCGCCTCCCGGGTTCAAGCGATTGTCCTGCCTCAGTCTCCCTTGTAGCTGGGACTACAGGTGCCCGCCACCATGCCCAGCTAATTTTTGTATTTTTAGTAGAGATGGGGTTTCACCATGTTGGCCAGGAAGGTCTCGATCTCTTGACCTTGTGATCCGCCTGCCTCGGCCTCCCAAAGTGCTGGGATTACAGGCTTGAGCCACTGCGACCAGCCTCTTGGACTTATTTTAAACAGCAGCACATAACTGTAGCAATCTTTGAGAAAACAGAAAACAATTTATGAATCATAAAAGATACAGAACGAAATGTAAAAGTCTCCTTTTACCCCCATACCCCCAAATAACTACCCTCCCAAGAGGTATCTACTGTGTGTAGTTTGGGGTCCATTCCCTCCCATCTCCCTACCTGTCTTATCCTCGGGTTACTCCGAGAAGGTTGGAGAAATAGCATTGATTGCCCTGGAATTATTTATATACTTAAGCAAGTTGTTGACTTTTCAGCATGTCATCATGTTAAGACTGACAACTAAGAACTAATAATTTGTTATATTGTAGAGCAGTTTACAATTTTACATCTGCAGATAAGTTCAATCTCAAAATATTGTGTCTTATTACAGTTAAACTGAGATTCAGATAGATTAAGCAAGCTACTTAAGTCACCTAGCTCGTATCTTTTTTTCTGAGACACAGTTTCACTCTTGTTGCCCAGGCTGGAGTGCAGTGGTGCAGTATTGGCTCACTGCAGCCTCCACCTCCTAGGTTCAAGCAATTCTCCTGCTCAGCCTCCCGAGTAGCTGGGGTTACAGGCATGTACCACAGGCCCGGCTAATTTTGTATTTTTAGTAGACGGGGTTTCTCCATGTTGGTCAGGTTGGTCTCGAACTCCTGACCTCAGGTGATCTGCCTGCCTTGGCCTCCCAAAGTGCTGGGATTACAGGCGTGAGCTACCATGTGCAGCCCATATTTTTGTTTTTTATGTGGATCTTGAACTGATGTTCAGACTGTGTCAAGTGATTTCTTACAAGCCAGTACTTCTCAGATTTTTATCATGAATTCAGATCAATTCAGGGGATCTTGTTAAAATACTGACTTTGAATAGGTCTGGAGTGGGGCCTGAGAGATTTTGCATTCCTAATCAGCTCTCAGGAGATGTCATTGCAGCAGGCCCAGGTACCAGACTTGATATAGGAAGGCTGTATGCCACAGTTGCTTTTATTTTGGATAAGCTTGGCGGATTTTTTTTTTAAAATAAATGGAAGTTGGGCATCTTATTTAAGATTTTAATTATGATGTTCTTCAACTATGAAGATAATACTTACTTTAAAATATAAATTTTTGGCTGGGTGTGGTGGCTCACACCTGTAATCCCAGCACTTTGAGAGGCCGAGGCAGGAAGATTGCTTGAAGCCAAGAGTTCAAGACCAGCCTAGTCAATGTAGTTAGAACCCCATCTCTACAAAATAAAAAATAAAAAAATTAGTTGGGCGTGGTGGTGAGCTCCTTTAGTCCCAGATACTCAGGAGGCTGAGGTGGGAAGATCACCCAGGAGTTTGAGGCTGCAGTGAGCTATGATCCTGCTACTGTACATCAGCCTGGGCAACAGAGTGAGACCCTGTCTCTAAATAAAGGAAAGGAAAAAGGGAAAGAAACAGCTGATTCTTAGTTACCTCAAGTGAAAATTATGTTGACACTTTTCCACAGTCCCACTTAACATAAATGTAGTAGTTGCTGGGGAGTTAAAGATGACCCGGCACTCACACTTACAATTTGTGTGATACAACTGAAGGTACGTAGAGGGCTCTGGGAACCCTCTATGCTATAGAGTCACTGGGGCTCATGAGGCAAACCATTAATCTCTGAGGAGACAAAAAGGGAATGGGGAGGAACTTTAGACCAGTCAGGCTCTTCTGTAATACCCTCATCCACAATTGTGTCTTAATTAGTGTATGGCATCTAAAAGTGATACTAAAACATTTACAGTAGTCCCTTCATATCCATAGTTTCGCTTCCTGCTGTTTCAGTTACCTGTGGTCTGAAAATATTAAATGGAAAATTCCAGAAATAATCCATAAGTTTTAAATTGTATGCTGTTCTGAGTAACGAGGTGAAATCTTGCAATCTTATGCTGCTTCTGTCCTGGGCATGAATCATCCCTTTATGCAGTGTAGATACATACTGTGGATATAGTAGTGTATCTACACCGTCTACACTGCCCACTGGTTAGTCACCTGGTAGTCATCTTGATTCTTAGATCAACTGTTGGCAGTCTTGCAGTGCCTGTATTTGAGTCACCCTTATTTTACTTAATGACCCCCAAAGCATAAGAGTAATGATGTTGGCATTTTAAATATCCAAAGAAAAGCCAGAAAATGCCTCCTTTAAGTGAACAGGTGAAAGTTAAGAAAAGAAAAAACTCATATTCCGAGGTTACTAAGATGTACAGTAAGAATGAATCTTCTACTCATGAAATTCTGAAGAAAGGTCTGGGCTTAGTGGCTCATGCCTGTAATCCCAGCACTTTGGGAGGCTAAGGTGGGTGTATCACTTGTGACCAGGAGTTCAAGACCCACATGGTGAAACCCTTCTTTATTTTAAAAAAAATTTTGAAGAAGCAAAAAGAAATTTATACTAGGGCTGGGCGTGGTGGCTTACACCTGTAATCTCAGCACTGAGGGAGGCTGAGGCTGGTGGATCACTTGAGGTCAGAAGTTGGAGACCAGCCTGGCCAACATGGTGATACCCTGTCTCTACTAAGAAATACAAAAATTAGCCAGGTATGGAGGCGGGCTCCTGTAATCCCATCTACGTGGGAGGAGGCTAAGGAGAATTGCTTGAACCCGGGAGGCAGAGGTGACAGTGAGCCGAGATAGTGTCATTGCACTCCAGCCTGGGCACAGAGTGAGACTCTGTCTCAAAAAAAAAAAAAAAGAAAGAAAGAAAGAAAAAAAAGAAAGAAATCATACTAGGCTTGCTGTCATACTTCATGGCCCTGGTATATGTTAGGTGCTTCATTAAGATGGAGAAGGTGTTAACTTTGTGGATGGAAGACATGCACAGAAACATGTTCTGATTGGTGCAATTGGGTTTGGTATTATCCTTGGTTTGAGGCAACCACTGAGGGTCTTGGAATGCATCCCCCTAAGATAAAGGGGGACCACTGTAATCTCTAGTTCATGCTAAGTATTTGGTTTGAAGTTGCATCGATAACTCTGGACAAAGAACCATTTTTGCCTTTTTTTTTTTTTTATTTTGAGACAGAGTCTTACTCTGTCGTCCAGGATGGAGTGCAGTGGTGCGATTTCAGCTCACTGCAACCTCTGCCTCCTGGGTTCAAGTGATTCTCCTGCCTTAGCCTCCCAAGTAGCTGGGATTATAGGTGGGCACCACCACGCCTGACTTTTTTTTTTTTTTTTTTTTTTTGAGATGGAGTCTTGCTCTGTCACCCAGGCTGTAGTGCAGTGGCGCGATCTCGGCTCACTGCAACCTCCACCTCCCGGGTTCAAGCCATTCTCCTGCCTCAGCCACCCGAGTAGCTGGGATTACAGGCGTGCACCACCACGCCCCGCTAATTTGTGTATTTTTAGTAGAGACGGGGTTTCACCATGTTGGCCAGGCTGGTCTCGAAGTCCTGACCTTGTGACCTTGTGATCCACCCACCTTGGCCTCCCAAAGCGTAGGGATTACAGGCGTGAGCCACTGCACCCGGCCATGCCTGGCTAATTTTTGTATATTTAGTAGAGATGGGGTTTCACCATGTTGGGCAGGCTGGTCTTGAACTCCTGACCTCAGGTGATCCGCCCGCCTCAGCCTCCCAAAGTGTTGGTATTACAGGCGTGAGCCACTGCACCCGGCCCATTTTTGCCTTTCAAAAGTAGAACTGGCTGGGTGCAGTGGCTCATTCCTGTAATCCCAGCACTTTGAGAGATTATGGTGGGAGAATCACTTGAGGTCAGGAATTTAAGACCAGCCTGGATAACATAGCAAGACCCCGTGTCTAAAAAAATATTAGCCAGGTGTGGCACATGCCTGTAGTCCCAGCTACTGGGGAGGCTGAGGGAGGAGCATCACTTGAGCCTAGCAGGTCGAGGCTGAAGTGAGCTGTGATGACGCCACTGCACTCCGATGTGGGCGACAGAGTGAGACCCTGTTTCAAAAAAATAAAAATAAAATCCATATATAAAAACTGCATGGTTAAGCTGTCAGAACATAACATTGTATTGAATGTATTTTTTCTGCAGTTGATGTGGTAAGTGAAAGTAATGAGATTGGTAATGAATTGTAAGTGGCATGGTGTTTTTAATAAATGCTGTTGGGTGGTATTTGAGAAGTTCTGTAGTTAACTACAATTCAAGAACCTGAATAGTGTTTTGAGAAATCAAAAATTGAGAATAATAATTACAAATAAGGCGTTTTTCAAATTACTGTCTAATGATGGGGCTATTGTCTAGTGATGACACTTTTTTTTTTCCTATGATCAGTTGACTTTAAAATATGTTTGTTAAAAAAAAGTATAGGTGGCCGGACGCAGCGGCTTACGCCTGTAATCCCAGCACTTTGGGAGGCCGGGGTGGGCGATCATTTGAGGCCAGGAGTTCGAGACCAGCTTGTTCAATATGTGAAACCCCGTCTCTACTAAAAATACAAAAATTAGCGGGGTGTGGCAGTGCGCGCCTGTAGTCTCTGCTACTTGGGAGACTGAGGCAGAGAATTGCTTGAACCTGGGAGGTGGAGGCTGCAGTGAGCTGACATCACACCACTGCATTCCAGCCTGGGTGACAGAGCGAGACTCCATCTCAGAAAAAAAAAAAAAAAAAAGTATAGGTTTCCGGCTGGGCACCGTGGCACATCCTGTAATGCCAGCACTTTGCGAGGTTGAGGTGGGCGGATTGCTTGAGCCTAGGAGTTCAAGACCAGTCTAGGCAACATAGTGAGACCCCATCTCTATTTTTGTTTAAAAATTAAATCAAAAACAAAAAAGGATAGGTTTCTGATTTGTCTTTGAAAAACAGTCATGAGTTTTCGTTTAAAAAAGCTTCACTATAAGCTGGGCACAGTGGCTCACGTCTATAATCCCAGCACTTTGGGAGGCCAAGGCGGATGGATCGCGAGGTCAGGAATCCGAGACCAGCCTGACCAATATGGTGAAACCCCCTCTCTACTAAAAATACAAAAAAATTAGCCAGGCGTGGTGGCGCATGCCTGTAATTTCGGTTACTCGGGAGGCTGAGGCAGGAGAATTGCTTGAACCCAGGAGGCGGAGGTTGCAGTGAGCCAAGTCGCGCCACTGCACTCCAGCCTGGGTGACAGAGAGAGACTCCATCTCAAAAAAAAAAAAAAAAAGCTTCACTATATATTTATACCTGTTAAACTTCTTCAAGTTTCTGAGATGGAGTTTTTAAAATTTGAAGTTTTAAGAGACTTTAGAAATAAATTGATCTAACTCTTTCATTTACAGAGACAGAAATTGAGACCCGGAAGGGCAAATAACTTGCTTGAGGTTGTATAGCCAGTTAATGTCAGTCACCAGACTACAGCCCAGGTCTCTGGACTTGTGCTTTAGTATCCTCCTCTCTTCTTGACAGGAGGTTAATATTCATCCTTTTAAATTATAATGACATTTTACATGTATAGCTCCACATATTGAATACTTGTTTTTGTAGCATAAAACTATTCATTTTTAACATGGGAAAACATTGAAAATGAGAAATGCTTGTATCAATAAGTTGGAGTCTTTAGAGATAAAAAATATTTAAGTTATTTTAGTCTTACATGTGTATGGTTTTCTGCCTAATTAGAAACGCAGATTCCTTAGTGTTAGAAAAGATTCTGTATTCACAACAGCATTAGGCTTAGGCATTGTTGTTCTCTATAACTTTTTGCTCTTTAAAAGTTTAGCAATTTTCAAGCATAGTCTTATTCCTCTTTATTGTGATCATAACACTTTCCAAATTTTTTCTATTGACCATTGAGTCTTGGCAGAAGCAAAGGGAGGAGCTAGGCCAGTGAGAAAGCTATTATGAATGGAGTGCATGGCAGCTGTACAAGGATACTGTTGGTTTCCCGGAGCTAAGCACGTTTCTTTTTAACATTGTTCTGAGTGATGCTGTAAATGTACAGGCAGAAGTAAACAAAAGGCAGCCATTTTTGCCACTGCAGGATTTGGAATGCAAAATAAAGTTGGCCAAATGGAGGACAGACTAAGCAGGAAAATATTTGTATCTTTTAGAAATTTTTTGGTGAATTTTTGTTTTTTGGTTCATGTTTGTTTTTTGAAGGTTAACTGTGACTGCCAGTTTAAAATTCACTAAATAATATAGGCAGATTGTTTGGGTTTTTGATGTTTGTTAACTATTGACTTGAATTATTCACACAGGGCCTTTAGGAACCATTTTTTAAAAGAGGTTATACATAATAAGGACTTTCTTTCCTTTCCAAAGAATATTAATATCGAGAGTATCAAGAGCATGGCCAGGCGTGGTGGCTCTTGCCTGTATATAATCCCAGCATTTTGGGATGCCAGGAGGCAGGATCACTTGAGGCCAGGAGTTTGAGACCAGCCTGGGTAACATAGTGAGGCCCTATCGCTGCAAAAAATAGTTTAAAAAATTATCCAGGTGTGGTGGCGTGTACCTGTAGTCCCGGCTACTTGGGAGGTCTAGTTGGGAATGTCTCTTGAGTCCAGGAGTTCGAAGCATTTGAGGTATGATCATGCCACTGTGCTCCAGCCTGGGTGACAGAGCAAACCACCCCACACACTTCCTTTTTTTTTTTTTTTAAAGAGACAGATCTTGCCATCTTGCCCAGCTGGTCTCAAACTCTTAGGTTCAAGCCATCCTCCCGTCTCAGCCTTTTAAAGTGCTGGGATTACAGACATGAGCCACCATGCCTGGCCTTTTTAAAATTTTTGGTTTTTATTTTATTTTGTTTTGTTTTATATTTTATTTTGCATTATGTTATTTTATGTTATGTTATTTTATTTTAAGACAGAGTCTCGCTCTGTCACCCACGCCGGAGTGCAGTGGCCTGATCTCCGCTCACTGCAAACTCCATCTCCCAGGTTCAAGCAATTCTCCTGTTTCAGCCTCCCAAGTAGCTGGGACTACAGGCGCCCGCCACCACGCCCGGCTAAATTTTTTTTTATTATTATTTATTTATTTTATTATTTATTTATTTTGAGACAGCGTCTCTCTCTCTCTGTTGCCAGGCTGGAGTGCAGTGGTGTGATCTCAGCTCACTGCAACCTCTGCCTCCCAGGTTCAAGTGATTCTCCTGTCTCAGCCTCCCGAGTAGCTGGGATTACAGGCACGTGCCACCACACTCAGCTAATTTTTGTATTTTTTGTAGAGATGGGGTTTCACCATGTTGGCCAGGCTGGTCTCGATCTCCTGACCTCGTGATCTGCCCGCTGCAGCCTCCCGAAGTGCTGGGATTACAGGTGTGAGCCAACGCCCCTGGCAATATTTTTTGAGACTCTATCTCTTAAAAGATGAAGAAAAAAGAGTAGACCTACCTGTATATTCTTTGAGGTCTGTGTTAGTGTTCCATAGTTGAAGACTTAAGAGTTAGTGCAGTGCTGATTTCCCTGGTCATGATGATTCATTTTCAAAAGATCTTGAGAAAACCAGACATTTAGTATACAAATGAACTTTAAGAGGTTACATGCTAAAGAAGGACAAATAACACTTGTGGAAGGGACATGGTACTAGTTTAAAAATACTAATTCATGAAATGTTTTGCAAACATTTTGTGGTACATTGTGAGGGCTGATACATTGTCATGAGCATTTATTGATTGCATATGATACAGGTTTTAGTTTAGTTTTTTGTTGTTGTTGAAGGGATGTGCAGTTGACCCTAGAACAGCTAGGAGGTTAGGGGCACAGACCACCCCACGTCCCATCCACCTCAGTCCCTATCCCCCTCATTACCTCCAGCCACTGCCCCCCATTGAAAGTCACACATAACTTTTGACTCCCTGCCAAAAGTTAACCAGTAATAGCCTACTGTTGACCAGAAGCCTTACTGATAACATAAAACAGTTTATTAACACGTTATTTTGTACATATATGTATTATATCATGTGTTCTTACAATAAAGTAAGCCAGATTAAAGAAAACATTATTTTTTGTATTTTTTGTTTGTTTGAGATGGAGTCTCGCTCTGTCGCCAGGCTGGAGTGCAGTGGCGTGACCTTGGCTCACTGCAACCTCTGCCTCCCGGGTTCAAGCGATTCTCCTGCGTCAGCCTCCTGAGTAGCTGGGACTACAGAAGAAAACATTGAAAAAATCTTAGGGAGGATAAAATATTTACGATTCATTAAGTGGAAGTGGATCTTCATCCTCTTTGTCTTCATGTTGAGTAGGAGGAGGAGGGGTTGGCTGCTGTCTCGGGTGGCAGAGATGGAATAAATAGAAGAGGTGGAGCGGGAGGCAAGGGGGCAGGCACACTTGGTATAACTTTTATTGAAAAAGAACTTCGTATAAGCAGACCCACGCTTTCAAACCCATGTTGTTGAAGGGTCAACTGTATACCTTTTTTTCAGAGATATTAGGCAAGTACTCCGTTTTATCCTAAACTCTTTGGGGGGTGTGTGTGTGTGCGCTTGTATGTATGCATGTATTTATTTATTTGAGACAGAGTCTTGCTCTGTTGCCCAGGCTGTGAGTGCAGTGGCGTGATCTCGGCTCACTGCAACCTCCACCTCCCGGGTTCATGCAATTCTCCTGTCTCAGCCTCCCCAGTAGCTGGGACTACAGGTGCATGCCACCATGCCTGGCTAATTTTTGTATTTTTAGTAGAAACGGGGTTTCATCATGTTGGTCAGGCTGGTCTCCAACTCCTGACGTTAGGTGATTCTCCCGCCTTGGCCTCCCAAAGTGCTGGGATTACAGGTGTGAGCTACTGTGCCTGGCCTTATGTTTTGTTTTTGTTTTGAGACAGGGTCTCATTCTGTCCTGCAGGCTGGAGTGTGGTGATGCAGTCTTGGTTCACTGCAGCCTCAGCCTCCTAGGCTCAATTGATCTTTTCACCTCAGCATCCCAAGTAGTTGGGACTACAGGCATGTGCACCACATCCAGTTAATTTTTTGTATTTTTTGTAGAGATGGGGTTTTGCCATGTTGTCCAGGCTAGTCTTGAACTCCTAGGCTCAAGCGATCTGCCCACCTCAGCGTCAGCCTCAGCCTCCCAAAGTTCTGGGATTACAGATGTAAGACACCGTATCCAGCCAATATAAATATTTTCTTTTTTTTGAGACAGAGTTTCGTTCTTGTTGCCCATGCTAGAGTGCAAAGGTGCTACCTCAGCTCACTGCAACCTCCGCCTCCCGGGTTCAACCGATTCTTCTGCCTCAGCCTCCCGAGTAGCTAGGATTACCGGCATGTGCCACCACGCTTGGCTAATTTTTTGTGTTTTTAGTAGAGACGGGGTTTCACCATGTCGGCCAGGCTGGTCTCAAACTCCTGACCTCAGGTAATCCACCTGCCTTGGCCTCCCAAAGTGCTGGGATTACAGGCGTGAGCCACCACATCTGGCCTAAATATTTTCATTGGAAGCTGTACTTGGTACTTGGTTTGAACCTTTGAAGGGCTGGATTCTGTAGCTTTTGCAGATTGTTGGTCACCCAATTCTTGTGTTACCTGCTGCCTTTTCTCTATTTCTTGGTTACCAGAGACCATGCAGGACTGGGAAAGTAGTTGTGTTATGGGCCCAAATGATAGGACTAATGCTACCAGGTTCTGGGAATCATCAAAGGGTGATATGAGGTCCACTATTCTGTCTTTAGTAGGTAATTCTTGCCTCCCCTGCCTATAAGCCAGTCAGATGGTGTGGAAATGAGAAGGGGAGCTAACATTTATTGAATGCGATTTTTTTGGAAACTGTGCAATCCTTTTATGCAAATTTTATTATGAGGCATTATCTTTGATTTTGTGGTTAAAAGAACTAAGTCTCAGAGGTTAAGAAATTTACTCAACTTAAATGACTGAAACAGGACATTTTTTTTTTGAGATGGGGTCTGTGGCATGTCTCAGCTCACTGCAACCTCCTCCTTCTGGGTTCAAGCAATTCTCTTGCCTCAGCCTCCTGAGTAGCTGGGACTCCAGGTGTGTGCCACCATGCCTGGCTAATTTTCGCATTTTTCATAGAGACGGAGTTTCACCATGTTGGCCAGGCTGGTCTTGAACTCCTGACCTCAAGTGGTCTGCCTGCCTCAGCCTCCCAAAGTGCTGGGATTACAGGCATGAGCCACCACGCCCCGCCTGAAGCAAGACATTTTGATATGGCTATTTGATTCAATCTGCTCAAAATACTAAAACATTATTTAGTCCTTTAAAAATTTAATTGAAAACTTAAAAACTTATAGCTTAGGCTTTAGCATAATGTCTCTTTGGTGACTTCCTTACCTGTTACACAAATCTCTCTCATTACCTTCTCCACCTTGTTCACTATGCTTTAATCTCACTGACCTTTCTATTCTTCAAACAAATCTCAACCACTTACCACTTTAAGACCATTGAAGTACAATGGTTTGATGGTACGGTGGTTTGATTTGGGATTTTTCGACTTTATGATGGTGCAAAAGTGATAGCTATTCAGTGGAAACTGCGCTTTGAATATCGATATAACCATTCTGCCATTCTGTTTTCACTTTTAGTACAGTATTCAATAAATTACATGAGTTATTCAGCACTTTATAATAAAGTAGGCTTTGTGTTAAGATGATTTTGCCCAACTCTAGGCTACTGTGTTATGAGCATGTTTAAGGTAGGCTAGGCTAAGCTATGATGTTTGGTAGGCTAAGTATATTAAATATACTATTGACTTATGATACCTTCAACTTAGGATAGGTTTATTGGAATGTAACTCCATTGTAAATTGAGGAATATCTGTAGTTGTTCGCTCTTTTTGGGCTACTCTTCTGCTGTAGCTGGCTTTTTTCTCTAATTTCAACTCTTAGCCTCAATGTCGCATCAGAAAAGCTTTATCTACTAGTCACCCAGCACTTTCTTATCATATTAGCCTATTTTAATTCTATAGCGAACCTTATAATTTTCTTTTTCTTTTTTTTTTTATGACGGAGTTTTGCTCTTGTTGCCCAGGCTGGAGTGCAATGGTGCGATCTTGGCTCAACGCAACCTCTGCCTCCTGGGTTCAAGCAATTCTCCTGCCTCAGCCTCCCAAGTAGCTGGGATTACAGGCATGGGCCACCACGCCTGGCTAATTTTGTATTTTTATTACAGACGGGATTTCTCCATGTTGGTCAGGCTGGTCTCGAACTCCTGACCTCAGGTGATCACCTGCCTTGGCCTCCCAAAGTGCTGGGATTACAGGCATGAGCCACCGCGCCCCGCAAACCTTATAATTTTCTTGTTGAATTCATTTTTATTGTTTTATTGCTTGATTCCTCTCACATTCAGATGCCTTGTCTTTTTACTTCTGTGTCCCTGTGCCTGACGCATATTTGTTGAATGAATATGTTGAGAAAAATAAAAACTGGTACAACCTTTAACTTACAGCCTCCATATGTACAAATTGGTCTCTGTCTGAACCTATGCTCACTCTTTTTTTTTTTTTCCTATTCTAGGAGGCGTCCTCTTCTTTTAAAATATATGTATTTTAATATATTCTCTTTTTTTTGAGATAGAGTCTCATCCCGTTGCCCAGGCCAGAATATGGTGGTGTGATCTTGGCTGACTGCAACCTCCGCCTCAAGCGGCCCTCCCACCTCAGCCTCCTGAGTGACTGGGACCACAGGTGCCCACCACCATGCCTACTTAATTTTTTTAAATATGTTTTTGTAGAGATGGGGTTTCGCAATGTTGTCCAGGCTGAATTTTAATTTTTTAGAAATAAACACAAAGCATTTTGGGAGGTCAAGGCGGGCGGATCACCAGAGTTCAGGAGTTTGAGACCAGCCTGGCCAACATGGTGAAACCCTGTCTCTACTAAAAATACAAAAATTAGCCGGGCATGGTGGCGCATGCCAGTAATCCCAGCTACTTGGGAGGCTGAGCCAGAAGAATCACTTGAACCTGGGAAGCGGAGGTTGCAGTGAGCTGAGATCGCACCATTGCACTCCAGCCTGGGCGACAAGAGCAAAACTCCATCTCAAAAAAAAAAAAAGGAAATAGGGACAAGGTCTTGCCATGTGGCCCAGGCTGGAGTGCAGTGGCTTTTCACAGGCATGATCATAGTACACTGCAGCCTCAGACTCTTGGACTCACTCAAGCAATCCTTCTGCTTCAGCCTCTGGAGTAGCTGAGACTTACACCCATACCACCACCACTCCTAGCTAATTCCTTCTTCTCTCTCTCTCTCTTTTTTTTTTTTTGGAGATGTGGTTTCGCTCTTGTCCCCCAGGCTGGAGGGCAGTGGCGTGGTCTTGGCTCACTGCAACCTTTGCTTCCCGGGTTCAAGTGATTCTCCTGCCTCAGCCTCCCAAGTAGCCGGGATTACAGGTGCCTGCCACCATGCCTGGCTAATTTT
Organism: Gorilla gorilla gorilla; assembly: GCF_029281585.2. Taxonomy (NCBI): domain Eukaryota; kingdom Metazoa; phylum Chordata; class Mammalia; order Primates; family Hominidae; genus Gorilla; species Gorilla gorilla. The sequence goes on from NC_073233.2 coordinate 127,172,736, forward strand.
TTTTGTATTTTTTAGTAGAGACAGGGTTTCACCATGTTGGCCAGTTGTCACTTATCTTCTTTTCTCTTCTGGATCTTTCTTAATATAAAGCATGTTTAGTTTTCAGTTTTTGCTAGATCTTAATCTCTAGTTACAGTGTCAGTCTTCCCCACTTCCTTCCACAGACTAACATAGGAAACTACAATTTTAATATTTTTATTGTGAAAGGTAGTCTGTTTATAAATACCTGACTTACTTTTGGAATGTAGCACTTGTAAACTGGGAACTGTCTGTATTTGTTTTATTAATATGAGTTATTAACTCTGTTGTACTTAGAATATAGTTATCTTCCGAGGTGGAGTCTCTTTTCCCTGGCCATGTTCTTGCCTTTTGACTTGAACACTTGATAAGAATGAAGAGCTTTCTAAAATGCTGTGAAAGTATTCATGAACCAAATGTTTTTGTTGATTCAGCTTGTCTTTGTTTGCTAGGCTTATATATGGGGCTAGCTGGATGTGGTGGCATGAGCCTTTAATCCCGGCTATTCAGGCAGCTTAGGCAGGAGGGTTGCTTGAATCCAGGAGTTTGAGGTTGTGGTGAGCTATGATTGAGCTCCAGCCTGAGTGACAGAGTGAGTCTTTTTCTCAAAAACAACAACAACAACAACAACAAAACAAAAACTTAAGAAAACAAGAGTTCAAGAAATGTTGTATTGAGAATGACGTATTTAGTTTTACAATTTTCATATTATCATTTGAAGAGTTGTGTTGTTTTTTTTTTTTTTTCTTGAGACCAGAATCTTGCTGTGGCCCAGGCTGGAGTGCAGTGGCATGATCTTGGCTCACTGCAACTTCCACCTCCTGGGTTCAAGTGATTCTCCTGCCTCAGCCTCCCGAGTAGCTGGAATTACAGGCATGTGCCACCATGTCCGGCTAATTTTTGAAGAATTCTTGATCATTAGTCATTAAACAGGAATTTATCCTAAGGAAATAATCTGATATATAGAAGAATGAAATATCCAAGCATGTTCATCACTGTGATGTTGCAGTAGTAAAGACTTGAAAACAAAAGAAATGTTAAAGTTGGGGGGAGATGGTTAGGATATGTTATTGTCTATCCATAGACTAGAATTATTTAAATATCTCAAAAAAGTTTATAATGAGCTTTCGGTGACACAAGAAAATAGGTATTTTTAAATGTGAAATAAAAACGAGAATGTCAGGCTTATGCTTCCATTAATGTTAGCTTAGGTTGTTTTGAACCAAATATACTGCTAATAGCAAGAAAAGTTAGAAGACACAGAATTGTTATCAAGACAGTGAGAAATTATGCCAAATTTGGGAAGTTGAGGAGAGCTGTGAGAAATTTATTTTCATGTAATGTGTAAGGGATCTAGTTTTATTTTTTCTCATATGGATAACAAAATTTTCAATAGTTTTTCTCTTGTATTCTTGATTTGCAATGTCACCGCTGATACTGAATTTCCTTATGTGCATGTGTGAGTCTGTTTCTGGACTTTCTGTTCCACTAGTTTGTCCACAGAAAAGTCCATGTAAATAGAAAGCACAAACAAGTTGTTAGGAATAAATCCAAATTTATTTGTATGACAAACACAAAATGGACTAAACTTACCAGTTAGAAAACAATGATTGTTACATTGGATTTTTAAATTCTATCTATATGATCTTTAAAAGAAACACTTAAAACATAGAAAAGTTGAAAGTGAAAGATGGTACAAAGAATTGCCAGGCAAATTCTGAGAGTCCAAATGTAGGACTCTCAGCTCTATGCTTTACTGGGTCCAAGGCCTCTCTGTTCCTGTTCCTCAAGCGGTTGTTAAAACTCAAACCCCAGGTTGGGTGCGGTGGCTCATGCCTGTAATCCCAGCACTTTGGAAGGCTGAGGCTGGCAGATCACCTAAGGTCAGGCATTCGAGACCAGCCTGGCCAACATGGCGAAACCCCATCTCTACTAAAAATATGAAAATTAGCTGGGTGTGATGTTGGCCGCCTGTAATCCCAGCTACTTGGGAGGCTGAATGAGATAGGAGAATTGCTTGAACCTGGGAGGCGGCAGCTGCAGTGAGCTGAGATTGCACCATTGCACTCTAGCCTGGGCAAAAAGAGCAAAACTCCATCTCAAAAACAAAAAACAAACAAAGGGCCTGTAATCCCAGCACTTTGGGAGGCTGAGGCCGGTGGATCATGAGGTCAGGAGTTCGAGACCAGGCTGACCAACATGGAGAAACCCTGTCTCTACCAAAAATACAAAATTAGCCGGGCATGGTGGTGCATGCCTATAATCCCAGCTACTCAGGAGGCTGAGGCAGGAGAATCGCTTGAACCCGGGAGGCGGAGGTTGCGGTGAGCCAAGATCACACCATTGCACTCTAGCCTGGACAACAAGAGTGAAACTCTGTCTCAAAAAACAAACAAACAAACAAAGCTCAAGACCCTAGAGTACAGAGATTTACCTCCCAGGGCAGTCATGTCCTTTATTTCTGTCCCTGGGAATTTTCTTTAGTCTATTATAGGGGTCAGGCTGGACACAGTGGCTCATGGCTATAATCCCAGCATTTTGGGAGGCTGAGGCAGGTGGCATCGTTTGAGCTCAGGAGTTTGGGACTAGCCTGGGCAACATGTCTCTACAAAAAAAACAACAACAATTAGCTGGGTGTGGTTATGCATGGCCGTAGTCCCAGCTACCCAGGAGGCTGAAGTGGGGGGATCACCTGAATCTGGGGGTTTGAGGCTGCACTGAGTCGTGGTTGCTCCACTCCACTCCAACCGTGAGACCCTAAAAAATAAATGAATAAATAAAAATATTGTGGGAATCAGCAGTATATTTAAAAGTAATTTGTCATATTTCATCTAGCATGTTTTAGGGATTTATGTGGATGTTTTCCCCTAGTTGTTTGTTCTGTGTGTTATCTGTACCATTAGTCTCTCAAACGGATTTAAAAACACATTCTTCTGGGGGACCACCAAAAATTTTAAAATGGTTGCCTGTGGGCAATGGGGTTATGGATCTGCTTCTTATATGCTCATGTATTTTTCATATTTTGCAAAAGAGCACATATTTCATAACTTTCTTAAACTTAAAAAAGGGAGCTATCCTTAAAATTCTCTAAGTAATAGCCCTTCTTTTTCATTTGTTGCAGGTGGTGCGGTTGTGTCAGAACCCAAAGCTGGCGCTAAAGAATAGCCCACCTTATATCTTAGACCTGCTGCCAGATACCTACCAGCATCTCCGTACTATCTTGTCAAGATATGAGGGGAAGATGGAGACACTTGGAGAAAATGAGTATTTTAGGGTGTTTATGGAGAATTTGATGAAGAAAACTAAGCAAACCATAAGCCTCTTCAAGGAGGGAAAAGAAAGAATGTATGAGGAGAATTCTCAGCCTAGGTAATGGAGAAATACTACACAAATAATTATGCAGGTCTGTGACTGCCTGAATGGGTAACACATAGAAGTAGTTGAGTTGGTTTTAATTTTATGTTAGTAGGAATGGAAAGTTGACATTTGATTTAAAGGTATAGTTTATATAAAAGGTTGCCATGGATGACATTGTACTATCCCTAACTCTGATTGATTTGCTTACCTCTGAAAAATCATTTACTGATAGTAATGAAAATGAGTTGGAGGCAGTAGGTCCTTTGGAGAACCTGAAGATCATGAAAGTTTGTGGGCAGGTGGGAGTTTGGAAGAAAGAAGATTGGGGTTAAGTGGAGTTTGGGAGTAAATAAGAGGCCGATCTTGCCAAAAGCTGTAGCATATTAGGTAAATTTATATGTGAGATAATAGGGGAAAAAGCCACTAGTTTAACTTTTTAGAACATGAAGCAAAGTGAAATGACATTTTCTTTATAGGTAAAAGTAACTTTTCAAATAAAATAGGTAGAGGTGAATGCAGTTAATTCAATAAATATTTGAAGGATCACTATGTATTCTTTTGTATTAATTTTATTATTTTTTTTTTTTTTGAGACAGAGTCTGGCTCTGTCGCCCAGGCTGGAGTGCAGTGGTGCGATCTCAGCCTCCAGGTTCAAGCGATTCTCCTGTCTCAGCCTCCTGACTAGCTGGGATTATAGATGTGCACCACCATGCCTGGCTAATTTTTGTGTTTTTAGTAGAGATGGGGTTTCACCATGTTGGCCAGGCTGGTCTCGAACTCCTGACTTCAGGTGATCTGCCCGCTTTGGCCTCACAAGGTGCTGGCATTACAGATGTGAGCCATCGCGCCTGGCCCTCTTTTGTATTAATTAAATACCAGAAACTATAGGCTATCCTGCATATTGTTAGCTTAGCTGTCGTAAATTACCTACTGGGAGAGAAATAAGTTAACTGTATGTGTGGATGTAATTGTGTTTTATTTTGTTCAATTTGAACTAAATATTAACTCATCTAGAATGAGTAATAAAATAATTCCACTAGCATTTTTTAGTGAGTAAATTATTCTTGAGTAGTGACTTGAATTAGAAGGAACAGTATTTCTGAAGTCATCTGGTTACCATGCATGACTCTAGCAGTAACATACTAAATGGTGTCCTTGTTGTCTACCTTTCCTTTGGGCCTGTTGGCCTAGATTCTGGCAACCCTAGCTTTCAATTAAAATTTTATGCACATGATTATCCATATTACCATTATTGCAACAAATTACTCAGGTGTAGTCTGAGTAATGGACTCAAAATGTCCATCTTTTCTTTCTTTCTTTCTTTTGTTTTGTTTTGTTTTGTTTTGTTTTGCTTGAGATGGAGTCTTGCTGTTGTCACCCAGGCTGGAGTGCAGTGGCGTGATCTTGGCTCACCGCAACCTCCGCCTCTTGGGTTCAAGTGATTCTCCTGTCTCAGCCTCCTTAGTAGCTGGGATTACAAGCATGCACCACTGTGCCGGCTAATTTTTGTATTTTTAGTAGAGATGGAGTTTTGCCATGTTGGCAAGCTGGTGTCGAACTCCTGACCTCAGGGGATCCGCCTGCCTCAGCCTCCCAAAGTGTTGGGATTACAGTTGAGAGCCACTTCAGCTGGCCTGTCCATCTTTTCTTAAAAAGATTCTGGTGAGTGAATTCAATCCGTAAGAGCCTTTGTAACTTCTAGTTTATTTGGAAGTGAACTTTATTCCTTTTAAATACTCAGATTTTGTAACTTTTGTTAAAACCTCGACTGTATGGACCTTTTAGCTAACTAGTCATTTTGTATTGCTGAGTTTCTAAAAAATAATTTTAATTCGTGAGGTACCAAAACTTAAAAATTTTGTTTACCATGTACTGTGAACTAGATTCTGGTTCTAGGAGGTGAAAAGGAAAGTTAAGCATTCAAATTTGAGGTAATATGACAAATGCATTAATAGAGATATGTACAAAATTCTGTTGGGAGCCGGGCACAGTGACATGCACCTGTAATTCTAGCTACTCAGAAGACTGAGGTGGGAGGATTATTTCAGCACAAGAAATTGAGACCAGCTTGGGCAACACAGCGAGACCTCTTCTTAAAATAAATGAAACATTTAAAAAGTGCTGTGCGAATACAGTTTTGTCCAGTGGCATTAGAGAAGGTGGCATAGAGGACTTGTAATTTGAATTAGAGTTTGAAGGATAAATAGGAATTTTCTAGGCAGAGAAGTCAAGAAAAGTCTTTTAACACAGTGGCATGAAAATGGAGGCTCTGGTATGTTTAAAATGAGAAGTTTGGTTTGGTTAGAATTGTGGGAGACAGATATGCGGGAAAGACGGGTTGAAGTCAGATTGTAAAGGGCTGTTTTTTTGAACTCTAGACTTTCTCTTATAGATGATAGGCTGTCATAGAACAGGTTTATTTTAAAGAGCATTTCTTTTTTCTATTTTTTTTCTGTTTTTTGAGATGGAGTCTCACTCTGTTGCCCAGGTTGGAGTGCAAAGGAGTGATATTGGCTCACTGCAAACTCTGCCTCCCGCATTCAAACAATTCTCTTGCCTCAGCCTCCCGAGTAGCTGGGATTACAGGTGTGTGCATCATGCTGGGCTGATTTTTTTGTATTTTTCGTAGTGACAGGGTTTCACCGTATTGGCTTGGCTGGTCTCAAACTCCTGGCCTCAAGTGATCCGCCCGCCTTGGCCTCTATTTTATATGTATTCTCACAATAAAGTGTGCTAGAGAAAAGAAAATGTTACTAAAATCATAAGGAAGATAAAACATATTTATTATTCAGTAAGTGGAAATGGATCCTCATAAAGGTCTTCATCCTTATTGTCTTCAGGTTGAATAGGCTGAGGAGGAGGAGTAGGAAGAGGAGGGGTTGGCTGCTGTCTTGGTACTGAAAATTCCAGTACTGGTTTTTCTGTGGTAGAGGCAGAATAGGTGGAGGAGGTGGAAGGGGAGGCAGGAGAGGCAGGCACACTTGGTGTGACTTATATTGAAAAAAAAGTCTGTGTATAAGTGAATCCACACAGTTAAACCCATGTTGTTAAGGCTCAACTATATCTAATTTGCTGTTACCAAATGACTTCAGTACGTGTTGACAAGTTCTTTTGCCTCTTTTTAAACCTCATTGTCAGTGTGCCTGTCTGTATCAATTTTATTCCCCCTAACATGAGGCTTTTAATATTTTATGGATTTGATTTGTACAAATTATATGTAAAATGAGAGTAAACAGATTTCAAGTGAGAATCAAGGAGTTCATTTTTTCAATCAACTTTCTCAGGTTGAAAGGGTTTTTGTAAATAGGGAAAAATATATAGGCTTTTTGCGTATGATCTTTGTGGTCTTTTTGATTACTTAGAGGTTTTTTTTTTCCTATTCAGTTTTTAAATTGAGATATAATTCACATACCATAAAATTTGCCCTTTTAAAGTGTACAATTTAGTGGTTTTTAGTGTATTCGCAAAGTCAGGCAACCATCACCCCTCTGTAATTCCAGAACATTTTCACCCCCCACAGGAAACCCCACTCCCGTTAGCAGTCACTCTTTGTTCCTCTCTCTGGATCTCCCCTGGCGCTTGGTAATCACTAATACCTGCTTTCTGTCTATGTGGATTTGCCTGCTCTGGACGTTTCGTGTTAAGTGGAATCACATAACGGTGGCCTTTTGTGGGTTTTTTTTTGTGTCTTCTTTTGCTTAGAATGTTTTTACAATTCACCCGTATCGTAGCATGTATCGGTACCTCATTCCTTTTTATGGCTAAATCATATTTCAATGTATGGATATACCATATTTTGTTTATGATATTTTTGTCATTTCTACTTTTTGGCTACTACTGAATAATGTTGCTATGAGTATTTATGTGCCAGTTTTTGTATGGCTATAGCCATATAAACATATATACATATATGTTTTCACTTCTTTTGAGTATATATATATATACCGATAGGAGTGGAATTGCTGAGTCATATGGTAATTCTGTGTTCAACTTTTGAGTAACCTCCAAACTATTTCCACAGTAGCCGTACCATTTTTCTTTCCCCTAGCGATGTATGTGGGTTCTGATTTTTTGCTAACAACTGCTATTGACTTTTTTTATTACAGCTATTCTACTAGGGGTAAAGTGGTGTCTTGAGGTTTTGAAATGCATGTGAATACTTTTTCATGTGCCCTTGGATGTTTGTATATAGTTGTCCCCCTTTATCCTCAGTTTAACCTTCCTTGGATTCAGTTACTGGCAGTCAAGCATGGTTTGAAAATATTAAATGGAAAATTCTAGAAATAATTCATAAATTTTGAATTGCATGCCCTTCAGAGTAGTGTGATGTAATTTCGCAAAGTTCTACTTTATCCCAGCTGGGATGCAAAGCATCCCTTTGTACAGCATCTCCATGCTGTATACACTAGCACCTGTTAGTCACCTAGTAGCTATCTTAGTTATCAGATTAAGAAAACATAATATACACAGGGTTCAGTACTATCTGTGGTTTCAGGCATCTGCACATCTTGGAATGCAAAGGGGGACTATTATATCTTCTTTGGAGAAACATCTATTCAAATCCTTTGCCCATTTTAAAGTTGCATTATTTATCTTTTCATTGTTGAGTTGTAAGATTTTCCTTCATATTCTGGATGCTAGACCAGATACATGATTTGCAAAACTTTACTCCCATTCTGTAGGTCATCTTTTCACTTTCTTAACAGTATTCCTTGAAGCACAGAAGTTTTTAATTATGGTGAAGACCAATATTTATTTGGTTTTTGTACTTTTAAGAAATTATTGCCTAATTCAAGGTCATGAGGCCTGTTTTTTCCTATTTTATAGTTTTACCTCTTGTATTTAGGTCTTTGATCCATTTTTGAGTTAATTTTTGTATATGGTATGAGGTAGAGGTCCAACTTGATTCTCTTGCATGTGGATATCCCTTTGTCTCAGCACCATCTGTTGAAAAGTCTGTCCTTAATTGCATGGACTTGTTGCCATTTTAGGAAGGAAGTAAGTTGACCATAAGTGTAAGGGTTTATTTCTGTACTCTCAATTTCATTTCATTAATCTACATATCTATCTTAATGCTAGTACCACACCATCTTGATTACTGTAGCTTTGTACTAAAGCTTTGGAATCAAGAAGTGTGAGTTCTTCAGCTTTGTTTTTCAAGATTGTTTTGGCTGCTATTCTGGGTCCACTGTATTTCTTTTTTTTGAGATGAAGTCTCACTCAGTCACCCAGGCTGGAGTGCAGTGGCGCCATCTTGGCTCACTGCAACCTCTTCTTGCCAGGTTCAAGCGAGTCTCCTGCCTCAGCCTCCTGAGTAGCTGGGATTACAGGTGCACACCAACAATCCCAGCTAATGTTTGCATTTTTACTAGAGACGGGGTTTCACCATGTTGGTCAGGCTGGTCTTGAACTCCTGACCTCAAGTGATCTGCCCACCGCAGCCTCCCAAAATGCTGGCAGGTGTGAGCCACTGTGCCCAGCCTCCCTTGAATTTCTGCATGAATTTAGAATCAGCCTGTCAATTTGATCCCAAATACAATTTTTTTTTTTTTTTTTTTTTTTAGTAGATAGAGTCTTGCTCCGTCACCCAGGCTGGAGTACAGTGGCATGACCTTGGCTCTGCCTCCCGGGTTCAAGCGATTCTCCTGCCTCAGCCTCCTGAGTAGCTGGGATTACAGACATGCACCACAACCCCTGGCTAAGTTTTCTATTTTTAGTAGAGATGGGGCTTTACCATGTTGGCCAGGCTGGTCTCGAACTCCTGGCCTCATGTGACCCTCCCGCCTCGGCCTCCCAAAGTGCCGGGATTGCAGGAGTGAGCCACTGTGCCCGACCCCTAAATACAATGTTTTCTTATCAAAAAGAGCAGCAGGGGCTGGGCGTGGTGGTTCACGCCTGTAATGCCAGCACTTTGGGAGGCCAAGGTAGGCGGATCACCTGAGATCAGGAGTTTGAGACCAGCCTGGCCAGTGTGGTGAAATCCCGTCTCTACTAAAAATACAAAAAATTAGCCAGGTGTGCTGGCGAGTACCTCTAATTTCAGCTACTCTGGAGGCTGAGGCAGGAGAATCTCTTGAACCCAGGAGGCGGAGGATGCAGCGAGCCGAGATCAAGCCACTGCACTCCAGGCTGGGCAACGGAGCGAGAGTTCATCTCAAATAAACAAGAGCAGCAGGAATTTTGGTAGATATTGTATTAGATCTGCCGATCATTTTGGGGATTACTGCCATCTTAACAATACTGTTTTCCGCTACATGAATACTGGATATATTTCCACTTATATTTTTATTCATTTTTGTTGTTGTTGTTTTAGACAGAGTCTCACTCTGTTGTTGCCCAGGCTGGAGTACAGTGACTCAATCTCAGCTCACTGCAACCTTCACCTCCCAAGCTCAGGTGATCCTCCCACCTCAGTCTCCCTAGTAGCTGGGACCACAGGTGCGCACCATCATGCCTGGCTAATTTTTGTATTTTTTTGTAGACACGAGGTTTCGTCGTGTTGCCCATGCCGGTCTCAAACTCCTGGGCTCAAGCAGTCTGCCCATCTCTGCCTCACAAAGTGCTGGGATTGTAGGCATGAGCCACCTTGCCTGGCCTTACTTATATCTTCTTTAATGTATTTCAGTAATGTTTTGTAGTTTTCAGTGTTCAAGTTTTTTGCCTTCTTAGTTAAGTTTATTCCTATTTTGTTCGTTTTGATGCTATTGTAAATGGAATTGTTAATTTTAGGTTCATATATAGAAACATAGTTGACTTCTGTATATTGATCTGGTACTCCACAACTTTGCAGAACTTACTTATTGGCTCTAGTAGCTTTTTAGTAGGTTCCTTAGGCTTTCCTAGATACCAGATCATGTCACATGCAATTAGAGGTAGTTTTACTTCTTCCTGTTCTTTCTGGATGCATTTTATCTCTTTTTCTTGCCTAATTATTCTTGGCTATGTTGAATAGGAATATCAGGAGTGGCCATCTTTGTCTTTTTGGTATTGAGGAGGAAAATGTTCAGCCTTTCACCATTGAGTATATTAGCTGTGAGATTTTTGTAAAGGCTTTTCATCAGGTTAAAGAAGTTTCCTTACATGTCTTGTTTTTCAGTTTTTGTTTGTTTTTTTTTTTTGCTTTTTTGTTTTATCATAAACAGATGTTAGAGACTTTTTATGTTTCATTCGTGGTTTTTCTTTTTTTGATAGGTGAGTTGTGGACAGCTGAGTGCTAGTTAAATATAGTACATAGAAAGAATCTTGAAAAGAAAACTAGTTTGAATAAGCCAAAGTAGAAACTTGTTGACTCATAAAATTCTAGAAAAAATGAGTATCTTAAATTGCACTAAAGAGGCTGGGCATGGTGGCTCACGCCTGTAATGCCAGCACTTTGGGAGGCTGAGGTGGGCAGATCACTTGAGGTCAGGAGTTGGAGACCAGCCTGGCCAACATAGTGAAACCCCATATCTACTAAAAAATTCAAAACAATTAGCTGGACATGGTGGCATATACCTCTGTAATCCCAGCTGCTTTTGAGAGGCTAAGGCACAAGAATCGCTTGAACTCGGTTGGTGGAGGTTTGCAGTGAGCTGAGATCATGCCCCTGCACTCCAGCCTGGGTGACAGGGTGAGACTGTTACCAATTAAAAAAAAAAAGAAAAAAGAGAAAGAAAAAGAAAAATTGCACTAAAGGCAAGAATGCAGGTAAGCCTCAGGAACAACTGAAACCAGGATTGAAATGTTGCCAGGACTCTGTCTGTTCTCTTTGATTCTTCTGGTGTTACTTCCATACTCAGTGCAGATTAATGCGTAAATTGCAGAAAAGTTTGGTCTGTATTACACCCAAGTTTTATATCTTAAGAGTTTCTGCTGTAGCAGAAGATCTGACTCTTAGTTCCAGTTTTCACTTTGGCTTGGTATAGAGCATTTGATTGTCCCTGCACCAACCTCTGGAAGGAGAGGTTAAGTACTGGGATTAGTACAGCAGAGGCCAGTTGCAGACCTCTAGACTAATCGACTGTGGCTTGGGAGACATATGTGTTCCTTCATAGCCATGTGCATGGGGGAGTTTGTTCCTAGTTTTTTGGGTGTTGAGGAGCCAGTCTCTTAAATCTTCTCTATAAGAGTGTACATAATTGGCTGGGTGCAGTGGCTCATGCCTGTAATGCCAGCACTTGGGGAGGCTGAGGTGGGTGGATCACCTGAGGTCAGGAGTTCAAGACCAGCCTGGCCAACATAGTGAAACCCCGTCTCTACTAAAAATACAAAAATTAGCCAGGTGTGGTAGCGGGCACCTGTAATCCCAGCTACTCGGGAGGCTGAGGCAGGGAGAATCACTTGAACCTGGGAGGTGGAGGTTGCAGAGCCGAGATTGTGCCACTGCACTCTAGCCTGGGCGACAGAGTTAGATTCCATCTCAAAAATAAAAAATAAAAAAAGAATGTACATAATTCTGTCTATTATTGTATAGTATTGTTGCTTCATGATTTTATTTTAGTAATTATTAGCTGATTTAAGTTCTCCAAAGATAAATTTGCCCTCATTTTTCTTAGACTTTATAAAAAATGAATTAAGTAAAACCATAAGCCTCTGTTTTGCCTTTGATCTTTCTGGGTTTTGCACCTGTTTTCATTTGTGTACAGGAAGTTACAGTAGAAGCCGAATGGGATTATACAGTGCAGTTAATTTTAAAAACTTGATTGTATTCATTGTGCAAGTAGGATTAAGCTTTTCTAATGTAATTCTGCCTTCTTAGAGGTAGGAAAAGGAAAAAAAATTAGTATTGAGTATTTTGTCTATGGTAGGCACTGCTCCTGAATAGTACATAGTCCCTTCTTTTCATGAAGCTTATAAGCTTATATTATCTCTTTTTCCATTAGTTTCCAAAGCATAACCTCCATATTATCATCCGGTGGAACAGTATTTAACAAGCTAGACAAAAGTGTTTGTGCAGCTATAATCTTTTCCTAGCACCCTGAAAATAGGTTTTCAATAAGTGTGCCAAATTCTTCTGGTAGGTAATGGCAGCTTAGATCTTTGTGTTCAGGAATTTGGGCTTGGTGGGAAGAGATTTTCACTTAGGTTAAAAATGTCCTTGCATTTAGGAAAGGGACAGCAACATGGGTCCTGAAAAAGATTTTCAGTCCACGAGAGAGACAATGATGGCTTGGACCAAAGTGGTGGGTGTAGAGATGGAAAGAAGTGGGCAGAATTTGATGTATTTTAAAGCTAAAATACCAGGACTTGCTAATGAATTGGATAGATTTCTAGTTTGAGCAACTGGATAGATAGTGCAATGGGAAGCCACTGAACTTTTGAACAGGTGAAGGATGTGATCCACTTGTATTTTACAGTGATAGTATTGGCTGCTGTCTGGAAAATAGGTAAGGTCTTGTGGCAATGATGGAAATAGATGGATAGGTTACTAAGTTAGTATTCTAGGCCATGTTAGATTGATGAGACTAGGGAGGAGGAATTTAAAATGAAGAGAGGTGGGCAAATAAGAAATAGATTGGGGCTAGGCATGGTGTAATTCCTGTAATCCCAGTGATTTGGGAGACTAAGACAGGAGGATCAGTGGAGGCCAAGAGTTTAAGACCAGCCTGAAACTGGGCACAGTGGCTCACGATTGTAATCCCAGCACTTTGGGAGGCCAAGGTGGTGGATCACCTGAGGTCAGGAGTTCGAGACCAGCGTGAACATGGTGAAACCCCCTCCCTTCTAAAAATACAAAATCAGCTGGGCATGGTGGCGGATACCTGTAATCCAAGCTACTCAGGAGGCTGAGGCAGGAGAATTACTTGAACCCAGGAGGCGGAGGTTGCAGTGAGCCAAGATTGCACCACTGCACTCCAGCCTGAGTGACAGAGTGAGACTCCATCTCAAAAAAAAAAAAAAAAGAGACCAGCACGGCACCATAGAGAGACCCTGAACCTGTCTCTACAAAAAATTTAAAAAAGAAAAATTGGCTGGGTGTGGTGGCATGCATACCTGAAGTCCCAGCTACTCAGGAGGCAGTTGAGGTGGGGAGGATCACTTGAGCCGCTGCACTATAGCCTTGGTGACTGAATAAGGCCCTGACTCTTAAAAAAAAAAAAAAAAAAAAAAAAAAAAAGAAACCAGTTTGCTAGGCCTAAAATAATTGTTTCTCTTGGCTTGCAAAAGTGGCAAAAATGGCAAATCTACTTTTTTTTAACTTTTTTTAAAAAAATTTTTCTCGCAAATCTATTTATGATGAGTATTCCAAAAGAGGATGCAGGGACATGGGTATTGCCATACCAGGTTGCATTAGGGGTGAAATTGGTTTAACCTTTCTGGGGTGGTGGTTATATCAAAAGATTTAGAATTTTCAGCCAGGCGTGGTGGCTCATGCCTGTAATCCCAGCACTTTGGGAGGCTGAGGCAGGCAGATTACCTGAGGTCAGGAATTCGAGAACAGTCTGGCCAATGTAGTGAAACCTCGTCTCTACTAAAAATACAAAAATTAGCTGTGTGTGGTGGTGCACGCCTGTAATCCCAGCTACTTGGGAAGCTGAGGCAGCAGAATCGCTAGAATCCAGGAGGTGGAAGTTGCGGTGAGCCGAGATCATGCCAGTGCACTCCAGCCTGGACGACAGAGCAAGACTCAATCTCAAAAAGAAGATAAGATTTAGAATTTTGCTTAATAAGTTCACTGGTAGGATATTTATTTATTTATTTATTTTTAAAGAGAGATTGGTCTGTATTTTCCAGGCTGGTCTCAAGTGATATGCCCGCTTCACCCTCCCAAAGTGCTGGGATTATAGGCATGAGCCACTGCGCCCAGACTGTTAGGAATTTATCAAAAAGAATTGATCAAGGATGTGAGACTCCGTCTCAAAAAAAAAAAAATTTTTTTTTTTTTTTGCTAATGAAGAGTAATGATATGACAATATGTTAAATAGGCTATAGAATTGTATGTTTAATAGTATTCTATTTTTGTAGAAAGTATTTTAAAATACAAAAACAACACCTAGAAAGAGTGATACCAAAATAACAACGGTAAGTATTAGAATTAGAGGTGGTTTAAATTTTCTACAATGAATATGCAATTGATCAAAAAACTTTTTTTTTTTCTTTTGGGAGGCAGGGTCTCTTGTCACCCAGGCAGGAATGCAGAGGTGTGATCACAGCTCATTGCAGCCTCAGCCTCCCAGTTTCGAGCAATTCTCTTGCCTTAGCCTCCTGAGTAGCTGTGACTACAGGCATGTACCACCATGCCTGGCTCGTTTTTAAATTTTTTGTGGACATCGGGTCTCACTGTGTTTCCCAGGCTGGTCTCAAACTCCTGTGCTTAAGTGATCCTTTTGCCTTGGCCTCCCAAAGTGTTGGGATTACAGGTATGAGCCACTACTCCTGACCGCAGATTGTTTTTAAAAGAAGAAAAAAAATGTGGTAACTTCTTAGGTAACAGCACGGATTCACAAGAACAGTTCTGAAAATTTTCCCTTTTGTTGTAGTAATATGATCGCTAGATTATGGTGAAGCTCAGTGAACCTAGCTAGAGAGAGTGCAAAGTTCCTAGCTAGAAAGACTGGAAAACTGGGTTAGAATGAACAAGGTGAAGTTTATGAAGGTGAAAAGTCACAGTTCTCAGCATCATCCTGTACAAGGTAATAGTGCTTGTAGAGCAGCAGATCATAAATTACTATGGTTTGTTTAATTATGAAAACCTGATAATCAGATCATCTGTTTTCTTAGAAATTCTAATGTAGTGGTAGGTTATATTAGTGCTTCAAACATGGTTTGCTTTTTATTTTTAATTAATTTTTTTTTTTTTTGAGATAAGGTCTCACTCTGCCGTGCAGGCTGGAGTGCAGTGGCGCAATCTTGCCTCACCACAGCCTCAACCTTCAGGGCTCATGTGATTCTCCCACCTCAGCCTCCTGAGTAGCTGGAACAGGTGCATGCTACCACGCCTGGCTAATTTTTTTTTTTTTGAGAGGGAGTCTCGCTCTGTCGCCCAGCCTGGAGTGCAGTGGCGTGATCTCGGCTCACTGCAAGCTCCGCCTCCCGGGTTCATGCCATTCTCCTGCCTCAACCTCCCGAGTAGCTGAATTTTTGTATTTTTTGTAGAGACGGGATTTTGCCATATTGCCTAGGCTGGTCTTGAACTCCTGAGTTCAAGCAATCTGCCCCACCTTACCTTACCGTAGTGCTGGGATTATAGGTGTGAGCCAGCATGGTTGGCCTGTTTATTTTTGTGAGACAGGGTCTTGCTTTGTCACACAAGACTGGAGTCCAGTGACACAATCATAGCTTACTGCTGCCTCTTCCAGGATCATCAATTTACCTGCTTCAGCCTCCCAAGTAGCTTGGGACTACAGGCACACACCCCAAGTAGCTGGGACTACAGGCACACACCACCACGCCTGGGTAGTTTTTTAATCTTTTGTAGAGATGGGGTCCCACTTTGTTGCCCAGGCTGGTCTTGAATGCCTGGCCTCAAGTGATTCTCCCACCTTGGACTCCGAAAGTGCTGGGATTACAGGTGTGAGCCACCTTGCCCGACCAGTTTTTTTTTTTTTTTTAAACCAGATATCTACCTGCTTGTCTAGAGCTTTTTTTTATTAATGCAGTTTTTCTCTCAGCCTTTTGGTTTGAGGACCCCTTTACATTCTAAAAATTTTTTGAGGACCTCAAAGAGCTTTTGTATATATGGGTCATATCGATCAACATTTACCATATTTGATACTAAAACCGAGAGATTTAAAAATATTTAGGTTTTTAACCTTTAAACACTTAACAATAATAAGCCTATTACATGTTAACATAAAAAGTTTTAATGGACCAGGTGCAGTGGCTCATGCCTGTAATCCCAGCACTTTGGGAGACCGAGGCGGGTGGATCACTTGAGGTCAGGAGTTCGAGACCAGCCTGGCCAACATGGTGAAACCCCATCTCTACTAAAAATACAAAAATTACCCGGGCATGGTGGTGGGTACCTGTAATCCCAGCTACTCAGGAGGTTGAGGCAGGAGAATCACTTGAACCTGGGAGGTGGAGGTTGCAGTGAGCTGAGATCGTGCCATTGCGCTCCAGCCTAGGTGCCAAGAGCAAAACTCCGTCTCAAAAAACAAACAAAAAAGAAATAGAGACAAGGTTTTGCTCAACCTTCTTCATAACTGGGACTATAGGTCTGTGTCACCATGCCTGGCTAATTTTTAAATTTTTTTGTAGAGATGGGATCTCACTATGTTGCCTGGGCTGGAATTTCTGTTGTTACAAATTAACCAGTCTTTGGTATTTTGTTAATAGCAGCGCAAGCAAACTAAGACAGACGCATTCTTTTACATTTTTTGCAAATCTTTTTTTTTTTTTTTTTTTGAGATGGAATCTCTCTTTGTTACCAGGCTGGAGTGCAGCGGCGCGATCTCAGCTCACTGCAGCCTCCGCCTCCTGGGTTCAAGGAATTCTTCTGCCTCAGTCTCCCAAGTAGCTGGGACTACAGGCGCGCGCCACCATGCCCAGCTAATTTTTGTACTTGTAGTAGAGACAGGGTTTCACTGTGTTGGCCAGGATAGTCTTGATCTCTTGACCTCGTGATCCGCCTGCCTCGGCCTCCCAAAGTGCTGGGATTACAGGTGCGAACCACCGCGCCCGGCCTTACAAATCTTTTTAATACATAGTTTAAGAGAATACAGCTGGAGTTTCATATCTGCTGCATTCAGTGTGTTACAGTGTGATATTTTGGTTGAAGTTTATGAAGAAAATTCAGCTACCCACAAATATGTAGTTGGAAAGGGGGAGGGGTATTCATACTTTACCAAAACTGAACGAGTGTTAGTTTCTTTTTTCTTTTGAGATGGAGTCTTGCTCTGTTGCCCAGGCTGGAGTGCAATGGCACAATCTCAGCTCACCGCAACCTCCGCCTCCCGGGTTCAAGCAATTCTCCTGCCTCAGCCTCCTGAGTAGCTGGGACTACAGACGTGTGCCACCACACCTGGCTAATTTTTGTATTTTTAGTAGAGATGGGGTTTCAGCATGTTGGCCAGGCTGGTCTTGAACTCCTGACCTCAAGTGATCCACCCACTTCGGCCTCCCAAAGTGTTGGGATTACAGGTGTGAGCCAATGCACCCAGGCGAGTATTAGTTTATTAAAAGGTTAGTTGCAGTGTGCAACTGCTTCAATTAACATTTTGTACTTTAAGATTCATGCTATCTTGTAGTTGGAATGATTGTTTTACTCGTGCATGATTTCGTAACACACATTGGTCACTTGGAAAATATTGATTCACTAGGTTATAGAGATTTTTCCATATATTGATATATCATATCATATCAAAACATTAAGTTCATTAATTAAATCTCATTAGAAAAGTTTGGTATTGGGAAGCTGTTACTTATGGTTGTGGATAGAAGTTTGAAAAATGAAATTTTGCTTAAAAGCTTGAGTTTCATTATTGACAATGAAAACTGCCAGTTTATCATCAGGTGACAGGGCACTTCATTTTGGAGAAACACTCTGCCAATTATGCAAGTCTGAACAGCCATAGTTAGTCTATTCATCATTCTTTCAAGTAAAAATGATGTTCCATACCGTATGTGAAAACACAGTTAATAACTTGATGGTGAAAGACTGAAAGCCTTCCTTTTAAGATCATGAAGCAGACAAGATAGCCTACTTTTGCCACATCTCATCAACGTGGTACTAGACGTTCCAGCCAGAGCAATTAGGCAAGAAAAAGAAAAGAAGCCTAATTGCTCTGCTGCAACTTCTGAGAAAAGATAGGAAAAAGAGCCATTTCCATTTGCATGTGACATAATTCTGTATGTAGAAAATTCTAAAGAATCCATTAAGAAAACACTAAAGCCAATAAATGAGTTCTGCAAAGTTGCAGGACACAAGATCAGTATACAGAAATCAATTGCCGGGTGTGGTGGCTCACGCCTGTGATCCCAGCACTATGGGAGGCCGAGGCAGATGGATCGCTTGAGGTCAAGAGTTCAAGACTAGCCTGGCCAACATGGTGAAACCCTGTCTCCACTAAAAATACAAAAATTAGCTGGGTGTGGTGACGGGGACCTGTAATCCCAGCTATTTGGGAGGCTAAGGCAGGAGAATTGCTTGAAACCCGGCAGGCAGGGGTTGCAGTGAGTCGAGATCGTGCCACTGCACTTCAACTTGGGTGACAGAGCAAGGGTCCGTCTCAAATAAAAATTATAGTTTTATACATAAGGAATGAACAATCCAAAAATAAAATTAAGAAAATTCCATTTGCAGTAGTATCAAAAATAATAAAATACTTAGGAATAAAATTAAGGAGGCAAAAGACTTGTACACTGGAAACTACAAAACGTTGCTGAAAGAAACTAAAGAAGACCTAAATAAATGGAGAGACATTCTGTGTTCATGGATTATAACTTAGAATTGTTAAGGTTGCAGTATTCCCCAAGTTGATACACAGTCATTGCAATACCTATCAAAATTCCAGTAGCACTTTTTTCAGAAGTTGACTAGTGGATTCTAAAAGTCATAAAAAATCTCAAGGGACCTCAAATAGCCAAAACAATCTTGAACAAGAATAAAGTTGGAAGACTTGTACTTCTGATTTCAAAGCTTTACTGCAAAGCTGCAATAATCAAAACATTGTGGTACTGGTATAAGGATAGACATACAGACCAGTAGACTAGAATTGAGAGCCCAGAAATAAACCCTCATACATATGGTCAATCGATACTTTTTTGACAAGCTTCTCAATGGAGAAACAACAGTCTTTTCAACAAATGGTGCTGGGAAAACTAAATTATCATATTCAAAAGAATGAAGTTGGACCCTTTCCTTATGTTGCATATAAAAATCCTGCAGAAGGATGGGCCAAAAAAATGAAAACAAACAACCCTCAAAATGTATCAAAGACCTAAATTTAAGAACTAAAATACAAAATTTGTAGAAGAAACATAAGTGAAAATCTTCATGAATCTTGGATTAGGCAATGATTTCTTAAGTATGACACCAAAAGCATAAAGATAGATAAATCAGACTTCATGAAAATCAAGAACTTTGTTCATCAAAGGACATATGAAGGAAGTGAAAAGGCAGCACACAGAATGGGTCAAAATATTTACAAGTTATATATTTGATAAGGGATCAACATCCAGAACATGTAAAGAACTGCAAAACAACAACAAAACAAACCAATTCAAAAATGCTCAAAAGTTTTGAATAGATTTTTCTTCAGAGAAGATATACAGCTGTCCAATAAGCTCATGAAAGGATGCTCAACATCATTAAATCATTAAGGAAATGCAAATCAAAACCACAATGAGATACCACTTCACAGCTGTTAGATGGATATTATTTTAAGAATAAAACCCTCATGCATTGGTGATAGGAATAGAAAATGGTACAGCCACTGTGGGAAACAGTTTGGCAGTTCTTTAGAAAGCTGAACATAGAATTACCATAGGATCTAGCAGTTCTTCTAGGTACATACCCCAAAGAATTGAAAGCAAGGACTTGAACAGATATTTGTACACCCATGTTCATAGCAGCAGTTTTCACAACAGCCAAAAAGTAGAAGCAGTTCAAGTGTTCAGCAGATGAGTGGGTGAAGCAAATGTGTTATAGCCATATGGTGGAATATTATTCACTCATAAAAAATGAAATTTTCGACTGGGCGTGGAGGTTCAAGCCTGTAATCCCAGCACTTTGGGAGGCCAAGCAGGGCAGAACACTTGAAGTCAGGAGTTTGAGACCAGCCTGGCCAACATGGTAAAACCCCATCTCTACTGAAATACAAAAATTAGCTGGGCGTGGTGGCACACGCCTGTAATCCCAGCTAGTTGGGAGGCTGAGGCAGGAGAACCGCTTGAACCCAGGAAGCAGAGTTCACAGTGAGGTGAGACGCCACTGCACTCCAGCGTGGGTGACAGAGTGAGACTCGGTCTCAAAAAAAAAAAAAAAATGCTGTGGGCACATTATAGAGAATTGAAATCAAGTAACAAAAGGGAAAGGAAAGTGACTAATATTGCTATTATTTTGGTACAGTTTCTTTCTTTCTTTTTTTTTTTTTTTTTAATTGAGACAGGGTCTCCCTTTATCTCCCAGGTGGTATGATCATGACTCACTACAGTCTTGACCTCCTGGGCTCAAGTATCGATCCTCCCACCTCAGCTTCCCAAGTTGCTGAGAATACAGGCACACACTACCATACAGACTAACTTATTTTTTTGTACAGATAGAGCCTCATTATATTGCCCAGGCTGGTCTCAAACTCTTGGGCTCAAGTGATCCTCCTACCTTACTCAGCTTCCTAGAGTGCTGGGATTTTAGATGTGAGCCACTGTGCCTGGCTTTTGTCTGCTAATTCTGTCATCTTTGTCACTCATAGATTTAATTCTATTTGTTTATTTTTATCCTCAGTAAGAGTCATATTTTTCTGCTTCAGTCCATGCTGGGCAATTTTTGAGTGGATGCCAGACATCATTAATTTTACCTTGTTCTACGCTGGATTCTTTTATATTATAAATACTCCTAAGCTGTGTTCTGGGACACAGCTATGTTACATGGAATAGTTTGATCCTTTTAAACCTTGTGAGGCAGGACCAAAATGACCTTTAATCTAGGGTAAATTTCCCCTGATGTCCATTGAATTGTAAGATTTTTTTCCTCTCTTGTCCTTGTGTGAGATCTAGGGATTATTCCCTCTACTCCTTTCAGGTGGTTCTTTCCCTAGCTTCAGGTATTTTCCTGTGTTGATCAGTGCTTAGCTGAAGACTTAGAAGGTCCCCTCTGTAGCTCTTCAGAGCTGGGCTTTCTCTATGCATCTCTCTCCTCTCTTGTATTTTGCACTGTGAACTCCAGATGCCTTGGCTTTCCCAGGCCCCAAATTCTGTCTTCTCAACCCAGAGTGACCGTCAAGTCTGCCTGAATTCCCTTTCTAGTGCTGAGACATGAAAACTCTCCAGGCAGTGAGTTAGATCAATCACAGGGCTTGCCTTATTTGTTTTCCTTTTTCAGGGGGTCCCTGTCCTCTATTGCCTGGTGTCCAGTTTGTGAAAATTATTTCAGGTGCACCAGCTCATGTCTGTAATCTCAGCACTTTCAGAGGCTGGAGGTGGGTGGATTCCTTGAGGCCAGGAGTTTGAGACCAGCCTGGCCAACATGGTAAAACCCCGTCTCTACTAAAAATACAAAAATCAGCCGGGTGTGGAGGTGCGCGCCTGTAATTCCAGCTACTCAAGGGGCTGAGGCAGGAGTATCACTTGAACTTGGGAGGCAAAGGTTACAGCTAGCCAAGATCACACCACTGCACTACAGCCTGGGTAACAGAGCAAGACTGTCTCAAAAATAAAAAATTATTTTAAATATTTTGTCTAATTTTTTTAGTTCTTTCAGGTGAGAGAGTAAATCCAGTCCTTGTAGTTCCATTTTGGATGAAAGAAGTTGTCCCAGTCTAAAATTTAATTTGGGGTACTTCCAAATTCTGGTGCAATTTAATATTTATCATGTGCTTGCTGTGTGCCTGATATATTCAAAACTCAACCTATCCTTCTTCCCTTACTCCCTACCTCACTATACACGTTAGTTGAGCACTTTCTCTGTGTCAGGTATTCTGTATTCATTGTGGAGCTAAATAACCTGGCCTTTGCCTTTATGTAAGGACAGTATTTTTCTCTTTAGAGTTGTGGACACCGAGGCTCAGAGAGTTAGATTAACATACGTTTACCAGCCTCTCTTCCTTAGAAACACACAATGGTTCAACCCAAAAAAAAGACGAGATAAGTCTGCCTTTACCCAAGGTTTCCAAAATGTTAATGAGCAGTTCTGTTTTGTTTGAATGTAAAGGAATGGTGACTGTTTCATTTCATATTACAGAAGTGATTCTTTGGAGGCCATGCTTCAAACATCATATAAAGTAGTAAACTACATAAATTTAAGAGAAGTTACACGTCTTAATAACCTAATAACCATGCCTTTTGGACACAAAAATATTCAGTAGTGTGATTTACAGCAGGATTATATGTTCACATAACAAGAGAATTTCACTCCTGAAATTTCTAATGGAACATAGGCTAGATGATGCAGAGGGAGGAATTACAAAGAAACCCTCCTGCACCCACCCCCAAGAATCAGTGATAACTTTTGTAAAACTAGGGTATTATAGAGAAGTAGGCTGTGAATGTCAAGTAGAAAGTGCAGAAGCTTTTTCCAATCACTTTACTCTAATATTGCCAACCAAGACTTGCTCTAAAACCATAATACTTGTGAAGTCTACAACTGCATTTAAATTAGGACATCTTAAAGAACAAGCCCCAAAACTGGCTACAAGAACGTCTTTCCTGCCAGGCTTTAGTATACAAAGCCAGCAAATGCCTGCTAGAGATACCTAGTAGTGTGAAAATGTTAGCAGCATTGTAAACTTCAATCCTGGCAGCTTAGTTTTTTTTACTCTTATTTGTTGTGATTTGAATTTAATAATACATTTTCTTCAGAAAGCTTAAATCCTATGTGTTAAATTTGTTACAGAAACGGAAGAAAAAAAAAAACCTTTTGTTAACATTTTTCTTTTCTCTCTTTCCGTAAACCCTCCCCCTACTCCATTTACATGCAGAACACTCATCCAGTCTAGTGTCTAATATATCTAGGTGGTTGAAATCCAAGTTAAGTATTTAGATTTAGTGTTTCTTGTTTCCTTATATTTATGGTATTTTTTTCAGGGTATTTAACATTTAAAATAATCAGTTGAATATTTTCTTTCTAAAGTTGAACCAGATAATAGTGATTCCTTTCCTCCTGTTCTTTTACTTCATTGAGTATGATTAAAAAGCCACTTAGGGAAAGAAAATCTTCCATTGTGCTTTCTGTTAAATAGCAATCTAAGTGCTATTGACATCAACCATTGTGCAGGGCTTTTTAGGCCTATATATGACTAAATATTAGATACTCTTAAAATCACTAGATTGAGGCCAGGCGCGGTGGCTCACGCCTATAATCCCAGCACTTTGGGAGGCCGAGGCGGGTGGATCACCTGAGGTCAGGAGTTCGAGACCAGCCTGGCCAACATGGTGAAACCCCATCTCTACCAAAAATACAAAAAAAACCAAAAAAACAACAAAAAAAAACTTAGCTGGGCGTGGTGGTGGGCGCCTGTAATCTCAGCTACTTGGGAGGCTGAGGCAGGAGAATTGCTTTAACACAAGAGGTGGAGGTTGCAGTCAGCCGAGGTCATGCCATTGCACTCCAGCCTGGGCAGTAAAAGTGAAACTCCATCTCAAGAAAAAAAAAAAAAAGATAAAAAAAAAAATAAAATCACTAGGTTGAGGTTTTATAAATTATCTTCCTTGCAGATCCTAAATGATTAACATATTGTTGGTAGCATAGTTTCTTAGTCATTTTACCAGATGGCACACTTACATGTCAGTAGATACAAAGTGTTTAGCAGTGAGATGAAGGCAGTGTAGAATAAGGTTACGTGCACATATCATGGAGCTGGAAACAAGTTACTTTTAAAAACTCAGATTTCTCATTTTAAGTGTTCTCATAGTTTAATCATTTCAAAGTATAAACATGTATCAAAACATCACATTGTACCCCATGAATATAGACAATTATTTGTCATTTGAAAAAAAATTTAAGTATTCTCATAAGATTGTTACAAAGTACTTAGAATAATGCCTGGTTCACAGAAAACAGGACATGGTATTTGATTAAAAGAAAATTAGAGCCATGCACGGTGGCATATGCCTGTAGTCCCAGCTATTCAGGAGGCTGAGATGGGAGGATCACTTGAGCCCAGAAGTTCAATCCAGCCTGCTCAATATAGCAAGACCTCATCTCAAAAAAAAAAAAAAAAAAAAGTCATTGATGAAAAATTATGTAAAAGAGAAAGTGTTAATAAAAGTCACCCAGGCTGGACGATGTGGCTCACACCTGTAATCCCAGCACATTGGGAGGCCAAGGCTGGAGGATTGTCTGAGCCCAGGAGTTTGAGACCAGCCAGGGCAACATAGCAAGACTTCATTGCTACTAATAATAAAAAAGGCCGGGTGTGGTGGCTCACGCCTGTAACCCCAGCACTTTGGGAGGCCGAGACAGGTGGATCACCTGAGGTCAGGAGTTCAAGACCAGCCTGGCCAACATGGTGAAACCCCGTCTCTACTAAAAATACAAAATTAGCTGGATGTGGTGGTGCATGCCTGTAATCTCACCTACTCGGGAGGCTGAGGCAGGAGAATTGCTTGAACCTGGGAGGTGGAAGTTGCAGTGAACCAAGATCGTACCATTGCACTCCAGCCTGGGCAATAGGAGTTAAACTCTGTCTTAATAATAATAATAATAATAATAAAATTATCTGGGTGTGGTGGCGCATACCTGTGGTCTAAGCTATTCTGGAGGCTGATTTGGGAAGATGCTTGAGTGTGGGAGGTTTAGGCTGCAGTGAGCTGTGATCATGCCACTGGAGTCTAGCCTGGGCAACACAGTGAGACCCCATCTAAAAACAAAAACAAAAACAAAAATATCATCAGCCAGTCTTGTTGGCTCACATTTGTAAGTAATCCCAGCACTTTTGGAGACTGAGGCGAGATCACTTGAGGCCAGGAGTTTGAGTACAACCCAGTCAACAGAGTGAGACCTTGACTCAAAAAATAAAAATAAAAAGGACATACACTGATTGATGAAAAATTATAGAAAGGGGAAAGTGTTATCAAAAGTCAGCTGGTCTTGGTGCCTCACACCTGTAATTCTAGCACTTTTGGAGATCGAGGCAAGAGGATCACTTGAGGCCAGGAGTTTGAGACTAGCCTGTGTAATAGCAAGACCTCGTCTCTATAAAAAAGAAAAGTCATGTTCACTGAATTATATACTTAAAAATGCTTAAAGTAGTAAATTTTCGTAAGTATATTTCACCACAATATTTAAAACAGAAATGTCACAATTTAAAGGCCATTGAAATTTTCTTTTATGTAAGTGCAACCATGTATTGCTAACGACAGGATGCATTCTGAGAAATGTATTGCTGCCTGATTTAGTTGTTGTGTGAACGTCATAGAGTGTACTTACAGAAACCTAGATGATACAGCCTCCCACACACCTAGACTATACGGTAGAGCTTATTGCTCATAGGCTACCAACCTGTACAGCATGTTACTGTACTGAGTACTGTAGACAGTTGTAACACAATGGTAAGTATGTATTTTAACATGTAAACATAGAAAAGGTGCAGTAAAAATGTGGTATTATAATCTTTTTTTATCTTTTTTTTTTTTTTTTTTTTTTTTTGAGATGGAGTCCCGCCCTGTCGCCAGGCTGGAGTGCAGTGGCACAATCCCGGCTCACTGCAACCTCTGCCTCCCGGGTTCAAGCGATTCTCCTGCCTCAGCCTCCCAAGTAGCTGGGATTACAGGCGTGCACCACTATGCCCAGCTAATTTTTGTACTTTTAATAGAGACGGGGTTTCATCATGTTGGCCAGGATGGTCTTGATCTCTTGACCTTGTGATCCGCCCGCCTCGGCCTCCCAAAGTGCTGGGATTACAGGTGTGAGCCACCGCGCCCGGCCTATCTTTTTTTTTTTTGAGACGGAGTCTCGTCCTGTCGCCCAGGCTGGAATGCAGTGGTGCCATCTTGGCTCACGGCAGCCTCCGCCTCCCAGGTTCAAGCAATTCTCCTGCCTCAGACTCCTGAGTAGCTGGGATTACAGGTGTGCACCACCACGCCCAGCTAATTTTTGTGTTTTTAGTAGAGACGGGGTTTTGCCATGTTGGCCAGGCTGGTCTGAAACTCCTGACCTCAGGTGATCCTCCTGCCTCAGCCTCCCAAAGTGCTGGGATTACAGGTGTGAGCCACCGTGTCTGGCTGCGAGTATTTTTTGAGAACTTGTTCTCAGTAGATTCATGGTGAGCATCAGTGACATCATTTAGACTGGAATTCATGGGTAGAAGTAGGAGCAGGTACACAGTTCTTCTATTCTCTTGGTGTCCTGTGGAGTGGCGTGCTTGGATTGGGGCATAGGTGGATGTACCATGAGACTGGGCTCCATGAAAGAATTCTGCCTGCCTTCCCCTAACCTTCTTTATGGGATTGAGCGTGATAAGTGAGGTTAAAAAGCGTAAGTTTGGGTACTGACTTTACAGGAGTTGCTGACAACTAGTGCCCTGGTACCTAGAAACTGTGTGGGGCTTTGGGAAGGTGCTTTGGAGAAACTCCTGGCCAGAGGGAGGGAGGAGCCAGGAGCCCCAGATCCTCATTAGCTCTTTGCTAAGCAATCCAGAAAGAACAAAAAGATCAGTTGGCCAAATTTGGTAATCCAGGTGAGATCATGATGGCTTGGACTAAGGTAACAACTCGACTAAGATGGAGATAAAAAGCTGTTGGCACTGTGAGATGATTATATGTTTTTTCCCTGTATTATGTTATTGCAGTGAATTGTTCATAAATTTGCAAAGTTAAACCATCCTTGCATAAATTCTAGTCTGTAATTATATATTTATAATTATATAAAAATACATATTTTACTATTTCTCTGGATTCTAGTAATCATTTAGGACTTTTTCCATCTGTATTGGTAAGTCAAGCTAGTACATATAAATTTTTTCATGGTCTTTGTCTCATTACGGAAGTAATCAAAATGAGTTATTTATCTTCCTGTATTTGTGAACAGTTTGTAAAAGAGTTTGCTTTTGCAGGGTACATTTAGCAAAATTCTATAATATATTCACAGCTTAATGTTTGTACTTATGCACAAATGAATGTATGTCTATATATGAATGATGGAGAATGGATTTTGATACCTATTCTATTTAATGGTTATTGTTTTATTCAGGGTTTAAAATGGCCCATTTCCCCTTAATTTATACTTCAAAAAAAAAAATAGTAGAGACAGGCTTTTACTGTGTTGCCCAGGCTGGTCTTGAACTCCTGGTCTCAAGCAGTCCTCCTGCCTTGGCCTCGTACAGTGCTGGGATTACAGGCATGAGCCACTGCACCTGGCCGATACATTTAAAAATAATGCCTGCCATCTAGTAGGCACTCAGTATTTATGGAGTGAATAAATTAATGAACGTTATTGAAATAGAATCCATTGCATTTTGTTGTTGCAGTAACGTCTATATGTTAAGCCTCCATTCTACTTGATAGTATTTGTACATTCTTTTTTTTTTTTTTTTTTTTTTTAAGATGGAGTCTCGCTCTGTCGCCCGGGTTGGAGTGCAGTGGTGCGATCTCGACTCACTGCAACCTCCGCCTCCTGGGAGTAATCCCAGCCTCCCGAGTAGCTGGGATTACAGGCATCCGCCGCTACGCCCAGCTAATTTTTGTTTTTCTCAGTAGAGATAGAGTTTCATCATGTTGGCCAGGCTAGTCTTGAACTCCTGACCTCAGGTGATCCACCCACCTTGGACTCCCAGAGTGCTGGGATTATAGGTGTGAGCCACCATGCCTGACCATATTTGTACATTTTGAAGATTTTTACTGATTTATCATGATAGATTTAAGTTGATGCTCTTTTTTTTAGATTTTTCTTTTTAAAAATTTCAGTAACTTTAGGGATACAGGTGGGTTTTGATTATATGAATGAATTATATAGTGAAGTCTGAGATTTTGGTGCACCCATTACCCGAGTAGTGTACATTGTACCCGGTATGTAGTTTTTTTTTTTTTTTTTTTATCTCTCGCTGCCCTCCCACCTCCCCGCTTCTGAGTCTCTAAAGTCCATTATACCAATCTGTATGCCTTTATGTACCCAGAGCTTAGCTCCTACTAATAAATGAGAACCTGTGATATTTTGTTTTCCATTCCTGAGTTACTTCACTTAGAATAATGGCCTCCAGCTCCGTCCAAGTTTCTGGAAAAGACATTATTTCATTTTTTTTCTATGGCTGAGCAGTATTCCATGGTGTATATATTAATGTATCACATTTTCTTTATCCACTCATTGGTTGGCAGGCACTTAGGTTGGTTCCATATCTTACAGTTGTGCATTGTGCTGTGATTAACATATACGTGCAGGTCCCTTTCATATAATGACTTATTTTCCTTTAGGTAGATACCCAGTGGTGGGCTTGCTGGATTGAATTGGCAGACCTACATTTAGTTCTTTGAGAAATCTTCATACTATTTTCCACAGAGGTTGTGCTAATTTACTTCACCACCAGCAGTGTATAAGCATTCCCTATTCAAATGAACAAATAACTAAATGAAGCATTCCCTTTCACTATGTACACATCAGCATCTATTATTCTTTTGATTTTTTAAATAATGGCCACTCTGGCTGGGGTAAGGTGGTATCTCATTGTGGTTTTAATTTGTATTTCCCTGATGATTAGTGACGTTGATTATTTTTTCATTTGTTTGTGGCCACTTATATATCTTCTTTAGACAAATGTCTATTTATGTTATTTGCCCACTTTTTGATGGGATTATTTGTTGTTGTTGTTTTCCTTGCTGATTTGAGTTCCTCATAAATTCTGGATATTAGACCTTTGTTGGATGCATTGCTTGCATGTATTTTCTCCCATTCTGTGGGTTCCATTTATTTTTGTTTTTGTTGCATTTGCTTTTGGGGTTTTAGTTATAAATTCTTTGCCTAGGTCAATGTCCAGAAGAGTTTTTCCTAGGTTTTCTTCTAGAATTTTTGTGGTTTCAGGTCTTAGATTTAAGTCTTTAATACATCTTGAGTTGATTTTTCTATGTGGTGAAAGATAGGGATTCATTTTCATTCTTCTACATGTGGCTATGCAGTTTTCCCAGCACCATTTATTAAATAGGGTGTGTCCTTTCCCTAATTCATGTTTTTGTATGCTTTGTCAAAGATCAGTTGGCTTTAAGTATTTGGCTTTATTTCTGGTTTCTCTATTCTGTTCTGTTGGTGTATTAGTCCATTCTTGAACTGCCATAAAAAAATACTTGTGGCTGGGTGCTGTGGCTCATGCCTGTAATCTCAGCACTTTTGGAGGCTGAGGCAGGCGGGTCACTTGAGGTCAGGAGTTCGAGACCACCCTGGCCAAAATGGTGAAACCCCCTCTCTACCAAAAATATGAAAAATTAGCCAGGTGTGGTTGTGCACGCTTGTAATCCCAGCTACTCGGGAGGCTGAGGCAGGAGAATCGCTTGAACCTGGGAGGCGGAGGTTGCAGTGAGCCGAGATTGCACCATTGCACTCCAGCCTGGGCGACAAGTGAGACTACATCTCAAAAAAACAAAACAAAACAAAAAACAAAAAGACTTGAGACTGTAATTTATAAAGAAAGAGATTTAAGTGGCTCATGGTTCTACAGGCAGTACAGGAAGCATTGTGGCTTCTGCTTCTGGGGACGCCTCAGGAAACTGACAGTCATCGTGGAAGGTGAAGGCAGAGCAGGCACCATGGCCCGAGCAGGAGGAAGAATGAGGGAGGAGGTGCTACACATTTTCAAAGGACCAGATCTCCTGAGAACTCTATCACTGTTATAGTACCAAGGGGGGATAGTGCTAAACCATTCATGAGAACTCTGCCCTCATGATCCAGTCACCTCCCACCAGTCATCTCCCGCACTGGGGATTACATTTCAACATGAGATTTAGGTGGGGACAGATCCAAACCATTCAATTGATCTATGTATCTTTCTTTATACCTGTACCATACTGTTTTGGTTACTATAGCCTTAATGGTATAATTTGATGTTGGGTAATGTCATGCCTTTAGATTTGTTATTTCTGTTTAGGATTACTTTGGCTTTTCAGGCTCTTTTTTGGTTCCGTATGAATTTTAGGATTGTTGCTTTTAATTCTTTAAAAAATGATGTGGGTATTTTGTTAAGAATTGCATTGAATCTATCGATTGCTTTGGGCAGTATGGTCATTTTCACGGTACTGATTCTTCCAGTCCCTGAGCACGAGATGTGTTTCCATTTGTTTGTGTATTCTGTGATTTCTTTCAGCAGTGTTTTGTCATTCTCCTTGTAGAGATCTTTCATCTCCTTGGTTAAATATATTCCTAGGTTTTTATGTGTTGTTTTCTTTCAGCTATTGTAAAAGGGATTGAGTTCTTGATTTGATTCTCAGGTTGGTCATTGTTGATGTGTAGCAGTGCTGCTGACTTGTATACGTTGATTTCGTAACCTGAGACTTAACTGAATTCACTTATCAAATTAGTTGTCTTTTGGAGGAGTCTTCAGGGTTTTTTTAGGTATGTGATGATATTATTGGCAAAACAGAGATAGCTTGACTTCCTCTTCCAATTTGGGTGCCCTTTCTTTCTCTTGCCTAATTGGTGTGCCTGGGTAAGTTGGTAGTCTTATGTGGCTTTAAGTTTCTTGTATTCTGCTTAAGATACATTTGTGATTTTTTTCTCCCATGTATTGTTTATTCTTATGTTTTTCCCCATTTATTGAATATACCTCTGCTTATTTGACAATACTGAAATTTTGTGTATTTACTTATATATTAGAGCCACTATGCAAAAGTAAACAGTATTTACTAAATTTGTGTGAATTTAGTAAACACAGTAAATACTATTTACTTTTGCATAGGGGCTCTAATGTTCAAGTTCCATATAAATATAAATATTTCTGGTGGGAGAATTATGATAGATACCACTGGATGGGTGTTAGAACTCCCCAAAATTGAGAATTTTTGAGGTGCTAAGATACTAAATGTGTTTTCATCAAGCCTATATAAAAGATACTGAGAAACAAAGATTGGGTCTCAAAGAGATGGCATTAGTTTCTGCCTTAGGTGAGAACAACTAAAAAATTGGCATCGTTTTCTTATAAATATAGCTCATTTGGGACATGGATTGTATTTCCAAATACCTGTCACATGGATTTATTCTGCCTTTTATAGAAGAAACCTGTAATATTGTTCTTTTGTATCCTTCCGATTCTATCTCACTTACCTCCACATTCTTCTCAAAGGGGGAAACTCAGTTTCAGCTTGATTATCTTGTACAAGGGAACTAGCAAATGGACTGTTCCATTCCCAGAGATGCCAACAATCTTACAGAGATTATTCACAAATCTGTTTTCCCAAGCTACCTGCTAGTTATACTCATGTTAGTATCTTCCCACACTCAAAATACCTGAACACTGAATGTATCCTCTTCATCAGCAAACCAACTTCCTCTTTCATGTCCCGTTACTGAGTTAGTACTGTATAATGTAGTGAGTAGTGATGATGAGCATGGATTGATTATTGGCTTAGCTTCTTTTTTTTTTTTTTTTCTTTTTCTTTTCTTTTCTTTTTTTTTGAGATGGAGTGTCACTCTGTCGTTCAGACTGGATTTAGTGGTGCAATCTCGGCTCACTGCAACCTCCACCTCCTAGGTTCAATCAATTCTCCTGCCTCAGCCTCCCGAGTAGCTGCGACTACAGGCACGTGCCATCACGACTGGCTAATTTTTGTATTTTTAGTAGAGATGGGGTTTTACCATGTTGACCAGGCTGGTCGGCTCAGCTTCTTTATGCCTAAATTGTCTCATCTGTAAAATGGGGATAATATTGGAATCTGATGGGATTGTAAGTGAGAATTAGTTAAATAACAAAATACGTAAAGTGCCTGGTACTTAGTAAGCCCTTAAAAAACATTAGCTTTTACATTATTACCAATATATTATTGGTAATACCCTAGGTTTATCTCCTCTCTTACTCAATCATACTCTTGATTTTACTGCTGCAGTCTCTCTTAAATCTGTCTTTATTTTACTGCCCCTGTTACTTTTCTATCTCAGGCTCCCATTACTTTTCTACTGCACTACTATGCTGATTGATCTCTCTGCTTTCGCAGTTTCTTCTTTCATTCACCTTCTACATTGCTGTCATTTTCGGTCTTAAAATGATCAGATATCACTCCCCAGTCCCAGATCCTTAATGACTCCCCACTGCACTGCATTTGTATTTTCTTTCACTTTGGCAGTTAAATCTCTACTTTTTTTTTTTTTTTTTTTTTTTTAATGGAGGCAAAGTCTCCAGGCTGGACACTACAACCTCTGCTTCCCAGGTTCAAGTGATTCTGATGCCTCAGCTATCCGAGTAGCTGGGATTACAGGTGTGCGCCACCACGCCTGGCTAATTTTTTGTATTTTTAGTAGAGATGGGGTTTTGCCATGTTGGCCAGGCTGGTCTCGAACTCCTGACCTCAGGTGAGCCGTCTGCCTTGGCCTCCCAAAGTGCTAGGATTACAGGCGTGAGCCACCGCGCCTGGCCTCTAGATTCTTTTCCATGGAACATTTATTGAAGATTTCTCTAGTTTTTGTCCCTTTTAATAGTCTTATATTCAGACAGAGAACATTCCATGTTCTTTCTCAAGTTTTGCAAAGCTTAGTATTAGCTACTCTGTTTATTTGTTCAGGGAAATGCTATGTTTAAATGGAAATCGATGTCCAAGTTACATACTCAGGAGTTAAATAATTAATGGTAACTAGATATAGACTTTCTACATATTTGATTAGATTCTATTAGTGCTGTCTCAGTATAATTTGTATCTGTATATTTTAAGTTGATTGCATTAGCTTTCTAAAAGGTGCTTGGTGGTGGTTGTCATTTGTTGAAGGAGAGGGTATGAGAAGTTTTGAAGATTTCAGCATTATCTTACTGATATGTTTGTATATGTCTTTAAGGAACTGGTGTAGAGAAGTAGTAACCAGTACTGAGGGTTAATATGCTTTCAATTGTGGGCAAATGCTCCAGTGCATGTAATTCTACTTATTAAAGTTGTCTTTCAGAGCTCGGGTTAAGTGAACTCAAAAGTTATTTTGAAATACAGAGAAATCTGATTAAACAGGGCCATGAAGTAATAATATAGCTAGTGAACACTTGCTAAATGTTCACAATGATTGTTTTGAACTATTTTTGTTTTTTTCTAACCACACTGAAAACTAAAGATACTAATGTAAAATATTTGTGCTTTAATGAGAATGTATTACAGTCATTTAAAAATATTATTGACTCTTGTATAAGTGATTTTTTTAAAAAAGATATAAGAAGGTGTGGAGAAGTAAATATTTTTCACTAATAGCTTCACCTGCAGAATCATGGCATGCAAACACTAAGTGATCGAGTTGAACATTTTCAGTGATACCATGTAGATATTATGACTTGATGTGTTGAGAAGGGCACTTCACCTCTGTCATTCTTTCCATAAACTCGTAACTCCAGTCAAAATATCAGAAAAACAGACAGACACACTGAGAGACATCCTTTAAAATACTTGAACAGCGCTCAGAACTGTCATGAAAAACAAGGAAAGACTAAGAAATGATTACAGACCAGAGGAAACTAAGGAGATAGGATGAGTAAATGTAAAGTGGTATCCTTGATTGGATCCTGGAATAGATAAAAACATTAGTGGAAAAAACTGGTGAAGCCTGGATATATAGCCTGGGATTCAGTTAGTACGACCATACTGATGTTGGTTTCTTAGTTTTGAAGAATGTCCCACAGTAATATAAGATGGTAACATTAGGGTAAACTGAAACTGGATTTGGGTTTTATGGGAACTCCCTGCATGGTCTTTATAACTTTTCTGTAGATGTAGAATTATTCTAAAATTAAAAATTTGTCAAAAGTAGGTAATATTTTCCAGTTCAGTTCTACAAATGTATTGAATGCCTGTTATGTGCCCAGTGTGACCAGGGTTGCAGGGGATAAAGTGTGTAAGAGATACTTTCCCTGCCTCTGCCCTTAAGGAGTTGTCTTCCAGATTGGGGAATAAGACAATTAATATGAAGCAGAACGTGATGGAACCTGTGAAAAACTATGAGCAAGTTGCTGTAGGGGGTTCAGAAGCTGAGAGTAGACGTTAAATATAGACTGGAGAGTCCTCCCCAAGGAGGCAGTGTTTGAGAACTTTGAAGAATGGGCAGGATTTAGTAACCATAGTCACTGGAAAGGAAATGTGTCATAACCAAAGAGCCCTGGCTCTTGAATTTCGTGGACCTACGCTGCCCCTTACTAGCTTTGTGACCTTGGGCAAATTATTTAATGTCACTAAGTCTTTGTTTCTCATTTGTAAGATACGGTTAGTAATTCCTATTTCAAAGCATTATGAGAATTAAATGCACTTTATTTAGCTTAGTAAAGCATCTAATCCCTAGTAAACTCTTAGTGTTAACTGCTAGAGATGGAGAGAAGCATATATTGTTGATGCAGTACCAATACGACAGGCACAGAGCCTGGAAAGCGTAGAGTGTTTGGTGGAACATTGACTGGTATTGTTTAGAAAGGTGAATTAGGACTACATTGTGAGTGCTTTCATGTATCAGGTCAGCAGTTTGAACTTTTTAAGTGGTAATTGAGAAGTCGTTAAAGATTTTCATGTAGGGGGAGTAAGGAGATTGAGTCTGTTTTAGGATTAATTTGATAGAAATATGAGGGGAGTGTTGGAGGCGCTCATGTGGGTTGCTGCCTTCCCATTTACTTGGTGAGTTAGATGTGTCCCCTTTAGCTTTAGAATTCAGTGAAACAGTTAGCTTGAAATGCTCTGGATGATTAGTAGGAATCTGTTACTGTGTAACTTGGGAATTTCAAAAGCAGGACCATGAGTATCTAGTATCAAATACACTTAATATGTGTTTAGTAAAAAGGGCCATTGCTATTTTTAGATGTATTGGCTGAGAACTCCTTTTGTAGGTGATGGTTTTCGTTTTGTTTTGTTTGGTTTGGTTTTTTAACAGCTTAAGTCGATGATAAGAGTTAAACAGTACTTCATTGACTTCCTGTGAGGCTTTGTGGAAAGCAGTTCCGTTGTATCTATTTTTAAAGCTGATTACTGTGAGCAGAGGATGCTGCTATTGAGTTATAAATGTCATCTCAGTATGTTCTCACTCAGCATTCTTTAGATGACACTAGTGTTTGGATATAAGGTTTCTGGAGTTTATCTGATAGGAAAAGCAGCAGTTATCACTGAAATAGTACCAGTAAATGAAATACTTAAAAGCAGTGATCATGTTACCCTTCAGCAGTATAATTATCATCATCTATATGAGTCTTAAGCCTATACCATCACTGAATGGCAAAAAATTGTAACCTTATTTTGGGAATATTTTGCAACCCTGTAATGGTATTGTATAATGTTTTACAGCTTTTTTGTTAATCATTGTATTAAAAGTATTAAATCATCTTGGAATTTTCCTCTTGGGAACAATAGGATCATTTGATTTACAAATATTGTTAAAATACACTTACCTGTAAATTATTGGGGGTTTTCTTCAGTGGATTTTTTGGTTTGTTTTTAGAGACAGTCTTGCTATGTTGCCCAGGCTGGTATGAAACTCCTGGCCTTCAGCCATCCTCCCATCTTGGCCTCCCAAAGAGCTGGGATTACAGGTGTGAGTCCCTATGCCTGACCTCCAGTCTTTTATTATGATCTTTCTTTCTTTTCTTTTCTTTTTCTTTTTCTTTTTTTGCGACAGGGTCTCTCTCTGTTTGCCCAGGCTGGAATGCAGCGGCATGATCTCTGCTGACTGTACCTCCACCTCCAGGGTTCAAGCCATCCTCCCACCTCAGCATCCCTAGTAGCTGAGACTAGAGGTCCATGCCACCATGCCCAGCTGATTTTTGTATTTTTTGTAGAGACGGACTTTCACCATGTTGCCCAGGCTGGTCTCAAACTTGTGAGCTCAAGTGATCTGCCTGTCT
Organism: Gorilla gorilla gorilla; assembly: GCF_029281585.2. NCBI lineage: Eukaryota > Metazoa > Chordata > Mammalia > Primates > Hominidae > Gorilla > Gorilla gorilla. The sequence continues at coordinate 127,208,666 of NC_073233.2, forward strand.
TGGCCTCCCATAAGTGCTGGGATTACAGGCATAAGCCACCATGCCCAACCTATAAGGAAATTTTTCAGTCCTACAGAAGAGTTGAAAGAATTTTATAACCACCATATACCAGTCTACAATTAGCTAAATTACTTTTCTTTGTTTTTCATTATTATTATTTTTTTAAGACAGTCTTGCTTCGTCGCCTAGGCTGGAGTGCCATGGTGCGATCTTTGCTCACTGCAACCTCCACTTGCCAGGTTCAAGCTATCATCCCACCTCAGCAACCCTAGTAGCTGGGACTACAGCTGTGCACCACCATACCTGGCTAATTTTTTTGTATTTTTTGTACAGATGGGGGGGTCTCACTATATTGCCCAGGCTGGTCTCAAACTCCTGAGTTCAAGCAATCTGCCGGCTTCAGCCTCTCAAAGAGCTAGGATTACAAGTGTGAGCTGCTGCGCCCAGCCTAAATTACTGTTTTTAAAATGAAAGTTTTGTTTCCTTCTCTTTTTAAATATCATATAAACTTTTTTGAGTCTTTAAACCATTTTTAAGAGACTTTTGAAGTAGGTGAGATGATTTTTGATATTTCTGTGTTAATTCTTCACAACAATAATATTCAAGTAAAATAATTCTAATAGTCTGAGATTTGGCAAATCTCTGTTTTAGAATAGATAATACTAGTTTAGTAGATTACTTTTTCTGGCCCTGTATAGGGTTTATACAGTTAACTGTTCATTTAAATTCCCTAAGACATAAATTCATTTAAATTATCTGCAGACAGAAAATATACGTTAAAAAATTATTTCTGCTAAGGTGTGAGGAGCCCAGGAGTTGGAGACCAGCCTGGGCAATATAGTGAGACCCCCATCACACACAAAATAGAAAAAGTGGCTGGGCGTGGTAGCTCACACCTGTAATCCCAGCACTTTGGGAAGCCAAGGCGGGTGGATCACCTGAGATCAGGAGTTCGAGACCAGCCTGACCAATATGGTGAAACCCTGTCTCTACTAAAAATACAAAAATTAGGCCGGGCGCAGTGGCTCATGCCTGTAATCCCAACACTTTGGGAGGTCCAGGCGGGTGGATCACCTAAGGTTGGAAGTTCGAGACCAACCTGACCAACATGGAGAAACTCCGTCTCTACTAAAAATACAAATTAACCGGGCGTGGTGGTGTGTGCCTGTAGTCCCAGCTACTTGGGAGGCTGAGACAGGAGAATTGCTTGAACCCGGGAGAGAGGGTGCAGTGAGCCAAGACGTGACACTGCATACCAGCCTGGGCGACAGAGCGAGACTCCATCTCAAAAAAAAAAAAAAAAAAAGAAAGAAAAATTAGCCAGGCATAGTGGCCTGTAGGTCCAGCTATTCAGGAGGCTGAGGTGAGAGGATCGCTTGAGTCTGGGAGGTCGAGGCTGCAGTTTCCTTGTCTTAAATGTAATAAATGCATCTTTAATAGAAGGAGTTAATTTATCTCCTCATACTGTATTTGGTTTCCTGTTTCCTCTTTCTCTTCAAAGTACCTTATGAGCAAGAGTTACAAGATAACTTTTTCAGTATTCTATATAGTAGTGACTGTACTGGTCAAAATAGTTTCAGAGATTTTTCTGTTTACCTCATCATTCATATAAAGGCCACTTTTCAACTCCTGTCTTGCTTAAGATGGTGATTGTGATTCCTATGAAGTTGTATTTATATTTTTACTTTTGAAGCTAAAACAATAGCTATAGTTGCTCATTTAATTTTTAATATACTTGTGTATTGGTGATATGTAAATCTTAGTTCTTTATTATGTGAAGTTGTACACAGGAAAATGCATAACATTGCTTTGGGCCTGAGGCACAAAGGTACGTTGGCTTTGAAGGTAGGCCCTGAGGTAGAGAGAAAAGAAATGACACCAGTCTTGAATTAAAAAAAAAAAAAAAAAAAAAAAAAAAGATACTGCATACAGAATCAGCATTTGATTATGAGGAAGTTGTGAGAGGAAAAGAGAAGAGGAAGATGGAAGCTGTAGAGTAGAATTTGTAGTTCCGTAGATTTGTATGGTTAGAGCTGAAGGCGAAGGTTAGAGTGGAAGGCGAATGACCTCCTTCCTCAGCACTGTGTTACTGGGTTAGAGAAAAGCCAGTACTGCTCGCTACTGCTGGAACTGAAGGAAGGAAAGTTCTGTCTTCAGGGTATTTACAAAAAGTTGAACAGTTGTGTTCCTTTGTGGATCTTTGGAGAATCATTAGAACTCACTGTGTGAGTTAAGGTAACTGCTGACAGAATTTTTTCAAGTATTGCTTACCATGTAAACTCAAATGTCTGTATCATACGTCATTCTTTTTATATGTTAAGACAGATTCTGCTGATTAAACTCTGCCCCATATACTGTAGACACTGAACCATAAGCTTCAGATTGGTTACAAAATGCTCTGACCCATGGACTTTTGTAAATTCATTATTTCCTTTTAAGAAGTATGATGCTTACAATGGATATCTCTGGTGGTTTTAAGAAATGTAAGCAGGCTTTTTGGAGGGATGCATTCTTGAGTAGGAAAATGTCTTAAATTGATTTCCTGTAACTGTTTCAGTCAGCACTTTGAACTGCTCTTAGGTACCTGGTGCCATTACATCTTTGTGGTCAATAACTTTTTGTGTGTGTGGCTTACTTCACAAAATAAAAATGCTTTCTGTGTCCTGTTATTTTGGTATGCATATTTTATCTTTGATCCAACATAGTGCTAGGTACCTGGTAGATTTTCGGTAGAAAATTATTTTAAGAGCCAAAGATAACCAGCATGGTCCAGTTATTCCAAGACCCACTCCCTGTATTCACTTCAGACTCAGCTTAAAAAGCAACACTCGATAAGGTCTCTGAGACTACCCTCCCTAAACAGCAATCCTGCATGGCTTCTCATACTCTGTGTTATTCTTCCTCACAGCACTTTTCTCCTACCATCTGATAACACTCTCGTGGGAATGTACATGTCATAAAAGCAAGAATTTTATTTTGTTCATTGCCATATTCACCCCGAGCCTAGCACATAGTAGGCACTCAAATGTTTTCTGAAGGTATATTGATCATTAGAAATTTCTGCCGTTCGCTTGGCCCAGAGGGATATAAATACAAGTCAGAAATAGATTTAGCCATTGTGTACACAAATAGCTATAGTGCAAAATGGGTTCAGATGATGTAAGAGAACTGCAGAGAAAACACTGGGGTTGTTGAGCATTTTATTATGTCTAGCTGGCTCCTAAAGAAATGACATTTAAACTGGGTCTTATTTCAGACGAGAGAAACAGGCAAAGGCCGAGAAACAAAGAAGAGAGGCAGGTGTAAGAAAAGGTGAAGTACTTGGTTTGGCTAGAACATACTAGTGAAGAACTAAGAAGTTAGTTAGAAAGATAGGTTAGATCCAGGTCAATGGAAAGCCTTAAAATCCAAACTGAGTTTGGATTTTATCCCATTGGCTGTGAAAATTGATTATTTTTTCCCTTCTTCAAAAGGCAGTTAAATGTCATAAGAATTGGATCTGCATAGAAAGAGACACTGAAGACCAAGACTGGAATTTTAATTTTAATTTTAATTATCACCAAGGAGTTTGCATTAGGCCAATACCACATAAATTGAAGGTAGGAATGACCACAGATTGGCAACAAATTGACTAATCAGATATGGAGAACAAGGTAAATGAAAGAAGCTAAGAAGATTCTTCAGGTTTTGAACTTGTGGGAAGTAAGATGGTGTTGTCATTAAATACAGAAGTAAAGTACATGAAGAAAGAGCAGTTTTAAGAAAGATTAGTTTAATTCTGAACATGTTGCTTTGAGGTGCTAGCATTCGAGTGGAGGAAATGTGGTAGAGTAGATAGTTGGAAAAACTACCAAGGCCTAAGATTTGGGCATTGTTTGCTAAGTAGTTTTTAAAGCCCTGAGATTGCAAAGGAACAGGAGAGAGTACACGGAGAAAGAACTGAAAATAGCAGAGAGCAGATTCTTGGGAAATACCGCTTAAGACGATGGGGGAGAAAAGCCAAGAAAGAACAAAAGGAAGTAGGAGAACCAAGAGAAGACAACACTGCAAAACCCAAGGCAAGATCGTGTTCAGGAAGAAGTAAAATTCAAACCTGTTTGCTTCAGAAAGAGCTCTGGTATAACCTCAGAAGTGTGACACATATTTTTTCTATCTCATTCATTATCCTGCTATACTGTTTAGCGTAGTTCTTCACACACATAGTAGGTTCTCAATAATCTAGTTTAGGGACTACTACTTGACAGAATGTTACGTAGATGTAGATGTCTGAGCCTCAGGCTGCTGATTGTGCAGTCTAGGGTCCTGCGGAACACTGGAAAGTAAATACATTGGGATTAACTTGTGCTTTGTAGGGTTTCTTTCACGTTACCTATTTCATATTCCATTTGTGATATATTCTTGATCTTGTCTATTTTCTCTTTGGTACATGGTAGAAATTCTATTAAACAATAATCAAAGGATCTCAAGGTGCTAGGAAAAAAACAGTTAATGGACTTTAAAGATTGGATAAGTGCTTTTTTTTTTTGGACCGAGTCTCACTCTGTCGTCCAGGCTGGAGTGCAGTGGCGCAATCTCAGCTCACTGCAACCTCTGCCTCAGCCTCTTCAGTAGCTGGGATTAAAGGCATGCATCACCATGCCCGCCTAATTTTTGTATTTTTAGTAGAAATGGCCAGGCTAGTCTCAAACTCCTGACCTCAAGTGATCCATCCGCCTCAACCTCCCAAAATTTTGGGATTACAGGCGTGAACCACCGCACCCAGCGAAAAAAAGATTTCAGTAGCATTTTTTTGAACAAGTCATGGATATAAAGACTTGGATAATTTGGTGCTGCATTTTATCCATGAAAGACAAAGATAGCACTGATGGTGACCTTCCAGTATAGCATTAAAAAAGAAAAATCTGTTCCTAATAGAGGATTGTTAGGCAGTCAGTAATTGATCACGATTTGACTTGAAATTTTATAGTACATTTATGCCGGGCGCGGTGGCTCATGCCTGTAATCCCAGCACTTTGGGAGGCCGAGGTGGGCAGATCACGAGGTCAGGAGATCAAGACCATCCTGGCTAACACGGTGAAACCCCATCTCTGCTAAAAATAACAAAAAAATTAGCTGGGCATGGTGGCGGGCGCCTGTAGTCCCAGCTACTTGGGAGGCAGAGGCAGGAGAATGGCGTGAACCCGGGAGGTGGAGCTTGCAGTGAGCCAAGATCGCGCCACTGCACTCCAGCCCAGGCGACAGAGCAAGACTCCATCTCAAAATAAATAAATAAATAAAGTACATTTATATGACAAGAATAAACTTTTGAATACATAAATACAGATTATTGGGTCAAAGGAAAATAGACACGTATTCAGTAGCTTGTTTAGTGTAATAGTATCTATATCATCTGTATCCTGTTTCTGTGGCAATAGCATTAAAGAGAACAAAGGTAATCTGATCAAAGGACACATGGAAAAGTAGAGACTACATCTGGTATGTTAAATGGTACTGTGTGACATCTTTTTTTTTTTTTTTTTTTTTTGAGGTGGAGTTTCGCTCTGTTGCCCAGGCTGGAGTGCAGTGACACAAACTCAGCTCACTGCAACCTCTGCCTCCTGGGTTCAAGGGATTCTCCTGCCTCAGCCCTCCCAAGTAGCTGAGGTTACAGGCGCACACCACCATGCTCAGCTAATTTTTATATTTTTTAGTAGAGACAGGGTTTCGCCACGTTGGCCAGGCTGGTCTTGAACTCCTGACTGCAAGTGATCGCCCACTTCGGCGTCCTATAGTGCTGGGATTACAGGCGTGAGACACTGCTCTCGGCCTGTGTGATATCTTTATAACCATATCCATTAAACAGGTTGTGAGAACAAAATTAAGTAATTGTTAACAGTAGCATATGCACTTACGTAGAAATTTTTGTGTGGTTTGGATGTTAGCATCTCATTTTTGGTAAAGGAAGAGGAGTTTGGGTAAAATTTATCTCTTTAAGGTCTGGTTTAGTGAAAGAAAGCATTTATTAGGTCTGGATACTTAAAAATTCTTTTTATTAAGACTTATTTATCTTTTATTTAGATATGTTATATGATGATAAATATACTTGATAAATACACCTGCAAAGCAGGAAATAATACATTGGTTTCCTAACATTTTTTCTTTTGTGATAGAGTGATTATAGCAGTGCATAAGTTCTTACACTTATTTGTTGAATTCTCTTACCGGTCATCCTAAAAAAGTAAATTTGTCCATGTTCATGCTTAGCTATTAAGCTTTATTAATTCAAGATTAAAAGCTTTAAGATATATGACTAAATTTTTTCTCTTGTTTACTTCATAATATCTATTTGAATGGAGGAGATACAAGTGGAGGCAGTGAATGCAACAGTATTTCTTCATTGTATTTGTATCTTTCATATGATCTTACAGCAAAAAGTTTCTAAAACCCTTCTTTAAATAAAGAACAAGATCACTGAATATGTAACATCCTCAACAGCGCATTTCTTTTCTCTTCTCTACTTTTTTATATCCTTGAATAATACTGGCCAGAAAGAATATTTGAAGAGGTTCTTTCTAAATGTATTTTAATATTCATGTTAATTATACATCTTGTATGGTGAATTTGGTGCATTTAAAATAAAAATAATTTTATGTGTTTAATTATTGCATTCTGATCATTTGTAGGCGAAACCTAACCAAACTGTCCCTCATCTTCAGCCACATGCTGGCAGAACTAAAAGGAATCTTTCCAAGTGGACTCTTTCAGGGAGACACATTTCGGATTACTAAAGCAGATGCTGCGGAATTTTGGAGAAAAGCTTTTGGGGAAAAGTAAGTCTCAGAATAATGAATTTGAACTATGAAAAACTAAAGCTTACGAGTTTTTTCTTTACTTTTTTACTAATGAAATATTTAAAATTTGGGAACTCTGAGAAAAGTAATATATGTGTATGTATTTCCTGGCTTTGGTTAAATATTAAGTTTTTGCTCTGTTCATTGTTTTTAAAAAATAGTTTTGCAGGTTAAATTGAAACCCATGCTCTTTGAATACTCTTCCCTTTCTCTCCCCATCCATTGTGGTTTTTTTTTTTGAGAACGGAGTCTTGCTCTGCCCAGGCTGGAGTGCAGTGGTGCGATCTCCACTTACTGCAAGCTCTGCCTCCTGGGTTCATGCCATTCTCCTGCCTCAGCCTCCTGAGTCGCTGGGACTATAGGTGCCTGCCACCACGCCCGGCTAATTTTTTGCATTTTTAATAGAGACAGGGTTTCACCATGTCAGCCAGGATGGTCTCGACTTCTGACCTCGTGATCCACCTGCTTCGGCATCCCAAAGTGCTGGGATTACAGGCGTGAGCCACTATGCCCAGCCCCATTCTGCTCTTAATGGACATGTACATTTCACATTATTTGCTATCAGCAGTGAGCAATATCTAAGTTGTCTTCATATGCAAGAAATTGTCTTTATTTACATACGTAGGAGTGGAATTGCTAAGTCTTGGGGTTTTACATCTTTTGCTTTGCTAAGTATTGTCCAATTTCTTTCCAAAATGGTGTACCAGTTCATATTTTACAGTAGCCCCACAATTTGGCTAACGCTGGCGATGTGAATTGGTGTAATATTTTGCTTTATATTCCCTGATGAGAAGGGAGATTGAGCTTCTTCTCACCTTTATGACCAGTCAAGATTCTTATTCTTACTTGCCTGTTCCTATTTCTGATTTACCCATTTTCTTATTGAGTGGTTTATCTTTCTCTTATTATAGGTTACTAGTTCTTTGTTAGTTACTTAACATTACAAATATCTTCTCCCAGTCTGTGGCTTACCTTTTCCGTTTTGCTGTATTGTCTCTCTACATATTATATAGGTTGATTTATGCGTCAAGCTTGTATTTTTAAGTATAAATATAAATATCCTGGGTTTCGTCGTGTTATTATTATTTTTTTTTTTTTTGAGACAGGATGTCACTCTCTTGCCTAGTCTGGTGTGCAGTGGTACAATCAATCATAGCTCATCGCAGCCTCAAACTCTTGGATTCAAGCAGTTCTCCCAAGTAGCTGGGACTACACGTGTGTGCTGCCAGGCCCAGCTAATTTGCAGAGACAGGATTTTGCTGTGTTACCCAGGCTGGTCTCGGGGTCCTGGCCTCAAATAATCTTTCCCCCTGGCCTCTCAAAGTACTAGGATTACAAGCGTGAGCCACTGTGCTAGGCCCAAGTTTCTCTTTAAAGGCCTTCATTTTTGGCCAGGCACAGTGGCTCACTCCTGTAGTCCCAGCACTTTAGGTGGCCAAGGCAGGAGGATTTCTTGAGGCCAGAAGTTTGAGACTACTACCCTGGATGACATTACAAGACCTGGTCTTTATTTGTAAATTATTTTTTATTTTTCTTTTCTTTTTTTGCAGCAAGGTTTCACTCAGTTGCCCAGGCTGTAGTGCAGTGGCACGATCTCACTTGCAACCTCTGCCTCCAAAGTTCAAGTGATTTTCCCACCTCAGCCTCCAGAGTAGCTGGAACTAATTAGTCTGGCTAATTTTGTTTGTTTGTTTGTTTTTGTAGAGACAAAGTTTCACCATATTGCCCAGTCTGGGCTCAAGCAATCTGCCCACTTTGGCCTCTCAAAGTGCTGGGCCTCCCAAAGGCATGCACCGTGGCTCCTGGTCCCTTTCTTTCTTTCCTTAAAGAAGTTGACCTGTATTTTGAATTACGAGAATTGAAATTGGTATTGAGAGCTTAATGTGGCTCTCCTTCCTTTCCTTGATTATGGCGATGCCTGGAATTATCTCTGTTATTTCACTTTATGCCTCCTCTCCACCCCCACCCCAGGACGATAGTCCCTTGGAAGAGCTTTCGACAGGCTTTACATGAAGTGCATCCCATCAGTTCTGGGCTGGAGGCCATGGCTCTGAAATCCACTATTGATCTGACCTGCAATGATTATATTTCGGTTTTTGAATTTGACATCTTTACCCGACTCTTTCAGGTAGGATACTAAAAAAGTTGACTAAACTGGTTACTGCTACTTTGCTGAAGAGAAAGCTTTTTTTTTTTTTTAAATAACATTTGGGGTTTTTGTCTGTATGAAAGTATTTTAATTCATTTTAGGAACTATGCCAAAAAAAAGATTAAAACTATCTCATATTAAAAATATATGTGTGTGTGTATGTATATATAGTGAAAATGACAGCTATACCAACTGCTTTCTTCTCACATCTTTCCTTGTTATTGAATATTCTTCTTTTGTATCATTTTAATGTTTGTAGAATGGCCAGAATATGGATATATTAGTTTTCTGATATTGGATATTTGTGTATGTTTGCAACTGTTTCTCCTGTTTTATTGAAATTGACTGTTAATATTGAGATGTTTAGATGCTTCAAAAACAACTCCTTTCTTTTTCTCTAAAAATAATGCTTTCTCTGGTGTTGTCTGTGCCAATTTGCATACACATTTATTTGGAACTTATTAGTTGCACCTATAGACCCTATCCTGGTTTTCAGTTTATTGTTGTTCAACCCCACTACTGTTAATTAGAGCTGCTTTACAAATTCTAGAATTTTCATTTTGTATCGTTAAGTTTCTCCCTATAAGCATATATTCTTTTCTTCGTAGCTTTTCAGAGTTTTTAATCTCCTGAACACGTGTGTCTTCTCTTTGAGTGATGGTATAATTAAAAATTTCTGGCAATGAATTGAGAGTTGGTGTTTTTTTTTTTTTTTTTCTCTCATTGCCCTCTGAGTTGGTTGTACATCTGACCTGAAAAGTCTGTGATTGATCTCGTTTCTTTAGCCCTGGTCCTCTTTGCTCAGGAATTGGAACAGCCTCGCTGTAACTCATCCTGGCTACATGGCTTTTTTGACGTATGACGAAGTGAAAGCTCGGCTCCAGAAATTCATTCACAAACCTGGCAGGTCAGTGCAATGACGCAAAGAGATTTATTCTTCTGAGTTTCGTTATCTTGAGACTTCTGCTAGTATAGAAGAAACATGACCTTTATTAGTTTCGCAATAGCCAAGATTCTGCAATAGGATTGATACCTGTTTATCAGACGTATTGACTTAATTCAGATCCTATAATTTGATAAATGTTTTCAGGCCACTTAAGAATTGAGTTTATGGCCGGGCACAGTGGCTCACGCCTGTCATCCCAGCACTTTGGGAGGCCGAGGCGGGCAGATCACGAGGTCAGGAGTTTGAGACCAGCCTGGCCAAAGTGGTAAAACCCTGTCTCTACTAAAAATACAAAAATTATCCAGGTGTGGTGCGGGTGCCTGTAATCCCAGCTACTCAGGAGGCTGAGGCAGGAGAATCACTTGAACCTGGGAGGTGGAGGTTGCAGTGAGCCGAGATCATGTCATTGCACTCTAGCCTGGGCAACAAGAGCGAAACCCCATCTCAAAAACAACAAAAACAAAAAAAGAATAGAGTTTGTGTGTCTTTTGCTTCTGGTGTGGAGTCATGGAAGAAGTTACTCTCTTTTTAAAAATATTTTCTTTCTTTTTTCTTGTCACTGACTTGAAGCTCAGAAGTAGTTATTCTTGGCTGGGTGTGGTGGCTCACGCCTGTAATCCCAGCACTTTGGGAGGCCAAGGTGGGCAGATACTTGAGATCAGAAGTTTAAGACTGGCCTGGCCAACATGGCGAAACCCCATCTCTACTAAAAATACAAAAATTAGCCAGGTGTGGTGGCACATACTGTAGTCCCAGCTACTCAGGAGGCTGAGGCAGGAGAATCATTTGAACCCAGGAGGTGGAGGCTGCAGTGAGCTGAGATTGTGCCACTGCATTCTAGCCTGGGTGACAGAGCCAGACTCCATCTTAAAAAAAAAGAAAGAAAGAAAGAAAGAAAAAGTTATTGTTATTCTTGACAGTTCTTTTGATTTTTGTCTGTATCTTGCCTTGCCTTCCACCCTAATACCAGCATAATCTATTAAAGCTTCTGTTTATGTCTGTTCATAGTTATATCTTCCGGCTGAGCTGTACTCGTCTGGGTCAGTGGGCTATTGGGTATGTTACTGCTGATGGGAACATTCTCCAGACAATCCCTCACAATAAACCTCTCTTCCAAGCACTGATTGATGGCTTCAGGGAAGGCTTGTGAGTACCTACTACATACCATCTGTTAGAGTCTAGGAACTTAGGGGCTGTCCAATCTCATCATTAATGACTTTATTCCAGGTTTCTTAAACTGCAGACTAAGATTCAGGAAAATATTAACAGATGATATTGATTTGACCTTCAGGTCCTGGAAGACTTTTGTTTTTCTTTTTTAGGGATTCCATGAGTGAAATTATTCTCTACCACTTCAGTTATTACTATAAATAAACTTTATCTTTCTTTTTTCCAAATGTTAACTTATTTTCAAGCCTGTGTTAGGTTTTAAAATATACCAGTTAGCAGGAAATTTGACCAGTTATTTAACTAGTCGGCATTCAAGTGATTCAATGTTCCTAATGGCCATAGGCCTCAGTGGCCTTCATCTGCTTTCATCCTCACTTCGCTTTTGTTCAGCAGCATTTCTTCAGGCCTTGGGCTACTGTAACCTATGCTGCTGTTTATAACTAAGTCCTTATTTATTCCAGAATTGCTATTCCTTTGAGAATTCAAATTAATTATCAGTTGGTAAACACTTAAAAATACTAACAGTTGACCAGATGGCAGAAAACTAGCTTGTGTTTTGAAGTGATTAGGAAAATACATTTTATATTATACATTATCTTTTACTTACAATAGCATTGGCACTGAAAGAAGTGCTGCCCCAAATGTCAGAACAGTTTGATGCTAGAAACTGTGGATCTCCCTGGTAGATGATCTCAGTAGCTTAATTTGCATATTGTTACATTGCTTTTAAATTGGTGTCTCTCATTTTCTTAAACCTGTAAACCTTCTTTGATCAAAAGCAAATGCAGTTTAAACTAAGAAGTTAAGCCGGGTGCAGTGGTTCACACCTGTGATCCCAGCACTTTGGGAGGCCGAGACGGGTGGATCACCTGAGGTCAGGAGTTCAAGACCAGCCTGGCCAACATGGCAAAACCCTGTCTGTACTAAAAGTACAAAAAGTTAGCCGGACGTGGTGGTGGGTGCCTGTAATCCCAGCTACTTGGGAGGCTGAGGCAGGAGAATCACTTGAATCCAGGAGGCGGAGGTTTCAGTGAGCCAAGATCACTCACTGCAACCTCAAAAAAAAAATAAGAATCTGTCACACACACACACACACACACACACACAAAGAATTTCTATCTGGTGGCCATCCATTGATTAAAAATGGGTTGGTAAACTGTGACCCATGGGCCACCTGTTTGTTCCCCCGGGGAGCCAAGATAGCTTTTCCTAAGAGTCGTTTTGAAAAAAACAATCAGAGAAGAATATGTGACACAGACTAATGTGGCCTACAAATCCTAAATGATTTTCTATCTGGCCCTTTACAGAAAAGCTTTGCTAACCAACCCCTTGATTAAAAGATAGAGCCTATGGCATTGTTACCTGGAGAAGGAATAATAGTTTTTGGAGAATATCTTTAAACTGTTCTGTGTTTTTTATTTTTTTGAAGTATTATTTTTTTGGAAGTATTTTTTTTTTGAAGTAAGATTTATCTTTATACTTACACCATGTTGCCCTTTTAGAATGGAGAAACTCCCAGATTCCATTTGTCTATATTAGCAAGCGCTGGTAAATTGGCTTCAATAAAACCCAGGGTTGGTTACTCTTTACAGCTATTTGTTTCCTGATGGACGAAATCAGAATCCTGATCTGACTGGCTTATGTGAACCAACTCCCCAAGACCATATCAAAGTGACCCAGGTGAGTTTTGTTTCACATTATAACCATATCACTGGACACAAGCTTTAGTATATTCTTTATAGAACTGACAGCATAATTGAATTCATTGGAACCCATTGACTAGATTAGTGAATTTGTGTGTATGTGGTTTCACTTTAAACCCTGGAGCTTAAAATAGGACCCAGACTAGATGCTTTCTGGTTTAATAGAAAATAAACCACTGTTGTGACATTTTTATATAAGCAAAATTTGTATAGGAAACAAGTCTTCACTTTTTCTGTTAACATTTATAATTGCAGTTATTTATTCAACTAATAGTCTTTTAATTTTTTTTAATCAAAGGAACAATATGAATTATACTGTGAGATGGGCTCCACATTCCAACTATGTAAAATATGTGCTGAAAATGATAAGGATGTAAAGATTGAGCCCTGTGGACACCTCATGTGCACATCCTGTCTTACATCCTGGCAGGTACGGATCTAAACAGCGACTTTTTTCAGCTATGTAATCACCTTGGAAAATTCGGTATTATATAGCCTTTACTGATATAAGGGGTGGCCTGGCTTTTGGGGTTAGGTTTAAACTTTTACTTTTTTTTAATCTCTAGGAAATGTATTTGTAGTAGATTAATATTTTAAGTATTTTCAGATGCATCTGTTACTATCTTTTGCTTCTTCTGCAGGAATCAGAAGGTCAGGGCTGTCCTTTCTGCCGATGTGAAATTAAAGGTACTGAACCCATCGTGGTAGATCCGTTTGATCCTAGAGGGAGTGGCAGCCTGTTGAGGCAAGGAGCAGAGGGAGCTCCCTCCCCAAATTATGATGATGATGATGATGAACGAGCTGATGATACTCTCTTCATGATGAAGGAATTGGCTGGTGCCAAGGTAAGATGACAGTTTAGGAGACTGGCAAAATCCATTGTGAGTTGTGTTCTAAAGCCGTAAAACACTTAACGATATCCAAACTACAATGATAGGTAGTATTAATAGCTAATATTTATTGAGCATTTACTATATGACAGATATTGTGTTAAGCACTTTACTTGTTTTTTACTCATATAATCTTTACTACAGCCCTATGAGAACATACTACTATTATCCTTATTTAACAGATGAAGAAACTGAGGCACAAAGAGGTTAAGGAATTTGCCGGAGATCACACAGCTAGTAGGTTGAAGCATCTGTGAGCTGCATCTATGACCAGGCATTCCAGCTTAAGGCCCATGTTCTTACTGTCTGTATTTTTTAGGACTAAGACTTTATTCATATCTGTTGGTGGAGAATATGAGGGAGAAATAAAAGAACTGGACCCTCTTTTGCTAATGGAACTAGAATAAGTTCTGTTCCGTTTTTTTTTTTTATTTTAATGGAGTCTTGGCATTAGAAGGTTGGGGCTGGGCATGCCTATAGCTCATGCCTATAATCCCAGTACTTTGGGAGGTTGAGGCTGGAGGATCAGTTGAGCCCAGTTTGAGGCCAGCCTTGGCAATATAGTGAGACCCTATCTCTACCCCCAACTCCAAAACAAAACAAAAAAAAGCTGGGTATGGTGTTGTGCACCTGTAGTTCTAACTACTCTGGAGGCCAAGGCTGGAGGATCAGTTGAGCACAGCAATTCAACATAGCAAGACCGTATCTTTACCACCACTGCCCCCATGCCCCCACCCCCCCAAAAAAAAAATAGCTGGGCGTGATGGTGTACGCCTGTAGTTCTAACTAGTCTGGAGACTGAGACGGGAGGATTGCTTGATCCCAGGAATTCAAGGCGGGAGTGAGTTGTGATTGTACCACTGCACTCTAGGTTGGGTGACAGAGCGAGACCCTGTCTCATAAATAAATAGTAATTGTATACAATGTGTAGTGTGACTTACTTCTGTAAAAAAAATTTTTTAAGCATATATGTAGAAAAACTGGATGACTACATACCAAACTAATCACTGTTATTTCTGAGGATAGGAATTCAGAGCACTTAAATTCTGTGGAATATTTGAATTTTTTACAATTAATGCGTATTACTTTTTCAAAGTGTTTGTTGTGCTAGATGGTTGAGTGCTATATGGGATAAGAAGTCTAAGACAAGGCTTTCAAGGAGCTAATCGTTTTATTTAGGAAAAGGGCATATGTGCAGGTGAAACACTTCAACACAAGGCAGACAGTAAACATTGTTCCAAATTGTTGGGTACACTATAAGTCGGATAGGAGTTTAGAGGAAAGAAGTAAAGGAACACACTTTCCCTAGCCATGTAGAAATGTAAACAGAAAAAAAACCAGCCTCATGTATTTTGTCATTTGGCCATTCCATAATTTATTTTGTCTTCCTTTTAATGAACACTCATATTGTTTGCAGGCTTACGTATATTGGCCTGCTTTTACAAGTCTGTCTAGGCTAGCAGTGGGATTGCTGCATAAGGGAGTGTGTATTTCAACTGTGATAGAGGGGAGGTTATAATTAACAGAGGGGCTTATGGGAATATCACAGTGATAATGGTATTTTGTTTTTTAGCTGGATGGTAGGTAAGTATATGGATGTTTTATTCCTTGTACTTTATAGTTCATTATATATTTTGTATGAGTAAAATAATTTGAGTGAAAATATTTAACTTTTGGTTAGTTATTAAAGTTTATCCCCCTTTTTTGGTCTTGAAATCACTCTTGAAGGTATGGAAAAGAATGAGAATGCCTGTTTCTTCACATCCTGGTAGATGTTGTTTGTTGTTTTATTTTGATTTGTTTTTAATATACTGAATCTACTTATAGTTGGTGAATGCATATGGATTTTTTTTAAGGTTTAAAAGAATTGCTAAAAAACTACAAAAACATTGGTTCCCTGCCTCTGCCCCCTCCAGCACCTCTCTGTCCCCTCGTTCAGAGTTTTAATTCTTGAAACTGTTTACTACCTCTGTGTTTCTTAACCATGTGCTTATACTGCTTTTTCTGGATTCTTGATCTGTTCATCTCAGATGTTGTGGGAGAGGGTTTAGGTCTCTTGTATCTCCCTCCTCCCTACTCCATATCCTCCCACTACAGTCATTTGAATTTGGCTTAGTACTAGTGTTTACATGATTTCACTCCTTACTGTGCCAAGTAACATACTATACAATAATTACTTTTGCTTTCTTATACAACTTTCTGCTTTTCCTGGTATAATTATTTTTATTTTCTTAGTTTTCAGTTTGTACCTGTCGCTACCAAATCATATCATACTCTCAAACATCCTCTCAATATAGTTTCTATGAAATAAAATCTGTTAGTATAGTAGTATGTGATACCGTGTACTGCTTTGTAGGAAATAGGAGTCATCTGTGTTCCGCTCCAGTCTGCTCCAGTTATTCCTGTGCCACACTACTTGTCACCCTGAGGTGTCCACTTGCCATCCTCATGGGACTTCATTGCCTCTCCTCTGTTGGAGTACCTTGGTTCCCATGTTTTCCTCTTTTTTGCTTTACTTCTTTATGTCCTTAAAGTAGCTTTCTGTGAAAGGGTGAGAGATAAACTTCTTGAGATCTTTGGTATCTTAAAATGCCTTTATTCAACCCTCAAATGTGAATTGGCTAGTTACAGAATTCTAGATTAATAAATATTCTGCTCTAAATTGTTAAGGCTTCACTGACTTCTAGCTTCTAATGTATTTTTGCTTTTCAGCGCTTCCTTTCCCTCTGTCACCAAAAGCCTTTTTTTTTTTTGAGACGGAGTCTTGCTCTGTCACCCAGGCTGGAGTGCAGTGGCGCAATCTTGGCTCACTGCAACCTCTGCCTCCCGGGTTCACACCATTCTCCTGCCTCAGCCTTCTGAGTAGCTGGGACTACAGGCGCCTGCCACCACGCCCGGCTAATTTTTTTTTGTATTTTTAGTAGAAACAGGGTTTCACCATGTTAGCCAGGATGGTCTTGATCTCCTGACCTTGTGATCTGCCTGCCTCGGCCTCCCAAAGTGCTGGGATTACAGGTGTGAGCCACTGCACCTGGCCCACCAGAAACTTTTAAGATATTTTCCTCATCCTTGATTTGATGAAAATTGTAAGGGTATTTTTGGTTTGTTTGTTGTGGGTTTCCTTTCTTTCATTGAGCTAGGTATGTAATAAACCCTTTCTATTTGGATATTTATGTCCTTTAAGTCTTGAAGTCTTGGAAATGTTCGTATTTCTCTGATCACTTATTTTCCATTTATAAATTTATAAAGGTTCCACCTTTTCTGGAGCCTTATATGCTATGATAAAAGAATATTGCGGCCGGGTGCGGTGGCTCACGCCTGTAATCCCAGCACTTTGGGAGGCCGAAGCGGGCAGATCACCTGAGATCAGAAGTTCCATACCAGCCTGGCCAGTGTGGTGAAACCCTGTCTCTACTAAAAATACGAAAATTAGCCAGGCATGGTGGCGCATGCCTATAATCCCAGTTACTTGGGAGGCTGAGGCCAGAGAATGGCTTGAACCTGGGAGGCAGAGGTTGCAGCGAGCTGAGATCGCACTGTTGCACTCCAGCCTGGGCAACAAGAGTGAGACTCCATCTCAAAAAAAAAAAAAAAAAAGACTATTGCAAGGATCCATTATGATGTTGAGACATGAATTTTAAAATATGATTAGTTCAGCCCTCTGTGCCTAAGGAATGAGAGAAAGATTGATGATCGGCAGAGAGGGCCTTCCAGAATGAGGAAAGGATTTAAAGAATGATACGGAAGTCGAAATAATCATTAGAATGTGCAGGAAACACTGAGATGAGCCTGAATAGAGCAGCGTTGATGCTTGTTAGGGAGTTGTGGGAAATACCTTTCTTTGGTTGCAGAGACCAGATTAGAAAGACTTGTGAAAGCTGGGCAGGAGGGTGAGATTTTGTAACAGGGAAAATTGGGAGTTACTGGTGGTTTTTGAGTTGGTGAGTGTTTAAGAATGGCTAAGCTGATAGTGGTAAGCAGAAGGATGTGGTGAGATAAACTACAAGTTGGGAAGTTCACTAGGTTGTTTCAATAAATCACGGCCAGCCGCGGTGGCTCACGCCTGTAATGCCAGCCCTTTGAGAGGCCAAGGCAAGGAGGATCACTTTAGCCCAGAGGTTTGAGTCCACCCTGGGCAACATGACAAGACCCCGTCTACCCGTGCCTTCCCCCCGCCCAAAAAAAAAAAAAGCCACATGTGGTGGCGCACAGCTTGTCCCAGCTGCTTGAGAGGCTGAGGCAGGAGGATGGCTTGAGCCCAGGAGGTCAAGGCTGCAGTGCACCATGCTTGTGCCACTGCAGTCCAGCCTGGGCTACAGAGCAAGACCCTGTCTCCCATAAATAAATAAGGTCTGGGGTTGGTAAGTAGAATGAAATGAAATATACAGGTATGAGAATCTTTTAGGGAAAAATCAGCAGGATATAGCTACTGACAAAATAATTATGATGAAGTGAGAGGAGGCTTGACTAGTAACTTTGACTTTTGTCATTGAGCTGTTTAGCTGCTCATGCTGCATTGTCAGCTAATTGGGAACCCGTTATCTTAAGCATGTGGATAAAGCAAAGAGTTAAAGATGAGAGCTTTTCTGTCATCCACCACCCAGCACTAATAACATGACTAAATATGGCTGTTTTTCTGTCAGTGTTGCTTTGCTGTTGGGGAATTTAAATGCAGAGTAGCATTTTTTTTTTTTAATGAATTACTGTGTATCTCTTGACAGCTTACTTTGACAAGCTTATCAGCTATTCCTAAGCCTGCTATAGGCAGGGAAATGGA
Organism: Gorilla gorilla gorilla; assembly: GCF_029281585.2. Classification (NCBI taxonomy): domain Eukaryota; kingdom Metazoa; phylum Chordata; class Mammalia; order Primates; family Hominidae; genus Gorilla; species Gorilla gorilla. The sequence continues at coordinate 127,227,131 of NC_073233.2, forward strand.
AAAGGTTATATATGTGTTCTTTCTTCTAATTTGGTACCTCATTTTTTAGAGCTCAAATTGACAGAAAATATTAATCCTTTTTAATTCTTTCTTTTTTTTTTTTTTTTTTTTGAGACGGAGTCTTGCTCTTTTGCCCAGGCTGGAGTGCAGTGGCGCTATCTCGGCTCACTGCAAGCTCCGCCTCCCGGGTTCATGCCATTCTCCTGCCTCAGCCTCCTGAATAGCTGGGACTACAGGCGCCCGCCACCACGCCTGGCTAATTTTTGTATTTTTAGTAGAGACGGGGTTTCACCATGTTAGCCAAGATGGTCTCGATCTCCTGACCTCGTGATCCGCCCGCCTCAGCCTCCCAAAGTGCTGGGATTACAGGCGTGAGCCACCACGCCTGGCCTTAATTCTTGAATTGAAATAATTTATTTCTTTGGAAGGACTCAAGATGCTTTTTAGTGATATTCTTGATCATTTGTCTTTACAAATTCACCTTAAAAATTTTTTTAGTTAAAAAAAATTTTTTAGAGGGATCTCACTATGTTGACAAGGCTGGTCTTGAACTCCTGGCCTCAAGCAATCCTCCTGCCTCCCAAAATGCAGGATTACAGGTGTGAGCCACTGTACCGACTCTTACCTTCTTTCTTACCTTAATAACCCATAGAGAATTCACCGTCATCGATCTCTTTCTTTATTATGCCCCTTAAACATTGTTTTCCCAGGTACTTTGTTGAGAGGTTAATATCTGCACCCCCCGCCCCACCGCCATCCTTTTTTTTTTTTATTTTTGTCGAGACAGGCTCTTGCTCTGTTGCCCAGGCTGGAGTACAGTGGCCAGATTATGGTTCACTGCAGTCTCAAACTCCTAGGCTCAAGCAGTCTTCCTGCTTTAGCCTCCCAAATAGCTGTGTGCCACCATGGCCCAGCTAATTTTTTATTTTATTTTTTGTAGAGATGGAGTCTCATTATGTTGCCCATACTGGTCTCGAACTCCTGCCTCCCAAAATGTTAGTATTACAGGTGTGGGCCACTGTGCATGGCCTGCCCCTTACTTTTTATATGGATTCCTATTTTTAATCTTGAAAAGATTTTTTTCTTTCTCCAAAGATGAGGGGGTAGAAAACTGTAGTAATTTTTAAAGTTGTAAGCTAGGAAACTTTTTGTAGCCCTGTCCTTTCTAGATAGATTACCTGTAGCTTGCCATGGGTATGGTGTTTCTGTGATTGAGAGTGCCCTCTTATGGTGACACAAAAATTATTCAGGAAGTGCTAGAGTCTCTGGAAGTTTTTTAAGAGGGTGTGTGCGACCTCAAACCTAGGTCTGGCCCATTTGTAGTTTAAGTGTTCCCATGGTATTTGCCATCCACAGCTTTAGGAGAGTTGAAAGATGCCATTTCCCCAAACGAAAGTAATCTGTTAAATTTTTTATGTACCCTAGGTGGAACGGCCACCTTCTCCATTCTCCATGGCCCCACAAGCTTCCCTTCCCCCGGTGCCACCACGACTTGACCTTCTGCCGCAGCGAGTATGTGTTCCCTCAAGTGCTTCTGCTCTTGGAACTGCTTCTAAGGTAAAGCATTTTCCATTACTGCAGTTTTTGGATTCTTTGCTGTGTACTGGTGGGTTTTTATTGATTTGCTTTCACCCTGCTTCCACAGGCTGCTTCTGGCTCCCTTCATAAAGACAAACCATTGCCAGTACCTCCCACACTTCGAGATCTTCCACCACCACCGCCTCCAGACCGGCCATATTCTGTTGGAGCAGAATCCCGACCTCAAAGACGCCCCTTGCCTTGTACACCAGGCGACTGTCCCTCCAGAGACAAACTGCCCCCTGTCCCCTCTAGCCGCCTTGGAGACTCATGGCTGCCCCGGCCAATCCCCAAAGTACCAGTATCTGCCCCAAGTTCCAGTGATCCCTGGACGGGAAGAGAATTAACCAACCGGCACTCACTTCCATTTTCATTGCCCTCACAAATGGAGCCCAGACCAGATGTGCCTAGGCTCGGAAGCACGTTCAGTCTGGATACCTCCATGGTGAGTCTTAATTTTGAAACTATCTAACCTGTTAAGAAATATGTGTGGGCCAGGCACAGTGGCTCATGTCTGTAATCCCAGCAATTTGGGAGGCCAAGGTGGGTGGATCGCTTGAGCCGAGGATTTCGAGACCAGCCTGGGGGACGTAGTGAAACCCTGTCTCTACAAAAATTACAAAAATTAGCTGGGCGTGGTGGCACTTGCCTGTAATTCCAGCTACTCGGGAGGCTGAGGTGGGAATATTGCTTGGGCCCAGGAGGCCAGGCTTTCAGTGAGCCATGATTGCCCCACTGCACTCCAGCCTAGGCAATAGAGTAAGACCCTGTCTTGAAAAAAAAGAAGAAAGAAAAAGAAATATGTGTGGATAGAAGTTTATGGGTTGAAATTTTGTGATAAGTTTTATATGGAATTCAGAGATGCTATAACATAATTCCTACCCTCAAGAAATATGGCTGGGCGTGGTGGCTCACACCTGCAATCACAGCACTTTAGGAGGCCGAGGCGGGTGGATCACCTGAGGTCAGGAGTTTGAGACCACCCTGGCTAACATGATGAAACCCCGTCTCTACTAAAAATACACAAAATTAACTGGGCCTGGTGGTGGGTGTCTGTAATTCCAGCTACTCAGGAGGCTGAGGCAGGAGAATCACTTGAACCCGGAGGCAGAGGTTGCAGTGAGCTGAGATCAGGTGATTGCACTCCAGCCTGGGCAACAAGAGTGAAACTTTGTCTCAAAAAAAAAATGTGTATATTCACAGACCAGATGAGGCAGTTTTTAAATATTGCAGTAAATGTCCTTTCATAAATGCCATTTGTAATCTAACTAGAAAACACTTAAGTTTTAGAGAAATAAGAGGTTATTCCCAGATAGGGCAATCATGAGGACTTTATAGAAGGAGTGGCATCTGAATCTGAAGTATTTCTTTGGAAAGTGGATACGGTTTTCAGATTGGTAACAGCCACAGTGACAGAAATGCCTAAGGTGTATTGTGGAATGATGATTAGGTTATTTTAAGTAGAGCAGAAATTTTGTCAGTAGGAGAAAGAACTGGAAAAGAACATCACACTAGATTAGAGAGAGTTGAATACCCTCTCCCAAAAGAATTTTAATTTATATGGTAGGAAATGAAGAGCATTTGAAGGGGGTAGGTTATTGGTCCTTTGTCTAAATATGCAAGAAAGGGTCCAGAACTGAGAGGTGAGAGAGGAATATTTGATGTTTTGTTCATTTATGCACTCAACAAAAAGTCTTGCCCTCACAAAGTTTATATTCTAATGGGAGGAAGATGGAATATAAACATGTTAATTGAATAACATAGTATGTTCACAGTCACAAGTGCTATGGAGAAAAATAGCCCAAAGAAGGGTATAGAGAAAGCTGGCATAGGAGTGGGAGGTATGTGAAGTTATAGAGTACAATTCTGAGCAGAAACCTGTAGCAGTAGGAGGATGTGCCATGCTGATCCCAGGGGAGATTATTCCAGGATGAAGGAAAAAGCAAGTGAGTTTGGGAGAGACTGAAGAATAACAAAGGGGTTTAATATAGCCAGTACTAAATGAGCAAGAGAGAGAATCATTGTTTATGAGCAGAGTGGGCAGCCAGATGATTAGGTCGAAGCCTTTCGAGAGCATGAAATAAAGACTTGTTAAGGCTTGAAAAGCAGTCAGTGGGTGGAAAAAAAAGGTAAGTACCACATGTGCACCGCATGCGCATAAAAACGAAACTTTTACCTGGCTGACTGTTGCATTTGAAATGAGCAGTTGATGGAAGCATCAGCAAGTAGGCAGTCAGAAATCCAAGGAGGCAGAATGGGAAGAGTGAAGTTGAGAAGTGTTGTGGCACTAAGTGAATGGCATCTCTTGGTTGCAGAGAAAGGGTAACACTCAAGTGGTACCTGTGGGGTGGATAGCCTAATTAGTGAGTGTGGATTAGGTTTGACTTTCTGGCAGCATCAGTATAGAATGACCATTTTGCGTTTGGATATAGATTATTTAAGATACTAATGGTATTTGTGTAGATAGCCAATTTACTCAAATCTTTTTAGAATTAAACCAAAAAGTTCATTTCCCTGGCTCTTTCTAGATCTCCACCTCCCTAAACTTTACATTTGAAGGTTCTTCGGAGCTTTAAGGCCCCTAAGCGTTTGGTCAGATGTGATAACCCCTGGGCATGGCATTGAGAGTTAGGTTTGTATCTGTTATTGCTATTTTGAAAAGGTTCAATAAGAGCAGAGGCTCAGCTGTGGTAAGAAAGTTGTTTTTCAACACTTTTCTTTACTTTCCAGAGTATGAATAGCAGCCCATTAGTAGGTCCAGAGTGTGACCACCCCAAAATCAAACCTTCCTCATCTGCCAATGCCATTTATTCTCTGGCTGCCAGGTAAGTCTGCTAAAACTATATTTTGTACAGTGGAGTTGTTACTTGTAAAAAGCTTACTTGCAGAAAATTGAGAAAACCCAGAAAAGTGTAAAAAAGAAAATAAAAATTAATCTCTGTTTGCACCATGTAGAAATGATTATATTTTATGTTTTAGAGTATTTCCTTCTTTTCCTTTTTCTGCATATGTGTACCTAGATCTGTTTTGCTGGGGCCTGTCAATTTTATTAATATTTTCAAGGAAGTAATTTTGGATATCTGCCATCTGTTTCATTGCTCTGCGCTCTTTATTCTTCCAGCTTTCTTTAAGTTTAATTTGCTGTTTTCCTAGCTTCATGAAATGGACGCTGTGTTGATCTGCTCAGGCTGCCATGACAAAATACCACATATTGGGTGGTTTAAATAGCAGAAATTTATTTTCCCTGAGTTCTGGAGGCTGGAAGTCTGAGATCAGGGTGCCTGCATGGTGGCTTTCCGGTGAGGGCTCTCTTCCTGCATCTCACTATGTCCTTACATGGCCATCCTCAGTGTTTGCACAGATAGAGAGAGAGAGAGAGAGCACGCACAAGCTCTCTGGGGTCTCTTCCTATAAGGACACCAATGCTACTGGATCTGGGTCCTCCTATTCTTATGACTTCATCCAACCTTAATTACATCCTTAGAGGCCCCATCTCCAAATACAGCCACCCCTCAGTATATATGCATGCAGGGGATTAGTTCCAAGACCCCAGCATATACCAGAACGCACATGGTTGGGTCCCACACTTGGCCCTGTGGAACCACATATATGAAAAGTTGGCCCTCCCTGTATGTGGGCTCTAATGAATACTGTATTTTTGAGCCAAACTTGGTTGCAGTCAGGGAACCCAAGGATACAGAAGCCTGACTGTGTTTATTGATGAAAATCTATGCGCACACTGAGAATAAGGGCTTCAACAGATGATTTTAGGGGGAACACAAACAGATGTTTTACGGTATTCCACCCATTTTGATATGTCATATTTTCATTAAGTTCAAAATACATACTTTTTTCTATTTGTGATTTCTTCAATTTATGAGTTATTCATATGTTGCCTGATTTTCATACATTTGAAAATTTTCTAGTTATCCTTCTGTTACTGCTGGCTTTATTCCAATGTGGTCAGAAACCATACTGTCAGCTAGTTTATGGTAAAATTTGGTAATTTGTATCACCCTCAGTTCCTAAGAATGTGTATTTTGCAGTTTTTGGGTTGTAGCATTCTATATAAGTTAATGAGGTCAAGTTTGTTAATTGTGTTAAATCTTGTATCTCCCTAGAATCTTTTTTAAAATTTCTCTGCTATTGGATAACTGAGAGGAGAATGTTAAATTCACCACCTATGACTGTGGTTTTTTTCTTTTCCTTTTAGTTATATTTGTTTGTGTTATCTGTATATTTAGCCTATGTAATTGGGGTACATAGAAATTTAGAATTTTTGATACTAAGTTTTTATTATAATCAAATACCTCTTTTACTCTGTAGTTCTATTTCTTGCCTGCCTTAAGTCTGCTTTGCCATATATGAAAGTGGCTACATCACCTGTCTTTTAGTATTTGCATAACCTTTGTATTATACCATTTCACTCCTCTATTTTTTTTTTGTAATATGGAACGCTTGATGAATTTCTGTGTCATCCTTGCGTAGAGGCCATGATAATCATGGTAATCATCTCTGCATCGTTCCAGTTGTAGTGTATGAGCTGCTGAAGTGAGCACAACTCCTTCTATTCTTTAATAGTTATCAAGAGATTCCATCATGCACTCTTGACTTACTAGAGTTTGTTTCATTTATTTATTTAGAGATAGGGTCTTGATCTGTTGCCCAGGTTGGAGTGCAAAGGCTCAATCATAGCTCACTGCAGCCTCAACATACTGGGCTCAAGAGATCCTCCCGCCTCAGTCTCCTGAGTAACTGGGACTCCAGGCATTCGCCACCATGCCTGGCTAGGTTTTTAATTTTTTATTTTTAATAGAGACAAGGTCTAGCTGTGTTGACCAGGCTGGTCTTGAACTACTGGTGTCAAGAGATCCTCCTGTCTCAGCTTCCTGAAATGCTGGGAAATACAGATGTGAGCCATCACACCCAGCCCACAGAGTATTTTAAATCAGCATCTCTGTTTGTTGCCCAGGCTGGAGTGCAGTGGCGCAGTCTTGGCTCACTGCAGCCTAAACTTCCCAGGCTCAAGTGATCCTCCTGCCTCAGCCTCCCGAGTAGCTGGGACCACAGATGCGTACTACCACACTCAGCTAATTTTTGCATTTTTTGTGGAGTTGGGGTTTTGCCATGTTGCCCAGGCTGGTCTCGAACTTCTGGGCTCAAGAGGTTTGCCCGCCTTGGCCTCCCAGAGTGCAGGGATTATAGGCGAAAGCCACTGTGCCCAGCCCACTTTTAATTTTTTAAAAAGATACTTGGCCGGGCGCAGTGGCTCACACCTGTAATCCCAGCACTTTGGGAGGCCAAGGCGGGTGGATCACATCAGGAGATTGAGACCATCCTGGCTAATGCGGTGAAACCCCATCTCTACTAAAAATACAAAAAAATTAGCCAGGCATGGCGGTGGGCACCTGTAGTCCCAGCTACTCATGAGGCGGAGGCTGCAGTGAGCCGAGATCTTGCCACTGCGCTCCAGCCTGGGCGACGGAGCGAGACTCTGTCTCAGAAAAAAAAAGAGATACTTTCACTGAATACAGTATCTGTTTTTGTTTTGTTTTGTTTTGTATGTTTTGTTTTGAGACGGAGTCTTGCTCTGTCACCCAGGCTGGAGTCCAGTGGCACGATCTTGGCTCACTGCAACCTCCGCCTCCTGGGTTCAAGCGAATCTCCTGACTCAGCCTCCCAAGTAATTACAGGCACACACCACCATGCCCAGCTAATTTTTTATTTTTTTATTTTTTAGTAGTGACAGGGTTTCACCATGTTGGCCAGGCTGGTCTCGAACTCCTGACCTCAAGTGACCTGCCCGCCTCAGCCTCCCAAAGTGCTGGGATTTATAGGTGTGAGCCACTGCGCCTGGCCCAGTGTAGCATCTGAACTGAAGTTGTTTTCTTTCAGCAGTTTAAAAATATCATTCCACTCTCTTTCGGCTTCCATTGTTTCTGTTGAGAAATTAGCCGTCAGCCTTAATGTTACTCCTTTAAAGGTAATGTTTCTTGGCTGTGAGTGGTGGCTCACGCCTGTAATCCCAACACTTTGGGAAGCCAAGGCAGGAGGATCACTTGAGTCTGGGAGTTTGAGACCAGTCTGGGCAACATAGTAATACTCCCATCTTTACAAAAAATATCAGCCAACCATGGTGGCACACGCCTATAGTCCCAGCTACTGGGGAGGCTAAGGTTTGCTGGAGCCCAGGATGTTGAGGCTGCTGTGAGCTGTGATGGCACTACTTCAATCCAGCTTGGGTTACAGAGCACGACCCTGTCTCAAAAAAATAAAATTGAAAAATAAATAAATAGGCCAGATAAGTAGGCCAGGTGTAGTGGCTCATGCCTGTAATCTCAGCATTTTGGGAGGCCGAGGTAAGCGGATTGCCCGAACTCCGGGTTTGAGATCAGCTTGAGCAACATGGCGAAACCCTATCTCTATGAAAAAGATACAAAAATGTAGCTGGGCATGGTGGTGCACACCTGTGGTCCTGGCTGCTCAGGAGGCTGAAGTGGGCGGATCGCCTAAGCCCAGAAGGTCGAGGCTGTAGTGCGCCATGATTGTGCCACTGCACTCCAGCGTGGGCAACACAGTGAGACTCTGTCTCAAAAAATAAAAATATATATTTTTTAAAAAATGATAATGCTTCTTTTCCTAGCTGCCTACAAAACGTTTTGCCCCGCTCTGGGTCCCAGCAGTTTTACTATATCTTCCTTTGTGGTTTTGTTTATATTTATCTTTTAATCCTTCATAAGTTTTCATAAGTTTTTTTTTCTTTTTTTTTTTGAGACGGAGTCTCACTCTGTCACCCAGGCTGGAATGCAATGCTGCGATCTCAGCTCATTGCAACCTTTGCCTCCCAGGTTCAAGCAATTCTCCCACCTCAGCCAAGTAGCTGGGATTTTAGGCATGTGCCACCATGCCTGGCTAATTTTTGTATTTTTAGTAGAGATGGGGTTTCACCATTTTGGCCAGGCTGGTCTCGAACTCCTAATGTCAAGTGATCCACCTGCCTCAGCCTCTCAAAGTGCTAGGATTACAGGCATGAGCCACTGCACCCTTTTCTTTTTCAAACACTAACTAGAACCAAACCTCTGTAAGTTTGGTAAAGTTTATTTAGTTTGTGATATTTTTAATCAGTTTTAGGACATTGTCAGCCACTTTTCCTGAAAACAGACTGAATATTGCAGTCCCTCTTTGTCCTCCTCTTCTGGGACTACCTTTTCCGGAATGTTAGACCTTTTCACTATGTCTCCGAGAGCTCTTATGCTGATGTCTTTTTTTTTTTTTTTCCCATTATTTTTTGCTTGGCATACTTTCTTTTCTTTTTTTCTTTTCTTTTTTTCTTTTCTGTTTTTTTTTGGAGGTGGAGTCTTGCTCTGTCACCCAGGCTGGAGTGCAGTGGTGCAGTCTTGGCTCACTGCAAGCTCCGCCTCCCGGGTTCATGCCATTCTCCTGCCTCAGCCTCCCAAGTAGCTGGGACTACAGGCGCCTGCCACCACGCCCAGCTAATTTTTTGTATTTTTTTAGTAGAGACGGGGTTTCACCACGTTAGCCAGGATGGTCTCAATCTCCTGACCTTGTGATCTGCCCGCCTTGGCCTCCCAAAGTGCTGGGATTACAGGCGTGAGCCACCGCGCCCAGCCTATTTTCTTTGATTTTTAAATTTATTCAGCCTCCCCAGTAACTGAGACTATAGGTGTGTGCCACCACACCTGGCTAATTTTTGTATTTTGTGTAGATATGGGGTTTTGCTGTGTTGCCCAGTTTTATTTTTCGATACAGATGCTCCTCAACTTAAGATGGGGTTATGTCCCAGTAAACCCATTGTAAGTTGAAAGTGCATTTTGACTTACAGTATTTTCGACTGGGTTTATCCAGATTACTCCATTGTAAGTAGAGAAGTGTATTTAATGTTTATTACTTTTGCACCATTGTAAAGTTGAAAAATTGTAAGTTGGGGACTGTCTGTGTTGTATTTTTAAGTTCTAGTATTTCCATGTGATTTTTAAAAATGTATCGATTCCATCCTTTTTTTTTTTTCTTTTTTGAGATAGAGTCTCACTCTGTCGCCCAGGTTGGAGTGCAGTGGTGCAGTCTCGGCTCTCTGCAACTTCTGTCTCCCAGGTTCAAGCGATTCTCCTGCCTCAGCCTCCTGAGTAGCTAGGATTACAAGCATGTGCCACCACCACGTCTGGCTAATTTTCGTATATTTAGTAGAGACAGGGTTTCACCGTGTTGGCCAGGCTGGTCTTGAACTCCTGACCTCAAGTGATCCACCCACCTTTGCCTCCCAAAGGGCTGGGATTACAGACGTGAGCCATCGTGCCCATCCCATCTTCTTTTTTTTATTGAACACATAAATTATTATTTTAATGGTCATACGTAACTCCAACTCTGTCCAGCTTGGCAAGACAGCCAAAATATCTATTTAGCTTTTCAGTTGCTGCTTTCTGCTTGTTTTCTCAAGATCTAGCCCCATGCGTAAACAGTTTAGGGATTTGCAATAGCTCTAGGGAAAATTGCTGGCATTTCAGGTATACTTCTCTGCTGTTCCCTCTGTATTTTTTGGTCCCTTATACCTTGGCTGTCATTATACCCCAAAATTCCTGTCTCAGTCTGTTTTCTGTTGTCATAACAGAATACCTGAGATTAAGTAATCTATAAAGAAAAGAAGTTTATTTAGCCCACGCTTTTGGAAGCTGGAATGTTGAAAAGCATGGCGCTGGCATGGTGAGGGCCTTCCTGCTGCCTTGTAACAAGGCATCAGCATGTGAAGGTGGTAACTAAGTTTCCAACATGTGAAACTGGGGGACACATTTAAATCGTAGCATTCTCACCAGCCCATTGAGACTACTTTAAACCCCTAGTTCAAAACCCCTAATATAGGACTTACTCTAATGTATTCTTTCGTGAATCTTAGCCTGTTAAGTTGTGGCTGCCTGGTTGCTCTTCAGTTTCTTCTTTCTTTTAAAGCATATATTGCCAACATGCTTTGTGAGAAGGAGGTTCAATTATGTATTTTATGGACTTTATTAACAGAGAATTATAATTAAAATTTTTAAAAGTTAGGCACGGTGGCTCACGCCTGTAATCCCAGCACTTTGGGAGGCCAAGGTGGGTGGACCACTTGAGGTCCGGAGATCGAGACCAGCCTGGGCAACATGGTGAAACCCTGTGTCTACTAAAAACACAAAAATTAGCTGGGTGTGGTGGCGGGCGCCTGTACTCCCAGCTACTTGGGAGGCTGGGGCAGGAGAAATTCTTGAATCTGGAAAGTGGAGGTTGCAGTGAGCCAAGATCACGCCATTGCACTCCAGCCTGGACGACTGAGTCTCCGTCTCCAAAAAAAAAAAAAAAAAATTATTGCCTTTTTAATGACCCTTTTTACAAAAATAATACATGTTAACTAAAATTTAGAAAATATAGGTAAGCAGGCTGGGTGCGGTGGCTCACGCCTGTAATCCCAGCACTTTGGGAGGCCAGGGCTGGCAGATCATGAGGTCAAGATCGAGACCATCCTGGCCAATATGGTGAAACCCCGTCTCTACTAAAAATACAAAAATTAGCTGGGTGTGGTGGCGTGTGCTTGTGGTCCCAGCTGCTCGGTAGGCTGAGGCAGGAGAATCGCTTGAACCTGGAAGGCAGAGGTTGCAGTGAGCCTAGATCACGCCGCTGCACTCCAGCCTGGTGCCACAGTGAGACTCCGTCTCAAAAAGGAAAAAGAAAAAAAAAGAAAGAAAAAGGAAATATAGGTAAGCAACACTGAAGAAATAAATGTTACCTGTAATCTTACTACCTAGAATCAGACAATAGTTAGCAATTTGATACATGTTCATTGCCATTCTTCCTTGTATGAAATCATATTGTCATTATTGGTTTTCACTAAAAAAATCTTGAACATCTTTGCATGTTATTACATATTCTGTTGCAATGATTTTCAAATTATTTCACGATTATACATCAGTGTAACTAAAGTGGAATCTCAGTTTGTAAAATAGATAAGAACAGATCTATTGTAGTAGAAGCAGCAGTAGGCTTCCGTGGCTCCGGCTTGGAACCTCTAAGGCACTTGGGGACACAGTTGTGTGGTTCAGTATTTATTCAGTACATTATTATTTGGTATTTAAGTTATTGCCTAATTTTCCAGCATTATAAATAATGCTGCAGTGAATGTTCTTGATGGTTTCCTTAGGGAAAATTCTCAGAAATGGAATTTCTGAGACCAAGAGTATGCATGTTTGGTAAATACTTTTGTTGAATTACACAACAGAAACGTATCAATTCCTTATTTCTACAGCTCTGTAACAAAGTACCCATTCATTTCCCCACACCTTCACTGACACCATGTGGCCAAATACCACATTAAGAACAAACTAGGGATGGGTGGGGTGACTCAGGCCTGTAATCCTAGCATTTTGAGAGGCTGGGGCGGGAGGATCACTTGAACCCGAGAGTTTAAGACCAGCCTGGGCAACATAGTGAGACTCTGTCTCTACAAAAAAAAAAAATTTTTTTTAATTAGCCTGGTATTGTGGCACATGTCTGTAGTCCAACCTACTGAGGAGGCTGAGTTGGGAGGATCACTTGAGCCCGGGAGATCAAGGCTGCAGTGGGTTGTCATCATGCCACTGTGCTCCAGCGAAAAATCTAGGTGTTTCTTTCTGAATATGGATTGTCCTCCCGCCATCTCATTTTATTGTGAAAAGTTACAAAGATAGTAAAGGTGAAAGAATTTTACAGTGAACACCCATATACTGGTCACCTGGATTCTACTTTTAGCATTTTATTATACTTGTTTTATCAGACTATATGTCTGTCTTTTGATGTTTTCAAAGTAAATTGTAGATACCAATACACTTCTGCCTCAGAACTTCAGCATGCGTTGCACAAATCTTAAGTGGATAGTTCCCATTAACGGCAAAAAACACAATTACTTTTGCACCAACCTAATAAAAGTAATATGTAGATATAAGAAAAAACCTCAAGTGAGATTAAAGGGGACTTCTATGTTCTGTGTTAAGTTTCTATAGCACTTACGTGTGTATTATAAATGTGTTGCTTTTATAATTAGGAAAACTAAGCATCAAGCAGACAAATAAATGAAAGAGATGCTCCTTGTAGCATCTTTAGGATATGCAAAAATAATAGGAAGGGAGGAGAAACACAAATTCACACTCCAAGAAGTAGGTTTTTGTGTGTCTTTTTTTTCCCCCTACAATTTAGTGGGGTGTTTTTGTATTTCTTGGGAGTTTTTTCATTTCATTTCATGGGGTGGCAGAAGTCTTGTTTCCAAAGTTTCTGGGTGAAAGTTACATGTGGATATAACAGCCAGATCCTTGATGTGGGAGTCAGTAGATCTGGGATCTAGCCTCAGAATTTATGCTAACTGCGGTCGCTTTATCTCTATTTTAAATTTTTCTTATATAAAACAAGGAGTTTGAGAAAGCTTTTGACAAGCTATGCATTCCTTGAAACCATAGGTAGAGTTTAGAATTGGAATTTAGTTTACAGTTCTAACATTGTCAGAAAAAATCTTGCTGTTTCTCTACCTCTAGGGCCTGGGACTCTATAATGAAATTTCTGTGGGGGATTAGGACTAACCAGTATCTCAGGTGATTAGCCCAGTATATCACCTCTGAAGCATAAAAGCTGCACCTTTGGTCAGTTGAAAGTGACATTTTTAGTTAATGTGCTTTTGCTAATTACTTGTCTTGGTCAGCAGAAATAATAGTTCCCTAGGTGACATGTATTTTGCTCTGTTCAATTTCAGCTTTGTCTGTTTTTAAGCCATTTATTTTATACTTCAAAGTTTACTGGTTTGTTACTTCTTTTTCTATTTTTTATTCTTCATCTTCCAGACCTCTTCCTGTGCCAAAACTGCCACCTGGGGAGCAATGTGAGGGTGAAGAGGACACAGAGTACATGACTCCCTCCTCCAGGCCTCTACGGCCTTTGGATACATCCCAGAGTTCACGGTAGGTTCACAACAACCCTTTTTGGGCCCTATACCTTTATGTGGGTAATTGACACCCTTCACCTGCTTGGCTTGCTACCTGCACATACTGTTATCCAGTCAGATTAAAGCAGAAAGATAAAGATAAATCTAGCCCTTAATGGTTTAAGCCTTTTGTAGCTGTAGGTAATTACACTTATGTTTTCTCAGCAATATGAGAACCTCAAAAACACACACACCTATAACTTGCAACAAGAGTCAACTTTAACGTTTATTAGTGATATTGGCAAAACGAGAAGATGAATCTTCATAAGTTTATAGATAACAGTTCTATTTCCAAAGATCATTATGGCACTTTCCTTCTGGTTCAGAGCATGTGATTGCGACCAGCAGATTGATAGCTGTACGTATGAAGCAATGTATAATATTCAGTCCCAGGCACCATCTATCACCGAGAGCAGCACCTTTGGTAAGTTGCCATTCTGCTACTTTAAAAATCATTGATATGTCATAGGAATGAACATGTAATATTTGGCAATTGAGATAGCTTGATCTAAGCTCAAAATTCTTCTGTAGCTGGGACTACAGGTACGTGCCACCGTGCCCGGCTAATTTTTGTATTTTTAGTAGAGACGGGGTTTCACTATGTTGGCCAGGCTGGCCTTGAACTCCTGACCTCAAGTGATCCACCCCTCCCAAAGTGCTGAGATTACAGGCGTGAGCCACTGCACCCGGACAAAGTTGAAAATTATTTTCAGTAATCTTTGGCAAAATATCTTTGACATGGACAGTAAAGTATCCCCACTCCTTTATTTCCTACTCACACTGCTGGTTCCTTTTGTGCTTTTCTTTGTCCTTCCAGGGCCTAGAGACATTTGTGTTCTATACCCTGGACCTGTAAGCTCCTTTTTTTTCTCATTGCATTGATGAAATTCTTTTATGTGGGGGTGGTGAACACTCAATTCCCATGTTAACTAGCCTACCAGATTGAAAGTTCAAGAAGCCTGCTCTCACAGGATCCTTTGCTGATCTTCCAAGGTGGAATGTGGATAGAAATGTTTATTGAATGATCTGAGATGACACTGGAGTCATTGGCATCGGTGGCTATTAACCTTGTCAAGAATAACCTTTGGCATGTTCAAAAATGAAAGCTGCAGTGTTGGTGCAGATTTTATTTTCTATTTTTATCTCTGTTTACATGGTGTTTGGCCCACAGTAGACAATCAGTAACTGTTTGTTGAATGAGATAAATGATTGCATACATGTAAAAATGAGTGGATGCCCCGTATTGAAATGTATTAGAAGATGAAGTCCGTCAGAAGAAGATAACATCACTCATTTTTCTCCAGGTGAAGGGAATTTGGCCGCAGCCCATGCCAACACTGGTCCCGAGGAGTCAGAAAATGAGGATGATGGGTATGATGTCCCAAAGCCACCTGTGCCGGCCGTGCTGGCCCGCCGAACTCTCTCAGATATCTCTAATGCCAGCTCCTCCTTTGGCTGGTTGTCTCTGGATGGTGATCCCACAACAAGTGAGTCTCCAGACTACTTTGGGTTTGTCCTGAATGGCAGTGTGGCCTGTATGTTTACATTGAAAGGGAGATGACCTTCTCTGGTGACAGTAAGTCAGTATGTAGGCTAAACATTATGTCTAAATGGGAGGAAAGTCCCAAGTTAGGAAGTTAGACTGTAGTCAGACTCTTTAGGATTTTTGCAGACTTAGAAAAGAGGTCGTTCCTTAAACTCTGGCTCTTCTTATGTTAGGGGTAGGTAGGATTTATAGTTTCTCTGAGTATGCCTTATGACACTGGTAATTAGGCTTGATGGCTCAGAGCACACATTCCTTTTTCCTGGGCTCTGTTCCATTGGAAAGAAGGCATGCTAGCTCTGGAACACACACTGAATGGGCCTGGAGCCAGCCCATGTTGGGCCTTGACTACTGGAGGCTGCTCTTCTTGCACCTGTGGCTGCCTGGGAGGGCAGCAGCCAGAGTTGCTGTCGCTTTGGAATTGAAGACAGCCTTCAGGACAGACAGCTGGTGAAAAAGAATACAGCCTTCACTTGCCCAGACGAGCAGTGACCCCCACTCAGCCTTGGCTAATGCTTCTTTATTGCTACTTATATCTGTCTTTTTCCTTATTTGTAGAAGGCGGAGTTTAGTATCTTCTCTGGTCCCCTCAGAATTAAAACAGACAATTACATGTGCACAAACATGTTGCTTAGTGTAAAGCATGATGCAGATGTTTATGATTGCAGTGGTTATTGTTCATAGGACAGGTGCATGGTATATTTAGAAGGTTGTTTTTATTGTGATAAGGAGGAGGCTATATCTTAAAACCCTTGAACCTGTAAAACCCAGCCTTGTGACTGAAGAGCGCATGTACCCAGTTTACAGGAAGTCAGTAATATCTTGATATTAGCACATTTTTATTGCTGTTGTTAAATGAGGATTTCCCCAGATTTGCAAATATTTTATTTCCTATTTCTTCTAGATGTCACTGAAGGTTCCCAAGTTCCCGAGAGGCCTCCAAAACCATTCCCTCGGAGAATCAACTCTGAACGGAAAGCTGGCAGCTGTCAGCAAGGTAGTGGTCCTGCCACCTCTGCTGCCACCGCCTCACCTCAGCTCTCCAGTGAGATCGAGAACCTCATGAGTCAGGGGTACTCCTACCAGGACATCCAGAAAGCTTTGGTCATTGCCCAGAACAACATCGAGATGGCCAAAAACATCCTCCGGGAATTTGTTTCCATTTCTTCTCCTGCCCATGTAGCTACCTAGCACACCATCTCCCTGCTGCAGGTTTAGAGGACCAGTGAGTTGGGAGTTACTACTCAAGTGGCACCTAGAAGGGCAGGAGTTCCTTTGGTGACTTCACAGTGAAGTCTTGCCCTCTCTATGGGATATCACATCAGTGGTTCCAAGATTTCAAAGTGGTGAAATGAAAATGGAGCAGCTAGTATGTTTTATTATTTTATGGGTCTTGAGTGCATTTGAAGGTGTCCTTCAGTTCCCACGTAGAGAGAGTGTGGATTATATTACATGATAACCTACCTGGGGAACAGTCCAGAAAGCTGTAGAACAAGTATTTTGCTGGAAATCCTAATTGAGGACTTAAGACTTCCTGGGTTAAGGATGTGGCCGTGTGTGTGTGTGTCTGCCTGTGGTTGTATGTGTCCTTGTGATTATAAGATTAACCTGCTGTGTGTGTTAATTCCAGGCAGGGAATTAGCACAAAAGGTTTAGGAAGGAATCTTTTTTTAAAGACTTCCATCTACTGTGGTATTATACCCAAGCCTAATGTGTATTACAACTTCAACACTCCCCTTTGGCTTATATTACCATGTGCATAGCTAAAGTCTTCTATTTTTAGAACACCTTCCGTCTGTTCTTTCCCCATCAACTCCTTCCTCATCCTTCTTGGTGTTCTGTCTTGGGCCATGGGCTTGCTATGGCCAGCCTTACTGAGGCCAAGCAGCTTATGGGATGTTCTTTATTGTGTGTGATGGTATTGGTTTGTTTGGTAGATAAGTGGGAGGAAAAGTACTGTTGCTACACTATTATAGGCATGTTTGATACTAGCAGCTAACACTGGTCACTCCAAAGCACTGTTTCTATAGGAACATTGAATCTATTAAGATGTTTTGATTATCCTAATTACATAATGACCGATTTGAGATAGAGGCCTTTAAATACATTCCATGCCCTCCCCAGAAAATAGTCTGTGGGAGTCAGTTGCCTTGGTGCCAGGTATGTGTTCTGATGTAGGTCATGAGTCTTTCTACTTAATGGGAAGGGAGGAACATTTGTTTCCAGGATGACTTTCTGGCCAGAATACCGGAAAGCTTTTAGGAAGCTTTGTTCACATGCTATTTAAATGCACAAAATAGACAGTAAGGATTTATGTGTTCAGTTTTTCTTCCCAGTGAATTAATTTCAGCTTATATGGGTGTCTTCATTTGAACATGAGGAATATTAGGTTATATTTTCAGCAGTGGTTTTTTCCTTTGCCCTTTAAGGAGTGGGGATAATGTCCATGGTGGCCCAGCCTCTTGCTGATAGCACCTTCCCTGCATTGCTGCCTCCCGATGATGTGGTTCTTTTCTTGTGCCTGTGGCTTTGGGAATGTAACATCTCTTTCCTCCTTTTCTTCCCTTTTCCTCTTCACCTGAGGTCCTAAATACTCTCTGTAATTACTGTGTTCTTCACGGTAATTAGACATCATTCAGTGAATAAATTACTGTAGTCAAAGACAATATGGGCTGGCAGTTTGTGTAATTGCAAGTTCATAAAGAAGATTGAGGGTCCAGTTGGGAGAACCATTAGTCAGTTCTTTTATATGCTGATAAATGATCCCTCGAGTTCAGTTAGTATTCTGTCCAGAGTGTTTAGCTGACTTTCTTATCAGTGTGTAACCTTTCTCCATGTCAGAAGCAAGCCTGCTCTTTGATAAATCTGTCTTCCTGAAAATCTAAATCATGCTTTTGTCTTTAGATCTACACAGAAATGACCCTCCTTGGATCAGTTTTCTTTCCAGTCTTATCATCTTTGGAACTAAAACTTGTTCTAACTCGTCTCTTGGCATTCAGCTACTCCTAGATCTTTTGGTTTTATCCCCTGACCTCAGAGCCATTTATATTCCCAGAGTACAGGATCTCGTGTTGATTTGCTGTGGTTACCCAGTGTCTTCTCTACATGGCATAAAGCGGCAAAGCCCACCATTAGGTGAGGCGGTCCCGAGTTGAGGTAGAGTGGGGCAGAGGAAGATGGCAGTGAATATCAAACAGCAGACTGCCATCAACTTCTAACAGCCAGTACACACACAGTTTCATTTTGAGGTAACGTTCAGTTTTGCATTTTGTTTAAATATTGAAGGCCTAGACAAAGAACTAGAAAAAAAAAAAGCAGTTTCCAGGCCCATCCATACTGTAATTTTTCTTTATCTGCAGATATTGCCTGTAGTCTAAAGATCTCTTTGGAAGACAAAGCATTGGCTATATATCTTTTGCGTTTTCCATGCATCTGAATCTTCTCTGGAGATTATCTCCCTACTGTGTAGGCTAAGGGCAGTCTCGACTTTTCCTTTTTTGAGTCCTGTGTGGCTCTTTGAATCGGCGTGAAACTGAGGCTCCAGCTCCCTGTGTTGTGCGTGTGTGCCATCCATGGGCTTGGGTGTTAGTTTGTCACAGGTATCTGCCAGCATTCAAGGTTTTGGATCATTTCATGAGGATCTTTCCTTTGACTGGGTGCTCTGAGGACACACCTGGGTCTGTGCCTGAGATTGCCAGGCAAGATTAAGGAAAGTTTTCATGTGGCTTTTGTTTTGAGGTTATTCTCAAAACCTTAATTTCTTATATTTTCTGTTGACTAAGGCACCAGTAACCCATTCTTCACCCTCCATTTGTATGGCAATTTAAAATTCTTTGGCTTTGCTCTGAATTTAATTAAAACTGCCTTTTATGAACAGACTTCGAGTTTTGCCATTTTTGGCAAGCCCTTCCCCTTGTCCCTTCCTAGTGGCTAATAAAGTAAAAAAACCCACACCACTTTGCTCTCCTTTTTCTCATATTCATTGGGCTGTTGCATTCAGCCAGTCTCATGCTTTCCCTGTGTCTTCACGGGTTGCTTTCCAAGCTGCCTTGTTGCGGGGTTGCTGCAGAGCAGCAATCCCCCTTTCCAGCTGTCCCCATGTTCCTTCCACTAAAGTAGAGGGTTCTTAAAATGCAAAAACCTGTGGGCTCTTCATATACCTCCCTTTAGTTAAGTAATAGACTAGGCAGTTTCTCATCTCAGCATTTACCTGTTAATATTTTTGTGAATAGTGCTCTACCTGTGGGTGGCCACTCTCTTCCACTTGCTCGTCACCCCCCAGCCCCATTCTACATAATCTACCATTCTTCTCGTCCCTTTCTCTTCTTACACAGACCCTCATTACCGGGGCCCAAGATGTGGGATAGTACTGTTAGTATTATTTAACTATTTTGTAGATTTAAAAGATTTCTGGTTAAGGGAGGTGGGGGTCACTGTTCATCACTCTTAAAATATGTGTTTTCTCTATAGAAAAGTAAAATGTGTTTATGGTCCCAAACAGTCAACTCACAAATTTTTATAACAAAATTTCCTTGTAAAAACTAGGGACCATCTATATATTCCCTTTAAGATCTAGTTCTTTTTGTAGGTGTTCAGCAATGGTGATAAAGCAGAATATTCTCCTACCTCACGTCATTAAAGTCAGAAGATTATAGACCTTCTCAAACTATAAGTCCCTCTTCTTGCCGTTGGCCTTTCTGACTCTGGAATGACCACTGTTCATTGAAAAATAGTTTTCTGACTATTGGTCTGGCTCTAACAGTTTGTTTGTTCATCCAGCAAATGTTTATGAGTGATGACCATGTGCCAGAAATGTCAGGTATGTGTCCTTCCCTTGGCACCACATAGTAGTTTACTAATGTTTGGGGGATTGTACTTGGGCTGTCATAGCCTCTGCGTTTGACCTTAAAATAGCTCTTCCCAGTAAGATTGTGCAATTTTTATTCACAGCTCTTTCATGTAGACTTACCTTTCCTTATAGAGCTATCCTGGTTAATAACAGGCCAAGATTCTCCCATTATACCCTGTTGTCTCCTATAGCTTTGATAATACCTGGGAGATTCCTTGGTGTAAGTGTCATGGATACCTACTGTTTTTATGTTGGAATTTGTTGCAACATAATTAGAATCTGTTTGGTGAGTTGAAAGGTAAGTTGGCTCAGAGTTGCACAGTAGGGCATTAAATGTTTAAGCAAAGCATCTGCCCACACTCCCCTTTCCAATCTAGTGCCTTCCTTGAACTTTTTCCTGAGCTGCTATGTCCCTAATCCCCCTTGTTGGGAGGATTTTCGTATCACCCTTCTGGGACCTGTCACCATGTCCTGTACTATTTGGAATTGGTTTTCCAGTCTTTCCAACAACCGTTGTTGCTAACTATGTTTTAGAAGGGCTGGAGGTGTGGACCCTGTCTTCGGGTCTCAGAACCCAAAGAGCCTTTAGTCAGTTGTTGGGTCTTCCAAGAGCCAGACATTAATACAGATTGAACTCCATCAGTCCCCTAATTGTCAGCCTTTACCTCCCTCCCAGAGCAAGGAGTTGAGGGATTCTAAAGCTTAGTGTCCACACATCATTCTACCAGACCTTAGAGCTTTAGAAGCTCAATCTAAAATACTGTAACTCAGCATAAACTATTACTATCACTCCTTTGAACTCAGTCTCCATGAGCGGTGTTTTGTTGGAAATACATAGAACAGCTTAATGCCTAGAGGGTGGTGGATAGTGAAGGACGGTCAAGGTTATATTTTTGACTGCTTAGGGATCCTTTGGATACAAGAAACAGAAATGTTCAAGCGGAAGAAAGGAGGGAGTGGAGTCATGGTAAGGATGCAGGGTATTTCGCAGAACCCAGGACGGGAAGTGCCTTTGGTTCTCGGGTGGAGCTGGAACTGCAGAGCTTTGCACCTAGTCCTTTCTCCCGCTTCACAGTCTGCTTATGGTATATGTGGCCCCCAAATAGGCACTCCAGTCCTCAAGTCTACACCACCTTCCAACTCTGGGGATCACCATGAACAAATTCTCAATTTCCCATACTTAATTTTTTTTTTTTTTTTTGAGACGGAGTCTCGCTGTGTCGCCCAGGCTGGAGTGCAGTGGTGCAGTCTCAACTCACCGCAACCTCCACCTCCCAGGTTCAAGCAGTTCTCTGCCTCAACCTCCCGAGTAGCTGGGATTACAGGCGCCTGCCACCATGCCCAGCTAATGTTCATATTTTTAGTAGAGACAGGGTTTCACCGTCTTGGCTAGGCTGGTCTTGAACTCCTGACCTCATGATCCACCCACCTCGGCCTCCCAAAGTGCTAAGATTACCGGCGTGAGCCACCGCGCCTGGCCCATACTTCGTTTTCTTAAGAAAAACTACACTCAGCCCAGCACATTGATCAAGTATCTATCCCTGAGCAGTTGGCCTTGCCAGGGAGAGCAGAGCTGTGGCAGGCTCCTTCAGCTGGAGACAGGGAGCTTCTCAGAGAAGTGAGCAGAGACTCCACAGACACCCTAAAAAGGCTTCTTACTCAAGGAGTAAAGCCACTACTCCTGCCTTTTTGCTAGTGGACAGGAAGGCACGGGAGTTTGTCTGGGACATCATAGAAATTCTTAGGTTTAATTTAATTCTGGTCATTGTCTTCTTTATTTCCTGTTTTTCTTCCCTTTGTCAGTCTTGGCATCCAGGATTTCTTACCTCCCTCTTGTGGGCCAGCCTGTCCTGTTCCAGAGCTAGCCTGTTCCTGGGTGGCCTTCCTTAGCCTCCATTCAGCCTCAGGTCTTTTGCCTTCTTCCGTGTTTATTTAGAGAGCAGAATCTAATGACGGGTTCCACTGTAGCCACTATCCATGGACTTCTGGGTCCTCTTCAGGTTTGAGTGCTTGAAAATGTTCATTCTCTGGGCTTGTGGCCTGTCTCCTCCACTCTCCTCCTCACCCTCTCGCTCCTTCCTGTGTGAGGGCCGCTCTGCAGTAATGTTCTCAGGCAAGCCTTCCTAGGCACCTCAGAAACTACCTTGCCAGAGCCAGTAAGAATATATAATATTGGAGCAGTTGCCAGGATAGAAATTAAATATAGATTCCAGTTTAGGATAGAGTTTTTACCAAGAGCTCTTTAGACAGTATACCTGTGTCTTCTCTGGCAATTGCTTTCATTTTAGGCCTATATAAAAGCTTTCTTTTTCTGTTTTTTTTTTAAACTATGCTTTTGCTTGCCTAAATCTTTTGATCTTATATTTCTCTCATCTCAGAGCCTGTCCTGAGTTGTAAGGTATTCCATACTGCCTTACTTAAAAGTTTTTTAAACTGCTAGAGTCATTTGATACACACAGAAGTTACCTAATAATCCAAAGATGTCCGTCAAGGGAGGAAGGGTGGGTCATCAGACTTTGCCTTTGATGTTGTAGACTAAGCTCCGGAGTTAAGCAGCAGAGGGACAGCAGTGCCGTGTGCCTTCATTGTGTCCCAGGAAATCTGGGTTGGTTCCAGTGGGAAATACCAATATTTCTTGGTTCTGGAAAGTAGCAAAAGAGTAAGAGATGGGGAAATAGGGATGGGGAGAGCAAGCCCCGCATGTCCATGGCGAGTCAGGTGGGGAGCACGGGTGGAAGGGCCGGCTGTTGACAGACAGACTAAGCTGTGTGGTGCTCTTGCCGCCCCTTCCTGGGTACAGAGGTTGAGAAAAATGCAGCCGACCCCTCCCTGTGTTTGTACAGAGCAAAGCCCAAAAGCCAACCTCAGATCTCCTGATTTGGCAGCTGAAGAAATCAGCAGAGTCCTGATTGCCTGATTCAGTCCCAAAAATGAATGTCAGGCCCCGCCCCCTCCCCACCAGCATTGCCTCTCCTACATTCTCCTTCTGCCCCTAAATCAGACAGGAGGCCAGAGAGGAATATTGCTCAATGCGTGCTATGTGCAACTCCTCAGGCCTTGCGCCACCTCCATGCTGAGCCCTGAAGCAGGGTGTCCTGGGTGCCTGTGTGTCAGCTCCCTCCTCTCTACCTACCTCTGACCTTGTTGTGGGTGAGGGTAGCCATGCTTATGGCCATCTTAAAACTGGAGAGGCAGAGAACTACTTATGAGTCTGTAGACCACGTGTTGTCTTCCATGGCCTGTTTCTCCTGCTGTCTGGGTGAGTGAGCCTGCAACGCAATGCCCATGAGAGTAAATGCCTCCTGACCTACCCTGCTCAGCACTGTTCTAGTGTCTTGGCCTTGAAAGAAAAGCCTGACTTCCTGCTGACACATGTGGTAGGGGCATGGCAGCTATGAGGCACCTCCTACATCTGTTTTCTGGCTATGGTGACTTGAGATTTTTAACCTTATATATCTTTTTCCTTTACTCAAAACAAAACAATTTTTAGCACACTGAAAAAAAAAAAAAAGCCAAATGTTTTGTGCCTTTCTAAGGCAGCACTGTATCCCAGGCTGCATTTTAGGACTTAATATGGAAATACCAGAGTCTGAGCTCCTCTACCTTGAGTTTCATTAGTCCTTAGTGTCTAGGAGACAGGAAAGAATGCTCTCTGTGACTGGAGAGGTGACATGCAGGTGCAGTGTGTCCGGAGTCCCTTTCCCCTGCTGTGAGACTTCAGTGGAGGAGAGAAGCATTGTACCCTGGGATCATTCGGTTGGTTCCAATCACAAGCTTAGTTATCAGGTTGCATGCCTTGTCTCCTGCAAAAGACAGAATGTTCCACAGTTCCCAGGTAAACTCTGGACCATTCCAAGTGTCCTAGCCTTCTGATGACATTAATTACCTAGTTGTGTGGAGGAGTATAGGATGGACTCTCCTGAGAAGGGGAGGTTGGTGGCTTTGTCTTTTCTTTTTGCTGGATCCTGAACTGGTCTAGACCTCCTGCCCCCACCCCCCAGCCCCCATCAGATGTGGCTGGCCTTTCATTTGAAGGCTTCAGACTTAAAGCATTAAGCAGCTAGTGCCCTCTGCAGGGCCTGGTTTCCCCAGGGAAGGGCAGCAAGGAACATGGACCAGAAGCCTGTCCTCAGTAATGTGACTATAGTGAGCTTTAGCAAAAGTTTTTCTATATAATGCCATCTTACTTATCTTTTACCCTTTCCTCAGTTTTCCCCTGCCTTTAACTAATAAAGAATTGGGAGACAGAAATTTTAAAGTCCTCCTTATTCAAGATTTTGAAATTCTTAGCCTGGGAGTGCTGGAGAGAACCTGATGCTTTCTCCAGAATGAAGAGTCCCAATTTGTATATCAGTGTTAAGAAGAAAACAAAACAAACACATAGATGAGATTTTCGTGGACTATTTTAAAAATGTGTCATTAATATAAAAAATTGATATTAGCAGTATTTAATCATTCTCACCTGTAAAGAATAAGAAAAACAGAAGGTAAATATTCTTACAGAGAATAGCAGAGCTTTAAGATTCATTTTCATTTTAAGTCCATTTTATTTTGCCAATGTATTAATGTTTAGAAGTCTGTTATACTAATGTTATTTATTAATTTTTTTTCATTTCCATACACAGTTAACTAAAGAGCTTTTTCAAGCACCCATGTCTGTAAAAAAATATTTTTAAATAAAGTTTCTTTGTTGTAGCGGACTTGAGTTCTTGCTCATTCAGGGGGTTGGGAGGCAATACTCGAGTTGCCGTAGGACCAAATGCCAAGGCCCCCTTCCTCATGGCGGTGAGCCTGAGCTGCTGTCTGGAGGGCAGTTCCAAGTGGCAGGAAAGCATAGGAAGGGGACACAGCTCCTGCTGACAGCCTGCCAGGCCCTTCGTGCTGCATCATCAGGGCAGTTTTGCTGCTGAAAAGTAGGGTGACTGTCTGCTCTGTGGTAGAACTTGAGCCATTTGCTCAGAAGCAGAGGTAACCCCTGATCTCTGCTGCCAACTGGAAACGGTTTTGTGTGCCTTTTGGTTGTAGTTTCAGAGGCCCCCAGGTTCCTATGGTACCCATGATGAATAAAAAGCAATGTATGATTTCTGGGACAATTAAGCTTTATTTTTCATATATATATACATACATATATAAAGGAAACAATTTGCAAATTTACACACCTGTCAAAACCATATATACACACATATGTATGCATACACACAGACACACACACCCGAAGCTCTAGCCAGGCCCCTGTTTGTTTTCCATCCCTAAGTACCATTCTCTCATTTGGGCCCTTCTAGGGTTGGGGCCCTGAGCTTGGTTTGTAGAAGTTTGGTGCTAATATAACCATAGCTTTAATCCCCATGAAGGACAGTGTAGACCTCATCTTTGTCTGCTCCCCTTGCCTTTCAGTCTTACGTGATCCATCATCAAGAGGGCTATGGGAGCCAAGTGAACACGGGGGATTGAGGCTAATTCACCTGAACTCAAAAACAGTGCCCAGCTTCCTCACTGCAGGCACGTATCTTTTTTTTTTTTTTTTTTTCCTCGAGACAGAGTCTCGCTGTGTTGCCCAGGCTGGAGTGCAGTGGCACGGTCTCGGCTCACTGCAAGCTCCACCTCCTGGATTCACACCATTCTCCTGCTTCAGCCTTCCGAGTAGCTGGGACTATAGGTGCCAACCACTACGCCTAGCTAATTTTTTTTTGTATTTTTAGTAGAGACGGGGTTTCACCGTGTTAGCCAGGATGGTCTCGTCCTGACCTTGTGATCCGCCCGCCTCGGCCTCCCAAAGTGCTGGGATTACAGGCGTGAGCCACCGCGCCCGGCCCCGGCACGGATCTTTTAAGGAATGACACCAGTTCCTGGCTTCTGACCAAAGAAAAAATGTCACAGGAGACTTTGAAGAGGCAGACAGGAGGGTGGTGGCAGCAACACTGCAGCTGCTTCTGGATGCTGCTGGGGTGCTCTCCGGAGCAGGTGTGAACAGCGCACTTCAACATGAGCAGGCGCCTGGCTCCGGTGTGTCCTCACTTCAGTGGTGCACCTGGATGATGGAAGCCAGCCTTTGGGGCAGGAAACCAGCTCAGGGAGGCTACCCAGCTCAGCTGCTGGCAGGAGCCAGGTATTTACAGCCATAATGTGTGTAAAGAAAAAACACGTTCTGCAAGAAACTCTCCTACCCGCTCGGGAGACTGGGGCTCCTTGCTTGGGATGAGCTTCACTCAACGTGGAGATGGTGGTGGACTGGTCCCTGAAAAGCGGGCCTTGCAGGGCCAAGTGAGGTCCTCAGGTCCTAACCCAGTGGCCCTCTGAAAGGGGGTGTGCAGGCGAGGGGAGCAGGAGGCTTCTCTCTAGTCCCTTTGGAGGCTTTGGCTGAGAGAAGAGTGAGCAGGGAGCTGGGAATGGTCCAGGCAGGGAAGGGAGCTGAAGTGATTCGGGGCTAATGCCTCAGATCGATGTATTTCTCTCCCTAAAAGTGGGTAGAGAAGAGGGGGACACGGAGACGGTGCTGAGTTGAAGGTGTGAGCACCGAGAGGCAGGAGAGATGGAAGCAGAAGCCGATGAACTTGGTGGGCAGCATTGGGGAGGAAGCGAGGATGGGCATGGCAGGCCAGGGAAGGAGGGCGGCCCCCGTCTGACTGCACTGGTGAAATGGCCACACCCAGAGCCACGGGCATTGGTCAGGAAAAGGTGATGGGACAGGGTCTTTCTCAGTCCTCCTCCAAGCTCCCTCAGCCACTTGCTTGGCCCTGCCATCTGTGAGTAGTGTTAAGGAGGCAAGATGGGGCCTGCTCCCTATCTCCGACAAAGAGGGATGAAGGATAGAGAGTTAGAACCGTTAGTCCCTACTGCCCCCGGTCCCTGAGGATGTGGCAGGCTCTGGCCACAGGAACCGCCTCCTACCTGGTCTCCCGGAGCCCTCTTGTCACCGCTGCTGCCCTGCAGGAGGCCCATCTCTTCTGGGAGCTTATCTGACTTAACTTCAACTACAAATTCGCTCTTACGAGACGGGGGCAGCGTGCTGGGAGGAGGGAGGGAGGTGAGAGGTTGGTACCTCAGGGCCACAGGAAGAGAAGGGCCCACTGTGAAGGATGTGGAATGGATGAGGGCTCCTTGCTCCAGGGCCAGCCCAGGGCAGGGAAGCAGGTCATGAGACCATGTGGCTGATGGAAGCTGGGCAGTGGGCAGTGGAGCGGGCAGCACCCTGACCCAGGGCCCCACTCCTGCTCTCGAGGGGCAGGCGGGCGCTGGGCAGGCAGCAGGCTGGGGGGCAAAACGGGCGGGGGCGGAGGGGCCGGTGTTGGGCTTACATCTCCTGCTTGCCTGAGCGCCCGCACGGCAGCTTGCCCTTCTTATAGAGGAAATAGAGGACAGCGCCCAGCACCGCCAGGACCAGGATGCACACAATCACAGCCACGATGACCACGCCCTGGCTCTCCGGCTCCGGCAGCTTTCTCTCTGCGCCACAAAGACACTCCTCGTCACTCCCTGCCCCAGGCCACCTCGTCATCATCGTTGCCCCAGCCAGTCCAGGGCCGACAAGATGGGGCTGCTACTCACCTTTCTGGACAGGGCTCTCTGGGGAGGGACAGGGCAGAAAGGATGCCCTGGCATAGCCCTGTTCTCTTGCCAGGCCTGGCTTACCTGTGGAGGTGCTGTTGGCTCTGGTATGAGGACTGGCAGTGGAAGTGCTGAGGCCAGTGGTTGTGTTGGAGTCTGGTGTGAGGGTGGTTAAATTGACTAGGAGGCAGAGGGAGGGGTGTTAGGAGAAGCGCAAGTTACTGCCCGTGCCTGGGCCTGCCCCTGCCATCCCCTGCAGGGATGCAGCCCTCACCCAGCTCCAGGAAGAGGACGCTGGTGTTTTTGCCCAGGTCGTTGGAGGCCGTGCATTCAACACCTGTCTCCAACAGCTCCGGGGTCACGAGGACATTCAGGGTGCTCAGGACTCGCTGTGGATCTTGGTCTTGTTCACTTGCCTGCGAGGAAAGGAAGGAGGCAGCTCAGGGGATGGGGAGGATCTCTGGTCCTGGCCACAAAGCCCAGGCAGGGATTAGGAGAGTGTGGCAGATGAGACACCCGCTCACCGTGCCGTTGACGTTCCAGGAGATGGTGGGCCGGGGGTGCCCTGACGCTTCGCAAGACAGATTCAACACCATATTCTCTTTCACCCACACCTTCCTCTCCTTGAATGCCATCCAAGGGGGGCCTTGGGGAGGTAGGGAGAGGTGAGGCGGCAAGCCCAGCTAGCCTGCCTCCCCCTCCGCACCAGAGCTCCCCAGGGCAGCAGGTGGCTTTTTGTCAAAGAGCTTAAAAACCACCCCACTTGGGGTGACCTGGTCTCTACCCAGAGGGAGGGCCTCACCAAAAATGGCCACCTTGACCAGCTGTGTGCGGTTCAGGCCGGGTATGCTGGGCACAGACGCCACGCAGCGATAGCTGCCTCCTGCCTCCCGTTTCAGGTCATGCAGCTGAAGCACAGGCCCCCTTTCCAGCACCTGGCCTGTCTGGGATGAGAGATGGGTCAGAGGGTCTGGGAAAGAGCACATTCTTGTCACCCCCAGCCCCACCCACCCCATCAGCCCCTTGCCCCAGACCCGCCTGGGTACCTCTTCTCTCAGCCACTGGAACTCGAGGTCCTGGCTACTCTCTGCCTCACAGGTCAGGGTGAGGCTGCTGCCTTCCTGTTTCTCAGGGGCTGCGGGACTCACTCGGACGTCAGACACATCTGGGGGTACAGCAATCATGTCACCCAGGGCAGGGCGGGGCCAGTTCCCTATTGCCCCAGCCTGGTCCCCCTGTCCTGGGTCCCCAGCCGGGTCCCCCTGTCCTGGGTCCCCAGCCCCTCACAGTTCACCAGTAGTTCCTGTGGTTCACTCGGCAGCGATATCATGGTGTCCAAGTCCAGGCCCTGACATTCATAGCGCCCACTGTGTTCCTTCCGGGCAGGCTCCAGCACCAGGACCCCGTTGTCGTTGGTTGTCTCTTCCTCTGCCTCCCTGGTGCTAGGGTTCTAGGGAGGATTGGGGAGGTGAGCAGAGTGCACCTCCCGCCACTCCACCTGGGTCTCTGCTTGCATCCCCACCTGCACCCAGCACAAAGCCCCCACACCTGCTTGCTGATGCTGAAGTGTGGTGGAGGGTTGCCATCAGCCAAACACCTGATTTCCACGCGGTCCCCTTCCTTCAGCATTCCCACGGGCTCCACTTCCAACCACACTTTTTCTGTCGGGTCTGCATAGGCAAAGGGGGTAGCTCTTGGCCCATGAGTCAACCCTGGGCTGGATAAGGGGGAGCCAGCAGGAGTTTCCAGCAGCCCCAGCCCCAGTAAGCAGAGTCAGGTTAGTACTCACAGAAAACAGGGACGGTGACTTCCCTGGACTCCTTCATGTGGTTCCCACTGGGCAGCCGGTAGTTGAGCTCACAGTAAAACTGGGCATCTTTGTCTTCTTTAACCAGCTGTGCCTTCAGAATACTCTGCAAGGTGTACAAACCACTCGACTCCACAGTCTGGGACGACTGAATGTGGACCCCTGGGCAGGGAGGAAGGGGAGGAAGACTCAGCCTCAGCCCCACCTCCAGCCCCACCCTAGGGTTGTCCACCGGGGTTGGCAGGGGACCATCTAAATAGTCCCCTGTCCCCTGTAGAAGGCCAGGTACAAATGCAAGCTGGAAACCCTTCAACCCAGCACTTTTACTGCTCAGTGTCAACCCTAGAAAAACATTTACATGTCTGCTCATATCCAACGATGTGTGCAAAGAATGCTGCAATGATAAAAACGAGCAGCCGTCTAGATGTCCACTAAATGGGGAATGGTGAACTCGACTACCTGCTATGCATAGTATGGAAAACTTGGCAGTAAGCAAAAGGATCAGTTGATCTAAATAGACTGACCCAGAAACATTGTACAAAAGAAATTGTCTAACAATGTATACCATATACCACCACTTAGACCAGGGTTTCTCAGCACTACTGATAATTTTTTTTTTTTTTTTCAGACAGAGTTTCGCTCTTGTTGCCCAGGCTGGAGTGCAGTGGTACAATCTCGGCTCACCGCAACCTCCACCTCCCTCCCGGGTTCAAGTGATTCTCCTGCCTCAGCCTCCTGAGTAGCTGGGGTTACAGACATGCGCCACCACGCCCGGCTACTTTTGTATTTTCAGTAGAGATGGGGTTTCTCCGTGTTGGACAGGCTGGTCTTGAACTCCCGACCTCAGGTGATCCGCCCACCTTGGCCTCCAAAAGTGCTGGGATTACAGGCGTGAGCCCAGCCAGCACTACTGATGTTTTAGGCCACGTTGATTCTTTATTGTGGGGGCTGTCCTGTGCCCTATAGGATGTTAGCAACATCCTTGGTCTCTCTACCTACTAGATGGCAGTAGCACCCCCTCTATGTGTGACAACCAAAAATATCTCCAGACATTGCCAAATATCTCCTAGGAGGAGGGGATACAAAATCACCCCTGGTTAGGAATGACTGACTTAGATAATAAAAAACAGAAGCCTATATCATTCTAGAAATGTTTCTATATATGAGCAAATACATAGAAATAGGCTTGAAAGAACACACCCTGATAGCAGAGATTATTTCTGGGAGGGGGGGTCTCAGGCAAGAAGAAACTTCTAGATTTTTTGTCAGTTTAAATTCTCATGAAAATATTTTCAAGTACCATTTGTATAATTTTTTTAAGTTAAAAGCTTAAAGAAAATCTAAGGCAGTTCCTGTGTAGTACCATAGGGACAGCTCTTTTTAAGAGATGGGGTCTCGCTCTGTCACCCAGGCCGGAGTGTGGTGGCGCAATCCTAGCTCACTGCAGCCTTCATTTCCTGGGCTCATATGATCCTCCTGCCTCAGCCTCCCAAGTATCTGGGACCACAGGCACACACCACCATGCCTGGCTAATTTTTTTATTTTCTGTAGAGACAGGGTCACCCTATGTTGTCCAAGGTGGTCTTCAACTCCTGGCCTCCAGAGATCCTCCTGCCTTGGCCTCCCAAAGCACCGAGATTACAGGTGTGAGCTACCACACCTGGCCCAAGGGTGGCTTTTGGGAGAAAGGGCTACTCACGGTTCTTCTCCTCCTTCAGAGGCCGGCCATTCTTGTACCAGATGACTTGAGGAATGGGGTACCCGTTCCTCCCTACACAGGTAGCAACCTAAAGAGCACAGGGTGTGAGTCTCCCTGCCTCCGAGCCCCCTGCAAGCCCCATCTCAGCGGCTGCGCACCAGCTGCCCAGCCCACCTGCCACACATCTCACCTCCTCAGGCTCCTTACTGTTCACTGGGATGCCCAGGGGGTTGACCTGGATGTTTGGCTCCTCCGGAGCTTCTACAAGAAAATAGAAATGAGGGGGACATCTGGCCACGTCCCACCACCCTCACTACCCTGCTGGCAGACACAGGGTCACGCACTGTAGACGCGGAGCTGGATGCGGTACTCCTGGGACCGAGGGCGCTTGCCCTGGCACAAGAAGATGCGCTCGTCTTGGGGGGTGACTTGAGTCAGGGCCAGAGTAGCCCCTCTGTCCTGGAGGCTGAGCCGCTGCTCATACTCCCCAGGTTCGCTCTGGCCCTGGCCGTGGCGCACACGGAAGATGAGCGTCCGCTTCTCCTTGTGGACCTAATGGGAGGAGACACAGAGGAGGAGAAGGGTCCTGGGCTACAAGAGGGGCAGAGTCTCCCTCCCCGGGCTGCTCTTGCAGGAGCCCAAGCACTCACAGAAAACCAGTCGACATGGCTGAGGTTGCCTTGGGACTGGGAGAGGCCGCACTTCAGAAGGGCTGTGCTGCCCACTTCCACCTCCACCAGCTCAGGCGCAGGCTGCTCAGCCTCTCCGGGCACACCTGGGGGAGGGAGGCGGGGCCCCCGCAGCTGTGTCAGCTCCGGCTGCTGTCCGCCCCTCCCCTCGCAGCGCTGCTGCAGCTGTTTTTCCTGCCACTCAGAGGGTCTGCAGAGGGCCCTGTCCTCTGAACGCTCTACCCCCCGACCCGCGCCCCACCTGGGCCAGCCCTCTCCCCGTCCAGGAGACCCCAGGTCCTTGGAGCCGAGCAGAGATTGAGCAGAGACTGAGCACCGAACAGCTCCAGCTGAGGCTGGTAGAGGGGCAGAAAGGGGCAACCTAGGCTCGGGGCCAAGAGGAAGGCCCCTTTCCTTCCAGGCCCCCTCCTCTCCGGGTGAGCTCAGAGTGTGGGAATGCAAAGCATGTGCCAGGCTGGGGCACACAGGCCCTTTTGTGTCACCACCGCCAGGGGAAGACACCACTGCTCTACCCTCTGCCCTCCAAAATCCCTGCCCTAACTCCCCAGCGGGCTAACTCTGGCGGAAGTTCCGGTCTCATGCTCCCTCAGCAGCACCTCCATGAACACTCCGCACACACCCGCGGACCCCGCCCTAGGTAGCTGATAAGGATGGAGAGGTCAGAGTCTCCCCCAGGGGTCAGGGCAAGGGCCAGGCAGTGGGCAGGAGTGACGTCAGTGGTGCCAGCGTGCTGCCAGCCCTGTGAGGAGGTGATGTCACTCGACACCATCTGCCTGGGCTCTGGGATGCCAGGGTTGTTGCCTTGGCTCTCGGACAAGGAGGGCAGGTGGAAGGTGGGGTCTCCAACCCAGAGCCTCAGACCCCTGACTCCTCCCAGAGCTAGAAGAGCAGGGCAGGGTGGAGCTGGACCGGCTGCAACTGTGGAGCCCGATTTAGCCCTTTCCCCAGAAATAAAGTCAGCCTGGGAGGCAGTGGCCTGGAATACCCCAGGGACATGGTTGGCACTGGGCATGAGGCCAGCGAGCTGGGTATTGCCTAGCCCTCCCCTTCCCCAGCCGGACAGCGGCTGGGACGGCGGAATGGGAGCCAAGAGAAACACGCGACACCGCTGCGGGCCATACAAGGGCAGCGTGGACCCGAGAGCGCCCTGCTACCAGGCGGATCCGGAGAAACGCTCCGAGGTGCCCGGGCGCTCTTCCCACCTGAATGTGGTCCCCAAAATAAGCCAGCGGGCGCTTCCAGTATGGGAATCCTCCATCCCTCATCTCTGTCCCCTATGATCCCATCACTCGGGGAGGCGCGAGGCGACCCACACCGCCCCGCAACCCCTGCCAACGCCCAGCTCGGGCGGGAGCCGCCGAACCTCCCGCTCTCGCTCACCTCCAGCCTGGCGTGATGCCCAGGCAGAAGGGGGAAGGGGTGGGTCGGCGCACCCCCTCCAGCGAAGGAAGCTGCCTTTTCCAGCAACAGGCGGGCGCGGAATTCAGGCTTTGAGGATGCGCCCCAGCTGCGCCTCCTGCCCGGCTTCAATTGCGGGCCCCCAGAGTGAGCACCTCAGGGACCACCCACCCCCCAGCACCCCGAAAGGCTGAGCTCCACCCCTTCTCGTTCCCAGAAGCAGCCTCCTCCCCGCCTTCCGAGTGCTGCTCCCGGGATACTCTAGAATCCCGGCTGCAAACTGGCTGCAAAGAAGAGTTGCTCGCGCGCAAGGCGCCCGGGGATCGGGGACCCAGGGAGGAGGCGCGTCCTCCCAGATGCAAAGCCCCGACCCCGCCGCGCCGCTGGCTCTGCTCCCTGGCACGCTCCACCGCAGACCCCCTAGCCGGGGCGCGGCCCCTGCGAACTCACTCACCCGCGACGCGAGGACAGCAGCAGCAGGCGGCGAGCAAGAAGGCGCAGACCAGCCTGGGAAGCCCCATGCTTCCCGGCCGGAGGGCGAGAGCCAAGTGAGCAGCTAGAGGCTGCCGGGGGCTGACGTCAGGGGGGCGGGGGCGGGGGCCCGGAGCGCCCGGGCCCGCCCCGCCCCGCGCAGCCCCCAGCCCCCGCCCCGCGCGCCGCAGCCCTAGGGGGCGGGCCCCGGCGCCGCCGGCCCGGGAGCTGCGCCTAGGAGCGCTGCCGGAGGTAGGCCAGAGCCGGACTCCCAGGCTCCTGGCTTGGGAAGGCTGAGGGGGTAGTGACAGGTGTCTCGGGGTCTGACTGGCCGAGGTGGCAGCGAGGAGAAGCTGTCCCGGATGCCCGGAGTCGCCCCGGGTCGAAGCCAGCCAGGCTCACCGCTGCTCAGCCCCTGCCAGCCAATATAGCCCCTAGGGGACCTCCTGGGGGAGGAGCAGTAGCGGACCTGGTCCTCGGTGTCCCCAAGGGGCCTCCCACTTGGGCTCCCCTCCCTTGCCACAGAGAATTCAGGCCGGCCTCTATCGCTTCCCAGAACGATTGCACCACTGGCGCTGCCGCCGGCCTGACACTGCCTCAGCCTCAGTGCTGGCAGCTTTGGGAGAAGAACCCTGCGCCAGTCCCACAGACCCAGAAGTACCTGTATGGGGAGTGCAGACGATGCCTTGTGGGCTGTCCCTTCAAACGCAAGCTCCTGCAAGTCTAGCCTTTGACCAGAGAAAGGAAGGAGGGGGCTGAATTCGCAGGCCCAAGGTGTTCACACTTGTCCAGACCTGGGCCTTGAGAATCATGTTTCTTCCCTCTTCACTCTGGAGCCTACCCTGGAACTCAGTTTCCCCTCACCTAAGAGAAAGAAACAGGGAGAAGAAAGAGTTAATGGGCGAGGGTCCCCAGCCTGACCCTGCAAACCTGTTGCTGTTCCTGATGATTGAAAGGATCCCGGCAGCGCTGATCTTCCCCCACCCCATGTCTTCCCCAGCCCTATTGATTGTGGGTCCATAGCTGAGGGAAGAATCAAATCAGACCTGCTTGGGTGGGGAGCTCTGCAGCTCGCCTTCTTCCAAAACGCCGGCTTCTCCCTGGGTCTTCTGGCCTCTTGAGCTAAGGCTCTAGGGAGGGGGAGGTGCTCTTGCCTCACTCTGACCCCAGCAGCCTGGCCTCAGAAAAGGGGTCCACATCTGCTGGTGCGCCTCCACCAGGGAGTGCCAAATAGGGGCCTGGATTTGGGTAGAGGTCTGTTGCCCAGCGGGGCCACCCCTCTGCTCACTGGGGGAGGTGGAGGGTGAGCCAGCAAACCCTGGAGATGGCCAGGTGACTTGAGAGCATGCTCCGGGGTGGCGTTTTGATGACGCAGAGATGACTGGAAAACCACACCAGCCTTGTCTTTCAGAGCCTTCTCGACCCCTCCTCCAATGCCATTAGTCTCCAGCCTGAGGCCGTGCAGAGCGCAGGCCCACCAGGCCAGGGGCCTGGAGCCTGGAGCCTGCAGGGAGAACAAGAGGAGGACCCTGGCTCGCCCTCCAGAGTGAATGTATGGACTGGCCCCAGGCCCAGAGCTGACTAGATGAGAATGTTTTGTCTGCTGGGCTGGAGTGGGAATGGCTGAAGGATGCCGTTTGCCCTGGCAGGCCCGGCTGGGCATGGAGCTGGCTTCCCTGCCCAACCCCCTTCCTTCACTTAACACCATTAACTAATCATTCGCCTCTCTGGCCTGAAAACAAAGCCAGCTAACCACCAAGGACAGTCAGTTCTGAATTCTTCTTCCGCTGGAGGAGAGTGAAGCCAGGTGGGGGTGGAGGATTCGTCTCTGCGGTGAAAGGGAAATGAGGTCAGAGCCTAGAGCCCAGGGTGACGTCCCTTCGCATGGCCCCACCAAACAAGCACAGAAGACTGTCCTTTAAGGAAGCCAGTAGCCTGGGGCTGTCTAGGCTGCTCGGAAGTGGGTCATAGCCTCAGGGGACAGATAGCTTTGGGATGGTTTCATGAGGTGGGCACTTTGGGATTCCAAACTAAAGAGGGGTCAGGACCTCGGAGAGGACTCAGGAGTGGAGGCAGGGAGCAGGGTGGAGGGAGTGGAAGGTGAAGGGGATCAGCCCTCAGTTCTTCTTAGAGGCCAGAGGCTAGTGCTCCGGCAGCGCCAGGGGAGAGAAGGTGGCTGCGGGACTTCCAGCAGGACAGGAGTGACAGCCAGCAGAAGGGAGGTGGAGGAGGAGGCCATGGCCGTCTACCCTGCAGGGACCCAGCACCTGGACTGGGTTGGAAGAGCCTGGCTCAGATGTAGGCCAGGGCCAGAAGAGGCCCTGGGGGCAGAGTCCTAATTCTTATTTTTTCCCTTGTTGGGTTGCAGGCAAGAAGGCTGCTTTCCTCCAGCCCCATGGTGGACCTGGGCCCCTCACACATGAGGGGACCCTCCTGCGCATAATGCCCTCTGCGTGTCTCTGGTATAGGTCTGACCACAGGTGCAGAAACTGAGGCCAGGTGGGGTGGGGGTCCTGGTTGGGCTCCTTAGCCACAGTCTCCTGGATGGGTGGAGCTTTCAGCTCATTGTAAGGAGAAGTGGAGCCCTGGGGAGTTGGAGGTAAAAAGACAAGGATGGACCTGTCCCCAGAGGCCATGAAGGGGCAAGACTGGAACCCAAGTGTCCTCTCTCAGTTCCAGCAAAGGGAACTTGGCGACTTCAGACCCACCCTTCTGGATCCAGAGGCCTTGACCAGGATGTGAGGATATGAGAAGGGTGGGTCAGAAGTAGCTCGAGGAAGGAAGCTGATAAAGAGGTGTTTGCAGCTGCTGTGAGGACATGGGGTGGGAGTCCCAACAATCTTGGCAGTTACTGAGACTGGGGAACCCCCTGGCCAGGCCAGATAATAGGATCCGGCCTGGGTCTTTGGAGGGGGTGCGGAAGTTGGAGATTTTTTCCAGAATGTGGGTGTGAGTAGGAGAAGATTATACTGAAGGAGTGAAAACAGGGTGGAAAAGGGTAGGGGGCAGGAAACCGGATACTGTACTGGGGGGTGGATGGAAGATGTGGGGGAAGAGATTGAATCGGGGGAAGCAGCCCCGCTCCCGCCGGATGCTGTCTCACCCATGTCCTTCGCACCTGACCCAGGGCAGGAGGAAGGAGGCACAGCCGGGATGGAGGTGCACCCCACACCACCATGGGAGAGAGGGAGGGTGGCCTTCTGCGCGATGGGAGGGGCTATTTTTAAACTTGGAAAAACCGTGAGTTCATCTCCATTCTGGAGGCTGCAAAGGCCCCATTGTACAGGGGTCTAGAGAGGGGGAGCGGGGGGAGGGGGCGACGGGCACAATGGCGAGGATTATGTTGGAGCAGGCAGGGGGGTGGAGGGCGGAGAGCGGGGGAGGGGCTGTCTTCGTCACAGATGGCCTACTGAACTCTGGGGTCGAGCCAGGCTGGGGCTTGAACTGGGGGGCGGGGCCCACCCTCACAAAGATCCCCGTTAGGGAACTGGGGTCTCTGACATCCGGTGGCCCATCCTGGGGAGGGGGCTGACGGTGGGATTCCCACAGCCTGGCTTTCCCAGGGACCGCAGGGTCTGTTCCCAGGCTCCCAGCATTCCGACGACTCCCCTGAGAGCTGCTGGCCTCTTCCCTCAGCCCCTTCCCTGCCAGGGGGTGGGGGGAGAGAAGGAGAAAGAGGATGTGGATGCATCGGGACTCTTCCTGGGGATGATGGACTCTTAAGCCAGAGGCGGGGGTTGGGTGGGCAGCAGTGGGTGGTTAGGGTAGGTTGAGCGGGATCGGAGTCCCCAACCCCGCGGACCCCTCCTCCGACCGACTGGGACTGTCCCTCTCGTACCCCCCGGCCTTAGGAGCCTCCGCACGGGGGCCAGCCCACCTGCCGGACCTCAGGCCTCCGGCACCCAGGGCCTCCACCCAGGGGACCCGGCCGCGGCGGGAAGGCGCCGGCGCTAAGCTCCCCAGGAGCCGGCCTCGAGGTCCCGCCCGGCGGAGGCAGGGGGCGGGGATCCGGCCGCCCGCCCCAACCCAAACATTACCATAAATGCTCAGGCGGCTGCGGGTGGATGGGCGCGCGGGGAGCCTGGGGCTCTCCGGAAGCCCCAGATCCAGTCTCCAGGCCCGACCCAGCGCGGGCCCGCGCAGTGATTCGGTCTGACCAGCCGTCCCCTTTACAAAGCGGTGCAGCGGGGGATGGCAGAGCTGGGGTGGGCGCGGGGACAGGGTGGAGAAAACCCAGGCCGCAGGGGGCGTCTCGGGGCTGCCTCCTGGGTAGGCAATGAGGCTGTGACCTCTGGTTAAAGAAAGAGTGGGGCCCTCTAGCCAGATGGCAGCGTCGGCGCCGCGGGGGCGCGGCTCTGTCTCCCTGCAGCTCTGCGGGCCCCGCTGCTGTCAGCGGTGACACCCTGGGTCTCGGTTCCCCGGCCCCAGCCCCTAATCCCCTTCCCTCTCCTCTGCCCCCAGCCTGCACCTGGGGAATGAAGGGTGATGGGGGCGGAGGGTGGTAGCAGGATGCTGGGAGTTTACACCTCTCCCCTTCAGGGAAGTTCACATCCGCTCCCCAAAATACCACCATCCAGGGAGAGGAATGTCCCCAGAGGGCTCTTCAAATCTGACTTTGAGTCGTCACTGAGGGGAAGGCCGGCTGGTCTACAGGAGGGGGCCTGTGGGAAACCTGGGGGCGCCATGTTGAGGTCTTCTGGCCCCTCTCCTCCCTGAAGGACGCTCCTGCAGTTCCTCTTCCCTGCCACACGGGGCTGCCAGCATCCCAGGGGTAGCCCTGGAGAAGGGGAGCCTTGTTCCGTCCCACCCCGGCGATGCCTGGGACCCTCACTGCTGCTGCCAGGGCTGATCTTGGAGCCGGGAGTAGAGAGGGGAGGAAAGAGGCTGGGCGCGGTGGTTTATGCCTGTAATCCCAGCACTCTGGGAGGCCGAGGCGGGCGGATCACGAGGTCAAGAAATCGAGACCATCCTGGCCAACATGGTGAAACCCCATCTCTACTAAAAATACAAAAATTAGCCGGGCGTGGTCGCGCGCCTGTAGTCCCAGCTACTCGGGAGGCTGAGGCAGGAGAATCGCTTGAACCCAGGAGGTGGCGGTTGGAGTGACCCGAGATCACGCCACTGCACTCCAGCCTGGGCGACAGAGTGAGACTCCGTCTTAAAAAACAAACAAACAAACAAACAAAAAACAACTGTGTTAACAGCTGGCACAGTGGTGTGTACCTGTGGTCCCAGCTACTCGAGAGGCTGAGGTAGGAGGATTGCTTGAGCCCAGTAGTTCAAGGCCAGCCTGCGCAACATATGGAGACCCTCATCTCCAAAAATAAACAAATAAATAATTGTGAAATGCACATAACAGAATACTAACCAGTTTAAACGTCAGCGTTCCGTGGCATTAAGCACATTCACAATGTTGTGCAATTATCACCATAATCAAGTTCCAGAATTTTGTCATCACTCCAAGGAACCAAAATTTGAACCAAGTTTTACCTAACGAACTCCAAAACCTGCGCAGTTTATGTGTAATAATCACAGCTGAATTAAGAGCTCAGTTGTGTGGTAAAGACAGGAAGTGCAACTGGGATTCAGAAAAGGGAGTGTCGATGTGGACTGTGCTGGCTAGGAAAGTCTTTCTGGAAATGTGAAGCCTTCAATGAAAGGTCAGGTTTAGATACGGAGGAGTGAGGAATGATCTTTCGAGGCAGGGGAAATGACACAAGCAAAAAGAGAGAGATGGGACCCACGAAAGGGGCACGTATATGGACAACTACAGAATTTCCCTATCAGAAAGTGTCAGAGCAGCCATCCGGCTAGAAGATGGAGTTGGTGGAGAGGCTAGGGGACTTGTCTTGAGATTATATTCACATAGCAATCCCATTTTTTTTTTTTTTTTTTTGAGACAGGGTCTTGCTCATTTGCCCAGGCTTAAGTGCAGTGGCTCGACCTCGGCTCACTATAACCCCTGCCTCCTGGGTTCAAGCGATTCTTCTGCCTCAGCCTCCCGAGTAGCTGGGATTACAGGCGCACCACCACGCTTGGTTAATTTTTGTATTTTTAGTAGAGATGGGGTTTCACCATGTTGGCCAGGCTGGCCTTGAACTTCTGGCCTCAAGTGATCCGCCCACCTCAGCCTCCCAAACTGCTGGGATTACAGGCGTGAGCCACCTTGCCCAGCCTAGTCCACTACTTTCATTTCCAGTATCCGTTTACTTGGAGTGCATTGAGGATAGCTTTATTTATGTATTTATTTTTACACAGCGCCTGTCAGGGCCTGGGTTTCACTGCCACACACGGGGCAGTGCATGGTGAGCTGAGGCCCCTGGAAGCTCTGGGCACTCGCGGCCACTGGCAAAGCCCGGGATGATTTTCATCCAACCCCGGGCTCCCCAACCACCAGAGGGATGTGGGTGGCTGACGCCGCCAGACCTACCTAAGTGGAGAGGGGGCTAGCTTTAGCTACACCATTACCCCTTGGCATCACCCTTGTGAGTTACATGGCTAAGCAGAAATTCAGCACGGTAGAGGGTGCATGCACGTGGGAGCTTGGGCAGATGAGATGGGCTTAGGTTATAGGGGAACAGCTTAAGATAGGGTGGGCAATGGGGAGCCACTGCAGGTTCTTGAGCAGTGGAAAAACGATGTGACATTGGAATTTAGGTTTACCATGGTTTCTTGATTTCATCTTGGCCTGAGAGCGCCCCCTTGTGCCCCTAGTTTGAATTGTTTTCTCATCCTACAGAGCAGGTGGGAGGATGGGGGACTGAAAAGCGGGATTGATGAATCGCAGAAGCCAGACTCTTGGGTTCTATTTCACTTCATCCTGGGTAATGACAGCCTTGCAACAAAGCTAGGGATGATATGTGGGCAGAGAGGGTTTGAGGTCAAGAGGGGCATTGTAATTCCCTTCTCTGTCTCATAACTCGGTGCATATGTGTATTGTGATTTGGGATACAGCACACTAGTGAGGAACTAAGCTGGGGGCTGGAGACAGGATGATAACTAAAACAAGGGTCATGTGCTTGAGAAACGTACAGTCTCGTGAGGGCGACAGACAAATAAATAATTATAACACAAAGAGCTGCGTACCAGGGTGCAAATATGCACATAAAACGGTTACTTAACCCAGCCTGAGGTGATGAAAGAAGGCTTCTTGGAAGAGTTGATGCCGAGCTTCATTTTAGGTGGTGAATAGGAGGTAACCAGGTAAATGGGGGTGGGTTGTGCTGTCTGAAGTGTGACGGAGCTCGCTATGTGCAGGGGGCTGCTAGGAGTTGGTTAATACTCTGCAAGGGAAGGCTGAGGTTAGTGAAGGATGAGGCCAGATTACAAAGGATTTGTAAGCCATGGTCAATTACTCAGAGCAACAGGCTGTGTATAAACGGTGTTAAGCAGGGGAGCAACCATGAGTGACTTTAAATCCATTAGAGCTCAGGCCCCAGAGGGACAGAACAAAAGGCCCCTCTTACTAAGTTTCCATTTCCCTTCTCAGATCCCTCTTTTCCGTTGGATGATGAGGTTGAAAACAGCCAATCCCTTCTGGGGAGCCTGCCTCCTGCACACAAAGTGTGGCCTTATTTTACCTCCAACGAGCCAGTTTATTTTATCATAATAGTCTCACAGTAGAATGAGAGATACGTGTGGGGATGGGGGCTCTTCCCTTATGTTATCCATATGTGACTGAGATCCCCTTGGCAACCTCTTGGAGGTGGGATACAGCACTTCACCGAGTCCACTAAAAACAATCCTTGCACCAAATCCACGCAGTGGAGTACTATGCAACTGTTAAAAGAATGAGGACAGGCCGGGCGCAGTGGCTCACACCCAACACTTTGGGAGGCCGAGGCGGGCCCATCACTTGAGGTCAGGAGTTCGAGACTAGCCTGGCCAACATGGTGAAACCCTCTCTCTACTAAAAATACAAAAATTAGCCAGGCATGATGGTGCGCGCCTGTGGTCCCAGCTACTCAGGAGGCTGAGGCACAAGAATTGCTTGAACCTGGGAGGTGGAGGTTGCAGTGAGCCAAGATTGTGCCACTGCACTCTAGCCTGGGCAACAGAGCAAGACTGTGTCTCAAAAAAACAGCAACAGAAAAAAAAAAACAAAACAAAAAACAGTGAGGACAATCTCTATACACTGGTGTGGACTGTAATGGAATAAAACCCATTGAATTTGAATAAAATAGGAATCCATGACTCCAAACTGATAATAAAAAGATATCCATAAACAAATAGATGTGAAGGGAAGGCTATTCTTTACAGTCTTTACCAAACATGATTTTAAATTAAAAAGATAGGTATATGGCTGGGCAAGATGGCTCATACCTGTAATCCCAGCACTGTGGGAGGCCAAGACAGGTGGATGGCTTGAGCCCAGGAGTTTGAGACCAGCCTGGGCAACATGACGAAACCCCACCTCTACCGAAAACAAAACAAAACAAATCCAAAAATTAGCTGGGTGTGGTGGCGCACGCCTGTAATCCCAGCTATTCAGGAGGCCAAGGTGGGAGGATCGCTGGAGCCTGGGAAGTCAAGGCTGCAGTGAGACAAGATGGTGCCACTGTACTCTAGCTTGGATGACAGAGCAAGACCTGTCTCAAAATAAATAAATAAATAAAAAACATAAAAATAGCTACCTAAAGAGGGATAGAAGGAACAGCCCTCCACTCTCATAACATCTGTGGAGATAAGGCAGGGTATAAATGAAGGCTGACATATCATATGTCTAAATATTTGAAATATTTGAAAGCTAACTAGCTGTTCGGTATGCTCTATCCTCCTACCTTGACAAATATGCCTTCTAATGACAAAATTTAAAAATGTGTAAAGCTGGCTGGGTGCGGTGGTTCACGCCTGTAATCCCAGCACTTTGGGAGGCCGAGGCAGGCAGATCACTTGACATCAGGAGTTCGAGACCAGCCTGACCAACATGGTGAAACCCTGTCTCTACTAAAAGTACAAAAATTAGCCAGGCGTGGTGGCGCCTGCCTGTAATCCCAGCTACTCGGGAGGCTGAGGCAGGAGAATCACTTGAAACCGGGAGGCAGGGGTTGCAGTGAGCTGAGATTATGTCATTGCACTCCAGCCCGGGCGACAGAGAGATACTTTGTCTCAAAAAAACAAAACAAAACAAAAAAGTAACGCTATGGTTTTTGTATGCTCCAAAGTCAACAAAATATCCAAGATAAGTTAACTTAGCTATTATTGCATATATTATTACATATATTATTGCCTGGGTATGCTTATGATAGACTAGCAATATTTACATGTGTAATAAAGTGATACACAATTCATGATTATATATTTATTCCATAAATTAATTTTCCTTGCCTTCACTTCAGGAAATTCCTTAATTATGTTGTTATAATAAAACATTTCTCATAATTCATGTTCTATTGCCAGTAATGCCAAATTAATTGGCCTTTCTTGAGTCATAGTTGTTCCGACGTCTTCAAAAAAATAATTTTTTTTTTTGAGACAGTCTCGCTCTGTTGCCGAGGCTGGACTGCAGTGGTGCAACCTCAGCAAACTGCACCCTCTGCCTCCCAGGTTCAAGTGATTCTCCTGCTTCAGCCTCCCAAGTAGCTGGGTTTACAGGCATGCACCATCATGCCCAGCTAATTTTTTGTATTTTTAGTAGAGACAAGGTTTCACCATGTCGGCCGGGCTTGTCTC
Organism: Gorilla gorilla gorilla; assembly: GCF_029281585.2. Classification (NCBI taxonomy): domain Eukaryota; kingdom Metazoa; phylum Chordata; class Mammalia; order Primates; family Hominidae; genus Gorilla; species Gorilla gorilla. Next base: position 127,270,368 of record NC_073233.2, read on the forward strand.
CAGCTCCTGACCTCAAGTGATACACCTGCCTTGGCCTCCTAAACTGCTGGGATTACAGGCGTAAGCCACCGCGCCCCGGCCAATTTTTTTTTTTTTTTTTTGAGACAGGGTCTCACTCTGTCATCCAGGCTGGAGTGCGGTGGTGCCATCTGAGCTCACTGCAACATCTGCAGTGCAGTGCAACCTCTGCAACATGGGCTCAAGTGAGCCTCCCACCTCAGCCTCCCAAGTAGCTGGGATCACAGACACGTGCCACCACGCTCGACTAATTTTTGTTTTCGTTTTTTTGGTAGTGATGGGGTTTTGCCATGTGGCCCAGGCTGGTCTTGAACTCCTGGGCTCAAGGGATTTGCCCACCTCTGCCTCCCAAAATGCTGGGATTACAAGCGTAAGCCACCGTGCCCGGCCTTAAAAAATTAATTTTTTTTGGGGGGGGGGACAGAGTCTTGCTCTGTCACCCAGGATAGAGGGCAATGGGCGCTATCTCGGCTCACTGCAACCTCTGCCTCCTGGGTTCAAGCGATTCTCCCACCTCAGCCTCCTGAGTAGCTGGGATTACAGGTACCCACCATCATGCCCAGCTAATTTTTGTATTTTTGTGGAGACTGGGTTTCCCCATGTTGGCCAGGCTGGTCTTGAAATCCTGACCTCAGGTGATCCACCCGCCTCGGCCTCCCAAAGTTCTGGGATTACAGGCATGAGCCACCACGCCCGGCCAACAAATTAATTTTAATATGGAGAAACTGCTCTGCTGAGGCCTTAGCAAATGAAATTATTACTAATATGCTTAAGCAAGACTTAGACTCAGAAAGGGATCATAAATTTTATATGTCATGTTCAAATATTTTAAAGGGGTTACATATGATAAATATTTGATCCCAGAAAATATTTAAAATATTTTTTTTCCTTATTATTCTTTTTTGAAACAGAGTCTCGCTCTGTCACCCATGCTGGAGTGTAGTAGTGCAGTCTTAGCTCACTGCAGCCTTGAACTTCCAGGCTCAAAGTGTTCCTCCCACCTCAGCCTCCCAAGTAGCTGGGACTTACAGGCATGCATCATCACACTTGGCTAATTTATTTTTTTATTATTATAACATTTATAACAAACATGCACGTGTGTTTTATTTATGTATGTATGTATTTATTTAGTAGCGACACCATGTTGCCCAGTCTGGTCTTGAACTCCTGGCCTCAAGTAATGCACCCACCTCGGCCTCCCAAAGTTCTGGGATTACAAGCGTGAGCCACTGGAGTCTACAATTAGCTTGTACCCCTTCCCTTTTTGTGTGACTATATTATTCTATATGAAACACAGCTGGGTTTTTTTTTTTCTATTTGCATTTTGGTTTTTTCTTTCTCATTTCTATTGATTTAATTTAATTTAATTTTTGAATATAAAGAACATTAGCATTCTTCTAAAAGTCAAAATTAGGTCAGGCGTGGTGGTTCATGCCTGTAATCCCAGCACTTTGGGAGGCCGAGGCGGGTGGATCACAAGGTCAAGGAGTTCAAGACCAGCCTGGCCAAGATGGTGAAACCCCGTCTCTACTAAAACTACAAAAATTAGCCAGGTGCAGTGGCAGGTGCCTGTAATCCCAGCTACTTGGGAGGCTGAGGCAGGAGAATCACTTGAACCTGGGCGGCAGAGGTTGCAGTGGGCCAAGATCATGCCACTGCACTCCAGCCTGGGTGACAGAGTGAGACTCTGTCTCAAAAAAAAAAGTCAACATTATACAAAAACGGTATACTCAAAGGAGTGTCACTTCCTCCCCATCCCTTCCATTCCATTTCTCCACCCGCCACCCCTTGCAGTAATTAATGTTATTTCTGGTTTAACCTTCCTGTGTTTTTATTTTTTCAAAATTAAGCAGCTATCAAGAGAATAAGAAGACAAGCTACACACTGGGAGAAAATATTTGCAATAGACACATCTGATAAAGGACTGTTATCCAAAATATACAAAGGACTCTTTTTTTTTGTTTCTTTTTAATACAGATTCTCACTGTGTTGCCCAGGCTGGAGTGCAGTGGCTATTCGCATGTATGAGCCCACTACTGATCGCCATAGGATTTTTGATCTGCTCTATTTCTTTTTTCTTTTCTTTTTACTTTTTTTTTTTTTTTTTTTTTTTTTTGAGGCAGAGTCTCAGCCTGTCACCAGGCTGGAGTGCAGTGGCACGATCTCGGTTCACTGCAACCTCTGCCTCCCAGGTTCAAGCGATTCTCCTGCCTCAGCCTCCCGAGTAGCTGGGACTACAAGCGCGTGCCACCATGCCCAGCTAATTTTTGTATTTTTTTAGAGATGGAGTTTCACCATGTTGGCCAGGATGGTCTCTATCTCTTGACCTCGTGATCTGCCCACCTTGGCCTCCAAAAGTGCTGGGATTACAGGCATGAGCCACCATGCCCGGCCGATCTGCTCTATTTCTGACCTGGGCTAATTCACCCTTCCTTAGGCAACCTGGTGGTCACCCATTCCTGGGAGGTTACCACATTGATGCCGAACTTAGTGCAGACACCTATTGGTATAGTGCACTACAGCCCAGAACTCCTGGGCTGAAGTGGTCCTCCTGCCTTAGCCTTCTGAGTAGCTGGGACTGTAGGTCTGGCATAAAAGAAACTCTTAAAACTTAAAAATAAGAAAACAACCCAATCTAAAAGTGGGCCCAAAACCTTGACACCTTATTAAAGAAGATATACGGATAGAAAATAAGCATGTGAAATGATGCTCCACACTATATACTGTCAGGGAAATGTAAACTAAAACAGCAACGAGATACCATTACATACTCATTAGAATGGCCAAAATCCAAAACTGACACCGCAAAATGCTGAGGAAGATGAGCAGCAGCAGGAATTATCACTCATTGCTGGTGGGAATGCAAGACGGTACAGCCACTTTAGAAGACAGTTTGGTGATTTCTTGCAAAACTAAAAATACTCATGCTATATTTATGATCCAGCAATTGTGTTCCTTGGTATTTACCCAAATGAGTTGAAGACTTATGTCCACCTGAATGCACATGAATGTTTATAGCAGAGCTTATTCATCATTCCCAAACCTGGAAGCAACCAAGATGTCATTCAATTGATGAATGGATAAATTAGCTAGTACATCCAAACAATGGAATATCGTTTAGTGCTAAAAAGAAATGGGCTATGAAAAGATACGGAGGAAACTTAAATCCATATTGCTAAGAGAAAGAAGCCAATCTGAAAAGGCTACATACTGTACGATTTCAACTATATGACATTCTACAACAGGCAAAACTATGGAAACAGTAAAAAGATCAGTGGTTGCCAGGAGTCTGGGGGGAAGGAGGGATGAATAGGCACAGCACAGAGGATTTTTAGGGCAATGAAACTATTCTCTATAACACTGTATGATGGATAAATGTCATTAAACATTTGTCAAAACCCATAGAATGTACAACACCAAGAGTGAACCCTAATGTAAACTATGGACTTCAGTTCATAATAAAGTATCAATAGTGGCTCATCACTTGTTTAAAAAAAATCCAAATGAGCAGTATTTTGGTTACACTTTTATCAATATTATCCATATTAAACAACCATCTCAAATATCTGTGGGTAGTGCACGTGCAAGGGTAATTTGATTTTCCATTTGAGACCATAATTTGTTCTTTGTGAATCTTCTTAACGCTGCTCAGTCTTCTAGTTTCCCCTTCCTTCCCTCCTTCCTTCCCTCCCTTTCCTTCCTTTCTTCCTTCTTTCCCTTCTTCCCCCTCCTCTCTCTCTTTCTTTGTCTCTTCTCTTCCTTTCTTCTTTCTTCTTTCTTTCTTTGCCTTTCTTTCTTTCTTTTTTCTTTCTTTCTTTCTTTCTTTCTTCTTTCTTTTCTTTTCTTTCTTTCTTTCTTTCCTTCCTTCCTTCCTTCTTTCTTTTTTTTTCTCTCTCTCTCCCTTTTCTTTCTCTCCTTCCTTCCTCTCTCTCTCTTCTCTTTCTCTTTTTCTCTCTTTCTTTCCAGGGTCTCAACCCTGTTGCCCAGGCTGGAGTAAAGTGGTGCGATCACAGCTCACTGCAGCCTCGACTTCCCAAATTCAGGTGATTCTCCCACCTCAGCTTCCCGAGTAGCTGAGACTATAGGCACATGCCACCATGCCCAGCTAATATTTTGTATTTTTAGTAGAGACAGGGTTTCGCCATGTTGCCCAGGTTGGTATTGCACTCCTGGGCTCAAGCGATCCGCCCACCTTGGCCTCCCCAAGTGCTGGAATTTCAGGTGTGAGCCATGGTGCCCAGCCCTTCTAGTTTCTTGTCTAAATTAAACCGACTTGTTTTAACAGCATTTAGCCAGCATTCCCATCATGTATCCAAGAGTAGTTGTAAGGTCAATTGTGATACAGTTTTTTCCAAGATATTTCATCTTTGGGCACATCCAGAATATTGCATATAATCTTTTTATTTTTCCAAAAATGCCATTATTATCAGCACAATTAGGCTGTGTCTTCTAATAACAAGTTCAACTATGTGCCATACAGGGGACATGTCACCAAAAAAATGCTTCTAGATTTTTGGCCAAAATCCTGGCTTGTTCATCTTTATTATCTTTACTAACCGTGTCATTACTGTTATCATCGACTTGCCCTTGACAGTCTTTTAAATCAAAGACTAAAATTGCAAGTAGGTTTTTTCCTTAGTGCAAAACTAGGGAAAACTAGTTTTTCCTTAAGTCAAAACTAGAATATAGCTAGTTAAATACACATGTGTGTTTCTCTATATTTACATATATGCAAATTTAAAGATAAATAGGAATTAATATTGAAAAATGTTCCTCAGCCACATTGCACAAACCACGTTAATTTCTTTTCTTCTTTCTTTCTTTTCTTTTCTTTTCTTTTTTCTTTCTTTCTTTTTTTTTTTGTAAGATGTGTAGGACAGAGTCAGCACGGTGGCTCACGCCTGTAATCCCAACACTTTGGGAGGCCGAGGCGGACAGATCACTTGAGGCCAGGAGTTCAAGACCAGCCTGGCCAACATGGTGAAACCCCGTCTCTACTAAAAATACAAAAGTTAGCTGGATGTGGTGGTGCACGCCTGTAGTCCCAGCTACTGGGGTAGACTGAGGCACAAGAAGCACTTGAGCCTGGGAGGTGGAGGTTGCAGTAAGCTGAGCTCGTGCCACTGCACTCCCGCCTGGGTGACAGAGCGAGACTGTCTCAAACAAACAAGTGCAGAAGAGCTGAAGAGCTTCTTCGGGCCTGAACCGTGTTGTTTGCAGAGCTGACGTTTGGGGCTATAGGCTTTTCCGCACCAGTAACGAGCACTGGATCCTGACTGATAGAGGACCCAGGTGCTCCTTTATGGAGACATTTTTTGTCTATGTTTGTAATACTTGGGGTCCTCTCAAGCTTGGGTGGCACTGGGAGGGAACAGGGTGGAGGGTACAAGGATGAAAGCAAACCTTCTGCGACTGTATCTTTTTATAAAGTTTTGACTTGGGGACCCTGTAAATGATTTGCATAATTAAAAACAAAATAAAAAAAACCAACCTAAAACGTGGCAATAATATAGATTTTACTGAATGCTTGATGAGGAGACGATGGGGAGGGCCATAATATACACAATAGCACAAAACAAAACCCCTGAATTAGACATTCTTTTCTGGTTTTTCCAATCTCTTAATCCTCAGTCCTTCATAGTGTCTAAAAATCCCTTCTATTGTCCCAGCTAGAATCTTACGCTGAGCAAAACAAAACTAAACAAAAAAACCCCTGAAGTTAGCACAACAGCAGAAACCAGCTGCCGCCAGAGCAGGCCTCCAGAGGGCTTTACACTACATCTTCCATTAGAAAATACTGCAAGGATAGGGCTTCTAGGTGTTCAGCTTTCTCAATATCTGGCTTATTTTCTTCTCAATCCCTGGGACTAACATTGTCAAACAATTTGAACTGCCTCCCCAAAGCCAGCTGGAGTCTTTGTCCCTGCCCAAAGCAGGATTACCTGCTAGGTTTCCTGGGAGTCAAGGGTTGTAGCTCATTAAAGAGGGCTTTGGATTAGTGAGTCTCAAATCACTCAAAGGGGAGGTCTTGGTCCTAAACGAATGGAAATCCTCTCTTAGAGGATCCTGCCAACTCTGAGAAGGCCTTTACATGCTTCTTGGTGTGGAAAACTGGCCAGTTAATTGCACACAGTGCAGGCACAGCACGTTTGCCAAGTTTGACTTTGGACATATTGTGTAGGAAGCACCAGTGGGATACCCATGAACCGTTCATGTCCAGGAAGCAGCCTGGAGCCTGAACTTTGCAGGACAGGTTCAGGCTGAAGACACAAATTCAGAAATCATTGTGTATACAGGAGAGGAGGCTATGATGGAAACAGAAAGAATATAGGAAAGGGTAATGCTTCTGAGGCCAAGGGTGGAGGAAGTGGTCAGTGGTGTCAAGTGCTGGAGGAAGATTGATTAATAACAACATAGTGTTCACTGGACAAGTAAGATCCCTGAAGAGGAGATGGTACGGGCGATGGGATCAACTATCTTGAAAGGGAGGTGGGCACATTCTCCAAGATTTGACACTGGCGGGAGGATGCGAGTAGGAAAATAAAAACATCAGCAACACATCACAACACAACAAACCATAACCTGGGCAGGGCCTGAGAGCAGGGAGAGAGAAAGGGTAGGAATAAGCCAGAGGAGTTTCAGCGACTGCAGTCCTTCCTCTGCACTATAGCGTACCCCTACCACGACCCCAAGGCCTCAGTAAAGGTTTGCTGCACACCTCAGCTTCTTATCAGTGATGCTTTGGAGAATGAAGGACTCTGAGGCAGTGTTCAGGGCAGACTGAAGGGGGACGGACACTTTCAGGAGCCCAGGAGTGGAGACAGAGAATTCAACTCAAGTAGGAAATTCAGCAAAGGTGACCAGGGGAAAGATAAGTCCACTAGGAGTCTGCTAAGCATCCTTGGAGTTAGTAGAAAACACCAGGATTCCAATATATTTGGGATGGGGTTTCAAATATATTTTGACTATTGTTTGAGTATTAAAGAAAAGGACAGGGCCGGGCTTGGTGGCTCACGCCTGTAATCTCAGCACTTTGGGAGGCCGAGGCGGGTGGATCACGAGGTTCAGGAGTTCGAGGCCAGCCTGGCCAACATGGAGACCTCGTCTCTACTAAAAATACAAAAATTAGCCGGGTGAGGTGGTGGGCGCCTGTACTACCCGGGAGGCTGAGGCAGGAGAATCGCTTGAACCCGGGAGGCAGAGGTTGCAGTGAGCCGAGATGGCGCCACTGCACTCTAGGGTAGGAAGGCCCAGGGTAGGAAGCTGAGCGGTTTCTAAATCTGTAGCCCCTTTTTCTCAATGACAATGAAGTAATCTTCCGAGATGTTGAAAAACCTGGTGAGGAAAGTTTGGAATAGCAGTTTGGGAATCCCCTGTAATAATCTGCTTTCCCTTGTGAACAGCAGGCAGTGTCTTAAAATTTTTTTGTATCCTCAATGCACTGCAGGAGTTCAATAAATGATAGAATAGATGAATAAATAGAAGAGAATGAGGAGACGGATCTGAGCAGGCTGCGAAGGCGGTGCTATTCCAAAGCCCAGCCCAGAGGCAGTGACCTCCGACCCAAGCCAAAAAAAAAGCTCGCGTTCAGAGGCCGGGAGAAAGAACAGCTCCCAAATTGAGGGGAGTCCAAGACCCTGCTCTTTTAGAGGGTGGGGCTAGGAGAGCGTATTTCGACGCTGCCCGCCAACGAACCAATCCCCGCCTAAAGGGGGAAGGGATTTAATCTGTCGCCTCTCCTTCCCTTTGGAAAGTAAATGCGTTCGGGCGCCATTCAAACGGACCAATGAGTGATCGACGTTGTTGTGGTTGGCCTTCACCGATTGGCTGGGGTTTGTCGTCCCTCCCTCCTCGTCACGCCTCTGGCTCCACCCCTTTGCACACAAGATGGCGGCGCCCAGCGGAGTAGGGGCTGCGCTTGGGGTTTGCTGAAGCTGGCTGCCTCTCCCACTCCCCTTTTGGGTGCAAAGCGCCGCTAGCGGGAGGACGGGGGCCGGGCGGGGACAGGGGCACCTGCGTAGCTGGACTGCGAGCCTGCGCCCAGCTTACATCGACCCCACCCGGCCCCGGCCCGACCCGACGCGACCCGATCCGATCCGATCCCATTCCATCCGTTCCTCGTCTCCTCCCGGTCTGACCCGTTGCCCGGCCGTGGTTCGCCGCACCAGGCATCCAAAGCTGAGGTCGCTCCTACGGCCTGGGCTCGCCTTCGCTTTAGAGATGTTTGGCCTCTTCCCTCCCAAACAGCCCATCTTCAAAACCTGGACTCTTGGACTGGCACCTGGCCACCTTTCCCTCTACCAAGACTCCACTTCCGTCTTACCCACTTCTTCCTCAGATTCTTGGTACCCCCTGGGTTGGAGACTGCTCATTTTCCTTCCAAATTAATCCCAGACCCCCTAAAATATTGACAACCTTGACAACCCCCCAACCGAGGAGCCAGACTTTGTTTTGGACTAACTTCCATAGCCCTATCATGGAGGCAGTGTACCTGGTAGTGAATGGGTTGGGCCTGGTGCTGGACGTGCTGACCTTGGTGTTGGACCTCAACTTCCTGCTGGTGTCCTCCCTCCTGGCTTCCCTGGCCTGGCTCCTGGCCTTCGTCTACAACCTGCCGCACACGGTACTGACTAGTCTTCTGCACTTGGGCCGCGGAGTCTTGCTTTCATTGCTGGCCTTGATCGAAGCCGTGGTCCGGTTCACATGTGGGGGCTTGCAGGCCTTGTGTACTCTGCTGTATAGCTGCTGCTCAGGCCTAGAGAGCCTAAAGCTCCTGGGGCACCTGGCCTCTCATGGGGCACTGCGGAGCAGGGAGATACTGCACCGGGGCGTCCTCAATGTGGTCTCCAGTGGCCATGCTTTGCTGCGCCAGGCCTGTGACATCTGTGCCATTGCCATGAGCCTGGTGGCTTATGTGATCAACAGCCTGGTCAACATCTGCCTCATCGGCACTCAGAACCTCTTTTCCCTGGTGCTGGCCCTGTGGGATGCAGTGACCGGGCCTCTGTGGAGGATGACGGATGTAGTGGCTGCCTTCCTAGCCCACATTTCCAGCAGTGCTGTGGCCATGGCCATCCTCCTTTGGACACCCTGCCAACTAGCCCTGGAGCTGCTGGCCTCAGCTGCCCGCCTCCTGGCCAGCTTTGTGCTTGTCAATCTCACTGGCCTGGTGTTGCTAGCTTGTGTGCTGGCAGTGACGGTGACTGTGTTGCATCCGGACTTCACCCTGAGGCTGGCTACCCAGGCACTCAGCCAGCTCCATGCCCGGCCATCCTACCACCGTCTTCGAGAGGATGTCATGCGGCTCTCTCGCCTAGCACTGGGCTCGGAGGCCTGGCGCCGAGTCTGGAGCCGCAGTCTGCAGCTGGCGAGTTGGCCAAACCGGGGAGGGGCACCTGGAGCTCCCCAGGGTGACCCTATGAGGGTGTTCTCAGTTAGGACCCGGAGACAGGACACTCTTCCTGAAGTGGGGCGCAGATCAGAGGCAGAAGAGGAGGAGGCCAGGACCATCAGAGTGACACCTGTCAGGGGCCGAGAGAGGCTCAATGAGGAGGAGCCTGCAGGTGGGCAAGACCCATGGAAGTTGCTGAAGGAGCAAGAGGAGCGGAAGAAGTGTGTAATCTGCCAGGACCAGAGCAAGACAGTGTTGCTCCTGCCCTGCCGGCATCTGTGCCTGTGCCAGGCCTGCACTGAAATCCTGATGCGCCACCCCGTCTACCACCGCAATTGCCCGCTCTGCCGCCGGGGCATCCTGCAGACCCTCAATGTCTACCTCTGAAGACTCCTTCCCTGCCTGCCCACCCCTCCATGCTCCACGCAGGCACTCACGCTAGGACAGCATTAACACCGCATCTCCGGGTCCTGGTCTGAATCCCCTCCTACCCCTGTGGCCGTCTTGCCATACATCCAGGACATTGAGATGGAAGACTATGATCTGGGTGGGGGCAGGATAACATGGCTTCTCTTTACCCAGTGGGTCCCTTCGATGCTGAGGGTGGTGAGTATGTCACTATGCAAGGGCCCTGAGACTATTTGCTGTGGGCTCTCCTCCAGCCTGCCCAGGGCCCACCCAGATGCCTCTGGGGTTACCCCTGTCTGCTTCTGGTTTTTCTGTTGGAGATCTATAGGTCCTTTTCCTGCCTCCTTCACATTTCCTCCCCAGCTTTTGCGGCCACAACACATCAGTGTCATTTGGGTGTTTTGGCAACTCAGGGGCCTTCGGATGATCTTAAACCTTTGTGTTCAGCCAGAGCCCCTGTGCCCTGGTAGGCTTTGGGGTTAGTATCTCTCGGGTGCCCTCAGAGCCACCTCTGCCTGTGATCGTCTGATGAGGCTCCCTCCCAACCTGATCCAAAAGCCAGGCTCAGGAGTTTACCCCTGGGATGGGGGATGCATCTGCACCTGACTTTAGGGCCACGTGCCCTGTGGCATCCCAGCTCACTGGGAGTCTCAGGAGGGATAACCGGATTTCTGCTCTTTCCCCTGTCACTCCCACATCACACAGAAAAATGGCATTCCTCTCTGTCTCTCCCTGGCATTGGAGAGGGCAGACTGTGCACATTTCACTAGGGTCCAAATACAGAAGGGCCCAGGGCCCAGGGGCTTGCAGCTTCCTGAGGGGTCTCTGGCCCAGTTTCCAATGAATAAAGTTCTCTTGACAGCTCCGACAGTCTCTGTGTGCATCCCTGCAAGGGAGCAGTTGGTCAAGGCAACAGACCTTGCATCAGGGTCCTTCGGCCCCGCCAGAGTCAGAAGTGTGGGCTGTGGGGGTACCTGGGCTTTAGAGGGGGGACAGGGAAGGAACTAAGATAGGCTGGGAAGACTATGTCATGGGGAGAGTGCATGCCAGGCATGGCTCTGTGAGCTCTCATCCCTTCTGATTTGTCCCCTCTCGCACACATGGCTTTCGAAAAGCCTTCTATTTTTTCTATTTTTTCCCAAATTAAGCCCTTGTAGAGAGGAATGTGAACCATCTCACCCCTTGAGTCAACCTTCCCAGCTCCTCCGCCGGGCCAGTCTTCCTGGGAGGGAGCATGGGGTTCCTGCTGCCTGGAGTCCAGTCTACCCTCGGATCCCAGGAGGAGCTGGTGTGTGTCTCTGTGTGTCTTGGCATGGGGGTCTGGTGCAGGGCTGGGCTGGAGTGTGGCTGCGGGATCTCCTGGTGGAGGCTGCCTAAGGCCTGTCTCTAGCTCACATTTGGGGCTCAGTCCCCATTGGCTGTATCTGCCCTCACATGACCAGCAGAAGAGCAGGGGCACTCCCCCATAATTGTATGTTCTGTCTGGGACCACAGTGCCTGGGACTGCCTTCAGGAAGGGGGTGCCGGTAGCTCAGAAGGAAACTCTGAGGAGAGGCACCCCCCCTTCCTTGGGTTGAGGCTGTGCAGATGCGGCTGGGCAGTCCTGGTTTGTTAGTCATTGGGTTGGGGGTGGGCCCCAGGGGTGGGGGGAGCCTTGAGGGGCTTTGTGGCTAGCCTCAGACACAGTGGCTCGGCCCACCCAGGCTATGCCCAGCACAGTGGGGGAGGGCTCCTCATCTCCACCTCAGAACTGGGAGGGCTTGGCACTTGCTCTTTCCTCCCCTCAATCCGGGACAGGGAGCTGAGCAAGGGGAGGCCTGGCTCCTTCCAGTCTCTGTTTAATGTGGAGATAAACATTTTATGATGGAAGATAAACTTCCTGAGTTGGGAGTAAAGGACCCCCCCTTTTCTTCCATCCGCATCTGGAATTCCTTTGGCCGACCTCAATACCCCTCCTCTCCCTCACCCACGCATAGTCAGGAGCTCAAGCTACCCAGGATCCCTGCGGCATTCTGGGGCCAGGGCACCCCCTTGTGGTCATCTCAGAAACTGCTTATCTTTAGACGCCCGAGGACGCCGCTCACTCGGGTTACAGAGCAATAGCTTTCCGCTCATCGGGGGCAGGCAAGCAGCCGGAGCAGCCATGGACGAAAGTCCTCGGCTCTTTTTTGTTGGATCAGGGCAGGGGTATGTGTGGCGCAGGCAGCCCCTACGTGGTTCAGTTGGCATCTTTGAATTAGAAAAAGGTGCCCCCTTTCTCAAGGATGGCTGGAGCCCCACACCAGGAGGGCATCCCGCTGTCAGACACTCCCATTCACAACCTAGGTGGCGGCTCTGTGGAGCAGCCTCTTATTCCCCTGGGCCGGCTTCCTGTATATCTGCCCCATATCTCTATTTCATCCAAGAACCCTCCCTTCTGCTTGAGCACCCCCTCCACACCATGATCCCAGAAACAGGGAGCCCCCACCACTAAAGAAGAAAGGCTGGAGCAGTAGGAGGGTTCTTAGGTTTATTGAGTGATCTCTGAGAAAAGGGCCGGCCCCAGGAGCAGGAGGGGGTGGGGAGGATCCAGAGAAGCAGAGGACCAGGAAGAGAGCACCCCACCGTGGGCTCCTGGACCAGAGCAACTGGGGGACTTACACTTGCCAGCACAGCACACTCCTCTGGTCTTGGGCAGAAATCCAGCCACTGCCCCATGCTGCCAGACCTGATCGCAGACAGCCACTGTTCCCATTCCTTGCCAGCAGCAGGACGGAGAGGCCCCTACCCCACCTCCCTAGTCATTCACAATATTCCAGGGGGGCCAGCCCTCCTGGATGACCTGGTTGTCAGCGTCACACCCTCCTTCTAGGAATGAGAGCATGAGCTCACTTTGCAGTGGGCACTAAGCAAAGACTGGGGAGCTGTGCCAGTCAGAGTACACCAGAAATCCGGAGAAGGTGCTGTCTGTCTTGATGCTGGCATAGATGCCAATGTAGTCACCCACACCCACCTGCACCCACACTTGGTCCTCAGGCTCCAGCCTCACCATGGCCCCCCCCGAGAGCGAGGCTGGTTTGGGCCACCCCCCGAAAAACTGGAAGAAAGAGGCAATGGATTCGCCATTCTTCACCAGATCAAACTGCAGGCTGGCCCGGTAGACGGTGGCATGGACGGCGAAGTAGTAGACCCCAGGCACCTGGCAGGTGAACTTGCCGGTGACGGCGTCGTAATGTCCCTGCTCATTCACCAGCACGCGGTCGAAGGGCAAGGGTGCGTCAGACGGCGGAGGCACCCGGCTCTCGGAGCGCTTGGCGCTGAAGGCGGATCGCGGAGGCACCGAGCATTCCCCGGCAGGCCCGGTGGGCCCCGCGGGTCCCGCCTCTCCTCGCGGCCCGGGGTCCCCTCGAGGTCCCGGCAGTCCTGCGGGGTAAGGGGGGCGGCAGGGTGAGAGTAGCGGCGGCTCAGCCCGCAGCGGGGCGGCGACTCTAAGGTCACCGTACCCCTCCCCGCCCCTGCCTGAGCTTCGGCCAGCGCCTCCTCCCGCACGGGTACCTCCTCCACCCCTTCCCGCAGGGCAGATCTGGGGGGCTGGCCAAGGGGGCTCCCGCCGCCTGGGCCCCTCCCCCGCTCAGGGCTGCAAAGCGCGGGGACTGGCGCCCCCTGGCGGAAGACCCGAGTCCCGGACACCGGGAGCTGGAGCTGCGGCCGCGCCTGCTCGGACATCGCCACCGATAGCCGCGGCGGTGCCTTCTTACCCGGCCTCCCGCCCTCGCCTTTCTCTCCCGGAGCCCCGGGCGCGCCGTCGCGGCCGTCGCGGCCATCGCGGCCCGGCAAGCCCTGGCTGCCATGGTGGCCCGGCGTGCCTGGAAGGCCGGGGTGCCCCGGGCACAGGCTGGGGATCTTGTTGTCGTCCAGTGGGGGCGAGCCGGCCGCCAGGCCCAGGAGCAGCAGGACGAGGAGCGGCCTCATAGCGCTGGCACCGGGAGCCCGGACGCCGGGGTCCTCTCGCAGTCTGTGGACCAGGCAGGACTGGAGTCGGGACCCAGAATCCTGGGACCTGCCTCTCTCCCCACCCCGGCGCGGCCCAGTCGGTCCCCACCCCACTGCCGTGCCCCTGAGGCTGAGCGCTCGCAGGGCCGAGCATCCGGAGAGCACAGGCAGGCGAGAGAGGGTGGGAGCGGCCAGCCCTCCCTCCCACCGCCGGCCCGCGCCAGCCTTTCCCACAGTCCCCTCCCCAGCCCCTTTCCCCTCCTCCGCCAGACTCACCCCCGCTCCCGGCTCCCCGATGGCCTCCTTCGGGGCGCTCGCTACTCCGGACCCTCCAGTTGGTGGTGCTCCAGCCCCCGCGCTTCTCCCCGGCCAGGCGCCCCCTGCCCTGCCGTCACCCCAGTCCTGGTTCGCTCCCTGCCGGCTCCGCTTTCCTCCTCCCAGACTCCAAGAGGAAACCAGTTGTTCAGGGGCCAAGAGCTCCCGGACCGGGAAATAGCTGGGAAATAACTCGTGGTGTCGCCCGGCGGCCGGCCAAAGTTTAGGGGGAGAAAGGAGGGGGAGAGAGACTTGAGCCGGGCACAGAGAGGCAGAACTTCGAGAGACGGACACACAGGGCACCTCCTGTTCCCAGGGCCAGAGGAGAGGCTGGGCAGTGGCAGAGACCAAGGACCAGACCCCATTTCAGGGAGAAATACGCAGAGAGATGAGGGTGGAGAGTTCTAGAGGCAGACAGCCAGTTGGATCCCTAGGACCTAGGACAGGGCCTGCCACATGAATAGATGCTCAGTACATTTTTGTTGAATCAAGGAAAAGGTCAGAAGGCAGGCGATGGAGAAGCTGAAAAAGCAGATGGAAAGGGGAAGAGGCCTGGATGGGAAGCGGTCTCGATTGTCCGGTGGCACAGTGTGGGGCCAGTCAGCAGCCTGGGACCGGTAAAGGGACAGGAAGGAGCAGGGAGGGTGGTAGGGTCCCATGAGCCCCAGCTGAGGACTTCTCTTCCCCCTCCCTGGGAGCCCCAGAGAAGGATGGGTAGAGACCCTGCTGGTGCTCCTTCCTTTGTTCCCCTGCGTGCCAGCCCTGACCGGCAAAAGAGGACGGGCAGGAAGAGGGCAGGGGCCGGCTTCAGGGTCAGGGCTGGGCACAAGCTTCCAGGTCAGCTGCCTCTGGCAGCCTGTTGCAGTTGAAGGGCCAGGGGGTGCCCAGTAGTGCCAGGCCAGACTGGCACTGGTGCTCCGCTTCCTGGCAGACAGAGCGGCAAGGGGGCAGAACACTGCCTAGTGGGGTGCAACGGGGCACAAGCAGCCCACACAGGAGCCTCCGGAAATGCTGGTAGCAGGGCAGGCTTGTCAGGCTCTGTGGAGGGAGAGTAGCCTTCAGGCACCTGCTCCCAGGCTCCTCCCCTCCCAGGCCCGCCCTCCTTCCCTCCACCCAGAAGACCTTGTAACCGCTGAGGACCTCTACCACCTCCTCCTGGGTGGTCATGCCCACCCAGATGTTAGGGAAGGCCGTGGTGTTGTAGCTCAGACCGAGGCACATCTCCACCTGGACGGGCTCACAGGCCAGCTCTGCAGGGGTGGAGGGGAGGGCCACTGTGGGGACTGCTCACTGGCTCTGTGGCCTGTGGCAAGTCACTGAATCGCTCGGTCCTGTGTGTACATGGGTCCAATGGGGGTGGTTGTGAGGAAGCAAGAGGATAACAAAGAGACAGGCTGTACACACTCTGAGGATCCCTGCCATTCCTGAGAGCCTGCTCCAGCATCGCTTGCCAGCCCTGGGCATCATGCAGGCACGTCTTTAATCTCATGGAACATGGGGCACCCGCGTTTGCAGGGACCGCTTGGGCATCTGGAAGAAACCCCCTGCTCTGTGTAAGAGGATGCCTTCATCTTTGGTGTGGGCTGTGGAAAGGGGCTCTGGGTGACAGAGGGACTGGTTCTTGAAGCCCCACCACTGATTCCCAGATTCCCATTTCCCTTGGGGTGACACTCAGTACTATTGCCACCACCAGCCAACTGTCTTCCAGGACTCTGCGAAGTGGTCCCAGAGTCAGGATGGTGAGGCCAGCTGGCCCTGCCCCCTCAGGGAGGATGGGATGGGACACTGTGCAGTATGGCAGTAGGGTTCTGTGAGGTGGGCACCCAGCCTGCTCAGGGTCCCCAGGGGCAGGCTTCTCACCTGGGGGTGGGAACAAGGGGCCGCTGCAGTTGTCATCGCTGCCATCGGTGCAGTCTCTCCACATGTCACACATCCACTGCACACCCTTACACCCTCCTGCCTGGCAGGAGAGCTCACTGGGCCCACAGGGGTCTGCAGGCACAAGGGGCATGGCAGTGCCCGGGGACATACCTACACCCCCAGTACCCCCAGACTGTCCTGACCAGGGTCCAGAGCCCTTCTCTGTCCCCCTGGAGGTGCCTCTACTGCCCCCACCCACTTGCCCAGGGACACCTACTCTCCGTGGCATTGAAGGCCAGGTAGGTGGCTGAGAAGCCTCCACCGCTGATGCCATGATCTGTCCTAAACAGCACAGCCAGCTCATGGTGCGAGGAGACGAGGTGCGGGGGTGGCTCTGCTCCACAGAACCTGCCCAAAGCAGACAGCTGTTCTGGGCACCAGCCCTGGCTGACTGAGGGGGCACTGCAGCCTCCCACAGGCCTGGCTCTGAGCTGGGAGCCCTGGATGATGCCAAAGGTGATGGGAGACACAGGGTTAGGGTCTGGTGAGAAAGACACATATATTCAGCAGGCAAAGCATTAAACAAACTGTCTGAACTTGAGCCACTTCTAGATGGGAAAAATCAGCGAAGCAGCCTGGCATTGTGGCTCACACCTGTAATCCCAGCATTTTGGGAGGCTGAGTAGGGAGGATCACTTGAGCCCAGGAGTTTGAAACCAGCCTGGGCGATATAGTGAGACCTTGTCTTTACAAAAAAATTAAAAAAATAAATTATCTGGGCGTGGCGGCATGTGCCTGTGATCCCAGCTACTTAGGAGGCTGAGGTGGAAGGAGCGCTTGAACCTGGGAGGTTGAGGCAGCAGTGAGCCATGATGGCACTACTGCACTCCCGCCTGGGTGACAAAGTGACACTCTGCCTCAAAAAAAGAAGAAAAAGAAAAATCAATGAGGGTTTGTAGGGGAGGTGGAAGTGGCCCCTGCCAGTGGGGAGGAACTGGGGCAGGGAGAGGTTTGGGGAAGGACCTCCTGGGGACAGGGAGAGTGTGGGGTGAAGGTTTTGAGGTGAGAGCTGTCTTTAGGGTGATGGTGAAGAGACCCCCGGCCTGGAGTAGCAGAAGAAAATGAAGCTGGAGAATGGAATGTGCTGGGCCGACATGGAAGCCGGGGGTGGCAGACAGTGAGGATGGAGTTATCCGTGGCTCTTCCCTGGCTCCTGTACCTGCCCAGGAGGCTGAAGGCCCCTGAGCTGCTGGTCTCATACACCTCCACGTAGTCAAACTTGCACTCGTCCTGAGCCTCCAGGCTGAAGTTGTGGAACTGTAGTTCTATGCTGTGTCCGGCAGGCACCGAGATATGCCAGGTGCAGAGCTGGGGGAGGGCATAGGTGGAGCAATTCATGGCCCCTTCTCCTGTCTCATCCTGGGCACCCAGAAGGGTCTTCTTCCCCCACTGCTGGCTGGGGCTTGGGGTGGCGCTTTCATCATTGGTGGCTCTTAAGGGCCTTTAATTTACCTGGTTTCAGAGGTGAGTTGACCCAGTGTGGGAACATCTGGGTACACATCAGGCACTTAATAATATTCCCCCATCCCCCGTCTGCTTGATCTCTGACCTTCCCAAGTAGAAGGTAGTGTCTACCATGCCATTCCCATTACAGTAACTTGGGGGTCAGGTGCTTCCGTGTGTGCCCCTCCCCCTCTGCATGGAGCACTGTGCTTACCAGTTGGTGAGGGTACTGCTGCAGGTAGATGGGAGTAGAGAAAGTGCCCTGGAGGCCAGTCAGATTCCCCCCACACCCTGTAGAGAGGTGGAAGGGCTCATGAGTTTGCTAGGATCTGTGCCTCCATCCAATAGGGCTGGCAGTGATTGCAGAGCAAGAGTTTTGGCCATGCCCATGGGAAACAAGTTCTGGGCCAAAGAATGACTGAGCAGGAAATGCTGACGGAGGCCCTGGTTTGAGGCTGGACCAGAGCTGGGGAGCCCAGCTTGAACCCAGATCAGACGCCTGAAGAGAGGACCCCCCCCATGCCTGGCCCTTACCCGAGAACTTGGCACTGCAATTGGTCTCATCACTGCCGTCAGCACAGTTGGAAAAACCATCACACACTGAGTCAGGTAGCAGGCAGATGAGCTGGTCACAGTGGAACTCATCATGGGCACAGCTCCCTGGATGTGGGCACCAGGAGTCAGGGAGGCCTGGAGTCTCCACCCCTTTGACAGGACTGGGAGTGGGTGGAGGGGAAGAAAGTGGACACTCAACAGGCAGGTGGGAACACACTCACCGTGCCCAGGGACCACAGCCTGGTACCAGGCATGGAAACCAAATCCTTCCACACTGCTGTCAGAGACGAAGACCACCAGGAGGTGGCTGGCATTGGTGTTGAGCGTGGGGGGAGGCACCCTTCCACAAACCCTGCAAGAAGCCAGATTGGGGGTGATGGAGGCTCCAAGAGCAGGGCCAGCCAGAGAGGAGCTTGCCTGGGCCTTGCAGTCCTATTTTCTCAACCCCCAAACTGGTGACCATGTGGTCAAAAAGGCTCCTCTGATGTCCCAGGGAGCTCTGACCTTCCTAGCACCTGCACATTTATCCTTGTAGCATTTACTCATGGGGAGATAGGCAGGAGATCCGTATTACAGACTAGGAAACAGGTGAGAGAGGGGAAGTGATCTTCCTCATGGCACACAGCAAGGTGGTGGCAGAGCTGGGCCCAGAGGTCTAGTCTCTCAATTTCTTCCTCGGTTAGCCCTTCTCCCTGCCACTCCCTGATTCTGCTCTTTAGATAGTGGTTCAGGACACGGTGGGATGTCCTGGGGACAGAGGGACCTACCTGAGGAGGGGGCCTTCAGGCTCAGGGGAGAGTTCCAAGCGATCAAAAAGGCAAGAGGCCACACTCTCTATGCTGAGGGCTTCGATCTTGAGCTGTATTGCATGGTCTGTGGCCACCTGGATATGCCACACGCAGTGGGTGTTGGGGGGGTAAGGGTCTGGGTAGTTAGGGCTGCTGAAGAAGCCCCTTGGGCCAGAGAGGAGGCCTCCACAGGCTGCAGAGATGGAGGTTAGAGTTCAGAGGTCAAAAGGAGTGAGGTCCTTTATTCTCTAAGGTGCCTCTTCCTCACCCTCCCCTCAACCCCACCCCGTCATCTTGGGCCCTTCTCCCGGAAGATCTGCCCCCAGTACTCACTGGACTGTGGGGAGGGGCTCACGCCTGACTCCTGCTGCCCTTTAGGGATCCCAGCTGCCTGAGAGGTGGTGATGGTGGGGGTGGTGGTGGTCGTGGTAAGGCCTCCGGCAGGCAGTGGGCTATGGGACGCCCCAGATGGGGGTGCAGCCTGCAGCTCTGGAGGCGAGAAGATGGAGGGTGGCGTTCAGAGGAGCTGGGTCCTGGGAGGCTGGGAGAGTGGCTCATGGAGTTTCATTCCAAAGCCCTCGTTTCAAGCTGTCCCCGGGTACTTACGGGCCAGGATGATGGCCACCAGCAGCCCAAGCAGCAGGAGGAGCAGGCTGGAGAGCAGGAGGACACAGAGCCAGGAGAAGCGGCAGTCTGGCCGTAGCCCTCGAGGACGCCGACCTGTGGGTTGGCAGGTGGGGTTTTGAAAGCCCCTTCTGTTGGGTATTCCTCATGCTGTCCTTGGCTCCTGGGCCTCTCTGTCCTCCCCCAGGTCACCCCCTGGGATGGTTACCATGCCAGGGAGCTGGGACGCTGTAGCTGGCATCCTCTGGGAAAACTGGGGGAGGGCAGGGTGGCCCAGACTCAGGCTCGAAGGCAGGATTGCAGAACTCGGTCTGGAAGGGGGAGATACTTGAGGGCTGAGGGCAGCAGTGACCACTGGTGCTGGGTCTTAGGAGCACGATTCTATGTGGTCCTTACCTTGCTCGATTCTGTTGCCTCCATGCAGAGGATGACATCTGAGAAGTCCTTCATGGCACAAGGCTCTGCATGGCTTTCTGGAGTCCCTGTGACAGCCCAAGACCCCCAAGGGCCCACTCGCTGACCACAAACTCCCTGTCAAAGGGGCAGCCTCTACTACCAGAGGGAAAAGGCTGCCAGGCTAGACCAGTTCTTGGGCTGTCCTTGGTAGAGTGGTTTGGCCTATGGGCTACTCTGTCTCTGTGTGGGGGAAGGGATGGCAGCCAGGAGGAATTCACAAAGGCACAAAATGGTTCCTTAATCCAACTCAGCTGAGGATGCTGAGGTCAAGCCCCTGGCACAGGGTGGCAGTTCTTAAAGGCACAGGCGGTGGCTGAGAATACCCAGCAGAGGAAACTAGTTGCTCTGTGCGGGGATGTGATGAGGGGAGCTCTCCATCCCCATCACCCAAGGCACTGAGTGAGCACTTAGGGGGTCGCTGGGAGGGGAGAGAAGTTGCAGGCAGAAGGGAGCCTTAGGTGGTCTGAGAAAGAAGCAGGGTGTAGGGGGTGGACAAAGCCAGCTGCCCACCTTTCCTCCCCACCAGGGTGACAGGGGTATTGGCCAGGCCGGGTCTTTGGAAGGCCCCTGGTAGATCACCAGTGTGACCAGGACAAGATAGAAGAACATGGCATGAGCAGGGGGAATGGCTGCTCATTCCTGGGACCCCTAAGCCCGCAGAAGAAAGGACAGGGAAGGGGGAGAAGGTGCCCAGGTCTTGGGGAGGGTTGGGGTGTGGAGTCTAGCCATTGGGGCTGTTGCACAGTAGGAAACCTACACCCTGCAAACAAGATTACTTCATGCCTGTTTCTCCATGGGCGAAGTCCTCTTGGAAAATCCCAGCCTAGCCCTGCTGTCCTCAGGGAGAAAGGAAAGGGATTGGTAATCTGTTTTGTGTTAGCCATACTTAGGCTGAGAGTTTGGCAGGGAGGGAAGTGGGGAGAGAGCCTCATATTTCTGGCTACTATTTGTAGAATGTCTGGGCAAGAGGGCTACATGCAGTTTCTCTCCTTTCATAACTACGAGGTAGCATCACCATTTTACAAATGCTGGTGCTGGCCTCTGAGAGGTTATGTCACTTTCCCAAGGTCACACAGCTGGTAAGATACAGAGATGAGAGTTGAGCCTAGGAATGGATAGATCTTAGGCTCACGTTTTCTATGATGTACCTCTTTCACCCCACATTGGGGCTGAGGCATGCTGGGGGAGCAGAGGGATCAGAGTGACACGGGGGCAGAGTGAGGAACCCCTTGGGGATGGAAGCAAAGAGGACAGGCTGCCCTCCTTGCACTCAGGAAAGGAGATGCCTCCACCCACAAGTTTTTCTCCATTCGTCCCTGGAGGGCCTTAGTTTGCTTTTGTCTAGGGGGTCAAGCTGTTTCCTAGACCCTTGGAAGTCTAATGGTACTTGGTCTTTAGGGAAGAGACTTTTTGGAAGCTGTAGGGACAGGTGCTCTTGGAGAGGATCAGACAGTCCCTGACCACAAAGTACTTCTCATTCTGGCTGGATCAAGACAGAGCAGGATCCCTGCCACACTGTGTGTTAAGAGCCTGGCCACAGAGGCAGCTTCCTGGACAGAGTGGCCCTGCGCTGAGCTTTGAGGATGATGAGCTGGGAGAGCCACGCCCTTGGGTCTGCTCCTCTGAAGCTGCTCGTTCGCTGTGATCATTGAGAAAGAGGTTGTTGTGCCGGGGTCTGGCCAGGCACTGGGCTCATGGAGCCGACTGAGACAAGGTGCCCTCGTCTCAAGGAGCCCCTGCTCTGCTGTGACAGTTCTCAAAGTGGGGCCCGGGGCCTTTTTTTAGAGGACTTGAGAGCTTAGAACTAGGCTCATAATAACACTAAGACATGATGTGCCTTTTTCACACTCATTCATGTTTTCCAGACGCTCCGTGACATGTGATATGACATTGGGTTGAATGCTGAAGGAGACGCGAGTCCAGCTGCCTTCTATTAAGCCAGATGCTAAAGAGATTTGCACAAATATAAAACCACACTGCCATTCTTACTAATTTTTTTTTTTTTGAGACGGAGTTTCACTCTTGTTGCCCAGGCTGGAGTGCAATGGTGAGATCTCAGCTCACCACAACCTTCGCCTCCCGAGTTCAAGGGATTCTCACACCTCAGCCTCCTGAGTAGCTGGGATTACAGGCGTGCGCCACCATGCCCAGCTAATTTTGTATTTTTAGTAGAGATAGGGTTTCTCCATGTTGGTCAGGCTGGTCTCGAACTCCTGACCTCAGGTGATCCGCCTGCCTCAGCCTCCCAAAGTGCTGGGATTACAGGAGTGAGCCACTGCGCCTGGCCCATTCTTACTAAATTTTTTTTTGTTTCAGAAAATATAGGAGGTTTTTTTAAATTTTTTTTTAATTTTTTTTAATTTACAGTTTTAGTAGAGATGGGGTCTCACTATGTTGGCCAGGCTGGTCTCAAACTCCTGGACTCAAGTAATCCTCCTACCTCAGCCTCCCAAAGTTATGGGATTATATGGTTTAAAAAACATTATTGGCCGGGCATGGTGGCTCACACCTGTAATCCCAGCACTTTGGGAGGCCGAGGTGGGCGGATCACGAGGTCAGGAGATCGAGACCATCCTGGCTAACACGGTGAAACCTGTCTCTACTAAAAGTACAAAACAAATTAGCCGGGCATGGTGGTGGGCGCCTGTAGTCCTAGCTCCTTGGGAGGCTAAGGCCCGAGAATGGCGTGAACTCGGGAGGCGGAGCTTGCAGTGAGCCGAGGTTGCGCCACTGCACTCCAGCCTGGGCGACAGAGCGAGACTCCGTCTTACTTTAGCTTGTAAAGTGTTTATTATATTAAAATTTATTGTTTAAAAATTAGTAAGAAAATACTTAAATTTCTCTCGGCTTTAATATTAATTTGGTAAATATTAATAGATAGAACCCACATAAAGCAAAGATCTTTGGGGTTCTCCATAATATTTAAGAATGTAAGGGAGGTCGGGTGCGGTGGCTCATGCCTGTAATCCCAGCACTTTGGGAGGCCGAGGCGGGAGGATCACAAGGTCAGGAGATTGAGACCATCCTGGCTAACACAGTGAAACCCCATCTCTACTAAAAATACAAAAAAGTTAGCCAGGCGTGGTGGTGGGTGCCTGTAGTCTCAGCTACTTGGGAGGCTGAGGCAGGAGAATGGCATGAACCTGGGAGGCGGAGCTTGCAGTGAGCCGAGATCATGTCACTGCACTACAGCCTGGGTGACAGAGCAAGACTCCGTCTCAAAAAAAAAAAAAAAGAAAAAAGAATGTAAGGGGGTCAGCTGGGTGCGGTGGCTCACGCCTGTAATCCCAACACTTTGGGAGGCTGAGGTGGGTGGATCACCTGAGGTCAGAAGTTCAAGACCAGCCTGGCCAACATGACGAAACCCCATCTCTACTAAAAATACAAAAATTAGCCAGGCATCGTGGTGAACGCCTGTAGTCCTGGCTACTTGGGAGGCTGAGACAGGAGAATTGCTTGAACCTGGGAGGCGGAGGTTGCAGTGAGCCGAGATTGCGCTGCTGCACTCTAGCCTGGGCAACACAGCAAGATTCTGTCTCAAAAAAAAAAAAAAAAAAAAAAGGAAAAAAGAATGTGAGGGAGTCTTTTGAGAAGTGTGGTTCACTGGACAGAGATGAAAACAGTTTACTGGGCCGTAAGTCCGGAGATTAAATGCTGGGTAATCCGAAGAAACAATGACTTCCTCTGATGGGGCCAGCAGGAGGACTTCCTGGAAGAGATGAGCCTTTAGTCTAAAGTTTGAGGGTTGAAAAGGATTTGAACAGGCAGAACTTGGGGGTTGGTTAGGGAATTCCAGGAAGGAGGAGAGGCTTAGCACTGTGGCCTGAGGAGCTTGGTCACAACTGGGTCTCAGAACTGTTCCTGTGAGTGGGGAGACAACAGAAGGGAGGCCAAGGGGAGGCCTGGAAGACCAGGAAGCTTCTCTCTGCTTTGCTGTTACCCACGGCCATCCTTGACTACACCCAGGATGTAGTAGAGGCCGCAGAGTGCCTCTGCGGGCACAGGCACTCCTGCACCTGTCTGCGTTATGAAGGGGTTTCTGGAGGAAAGGAGGGGAACCAGGGGCCAGCTCAGGGTTGGGGAGTGGCACACCTAAAACACACTGAGAGTGAAATCCACTGCAGACCCCTCAGCTCATCACCTCACGTCACCCTTATTCCAGCCCCGGTGGCAAGAGGAGGGAGGTAGGTGTTTTCTTCTCATTTTCTGGATGCCACCGAGGCTCCTGGAAGTTAAGTGCCTTTGCCCAAAGTTGTACAGTTGCCCAGGGGCAGGGATGGGTTGCAGAGCTGGGGCTGTTGGAGTCCTGGTTTCCACTTTTTTTTGTTTTTGTTTTTGTTTTTTTGAGACAGGGTCTTGCTCTGTCACCCAGGCTGGAGTGTGATCACAACTCACTGCAGCCTCCACCTCCCAGGCTCAAGCAATCCTCCTACCTAAGCCTCCCAAGTACGTGAGACTACATGTGTGCACCACCATGTTTGACTAATTTTGTAGAGAAGGGATCCCCCTATGTTGCCAGGTCTCGAACTCCTGGGCTCAAGCAATTCTCCTGCCTCGGCCATAGGCTTCCCTAGTCTTTAGAAGCATGGGAGATAGCAGCTCAATCCCATTACTACCTCCAAGAGGCAGATGCCCCCAAATATCAGAAAATTGGAAAAGCCAATTCCTTGATTTTGGAATCCCTATTTAATGGGCACTCTGTTTAGTTTGGGCAATGCTATACTTACATACATCAAGTGTATTGTTCAGGAAAAGAAGATAGAAGCATCCAGAGAGATGAGAGGAATTAAATATTTGCTAAAGAGGGACAGTGTTGGTTTAAAAAAAAAATTTGCTGAGGATCACCCACCATGAGAATCTCAATGGAGCTTTGATGTTGTAGTCCTGGAAATGGGAGTTGAGCACGGGAAATAGAAGTTTGTTGAGTTGTTGAGTACCCACTATGTGCCAGACACCCACCCATCCCATCCCCTCCCCTCCCCTCCTCTGCCCTCCTCTCTCCTCCCCTCCCCTCCCCTCCTCTCTCCTCCCCTCCCCTCCTCTCTCCTCCCCTCCCCTCCTCTCTCCTCCCCTCCCCTCCTCTCTCCTCCCCTCCCCTCCTCTCTCCTCCTCTCTCCTTCCCTCCCCTCCCCTCCTCTCTCCTTCCCTCCCCTCCCCTCCTCTCTCCTCCCCTCCCCTCCTCTCTCCTCCCCTCCCCTCTCCTCTGCTCCTCTCCCCTCCCTTCCCCTCTCCTCCCCTCCCCTGTCCTCCCCTCCCCTCTCCTCCGCTCCCCTCCCCTCTCCTCCGCTCCCCTCTGCTCTCCTCCGCTCCCCTCCCCTCTCCTCCCCTCCCCACCCCTCCCCTCCCCTCCTCTCTCCTCCCCTGCCGTCCTCTCTCCTCTCCTCTTTCCTTTTTCCCTTTCCTTTCTCCCTTTCCTTTCCTCTCTCTCTCCCCTCTTCCTTCGTTTTTGTGTGTGTGTGTGTGCATGTGTGTGTGTGTGAGACAGGGTCTTGTTCTGTCGCTTAGGCTAGAGTGCACTGGTGTGACCACGGTTCACTGCAGCCTCAACCTCCTGGTCAATTGATCCTCCCACCTCAGCCTCCCAAGTGGCTGGGACTACAGGTGCATGGTGCTATGTCTGGCTAATTTTTGTACTTTTTGTAGAGACAGTTTCACCATGTTACCCAGGCTGGTTTCAAACTCCTGGGCTAAAGTTATCTGCCCATCTTGGCCTCCCAAAGTGTTGGAATTACAGGTATGAGCCACTGTGCCTGGCCAGACACTGTTTTTCTTAACTGGCACTCACAACTCTGAATAGGTAATGTTATGCTCAGATTACAGATGAGGAAATTGAGGCTCAGAGAGATTAAGTAACTTGCTTGGGCTGTGAATGTTAGTCTCTTTCTGATGCCTCCTGCATCCTGCACAGGTGCTTGTTTCTGCTCGTAGAGCAAGGAAGGATGGGGACCCTCAGAGGTGTCCAGCTCGGACAGACCTACTAGGGTCCAGGTAGGAGGCAGATCAGGTGGTTTTGCTGTTGGGTATGTGTGAATGTCACACTGCTGTTTGGCTCAGTTCCTAATAGATGCAGGGTTGGAAAATTTGCTGCAGAAAGTCCTGCAAAATGCTCTCAATTATTCAAACTAAAGACAGAGTACTCAGATGGAAAGAGAACTGGGTAGGGAGTCAAGATACCCAGGTTCCATCCTGTCTCTGCTTCTGACATGCTATGTGGCCTTGAGCAAGCCTTCTCTAGGGCTCAGTATCCTCACTGCCAAATCGAGATCATGGACAAGGTGACCTCTATGATCTAACTCTAAAGCTTTATAGAGGCCGGGCATGGTGGCTTACGTCTGTAATCCCAGCAGTTTGGGAGGTCAAGGCGGGTGGATCACCTGAGGTCAGGAGTTCGAGACCAGCCTGGCCAACATGGTGAACCCCTGTCTCTACTAAAAATACAAAATTAGTCAGGCGTGGTGGTGCATGCCTGTAATCCCAGCTACTCGGGAGGCTGAGGCAGGAGAATCGCTTGAACCCGGGAGGTGGAGGTTGCAGTGCGCCGAGATCACGTGACTGCACTCTCACCCTGGGTGACACAATGAGACTGTCTCAAAAAATAAATAAATAAAAAAATATATAAAATATAGCTTTATAGAAAGAAGTAAGCATTCTGAGCATTGGTCACTTAAAAAAATTCTATAAACTGGAACCAGGGAACTAGAGTTAAGTTCTGTATGTTGGGACTTGAGATGTGTTTAGAGGAAAAGTGACTTAGAATGATTGATAATATGGGAGTGGAGACCTTCAAGATCCACAAGTCCTATCTCAGTAATTTGCAGATGAGGCACGGAGGCCCAGAAAGAGGGAGGTTCTTGTTCAAGGTCACACAAGAGCAGTTGCAGGGGAAGCCCCTCCCCTAGGGAGAGGCCTGCTGGATCAAGAGCAAACAATGAGGGAAGAGAGCCAAGTTGCTAGGAGGCAAAGCTTGATGGACAAAAAAACGTGGGGACAGACCTGCGTGTGTTTGTGGTCTGTGTAACACTAGGACCTGTTACCATGGGGATGAGAAAGCACCACAGATTAATTACTGAAGAGCTGGGAGCAAGGGTGGCGGGCCTGAGTGGAGCCCCTGCCCTCAATGTCTCCTAGAGTCCACCTGTTCCCCAGTGGAAGACAGCAAAAATTACAGGGCTGCTTCTACCTCCAGTGAAGAACTAGTCAGAGTACAGCCATTCACTTTGCTACAAGCCTAATGTTTTTATTTTGAGGGGATCCTGTTTGCCTGTGGCTTGGGGGCAATCATCAGGGTAAGATTTCCAATCACACCCTGGGTCAGGCCACCCTCAGGGCAGGCCAGGGAAGTTTGGGTCCCTCAGGGAGAAATTCCAAGTTTTAAGTCACTGTCATTTTCAATCCCTCTTCTTCACTCTTGGGAAATGCTTAGAAAAATGCCCCCACAACTGTCCCCCTCCATGAGGTGGGTTTGATAGCAGCACACAGGCCTTAAGTGACAGCAGGTGCTTCTGTCTCAGCAAGGATGGAATAGTCAGGCCTTTATTTTTCAGTGTCTGGAGCAGTGAAGGCAGTGAGGAAGAATCCTGATGAAACACTCCAGGCTCGCCTGGTGGAGCCTTCAGCTTCCCTAGTTCTAAGACCAGCAGCAGAAATGGAAAAGCTGAACAGTGCTAATGAAGAGGTGAGACCAAAGGAGACGTGGGTCACCGAGTGCACCAAAGGCATCACCTCTTTTAGGGGTTAAATCTGAAGTCTTGAGAAAAAGCACTTTAGGGAACAAAGCCTGTAACATAAAGGTAACTGTTTCTAAGTATTAGGTGGTAAAGCTGAGATCTTTGACTTATCAAAGACTAAGCCCTGGCTGGGCGTGGTGGCTCACGCCTGTAATCTCAGCACTTTGGGAGGCCGAGGCAGGCAGATCACCTGAGGTCAGGAGTTCGAGACCAGCCTGACCAACATGGAGACACCCAGTCTCTACTAAAAATACAAAAATA
Source organism: Gorilla gorilla gorilla (assembly GCF_029281585.2). Lineage (NCBI taxonomy): Eukaryota > Metazoa > Chordata > Mammalia > Primates > Hominidae > Gorilla > Gorilla gorilla. The sequence goes on from NC_073233.2 coordinate 127,298,246, forward strand.
GCTGGTCGTGGTGGCATATGCCTGTAATCCCAGCTACTGGGAGGCTGAGGCAGGAGAATCGCTTGAACCCAGGAGACGGAGGTTGCAGTGAGCTGAGATCATGCCATTGCGCTCCAGCCTGGGCAACAAGAGCGAAACTCTGTCTCAAAAAAAAAAAAAAAAGACTAAGCCCTGGTCACTCCACATCCAGGTAATGATACTCTGCTCTAAGAGCACGTTTTGCTATATTTGACATCTGCTGGAGAGATGTATTTTATCTCATCATAGGTCTGTGAAGACACCCACGTGTTTCTTTTTTCATAGAGACAGGGTCTCACTATGTTGCCCAGGCTGGTCTCAAACTCCTGGCCTTAAGCCATCCTCTCACTTCAACTTCTTGAATTACTGGTGTGAGCCACCATGCCCAGCCCCAAGAGTTTCAACCAAGAATTAAGAGAGTAGCCCATACCAGCATTAAAAAGTAGACAGTTCATTAAAAAAAAAAGTGGACATGTGAGAACCAGGTCACATAGGAGAATGTCCTGATTCTTAGGAGATGTATGCTCAAGTATTTAGAAGTGGTGATATAACACCTTACCTGAAAATGTTTCGGCGGACAGAATAAAGTACAGTTGACCTTTGAACAATGCGGGCTTGAACTGTGTGGGTCCACTTTCACGTGGACTTTTTCAACCAAATAAGGATAGAAAATACTGCATTTGTGAGATGCAAAACCCACATATATAGAAGGCTGATTTTCATATACGCAGGTTCTGCAGGGGTGACCTTGGGATTTGAGTATGGTGCAGATTTTGGTATGTGTGTATATTGGAACCAATCTCCCTGTGTATACTGGGGGATGGCTGTATATTTAAATGTGTTTGTAAACAATTGGTGAATCCAGATGAAGAATATAGTGTCCAAAATATGTATTGTTTCAGTTTTTAAAAAATTAAACTTAAATGTTCAAACTAAAAAGTGGGTAACTTTTTCCAGAAACTTGGAATTTACAAACTGGTTGAAGCAATGAAATAGATGGCCCCTAATATACTAGGAGCCCTTCCTAGATTCAAACACTCCCAAATCAAGATTCCAACATCCGTCAACTGATTTCTCAAAGCTATTATTTATTCTGTACAAGGTTCCACTGTACATTAGACATTCTTCTACTCTTGCTTACACAGTAAACAAGTGTACACTTGCCCTTGGGCTCAGGTTCACAGGTCTTCTCTGGAGAAGGGTGTCAGGCCAGTAAAACTCACGGTGTCTTTCTCTGATGCCTCTTCCTAGGAGCCTGGAATGTGCCAGGCTCCACGGGGCACAAGCCGGGCCCAGCTGTGTGGGTGAACAGCTTTACTCTCCAGGACAGCACAGAGTTTTATCCAACTATGTAGGGCAAAATTGAGCCCACAGGAAAGAACCATACAACTGAGGCAAGATGTCCCCAAATACCCAGGCTCCAGCTCCCAGGGCAGGACTGGAGACCAGCGCTAAGAAGAGCTGAGGGGTGGCCTGGGCATCCCTGAGAAACTCGGTCCAAAGGGCCTATTGTCTAGGAGGCTCTGAGAAGGGGGCGGGGGCAGGAAGGCCAGGGGGAAAGGGATGTTAAGAGAATAAATAAAAGGGAGAGAAGCTCTAAGGACGAGGGGCTTGTGCTATCCTTCAAACAGCTGGGGAGCAGACCAGGGGTGGGCTAGAGGACGTGGGCGGGAAGAACTTGATGCCCTGTCGGAAGGAATCTACCTGCTTTTTTCTTCGCCTCACTGCAATGCACAACGAGCCAGGGCTAAGGGCAGGATCCCTTTCCCGGGCGGGTTTGAACACAGCACTGGGGAAAAGGGAAGAGGCTGAGGGATATTTCAGGAGGGGCAGTTACCCCCTGGTCCCCAAATGCTATAAGGCACAATTCTTGGAGGCAACTAAATTCCATTCAAAACATTAAAAAAAAAAAACAAAAAACCCAAACCCCCAAAACAGAAACTTGTTTTAGATCCCAGGTCTACTGTGGCTGTGCTTGGGGCCTGGCCAACGCCCACCTAGCACCACGGAGGGCTAGCATTAGAAAAGTTGTACTTGGAAAAGCAATAAAAGGACCAGTGCAACGTCCCAGCTATGAAGAGGCCTGAAGGAGAGCACTCCAGTCTGAACACTTTAGTTATGGAAATTAAAAAAAAAAAGTTGGGCTTTTTAAAAACCAAAACCAGCGTTTTCCAAAGATGTCCCTTCGTCTGTCCCCCGGAGTTAGCAGCGTGAAGAGGACTCTTGGCTCATGGCTCTGGACCGGCGAGCGGTGCGGGTGGAGATGCGCGCCGGCTCCTCCGCGGCGCGGGCGTCCAGGCGGTGATGCTCCCAGCGAGCTCCAGAGGGCGCTGTCCCCTCGGAGGCGCGGGCGCTGCGGCGGGAAGCGGCGCAGCGAGGGTCTTCCCCCGACAGACGCGGTTGTTTCTGACACATAGGAAGACCACAAGTTTACAAATGCAAACGGAGACGCCGAGGGCACTGGGCGATGCCGGCTTCACGTCCAGGCGATCTTCCCTGCCGGGCCACAGCTCAGGAACGCCCGGCTCCTTGCTCCAGACCCTGACCAGGCTGCATCCACTCCTGCTCGGCAGCTTCAGGTTTGTTTTTCTCTTGTCAGGTTTGTGTGTTGTTGTTGTTGTTGTTGTTGTGTTTTTGTCTTTTTAAAAAACTTAGGGAGCGGGGCCACCACGGGGAAGGGAGAAGGGACGTGGCTCCTGGCGCTACATTCGGGAGGGCGGGCTGGCCAGTTCGTAGAAGAGCAGGTAGGCGTCGCTGGTGCGCACTTGGCTGGAGGACAAGGGAGTGACGCTGCGCAGAGAGCGGGGAGTCAGCCCGGAGCGGGCAGGACCCGGAGACCCCGCGCCGGCTTCTTTCCGTGCCCCCAAAGCCGGCCGGCCTGCCATTCAGGGAGCCTCCCCACGGGCAGCGGCTTCGTGGCCTTAAACTTTGCCATCCATTTTCGGTGTAAGCCGTGCGGGGGGGTGGCAGGGGGGTGGGTTTGGGGGGAGGGTGGGGGAGTGGGGGGGAGAGTGGGTGGCTACAGCCAGGGGCTCCGGCCCTGCCCTGGCTCTCACCTGGAGTCGTTGAAAGTGTGCCATTCTCCTGTCCCTGGACTGCGACAGTAGGCTGTATAGTGGCCACCCATGGTGGTTCCGGAGTGATTGGACACAGCGTACAGGTTGTAAACAGCATGGTCTGAGGAGGAGGCAGCCGTCAAGCCCCCGAGGCCCCCCTGCCCCGACTTCCTCCCTCCAACCTCTCCTTCTGGGTCTCTCAGTAGCTGGTGCTGGCAGCTCCCCTTCCTCCTGCCCTCCCTCCGGCCTTGCACACCTGCATCTTCATTCTGCCCTGCCTACTCAAAGATACTCACTGGTGTTTTCTGAGGCAAATTCTCTTAAGTCCAGGTCTCTTAGGGGGAAGTTCACAAATGTTGTGAGCTTGCTGGTTCGGATCCTGGATTCTGAGAACCGCTTCAGATCTGGCATTGACGTGAGTCAAGGATAGTCAAACCAATGCAGAAGGGCAGACAACAAAAGGAAAGCCTACAAGGTCCGTTTCTTCCGACTGTTCCCCTCACCTATGGGCCCCTTGTCATCAGTCACCCTTGAAAGTCATGTCCCAGCCCTGATGGATCTTAAGGATACGGAGCACCAAGATCTTTGGGAACCTCTGGATGGAGAACTTCTTTATACACCGTTTTCTGCCTCGGCAGCGACAGCATGTCTGAGAGACAAGACAAACAGAAGGAACTTGTGGGGAAGTCAGTGGGCCCCAATCCAGTCACTCCTCAACTGGATCTGCTGGTATCAGCCTCTTCCCAGTAGGTCCCACGGAAATTTGTTCTTGCTATTACCGAAGGGTGACTTACTGGCTTTTCATCTCCATCAAGCACATCCTCTTTGGTGAAGAGCCTCATGCAGTCCATTAATGTCACCTCAGGATAACCTCGCTGGGAAGGGGAAAAAAGCAAAGGTCAGAGGTCAACATGAAAGGACAGGAGAGGGAGTTCAACAAGGCGGGCAACTGGGGTGCATACCTTAGCAATGGGCAGTGAGAGGTCCCAGAAGGGGTCGAAGACCGTAGAACAGTAACCACAATCTGTACACGTCAGTGAGCTCTTTAGCTGCCCAACAAAGAGATCTGGGGAAGAGAAGGCCGTGAGATGCTGAAATACAGGAAGTAGAGCATGGTCTTCTGCACAGCAGCTTTTATTTTTTTTTGAGATGGAGTTTTGCTCTGTCCCCCAGGCTGGAGTGCAGTGGTGCAATCTCGGCTCACAACAACCTCTGCCTCCTGGGTTCAGTGATTCTCCTGCCTCAGCCTCCCAAGTAGCTGGGATTACAGGTGCCCACCACCATGCCTGGCTAATTTTTGCATTTTTAGTAGAGATGGGGTTTTGCCATGTTGGCCAGGCTGGTCTTGAACTCCTGACCTCAGGTGATCTACCCGCCTTGGCCTCCCAAAGTGTTGGGTTTACAGGCATGAGCCACCATGCCTAGCCTGCACAGCATCTTCTTTCTTGCTGTTCCTGCTTTGCTTTGTTGAACACCAGGCAGAAACAGGCTTCCCCGGGAGAGTGATTCTTAGGGCTTTTCATGCTCCACTCAGGCAAGAGCAGGCAACAGTGAAAACAGGCATCTTCCCTTTCATGCGCTCACCCCCGATCCTACTGTCTTCCCGTTCTAGATATTTTCTCCACATCTGTCGGCCTTTCTCGTCATCACTGGGAACCAGAGAGAGACAACAATTGGGTCAAAGCTCAAAACTTAAGTTTAAGGGTCTGTCAATTTAGATCCTTCATCTTCAAAAGTAAATCAGATTATTCCCAAATCATTAACCCCAAAGTGGTGGGTAAAAATCTCGAGTTCACAAAAGTTTTGCTTCCCCACAGCATTCTCCTCTTACGGAAGATGATCGAGGTTCTCAGGGTTGGACTTAGGTCTCAGTGTCACTCGGTTCACCTCGTTATGGAGCCCATCCAGAAGAAAGCGAAGGAACTCCTGAGCATCCTGCTGACTGAACCCAAAGGAAGGAGGGTGAGCAACACCTCTTGTCCTAAGAACCTGCTCCTACTGCCACCCACCTGAGAGGACATGTCTGCAAGGCCCTTACTTATAGCCAACAAAGCGCGGTGCGTATCTCTGGATCTGGGTCTTGAACTCAGATGGGCTCACCACATCATTGGGGGATGAAGTCCATATGGTCTGAATTAGTTTTGCAAACTCTATTGGAAGGAGAGAGTGTACAAGACAGCTGAGATATTTTCTATAAGAAACTCTGAAACTAGAATCCCAACAAAAAGCAAGCAGAGAAAGACAGGATAGGAGTGTCTAAGACAGAACACCTAGAACAGCCCCAGTGGAGTGGAGGAGCATCCGGGGGTAGGCAGGGGCACATGACAGAGGGCCTCTCACCTTCCACGAGGGCTGTGTGTGCATTGCTACCGTGGTGCAGGTCCCGCATGTAGAGCCTCTGGAGGCAGTAATCTCTCAACTCCCGAGTGTTGCTCAGGCACTGCAGAATTGAGTTCATGAAGCACTGCAAGAGATGACCAGGCAATCAGTGGGGAGACGAGAGTCCCACCTTCACCTGTGTTACTACCAGAGGCTCTCTGGTTCATCTACCTAGAATCCTTTCATAGGAGGCTATCCTTTCATAGCCTCAAGTTCCTCTTTTCATAAGTGAAAGGGGTGAAGTGAGGCAAACCCCCACTCCAGGCATAGGTGACCTAATTGGTTATTTACTATAGAGGTGCACAAAAGGGCGTGATGTGATGGACAGAAGTGTGTGGGAAGTGATGGGCATCCTTTAGGGGAATGATCCAGGAGAGGAGCAGGCTGATGGGTAGAAGGGCAACTTCCTTTTAGCAGTGCTTCCTGCTGGGGGTGGGTAAAGCACAGCCCAGCAATTCTGTGAAACACCAGCCAGGAAGGGCAAGTGCCAACTGGCTGAACGGGTAGGGAGTCAGCCACAACCAGAAGGGGACTCTGGTTATATGGCTCCAGTCAGCATAGTAGGGGGTGGGCCTGGGGAAGAAGCAGGCCAGGAAAAACTCACCGTGTTCCCAAGGTTTCGAAGACCAGCCAGACCCTGGGCACTCTTAGAATTCTGTAAGCAAAGAACATATGGCAATAAGGTGGAAGCAAAGATGCTAGGCCTGTGCTGGGCTCTCTTGTGCAATTTTCTAACCAGCTGGAGCCACAGGCAGCAGGCCACACATAATATTCTTTCTTCAACTTTACCCATCTATGTACTTTGTAGGAAAGAGGATTGAGGAATGCCTGTGATTTTCTTTTCTTTTCTTTTCTTTTGAGACGGAATCTCACGCTGTCACCCAGGCTGGAGTGCAGTGGTATGATCTTAGCTCACTGCAACCTCCACCTCGTGGGTTCAAGCGATTTTCCTGCTTCAGCCTCCTGAGTAGCTGGGACTACAGGTGTGTGCCACGATGCCTGGCTAAGTTTTTGTATTTTAGTAGAGACAGGGTTTCGTCATGTTGGCCAGGCTGGTCTTGAACTCCTGACCTCAGGTGATCCACCTGCCTCAGCTTCCCAAAGTGCTGGGATTACAGGCGTGAGCCACCGCGCCCTGCCTAAATGCCTGTTATTTTCAACAACCAACAAAAATATTCTTCAGGCCTTTATTGAGTGTGTATTGACTATGTATCTCCCTGCCCCCAATCTTTATGTTATTCTCTATTCTCTGCTACAGTGGAGACTAGGAATTCATATATTTGGTACATATTGACTCCTTACTATAAGAAATTTTGAGTCCCAAATCCAGGTGCTATCTCAAATGACCTATATTTGTACTCCTAGAAGTCCAATATATAAAGTAGCTCTCATAAGAGACACTTTGAGGAGGTTTTGAAAAGTTAAACAACAAAACACCTTGAGTTTCTATCCTCAGTTGGGAAAAACTCAAGTAAGCCTGCCATTCTGAATTGCCAGAGACAGGTGGAATTCCTTCCAGCTGAGCTCAGCTCCTAAGGGCTGATTAAAGGCTAGGAGAATCCTCCCTGCCTGGCTCAGGTTTCAAAATCCTGACTGGCCACTGTCTGGGAATCCTGGAGATGGCAGATTGGGCCCGCAGAGGCAAGGGCCTGGCTGAAATTGCCACTCTTGCTGTTGGCCCTATAGCGGAGGCGGGTGAGGGGGTTGGAGAGAGAACAGGTGCTGGATCGAGGACTCTGAGCTTATTTGTCAAGGTCTCTTGGCTAATCCTGGGCATATCTCCAAGGAGTCAGAAAACCTTCAGGCTCAAAGGGTTAAAGAAACAGTTTGCAGATGAGTCTGCCACCCCCTCTCTCAGGGAGGGGACTGGGAGCAGGCAACTCTGGAGCAACACTGGGGCATGCGTGGGGCCAGCTCAGCCCTGATCAGAACAGGAGCCTGAAATAACTCAGCTAAAATTACTCATGCCGTGTGCTGACAGCCTATGAGGCTGTCAGCAGCTCAAAGCCCATGAGGTTGTCAGCTGGGGGGGGGGAGGGGTGTGGGTGGGGGAAGAGCAGGCTGAAGGAGGGCTTTTCTCAAGAACTGCCTTACCGATCCCACAAGTAAGAGGATCCCTTCTTGGCCAGCTGTCAGGGCTAGCACTAACAGGTAGGGAAGAAAAATATACCCAGAAAAGAGACCCAGTTTAAACCTGCAGCTAGAGAGAAAGGCCAATTGGCAGCAGGTGGGATATAAGCATCCTTAGAGAACTTGGCTAGGGCTGGCAGTATATGGCCCCACACAACATCTGAATCTGACTTACTGACAGTCAGCAAGAGGGCCGCAACAGAGATAATTCCCTGGGACAAAGACCTTCTCAGCATTTTCCAGAATTGGTGAAACGCTGCAAAAGTCTCCATGTTGTGCACTCGGAACTAAATGTTAAAGCTTGCCCACAACAGAATACCCACCCTTACGTCTATTTTTGGCAGTGCTTTATTAGTTCTTAGCCCCTGTGCCTCAGATGACATCTGTCTAAACAGGCTGTAGGGGAAAGCATTCTACCACTGGTGACCGTGTCAATGTTCACCAAAGCAGGCCCTCAGCTGAGACAACAGTCACTCAGTGCTAATGGGGGTGGGGAAATGGGAAAACGGAGTCATCTGTCTACAGAAGCACTCCTGTGGTGTTTTAAGATGTTGACACTTAATTCTGACCCAGCAGTGAGGGGCAAGAAGGACACTTCGTCACCCACGATTACTATTCTTGAGGATCTAACCCCTCTATTGGCCTGGGGGGTGGGGAGATGGGAGAAGCTCCTTTAAGGCATCCTTAGGACCCTTGGTTGTTATGTTTTAGGGTGGGGGTTGATGCCTTTGTCTAAAATTTCCTCAGCTCAAAACCACATGCCAATTTCTAGGTGCTCTGTGTAGAAGGCGGGTGGATAACAGGAGTGGGGGCGACAGAGGAGGGGGAGCAGGGCTGCTCTGTGCCCAGCCAGATATTCTTCTGCCAAGAATAGGAAATCAGGAGCTCCAGGGAAAGTCAGCACTTTTCATTACAGAGGGGAACAAAATGTCCCCAGAGTGACCTTTCTTACAGGACAAACAATCCTACCTCAGGGTCGACAGGGAGAAAGGGGCCAGAACTGCAGAAGGTGGGAGACCCTGCACAGCCAACCTCTTTCGGTGAAAGCCAGAGAAGGAAATGACCCCAAGTGTTATGCTGGGACACATGTGCAAAGAGTTGAGAAAGTTTGGACCCAGTCTTCCTTCCATTCAGCCATCAGCAAACCTAGTTTTGACTCAGTATCAAGCACTGTTGCAGGGAGCAGATGGCACCTCCACCATCAGCAAATAGACAGCTTTCACCTTCTAGAGGAGAGGAGCGGGGGCTCAGGAGAGCCCTGCCTGGGTTAATGCAGAGGTAGCATCTGGGCACCCTTCGGTAGGAGAGGCCGAGGTTTGTGTCTTCACACTTGAGACCCCAATCAAGGGCTTTCCCGCCTACCTCACCTGTGTGGTGAGGGTCGCCCCAAGTCCTGGCTGCAGCTAGGAAGCCTGGTGTGGCCCTGGCACGGGGCAGGACACGCACTGCCAGCACGGGAGCTGGTGCCTGTTACATAAGACCTGTCAAAGCTCGGGCCCCTTTTCCCTTCCCCAGGCGGGCAGCGCCCAGCCTCGGCCCCGGCATTCCCCTGGGGGCTGCTTCCGCGGAGGGACCCGCTGCCCGCTGCATACATGGAGAGGACGGAAAGAAGGGGAAGTTGCCCTCTGTCACCTGTCTGCACCTCCTCTGCCCTTCACAGGGTCAAAGGACCCCCGTCACCAACCCTTGGGAAAGAGCCCTTGGTGGACAGTGGAGGGGAGGCGGCCCCTTTCTGCCCAGCCTTCCTCGCCGGGGTTTGGCCTCGGAGGAGTACCAGCGTGCTGCCCTCGCACACCGATCGAGACCCAGTCAAGGTTATGCTTTCCTGCACCTGTCCTGATAGGTGCCAGGAATTGAGAGGCCAAGAGCCACCACCTGGTGCCGGGGCCACCGAGAGGGAGGGGGCAAGGGGGACTTCCTCGGACCTCCACCCGGGGAGGGGACCACGAGTAAGCGTACGATCACCTGAGGAGGGGGCATTCCTTGCCAGGAGACCCTGGGAAAGGAGGGGTGGGGGCTGGGAAGAATCCGTCCCCTCACCTAGGGGCGCGTGGGGGGCAGAGGCCAGGGAGAAGGCGGGACCCCAGGCCCTCGGCGCGGGGGTCCCGGTAAAGGGCCCGCGTACCTTGGCTTTGTTGAGCAGGAGCCCCACGAAGGTGGAGAGCAGCAGGGACGGGGAGAGAGGGGAGCGCGGCCGCAGCTCCTTGGCGAGGGCGGGAAAGGGGGCGGCGGGGGGGTCCTCGGGCAGGGTCACGGTGTACGAGGTGCGCATGCTGGGGGGCGGGCGGCGGGCTTTGGCCCTCGCTTAACGTTGGCAGCGGGGGCGCGGGGGGAGTTCCCGCGCGGTGCCACAGTCCGGACGCCGAGACCGGCGAGACCGCCACAGGACAGCGTCCGCGGCGCCCGAACGCGCGCTCCTCCGCCTCAACCTCCCCGGCGTGCGCCGCCAACAGCCCGGGTCCCGGCTCTCGCGCTCCGGCCGACTGGCGGCCCCGCCGGCGCCTCGGGCCCCGCGACGTCAGCGCTGGGGCGGGGCCAGGCCCTAGGCCCCGCCCCACCTCGCCTCTACCCCGCCCCCGGCGCCGGCACGCGGACCCGAACTAGGCGACAAGGTCGGTCCTCCCCCGCCGGGCCTTCCGCGCGCTCCCCGGCGCCCCCAGCCTGCTGACCCCCGGCCAGGCAGGCCCGCGGGGGAGGCAGGACCGGAGCCCTGAGGCCCTGGCCGGCCTCGGGGTTGAGGCTCAGCTCGGGATAAGTGATCTTTGGGGCCCGCAGAGGACGTCTCCCCAAGACCCAGTGGCAACCGGGTGAGCTTCCCCCAAGGCACCATTACACTTCCTAACTCTTGAGGGGGCTGCAAACCATTTTGAAAACGTGATGAAAGCTCTTCTCTCTTCAGGGCGAAATACGTATATGCACAAACTTTTGTCTAGAGTTCCGGGGGTACTCAGGCCTTCGTGAAGACCCAAACTCATGCAGTCTGTGGAGGTCAGTGGGCCCAGGTTAAGAAGATGGACCTTCACGGCCTAGGGGCTGAGCTGCCCTCCTCAAAACAGTCCTGTTTGGCTTCTTTCAAGAGAGGCAGTGCTCATATTTTATAAGGTCCAATAGGTCACCTTCTCATTTGGCTCCTGAAAAGAACCTTTTCTGGTCTCTTCTAACCAATTACCCAGCTCCAGCTCTCCCATTCTCAAATTTGACTTGTTCTGGGGAGCTGGGGAGAAAGCAATACAATAGTGGGGAAATAGGCGCTCAGCTGGCATGGGGTGAGTGTTCTACTCTGGCCTCAAGCACAGCCATGCTGGAAGATCAGGGGTCTTTAGGTTTCGTTTCTGATGCCCCACCCCTCCACCTAACAGGGAAGCTCACGAATCTGCCTAGAGAAAGTATCTTGTTTGGAGCTTGCTGGCTATTTTTAGCCAGTATTTTTAGCATTTAAAAATACTCCAAGAGGCAGCAGTGTATGCTGTTACTCATCTGTGGGCTCCTTCTGTTCCTTCTGGTGTGCTCATCCCCACATGTACACGCACACATGACCACAGCTACATGGGGACTGTGTCCAGGACACACGTATGGCAGTACCCCAGGCAACCGACAAAGCAGCAATTTCATGCCAGTGAGAGAGGGATGGGGACAGTTGCCCCCTCCCCTGTGTGCCAGCAGTGTGGTGGGAGGAGGGGGCAGGGGACAGGAACCACAGGCAGTCTGCTTGTGACCAGTGAGAGTGGGCATGTGAGGAGTGGTGATCTCTGCAGTCACTGTCCTCACCCAGACTCTGACTGAACCTGGACCCCAGACAAACTGCAGCAGCCTTTCTCCAAGCCTCCTTTCCAGCCAAACGCTTTCAAGCCAGCCCTACACCATCTGAAGCAATGTTTGCATCTGATCTCATCACTCTTCTGTCCTGAAACAACTAGAGCACCTGCCCTTGCATCCAGCCCCGAAGCCTCAGGTGGCCTTTCTCTAAGGCTGTTTGTCCACAGGCCCACCACCCTCAGTCTTTGACCACTGCTGTCAACCAGCCTGTGCTTATCCTCTGCTGAAAAACCAAAACTGCCACTCATTAAGTACTTATTAGATCCCAGGCACTGGGTTAAGGGTTTTATATATATTATCCCAGTTAATTTCTATAACATCATGCTGTAGTAACTATTACCTCTATTTTATTTGTTTTGTTTTTTTTTTTTTTTTTGAGACGGAGTCTTGCTCTGTCGCCCAGGCTGGAGTGCAGTGGCACGATTTCGGCTCACTGCAACCTCCGCCTCCCGGGTTCAAACAATTCTCCTGCCTCAGCCTCCTGAATAGCTGGGATTACAGGTGCGCACCACCACGCATGGCTAATTTTTGTATTTTTAGTAGAGACGGGGTTTCACCATGTTGGCCGAGCTGGTCATGAACTCCTGACCTCAAGTGATCCGCCCACCTCAGCCTCCCAAAGTGCTGGGATTACAGGCGTGAGCCACCACGCCCGGCCTATTACCTCTGTTTTATAGGTGAAGGACCTTAAGCCTAGAGAGGTCAAATGACTTTCCAGGACTGCAAAGTTAATAAATGACAATGTGGGGCTTTGTCTTACAGCAAAACCCATGCTTTTAACAGGAAATTCTGGGATGTACTTCCTGCTCTCTGCCAATTACCTACTTGTAAATTCTGCCTAAAATTTGCATCTTCCAAAAGCCTTCCCTAATTAACTCCACCCATCTCTAAACTCTCCATTACTACATATCGTCAGTCTATGCGCATTCAGTTTGCATGGTGTTAATTTATCTTAATATGTTTATCTTTGTTTTATAAGTGTTTCAAAGAGTCCTATAAATGGTCTTGTGTGTGGCTTGTCTTGGTTTTGCCAGCACACTGAAACCTCCTCAAGGGCAGGGTTGTGGGTTCTCTTAGTGGGTTCTTAATAAATGGTGTTGATCTTGTCTCTAAAGAGGGCCAGACCAGGCTCTGCTAGGAATCCTGGGAGTCACACTAAGCCTCAGAGGGTGGGGTGTGAGTCTGCTTTTGCATGTTGAACACATGTGCTGCTGGGCTTGGGGGGACCTGCCCAAGAGGTGCTCACCCACTATAGCATTTGGCCTGTTTCCCCATGACTTAGACACAGTGATGTAAGCACTCCCACCCAGGACATCTGGGTGTTCTGCCAGCTTGCTCTCCCTCTTCCCTGGGATTTAGGAGGTTAGAGGGGTTGCCAGGAGCAGGGAGGGCCAGATGCAGAAAGCTTTAGCGTGGGAGCACTTTGAGAAGTCTGGGGTCGGGGGAAAGAATTCACACAGGGTCCAGTCTAGTCAAGCAGGTCTGACTGCTGCAGGACTCGGCCACAAAGGACCTTGGCTCATCTCTCGGCCAGCCAGGTCTCTGTGAGACCCTTTCTCTTCACTGCCATTCTCGGAGTGGGATGGATACAAAGGATAGAGGCTTCTGGCATCTGAATCTGGCTCTGGCTCAGTGACTCTCTGTGCTTCAAATACACAAAGCTAAACTGAGCTGGGCTCATTCCTGCATCCTGACTGCCGTTCCTCAGAACCTGGGCTTGGCCTGCTTCCCTATAGGATAAGTAATTTTTGTGACCTTAAATCCTTCCTGGCATGAGATGGAGTGATATAAATGAAAGTTAGGGCTAGCTCTATGAGGGCAGGGACTGAGAGTATTCTCCTTCTCTCAGATCTGCGTGGGCAGCTTAGGCCAGGGTTTGGTGACACTGCTGGGGCTAAGGCAGATGTCTTAAAGCCTGGCTCCCAGCATGTGCCTGCGATTACCACCGCAAATGGACAGACCAGTGGCCTGATTGATTGATGGATGAAAAGGTAGGGGCTCTGAGTCCTTGTTAGGGGTTGGGCTTTTGCCCCACAGTGCACCTTGGGGAGAGAGGGTCAGCCCATCCTCCCCACTCTCTGTAGGAAGGTCTGCTTCCCTGCATGACGTGGACCCCAAGAGGCCAAAAGCTGTGCGCTCCTTTGAGCCCAGGCAGTCTGGCCTGAACCAGCTGGATTCCAGAGGCCCACACACCTCCTTCTTTTGCATATGTCTCCGTCTGGGGCGCTAGTTTTATGTACGTATTGAGGTGAGAGAGTACAAGGGGCCACGTGTGCAGCTTTGGGCTCTGAACATGATGTTCATTTCTGCAGCTGGTGGTCAGTGGAGCGGCTCCCCCAGGGGCAAGGAACATTTTGCCAGGCTTGGATTAACTTCTGCATTGCTGAGCCCCACCCCAGCACCACATTAACTCATGAAGACATCCTGGAGTGGGGGTGGAGGAGGAGGCGGGAGGATGGTGCTGGGCACCGATTGAGAAATTGAGCCTGGATAAGGCAGTACCAAGGCTAACAGCCAGGATACAGCCCACAGCCGGTCTGCAAGGGATGGAGACATCAGTGTCTTGCTGATTCTAGTCACAAACCGCAAACCCACTGCCCTTTCCTTCGCAGCAGCTAGTACAGCTCCTGGCCAAGGGGCCCCTCTGGCTTAAGGTCCTTTAGTGACCTTCTCATGCTGCCAACACAGATTCATGACCTCAGGAAGTTCAACCTCCTTAGGGTGGCTTAGTGATCCCGGCGGGGGAGTAGGTAAGGACAGACCCCAGGATCTCAGGCTGCCAAGCTAGACAAACAAGGCAGCAGGGATACAGGCCAGTGTGGCTGCGTGAACGGAGCGAGAACACGAGGGACGAGAGGCGAGTTGTACTTCTCACCTAGGAGCTCCAGGACAGCCCCTGCTATCCGCAGTTTGTTCTCTTTGGAGTAACCTCCGCTCACTGCAGGGCAGCATTCAAGTCCAAAGTCCCACCCCAGGGAAAAATCACATGACCTCAGCTTATATAATCTCCCTGTCACTGAACAGCTGGAACCTAAGGCTTCGGAAGATGAGTCAGCAGCCCCAGTGGCAAATAGGACCCAGGTATTCAGTTTCCCAGACCTTTTGCTCCTAGAAACAGGTCCTAGAGCAGAGGGCAAGGGTGTGGAAGAGACTGGGTGCGTGAGAATAGGCTGGGCCAGACTCTGAGCCTCAGCCCTGGCTCTGCCTCCGAGTTGCAGGTGCCCAGCTTGCTGACTGTGCTCTGGAGGGCCCTGGGCCAACCCCTGGCCCTTCTTGGGGAGAGGAGAGGGTGGCCTGGGCAGGGCGGGGCAAGGGCTGGGCAGAGGCCAGTGGGCAGAATGCCAGGGCTAGGGAGGAGCAGCTGGAGGGGTGGAGCGGAGGGGGATTAGGAAGGATTGTAGGGGTTAAAGCGCAGCCCTGGCAGGGCTCAGTGGGAACAGCTTGTCCTTCCATAGACCCCGGGAACAGGAGAGGTGGGGCAGAGTAGGGAGATGACAGGGTTGGGACTGGGGCTCCTGGGTCTCTGCAGGGCTGAGCCACCTGAGCTGGCTTGGAGTCCCCACTTGGGTTAGTGAACACTTTTTTTCCACCATCACCGTTCCTCGTCTCTGCATTTTAAGCCGAGGGCCTCAGGGGAGGCCCTCATTATACAAGTGCTGAGCTGCGCCCCCCTGGCCTGGCATTTTGTTGGTGCTTACACAAGCATGGGGAGGGGATAATTCTGAATTTATGTGGCGCCCCCTGCCACCCCCCCCCCCCCCCCCGCCAGCTCTGTACTCATGCTCAGCTGAGTCTGTGATATTCAAAGTTCGTGTTGCCTGTTACTGTTAATGAGGGAAAGAAGTCTGGCTAGAACTGTTCTCCCTGGTCACAGCCTGCTGTTGACCTCCCTTAATGAATGCCAGCTGTAGCTCCAGTCAGCTACCCTGAGAATCCCCTGGGACACAGGATGTACTTTTTTTTACCTCTGTTTCTCCCACGGGGTTGGTGGGGAGGGGGCTTCCTACTCTAGTCAGCTGCCAAATGCCCCCTTTTTATGATCTCTTTTCCCCCCTTAAGTTTAAATGACCTCTTCTGCAGCATTTTATTGATTTCACATTCCTCCACCTTCATTATTTGCTTTGAGCCTCATGGCATGCTTGTGAGGTGGGCAGGGCGGGCGTGATTGTTCCCTTTTATAGTCTAGGAAATACAGCCCAGCTGATAGGTGTCCAAGGTTAGAGAGGCCAACTGTTCCTTCCACTGGTCACGAGCAGCCCGTCCCAGCCTCAGATGACCTCTCCCTTTCTGTCCACCTGTGACACTCAAGAACACCCAGGGCTGCCTCCCATTGTACCTATTTAAGAACTTCTTCTTGGCCAGGCGTGGTGGCTCATACCTGTAATCTCAGCGCTTTGGGAGGCCGAGGCGGATGGATCACCTGAGGTCAGTTCAAGACCAGCCTGGCCAACATGGTGAAACCCTGTCTCTACTAAAAATACAAAATTAGCCTGGTGTGATGGTACATGCCTGTAGTCCTAGCTACTTGGGAGGCTGACACAGGAGAATCCCTTGAACCCGGGAGGTGGAGGTTGCAGTGAGCCGAGATCGCACCACTGCACTCCAACCTGAGTGAGACAGAGCGAGACTCCATCTCCAAAAAAACAAAACAAAACAAATTTATTTCCCTAAGTGAATTGTGAAGGCACTGAAGGCAGGGACTGTTGCTCGCACACATCTCTTGCCTCCCAAAGCACCAGAAGGGTACAACAACGAGGACTAACATTTACTAAGCAACATGCCAGGCACTTTCACATACCTTATCTTTTCATTCCTCAAGTAATCTGTGAAGTGGGAACTATGATCACTCATTTTACAGAGGAGGACACAGGTTCAGAAGCTAAGGGACCTATCTGAGGTCACGCTGCTAGTAAGCTGAGCACCACAAATGAGTGCCTCAGAAGGCAAGATCCCCAGATGGAGATCTAGAAAGAAACTGGACCCAGTTTTAGAAAGAAGTGGTCCAGGCCGCACGAGCAGGGTTGTTCTCACCTCAGCAAGACACACTCTGCTCCAGGAAATGAGGATAAGAGGGGTGGAGAGATCAGGGTGAGGTTAAATAAAGGTCTTGTACTATTGACCCTGGAGAGGCCTCTGCTGGTTGGCAGTATCTTCTGGGGCATGAGCTCAGAATGAAACAGTAGCTCAACTGCAGGGCATTCCCGGCTAAAGTGCCTTATGAGTTGCTTCTGGATGAGGGTGGCTGAGTTTGTCCCAGGGCAATCTGCCACTTCTTTGAGGTCCTCTCTCAAAATTCCCTTCACCTTGGCCCTGGAGCCGGCGGGGAGGAGCCAGGGTTGTCCCTTCTGGAGAGTTGGAGGGCGGCAGACTCCCAGGAGGGTTGGGCCATGCCTGTGTGGGGAGGAGGCAGATTCCCAGTGGAATCTGATCCCCAGTAAAGGGGAATACTGCTGTCATGATTGGGGCTGAGGGTGGGTCTGTAGTTTAGTCTGCGGTGAGGTTTTCCATCTCAGTATGCCTAGAGATCACCCAAAGAGCTTGTGGAAAGAGCAGCTTCCCAGGCCCCATCCTGAGAGAGTTTTTCAGTGGGTTTGGATGAATCGTTAAGCCCTGCAGTGACTCTGACACAGGCAGTCTGCAGACCCCACTTTAAGGAGCACTGCTGACCATGAAACAACCCTTCTCTTCTGAGCAAGGGGAGGGAGCCCTGCAGAGGCTTCTAGGACCCAAGCCCCTCCGAGGAGAGCCATATTCTAATTGCCCTGGGGTTGAACAGCACCAGCCGAGTCCAAGTGAATCCTGCTCCACTCCAAGCCCAGCACACAGCACCCTGAGAGCTGATACTTCCCCGCCAGGCCAGCTCTGTTGTGACACATCTCTCTTCTCCACTCCTTTCTACAGTGGATCCAGCCCTGCCTTGTCAAGTTCTGAATGTTCTGGGAGGCACCAGCATTTCTATCTCCTGTGCCACTTCACAGATGGCACAACAAAGCCAAGACTCCCTAAGTCATATTATCAAAGTTGCTCTCTCAAAACCTTTAGTTATGCAAGCTTCAAGGTCCTGCCCCTATTCCTGAACCCCTGCTGCATTTGTCTGGATCAGCCCTCCAAGCAGCATTTCTTGCTGTGGCACGCTGTTGTTTTCAAAATGTACTTGTGTTAGGAGTAGGGAGGGATACATAAGGTAATGGAGGAGACACAGCATCCAGCCCTTCTGCCCATATGCTTGCCTGTCCATCTGTCCACCTGCCACCTACCCATGTATCCACCCACCCACCACCCACACATCCATCCATCCATTCATCCATTCATCCATGCAATCAGCAGGTCAGCCCCCATTGTGGGAGGCACGTGGCAGGGGATCTAGAGATAGGATTTCTTTTACCTCCTCTGAGAGCTTGCCACCTAATGGGCACACTAATAACTACAGAAAAGGCAGATGTCGTCAGTGCCCCAAGAGAGGCGTGTGCGGGGATTAGTTGGCAAGCGAGCCCATGCCAGCCCTTGGTCAGTCTCCAGCAGAGCCTCTTCCCTCATTCCAGCGGAGGCAGGGCTGGAATAGAGGTATTGGATTGTCTCAAGCCCTAGATAAAAATTTCTCCCCTACTTTCTCCAAAGCCAGATGATAAGCATTGCTGTCTGATACCCTGGTCCTGAGTATGCCAGTGTCACTCAGAGGAGAGTCCGTCTTCCCCTGATGTCTTATGTCCAAATGTAAAGCCAGGCCTTGGGGCTAGGGAATAAAGTCTGCACAAGAAGGGAGATGCAACCACAGCAAGGAGGCCCTCCTGCCACAGGGTGCACTGGTGGTCTGGGCCCCCCCGCATCCAGCCCAGGTTGGGGCAAGGCCTGCAGGAGACACTGGCATGTCACATAGAAAAGGAGAAAATGAGAAGAGTGGTTCATTGGGCACAGCAGAGCATTCCTGAGAACACTACTGGACTATCCTCGAGTGCATGGGCCCTGAGTGGGCTTTCTAGGCAGAGTGGGAAGGCCCCTCCCCTCGGCACGGAGCCCCAGGGGCACCAGATGTGCCAGGATGACTTCTCTTGTTTGTCTCCACCAGGAGCAGCCCGTCAGTCATCAGTCAGGTTGGGAGTCGAGCCCTCAGCCTGGCTGTTCTCCATCAGTGGCTGCCTCCCCAGCCTATCCCCACTCCCCAAGGGTAAACTCACCATGCCGTCTCTTCCCGGGGAGCTGGAGCGGCTGGGCCCAGGGGCCTGACCCTTTCCCGTCTCCCACAGCGTGTAGCGGCCAATGGGTCGGTAGGTTGGGCTGAGGATTTCAGGGACTCGTGAGGGAGGGGCCTGGGAGGGCACTTGAGATGCACTGCCCTTGCGACCATAGTTCTCCAGGTAGTCGACCAGGTACTCAGGGTGGCTGGCTGTCTGGTAGAGCCCCTGCAGGGTGCAGAGCTCCTTGCGCGTCCGGGCCAGCCTGGGGCTGCGGCCCAGGTTCCTGGGGTCTATCCGGTAGCTATCTGAGGTCCGGAGGCTGGAGAAATCCCGGGCCAGGTCTGATTGGCTGTCCGACTTCTGGGTTAGGGTCACCCCCTGGTCATAGGCATTGATGGGCAGGTAGCTGAGGCAGTTATTGGTCACTCCATAAGGGAATCCGCTGCCCCCGCTGAGGCCACTGCCTAAAGGCCGCTCAGTACCCTGGGTCTGGCTCTCTGCCCGCTTACCACCCCCAGTGATGTCGGGTCTCAGCAGGGGGTGGCCCCGGTCATAGTCCAGGAGGGAGGAGGGGCCATAGGTACGGGGACGGGTGAGGAAGCTGCTGGTGGGGACCGGCTTGAAACCAAGTTTTTCCTTCTCCAGTAAGGAGGCGGCCAGATTGGCCCCATAGGAGGACGGGGTGTAGGCACCATAGCCCGACTTGGCATAGTGGGCATCTGTGTAGCGGGCTGATTCTGTGTAGCGCTTCAGGGTGGAGGAGAGCTGGGACATCCTTCAGGGTGGCACTCAGTGGGGACTGGGAGCCTCATGGGCTGAAAGACAAGGATTGTAGTTGTCAGAGGGCCCTGCCAGGTGTCAGGCTCCCACAGACCCACTCCCCATCCCCAGCTGGGCCAGAACCTCCGAGCTCCCAGTCCATTTCCACAAGAGTCAGGCTGGCTGCTGAGAAGCACACATGCACGCAGGTGTGCACAGGAGCTTGCTTGCACCTGTGTTCACACCTCAGTGAGAGTGCGAGGGATGAGGTGGCTTTTATATGCCACACAGGGAGTCAGCGCATCCTGGCCATTCAAAGACTCAAACACGCAAGCAGGGGCTATCCGACCTCCACAGCCCACCAAGCCGTGCAGTCTTCCAGGTCAAATCCCATTGCCTCAGCATCTGCAGAAACTCTTGAGCTGGGGGAATGCCACCGACCCCTGGGTTGAGAATGCTGGATATTTCAGGAGTTAAGACCACTTCTGTCCCTTCTGACTTATGTGATGAGCAGGTGTCTTTTTGGAATCCTAGACTGTCTGTGCTGGAATGACCTGAAGATCATTTGGTCAGATCCCTTGTGAGGCCAAGGAGGCTCAGGGGAGGAAGTAATGGGGTGTGGGTGGGCAGGGGAGGCCGTGAGTGAGCATGCAACAATGAGGGGCCAGAACGTGGTCTCCAGACCCTTTCCCCAGACACCAGCACCTGCTGCATGGTCCCACAGTGAGGGACACTCACTTCACTGAGGTAAGCTTCTGTTCTAAGTGGAGTTAGGGCCCTGTGGCCTCCTAAGAGTTCCTCTACCAACACAGGCTTCCTCTACAAACACGGATCTCAAATTGGTCCTGGCGATGCTTGTGCAAAGGGGGCCCCCTACAGTCCCAAATCTTGCACTGCAGGTGGCATTCCTAGTCCTTCCCTGCTCCAGTCCTGCAGCTGGGGAGGGTCTAGTGAAGGAACACAGACACTGCTGAATGTGGAGCTTTGAGAGCCCCAGAGGATCATGAATTTTAATCTATCTGTTATACAGATGGGAAAAGTGATGCTTATTTGCCCCCGGCCACACACCAGCAGAGCCAGGACTGGAATCCAGGTCTTTAAAATCCTGGCCAGTGTTCTTTCCACTTAACCTTGAGTTACCTCCCCCACGTCAGATTTAGGGTCAGTTGGGGACCCCCAGAGGCCTTCCATCACCGTAAATGTGCAGCCTGTATCCAATGGAGCTGGAGTGGCAGAGGAGCAAGTAGGGTCAGACGCCTTTCCCGAGGGCATCAGGGGCTCTTGGGGGGCTTTCTAGGGGGACGGAAGCAGAGCCATCCAGGACTCTCAGTGTTGTGGGACTTGCCCTGTGATGGACTAGCTGGGTGATTTTGCACTAGTCACGTAACCTCTCTGAGCCCCAACTTCCTCATCTGTAAATGAGTAAAACCATCATCCTCATAATTCCTACCTCACAGGGCTGTTGTGAGGAATAAATGAGATAACAACACGTGAAGGGCTCCACAATGACAGTGGCTACCATCTCCTCCCCCAGCTACTGCGAGGCAGCATGGCTCCGCCCTCTGAAGGTCTATGATAATATCAGGGCTGGCTGTCTCCCAGCCTGGCCAGCCTCTGGCCTCAGCTTGGGATGCCAGGCCTCCCCCTGCAGCCCCCAGCGAGAGAAACAGGCAGTGGGCAGACATCTGGCCACTCAGCAGACACTGGCTTGGCAACCCAGCCCATTAGGGCAGAGAGGAGCTGGTGCCAAACCCCAAATGCGAGGGCTTGGCAGAAAGCTCTAGAATCCCAGTCCACACAAGGCTTTGGGGTAGGTACAGGGGTGAGAGATGAGCAGGTGGCTTCCATATGGGCCCGGAACAGCATTCCTTGACCCTGCCTGAGAACTCCAGCAGTTTTCAGTCCAGGCTGACATCAGAAAGGCCTGGTCCATCTTACTGTCTAGCCTTTTGCCACCTGGCCCAGGGGGCCCCTGGCCTTTCATGTACACTCCTTTGCCCACTGTGCCCAGCACAACTTTCACCCCTTTCTAGGAAAAGGTAACTGGGGGATGATGTCACACAGCATTAGAGGGAAACCATAGGGGGAGAGACAGACAGAGGCACAGGGTCGGGGTGGGGGCCCAGTCCTGCCCTATTTTGCTTTGGAGAACTCCATCAATAATGCAAAGTCAAAGAGACTCCAGGTCTCAGGAGCTGGGCTCTGGGACACCAGGCAGCCAATCAGATACAACCCCCCCAACAAGGGTATGAGCTCATGGCTCCTCCCCACAGCTCTCCCTCCCCCTCCCCCACAGTAAGGCTCTCAGGGAATTGGTATTCTGCGGGCAGCGCCCCAAGCCCGTGACATCCCTTGACCCTGCTGATGACGCAGAAGTGCTGGGGCCAAACGAGGTCCAGAGGACAGGGACAGACAGCTCTGAAAGGCTTTGGAGCCGGAGGTGGGGCCACATCTCTGGCCCACAGATTCCCAGGAGGGCTCCCAAATCCCCACTCTCCCTCCCATCTGGCAGGTGATTGCCAGACCCCTCCACCTCCTCCCAGCAGCCCTGGGAGTCATGCTATCACTAATACTCCATGGAAGCTGCCTCTCGGCTCTGACTTCTAGCTACAGTTCCCATGCCTGCGGAGAGGGTTCCTACTGGGGCCGGGGCCTTCCACATGTCTCTCCCCTCCCGCAACCCCCAGTTTCACTCTCAAAGGTCCTAGCACCTTCCAGGTGAAAGCACAGCCTGGGTTGGTGCCCCTTGGCATTACCTGCACAGCTGTCCCTGGAGGCCACAGAATGCACTATGGGCAGGAGAGCGGGCTGGGGCCCTGGCCGGAGTCTCGCTGCGCAAGACAGGGACAGGACGGGCACTCACGTGGCTGCGAGTCTCCCTGTTGCCACAGGAACAGCCTGAACTGAATGGCCCTTTCATGGGGCAGTGGGAGGCAAGCCGATTGGCTGGGATCCCCCATACCCCTCCCTGCCCAGTGCGGGGGGCCCCTGCTGCCCAGCTCCTTTCACTGTTTACCCAGAGCTGGCAAGTACAGGCATGCAGCTCCAGGCAGCGCCTCTCCAGGTGTCTGCCACCTTGGACAATGGGGGCAGTCCCCTGCCCAGCTCCTCCTCCTGGCCATCTTCACTGAGGTGTCCTGATCCTTCCTTCTCTGTCAGAGATTCCTGTTGCTTTGCTCAGTTTCCCTCTCCTGGGAGGTGCAGCACAGTTCCTCTGCACAGAGGCACTGGGCTTCCTGTCAGGGCATCTGAGCCAAGCAGCTGTCACCCCAGCCGGCTGGTGCTGATCACCTCTGAACCAGGCCCCAGGCATGTTGAGTACTTCACATGCAGCTTCTGAGTCCATCTTCTCTGCAGTCTCACATCAGCTCTCATCGGCCCTTGCCATGTGACGCATTCTTCTAGATGTGCTTCATACACAGAGCACCCCAAAAAGTCTTAGTGCAGGTTTAAGCTGGGATTCTTTCAGACATAAATGTCTCCAACTTACACACCTCTTTGGACAGATTAAATTATTTAAATTAAAATTTAAAAACATTTCACAATTAAAAAATAAATATACAAGAAATTTAAATATGGAAACTTTCAAACGAAGTTTTTAGCATTCATATTTCTGAAGTTATTAAAGCTTAAAACTGCACTAAGGCTTGGGACACAGTGTATTAACTCACTGAATCCTCCCTACTCCTTTAAGCGGTAGGTGCTGTTATCATGTCCATTTGCAGATGAGGAAACTGGCGATGCTGGGAGTGATGTGGATTTCCCAAAGTCACACTGGGAGCAGTGGCAGAGCTGGGCTGGACTCGTGCTCTGTCTGCTGTATCTGGCCTGAAGCCCAGACCCCTGCTTCACTCTTCCCTGGCTCTCCATGGGACGGGTCAGGACTGGGACCTGTGGGTGGGGTTTGGGGGAAGGACCACCACAGGATCCAGGTGTCTGTCATCCAGTAACAGCATGGGGTGTACAGACTCTGGCAGGAGCAGCCCTCTGGATTTTCCACTGCAGGTGAATGAAAGTGAAGCCAGGCGCAACTCGAGCCCCAGAACAATACTGATAGGCCACGAGATGGTCCAGGAAGCCTCCATTTCACCCACTGTGCCAAGCCCCTGCATGTCCCCTGGCACCAGCATCTACCCCAGCTCGGGGCCTTGGGTCCCTGGCCTGGTTATGAGCAAGTCCCTAGCCTCCTACCCTGGCTGCAGCTTGGCCCACTCCTCAAGGTACCCATGCTGGGTGAGTCAGGGGTTAAAATGAACCCTGTTCCCCTGGGGCAGCCAACCCCTTTGCTTCAGCCACTGTCATTTCCTGTTGCTCACATGAAGGGCTCCCTAACCTGCCCAGCCAGGGGAGGGACTTGCTCCCCAGGAATTCCAGGCGCTCCTGGCCCTGGGGGCAGGGGATGGGTGATGCCCCACATCCCAGTAACCTTCATGGCTTCTCTCTGCCCAGATCTGCTTGGCTTTCTGGGGTGAAAGCCTGCTTTGCTACTGGGGCCTGGATAGAGAGCCTCTAGCTGAGTTTCAGAAGCACGCCTAAACAGGGTTAAGTCTCTTCCCTCCTACTCAGGTGCCCGGAAAAGGTGAGTGGGGAGTCCCAGCCAGTCCCACCAGGTGGTTGGGAGCCCCCACAGTGGTGACCTCAGAGCTTCCTAAAGCCACTTGCTAACAGCATGAGAATGTGCTGCCCTTGAAGGACAAGTTGGGTGAGAGGGGGTCCTGTATCCTTCCATCTGCACTCTGACCCTGCCTCCCAGCTGCTTGGGTCACCTGCTGCACTATCTGGGCACAAGTGTCTGGTCCTGGAGGACGGGATGAGGGAATCCTGGCAGGTGTAGAGGACATGGGTAGAGTAGGGGATGGGGGGGCGGGGGCATATTTATGCTCAAGCAGTCCTTGAACTCCGCCTACTCCTCTCAGGCCCCAGGGCCTGGGCTGGCCTCCTCCCCTCCAGCCTGTCACTAGGCTTTGTCTATCAGGGGCTAGCACCCGCTGATCCACCAGCCTAATCGTCTTGCCTGCCCTGGCAGGGGGTCATCCAAGGGAATTTGGGTCCATTTCTCTTTCTTGTGCTCCCAGTAGTTACCCAAGAGCTGGGGGAGGGGAGGAGGTAAGATAAAGAGACTGGAGATTAAGGCAAGAATCCTGACTGGTGGAGAAGAAGTGGATGGGCCCAGGGCAGTTTCTATAGGGTGCTCCTTGATTTGGGGTTGTGAGTGGGTGGGCATCTATACACTTCCAAGACAAGGCAAAGAAATGGGCCTCCAGGCAGTATTGGGATCCTTAAATTCTCTTTTCCAAGCACCTCTGCCCAGGTACTCTCCTGGTGCCCCCTCCCAAGGGGAGAGCCCCGGTCTCCTTCCTTCTCCTCTAGGGCATCATCTTTCCTCTGTTCTCAGCCTCCGGAGGAGCCTTTGGTCTTGCCCCTGACACCCACCAGGTCCAATGGGGTGGCCTCTCACATGCTCTCCCAGATTCACTGATGTCTTTCCTCTAGGTAGAGTCCCAGAGAAGCTCAGATACCAAAGGGGCAGCTACTGACCTGCGTCCAGGGGCACTGGATGGGAGCTGGGGGCTTCTCCTTCCCCAGCAGGGCAGGGAATGCAGTGGAAAGCCCAGAAGCTGGAGCCTGACTCTGGGCTGGGTAATCCGGAGCTCAGGTTACTGACTCCGATATATATAGTATCTTATCTGACCTCGCAGACTCGCAGAGATGGCGAGTGCAACTCACTTGCATTCCAAGCCCCAGGAGAATTAAAGGGGCAGTGGCGTGCTCACCTTGAGGGGCTGCCCTTTCGGGCCAGTGCCAGCCAAGGAGGTCTGTGAGGACTCTTGGAAGGGGGGCATTTTGAAGGGGAACAATCGGGAGATTCAAGAGTAAAGAGGATTGAAAAGAGCACAGAGGGGTGGGGGTGGAACTTGAGACAAAAATATGGAGAAAGTGGATTTTCCGGAGCAGTCAGTCACAGAATTAGAGAACAGGAAGAAGCCATACAGTTAGCCCCACTCTTAATTTTGAGATAGAGTAGACCTAGAGAAAGAAAGCAGCTTGCTCAAGGGCATGTGCAGATAGCGAGAAGCAGAAAGGGGACTAGTACTCAGGTTTCAGTCCAATATTCTTTTCTAATGGACTTCTAGGCCTGGGATTGGAGGCTAGTTCTTTCCCTTATTGGCTCTGAAATAGTGGATAAGTCACTTAAGTTCTCTGAACCTTAGCTATTTAATCTGCAAAACAGGACTAATAGTAATAATAGTGGTCTATCTCAGTTGTGAGGATTAAATAAAATAATATTTGTAAATTTCATGGCCCATAGTAAGAGTTCAATAAACATTGATGATTATATTGAATACTTCCACTTCTTATTATAATTAGTGGTATTATTAATAATAGCGCCTTACCAGGTGAACCTTCCTAGGGAGAAAAGGAGGGTTACTCCTGGGGAAGTGTTCCTTTCTCTTTTTTATTTTTTTGAGACGGAGTCTCCGTCGCCCAGGCTGCAGTGCAGTGGCGCGATCTTGGCTCACTGCAAGCTCCGCATCCTGGGTTCACGCCATTCTCCTGCCTCAGCCTCCTGAGTAGCTGGGACTACAGGCTCCCGCCAGCACGCCCGGCTAATTTTTTTGTATTTTTAGTAGAGATGGGGTTTCACCGTGTTAGCCAGGATGGTCTCGATTTCCTGACCTTGTGATCCTCCCGCCTTGGCCTCCCAAAGTGCTGGGATTACTGCACTTTGAGCCACTGCTCCTGGCCGGAAGTGTGCCTTTCTAATGCCAGAGAACAGTCCCTTGGTTTTCTGAACTGACCATGTCCCATAACTGGGAAGGGCAAACAAGGCTTGCCATCTTCCTAGATGTCCAGTCCACCAAGCAGAGAAAGGCCAAGCCCATCTGGGCTCCTTCCCCCTTTGCCTAGAAAAATACGGCAAGCGAAGCGTCCCCCAGGCCACCAGGAGAATGCTTGGCCCCTCTGGGGTGGTTCCACTCTACCTGTGGGAGGGCTCAGGATTCCAGGGCCACAGAGCCGGGCTGGGCAGGGTCACAAGAGGAAGGAACAGGGTTCTTAGCCTCTCTGGCCTTGGTGCACTTGTCTGCTCCCAGGACGTTTCTCGATGGCTCTCCCCGAGGACTGGGAGTACCCAGCCTGGTGCCTCCACCCTGTCTTAGCACAGGCTACTGACTCAGCCCAGGTCCTAATGATGCACTTCAGAGGACGCCCTCATTCCAGTCCTCATTCTGACTCCAGTCTGACATGCATCTACAGCATCAAAGGAGGGGGCCTGCCTCGACCTTAGCCCAATCAGCTCTCCTTTCCTCTGCTTTACGGGAGTCCATCTGGGGGATGTTCTCATGCCCATTCCAGGGGAGGTGAGCAGCCCCTACCACTACCTCCAGCTCAGTCCCATTCTAAAGGCAGCCAGGTCAGGAGGTAGGATGTTCACTCTTCAGGGAAGGGCTAGAATGGGTTGGCTAGGGCTTCCCTTGACTGTTGAGAAGTTGCTCTCTCCGGAGCACCGCGTGCCTGCTTCTGGTTTGGGACTGGTGAGAATTTCAAAGCTGCCTCTTTCTGGTTTGGGATTGGTGGAAAATCTCCCCTTCCGCTTAATTGTTGCCCACCCCCCGCCCCTAACCCCCTTTAGCAAACTGACCCGGGAGCTTTAAGAGCAGCGAGTGAGCTGCACGCACACGTGGGGAGGGGGTTTGTCAGTGTCGCTCTCAGGCCACATACCACCGATATACACGGGGCACAGCGAGGAGGACCCGCCAAAGCAGCATTTCCTTAGAATACACTGATCAGCACACAGTTGGCTCTTCCTGGCACCCTGGGCTGTCAGCAGGCAGCCCTCACACAACTGGCAGACACAGCTGGAGCGTCCCTGCACAGCCGGCTCTCTCCCTATATTTCTAGTGTCCCCTCTGCCCAGAATGTCGTGGACACCTTACTTTCTGAGCTCCAAACCGGCACTGATCCCCGAATCCCCCCTCCCGGATCCCCGACAGGTGGCACGTACCTGCCTCTTCTTGGAGGATGGACGAGTCGAACCGGGCACAAGCATGGAGCTGCGGGTGAGTCCCGGCTGGCGCTGGCGCGGCGCAGTGAGCACCAGCTGACGAAGAGGGCTCCCCGGCCTCGGCTCCTGCCTGACTCTCTCCCACCTCCGCCGGGGGCCCAGAAGGGACTTCCCCGGGAAATCGGCGCCACCCAGCGGGCAGCCGCCTCATCGCGCCTGGGCCGGCAGAGCCACACCCCGCGTCTCGCGTCACTGAGTCGCGTCACGGCTATTGGCTTGTTCCTATTGTGGCGTCATTAGAGCCCGGCCTCCGGCTGGGGCCTCCCAGGCAACCGATGTACACAGAGAACCACGTGGAGGAAAAGCACGCGAGTTTGGAGGGGGTGGAGCAGGAATAGAGGTGGACTGGAATGTCACACGACGGGGCAGCTGGAAGGTATTGGGAAAGAAGAGGGGTCATAGGAGAAGGCTCGGAACTTGAGCCCTGGGGCGTATTAACTTTCAGTTTTTAGAGAAGGCTAAACGTCCCCCACTCCCCTTCTCACCGGGCTGGGGGAGGTCCTGTTCCTCAGCCTCTTCTCTTTTTCTCTGCTGTCAAAGACACTCTCCGCTCATTTTACTTTCATGGGACCAGTGATTAGTGATGAGTGCCTGAGTGGGTAAACGGAGGCACTGAGTCAATGAAAGAATTCTCTTTGGTCTTTTCAAGAAAAAGCCGAGACAAAACTTGAATTTTTGCTGCTCCCATTCCTTTTATGTAACCTTCTCCCGACTCTCCCGATGTTGATGAGGAAAATCGCACAACCAGGTAGCTGGGTACCAAGGCAAATCCAGGTTTTCAACTTCAGCTGCTCCATCAACCCTTGCAGCTGCCGTTAACTCCTCCCATCTTCACCATAGATCTCTCTCTCCATCGCTACTCTCCTCAAGTCCTTCCTTCTCTTCTATTTCCCAGAGAAATCAGACGCAATCAAGAGGGGAATTCTTAAATTTCTACCTACAAACATGTCTGAATCCATTCTTATCAGGAGCAGTGAAAGAGGCACCCCTGTTCTTGTCCAAGGCACGATTCCCTTCTTGATTTCAACTCTTGTTTTTTTGTTGTTGTTGTTTTTGTTTTTTGTTTTTTTGAGACGGAGTGTCGCTCTTGTTGCCAAGGCTGGAGTGCAATGGCGCGATCTCAGCTCACTGCAACCTCTAGGTTCAAGCAATTCTGCCTCAGCCTCCCAAGTAGCTGGGATTACAGGTTTGCGCCACCACGCCAGGCCGATTTTTTTTTTTATAGAGTCTTGCTCTGTTGTCCAGGCTGGAGTGCAATGGCATAATCTCGGCTCACTGCAACCTCCTCCTGCCGGGTTCAAGTGATTCTTGTGCCTCAGCCTCCCCCGAGTAGCTGGGATTACAGGAGCCCACCACCATGCCTGGCTAATTTTTGAATTTTTAGTAGAGACAGGGTTTCGCCGTGTTGGTCAGGCTGGTCTCAAACTCCTGACCTCAGGTGATCCACCAGCCTCAGAACCCCAAAGTGCTGGGATTACAGGTGTGAGCCACTGCACCTGGCCCCAGCTAAATTTTTGTATTTAGTAGAGATGGGGTTTCACCATGTTATATTTCCTTAGGGCCCTCATTCCATCACTTCATTTTACAGATGGATATTGGACATGCCAGTCACTCTTCTAGAAACTGGGGATATAGCAGGGAACAAAACAGGCACAATCCCTGCCCTCAGGGAGCTTACATTCTAGTAGAAGCAGGACTAAATAAGTAGAATATGTAATATGTTAGATGATGCTAAGAGCTATGTGGCACATCAAGCAAGGAGGAGGTGTGTTCGGAGAAGGTAACATTCAAGTGACCTGAGGGAGGCTAGGCGTGAACTACACATAAATGTGGGGAAAGAATGTTCTAGGCAGAGAGAAGAGTAAAAATAAAGGTCCTGAGGTGGGAGCGACCTGCCACTTTCGAGGAAGAACAAAGTCAATGTGGCTGGAGTGAAGAGAGAGAAAGATAGGGAAAGAGTGGGAGACGCGATCAGAGAGGTCAGAGAAGGACCCAGCCTGTAGGTCCCCAAGGCCATTCTGAGGACTTTGGCTTTTATGAAGCTACTGGAAGGTTTTGGAACAGGGGTGTCCAATCTTTTGGCTTCCCTGGGTTATGGTAGAAGAAGAATTATTGTTTTGGGCCACACATAAAATACACTAACACTAAAGATAGCTGATGAGCTTTAAAAAAAATCACACAAAAAAACTCATAATGTTTTAAGAAAGTTTACGAATTTGTGTGGGGCCACATTCAAAGCCATCCTGGGCCACATGTGGCCTGCATACTTTGGGTTGGACAAGTTTGTTTTGAGCAGAGGAGGGACACGGATCTGATTTTTGTTTTAACAAAATACCTTTCGCTACTGTGTAGAGAACAGATCTGAAGAGAGCAGAAGCGGGAGACCATTTAGGAAGTCATTGTGAGCGTCTGGTTAGTGTGGTAGCAGGACAGTTGATGCAAAGTGGTGGATTTTGGAAGTATTTTGAATGTGGACTAACAGGATTTTCTGATGAATTAGGCAGTGTGGGGA
This sequence comes from Gorilla gorilla gorilla, assembly GCF_029281585.2. Taxonomy (NCBI): domain Eukaryota; kingdom Metazoa; phylum Chordata; class Mammalia; order Primates; family Hominidae; genus Gorilla; species Gorilla gorilla. The sequence continues at coordinate 127,328,156 of NC_073233.2, forward strand.
GGAGGGAGGAATTTTTCACCTGAACTTTAACTGAGAAGAGGAAGGCTATGGTAGGATAATCGCTTGAACCTGGGAGGCAGAGGTTTCGGTGAGCCGAGATGGTGCCACTGTACTCCAGCCTGGGCGACAGAGCGAGACACAGTTTCAAAACAGAAAACAAAAAACATATGTCTACTAGGCATCAAAATGGAGATGTCAAGAAAGCAGCTGCATATGCAAGTTTGGTGTGGTCTGGGCTGGCGATAAAAGATTGAGAGTCATCAGCATATGGAAGTTATTTAAAGCCAGGAGATGAGAAGAATTACCAAGGGAGCAAGTGTAGATAGAAAAGATGTGCAAGGACTTAATTCTGGAGCTCTCCAATATGAGCTTGAGATCAGTTGGAACTGTCAGAGAGATGGAGGCATAGGACCAATGTAGTGAGGAAAAAAATCCCAGGAGATGGTGGTATGCTAAAGGCCAAGAGAAGGAAACTTACCAAGGAGGAGGGAAAGGTCAATTGTGTCAAATGTGGCCCATAAATTATGTAAGATGAGTTTGAGAATTGATTGATTGATTTTTTTTTGTTTTATGTTTTGTCCCTCCCTTGCCCCCCTACTGGAAAGTATATAGAGCAAAGATACTTGATTGAAGGTCATTGGTGATTTTGACGAGAACAGTTTTGGTGGAGTGGTGGGGGTAAAAGTCTGATTGCGGATGAGTTTAAGAAAGAATGGGAGGAGAGGGATGGCAGCAGTATAGACAACTCGTTGGAGGAGTTTTCTTGTAAAGGAAGGAGAGAAATTGGATGGGAGCTAAAAGGAGAAGCGAGGTCAAGAAAACTTTTTAAGTGGGAAAAAATAGTTATATGTTATATGCTGATGGGGAAGAGGCAGTAGAGAGTGAAGATTGACAATGCAGTGGGGAGTGAGGAGAATGTCTGAAGAAATGTCCCTGATGAGGGGAGAAGGGATTGGACAGAGTCCAGAAGCAGAGGGGCTGGCTTTGGTTAGAGGACTGATGGCTCATGAAAAGTAAAAAGAGAGAAGGCACGATATTTGGGCATAGATGTGGGAAGGCAGATTGATGTGGGGGAAGCTGGTGGATATTATCTCTTTGTAGCCTTTTTTTTTTCTCTTAGTGAATTAGGAAGCAGGGTCAGCTGACTGTGAGGATGAAGGGGAAAGGCTTAGAAGTTTGAACCTAGAGGTGGAGTTTTAAAGTCACTGAGAGCAGTGATTCTCAAACTTTAGTGTGTATCAAAACCACCTAGAGAGCCTATTAAAGCCCTCCCACAGCCTGGGCAACATAGAGAGACCCCGTCTCTACAAAAAATAAAAAAATCAGCCTGGTGTGGTGGTGTGCGCTTGTGGTCCAGCTACTCAGGAGGCTGAGATGGGAGGATTGCTTGAGCCTGGGAGCTCAAGGCTGCAGTGAGCTGTGATTGTGCCACTGCACTCCAGCCTGAGCTACAGGGTGAGATGCTATCTCAAAAGAAAAAAAAAAAAAGCCCTCCTTTCCCCCAGACGTTCTGATTCAGTAGGTCTAGGATGGGCCCAGGAATCTGCATTTCTAACAAGTTCCGGGTGATGCTGCAGTCGCCTGTATGGGGATGACCCTTTGAGAACTACTGTGTGAGAGAGTGGGGCAGTGACTGGACTGGAATTCCCACAAATGCAGTGTGGTTGTCAGGCAGCGTCAGGGGCCCAGCTGAGGTTAGAAATCATGATTTGAAAGTGTCTCCAATCACATCCCACTCACAATTGCTTGCACATGTTTGGAGTCCTATCTCTTTAAAACTTCCATTTTCTACTGACTTTTCCTTTGACATATAAAAGGCTCCACACCCTTCCTCTTTAAAAAATGAAAATCTTTAACTTAGGTTCTAGCTCTCCCCTCTTCACAATTCTCTTGGCAGAGTTGTGCATGCTATATTTCCTACCTCCTAGTCTATGCAGCATCCACAACACATCTGCTCTCCCTCCAACCTCAGGACTCTTCTGTTAGGCATCATTACTGATCTAGATGCTAAATCCAATGGGCACTTTTTAGTTGTAATCAGGCACTTGACCACCTACAAATCTGATACCTCCAACCATTTCCTCCCTCAGCTGTGTCCTCCTTTAGGTTTTGTGGACACACTGCTTTTCTGGTTTTCCTCCTGACAGCTGTCACCTCCTCATTCTCCTTTTCCCCTGGTGTTCCTTTATCCTCCTTTCCGAGCAGCGTGTAGCACAGTGGTTGTTATATGTGAAGGTTGTAGATTTACTGGGATAACTTCTGATTTCTCTGGCTCCTAGCTGTGAGACATGAAACATTTATATCTGTTTCTTCATATATTTACAAAAGTGAGGCTGGGCATGGTAGCATGTGCCTGTGGTCCTAGCTGCCTGGGAGGCTGAGGTGGGAGGATGGCTTGAGCTCAGGAGTTTGAGTCCAGCTTGGGCAACATAGGGAGACATTGCCACTTTAAAAAAAAAAATAAAGATAGGCTGGGCGCGGTGGCTCACGCCTGTAACCCCAGCACTTTGGGAGGCCGAGGCGGGCGGATCACAAGGTCAGGAGATCAAGACCATCCTGGCTAACACAGTGAAACCCCGTCTCTACTGAAAATACAAAAAAATTAGCTGGGCGTGGTGGCGGGCGCCTGTAGCCCCAGCTGCTCGGGAGGCTGAGGCAGGAGAATGACGTGAACCTGGGAGGCGGAGCTTGCAGTGAGCCGAGATCGTGCCACTGCACTCCAGCCTGGGCCACAGAATGCGACTCCGTCTCAAAAAAAAAAAAAAAAAAAAGATAGTAGTAGTACCTGCTTCACAGGGTTCTCATTTGAGGATCCAATGAGTCAGTATGCATAAAAAGCTTACAACAATGCCTGGCACATAGTGAGTATGTAAGGTCATCACTCCGAGCTACTACTCATCTGTCAGGTGCTACTTGTGTAGGCTGATGATGCAAAAAATCTGTATTTTCAAGCAGGCCTCATTCCTGAGCAGCAGTCATAATTATCCACCTGCCTCTTGACATCCCTAGATGCCTCATCAGCATCTCAGCCTTGACATGCCCAAACCTTCAACTCAGCATTTTTCACTCAGTTTTCCCTCTTTCTTTATTCCCCACATCCACGAATGGCACCACCATCTGTCCAGTTCCCTGGTCAGAAATTTGGTAGTTTCTAGCTTCTCTCAGTCCCTTGATTTCTTTTTTTTTTTTTTTTTTTTTTGAGACAGAGTCTTGCTCTGTTGCCCAGGCTGGAGTGCAGTGGTGCGATCTCAGCTCACTGCAACCTTCACCTTCCGGATTCAAGCGATTCTCCTGCCTCAGCCTCCCGAGTAGCTGGGATTACTGGTGCTTGCCACCATGCCTGGCTAATTTCTGTATTTTTGTAGAGATGGGGTTTCACCATGTTGGCCAGGCTGGTCTTGAACTCCTGACCTCAGGTGATCCACCCGCCTCGGCCTCCCAAAGTGCTGGGATTACACATGTGAGCCATTGTGCCTGGCCACAGTCCCTTGATTCTTATAGTGGTATTATCTTATTCTACAGACTCAGATGTGCAGGAGCATACACATAACATTGTTTTTTCTATAATATAACTACATTTATAATATTTTTTACACACTTTTTATTTTTCTGAGACTGTCTTGCTATGTTGCGCAGGCTAGTCTCGAACTCCAGGGCTTAAGGGATCCTCTGGCCTCAGTCTCCAAGTAGCTGGGATTACAGATGTATGCCACAGTGCCTGGCTCTTATGTTTCTATTCTGAGCCAGCTTCTATTCTCCTGGAATGTTGGATGCTTCATTTTAATCCATTGGTGGAATCTCCCCTCCTCTCTCCAGGGATTGCCTTAATTCTGGGAGGGTGTCTCTTATGTATATATTTTGCCAAAGCACTGGTGGAAGTGGGTCCTGTTATTAAGTGGCCACTCAATGTCCTCTGAGATATCCTCTGCCTGGCTCCTGCTTGTATGGCCTCTTTAGGTCTGGTGTCTGTGTGCTACCTCTCAGTTGCTCTTGGACACAGGGTTCATTCTACTGCTCCCATGCCCTGGAGTAGCATGAGAAAGTGTGGCACTGTCTATGGTTCAAGCTGCCTCCCCAATAGGCTACCCTCTGCAGCCATGTCTTCTTTTGGGGGGTCTTGTCTCCTTCCTAAGGCTCTGCCTTGGATATAGTTCTGGGGCTCCACTGCCATCAGGTCTCAGAAACTTACTTGGGGGTTTTGCTGTCTCTCTGCACTCAGGTGCTTGAGGACAGAACCCACCGCTGTCTGTGCTGTCACTACGTTCCCGCTGGCTCTTGCCTGCGAGTTGTGCTCATGTCATGGAACTGGGGTGAAATCAGTGCAAGGCCTTGCTTTATCCAGAATATTTCCTGCACATCTTCTATCCAGACTGGGAGTCCTTTCTGTTTTCCTAAGGGCCTGCCTAGGCGATTGAAATTCAAAAGTCAGAAGTGGCTTTCTGTTTCCCCTCGTTTTTGTTGCATCTTTTCACTGAGGCAGCAGCGCAAAAGCTGGGCTGCTCAAGCTGAGGCCATAGGAGAGAAGGGGAAGAAACCACAAATAATATTGTAAGATGTCATCATATTCCCTATATCCAGTGGGCGCCGTGGATTCTACGTCTTTAGCCCCCCTAAAATTTCCCCTTTTCACCCACATTGCTTCTGTCATAGTTTGGGGTTTTATTGTTATATTTCTTCTGGTTTGAGAGTATTCCCTTCCCAATCACAGGGTTAGGTTGCTGAAACAGTGGGAGGTTTTGCAGATGAAGATCCTTGATAAAAGATAAGATTCAGAAAACTGAATGACCTATGAAATGCCTGATAAATACTGTATCTTCACTAGAATCACAACTAAAATTTAGCACATTAAATAAATTATCAACAACAGATCTGAAATTAGTAGTAGTGTGTATTGTGTAATTTCCACGTATCCCTGGGTGATTTAATGTTTTTAGGATTTCCCTGCAGTTCCAACAAGAGAGTGGTAAATCTAGTTTGTTTTGATGCAGATGATGTATTGTTAGATATTCTCTTTGGGTCAAGTTGCTAATCCAGACATCCAATACCTTCTGATTTGAGGATTTCCAGTTATTGCCCTCACTGGCCCCATCGTGGTCTTCAAAACAGCATTGGGGGACCTGGTTTGAGATTAGATCCTAAGATTTTTGAAACCTTGGTAAGGGGAAGCAGGAAAAACTATTTAAAAGTTGCAGGCCAGGTATGGTGGCTCACACCTGTAATCCCAGCACTTTGGGAGGCCAAGGCGGGTGGATCACAAGGTCAAGGGATCGAGACCATCCTGGCCAACATGGTGAAACCACGTCTCTACTAAAATTACAAAAAATTAGCCGGGTGTGGTGGCGGGCGCCTGTAGTCCCAGCTATTCGGGAGGCTGAGGCAGGAGAATCACTTGAACCTGGGAGGCAGAGGTTGCAGTGAGCCGAGATTGTGCCACTGCACTCCAGCCTGGCGACAGAGCGAGACTCCATCTCAAAAAAAAAAAAAAAAAAGTTGCAGCCAGGTGTGGTGACTCACGCCTACAATCCCAGCACTTTGGGAGGCCGGGGTGGGTGGATTGCTTGAGCCCAGTAGTTTGAGGCCACCCTGGGCAACATGGAGAAACCCTGTCTTTACAAAAAATTAGCCAGGAGTGGTGACAGGCCTGTAGCCTCAACTACTTGGGAGGCTGAGGTGGGAGGATCACTTGAGCCTGGGAGGAAGAGGTTGCAGTGAGCCGTGATCATGCCACTGCACTCCAGCCTGGATGACAGAGCGAGGCCCTGTCTCAAAAAAAAAAAAAAAAAAAGATGCAAGCACTTTTCACTTTCTAGAGAAGACTTCAGTTTCAGTTCTTCTTGGGGCTGACTGTTCTTTGCTTTGGGAAAATCACTACAAACGGCTTTATTTCCTAAGTACAAAGCCATATCCATCAGTGACCTGAGCGCGGAATGTTAAATGTGTGAGTGGGAATTGTGTTTTTATGGCATCTTGCTTTTTAGGGGTGACGGGGGAGAGAGGCGTTTCTTCTCCCCGAGTGTCCAGTGCGCTGTGTGGAACACTGTTGCTGGGGCTTGGTCCAGCAGGTGTTCACAGGAACTGAGGAGCAAGACAGAGGGCTAGGGAGGGCTTTGCCTCGTCAGAGGGCCAGAGGTGAGAAGGAACTGGGTGGGCTCTAGACGTAGGGGGCCCGATGGACATTTCTGGGTGTTCTGACTTGACATGTGCTGTGAGCACGTGAGTGGTTTGCTGGGGCTGGGGGCGCTGTGGGTGTGCGATGCCTGTGCTCCTCTGGAGGAAGTGGACTTCCGCTGTCAGCTGTGCTGAGGCAGGAAATAAGGAATGGGGGAGTGGTGGGCCTTGGACGAGCTGTAAAGAGAAACCTCCCCCTCTCCGGGCCTCATGGCGCTATGTCCTGGACTCTGAGGTTGGGGTGTGCTCAGAGCATTCCTGGGCTGAAGGTAAGCTGACTTTTGCCTCAGGGAGCCAGGCAGAGAGGTTCCTATAAGGGCCCTTCCTCTTGTTCCTCCTCCCTACATGAGTGCAGCAACTACGGAGCAGCTCCGCCTTGAGAGGGCAGTGGTTCAGACACCCCATATGCACGGTCCAGTCCAGCGCTGTCCAGTAGAACTTTCTGTGATGACAGAAAATGATTTCTGCTTCTATCCAGTACGTCAGCTACTAGTCTCTTGTAGCCACTGAGCGCTTGAAATGTGGCCAGTGTGACTGAGGAACTGAATTTGAAATTTATGTAAATTTAATTGGTTTAAGTTTAGTCTCATGTAGCTAGTGGCTACCATATTGTACAGCAATACGGACGGCAGGAAACTATAAAGCTGTAAAGTTCCAAAGTCTGAGCCCAGAGCAGTGACAATGGCTGTCATTATGAGATCACAGAGGATCAAAGAGGCTGAATCACAGCTGGGTAAGTGGTGGAGCTGCCCTAGAAGGCCCTGTAGCAGGAGGGCGCAGTCTCCTGACCAGGCCAGGGCCCCTCTCTGCAGGTGACCACACCATAGAAGGCGCGGTGATCCCCACATGGTGGAAAAAGTATCAGGCCTGTACTGGAAACGGATTACCTGTCCTCTCAGTAAACTGTCTGACTTGACTCTGTCATACCGGTCCTCCCTGTCCATCTCAGTCACTATGAGTCTGGAGAGCCCAGGTAATCCTTCATCACCACAGCTCACGTCTCTCCTGTTGCATCTCCTTATTTGAGCCAAGGCCTCACCCTTTCCTCTCCCCCTGCACCCTCTTGTGGCCCTGGCACTGCTCTGGGCTGAGCAAGCCCTGCTTTGTCCTCAAGCCCTCCTCCAAAGCTTCTCTTGGTTTTCTTGGCTTAAGTGAAACTCGCTTTCCCCTAAGGACATCATTCCCCCTGAAGCCCTCTGAAACAGAGCCTGCTTTTCTCTTACCCTCACATGCTGCAGAGTCAGGAGGTGGGATATTCGTTTGCATGGGCTGCCATACAAATTACCACGACCAGGTGGTTTAAAATAACAACTTCATTCTCTCCTAGTTCTGGAGGCTGGAAGTCTGCAATCAAGGTGTCAGAAGGGCTGTGCTCCTTCTGAAGCCTCTAGGGGAGATCCTTCCTTGCCTCTTCCAGCTTCTGGAGCCTCAGGTGTTTGTTGACTTGTGACTGCATCACTCCAATCTCTGCCTCCGTCTTCACATGGCCTTCTTCTCTCTGTCTCCTGTTTCCCTGTGTCCAACTTTCCCTTGTTTTATAAGGACACTAGTCATTAGATTAGGGCCCTCCTCATCTTAACTTGATTACACCTGCAGAGCCTGTTTCCAGGTGCGGTCACTTTGACAGGTGGTGGGGATAAGTGTCTTGCTTACCTCTCTTCTGGTAAGCAGCCCTGCTCTCTGGAGCTCCTGGTGTCTGGTTTTGGTATCGCCATCTTTTGTTGCTGGCAGCTGCTGGCTTCAGGGAACTTCATCTCCTTTACAACTGGCTCCTGGCCCATTGTCTTCCTCTCTGTCCTTCTCCTTCATCATCTTGGGATGTCAGCAGCCATGTGGATGATCCTTCCAGCTCTCTGGCCTGTCACTTTGGACCTCTTGAGTCCCTTTCTCATTGTGGGTCATCTGCCCACCCGCCAGCATCTTCACGTCCTTACACAGTAGACTCTACGATGCCTCATTAGACTCTCTCCTTTGCCAACTTCCTTCAATTTTTTGCCCCTCCTTCTTTCTGCTGCTCTTGCCTGGAAACACCTGGATCTTTGCTGAAGCCATCTTCTCCACCTCCCTGTGCCTGCACTCACACAGTTGGAAGATACAGATCACCTGATTAGGTCCACTTTACGTTCAGGACCACAGACCTCAGATGGACATACTCAGCACTTCCCAGCATTTCTATTATGTTTCCCTGGTATGTTTATTTTCCTGCCATATTTTCTATTGCTGTATAACACATGCCCCAAAATCTAGTGGCTAAAAAAATACCCATTTATTTTATTATTATTTTTTAAAAAATGATAGACATGAGGTCTCATATGTTGCCCAGGCTGGTTTCAAACTCCTGAGTTCAAGCAATCCTCCTGCCTCAGCCTCCCAAAGTGCTAGGATTACAGGCATGAGCCACTGCACCTGGACAATATCCATTTCTTATCTTATAGCCTGTAGGTCAGAAGTCCTGGTGGGCTCAGCTGGTTCTCTGGTCAGGGTCCCACAAGACCAAATTCAAGGTGTCAGCTGGGCTGGACTCATGTCTGGAGGCTTGGGGCAAGGATCGACTTCCAGGTTCATTCAGGTTGTTGGTAGACTCCAATTCCTCATGGCTGCAGGTGTGTGGCCCCTATTTCCTTGCGTTAAAGAAAAATCTGAGGTGCAATAATGTTTTTGAGTTTATTTAAGAAGCAATTGATGAATTGGGAAACACCAAACTGAAGAGGTCTGTTCTGGCGGCAAGCCATCAGGGGCAAGTATTTATGGGGTAAATACAGAAGCAAAATCAATAAATTATTTGGTTGGTTGCAATTATACAATTGCCTTATTTGGCCTATCCTGTTGGAAAGTCCTTGGTTATATAGTATAACTGTGTTGGCTATTTCCGACTGGTTGAGCCTATGATTTGTTTTTCCTTAATATAGGCATTTATAAGAAAAAAGTCAAGTTTCATTTATGTTTGCAAATCAAGCAAGGTTTAGGTCTCGTTATGAAGCCTCACTGGTTTTGTCTGCTCAGGGATTCTTCAGGCCTAGTATCTCTTTAAATTTACTCTAAGAGCTCCCCGCTTTTGGTCATTCTCCCAGCAAGCTGAGAGTGTGACCAAACAGTATAGCATTACTCTCGGTAACCAGGTTACCATTATTGACTAGTTACTGGAACAAAGAATCGTGTAGATGTTGTCATTCTCAACAGTTGCATTGGAATGTAAGGTCAGGTAGTTATCATTATCTGCAGTTGCAGAGTCATCATAGGCTTGAGTGGTGGGGTTGTTGCGTTCTTCTAGTTGTCTAATCCTGACGGCAATTGTTTGATGTGTGAGTGGTTAGGGTCTCACACCTGAATGCTGCTGGAAAGCATTCAAATCCCTTGAGAGGATACAGTGGACTACAGAGATGAAAACCATGATTATAAGGAGAATAATAGCCAAGAATTGAAAATTCTCTGGAGCAGACATTGAGCTCAGGAGTTCAAGACCAGCCTGGCCAACATGATGAAACCCCATCTCTACTAAAAATACAAAAAGCCAAGAATTAACCCATTAAATAAATCAGTAGATCAGGTAGATCGCACCTATCTGATGAGGAACTTACATTTGTTTAAGATCATTTGAATTGGGGGCAATAATTTCTTTTTTTTTTTAAATTATTTCCATAGGTTTTTAGGGGAACAGGTGGTATTTGGTTACATGAGTAAGTTCTTTAGTGGAGATCTGTGAGATTTTGCTGCATCCATCACCTGAGCAGTGTACACTGAACCCAATTTATGGTCTTTTATCCCTCACCTTCCTCCCACCCTTTTCCCTGAGTCCCCAAAGTCCACAGTATAATTCTTACGCCTTTGCATCCTCATAGCTTAGCTCCCACTTATAAGTGAGAACATATGATGTTTGGTTTTCCATTCCTGAGTTACTTCACTTAGAATAATAGTCTCCAGTTCCATCCAGGTTGCTATAAATCCATTAACTCCTTTTTATGGCTGAGTAGTATTCATATATATATATATAGATATATCACAGTTTCTTTATCCACTCATTGATTGATGAGTGTTTGGGTTGGTTCCATATTTCTGCAGTTGTGAATTGTGCTGCTATAAACATGCATGTGCAAGTATCTTTTTTGTAAAATGACTTGTTTTCTGGGTAGATACTCAATAGTGGGATTGCTGGATCAAATGGTAGTTCTACTTCTAGCTCCTTAAGGAATTTCCACTCTGTTTTCCATAGTGGTTGTACTAGTTTACATTCCCACCAGCAATGTAGAAGTGTTCCCTCATCACTGCATCCACACCAACATCTATTATTATTATTGGAGTCTCGCTCTGTCTCCCAGGCTGGAGTGCAGTGGCGTGATCTCGGCTCACTGCAAGCTCTGCCTCCTGGGTTCACGCCATTCTCCTGCCTCAGCCTCCCAAGTAGCTGGGGCTACAGGCACCCGCCACCACGCCCAGCTAATTTTTGTATTTTTAGTAGAGACGGGTTTTACTGTGTTAGCCAGGATGGTCTCGATCTACTGACCTTGTGATCCACCCGCCTTGGCCTCTCAAAGTGCTGGGATTACAGGTGTGAGCCACCGCACCCGGCCCCCATTATTTTTTGATTATGGCCATTCTTGCAAGAATAAGGCTGTATCACACTGTGGTTTTAATTTGCATTTCCCTGATCATTAGTGACGTTGAGCATTTTTTCATGTGTTTGTTGGCCATTTGTATATCTTCTTTTGAGAATTGTGTATTCATGTCCTTAGCCCACTTTTTGATGGGATAGTTTGTTTTTTTCTTGCTAATTTGTTTGAGTTCCCTGTAGATTCTGGATATTAGTCCTTTTTTGGATGTATAGATTGTGAAGATTTTCTCCCACTCTGTGGGTTGTCTCTTTACTCTGCTGACTGTTCCTTTTGCTGTACAGGAGCTCTTTAGTGTAATTAAGTCCCAACTATTTATCTTTGTTTTTGTTGCATTTGCTTTTGGATTCTTAGTAATGAAGTCTTTGCCTAAGCCAATGTCTAGAAGAGTTTTTTTTCCCAATGTTATCTTCTAGAATTTTTATAGTTTCAGGTCTTAGATTTAAGTCCCTGATCCATCTTGAGTTGATTTTGTATAAGGTGAGAGATGAGGATCCAGTTTCATTCTCCTATATGTGGCTTTCCAGTTATCCCATGGGGCAATAATTTCTAATTTATTGACATAGAAACAACATTTTTTTTTGAGACAGGGTCTTACTCTGTCACCCAGGCTAGAGTGCAGTGGTGCAATCGAGGCTCACTGCAGCCTTGACCTCCCAGGCACAAGGGATCCTCCCACCTCAGCCTCCCAAGTAGCTAGGACTATAGGCATATGCTACCACACCTGACTAATTTTTGTATTTTTTTTGGAGATGGGGTTTCTCCACAGTGCCCAGGCTGGTCTCAAAACCCTAGGCTCGAGTGGACTGCCCACTTTGGCCTTCCAAAGTGCTGGGATTATAAGTGTGAGCCACCATCCCTGGTAAAACATTTTTTTAATCAATAAAAGCACAAGCTCTTCTTTGTTAAAGTGTGAGGTATCAAGCACTTCTGTTTTGGAGTATTTTTGAGGCTAAATTGTTCATTTCAGATTATATTGCTCGAAGAGTATTCAAGTTATCATTCTATGAAAACAAAGGAAAAACAAAGATTAATATTTGGAGCAAATTATGATCCTAGTCTTTGTGTCTGGAGGGTCAAGATTTGTAGATTTGACTTTGAAGTATCTTTAGATGGTGGAATGAAGATGGCATTTGAGAGCTGGTTATATCATCGGGTGGTGTTCTGGTGAACTCACATAGCAGCAGGCATAAAGGTTGTCTATACATGGTCTGTTGCAGTGATTTTTTCTGAAGTTTGAAGTCATCCAGTTTCAGCTTTTAGGACTTGAGAAAAGGGCAGTTTTAGTTTTTAATGAAACTAGAAAACTTGAGGATTCAATCCAGTTTATAGATGGATAACAAATCTCAAAGAAAATAAACAGGACTAGAATTTGGTAATTGGTGCGCTACAGTTTTCTATTGAAATGTAATCTTTTTAATAGTCACTCTCATTTTTATAAAAAATAGTCACAGTTAAATTTTTTAACAAAATAAGTCTTGTTTCAATAAGGTAGATCTGATTATATAAGTGCAACACAGATATTAATTCCATGTAAGTTTTAAAATATGATATTTTAGTCAGTGCTTTGGTAATATCCAAGGGGCTTTACTGACTTTGTATCCATCAACTTTAGTTTTTTAAAACTATCTGGTATCAGCACTCCCTTAGCCACCCCGGCTGATGTCTCAGTAAGTTGTGTGCCTCTACAGTCCACTGGCTTTGGGCTCAGCTCAGCACTAGGACTCGCCTAGGAGTTGCAGTCCTTGTGACCTAGACTGCCTTTCAAGTTTCTTTAGAGCCCCAGAGCACTTTAGCCCATGGTGGCGAGGCTTGTGGGGACTCAAGTTCACGCTGCTGGGATTGGCAATTCCCCTCTGGCTAGGGCTGCTTTAAATGCTCCCCCCATGGGTGGGCATTAATTGAGTTTGGTCTGGTTTTGTTTTCTGCTATAACAGGGCACCACTGAGTTCAGTACTTCAAAACTGCCGTGCTCTACCTCTCCCCAGTGCACAGAAACACTCTCCACACCAAGCTGCTGCTGCTGAGGGATGGAGGGATGGCGTCAGCGATTCAAAACTGTTTTTCCTACCTGTTCAGCACTTCTTTCAGCGATATGAAGTTAAATCCAGGTACTATGAGTGCTCACCTGATTTTTGGTTCTTATGAAGGAGCTTTTTGTGTGTGTGTGTGTCTAGATAGTTGTTAAAGTGGTGTCCTTGCCAGGGAGGAGGGGACAATTAGTGGAGTCTCTTATTCTGCCATCTTGCTCTTCCTCAATATGCTCTTTCTTGCAGATCTTTTACAACTCTCTATATTTGTTCAGTTTGCATCTTACTTGTTTTCTTCTTTATTATTCTGGAACAATCCTCTTGTTTTTAAGATAACATCATTCTGTTTTCCCTTTAAAGGAAACACATTCCTTATATACTTTTTCTTGCTAAAAACTCATCTACTTTTAAAATACATTTTTTTATATACAGTTGTTTTCTTTCTTTCTTTCTTTTGTTTTTAGGAGTCTTCATTTGTCACCCAGGCTGGAATGCAGTGGTTCAATCTCAGCAGCTCACTGCAGCCTCTGCCTCTCAGGTTCCAATGGTTCATATGCCTCAGCCTCCCAAGTAGCTGGGATTACAGGCGTGTGCCACCACACCCAGCTATTTTTTTTTTTCTGTTTTTAGTAGAGATAGGGTTTTGCCATGTTGGCCAGGCTGGTCTTGAACTCCTGGCCTTAAGTGATTCACCTGCATTGGCCTCCCAAAGTGCTAGAATGACAGGCTTGAGCCCTGCACCCAGCTGAGTTATTTTCTTTCATCTTTACTACTTCTAGTGGTCTTTATTACATATATTAATTAGAATTCTTTTTTATTTTTATTTTTTTGAGATGAGGTCTCTGTCACCCGGACTGGGAGTGCAGTGGTGTGATCTTGCCTCACTGTAACGTCTGCCTTCTGGGCTCAAGTAATCCTGCTACTTCAGCCTCCTGAGCAGCTGGGACCACAGATGTACGCCACCATGCTGGGCTAATTTTTCATTTTTATTTTTTTTAATTTTTGGTAGAAAAGGGGTTTTACCCTGGTGCCTAGGTTTTTTTTTTTTTTTTCCCCCTTTGAGACAGAGTCTCGCTTTGTTGCCCAGGCTGGAGTGCAGTGGCATGATCTCGGCACACTGAACCTCTGCCTCTGGGGCTCAAGCCATCTTCCCACCTCAGTCTCCCAAGTAGCTGGGACTACAGGCATGTGCCACCAAGCCTGGCTAATTTTTAAAATTTTTTGTAGAGATGGGGTCTCACTATGTTGCCCAGGCTGGTCTTGAACTCCTGGGCTCAAGCGAATTAGAATTCTCAAACACTTTTTTTTTTTTTAGAGACAGGGTCTTGCTCTGTCACCCAGGCTGGAGTGTAGTGGTGTGATCATGGCTCACTGCAGCCTCAACCTCCTGGACTCAAGCAATCCTTCCACATCAGCCTCCTAAGTAGCTGGGACTACAGGTGCACACCACTGCACCCAGGTATTTAAACATTTTTTTGTAGAGACAGAGTCTCATTATGTTGCCCAGGCTGGTTTCAAACCCCTGGGCTCAAGTGATTCTCTTGCTCTGGCCTCCGCAAGTGCTAGGATTACAGATGTGACCCACCACACCCAGCCTAAAATTCTTAACCCCTAGTAACCTTAATTTCTAGTGACAATTCCTTTCTAGTGGAAAGGAAGCATGTGATTTTGTAATTTTGATTTTTACAATTTTATTCCTTTTTATATTTTATTTTTGGCCTTTATTATTAGTTTTAATTGACAAATAATAATCATATATATTTATGGGATACAGTGTACTATTTTGATACATGTTTACAATGTAATCAGGGTAATTAGCATATCCATTACCTCAAACATTTATCATTTCTTTGTGTTGAGAACATTCAAAATCTGCTTCTCTAGCTATTTTAATAATACAATCAATTGTTGTTGGTTATAGTCATTCTATTGTGCAATAAAGCACTAAAACTTATTTCTCCTGTCTAACTGTACTTCTGAATCCATTAACAAACCTTTGGCTATTGCCCTATTTCTGCTACCCTCCCCAGCCTCTAGTAACAAGTATTCTAATCTCTACTTCTACAGGATCAATGTTTTTAGCTTCCACATATGAATGATAACAGTGTTACTTATCTTTCTGTGCCTGGCTTATTTTACCTAACATAATGTCCTCCAAGCTCATCTATGTTGCCACAAACGACAGAATTTCTTTTCTTTTTTTTTTTTTTTTTGAGACACTTTTGGTCTGTCACCCAGGCTGGAGTGCAGTAGTGCAATCATGGCTCACAGTAGCCTTTACCTCCCAGGCTCAAGTTATCCTCCCACTTCAGCCTCCCAAGTAGCTGGGACTACAGGAGTGCACCTCTATGCCCGGATAATTTTAAAATTTTTTTGTAGAGATGGGGGTCTCATGTTTCTTAGTCTGGTCTTGAACTCCCAGACTCAAGAAATCCTCCTATCTTGGTCTCCCAAAGTGCTGAGATTACAGGCATGAGCCACTGTGCCCAGTTAGGATTTCAGATTTTTTTTTTTTTAATGGCTAAACAGTGTTCCATTGTGTGTACATACACCAGTTTTTCTCTATCCATTTATCTGTTGATAGGCATGTCACCTACAAAGGAAAACAGTAATTCTCCAGTAACAGATCTCAATCATAAGGAAATATATGAAATGTCAGAAAAAGAATTTAAAATAATAATCTTAGGGAAACTCAGTGAGACACAAGAGGCTACAAATAGACAATTCAATGAAATCAGGAAAATAATTCATTATATGAATGAGAAATTTAACAGAGTATATAACAAAGGGTCCAATAAAAATCCTAGAGCTGTAGAATTCAATGAAGGAAATAAAAAATACAATGGAGATCTTTAACAACAGACTAGACCAAGCAGAAGAAAGAATTTCTAAACTTGAAGACAAGTCTTTTGAAATCACACAGGCAGACAAACAAAACAAAACAGAAAAAAAAGAAAGCCTACAGGATTTGTGGGACACTATTAAGTGGACAAATATTCATATTATGGGCATTTCAGAAGGAGAAGAGAAGAGAAAAGCTGAGAAAAACATATTTAATGAAATAATAGCAGAAAGACTCCCCAAGTCTTAGGAGAGAAATGGACATCTGGGTGCAGGAAGCTCAAATAACCCCAAATAGATTCAACCCAAATAGGTCCTCTCTGAGGCACATTATAGTCACATTGTCAAAGGTCAAAGACAAAGAAAGAATTTAAAGCAGGAAGGGAAAAGTGTCAAGTCACATGTAAGAGAATCCTTATTAGACTAACAGTGGATTTCTCCCAGCAGAAACCCTGTTACAGGCCAGGAGAGAATGGGATAGTATATTCAAAGTACTGAAAGAAAAAAGCTGTCAGCCAAGAATATATACCCAGCAAAGCTATTCTTCAGAAATGAAGGAGAAATAAAATCTTTCACAGATAAGCAAACAGGGAGAATTCATTACCACTGGATCAGCTGTACAAGAAATGCTCAATGGAGTTTTACATTGGGAAGAAACGACGATAACCACCATCATAAAAACATGCAAAACTGTATAACTAATTGGTAGAGCTGATACATAAACAAGAAAGAGAAAGCAGTCAAATCTTGTCACTACAGAAAACCACTCAATTCCAGACATAAGCAATAGGAGAGGAAGTAAGGAACAAACAATGTGCAAAACAATTAGAAAACAATAAAATGACAAAAGTAAGTCCTCACCTATAAATAATAACCTTGAATGTAAATGGACTAAATTTCCCATTTAAAAGATGTAGATTGAAGCTGGCTGTGGTGGCTCATACCTGTAATCCCAGCACTTTGGGAGGCCAAGACAGGAAGATTGCTTGATGCCAAAAGCTCAAGACCAGCCTGGACAACATATTGAGACCTCTTATTTAAAAAAAATTAAAGAATTAGCTGGGTGTAGTGGCACATGCCTGTAGTCCCAGCTACTTGGGAGGCTGAGGCAGGAGGATCACTTCAGCCCAGGAGTTTGAGGCTGCACTGAGCTATGATCATGTCACTGCACTCCTGCTTGAGCAACAGAGCAATCCCCTGCCTCTAAATAGATTACATAGATAGATATATAGATAGATAGATAGATAAAGATTAGCTGAATGGATTAAAAAAAAAAGACCCAACTATATGCTGCCAGTGAGAAACTCACCTCACCTATAAAGATACACATAGACTGAAAGTGAAGGGATGGCAAAAGATATTTCATGTGAATGGAAACCAAAAGTGAGCAGGCATAGCTATACTTAGACAAATAGGCTTTGAGTTAGAACCTGTAAAAAGAGAAAAAGAAGGATATTATATAATAGGGGATCAATTCAGCAAGAAAAATGTAACAGTTGTAAATACGTATACACCCAACAATGGAGCACCCACATATATTAAGCAAGCATCATTAGATCTAAAAGGAAGATAGACCCTCAATACAACAATAGTTGGGGACTTCAACACCCCACTCTCAGCATTGGACACATCATCTAGACAGAAAATCAACAAAGAAACATCAGATTTAAACCGCATCATAGACTAAATGGATCTAACAACAGACATTTACAGAATGTTTCACCGAACAGCTGCAGAATATACATTCTTTTCATTAGCACATGGAATATTTTCCATGACTGACCATATATTAGGAGAGAAACAAGTTTCACAAAATTTGTTAAACAATTGAAATCATATTAAGTATTTTATCCGACTGTAATGGAATAAAACTAGACATCAAGAACAAGAGAAACATTTGATACTATAAAATACATGGGAATTAAACAACATGATCCTGAATGACTAAGTAAAGGAAGAAATTAGAAATGAAATTTAAAAATTTATTGAAACAAATGAAAATAGAGACACAACATAGCAAAACCTATGGGAAATAGCAAAAGCAGTAGCAAGAGGCAAGTTTATAGCAATAAATGCCTACACCAAAAAACTAGAAAATGGCTGGATGCCACGGCTCACATCTGTAATCCCAGCACTTTGAAGGGGCCAAGACAGGAGGATCATCTGAGGCCAGGAGTTTGAGACCAGCCTAGGCAACAGGTAGAGACCGTCTCTACCCAAAATAAAAAACTTAGCCAACTGTAGTGGTGCAAATTTGTAGTCCTAGCTACTTGGGAGGCTGAAGCAGGAGGATCACTTAAGCCCAGGAGTTCAAGGCTGCAGTGAGCTATGCTTGCATCACTGTACTCCAGCTTAGGTGACAGAGTGAGACTGTATATCTTAAAAATAATAAAAAAAACCTAGAAATATTTCAAAAAACAACCTAACAATGCACCTCAAGAAACTGTAAAAGCAAAACTGAGTAAAGTCTAAAATTAGTAGAAGAAAATAAATAATAAAGACCAGAGCAGAAATAAATGAAGTTGAGACTAAAAAACCAATATAAATATCAACAAAACAACAAATTGTTTTTTTGAGAAGATAAACAAAATTGACAAACTATTAGACTAAGAAAAAAAGAGAGAACACCCAAATAAAATCAGAATTGAAAAAGGAGATGTAACAATGGATGCCACAGAAATACAAAGGATCATTAGAGACTACTCTGAACAACTATACACCAATAAATTTGAAAACCTAGAGGAATTGAGCAAATTCTTGGACACATACAAAGTACTAAGATTGAACCAAGAAGAAATAGAAATCCTGAAAGACCAAAAACAAGTAATGAAACTAAATCAGTAGTAAAAAGTCTTCTAACAAAGAAAAGTCCAGGACAGGATGGCTTCAGCATTCAATTCTACTGGACCTTTAAGGAATAATTAATACCAATTCTTCTCAAACTTTTCCAAAAATTTGAAGCTGGGGGAATTATTTCTAACTCATTCTATGAGACCAACATAATCCTGATATGAAAACCAGACAAGGACAAAACAGCAACAACAAAACTACAGGTCAATATCCCTGATGAATGTAGATGCAAAAATCCTCAACAAAATGCTGGCAAGCCAAATCCAACAACACATCAAAAGGATAATACACCATGATCCAGTGGGATTTATTCCAGGAATGCAAGGATGGTTCAATATATGCAAATCAATAAACGTCATACATCATATCAATAGAATGAAGGACAAAATCATATGGTTCTCTCAATAGATGCAAAAAAAGCTTTTGATAAAATTCATCACTTTGTGCTAAATACTTTTAATAAATTAGGTATAGAAGGAAAGTATCTCAACATAATAAAGGACATATATGACAAACCCACAGCTAACATTTTACTGAATGGGGAAAAGCTGAAAGTTTTTCCTCAAGAACTGGAACACAACAAGGATGCTCACTCTCACCACTCCTATTCAATATAGTCCTGGAAGTCCTAGCCAGAGCAATTAGGCAAGGAAAAGGAAATAAAGGGCATCCACATTGGAAAGGAGGAAGTCAAATTGTCCTTCTTTGCAGATGACATGGTCTTCTGTACAGAAAAACCTTAAAACTCTAGCAAAAAATTCTTAGAACTGATAAACGAATTCAGTAAAGTTGCAGGATACAAAATTAATATAAAAAACCAGTAGCATTTTTATACATCAATGACAAATTAGCTGAAAAAGAAATCAAGAAGGCAATCACATTTACAACTACAAAGTACTGATGAAAGAAATTGAAGAAGTTACAAATGAAAAGATATCTCATGTTCATGGGTCAGGAAAATTAATATTGTTGAAATGACAATACTACCCAAAGCAATCTGCAGTTTCAATGCAATCCCTATCAAAATACCAATGACATTCTGCACAGAAATAGAAAAAAAATCCCAAAATTTGTATGGAATCACAAAATATCCTGAATAGCCAAATCAATCTGGAACAAAAAGAACAAAACCGGAGGGATCACACTTCTAGACCTCAAGATATACTACAAAGCTGCAGCAACTCAGCATAGTACTGACCTACAAAACACACATAGACCAATGAAACAGAATAGAGCACCCAGAAATTAATCCACGTATCTACAGCCAACTGATTTTTGACAAAGTTACCAAGAATACTCACTGGTGAAAGGACAGTCCCTTCAATGAATGGTGCTGGGAAAACTAGACATCCATATGCAGAAGAATGAAACTAGACCCCCACCTCTCACCATATACAAAAACCAACACAAAAAGGATCAGAGAACTAAATGTAAGACTGGAAATGATAAAACTACTAGAAGAACACATAGGGGAAACCCTTCAGGATATTGGCCTGGGAAAATATTTTATGAATAAGACCTCAAACAGACAGGCAACAAAAGCAAAAATAAACAAATGGGATTATCTCAAACTAAAAAGCTTCTGCACGGCAAAGGAATAACAAATTGAAAAGACAGCCTACGAATGAGAGGAAATATTTGCAAACTAGCTATCTGACAGGGGATTAATGTTCAGAATATACAAAGACCTGAAGTATCTCAATAGCAAAAAACCAGACGATACAATTAAAAAATTGGCAAATGATCTGAACAGACATTTCTCAAAAGACATACAGAGTCCAGAGAGAGCCTGGATGGGTGTGCTCAGTGCAGCAGCTCCTAGAGCTTCCTCCTTGGCTTCAGCCTTGCTGCTCAGGAAGGTGCAGGCCCTGCCACCACCTGCGTGGTGTAGTGGTGGTCCCCAAGTACCCCCAGCTGGCATGGGCCTGGCCGTGGCGTGAGCATGGAGCCCACGGGAGCCCCAGGCAGGAGTCTGGTAGGCCAGTAGCTCCAAGACCACATGGACACCATGCTGCCACTGCCATCTTCCTTCCTTCCTGGGGCCTGCTGACGCATCCAGTGTTGGCTGTTCTGCACGAAACAATTCCTCAACACGTTCCTTAGGCATGGTCTCCTTCAAGGTGTAAAGGGCCTGTTCTCTTCCCAGTTCCCTGCTCATATGTACCCTAGCCAATGTGTGGAGCAAGAAACAATTTCTCCTCTGCACTGTCTTCTTTCCCTGCTCCCCAGTCCCACTAATGAGGATCAGTCCATGGAGGTATTTTTGCTATTATTTCTGTGTCTGGTGTCTTCTCAGTCCCGTTCTGTGTGATGTTTACTTGTGTAGCTGATGTCACTCAGGAGCAGAGCAAAGTACTGCTCATGGCTGAGCCTCAGCCACCTTTATAGCTCCTCTGGGCAACAGCCCGGCCATCGGAACACACCTTTCTGCCAGCTGTGGAGACAGCCTTGGGCTGGTTGCTGCAAGACTTGCTCTCTGGGCAGCTGCTTCATCTTAGTGGCTGTTCTGGAATCTCTGTCTGAGAAAATGAGACAGTTTCCTGGGGAGTTCAGATTTCTTGGAAACGAGCTGTCTCTTTTGCATCATTGAAGAAAGTTGGAAAAAAATTCTACTGTCTTACTAACCTGCGTCACTGTGTTTCTTGCATGCCTTCCTGAAGCAGGACAGTGTTTAAGTTTTTTTTTTTTTTTAATCTCATGCAGGTCATAGGTTTTAGATCTGTTGAAATTGCAGCGTTCATGGCTATGGTAGAAATTCTGTTTTTTATGGCTCAGATGGTCTTTCTTACCATCTTGATGAGATCATTAGGGAATAAGAATATTGTCTTCCTTGGCATGGGCTTCCAGAGACTCCAGTTAGCGCAGTATGCTTTTGGATCTCAAGCCTGGATGATGTGGTCAGTGGGGACCGTGGCCACCATGTTCACCATTACATTTCCAGTAATCAGTGCCTTTGTCTCTCAGAATGCAGAGTCAGATTGGCAAGGAGTTGCCTAAGAGATTGTAACTAGAATAACAGGACTATGCAATGGTGTGGGGCCAGCACTGTATGGCTTCATATTCTACATGTTCCATGTGGAACTGACCAGGTCGGGCCTGAAATTGAATACTAACGATGTTACCCTGCAGGGAGCTGTCATCCCAGGCCTGCCATTTTTACCTGGGCATGTACAGTTCCTATGTCTTTTCTGGTTGCCTTATTCATCCCTGAATACAGGAAAGCCAGGGGAGTTCAAAAATATAGCAGCGGTGGCAGCGGCAGCCTGACCAACATCCCAGAATGGGGCAGTGATGAGGACAGTGAGCCACTGCTGCAAGACAGCAGCATCTGGGAGCTCTCTTTGTTCAAGGAGCCTGAGAATCAGTGCACTGAAATATAACTTGGCAGAAAAAGGGGATCCCATCTCTGAGAGCCAGGTGGGAACCACACCACACGGAGACTTTGTGGTGCTGGATGGGAGGGCCAAGTTTTGTAAATACCCACTCTATCCTTCTCCCCTTCCTCCTCTCCCTCCTCCTATTCTTTTTCTTTCTGTTCGTACATTAGAATAAGGTAAGGTTTGGAATACTTCCCTGCAAATAATGTGCAACTCTCAAGGTAAAACTCAAATAGAAAAGTCATGTCTCTGGGAGAAAGGATGGCTTTTCTGTAATGACTCTGAAGTAAGAGTGACAACGGTCTTTCCATGCCCTTTCCAGCAGAAGGTGCAGGATTGGAGGGGGACTGCCATATTTGGCAAGATTTCAGGTAAAGAATCCCTTCTTATTTTCTTCCTTCTTGTTTCTCTTAATTAGTCCATAGGTGCTGAGTGGCCACTCTTAAGAGTCACTCAGGAATCTATTGCCTTTGTTGAAAGGTCAAATGAAAACCTAGTTTTACTCTCCTTTTACTTTCTCTACTTCCTATTCTTGGCTAGAATGAAATTCAACATATATACATCTCTGGACATTAATAATATTTAATAGTGATTACCTTTATTATATGAAGGGGCTTTTTCTTATAAATTTAAATTGTGTAGAACTTGCAACTCAGATTTACGAACTTAGTAACCTGATAGGATCCAAGGGGATTTTACAGAAGGAAAAAAACCCCTCAAGCATTCTGGTGGCAATATAGAAAGTGTGGAGGGTGCTTCCAAGAAAGTTTTTAAAATTTTGAAATTCCTAAGCGAGACTGAGAGTTAGTAAGTAGATACTAGTAGAGTTTATATCCAAGTTCAGACTCACAATACATTATTATGATTTGCTCCTTCCCATGTCTCCCATGGCCTGCTTCTCAAGCAATTTTTCTCATCTGTCACACTCCTGCCTTAACTGCTCTGTGGTATGTGTTTGTTTTCAATTAATCTTTATTTCAATCTGTTTATCTGACTTTTGAATCTCATGGAATGCTGCACATCAAATTCCTTTCCGAAATATTGTGGTTTTATGAAGCTCAGTTTCACAATGAATGTCTTGATAATTTCTTGAGATGTTTTGTGGACAAAGAAAACTACAAATTTATATGTATTTTGCTGCACCAGTAAATGGACTGCTAGCTAGGGCCCACCTTTAACAGAGCACTCCTTTGAAAGTTTTATGGATATAAAATATATATAGATATTTGTAAGGGGTTTTACTTTTTTTTTTTTTTTTAGACAGAGTTTCGCTGTTGTTGCCCAGGCTGGAGTGCAATGGCGCGATCTCAGCTCACTGCAACCTCTGCCTCCCAGGTTCAAGCGATTCTTCTGCCTCAGCCTCCCCAGTAGCTAGGATTACAGGCATGTGCCAACATGCGTGGCTACTTTTGTATTTTTTTTAGTAGAGGTGAGATTTCACCATGTTGGTCAGGCAGGACTTGAACTCCTAACAAGTGATCCACCTGCCTCGGCCTCCCGAAGTGCTGGGATTACAGGCATGAGCCACCGTGCCCGGCCAGGGGTTTTAATTTTTGATGGGGTGCTGTGTAAATCTTGTTTTTATAAATGTAATGAAGGTATTTTTAAATTTTTGAGACAGGCTATCACTCTGTCATTCAGGCTGAGTGCAGTGGCACAGTCTCTGGTCACTGCAACCTCTGCCTCCTGGGCTCAAGCTATCCTCCCACCTCAGCCTTCCAAGCAGCTGGGACTACAAGCATGTGCCACCACTCCCGTCTAATTTTTGTATTTTTTGTAGAGATGGGGTTTCACCATGTTGCCCAGGCTGGTCTAGAACTCCTGGGCTTAAGCAATCCGCCTGTCTCGGCCTCCCAAAGTGCTGAGATTATAGGCGTGAGCCATTGTACCTGGCATAACAAAGGTATTAACAGAAAAAAACAAAAAACAAAAAACAACTTTTATAAAAAAAAAAAGACATACAAATGGCTGACAAAAACATAAAAAATGCTCACTATCACTAATCACTAGGGAAATGCAAATCAAAACCACAATGAGGTATCATCTCACCCAGTTAGGATGGCTATAATCAAGTAGATGGAAAATAACAAATGCTGGCAAGGATGTAGGGAAAAGGGAACTCATATGCTGTTGGTGGGAATGCAAATTAGTATAACCATTATGCTGTGGGGAGTGTGGAGCTTCCTTAGAAAACTACAAATAGAACTACCATATGATCTGGCAGTCCAACTACTGGGAATTTATCCAAAGGAAAAAAAATCATTATATTGGAGAGACACCTTGCACCCCCATGTTTATTGCAGCACTATTTATGATAGCTAAGATACGGGCTCAACCTAGGTGTCCAACAACAGATGAATGGATAAAGAAAATGTGGTATATAAACACCATGGCATACTATTCAGCCATAAAAAGAATGAAATCCTGTCATTCATGGCAATGTGGATGGAACTGGAGGATATTATGTTAAGTGAAATAGGCCAGGAACAGAAAGTTAAACACTGAATGTTCTCATTCATATGTGGAAGCTAAAAAAAGTTGATCTCCACTTTGGGAGGCTGAGGCGGGCGGATCACGAGGTCAGGAGATCGAGACCATCCTGGCTAACACAGTGAAACCCTGTCTCTACTAAAAATACAAAAAATTAGCCGGGCGTGGTGGCAGGTGCCTGTAGTCCCAGCTACTCGGGAGGCTGAGGCAGGAGAATGGTGTGAACCCTGGAGGTGGAGCTTGCAGTGAGCTGAGATCGCGCCACTGCACTCCAGCCTGGGTGACAGAACAAGACTTCGTCTCAAAAAAAAAAAAAAGTTGATCTCATAGAAACAAAAAGTAGATAACAGAGGATATTAGAGGCTGGGAAGGGTAGAGGGAAGGTGGGGATGGAGAGACTTCTTAAAGGATACAAAATTACAAGCTAGACAGGAGGAATAAGTTCTAGTGTTCTATAGCAGCTGTCCCCAACCTTTTTGGCACCAGGGACCAGTTTCATGGAAGACAGTTTTTCCATGGACTGGGTGAGGGGCTGCGGCGGATGGTTTCAGGATGAAACTGTTCCACCTTAGATCATCAGGCATTAGTTAGATTCTCATAAGGAGCGTGCAGCCTAGATCCCTCGCTTGCACATTTCACAATAGGGTTCACGCTCCTGTGAGAATCTAATGCTGATGTGACGGGAGGCGGGGCTCAGGTGGTAACGCTCGCTCTCCTGCTGCTCACCTCCTGCTGTGTTGTTGGGTTCCTAATAGGCCATGGATTGGTACAGGTCCATGGCCCGGGGGCTGGGGAACCCTGTTCTATAGCACTGTGGGATGACTATAGTTAGCAACAATATACTCTATAGTTTCAAATAGTTAGAAGGAGGATATTGAATGTTCCCAACACAAATAAATGATTAATGTTTGAGATGGATATGCTAATTATCCTGAACTTATCAGCATACATTATATGTATCAAAATATCACTATGTACTCTATGAATGTATGCAATAATCATAATAATTATTATTATTCGAGACAGGGTATTGCTGTGTTGCCCAGGCTGGAGTGCCCAGGCTGGAGCCATCATAGCTCACTGGAGCCTCGAACTCAGGCTCAAGCTATCCTCCTGCCTTGGCCTCCCAAAGTGCCAGGATTACAGGCATGAGCCACCATGCCCAGCCTGTATAATTATTATTTGTCAATTAAAAATTAAAAGAAATTGAAAAATTTTTAAAAGAGCAAGAGATCACAGAGGTTAGTGAGTTCAGAATAATTTTTCATTAGCAGGCAGTAGAGATTCCTTTAGAGGGCCTACTTTAAAAAAAAGTCATTCTCTCTTTTAGAAACCTCTGTATACTAATAAAAATGTGTCTCATTGTTTCTGAGGCCTTCATGATCCCCCCCTTTTTTTCTAATGCACACATAAATGAATAATTTCTTCTTTCTTTTTTGTTTTTTTGAGACAGGGTCTTGCTCTTTGCCCAGGCTGCAGTACAGTGGCACAAACACAGCTCACTGCAGCCTCGACCTCCTGGGCCCAAGTGATCGTCTCATCTCAGCCTCCTAAGTAGCTGGGACTACAGGGGAACACCACCACACCCAGCTAATTTTTGTATTTTTTGTAGAGACAGGGTTTCACCATGTTGCCCAGGCTGGTCTCAAACTCCTGAGCTCAAGCGATCTACCTGCCTCGGCCTCCCAAAGTGCTGGTATTACAGGCATGAGTCACTGCACTCAGCCCAAATAATATCTCATCTAGAATAAAACTTCCCCACTGTGGTTGCTGTCATTCTGCTAGTCTTCCTGAGGTCCACCTGTTTCTCTAGAAAGGCACAGGTTCTGGGCCCATAATTTCTGAACATAAAATTAGCTGGAGCTCTAGATGGAGGAGTCCTAGACTCCTTAGATTCTGACAATCTAAATTCTGTCCTAAAATTGTGCTTTCCTGAGGTCTCCAGCTAGATCCAGTTCAGTTCCTGTTGAACACCCAGTTTGATTTCTGGATTCCAGTCTGGATTCCAGATGTAGACTGAATACAATCCAGTTCCTGTCAAACATCCAGGTCAACCCTTGGATCCAATCATAAATAAAATTACTTGAATTCAGAGAGTTCAGGATGCAAATTGCAGAGGCAGAAATCCAAGAGGGACTTATCTGGGACCTCCAGAAGCTGTGAGAAAGCAGGGAGCTCAAGGGGCTCCGTGGGTACCTTTTGCCTGGTTCCTTGATGTTCCCGGAGGCCCTCTGCTGCCATTAGCCAGAGAAGTTTCTCTGCTTTTAAGGGCTCATGTTATTCAATTATGACTACCCAGATCATCTTATCTCTGTCTCTGAGGATCAGCTATGCCATATAATGAAACACAGTCATGGAAGTAAAATCTCATCACATTCAGTTTCCATGCATTGGATGTGGAATCTCAGGAGACTATTTTTAGAATTCTGCTACCACTCCCACTTTCTGATATGACTATTTTATATTATCTCTTTTTATCAAACCTTCCCCCGCCTCCCCTCCATATTCCCACCATCTCATTCGGCTGATGACTTTGCCATATACTTCCTTGAGAAAGGAGAGACCACTTATATGAAAAGCCAAGAAACTTCAACTTCACAAAATTTCCACTTCCTTACCCATCTTCTTTAACTTTTTTTTAAATAACTTTTTTTTTTTTTTTTTTTGGTAGAGATGTGGTCCTGCTATGTTGCCCAGGCTGGTCTCAAACTTCTGGCCTCAAGTGATCATCCCATCTCAACTTCCCAAAGTGCTGGGATTATAGGCATGAGCTGCTGCACCCACCTTTCTTTGCCTTTAATTCTAGCTCTTGCCTTTCCAAAGACTCTAATTCTTCGCTTTCTTCTCCCTCTTCTTCATCAGTCTTTCCCTGTCTCCAGGCATCATCGCCATCAACATACAGCCATACTCCAGGATTGCCCATCTTCAACATAAACGGACTCTCCTGGACTCCACTTCCCACATCAGTCACAGCCACACTTCCTGAGAAAGAAGTCTACACTCTTCATTCACTTTCATTCACCCACTTTCAACCTGGCTCCTGTTACCACTGGACTGTCAAAAGTGACTCATGTCAAAGTCACTATTCTGGCTACCTATAGCTGTGTAATAACCTCCTCAAAATTTAGTATCTTTAAATAACAATTTATTATGTCTCATACTTCTGTGGTTGACTGGGCTCAGCTGGGAAATTCTTCTTGGGGTCTGTTTCTCATGAGGTTGCAGTCAACAGCTGGGACTGGAGTCGTCTGAAGCCTCAGCTGAGCTGGACATCCAAGATGGCTCACTCACATAGCTGGCAGTGGATGGTGGCTGTTAGGTGGGAGCTTAGCTTGTGCTGGCAACTTGAGTGCCTATATGTGGCCACTCTGTGTGGCTTGGGCTTCTCAGAATGGCAGCTGGGTTCCAGGAGGGAGTGTCCCAGGAGTGAGCATTCCAGGAGAACCAGGTGGAAGCTGCAAGACTTCTTATGAGCCAGGCTTGGAAGTCATGCCATGTGACTTCTACTATATACTGTTGGTCATAAGCAAGACAAGACCATGCCAGATTCAACAGAAGGGATTACCCAGGGGCCCAGTTTACATAGGAGGCCATCTTTGGAGACTAGCTACCATAGTCATCAGCGCATTGGTCCTCATCTTACTTGACTTCATAGCAGTTGACCCAGTTGATCACTGTTTTTCAAAACTCTCCCTTCTTTGGCTCCACAGACCCCTGGATTTCCTCTTCTTCACTGACTGCTCTTTAATCTCTTTTGCACCCTCAAAAGCCTAAATATTGCACTGTCTCAGATTCTACTCTGGGCCTAGAATTATAGAATTATTCCTCTGTCATGTCTGCCTGCATGATCTTACTCGTCCCATGGTCGATGTCTACCATCCAAATAAAATTTCCAGCATACTTTTATTTCTAGCCTGGACCTCTTACCTCTTGCTCAGGACTGGGATATCCGGCTGTTTTCTTGATGCTTCCATTTGGATGTCTAATGGGCATCACAGATTTAATATATCTGCTTTCCCACCTCAATGCTTCCCCAGCCTTTTCTTTCTCAACAGATGTCGTCATCATCCACTTGTTCAAACAAGAGCCCAAGGATCATCCTAGATTCCTTCTCACTTCCTCTCAATCCATCCCTGAAACAGCCAAACCACCAGTAAGCAAGTCCTGTGGG
This sequence comes from Gorilla gorilla gorilla, assembly GCF_029281585.2. NCBI lineage: Eukaryota > Metazoa > Chordata > Mammalia > Primates > Hominidae > Gorilla > Gorilla gorilla. The sequence continues at coordinate 127,356,690 of NC_073233.2, forward strand.
GTTTTTTTTTTTTTTTTGCCAAACATTTAATGTATTTCTTTAGATATATTTGATTTATATTGTTTAGCAAACCAATATGTTTATAGTGACAAAAAAGTATTACTAGTTTTATAATATAAAAGCAGTATGTTACTCCATCCTAAATTCTTACTCCCCAAAGCAACCCTCTCAACTCTAGCTATTTCTTCTGCTATTTACTTCTATGTTTAAAAATTTCTGTCATATATATGTATATATATATATAAAGTGTATATATATAAAGTATGTAACATATAAAAATATATAAAGTATATTTTATACATATAGAACTATTTCTTGATTTTTTTCAGTGTTAAGTATGATCTATTGACATTTCTTTTTTTTTTTTTTTTGAGATGGAGTTTCGCTCTTGTTGTCCAGGCTGGAGTGCAATGGCATGGTCTCAGCTCACTGCAACCAAAGCTCCCGGGTTCAAGTGATTCTCCTGCCTCAGCCTCCTGAGTAGCTGGGATTACAGGCACCTGCCACCACACCCAGCTAATTTTTGTATTTTTAGTAGAGACGGGGTTTCACCATGTTGGCCAGGCTGGTCTCAAACACCTGACCTCAAGTGATCCACCTGCCTTGGCCTCTCAAAGTGCTGGGATTACAGGTGTGAACCACCATGCCCGGCCTCTGTTGACTTTCAACTACGGAAAATGTGGTTTTAGCTTTCTTATATGCCCATTTTCTCCTTCACCAAATACATACACTTAACCTTTTCCCATCCTCCAATATATCGTCATCATAATTTTTGGTTAAAATCCCTATTTAGTGTTACCTTAGTCCATTCATACTGCTATGACAAAATACCACAGACTGGGCAGCTTATAAACAACAGAAATTTATTTCTCAGAGTTCTAGAGGCTGGGAAGTCTAAGCTCTAGGTGCTGCAGACTTAGTATCTGTTGAGGGCCCAGTTTCTGATTTATAGACAGCAAGCATCTTCTTGCTGTGGCCTCATGTAGTGGAAGGAATATGGGATCTCTGTGGGGCCTCTTTTATAAGGAGACTTATCTCATTCATTAGGGGTTCACCCTGATGACCTAATCACCTCCCAAAGAGTCCACCTCCAAATATCATCACCTTGGGGTTTAGGATTTCAAAAGATGAATTTTGAGTTTTGGGTGACACAAACATTCAGACCAAAGCGAATGTTTGTATCAGTATGACTATGTAAATATTATTCACAGTAAATCCATCTAACCTGTTATGAGCATTCTTTTCTCCTCCCTCTGGAGTTAAATATTTGCCATCTTTTTTTTTTTGGGGGGTTGTGTTGAAAATTTAAAATATTTAAAAATATTTAAAGTAAATTATAGGTTTACAAGAAATTGCATAAATAGTACAGAGAGGTCTTGTCTGTACCCTTGGGGTGCAGAGGTTAGAGGTCTCATGTACCCTTCACCCAGTTTCCCCCAATGGCAACATTTTGTATAATTGGAGTACAGTATCAAAACTGGAAATTGATATTGGTAAAATCCACAGACCTTATTTAGATTTCCCCAGTCCTCTCTGTTTTAACTCTAAACGTATCTTGAAGTCACCGCTTCTGTCTATCTTAACCACTACAACTTTTGTCAAAGTTGCTGTCATCTATTTTAGGACCATGGCAATATCCTCCTGATTTCTTGTTCTACTGTCATTCTCCTTTATGTTTCCACAGAGCAGCAAGAGGGATCTTATAAAAATATGACCAGATCACATCCTTCAACACTTCCCTGTTACCCTTACAATAAAATTCAAACTCTTCACCATGACCTCCAAGGCTCCTATTGAATCCGGCTCTTGTCTGCCTCTTCAGTAACATCATGGACCACTCCTTACCATTCCCTCCATCTGGCTGTGCTTCCTGTAGCTCTTCCAATGGCTGGCTTGTTCTCACCTTTGAAGTCTCAGCTCAAAGGACACTCCCTTGGGCAATCCCTCATCACCCTAACTAATAGGTCACTTAATATTGTTATTATCTTTTAGAGACAAAGTCTCACTATGTCACCCAGGCTTGCCTCAAACTCCTGGGCTCAAGCAATTCTCCCACCTTGGCCTCTCAAAGTTCTAGGATTACAGGCGTGAGCCACTATGCCTGGCCATGTCACTTATTATTCTTTATTGTATTCTATATATAAATGATCCCAATCTATAATTATTTGATTTATTGATTGGTTTACTTGCTTAATATCCAACTCCCATACTAGAATATAAATGTTATAGAAGAGATTGTCTGTACCATCCACTGTTCTAGTCTCATTACCCCACATAAGGCCTGGCATGGAGTGTGCACCTAATAAATGTTTGAATAAATATTGACTGGATCAGGGATTCTTTGGATGGGCCTGTGTGCTCTAAGAGCTGTTATATCCACCAGCAGTTGTGTGTTAACCTAGAGAGGGGCTAAGTCCTGTCCTCAGACTGAACCCACGATGGCTTCCTCTCCCTTTTCCCTGGTTTTGCAGAGTATAGAAGAAATAACATAAAATTTCTTTTTTTGCAATTAGTTTGCAAAATAGTAGAGGCTGCTTTTTGCACTCTTACTCATGACTCCTCCTCTGGGAAGCCGCTGTCGCCTGGCAAAAGGGCCCTACATATGTGTTCCCACAGCACTTTGATAAGGTATAATTTATATTCAATGAAATTCACCTATTTTAATTGCACAGTTTGATGAGTTTTGATAAAGGTAACCACCCCAAAGAGTTTCCTGGTGCCTTGGCTTCTTCTGTTTCTTTAATATTGTGAGAAAATACACTGAATATGAAATTTACCATCTCAGCCACCTTTAAGTGTACGATTCAGGCTGGGTGTGGTGGCTCACACCTGCAATCCCAGCACTTTGGGAGGCTGAGGGGGGAGGATCACTTCAGCCCAGGAGTTTGAAACCAGCCTGGGCAACATAGTGAAACCCCACCTCTATTTTTAAAAAAGTGTACGGTTCAGTGGCATTATGTACATTTGCACTGTTGTGCTGCCATCGCCACCACCCATCCATGGAACTGTTTTCATCTTGCAAAACCAAAACTCTGTGCCCATTAAACAATAACTCCCCATTCCCTTTCCCCACAGCCCCTGGCAACCACCATTCTATTTTCTATCTCTATTAATTTGACCTTTGGCTTCTTTTAAAAAGTTGTGGTTAAAAAGTCATAAATTACAATCTTAACCATTTTTAAGTGTAAGATTCAGCAGTGTTAAGTAGCAGCTTTTTTTTTTTTGAAGACAGGGTCTCATTCTGTTACCCTGGAGTATGGTGGTGTGATCTTGGCTCACTGAAGCCTCAAACTCCCAGGCTCAATCAATCCTCCCACCTCAGCTACCTGAGTAGCTGAGACTACAGGCATGTGCCATCATGCCCAGCTAATTTTTGTATTTTTTGTAGAGATGGGGTTTTGCCACCTTGCCCAGGCTCATCTTGAACTCCTGGGCTCAAGCAATCCACCTGCCACAGCCTCCCAAAGTGCTGAGATTACAGGCGTTAGCCACTGTGCCTGGCCTGCAGTTTCTTTTTAAGGTAGTTTTAGGTTTAGTTAGCGATGAATGCAGAAAAGCCCAAATAACAGTCACTTAAATAAGGTTGTCCATGGCTGCCCTGACAGCTCCACCATCATGGAGGACTCAGGCTCCTATCTTGTGCTTTGTCATTTGTAACACACAACTTCCATCTATCTCATAGTACGAAATAGCTGCTCCAGTTCCAGCCATCACCTCCACATTCCAGCTAGCATAAGGCGAAAGTGGGAGAAAGGCACACTTTCTCTCTTTTAGAGCCCTTCACAGAAATTACACATACTATTTTGTGCTTATATCCCATTGGACAGAACTTAATCACATAGGCCCATCTCACTGCAATGGAACTGGGAAATAGTCTTTCTTCTGGATCACACATTTCAGTTCTAGTTTATGGGTCCCATTGCTGAGAAGGAAGAGGATAATGCATGTTGGGGAACCCCCACTGGTGTCTTCCACAACTTCCCCTCCTCATAGTGCTGATCACTGCACTGAAATTGATTCCTCCCTCTTATTGGACTGTGGACCCCTTCAGTTAGGGGCTTGTGTCTTTTATAGCTTAGCACAGAGCCAGGTGCATTTAGGTGCTTAATGTTTGTTGTACAAATACATGATTTCAGCCCAGTCAGCTTATTTTAAGAATTATTGTTTTTATTATTTTTTTGAGACAAGGTCTCACAGTGTTGCTTAGGCTGGCCTCAAACTTCTGGGCTCAAGGGGGGCCTCCCATCTCAGCTTCTCAAGAAGTTGGGATTACAGGTGGCTGCCACTGCACCAAGCTCTAATACTTTTTTTTTTTTTTGAGACTGAATCTCACTCTGCCACCCAGGCTGGAGTGCAGTGGCATGATCTCGGCCCACAAACTCCGCCTCCTGGGTTCAAGCGATTCTCCTGCCTCAGCCTCCCAAGTAGCTGGGATTACAGCTGTGCACCACCACACCTGGCTAATTTTTATTTATTTACTTATTTTTTTTTTTTTAGTAGAGACAGGGTTTCTGCATGTTGGCCAGGATGGTCTCAAACTCCTGACCTCAAGTGATCCACCTGCCTTGGCCTCCCAAAGTGCTGGGATTACAGGCGTGAGTCACCACACTCTAATTTTAAGACTTACTGAAGTGAAGCCCTAAAGGGGGAAGAGGCTAGAGTCCTCTAGTCCATGTTCTCACCAAATTCAGGAAACTGCTTTATTGCAAACTTGACAAGTGGCCTCCACCTGGCCACGCCACTGCCAGGCACTCCCTGCCTGCAGTGCTGGGCACCTCCAGCCATCACAGCCCCTTCCTGGTGCAGAGCCACACTTGGCCTCCATGAAGCTGCCACATTGGTCCTACCCACCCTCCATATGATGTGTCTACATCCACAGGTCCCACTGACCCCAGCTCTTCCTTGTGTCGGGCAAAGATGCCTCCTGTGGGTCTGCACAGGACATGTTTCTCCTTGAGTGTGTTGGGGACATTCCAGGCCTGAGAGTGTCCTGAGGCTGAGAGCCCCTGTTGAGCAGAAGAGAGCTGATGGCCCTCTTGCCTGGCCAGGACTCTCTGAAGGACTCCAGCTCCAACATTTTCTCACTAGTAAATGAGATGATTTACTCTTGACTTGGGGTTTGTTTGTTTCACATGTAAAGACACCTTCACAGCACGAAAGCTGCAGATTCAGAGAGGGACATCAGGTTGAGGAAGCGGGAGGGATGGGTGTCACAGGTCCCCGGACGCTGTGTAGATTTCTTGGTTGGCCAGTGAAAGTCCCCACATCTCATGGAGATCCACATGCCCTTCCCGAGGAAGCCTCTAGATGTCAGAGATGCAGACATTGCGCGTCTCAGTGGACAATCCAATCCAGAAATGGGGGTGCAGAGAGGGGCTTCTGTTGCTCTTGAGCGGGAATTCCACGGCCCTAGGTATGGACTTAGGTGCTGAAGGGGGGGACCCAGGAGAGAGGTTAGGACTGGCGAGGGAGTGGATGGGGATGGGGTTGGGGCATGTGTACAGGAACCAGGGCTGGGGCCAGCCCTCTATAATTACCTGAGTCACCACAGATACCCCACAGCCTCCACAAGGCCTGCTGACTTGACCAGGGAGGGACCCACAGCTGTCGCGGCCTGTGGCTGAAAGTCTGCAGGCTCCCAGTCCTCAGCATGGTCATTCCGGGTAGGTTTATTTTATTTTTTATTTTTTTGAGATGGAGTCTCACTCTATCTCCCAGGCTGGAGTGCAGTGGCGCAATCTTGGCTCACTGCAACCTCCGCCTCCCGGGTTCAAGTGATTCTCCTGCCTCAGCCTCCTGAGTAGCTGGGATTACAGGCGCAGGCCACCATGCCTGGCTAATTTTTGTATTTTTAGTAGAGATAGGGTTTCGAGGCTAGTCTCGAACTCCTGACCTCAAGCGATCCGCCTCTTCCCAAAGTGCTGGGATTACAGGCATGAGCCACTGTGCCCATCTCTGGGTAGGTTTGCGTCGTGAGGCCTGATGCCCTGTTCTTCTCTTCTCCTTTCCGAAGTCCGTGGCCCTCTGGTGGCCTCTGTGGCTTCTTGAGCTAATCTCACCCACTGTGGGCCTCAGGTTCCGCTCCCCTAAACATGGCTGCAGAGGGCAACACCATCTCCCGGCACCCTTCTAAGAGTGTAGCTGCTAAACTCTTCAGGGACATAGTACTAGAGTGTGACAAAGACCCCATAGGAAGTGTCACACAGGTGCGAGGCTTCACACAGTGCCGCTCATTTCCTTCCAGAAATACCTCCATACTCTTTTACTATCCTGAGGGTGGGGCACCCCACATTTCTCTGGCATTTGATCTCCCTTCCCCCACAGCAGCTCTTCTCACCAAGACGCCTTTCCTTGGCACGGCGCTTGCAGCCCAAGCAGGGCTGAAGGAGAGGGGCCTGAGTCTCAGGGGTGTTCCTCCCCTTGGAGAGCTCTGGGCTGGCAGCATCTTGCTAAGGGGTTGTCAGCCTCCCAACCTGGGACAAGGACAGCTCCTCCTCCTCTCTTTGTGTATGGTAACTACAGGGGTGGAAGGCAAGGCAGAGAGGTTGACGGGAGGTAGCAAGAGTGGGAGCCGGTGGCATAATTTAGATCTGAGGCCTTTAAGAAAAATGCTCAGAAACAATCATCCTACCCAGTGCTAAATATCAGATGAGTCAGCCTCTGGGCAGCTGTCACCTTCCTCCCCCAAATTCCCTGGCAAAGCAGGGAGGCTGGCTTGGGGCTGCCTCTCTGACTCTGACAGCAATTAGAACCCACAGCTACCCTGCGGTCCCCCTCTTGCCCCCAATCCCAGGATGCTCGCTTCCATTTTACTCTACTTTTAGGGAAGGAGCCAGGGATGGGCCTCAGTGTTCCCTCCCTACTCCCGAAGGGACAGTATTTGTCCCCAGTCCTTTCTCCTGCCGATGCTTTTGGATTTAGGAAGTGATGCCTTGAGGACATGGGCATCTCCCGCCCTTCGTGCTCACCCTCGCAATAGTGGATGTGCCTGGAGGGGACATTTCTGAAGAACTACCAGAGCTGAGAAGAAAAAGCAGACTGCATAGCTTAGCGCAGATTCACGCAAAGCCACTTGTGCATTCCAGAGCCAGGGCCACGTGGTTCGGCCCATGTGTTGGCAGTAAGCATGTTGTTCCAGCCAGGCGAGTCAGCAGACATGGGATGTTCGTTTATTTGGGCAAATGTGTCTCGTTAGGGTCATTCTGAAAAGAAGCCCAATGTGCAGTCATTAGCCCCTGGGGTAGCGTCGCTACTAAGTGGTTGGGGAGAAGTCAGGGAAGAGGAAGAGGTGGCGTTCCCCAGCCTCACCTGTGGAGACCCCAGCGAAGCGGGGGCAGGCAGGCACTGCTGGAGAAGTGAAGGCCAGGTGGACACGAGGACAGATTCCAGAGGCTTGGTTTTATTGTGCAGTTTTCTTTGTCCTCAATGAGATGCCATAAGCTGTGGTGGCACTATACACAGTCACAGAACAGGAAGAACCACCGGGTAGGGGCTGGGGGTTGGGAAAAGCCATTTCCCGAGAAGTGTCCGGCTCCTGGGTCTCACTCCATGGCTTGCCTCAGGCCCCGCAGAAGTCCCTGAGAAGGCAGGCCTGCGGGGCAGGGGGCTGTCTGAGGGGCTCAGGCACCAGCCAGCAGGGGCTGGCACTGATGGGCGAGGGGAGGAAGTGCCTCCCTTAAAAACTTGGGCCAAACCCTGTGCAGCTCTGGGACTCCACCCCACCTGACTTGGAGGCTGTGGGTCAGAGCTCTGGAAGCTCTTGGGAGCTTGGGACAGCCTGAGAGGGTCTTGTCCTCCTTTGTAGCCCTCTCCACTGTGGGTGGAGGCAGGGAGGGGCAGCAGGGCCATGCTTTTAGCTTCCTTAGGCAGGGAGGGATGATGAACCCTCATCCTTTACCTCCTTCTCCAACCCTCCACTAGCGCTGCTTTCCTGGTCAAACCTGCATCTTCACCGGGTCATGCCCCAAGGCCTCTAGGGGACTTCCACAGTGGTAAGGAGGGCTGCCCTTTTTTTTTTTTTTTTGGTTGTGGCTGAGAATGCTGGAGATGCTCAGTTCTCTCCCTCACAAGGTAGGCCACAAATTCTTGGTGGTGCCCTCACATCTGGGGTCTTCAGGCACCAGCCATGCCTGCCTAGGAGTGCTGTCAGGACAGACCGTGTCCGTGCTAGGCCCAGGCACAGCCCAACCACTCCTCATCCAAGTCTCTCCCAGGTCTCTGGTCCCGATGGGCAAGGATGACCCCTCCAGTGGCTGGTACCCCACCATCCCACTACCCCTCACATGCTCTCACTCTCCATCAGGTCCCCAATCCTGGCTTCCCTCTTCACGAACTCTCAAAGAAAAGGAAGGATAAAACCTAAATAAACCAGACAGAAGCAGCTCTGGAACAAAAAGTACAAAAAGACAGCCAGAGGTGTGCGGAGAGGGTGAGGTGGCCGCGTGGACGTGGGTAGATAATCGCATGCAGCACTGGAACTCCTGATGAGGGGTGGGGTCCCCACTTCTCCTCAAGGTTTGAGGGATTGGGGGGAGGGGGTCAGCTGACTCAGAGAAGTAGGATCTCTGCACTGGAACTTGAGGCTTCCTGTCTCCTCCATGGGCCCCACCAGTCACAGGGACATGAAATCCGTGGCCTGGAGGAGGGAGAGGGAGAGCAGGAGCAGCAGCAGCCACGAGGTGTTCTGAGCCAGCAGGCTGATGCCCTCACACTTGACCAGTTTGTCTGCAGAAAGAGAAGGGGGCCGGGGGCGGGGTAGGAAGGAAGACGGATCAGGACTCAGGCAGGCACAGGCCCAAAGCAAGGGTGTACTCCCTTTGGGAGGTGGGTACTGCAGTGTCTTAGCTGGGACCAGGAGCAGCCTGGTCTCACAGAACCAGCCATCTTTCCCATTTGCAGATTACTGATCTCTTGCACACATATCATCTTATGAAAACCTTACTAAACATCATGACAAGAAAACTGGCTGAGGGAGGTGGTGTCATCCCTGTTTTCCCGCTGGGGAGAAGGAAGATTAGGGAGGCCAAAGGCCTTGCCCACAGTTCTGGTGGAACCACACTACTCTGCCTGTCTGACTGGCCCTGAGCTCTTCACCCCATTCACACCGAAGGCAATGGTTCCCCAGTTAACCAGGCAGCAGCTGGGAGAGGGTGAGAGCGTTATGGGGCTATTCTCCTCTCTTGTCCAGCCAAGGGAACTGCCTGCTGTCCCCGAGCCTGGCTCTCCCAGCTCACTTGACCTTGTTAGGGGCTTGTCTCACCTCTGAGCACTGTGACGTTCTGGGAGGAGATGGGTGGGGAATGGCCAGAGTGGTGGAGTGCGCACGTGTAGGTGCCCTCGTCCTTGCTAGTGAAGGCGGATAAGTAGAGGACCTTCATGTTGTATTTGCTGGTGAAGTTGGTTCGGGAGCGGTATGTGTGCTCAGGCACCCCCACAGTGCCAAAGAGCACGTGCTTCTTTGTCTCACGGGTCAGGCTGAACTCGTACTGGATGGGTGAACTGCTGGTATTCTCATGGCGGCAGTCCAGACGAAGGCTCTGGTCCACTAGGCAGGCCGTTAGGCTGGTCACCTTCTGCCCCCGGGAGACCTGCAAGACTGGCACCAGCAGTGCCTCCTTCAAATTGGAGGGGCCTGCGGCGCAGGGGCCTCCCACCCACCTGAAGTGGAGAGATGGGCCTGGCTAGGGAGGGGACCGGGGTCTGCTCTCTGAGTGCCTTTCCCCACCCCAGGGATCCCACTTCTCCTTTGCAGACCCCAGCCTCCCTCCCCAGTCTGCTTGAGCCTTGGATCCTATCAATGTGTTTCAAGGACAGGAGATCTTAGGGAGTTGATGCAGGTTCTGGGTTCTCAGTTGGGGATTCTAGTTCAATAGTGTGAAGGAAGGCTCAGCAAACTGTGTTTCCAAAAACCACCTCAGGCCGTCAGAATATCAGCGCGGTGGATTGGCTGACTTCGGGATGAAAAAGAGCCCTCTCTTTGTCACCTGCGCTTTTCTGAGACTGTGAGAGAGAAGCTGCTTCTCTGGAGGGAAGGAAGCCAGGGCGCCTGGAGCCCCAGTCCTGCCCCATGCCGGGTACCTGTTAGCAGGAGAGCGATGCTGATGGCCAGGTTCATGGTTCTGGGATCTCAGTCCTGGATCTGGGGTGGGAACAGGATGGGAATCAGCCAAGCTGTGCCACACTTACCGCCAGGGCTGGGGGTCCCTGGGAACATGGCATAGTGGCTATAGCAGTCATCTAAGTCCCTCTCTCCATTCCCCCTCTCGTCCCTGCATCTCACTGAACATGATACTGCCACTGGCTCTTTCCTGCTCAGGGAAAGCAAGGAAGGAGGGAGAACAAGCCCAGTCATGGTGTGTTTCTGCGCTTGGCCATGGAGCACTTACTAGCTGGGTGACTTTAAGTAACTTTACCACTCTTTCTCCTCTTCTTACATTAACATAGTGTATGGTAATGTAAGACCTATGAGGGCTGAGGCTTCGTATTTTTTAAAAAAATTTAATCGTGGTAAAATACAAAAAGCATAATTACTATTTTAACCATTTAAATTCAGTACTTAAATTCAGTATATTCAGCAGTGCTGAATACATTCACGTTGCTATGCAGCCCATCTCCGGAACTCTTTTTGTCTTTCAAAGTAAAACTCTGTATCTGTTAAACAAAGACTCCCCATTTAGGGACTTCCCATTTCCTTTTCAGAAGAAAATCCCCAATGCTCAAAACCGTTTCCATTTGCAGATTACTGGCATATAGCATACATTCCAAAGATATATATTGTGAATGAATGAATGAATCTCTCTGAATCTTACATACCCACCGGGTTATGATGGGGGTTAAGAAAAACAACCAACATCTGGCGATGACTGCTTCATATACGTGAGACACAAATCCCTAAGTCACTCGCCATCCCCAGTGGATGGCTAGAGACCATTCACCATAGCTAAGGATGCTCCCAGATAGGGAGCATCTATTCCTATCTGGATAGGACACAAGCTAATCGTGTTCCTGGAGGAGAGAAAGCCATAGTGATCTCCGATTGTATGTGAGCCAAGGATGCTTCCCAATGTCCAGCTCTCTGGAGTTCCTGGGACTGCAGTTTTCCAGCCCAGTTTCAATAGCCACCCTGGATAGGCTGTCTGCCTGGTCTTTTTTTTTTGCAGCCTCGGCTGAACCAACCCTTGGCGAGGCGACGCGGAGCCGGTAGCCTAGCCTATCTGCAGAGCAGTGCTCGCCCAGGAGAGGCCACAGAAGGGGCGTGCACCCGCGAGAGCGCGCAGGGCATTGCCTCGGTTGAGTGCGCCCGGGTGCGGTTGAGTGCGCCCGGGTGCGCAGGGCGCGCCACTAGACGAGTTCAGGGTCCCTGGCGCTCAGCCCCTTGACGGGTGAGGCTAGGATCCCGCGGTGGCTGCAGCTACAATCAATGCTCTCTCTGTCCCGGGGTGGAGCTGCTGCCCTGAGCCAGATCCAGGAGGAAGGGGGGTCGGCATCTGGCTTTTGATTCGAGGACTCTTTGAGATGTTGTGCGGGCTTGGGATCTAGGAGGGGAAGGGGGAGCAATGGCCCGAGCAAGAAAGGGAAGAAATGGGTCTGGGGCTGGAGAGGGTAGAAGAGCCAGGGGAGGGGTGGAGAGCGGCTGGGGAGGTGCAGTCTGTATTCATTTCCTCTGGTCTGTGTCCTCAGGCGGCTCCAGACCCAGAGAAGGTCTGCTCTTCCTCCCTCTCAAGCCCCCGGCTAGCCTCACCCTTATTCCATTTCCGTATTCCAATCCTCTCCTTTCGCAAATGAGTCCCCCTTCCCCCTCTCTCATCCTTTTCCAGCTCTCCCCTCCCCCGTCCACCCGCCTTCCACCCAGTCACCGCCTGCGGCACTGCGGCTTCCTTCTCCTCCGGTGCCCCGCACCCAGCCCGCCGCGAGGTCACCCGGCAGATTCCCTCTAGCTCGCCATCCTCCGTCCTCTCCCCGCAGTTTCATCCGTCCTCCTCCCCGCCTCTGCGAGCTGGGTTTGGGGACGTCTGGGTGGAACGTAGACCCACAGGCTGTCCTTGGTGCCCTTCCTCCCTGTTCTCCAGCGCCCCAGCCCCAGACACCAGTCCCCCAGCGGGCGAAAGCCCGGGAGCGCCTTCCCCGAAAGACATCGGGGTGCCACGCGGCCCCTGCCCTGCAGTAGCATCCCCCTCCCGCCCCTGCCTGGAAAGCAGGCCCCTCCCTAAGCTCTGCACCCTCCTTCCCTGGGCGCCCTCGGACCGTGGCCCGAAGCCTAGTGTTGGGAAGGCTTGCATGGGCGCCTGACGGCGGTCCCCGAGCCCCAGGTCCCACCGGCTCCAGTTCCCACCTGGACTGGGGTCTTCCGCCGCTGCAGCCTCCTCCAGACGCGCCGCCGCCTCCGGTTGCTGCACCCAGCTCTGAGCCCGCAGTTTTCACCGGGGATGGAGGAGAGGGGGAGCGGGGAGCCGGGGGCTCAGCCAATCAGAGGCGGAGATTGGGGGAGAAAGGATGGCAGGGTGGGGTGGGGGGTGGGGAAGGAAGAGAAGGCGGTCCCGCATTGGTGTGAGAGTGGCAGGTTGCGGCGGAAGGGGGCCCTCACCCTGTGGCTGGCAGGCCTGGCCAGGGACGGGAGGGTTCGGGACCCCGGGGATCAGGGTGCGGCAGCCCAAAGAACATTATCCTCCTCCCTGAGCCCCGCAATGGTTGTTCCCCTTTTAAGGCTTTAACCCTTTCTTCTGACCTATTCTTCAGGAGTCTGTGGGAAAACCAAAGTGTAAGAGGTGCAGGATGCAGGCCGGGAGCGCCCACGCCTCCGCATTTCCTTTTCAGCTGGAGCCCACCTCCTCCGGAGCCTCCAGTGAGAAGTTTTGGAATATTCCAGTCTTTCTGAAAGGAAGCTGGTTGGGTGTTTTTCAATGTTGGAGCAGCCCTTCGGAAGCAAGGCAGGTCCTGGACCCACCCTGTCCGTCCCTGGTCCCCAGCCCCATTTCGCCCCCTCATCTATTCCAGAGCACCCAGCCCTTCAGGTGGCTGCAGGCGCTTTTTGCTCTGGGCATTACGTCTTCTTCAGCCCCTGGGCTGGCACCTTCTGGTCCAGACAGCTGGAAGGTTCTGGCTTTCCTGAGTACAGTCTGCTTGTTTGGTCTTCAGACCAGGAAGGGAGTGTTGCCTTTTAGCAGGCACTGTGCTGGGCACATTACATTCATGGCGACCTTTAACCCATGGCCGCCTGCTGGGTTCATCCCATCTCAATCCTCACCTCCTGTCTTGGCTGGTAAGTGGGAGAGCTGGAGAACTGACCTGGGCTATGGACCCCAGCTCTCAAGGGTGAGCCATTCCTCTTGCTCATCCCTGCCTAGTGGGAGAAGAGAGAGAGGAACTCTGGGAAAGAGGAGGAGACAGCACAAGAAGGACTGAGTCGAGGCCAACTCCTGATCACCTGGGGCACTCCTGATAACCAACCGATTGGATGTCACCAGAAGCCCTAGGCTCATTTTTAGAGACAGTGCTGATGACTTTCTCTCACTCACAGGTGTGGTGAATTTTTTTGAACTAACGTTTATTTGGTTGATTTGTATCCTGCCGGCCTCTTTATGAATTCTGGTCACGACATTCTGTGGGCTGGCCCTGCCTCCCCAATGTCTGCCTGCCCGTTCTCCTATTTCTTCATGAAAGTCAGCCCTGGCACCTTCCCTGCAGTTTCTGATACTGCAGTGGCACTGTTGGAAGCCACTGTTGGAAGCTTGCAAGTGGGAGGAGATTCGCTTGGTTTCCCAGCATTTAGGGTGATGGAACACTCTAACTGGAATGAGCCTTGCAGACGGTTAAGTCCAAAGGAGCTATTCACTTTGGTAAACCGAGAGGTTTCTAGGGCATTTTATGAAAAATGCAGCTGGCCTTGCCCACCTAGGACCTCCTTAATCTAGTACTAGAGCCAGCTGAGTCTGCACTTTTCTCACGCTCCCCAGGATCTGGGGACTCTAACACATGATCTGGTAAGACTGTCCCTCTTCATAGGTGAGCTAACCTGGCTTCTTGTTTGTAGGGTACTTTTTAAGGCCATGAATGTCCTGGCCCCTGGCTGCTGACTTCCCTCCTCCCTCCAACTCCATCCCAGCCATCTTCCCATTCATCTATCTGATGCGTTCCAGACACACTGGCTCTGGCTTCTGTCTGTCTCTTCATGGCAGCGTGCTCCTTCCTGCTTAACAGCTTTCTGATTCTGAGTCCAGGGATCTTAACTGCAGAAGGCATCTGGGCTCTGCTGGCTGAGGCCCTGGTTGCTTTGTTTCCCACTCTTTGGCCCTGTCTCTGAGTGTTGCTGGGTGGAAGGCCTAGCAGTGCTATTTTGATAAGGTTATGAGGACCTGGCCTAATTTCTGGGTCCCCAAGCACCTTGCTTTTAGGAAGGGGAGGGGAGTATAGACTGTAGAAGGTGTGGCAATTCTGTGTCTGCCAAGCAAGATCTCTGATTGGATGGAATTAATGGCTCTGATTAGACATCTGAGGTCAGGGGATAGAGCACAAGGTGGTGGAGGGAGGAGATTTTAAAACTCCATTTACTGTGGATAGGATCGGAGTGCTGAAACCAGCAAGGCTTTAGAGGAATCCAGCTAAGGCAAGACTTCCTGCCAGAAGACTGTGGCTGCCCTGTTGGTCTCTTAGATCTCTCTTTTCCCACCATCTCCTGATGTCCCACCCAGAAACATATGGGGATAAAAACTCTTCTAAAAACACACAGTCCTTTAGCATGACCTAGGGACTGCCAGCCATTCCCTCATTTCATCAGATTGTCTTTGTAGAATCACAGAGGTGACTACAGTGGTCCCATCTTTTAAATTTTATTTTATTTTATTTTTGAGCCAGGGTCTCACTCTGTTTCCCAGGCTAGAGTGCAGTGGTGCAATCACCACTCACTGAAGCCTTGACCTCCTGGGCTCAAGCGATCCTCCTACCTCAGCCTCCTGAGTAGCTGGGACAATAGGCACTTGACACTATGCCCAGCTAATTAATTTTTTTTTTTTTTTTTTTGTAGAGATGGGATCTCACCATGTTGCCCAGGCTGATCTTGAACTCCTGGGCTCAAGTAATCCTCCCGCCTGGCCTCTCAAAATGCTGGGATTACAGGTGGGAGCCACTGCACCTGGCTTGCCCCACTATTTTATAGCTGGGACTTGAGGCCTGAGAAAGGTAATGATTTGTCAAGGTCAGACAAATATTTTGAAGCATGGTCTGGACTATTAGATCTTAGGTCTCCTGACTCCATGTTCCCACTGTGCTCTCCAGTGCTCCCAGGGCGGACCCTCAGATCTCTGCTAGACTCATTTCCCTGGTTCACGGTGAAATAAGTAAAACGAGGACAGTCCAGGGTACTCTGAACATAGCTGTCAGGTTATCACCTTGTTTTGATTTTATGTTCTTCACCCTGTTGATGAGGGAGAGATTCCCATCCCCTAAAGTTAGGGGGATCACGACATGACCTCAACACTGGACGAATGAGAGCAGTAGCAGTTTATTAGTCACATATGCTCATACCCGGGAGGATAACACTGCATGCCATGAACTGCTTCATGGGAGTTGCACTCAGAAACAGGTATTACCAGGAGCTGTGGGAGGCAGGCTTTGTAATGTCAAAACGGTGGAATGCCCCCGTTTCCTGTAAGAGACTGTGATTGGCTGTTTGCATAATTCTGTGGGCTGGCAGGGTGCTGAAGCCCAGTACTCAGGGATAAGCAGAAATTGTGCCTGGCCCCCACAATAAGGAGGGTGGTTTGGCTGGGGGACCTCATCAGCAAAGTAGGGAGAGGATCTTGTAATTAGGCCATTTGAGGTCTCCCTGATATCAAGGCAGCCATAATACTGAGCTCTAATCTTTGACTAACTGAGACTATACACCTGCCTTTCCTATACTTTCGTTCTAAGGTTATACCTTTCCATTTTTCTGAAGAGATGGTGGTATTGATATGTGTGTATGTGTGGTTTTTAATGTCCTACTTTATATATAAAAAAAAGAAAATTGGTAACTTCCAGTTAACCCTCACACTTCTTTGGAAATGTGACTAAGTCTATGAAATTAAAATATCTTGGAACTGCTGCTCTACACTCCGCTACCTCTCCTAACCTCTAGTCGAGGTCAACTTCCTGAGCGAGGTTAGCTCCCTGAAGAACTGCATATTTGGTTGGAGAATGTGACAAATACAAACTAAACATTATTTCTTGGAATGCAGGGGAGAAGTTGAGAGAAAGCACCAATGGAGACACTTTAATCTTTGATAGTTATTTTAAAAACTTTATTCATGGATGGTTTAATTGATCAAATAATGAAGACATTATTGGTACCAATAATGTTCCAAGGCACGGGGCTAGACGCTAGGTATACAAAGATTAGTAGAACACCATCTCAAAGGCTTGTTCCAATGGGGGAAACAGAAATGATACATAGATAATTAGAAAAAAGAGGGTAGACACAGAGGTAGAGACGTGTAAAGGGTACTGTGGGAGTCCAGAGGAGGGACAGGTGATGACCCAATCTGTCAGAGAGGGCTTCTTGGAGGCCAGGCATGAACTGAGCTTTTAAAGATAAATGGGAGTTGCCCAGGTATGGTAGACTGTCACATCAATGGCCTCCAGTGAGTCATGCCCCCCACCCCCCGGTGTCCATGCTTTTGTGTAATCCCTTCCGCGCTGATTCTGGGCTTGGCCACGTGCCTTGCTTTGGCCAATGGGCCATCAGCAAATGTGATGAAAGCAGAAGCTTGTGAAATGTTTGTACGTTGGAGCTTGCTTTTTTGGAGTTCAGTTGCCACTTGAGGGAGTCTGAACTATCTCAGTTTACATCAATCACCATTTGGGATCTGCCAGCCCCCAGTTGACCTGCCATGGGACCACACAGGCATGTGACCTGCCATGGGACCACACAGGCATGTGACCTGTCATGGGACCACAAAAGCATGTGTAATTCCAAGTGATCCATACAGAAGAGAAATGAGCCACCCAGATAAGGCTACTGTGGTGATTCTAAAATGTGGACACAAATTCTTTGACATTCCTTCATCAAGAGGTGATATCTAGGCCGGGCGTGGTGGCTCATGCCTGTAATCTGAGTACTTTGGGAGGCCGAGGCGGGCGGATCATGAGGTCAGGAGATTGAGACCATCCTGGTTAATACAGTGAAACCCCGTCTCTACTACAAATATAAAAAATTAGCCGGGCGTGATGGCGGGTGCCTGTAGTCCCAGCTACTCGGGAGGCTGAGGCAGGAGAATGGTGTGAACCTGGGAGGCAGAGGTTGCAGTAAGCCCAGATGGCAGCCACTGCACTCCAGCCTGGGCGACGGAGCGAGACTCCGTCTCAAAAAAAAAAAAAAAAAAAGAGGTGACATCTATGTCCCCTTGTCTTAAATCTCAGTGGGCTTGTGACTGCTTCAGCTAATAGAGTAGGACAGATGTGATGCTAAGAGACTTCTGCACTGAGGCCTTAGAAGGCCACATAGCTTCTATCCTTTTTGCCAGAACACTCACTCTTGGAGCCAACATGGAAAACATCTGGCTATCCACCTGCAGCCACCATGCCTGGCTCCAGGCAATTTCAAGTAAGGAGAGACTCTTGGGCGGCTGGAACAAGGGTGACTCAGGTAGTGGTGAAACAATTGGCAAAAACAAAATTTCTCATGGCAACTTAGACAACAGAAGAAGTGCTTAATGAATTTGTAGATTTGGCTAAAGGGACCTAAAGACAGAATGCTCAAAGTGTCATTTGGGTGCTTCTAGTTGGCATGATAAAGTATTACAAGAAAGCTGAGCTACAAAAGGACCTGCTCAGTTTGTTAGGTGGAAAAGAAAACCAGATCTCATTGCCAGTTTCAGTATCAGGCAATGGGCTCTCAAAATTAGAACTGGCCTAAAGGTAAAGATTAAATCAAGGGTATGATTTTACAACCTTTGTTAAGACCCCAGGAGATTTAAATGGTGTTCATTAGACCTTGACAAGACAGAAGGGTTTCTAAGAATGTTAAGGACATTGTCCTTGCCAGGCACAGTGGCTTATGCCTGTAATCTCAGCACTTTGAGAGGCCAAGGCAGGAAAATCACTTGAACCCAGGAGTTTGAGATCAGCCTGGGCAACATAATGAGACCTCATCTCTACAAAAAATAAAAAACTAGCTGGGTGTGGTGTCACGTGCCTGTGGTCCCAGATACTTGGGAGGCTGAGGTGGGAGGATCTCTTGAGCCTGAGAGGTTGAGGCTTCAGTGAGGCACCCCAGCCTGGGCAACAGAGCAAGGCCCTGTCTAAAAAAAAAAAAAAAACAAAAAATGCATTGTCCTATAGCTGAAATGGCGTCTTTTTGAAATTAATTATGTATGTGGCTTTGGGTGCATGAAGTAGACCCCAGTAATATTCACAGAAAACCCATAAAGTTTTAAGGAGTATTGTATTGGCAAAAGCTCTGCCAGTTTGGAGTAAAAGGAGCTGAAACAGTTCAAAATAAAAAGAAGCCTCTGGGCGTCCAACTTTCTGTGGGCAGGAAGCTGGCCCCTATACAGAGGTCCTTCTCTTAGGGAAAAGAAGGATCTCTTGGAAGGCAAAACCAACAGCCCAGAGAGTGTATCTATGAGCCAGGGAGAACTGGGTCCTGTTCAAGTAACATTCCCTGCCTCTAGCATAGGGATCCTGATGACATGTGCCTGCCTGGATTTCAGAATTGCTTTGAACTAGTGATTGCTATCTATGTGCCTCTCATTTCTCCCCTTTTGATGGGAGTATCTATTGAGCTTATCCTGTCCCTGTGTCACCATTGTACATTGGGCGTGTGGTCTTGTCTTTTTAGCTCACAGGTCCCTGAGTGAAGAGGACCACCCCTGAGGAGTTGTACCCAAGGAGACTCAGCCACAGGCACAGGGGGAGGGGCAGTTGTGGGCGGGCACCTTCATTGTGGTTTTCAAGGGAACAAATGGGCAAGGCAGGGTGAGCAGGCTTAGGATTGGCTATGTTGAATAATTGCAGTGGGCTCTGGGCATAGGGGCTGTCCTAGTTGTGTGGAACCTGGCCTTGGGCAATCAGGGCAGGTGGCTGGTGGCTCTGAGTGTGAGAGTCAATAAAGGAGGTGTTTGGAGCGTGCTCTCTGGACTGGTTGGGTGGGAGAGTTATCTCCGATCTCTATGAATTGGCTAACCGTGGGAGGGACAGTCACCTCAGATGTTAAAACGTCGTAATAGAGAAAATAAAAGACATGGTTAATATAGTCATGGGTTGAGGAGTGAGTGGGGAGACAAGATGGAGGCTGCAAAGCAAAGAGGAGCTTTGTAAATGAGCAGTGGCTGCTTGAGGCCCACAGGGTCCCTTCTTCTCCCGAGGGGCTGGCCTGGGAGGTGGGTTGCAGGGTGGCTGGCCTGGGAGGTGGGTTGCAGGGTGGCTGAGAGACGGCCAGCGTCTTCTGTGGAAACCGGGGCCTGCCTCCTGGTGAGATCCTCCTTGTGCCTGCCGACTGGGCAGCAGCATCTGGCATGGACACTCCAGGCATGAGGTGTGGGGCACTCGGACTGTCAGCTTCAACCTTGTGGTTTCTGCTTGGCTGAGCTGAGCTGTTCTCAGTGTGCACCAAGCTAAGGGAGAGCCAGACAGGGCTGTGTGAGAGGTGAGGATAGCCCCCCGAGACTGATTCAGTCTCTCCAGCAAAGAGAAAATGAATTAGCTTTTTTTTTTTTTGGCGGGGACAGCTACGCCTAGGGAATAAGCAAGACTCATCCTTGTGGAATGTGAGGAGTTAGCTTTTTTTTTTTTTTTTAATGTCTTTTGAAGAAAAAATATACAAGCAGAGATCCCACGGTTGTCCGAGGCCACTTCCACCTCGACTGTCCAGGACCCATCACCAGCAAAAGTGCTTTGTAAGCAAGCCGCTGCTCCCTGATATACGAGCTGTAGCATCCCCACCGCCTTCCAAAGGAGCCGACAATTCCCCCAAACGTCCCTTGCCAGCTGGCTTTAATTAGTAGTTGCAGAATGCAAATGAAGCATGCTGCAGCTACTCTGGGTCGGGCTGCTCCAAAGTGAGGGGAAATTCAACTCCCAGATAGGGAAGAGGAAGAAAGTCAGAAATACTTTCTTTATGATAGAGGCATTTCTGCTGCTCCTTGGCAGGAAGGAAAGGAGAATGTCGTGGGTGTTCATTTTTCCAAAGTGCACTGTGTAGGAAAGCATGTGAGTTTCAACTTCTGTGGGTGAGAGCATGGGGAGCAGCCTGAGAGTCCACGTGCTGGTGTGCATGTGTGTGTGTGTGCACGCGCGTGCGTGTGTGCACGTGTGGGAATTGGCAGCAGTCAGAGCTCTCTGCTCACCTAGGTACAACCTCAGCCTTGGATACCCCTGTCTTCAGCTCACCCAGGCAGATCTCTGTCCTTTGAGCCTCCCAGAAGGTATTGGAGGAAGGGGCAGACCTGAGGCAAATGACTCCAAGCCTGAAATCTTTCTCAGCCAAATCCTGTGAGTCATCCTTTCTCATCTTCACCCCTATATCCAGTCATTCATCCAAGTTTGGATTCTATCTGCAGAATGCTCCTTGGAGCCAGGTCTTTCTCTCCATCCTCACTGACACAGCCTTAGCCCTAGTCTTTGTCTCTCTTGCTTAGACCATTGCAGTAGCCTGCTAGCTGGTATCCTGTCTCCAGTCTCTCCCTCCCTGCTGCTACTAGAGTAATTCACCATCTCCCAGCCATTTTATTTGTTTTTTTTTTTAAGAAATTGTTTACTTAAAAAAATTCTAATACATGTATGTGTTTCCAAATACAATGGAAGAAAGAACATAGAGTAAAAAGTAAATCTTTCATCAACTCCTGTCCTCTAGCTATTGCTATAGTTGTTAGCAGTTGTGTAACTTCCAGAAATCTTCCATGCATGTAACAATATCAGCAAATCTGTTTTATTGGTGGGTGTGGGGAGCACACAAATTGTAGTCTATTATACACTTTATTTTGCCTCTTGCTTTTTTTTCACTGAACAATGTCTCTTGGGGGTCATTCTGTATGAGGACATACAAAGTTGACTTATTTTTATCAGTTGTATAATATTCCATTTTATGGACATATTACTATATATTTGATCAGTCCTGTATCAGTGGCTATTTAGGTGATTTACAAACTATACTATTACAAAGAATGCTCTAATGAATGATTTATGCAAATGTAATTTCATGTGTTTGATCTATCTGTAGGACAAATTCTTTAGAATTTGAGTGCCATTATTATTATTATTATTATTATTAGATAGGCTCTGTCACCCACACTTGTGTGCCATGGCACAATCATAGCTTGCTGCAGCCTTGAACTCCTGGGCTCAAGTGATCCCCTACCTCAGCCTCCCAAGTAGCTGGGACTACAGGTGTGTGCCACGACGCCCAGTAATAATTTTTCTTTTTTGAAGAGATGGGGTCTCACTGTATGGCCCAGCCTGGTTTCAAACTCCTGGCCTCAAGCAATCCTCCAGCCTCAGCCTCCCAAAGTGATGGAATTACAAGTGTGAGCCACCATGCCCAGCTCCTTTGACTATTATTACTAAATATTTAATTCAAATTAAATTATTTAAATGTTTTCTTTGTAAAAGATGAAGAGCAGACCTCTATCTTCAGTCCAGAACTCTTCCCTGAGCTCTGACTCATCAATTAGCCATGACTTAATATATCCACATGGGTATATCAAATCATTTACTATGTCCTAAATTGACCTCCAATCTTTCCCATCACATAAATGGCACCCCCCCCATGCATGCAATTGCTTAAGCCAAGCCCCTGAAGTTGTCTGTGATGTCTTCATCTGCACCTGCTTGTCTAGCCCATTGTGGTTCCCATGTGCTTCACCTCCTATTAGCTTTCTTTTTTGCCTACTTCTCTCCATGCTCTTGCACCATCAGTAACCCTTTTAACTCCACAGCCCCTTCAGCTGTAGCCCTCCACAGGAGTGATTTCACTGTCCCACTCAGAGCCTGCATCATCTCCTTCTGGACTAGTGCAGTCATAATAAGAGCATGGCGTCCAAAGTGCTTGTGGTGTGTCAGCACTGTGCTGGGTGTATTGCCCACACCAGCTGCTTTTCACCCTCACAGCCACCCTCAGGGTAGCTGTACTATCACCATCCCCCTTTTCACAAACCAGGAAGCTGAGACACTGAGAAGTTCACCAGCTGGTAAGGGGCTGAGCTCTTCAACACTATTCTTGAGTGTTCTTTGAACCTCCTAAATGATCCTCTGCCTCCATTCACACCCCTTACAGGCCATTCCCCAGCATTCAGCAGATCATGGCCTGCCCAACTTTAAAACCTTCAGTGGCTCAGCCTCCCATTTCTCTTAGAAGGAAACTCGAATTCCCACAAGGGGCTGCATGTGGAGACCTCACGCCCCTCTCCACCTCGCTACCATCTTCCTCACCAGCATCACACCTGACAGCCTTTCTTTTGGTCCCTAGAGGTTTCAGCCATTTCCCACCTCAGGGCCCTTGAATACAGCCTGTTTTTAGGGAACAGTGCTTCCCTGCTTGGGTTATTCTCCCACCCTCTGCTCCCCTCCCTTCCTCTCGGGATATTTGGCCACGTCTGGAGACATTTTTGGTTGTTGCAATTGGGGTGAGTTGGGGATGGTATTGGCCTTTAGTGGGCAGAGGCCAGGGATGCTGCTAAACGTCCCACAATGTGCAGGACAGTCCCCAGCAAAGAGTTACCTGGCCTAAAATAACAACCAATAGTTGGTAAACCCTGGTCTGGAAGCCACTGCATCTTTGCATGCTTCATTTATTTCCATGTGGCAGATGTTGGCTAAAAATATCACCTCCCCAGAAATGTCTCCCTGACTCTTCTATTTAGAAGAGAGCCAGCCTCAAGCCCTATGCAAGTTATCACTAGCGTTTTCCTAATGATTAGTACTTTTGCTTCATTTTGTTCTTTTTTCTAGTTTTCTGGGTTCAGTGCTGAGGCACTGTTTCTAATCTTCATTAAAAGCAAAAAAACAAAAAAACAAAAAAAAACTCCTTAGTGAGCTATTCTAGGTTTCCTTAGTTGGAAACATATTTTTACTGTACCTTTTCTACGTTTAGATATGTTTTGATGCACACATAATTACCATGGTGTTACAGTTGCCTGCAGTGTTCAGTACAGTCACAGCCTGTACAGGTTTATAGACTGGGAGTAAAAGGCTGTATCATACAGCCCGGGTGAGTAGTAGGCAGTACCATCTAGGTTTGTATGAGTACATTCTGTGATGTTCCCACAATGATGAAATTGCCTAACGATGCATTTCTCAGAATGTATCCCCATCGTTAAGTGATGCACGACTATATACTTACTTAAACAGTTTCTGTTTCATCCAAGGGAAAGTGACACAGTCTTAAAACTTCCCTTCATAATGAGAGGATCTAATTCCATAAATGAATCCTCCAGGAGTACAAGAAAGAGAGCGGGTGCTGAAGAAGTACTGCTACATCCTCCATTTTGCCTTCTTCTGAAATGCGCACTCAGGATGCCTGCCCTTATCTTTGTCTACTCAGAAAACAAAAGACCCTTGCAGAAACGAATGTTGCTAAGGATTATGGAAATGAGATGTGCCCATCTATTTGGGCCCTCCCTAGAGCCCCCATTCCAAGCTCTGGCTACTACTTTGTATCCAGCTCCTTTGCAGGTAATGTGGGGCCCTGAGCCCCTGCTACTGAGTGATGCATCCTCACTCGGGGCCGGGAGACTGCTGGGTTTTGGAAACTGAGTGGAGTATCAGGGAGAAGGGTAGGCCTGGGTTTGTGCTGTCTAAGGCTGAGTTTGCCACTTCAGGAAGCACCTTACTCTGCAGGAAGCACCCTCACGTGTTTGTGTTTCTCAGTCTGCTCTGGGGTTGGAGCCAGTGAGAGGAAGATGAGGGCAGGCTCCCCCTTGATGGCTAATCAGGCCACATTTGTGATGGTTTCCCAAGGTTGCTGTGTTGAAATTTAGAGCCAGGACTAGGGGGAGGTGAGTGAGACAGTTGCCTGTGGTGCAAAATTGAAGAGTGTCTTAGTTTGGGCTGCTGTAACAAAATACCTTGGACCAGGTAATTGATAAATAACAGAAATTTATTGCTCACAGGTCTGGAGGCTGGAAAGTCCAAGGTCAAGGCATCAGCAGATTCAGTGCCTAGTGAGGGGTCTGTTCCTCATTGATGGTGTCTCCTTGCTGTGTCTTCACATGATGGAAGAAGCAAACAAGCTCCCCGAGGCCTCTTTCATTTTTCTATTTAATTTTTTTCATTTTTATTTTTAATTTTTTTATTTTACTTTAAGTTCTGGGAACATGCAGGTTTGTTACACAGGTATACATGTGCCATGGTGGTTTGCTGCACCTATCAACCCATCATCTAGGTTTTAAGCCTGGTATGCATTAGGTATTTGTCCTAATGCTCTCCCTCCCCATGCTCCCCACCCCGCAACAGGCCCCCGTGTGTGATATTCCCCTCCCTCTGTCCATGTATTCTCATTGTTCATCTCCCACTTATGAGTGAGAATATGTGGTGTTTAGTTTTCTGTTCCTGTGTTAGTTTGCTGAGAATGATGGCTTCCAGCTTCATCCATGTCCCTGCAAAGGACATGAACTCATCCTTTTTTATGGCTGCATAGTATTCCATGGTGTATATATGCCACATTGTCTTTATCCAGTCTGTCATTGATGGGCATTTGCATTGGTTCCAAGTCTTTGCTATTGTAAATAATGCTGCAGTAAACATATATGTGCATGTGTCTTTTTTTTTTTTGAGATGGAGTTTCATTCTTCTTGCCCAGGCTGGAGTGCAGTGGTGCAATCTCGGCCAACTGCAACCTCTGCCTCCCGGGTTCAAACGATTCTCCTGCCTCAGCCTCCAGAGTAGCTGGGATTACAGGCATGTGCCACCATGCCCGGCTAATTTTGTATTTTTAGTAGAGATAGTGTTTCTCTATGTTGGTCAGGCTGGTCTCGAACGCCTGACCTCAGGTGATCCGCCTGCCTCGGCCTCCCAAAGTGCTGAGATTACAGGCGTGAGCCACTGCACACAGCCATGCACGTGTCTTTATAGTAGAATGATCTATAATCCTTTGGGTATATACCCAGTAATGGGATTGCTGGGTCAAATGGTATTTATGGTTCTAGATCCTTGAGGAATCACCACACTGTCTTCCACAATGGTTGAACTAATTTACACTCCCACTAACAGTGTAAAAGCGTGCCTAGTTCTCCACAACCGAGGCCTCTTTTATAAGGGCAGTAATCCCATTTACGAGGGCAGAGCCGTTATGACCTAATTGCCTCTCAAAGACCCTGCATCTCAATGCAATCACCTTGGGAGTTAAGTTTCAACATGAATTTTGGGGTGACACAAACATTCAGACTATATATAGCAAAGGGGATGCCAAAAACCTCAATAACCAATATAAATACTATTTTGAAAGCCTGGGGAATAAAATATCAATACTCTTTTTTTTTTTTTTTTTTGAGACAGAGTCTCGCTGTGTCGCCCAGGCTGGAGTGCAGTGGTGCAATCTTGGCTCACTGCAACCTCTACCTCCCTGGTTCAAGCGATTCTCATGCCTCAGCCTTCCAAGTAGCTGGGACTACAGGCACACTCCACCATACCCAGCTAATTTGTGTGTGTGTGTGTTTCAGTAGAGACGGGATTTCACCATGTTGCCCAGGCTGGTCTTGAATCCCTGAGCTCGGGCAATCCGCCTGCCTCAGCCTCCTGGAGTGCTGCGATTACAGGCGTGAGCCACTGAGCCTTGGCCAAAATATCAAGATTCTAAACAAAGACAGGATCTGACTCTGCACTTGTGTGAATCGTTTCATGTTACCCTCACCCTGGCCCTGTCACTGGATAAAAGCTACTGTTACCATCCTAAATGCAGCAGGAAGAACTTCCTTTTTATAAAAAAACAAAACAAAACTTCCTTTTGTTGGAGTTTAAAACACATAGACGGTATGTGCAGATCACTGGTATGTGGCTTGATGACTTTTTGCAAATTCACACACAAGTGCAACCAGAACCCAGCCCAAGAACCTGAGTGGACCAGCACCCCCAGGAGCTACCCTCAGGCCCCATTCCAGGCACTAACCCCCCTGCAAGGTGAGCTAATCCTTAACCTGGCTTTTTTTCTTCATTTTTTTCATTGAAGTGAAATTCACATAACATATAACCTATTTAAAGTGTACAATTCAGTGGCATTTCGTATATTCACAATGACCACCTCTGTCATGTTCCAAAACATTTTTATCTCAAAGAAAACTTTTAAAATTTTATTTTTTATTATTGCTTGGGAATGACTCTTACAAAAGGAAAACTTTTATCACAATTTATTTTGAGATGGAGTCTTCCTCTATCACCCAGGCTGGAACGCAATGGCACGATCTCAGCTCACTGCAACCTCCGCCTCGGAGGCTCAAGAGATTCTCCTGCCTCAGCCTCCCAAGTAGCTGGGATTACAGGAGCCTGACACCATGCCTGGCTAATTTTGTATTTTTAGTAGAGATGCAGTTTCAACATGTTGACCAGGCTGGTCTCGAACTCCTGGCCTCAGGTGATCCACCCACCTCAGCTTCCCAAAGTGCTGGGATTACAGGTGTGAACCACTGCGCCCGGCCTTATCACAAAGAAAACTTTGTGTCCATTAAGCAGTTACCATTTATTCCCCCTACTCCCAGCCCCTGGTAATCACCAGCCTCCATCTATCTGTAGGAATTTGCCTATTTTGGATATTTCTTGTAGGTGAAATTACAATATGTAAACTTTTATGTCTAACTCTTTTACTTAGCATAATGTTTTCAAGGTTTACCCATGAAACCAATTTCCCGGTTTATCCATATTGTAGCACGTATCAGTATCAGCACCTCATTCCTTTTTATTGCTGAATTATAGCTCACTGTATGTCTACAGCACATTTTCATTTATCCATTCATCTGTTGATAGACATTTGAGTTATTTCCACTTTTCGACTATTGTGAATAGTGCTGCTAAGAGCATTCGTGTACAAGTGTTTGTTTAAATAGCTGTTTTGGCCAGGTGTGGTGGCTCAAGCCTGTAATCCCAGCACTTTGAGATATCGAGGCGGGTGGATCACTTGAGATCAGGAGTTCAAGACCAGCCTAGCCAACATGGCGAAACACCGTCTGCACTAAAAATACAAAAATTAGCGGGGTGTGGTCGCATGCGCCTATAGTCCCTATAGCTACTTGGGAGGCTGAGGCAGGAGAAACGCTTGAACCCGGGAGGTGGAAGTTGCAGTGAGCCGAGTTGCACCACTGCACTCCAGCCTGGGTGACAGAGTGAGACTCTGTCTCAAAAAAAAACAAAAAACAAAAAACAAAAAACAAATAAATAAAAAGTAAATAAATAAATAACTGTTTTAAATTCTTTTGGGTATATACCTAGAAGCAGAATTGCTCAGTCACATGAAGATTTGATGTTTAATTTTTTGAGGAAATGCCAAACTATTTTGCACAGAAGTGGCACCATTTCATATTCCACCCTCAATGCACAAAACTTCCAGTGTCTCCATATTTTCACCAACAGTTATTCCTTCTTTTTTTTTTTTTTTTTTTCTGATGGAGTCTCGCTCTGTCTCCCAGGCTGCAGTGCAGTGGCACCATCTCGGCTCCCTGCCAGCTCCACCTCCCGGGTTCACACCACTCTCCTGCCTCAGCCTCCTGAGTAGCTAGGACTACAGGCGCCCGCCACCACGCCCGGCTAATTTTTTATTTTTAGTAGAGACGGGGTTTCACTGTGTTAGCCAGGATGGTCTCGATCTCCTGACCTCGTGATCCCCCCAACTTGGCCTCCCAAAGTGCTGGGATTACAGGTGTGAGCCACTGTGCCCGGCCTCCTTCTTCTGTTTTTTAAAAATTACAGTCATTCTAGTGGTTGTGAAGTGGTTTCTCACTGTGGTTTTGATTTGCATTTTCCTAATGACTAATGATGTTGAGCATCTTTTCATATGCTTATTGGCCATTTGTATATCTTCTTTGGAGAAATGTCTATTCAAGATTTTTGCCCTTTTTTTTTCTTTTTTCACCTCCATCCTCTCAGATTGTGAACCCCTTCCCCTTTTTATTGGGTTGGTAGTCTTTTTGTTGTTGAGTTGTAAGAATGCTTTATGTATTCTGGATACTAGACACTTAAAATACAGGATTTACAAATATTTTCTCACATTTTGTAAGTTGCTGTCTTAGTCTGCTCAGGCTGCCATAATGAAATACCATAGGCTGAGTGGTTTAAACATCAGAAATTTTATTTTTTCACAGTTCTGGAAGCCATAAGTCCACGATCAAGGTTTCAGACAGTTTGGTTTCTGGCGAGGGCTTACTTCCTGGCTTGTAGACTCTTATCTTCGCCCTGTGTCTTTATGCAGCCTTTCCTCACTGGGGGTGGGGTAAGGAGCAAGAGAGCTCTCTGGTGTCTCATATCTCTTTGTACTAGTGTTTCATGTAGCTGTAAAGGAATACCTGAGGCTGGGTATTTTATAAAGAAAAGAGGGCTGGGTGCAGTGGCTCACGCCTGTAATCCCAGCACTTTGGGAGGCTGAGGCGGGTGGACCACTTGTGGTCGGGAGTTCAAGACCAGCCTGGCCAACATGGTAAAACCCTATCTCTACTAAAAATACAAAATTAGCCGGGCGTGGTGGCACATGCCTGTAATCCCAGTTGCTTGGGAGGCTGAGACAGGAGAATCGCTTGAACCCAGGAGGCAGAGGTTGCAATGAGCCGAGATCATGCCACCACTCTCCAGTCTGGGTGTCTTAAATAAATAAAATAAATAAAATAAAAGAGGCTCACAGTTCTGCAGGCTGTACAAGCATGGCACCAGCATTTGCTCAGCGTCTGCAGAGGCCTCAGGAAGCTTTTACTCATGGAGGAAGGTGAAGGGGGAGGAGGTGCATCACATTGGGAGAGCGGGAGCAAGACAGGAAGGGAGGAGGTGTCGGGCTCTTTTAAACAACCAGCTCTCACATCAACTAATAGAGCAAGAACACATTACCACGGGGGAGGGCACCAAGCCATTTGTGAGGGATCCACCCCCATGACCCAGACACCTCCCGCCAGGCCCCACCTCCAACACTGGGAATCACATTTCAACATGCGATTTGGAGGGGGACAAACATCCAAACTGTATCACTCCATAAGGACACTAATCCTATCAGATTAGGACCCTACCCTTGTGACCTCATCCAGCCTCTATTACTTCCTTAGAGGCCCCATCTCCAAATATAGCTATACTGGGGGTTAGGGATTCAACAGATGAATTTGGGGGGACACAAACATTTAGTCCATAACAATTGTTTTTTCACTTAAAATTTTTTTCTTTTAATTGTTTTTGATTTAAAATTTTTGTGGCTAGGTGTATATATTGTAGCAGGTGTATATATTTACGGGGTATATGGGATATTTTGATATAGGCATACAATGTGTAATAATTTCATTGGGACAAATGAGATACCTGTCACCTCAAGCATCTATCCTTTGAGTTACAAACAATCCAGTTATACCCTTTTGGTTATTTAAAAATGTACAATTAATTTATTATTGAATAATAATCTGTTGGCTATTTTTTTTTTTTTTGGTTGCTATTGACCATCCACCCTTCTTCCCCACCCCCACACTATCCTTCCCAGCCTCTGGTAACCATTCTTCTACTCTCTATCTCCATGAGTCAATTGTTTGAATTTTTAGCTCCCACAAATAAATGAGAACATGTGAAGTTTGTCTTTCTGTGCCTGGCTTATTTCACTAAACATAATGGCCTCCAGTTCCATCCATATTGTTGCAAATGACAGGATCTCCATATTGTTGCAAATGAATAGTACTCCATTGTGTACATGTACTACATTTTCTTTATCCATTCGTCTCTTGACAGACCCTTGGGTTGTTTCCAAATTTTGGCTATTGTGAACAGTGCTGCAATAAACATGGGAGTACAGATACCTCTTTAATATATTGATTTCTTTTCTTTTGGTTATCTACCTAATAGTGGGATTGCTGTATAATATGGTAGCTCTATCTATTTTTAGTTTTTTGAGGAACCTCCAAACTGCTTTTTATAGTGGTTGTACTAATTTACATTCCCACCAGCAGTGTATGAGGGTCCTCTTTTCTCTACATCCTCTCCAGCTTTTGTCATTTCCTGTCTTTTGAATAAAAGCCATTTTTAACTGGGGTGAGATAATATCTCATTGTAGTTTTGATTTGCATTTCTCTGATGATCGATGTTGAGCACCTTTTCATATACCTGTTTGCCATTCGTATTTCTTCTTTTGAGAAATTTATATTTTTTAACATGATATACTTTGATGCACAGAAGTTTTTAATTTTGGTGAAGTCCAACTTGCCTGTTTTTTCTTTGGATGCTTATGCTTTTGGTGTCATATCTGTGAATCCATTGCCAAATCCAAGGTCGTGAAGATTTACCCTTATGTTTTCTTCTAAAAGTTTTATAGTTTTAACACTTACACAGGTTGTTGATTCATTTTTAGTTAATTTCTGTGTGTGGTATGACAGAGCTTCATTCTTTTGCATGTGGATATCCAGTTTTCCCCCCACTGTTTGTTGATGGTTATTTTTCATCCCTGAATAGTCTTGGCACACTTGTTGAAAAATTAATTGAGTGTAGGTGTATGAGTTTATTTCTGGACTCTCCGTTCTGTTTCATTGGTCTGTATATCTCCATGTCTATCTTTATGGCGGTACTTCACTGTTTTGATTACTGTAGCTTTGGAGTAAGTTTTGAAATCGAGATGCGTGAGTCTCATAGCTTGGCCTTTATCACCAGGAATTAATTTTGCCTAGTTTAGCTATTTATATAAATGGAATCCTATAACATGTACTCTTTGTGTCTTCTTCTTCCACTTTATATTATGTTTGAGAACTACCTTTTCAAGTTAAGTAAAAAAAAATCACTTTAATTAACACATTTAAATTATTTTAAACATTTAAATAGGATGAAAAGATTAAAGTGAAAAGCAATGCTGAGTACCCAGTGTGAGCAGTTTCTTGAGCATTTCTGGAGGGAAATGGTAGGCATGAACAGGCCTCTGACTGTGTACCTCCCTGAAACAAAGAGATGGCAACGCATACTATACCTGGAAGAGAGCACTTCGTTAGACTTGCTTTCTAAATCTTCTGTTAACTTACTTTCTCTCCATTCCTATTGCCATTTTCAGTCTGTTTTTTAAAGAGTGCAGGGCTATTACTTTGTAGCCTGTCACTCAATTTTGGGGTGTCTGGCATTTCCTCATAATTATATTCAGTTTACGCATTTGGGCAGTGCGAACCACAGAAGTGACTGTTTGTGTTCTTCTCAGTCTGTCATATCACAGGCACCTCATGTCAGTTGCTGCTGTTATAGGTGAAATGAATTTTAATCACTTGGTTAAGGGGGAGTCTACCAGGTTTCTCCACTGCAAAATTATCTATTTTTCTTCTGCAATTAATAAGTAATCTGTGGGAAGACTTTTTGAGGTAATGTATTTCTTGTTCCTCATCAAACATTCACTTAAAGGTTTTAACCTCCACTGACGATTTTTGCCTGAATCAATGATTACCCTGATGATGGCAAAATGGTTTGTATTAATTACATTTGCATGGTCTTTGAGCTCTCCTGAACTCTACAGCCAGACTGGGTCAATAGCTCTATGAGGTGCCTCTTGCGATGCTTCTACATGTCTCTGGTTCCTGAAACCTGGCCTACCATCTCCAGAAGGCTCAGCTTCTAGGTCCAGGGGGGAATTGAAGGCCCAGGAAGAGTGAAAGAGAGATCTGGAGCCCAGGGCAACACCGTCAGATACACTGAACTTGCCTCCATGCTCCCACTCCTGGCTCCAGAGAAATCTGATGCCTGAGGGACAGAAGCTACACAAAATGGTGTATCTTGAACCGTCTCATCTCAGAGGTCATGTCTCTTATTTTTGGTCTAATTTTTCTTCTAAGGCTTGATCAGGATCTCTTTGTCTCTGAGCCAGGAATCTAAATCTTCAATGTTGAAATCAAATTTGTACTCTTGGCTGTAGAACCCCAATTTTCAGAGCAAGTTGTCCTCTGGAATCAATCCTAGAGTAAGGGTTGTTCTCACACACCTTGATTAGGGTATGTAATTAGGAGAAGGTGTGTTTGGAACAACACCATCTGGCTTCTCTACCTTGAATCCTGTCTTCCGTCTTGTCCATGGTCTTGGCTTGGTTCTAAGGCCTCTGTAGGCCCTGGCCTTTTCTGGAGTAGGTACTCATATCTTCAATTCTGAAAACAAATTTGGGTTCTGGACTCTTCAGTGGTGCTTTCTAAAGTGAGTTAGTTTTTGTTTAGAAGCATAACCTGGGTAAGGTTTTTGGTTGAATATGTCGATGTGGATTTTCAGTGGATCCTCCGTGACTTTGGTGAGACTGCGCCTACCACGTGTAGCTGCATTCTTGTTTGCAGAGTTGTCCTGGGGCATGTGGGAAGAGCGTCCTGGCATCCGTCCTAGGATACAACTAGCCAGAGCGATCTTTTAAAAGTGAAAATCCGACCAGTCCTGTGCATGACTGAAGATCCTTAGACAGCTGCATCCCTAACTTTAGGCCGCCAGCCCCTGGGATCTGTGAATTCATGTGCAGCATCAAGCAC
Organism: Gorilla gorilla gorilla; assembly: GCF_029281585.2. Lineage (NCBI taxonomy): Eukaryota > Metazoa > Chordata > Mammalia > Primates > Hominidae > Gorilla > Gorilla gorilla. Next base: position 127,389,293 of record NC_073233.2, read on the forward strand.
TGTCATGTTGGCCTTTTTTTGGCCCCAAAGATATGAGATGTGAATTTGAAGGTGACTGTAGTCAATAACACACACAGCATGGCAGGGTTCATTGTGATTTCTGTTGTGCATTTCAATCTGTAGATTCTAAAAATGTGATTGTTATATCAGGGGGATATCCAAATTATTTCAACATTAAAAAGGGGATTCTTATTCAGGCAGTGGAATGTTACTCAGAATAGAAAGAAATGAGCTCTCAAACCATGAAAAGACATGGAGGAATTTTGAATGCACATTATTTAGTTAAAGAAGCCAATCTGAAAAGGCCAAATACTGTATAATTCCAACTGCGTGACATTCTGGAAAATGCAAAACTATGAAGACAGTAAAACATCAGAGGTTGCCAGGAGTTGGGGGGAGGGAGGAATGAACAGACAGAGCACAGAGGATTTTTACAGCAGTGAGGCGACTCTGTCTGACACTGTCATGGTGGATGCATGTCAGTACATATTTTTCGAAACCCATAAAATGTACACACCAATAGTGAACCCTAATGTAAACTATGGACTTTGGGTGATAATGATGTGTTAATGTAGGTTCATCAGCTGCCATAAATGAACCCCTCTGGTGGGGCATGTTGATGGTGGGGGAGGCTGTGTGTGTGGGTGAGGAGGGGAGTACGTGGGAACTGTCTGTACTTTCTGCTCAATTCTGCTGAGAACCTAAAACTGCTCTACAAAATAAATGTATTAATTTTTTAAAAAAAGGATTCTCGTGATCAAAAAATGTTTAGAAGCCCCCGCATTCTGGGTCAAGTCTAGACTCCTCCGTGTGCAGGGCTGTGATGATTAGGCTCTGTGCCCACCCTGCCCCACACCCAGTGGGACAGACTGTGCCCCGGCCCCACTGGTTGCCTTGTTGTCGCATTCTTCCTTGCATTGTGCCTCCATTGCTCCCTTTCCTTCAGGGCTCTGCCTGGTGGAATCCACAAGTTCCTAGGCTCAGCTCACATGCCTGGTCCACCATAGAAGATTCCTTGGTGCATTCTGTTCTGGGCGCCACTTTGCCCCCAAAGCCCTTTCATCAGCATGCTTTAGAGCAGCATCTTTTGGCAGACACAACTGGGCTTAGATTCTATTCTTGTTCTTTATCCATGATTTATGTTTCTTTCTCTCCAGCTAGATTGTCCTTTTATTTAAAGGGTGAGGGCCTGGAATGGGGTGGGGTCCATGGATGAGAAGGTCTGTGTGACATAGGACCAGGCAAGAATGAAGCCCCCCAAATTCCAAAGCCCAGGCTGCTCATGTCTCTGTCTCCCTTTCATACATGACTTCTCATCTGCTCCTTTCAGCAGCTCTTCAAGCGGGTTATAGTATCCCGATTTTACAGATGAGGAAACTGAGCCTCAGAGAGTTCAAAGGGCTTGCTCAGGTCACACAGAGGTGAGGCAGGGATATAAACCCGTGTCCTCTGACTGTTTCAGAGGACTAGACCCAGGACCAGAGCACCATGTTGACTTCATGTAGCAGAAACACAGCTGAGATCCTCCTTGCTTTGAGAGTTGGGGACACGGTGGCACAGATGGTCGAGGCTTGCTTGCTGGCTCCTGGGCATGCCCAAGTTGAGGGGGGAGCTTCAGAAAATCATCTCCTGCCTGATTTTCCTCCATTTCACCCAGTGGGTGCTGCTTCCTTCTAGCTTGGGCCTAGATTTCCTTGCTCTTCACCTGGCAACCCCTCAGAGAGCTGGGTCAGAGGGTGGAGCTGGGGGGTCTTGGGGCTTAGGCCACTACCACCTGTACATGGCCCCAGATCAGAGGACAAATGCTTTCTTCCTGCTAGGACAGTTCTGTTCCTCTCTTTTCTCCTCTAGCAACTCTTGGCCTGTGTGAGCCTGGGTGAGGTCTGTCCTCCCTCTGGCCTTGGTGTCGTCTTCTGAGAAACGGGCTGATGTCTGCTCTGCCTGCATCGCAGGCCTCGGGTAAGCATCCAGCATCGTTCCAGGGCTGCATCTGGAGGCTGTGCTCTGGGTCCTCCCACATGCTGGGTCCTCAGAGAATCAACCTCCTGCCTAGGATATTTTCAGACACAGCTTAGTTGCATAAATCATGAGCAGGAAGAGAAGGGACTGTGACGGGCTCCTCTGAAGGCCGGAAGCTGGTTCCTGAGAGGCCTGGGGGTGTTGCCCAGCTCCTTCCCCACCCACCTTTCTCTGCTCCTCTGCTCCAGACAATATCTTCCTCCTCTCCCAGAGCCAGCCCCAGCTCCTTTAAAAGATTTCCCTACCTGTCTCCACCTGCCTCCACCTCTGAGCAGCGTCAGCTCCATGTTTCTTCTTGTTTTTGTGTCTTGACCCAGGGCCCATTTCATTCAATTTTTAAAAAACACCAATTGAGTCCCTGCCTGGGGTGAAGGTGGGTGGGAGGCAGAGGGGTGAGTAAGGTGTAGTGTTTCACCTAGAGTTGCTCATCCTCCATGGGGGTTTCAAGGCAAGAACACACATGTGAGGAAAGTAACACGTGTGGTCTTATCAATGCCAGATGCAGCTCAGAAGAGGGGAACATGGCACCAGTGGGGAAGGTGGTGAGGGGCTCAAGGAGGTGCTGGCCCGGGCTTTTCCATGTCTGTCTTCTTTTGTTCCCATTTCCCTTTCCTGCACTTGTCTTTTTCAAACATGCTGTTCTGTATTAGATTCTGTTAGGCATTGGGAATCCAAATGCACTGATTTTAGTTAATTAGCTCAGATATGCAAGAAATAATGCATTTCTTTATTTTCTTTAAGGCAGCTTACTTTAGACTCCAAGCCACCTTTCTACTGGGCTGTGGGAAATGCATCTTTGTCCTCTTGGAGCTTCCCTGCCCCAGGTAGTGCAAAGGTCCCAGGTCACAGTAGAGCCAAGGCCGGGGTTGCAGCCACCAGTTTGCTTTCTGTACTGCTGAGGCTCCCTTGGGTCTGCTCTGCTGGGCTCTTCAGGTCTCAAGCTCAGGACATGGTAATCACAGGCTAGGTTGGGAAAGATGTAGCTGTGTCTCTGTGAAACTGGTCATCCACTGGGGAACTACTGGGGAACTACTGGAGAGCAGGCCATGGTCCGCACTGCTGGTGATACCTCCTCCTCTGCTGGGTGTGGTGGCTCATGCCTGTAATCCCAGGACTTTGGGAGGGCAAGGCAGGAGGAACACTTGAGCCCAGAAATTCGAGACCAGCCTAGACAAGATAGTGAGACCCTGTCTCTACAAAAAATAGAAAAATTAGCCAGGCCGGTAGTTTCTACAAAAAAAAAAAAAGAAAAGAAAAGAAAATTTAGCCAGGTGTGGTGGTGCATGACTCTAGTCCCAGCTGCTTGGAAGGCTAAGGTGGGAGGATCATTTGAGCCCAGGAGATTGAGGCTGCAGTAAGTTGTGATCACACCACTGTACTCCAGCCTGAGCAACACAGCAAGATCCTGTCTCAAACAAAAACAAATCTTCTTCCTTGCCTCTCTGGCTCAGAGGAATCTTTTTAAAAAAAATTTTAATTAGTTAATTTTTTTTTTTTTTTCAGAGATAGGTCTGTTGCCCAGGCCAGAGTGCGGTGGTATGCTCATAGCTCACTGCAGCCTCAAACTCCTAGGCTCAAGTGATCCTCTCACCTCAGCCTCCAGCGTAGCTGGGACTACAGGTGTGCACCACCATGCTCAGCTAATTTTAAAAATATTTTGTAGAGAGGGGGTCTTGCTCTGTTGCCCAGGTTGGTCTCGAACTCCTGGCTTCAAGCAGTTCTCCCACTTCAGCTTCCTAAAATGCTGGGATTACAGGCATGAACCACTATGCTCAGCAGGAAAATCTCTTTTTAGTTCAGAAAAATCTCTCTCTTCCCTTGTTTACAAGCAAGTCTCCTCTCCCTCAAGGACACCTAGTGTGTTCACTCAGGGGAAAACAGAAGCCAGGAAGAAAAGTATATTAGTTGGTATTATGGTCTGGATTGTGTATCCCCTCACCGCCCCCCATAATTATATGGTGAAGTTCTACCTCCCAGTATCTCAGAATGTGAAGTATTTGGAGATAAGGGCTTTAAAGAGGTAATTAAGTTAAAATGAGGTCGTTAATGGGCCTTAATCCAATATGACTGGGTCCTTATAAGAAGAGGAGAGTTGGACATGTATGTGTGTGTGCACACAGAGAGAGGACCATGTGAAGACAGCAGAAGAAGATGCTTTAGAAGAAATCAACGCTGCTGACATCTTGATCTCAGGCTTCCTGTCTCCAGAACTGTGAGAAAATAAATGTCTGCTGTAGAAGCCATCCAGTGTGTGGTACTTTGTTATGGCAGCCCTGGTAAACTAAAACAGTTAGGGTTTGTGTTTGACTGCTGCAACAGAGGAATCCAAAACACAGTGGCTTAAACCAAAGAGAGGTTAATTTTTTTCTCATGAAGCAGTCTGGACATGGGCATCAGGGCTGACGTGGGGCTGGGGCTGGGGATTCACACTTCTGATGTGCTACTCTGCCATCCCCTGGGACGATGTTTTTATCTTCCCGATCCCACAGAGCTCCCCATCATGTTTCTTGGTCCATGTCTGACCAGCAGGAAGTGAAAGAAGGAGAAGGAAATGGAGTGACCCTTTTTTTAAGAGTAAGAACTGGAAGATACGCATGTCACTCTACTCAGATATTAATGGACTGAATTTAGTCCCTTAACCACATCTAACAACAAGGGAGGCTGGGAAATGGAGTCTTTGTTCGGGATGTCCGTGTGTCCAGCTAAAATGTGGGGGTTCAAACATTGTAACAAGAAGATAATAACTACTGGGGGACAACCAGCAGTCTCTGCCCTCAAAGAAGCAAGGAAGAACAGGAATGGCCAATTCTCTTGAAGAAAGGAAAGGGAAAGCCATCCAGTGTGATGGCAAGGAAAAATCAATATCTCAAAAACTTCTGCCTGAAGCTGAGGAACAGTAAGACCTGTGTGGACCCCACTCTCAAGTTGCTGCCAAATTCTCCCATTTCTAAGGAGCACCACTTAAAAACAAGCAATTGTAACACAATGTGACAATATACAATGGAGTGAAAACTCTTATGTTTACAACTTTCACTGGAATTGCTCTTAGGAAGAAACCATGTCTGTTTGGAAAGATTTCTTGCTGAGTCACGTGGTGATGGATAGCAAGGGCTTGGAAACATGGATTAGCAAGATTCCGAGAAAGGAGAGCAATAGTCCAACCGAATCTGTGAAAGAAACATACAGGAATCAGACATGATGGAGGGCAGAAGGCAAGACCAAGTCATAGGTGGGAAGGCAGAAAGGAAACTGATGCAATTATTAGGACAGGATGCTTAAGTTCAATTTAAATTATTTGGGTTCTGTAGTGTAACTTTCCCCTACAAACCTTCAGTCAAATCTACTAAACTTGTAAAGATTTTTGTGTGGCATGATTTCACATCTGGGTCATTTCAGGGCAGAATGGGGCAGCATTATGAGATGATGATGTAAATATTCATTGAATAAATTAGGCAAAAGCAAGACTGGAGCAGAGGTAAATGGAGAACCATGAGCTAGTATCCCCTTTAGAACTCCAGAGAGACTGGGGCAGAGGTGGGAATGGGGAATGGGATTTTAGTCAATTTTTTTTCGTCTTTCTTTTTTTGAAACAGAGTCTCACTCTGTCGCTCAGGCTGGAGTGCAGTGGTGTGATGTCGGCTCACTGCAACCTCCGCTTCCCGGGTTCAAGCGATTCTCGTGCCTCAGTCCCCAAGTAGATAGGACTACAGGTGTGTGCCACCACTCCCAGCTAATTTTTGTATTTTTAGTAGAGATGGGATTTCACCATGTTGGCCAGGCTCGTCTTGAACTCCTGACCTCAAGTGATCCGCCGGCCTCGGCCTCCCAAAGTGCTGGGATTACAGGTGACACCGCGCCCGGCCTAGTCAATTTCATCAAATCTCAAAGAGCGAAGTACTTCAGCCAATGCCTGGATTATAACTATCGTGGTAGAAACCAGGTATCCGAGCAGACTTCCCTCTGCCCAAGGGAGTCTCAGGAGGTATTATAGAGGGAGTGACACTTAGAGCTACCTTGAAGAAGGAGTATGTTAGCCAGTGGAAGAGAGGATCTCTCAGAAAAGGGAAGAGGTTTTGTTACAAGGCACTGGAAGGTTTTAAACAGGGGCAACATGATTGGATCTGGGCTTTAAGAATGTGTTGAGGATTAAAGTTTTTCATGTGGATGTGAGTGTTCACATCTTCTCTCTTCTTCTGCTCACTAAGGACAATGCTGTCTTTTTCTCAAGATCTTCTCCCCTGTCCTGCCCTCTGGGGGATGGTTGTTTGCACCAGCTTGGCTCCTGGGTTTTTGTGAAGCAAAAATCTGTTGAGAGTGGCAGAAAGAGAAGGAGAGAAGCCAGGATGGGGACAAGCATTGGAACGGGCCGAGATCCACCCATGGGAGACGTTCAGGTGTACAAGGTGACTCTCTAAGTGGTGCCCCTCTTCCTTGCCTAAATCTTGGAACAACTGAAAATTAAGACCAAAGGCTGGGTGTGGTGGCTCACGCCTGTAGTCTCAGAACTTTGGGAAGCTAAGGCCGATGGATTGCTTGAGTCCACGAGTTCAAGACCAGCCTGGGCAACATGGCGAAACCCCATCTCAAAAAAAAAAAAAAAAAAAAGACAAGGTGTCAGGCTGGATGAAAATGAACTATTTACATTATGAAGGAGCCATTGTTGGAGATTGTGACTTTTTTTTCTCTTTTCTATTTTTTTAATTAAGCAAAATAATCAAAAACAAAAACACAACAAGCCTAAGGCTGAAATAGCAATAAGTCAAATTGCTGCGGCAGTTCATGGATGTACCTGGGGTACATGCTCCCTCACTGTGAGGCAGGATGTAGTTTCTTTTATTAACCCATGGGGCTTAGCCATTAAGTCTTTGATCAGCCAAGGAGGTATCTGTCCCCTCCCTGGGGAGTTGTTCTACAGTCTCGTTTATCTTTGCATTCTCAGCACCTAGCACAGTGCCTGGCAAAATGGCAGGTACTCCGTGCAAATTTATTTTGAAGGAAAGAAGAGAGGAAGGAAGGCAGACATTGCCTAAGAGAAGAAAAGGGATTAAGAGACAGCACCCTGTCATCCCTTGGCTCGGGGTTAAACTGTACTTTAACCCATATAGAGAGATGAGGAGAGAAGCCCATGTCCCTCTGGGATCTTGAGGAACGCAGACACGTCCCTCCCTTTGTTACTTCCCATGTTTTTCAAGGTGCCAATCAATTTAGTAGGTTATGACCATAATTTAAAATGAAATTGAAAATATGAAAGGGCATTATATGTAGTGAGGTAGGAATTGTTTTGTGAAAATTGCTTCATGTGTGTTTATGTTTGTGTGTGTGTATTTGTACTGGGTTGATGTGTAAATTGTATATTTTACTATGAATTGCAGTTAAAAATGTCAAAACAATGGACTTCTTCCATTCAGCAGGACTAAATGGCAACTTCTATCTCTTCTCCTATAAGGGAGTGAATTATAAATAGTGGGGTACAAGTAATCAAGGGATGAAGAATAAAGGGGGCACTTTAAGCCGAAAATAACAAGTCCGTTAGTCAACCCTTCGGGGATTGTGGTCAAGGGCTTTGTCTGGGTGGTGTTTTGTAGCCGTGCTTGTCCAAGGCTAGGAAATAAAATTACACTTGAGCAACTGGCTGCTGTGAAGTCTCCACACTATTGCCAATGCAGGAAACCCAGGAATTGTGCGAAGAGTTCAATTTTATATTTTTCCTGTGTCTGTGGAGCTGGTTCATGTAACCGGGGTGCTGGTCATTGTGGTTAATTTTAGTAACAATATTGATATTAGCAGTACTGACGTTGTAGATTTGAGTTCTTTCCAGTTTTCGTAGGTCTTTTACATCTGTCTTCTCATTTAATTCTACAACAACCCTGGGCATAGTCAGCCAGGGCAGGATTACTTTAGAGGAAACAGGCTCGGAGAGGGTGGTCTGTGCTCATGCAGCCCCTGCTGTGTTTCCCAGTTCTCAGCTGGGTCCTTGTGGCATTTGAGGGGGCCCAATGAATAATACCTCTTTCCATGCTGGAATTCAAAGCCTACTGAGAGACAGAAACACCAGTGAAGACAAAAATATCAGCTTAATTATGGACAAATGCTGAAATGGACCAGGATTATGACTACCAGGGTCTCTGAGAGACCCTCCTGCTCCACCACAATTCAGTCCCAGATAGGACCCAATCTTTGAGGCATCGCTGGTCTCACATAAAGAGAGGTCTTTAGGGATCCACCCTCTAAAACCAAACCAGCCAACCAATCAACCAACCAACAAATGTGAGCTGGTTCTAGAGTGGCTAGGGGCACCATTTGTGGCAGCTGGGATCTGGGATTTGATGGCTAAGAGTTGTGGAAGGAGCTCCCTTACTTCCTTCAGGGAGGGTGGGTGGCTGGGAGCAGGAAGCTGGATGGGGCAGAGAGAAGCCAGAGTGGTGGGAACTAGCCCGGATTAGCAGATATGGGGAAAGAGAGCCTGAGCCTGGGTTCTACAGCAGCATTGTTATGTGTTTACTGACATGTGGAAAAGCTTTGAGGTGGAGATACTGAGCCTGCATCCATTTTATGAGCCAAACTCTCAGTGGGGATGGAGGTGGTCTTGATGAGAGGTGTCTTTAGCAAACCCTCTCTGGAAGAAGGCATTCTGAAGTCAAAGGACCCTCCCAGGTTAAGATCAAACAGTTAACTCATGAGTAAAGATTACTAAACCCATAAGAAGCCACATCACTGTGCCCAAGAGTCGGCAGAAACGATGGACGGCGATGAACAGTAGATTCAAGGACTGCAGATGGTATTAAATATAGAACAGTTACATGGAAAATGCTTAAAGAGATTAAGATACCACTTTTTTACTGTATCTTTTCTACATTTAGATATGTTTAGATGCACAAATACTTACCGCTGTGTTGCAGTTGCCCACAGTATTCAGTACAGTAACATGCGGTACGGGTTTCTAGCCTAGGAGCAATAGTTTATACAATACAGCCTAGGTTCATAGAAGGCTGTACCACCTGGGTTTGAGTGAGTACACTCTAGCATGGTCACACGATGACAAAATTCCCTAACAACACATTTCTCAAAACATATCCCTTTGTAAAGTGATGCATGACTTAACAAAGCATGACGTATTTGGAAAAAAAGAAAACACTTCTAAATGTCTCATGCATCAAGAAGAAACATTATCATAAACTTAAAAGTACTTACAACTGAACAATAATGGAAATACTATATATAAAAACTTGTTGAATGCAGCAAAAAATGTTTTAAGGGAAATTTATAGTCTTAAATTTTTATATTAGAAAAAATGAACATTAGTATTGTGTGTCCAATCAGAGTGGTTGGAAAAAGCACAACAGAAAAGGCCCAAAGAAAGCAGAAGGAAAGACATGGTAAAAATATAAGTAGTAATCATAAAATAGAAAACCATGATACTATAGGACTCCAGAAGGCTAAAAATAGGTTTTTAAAAAGAGTAATAAATAGACAAACAGGTCAGCTGCGGTGGCTCACGCCTGTAATCCCAGCACTTTGGGAAGCTTATGTGGGTGGATCACGAGGTCAGGAGTTCGAGACCATCCTGGCCAACGTGGCCAAACGCCATCTCTACTAAAAATACAAAAAGTAGCCGGGCATGGTGGCACATGCCTGTAATCTCAGCTACTTGGGAGGCTGAGGCAGGAGAATTGCTTGAGCCCGGGAGGCAGAGGTTGCAGTGAGCCAAGATCACACCACAGCACTCCAGCCTGGGTGACACAGCGACTCTGTCTTGGGAAAAAAAAAAAAAAAGACAAACATCTGGTGGAACTAGGAGGAGGAAAGGGAGAAAAAAGAGAGAGAGGGAGACAGAGAGAACATTAACAGTATGAGTAAAGGGATGTAACTACAGATGTAACAATGTTTAAAAAAATATACTGTCAACAAATAATACCATCAATAAATGTGATATTGGAAAAAATGGAAAAATTCCTAGAAAATGTGTAACTTACTAAAACTGTGTCAAAATAAAATAAAAATTTGGAATTTCCCTATAACATTAAAACATCAGTTCCATATGTTTTTTACAAGAGAGTTCTACTACACGTAAACCAAAAAAAAATTAATTGCATTTTATTTTAAGTTCCGGGATACATGTGCAGGATGTGCAGGTTTGTTACATAGGTAAACATGTGCCATGGTGGTTTGCTGCACCCATCAACCCATCACCTAGGTATTAAGCCCCATACACATTAGCTAATTATCCTGATGCTCTCCCTCCTCCTGCACCCCCAACAGGCCTCAGTGTGAGTTGCCCTCTCTGTGTCCATGGGTTCTCATTGTTCAGCTCCCACTTATAAGTGAGAACATACGGTGTTTGTTTTTCTGCTCCTGTGTTAGTTTGCTGAGGATAATGGCTTCCAGTTCCATCTGTGTCCCTGCAAAGGACATGATCTCACCCCTTTTTATGGGTACATAGTATTTCATGTGTATATGTACCACATTTCCTTTATCCAGTCTATCACTGATGGGCATTTGGGTTGATTCCATGTCTTTGCTATTGTGAGTAGTGCTGCAGTGAACATACGCGTGGATGTATTTTTAAAAGAATGATTTATATTCCTTTGGGTATATACCGTTATGGGATTGCTGGGTCAAATGGTATTTCTCTGTCTGTAGGTCTTTCAGGAATTGCCACACTGTCTTCCACAATGGTTGAACTAATTTACGTTCCCACCAACAGTATAAAAGCGTTTCTATTTCTCCACAGCCTTGCCAGCATCTGTTGCTTCTTGACTTTTTAATAATCACCATTCTGACTGGCATATCCCACTTTTAAGGAAAAGGTTATAATTGCAATTTTATGCAACTCGTCCAGATAGCAGAAAAAGAAGGCACATTCCCCACTTCATTCTATGAAGCTAGCATAACATGACACAAAAACCAGATAAGGACAGATGGTGTGAAATTCATACACCCATCTAAATAATAAACATACATGCAAAATTCTAAACCAAATGTTAGCAAATTGAGTAAAATAGTAATAAAAAGATAAAATTCTACAACCAAGATGTTATTTAAACAAATAAAGGAGAAAACGTTTTGATCTTCTCTACAGAGAAAAGCATTTCATAAAATTAAATACCCATTGATAAAAACTCAGTAAATAGAAATAGACTAGAATTTCTAAACCTGGAAAGAAGGATTGAGAAAAACCCTACTGATCTTTATTCCAAGTGGGAAAATGGGAGAAGCATTCCCTATAAAATTATAAAGACAAGGATACCTACTGTTACACTCCTTCCCCACATTATGTTAGACATTCTTTCTAGCACATTATATGCAAGCACATGCACGCGCGCACACACACACACACACAGACACACACACACACGATGAGAAAGGAGGAAACAAAATTGTTGTTACTTCTAAGTGATATAGTTCCTATACAGGAAATCCAAAAGAATATACATGATAAATTACTTGAAATAACAGAAAATTTAGCAATAATTTAAGATATAAAATCAATAATATACACAAGTCAACTGTGGGTCTAGATCCTAGGAACAAACAGGAAAAACAGTTAATCAATTAAAAAAGGATATTAACAACAACAAAAATCTTAAACTACGTAAGAATAGATCTCATGAAAGATATGTATGATCTGTAAGCTATGATTCCATTTATATGACATTTTGTTAAAGACCATGGTATAGGAACAGAGGACAAATATCGATCTCCTGGCATTTGGCAGGGCTGGAGTGGAGAAGGCTGACTGCACAGGGGCCTGCGATGAAGGTTTTGGGGTGATGGAAACGCTCAGCCTTGATTGCAGTGGTGGTCACATGACTGCATATATTTCCAGAATTTACAGAATGTTATACCTAAAGGGTGAATGTAAATTATGCCTCAATTAACCTGACTTAAAAAAATAAGATTATTTTGTTTGTTAAATGACAAAGTAGGCCGGGTGCAGTGGCTCACGCCTGTAATCCCAGCACTTTGGGAGGCCGAGGGGGGTGGATAACCTGAGGTCGGGAGTTCGAGACCAGCCTTACCAACATGAAGAAACCCTGTCTCTATTAAAAATACAAAAAAATTAGCAGAGCATGGTGGCACATGCCTGTAATCCCAGCTACTCGGGAGGCTGAGGCAGGAGAATCACTTGAACCCGGGAGGGGGAGGTTCCAGTGAGCCAAGATCGTTCCACTGCACTCCAACCTGGGCAACACGTGAGAAACTCCGTCTCAAAAAAAAAAAAAAAAAAAAGACAAAATAGTACACCCACGTTGATAGCAGCATCATTTACAATAGCTGGAGGTGGAAACAACCCAAATGTCTGTCAACAGATGTAGTATATACAAATAATGGAGTATTATTCAGCCTTATAAAGGAAGGGAATTCTGATATATGCTACAACAAGGATGAACCTTGAGGGAAATATACTAAGTGAAATGAGCTAGTTGCAAAAGGATAAATATTGTATGATTCCACTTATATGTGGTTCCTAGAGTAGTCAAATTCATAGAGACAGAAAGTAGAATGGTGGTTTCCAGGGGGATTGTGGGGAGAATGGGGAGTTAATGTGTAATTGGCATGGAGTTTCTGTTTGGGAAGATGAAAAATTTCTGGAGATACATGGCGGTGATGGTCGCACAATAATATGAATGTATTTAATGTCACTGAAAATGGTTAAAATGACAAATTTTATAAAATTAAAAAAATTTTAAAATTAATAAAAAAGTAAAAATGTAAAAATCACACACAAAAAAGACAAGGCAAACCTAGACCAGGAGAAGGAGGCCATAATATATAAACTCAGCAAACGACTCATATCCAGAGTATATAAAGAGCTCCCACAAATCAATAAGAAAAAGCCAAACAAACCAACTTAAAAATGGACCAAATGGCTCATGTCTGTAATCCCAGCACTTTGGGAGGCTGAGGCAGGTGGATCACGAGGTCAGGAGATTGAGACCATCCTGGCTAACACGGTGAAACCCTGTCTCTACTAAAAATACAAAAAATTAGCCGGGCGTGGTGGCGGGCGCCTGTAGTCCCAGCTACTCGGGAGGCTGAGGCAGGAGAATGGCGTGAACCCCGGGGGGTGGAGCCTGCAGTGAGCCGAAATTGCACCACTGCACTCCAGCCTGGGCGACAGCAAGACTCCGTCTCAAAAAAAAAAAAAAAAAAAAAATTTGGGCCAATGGGCCAGAGAAGAATGTTTGCTCTGGCTTGTGGGTGTGACTCCCTTCAGGCCACGCAGGAAGAAATTTAGAACCAAGAACAGTCGTTGGCTCAGTCCCCACTTCCCCCTTAGCTGAGGCCTGTGTGCTGGTGGATCTGTTTGATGGGGGTCCAGGTGTTTGAAAAACAACTCAGGGACATATGTTAAGATGTTATCTTTAGTTTCTATAGGGAACCAAACATCTGACCCTAACTTTCTTGGCTGTTTTTAGTTACTATTACCTTCTTGCTTATCAAGTTGTTTATTTACATCTCAGGACTAGCTAGGTCCCTGAAGTTTCTCTTGAAGGAATTCAAGATTTTCCTTTATTTTCATGCTTGGGGGGCCTGTAGATCCCTAAAAAAGGGGTCCTTGCTCCGTCTCAAGTGTGATAATATCTAAAGTACAGGGTCATTGGAAGATTAAATGGCATGGCATATGAGAAAGCTTTTGGCACAGTGCCTGGCATCTGGTGACCATCAATAAAATAATGTCCCTTGCATTCCCTAGCTATATGACTGGCAGCCAGTAGGCAGAGGGAGGGGCTGGGTGAGGGTCTCTGGGCAGGAGCTGGTAGGAGATTGTCTCTCCAGGCCTGGACAAAGGGAATGCGGGTGGATGGAGGGCTGCAGCACTGTGGGGAGGGTCACTGGCACATCAGGCAAATAAATGGATGTGGAAGCCTGGGGCACCCTCTGCATCTGAAAGGAGAGGGGAGCAGGGGGTGGATTTGAGGTCGTCCTGGGAGGTGATGACATGAGAAGTGGGTCTAGGACAAAATTCTGGAGAACAACATATTTGAGGAGCTGGCTGAAGAGAAGTCAGAAAAGGAATACAGGGAGAAGCAGGAGAGGCCACATCATGCAAGCCGAGGGCATGGCTGTGGCTGGCACCGGGCACTGCGGAGCAGTCGGCAGGAAGCTTGTGTCACTGGACCAGGCTCCAAAGGTCATGGCAGTCTTTGTGGTGCGGCTGGAAAAGCAAGGCCCAGAGGGCACTGGACAGACTGTTGAGAAGATTCAAGGTCATGGGAGGAGGACTTAAAAAATGAAGTGCTGTGTGCAGGTTCTGTGCCATGGGGAAGGAGCCATTGGCTGAGAGTGGCTTTGAGGTGGGGAGAGGGAGAGGAGGGAGGCAAGAGGCAAAGGCTGAAGGTTTCGTGGGCGGGTCAGGCAGGGAGTTAGTGGGGGCTGCCTGGAGGGTCCCAGTTGTCTCTGAAGGAGGAAAGACTTGAGCTGGAGCTTGACGGAGGGAAAGCATCAAACAGGCAGGCCAAAGGACACCCTGGATTAGGATGAGGAGGAAAAGGAGCGACGAGGTGTGGAGGTGGAAAATTGGCTAGAAAGGGAGGGGATGAATTGCAGAGAGATGGCCTGACAGCGCAGGACGAGCACGGTAGCGAGTGATGGAGAATAGTGTGTCGCTGGCCAGGTCTGGTTACTCCCGAAGGGCCGGGGCCTTGCAGGCCAGGAGGTGGCTCTGTGGGCTGGAGAGCCCTCCCAGCGCACTCAGGTGGGGTGGCTGCCACGGGAGATGGGCGGGGCCCCTTCTTGCAGACAGAAGGCAGGGTCCGAGTTGTTCAAACGGGCCCTGATAGTTTGCTTTTCTGCCTTCTCTCTCCTTCTGGATTTGTGGTTTGTTTGTTTTGGTTTCCCCCCCACCACTTTCCCCTGCACCCTACAGTCTCTGGAGACTGAGCCAGGGTCTCCATGTTGCAGTTACATCTCGTGTATTTAATTTGGCCCCCTTAATAAACAGAGGGTGGGGCAGAGGCTGTGAGAGAAGGATAGAATTAAAACCACATCCTGGAGTAATGAGATCTCTGTTTGGCCTCCTTCCTTTCTTTTCCCACTCCCAGGCTCTGCTCCTCTACCCTCCTTTCTTGGAGAGAAACACAGCTCTGCTTGCCTAATGGAAGTCAGTGGGAAAATTCTGTTCACATTCCATATATAGTCGTCACTCAGTATGTGTGGGGGATTAGCTCCAGTACCCCTTGCAGATACCAAAATCCACAGATGTTCAAGTTCCTGATATAAAACGGTGTCGTGTTTGCATGCAACCTCCTGTATACCTTACATCACACATCCTCCTGTATACTTTAAATAATCTCTAGATTACTTAGAATACCTAATACAATATGAATGCTATGGAAATAATTGTTATACTGTATTGTTTACAGAATAATGACAAGGAAAAACGTCTGTACATGTTCAGTACAGATGCAATTTTTTCCCAAATATTTTCAATCCTTGGTTGGTTGAATCTATGGACACAGAATCCATGGATATGGGGGCTGACTGTATAACCTTGTTGGCATAAACCCTTTCCA
This sequence comes from Gorilla gorilla gorilla, assembly GCF_029281585.2. Lineage (NCBI taxonomy): Eukaryota > Metazoa > Chordata > Mammalia > Primates > Hominidae > Gorilla > Gorilla gorilla. Next base: position 127,404,829 of record NC_073233.2, read on the forward strand.
CGGTGAGAGAACTTTGAGGAGTGGAATCTGTGTATGAATATATTTATAATCATGTTTGGATGACTGCAGGCTTGCTCTTGGGCAGAGCAGAGTTGGGCTGTAAAAAAGGATGGGAAGATTTTTCCCATCAATGGAAAACTCCCTGTTTGCCCCGACCCTTAGAGAAGGGAATGGAAGAAAGCTCTGAGTGATGTGGCCTTTGGGAGACCTCATGGTAGGGAAAAGCCAGGGAGCAGATCTGAGCTGCAGGGAGACGATCTGTACAGGAACTGACTCGTAATAAAATCAAATCTCAATTCTCCAGGCTTAGCATTTACGACTCAAGATTGGATTCTGAAGTCTCATTTGTCTTCTGGGATTCTGCTCCCCTTGGCTCTCTGATACAGGGCTCTATGGCCACTCCCTGCTGGCTTTAGGTGGCTGGCCCAGCCCAGGGTTGACCTGGGATCATTGCCTCAATTTCCCTAAATACAGCTGAGTCAAGATTGGGGTACTTAACACAATATTGTTCAAGGTTCAGGAATGACAAAGGGGAAATAAACATAGAAAGTAACATGAAACCAGCCCAGGTGCCAGGGGCAAGGACGGCTGCTTCTTGTTCCCCCTCCTGCCTAGGGCTCTCTCCCTGGCTCTGGCCCATCACAGAGACCACCTTCTTCCACCTGTCTTGTCCCTGGGACATAGCTTTGCCTTGGGGGCCCCAGAGAACAATTTCCTCAGACAACATCAAATAAGCCTGTAGAAGGGAGAAACACAGACAGTGACACAAGCTTGGCTGGCCACTGCAGTCCTTCTTTAGCTGTTTTCCACTCCCCGGCTTCAGTGGCACCAGAGGGTCATGAGGCCATTTGTTAGGACAAGGCATTGTTTGCATCTTGATTTTTTTTTTTTTTTTTTTTTTGATACGGAGTCTTGCTCTTGTTACCCAGTCTAGAGTGCAATGACACGATCCTGGCTTACTGCAATGTCAGCCTCCTGGGTTCAAGAGATTCTTCTGCCTCAGCCTCCCAAGTAGCTGGGATTACAGGCACATGCCAGCATGCCCAGCTAATTTTTGTACTTTTAGTAGAGACGGGGTTTCGCCATGTTGGCCAGGCTGGTCTCGAACTTCTAACCTCAGGTGATCCTCCTGCCTCAGCCTCCCAAAGTGCTGGGATTACAGGCTTGAGCCACCATGCCTGGCTTTTTTTTTTTTTTTTTTTTTGAGACAGGGTCTCACTCTGTCACCCAAGCTGGAGTACAGTGGCACAATTTCAGCTCACTGCAACCTCTGCCTCCTGGGTTCAAGCGACTGTCCTGGCTCAGCCTCCTGAGTTGTTGCAGATGACAGGATCTCATTCTTATTTATGGCTGAAGAGTACTCCCTTGTGTATATGTGCCACATTTTCTTTATCCATTCACCTATTGATAGACACTGATATGGTTTGGCTGTGTCCTCAACCCAAATTTCATCTTGAATTGTAGCTCCCATAATTCCAATGTGTTGTGGGAGGGACCCAGTGGGAGATAATTGAATCATAGAGGTGATTTCCCCCATACTGTTCTTGTGGTAGTGAATAAGTCTCATAAGATCTGATGGTTTTATAAGAGGAAACTCTTCTGCTTGGCTCTCTCATTCTCTCTTGTCTGCTGCCATGTAAGACATGCCATTTGCCTTCTGCCATGATTGTGAGGCCTCCCCAGCCACGTGGAACTGTGAGTCTATTAAACCTTTTTTTCTTCATAAATTACACAGTCTCAGGTATGTCTTTATCAGCAGCATGAAAATGGACTAATACAGACACTTAGGTGCTTCCAAATCTTGGCTATCATGAATAGTGCTGCAATAAACATGGGAGTGCAGATATCTCTTCAATACACTGATTTCTTTTCTTTTGGGCATATACCAGCAACGGAATTGCTAGATCATATGGTAGCTCTATTTTTAGTTTTTTGAGGAATCTCCAAACTGTTCTCCATAGTGGTTGTACTAATTTACATTCCCACCAACAGTGTACAAGGGTTCCCTTTTCTCCACAGCCTCACCAGTCATTTGTTATTGCCTGTCTTTTGGATAAAAGCCATTTTAACTGGGGTGAGATGCTATCTCATTGTAGTTTCGATTTGCATTTCTCTGATGATCAGTGATGTTGAGCACCTTTTCATATGCCTGTTTGTCATTTGCATGTCTTCTTTTGTGTGTTCAGATCTTTTGCCCATTTTGAAAACAGGATTATTAGATTTTTTTTCCTATTTAATTGTTTGAGCTCTTTATATACTTTGGTTATTGATCCCTTGTCAGGTGGATAGTTTGCAAATATTGTCTCCCATTCGGTGGGTTGTCTCTTCACTTTATTGATTGCTTCCTTTGTTGTGCAGAGCTTTTTAACTTGATATGATTTCATTTGTCCATTTTTTACTTTGGTTGTCTGTCTGTGCTTGTGGGGTATTAAGAAATCTTTGCCCAGTCCAATGTCCTAGAGAGTTTCCCCGATGTTTTCTTATAGTGGTTTCATAGTTTGAGGTCTTAGATTTAAGTCTTTAATTCATGTTGATTTAATTTTTGTACATGGTGAGAGATAGGGGTCTAGTTTCATTCTTCTGCATGTGGATATGCAGCTTTCCCCATACCATTTATTGAAGAGATTCTTCTTTCCCCAGTGTATGTTCTTGGCACCTTTGTAAAAAATGAGTTCACTGTAGATGTATGGATTTGTGTCTGGGTTCTCTATTCTGTTCCATTAGTCTATGTGTCTGTTTTTATGCTAGTACCATGCTTATTTGGTTACTATAGCTCTGTAGTATAATTTGAAGCCAGTAAATGTGATTCCTCCAGTTGTGTTCTTTTTGCTCAGGATGGCTTTGGCTATTCTGGGTGTTTTGTGGTTCCATATAAATTTTAGGATTTTTTTTCTATTTCTGTGAAGAATGTCATCTTTATTTTGATAGAGATTGCATTGAATCTGTAGATTGCCTTGGCTAGTGTGGACATTTAAAAAATCTTGACTCTTTCAACCCATGAACATGGAATATCTTTACTTTTTTTTTTGGTCCTCTTCGGTTTCTTACATCAGTGTTTTATAGTTTTCATCGTAGAGATCTTTCACTTATTTGGTTATGTTTATTCCTAGATATTTTATTTGTAGCTGTAATAAATAGGATTACTTTCTTGATTTCCTTTTCAGATTATCTACTGTTGCCATATAGAAATTCTACTGCTTTTTGTATGTTGATTTTGTGTCCTGCAACTTTACTGAGTTTATCAGTTCTAATAGTTTTTTTGTAACGTCTTTAGGTTTTTCCAAATATAAGATCATATGGTCTGCAAACAAGATAATTTGACTTCTTCCTTTCCAATTCGGATGCTCTTTATTTCTTTCTCTTGTCTGATTGCCCTAACTAGGACTTCCAGTACTATGTTGAATAACAGTGATGACAGTGGGCATCCTTGTCTTCTTCCAGGTCTTAGAGGAAAGGCTTTCAGTTTTCTCCCATTCAGTATGATACTAGCTGTGGGTCTGTTGTATATGGCTTTTATTGTGTTGAGGTATGTTCCTTCTATATCCAATTTTTTGAGGGTTTTTATCATGAAGGGATGTTGAATTTTATCAAATGCTTTTTCACCATCAATTGAACCAATCTTATGGTTTTTGTCCTCTATTCTGTTGAAATGATGTTGTATCCCATTGATTGATTTGTGTGTGTTGAACCATCCTTGCATCTCTGGGATAAATCCCACTTGGTCATGATGAATGATTTTTAAAAATATGTTGTTGAATTTGGTTTGCTAGTATTTTGTTGAGGATTTTTTGCATCAATGTTTATCAGGGATATTGGCCCGTAGTTTTCTTTTTTTGATGTGTCTTTGTCTGGTTTTGGTATCAGGATAATATAGACCTTGTAGAATGAGTTGGAAGTATTCCCTCCTCCTCTTAGTTTTTGGAATAATTTGAGTAGTAGTGTTAGTAGTTCTTTGGTTCTTTAAATGTTTGGTAAAATTCAGCATTGAAACCATTGGGTCCTGGGCTTTTATTTGATGGGAGACTGTTTATTATGGCTTTGATCTCATTACTTGCTGTTTAAGTTTTGGATTTCTTCATGGCTTAATCTTGGTAGGTTGTATGTGTCTAAGAATTTGTAAATTTATTCTAGGTTTTCCATTTTATTGGCAATTTATTGGTAGGCTTTCTTATTTATTAGTAGCCTCCAATTTAAATCCTCTGAATTTCTGTGGTATAAGTCGTAATGTCTCCTTTTTCAGCTCTGATTTTTATTTATTTGAATCTTCTCTCTTTTTTTCTTAGGCTAAAGATTTGTCACTTTTTTATAATTTCAAAAACCAACGTCTGTTTCTTTGATCTTTTGTATTTTTTCATTTCAATTTCATTTATTTTTGCTCTGATCTTTATTATTTCTTTTCTTCTACTAATTTTAGGTTTGGTTTACTCTTGCTTTTCTATTTCTTTAAGATGCATTGTTAGGTTGTTTATTTGAAATCTTTCTACTTTTTTGATGTAGGTGATTATTTCTATAAACTTTCTTCTTAGTACTGCTTTTGCTGTACCCCATAGGTTTTGGTATGCTGTGTTTCCATTTCCATTTGTTTCAAGACATTTTTAAATTTTCTTCTTAATTTCTTCATTAACCCACTGGTCATTCAGGAATGTACTGTTTAATTTCCATGTGTTGGTATAGTTTTCTAAATTTCTCTTTTTTTGGTTTCTAGTTTTATTCCATCATGGTCAGAGAAGATACTTGATATTCTTTTTTTTTTTAATTTTAAGACTTGTTTTGTGGCCTAATATATGGTCTATCCTTGAGAATGATGCAGGTGCTGAAGAGAAGAATGTGCATTCTGTAGCCATTGGATGAAATATTCTATAAATATCTATTGGGCCCATTTGGTATATAGTGCAGATTAAATCTGATGCTTCTTTGTTGATTTTCTGTCTAGATGATCTGTCCAACACTGAAAGTGGGGTGCTGAAGCCTATTATTGTATTAAAGTCTATCTCTCTCTTTAGCTCTGATAATATTTGCATTATATATCTGGGTGCTCCAATGTTGGGTGCATATATATTTACAGTTGTTATATCCTTTTGCTGAATTGATCCCTTTATCATTATATAATGACCTTTTTAAATCTCTTTTTATAGTTTTTGTCTTGAAATCTGTTTGGTCTGATAAAAGTATAGATAATCCTGCTCTTTTTTCAGTTTCCATTTGCATAGAATATCTTTTTCCATTCGTCTTTTCATTTTCAGTCTATGTGTCTTTATCAGTGAAGCATGTTTCTTGTAGGCAACAGATCATTGGGTCTTGTTTTATTCGTTCAGCCACACTATGTCTTGATTGGAGAGTTTAGTTCATTTACATTCAATGTTATTATTGATAAGTAAGGACTTACTCCTGCTATTTTGTCATTTGTTGTCTCTTATTTTTGGTGATCTTCTTGTCTTTATTCAAAACCCTCTTTCCTGTCTTCCCTTTAGTGAAGGTGATTTTCTCAAATGGTGTGTTTTAATTTCATGCTTTTTATTTTTTGTTTATCTGTTGTAATGTTTTTTGAGTTTACCATGAGGTTTGCAAATAGTATCTTATGACATGTTATTTTAAGCTGATGAAAACTTAATACTAATTGCATAAACAAACAAGCAAGCAAAGACAAAACTAATACAAATTCTACACTTTAACTTCATCCCCCTGATTTTTTTAACTTTCTGTTGTTTATATTTATGTTATTGTACTGCCTATGTCTTAAGAAGTTGTAGTTATTATTTTTGATAGGTTTATTTTTTAGTCTTCCTACTTAAGATATAAGTAGTGTACACACCATAAGTACAGTGTTATAATATTTTATGTTTCTCTGTGTACTTACTATTACCAGTTTTTTTCCTTCGGATGATTTATTGTTAATTAACATTCTCTTTTTTCATATTGAAGAACTACCTTCAGTGTTTCTTGTAGGACAGGTCTGCTCTTGATGAAATCCCTCAGCTTTTTTTTTGTCTTGGAAAGTCTTTATTTCTCCTTCATGTTTGAAGGATATTTTCACCAGATATACTATTCTAGGGTAACAGTTTTTTCTTTCAGCACTTTAAATATGTCATGACACTCTCCCCTGGCCTGTAAGGTTCCCACTGAGAAATCTGCTGCCAGATGTGGAGCTCAATTGTATGTTATTTATTTCTTTTTTCTTGCTGCTTTAGGATTCTTTCTTTATCCTTGACCTTTGGGAATTTGATTATTAAATACCTTGAGGTAGTCTTATTTGAATTAAATGTGCTTAGTGTTCTATAACCTTCTTGTACTTGAATATTGATATTTTTCTATAGGTTTGGAAAGTTCTCGTTATTATCCTTTTGAATAAATTTTCTACCCCAGTCTTTCTCTCTACTTCTTCTTTGAGGCCAATAACTCTTAGATTTGTCTTTTTGAGGCTATTTTCTAGATCTTTTGTGTTTGCTTCATTCTTTTTTATTCTTTTTTCTTTTGTTTCCAATGTGTGTTTTCAAATAGACTGTCTTCAAGCTCACTAATTCTTTCTTCTACTTGATCAGTTCTGCTGTTGAGAGACTCTGATGCATTCTTCAATATGTCAATTGCATTGTTCAGCTCCAGAATTTCTTCTTGATTCTTTTAAGTTATTTCAACCTCTTTGTTAAATTTATCTGATAGTATTCTGAATTCCTTCTCTGTGTTATCTTGGATTTCATTGAGCTTCCTTGAAACAGCAATTTTGAATTCTTTGTCTGAAACGTCACATATCTCTATTTCTCCAGGATTGGTTCCTGGTGTCTTACTTAGTTCATTTGGTGAGGTCATGTTTTCCTGGATGGTGTTGATGCTCGTGGATGTTTATCAGTGTCTGGGCATTAAAGAGTTAGGTATTTATTGTAGTCTTCACAGTCTGGACTTGTTTGTACCCATCCTTCTTGGACAGGCTTTCCAAATATTCAAAGGGATTGGATGTTGTGATCTAAGTCTTTGGTCACTGCTGCCATATCTGCTTTAAAGGGCACCCCAAGCCCAATAATGCTGTAGCTCTTGCACTAGTAGAAGTACTGCCTTAGTGGTCTTGGGTAAGATCCAGAAGAATTCCCTGGATTACCAGGCAGAGACTCTTGTTCTCTTCCCTTACTTTCCCCCAAACAAACAGAGTCTCTATCTCTGTGCTGAGCTCCCTGGAGCTGAGAGAGGGGTGACACAAGTACCCCTTTAGCCACCACCACTGGGACTGCACTGGGTCAGACCCAAAGCCTGGACAGCAACTGAGTCTCACCCAAGGCATGCATTGACCACTGCCTGGCTACCACCTATGTTCACTGAAGGCCCAAGAATCCCTACAGTTAGCAGGTGGCATATTGAGCCAGGCTCATGTCCTTTCCTTCAGGGCAGTGAGTCCTCCTGGCCCCAGGGGGGTCCAGAGATGCCATCCAGGAGCCAGGGCTGGAGTCAGGAACCTTAGGAATCTACCTGATGCTCTATTCAACTGTGGCTGAGCTGGCACCCAAGCCACAAGACAGAGAATCCTTCCCACTCTTCCCTCCCCTTTCCTCAAGTACAGGGGTCTCTCCCCGTAACCACTGCCACCCCAGGCCTGTGGTAAATAGTGCCTGGCTATGTTCAGTCGAGGCCCAGGCTTCTTCAGTCAGCTTGTGGTGAATGCTGCCTGTACCTAGTCCCTCCCTTCCAGGCAGCAGGCTCCCCTCTGGCCCAGAGCAGGTCCAGAAATGCCATCGAGGAGCCAAAGTCTAGAACTGGGGACCCCAGGAGCCCATTTGATGCTGTACCCTACTTGGGCCTAGCTGGTACCAGGTTCTTAGGATTTTTGTTCTTATTAAGGTGCTTTTCTGTGTGGACAGTTGTTTAATTTGGTGTTCCTGCGGGGGGACGAACGCTGGAGGCCCATGTTGCTCTGCCTCCCCCTCATTGTCTTTTCTTGTCTTTTTCTTTTTTTCTGAGATGTGGTCTTACTCTGTCACTCAGACAGGAGTGTAGTGGTGTGATCACAGCTCACTGCAGCCTCCACCTCCTGGGCTCAAGTGATCCTCCCATCTCAGGCCACCAAGCAGCTGGGATCACAGGTGTGTGCCACCATGCCTGACTAAGTTTTTTTTTGTGTGTGTGTGGAGATGAGGTCTTGCCATGTTGCCCAGGCTGGTCTCATACTTCTGGGTTCAAGTGATCCTCCCACCTTGGCCTCCCAAAGTGTTGGGATTATAGGTGTGAGCCATTGTGCCTGGGTCCATTGTGCCTTTCAATGACATATTTTAAAAAGTTTCCTGGCAGGTCCTTGGTTAAGGCTTCCTTCCGGGAGTTGCTCTTTCCATAAATCATGGTAAGGAGGTTGTGCCCTCAGAAGCTGAGCCCACCCCGGCCCTCCTGGGCATGTGGAGAGCAAAGCCTCCTCTGCTGAGGAGTGAAGCCAGTTCCCTCAGGGCTGAGGGAGGACTGGAGAGATGCATGTTTTAGAGCAAGGGCGTAGTCTGTCCCTTTGGGCTTCTCAGAAGGCCATGATCACAGTGGCTGTTTTCTGGCCCCTGGGTCTCCCCTTGAGCTGAGGAGGAGGAGATGTGTCCACCTGGTTAGGTTTGGAGATTCACGGCTTGGTCCCTGGATTTTTGAGGGTCTTATTTATTTTCTCAGGCCAAGTTCCCACCTGGTGGGAAGCACTGTGCAGGTTCATGGGGATGCAGCCCTGCACAGCCCAGACTGGACTCCTTCCCCATGGAGCTCACAACACACGGGAGCGGCAGAGAGATCCAAGCACACAGAAAAACACACGAAGATTCAGCCTTATCATCTTGTGCAAAGTGAGTTCCACATAATTCAATTATAAAATGAGAGATTGTGTTTCTGTGAGCTTCATAAAAATGAATTATTTCTCTGTCACAAAAAGTAAAGACAGTACAAACGACACTGTGCATCATAGTCCTTACACCGAATTGAGAACATCTCAAATGGTCCTGAGGCCACCACTTTCTGGACACCGCATCACCTCTCCGAAGACATGAGCTAGGGCTTTGCCTCATGTAGACCAGGACTGGATGCTGGCTATGGGAACAGCATGTGCAAAGGCCTGGAGCCCCATCTGTGTCTAGCCTGATGGGTGCCGGGTGAGGATGCCAGGACCACGAGCATCTCCTGGGCAAGGCTGCTCTTCCCGGGTAGCCCCAGCACCCAGCCTGGTGTCAACACACAGTAGGGCTCACAGGTATTTCCAGACTGACGGAAGCTCTAAGGGGAGGTGCTCAGGGCCCAGGAGGCAGGGCTGGCCTGGGAAACATCACTGCACTCCTTCCTGGCAGCATCTTCCTTTGTGCCTTGGCAGATGTTCCAGGAAAGCTGGCCCACGCCCTTCCCGCAAGCCTTAAGACGGCTGCCTTTTGCCTGCATTTAAATGCAGTGTCCCAAATGTCAGTTGGCCACTGACTCATAAGCTTTCTGAGGCCACACATGCCTTTGAAATGCTTCAGAGAGCACTTCTTACAGAAAATCCATATACTGCACCCACCCAATTAGATATGGAGTGTTCTGGGGTCCTCTCCGCTGGCCTGCCTGCGAGGCGGCCCATTTGTAGAGCTCAGAGACCCCGGCTCCCACCCCGCCTTGCCCCTCTCCCTCCAGACTCTCTGATGCCTGCAGCGTCAGGTGTCCCAGCCTCCCCTGGGAGATCTCCCGACCAGGCTCTGCCTCTCTCCTGTGCCCACAGCTGGGCCGGGGACAGCCTGTTCCCAGCAGACAGTCAGACTAGCCCCACTTGATAACTCAGACTCCTAGACCCCAAACCTGAGGGGCTGCTGTGATGGCCCCCCCAGTAGCTCTCCCTGTCCCTCCCTGGCTCTTCCTCCTCTGAGAGGCCTGGGAAGGTTCAGAGGCTCCAGATGCTGGAACACCCGTTTCCCTGCAGAGGCTCAGCCAGCCCTGCTCTTCCCTTCTCTGTGATCCCTGTGGTCCCACCCAGCTTGCTGGCTTCTAATGTCACGAATGCCTCTGCTTTCACTCCATCTCCCATCTTTGCTTTCTAGTCTGCACTGATCATGACATTTCCACCATCTCTTGCTAGAACCCTGGACTCCCTTACCCCTCTGCCTTGCTCCTGCCCGGTGAACCCCTAGCCCTAGATGGCCCCAAGACAGTGTCCTCCCCAGCAACAAGTCTGGCTGTTTTCCCTGCACTTCTCTCCCCCTCCACTGTGCTCCCACGTCCCCTTTCCTCCCTCACTCCCAGGCTGTCTTCCATTTCCCAGGGACTAAGGGAGGTGAGAGGGACAGTGGCACTCTGAAAAAAGATCAGAGGCAGCAGGGGGCCGGGGGAGGAAGAGACTCTGAAAGTGAGCAGTACTAAGCCGTACTCAGCAGGACTCAGGGTACTCAGTTGTATTCAGCAGGACTCAGGGTGCCCAGCATACCCAGCGGGTCTCAGGGTTCTCGGCTGTACCCAGCAGGTCTCAGGGTTCTCGGCTGTACCCAGCAGGTCTCAGGGTTCTCGGCTGTACCCAGCAGGTCTCAGGGTTCTCGGCTGTACCCAGCAGGTCTCAGGGTTCTCGGCTGTACCCAGCAGGTCTCAGGGTTCTCGGCTGTACCCAGCAGGTCTCAGGGTTCTCGGCTGTACCCAGCAGGTCTCAGGGTTCTCGGCTGTACCCAGCAGGTCTCAGGGTTCTCGGCTGTACCCAGCAGGTCTCAGGGTTCTCGGCTGTACCAAGCAGGTCTCAAGGTTCTCGGCTATACCAAGCTGGTCTCAGGGTTCTTGGCTGTACCCGGCAGGTCTCAGGGTGCCCGGGTGTACCCGGCAGGACTCAGGGCACCCGGCCATACCCGGCGGTACTTTAGAAATACTCAGTAGTACTTAGGGTGCTCTAGTGTGGACTTTGTCCCCCCAGTGCCTTGGGCTGAATTGGGTCCTCACAAAATTCACATATTGAAGTCCCAACCCCCAGCCAGGACATCAGAATATGATGGTACAGTTAACCCTTGAACAACAAGGGGTCAAGGGCACCGACCCCCTCGTAGTCAAGACTCACATATGACTTTTGACTCCCCCCAAACTTAACTACAAATAGCCTACTGTCGCCTGGAAGCCTTACCAATGACAAACAGTTGAACACATATTATGTGTGCTGTATGTATTATGTACTGTATTCCTACAACAAAGTAAGCTAAAGAAAATGTTATTAAAAGAAACAAAAGGAAGAGAAAATCTATGTATTAGTCATTAAGTGGAAGTAGATCCTCATCAAGGTCTCCATCCTCCCCGTCTTCATGCTGAGTAGGCTGTGGAGGGTGGGGGTGGGTCTTGCTGTCTCAGAGGCAGAAGAAAATCCGCATGTAAGTGGACTCACAAAGTTCAAACACATGTTGTTTCATAATCGCCTGTATTTGCAGACAGGGCCTTTACCGAGGTAATTAGGTTACCATGAGGCCATATGGGTGGGCCTTCATCCAATATGACCAGTGTTCTTATGAGAAGGGAAATGAGGGCATAGATTTGCACAGAGGACAGTCTGGGTGAAGGCGCAGGGGAAGGCGCTTCTGCAAGGCAAGGAGAGAGGCCTCAGAAGGAACCAGTCGCGAGGATGCCTTGATGTCGGACTTAACTTCCAGCCTCCAGAACTGTGAGGACATTTTTGGTGAGGCCTCCCAGTCAGTGGCGCTGTGAGCTGGAAGAAACCTTGGAGGTCATCTCATGATCCATCCACTTCTGTTTACTGATGGGGAGATGAGGCCAAGAGCAGGAGTGCAGGGCCACAAAACGGGTCAAAGACAGCGCTCCCAGGCCAAGGATGGCTTCTTAGCCTGGCAGATGCCAGGACTGAGGTGCTGGAACAAGAGAAGCTGGGGGAGAGACAGGTGGGGTGCAGGTGGGAGGAGGGGGCACCCTGTCCTGGGGCAGGGCAGGTACAGTGTGCTCAGGGGAGGAGAAATCTGAGGGAGCGCCGTTCGAGCTGCCCACATGTGCGTGTGTGCGTGTGCGTGTGCACAAGTGCGTGCTGGTGGTGTCGGGAGGGAAGGCAGGGAACAAGCGTTGTCTCTGCCTCCAGGAAGATGTGGTTGGCGGGGGTGGAAAGTGGCCTCTGGAGGTTTGACCAAGTTGCCTCCGGTGGCTCGTGTCTGTAATCCCAGCACTTTGGGAGGCCGAGGTGGGAGGATTGCTTGAGCCTAGGAGTTCAAGACCAGACTGAGCAATATAATGAGACCCTGTCTCTACAAAAAAATTAAAAATTAGCCAAGTGTTGTGGCACACGCCTGTGGTCTCAACTACTTGGAAGGCTGAAGTGGGAGGATTGCTTGAACTTTGGAAGTGGAAGGAGGTTGCAGTGAGCCGAGATGGCGCCACTGCATTCCAGCCTGGGTGCGAGCCTGTACTTCAGCCTGCACTCCAGCCTGGGCAAGACCCGACCCCCCACCCATGCCAAAAAAAAGACTACTCTGGCTGCAGTGTGGAGGGCACCAGTAAAAACAGAGCAGCACCACTCTCAGCCTCATCTCATCTCCCTGAGCCACGCTTCACATGGAGGCGAAGGGTGATGGCAGCATGGCTCAGGGAGGTGAGATGGGGCTGAGTGGTGCTAGGATCCGAGATCCAGGGTGAGGGCAGAGTGAGCAGGAGGGGGAGGCTGATTGAATTGGGTGCAGTGGAGGCTGGTGAGGGCCACTGACAGCAGGCGGATGGACTAGTCTGGAACCCAGAAGAAAGATCTGGGCAAGGACTTAATTTGAGAATTAAGGCTAGGTTATAGGAGCACATGTGGCTAAGGGAATATATGCAGAGGAAAAAGAGAAGAGGCCTGAAATGGAACCCCTAGAAACACCTACATTTATAGGATAGCCTTTAGAGAAGGAGCCTCTCTGAGTTTTCTCATCTGTAAAATGGGTATAACTATGCAGGCCGTTGTAAGGATTAGAGAAGCTGATGTATATAGTGTTGGTGCTCCACTGATGGGACAGTCACATGCCACTGAATGTCAGGGACACATTCTGAGAAATGCATTATAAGACTATTTCTTCATTGTGGGGACATCGTAGACTGTGTTCACACAAGCCTAGGTGGTACAGCCTGCTTCGCACCTAGGCCACATGATAGAGCCTGTTGTTTCTAGGATACACACCTGTACAGCATGTGACTGTACTGAACAGTGTAGGTGACTGTAACACAATGGCAAATATTTGGGCATCTAAACACAGAAAAGGTAGAGCAAAAATACGGTATTATAATCCGATGAGATCACCACCCTATGATGTGCACGACTGCGTTTGTAACTATGACATGGTCCGCATCGCTCTTCCTCCTGTGCTACATTGGCTGTTCCAGAGCTATAGCCTGAGGACTGGGCTTCATTGCTGAATGCAGTCCTGTATCCAGACATTTGGTTCTGTTAATGCAGCCCAAAGCTGCACTTGGCTGCTGCTGAGCATGGGGTCAGCCAAGACCCCTGGATCTATGTGAAGCACGCCTTGCACCCAAGAACCCATGAGGCCCTCGTCATGGACCAGGCCCTGTGGCAGGAGCTAAGGGCAATTCTCAGACCTAGAATCCTCACTTGCCTTTTTCAGGCAAAGACAGGGAATTGATGGGCATCCCGAGCCTTCGTCCTTCAGTGCTCTGGGAGCCCAGGCAGCTGTCAGGAAAGGGACAAGGCCAGGGACTGGGAATGTGGAGGGAAGGGACAGGTTTGAGGAGATCCTGGGTGATGAGAGAGGGACTCTCCAGGCTAGGGCATAGATGCTCTGGGTCCCTCTATCCCAGCCTCTTACATCTCTCAGTGAAGCCGTGTCCACTGCCCATGACAGGGAATCTGGCTGTAACCATCTTTTGGAAGCTGGATGCCGGGCTAGTGGCAGTGGTTGGAGCAATGCTACCTCCTAGTGGTCTGATCTGCAAGTGCAGTCAATGGATGTGCTAGAGATCTCAGAGCTGCCCTCTGAGACCCCCACCCCACCTCTCCTGGGGTCACAGACTGCCTTTTGGTCAGCCTGTCTTAGTCTTGTCTGTAGCCACCTGTCAGCCTGCCTCCAGCTGTTTTTACCTCAGCATGTCCCTTCCGTTCTGGCTCATGTTAGCCGTTGCTCTGTGGCGTATCTCTCTTACTCTGTCTGCCCTGCTGGCTTGGGCTGTCCGTTCCTCCATGTCTCATTCCATCAGTTTTCACCTCACCCTCTGCTGGGCCCTGGCTCTGTATTCTGCTTCTCACTTGTTTTGGACTTCTCCCTGCCCCCTATACCCCGTCCCTGTGTCCCCGAGCTGGGGTCATGCCTGGGGTCATGTCTGCCCTCTTCTTAACATTGAAGCTGGTTCTTGAGAAATACAGAGGCTTTTCTGCTTTTTCCAGGATGAGTCAGGAACTCCTGGAGTGAGAAGGGCTCAGGCCTCACCCAGCAGTGACCTCAGAGAGGGTGTGCAAGGTCAGAGGAGCCTCCAGCTGAGCTCAGCACTGTGACAAGAGACTTTCCAAAATACGCTTAAGGGTCTGGCCAGGGCTGGACATGCTCCAGCAGGTGTCAGGGAAGAAGAATGAGCAAGCTGGCTGAGTCTGAGCCTGGCCCTGCCTAATGTTGTCTCCTCCCTGAAGCCTCCCCTCCCTTCTGTGCTACCACAGCTCTTAGGTCTGTGGCGTCCCATCCTGAAGCCACTGGTGCCATGTGATGGTTTGCATTTCAATTAATTAAAATTACATGAAATGAAAGACTCAGTTCCTCAGTCACACTAGCCACATTTCAGATGCTGAATGTCCACACATGGCTAATGGCTGTTGACCATATTGAGTAGCACAGAAGAGAACATTAGCTGCATCACGGAAAGTTCCATTAGTCAGCACCGTCTTAGAATAATCTTTGGAAAACATCCCTTTCTTCTTATACTTTCCTACCCTCAGAGGGAGGATAGGATCATAATGTGTCCATCTCAGGATCCCTAGGGTCCAGAATGTCAGGTTATATACATTTGTTGGCTGGTTGGCTAGACGGATATATGGATGGATGGATGGATGGATGGATGGATGGATGGGTGAAGGGAGGGAGGGAGAGAGGGATGGTATATGGGTGGATAGATGGGTGGGTAGATAAATAGATGGATGATGGATGGATGGATATATAGATGAATAGATGGGTGGTGGGTGGGTGGGTGGAAAGATGGGTAGGCAGACGAATAGATGGATGAATGATGGATAGTGGGTGGGTGGAAAGATGGGTAGGTAGACGAATAGATGGATGAATGATGGATAATGGATGGATATAATAGATGGATGGATATATAGGTGGATGAGTGGGTGGATGGGTGGGTGGATATACGGATGGATGGATGGGTGGATGGGTGGATGGTTGGATAAATGAATGGATAGATGGATGGATGAGTGGATGGATGGATGGGTGGGTGGCTGGACATGTGGCTGAGTAGATGAATGGATGGATGGATATATGGATGGATGGATGGATAGATGGAAGCTTGAATTCCCAAACTTCTATGCCATGGAAGTCCCAGGGGGACCAAGGAAGTGGGCAGAGTTGCCTCTGAACTGGCCAGGTGAGCTGGTCTGTGGAGATGTTGCTCTGCTCCAGGTTCTGCAAATGAACAGAGGGGCTTTGATGACCCTCAGCCTGAAAACTTGAACTTGTGAGTAGCTCTCAGGGGACTTAGAGCTACAAGAGCTTGAGGGTTTCTGCAGGTAAAGCGAAGGACTGAAGGGTCAGCTGTGGAGACTTCCTGTTTCAGGGCGAGCACCTAGCTGTGTCTAGGGTGGAAGTAGCCAAGGTGGCTGGGAATGGATGAGCTGGAGGAAGGGTAGCCAGATCCAGGCCTCAGGGATGGGCTATCTGGGCTCACCCTTCTGCAGCTTGAACCCCAAGGAGTGGGGCCAGGTTCTGGGAGAGGGATGGGGCAGCTGCAAGGCTTGAGTCCAGCTCAGTCAAGGGCAGACAGGAGTTGAGGCCAACCTGGGAGGAACCCTTCCCAACACAAACCGTTACCAGCAGCTGGACCTGGACAGCCAGGGCGGTAGTGGTCTGATCCAGAGCAGGAGTCTGATCCAGCAGGAGCAGGTGCTCAGTGGCAGCCTCTGTTCTATCCCCGTGGGCTGCTCTCCACTCAGTACTCCGGAAGGCTCCTGAGCAAACTTGCTGTCTTGTTTGGACTGCTCTAAAGGGGAAAGGATCTGCTCATCCCTGGGCGGGAGAGAGGGTGGTGCAGGCCACAGTTAATTCAACAGACACTTGCTGAGCACTCACTGGCTGCCAGGCGTGTGTCAGCGCAGGGGGTCTGTGTTGAGGATGCCACAGTCTTGCCCTGGAGAGTACCTGACCCTAGCAGACGTCATGTGACCCAGAGCCACAGAAGAGCAGAGGAAGGAATGAAGAGGGCGGGACTGTGGCTTCGCAGGGGCACGGCTTGCAGAGGCCAGTGTGCCGATTCTGCAGCCTCACTGTGCAGGTTCCACTTACAGATAGATGGTAGTAGCATCACGGGCAAATTACTTGGCCTTTTGTGACTCCTATTTGTTTGTTTGTGTTTTTGAAATCTACAATGCAGGATAGTAAAGTAATAGTGTGGAACCCATAGAGCTGTTGTGAGTTCATTCATGAGAAGTGTTCAGAATGGTGCCTGGTACACAGCAAGCATTATATAAATCCATGCTATTAGCATTACAGAGCTACCTCTCTCAGCTTTGGTTCTACTGGATTGATCAGACACCTTCTTCCCCAGGGAGGTAGCTGGAGGGGAGCAGTGGTGGCGTGAGGGGAGGAGAAAAAGTGGAGGTTTGGGTGCTGCAAGTGTTCCTGCTTTTCTGAACCTCATCCCTTGTCTGGGGGTGAAGAGAGGTGGGCAAAGGGAAAGCCCAGGTGTCAGGACCCGCCATGATCTCCAGGGACCAATGCACAGCATTGTCTGGGCTAGGGAGGATGCTGGCCTTCCAGGGTCTTCTAGTCCAGAGAGGGAAAGAAGCGCAAGAGGGCACAATGAGTTCTTTCCTTTTTATTTATTTTATTTTATTTTATTTTTTAGAAAGGGTCTCCTTCTGTTGCCCAGGTTGGAATGCAGTGGTGTGATCACAGCTCACAGCAGCCTCAAACTCTTGGGTTCAAGCGATCCTCCTGCCTCAGCCTCCCAAAGTGCTGGGATTACAGGCATGTGCCACTGAGCTCAGCCTTCTTTCCTTTTTAAATTTCCAAAGCATATATGCTCCATGTTACATGTTCAAAAAGCATAGTTCAAAAAACATAAAAAGCACGAAATGAAAGCCTCCCTCTGAAATCCCTTCTGCCTCATCAACCCCCCTCAACCCTTCCCGCAAAACCTAGTTCTTGAGATTAAACACCATTAATAATTTACAGCGCATCCTTTCCAGGCCTTATGTATATTTTAATAATCTAAACACACACATGCATACATAACATTTTGTATAAAAAGAAAGGAAAGAAAATTTATATAATATTACACACATTATTCTGCAACCTGATTTTCCACTCAAGATATGCGATGGAAATCCTTTCATGTTAGTACGTCTGGACCACTTCATGGCTTTTACTGCTTCAGAGTATTCTATCGTGTGGATGTATTATAATTTTTAAAAACCACTTACCCAGTAATGGACACTTAGGTGGTTTCCCATCTTTTGATATTGCTAACAATTCTGCTGTGAGCATCCCTGCATATGCAGCTGTGTCTGCACGCAAGTGTTTCTGAGACTGAATTCCCCAAGAGGAATTGCAGAGTGACAGGGAATGTGCATTTTAAAAGGTGATGGGTAGTAGGTAGGCATATTTTTAGGGTTTGTATCAAACTCCCATGGGAACCCCTGTATGTCCAGAGAGTGGGCAAACCGTGTTATGTGGGGAGCACAATGCTGGTGACCCAGGTCTCCACACTCTCAGGCTGTTGGGCCCACTCGACATGGGACCACTGACCCCTG
Organism: Gorilla gorilla gorilla; assembly: GCF_029281585.2. Classification (NCBI taxonomy): domain Eukaryota; kingdom Metazoa; phylum Chordata; class Mammalia; order Primates; family Hominidae; genus Gorilla; species Gorilla gorilla. The sequence continues at coordinate 127,422,713 of NC_073233.2, forward strand.
CCTCCCAGCACATATTTATTGCACCTTTGCTTCCTTCCCGTGGGCCTGATGCTGCCTGGGAATCCTCCTGAATCTCCATAGCCCGTTCATTTCCTCTTGCGGTGACATATCTGTTCTGTGCCTGTGCTCTTCCCTGGAGCCTCCATTTCTACTCTTAGCTGATGATGTCACTTCCTGTCTCACTGAGAAAATAGAAGCCACTGGGAGAGAATGTCCATGGTCCCCACCCCCACACCACACACCTGCTTGCATCTGCCTGGGTCTTCTGCTTCCTTCCTGGGCTGAGGCAACCCCTCCACTCTGTATGACCAGATCTTCAAAAAAATATTATTATTAAGATATAACTCATACTCCATGAAATTCACCCCTTTAAAGTGTACAATTTAGTGCTTTTTAGCGTGTTCACAGAGTTGTGTAACATTTACTGCCACCTAATTCCAGAACATTTTCATCCCCACGGGAAACCCCGTTCCCATTAGCAGTCAGTCCCCATTCCCCCTCCCTGGTCCTTGGAGACCACCGATCTATGCTGTCTCTGAAGAAATCTAGTCTCTCCAGACTCACCTATTCTAGACATTTCATATAAATGGAGTCACACACCATGTGGTCTTTCGCTACTGGCTTCTTTCACTTGGCATTTTGTACTCACGGCTCATCCATGTTGTAGCCTGTATCAGAACTTTGTTCTTTTTTATGGCTGAATAATATTCCACTGGTCAGTTGATAGACATTGGTGTGGTTTCTACTTTTTGCTCTTACAGACAATGTTGTTATGAATATTTGTGTGCACGTTTTTGTGTGGTTGTATGTTTCTGGTTCTCTTAGGTACATACTTAGGAGTAGAATTGCTGGGTCATATGGTAACTGCAGGTTTAACTTTTAGAAGAACTGCCAAACTGTTATCCAAAGTGGCTGTATCATTTTACATTCCCACCAGCAGGGCCTGGGGGTTCCAGTTTCTCCCCATTCTTGTGATTGCCTGGCGTTCCATTCTAGCCCTCTGGGGGCTGTGAAGTGCATCTCCTCTGGAAGCACAGTCAGATCTTCTCATCTGCTTGAGGACAGCACTCTCATATTTCTCCCTGACCTCTCCTTCAATACATTTTTCCCTTTGTACCCCAATCACCCGTCAGCATGGAGGCAAGCTCGTATTTTTTCCCGCCTTAAAAAAACTCTCTTGACTCACGGCCCCTCCAGCTAGCTCCCCATCTCTCTTCTCTCTTTTACAGCAAAACCCCACAAAAGAATTGTCTCAACTTGTCTCTGATTTCTCTCTTTTCATTCTCCTTTGAACATACTCTTGTCAGACTTTTGTCCCCACTCTGACCACAATCAAGGTCACCGGTGACCTCTACATTGCTAACCCCAGGGGACCTTTCTCAGCCCTGACTTAAGGATCAGTGGCTTTTTACGTGGTTGGTCGCTTCCTCCTCTTTTCTGACTTGGGTTCCTGGGAGCCCCCCTTCCTGGTGTCCTTTTTGCTGGCTCCTCCTTCTCATTCTCCCCAATTCTTCAACATCTTCCTGATCTGGAAATGTCAGAGGGCCCTGGGGCTCTCTCCTTGGTCCCTTTGCTCTGCTTTCAGAGTGTCTGATATCTCATCTGGTCTCACTCTAAATGTCACCCAAGTGCTGATGACTTGCGGATTGTAGCTCTAGGCAGGGCCTCTCCTCTGAGCTCCACACTCATTTATCAACAGCCCCGTGACATTTCCCCTGGCAACTCTGACCGTCAATTCCCAAACGGAACTCCTGACTTCTCCCATTGAGCCTCAGCAAAAGACAGTACTGGGACAGCTTCTTTCTCGACCTAAGGCCAAGGCCTTGGCATCGTCCTTGACTCCTCTCTCTCTTACACCTGGGAGAATCCTGCCATTTTCACCTCCCCACTGTCTTTGCTACCCCAGGGCCAAGGTGCTTGGAGGTTGCAGTGGATTCCTAACTGATGTCTGTTTCCACCCTTGACCCCACGGTCTGTTCTCAACACAGTGCCCAGAGAGATCCTCTTAAAACACAAGCTAGTTACGCCATCCCCCTGCTCAGAGCCTGGCCATGAAGCCCCATGTCGTGGAGGCAAAGCCCTCACCATGGCCCACAGGGTCCTTCAGGGTCTGCCCCCACCCCTGCCCTCTCCAGCCTCCACATAATCCTCAGGGCCTTTTTCTGTTCTTCAGACCCTCCAGGCAGGCCTTGGGCCTTCGCACTTGCTGTGCCTGCTCTCTGGGATGCCCTAGCTCAGGAGTCTGCTCAACTCTCTCCTCGTCTCCTCCCAGGCTTTACGCAAATGTCACTGCCTGGGTGAGACAGTGTCTGGCCACTTTGTGTAAAACCACAGCCTCCCTGACACTACTCACTGCTTCCGGCTTTATTTTTCTCCTGGGTTCTTATCCCTCTAATACACCGTCTGTTTTACGTGTTGACCTTACTTATGCATTACCTCTTTCCCCCATTAGGATGTAATCTCTGCAAGGGCAGGGCTTTTAGTCTGTTTCTTCACTACTGTATACCCAACCTCTAACATCACTCCTGTCCCAAGGGAGGTGCTGAGTCAATATTTGCTGGATGCCTGATTCAAGGCCTGCGGTCTGGAAGTTCTCTGATGGTGGAGCGGCCCCTACGGCCACGCCGCGGTCGGCCAGGAGGTGGCGCTGTGACTGCAGAAATGGCGGGCTCCGGCTGCCCGGCCTCTTCTCAGGAATGCACCTGGGACTTCCCGCTTCGGAGGCAACGCGCTGCGGGTGGGGGGCGCGGAGGTACGGCCGTGTGCGCCCCCAGGTCAACCTGCTGCCTTTCTCATCTCTGGCAGGACTCCGGGGAACCTGTGCTTATTTCTGGGCTGGTGAGGGTCACCAACACCACCCTGATCCCAGGCCCGGTGACGTCTGTCCGGGGCAGCCGCTGGAAGCCGAGTGGATTTGGTTGGACGCCCGAGTCTTTCCTGGGCCCTGGGACAGGGGTGAGGTTTCCGTGCCCGCCTGCTCTTGCTCTCAGCCATGGGACCTGTCCTGCCCTGGCCTGCATCCAGCTCTGAGCCTCCTCAGCAGCCAGGAGAGGCCCTCGGCTCAGGGCTCCTCACAGCTGGCTTTTGGAGGTGCCAGCGAGGATGCTGCCATTCCTGGCCCTGCCACTTGTCGGCTGGGTGACCTTGGGCAAGTGCTGAGCCTCAGTGTTGTCATCTGTTCGATGGGAGAGACACGCCTGCCTTGATGGTAGTGGGGAAGATTAGATACTTGTAAAATCCCATTTGGTTCTGGGCAGGCGCGGAGCAGGTGCCCTCGGCCAGTGCCAGCTCCCATTGAGGCAGTGGGCAGTGCCAGGGCTGGCTGGGCGTTGGGGTCCGACCCAAGGGGCTGCCCCAGGCCCCGCATGTTCATGCATTCACTCCGACACCTGTGCAACGCGGCTCCCAAGTGCCTGGTGCTGTGTAGGGGATTGGGGGAACCATAGGGATGAAAAAGACTTTGCCCCTGCATTCCAGAAGCTGAGAACTAATGGGAGAGACGGGAATAATCCTACATGAAACAAAGTTAAATAACAAAGATGAGACAAAGCACAAGAAATGTGGGCAGGCTGCTGGTGATAAATGCCCAGCGAGCAGGACAGATAGGAAGTGCTTCCAGCCCCGCCAGAGAAGCAGTGGGCTGTGTGGTCCAGGGAGGTCACTGCCAGGCTTGGGGCCAGGAGGCAGGCAGAGGTCATGGCCGTGGCTGTGGAGGCAACCAGCCTGCAATGAGGCCCGCTGAGCCTCTTTCCCCCACTGATGTCCTCTCCCCACGGCCTGGTCTTGGGCTGGTTTCCAGAGGCTGCTCCTGACTGTGATCCAGGGTTCAGGCTTTTGAAAGGAAGGGTGGGCTGGAGGGTGTCTGCCGCCTGCCTGGGACTGGGACTGGGGCTGGCACCAGCCGAGGCCCCCTGGAATCTGACCTGGCCCTTGACCAGAGAAGGTTCCAGGGATGGTGCTGTCCATGGACATCGCAGAGCGGGAATGTGCCCTGAGCCAAGGGCACCTGGACCCACTGAGCATTGGTTGGGGTGGGGATGGGGGAGCTCGTACCACTGGGATGGGAGGTCCTCCCCTGGGAACAGGGGTCAGTTAGGACACTTCTGCTGGACTCTGAAGATGGGGAGCATGATGACGGACATCACCACCCTGCCCGCAAAGTCCTAGTGTAACTTCTGGGAAACAAAACTGCCAAGAGCCTGTGAAAGCCGCTACATCTAGGGGATGAGAAAAAATGCAGAGGTCGTGGGCACAGTTTCCTGGTGAGACCTCCAGCACCACGTCCAATCAACCTGTGGCCCACTTTCCTCCAATGCATTTTCCAGGTTATGCCCAGGCAGGAAGCTGTCAGGATCTTGGGTTAGCATGGGATGAGTCTTGGGGAGGGTGGAATGGCTCCAACACCCTCCAACCCTTCGCCTTCACAGACTTGTGGCTACCATCCCTGCCAACATCAGTGCAGTGCCCAGCCTGCAGCCAACTTCCTGTGCCAAATCTTAGACCTGCTGCCTCCACCCTTCTTCCCACCTTCCCCTCTCTTTTACCTTGGTCCTGTCAGTTTCCCCGAGGGGGAGATTGAGACAGCTGGGAAGGACCCAGGAGCCCGGGATGCTTCTCATCACCAGAGATCCTGTCCTGCCAATGCTCGCCCCTCCACGCAGCTGTCTCTGGGTCTCCTTCTGCCAGGGAAGCTGTCATCTTGGGTGGCCTGGCAGGCACTGGGCAGAGAGGCCCAGCCTGGTCCTGGAGGGTCTGCTGCCTCTGCCCCTCCCGCCTGTCTGGACTTGGTGCTCAGCTCTGCCCATGTTCTGGTGTGGCCCAGCTGCCTGCCTGGTACAGAGGACCACTGCTGGGTCTGTGGCTGGGACACACACCCTCCCTCATGGCACCCTCCCTCATGGCACAAAGCACAGCGAGCGCTCACTTAGATTAATTAATCTGCTGCCCAGCCTGCTCCTCCGACCCATTTTTTATTCATGGACAAGCAGTGCTTTCTGCTTTACCAGGACTCAGGCATCAATATTTCATCCTTGCTTCGCATGCCAGCTTCCTGCTCCCTCCCTCCCACCTCCTGCGGCTCTAGGACCCACAAGGTGCTAGGACCTGGGGCACACTGGCCACGCCTGGCTCAGCCTGGATGCCAGGAGGGCCTCTTAGGCCTCTCGACTGCCTTCCATGCACCAGAAGCCTTTCTGAGTCAGCAAGCTGAGGAAGCAAGGCAGAGTGGCTGGGCATGGAGGAGGGGGTCCCAGGAATCTGAGGGGTGCGGGGGGTCTAGTCTGGGGGAGGCTGGGGCTGGCTGGCCCAGTCCTGCCTTGGTGTTGCTGGGTTGTCAGGATCAGAGCTGAGGGCTGCGAAGTGCCAGGCACAGGTCCTGCACGGAGTCCTTCCCCTTTCCACCACGGTGTCTTGGCCAGTGTTCGTAACCCAGGTCTGTGGAGGGCCTTCTGGAGGGTCATGAGCCCTGGAAACACAAAACCAAATGTGATGTGTGTGCATGTGTGCAAGAGTGAGAGTGTGTGAGTGTGAGTGTGAGAGAGAATGGGGGTGAGGATCCTTGGCTTTCACCAAGTTCTCAGCAGGGTCTATGAGCCATAAACGGTCATAAGCCACGTGATTCTAGGCAGGCCCAGCCTCCTCTTTTTAACATGGAAGGAAGAGAATTAATGGGGTTACTCACCCAGGGAGCCCCAAGGAGTAAGTGTGCGTGGCAATATGGGCGTTATGGGGGTACAAATACACACCCTTGTGTGTGGGTGTGACTGTGTGTATGTGAGTATGAAAGCACGTGTAAATGTATGAGTGTGAATGTGAGGATGCAAAATCGTATGTGTGTGAGCATTTCGAGTGTGTGAGGGCGTGTGAGCGGCTGTGTGTGAGAGTGCGTGTGTATGACTGTGTGTGCATGTGTGAGCATGTGTGTGTGTTGTGTGGTGGCACTGGGGTCACAGACACACATTGCTGTCCTGTGCTGGAGGAGCCCAGCGCAGAGCTAATGAGGCAGTGACACCCAGGCGCTGGGGACAGGTTGGGCCTCCCTTCCCAGGCTGGCAGTGCTCACATCTCTGCGGGGGGCCTGTGGTCAGAGGGTGCCAGCTGGGCTGAGATGAAAACTAGGGAAGTGCTCTGGCCTGGGCTGTGCTGGGCAGGAGTGGGGACAGGGGTAAGGGGTGTGGGGAGGCAGCCGCAGCAAACTCCCCTTTGCGCTTAGTGTGGAAGCTTCATGAGGGCACCGTGAAGCACTGCACTCCCCGCCTTTCCTCACACCCTATTCCCCATCAGCCAGGAAGTCCTGCCGCCAACCCTCCAAATACATCCAGAGCCCAACCAAACCCGCCCTGCCTCGGTCCCTCCACGGCCCCTGCAGTCCCAGCTTAGCACGGAGGCTCCGTCTTGCCTCTGCTCCCAGGAAAGCCAGGCTCTCAACTGCCCGGAGCCCAGACTGCTGCCCTGCAACCCTCCCCACTGCCTGCACCTCGCTCAGGCGTGCCAGCCATCTCTACCGCACACGCCTGCACACCCGCACACCCACACACTCACACACCTGCACTACCTGCAGGCTCCCCCGGGACCTCTGCATTTTTCTTTCCTCACATGGCTGCCTGGCTCCCTCCCTCACCTCCTGCAAGTCTGCTGCCTGACCCTGTCCCTTTTATTTCCCTCCATGGCATGCATGACGTTCTCGCACCCCAGCCCCATCGCTCGTCTGTGTTATTGCACTGTCTTCTGCCAACACAACAAAAGCTCCCTGAGGGCAGGAATTTTTATGTTTTGTCCACTGATTCATCCTAGAGCAGTGCGCACTGGGAAGGGCTCAACACATATTGGAGGGTAAATGAATGGGTGAATGAATAAATGAATGGATGAAATTGCCCATCCCATTCCTCAGTGGCCTGTTTGGAACTACCCATGGGGGATGTATTTTTTTCCTCAGGCTTAAGGGCTAATAAAACCTTAGCTGTGTTGAAAAGCTGGTGTTCATTCATCAATGATTCGATATACTTACTGTGCACCTACTGTGTGCTGGGCACTGTCCTCGCTGCTGCTAGAGGGTAATGAACATGCAAGTAAACACCACTCCTTTCTCCCAGGGGGCGTTTGTCTCTTGGATTCTGAGGACCTTGTCACTGTTTTCCTTTCTGTGGTCACTGCCCCCATGTTCAGAGCCAATTTTCTGAAATGTTCTGAGTACAAAAACATCCCCTCTGATCTCACCTCATTATTCTATGCTTCTTCTCCCTGTGTCTTGGTTGTTTTTGACAGAAAAGGGAAATTCATGACGAGCATGTGGAGCCCTTGGTGGCCCAGTGCAGGCCTGGGGAGCTGCCGGGTTGAGGCGCTCTTGTTTCTCTCTGGAACCTCTCGGTTGCTACCTCTGCCCCTCACCTCTGTCTCTGGGTCTTTGCCACCTGCCTCCTCCTTTCCTCCCCCATGGACCTGCTTTCCCTCTCACTTGCTGAAGATGAGGCCCCACCACTCTTGCTTTGATGAAATCATCCATTTATGTGTTTAATCTTATAGTATTATATGCATTCTTTTACATGATTTCAAAATCTTTTGGCAGCAAAATATGCATAAATGACTGCTTATAGATGAATGCACGTGCACGTGTGTGTTTGGGGAGGGGGTGGCGCTGGCTCTGCCTGGAGAAGTCCCCCCTCCCCAGTACGGATGGAAGATTCCCTGGAGAAGAAGCTTGAGGTGACAGAAGTCTTGCATTACAGGGGAGGTCCCTTGCTGCTGCTGCCCCGAAAGACCCCTTGGTTAACAGTCCGTGTGACTTGCTCAGCCACAGCCTAGCATTGCTGGGTCTAGATACACTCTTGTTGACAGGTTGGTGAGCCTGTCATCTCCTGGTTAGCTCTCCCCTCCCTGGCCCCGTCAGCCAGGCTTGAACTTCCTGGTCTCATTCCCAAGTGATGTCACTGGTCCTTTTGTCCTTGGCTCCCTGTGACTGTCCAGTGGCTGGGGTGACCCTGCAATCTGAAGCTTGGTGCCAGGAAAAGGGATGGATGGGGGTAAGGGAAACAAGGGCAACTGGCACAGAGAGCCAGAGATGGGACACACTCAAGAGGGAGATTGGGAGGCTCCGGGGTGGGGTGGAAGGAACCAGGAGACTAACAGCCAAGCAGCCATGTGTCCCAGGGTATCCAGTCCACACCCCCTCCTTCAGCACCACAGCCTTGAACAGCATGGACTATAGGTGTTATGTTGGGTGTCGGGGGAGAGGGGTGTGACAGACAGAGAAGGTGATTTTGACCTGAAAGTCAGGGCAGAGACATCCCCATCCTCCCTGTGGGTCCTGGGTCTGGGGTTCTTATTCTGACAATTAGCCCCCCCATTTATTCCTTGTCCCACAACTCCCACAATGTAGATTCTGGTTCAGGAAGAGGAGTCAGTGGGAGGAGAAGTAGCTTCCTCGGTGTCGTGGCTGAGGCTGTAAGGGGCAGAGGCTAACTAGTCACATGCCTTTGAATGCCTTAAGCAACCTCTCTGTGCCTCAGCTTTTCCATCTGCACACTGGAGATGATAACAGTACCTGTCTTAGAGGATTGTAAGTATTAAATGAGTTAACAAGAGAAAGACTTTAGCCGAGTACCTGCACATAGTTAGCCACTGCATAAGAGTGGCTAGCAAATGACAGTAATAGTGGCTAACCTGTGCAGGCTAACTGTGTGCAGGTTAGCACACAGCCTGCACAAGTTGGCCACTATTATTGTCATTTGAGGAATTCTAGAAGCTCTCCTCAACCCTGTGTCTCCTCCACACATGCACAGCCTGAAATTCCTCCTGCACTTATCTCTTGGGATGATAATTGTATTAGTCCATTTTCATACTGCTATAAAGAACTGTCCAAGACAGGGTAATTTATAATGGAAAGAGGCTTAATTGCCTCACAGTTCCGCATGGCTGGGGAGGCCTCAGGAAACTTACAATCATGGTGGAAGGTGAAGGGGAAGCAAGCACCTTCTTCACAAGATGGCAGGAAGAAGAAGCTCAGCCAAGGGGAAGAGCCCCTTATAAAACCATCAGATCTCATAAGAACTCATTATCATGATACCAGCATGGGGGAAACTGATCCCACTATTCAGTTACCTCCACCTGTTTTCTCCTTGACATGTGGGGATTACGGGGATTACAATTCAAGATGAGATTTGGGTGGGGACACAAAGCCTAACCATATCAATAGTTCTTCAAAGGCACCTTTAACAAAACTCAGACTAGTACCTGACAACACAGTGTGAACAGGGTTAAGAACAGGGATTTGAGGTCTTGGCCGCTGTGTGCCTTTAGGCAGTTCCATGGCCTCTCTGAGCTTTGATCCCTTCTCTTTAGATGAAATGACAATAGACTCTCCTGGAAGATTCCTGTGAAGACAAAATGAAATTACGCACTTAAGCACTCAGCATAGGGCATGGCACGGCATGAGTGGTCAGCAAACAGCAGCCTGCACTCTTTACAAGGCGCCTGCACCTGCATCATCCCATCTGATCCTGGCCCCAACTCTGGAGGTGGCCTCACTTCCGGGTGAGATGACTGAAGCAGAGAGAGCAGTGGCATTCTGAGCAGGGCTGGAGCTTGGGCCCCCTGACTCAGGCTGGTGCTTTCTTGAAGGGGTGACCTTCAGAGGCCTGGCACAGGTGGCATAGATGGAGCAGTAGATGTCCTGGATGTCTTGCCTCTGACCTGAGACCTGTAGGGACCTGGAGGCAATGGAGGACATTCCTGGAGGGAGAGGGGCATCAGAAGACAAAGTGAGGCTCCTACTTCACAGGTTTGCCTGACTCTCTCTAGCCACAGGCTCCCCCTGTCCCCCAAGTCTGCCCTCTCCTGCAGCTCCCCGGACCTGGCCTCTGGGCTTATGGAGCCCTGGAGTAGAGCCTGTCTGCAGGAATGGAGCCAGTGCTGCCCTAGCTGAGCTGATGCCTTCAGGCCTCTGCAGACCTCAGGAGGGAGAAAGGCTGACCAACGAGGGGGTCCGCTTTCGACTGTTCTCATTTTTTACTGAAATTGCAAGGGAGAGAGGTGGGGGAGGGGCAAGACAAGTAAAAAATAGTCTCATTTGGACTGAGCAGGGGAGAAAGCAATTTCCTTCTGAAATCTCTTCCTGATTCTTGAAGGATGTAATTTGGAAATGTCCTGGTGGCTCTGGCTGGAGTGTGGGCCAGACCACCCATAAGGCATGGAGTAGGGACCTAGGGATGGGGAGCAGGGAAGGCCAGTGGGGAAGGAGACAAAGGTCTTGCTGATGGTTTCAGCCCAAGCCTCAAGGACAGGCCAGCCAGGGGAGATGTGGTAAGAAGGACTGTCACAGCACAGAGGACAGCTGAAGAGTGAGGTGGCAGAGACTGACTTGAGAGAGGAAGAGGATCTGGGGGTCCTGATGGACCAGGGTGGGGGGGATACACTGGGGAGAATTCTAAGCCCGGCTGGGGTAGGAGGGTGGCCCAGTACCTAAGAGAGGTCCATGCTCTGGGATCTGTATCTCAGGAGATTTCATGGGGCAAAGGCAGAAATCCATCCTGAAGGACTATGCATCCTTAAGTTTCTTTGCTGGAAAGTCATCTGGGTGCTGGGCAATCTGGCGGCAACTTGGAGGCTTATTCAGAGCCTGCAGGAGAAGCAGGGCCCTGGTATGGGGTGGTAAAGGGGCACAGGGGAGGCTTGACATGCCCAGGGTTCCTCTGCTTGTCGTCCTTTGGAGTCACGCTCCAAGTTCCTCCACAGCCTCTTCTGCAGCCCTGCCACCTTCCAAGCTGCCATGGTGTGGCTCTGAGGGTCCCAGCTTGGGGAGCAGCATTGGCCCTATGAGAGGGCAGAAATGGAGACTGAGACCCACCAGCACTTTAGGGGCCTCCTTGGGACTCGTCCTTCCCTCTGACATGATGCTAACTCCATGTCCTGAAGCATCAGCTCATCACCCCAACCTTCAACTAACCCATCAACCAGCCAAGTACACCAACCAATAAGCCAAGCCACACCCCACTCACCAATCCATCAGCCACCACTCTACCTGTTACCCTACACCCTGCTATGCCACCAACTCAGCAACCTTCTAAGCAACATACCAATTCACCAACCAGATAATCTACCAACCGGCCTATTCTTCCACCATCTAACCACCCCACTAACCAGCCTATCAGCCAACTCACCAACCAACTCATTACCACGCTGTCCAATCAGGAGATAGAAGCTACACAGTGCTATGAACAGAAAGGTTTAATATAAAGAATTATTAACTATAACAGGAAATCACCCACTAAGCATGACAGGAGATCATCCAATAACCATGACAGGAGATCACCCACTCACCGTGATAGGAGATCACCCACTAACCGTGACAGGAGATCGCCCACTAACCGTGACAGGAGATCACCCACTAACCGTGACAGGAGATCGCCCACTAACCGTGACAGGAGATCACCCACTAACCGTGACAGGAGATCGCCCACTAACCGTGACAGGAGATCACCCACCAACCGTGACAGGAGATCGCCCACTAACCGTGACAGGAGATCGCCCACTAACTGTGACAGGCGATCTCCTAGTAACCATAATAGGAGATTGCCTAGTAACCATAACAGGAGATCACCTAGTAGCTATGACAGGAGATCACCCAGTAACCATGACAGGAGATCACCCACTAACCATGACAGGAGATCGCCCACTAACCATGACAGGAGATCACCCACTAACCATAACAGGAGATTGCCTAGTAACTATAACAGGGGATCGCCTAGTAGCTATGACAGGAGATCACCCAGTAACCGTGACAGGAGATCGCCTACCTAAGGAACACTTCTACCTCTAGGGCTGAGGCCGAGCATCGAAGGCAGGAAGAAACCTGGAAGCGTCTTCCTGCAACCCCAACACCCAGGGCTGAGACCCAAACCTTGTTAGAGACGGTACAGCCGAGGTGCCCTGGCTGCAGGAAAGTTTGCTGAAGTGCCGGTGTGGGTGGAACTCTCTGGCAGGCCACTCTCTGGCTGCTGCAGGAGGCTAGATGCTGCGGGACACCTCACTGAGGAGCCTGCAAGAGAAGCCCTTCCTTGTCCTGTGCTGCTCCTCCAGCACCGTCTCCTGGGAAAGCCGAACATGGAGCCAGCTGGTTAAAGAGAAATATCGACAGGGTCTAGCTCCACGATCACAGACCAGACCCTGGAGAGTACATCTGAAGCTGAGACGCAATTCAGTAATAACTGGCACACCTGTTCTCTTGCTTCCCCACCAACTCTGCAACCCACTAACCGATATGCCACTCATCCACCAACCAACCAATCAGCTAACAAGCCTACCCTTCCACCATTTCACCACCCCACCAACTGCAGTCCTCTGACCAGAATACCCATCTACCCACCTACCTGCTACCCCAGCAACGCAGTTTTCTTGAATGTTCCAGGCACTGTGCTGAGGGCAGTGAGGAATACAGCAGTGAAAGGGAAGTCTGCACCCTGAAGGAGTGACACTCATTTATTCAAATTGGGCAACATATGCAACCTATGCCTATGATTTACTGTGGGCCAACAAAACCCTGTTTCACGCAGGTGACATCCATTAAATGGACAAACAGTGGGCAGACAGCATGCTCTGAAGCTAGTGGTGGGAGAGATCACTATGGCCTGATGGTAGAGAGCAGCCTCGTGGAGGAGGGAAGTGATCTGGGCATTGAAGAATAAGCAGAGTAGAGATTCCAATTTGGAAAAGGAAAAGAAAGGCACGGGAGCAGGAATGTCTGGTATCTCTGGTGCGAAGGAGGACTCGGCACAGGGAGACTTCTGCACAAGAAGGGCTCACCATGCTGGGGGCGCCACAGGCCCCAGCTGCACGGGCCTGCAGGGAGCACACGTCCGTCTCATCCGTGACAGGCAAGAGCTATCACGCCCCTAGGAGAGGCTGAGCCTATCATCAGCTTCTTTCTCAGGCAGTGAAGGGGCTCCTCCTTTTCATCAAGGGCTAAACTACAATTTTGAAAAAAAAAAAAAAAAAAAAGGCTCACCCAGCATCAAGCAGACATCAGAAAGAACTTCCAGTCCAGACCAGCAGGAGGCTCAGGAATGCGATTCTTCCAACTGTCTGGGGTGCCTGAAATATTGACCTGCTCAGAGGCAGGGGAATATCCGCAATGACCCTTCCTCACCCTGTTGTTAAAGGGCTCCTTGTGGCCCAGGTCCACCTGCTCCCAGGCTTCCATCAGCCCAAGTGCCATTAAGTATCTCGGAATAAAAATCTGACTTCAGAATCAATTGATGGAGAGAGGTTCTCCAAACATTCGCTGGCGAAGGTAATTAAATTCCAATCGGAGAAGATGGAGCTGTGTGACGGGGCGGTGGGGGCAGCGGCTGGCGCCTGGCTGCTGAGCAATGAAATCACGGGCGTGCGCAGCCCAGAGCTGGCAGCGGCACAAAGGAAATTGGAGCAGTCAAATATTTCCCTCCTCGTTGAGTTCCATTTACATGTTTATAATAGAGGTTCTTAAGGCCCTAATGAGAAGGCTGCTCATTGCAGGCAAGAGGATGATTAAGGCTCTGCCAGACGAGATCAGGGACAGGAACAAAGGCCTGTTAATTACTACAGAGGGACAGGAGGAGCGCCAGGCTCCAGCTCGCTACTCCCCCAGAGCCTCCCAGCCTGGTGCCTTCCGGTTCGCTGAGGCTGCCTCACCTTTGCTCCCAACCCAGGTGACCTCTCGGGGCGGGCTAGATTCCCCAGAGCTGGAGTCAGGGGTTCAGGGACCATTTCCACTTTCCCTCCCTAGGGGGTGATTTCAGGCAGTACCCCTGGCACATGCAGATTTGTCCTCTGAAGGTGCCCTGTTGGGGGAAATGGCTCAGAGGAAGCCACACTGCTGAACTGCTTGGCCACCGCCTGAACCACGAGGTTCACCTGCCCACCAGGGGGGTTGCTCACTTGAGCTTCCAAGCCCTAGAGGGAGGACCACCCTGGGCGGATGACAAAGCCCCTCTTCCCAGCCTTCAGGGCATCCAAGAGACACAGTTATACCTGTGGAGACCCAGGCCAGAATTAGTGATGGATGATGTCATCTGGTACAAAGGCAGAGGGTTCTTGCCAAGTTGATTTTAAGGCCTTTCTAACAACCGGAGTTCATGGTATGGTGGAAAAAGTAAAGGTTTTGTGTCAACAGGCTTAGGGTCAGGCAGACTTGGTCTCAAATCCCAGGTATTCTGTTTGCTAATGAGGTGCCCTGGACAGGTTATTAACTTCTCTGAGCCTCAGTCTCTTCATCAGTTAAAAGGGGGTAATCTCACCTACTACACTTGGGCTGGTTTTATGATGCAATGAGATAATGTTGACTAGGTCTGGCACAAAGTAGGTGGTCAGTTCACATTGGTGACCTTGTCCCCTATTCTGAGGGGCTGGGTTGGTATGCTTTGGAAGTCCTGCCTATCTATGACCTGCAGGACATGGGGCTGAGTGTGGGCAGTATCTAATTTCCTTCAGCCTGTCGCTGCTCCGTAGCACCTCTTCTTGTGACATGGCATCTGGCAATATTGAAGGGAAAGAGGAGATTGTCTGGCCAGGGCTGGGAGGAAATCAGACTCTGTGCACTGCTTGCCCAAGTGCCCCTCACCTGTGTCCCACTCTACCTCTGAGGGCTCCAGAGATGAGGGGAAGATGCAAGGAGGGAGAGGAGAGTCATGTTTGAGGAGCTCCCTGATTTCTCTATGAGAAAGAAAAATCAGAGAAGTAAGTTATGCCATGCAAAGTGGAGTGAATCTGGTAGTCAAGAGTTGAATTTGAAGAACTTTGATTTTTAGGAAAATGGTCATCTTGTAAAGGCCCAAACCAGAGCTTTCTCAACTAGAATCCGATTTTAGGCCCAGGGGATATAGGGTCTAAGAAGAGAATGATTCTGCGGTTAACACAAAGACCCAAAGATGAGAGACCCCCAACTCCCTGGAGGATATGGTGCCATCTTGGTCTTCCAGGGGTCAGTGTTGGCAGCTGGGAACATCTCAGTGGCTTCTTGGCTTACTAAGGTGCTTCCCTTGGAGCTGTCCACGGTGCTGGCCTCAGAGCCTATCTGGCCCTGGCTGCCTGGCCACACCTACCTCTCCAGCTGGCTGTCAGGCCTGTCACCTGCAGAGCTTCTGCCCCAGCCCACAGCACTGAACCTTGCTGCAAGCCCCAGGATTTTCAGACACACCTAATGCTAAGATGCATTTTAGCTTGAGCCTTAGGGCTAACAATAACCTAGTCCCTCGAGTCCACCTTAAACAGAACTCTCACCAGAATCTAGACTTGAATCCATATCAATCTGAAGTACAGCTCGAATCATCATCCCTTCCTTAATATGAATCTTAAACCCTATTCTCATTTCTAGCCTCCAATCGAGTACTGGTCTGAAGTTCACCTCTTACCCTAACTTCAGAATGAACCTGAGCCCTAAAGACTTGATCTTGGGCAAAGGATTGGCCCATCCTCTCTTCTCTCCCTCCTTATGAATGTGGCAGAGCCTCTGTGGTGAGCGCTGTGGGTAGAGAGATGTGTCCTGTGCTGCCCCTGCTCTCCAGGAACTTGGCTGTGTGCCCCTACCGCCCTCACCATCAGACAAATTCATGTCAGTGTCAGCATTGACGATATTCTCCCAAGAGGGAAAGTCTTTAGAGAAGATGTCATCATCATTTACAAGGCAAAACATAGAGGCGGGCCATGGAGAGCTCTGAATTCTTCCCACTGTGCACCACCTGCTGAGAGGCTCTGGCTCCTGCCTCCTGCGCCTTTGGTCCACGCTGCATGCTGGTGTGGGTGGGGAGTGAAGAGTGGAGGAAACTTTCATAGGGGCAAGGCCCACCTGTCTCTGTGGAATATGATTCACATAGTTGTAGGTAGATGCTGAGGAGGCCCGGGTAGCACAGGAAGTACCAGACCCTGAGCACCTACCATTACCAGGCCCCTTGCTGACCTTCACAACACTCACTGAGCGGGGCTGAGGAAGCCGAAGGGCCTTTGTATCCATTACAAAGATAACAGGTAGAAGAGCTGGGAATGAAATACAAGTCCTCTGGCTGCTGAGTCCTAGAGGCTGGGGACGGTGAGGGGAGAGGCTTTCTAAAGGAGGTGAGGTGCAGGCGGTGGGGACACAGGCAGTGTGGGGTGCAGTGTCAGGAGGGATGAGTGGGGGTTGAGGTGAGAGGTGAGGAAGAGAGGTTGACCAAGGCTGGGAGATGCAGATGGGATGGGGATGGCCCCATGGGCTGGTCTGGACTTTCCCTGTGCCCAAGGCCAGACACTGGGGAAAGCTCAGGGAGAGAAGAGAACTTGCAAAGCGGAGTCACATTCTTCTCTCCCATGGCGGGTTCCTCCTGAGGGGCCTGCTCTTGTGAGATGACATGAAGAAGGGGAATGGGGAGAATGGCGGCCAGGAGAAGACATATGACATTCCCCAGGGTCAATGGTGCGACCCGTGTCTCTATCTACTGGCCCTCCACTCCTCCTGCGCCACTTTCTTCCTTCCCCACAGCCACCATCCTAGTCCAGGCCATGCCCGGCCACTGGCTGCAGCCTCCATTGCCTCCCTTCTCCATCCTTTGGCCCACAGCCAGAGGGACCTGCCTGAGGACCTCATGAGGACCCTCCTCCCCAAGAAGATGGGCTGCTCCCTCTTTCCTGCCAAATTCCACTTGCCTCTCCTCCTTGGCTTTCTGTCACTTGTAGCTGTGGCAAACTTGTCCTAGCTGGGACACTGATGAGGAAGGCAGTGCTGTGGATGATGATGAGGGCAGCAGGCATGATGCCAGGATGCCCTCTGACTCCTGCCTCCTCTCCAGCCGACCCCCCAGGATTTCCCAAAACCTCCCTCAGCTCCTCCAGATCCTGCCAACTGCTAGGCTCAGGCCCTCCCACAGCTTCCCGGGCCTGGAAAGGGCGCTAGAATGGGAGTCAGAGGAACCGAGCCCAGTTCCTTATTGACTGCCCTGAAGCCTGGGATAGGGCGCCTCTCCTCTCTACTGTCTCCCCTGTAAAATGGGGATAATCCCTCCTGCTCCACTCTTCTCCCAACGAGAGGGAGAATATGACAGCACTTGGTAAGTAACTGCACTGCATAAAGAGGCCTGCTGGAGTTACTGGCCCCCATTCATGCCTACATTTTGGCCCCATTATTTACATTTAGTTTTCTTCCCCTCCTCCTCCTGGAGTCTCTGTTCCCTGCCACGGGGTGTGCAGCTCGCACCCTCTGTGGCCTCCAGCATTCTCTGGCTGAGCCTGCTGCCTGCCACTGATCAGGCCCGTGCAGGGAAGGTGGTGCCTTTCTTCCCTGCCAGTCTTAGCACAGTCCTGGGCTCCCAGGGGAGCTCCATCTAGTTGACTCGATATTGACTGAACCCAGCTTTAGATCAACGGTTCTCAAGCTGAAGCATGTATCAGAATTGCCTGGTGAGCTCATTAAACCCCAAATTGCTGGTTCCCTCCCCAGTTTCTGATTCTAGAAGTCTGCTGGAGCCTGAGGATCTGCATTTCTGACAAGTTCTCAGGTGATGCTGATGCTGCTGGTCCAGAAACCACACTGTGAGGACCACTGTTGTTCTCAGCGAAAACCTGGATGGCCCTGCCAGGAAGTCTTCTGTCTAAGTGGGCTTAGATGAGATGGCCTTATGGGGAGGATGTGTGTGTGGAGGGGCCTGGGTCCGTGGCACCCCAGACACCAGGAGGTGAGCGCCTCTTGCCTAGAGGCAGAAGCAGCCTTGAATGTCCTCAGTCAGAGCCGCGACATCTGAGTTTAATCTGTGTGGAGCAATTCAAGGGAGGGAGCCAAGGGTGGGGGGAGTGGGAGCTGGGAAGGCGGCTGCATATTTCATACTGTTCCCAGCTTTGAAGGTCCAGGGAAAGCATGTGGCAGTCAGTGACAGCTTCATCGTAATGAGGGATGGGGAGATGCACCCTGCTTGGGGTGAGGCGCTTATCAGATGGGTGGAAGGATGGTCAGGGAGGGGCAGGGGAGGTGGTGGTAGGTGTAGATGGGAAGTGGTGGTGGGGGAGGGTAGAATCTATAGTGTGGGCCCCTCCTCTAGACTCATCCCCATCTCCCCAGCATATATGGGTGGTGATGAGATTCCTGGAGGGTTTTCAGATGCAGTCTTTAAGGACCTGTATCCATCCCCAAGGTCACATCTGGAATATCCTCTCCCTCCAAAGAGATATCTCAACATCATCAGAAGCTCTAGCAGGGCAAAGCCCCACTGTTCCTGAAACTGTCCCCAACTGGACCCTGGTGGTATCTAAAGCCTCTGAACTGCATGAGAATAGGGCTCATTACCATTCAGCCTCAGATCTGCACCCTGTTTGCCCTTCCTGTTCCATCCCCCCATCCCCGACCTCCCACCAGCAGGGGCCAAGGCCATTTCTAAAGAGCTTATAATCGAGGGCTTGGGAGGAATCTCTGGACATTCTAAAAAGGCCTCCTCCTTTCTCTTAGTTTTGGGCCCCACCTGTGGTACAGCCCTGATGTAGGAATTTAGAATTCCAGATCTATGGCAATGGAGGAGTTGGGGACACACTGCTCAGAGGCAGGGTTGGCTGGGGGACAATTTCTGGGACCAGAAAGGGGGTGTGCACAGGCTGAGTGCCCCCTGTTTACAGCCTCAAAGGGCTCTCAGCACCCAAGTTGGTTGTATTGACAAACATGCCCCTTCTGGGCTCAGCAGGGATCCAGGCCAGCCTCGGAGGAGTCACAGAACCATTTAGAGTCGGTGACCATAGTTTCCTTACAGACAGCAGGGTATGCACAGAGGGATACCTGGCAGGAGTCACACAGACTTTGCTGCTCCCGGGCTGCCCAGCCCTGCCCCATGATCAGGGCTGCATTTGCTCTTCAGAGGCCTTTGCCAACACAGGGTGAGCGGGACCCTGGAAGGTGAGAAGGGAGGATGGCAATGCAGCCCGGCTTCCCTCAGACAGACCCGGGCTCAGCCCTGGCTTTGCCTCCTAGTTTCTAAGGATGTGACCTTGGGCAAGTCATGTGGCTTTTCAGAGCCTCAGTTTGCTCATCCTTAAAATGGGAACAATTGTATCAATTTTGCGGGGCTGATATGAGATGACATATGGACAGCACTGAGCACAGTGCCTGGCACTGGTCCGCTCTCAATAACAGCATGTGCAGACCTGGGGCGGGAGGCATCCAAAGCTGCTTAGGGCCTCCCCCTCCCCAGGGCCTCCTCCCTCCATCCCAGACCTGGTGGAACCAAGGACCGGCCTTGAGCCCCCTCCCTCAGAGCGGCTGGAGTGAGCATTCAATCCTGATTAGCTCCACCGGGCTCCCTCGTAACCTTTTCATTAGGAAATTATGTTTAATAGAAATTGTTCTGACACCTCTCAGCAGCGTTTCCCTGCAATTCATTACCACTGGGGAGGGGGCAGGTGGCAGAGCGGCTCTGGGGCCCAGCTCCTTGGGGGAGGGGCCGGCCCTCTCCCCGCCGCTTTCCTGGTTCAGCCTTTGCTATATGGGTGGAAGGGATGCAGGACAGAGGTGTTCCTGCTTGGCTTCCCCACAGAGAGGCAGGCCAGCTGTTGAAGCACATCTGGATGGGGCCAGTCACTCTCAGCATCCTCCCCTGGGTCCGATTTGGGACTACCCAGCTGTTGCCAGTGATGCTCATGTGTTAATGGCACTCTCTATTCTTGTTTAGTCCTCACTGTCCCCAGAAGGAAGAGAGGCACACAGCGCTCCCCAGCCGCTGGAATCCAGGAAGAATTGAGGTGCTCAAGACCCACCACCTCTTTGCCTGCAAACTCTAAGCTCACTGTCCTGCTCCCTTGCTCCCAGAAGTGGCACTGGATGGATCCCATCCAGGTCAGCCCAGGCTGTCATTACCTCCCCTTCTGTACCTAATCTCAGCGAGATGAAGAGTTTACACCTGTTTCTCACTTGAATCAGGGAAGTCTAGTTTGCATTCTCCTGACTGGATGGGCCTGCATTGAATCTTTCATCTCATTGGTCTGGGGATTTGGTTCTGAAGACCAATGCCTTCCAGAATCTTCCTGTCTCTCCCCAAATTCTGGGCAGTTCTGTTTCCAGCACTCATCCATGATGGGGGGGTACAGGAAATGAGTGTCGAGGGAAAGGCATCCCACCTTCTCTCTGTTCCATCTTCCAGATCTGACAACTCACTGGAAAGTTCTTCTCTGTGTCCCTGTCCCCCGTCTGGTTCTGAGGCCGCTGCTTTCCCCAGCCTTGGTGCCTTGGGTTTTCTGCTCTGTGAAATGAACCAGGTCCCTTATCCTGTTCTCCCCTGAAGAAAAGAGGGTGTGGGGGGCTTGGCACAGGAAATGGCCCTTGCCTTTCACAGGCTTTGGGGTCTGAGGGCAGCTCTGATGCCCCAGCATGCTTTTCCAACCCAACAACTGGGGAGACCCGCTTGCCATTTTACCACCCAGTATCTGAAATTAGCAGCCGCCTAATCTCTCTCTGCCATATCACTCAATGGTTTAATTGTGCAGAAAAAAATGTATTAAAATGCAAAACACTCAGTTGTACTTCTTTATGTTAAATCCCTTCTTCGCTCTATCTCCCTTTTAATTTTACAAGGTTTTTTCTCTTTCCCCCTTTCATAAAGGGGAGAACTGGGCACGCAGGGAATCATTTCAACTCCCCTATAAATCTCCAAAATGAATACTTAAATTCGAGGAAAAAATACATTCTTACACCTTTAATTTCCCTGCTATGAAGTGTAATGAAAAAGCCTGATTATTTTTAATTCTTCCCTTTAATAATTCAGCGGCGGAGTGATTTAAGACTAGGATTCATAATTACCTTTCCGCTTTCTTGGCAAATGGAGTTTTAATAGAAATGAGAGCTCTGGCAACTGAAATGGATTTCAACAGGTCGCTGGGGGGTCAGGTTCAACACCAATTGGTGGAAGAGTGTTCCTAAGGCCCCTCAGGTGTGGGGTCTGGACTGGTTACCTGGGCCCACGTGGACAGAGGAAGTATATCACCTTGTGCTCACTGGGAACCATCTGTTGTAATAGTAACAGAAGGTCACAGTGTGGGTGCCTAATGACCCATTTATCCTAGAAGGAAGAAACTAGTGAAAAATGGCCATCAGGACAGTCTTCTCAATTAGTAATAATAACTAATAACTATGATGTTAATGATAGCAGATACCATTAATTGAGCAAATACTATGTGTCAGGCACAGTGTTAAGTGCTTCAGAGACATTCTAGGCAGGCATGATGGTGTGCACCTGTAGTCCCACCTACTTAGGAGACTGAGGTGGGAGGATCACTTGAGCCTGGCTCACTTGAGGCTGCAGTGAGCTGTGATCATCACCACCACCATCATCCAACCTGGGTGAGAGAGTGAGACCCAGGTTTTTTTCTAAAAAGAAAAAAAAAGACATTATTTTTTCTCATTTTCACAATAATCTATTCTACATGGGGGAAACTGAGGCTCAGAGACTGATATGGTTTGGCTCTGTGTCCCCACCCAAATCTTTTCTTGTAGCTCCCATAATTCCCACGTGTTGTGGGAGGGACTCGGTGGAACATGATTGAATTATGGGGGCGGGTCCTTCTCATGCTGTTCTCATGATAGTGAACGGTTCTCACAAGATCTGACAGTTTTAAAAATGGGAGTTGCCCTGCACAAGATCTTTTTGCCCACTGCCATCCACTTAAGATGTGACTTGCTCCTCCTTGCCTTCCACCATGATTGTGAGGCTTCCCTAGCCACGTGCAACTGTAAGTCCAATAAACCTCTTTGTTTTGTAAATTACCCAGTCTCCCGTATGTCTTTATCAGCCTTGTGAAACAGACTAATACAGAGAGGACCTAGCAAGTTAAAATTAAGGCAGATGGCAGAACTGGGGTTTGACCTACATTCTTTCTTATTCTAAAGCTACCACTCCTCTCCACTGACTAACTTCCCAAGCAGTACCCAGAGCTCATTACCCAAACATGGTACCTGCCTCCCAGGAGTAAGCAGAGATAACCAGACACAGTGGTGGAGTAGAATTTTAAAAAGACCTGTGGAAAGGGCACCAGGTGGGGTCAGAGTCGGAGCCCTGAGCCTTCCTACCAGCTCCATGGCCCATGAGCTTGGAGACACTGGGAATGCCACCTTTCTGAGCCTCAGTTTCCTCACCTATAGAATGGGGATAATAACAACCAATTTGTCTAGTTCAAGGGATGGTAATGAGATTCAAAGGAGAAACTACATGTGGAAAAGCTTTGTAAATCCTAATTTGCTCGACAAGGGTCAAGTTTAATTAGCATTATTTGATAACAGAATACTACTTAAAACTGACCCATGTCTGTCCAACCCTTCACAGCCATTTTTCCTGCTGTCTGCATGCCCAGCCTTCCTATCAAAATCCAGCTCATGCTGGTGCAGTGGCTCATGCCTGTAATCCCAGTGCTTTGGGAGGCCAAGGAGTGAGGATTGCTCGTACCCAGGAGTTCGAGACCAGCCTGGGCAACAAAGTGAGACCCTGTCTCTACCAAAAAAAAAAAAAATTAAAAAATCAGCTGGGTGTGGTGGTGTGTGCCTGTGGCCCCAGCTACTTGGGAGGCTGAGGCAGGAGGATCCTTTGGGCCCAGGAGGTTGAGGCTGCAGTGAGCTGTGATTGTGCAATGGCACTCCAGTCTGGGTGACAGAGAGAGATCCCATCTCAAAACAAAAAACAAGCAAAAAATATCCAACCCAGACCTTACCTCCTCTGCCAGAAAACCTGGATTGACCTCTCTCAGGCCCCATTGTTCCATGACCCTCCAGTCCCTTTTTTCCTACATTTCCCATTCAGTTGTTTAGAGTCCTTAAGTTCCCTGAGAGAGCACAGAGGTGTGTGTGCACATCCTCACATCCTCTAGATTGTCACGTCCCAGGCCAGGGCTTTTTAAATTCCCTTTGTTTTGTCAGCTCAGAACTCAGCCTCTGCATTCAGCGTATCACATCAATATGGTTGATTCACTGCCTGAATAGAGACATAGAGGGTGAAAACCCACAGACAATCCCAAACCATGAAATATGGGTATTGGAGTGCTGAGGCACGAAGTGAGACACCGGTGCAGGCGCGCGCGCGCACACACACACACACACACACACACACACACGCGTACACACACACACCCCTACCATCATGCCTGCGCCTGGCTCACCTGAGCTTGCCTCTATTGTGGTTATCCAGTGGGGAAAATTGTACCCAGCGCTTATTTTCCAGTTTATCAAGTGCTTTCCCATACATTAAAGAACATGATTCTCTCAATAGCCTCCTGCAGAGAGAGGCAGGGCCGGGAGGGCGGGTTGGATCATTGTTTCTTTCAGAGCAGGAGAGATTAGGTGGCTTGCTCAAGGTTCCTCGGCGGAACAGGAAGAGCCCGGGCCTTCAGACGCCGGAGCCATGGCTCTCTCCAAGACAGCCTCGGGGCTGCTGCTGCGGATGGGGAGTTCTGGTGCGTGTGCTGGGGAGGAGCCCGGCTGAGGGCAGAGGGCGCTGCCCAGGGGGTTCAGGACTGCCAAGTCATGAGCTGGGAAATAAAGCCCTTCTTGACTCCAGCAGGAATTTGAATTCGGACCCAGGCTTCCCGCAGGCAACCCGCTGGGCTTCCCTGTACTGGGTCTTACTGAAGACCGGGGAGTTGAGCCTCCCAGCTCTGGAGTCCCCGCCCCACCCCACCCCGCGCTCTGTGCTTTGACTTGTGGGAGTTCAGGCCCTGGGGCCTCAGTAGGAAAAGAGGGTGCTGGAGTAAGAGGAGTGGGCTGTGAGGACCTCTGCCCAGACCCGGTGGGTTCCCCGCCTCCCCTTCTCCTATTAGTGCTCCCTGGAATGAGAAGGCACCAGAGGGGCCCTCAGAGACACTTGAGGCCTGATTGGGAATAAGTGTCTGATAATGACTCCCATCAAATGTCAAGCGGCCGTGCTGTGCTCCTGGGGCTGATTGCTCCTCCTCGAGGGGGGTGCGTTGTGGGGGATGTCTGGTCCTGGATGCTTCGCCACTGTGGAGATGCCGCCCCAGGGCTTTGTCTCCGAGGTGAGCTCTTCCTGGGCTGGGGACAGCCTCCACTCGCTTTGCAGCTGTCCCTGTGCGCAGCAAGGGGTCTTCACCTCTCCTGATACTGCCAAGGGGTGGGGCCTGCAGGTGGGTGGAAAGGGTGGGGCTGAAGCTAGAGCTGACGTCACTGCCCTGTGCCGGTCGGGGCCTTGCAGCTGGACAGAGGAGGTGGATGCTCAATTGGCTCTTCACAGAAAAGGGTCCTCCTGCTTCTTCAAGGATCTGGGTGGCCACAGGCCTCAGCTCCTCAAAGGCTATGGCTTGGGGGTCTTTCTTTTACTACTATTATTAGCTAGTACTTGGAGAAACTCAGTGACTTAATGATATTTATGATTTCTCATGAGTCTAGGGGTGAGCTGGTTGGTTCTTCTGTTCTTGGTTGGGATCACTTGTGTATCTGAGTTTGGCTGTGGGTTGAGGAGAGGCTTGTGTTGACCTAGGATGGGTTCCTATGTTTGGGGGTCAGCTGGCCATCAGCAGGTTTAGAGAGGTTTAAAGTTTGGGTGTCGTCCCCTCCAAATCTCATGTTGCAGTGTGATCCCCATGTTGGAAGTGGAGCCTCATGGGAGGTGTTTGTGTCATGGGGGTGGATCCCTCATGAATGGCTTGGTGCCCTCCCCATGGTAACAAGTTTACATGAGATCTGACTGTTAAAAAGAGACTGGGGCTTCCCTGTCTCCTCTCTTGCTCCTGTTCTCACCATGTGACATGTCTGCTCCCCATTCATTTTCTGCCATGAGTAAAAGCTTCCTGAGGCCTCACCAGAAGCTGAGCAGATGCCGGTGCCATGCTTGTACAGCCTGCAGAACCACGAGCCAATTAAACCTCTTTTTAAAATAAATTACTCTTCCTCAGGTTTTCCTGTATAGCAATGCAAAATGGACTAATATAGGAGGCCTCTGCTGAGACAACTGGGCCTTTCTCCAATGGGTCTGTCATCCTCCAGGTGGCCAGCCCAGGGTAGTTCATGGGGTACTGCAGGGCTCTAAGAGAGAACGGAAGCCTGCAGAGTCTCTTGAGGTTGAGCCTTGGAATTGGCGCACAGTCCCTTCTGGTGAGTTCTATTGGTCAAAGTGAGTCACAAGGCAGCTCAGATTCAATAGGGGGAATAGGCTCCACTTCTTATTGGGAGGAGCTGCAAAGCTATGCTGCAAAGGGACATGGATGTATGCAGGGGAGAATTAGAGGACATTTTTACAGTCCATCTACTATGTCCAGCCTCTGAAGCCTCTGTCTCTGCTCATTCAAGGTCTGAGTGGGGGGACTTGGCTTGGATGGCCAGGGAAGGATTGGCAGGGTTTGGCCACATGACCTAGGATTCTTCCAGTTCTGATATTTTGGGATGAGCTCATGGTCTTCTGTCAGCAGGTCCATCACCTCATTTTCCAGCTGTGTGACCTGGGGCTACTCACCACTTCTTTTTCTGTCTCAGTTTCCTCATCAGGGAAATGAAGTAGTTGGATTAAACCTGATGATTAGATTAGATGGTGAATTGCTGAGGACCTACTCTGTGCTAAGGATAGGTGTTATGGCAGGGAATGGGCTGGAAGATCTCTAAGGGCCTTCCAGGGAGACACAAGAGGACTGCAGAGCCCATGATGGGGTGGACAGGATGGAGCAGCTGGTTCTAATGTAAGGTCACGTCCTTCTCCACCACTTTGTGCAAGTCAATTCCCCCGCTGGGCTCATTTCCCCTTTGGCACAAATAGGCTGTGAAAGCATTTGGCAAGATAGTGAGACAGCCAGCTTGAGCAATAAGGCAAGACTCCACCTCTACAAAAAATTTTAAAATTAGCCAGGTGTGGTGGCACATGCCTGTAGTCCCAGCTGCTTGGGAGGCTGAAGTGGGAGGATCTCTTGAGCCTGGGAGGTTGAGGCTTCAGTGAGCCATGCTTATACCATTGCATTTGCTAACTGTAAAGTTGTAAAGTGTGGTGCACAAGTTCATTGCTAGAGTCACTAGATCCCTCCAATTTTAATTGTGGAGGGCTGTTCTCCAGTCTTGGGGGCTCATGGGTTTTATTCACTTCTGCTAATAACTGATGTTGGTTTCACACCATTAAATAAGTGCTCCCCAGGCTGAAGCAGCATTGAGGAATTTGCTGAGCTAGTCTTGAGGTGAAAAAGGTTGTGGAAACCAGCTCATTGTTCATCCTCAGGTAGAGGAGGCTCAGGGGACTAGGTCTCACTCTCAGAGCGTTCGAGTGGATCCAGATTCAACTAAGAATGTTAGTTGTGGCAGGGATCTGCCTGCCACATCCCAGGCATTTGCTTAGATGATATTGAATTGACTTAATCCTCACCATGACTTTTTGGGGAAGGTGTTTTTTTCCTACTGTACAAACAGGCATGCCGTAGCCTGTGGCTGGAGAAGTAGAGTGATGTCCGCACATCCACACAGCTAGTGATCATGTTCTTGGAATCTGTCTTGTGCCAAATGGATTTAAAGAGAATCATGGCTAATAGACATGGCTAATAGATGGGGATTGAGCATAGCTCTTTGTTTTCTAGCACCATTATTCTTCCTGCCACATTGCACTGGGGACTTCTGAGCCCCATGCCTACCGGGAATGGAACAGGCTGGAATGGCCTTAATAGGCTGTGGATAGGACTCAGATGAGATGAACCAAGAACTTCCTGACCATGGTGAGTCATAATAATAAGAATAGTTAACATGGGGCCAGGCACAGTGGCTCATGCCTATAATCCCAGCACTTTGAAAGGACAAAGCGGGAGGGTTGCTTGAGGCCAGGAGTTCAAGACCAACCTGGCCAACATAGCAAGGCCCCCATCTCTATTTCTAAAAAATAAAAAAAAATTAAAAAGAATAGTTAACATAACAGGACTTCCTATGTCCCAGGCACTGTGCTAAACCCTTTGCAAACAGTATCCCAGTTAATCCTCAGAAGGACCTGTGAGGTAGGTAGTATTTAGGCAACTTGCCCAGGTCACACAGAGTGAGAAAAGGAGCTGGGCTTTGACTCCAGGCGGTCTGGCTCCGGCTGGGGCATAGCACTCGTAGCTAAGGTCACGGGGCAGGTGCTTTCTGTCTTGGGCCTGCGTAGGCCCCTCTGCTGATGCAAAGCTGTGTGCTGCCTGAGGAAGGGGAAATGCATGTTCTTGTCCTTGCCCAGGGAGGTGTTGCTGGGCTTTGTGTGAGTCTGCTCCAAGCAGACAGTGTACGGAGAAAATGTGCGTGTGGAGAGAGCATCTGGACCGGGCTTTGTTTTTCAGGGAGTGACGCATCACTGAGCTACCCAAGGCCATTAGCTCCTGAGATGGGGGCTGCTCTCTGCTTTGTTATTTATCATGCCCAAGGGCATGAAATTGATTCCAGAAAGTCTGTCCATTTCCTCTAGCTCTTCCCGTAGAAGGGGTAGAGTGAGGAGTATGTGGGCAGGGCTGGACAGGATGAGGGACACCCCTGGGTTGGCAACATAACCCCCATGGGAATATCTCTCCAAGGGCCCTAGGAGCACCATCTCCATGTCCAAGAATGGAGACCTTTTCCCTGGCTGCAGGTGGAATGGGAGTGTGTGGTGGGTGGAAAGGCTGAGAGGGGACCAGCTGGCCAGAAGAAATAAATGCAAGGCTATCTGTCAGGGGTGATCAGGGAGTTGGGCAAGGGCCAGAGGGCACTCTTGTGATATTTTAGGGGACATTCTGATGGGGTCTGCAGCACCTAAAGCCCATGGACATGAGGCTCGTGGCTGATTCTGGAGAGAGTAAGGACGAGGTACAAGCCATTCTCTATGTGTATTGCTCAACCCAGAGTCAGGCACAGGAGGCTGTTTCATGTCAAATAATGATGACAGCAGCAATGATCACATTAGCAACAAATACTTAGCGAGCCCTTAGTAAGCACTCTGGGTTCTAAGCTAGACCTGAGGATTTAACAATGAAAGAGACATGGTCCCAGGTCTCAGAGAGCTCAGAGGTGTGTGTGTGTGTGTGTGTGTGTGTGTGTGTGTGGAGTGTGGAGGGATGGTGGAGACTCACATAGAGGTTTACGCCTCTGTTCACACTGCCATGATCGAGGCATGAGGCTGGGCATGATGGCTTATGCCTGTAATTCTGGCATTTTCAGAGGCTAAGGATGGAGGATTGCTTGAGTTCGAGACCAGCCTGGGCAACATAGTGAGACCCTGTCTCTACACACACAAAAAGCCAGATGTGGTGTCGTGTGCCTCTAGCCCCAGGTACTCAGGAGGCTGAGGTGGTAGGAATGCTTGAGCCCAGGAGTTTGAGGCTGCAGTGAGCTATGATTGCACCATGGCACTCCAGCCTGGGTGATAGAGCGAGACCCCATATCTCCAAAAGGGGTGGGGGTGGGGGGTGGGAAGAGGAATGAGCAAAATGCCTGGGCTTAAGGGAATTCAGGCAAGGGGCCACCCAGGGTGAGTCTTCAGAATGAGTCGTTCTCCTCAAGGGTGGGGCACACTTCTGCAGCAGTCAGTGCTATGGTCTGAATGTTTCCCCTCAAGATTCTTACGTTGAAATCTTGGCCCCCAAAGTGATGGTATTTGGAAATGATGGTATTTGAAGGGTGATTAGGTCATGAGGGTGGAGCCCTTGTGATTGGCATTAGTGCTTTTTGAAAGAGGCCTCAGAGAGCTCTGCCCCTGCTAAAATGTGAGGACACAGCTAGAAGGTGCTGTCTGTGGACATGAAAGAGGGCTCTCACCAGAGACTGAATCTGCTGTGCCCCAGTCTTGGCCTTCCCAGCGTCCAGGACTGTGAGAAATAAATTTTTGTTGTTTATAAGCCACCCAGTCTATGGTATTTTGTTATAGAAGCCCAAAAGAAATGAGACATCTAGGGATCATAGCTTTAGGCAATAGAAGACAATTCAGACCAGCTAAGCAGAAAAGGAATTTATTAGAAGGATATGGGGTGTCTCATGTAATCAATAGTGTTAGGGAGGGCTGGAGAACCAGACTTAAGACTACGCTTCCAGGCACGATGCCCACGACATACAGAACTAGATGGATGGGGAAACCACAGCTGCTGCTGCCTCACCAGCTTCAGCTGCCACTGTCACTCCCCACTGACTGCACTTCCAGGCCAGGAACTTAATCTTGCTACCATTTCTAACCCCCAAGGCTGGACACATTCTTACCACCCTTGTCAGCATGATGGGTTCTGGGCATGGTCTCCTTCCCCAAACTCCTCCCTTCTAGAGAGGAGTCTCTGGGGAGTGAAGCCAATGGGTGGAGTCAGAGACATCTGCTGTGCTCCAGCTGCAATGGAGGCTGGGTAACCCAGTTTCTGCTTTCTGCTTTCAGAAGGTGTGACTCATAAGACTGGAAACTCCTGAACGTAGCAAGGATGCTTGCAGCCAAGCCAATGACTACAAACATGATAAAGTCCATTACAAGGATGGAAAGTCCACAGAACAGAAAATGTGTCTATTTTTTCACCAGTGACCCTCCAGCACTCAGCTATGCCTGGAACAAGGTAGACAGTCAGAATAACATGTCGAATGAATGAATGAATAAATGGCAGAGAGGGTGGTGATGATCATGGGGCTTGGACAAGCAGTCCTTTTACTTACAGATATCCCAGGAAAGATTTGAGGCCTCTGGACAGCTCTTTGGGCTTAATTTGGACCAGTCTTGCCACCCAGTCTGTGATCTGGGCCATTGGTCTGATTCTCTACTCTTTGATGAATGGGCAAAGGCCTGGCTCTTGGAATTGGGCAAAAAGAAATTGACCCAGCTCAAGTGGGGAAGGTTGAAGCACACATGGCTAATGATTGAAACATATATTGATTTCAGCCATCCCTACACACTTTCTCCACTGTTACTACAGTGGATGTTGTTTAATCCAGTGTCCAGTCTGAATTTCCTCCTTCCTAACAGGCCCTATTTTTGTTCTGGCACCCCTCCTCAGGGTGTGTGTCTCAGGGAAGGAGTTGGTCTTATCCCAGCTCCTGAACCACCTGCTTGGTCTAAAGTAATCCTCTCTCCTTACCAACGATTGGTCAAGAGTGGGCCAATAAGATGCAAGCAGATATTTTTGCGGGGTGGGATGGAGGAAGACGTCTTTACACTTTTGAAAGAGTTTTTGAAGGTTGCTCTATTCTAGTTTTTTCGGAATGTTGTTGTGGGTGAGTCTAAGGCCCTTAACTGCCCCAGCCATCTCTGATCTAGTCATAGATAGCGTACATACACACACACACACACACACACACACATGCACACACACACACATGCACACACACACACACATGTCACAGGGAAACAGGGCCAGGCTTCCAGACAACACCAGCTCTGAATTCTGCCCTACCTGCAGGTTTCCAGAGCTCCATAAGATCGGAGCCACTTTGAGTTTTGGATATTCGGTGTTTTGTCTCTGAGTACCCCCCGACAGCTACCCGGACCACTGCTTGCTTGTGTGTGTGATGGCCCCCAACCCCAAGGTGAGACTGGCATCTGGCTGATGCTGAGGGGCTAATAAAGGATGGCCCCCTGCCCGTTCTCAAATGCCCTCCTATGGGCGCATGTGAGTCTGAGATGCATCAGGGACGAGCTTTCCTTTCAAGGCAGCCGTATGTCTAAAGGACCCTGTTTAGGATAGAAATGCTCCAAGAATAGGTGACCCACAGCCAGTTAGCATCGCAGAGCATGAAGGAGTTGGTCAGGGAGGTGTGAAGCCAGCTGCCAGCCACCCTAGGGACTTGGATGGAAAGAGACCTTGGGCAGAGGGAAGAGAGGCAGAGCTTCCCTTCTGCCCAAGGTCTCTGTTGAGCAGACTCTGCTGAGCACGTGGCATGTCCTGTGACCCCCAATTAGGAAAGCAGTTGCGGGAACATTTCTGCCTCCACATCACCGCCCCACAGGGGCATGGACTGCTTCCACATTATTTAAAGAGAAAGGAGGGCGTGTTCTTCAGGTCTCCAAAGGGCTCCCTATTTCCCTGGGAGGGGAGTCGGGCGGAACATAAATAAGACAATTTATTCAGAGAAACCATCTCCCCTATTTACATTTAAATTGAATAATTTTAAACACCTTTACCCATTTCCATAAATTATCCCCCGTCGGACAGGCAGCACAACTGTGCAGAGGGGGTTCCGTCCTGGGGAAAGGCCTAATTACATTCCCTGCACAAGGCTGGGTGGGAGAGGGAGCGTGGGGAGGTGGGCAGGGGCGGGCAGGCCTGGGAGGAGGGAGCTCCACAAGGGGCAGATGTTTGCCTTATAATTGGCAGGAAGAAGGGGGTGAGGTGATAAGAAAGTGAGGTGCCTTTAAGAGCTTTAAAATCCAAGGGTAAAGGGCCTCAAATCTTCCTCTTCACAGGAGCAAAGTCACTAGGACCAATCTCCTGCCTCCCAGCCAAGGGCATCACTCACACTTTGATCCTGGATCCTGGATCATCTCTCCTAGTTTTACAACTTTTGCAGCCTCTACCTCCTGTACCAAGGGAGGAGGTGGAAGGGGAAGAAAGAGCAGGGTTTCCTCGGCGATGCATTAGTCACGGTGTTTCCCAGGCACCTATTGTTTGCCAGGCTCTGAGCTGAGTGCTGGGGACACAGGGGTAACCAGCCCCAGCCCCACCCTCCAGGGCTCCCTGGGGATGGGGGAGGAAAGTGACTTTCATACAAGCTGCATACTCAGAGCAGAAGCAAGAGAGACAGAGAGACCCATAGGAGATCAGAGGAGTGAGAAGAGCCGTCCCCTGGGGGTATCTGGGCTTCATGGAGGAGGTGGCTCTTGAGGTGCCCCTTGGGGGATGGGTAGCCTTGGGCAGGTGCTAAGGTAGGTAGAGGGCATCACCAAGCAAGGTACAGAAGCTAGGAGGTCTCGGAGCCAAGATGCCCACAGCAGACTGGAGAGGCTGGGGAGAGGAGCCTGTGGGAGAGGGGCCTGAGGCTGGGCTTTATCTTTCAGGAGGAAATGGAGAGGGTGCAGGAGGCAGAGCTGTTGCTGGGCTTGGTGGCCTTGCCATGGCACTATTTTCTTTAACAGCACAGAGAGAGCTTGCGTGGGTGGAGCCTGGGCATTTGGATTCTCTGTTATCAGCTTCTTTTAGGCTGCTTAAGAAGGAGAGCTCTCCCATTGCCAGAATGCCTCCGTTTCCCCACCAAGGGCCCAGTGCAGCTGGAGGCTCTTCCCAGGTCCTGCTGATGCAGAGGGGGTCTGGCTCCTGGCAACTGCCTGCTAGCTCTTCCAGGCCCTGGTGTCTCTGTGCCTCCAGGATCTCCTGGGCTGTCACTCTTGAGTCGCCCAGACACGAGAACTACAGACCTTCCCCACCCTCGCCCAGGATCTCCTCTTGGCCTTTCCCAGAGATGGGGTTCTCGCCAGCTTCTCTCGTCTCTGGACTCAGATCAGAGCCCCAGATGACTCCACTCCTCCCCGAGTGAGGGGGAAATGGCTGGTGAACCCTGTGGTGATTTGGCTTAGAGAAGAGAACAGCCAAGGGTGGCTTGGAAGGAAGGCTGGTGACAGGCTTTTAAATGCTTAAGACAATCCTACAGGGCAGGCATCATTAGCTCTGCCTAAGAGATGAGGAAACTGAGGCTCCAAGCTGGGGAAAGCAGGACTTGCCCTCCGTTCTCTCTGCCTTTGAAAGCCCCTGCTGCTGCTGGCAGGCTGAGCTGTGTCACTCACGAGGATGCTGACAGCAGGGGCTGGTGAGCAGGGCTGCGCTGGGGGCCCTGCGAGCAGATGGGGCATAAACCTCTCTGGGAAAACAGATTAAAGTGGCCATGGTGGTGCTTAAAAGCTATGCGGTCCCCTTGCATGTTCATGGAATCTTATCAATGTGTTCCTCTGCCAACTTCAGGGGCCCTCCTGGGGGAGGAGGGGTGGATCCAGAAGTGAAAAATGCCTGTGGGACAAGGCACACCTGGCCCCGTCTCCTGCCTTTTCAGAGCCAAGGCTCCTAAAATAAGCTCCTCTATGCTAAGAAAGAGGGGTCTCCAGCAGTGGCCTCGGAGCTGCTTTTTAGCCTCTCCCAGCACCTGTCTCCTCCCATCAAGTCAGTGGCTTGTCCTCTCCTACAGATTCAGACCCGAATCTAGCATTGACTAGCTGTGTGACTCTGGGAAAGTCACTGTCCCGCTCTGAACCTGAGTCTTGCCTCAGAAGGTGGTCATGAGAGTTGGATGAGACTGTATAGTGAGCCACATGGCATGGAGTGGCATACCACGCTGCTGCTCCCTAAATGCCAGCTTCTGCTCTGATAGGCCTGCTGCCTGTTAAGGAGCTCCTCCTCGCCTTTCTCAAAAGTCCCAGGGAACCTTGTCTGGGAGACCTACCAGAGTGTACTCCCTGCAACAGCTGTCACAACGTTTGGTGTCCCATGGCACTGAGGTGTTCAGTTTGCAGGTGTTTGCATGTGGCTGGTGGTAGAGCCGGGCCAGGCAGACCTGCTTCATCTCCTGGCTCCACTAACTTCTTGCTGTGTGACCTTAGGCAATTGACATAAGCCACTTGTGTCTCACTCTATTTGTGTCTCATTCTCCTCTTCTGTTAAAAGAGGCAAAATAATGGCTACCTTACAATGAAATTGTGAGAATTAAGTGAGAAATAACTTAAGTACATAGCATGGTGTGGAGTACACAGCAGTCACTCAGCAGCTGCGCTGTGTGTGTTGAGGGGGGTAGGCTGCTCCCTATCAGGCTGAGTCCTCCCAGGAAAGGACTTACTCCTCTTTGTCCTGGGTCTCCCCAAGCACCAAACAAAGACAGTCCCCATTCTGGAGGGTTCACGCTAATGGGGGGGAAAACCCATCACCCTCCTACTGCTCACTTCCTAGGCTCCCAGGCCATTCATCTTATTAACTTGGTAACTGTGCATTAACTATTGGCAGAGGGCTTGCCAGTGTGGCTGTGGAGCTATTTGGGAATGATTATCTTCCTTCTTTTGAGGTTTCCCATTTGAGTTTAGGGGATCAACGACCTACAAATGGAGATCTCCTATTTCATTCGACAAAGAGTGATTGAGTATCTAGGATGTGCAAAGCAAATGCTAAGCTGCATCCTGGGCTGGTATTGGGGCATCAGAGATACTGCAAGATCCTAGCCCCAAGGCGTCCCCAGATGCCATCTTACTCTTGCCAGCCCAGCCCCAAGCATGGTCAATTAGCCAACTTTTTAGCCCTGGGAGAGGGAGTCCAGCAACGGGCAAAGGGTGGTTTTGTCGGGGAGCACTGCCCCGGATGTCCTGGACGACGGCTCAGCCACAATCAGCTGTTTGATTTTTGAATGAGTTTCTAATTTCTCTTGGCCTCAGTTTTCTCATAAAATCAGGAATTTGATTGGATGACATTCAAGGTCACCTGTCAATCCTAAAGTACTGTATTTCTAGAAACTTAGGTTCTTTGGGGGGTCTAAACTGAATCCCTCTTGCTGCATTTTAAGCCAGTGGGAACTATATACTTGGTAACAGGTGAGCAACATGGGGTAGGGGTGAACAAGCCTAGTTCTCAGCATAGAGAGCTGCATTTTTAATTTATTTGTTAATTTTTTAATTTTATTATTATTATTTTCTTGAGGTGGAGTCTCACTCTGTCACCCAGGCTGGAGTGCAGTGGTGCGATCTCAGCTCACTGCAACCTCTGTCTCCCAGATTCAAGTGATTCTCCTGCCTCAGGCTCTCGAGTAGCTGGGACTACAGGCATGTGCCACCACACTCAGCTAGTTTTTGCATTTTTAGTAGAGATAGGGTTTTACCATATTGGCCAGGCTGGTCTTGAACTCCTGACCTTAGGGGATCGGCCCACCTCAGCCTCCCAAAGTGCTGGGATTACAGGCATGAGCCACCGCGCCTGGCCTGCATTTTTTTTTAGTCTCTCATAGTGAGAGAGCTCTGGTGGGATTGCATTCTAATTAAATATTTAATGGAGAGTGTCTGTCTGTTAAAATCACTGCCACCGCCTTGGGGATGGGTCTCCTTTGTATTCTTATTTGCAGCTTGCCCGCAAATTGCAGGACTAAGCCTAGCTGGAAATCTCCCCCTAAGACCACGTGGGATCTCTGAGTCCAGAGATATTGTCCGAAGGCCAAAGGAGCATTTCAGGGCTCTGATCCCGCCCCTCCTACCCAACTTCTCAGAGCCTATTATGATACCTCAATCAGGAACCAGGATATGCGCTCAGCCCCATGTTTGGAGCTTCTCTTTATTCTGCCTGCTCTCTGAGAGCTGGGGGGAGAAAAGAGTGTGTGCTTTTTTTCTGCGTTAATAAAACCCGAAATGAGTCTTCATTAAGGGCTCCATTAAGAAGCCACTGTTATTCTTGGCACTCATTAGCAATGCTGCTCACCACTAAATTGCCACACTGGCGTTTTCCCCGGGCTTCGCAGAGCCTCCTCCCGATGCTGGAAAGCTGCTCTTAAGATAGATCTCGACTTGCTGAGTTTCAGAGATGAGGGGACTAGTTCCTGATGAGTTTACCTCATCCATTCCCCTGTCTCCAAACACATGCTTTTCCTTCTAGCTCTGCCAGCTTCTAGAGCCTCTCTCACTAGACTGTTTGAAGACTTGCTGGACCCTGGATGGAAGTTCTTCCCCTTGTGGAACAGCCGTGTTTTGCTGCAATGTCACCCCATGTGGATCCTTCACTCTGACACTGAAGAATATCTTTCTTTCTAAGAGCACTTTGCTTTCTTCCCCCTACTGAATTCAGATCCTCAGTCAATCTTTGTAAGTGATGAAGCCCTGCCTCCTTCCTGTATCCCTGTGGTAAGACACCACCCTAGACAATGTACTTCCCTAGGGTAAGTTTGTCTTTTAGGTTCACGGCCTCCTGTATTTGTACCCTTTTTAGAGAAGAAACCGACTTCACCCTTGCTTTCAAGGCAAGGCCTTTGACAATGGCCAAGCCTTTATCCAGGACCTGTGGCTGCCCGACGCCTTCTCCCCAAGCAATCAACTAACACGTATTGAATTCATACGATGTGGCAAGCACGGGGTCAGGTTTTCCATTTCATTTAGCCAGAATCATATTCCCAACAAGTGAGATTTTGGTTGCTAACATGTTATAAATGAAAAAAAACAGACAATTTTAAAGGAGTTTAGGCCCTTAATCACACAGGTAGTAAAAAGTAAATGCAGAGTCAAACCCAGATCTCCTGACTTCAAGTAGAATGCCTGCCCACCTCCCCACACCGTCCTTGTCTTCTCTCTCCTTCAGATAATGACTAGTAAACATCAGAAAGGACTCTGAGATGCACTGCTAATGGCGAGCTGCTGATGTGATAATAAAAAGTTAGACTAAGGGTTTTGCTCACGTGTTAGAACTTTTACATCCAAGAGGCATTGTTCCCATCTGTGTAATTCACTTGGAAAGCTTGATACCCATTCCAGTCACATCGCGCTGTCAAATCACTTTGGGAACTCCCCTTTGGAAGTCTGTGGCATGTGGTCTTGAATATTGGCAAATGTTTATTCTTTGAGGGTAAACTGTATCTTTGGAAACACCCCCAAAGGCATTTGGATTGAAGTCTGGAGAATAGGTAAGTGACCAAAACACGGGACTTTGCTTTGGGCCAAAAACCTTTTAAAACATCTCTCAGTGATGTGCAGATACTTATTGCAAACAGGTCCTAGCTTCTGTGTTGTAAGAAAGAGATCTCAAGTGTTTCAGAATCTTGCCATATGAAATAAAGCTTGACTGACCATTTGATGGGTATGGAGTGGGGTAAAGGTGGGCACTGATACTTGAAACCAAATGACCCATATTCTCCCCTCATGCTTTCACCACTGTTTTGGATGTGGGAGAGATGTTGGCTCCCTGATCCTGGGTCAGCTGGGGCATCAAAGGTCATTGATCACCATTTTCCTGCCAACAACACTAAATGGAGATGCTCTCTCTTCTGTCCATCACAAGAGTGTGGCTCAGCCTTTTATAAAACCATTCCCTGTTCCCGCATTCCCTGAGCTCTTCAGCCATCATGGTCACTTTTCTTTTTTCAGATGGAGTTTCACTCTTATTGCCCAGGCTGGAGTGCAATGGCACGATCTCGGCTCACTGTAGCCTCCGCCTCCTGGGTTCAAGCAATTCTCCTGTCTCAGCCTCCCGAGTAGCTGGGATTACAGGCATGCACCACCATGCCTGGCTAATTTTGTATTTTTAGTAGAGATGGGGTTTCTCCATGTTGGTCAGGCTGATCTCAAACTCCCGACCTCAGGTGATCCACCCACCTTGGCCTCCCAAAGTGCTGGGATTACAGGTGTGAGCCACCACGCCTGGCCTCACCATGCCCGGCCTCGTGGTCACTGTTAATTTTCTCTTCCAATGAACTGAGTCTTTTACCTTCTTCAATATTTTCATTAGTCCCAGAGAGGGAAGAGGAAGAGGGCTGGACAATTGCTTCTGGCTTCTGGGTCCTTGCTCCTCTTTCTTTAAACTTGGTGAGTCTGTGTAACAACCTATTGCTTTTTGGCATGACTTCACTTGGACACACTTTTTTGAGATGCTCAAGTGTCCCCTTTGAGCTCTCTGACTTTAGCCATGTTTGACCTTGATTTTCAGGCCTCAGGAATCTTCACTGGGGCTGAATGCAGTGGGAACAGGAAGTGTGTGATGGACCGATGTTGAGGAATTGCTGCCATGGACTGAGAGGTGTTGGTCTCTCCTCTGCTTTCAGGGGAAACCCATCTGGTGAAGTTACGGTCATATTAAGCATGGACAACTTAACAGGGACCCCTGGAATTAGGTGCCCTTGTCTCTGTTATTTCAGGCAAACTCAATGGGAACTTGGGCAGTGACCATCCCTGTGAGCTTCAGTTTTGTCATCTGTAGAGTGGGATAACGATACCTATCTTCAGAGGTTGTGAAGACCAAGTGAGATGATTCATACAAAAATCTTGGCTCGTGACTGGCGCATACCAGGTGTTCAAAATGAATGCCACTATGTATGATGATACCAATGTATTAGTGACTCCAGCTGGCTGTGAGCTGGAGCTAACTCATCTGGGAGGGAGGGGAGGGGAGAGGTGAAGAGTGGGTGGGAGCTGTCCATGGTTCTGCGTCCATTCAGCCAAGAAGCCATTTGACTGATTCAGCAAACATCAGTGATCACCTCTTTTGTGTCAGCACCCTTCTTGGCACTGAATTCTTCAGGCAAAAGGAAAGCACTTTTCTAGGTTCTCAGAGTCTCATTCACACAGAGGTGGAGTGTCGGCGAGCATGGGGCTGTCTCACGTACATGCATCTCTGTGGGCACGTTGTTCTAACATTATGTGTGTACTGTGGGTGTACTCTCTCTCTCTCTCTGTCTCTCTCTCTCTCTCTCTGTGTGTGTGTGTGTGTGTGGTGAGAGAGAGAGAGAGGAGGGAAGGTGGGAAGGGGCCATGTGGGTGGCAGCTGAGATGAAGGCGGGGTATTGCTGTAATAGAGCTCACCTGTGTAAACTGGCTGGCAAGGAGGCCCCAGCTCAGCCATGAGGAGAGGATGGCCTCCCAGAAACCCCTGAAGAGGCTGTAGGGCATACTGACTTCCACCCCATCCCCATCCCAGCCCACCAGAGCAGAGTAAATCTGAGGACAGAGCTGAGCTGTTCCCCTGCTGGGCACTCCAAACTAATTTTCTGGTACATTATACACTTGGCCTTTTGAACAATCAATGGCCTTAAATGCTGTTTGGTTCCTGCAGCCAAATCCAAGAGAAGTAAGACATAATCCATCTGGCGGATATGGCCAGGGCAGAGAGTGAGGGAGGGAAAGAGGAGTCTAGAGTTGCTGGGACTGGACCTTTGCCTGGCTCAGGAGGGCGGGGTGGGGCTGGGGGTAGAATTGAGAGGGACCTGCCAGGTTTGGAGAGAATGGGCCTTTAAGGGGTATTGATGGCCAGCTAATCACAGGCCCATTTGTCTCAATGCATCCTGGCCACTCCAGCTGTCACTCCGTCAGGTACTGAGCTCTGGTGGGGGAGGGCTGGGATACAGCTCAGGGTTCAGGGCTCAGGGCAGGGACCCCAGCCTTGGTGTGGATGTCCTCGAAGCCAGGACAGATGTGTCTCAATCTGAAGTTAGATTTTGGGCAGAATCACCTAGGATCCCTGAGATGGCACCGGGCAGGATGTCCTGAGGGCAGGGACTGGTGTCCCAGAACAGGCTTAGGACTGATCGAAAGAACCCACCCTGGCTCAGGAGGACAGCATGACCACCGTCAGCCCTGGTCTGGGGCGAAGCCTGGCAGAGGGTGGAGTGGAGAGGGTGCATGTGGAGGAAGGGGCTCGATTATTCCATAGTGAGAGGGAAAGCACGATCTGCCTTCTTCAGAGCCTCTGCTGCCCACAAGGGTGAGACCCCTGGAAGGACCAATAGCCCAGAGTCTCAGGCTGCCCTGGTGCCACCAATGGCCCAGCTAGAGGACTGTACCCCAGGGACCCCAGAAATGAGGTGGGGGAGTCAAGGACCCCAGGGCCCAGTTTCCCATCTTTTCTAGAAATAGTCACTGTCTAGAAATAGGTAGGTAGAGGATACAGACCTCTTCTGGACCCATGGGCTTGGGCCTCTGCTGGTCTCAGGGGTGGGACCTT
Organism: Gorilla gorilla gorilla; assembly: GCF_029281585.2. Taxonomy (NCBI): domain Eukaryota; kingdom Metazoa; phylum Chordata; class Mammalia; order Primates; family Hominidae; genus Gorilla; species Gorilla gorilla. Next base: position 127,462,211 of record NC_073233.2, read on the forward strand.
GTGGGAAACTCTCTGGAGCTGGGAGAGCTGATGTTTGTGGTGTGAGGTCAATTGTCTCAGCAGCCTGCTGAGATGTGGGGGAGGTGAGAAAACGCACCATTCCCAAGGACTGTTTGGAAGTGGCTTCCCTGGGCAGGCATGTGGGTGGAGGGGGTGGTGTGTGGGAGGTGGCAGCTCCCTGCACCTGGCTCTGGGGAATGGGACCCACCCTAACTACCTGTCTGCATCTTCAAGCACTATCTCCTGCCTGGATTGCTGCTGGTACCATGCCTGAGATACAGGCCACACCCCAGCCCCTGGGGGGAGAGAGGGTAGAGGAGGCTAATAAGGGGCCCACCTAGGTGCCAGGGCAGAGACAGAGATAGGGGACAGGGGGCCTGGGGAGGGTGAAGAGGGACCTCCCTAGAGATGGGCAGGTGGGGGCTCATGGTGGGTGATGCCAGGAAGGAGAGAAGCCAAGCTTGGCGTTTATTTGGGCTGTGGACTCTCCTCCCTTCCAATTATTCACAGCCAGGCCCACAAGGTCCCCTCCAAAGCATGGCCCTACCTGGCCCTACTTACCTAGAAAACTGCTCCTGCTTCCTTGGTTTGGGGATGTGCAGCCTTCAGCTGCTGCAGCAGCGACAATACAGTGGTGGCAGCAGCTCTGTGGTAAAGGCGGGGCCTGTGCACCTCTCCAATAAGTAATTATGCCGAGAGTATGTTCTATGGAGACGCGGGGCTTGTCTGACAAGGCACACTCTTGTTCCTGCTGCTGAAGCAGCTAGGGAGCTGAGTGGAGAGGCCAGGGGCTGGAGGCGATGGTGCTGCATTGGGACCCAGCATGGATAACGGGCTGCTGATCCTCAGGGGCTCTCATCCAGGGGGTGCACCTGCCCCTCCCCAGGCCAGAGGAAGGAAAAGGGGGGCTAGGTCAGAGGACTCCCCAAACAGGGATGTGTAGAAGAGCTGGGGGATGTTACACACTTATATTAATACCTTGTTTCAACAATTATTATAGTAGCAGAGATACCTAATATTTACATAGTGTTCTGTACTTTTCAGAGCATTTTCATGTTTGATTCTTCCCATAACCCTTTCATGAAAGGGCAGATCTTTTCTCCCATTTGAATGATGAAGAAGCCAAGACCTGAGAACATTCGGCGGCTTGACCAAGGTCGCCGGACAGAGCTGGATTTCTTGACCCATTGGTTGGGCTCCTTCCCTAGGTCCAGGTTGGCCAATCCCCCGACACAGCCGAGCCCGCATGGCACACCACAGGCCCTGTGTGTGAGGTCCCCCGGCAGGAGCTGAGAGGAGAGGTCTGGAGGGAGAAGGGACTTGGAACCCTGCATTGGGAAGCTTCTGGCAGCAGGACAGGCCATTCCTGCAAGGCAGAGTGAGGCGGCTCCACAGGTGTGGACCAGCACGTGTTTCCACGCAGACACGACAATGTCCTGGGAGGGGGCTGCTGACACTGATTGCCATCTGTGTGCTGGGTCTGGTGTAAAAGACACTGCATGACAACCAGCCCTTTCCACACCGTGCACACGTGAAGATGGTGCCAATGAACCCCACAGATTCTGCCCAGGAAGCACTGAGAGCCCAGAAGAGATGACAGGCACATTCAGTGGGCCTGGGCGAGCCAGGGAAGCTTCCCGATGGAGGCAGTTCTGAGTGGAGTCTGGAGGAAAAAAAAAGGACAGGCATCATCAGATGAGAAACAGAGGGCCTGGGGCAAAGGGATGAGTGGTCTAGGATGGTGAGTGTTTCAGCTTGGGTAAACCCAGGAGTGGATGAGGGGCCTGGGATGGCTGGCAGTTGAAATAGAAGGTCAGGTATGAATTTGATATGCTAGAAATTAAGGAGCCCCTGAGGGTCATTACAAGGGAAGAAATAAGATCAAAACAGTGTGACATGAGGATGGGAAGAAGGGACTGAAGACAGGCATGGGGCGAGCACTTTGCTCAGCAGCGTTCCATCTGACTTGGAATTCTAGGCCACCATGGAACCTGGACTTCTCTGGCTGGCTGCCGGGCTTTGGGACCTCTAGCGCACTCTGCCACCAGATTAGGCTGGGTTCTGGAAGGTGGGGATGGATGGCTCCCACAGCCCATTGCCCCGACCCATGGCGCCTTCCCCACCCGAGCCAGGCTCCAGCCTTCCCTCGACAGGATGCCAGTTCAATGCTGGATTCTGCCTCAGGCTCCAGGAAAAATCTTGCTGCTCTGAGAAGATGCCCTGCTGCTCCTTCTGCTCTGCTCCGTGGTGATTGATGGCTGTGGGTAGGTGGGTAAGAGCCTTCCTTCCCCTGCTCCAGATGGTTGGAGTGGGTGAGGCTGGCTCCTGGAGTAGCCAAAGAGGAGTGGATGGGCCAGGGAGGTGCCCAGAGGTGGGAGGTGCTCCAAGGGTGGTTCTAGATGTAGTGGCTGGTTCCAGGGGCCAGGAGATGGCTGTAGAGTACCATACCATTATCTTAATACTGAGTTCTTTTTTTTTTTTTGTGAAGTGGAGTCTCACTCTGTTGCCTGGGCTGGAGTGCAAGGGCGTGATCTCAGCTCACTGCCACCTCTGCCTCCTGGATTCAAGCGGTTCTCCTGCCTCAGCCTCCCAAGTAGCTGGGATTATAGGCATGCACCACCACTCCCGGCTAATTTTTGTATTTTTAGTAGAGATGAGGTTGAATCATGTTGGTCAGGCTGGTCTTGAACTTCTGACCTCAAGTGATCTGCCCGCCTTGGCCTCCCAGAGCGCTGGGATTACAGGCGTGAGCTACCACAACTGGCCAATACTCGGTTCTTCTAAGTAGGAAGAAAGTAACATTTTGCTGCCTAATTTCTTGGCCTTTCAAGCCCACCCTGGACTAAGGCCCTGAGGTACTCATGATGGCTGAGCAGGAAGGGCCTGCTATTGTCATAAAGGGGAACCAAGGTCCATGGCGGAAAAAGGTGGTTTATCCTTAAAAGGGTGTTCTCTGTGAGTGACACTCCAAAGCACCTTCACTAACCCATCTGGGTCCCCACAGTGTGAGGTAGGACAGGGTTGCTTCTGTCTCCCTCTGCCAGGCTTTCCTGGGGAATTTTAAAGGGACAAATTCTCTTCCCAGGATTGGGGGTGGAGGGAACCCAGGAGCTATAGGCACCTGTAAACCCAATTTAAAAATCAGTCTAGCCAACCAGCCCCCAAAGGAACCAGAGGGAGCTATAGAGTAACTCAAAAGCAGACACTAATGGAGGAGAAAAGAAATGTAGTTACATATTCATCAGCTTTTAAATATTCATGAGGATTGTAAAGCAGATTAATTTTCATGCCTCATTTCTCCCGAGGTTCCTGCTGTCCATATTTTACCACAGCAAGAGAAGAAGAGGGAGCGATGGATCACTTGGCCACTGCCCTTACCATCACTTAAGGAGCAGCATGCGTGAGCGTGTGTGTGTGTGTGTGTGTGTGTGTGTGTGTAAGGGCCGGGGAGCAGGAGCTGTGGTTGCTGTGGAGGTGTAGGTGCTAGCCTCCTGAGGGACCAGCTCTACCTCCTGCCAGGCCAGGACAGCGTGGGGACAGCAGGGCACAGCTGCAGACCAGGGTGGGGAGGAGGTGGGGGTGTCTGAGGACAAGGGGGCATCCTGGAGTGGGGCAGACTCTGGAGCCATCAAGGTAATTTCGGGCCTCCCCAGGGTGAAGAGAGAAGAAAGAGGACCTTTACCAGAGTCAGCAGGAGCTCCACCTCCACTCCCCTCAACTCATGGTCTAGACGAATGATCGAGTGAGGTGAGGGAGCAGAGGAGAGGGCATGCAGAGGGGCGGAGAGGCATGAAAGACACCGAAGGACAAAGGGAAGGGGCAAGAAACAGAGGCAGACAGAAGCCATGGGCGAGGAGAAAGCAAAAGGGTGAGGGTTCCAGTTGGAGGGCTGAGAATGAAAGGACGAAGGGGAAAAGCAGCAGGGATGGAGGTTAGATATCTTGAAGGACTTCCAGATCCCAGGGCTATTGGACCTTCTCTCTATAGGGCATGGGACAAATATTCACCCAAGCCATACACCAGCGGTGAGGCACAGTAGAGAGGAGCTGAAATCAGAAATGTGCCAAGATTGCTTGGGAAACAGCCAACAAATGTCCCGGTCAGCAGGGGCAAGGCAGAGTTAGGGGAGACTCCCTGTCAAATGCAAGGTGTCCACGTGAGACATCCCGTGGGCTAAGGGGACAAATCTTGTTGTCCAGAGTCATGAATGGGAACCAGAGACTTCTGTGAAGAGCAGAATGTGGGCCCCTGGGGGACAGCCACCTGCGCAGCTTCTTGGAGGTCCTGGAGTGTGGTTCTTGGGTAGGAATGCAGTCCATTTAAAACAAGGCCAGGCCAGCAGCCTTCGGTAGCTTGGATCCCCTTTTTTGGAATTAGAGGAGGAATGGTCCAGCCTCTGAGGGGGCCAGGTCAGTTTTCCAGCTCCTGCCACTTCATGGAGACTGAAGTCTGTTCCAGGGAGTGGGAAACGCAAGGAGCTCTCTGGTGATGTTTGAGCATCACTAGGCAAGACCTTCACCAGTGGGCTCCTTCCCCAGCTGCCTTCCCTCCACACTGTCTGGGATCTCCCCACTGAATTCCTAACTTGTGTGTCCAGCTGCTTATGGGATATGTCCACTGGGAGGTCCAGTAGGCATCTCAAACCTAGCATGTCCACAGCCACGCTGACCCACTCACAAGCCTGTCTGGCTGCAACCTTCTCTATACCAAGCCAGTGGCAACTCCATCCTTGCAGCTCCTCAGGGCTGTCAAAAGTCTAAAGATCTTAAATGGCTTTTATTTGTGGTTCTAGAATCAGGTGACACCTTGTTTTATAAAACAGAATGAGTGTTCCGAAGAGCTAACCAGAGGAGGTGGGTTTTATGGACAGGAAAAGGCTGAGCAGAAACAGGGAACGAAAAGTGAATTTGTCATTTCAAAGTTCCTTTTTCTTGTAAAGGTTAAAGCAGAGGGGACTTCCTTTCTTGCCGATGAAAATTGGCCAGTTTGGAGACTTGGCTATTATCTATCTCTCTCTCTCCTGATCGCTCCCAAGTTCAGATAAAGATCTTAGTTTTGGCTTGGTGGCGTGGAACTTCGGCATGAATGACTCCACTTTGGTTTGGTCTGTTGGGCCCAGTGCAGGAGCTTAGACCAAGCCATTGGCCTCCTATAAATTGTATTTAACAGGGCAAACAACTTAGGAGTCACCCTTGCCTCCTTGCTCCTTCAGCCCTTCAACATAATAGTCAGAACCCCACCGCTCCCACCAACTCTGTGGCTCCAGCTGGGCCCAAGCCCACATCTTCTCTCATTTGGTTGCAACAGAAGCCATCTGCTTCCCTCCTGACCCTCCCCTGTCTATTCACACAGTGGCCAGAGTGAGGCTTTTACCAGGGCAGAGCATGTCCTGTCTCTGTTCCCATCTCAGAGTCACAGCCCACATTCTCCGTGGCCTAGAAGGCTCTTTGCAGCTGGCCTCCCCATTTATCTCCCTATCTCACCTCTTTCTCATGCACACCCCTGCAGCCACACTGGGCTCCTTGAGCAAGCCAGGCCTACTGCCACCTCAGGGCCTTTGCACAGTGTTCCCTTCCTCCCTCCCTAGCACTTGCCTAGATGTGCCTTCTCAGTGAGGTCTTCTCTGAGCACCTGATTTAAAATTGTCATCCTGTTCCCTGGCTCTCTCTCACCCTGCTCTGTTTTTTCCCCCATAGCACTTTTTGCCTTCTACCATGCTACACAGTTATTTATTTTGTTTGTTGGTATTGTGTACTGCCTGCCCCCACCCACTGGAATATTAGGTCTCTGAGAGCAGAGATTCTGTCTATTGAGTTCAGTGCTGTGTCCTCAGCACCTACAGCAGGGCCTGGTACATGTGGAAATCCTGTGGGAGATTTCCACAATCAATATTTATTCCACAGGAGGCATCCCCTTCTGACCATGAAGGGTTAACCACTGTAGAAATTGCCCATCTACCCAGCACTTTGGGAGGCCACGGCGAGCGATCACCTGAGGTCAGGCGTTCGAGACCAGACCAGCCAACATGGTGAAACCCTGTCTCTACTAAAAATACAAAAATTAGCCAGGTGTGGTAGTGCTCGCCTGTAATTCCAGCTACCTGGGAGGCTGAGGCAGGAGGATGCCATGAACCCGGGAGGCGTTGCAGTGAGCTGAGATTGAGCCATTGTACTCCAGCCTGGGTGACAAGAGTGAGATTCTGGCTCAAAAAACAAAACAAAACAAAACAAAAAAACGGACAAAGAAACTATTCATCTAATGCAAACAACTGAACACTGGATGAAATATAGGGCTTGGTGCGATGGCTCACGCTTATAATCCCAGCACTTCGGAAGGCCGAGGCAGGTGGATCGCCTGAGGTCAGGAGTTTGAGACCAGCCTGATCAATGGTGAAACCCTGTCTCTACTGAAAATACAAAAATTAGCTGGGTGTGGTGGCAGGTGCCTGTAGTCCCAGCTACTCGGGAGGCTGAGACAGGAGAACTGCTTGAACCTGGGAGGTGGAGGTTGCAGTGAGCTGAGATCGTGCCACTGCACTTCAACCTAGGTGACAGAGCAAGACCCTGTCTCAAAAAAGAAAAAATAAAAATAAAAAGAAAGAAATATAAGAAATGACTGTTTCCAGACAGTGGGCATCAGGTGGCATAGGGTGGTGGGCCCCAAGAGAAGGGAAACAAGTTAGGTGCCCCCACCCCAACACAGTACAGCAGCTTACTGCCTGGAGAAAGTTGGCAGAGCCAGGTGGTTGAGTTGGTGAGACGGAGATTGGGTTGGAGGAGGCTAGAATCTGTGAGGAAGAATCCTGGGGAGAAGGGAGCTGCAGGCAGAGTTCGGGAAGCCTGTAGAAAGGTCCTCAAAACTTTGGCTGAACACTGAGCTGACAGAAAGCAGTAGGCTGAACAATTAATTCCTGGAGCTTACATGCGGCTGTGGCTCAGATTCCCACCAGTGAGTGGAGAGTGCTTGCAGTACCTGGTGCATTGGATAGAGGCCTCCTGAAGATGCTACTGTAGCCCCGACGCCTGTCCTGAACTCAGTCTAACAGAGCTTAAAAACAAGCATTAAAAGGATCAAAGCAATTCCAAATAACTGAGCCAGAACAAAGTCCAACACTCTTTAAAAGAATAGAATAAGATCCAGAACTCAGCAATGTAAAATTCACAATATCCATCATCTAATAAAAAAATTAAGTCATGCAAAGAAGCAGGAAAATACGGCTTATAACCAGAAGAAAAATCAATCAACAGAAACAGACCCAAAAATCAACAGAAACAGAAAAATGATGAAATTAGCAGAAAGGATACTAAAGCAGTGATTATAGATTATGTTCCATATGCTCAGAAATGCAGAAGAAAACGTGAACATGATGAGAAGAGAGATGGAAGATTTAAGAAAAACAAATGTAATTTATAAAGATGAAAATAGAATATCTGAAATAAAAATACTGTTGAACAAATAAATGATTTTATTTCTGCTGTTGCTCCTATCAAAACCATATGGGTCAGGGGTGGGGAAGAGCGACTCAGTGGCTCACGCCTGTAGTCCCAGCACTCGGGAGGCCGAGGTAGGCAGATCGATTGAGCCCAGGAATTCAAGACCAGCCTGGGCAACATGGTAAAACCCCATCTCTACAAAAAAAAAAAAAAAAAAAAGAGAAAAAAATTAGCTGAGCGTGGTGGCATATGTCTGTAGTCCCAGCTATTTGGGAGGCTGAGGTGGGAGAATCACCTGAGCCTGGGAGGTTGAGGCTGCAGTGAGCCATGATTGTGCCAGTTGCACTACAGCCTAGGTGACAGAGTCACTCACTGTTGTTTCAAAACAACAATAATAACAACAAAAAACCCCACATGGGGTGTGAGATGCATGTTTTTCCAAAAAGCTTATTCTCCCTGCAGCCTGTGCTTGCCCCTCCCCCCACCTTGAGATGGCATGAGTTGACTGCATTCACTTTCCCAGCTCCGCCGGACTCTGTGGAAACAGGCTTCTCTTCTATTTGGTCCTCAAATACAATCTAGATTTCAGGTTGCAAGCAGTGGCTCTCCTCAGTCACCTTTCAGCTGATGTTTCCTGAGCCCCTCCCATGTCCTCTGATCTGAGTGCACTCCACCTCCCGTCCAGCATCATCATGAGCCTCTCCTCTCCATCAGTCCCGCTGTATCCCACACTTAGTCGTGGGGCTCTTGTAAGGGGATGATGAGCAAGACCCGGCCTCTGCCCCATGGAGCTCCGAGTCTAGCCAGGTTTGCTCAATGCAAGGAAGAAAGTGACACGGTTCATGAGATCAGTGTGGACAGGTACTTAGGGAGAAAGAAAGCTTCATGTGGAGGTCAGAGAAGGCTTCATGGAAGAGGTGGCATCTGTGCTGGGTTCTGAAGGATGGATAAGATTTGGGCTGCTGGGAATGAAGGGACGGGTGTTCTGGGCAAAACTGGGCTTCATCCTGAACTCCCTCACCTCTTATTTCCCCTTCTCTCAGCACCTTTGTCGTCTGCCTACCGGCACTGCCATGAAGCCTGGTCCCAAGCACCTGAGCCTCTCATTTCTCATCCCCCTCGCATTTCATCTCACCCCTTTCCTTCTCTCCCTTCTCTTCCTTCTCTCATATTTTGAATGCAAAATATGAACAGCTCCTAAAAAGGGCAGAGTTGCTCATCGACGGCTTTCCACATATCAGCTGACCTTCAGGGTGCCTCGGGGTGTGGTGGGCATGTGCAAATGAGCAGGGCTGGAGGGAGGCTGAGCAGTGGGTGGCGGAGGTGCCCATCCTTCAGGTATGCTTGTTCTAGATAAGGATGAGCTTGTTATTGACAATGATGTCACTGGACAAAGCCCAAGGAGGGAGGATCAGGAGTGGGGGTTCCCCGTGGTGGGAGGTTTGAGCAAATGGGGAGCTCAGACACCAGCTCTGAGGTGACACATGCACCCCTCCTCCCTTCCCACCTCCCTGGGTCTGCCACCTTCCCTGGAATGGCTTCTGCCTGTCATCCAGGCAGATGTCCCTCCTCTCCCTTCCCCACAGCAGGGTGGAGAGGTGGTGTCCACGGGGTGGCAGACAGAAAGTCTGGGTGAGCGCTCAACCTCCTAGGACTTTCCACCTGAAACCTCAAGATCCAAGCTGGGGCAGTGCTGGCCTGTAGCCCTGGGCACCAACTGAGCCAGCCTGGGGAAAATCTGGGAAAAGGGCACCACAGTGGGGTGGCTGTGAGGCCTGACTTTGGTGCCCCGTGGCGCTGGGCCAGAATTGCATCTCCACTATCTAAGTGCTTGAGGTAAGTTACTTAACCTCCAATCTGCAGTGTCCTTATCTGTAAAATGGAGATAATGAAACTGCCTACCTCTCAGTGTGGGCATGTTAAGCAGTGCGTAAGGGCAGGTGCTGTTATGATTATGTCACCTCGTTGTTGTTGTTGGCAGACTTGCTGAGAGGACGGTGGCTGCACCCCCACACCTTGTCCTGGTTCCCCTCTCATCACCCCTTCCTCCAGCTGCTGTTTCTAAGCCCCAGCTTCCTGACCCCTGCTCTGGACCCTTGTCTGACAGCCCCCAGAGGGACTCATCATGTCCTTAATTGCAATTCTCTTGCTCAGCAAAGCCATCAGCACCTAATGTCCCATGTCATTGCTGGTTCTCTGTCTGCAGAGACCTCGCTCCTCCTCGGAGCTGCTCAGCCACCCAGGGCAATGCCATCTGGCCAGGAAAGGCCACGGCACGGAGCAGTGCCAAGACCTTCTGGGGATGCATTGGTGACAATTTGCTTACAAATAATTTAATATTAGAGGGCAGAAGACTTCATGACTCTATCCCTGGCTCTTTCTGCCACTATGAACCTCCACCCTATCTTCTCCTTGAAGTCACAGAGGTAGCACTTCTCTCTAACACCAAGGCTTTCCCCATCTCCTGCCGAGCTGGCCCCAAACCCAGTGAAGAACTGCAGTCCCCCCGCCTGACTTGGCTCTGATGCCCTTTTTGAGTTTTTAAGGTGGGGCCCAGCAAAAAGCTAGAGCTGGGGAAGGGGAACTTGAAGGAAGACTTGGAACCCAGCAGAGACCAGGATCAAGGGAGAACTTATCCCAGGGGTCTGTGTTCCCATTCTCTGGGTCCCAATGCAGGGCCCCCTACCCTGGGCAGAACCTCTGCTAATCCAGTCAAGCCACTGCTGAAGCTGTTCTCACAGGGTGAACAAGAATTCTGGACAGAAATATGGTGATAAGCATTAATCAGGCTGCACTTTGACCCACTCCTTTGTAACCGACAGTCACGTAGAACTTGACACTGGCCATTTGCATCCCAATTGTTCCTATAGATAAGATATCTGGTGTTAGAGTCATAAGACTTTTGTTTAAGAATTACTTAAGCAGATCCTGAATTCCAGTGAAACACCTGACACCAATCATTTTGAAGACCCCTAAAGAGGAACCGAATCCGGGTGAGAACACAGTTTCTTCATCTCCCTGTCCCATAACTTCACCCTGTACTCGAATCAATTGACAATCTCCACACTCTGGCCCACTCCAAAACCATTCAAAACCCTAGCCCCAGACTCCTTGGGGAGACGGATTTGAGGTTTCCTTCTGTCTCCTTGTTTGGTGGCCCTACAATTAAACCTCTTTCTCTGATGTAACCTGGTGTTTCAGCATATTGACTTGTCATGCACAATGGGCAACAAACCTCTTACGGTTACACTGCTGCCCCTCCTCCCAGCCTCAGCACCCAGGGGCACCCAGGATCACAGGGAGCAGCTTCCTCAGGAGTCCACACCCAGCCCTGGCCTGAGAGTGGCTTGCTTAGGCTGCCTGCCCCCCACCCCCAGGATGAGGCCGAAAGTATGTGGGCAGTTCTAGCAGCCAGCCCAGTCGAGTCCAGGACAACAGACTTTGTTCCCAGGGAGCCCAGAGACACCCCAGGTTCAAAAGAGAGCTCAAAGAGAGGCCCTCCAGGGGAGCAGGAGCCCTGCTGGCTGCAATCCTGGTCCCCCCCACCTCCAGTACCTCCATGTCCAGCCGTGTTCCGGCCACCCCCACTCCCAGGCTTGTGGGAGATTTGTCTTTCTTACCATGAGCCCAGGAGGAGATAGAGACCCCGTTGCTGGTTTCTCTCAGTACTGCTGGGATCCGCTGGCATTCTCACAAAGAACTTCCATAAATACTAAGGGGGAACAAAAGGGAAGTAATTACAGCAAATACAAACAGCATGAAAATAGTCAAGTTTTTAAAGTACCGGTTTCCCAGCCTCAGACAACCACCCTGGAGCCCCGGGGGCTGGTCTGCCTTCCCAGCAGGCCCTGTGCCAATGCTCCCACCTTCCCGGACTCGCCTGGTGCTGCCCATCAGGATCTTGGCACCTGCAGGTCTGGGGGCCAGGCTGAAGCCCCCACCTTTCATTTCTAGTTTTCCACGTGAGGATTTGCCTCACCACAGCTGGCCACTGGAGCTGCAGCATCTGACACACTGAATAACTCACCTTTCAGGTGCACGCGAAGGCCTCAACCATCTGGAGAATACCTGCTGCAACAGGTAACACCCCCGTGTCCAGGCCCAAGGCCTTGTCCACTGCACACCCACAGCCCAGCCCTGTTTTCACTACCTTGATGGACAATTGTTGGAGTTAACTCTCCAACTATCCACGAACCCTGATCCATCCTGCTCATACACAGCAGTGAGCACATCGAAGCCATTTGTTCAATGTGACCCAACCCCCTGAATTGATGCTGGCTGGATTAGAAAAGGCACCTGAGCCAAGCTGGACCCATGAGAATTCAGTCTTTGGGGCACTGGAGTCAGAGCGCAGGGACAGTCTCTTCAGAGAGTTCTCTATCTCTTCCACATACATTTGGGAGCTGTGGGTGGTCACCTTGGGTCATGAGGTCTGCCCATAGAAAAAAATGAAGCAGGTGTGCAGGAGAGATGGTGACCTGGAATTCCCAGTGCCTGGTGGCTTTGCTGTCCTCGATCCTTCCTTGCTGAGGCTCCACCACACTCCTGCCTTTAGGTTCTACAAGACACTCCTAAGTTCTTTCAGTAAGTTGCCTCTTTGGGCTTAAATGCTAGTTTGAGTGGGTGTCTGTAACTTGCAACCCCAGAATCTCAACCCCTCGCCACACTGTAAGTGATAAAAACATAGTGTAGTTGGGGCCCCAAGAGGACCAAAGCTAGGCACTTGCTGGGGACTTGCAGGAGGAACTGAGAAGGCCCTTGGAAACAGGTGAGGGAATGGAGGGGCACCAGGTATATCTCTCCTTGGTAGGGGAGCTGTTGGGGTGGGGACCCCGGAGAGCTCATGAATGGGGCAGGTCTAGCAAAGGAGAGACCCTTTAGAGCACTGCTTCTCCTGTAGAATCAATGTCAACTTGTCAGTAAACGGACTGCTGATGCAGCAGGATCTTTAAGCTCAAGTCCCCACACTCTTTCCAGCATCCCACCTTCTGGCCAGACCCCCACTCCCACCCCCTGCCTCCATGGCCGTGTAATGCACCAGACTAGGTGTCTGAAACCCGAGTTGGGCCCCAGTTCAGCCACTGATGGGCTGTGTGAGTTTGGGCAAGTAACCCCACCTCCCTGGGCCTTGGCCCCCTCATCCAAAACATGGCCGCCATAATCCCCTTCTATTTTGCAGGGCTCCTTCGAATTCTCCCTCCCTTCTCTGGTCCCTTCCTCCTTTGCCCCTTCCTTCTGCTTGGCACTTGCCTGCCCAGCAAGCCTCCCCTTCTGATCCATGCAGTTCAGTGCACTCCCACCTGCTTCCTACAGCTCAGGAAACTGTGAGGGCCAGTCACTGGTGTGTACGGTGCCTTTGAATCTTACTTTAGGTTAAGATGCTCACCCGGTCTCCCCTTTCAGAAGGAGACCCTCTGAGGGCAGAGATCTGGTCCTCTTCTCCTTCTTCTAGACCGCTCAGTGTGCCTGGAACAGGGCTGAGCCCAGAGCGGGGTGCCTGGATGAGCCCTGCCCTGCCGGCCTGCTCCCTGACCTTTCCTCCAGCCCTTTCCCTTCCCCTCTCCTGGCAGGGAGGATGCTCCAGAGCCCGCAGTCCAAACTAAGCCAGAGTTGGGGGTCCCCAGCCTCTCCAGAAAGCCAGCTCCAGCCATGGGAGGGGGCATTGCTGGCTGTTTCTTCCCCACAGGCCTGCTCTCCTCACCCCTGCACCCTTCTGTCTGGAGGGGAGGCAGTGTGCCTCACCTGAGCCAGTCACCACAGCCCCAGTGCAGCTGGCTCCTTCCCTTCCTCTCCCGCTCCCTGGCATGGACCAGCACACCGTTCTTCTCCCACCGCCCATCCTCAGTCGCCCCTCGCCTCCCCCCACCGCCTTCTGTTCCCATGCTGGCGTGTCTCCCCCCCAGGCAGCTGGGAGCAGGGCGCCTTCGATTTCTCTATTCAGTCTGAGGCGTAGCAATTTTCTGCTCTCCCATAATTAGGGGAATTTTAAGCAAACTCCCCGACGGATGATTACAGCAGGTTCAATCCCAGCTCCTTTGATCAGGGAAGAATGAGGACGTTGTTGGAATATTCCTCAACCTGCTGGCCAGACAGGCTCTGCGGCGCACGCCCGGCTCTCGGGCTCCCCCTGGAGGGCTTTGAACTTGTGTCCTGGCGTCTGAGTGTTCCTGGGTGCTGGAGTCTCCCCAGGAGAGGACTGGGTTCAAATTCTGCTTCATGAAGGATTATCCCAGAGGTAGCTTCTCTAGCTTTGGGCCAATATCTGGGCTCAGAGCCAGAGTTGGAGGTGGTCTCTTGGGTAGGAAGGAAAGTTAAAGGGTCATGTAGGGCAGTCTCCCAGGGCTGCTGTGAATGGCTGTGCAGGCCATACACTGTGCCCTCTAGGGAACATTATTCTCCCTGTAGCTTGTGTGAATGGGACTCCTAGGGTTTGTGCAGTGTCCAGCCTGCGCAACACAACTGACAGCTTGAACCGCTTGAATGACTCCACTTTTCCGAAACGGCAGAAGAGCCGCCTCCTTAGGGTTGAAAGGGGCTCTCCTCTGTTTAGTCCATTTCCCTCGCCTGTTGCGCCTGCCCAAGGCAGTGTGGAAGAGAGAAAAAACATGGCCTTTGCAGCCACAGCCTAGAGGGGAATTCCAGTGTGAATGTTTCCTGGCCGTGTAACCTTGGGTTAGTTAATGAACCTCCCTGAACTTTAATGTCAATCTTAAAGGACTGTTTTGAAGATTAAGTAAGAGATGGACTAAAACATTGCTTGGCCCTTATGAGTCCTCAATAAATATCACTCCCCTCTCCTTTCCCTGCCCATGTCACACTTTCCTCTTAAACGTTTCATCTTCCCAGACAAACCCTTTCTCCTCTGTCTGCCCCAGTCCTGAGTCCCCCAAAGGCTGTGCCAGATAACAGACTGCATAGCTATATATATATATATATTTTTTTTCTTTCTTTTTTAGACGGAGTCTTGTTCTGTCACTCAGGCTGGAGTGCAATGGTGCGGTCTTGGCTCACTGCAATCTCTGCCTCCCGGGTTCAAACAATTCTCCTGCCTCAGCCTCCTGAGTAGCTGGGACTACAGGTGCACACCACCACACCCTGCTAATTTTTGTATTTTTGGTAGAGACGGGGTTTCGCTATGTTGGCCACGCTGGTCTCGAAATCCTGACCTCGTGATCTGCCCACCTCGACCTCTGAAAGTGTTGGGATGACAGGCGTGAGCCACCGCGCCCGGCCCAGACTGGGTATATTAATAGGCTACTAATGTCTCTGGCATCCCCGAGCAGTGGTCCTGGCTTTTCCATAGGTTAATTAGGCCATATTTCAGGATAATTACGACTGTATATTCCTACATTAATTAAGTGGCTCTAAACCCTCTCCAGAATGCAGCTCTGTGAATCATAATTAAGCCTTACCACCAAGTTCCTCTGCCAGCCACGGAGCCGGGCGAGCAGCCTGTTGTCCCCACTCCCAGGCACGGGAAAGGCTGCGTCTGAACCGTGGATTTGAAAAGGATCTATTTTCCCGGGATCATGTCGAGATGATTCCCAATGAATATTGGATGAGGCTTTGCCCTGTTCCTCTTTTGTTTTCACAAGGAGAGAGAGGAATAGAAATACAGTGTTGATACAGGTTTATCTCCTGCTTCTCCCCACTCTGTTGAGTAGATGTAAATAGATTCCCAGGGGATGCAGGTGGTCGGGGATGAGAAGGTGATGCATGCATGCCTAGGCATAGGGGTGCGTATGTCAGACTTTGGTGAGCGTACGTGAGAATGTGTGTGCTGTAGCTATTGTTCACTAGGGACTTATGTCTAATATTAGCCAGCCAAGTTCATGGCTACCCAACAATGAAAACGTGTGTACCAGAAAACACCTGTCGGAGAGGGCTACATCGATCTTCTCATTCCCAGTTGTTTCGTTCTTTAATTTTTTTTTCTTATTTTAGAGACAGAGTCTTTGTATTAGTCTGTTCCTCACACTGCCATAAAGAACAACTAGAGACTGAGTAATTTTTTTTTTTTAAAAAGGTTTAATTGGCTCACGGTTCTGCAGGCTGTACAGGAAGCATGGCTGGGGAAGCCTCTGGAAACTTTCAGTCATGGTGGAAGTGGAAGCAGGCACGTCTCACATGGCCAGAGCAGGAGAAGAGAGAAGAGGGGGAGGTGCCACACATTTTCAAACAATCAGATCTCATGGAAACTCACTATTACAAGAATAGCAAGGGGGAAATCCACCTCCGTGATCCAATCCCCTCCCACAGGCTGCTCTTTCAACATTGGGGATTACAATTTGACATGAGATTTGGGCAGGGACACAAATTCAAACCATATCCTGGTGGATGGTCTTGCTCTGTCAGTCAACCTGGAGTGCAATGGTGTGATCATAGCTCATTGCAGCCTTGGACTCGTGGGCCCAAGCAATCCTTTCACCTCAGCCTCCTGCATAGCTGGGTCTACAGGAGCACACCATTGCACCTGGTTAATTTTTTTTTTTTTCAGAGATGGGGTCTCACTACATTGCTCATGCTGGTCTTGAACTCTTGGTTTCAAGCAATCCTCCCGCCTTGGCCTCCCAAAGTGCTGAGATTACAGGTGTGAGCCACTGCGCCTGACCTGTTTTGCCCTTAATGGACCTTGCAAATTAGGCTGTGCACAACCTGGTGTTGGCCAGCCCTTCAGGCTAATGTCAGGATTAGCCTGAATTATGGAGTTGTCAGAAGATCCAATTTTGAGTCTTGGCTCTACCACTTGCCGATTATGTTACCTTAAGGAAGTCATTTGGCCTCCTGAGCCTTAGCTTCTTATCTGGAAAATGAAAATATTACCAACTATCTCACAGCTCCTGAGAAAATTAAATAAGACATGAGGATGGAGCCAGTGACCCCACGTGAGAAGGCAGTGAGTGCTGAGCTCTTCTTTCAGCCATGGAGAGGGGGCTCATGTGGAAAGGGCCACACTCCCTTCCGGGTCCTCTATCTGGTGGCTCTTGGTCCTGGTGTGTTCCATCTGTGTTCATGGGCCACAGAGGAACAGAATCCAGGACGTCATTGCAGTAGCACCAGCGTTCACCACTGGGACTCACTGGGATGCATGTGTTCTCCTTAATGAGGGAAAACACGAAGCCCCTCTCATCTCGTACTGCAGGAGCTTGGAAAGGTCACCATGGGTCAGGATAGCAGATGGAGGATGGATATGAAGATGTCTGGAAAGGGTTTCTGAATCAACAATGCACGGACCTCGATCCCCGGCTTGCAGTCCTTAAAACCCCTGGCCTCCCTGCCCTTGAAAGCATCTTCATTCCCCCACCCTGATCCCTGTAGTCCCACCTCCCCCGCCGTTCTGGGGCCAGCAGCCCAGGCAGCAAAGAGGAAACAGCGGAGACATGTCCTCTTTCTTGCTGTCTTTCTGTGAAGAGATGGCTGCAGGCACTCTGAGTAAGACACTAATCAAATAAGGACAGGTGACAATACACCAACATCTGTGGAAGCCAAGGAGACACTCGGCTGTCCTCAGTAACAGGACAGGGAAGGGAGGCAGCATTTATTTAACCTGGTTGTCACACACCGCCCCTGGCTTCTTTGACAAGAGAGCACTGTGTGAAGACACAGATAAGCTCTGCTGGAAAATTGACAGCAATGAAGGAGGCTCCAGCCTCTTCACTTCTGTGGCCTGTGGATTACGGCTGTGTTCAAATAGAGGGAGGTGAGAGGCACTCGCAGCTTCCCTGAAACACAATCTGTAGGTGCAGGGGAATGGGCCTTGTTCTCTGTAAGGAGGGAGGGAAAGCCCACCCTGGGCTAGCAGGAGATCAGAGCTCGGAGGATGGTCCTAGCTGACTATTGATGGAGAAGGGAACTTGCTTTCTTGGTAGAGAGCAGAGCAGATCCAAGGTGGACTTTCTACTGTTTGTGCTGAGGGAAGTGAGAAAGGGTGGAGCAGAAGGCAGAGGCTCAGCACATAGGAGTGGTGAGTGAGCTGGTCACGGTGAGCCTGCACAGCCAGACTGTGCCCATAGAGCTCCCTGGCAGCACAAACAAAGCTTGTAAGAGATCTCAGCCGAGGAGGAGTCTCTACTGAAGTGGGAGGCTGGGCATGGGGGGAGGCAACAGAGCGGAGCCACAGAGGCCGGGCTAGGGAAACAGATCCTCTTGCATGTGGATCTCGCACTCACTTCTTGTGCACAGGAAAGCATGCACAATGCCTACTGACACACTTATGCATGCCCATATGTGTACAAACATCTGTGCGTGCACACTGCTATGGTGGTATTGTTTATTTTTTGAGGTAGGGTCTCACTGTGTTGACCGGGCTGGAGTGCAGTAGTACAATTATGGCTCACTGCAGCCTTGATCTCCTGGGCTCAAGGAATGCTCCTACTTCAGCCTCCTGAGTAGCTGGAACTATAGGCATGCACCACCATGCCCAGCTAATTATTTTATTTTTATGTTGTAGAGACAGGGTCTTGCTACATTGCTCAGGCTGCTCTCAAACTCCTGGATGCAAGTGATCCTCCCACCTTCACCTCTCAAAGTGTTGGGATTACAGGCATGAGCCACTGTACCCAGCCATGGTTTGATTATATGAGCCCTCTAAATCTTATGTTGAAATCTAATCCCCAGTATTGGAGGTGGGGCCTGGTGAGAGGTGTTTGTGTTGTGGGGTTGGAACCTTCAGCACCATTCTTATGGGAGTGAATGAGTTTCCACTCTTAGTTCCCACAGGATTGTTGGGAAGAGCCTGGCACCTCCTCCCCTCTCTCTGTTGCTTTCTCTCTTGCCATGTGACCTACGCATATGTCTCTGTTTGTCTTCTGCCACGAGTGGAAGCTTCCCAAACCCCTCACCAGAAGCAGATGCTTTGGTGCCATGCTTCTTGTACAGCCTGCAGAACCATGAACCAAAGAAATTTCCTTATAAGTTACCCAGTCTTAGGTATTCCTTTATAGCAATGCAAATGGATTAAGACACAGACCTGGTGTTATGACTGAATGTTAATCCCCGCCCCCACGAATTCCTGTGTTGAAGCTCTCACCCACAATGTGATGGCATTTGGAGACGGGGCCTTTGGGAGGTGACTAGGGTTAGATGAGGTCATGAGTGTAGGGCACTCATGATGATGAAACCAGCCCAATTTCCCCATAAAACTGAAGCTTGAGAAACTTACATTTGTTTTATTTGAGTTCCTTCCTCAGGAAACTGTTAGTCCTGCAAGACACTGTGAAGAAAATAAAACAGGCTGGTGCGGTGGCCCACACCTGTAATCCCAGCAATTTCAGGGGCTGAGGCAGGAGGATTGCTTTAGACCAGGAGTTCAAGACCAGCCTGGGTAACATAATAAGACCTTGTCTCTTAAAAAACAAAATTAGCCTGGTGTGGTGGCACATGCCTGCAGTCCCAGATACTCAGGAGGCTGGGGTGGGAAGATCACTTGGGCCTGGGAGGTTGAGGCTGCAGTGATCTGTGATTGCACCACTGTACTCCAGCTTGGGTGAAAGAGCAAGACCCTGTCTCAAAAAAAAAAAAAAAAAAAAAGAAAGAAAAGAAAAAGAAACGAACAAACAAACAAACTTCCCAGACCACCACATCCAATGACACACCTGCTGCCCATTGAGCAACGCCTCTTCCTTACCCCTCCCTAATTCCTGTTTTCCTGCATGTGGTTACAATGGGACACCAGACCCTTCATCTGACAGCCTGCTGCCTATTGATCAACTCCTCTTCCTTACCACTCCCTAAGTCTCCGCTATATAAGCCCCTAACTTTAGTCAGTTAGGAAGACAGATTTGAGACTAGTCTCCCATCTCCCTGCTGATGTCACCTGCCTTAAAGTGTTCTTCCTGAGCAACACTTGTGTCAGTGATTGGCTTTCTGTGCAGCGAGCAACTGGACCTAGGTCAAACCTCTGGCATTCAGCAACAATGGGATTAGGGCCCTTATAAGAAGAGGCACAGAGAGCTGCCTCTCTTTCTCTCTCATCCTGCACATGCACTGAGGAAAGGCCATTTGAGCACATAGCAGGAAGGTGGTGTCTGCAAGCCAGGAAGAGGGCCCTCACCAGAACCCAGCCATGCTGGCACCCTGATCTAGACTTCCAGTCTCCAGAGTGTAAGAAAGTCCATTTCTGTTGGATAAGCCCCTGAGTCTATGGTATTGTGCTATGGCAGCCCTAGCAGACCAAGGCACCCACGTAAGCACACATGCATTAATGTGAGGGAGCAGAGGACATCCTGGCTGGAGCATTCATTCAAGGCCGCAGTGTAGCCTTCCACACAGTTCACCTTGCTGAGCCTAGGTGTCTCCTTCTCCTCAGGGGGTTCACACTCCCTTCCTTGCTTACTTCAAAGAGCTGCCAGGATAATGAAATAGAAGAAAGATGGGAAGGCTCTCTGCAGACAGTAGATCTGCTGCAGCCCTAAGGCCCACTGAGGGCTCTATTGTGGTTCTCCCCAGGCCTATCCTGACCAGGGGCCAGGGCACTGGTGGCAGCTCCCTGTGCCTCCTCCAACAACCTCCACCAGGTGGGGAGGAGGATGAGGCCTGGGAATCCTTGCTGTCTCCTCCTTTGCCCTTGTCAGAGTCATGGGGGATGGGAAAGGGGCTCTGAGGTAGCCACTGTGCTTCTCCAGCTCAGTCCCACTAACCCACACAGCCCAGCACCCCCAACCCACACAACCCAGCACCCCCAACCCACACAGCCCAGCACCCCTAACCCACAGAACCCAGCACCCCCAGCCCACACAGCCATGGCTGTCCAGGGGTGCAGTGCTGGCCTTCTCTGTCTGAAGGGCTGTGAGGGACAAGACCAGGAAAGACCAGAGGACCCAGAAGCTCCCCACCCAGAGGGAGCACCTAGAAACAGACTAGGAGGGCTGGGTTCTGCTCTGATCACAGCCTCTCCACTGCAGAGGACCCAGGAACCAGGTGTCCCTCTGGATGTGGGGCAAGAGGGCCATGGAGCTGGTGGGCTTGGGAGCTGATTTGCCTTTGTGTGTCCTGAGCATATGGAATTGGGGCGAGGGGTCGGATGGACCCTCATCATGGCGAAGGGGGGCCCGTGAGTAGGGGTGGACTGAAGCTTTGCCTCCAGCTTCCTAATGAAAGGAGGCCTTTTGGAGTCCCCTCCTGACCACTGAGTGCTGTAAGAAGGAGAGAAATGGGGAAGGGCGGAGAGGAAGGCTCGGTGTCTCTGCCCTTTCAGTGGGCATGCCGGGCGCTGGCACTCTGAGGTGATGTCATGGAGCCCTGCCAGCTCCAGAGACAAATGTCCAGATGTACCACATGCAAGAGAAGCAGAGAGATGGGTACCTCTTCCTTCCTCTCACTTCGTGTTTGTCACAAACATAGGCTCTGGAGTCACACAGACTCAGATCCAATCTGGACTCCACTACGCTCTAGCCCTGCCACCCTGCCACTTCAGCTCCCTAAGTCTCAGGCTGCTCATCTCATCTGTGACATGAGTATAACCGTAATGTCTACATTACACAGAGTTGTGTAAATGAAATAAGGTGGTGCATGTAAGATGCTCACAGAGGGCCCAGCCTGTGATTACCCTGAATGGACATGAACAGTGGCTCTCTCATTACCTTGTGTTCCCTCCCGTCTGTAACTGCTAGGGCAGCCTCCCCTAAGTAGTTTCCTACAGTGGTAACTGCTGTGTGTAAAGAAGGCACAGATGGTAATGCTGAGTGAGCAGAGGGTTGACTGCTGTAGACAAAGTGGTCAGGGACGGGCCCTTTGAGGAGGTAACATTTGAACTGAGCCTGGAATGACGAGAACTGAGCCTTGATTTTTGTCAGCAATACAAAAATTGGCAGAGATTGGAAGGGTGGAGAGGTAGGAGGTCACTTCAGGCGCCGGGAACAGCAAGTGGAAGAGCCCTATGAGGGGAGCAAGCTTAGCATCTTCAAGGTGCTGGGAGAGGGCCAGTGTGGCTGGGGCATCATAGATGCGGAGGAGAGTGATGAGAGTGCTGGAGACTTATTCAGGGCCCAAGTGCCTCCAGGACCCAGGATAGGGCCTGGCACAGAGAAGAAAAGGAATCAATGTTCTTGAATGAGGCAATGAGGTAATGAGGGAATCAGGCAATGGCTCCTGGAGCTCAGGTCCTGGAAATAACCTTTCCCTAGACCTCTTGACTTCCTCAGCTGTGGCGCAGAGACCAGTGGGGTTGGGGACTCAGATCTGGGAAATGTTCATTTCAACTAAATCTAATTACGTGGATATGAGGTTAAATTAGAGTCAAGAAGCTCTCCTGGCCAGGTGTGGTGGCTCATGTCTATCATCCTACCACTTTGGGAGGCCAAGACTCACTTCAGCCCAAGAGTTTGAGACCAGCCTGGGCAACATAGTGAGACCCCATCTCTACAAAAAAATTTAAAAACGTGTGGAGGCTGTGGCCAGTGGCTCATGCTTGTAATCCAGCACATTGGGAGGCCAAGGCTGGCAGATCACTTAAGGTGAAGAGTTCAAGACCAGTCTGGTGAACATGGTGGAACCCCATTTCTACTAAAAATACAAAATTAGCCAGGTGTGGTGGAGCACAGTGTAATCCCAGCTACTTGGGAGGCTGAGGCAGGAGAATCGCTTGAACCCAGGAGGCGGAGGCTGCAGTCAGTTGAGATCGCACCACTGCACTCCAGTCTGGACGACAGAGCAAGACACTATCTCAAAAAAAAAAAAAAAAAGTGTGTCGAGGCGATCACCTGTGACCCCAGCTACTCTGGAGGCTGAGACAGAAGGATCACTTGAGCCTGGGAGGTCGAGGCTGCAGTAAGCTGTGGTTACACCACTGCACTTCAGCCTAGGTGATAGAGTCAGGTCCCATCTCTAAAATAAAATAAAATATAAAAGAATAAAAAAGAATCTCTCCCAGGCATAGAGAGAAAGAATATTGAAAAATTAAGAGATGTGGAGGCCAGGAAGGAGAAGGCTAATAAATACTTATATGTGTCTATAATGAGTCTCTGAAACAGATGAAAGAGTACACAAAAAGGAGAAAATATTTTAAGAAAGTGACTTAACATTTTCCAGAACTAAAGAAACATATAAGCCCTCAGACAGAAGGGATTAAAGGAGTACTGAACCAGATAGAAAAGGAAAAAGACCTTACATATAGACACATTAGAGTGAACTTCTTAAAAATTTTTAATAGATTTTATTTTTTAGAGCAATTTTAGGTTCATGGCAAAAGTGAGCAGAGTTCCCATATACCCCCTGCCCTCCTTACCTGGTACCACTATCAGCGTCCCAGCACCAGAGTGGTCTATTTTTTACAACACACAACTATCGTCAAAAATCCATAGTTCGCATTATGGTTCAGTGTTGGTGCTGTCCATTCTATGGGTTTGGACAACTGTATAATGACATATATCCATCATTGAAGCATCACAGAACAATTCCACTGTCCCCCAGATATTCTGTGCTCTGTCTGTTCATTCCTTCCTCTACCCTAACCACTGGCAACCACTGATCTTTTTGCTGTCTCCACAGTTTTGCCTTTTCAAGAATGCCTTCTTGAAAGAAACATCTCCTATGTTATGTAGCCTTTTCAGATTGGCTTATTCCACTTAGTAATATGTATTTAAGATTATTCCATGTCTTTTCATGGCTCATTTCTTTTTTCTTTTTTCTTTTTTTCAACAGAGTCACACAGGCTAGAGTGCAGTGGCATGATCTCAGCTCCCCACAACCTCTGCCTCCGATGTTCAAGCGATTCTCCTGTCTCAGCCTCCTGAGTAGCTGGAATTACAGGTGCCCACCACCACGCGCGGCTAATATTTGTGTTTTTAGTAGAAATGGGGTTTCACCATGTTGGCCAGGCCAGCCTCGAACTCCTGACCTCGGGTGATCAGCCCGCCTTGGCCTCCCAAAGTGCTGGCATTACAGGCATGATCATGGCTCATTTCTTTTTAGCACTGAATGATATTCCATTGTCAGGATGTACCACAGTTTGTTTATCCATTCACCTACTGAAGGACATTTTGGTTGCTTCTAAGTTTTACCAGTTATGAATGAAGCTGCTATAAACATCTGTGTACAGATTTTTTTGTGGACATAAGTTTTCAACTCCTTTGGGTAAATACCAAAGAGTGGACTTGCTGGATTTTACAATAAGAATATGTTTAATTTGTAAGAAACCACCTAACTGTCTTCCACAGTGACTGTTCTATTTTTGCCTCCCCACCAGCAATGAATGAGAGCTCTCATTACTCCCTGCTTTCACCAGCATTTTGTGGTGTCTGTGTTTTGGATTTGGTCATTCTAATAGGTGTGTAATGATATGTCATTATTGTTTTAATTTGCAACTTCCTCATGACATCTGATGCTAAGCATCTTTCAATATGCTTATTTGCCATCTGTGTATCTTCTTTGCTGAGGTGTCTAGATCTTTTGCCTATTTTTTAATCGGGTTGTTTTCTTATTGTTGTGTTTTTTTGGAATTCTTTGTATATTTTGGATAGTGGTCCTTTATCAGATATGTCTTTTGCAAATATTTTCTCCCAGTCTGTGTCTTGTCTTCTCGTTCTCTTGACAGTGTCTTTTGCAGAGCAGTTTTTTTTTTTTCCTTTCTGGAGATGGGGGTCTCCCTATATCTCCCAGGCTGGTCTCAAACTTCTGGGCTCAAGGGAGCCTCCTACCTCTCTGGAGTAACTGGGACAATGGATGTGTCCTACTTCCAGCTTAGAAGTTTTTAAATATATATATTTTTTGAGATGGAGTCTCGCTCTGTCACCCAGGCTGGAGTACAGTGGTGTGATCTCGGCTCACTGCAACCTGTGCCTCCTGGGTTCAAATGATTCTTGTGCCTCAGCCTCCTGAATAAGTGGGATTACAGGCATGCACAACTATGCCCGGCTAATTTTTGTATTTTTAGTAGAGATGAGGTTTCACCAGGCTGGTCTCGAACTCCTGACCTCAAGGGATCCACCCACCTACGCCTCCCAAAGTGCTGGGATTACAGGCATCAGCCACTGTGCCCAGCCTAGAAGTTTTCAGTGTTAATGTACCCCTGATTATTAATTATTTCTTTCATGGGTTGTGCCTTTGGTGTTATATCTATAAAGTCATCACCAAATTCAAGGTCACCTAAATTTTCTCCTATGTTATCTTCTAGGAGTTTTATAGTTTCTGTGATCCATTTTGAGTTAATTTTCGTGAAGGCTATTTTTGTGAATGTGTCTAGATTTTTTTTTTTTTGGCATGGGAGTGTCCAGTTGTTCTACAACTATTTGTTGAAAAGGCTAAATTGTCTCCATTATATTGCCTTTCCTCCTTTATCAACAATCAGTTAACTACATTTATGTGGGTCTATGTCCTGCTCACTATTCTATCCTGTTGATCTAGTTACCTCTTCTTTTACCAATACCACACTGTCTTAATTACTGTAGGTTTATAGTAAGTTTCGAGGTAAGATTGTGTCAGTTCTCTGATTTTGTTTTTCTCCTTCAATATCATGTTGGCTATTCTGGGTCTTTTGCCTCTCCATATAAACTTTAGAATCAGTTTGTCAATCTCCACAAAATAACTTACTTGGATTTTAACTGGGTTGCAGTGAACTATAGATCAAGTTGGGAAGAATGGACCACTTGAAAATATTGAGTTTTCCTATTCATGAACATGGAATATATCTCCATTTATTTAGCTTTCTGATTTCTTTCATCAGAGTTTTATAATTCTCATCATACATATCATATATAGAGAAAGATTTATATCTAAGTAGTTCATTTTTTTGAGTGCTAATGTAAATGATATTGTATTTTTAATTTCAAATTCTGCTTGTTGCTGGTACTAAAGTAAAATTTAAGCACATCAAAAACAAAGACAGAAAGCTTTCAAAAAAAAAAATCACCTACAAATAAGGAGAATTAAACGGACACTGAAATAATAATCAAGCAATATCTAGAAACTGTTGGGGAAAAAGAATTTGAACCTAGAATTTTATATACTGCTGATAGCAGTGGTGGACTGTCTGGAGCAGCTGCTGCCATCATGTTGGCTGCTGCAGGGAGGGTGCAGGGAGGAGGCAGATAGCCCCCTCACAGCCCACCACCCTGAGAAGAGGGAGGCCCTGAGGCAGAGCTGGGCTGGGGCCAGTGCTGTGGTTGCACACAGAGTGGGGTGGGGGTGGGGGTGGGGGACCAGGCCTGGGGTGCATAGCTGGAGCCGTGCTTCAGGGTCTGGGGAGGAAAGTAGGAGTGGCACCTGCTTTGGGGACCGGCCAGCGGCACAGCCACTGTACCCATACCCCAAGGATGCCAGGTTCCTGTGCCTCAGGAGGAGGCTCTGTGAGGGGCCACCAGGGGCCGCCTGGTCTGTGTCTCTGGGGTCCACCCTGTGATGGGAGACCACCAAGCCTGACACTCCAGTTGCCTGGGCCCAGGTCCCGAGATCCACTTTGCCTCGGGCTGCCCCTGAGCACCAGGGCAATGCTGGGAGCTTGTGGTGATGCCGCCCCTGCCCTGAACACTGGCCTGGGCTCAGTGAGGACTGCAGCCCTTGCCCCAGGCTGCCAGGGGGGCATGGCCAGGACTGCATGCTCCACAGAGCTGGCTGGAGCCAGAAGCAGGCAGCAGCCCTGCCCTCCCAGGTGCAGCTGCAGCTGCCCAAGTTGGGGTTGTGAACTTAGGCCTCCATATGCTCTTAGGGGCCCAAGAAGACCTCGCCACCCCCTCTGCCCTTGCAGGCTTGGAAGTGCCTGCTCCTGCTGCCTTGCTTCTCCCTGCTGTCAGTGCTGGCTCCCATCTTGGAGCAAGGTCGGGGCCGAGTCTGGGTGTTGTCACAGCCCAGCTGGGTGTGCACATGCTTGGGGCAGTGCTGACATACCAGCCCTCTGCCACCTTGGCCCCTTCTGGACTTTGGGCATCAATGAGCATGGGAGGGAAGCCAAAGGGGTGGTGAGGGCAGCTTGGCACTGGCCTGTAGGCATCCATTGGCACAAACAGCCTGGGTGCCATGAAAGGCAGCAGGAGGCAGACAGGTTCCTGGGCAGAAGGGGGTGGTTCCCAGTGGGGCCCCCACCTTCAGGCCAGGGACAGCCTGAAGGCTAAAGGCTGGGCTGCCAGTCCTGTGGACTGCAGTGGGAGCTTGAGGTGCCTTTTCCACCTGCCTATGGTCATTCATGGACCAATCAGCGTGCACTTCCTCCCCTTTGAGGCCCATAAAAGCCCGAGGCTCAGCCAGAGCTGAGAAGATGTCTGACGACCAGCTGCAGAGGGAAGCAACCCACTTCAGGGCCTCCTCTCTGCTGACAGCTGCAGAGACAACTGGATGACCTGCCTGCAGAGAAGAGTTTCCCACTCCAGGATCTCCTCTCTGCTAGGAGCTGAACACCTGTTGGGACACCCTGGCTGTGGAAGGGAGCTGCCCCCTGGGGGAGACTGAGCTGTTCTATCACTCAATAAAGCTCCTCTTCATCTAGCTCACCCCCCACTTGTCTGTGTACCCCATTCTTCCTGGTCACAGGAGAGGAACTCAGGACCCATCAAATGGTGGGGCTAAAAGAACTATAACACAAACAGGGCTGAAACATGCCTCTTGCTTGCCACATTGTGAGTGAAGAGGAGAGAAGAGCTGTGGCCCTTCAGGTAGCCCAGACTTGGGAGCTACCCAAGCCAGGACTGTGACTGTCTCTTTGGGGCCCTGCGATTCCTGGTGTCTTCAAGTGTCCAGGTGCCACTGTGTTCCCCAGTGCCAGTGTGGAAGCTGCTTGCTGTGCACCTGGTCCAGCTGCAGCCTCGTAGGGAGCCGATGCCCATGCTAGCACCTGGAGCTGCTCACCCCACTGCAGCAGCTCCATGTCTGACTGTGAGCAGTGGCTGGACCCCATACTCACTCACACACCTTTCACCATTCCACGCCTGACTTGCTCTTGGCAGGCATGGGACCCAGACCAGTAGCATGAGCTGAGCACAGCCCACCAGGCCAAGAGGGTGAAACAGGCCCAGCATTCTTGAACAAAACTTGGGCAAAGGTGCCACTGGCCACAGAGGTTTCCGGCCAGAAAAATGATACCCCAAAGATTCCATAACACTGCTAAATATTAATTTAAATATGAAGCCAAAGTAAAGTTATTTGCAGGCACAAAGATTGCATGAAAAATGTATTTCAGCAATTTAAAAAAAGTGGGCTGGTGCACTCCTGTAGTCCCAGCTACTCATGAGGCTGAGGTGGGAGGACTGCTTGAGCCCTGGAAATCAAGGCTGCAGTGACCTAGTATCACACCACTGCACTCTAGCCTTGGTGAGCAAAACTCTGCCTCAAAATAATAATAATAATTATATAAGGTGACTCTAAGAGGTAGTACAAGAAAAATATGATTGGAAAAGAACTTATTGGCCGGGTGCGGTTGCTCAAGCCTGTAATCCCAGCACTTTGGGAGGCCAAGGCGGGTGGATCACCTGAGGTCGGGAATTCGAGACCAGCCTGACCAACATGGAGAAACCCCGTCTCTACTAAAAATACAAAATGAGCCGGGCATGGTGGCACACGTCTGTAATCCTACCTACTTGGGAGGCTGAGGCAGAAGAATTGCTTGAACCTGGGAGGCGGAGGTTGCAGTGAGCCAAGATCACACCATTGCTTTCCAGCCTGGGCAACAAGAGTGAAACTCCGTCTCAAAGTAAATAAATAAATAAATAAAAGAAAAAAAAGGAAAAGAACTTATTAAGTTTTATTGATGCTTGAATAAATGATGCATATATATCACATCTAAAGCAAAAATTCAAATAATATCAACATGATAGTAGTCGAGAGAGACAGGAGGTGGGAAGAGATGAAAAGAATAGCCAAAAT
This sequence comes from Gorilla gorilla gorilla, assembly GCF_029281585.2. Classification (NCBI taxonomy): domain Eukaryota; kingdom Metazoa; phylum Chordata; class Mammalia; order Primates; family Hominidae; genus Gorilla; species Gorilla gorilla. Next base: position 127,490,431 of record NC_073233.2, read on the forward strand.
ATCTTCTATGTCTGAAAAATAAAAACATACTACTTTCTGGCCTTTGGATTAAAAAGAGGGAATCTTAACGGAAATTATGAATTACTTAGAATTGAATGTCAAAAAAAACTCTACATGTCAACAATACTGCTAAAGCATAGCAACAGGAAAATTTATAGCTTTAAGTAAATCTCTCAGAAAACAAAAAAGGCTGAAAACAAAAGAAATATGTACTCAAACCTGGAAGAGAAGGCCCAAACAAACAAGAAAAGGGGAAATGACAAGGTAAGAGCAGAAGTTGATGAAGTAGAGAACAATATCAAGAACAACAAAAACAATTAGAATGATGAGTAAAAACAAATTTTTTTTGAAAACACTCACAAAATAAACTTCTTAAAAATGCTGATAAAAGAAGCATCAAGAACACAAGAGAGCATTTCAAATAACCAAACTACAGAATTAAACAGGGGCTAAAACTAATATTTTAAAACATAAAATAATACTAGAACAATTATACACATATACAACTATATACATTGGAAACCTAGATGAAATGCACAAATTTCTGGAAAATATATAATGCTGAAATTGATACAAGATAAACAGAAAACTAATAGCAAAATAGACAGATTTAAATGGTAATTATAAAAATCTCCCTGCCACCTTGAAAGTCCAAAGGCTCAGGATATTTTATAGGTAAGGTCTACCAAAATTTGAAGAGACAGCTAATTATGCACATTATATATGTTCAGTGTTTCATATTCCAATTATACCTCAATAAAGCTGAGGTAGAGGAAGAAAAAAACCCAACTAATTGGTATGTAACACAAATTGTTGCAGAAATAGAAAAGAAGGAAAGCTGTTCAGGCTGTTTCATGAACTTGATATAACTTGTATAAACTTGATTCCAAAAAAGAAAAAGATACAATACAAAAAGGAAATGTTAGGCCCCCCTTTTTTTTTTTTTTTTTTTTTTTTTTTGAGATGGAGTTTCGCTCTTGTTGCCCAGGCTGGAGTGCAATGGCATGATCTTGGCTCACTGCAACCCAACCTCCGCCTTCTGGGTTCAAACGATTCTCCTGCCTCAGCCCCGCCGAGTAGCTGGGATTACAGGTGGCTGCCATCACGCCCAGCTAATTTTTGTATTTTCAGTAGAGACGGGGTTTCACCATGTTGGCCAGGCTGGTCTCAAACCACTGACCTCGTGATCCGCCCGCCTAGGCCTCCCAAAGTGCTGGGATTACAGGCGTGAGCCACTGCACCTGGCCTAGGCCACTTTTATTTACAAATATAGGTATAAAAAGCTTCAGTAAGGTATCAACTGAATCTAAAACTATTTTTTAATACATAATTTTTCAAATAATATAATACTAAATAACATGAAACATCTAACTACTGACATACATAGTATAATTGGATCCTTACTGTTCAGTGAAAAAGTCAGTCACACAAGACCACATACTATATGATTCCATTCCTAAGAATTTTAAGATAGGAAAATGGATTTGTAGCGAGGCAGTTCAGAATTGTTACCTTGAGGGTGAGAGGGTTGGCAGTGTAAACTGGCTGAGAGCATGAGAAAGCCTACTATATTGCTGGAAATACTCAGAATCTTGGTCTGAGTGATATTTAAATGTGTATACATATGTAGAAATTCATCAAGTTGTACATCTAAGATTTGTGTAATTTCCTGAAGTAGTTTATGCTACAATGAAAAAAATAGACTGAATGGAAAGGATTTATTTCAGTAATGTGAAAGTAGTTCAGTATTAGAAAGTATAGTATATCAATGTAATCCATCACTTTAAAGCGGAAGTTAGACAAGTTTTTCTTGTTGAAGGCCAGATAATAAATCATTTAGGCTTTGTGGGCTAGCTGGTGTCTGTCTCCTTATGCAACTCTTCCACTGTAGTGTGAAAGCAGACATAAACAATATGTAAATGATGGGTGTGGCTCTGTTCCAATTAAGCATTGTGAAAAACAGGCAGCAACCCAATTTGGTCTACAGCCTACATTTTGTCAACCCTGATTTAAAGGAATAAAAGAGAAAAATTATAGGGTCTCCTGAATGGATACAAAAAACTTCTGATAAAGTTCAACACTAAAAGTTGAGCTTTTAAAAAACTCTAAGGAAACTAGGAGCTTTCTTAACTTCATAAAAATTAGCTAACAAAACCCTGCAGCAAACATCATGCTTAAAGAAGACACTTTTTATGTATTCTTATTAAGGTCAGGAACAAGAAAGTAACATCCACTGTCACTGCTATGCTGTTCAACAGAATAACGAAGGTCATGACCCATGCAATATGTCAAGAAAAAGAAATGAAAAATGTAATATTGGTGCCAGGTGTGGTAGCTCATGCCTGTAATACCAGCATTTTGGGAGGCTGAGGTGGGCAAATTGCTTGAGCCCAGGAGTTGGAGACCAGTCTGGGCAATATGGCAAAGCCCCATCTCTGCAAAAAATACAAAAATTAGCTGGGCATGGTAGTATGTGCCTGTAGTCTGTAATCCCAGCTGCTCGGGAGGCTGAGGTGGGAAGATCACTTGAGCTTGGAAGGTGGAGGTTGCAGTGAGCCAAGGTGGTGCCACTGTACTCCAGCCTGGGTGGCAGAGCAAGACCCTGTATTAATATATATATATTATATTAGAAATAAAGATAAAATAGTCACTATTTGCAGATGATACAATAATTTAATGAGAAAACCCAAACAAGTCAACAGATGAACTTTTAGGACTATTCAGAGAGTTTAGTAAGGTTGCTGGATTCTAAATCAAAATTGAAATTTGAATACAGAAAACATTAATATCATTGATAATATCCATGGACAAATCCAGGTGTCTTTTTTTTTTTTTTTTAATAGAGACAGGATCTCACTATGTTGTCCAGGGTGGCCTCAAACTCTTCACCTCAAAAGATCTGCCTGCCTCAGCCTCCCAAAGTGCTGGAATTATGGGTGTGACCCACCAGGCCTGGCTCAAATCCGAGTTTGGAGAAGTGGAAGATTGTGCAATTTGGGGAGCTGTCTTTCAGAAAAATAAAATAAAACTACAGATTCAAAATTAGGTATAAAATAAATGTTTATTTAGAGATAGAAATCACAACTAATTATAATTTCTAAAAACTGAAAAATATAATGAGCATGACAACAGAAAAGCAACATTAAAAAAATTAAATGCTATCTTTGCACTTTTATGTTCAGATATCCAGTGAGTCAGGAGAGTGGCTGGAATGAATTCCAGGAATTTCTGAAAGTCACTCTGACACCAAGACATCTAGCCATGACTTAACGAGACCTGGATGTGATCCTGAGGGACATAAATACATCCCATCAACCCCAAGTTAGTGTATCCCCATCTCAAATTCCTCTTAGCTGGAGCTCCAAAGCACTTGTGATCACTCCAGTGCTGTCCGACGTTTAGGGGAGATGTGATGGAGGGGAACTTGGGATGGAAAGAGACAGCAGCCTTAACCAATTGTAGTTAAAATACTTTATTTTTTAATTAAAAGTAAAATACTTTACTTTTTAAATTGTAGTTAAAATACTTTACTTTTACTTTACAATGATAGAGGCACTTTTCTAGCCCCTCCCAGGATCCTGGAAAGGAGAATAAACTTGCCTCTGATAATGGCAATGAAGACCACAAAGTTCCTAAGAATTAACATAACAAAGAAGGCCCAAGAGCATAAAGGAAAAAAAAAAAAGTAAACTTTACTAAAGGCCATTATATAAAAGACCTAAATAAATAGAAGTACTATATCCATGTTTGAGATGACTTAATCTTGGAAAGATGCCTATTAGCCCCAAATGAATTTCTACATTTAATTAAATTCCAGGAGGGTTTTTGGAGAATTAAACAACTTGATTATAAAATTTGTAGAGAAGAATTGAGATCCACAAATAGCAAATCCAATTTTAAAAGAAAAAGAGGCAACATTTGTTCTGCTGATAATCAAACTATGATGACAAGGTCATAATAGTAAAAGCAGTGTGTAATTGGCATAGGGAGAAACAGGCTGAAGAAACAGTGTAAGAGACTAGGGACAGATGTAGACATACATATATAAATTTAGTAAACAAAAACAAGTCTAAATTTAAAAACTACAAGGGAATGCAGCACGTGATAGACACATCACAAATCAGTGAGGGAAGGATGAGTTGCTTAGTACAGAGTGTCAGGAAGAGCGGTTCACTGTTTTGGAAAGAAGTTAAGTTGGGCTCCTACTTGATACAACATTTAAAAAAAATCCAACTGGAGAAAGACCTAAATGCGAAAAGTAAAATTATAAACAATAATATTAATAAAAGAAAATGTATTAAAAATAACTCTGGCCAGGTATGGTGGCTCAGGCCTGTATTCCCAGTACTTTGGGAGGCTAAGGCAGGTGGATCTCTTGAGCCCATGAGTTCAGGACCAGCCTGGGCAAAATGATGACACCCCATTGATGACACCCCATCTCAACCAAAAAAAAAAAAAATTAGCCACATGTTGTGGCACACCTGTAGTCCCAGCTACTTGGGAGGCTGAGGTAGGAGGATCGCTTGAACTTGGGAGGTCAAGGCTGCAGTGAGCCAAGACTGCACCACTGTAGTCCAGCCTGGGCAACAGAGCAAGACCCTGTCTCAAAAAATAAATAGATAAATAACTAAAAATAAAAATAACTCTGAACCTCAGAGTTAGTATTTTTTTATTCTTTTTTTCTTTATCAGTCAAGATTCAAGTTAATATTTCTTTGAAAAGATTAAAAATAAAAAAATACACAAACCATTAGACACAAAATAAATGGATTTGATTACATCAACATTAGAGATTTCTGTTAAAAAAAAAAAAAGACAAATGACAACCAGTATAAACAAAGTTAACAGTGGGATGACAGAGTGAAAGTGGATTTTTAAATGTTTTTTCTAGACAGAGTCTTGCTCTGTCACCCAGGCTGGAGTGCAGTGGTGTAATCTCAGCTCACTGCAACCTCCACCTCCTGGGTTCAAGCGATTCTCGTGCCTCAGCCTCCCAAGTAGCTGGGACTACAGGCACTTGCCACCACACCTGGCTGATTTTTTTTTTTTTTTTGTATTTTTTTAGTAGAGAGGGGTTTTCACCATGTTGGCCAGGCTGGTCTCAAACTCCTGACCTCAAGTGATCCACCCACCTTGGCCTCCCAAAGTGCTGAGATTACAGGCATGAGTCACTGTGCCCCGCTGAAAGTGGATATTTTGAAAAGTCTAAAACTGACAACGGTTTATGCTCCAGCTTTTATAAATAAAAGCAAATCCATAAGAAAAACACATTAATCCAATGGCGGGAAAAAAGGAAGAGGATTTAAATCAGCCATTCACTGAAGTGGACAATTGAATAGCTAATAACTGTAAAAAGAATTGCCCAATCTCTTTAATTCAAATTAAAATAAGAAGGTACCATTTTGGCCAGGCACGGTGGCTCACGCCTGTAATCCCAGCACTTTGGGAGGCCGAGGCGGGCAGATCACCTGAGGTCAGGAGTTCGAGACTAGCCTCAACATGGAGAAACCCTGTCTGTACAAAAAAAAAAAAAAAAAAAAAAAGAAAAAAGTACCATTTTAACCCCTTAGATTGGCAAAAATTAGAAAATTGGAATCATATCGAGTACTAGTGAGGAAGTGGGAAAGGGAAAACCTTTCAGTCCCTGTTGTTAGGAAATGTGAACCAGGACAAGCAGGTTGCAGAGAAACCTGTATTATTAATAGTTACGCATCGGGAGGTGGAGGCTGCAGTGAGCAGAGATCATGCCACTGCACTCCAGCCTGGGTGATAGAGCGAGACCCGGTCTCAAAAAAAAAAAAAAATTATGCGTGAACCTTCCCCATCACTGGTGCACAGCTTCAGAGAGTTGCACAGAGGCCCACGAGAGACGTGTACAAGGATGAGACAGTCATGCTGGTCTGGATCTGTGTCAGCCTGGTGTCTTTCACTAGGGGATGGGTAAATAAAACATGTTTGTGTAGGGTGGAATACCACGCAGCCGTCAGAAGTAATGAACTGGGTCTTCATTGAGCAACTGGGAAGATCTCACAGGCAATCCAGAAGGAAGAAATGTAAGACACAGAATGGAATTGATAGGAGGAATCCATTTGTTTAAATTTCAAAAACACAAACAGCACTGTGCTTTTAAAGAGCATTCATATGTCTAAATAACCAAAACCCCAAACATTTGAATGAAAGAATGTTTTGACCCCTCAAGTTTGACACAGGAGACATTTTGATGGTGGCTTATTATCCAGAACTGTTTGCTATAGAGATGCTTGCCTCTCTCTGTGCCCCTAGGGTGGGATTTGGGGATGGGGAGAGGAGTCTGCTTTGCTGTAACTTGGCAGTAAGAGCGAACAATAAGTTTAATGGCTGCTTTAGAGGCCACATCAAGTGTCTTCATGTCAAAATGGTTTCATCAAGATGTCACTTGCTCTCCCAGAAATAAGTTAAAAGCCCTGTTACGGTAAGCCCTCTGGGCTATGGAGGGGCGAATCTTATCTTCTCTGTGAGAGTCATTTGCCCTGTGAATCTCTGTGTTGCTGTAATGAGTCATTTTAAAGTGGGAATGGCAGCCTTTCCTGGAGGACCATTCTGGGGCCAAAGCTCATGCCCTGGGGTCCCCGGCCTCAAGATCCAGCCTCATTAGCCCGGGAACCTCCCTCTTGGCCTCTCCTTTGTGATTCTGCTGTCTCCCTACTTGCGTGTAAAAGCAAAAATAAAAAAGAAGAAAAGTAAGTAAGACCAAAAATATTTTTTAAGCTAAAGGAAGACTTAATAAAACGGTAGGGATCGGCCGGGCGTGGTGGCTCACGCCTGTAATTCCAGCACTTTGGGAGGCCAAGGCAGGAGAATCACCTGAGGTCAGGAGTTTGAGACCAGCTTGGCCAATATGGTGAAACCCCATCTCTACTAAAAATACAAAAATTAGCCGGGTGTGGTGGTGGGCACCTGTAATCCCAGCTACTCAGGAGGCTGAGGCAGGAGAATCACTTGAATCTGGGAGGTGGAGGTTGGGTCTACAGTTTTGGGCTGGAAGTACAGTTCTCACCTCCCGAGGCACCCTCCTGGGCCCCTGCTGGTTCTGTGCCTGCCTACCATCTGCCTTCCTCCTCCCTGTGCCTGTCCACTCAGCATGGAGCAGGGAGGGGCCACAACGTTTGTGCTTGACTCCCACTTCTGTCACCTGCTAGCTGTGGGACCTGGGAAAATGGCCAAGTCTCAACTTCCTTCTCTCTATAAAGGTGAGAATTGTCACAAGCATTCTTTGGAATCCTAGGGTCCTATGGAAATGGGAGGGCTTTTTATGAATGGAGGCTCAGTTCAAGATGGCCTCCCCCTTGAAGCCCTCCAGGAAGGAAAGAGCCTTCAATATTCTCCCACCCAAACCCCTCACCCAGGCTCTGGAGCACTTAGAGTGTACCAGTTTATATTTTAACATAATACTATTAACACCTAAGATATTCCCTGTATGCCTGGAAAAGTGTGGTGGTTATTAGTTAGTGCTTAATAGATATTAATCGATTGATTGAAAGGTCTTCTATTCTCTTTGTTTTCCTGCTTCCCTAACCAGATAGCGAACTCTTGGAAAGACAAACCTCTTCTTCTTCCTCCCTCCCTTCCATTTATCCTATCAATCAACAAATACTTGGGCATCTATTAATATTATGTTACACACCTTGCCGTAGGTCTCAGAGATACCAGACAGACACAGCCTTGTCCTCATGAAGCCTACATTCTTGGTGGCAGAGAGGGGAGAAGGCAGTTAAACACTTTAAAAAGAAACAAATAGATAAGAACAACTACAAATTTTGAGAAGCACAATGGATACAAAAAAAGAGATTAAGCTGGGAGGCAACTAGGGGAGGGGATCTACTGAAGCGGGGTGGCCAGGCCAGGCCAGGCCACTGCTTGGGGAGGGCACTTTAATGGGAGAGCTGGCGATTAGGAAGAGATGGCTGGTGGCTGCTGGCAGAGGTGGGAAAGAGTGGCGTCCCTGGCAGAAAAAACACTCTGTAAGGCTCAGAGGCAGCAAGCAGCCTGTGGTTTTGAGGCAGGAGAACAGGGTCCGGAGGCAGGGAACCTAAGGCCAATTACACTGACTTCCTAAAACTAAGTCAAAAGGAAAACCCCAACACTCCACACCCAAGTAACAAAAGAACAAAAGTAACAAAATGTTACTCCCTTTGCAACCCTCCATCTTTTTGTGTCCCAGGTGAGAAATGGAAAGTACCTCTGATTGGTCCCCTCCCACAACCAATCAGACTGGTCACGGGCCTAGTCTTCATTTGCATAGGGGTATAACTTTGTAACTTCACTTCAGGCTTTCATTGGTCCCCTCCTACAACCAATTGGATGTTTGCATAGGGGTATAATTTTGTAACTTCAGTTCAGCCTCTGACTGGTCACCTTCCACAACCAATCAGACTGGTTGCAGGCCACTACTTCATTTACATAGGATGTAAATCAAGAAATCAATGGGAAACCTCTAGAGGGTACTTAAACCCCAGAAAATTCTGTAACCAGTGCTTTTGAGCCCCCTGCTCGAGCCCACTTCCGCTCTGTGGAGTGTACTTTCATTTCAATAAATCTATGTTTTCATTGCTTTATTCTTCCATTGCTTTGTTACAGCATTTTGTCCAATTCTTTGTTCAAAATGCCAAGAACCTGGACAACTAACTCATAGTCAAAACCCTCCACCGGTTACAGTTTCAAAGTAGGGAAAGGAGACAGAGGGCACTGGAGCAAAGCTGAGGGGACAGGACAGAGGGTGGAGAGGTGGGAGGTGAGGTTTGACTGATCATAAGGGCAGGTCCTTGCAAAGGCCAAGAAAAGGGAATGGATTTTCTTTTCAGGGCAACAGGAAGCTGTAGAAGGGTTTCAAGCAGGGGAATAATATAACCATTTTATACTTCTGTAAAGATCTTTAGGGAGACTGAAGAGGATGTTAAATAACATCATGAGAATGCAATCAGTCACTGAGAATGTGGGACATTTCACAGGACAATGACCTATTTAAGGTGGTGGAGGCAGGAGGGAGTGGGGTGAAGAGGTTGGGGCAGTTAAAGACTCAGGAGACATCAACCCAATGCAATGGACAGGCCTCGTTTGGATCTTGACTTGTATTGTTTTGTTTTGTTTTGTTTTTGAGACAGAATCTCGCTCTGTCTCCCCGGCCAGAGTGCAGTGGTGCAATCTTGGCTCACTGCAACCTCTGCCTCCCGGGTTCAAGCAATTCTCCTGCCTCAGCTTCCTGAGTAGCTGGGACTACAGGCACCTGCCACAACGCCAGGCTAATTTTTGTATTTTTAGAAGAGATGGAGTTTCATCATGTTGGCCATGCTGGTCTCCAATTCCTGACCTCAAGTGATCTGCCCACCTCATCCTCCCAAAGTGCTGGGATTACAGGCATGAGCCACCACACCTGGCCTGGATCCCAATTTGAACAAATCAACTGTGAAAAGCTATTTATCAGGCAACTGGAGAAATTTGAACATAGAGTATTACATAATATTAAAAAGACATTGCTCATTTAGTTAGGTGAGTTAATGGTGTAATTAGGTTAAGGGAAAAGAAGTCCTTATGCAAAGTGAAATATTTACAGGTGAAATGAAATAATGTCTGAGATTTGCTTAAAATCTTCAGGAAAAAAAGTGCATGGGGGAGAATAGATGAAATAAAATTAGCAAATGTTGATAATTTTTGAAGCTGGGTGATGGGTACGTGAGAGTTCACTATACTAGTTCCTGAAATTTTCCATTAAAAAGTAAAAAAAAAAAAATAATGAGTTTTCGGTTTTCTGTGGTGGGGTATGTGGTGTCCACCATGTGCAGCACCCTGGCACCGGTCCCAGAGGGTGGGACTCTAAGGATGGAGTGAGGACTGTGGTCTGGAAGATGACATGCGTGGGGACACTTTGTGAACTGATGGGGGAGGAAGTGATAGGGGGCCATCTACGGACACTGTTCACTGCCCCCAGGCATGAGCCCAGCCTGCCCCCAGTCAGAGGCAATGGAGAAGATTGACTGTGAGTAGTGGGGTCAGACAGACCCAGGGCAACCCCCAAGTTGGCCAGTTGCTTTTTGCTACCTTGGGTGGATCCTCTGTTTCTTAGCTGTGAAATGGGAGTACTTGCAGTAGCTTTCTCATTGGGTTGTGTATTAGTCTGTTCTCATGCTGCTAATAACGACATACCCAAGACTGGGTGATTTATTAAGAAAAGAGGTTTAATGGACTCACGGTTCCACATGGCCTCGGGAGGCCTCACAATCATGGTAGAAGGCAAAGAAGAAGCAAAGGCACATCTTACATGGTGGCAGGCAACAGAGCTTGTGCAGAGGAACTCCCATTTATAAAACCATCAGGTCTCATAAAACTTATCCACTATCACGAGAACAGTATGGGGGAAACTACCCCCATGATTCAGTTATCTCCAGCTGGCCCCCACCCTTGACAGGTGGGGATTATTACAATTCAGGGTGATATTTGGGTGGGGACACAGAGCCAAACCATATCAGCTTGTTACAAGCATTAAATAGAATGGTGCATGTAAAGCCCAGAGCTCAATGCCAGGTGAGGGTCACTGCTCCCTTCCTGGTAGCCATCAGAGGCATGACACAGGCTGCACTGAGGCACAGCAGGACTGGGTTCTGGACCCTCTTGGGACTGGTCTCCAGTATCTAGAAAGCTGAGAACTGATACATATGTTGAAGTACGTGCATCATCATGCGTGTGCATGCACCTGTGGCTACATTCATGCACACACACACACACACACACACACACACACACAGACATCCCTCCAAGGTGGGGATGGGGCTCCTCATGGCAGATCTGAGTAGGCCTGGAGCTTGGCCTTCAGGAAAGGCTGTGGATGGTCCTCCCTAGAGGAGCCAGCATGGAGGTGACGGAGGGTGATGCTCAGAGGAGACTCAGTCAGGGGCCCAAGGATAAGCCTGGGCACCTGGTGAGCCCAAATGGGAGAACACAGCTAGACACAAGGGCAGCACCAAGGGGTAAGCCAGGGTCTGAGGAGGTGCTGTCCTGACCAGAAAGGGACAGTCTGGGGCATGGGGAGGGCCTGGCTGGGAAGTCTTTAAATATGAGGGAGAGCATCACCAAAACTGCAAGCCCCATGAGAGTGGCTGAGTTTCCTGGGGCCTGCTTAGAGCCCTCAAGTTGCTAACCTTGAGTTGCCAAGAGCTGGACAACCTCACAGGCCCCTTGCTGCTCCTGCAGCCCCCACATGTCTCCACAGGGTTCTTTCTTTGTGGTCAGGCCAGAGAAATGTAAGCCAGCCAGGCCTCCTGAGACCCTTCCTCTCTGAAGAAGCTTCTGGAACTCAGGTGTGAGGGAGGCGAGGGTGTGCAGACAGAAGTTTGGGGTATCATGCTTGGGCACCCATGGCTCCCAGGAAGGGATGCCAAGGAGGCAGGGCAGAGAGAACAAGCACCCCCTTCCTGAGGCCTCCCTTCCTAGACCTCAGGCACAGGAAAAGAGCCCACTAATTCAATCCTGTCTCTACCAGTGGGAAGGAGCTTTTAATCAAATCCTAAGTCGAGTGGTGAGGGAGAGGAGATCCATTCTGCCTTCACTTGCTCTATTCCAGAGAACAATTTGGGGAGTAGCTAATCCTGCAAACATCACGTTAACACCAATAAAACACCCCTACAGCTCCCACTTGCTAAATGTCAACATTTGTTAACTTCAGAACCCAGCACCATTTCAGAGCGGCCTCCCTGCAACACAGGCCTGGTGAGAGGAGCAGCTGGAGTGGGCCCTCGAGGAGGGAGACCTGTGGCCGTCACCACTGCACCTGCCCTGGGTCTTGCCCTGAGTCCTGGGGCAGGCCAGGACGGGGCTCAGAGCTAGCAAAGGCTGAGGCATATCCCCCTGGCAGAAACTTGGGGACACCCATGTTGGGGACGGGACTTCCCTTGCTTCCCCTAATTCAGAGGACCTTGGGGGAAGTTCCTCTCCCTATCCCTCACCCTAGGAAAGAACAGCTCCCCTTCTAGCCTGGCCCCTGCCCTCCCCTAATTTCCCACTCCCTCTCCTGGAAAAGAAATCAAGGTATTTTCTTAGACATATTTCGAGTTGGGTGTCAGAGGGCCAGCAAACAGAAGTGGACCTGCAAAGCTGTCTTTTGGGGAGAGATTTGCATCTGCAGAGAATCTGCATTGATGCAGCCCAGGCTTCCCTCGTACTCAAGGCAGTAGATAAGCTTCTGCACCCCATCGTGGGGGTGGGTCTTCATTCTGAAGGCTCTTGTGTCGCATAAAACTATGATCAAATAACGTTGTATGTCGTTTCTCCAATTAATCTGCCTTTTGTGAGCTGATCTTTTAGTGAACCTTCCAAAGGTGAAGGGAAAGCTTTTCTTTCCCACTACACCTGGGAAGGAGTCCTGGTGACATTTGAAGGAGAGTGTCCTGCTGGCACTTGGGCCCTCCCCAGGCCAAATATGGCTGGGACCTGTGGCCCCTTTGACACAAACTGGAAGACCAGACACAGAAGGCTAGTGGGTCTGCGGGGCTGGGGCTCAGGGCCTGGAGGGCAGGTGAGCTCTTCCTCTGTGCAGTCCCCAGCCAGCCCCACCTACCTCAGGACACTCAAGAGCCTTTGCAGCTGAGGAGATGTCCGGGAGGCCCAGCAGGTTCCAACAGCTGAGCTCTTGAATCTGGGAAATCACCTTCAAATTTTCCTTCTTGGGAACCCTTCCCCTACATGGGGGTGAATATGAATACCCCAAAGGTGATCACTGCAGTGGGGGAGTCTGAGGGCACAGTCCAAAACAACCACAGCTTTTCTTTGAAGCTCATTCTTTCTCTCTCTCTTTCCCTCTCTTCCTTCCTTTCTTCCTTCTTTCCTTCCTAACTTCCTTCCTTCCTTCCATCCTCCCTCCCTCACTCCCTCCCTCCCTCCTTCTCTTCCCTTCCCCTCCCCTCCCCTTTTCTTTCTTTCTTTCTTTCTTTCTTTCTTTCTTTCTTTCTTTCTTTCTTTCTTTCTTTCTTTCTCTTTCTTCTTTCTCATTTCAACAGAGTCAGTGGATCACTGTAGCCTCAAACTCCTGGGCTCAAGGCATCCTCCCACATCAGGCTTCTGAGTAGCTGGAATTACAGGCACACACCATCATGCCCAGTTAATTTTTTGTACTTTTTGTAGAGGCAGGGTTTTGCCATGTTGCCCAGGCTGGTCTTGAACTCCTGAGCTCAAGTGATCTGCCCACTTCGACCTCCCAAGGTGCTGGGATTACAGGTGTGAGCCACCATGCCCAGCCTCAACACTCTTAAAAAACAGAAAGTCCAACTCAAAACTTCATATCTGGCCAAACTAACCTAATAAGGAAAGGAGAAATAAGATTCTTTTCAGACAAACAAATGCTGAGAGAATTCATTACCACCAGACCTGCTTTACAGGAGCTCCTCAAGGAATCACTAAATATGGAAAGACTGTTACTAGCTTCTGCAAAAACACATTTAAGTACACAGACCAGTGACACTATAATGTGACCACACAAACAAGTCTACATAATAACCAGCTAACATCATGATGACAGGATCAAATCCACACATATCAATACTAACCTTGAATGTAAACAGACTAAATGCCCCAATTAAAAGGCACAGAGTGACAAATTGGATAAAGAACCAAGACTGATTAGTATGCTGTCTTCAAGAGACCCATCTCACACTTGATGACAGCAATAGGCTCAAAATAAAGGGATGGAGAAAAGTCTACCAAGCAAATGAAAAACAGGAAAAAACAGGGGTTGCAATCCTAATTTTAGACAAAACAGACTTTAAGCCAACAAAGATAAAAAAATACAAAGAAAGGCATTACATAATTGTTAAGGGTTCAATTCAATAAGAAGACCTAACTATCCTAAATATATGTGCACCCAACACAGGAGCACCCAGATTCATAAAGCATGTTCTTAGAGACCTTCCAAGAGACTTAGACTTTCACACAATAATAGTGTGAGACTTCAACACCCCACTGACAGTATTAGACAAATCATCAAGGCAGAAAATTAACAAAGATATTCAGAACCTGAACTCAGCACTGGATCAAATAGACCTGAAAGACATCTATAAAACTCTCCACTCCAAAACAACAGAATATACATTCTTCTCATCACCACATAGCATATATGCTAAAATTAACCACACAATCAAACACAATACACTCCTCAGTAAATGCAAAAGAACTGAATTCATAACAACCACTCTCACAGACCACAGTGCAATAAAATTAGAGATCAATTCTAAGAAAATTGTTCAAAACCATACAATAATATGAGAATTGAATACCCTGCTCCTGAATGACTTTTGGGTAAATAATGAAAGGAAGGCAGAAATCAAGAAATTATTTGAAACTAATGAGAATAAAGATAAAACATACTAGAATCTCTGGGACGCAGCTAAGGCAGTGTTAAGAGGGAAATTTATAGCATTAAATGCCCACACCAAAAAGTTAGAAAGATCTCAATTTAACAATCTAACGTCACGACTAAAAGAACTAGAGAACCAAGGGAAAACCAACACCAAAGCTAGCAGAAGACAAGAAATAACCCAAATCAGAGCTGAACTGAAGGAGATTGAGACACGAAAAACCATCCAAAAGATTAATGAACCTAGGAGTTGGTTATCTGAAAAACGTAACAAAACTAGATAGACCACTAGTTGGATCAATAAAGAAGAAAAGAGAGAAGGTCCAAATAAACACAATTAGAAATAACAAATGGGATATTACCACTGACCCCCACAGAAAATAAAATAATTATCAGAGAATAACATGAACACCTCTATGCACACAAACTAGAAAATCTAGAAGAAATGGATAAATTCCTGGACACATACACCCTCCCAAGACTGAACCAGGAAGAAATTGAACCTCTGAACAGAGAATTAATGAGCTCCAAAACTGAATTGGTAATAAATAGCCTACCAACCAAAAATAAAAAAGCCTAGGACCAAACAGATTCACAGTTGAATTCTACCAGATGTATAAAGAAGAGCTGGCAACATTCTACTGAAACTATTCCAAAAAATTGAGGAGGAGGAACTCCTCCTTGACTCATTCTATAAAGCTAGCATCATCCCGATACCAAAACCTGGTAGAGACACAACAATAAAAGAAAACTTCAGGCCAATATACTTGATGAACATTGATGCAAAAATCCTCAACAAAATACTGGCAAAACAAATCCAGCAGCACATCAAAAAGTTTATCCACCATGATCAAGTAAGCTTTGTTCCTGGGATGCAAGGTTGGTTCAACATACACAAATTAATAAATGTGATTCATCACATAAATTGAACTAAAGAAAAAACCACGTGATTATCTTAATTGATGCAGAAAAGACTTCAGATAAAATTCAACACCACTTCATGTTAAAAACTCTCAATAAACTAGGTATTGGAGGAACAATACCTGAAAATAAGAGCCATTTATGACAAACCCACAGCTAACATCATACTGAATGGGCAAATGCTGGAACCACTCCCCTTGAAAAATGGCACAAAACAATGATGCCCTCTCTTATCACTCCTACTAAATATAGTATTGGAAGCCCTGGCCAGAACAATCAGAAAAGAGAAATAAATAAAGGGCACCCAAATAGGAAGAGAGAAAGTCTAATTATCCTTGTTGGCAGATGACATTACCCTATATCTAGAAAATCCCATAGTCTTGGCCCAAAAGCTCCTTACATTGATAAACAATTTCAGCAAAGTCTCAGGATACAACATCAATGTACAAAAATCACTAACATTCCTATACACCAAAAACAGTCAAGCTGAGAGTCAATCAGGTACATGATCCCATTCACAATTGCCACAAAAAGAGTAAAATACCTAGGAATACAGCTAACCAGGGAGGTGAAAGAGCTCTACAAGGAGAACTACAAACCACTGCTCGAAGAAATCAGAGATGACACAAACAAATGGAAAAACACTCCATGCTCATGGAGAGGAAGAATCTATTGTTAAAATGGACATACTGCCCAAAGCAATTTATAAGTTAAATGCTATTCCTATCAAACTACCAATAACATTCTTCACAGAACTAGAAAAAAACTATTTTAAAATTCATATGGAACCAAAAAAGAGGGTGAATGGCCAAGAGAATCCTAAGCAAAAGGAACAAAGCTGGCATCACGCTACCTGACTTCAAACTATACTACAGGGCTGCAGTAACCAAAACAGCATGGTACTGGGATAAAAACAGACACATAAACCAATGGAGCAGAATAGAGAGCCCAGAAATAAGGCTGTGCACCTGCAACCATCTAATCTTCAGCCAAGCCAACAGCAACAAGAAATGGGGAAAGGATTCCCTATTTAATAAATGGTGCTGGAATAACTGGCTAGCCATATGCAGAAGATTGAAACTGGACCCGTTCCTTACGTCATGTACAGAAATCAAGTCAAGATGGATTAAAGATTTAAATGTTATAGTTTTGGGTTTTACATTTAAGTGTAAATCTAGGCAATATCATTCTCTATATAGGAATGGGCAAAAATTTCATGATGAAGTTGCCAAAAGCAATTGCATCAAAAGCAAAAGTTGACAAATAGGATCTAACTAAACTAAAGAGCTTCTGCACAGCAAAATAAATTATCAACAGAGTAAACAGACAACCTACAGAATGGGATAAAATATTTGCAAACTATGCATTTGACAAAGGTCTAATATCCAACATCTATAAGGAACTTAAATTTACAAGAAGAAAAAAACAACCCCATTAAAAAGTGGCAAATGACGTGAACAGACACTTTTCAAAAAAAGACATATATGCGGCCAACAAGCATATGAAAAAAAGCTAAACATCACTGATCATTAGAGAAATGCAAACAAACCACAATGAGATACCATCTAACACCAGTCAGAATGGCTGCTATTACAAACTAAAAAAGAAACAAAAACAAACAAAACAGCTACTGACAAGTTTGCAAAGAAAAAGGAACACTTATACACTGTTAGTGGGAGTGTAAATTAGTTCAGCCATTGTGGAAAACAGTGTGGGGATTCCTCAAAGAAACACCATTCAACCCAGCAATCCCATTACTGGGTATATATGCAAAGGAATATTTATTGCTCTTTCATAAAAACACATGAACATATATATTCATTACAGCACTATTCACAATAGCAAAGAGATGGAATCAACCTAAATGTCCATCAGTGGTAGACTGGATAAAGAAAATGTGGTACATATACACCATGGAATACTATGCAGCCATAAAAAAGAATGAGATCATGTCCTTTGCAGGAACATGGATGGAGCTGGAGGCCATTATCCTTAGCAAACTAATGCAGGAAAAGAAAACTAAACATCACATCCTTTCACTTATAAGTGAGAGCTAAGTGATGAGAACACAGGGACAGAAAGAGCATAACAAGAGACACTAGGGCTCATTGGAGGGTGGAGGGTGGGAGAAAGGAGAGGATCAGGAAAAATAACCAATGGGTCCTAAGCTTAATACCAGGGTGATGAAATAATTTGTGCAACAAACCCTTTTGACACAAGTTGACCTATATAACAAACCTGCACATGTACCTGTGAACTTAAAATAAAAGTTAAAAAAAGAAGTATATTTTGGGGAGAAATATTTTGGTTTCCCTTAACCTCATCTCAAACCTATTTCCAAACAGAATCACATTCACAAGTACCAGAGGTTAGGATTTGGGCATAGCTTTTTAGGGGCACTATTCAATCCAATACAGGAGCCAATTTTAGCAACGCTGGGTGGTGTCAGGATACAAAGTGAAGCAAAGCCCACATGCCGGAGTCAGACAGGCTAGGGCTGGAGCTCTTGCTCTGTCACCAACCCTTACCACCTGGCTGGGTGACTGTGCAGGTCATTAATGCTCTCATTGTTACAATATTTAACGTGGGTATAATAATAACCATGATATGTTATCTCATGGAATTGTGGTGAAGGTTAAATGGCTGAATGGTTTGAATGTGTTCCCCAAAATGCATGTGTTAGAACTTAATCTCCAATGTAGCAGTGTTGAGAGGTGGGGCCAATGAGAGGTGTTTGGGTCATGAGGGCACCACCCTCATGAATGGGTTAATGATTATTATAAAAGGGCTTGAGGCTGCAAGTTTGGTCTCTTGCTCTCTCTTTGCTCTTACACCATGGGAAGATGCAGCATGAAGGCTCTTGGTAGATGCCAGCCCCTTCATCTTGGACTTTTCAGCCTCTAGAACCATGAACCAATAAATTTCTGCTCATTATAAAGTACCCAGTCTCAGGTGTTCTGGTACAGCAGCACAAAATGGACTAAGACAATGACCTAAGGCAATGAAAGATGTTGGAAAAATATGAAGTGCTATCTATGTACAGGGTATTAGCAAGCATCTCAACTTACTAATTGTGTGAGCTCAGGCAAGTTTCCTAACCTCTTGGAAGCTGTTTCCTCATCAGTCAAATGGAAGGTACTCACCTCATTGGGCCACTAGAAGGACTCAATGAAACTCCATGTGAGGCACTTAACACATAGAAAGTGCTCTTAAAGTAAAAGCCATGAGCATTGTGGTGGGGCCTTTCCAGAGGGATGGACTAGCCTAAATGTCCAGAAGAGAAGTGAACCAGACTCTTGATTTTTGAGATTTTGTGTGTGTGTGTGTGTGTGTGTGTGTGTTTGAGACAGAGTCTCACTCTATCGCCCGGGCTGGAGTTCAATGCACAATCTTGGCTCACTGCAACCTCCACCTCCTGGGTTCAAGTGATCCTCCTGCCTCAGCCTCCTGAGTAGCTGGGACTACAGGCGTGTGCCACCACGCCCGGCTAATTTTTGTATTTTTCGTATAGAGATGAGGTTTCACCATATTGGCCAGGCTGGTCTTGAACTCCTGACCTCAGGTGATCCACTCGCCTCAGGCTCCCAAAGTGTTGGGATTATAGGTGTGAGCCACCGCACCCAGCATTTTTGAGAATTTAGGAGAGTAAGCACCTGTTCCCCACCCCTTGGGGTTTTGAAAATTAGGTGGGAAGAAGCTGATTCTAGGTTTTGCAAGTAAAGGGGGACCTAGTACTGCTGGGGCCAGCTTGCACCCAGGAAGTGGCCGGTAGCTGAGCAGAATGAGCCACTAATGACAGCTTTGGCTCTTTTGGCCTTAGGTCTAGTGGGTCCCCAGGGTTCTGCTGATCTGAGCATTTTGCTGGGGAATTTCCCTTTTCTGAAAGGGCTCCACACTAAGGTGGTGGCATCAGCTGGGGCCTAGGCCAGGCACCTTCTGTCTATGGACTCTGGCCTGAGGTTCAGGGACATCTTGACTCACAAGGGGAGCTTTTCCCTCCCACCAATCATGGCATTGGGGGTAGGGGGTGGGCAGCCACCCTGGATAACGTCACTCAGTGCACACCACTGCTGGCCTCTGTGGCTGTTGCATGAAGAGGAGACGGGGCCCCATTTTCCAGAAATCGTCTGTGCTAAGCATCCCAGTGAGGGGGCTGAGCCAACCTCTAAGTTTCCTCTAAGACACTAGGAAGCATTGGGGGAACCCTGGATGCACCCAAGCAGGGACTGGATGGGGGAGGCTTGAGCATTCACTCTTCTCCCACATGGGTTGGAGGCCACTCTGCCTCATTATCTTATCATTCTCTACATTTGCGTGACTGCTGTCCTGTGAAAAATCTCCGCTTGTGAGCCAGCACAAGTATGACTCAGCGTGTCTCTTTAATTCCCTTCGGGCACGATCATCAGAGTCAGTTTACAATAACCAGACGCCTGGCTTTACAATCTCTCCTTATTGTTGACCCAAAACAGCATCCTGCAGCTTGATCATTGCCCATGTGCCAGACTTCTCTCAGAATGACTCTTATTAAAAAAAAAAAAAAAAATCACATCTGGTCCATTTAGTGGCCTAGAGCACATACCCTTGAGAATTCATCAAGGCAGAAAGTATTTGTTATTCGAGGATGGGTTTGATTTTTGGCAATGATGTTGAGGCTCTCTGAGTCAAGTCTGGAGGATTATGCAGCAGGGAGAGCTCTTTGCTTAGACCACTGCATCAGACCACCCTCCTCAATCTCAGGGCTCAGCTACCGCTTCCCTTCTATAGCTCCCCCAGTCGCCATGGCAGATGTGGCCAGACACCTCACTCTCTTGCCATCCGCCCAGGGTTTCTCTGCCACCAAGGCCATGCCCGCCTCTTCCTTGTCTCAGGTGCATTTTGCATGGTTCTTCAGAGGTTCCCTAGCGGGATGGAGCCTCAATGACCCACAGTGATGACCAGCTCAGTTAAGAAAACTTAGCTTGGCCTTTCTGCTTCCCTGTTTTATGCTTCCCAATCCCCCTTGGGATTCTAGGGAACCATTGCTTTTCCCTAGAATCTCTTTCCAAAATAAGCTACTTGAACCAAAGGCTCTTTATGTGGGGGAACCCAGGCAAGGACAGCTGCCCTGCTGAATTTTTTTGTAAGACTTTCAACAGAGCTTGAGGACGGAGTTGGGGGGAGTCTATTGAGATACTAGGTCATAGGAATTCATAGTGTCCCGAGGCATCATATATATGGGCCATCTCTTTTGCTCTCTCTCCCCCTTTTTAAAAAACAGGTTTTTTAAGATATAACTCACCTACCATATAATTCCCATTTAAAGTGTGCAATTTGGCCAGGCATATGGCTCATGCCTGTAATCCCAGCACTTTGGGAGGTGGAAGTGGGAGGATTGCTTGAGTCCAGAAGTTCAAGATCAGCCTGGGGAATACAGTGAGACCCCATCTCTATAAAAAAAAAAAATAAAGTGTGCAATTCAGTGGTTTTTAGTATATTTACAGAGTTGTGCACCCATCACTGCATCAATTTTAGAACATATTTATCACCCCTAAAAGAAACACAGTACTCATTAACAATCACTCTCCATTTCTCCCACAACCTCATCCCTCTAGGCAACCACTGGTCTATTTTTTGTTTGCCAATTGTGGACA
The DNA here is from genome assembly GCF_029281585.2 of Gorilla gorilla gorilla. NCBI lineage: Eukaryota > Metazoa > Chordata > Mammalia > Primates > Hominidae > Gorilla > Gorilla gorilla. The sequence goes on from NC_073233.2 coordinate 127,511,358, forward strand.
CTTCACTTAAATGGAATATGTATAATATGTGGCTTTTTGTGTCTAGCTTGTTTACTCAGCCTAATGTTTTTGTTACGGAGGAATGAAGGAACCTCAGCATAAGGTTAATCCGTATTGTGGCATGTATCAGTACTTCATTCCCTTTTTTGTGTGTGTGTGTAAGACAGGGTCTTGCTCTGTTGCCCAGGCTGGAGTGCAATGGCACGATCATGGCTCACTATAGCCTCGAACTCCTAGGCTAAAGTGATCCTCCTGCCTTGGCCTTCTAAGTAGTTGGGACCACAGGCACTGTGCCACCATGCTGGCTATTAAAAAAAAAAAAAAAATATATATATATATGTATATAAAATTTTTTTTTTTTTGTAGAGGCGAGGTCTTGCTATGTTGCCCAGGCTGGTCTCAAACTCCTGGGCTCAAGCAATCCTCCTGCCTTGCCCTCCCAAAGTGCAGGGATTACAGGCATGACTTCATTCATTTTTATGGCTGAATAATAATCCATTGTATGGATATACCACATTTTATTTATCCATCAATCAGCTGATGGACATCCCAGTTTTGTCCACCTTTTGGCTATTAAGATCAATGCTGCTATAAATATCTGTGTACAAATTTCTTCCTGTGCAGATGTATGTTTTGGTTTCTCTTTTTTATATGCCTAGGAGTGGAACTGCTGGTTCATTTTGCTCCTCTTTTAATTTTTAATTTTACTGTTAGGTTAGACAATACATTCCCATGCTATCTCACAATTTAAAAGGCACAAATGGAGAATTTCTATTCTCTCCTTAACCACAAGCAATATTTCCCATTTTAAATGTATTTTTGGAGATATCTCTAACATATATAAACAATTACGAATATTTCTTCTTCCTTTTTCTATCACAAATAGTGATACAATATACACTGTTCAGTACCTTACTTTATTTGTTTAACATTAAATCTTAGAGATTGCTCCATATCATTACAAAAGAAGCTTTTCATTTTTGTATCTATGTAGCATTCCCTTGAATGGAGAGAAATAGCTTATTTAATTTAAATGATTTATTTAACCAGTCCCTAATTAAAAGGCATTAGGTTGTTTCCAATCTTTTGTTATTACAAACAATAATGCAATGAAAAACCTTAAACAAATATTATTTCCCACATGTGTGAGCTCATCATAGGATGTATTTCTAGAAGTAGAAGAACCGTATCAAAAGGTACGTGAACTTGGCTGGGGGTGGTGGCTCATGCCTGTAATCCCAGCACTTTGGGAGGCCAAAGTGGGAGGATCGTTTGAGCCTAGGAGTTCAAGACCAGCCTAGTCAACATGGTGAGATCCCATCTCTGTTAAAAAAAGAGAAAGAAAGAAAGATATGTGAACTCTAAATCTTGACACATATGCCAATTGCCTTCCATAGAGGTTATGCAAATTTACAGCCCATCAGCAATGTGTGACCTGTTTGCACATGCCCTCACCACTTTGATGGGTAGAAAATGATATCTCCACGTCATTTTAATGTGAAATTATGAGCAAGTTACAGCGTCTTTTATTTCCTTTTTGTAAAATGCCTGCTCATATCTTCTGCCTGCTTTTTCAATCGGTATGATCATTTTCTTGATGATTTGGGAGTATTCTTATTTATCATAGAAATTAACCCTTTGTTTGTGAGTATCTAAAACTTCTCCCAAAGGGTCGAGTCTTTTGCTTTTGTGTACTACTGTTCATGAGTACCCAGATCCCTCCCTGAAAAGGCATTACATTCCCTGCCCTTGTGAACCAAGGTGCAGCTGTGTGACTTGTTCTGGTCAATTAAATGCAAGCAGAAGCACGTGTGACAATTTGGGCTGAAGCTTGAAGTGCTGGTGCTTTGCTCACCCTCTTTCTCTCTGACACGGGAATTGGCGTCAGCAGATGATGGCTGTGCCTTCAACTTGGGAGCCTAAAGTGAAAGCGACAATATGGGAGTGGAGGCCTCAGCCAATCCACAAAAGGATGTGTACTGTGGGCCAGAAATAACCACTTGTTGCTTTATACCCCTCAGATTTTGGCTTTTTTTTCTTGCTGCAGTATAACCAGCCTATCCAGACTGATTTTTGCCACAAAGACTTTTGAAAAAAAATTTATTTTGATGAGGTTAAAATGATTACTCCTTTATTTTATGACTTTGGGGCTTGTGCCGAAAGATCTTCCTCAATCATGCAATGAAAAACCTTAAATATTACTTCCCTGCCAGGCATGGTGGCTCACGCCTGTAATCCTAGCACTTTGCGGGGGGACGAGGCAGGTAGATCACCTGAAGTCAGGAGTTCGAGACAAGCCTGGCCAACATTGTGAAACCACGTCTCTACTAAAAAATACAAAAAAATTAGTCAGGTGTGGTGATGGACACCTGTAATCCCAGCTACTCAGGAGGCTGAGGCAGGAGAATTGCTTGAACCTGGGAGGCGGAGGTTGTAGCGAGCTGAGATCGCACCACTGCACTCCAGCCTGGGCAACAAGAACGAAACGAAACTCTGTCTCAAAACAAACAAACAACAAACAAACAAAAACCTCCAAAACAAATATTATTTCCCACATCTGGATTATTATTTTAAAAATCCTCCCATAGTTTGTTGAAAATGCATTATTTAGCTTCCAATTTGAAATGCCATCAGGTGCCACTCCTCTGACTGTCATTGTTTCGTTGTTCAAGAAGTGGAGCTTGGGGCAGCAGCTGTTCTTGCCTGGGCCCACCACCATAACCCCAGCGTTCAAGACTGTGTCTGGTTGCTGCTGAAAACAACTTGACTGCAGATGTGTATTCCAATCAGGAGCTTCTCCTGTCACACAGAAGCCTAGAGTTGGGCATTTCAGGGCCAGTAGGGCAGCTCCAGGGGCGTTCTTATGTGCTTCGGTTTTACCCTCCTTAACACGTGGCTTTCCCAGACCTCATTGTCCAAGATGTCTGCTGGAGCTCCAGCCATCAAGCCTGAGTTTCAGGCAGGAAGTAGGAGAAGGCAGGTGAGGCCAAAGGGACTATGCCAATTGTTCATCTCCCTTTTAAGGAACTTTCTTGGATGTCTCACCTACAGTCTTCTGTTTATACCTCATTGCCCAGAACTTAGTCATAGGGCCACACCTTGCATCAAAGGGGCAAGACATGTAGAGTTTATGGTGTTGGTGTGATGGAATGCTGGAGGTTGCTGATGAGATAGGGTGATAGATAAGTTCTCTGATAGTCTCAGAACTTTGGGGGCAGGGCCTGCTCCTAAAAAACAGAGCTTCCTGGTAGCAAATCTCAGCAGAAGGCACCATAGCCCTCCCCATCCCCTCCTTGCCTTCTGGCCATCTCAGGCCATATCCAGCTTTTGGGGACTCCCCACAAGGGGCTGCATCTGTGAGTGGGAGCTGACAGCTGGGAGGGAGCCCAGCCCCTACTCTGGGAGACAGAAGCCCTCTCGGTCTTTGGCCAATTCACCCTTGGCTGGTGTTGACTAACTGGCTTGAATCTCTGAGCCTTGGGCAACAAGAGTGGCTTCCCAGGGCTGCTGCGCTAACAGACAGAAGTTGCATCCAGGAAATTGCATCTAGGAAAGCCTTAGGAGGTTCCAGCTGTGGATTTTGGGAGAACAAGGGAAGACTGCCTGGGAGTTCCTGCTGCCACCAGCAGGGGCGGCCTGGGTGCTGTCAGAGAGGCCCGGAGGAGGCGAAGTGTGGGTGCTCTGTTGCTCTCACCTTTCCCACAGCTTCCTGATCCCCCTTCAGGATTTTTCACCTGTCCACACACCCGAAATCACCAGCACTCCCCAGCGTCCTCACCCCAACTTCCCCGGCTCAAGCGATCCTCCTACCTCAGCCCCACGAGTAGCTTGGGACCACAGGTGCATGCCACCACACCTGACTAATCTATTTATTTTTTGTACAGATGGGGTCTTGCTATGTTGACTAGGCTGGTCTCAAACTCCTGGCCTCAAGCAATCCGTCCACCTCAGCCTCCCAAAGTGCTGAGATTACAGGCATGAGCCACCATGCCCGGCCACATTTGTTTCTTGTTCTCATGAAATTCCCATGCCTCTCTGGGACAGCTCTCCCTGGCAATCCAGACAGCTTAGATCTGATAAAGCCTCCACCTCAACGCTTGCCTCAAAGAGTGAAGAGAGAATGAGGGCCTCATATCTACTCTTCTATGCTTCAGTCTGGAGGTAACACTTAGACCCATAGCCTGCTGGTCAGAGCAAGGCGCACAGCTCTGTGACCTGCAGGCCCTGGGAAATGCAGGGAACACACAGATTGAGTATCTGCAGTCAAGCTTCTGTTAGTAGCAGTAACAAATGTAGTAGCTGTGTCTGCTAAAAGCCTATAGGACCAAGCTACCAGTTCATATCCAAGTTCCTGCCTAGTCCTCGATAACTATGATCTGGCCTGGCTGATGCCTCCCAGCCCGTCACCCCCATCTCTCTTCAAATGCATCTTGCAAAGTCCTTCCTCCCAGTCCTATTCATGCTCTTCTTCTGCTTTATCAACTGTCACCACTTCCTTCCTCTTTCCTAAGTTCTTCAGGGCCCAAATCAAGTTCGATCTCTTCCTCAAAGCCTCCTTTTGGCTTATCCCTTAGTGCTATCCCTTCTTTGAGCTCCTCCAGGGCTGATTTTTAAGCTTCTCAGTCAGCCCTGAGCATATACTCCTTCTATATGTCCTCTCTAGTGTAGGGGAAGAAAAATAATTTTGTCTTCAACCTTCATAGGTTCTTTGTTAGCATGGACCCCTGTAACAGAGGACAGATTAACAAGAGAAAATAAAGTTTATTCACCTGTATATTTCATATATACATGGGAGACACCCAGAGAATGAGTAGTTCTCAAAGAGGCAGCTTTGAATTCCAGCTTATAAGCATCTTCAACAAAGAACAGTCAGTTTTGTTTATTTGTTTTTGAGACACAGTCTTGCTCTGTCGCCCAGGCTGGAGTGCAGTGGTGCGATCTCAGCTCACTTCAATCTCCACCTCCCGGGTTGAAGCGAATCTCCTGCCTCAGCCTCCCGAGTAGCTGGGACTACAGGTGCCCGCCACCACGCCTGGCTAGCTTTTGTATTTTTAGTAGAGACAGGGTTTCACCATGTTGGGTCTCCAACTCCTGACCTCATGATCCGCCCACCTCAGCCTCCCAAAGTGCTGGGATTACAGGTGTGAGCCACCGCACCCGACCAGAACAGTCAGTTTTTATGGTCAGGTGCAGTGGCTCACGCCTATAATCCCAGCACTTTGGGAGGCCAAGGCGGGTGGATCACTTGAGGTCAGGAGTTCGAGACCAGCCTAGCCAACATGGTGAAACCCCGTCTCTACGAAAAATACAAAAACTAGCTGGGCCTGGTGGCGTGTGCCTGTAGTCCCAGCTACTGGGGAGGCCAAGGCAGGAGAACCACTTCAACCTGGGAGGTGGAGGTTGCAGTGAGCAGAGATTGTGCCACTGCACCCCAGGTTGGGTGACAGAGTGAGACTCTGTCTCAAAAAAAAAAAAAAAAAAAAAAAGGACTTTGATTCTCCAGGGGCAGCAACTTGTGGGTAGGCAAATAACTGGCAGATAAAGGTTAGTTAGTAAAGCTTGTTAATGTAGATTCCTGTGGTACCATCTTCAGGCTGGTAAGGGCCAAAATTGTCCTCCATGGTTAGCTTGCATTCTCTTAGGTAGAAGAGGGAGTGGGATATCTTTCGCCTTTGTAAATCGATGTCCTGCTTTTGGGCACATAGAGGCAGAGTAGAGAGCTTTCCTGCATCTGCTTCTAAATTGCCTTCAGCCCAACAATCCATCTTTTGGGGTGGCTTTCTAGTCTCCTCTACTAAACTATAACCTTTGGAGGTCAAGGGTTATATCTTTCTCTTCTTTGCCCTCTCAGTGCCCTACTCTGTAGGGCTCCTAATGACTTTAATTCCCAAATGGTTACAGGGCGCCTACTAAATAGCAAACACCATGCTAAGCACTAGGGATGCAAAGAACAGTAAAATATGACCTGGGAAAGAAATAGGATTTATATGCACCTGCTATGTATCATCTAATGACTAAGAAAGAAAGACAGCTCTGGAGTCTGCCTGGGGTTGAATCCCATCTCTGGTGTTAAATTAACTACAAGACCTTGGGCAAGTTACTTAACTTCTTTAGCCTGAGTTTTCTCATCTTCAAAAATAGTAATGATCATTACCTACCGTATTAGCTCCCCAGGGCTGCCGTAACAAATCACAAACCGGGTGGCTTAAAACAACAGAAATTTATTCTCTCAAAGCTCTGGAAGCCAGAGTCCAAAATCAAAGTGTCAGCAAGGCCATGCTCCCTGGGAAGGCTCTGGGGAAGAACTCCTTCCTTGCCTCTTCCTAGTTCTGGTGGCTCCTGGCAGCCCTAGGTGTTCAGTGGCTTGTAGCTGCATCATTCCAAGCTCTGCTTCCATCTTTACAAGACATCCCCTCTTATGCTCTCTGTATCGCTCTGTGTCCTCTCCTCTTCTAAGAAAGACACCAGTCACTGGATTTTTTGTTGTTGTTGTTGTTGTATGAAACTCTTGTTGCCTAGGGTTTCTTGTTGCCTAGGGTGGAGTGCAATGGCGCTAACATGGCTCACTATAACCTCTGCCTCTCGGGTTCAAGTGATTCTCCTGCTTCAGCCGCTCGAGTAGCTGGGATTACAGGTGCCTGCCACTGAGCCTGGCTAATTTTTTTGTATTTTTAGTAGAGACAGGGTTTCATCATGTTGGCCAGGCTGGTCTCGAACTCCTGACCTCAGGTGATCAGCCCACCTTGGCCTCCCAAAGTGCTGGGATTACAGGCGCGAGCCACCATGGTGGGCCCCAGTCACTGGGTTTAGGGCTCACCCTAATCCAGTGTGACTTCATCTGAACTAATGACATCTGCAAAACACTAATTCCAAATAAGGTCACACTGTGAGGTTCTGGGTTGACAAGAATTTTTGGAAGACACTTATTCAACCCACAGCACCTATCTTATCAGGTCATTGTGAGGACTAAATGAGATGATGCCTGTGAAGCATTTGGCACAATGGCTGCCACATAGTAAAATTCATTGAATGTTAGTCATTTTTAGGACAGTAAATTAATCAGCATTATTTTTATTTATTTATGAACGTCAGAAACCCAATTCAGTCCTTGTGTGGCTGCGTCTGGGTGTTCAAATGAGGCTATGGAGGGCCTTTCCTTCTTTGTCGCCCAGCTTTCTTCATTGTCTTTATCCTTAGGCACACTCTCCTAGAGAGGTGGCAAGAAAATCTCTCAGCAGATCTAGGGCTCCATTTGACCAGCTCATCATGCTTGGTGGAAAAGGATCACCTCTTTCTCAATAGTTTTAGCCAAAGTTCCAGGGCTGAATCTCATGGAACCAATCTGGAATATGAGCCTATCCCAGAACCAATCTCTGTGGCCAGGGGGATGCACTATCCTGAACTAGGGGGTAGGGTGGAGGGTGAAACACCTGAGCTGCAAGTGAGGGAAGGGTGGCTCCCAAAAGAGAAGTCAGAATGTGAACCCTCAGATACCAAGTCTGCAAAAACACAAATATAGACCGTGACAATGTTGTGTGCCAGCTCCTAGTATGGTCTTTGGCACAGTGTAGAAGTTCAGTAAATGTTTGTTGAATAATCGTATGAATAATGCAAGAAAACATGTTAGGCACAAAGTAAAATGCTCATGTTGGCGGGGCGCAGTGGCTCACCTCTGTAATCCATGCACTTTGGGAGGCTGAGGCAGGTGGATCACTTGAGGCTAGGAGTTCAAGACCAGCCTAGCCAACATGGTGAAACCCCATCTCTACTAAAAGTACAAAAATTAGCTGGGCATAGCGGCGTGCACCTGTAGTCCCAGCTACTCAGGAGGCTGAGGTGGGAGAATTGCTTGAATCTGGGAGGCGGAGTCTACAATGAGCCAAAATTGTGCCACTGCACTCCAGCCTGTCGACAGAGTGAGACTGTCTCAAAACAAAAACAAAAACAAAAACAAAACAAACAAACAAAACTCATGTTTTCTCATTACTTCCCACTGCAAAGAAGATATTCCATTTTGCAGGTGTGGAAATTGAGGCTGACTGAGTTTAAGTGATCTAAGATAACAGAACAAAAAGCAGTAGAGCTAGGATTCAAAGCCAGGTGGGTTTCATTGCAGAGCCTGTGTTATTTCTATTACACCATGCTGCCTTTGTCCACCAGACTCACAGCCAGAGAAGAAAGTTTGAACACACACCACTGTTAGGTGCAAAAACAAAATGAGTTTGTTGATGAAGATGCTGATTTAGAGGAAGTAGTGGAGGAGAAAGGAGAGGATAAACCTGAAGAGGATGTTGTAGGGAATTCACCCTGAGAAATTCAGATCTGCATCTGGGACTGGAGAAGGAGGACATTCCAGGAGCTCTGAAAGAGCCCAATAAGTGGGTGACTCAGGTGACCTAATCCACCAAAACAGCTGCTGTGTCTCCAAGAGGGAGGGGGACATCAAGTCTGTGAGGGTCACCCATGCGTCAATAGTTCATCAATTATTGATGGTTTTTCTTTTTTGATTGCTATGTGGTATTCCATTGTATAAATATGCCATAATTCTATTTTTTGAGATGGGGTCTCATTCTGTTGCCCAGGCTGGAATGCAGTGGCCTGAACTCCTGGGCTCAAGGGATCCTCCTGCCTCAGCCTCCCAAGTAACGGGGACTACAGGAAATATGCCATAATTATTTTCTCCATTCAGTTGTTGACGATATTTCAGTTGTTTCTAGTTTTTTGCTATTAGGAATAAGCCACTATGAACACTCTTGTGCATGTCCTTTGGTGGCCATAGCATGCATTTCTGTTGGATACACTCAGGAAAAAAATTGTTGGGTCATCCAGATGTCCCCCATTCATTGTTGGCTGTTCTTTGTCTTCTACCTCTCAAAGCCCCTCAGATAGTGCAGAACTCCTGCCTGTCTAGAGCTCTCTAAGCCTGGAGGCAGGGGGTTGGACAAGGTGATCCCCCGAGGCCTCTCTCAGCATTTCTCTGAAGGATTTAGCCACGGGTCTCTGGCCCCAGCTCCCACCAGCATCACTGTTTGCTCACGAAAACGTTTCATGCGATTAGCCAAGTAATGACATCTTAAAACTGTAGAGCTAATATATTACGTAATAAAACACAGAAGCAAATCTCTTTGACACATACTGGTGATTTACTCCACCAGCCATAAAGATAATTACATTTCAGGTTGATATATAAAAGGCGGCAGGCAGAGCTCATGAAGAATTAGCATAGCTTTGTGTTGGACCTCTCCATTCATGGGGACCAGTTCATCATTCCTTCTGCAGTTAGCCAGCAAACATTGACTCAGCTGGGCTTTCCCAGTGACTGGTCACCGCTGCCACTGGAAGGCCCCGTTGGCAGCATGGAAAGGGCAGGTGAAGAGGGCCAGGTCTGAAGTGTAAGGCATTCATTCCTACAGGCAGCTCTGTGACATTGAAGCTGTCTTCACAGGGTTAACAAGAATTCTGAACAGAAATACGGTTGATTAAGCATTAATCAGGCCGCACTTTGACCAGCTTCCTTGTAACCAACAGTCACGGTAGGACTAGATAGGTACTGGCTGTTTGCATCCCCATGGTTCCTATAGATAGGATTTCTGATGTTAGAACCACAAGACTTTTGCTTAAGCTAGATAGGATCTCTGACATTAGAATCACAGGGCTCTCATTTAAAAATTGCTTACAATGTCTTTCAGATCCCCAATTCCAGTAAAACAGCTTATGCCAACCAGTTTGAAGACCCCCAGAGAAGAACAGAATCAATATGAGAATACAGTTTCCTCATCTCCCTGTCTTTATGGCTCCAACCTGCACTCTTTGACCAATCAACAATCTCCACACTTTGGCACACTCCAGAACCCTTAAAGACACTATCCCCAAACTCCTCAGAGAGTCGGATTTGAGGTTTCCTCCTGTCTCCTTGTTTGGTGGCCCTACAATTAAACCTCTTTCTCTGCTGCAGTCTGGTGTCTTCGGCATATTTAAAATTGCCTTTGCAAAGATTATGACAGTGAGAGAAGTCTAGCAAGGCTGACTCCCTCTTGCTTCTAGCCCCCCAGGCTGGCTGTCCTCACTCATTCCTGGGCATAGGCCAAGCTAACCATGGGAGGAATTTAGTTTACAGTTTAACTTTGAAGAAAGGATGATAATAGTCCCTCTCTAAAACTGATCCCCTCCTTGTTAGGGGGCTGAAACTGCCTTTGTAAGACTAATGGAAGGCCACAAGATTACAAACATAGGAGGGGCCTGAATTCTGCTTAAATGTAGGGTGGGGCCGGGCGAGGTGGCTCATGCCTGTAATCCCATCACCTTGGGAGGCTGAGGCAGCAGGTTACGAGGTAAGGAGTTTCAGACCAGCCTGGCCAGCAGGGTGAAACCCTGTCTGTACTAAAAATATAAAAAAAAATTAGCCGGGCGTGGTGGCTCATGCCTGTAGTCCCAGCTACTTGGGAGGCTGAGGCAGGAGAATCACTTGAACCTGGGAGGTGGAGGTTGCAGTGAGCTGAGATTGCGCCACTGTACTCCAGGCTGGGTGACAGAGTGAGACTCCATCTTAAAAAAAAAAAAAAAAATGTAGGGCATAGTTTCCATCATCTCTTATTGCCGAGGAGTTGTTGTGGCTAGAGGTCACAAGTTTTGTGACTTCCCCATTGCTCCTACAGATACCACCACTACCGATCCCAGAATCTAGGATTAGTCTTCTGAGATGTTTCTCAGACTTCTGCATTCTGGCAACCAACTGAGTCCATCTGGACTTAATGACCCATGACTCAACCAGTCCTGTGCCCTCACCCCAACCAGAGGCAGACACAGTGGATGAGGACAGTTTCCCACTACGATTGCATTCCTGACCAATCAGCAGCACCCATTCCTTAGTTCCCTGCCCACCAAACTATCCTTGAAAAATTCTAACTTCCAAGCCTTCAAGGAGATTGATTTGAGCAATCTCCAGTTCTCCCACGTGGCTGGCCTATCATTAATTAAATTCTTTACTATAATACCACAGTATAAGTGAATGTATCACTAATTAAATTCTTTACTATAATATCACAGTATCAGTGAATGGGTTTTGTCTGTGCAGCAGGCAGAAAGAACCCACTGGGCAATTACATGCTGACTTGCTGAATGCATCAGGCCATGGACCTATTGCAGTTACAACACTGTAGCAGAAGTATCTGGCCTGGGAGACGGGGTGCCTTGTCTCTGGGCCTGATTTGCTACCACCAGCCTTAAGCAACTCACCACCTCTCTTGGAGTCAACATACACGCTGGGAGCAAGAGGCTCCCAACTCCTTGCTGATCACCCAGGAGAGGTTTACAGTAAATGCTCTGAACTTCCAGGACCAATTTTCCAAAGCAAAAGTCAGGTCTCTCAGTCTGACAAGTTGTTTCTTCTTCCTTCTTCCCTTCTTCTCCTTCTCCTCCTCCTCCTCCTCCTTCTTCCTCCTTCTCTTGTTCTCTTCTTCTTCCTCTTCCTCTTCCTCTTCTTTCTTTCTCTTCTTTCTTCCTCTTCCTTCTCCTTCTTCATCTCCTTCTCCTTCTTCTTCTTTTTTAAATCAGGCAGGCTCCCAAGCCCGAGTAGGCACAGAGAGGTTACTGGTGCATTTCTAAGGATGAAGGGACAAGGAATTTGCAACTGAGCTGTCCTGGTGTCATTGACCTCAAGGATTCTCTTCCCCATTGTTGCCCTAAAGGAAAAAACTGAGGCAAAATTAATATAAGAAGAGAGTTTGTTTGCACCAAGTTCGAAGACTGCAATCAGGGAGCATAGATTTAAGTTGCCCTGAATATAAGCTTAATTAGCAGCAGTTACAAGTGGGTTTTCAAAAGAAAAGAAGAGGCAGTTCACAGGTTGTTTACCAAGAATGTACACTGAGATAAGCTGGGCAACAGAGGAGACCCCTGTCTCTACAAAAAAAAAAAAAAAAAAAAAAAAGGCCAGGCACAGTGTCTCACACCTGTAATCTCAGCACTTTGAGAGGCTGAGGCTGGTGGATTGCTTGAGCCTAGGAGAACAAGGCCAGCCTGGGCAACATGTCAAAACCTTGTCTCCACTAAAAATACAAAAAATTAGCCAGGCGTGGTAGCACACGCCTGTAATCTCAGCTACTGGGGAGGCTGAGGCACGAGAATTGCTTGAACCTGGGAGGCAGAGGTTTTGATGAGCCAAGATCGTGTCTCTGTGCTGCAGCCTGGGTGACAGAGTGAGATTGGGTCTTAAAAAAGAAAAAAATGACCTGGGTATGGTAGTACCTGGCTGTAGTCCCAGCTACTCCAGAGGCTGAGGCAGGAGGATTGCTTGAGTAGAGGAGGTTGAGGCTTCAGTAAGCAATGATCATGCTACTACCCTCCAGCCTGGACAACAGAGTGAGACCCTGTCTCTAAAAAACAAGTAATAATAATAATAACAACAACATAAGCTGTTCATTCGTCATTTGCTATTCTTTGTATCACAAATTTAAGAACCTGAAGATAATGGGTGAGGCAGCTAGTCAGGAACAGAATCCCTTTGAACAATTGCTCCTGGGCCTGGGTGGAGTATGAGGAGGGATGTGTATGACTGAATTCCCAAACTCCTGTCTCTCAGGGCCTGATCAGTTTTGCAGGGCTTAGACCGCTCTGAGCTATTTTTCTTTTCTCACCATGTTCTCTACTGCCCCACACCATGAGGCAAGGGCTCAGAGGGAGTTCAGTGAGAAAAGAATTTGGAAAAACGCTCAGGCATCAATATTCAAAGTCCTTGTTTAGAAATAGGAAACTGAGGAAGACAGGAGCCCCTGGGTCATCCAGATTCTGTAGAGGAGGAAAAATACCTTTTCCTTCCACCTTTCTTAGGTTCATTGGCTGGAACACCTGTAACAAAAGACAGATTAACAAGAGAAAAACAAACATAATTTTATTAACCTCTATACCTCATGTACACATGGGAGATGCCCAGGGAAAAAGGAGTACATCTCAAAGAGGTGGTTTAGAATTCAGGCTGAAATACCATCTTCAGCTGAAACGAAGAAAGAAGGGTATGAGGGAGGCCAGTTATGGGGAGGTGACCAGGAAAAGCACAGTAAACAAGGGTAAGGTTTGCTATGCATATTAAAGTCAGTGCTTATCCATTGATAAGTCTCTAGTGATTTGGAGACATCCTTCTCTTCCTGGTACAGAGAGGGAGACATCCTTACAAAGGGAGATTTCCTTTGTAAATGTAAATTTCCCATACGAAAGGGTAACTTCTACTCTGTTTTCAGTTTCTCCTGTGTCTGCAGATTCTCAAAATAATTAACTCAAAATAATCCTTATGCCAGAGAGGCATATGCTAGGGTGGTATATTCTGGTCCCCTACAGTCATATTTTGGTCTCCTACAATTCACAGAGAAAACTAGTGTCAGAGACGAGACTAGAAGCCAGCACAAGATGTATAGAGCCAAAGATATGTTGCTGCCATTCTGGGTGAAGGAGCCCAGAATCTAATGTGGTGTCTGCTCCTTCTCTTACCTGGGCACAAACTGAGATCTTTTTTTTTTTTTTTTTTTTTTTTTTTGAGATGGAGTCTCGCTCTGTCGCCAGGCTGGAGTGCAGTGGTGCAATCTCAGCTCACTGCAACTTCCACCTCCCGGTTTCAAGCGATTCTCCTGCCTCAGCCTCCTGAGTAGCTGGGACTACAGGTGCACGCCACCACGCCCAGCTAATTTTTGTATTTTTAGTAGAGATGGGGTTTCACCATGTTGGCCAAGATGGTGTCGATCTCCTGATCTCGTGATCCACCCGCCTTGGTCTCCCAAAGTGCTGGGATTAGAGACATGAGCCACCGTGCCCAAACTGCAATCTTAAAGGAAACCCAGCCTCACGCTTCGTCTTTTCTCATGTTTCCCCACCCCTCTTCTCTTGCTCAGGTGCTGGTAGCCTGTCTAGTGGAGGGTTGCTCTGGATGCAGCAAGGTTGGACAGGATGAGCTCTAGAGAGCCAGGGCTTTTGATGTTAGACTTGGGGAGAGATGGGACCTGGGAGGTGAGCTGCAGGTAACCCAGTTGCAGTAGCCATTAGCCAGCGGTGAGCCCTCGGGAACTGGGAGTCAGGACTCCTGGGATCTGCCTCCTTTCTCTCTCCTCCCTGGTCTTCTGAGGCCAACTCATCTTTGGTTTTCCACTGGGAAATGTTTTCACCTCTCCAAACCTGGACAGAGCGCCTCCTCCTGGCTGAATGGGGATATTCTCCAGCGAACCTTGGGACCTTGGGGAGCAACACTGCACACATGGGGTTCATCAAAAAGCCATTTGCAGGCCGGGTGCGGTGGCTCACGCCTGTAATCCCAGCACTTTGGGAAGCTGAGGCGAGTGGATCATCTGAGGTCAGGAGTTCAAGACCAGCCTGGCCAACATGATGAACCCCCATCTGTACTAAAAATACAAAAATTAGCCGGGCGTGGTGGCATGCATCTGTAATCCCAGCTACTCGAGAGACTGAGGCAGGAGAATGGCTTGAATCCAGGAGGCAGAGGTTGCAGTGAGCCAAGATTGCACCACTGCACTCCAGCCTGGGTGACAGTGTGAGACTCTGTCTCAGAAAAAAAAAAAAAAAATGCCATTTGCAAGGGTGAGAGTTGCATCCTCTGAGCCCCTAGCCCCTCCTCCTTGGCCTGAATGCAGGAATGGCAGGCTTGGGCACTAGTTGGATAGTTGGAGGAGGACTCCAACTCAGAGCAGAGCAGCACGCGGGGCCTGGAAGGCAGTATGGGAGCCACTTCTAGGTTCTGGAATGTGCAAACTCAGCCACGCACAAACCCTCAGCTTCCGGCCCAACCTCCTGCTGAGTTATTGAGGCAGATAATGGAAGAGGGAGGGCGCCTAGAAACCCCCAAGCCCCTCCTCCAACCCATTGTGTCCTCCGAATCCCTCTCCCGCGGCTCCGCGCGGCGGAGCTCAGGGGCGCAGGCTCTTAGAGCTGCGGTGGGGCGGGGGCCGCGGGACGTCCGTTTGTTCTCCGCGGAGGAGGCGACGCGCCGCCAACCACCGCAGCTCCACGTCCTGGCGCTTCTGGGAGCCGCCCCAGCGGGAGCCAGGGAGAAAATGAATCGCCTTGAGTGACACAGGACATGGCAGATTGGATGTTTAATTTGGGTATCTCTTTAGAACGCCCCCCACGCCCACCTCCTCTGCTCCCACTTAGCATCCAGCCGGCGAGAAAGCCCTGCTCCTCACAAATTGCCTTGTCGGCTCGGAGAAAAATGCCAGCGTGACTGATTGCTAGGTGGGTCCCTCCAAGTGCGCGGGAAGGAACCGGCACGACCGCACAATGCTCCTTCCTACAGAGACGCGGCGTCGTGCCAGAGCCGGAGATTTGAGTCAGACACCGGGAAGGACTGCCCGTGGAGGAGGGCGGCCCGTGGGGCTGGGGGTTTGTTTAGGGGTCTCTCGGGTCCAGAGGGAGGGCCAGGCGACCCTGGCTGGGGTCTGGTGGCTGTGGGGGGCCTGCGGGGCCCAGAGGAAAAGGCCGGCACCCGGCCCGCGAGAGGGGGCACGTACGGGGCGCGGAGGCGGAACGCAGCCCCCAGCAGACGGACAGCCTTCCCCAGACTGCTTGGAGCTCGGAGCCCGGCGCCGAAACCTGCAGATCACAACCTGTCAGTCGCGCTTTCCCGGCAGCCTCACCTGCCTCCAGATCTTTCCAAACAAGGAAAGGAGCTGCAAACATGGCAATCACCTTCCCGGCAGCGGCAGACAGCTGCCAGGGAGCAGCAGGCGACGAGCCAGCCCAGTCAGGGAGGCGGAGACGTGATCAGGCTGCGGCAGCCCCCTATACCGAGCTAGAGCTCGGGCGGACCCCGCCCCCCGCCGCAGGGACTTTGGTGGATGTCCAGGGTCACCCTCAGCTCGGCAGGGGTTCAGCACCGGAGCAGCCACCTGTTCAGGTGGCAGTTCTGGAAGGACCCCTCGGGGCTAGGGGAGGGTGGGACTAGGGCCGCACCCTGGCTTTTGCTAACCATTTATGTGACTGGGGCAAGCGCCCTGGCCTTGGACTCTGACCACACCGCACAGGGCCTGGTGTCGCTTCCATGCAGCTCTCTCATTCTGATTCTGGAGATCTCTTGGGAAGAGCTAAGAGTGGCTTTTAGGCCCTGAAGCTGGGTAGGGCCCAGAAACCACACTTTCTAGGCTGTGGAGTGGCCCTGATCCTCTCTTCATTGTCCAGATTATTGCTTGAAGCCAACTCAGTGGGGTGTTGAAGTGGCTAATCCAAGCTACTTGAGATGAAAAGGTGTTGGAGTTCTGACCCGGGATAAACCTGAGTGATCCCGGACTCAGGGCTCTCAAAAGGCTGGAATGAAGAACCTCCTTTGGAGGGTTAATATAGGAGAATTTAAGGGGTCCCCACCTTCCTTCCCATCAGCCTGCTTAATGTTACTACCCATGCCAAGGACAGCCCGATGGGTGCGCCAGCTTCCCTTAGAACTGACTGCCTTTTACTCCATGAACTGTTTGAGATTGCGTGGGTTCTTCTGAGTTCTTGAAAGTATGAGGACAAACAGAAGGGAGGATGCTCTCAACATGAATGTGGATAATTTGCCCCCAGTGAAGCCGCAGTGTGGGTAATTCACCTGTACAAATCAAGAGATGGATGCCTTTTCCATCTGGTCTCATTCAGATGTCTTCTCAAATCAGAAAATATCTATTCTTTAGCTCCCAGCCCAGGTGACACTTACTACTCCTTCACCAAGCCCACCTTCCCAGCTTCCTCACATACAGTAGCGGATGAATCGCCCCCCACCCTCATGCCACACGGAACAGGGCCATCAAAGTGGCCCTAGGCCAAGGGGAGGTCTCTGCCCCCTTCCCCAGCCCTGGGCTACCCTTGGGTCCTGCTCCTCAGGCCACTCCCCTGTCCCTGGCCATGTGGGGAGGAGGCTGCCCTGGTCATGGCCGCCTGCCTGTCATTCCTGACTCACCACCATCCCCAGGTGTACCATTCCTGCCCTCTGCTCAGCTGCAATTGAAGGCTTTAACTTTGCACACTTTGGGATCACGGTTGTGTCATTGGAATAAATTAAGCAGGTCTCAACCGCCTCCCCCGCCCCGGGGAAAAAAAAAGCCGGGGGGGCCCTAGGATGAGAAAGCTGGAGGGAGCGGGCAGGAATCCACTTAAAACTATTCCTTAAGCTTAAAACATGCTGTAGGTGGGGAAAATATCATGATCAGATGGAAGTTAGGGTGGCAGAGAATGTCACCAAGTCATCTTGATCCATTGCAAGAAAGAGGCTGGGATCTGGGTGCCGAGGAAACCTTCACCAAGCTGTGTGAAGACTCAGCCTTTCCTCAGTATCCTAGCTAGCTCCCCCTTCCCGTGCCACACCTTCTCTACTCTCTAAAGGGGCTTAACATCCTCATGCTCTCTGCTTGTTCACCAAGTTTTCAGCAAAGTATCTCTAATAGTCATTTACACCTGCATTAGAAGATAAGTTCCCGGGTGACAGCTTATGTAAATGTTCAGGTCAACTTTTCAGAAGGTATTTGCTATGGTTTGAATGTGTCCCTCCCAAAAGCATGTGTTGGAGACATAATTGCTATTGTAACCATATTAAGAGGCGAGCCTCTTAATACGGTGGCTCATGCCTGTAATTCCAGCTATTTAGGAGGCTGAGGTGGGAAAATCGCTTAAGGCCAGGAGTTTGAGACCAGCCTGGGCAACATAATGAGACCCCATCTCCAAAAAGTAAAAACATAAAAAATTAGCTGGGTGTTTGTAGTATGGCTATTAGCAGGTAGTTGGTGTCAGCTACTCAGGAGGCTGAGACTGAGGTGGGAGGATGGCTTGAGCCTAGAAATTTGAGGCTGCAGTGAGTTATAATTGTGCCATTGTACCCCAGCCTGGGCAACAGAGAGAGACCTCGTCTCTAAAAAAACAGAAAAAGAGGCTGGGCATGGTGGCTCACACCGGTAATCTCAGCACTTTGGGAGGGTGAGATGGGCAGATCATGAGGTCAGGAGTTCGAGACCAGCCTGGCCAACATGGTGAAACCCCATCTCTACTAAAAATACAAAAATTAGCTGGATGTGGTGGTGTGTGCCTGTAATCCCAGCTACTTGGAAGGCTGAGGCAGAAGAATCACTTGAAACTGGGAGGCAGAGGTTGTAGTGAGCTAAAATCATGCCATTGCACTCCAGCTGGGGTGACAGAGCAAGACTCTGTCTCAAAAAAAAAAAAAAAAAAAAGAAAGAAAGAAAAAGAAAGAGGCAGGATCTTTAAGAGGTGGTTAGGCCATGAGGGGTCTGCCCTCATGAATGGATTAATGCCATTGGCCATTGTCTCAGGAATGGGTTCCTTATAAAAAGAGGTTAGCCCTTCTCTCTGTCTTCACCCTCTTCCTCCCCCCTCTCTCTCCCCCACCTCCTCTCTCTGTCTCTCCCGCTCTCTCTCGCTCACCCATGTGATGCCTTCTGCCATGCTAGGTGCAGCAAGGGCTTACCAGATGCCACCCCCTCAGTCTTGGACTTCCCAGCCTCCAGAACCATAAGCCAGTAAATTTCTATTCACTATAAATTACCCAGTCTGAGGTATTCTGTGGGAGCAGCACAAAACAGACAAAGATGATATTCATATTTAAATAATGTAAGACTTTTTATATCTAACTCTGGACTTTCTTCTCTGGTAAAAATAAGATCAATGTTAATAGCACTTGGTCTCAGAGCCCCTGACGTTAGCACTAAGTTATAAGCACTTACTCTGCCATCAGATATGGTGGCCCTGCTGAGGCTCTGGCAGTAGGACGAGCCCAAAACAAAGAAAGTGGTCCCAGTGCCCTTCCCTCCTTCCACTTCCTGCTCCAGGTGGATGGGCTGGACACAAGGGTTAAGATTAGGGGATCTGGCCAGGAGCAGTGGCTCACACCTGTAATCCCAGCACTTTGGGAGGCCGAGGTGGGCAGATCACTTGAAGCCAGGAGTTCAAGACCAGCTGGGCAACACAGTAAAACCCCGTCTCTACTTAAATTACAAAAATTAGCTGGGCGTGGTGGTGCACGCCTGTAATCCCAGCTACTCAGGAAGCTGAGGCAGAAGAATCGCTTGAACTCGGGAGGCAGAGGTTGCAGTGAGCCAAGATTGCACCACTGCACTCCAGCCTGGGTGACAGAATGAGACTCTGTCTCAAAAAGAAGAAAAAATAAACAAAGCAAACAAAAAAATTAGCCCGGTGTGGTGGCACACACCTGTAATCCTAGCTACTCAGGAGGCTGAGGCAGGAGAATTTCTTGAACCCAAGAAGCAGAGGTTGCAGTGAGCAGAGATCACGCCACTGCACTCCAGCATGGGCCACAGAGCAAGACTCTGTCTCAAAAAAAAAAAAAAAAGATTAGAGAGTCAGGCCCAGAGATTCCTGAAAGGAGCTTTGTCAGTTCCCCCTTGTCCAGAAAGGACTGAGTAAGCCCACTCTTGGTCTTCTTCTGAATCAGCCTAAAAGTGGCCTCACTTGGTTGGGGCAATTTTGGAGAGCAAATTGCAAGGGGCAGAAGCTTGGAAAGGGCTAAAAGTAAGGAAAGAGGGTATTGTTGCAGCCAATGCCAACTGTTCCCCCTCCCAACCCAGTGCTGTGGACTGCTGGCTAATGGGTGCACATGCTTTTTAGCCTCTGGCTCTTCTCTGCCATTCCCACCCCACAGCTGGAGTGTGCTTGGCAGAGGCACATAATTGGCTCTGTGCATTGGAGCCAGTGAGGCAAGAGCTACAGTGTGAGGGACAGAAGGGAGATGACAGGGAAAGAAGGATCCTGCACCTTTCTCTCTGCCTACCCACTGTGATTCCTTCTGCCTTCAGGTGGGTCACAGAATGGTGGAACGGAAAGCTCAAGAGATCTGCAGTCAGAAGACCTGAGACCTCTTCATTTGCTAGCTGTTACCTAATTTTGTTTAGCCTTATTTTTCCCATCTGTAAAACTGGGATATTGGTTAGGGTTACAGACAAACACAGGTTGGGAGGATGCTCTTTGGTGTGGGAAGGAACCTGATAGTCCGTAGAGGGATGTGCAGATGTGAGTTGTTATTCCTATTCCTGTCTTGCAGGAAGTGGGATGCCTGGCCAGACACCTCAGCATCCATATCACTCATCAAACCACCCCCACCCCTGCACATACAGGTGCATGTTCCATGGTAAACCAAAACAACAGCCTCAAAAACAACCAACAAAAACTGAAGTTGTGATATATATCCACGTGGGTTCCTCCCAATCCAACAAAAGTTAGACTTGGGCCTCTAGGACTCATTCCAATGAGGACCCTCTGAGCACTCATGAAAGCTTTCATGGGAGTCTGCAGGAGGGAAGGAGGGTGGAGGAGGGGCAGGATCTCTTCAAAGGGCAAATTAATGCATGCCAAGCTAACACATGCCAACCACCATTACTGAGCATCCCCTGAATGCCCATATTTGCTGGACATTTCACAGGAGCCAAGACAACTCTGATGGGTTTTACAGTCATTGGAGATGATAAGTAAACCTTCCATCAAACAGAGAAATAACGGGAAATAATGGTAAACATAGATTGCAGTACACACAATTGTAGAAGGAAGGAAGCTGTTTTCAGAGCCCTAGGCCCATCCCATCAAACAATGGTGCTCCAAGGGTAAATTGAGTTCTCTTTGGCTGGGCAGAGAGCATGAGGCCAAGAGGGAAAGATATTGGGGTGCCGGGCATCACAGCAGGCTCCCTTTCTGCCTTCCCACACCAGTCCCCTGACACTGACTGGATGTCACTCAATTCAATTCAATTCAATTCAATTCAATTCAATTCAATTCAATTCAATTCAATTCAATTCAATCCAATTCAATTCAATCCAATTCCGTTCTGACATCAGCCACCTGGCGTTAGCACAAATCCCACAGGTTAAGGGGCTTAGTCCCGCAAGACTGCCCACTTCAGGTGCCAACTACAAGTCCTGGGTGTCCTCAAGCCACTCACACTTCTGCCTGCCCAGCTATAAATTCGGGGGTTCCTCTACACCCCCATTTTGGGTTGATAAAGAATGACTCAGAGAACTCACTGGAAGCATTATATTTACAATTACCATTTTATTGTAAAAGATACAAATAAACAGCCTGATGAACATGCACACACAACAAGGTCTGGAAGAGTCCCAAGCACAAAAGCTTCTGTTGGAGTCAGGGTGTGCCACCCTTCTGGTATGCCAATATTAGTATGTTTACCAACCAGGAAGCTCTCCAAGCCTTGTTGTTCAGAGTTTCTATTGAGGTTTCATTATGTAAGCATGATTGATTTAATCATTGGCCATGTGACTGGACTCCATCTCCATCTTTTCCTGGAGGTGGAAGGGAGAGGGGAGGGGCTGAAAGTTCCAACTCTTTAATCCCTTGGTTGGTTTTCCTGAGAACCAGCCTCTGTTCTGAAACTGTCTAGGGGATCTGCTGTGAGTCATCTCATTAGCATAAACTCAGGTGTGGCTGAAAAGGGCTCATTATGAATAACAAAAGACATTCCTATCATTCAAACTTCTGAGGCTTTTTGAAGCTCTGTGCCAGGAACCTGGGACAGAGACTAAATATATTATTTTTGACTTTATCCCACTTTCCTACTCACAGAGAAGAAGGAAGAGAATGGGGGAGCATCCTGAGTGTTTCGTGACTTCATTGTGGGAGGAGGCGCCGGAACTGTATGAGTGGTTGAAGGAAAGTATGAAGAAAACAGAATCACAGATCATCTTTACTTAACTGGAGGTCTATCCTACAGAAGAGGGAGCCTCTGCCAGGAGGAATTTGGACCAATGAGCGAAAGTAATGGGAAACCAGTTTTCAGCAGGAGCTGATAGGGTGGGCTGCCTTGAGAAGTAATAAGCTCCTAGAGGATACTTTAACAGAGCTGAATGCAAGTTCCATGTGAGCATCAACTCAGTCGGACTTGACTTCTGCTGTGTGCCTGGGGCCTGAATATTACCTGACAAAGAGTAGATCCTTACTAAATATTTGGTAAATATTTGTTGAATGCACATTTGTGGAGGAGAAGGGAAGTTAGTTTAAATAACATGAAAACCTAGGCCCAGTCATAAGTCTTTGGTATCTAGCCGTTGTGCTGGCTTTTGAGGCAAAAAACAAAAAAACAAAAAATTCTTCTTAAGAAGCTCACCACTGTAAGTGCTGTAAGTGGGGAGATAGACATTTATGTCTAGAGCAAAGTTTAATAACAAACAAATCAGTTCCAGTTAAAGATGGCAAGTTGAACCCATTCATTAGTTTACACACCCCAAAGCCCATGGAAATAACAGTAAAAGGATTTTATTAAAAGGCATAAGCCCATCAGTTCAAAGATGGAA
Source organism: Gorilla gorilla gorilla (assembly GCF_029281585.2). Lineage (NCBI taxonomy): Eukaryota > Metazoa > Chordata > Mammalia > Primates > Hominidae > Gorilla > Gorilla gorilla. The sequence goes on from NC_073233.2 coordinate 127,533,653, forward strand.
TGCAGATGGAGACTTCCAGGTAAAGATGGTGAATTGAATGCACACAATTCATCTTGCTCTTCTTGAAAACCCTAAAGTGACTATAAAGGGATTTTTGAAAAATCAGAAACCCATAAAGGTGGAGATGAGACAGAAATTCGGCAGGACTTGTTTTACAAGATGCGGGTCACAAGGACACTGCTGATAAAACAGGATGTGGCAAAGAAGCCAGTCAAAACCTGCCAAAACCAAGATGGCAACAAAAGCAACCTCCGATTGTCCTCACTGCTCATTATATGCTAATTACAATGCATTAGCATGCTAAAGGCACTCTCACTAGCGCCATGACAGTTTACGAATGCCATCGCACATCCAGAAGTTACCTTATATGGTCTAAAAGAAGGAGGAACCCTCAGTTCTGGGAAATCTCTGCCCCTTTCCTGGAAAACTCATGAATAATCAACCCCATATTTAGCATATAATCAAGAATTAACTATAAATATAGCCGGCCAACAGCCCTCAAAGGCTGCTCTGCCTATGGAATAACCACCTTTTATTCGTTTAGTTTTCTTCTTCTTTTTTTTTTTGAGATGGAGTTTTGCTCTGCTGCCCGGGCTGGAGTGCAGTGGCACGATCTTGGCTCACTGCAACCTCCGCCTCCTGGGTTCAAGTGATTCTCCTGCCTCAGCCTCCTGAGTAGCTGGGATTACAGGTGCACGCCACCATGCCCTGCTAGTTTTTGTATTTTTAGTAGAGTTTAGGGGTTTCTCCATGTTGGCCAGGCTGGTCTGGAACTCCTGACCTCAGGCGATCCACGTGCCTCGGCCTCCCAAAGTGCTGGGATTATAGGGGTGAGCCACCGTGCCCAGCCTATTCCTTTACTTTCTTAATAAACTTGCTTTCACTTTATTCTGCTTGCTCTTGAATTCCTTCCTGTGCTTGAATTTCTTCCTGCACAAAGCCAAGAACCCACGTGGCCTCCCGGGCTGAGCCCCAATTTTGGGGTTTGCCCTGTGCCAGAAATAATGGGAGAGAAGACAACAGCAGCCCAAGTTTGGAAACTGTAAAGCAATGAATGAGTAAACTGAGTAGACTGGGAAAAGCTGAAGCCCAAACTGAAAGAGGGGAAAGCTAAAAAGCCAATTCCCACCCCCTTTCTCCAAAACCCCTCCAGAGTCTCAGGCATTGGTGACACTACTGTTGCTGGAAAGTAGAGTGAGGAAGGGAGCTAAAATAAGGAGATCTTGGGCCGGGTGCAGTGGCTCATGCCTGTAATCCCAGCACTTTAGGAGGCTGAGGCAGGCGGATCACTTGAGGTCAGGAGTTCGAGATCAGCCTGGCCAACATGGTGAAACGCTGTCTCTACTAAAAATACAAAAATTAGCCGGGTGTAGTGGCAGACACCTGTAATCCCAGTTACTTGGGAGGCTTAGGCAGGAGAATCACCTGAACCCGGGAGGCAGAGGTGGCAGTGAGCCAAGATTGCACCACTGCACTCCAGCCTGGGTGACAGAATGAGGTGCTGTCATAAACAAACAAACAAACAAAAACAGAGACTGGGTAATTTATAAAGACAATAAATTTATTTTTTATAATTCTGGAGGTTGGGAAGTCCAAGAACATGGTGTCATCATCTGCTCAGTTTCTGCAAGGGCCTTCTTGCTGTGTCATAACATGGTGGAGGGCATCACATGGCAAGAGGGCAGGAGCATACATGTCAGCTCAGGTCTCTTTTCCCTGATGGGACTGGTGGCTTTATAAGAAGGAGTTTCACTCTGATGATCTTACTTAATCCTAAGAATCTCCCAAAGGCCCCACCTCCAATTGACATATAAATTTGAAGATTGTTTCCAACACGTGAAACTTGGGGAACAGATTCAAACCATAGCAGTGGCTGGGCACAATGGCTCGTGCCTGTAATCTCAGCACTTTGGGAGGCTAAACCTCAGCATAGGGGTGGTTTCCCCCATGGTGTTCTCATGATAGTGAGTTAGTTCTCATGAGATCTGATGGTTTTATAAGTGTCAGGTTTTATAAGAGGCAGGAAAAATCACCTGAGTCCAGGAGTTTGAGGCTAACCTGGGCAACGTAGTATGACCCTTCTCTCCTTTTTTTTTTTTTTTTTTTTAGATAGAGTCTTATTTTGTCGCCCAGGCTGGAGTGCAGTGGTGCAATCTTGGCTCACTGCAACCTCCGGCCCCCAGGTTCAAGCAATTCTCCTGCCTCAGCCTCCTGAGTAGCTGGGATTACAGGCACCTGCCACCACGCTCAGCTAATTTGTGTATTTTTAGTAGAGATAGGGTTTCACCATGTTGGCCAGGCTGGCCTTGAACTCCTGACCTCGTGATCCACCTGCCTCAGCCTCACAAAGTGCTGGGATTACAGGCGTGAGCCACCACGCCTGGCAGTGTGACCCTTCTCTACAAAACATTAAAAAATTAGCTGGGCATGGTGATGTACACTTGTAGTCCTAGCTACCTGGGAGGCTGAGGTGGGAGGATCCCTTGAGCCCAGGAGATGAAGGCTACAGTGAGCTGTGATCACACCACTGCACACCAGCCTGGGCAACAGAGTGAGACTCTGTCTCAAAAAGGAAAAAAAGAGTAAACTATAGCAGTGGATAATTGCTGTTTCTCCATGCTGGCAGAAGACTGAGGTTTGTTCCTGGAAATGGTAAAACGGGATCTCTGGATTGGGGGATACCAGGTTGAGGATAGAGATACTATGTTTAAAAAAAAGGGGAAAGAGATGAAACTGTTGGAAGAAAAAACCTCCTCTCTACCAGCTTGGGTCTGTGTAGTTGGGGCCCTGCAAATGGATGGACATTAGACAGATTAACAGGAGAAAAGACAAATGTGCAGGAGCAGTCAGTAGTGAGTGCCTTGCTGGACAGCAAGAGTAAAAGATTTATACATGGTTAACAAAAGAAGGGGTTAGGGCTTCAAGTATGGGAGGTTCTGATGAAGTTTCTTTACACAATTTTTTTGGAATGTCGTAGTGTCCAAGGTCAGCTGACCTCCCTGGAGGGTGGGAGGGGGCAGGGTTGTGGCCGCTGACTCACATAAAGCTGTGTTTTAGTCAGATAAGGAACATGCAGATCATATATCTTTCTGTTTCTCCTTTTGTGTTTTTGGTCTCTTCATAATGAACTTATGCATATAGGAGCCTGACGCCTCCATATCCCTCTCCTGAGAATGCTGACAGTCAGGCCTTTACTTTCTAAGCCAAAGACTGGAAGAGTTTCTTTCTGGGGAATCTGGTTAGCTCAAGAGGAAAGATTTAAAGATACAGACATCAGAGGTTCCCCAACTACATAGCCATTCACCCTACAGGGATCTCATGGTCAGACAGGTCCCACTCACCCACTAAGAGCTTCCAATTAACAGTCGGTCCCCAACTCTCACACAGGAGCTAATAATGCGGGAAAGTCAAGACAAACAAGACAATAAGCAACTCAGCAGTGCTAAGTGCGATGTAGGAAGAAGAAAACTTCCGAAGAACTATTATTAATATCTTTAGATAGATAAGTGAAGATAATTGCATGAAATAAGAAATGGATGCTATATAAAAGAACAAAAAAGAGCTCTTAGAAATTAAAAATATAACAGGAGAAATTGAAAATTTCAGTAGAAGCATTAGAGGATAAGGCCTAGGAAATGTGGGGGCCAAAGCCCTCGAACTTCTGGAGTTTTGAGGAAAATTTAACATGCAAAAGACGAGTATGAACAGCTATGTAGAAATACGATAGAAAGAAAGAGGGTCTGACCTAATGCTGATAGACTGAGTGGGGAAACCCAGCAGGGTTGTCTGTCCAGATTCTTCTCCGCCTCTCTGAGAATGCTTTCCTTCCGTTGGGTGTGCGCATCAGGACCGTCTCTGGATTAGGGGGTCTCACAACCTGCAATCTAACAAGGTAGGTCAGATAATTTCTTTATGGGCAGTTTTTTTATGCAGAAAGGCAAAGGGAAAATGACAGTAATCTTTTTAGGTTTCGTGGCTGGCTTTGGGGAAAAAGGATTCTTGTTTCTGTGGCTGGCCTTGAGGGAGAACTGGACTGACAGACAATGGGCAGGAGAAGATCAGAGAAGAGCTTTTGCTTCTGAGGCTGCTGCTGAGAGCTTCATTTTGGGGTATTGTTTCCTGAGCCCAAACAAATCTCTCAGAAAGTGGAATGATATGGTTTGGCTGTGTCTCCACCCAAATCTCATCTTGAATTGTAGTTCCCACAATCCCCATATGTCATGAGGGGGACCTTGTAGGAAGTGATTGGATCACAGGGGCGGTTTCCCCATGCTGTTCTCATGATAGTGAGTTCTCACACGAGATCTGATGGTTTTATAAGTGTCTGGCATTTCCCTGGCTGGCACTTCTCTCTCCTGGCACCTTGTGAAGAAGGTGCTTTGCTTCCCCTTCACCCTCTGCCGTGATTGTAAGTTTCCTGAGGCCTCCCCAGCCATGCAGAACTGTGAGTCAATTAAACCTCTTTCCTTTATAAATTACCCAGTCTCAAGTAGTTAATTTTTTTTTAATTTTTTTTTTTTTTTTTTTTTTTTTTTTTTAGACAGAGCCTCACTCTGTCACCCAGGCTGAAGTGTAATGGTGTGATCTCAGCTCACTGCAACCTCTGCCTCCTGAGTTCAGGATTCTCCTGCCTCAGTCTCCTGAGTAGCTGTGATTACAGGTGCACACCACCATGCCCAGCTAATTTTTGTATTTTTAGTAGAGATGGGATTTTGCCACGTCGGCCAGGCTGGTCTTGAACTCCTGGCCTCAAGTGATATGCCCGCTTCGGCCTCCCAAAGTGCTGTGATTACAGGCGTGAGCCCCTGCACCCAGCCCTCAGGCAGTTCTTAATAGAAGTATGAGAATAGACTAATACATAGAACAAAGAAGACAAAGAGATAGAAAATAGAAAAGATAAGAAAATTAGTGGAGTGGTCCAGGAAGTCCTCTATATGAAGGAAAGAAAACCTAAACAGAGGAGGGGAAGTTGTAAACTAACTCAAGAAAAGTACCAGGCCAGAAGAACATGAGTTTCCAGACTGAAAATGCCTACCAAGTGTCCAACATGGTGAAAAAATAGCTCACACCAAGGTGCAAAATCATGAAGAGAAGATTCTACAAGTTTCCTGAGAAAGACAAGGGAAAAGCAATCACTTACAAAGGATCTAGTATCAGAAAGGCATCTTTAGCGTCACAATCATGTAAATATTGATCTAACAAAAATTGCAATATACACAAATCGTCAGGATGGAGAGGAGGAGTGTGTGTGTGTGTGTGTGTGTGTGTGTGTGTGTGTGATGGCAGGAGGGGGAAGACGGCCAAATCTTCATACTATTTAATGGAAAGTCAATAGATAATGCCAAAAATGGAATAACAAAGACGTAGCAACATAAGCACATTTTAAAGAGATTTGGAGGTAAATATCAAAAGAATCAGCTAAAAGCATTGAAATAGTTGCCTCTAAGGAGTGGTTGCCTCTGCCTGGGGTGGGTGAGGGGTTGGAAAGCAAGGGATTACTGTCGTGTTTTGTTTTTAATTTCAAACCCAGTAGAATTATGTAACTCTTTAAACCTTGTGGATGCATAAAATTAAAAAGTGGAACTAAAAAAATGTTGGGCACATGTTTTTTGCTATGATGTTGTATGTATTTGGATGTCATCTTTCATAATAAAAATGTCTTAAGGAGAAAAAAATCCCAGGCCTGATGATAACGTCAGAGGAGGGAGAGATTTCTGTGGGCTGGAGAAGCCTTCGTGAGTGGGGCTTTCTTGAGCTGAGTGGTGAGCTTGGATGAGAGTTAAATGGGCAGCGGGAGGGAGGGGGCTTTCTGTGACGAGGAGGTGGCAAAGAGCAAGTGCTCAGGGATGCTCTGATGTAGGTGTGTTTAGTATGTCTCTTGCTCTGGTTGGGTAAAATGCTACCCCCTCCCCCTGTACTCTGCTCACACAGTGAAAGATGAGGTGGATTTTGGGGGAGACAGAAAGCCAGGCAGAGGGATCTGGACTTCCCCTGTGAGGCTGGCACCGTGGGATGAAAGGTGTGCCTGAAAAAGCAAGCTGCCCTGGCCACAAGCAGGATGGGCCCATGGGAGAAGCTGGGGCCGTGACTTTGCAGCAAACCAGTGATGGCCTTGGGTGGTGGCAGTGGAGATGGAAAGAAGGGAAGGGTAAAAGAAGGTTTTGAAGTTGAAGGAAAAGAACTTGTTGGTGGCTGGAGGAGAGAGATGGAGGGAAGAGTCCAAGGTGGTGGAGGCTTTGGGTGTGGGAGAAGGATGGAGATGTGGGGAGAAATAGGAACACAAGGAGTGGGATTGGGGGAACCAAGGATGGGGTTTGAAAGTGTGTAGGGGCAGAGGGAAGGATCCGCAAGTAGAAAGGACTTCCTGGGAATTGGGAGGGAAGAGAAACAGCTGATCTAGAGGAGAAGTTCGAGGTGACGGGCCAAAGTCCACTGTGACAACTGACATGTTTCTCAGGCTTTGCAGCCTTTCTCGGGCCCAGCCTCATTCAGCTTTGTGGGAGAGGCAGACTTATCTCCATTTTACCAAAGGGGAAACTGAGGCTCCGAAGAACTTACCCAGTGGTCACATATCAAAACTCTCATTTTTTGCCCAAACCACTGTGGTAGGTGATCGGAGTGGATGTTGCCCCTGAAAGAGGTGTGTAGAGTGAGGAGAGCAGAGGGTACAGGGGCTGAGCACCCCCAGGTGGAGGGCAGGGGAGGCAGGGGAAGAGTCAGACAGGGAGACAAGAGAAGGGAGAGTCTGGTACAGATGGGGAGAAAGCACAAGGTTGAAGGGGATGTCAGGACAAAAACAGCTGCAAATGAGATGTACTAGGCTCATGCCCCAGGCCGAGCACTGTGCTCAGCTCCTTATCTTATTTGGTCCTGACGACAACCCTATGAAGTAGGTGAGGAATTAATGAGGAAACAGGAAATAAGCCCTTTCCAAGCCCACTCATCAGTGAGTGTTGCAGCCAGGATTTGAATCCCAGCATCTGACTAAGAGACCTGGAATCTCAACTCTGCCATATTGCAGGCCATAGGCCTGCCAGCTAGCGGGTAGGAGATAGGAGCAGTTCTTTTTTTAAGAATTTAAATATCTTTTTTTTTTTTTTTGAGACAAACTCTTGCCCTGTTGCCAGGCTGGAGTGCAGTGGTATGATCTCAGCTCACTGCAACCTCTGCCTCCCGGGATCAAGCGATCCTCCTGCCTCAGCCTCCCGAGTAGCTGGGACTACAGGCACGTGCCACCACGCCCAGCTAATTTTTTGTATTTTTAGTAGAGACAGGGTTTCACCATGTTAGCCAGGATGGTCTCGATCTCTTGACCCTGTGATCCGCCTGCCTCAGCCTCCCAAAGTGCTGGGATTACAGGCATGAGCCACTGTGCCTGGTCAAACATCTTTTTTTATATTAAAAAAATAGAGTTTTAAACCATTTACCAAAAATAGTGATGCTCATCATAATAAATAAAAGTAAACCACTACTAAAAGCCAATGGGACTTCCTCCTTTACCCCCTCTACCCCCAGACATTGGTGCACTCACCCCGCTATGGGTAGGGATGGGACTGCCTGGGACCCCAGATCAAGGGACAAGCTTCGGACCTGGGTGGATTTCATAAAGGACGAAGCCCTTGGGATGGTGTATGAACGTTTGTGTTTCTGCAGACACAAACAGCATGGCTGTGGGGAGCAGCCATCAGCGTGAGGGCCCCTCAAAAGTTAAAAAGCTACTGATGCTGCCCTGTGGCCTGGCCTGCTCTGCGGTGGGTGTCCTGCCTGTGCAGAGAGGGGAGTGTGATGAGAGAGTGTGTGTATCAATGTGTGTGTGTGCACATATTTGTGAGTTTCATTGTGTGACTGTGTGTGTGGGTCTTGTTTGTAATGAATTGTGTCTGTGAGCAAAGAGTTGTGTATGTGCCTATAAACCAATGTCTGTATGTGTGTATGTGTGTGCAGGTATGTGAGTCTGTAAGTGAAAGTGTAAGGATGTCAATGGTGATAAATTGTGTATCTGGGGACGGGTACGTTTGTGCATGGGAGCGCCTGTGTATTAATGTGTGTGCATATGTGCATGTGAACAGAAGTGTGGGATGCATGTTCTGTGATTATGGGTCATGTGTAACAGGGCAGATGTATATAAATATGTGTGTCAATTATGTGATGTTGTCTGTGGATGGAGTGTGAGGTGTATGTGGTTATGAATCATGTGCCTGGGGCACGTTGATTTGGGGGGTGTGTGTGTGTGTGTAGTGGTGCCTGGGCATGAGTGACAGTGCATGGCTGGAGGTCTGTTTATAGCCTGTGTGTGCTGGGAAAAGACATCAGAAGTCCTTGCCATTCCCCCATCCCAGCCCCCAAGCCCTCAGAGCCTGCTCCCATTTGGGTCTAGAGCAGCACGTTAGAGAGAGATGTGAACATCCTTTCAGCTGCCTGTAGCCAGTCTGGGGAACAGTGACAAGGAAATGTGCTTGTTTATACCCGAATACATTAATAAACCATAAAATTTACATGTGTGTTGCGGGGAGGACGGAAACAGGCAGGATTCAACCTGCAGGACATGCAGATATTAAACTCAATGTGAAAGTTAATTTGTAAGCCCAGAGAGTGAGTCGTGCTGGAGACAAGACTCCCAGGCCCCTGAGAGATCTGGGGCATCATTTCCTTTTTCGCTTCTCTCTCCCTTGCACGGCTTTTAGCAGAGCTTTGGAGTAACATTAATTTATCTAATGCGTGCACGCCATAAGTTACTTTTTTAATTATTATGATCAAAATATTGCTTAAAATTGATGCCAGCTGCATGTGTTTCTGTCAGAGTTCATAATTGCAATTGTAAACTGGGGAGCAGCTCGGTTCCAGGAGCCTCCCTGAGTAACGGCCCCAATACCATTACCGAGAGGTGGATAAAAATAAAACTGCAGATCGTGCGGCAAAAATACACCAGTGCGAGTTAAAAGGATAATTAGTGGAGCAGAAAGCGAAGCGGGACTCTGTCTGCTCTGTGGCCCACGGGGCCGAGGACTGTGCCGGAGGCTGGCCCCAGGCTGGGCTAGGGCTGGGCGGCAGAATGGCTCTTAGGGAAGGACCCAAGCAGGTCTCTGCACCTCAGTTTCTCCTTCTGTAAAATGGAAATAGGAACACCCAGTGGCTCCAACCAGGTGATGCATGTGAAAGTCTTCCAGAAACCCACAAGTTCCCTATCTAAGTAAAGGGATTATTCATGGGCTAGGGAGACAGTGCTTTTTTCATCTTCCCCATCAGGAATGGTTTAGGCTGACTTTGACTTTCAAAGGAAACTGCAGGTCTAGGACCAGAAGGCTGCCTTAGAGTGCAATGGTAAGGAGCACAAGCCTTAGAATTCTTTTATTCATCCATGCATTCACTTGACAATATTTATTGTGCACCCTCTATGTTCCAGGACCTATCCAGGCATTAGGGACAGAGCAGTGAACAAAACAGAGATCCCCGCCCTGCAGAGCTCACATTCTAGCAACGGGGCCAATAAGCAATGAAGATAGTAAATAAACTGGGTAATACAGAAGTGAATTATATGGCACACTACAAGATTACAAGTGGACACATTGTAGTTGTATGACTTTAGACAACTTACTTAACCCAGCACTGCTGAACCTTTTTCACATAGTGGCCCATGCCATCATCATCTTAGTGACAATGCAACCTACTAACAACCCATGTGATTATCATAGTGGTAATAGTAAGAACGATCACTTATAAGGCATCAACTGGGTGCCAGACACTGTTCTAAGGACCTGCCATATAAGCGATTGATGATGATGGCATGGGCAAGGCTATCTTTCTTGAACCTTCATGCTATGCCATCAACCCTCACAAGGAATCTATGAGGCAAGGAAGTGATCATATACTGTAGGGCTGGTGGGGTAGACCCATGGAGCTGCCGTTCTGCAGCTGAGCAGAATGAATTTCCATATCAGAGAAATGGGAACAATAACAGTGCTGAGCTCCCAAGGGTTGAGAAAATGCCTGGGAAGTGCTCAGCACAGTGCATGGCACAGCATGAAAATTCAAGAAAGATAAGCTTGTTTTTGTTACTAACCAGTAAGCCCTGAGAAACGGGAGAGTCATGAAGCTGGTTAGGGGCATAGAGGGGAGCTCATTAACCTATCAGTGAACCTGGTTACCTGCAGAGCTGATACATCACCTAAGGGACCAAGTGGAGGCCACTGAGGGTAGATGGCCTGTGAGAGGCGATTTCAGTGGGGAAGGGTTCTTGTTCCTGACTGGTGTCAAACAAAGAGCAAATCAGGACTTAGGTGAAAGAGGTGAGAGAGACTACGTGAAGGCAATTGCAATAAGAGGGGAGGGTTACTGCAATAGGGAAAACACAAATGTCTCAAGGTCAGACAGAACGGGCTTTTAAAAAAACAGGGAGGCTATTATTATTATTATTGTTGTTGTTGCTTGTTTGTTTGTTTTTGAAACAGGGTCTTGCTCTGTCGCCCAGGCTGGAGTGCAGTGGCACAATCTCAGCTCACTGCAACCTCTGCCTCCCAGGTTCAAGTGATTCTTGTGCCTCAGCCTCTCCCTCCTGAGTAGCTGGGGCTACAGGTGCACACCACCACACCTGGCTCATTTTTGTATTTTTTGTAGAGATGGGGTTTCGCTATATTGCTCAGCCTGGTCTTAAACTCCTGGCCTCAAATGATCACTTGCTTTGGCCTGCCAAAGTTTTGGGATTACAAGCATGAGCCACTGCACCCAGCCTATTATTATTATTATTATTATTATTATTATTATCATCATCATCATATTACTCTTTGGCAGAGCTAGCTGAGGTTATTTTGGACCAAAAAGAAAAAAAAATTGAATTGCTTTGTAGCTGGAGGCATGGGCAACGGGGATCCCCAGGCAGTAAACTCCCCAACGGGTGGGCTGAGGGCTAGGGCTGAGCCTCAGGTGGGTCTCCTGTTCCCTGTGCTCCCCAGCACAGCAGCCTCCCTCGTGGGCTCTGGGGCAGCCGCAGGAGGGGCAGGCTGGGAGGGGCTGCCGTAGCTGTTCACTTGGGCAGGACATCAGAGGACTCCAGCTTCCCATCGCGGGTCTTGATCTTCTTCACAACCACAGCCCTGGTAGAGCCAGTGCTGCTGAAGCAGATGGAGCCCGCACCAGAGCCAAAGCTGGAGCCCAGGCTGTAGCTGAGGCCGGGGCTTGTGAGGCCCCCAAAGGCTTAGCTCAGACCACCTGCATAGCTGCTGGTGGTCTTCGTATGGATGCTCATGTTCAGCATCCCAGACTCCAGCCGGCTCTCGTCGCCCTCCAGCAGCTTCCTGTAGGTGGCGATCTGGATGTCCAGGGCCAGCTTCACGTTCATCAGCTCCTGGTACTCATGCAGCGGCCGCGCCATGTCCTGCTTGGCCCCCTCCTGGGTGGCCTCCAGCTCCCACAGCTCGGCGTTGGCATCCTTAACGGCCAGTTCCCCACGCTGCTCGGCATCTGCTATGGCGGCCTCCAGGGAAGTCCTCTGGCCTTTGAGACCCTCAGTCTCAGCCTGGAGTCGGCTGATGTTCCGGTTCATCTCGGAGATCTCAGTCTTTGTGTGCCGCAGGTCATTCCCGCGCTTCCCAACCAGCGTCTGCAGTTCCTCATACTTGATCTGGTACATGCTCTCAGCCTCAGCCTGGCTGTGGTTGGTGATCTCCTCGTACTGCACCTTGACCTCAGTGATGATGCTGTCCATGTCCAGGGAGGGCTGTTGTCCATGGGCAGAACCGCAGATGTGTCCGAGATCTGGCACTGCAGCTCCCGGATCTCCTCTTCATACAGCTGCCTGAGGAAGTTGATCTCATCAGTCAGTCCTTCCAGGCGAGACCCCAGCTCTACCTTGTTCATGTAAGCTTCATCCACCTCCTTCTTGATGAGGACAAATTCATTCTCCATCTCTGTAAGCTTATTGATCTCATCCTCATACTTGTTCTTGAAGTCCTCCACCAGCACCTGCATGTTGCCAAGCTCCACCTCCAGCTTCAGCTTCTCCTGGCCCAGAGTCTCCAGCTGCCGTGTAAGGTTGTTGATGTAGCTCCCGAACATGTTGTCCATGTTGCTCTGAGCCATCTTCTGCTGCTGCAGGAGGCTCCACTTGGTCTCCAGCATCTTGTTCTGCTGCTCTAGGAACCGTATCTTGTCTATGAAGGAGGCAAACTTGTTGAGGGTCTTGATCTGCTCCTTCTCCTGGGTGCGCACGGCCTGGATATTGGGGTCCACCTCCAGTTTAAGGGGGCTCAGCAGGCTCTGGTTGACCGTGACAGTGGTGATGCCTCCCATGCCGCTGGCCCCACCATAGCCTCTGCCCAGGCCACCCCGGAAGCTGCTGCTGCCCACTCAGGAGAAGCTCGAGGAGCTGATGTGGGCACTGGGCCCACTGGTGTAGAAGCGGCTGCTGAAAGCCCGGGGTTCAGAGGTGGACACCTTGTAGGACTTCTGAGTCACCCTGATGGACATGGTGGAGGCAGGAGTGGAGGCAGGTGGGCTGAACGAGGTGGAGATTCCAGAAGGAGCGGAGAAGCTGCTTCTTGGTCTATTATTTTTAATAAATAAGTCTAAAAGGAGCCAGGTGCGGGGAGTGGGGCCAGCAGGTGGCCTGGCTGGCAGTTGATGCAGGAATGTTTGCCCCTGCATCCTGAGAGGGGGCGTTGAGAAGGGTGTCCTGAGTTCCTATGCTGGCTCAGGCTGAGGGTGGGGCAAAGTTCAGGGCAGAGATGCCTGACTCAAGTGTGGTCGGGTCAAGCTGGCAGCATTTTGTCTAGATTGGCTGCTGGTTTGGCTAATCAGTTATGAGACAAAGGATGGGACTTAGGAGTGTCTGTGCCTGGCCTTCTCACACCTAAGGAAGGAATCTTGGGGAAGGGGCCTTCTTGGCAGTGAGCCTTTTCCTAGATCACAAAAGGGTGGGGAGTTTCTTGACCATCGGGCACAGGGCTCAGGATGCATTTAGCATTGTCACTGGCCACTGCAGCCTGGGGTGGAATGGAACAGCAATTTAGTGCCACCTTGGAAATGGGAAGGCAGGGATGGGGGAAGCTTTAGAAGCTGGTCCTGGCTAGAAAGAGGTGGCATGTGGTAAGAGGAGGCAATGGTTCTGGGCAGTTCACCGCTTGCTTGACCTCCCTGTGCTCCCCACCTGTGGCCCAGGGAGACACTGGGGGCTGGGCCACTCCCTGGTCTACGCCCTGGACCAGGAGAGGCAGAGCCCTATCCCTCTGGGTAGGAGCAGAGGCTGGAGGTGGGAGCCCAGGAGCCTGGGCCCTGCTCTTTCCCATCAAGTTTAGAGGCTGCCGCATGTCTGACCTCTGCCCGGCAGGGACAAGAATTTTCTTTAGCCTCTTCCCTCTCAAGCCTTCTTTCCAACCATCCTATGGGAAGATGTGCATGAGCTGGCCGTGGTTACAGAGTGCTCTGAAGCTGGCGGGGGCCTGGAGGCCGGACTGAGAGGCATCCACTTTGTCTAGAGCCTCTCACTGTCACCATCCCACTGTTGTTGCTGTGCCAGCCATGGGCTGTTTGACTGGAGCAAAGGATGCCTCCCCACAGGGAGAGGGCAGGAGAGGATCTCAGCCGCTGCGCTTTCTCCAGGCTCTGCTCTCCAGCCTGAGCCAGTCCTGCGGCACCCCCCAGCCACCTCTGGCCTCCCGGGCTGCCGATGTACCACCCGCTTGTCTTCCCGTCGCTCAGGGTGATTCCCTAATGACTATAATCAGGGTGTGCGCGGAGAGGAGAGGGAGGGACAGCGAGTGCTTCCCTAGACAGCCCATCCATTAGTGGGGCAGCGGCCTGTCACAGCTGTCCAGAGGTAGATGAGCCCGGACCAGGCCAGAGAGGCCTGGGGAGGGAGACCAAGAACCCCTGTGTTCTCCATCCCTTCTTCCCCTTCCCTGTTCCTTGGCCTTCTGCTTAGGAACTCTGCTCTAATTATAAATGGTTTGACAACTTTAGGCTAGGCTCTGTAATTAAAAATAAAGAAGAAGACAGGCAGCATTGTCTCCTAACGATGCCTTTAATTGGTGGAGTTAATTTTAACGGGGCCTAGTTCAGTGCCTTGGAGGAGGCAATTCCAGAATTGGGGCTCTTGCTGGCATCCCCTGAAAGGCTCGCCCAGCCCAGCCCATTTACCTCATCAGCCAGGGGCTCCTCAGGAAGCGGGGGCAGGATCTTTATTTATTTATTTTTATCTCCAGTGCTGGGCACACAGTAAGCAGAAGAAGAGGTCTGTGGTGAGGAAGACCCAAAGCATCTGGAGCTTCCAGCCAGTCAGGAGGATTGCCTGAGGCCAGAAGTTCAAGACCAGCCTGTGCAACATAGTGAGACCCCCCCCATCTCTACAAAAAACAAAAAACAAAAAAACAAAACTTAGCCAGGGGTGGTGGTGTGCACTTGTAGTCTCAGCCACTCAGGAGGCTGAAGAGGGAGGATAGCTTGAGCTCAGGAGAACCAGGCTGCAGTGAGCTGTGATGGTACCACTGCACTCCAGCCTGGGCAAGAGAGCAAGACCCTGTCCCCCACTCCAAAATAATTTAAAAAATAAAAATAAAAAAGAAACACACTGGGATGGTGACTTGCAAGAAATAGAAAGAAAGCTTCCCAGACTGGCTCAAGTGACAAGGGAGACATTGCAAGGGCAAGGTGGGGGGGCTCTGGTGGATAGATACCCCAAGGAAGGAAGGGAACAACAGCTGCTCCACGCAGGAGCCCGTATCAGGGAGGGAAACCCCTCCCTCTCCCTCTGAGACTTCCATAATTGAGTCTATGAAATAAACTGACAGCAGGCAGATTAACAGGAGAAAAGGTAGACGTGTTTTTTGTGTGTACAGGAGCGTCACATGGAGGAAAACTGCATACCCCAAACCCAGCGAGATCTAGAAGCTGAGATGCATTCTTCATAGAGGAGGGAGAAGGGGGGATGCAGGCAAGTTAGGGGAGAGTATACAAGGTTTGGAAAAATGAATGGGCCCTTAAGAGAATAAGCGACAGTCTAAGTCTGCCTGGGTGGGTGCCCCCTAGGCCCCCAGTTTCCTCTCTCTCCTGTGATAGGAGCCAGTCTTCTCTGGTTGATGGATTCCTGGGGAGGGACTCACGACAATTGGCTTCTTTTTGGAGGACCTGTCTTTAGGCAGTTACAGGGAGTTCAGAGAGAGAGAGAGAGCCCCTGACCTCATTTACTGTACCCCAAGTGCTCTCAGTTTGAGGTAATCAGCATACCAGAGCTGAAGAGCTGAATATTTTGGGGTGACATTTCCTGAACTTCTTTTTTTTTAAGAAACCAGGGAAGCCAGAAACCCAACCTACTTTCCCCATCTCTCAAGGCCTCCCCAGTAGCCAAGACTTCTCTGTCTCAAGAGTCTCACATCCCTTTGGGGACCAGCCTCCCCAGAGGTAAGGGACAGTTTTTCCCTTTTAACTTCAGCTCATGCTGAAATTAAATCCTTTCTTTAGTTCTTTTAGCGCTGCCAAAGACAGGCTGGTATTTTCAAATATAACTGTATCTGTTAAAAGCTAGAAAATAGAAATAGAAAATACAAATAGCAGAATCAGTTTTCCAAAGGGCAGATTCGGAGTGCTAGGAATCCTGGAAGAAGTAGAAACTCCGTTTTCTAAATTCCAAGCTACGCAATAACTTTTCTCTAACCTTCCAAGAGCTGGGACAATTCTACCCCTGCCCCCATGAGATAGATGCCTCAGGTGGAATCTATAGAAGCAGAATTGTCCCAGTCTTTTTGAGGAACCCCTTTGAGAATAGAGCCTGGCACATAGTAGGTGCTCAGTAAATATATGGCATCCTATTTTCCATCAAGTGGAACAGTTTAGCAGGATATTTATTCCCTCCTGGGAGGAATAAGAAAGACCCCCAAAAACAAACCCTTCTGTAAATTAAACCTCTTGGATCTAAGCCTTCCCTCATCCCCATTACCTAAGCTTCATCCCTAAATCTTGCCAGTTTCATAAGAGGCTGGATAATGTTTTTGAAATAGTAAACCTACGTGTTCCTATTGCCTGGTAGCCCTGCACCCACTGAGTCAATGACATCGATGCCTCTGGGGAGGGCGGCTACATCCTAGAACAAAGAAGTCAATTGAGTTGCTGAATGGATTTTTTTTTTAACTCGAGGCAGATGCAGATACAGATACAATAGTCTACGGGCAAAGCGATTTTGATTTGCAAGAGCTAGAGCTTAAGACAGAAACAGTTTAGCTTTAAATTCCAAGAAGGCTTAGTTTAAACTCAGGACTGATCATTGAATTTCTGAAAGTTAACCATAGAGTGTCTGCGGATGTAGTAGGTGTTTAAGTGTTGATTAAATCAACCTTTCTCCACGTGCAAAAATCCATCTATGTGACTAAACTTTTATTCTCATGCCATGCTTTAATGAGTAGTAGGGGTTAACACTGTGATTACCTTGTGCTAGGTACTGTGCTAAGGGGTAGATAACTCATTTAATATTCCCAACAACCTCATAGAAATGGTAGCACGATTATTCCTATGCTCAGATGAGCTCATGTCGATTGCCTGCTACCCAGCTATAACAATGCCTCTCTGTCTTTCAATCAGTTCTCTCACTTCTGTTTCCATTGCTCCTTCTCCATCCAGGTTCTTGTGCGTGCTCTTCTCTCTGCTGGGAAGATCCATTGACACCTTGTCTCTTTGGAGAAATCAGACCCCCTTGTTCTGAGGCTTCCAGAGACAAGTAATCGTATCCTTTTCCATGCCCCAGCTAAACCTGTGTACACACAGGTTTTCTTTTTGCACTTTATATACAGAACATTACTGTAACTATTTGTGTACATTGGTCTTATTGTTTGCTCTGACAGTAGTGGGGTTTTCTCTGTATCTTTAGAATCTAGCAAATGCTCGGCACGTAGTAGGGACTGATGATTATTAAATAAGTGACTAAATGACAGATGAATGGGGGAAAAAATTAACCACAGAGCAGAGACCTGAGGGTAGTTGCTCCTCCACGCAGGAAAGGCTTCCTGGGAAATTAGGGAGCCCAAGGAGATAGGCAGAACCATTGTTTGGAAGGAGCTGTTGGGTCTGGTCTCCACCTCTGCCTCCTTTTCTTTTTACTTAGAGGTCAGAACTCCAGGGGGTGATAGAGACCACAGGTGCGTCTGCTCAGCCCCAGGCAGTTTATGCCCTGCTTCCTTCTGGAACTCTCATAATATCCTGCACCAGCAGGGAACAGACAAGCGGAGCAGAAGGTGCCTTTAGGCAGTGCGATGCCTGAGATCCTTGCAGCTGATCCTTCCCCATAACTCCCTTCAGGTTCCTGGCCTGTGGCTGGTACCAAGGAAATCTGGAGTGGCCTCCAATCTGAGAGATGAGGACTAGGGGGACAAGTCGGGGCTAGCAGGAGGGGAGCAGCCCAGCAATCAAGATAAATAATATTTTAATGCAATACTTAAAATTGGCTAAGTATGGCTCATGGGATTTCTGCCTAGTTTTATTTTTAATTCTTTTATTTATTTATTTATTTACTTATTTATTTTTTGAGACAAGGTCTCAGTGTTGCCTAGGCTGGTCTCGAATTCCAGGGCTCAAACAATCCTCCTGCCTCAGCCTCCTGAGTAGCTGAGACTACAGGCGTGTGCCACAGTGCCCAGCTGTTGCCTGTTTTGTTTTTTTTTTCTGGTTTTGTTTTGTTTTGTTCTTGAGATGGAGTCTTGCACTGTCGCCCAAGCTGGAGTGCAGTGGTGCGATCTCAGCTCACTGCAATCTCTCTGCATCCTGGGTTCAAATGATTCTCCTGCCTCAGCCTCCCCAGTAGCTGGGACTACAGGTGCCTGCCACCACACCCGGCTAATTTTTGTATTTTTTAGTGGAGACAGGGTTTCACCATATTGGCCAGGCTGGTCTTGTGTTGTGAACAACTCCTGACCTTGTGTTGTGATCCATCCAACTCAGCCTCCCAAAATGCTGGGATTACAGGCATGAGCCAATGTGCCCGGCCTGCCTGGTTTTATGAATAAAATTTTATTGGAACTAGGGCCAAGATTAGAGTGAGGTGAATGAGACGGGATCATCCATGTGCAGGGTTGGATCTGCCATCTAAAATTTGATATATTGTTCTGATTTAAAAAAATTTTTTTAAAATTATTTAGAGACAGGGGTTTGCTCTGTTGCTGGGGCTGGAGTTCAGTGGTGTGATTATGGCTCACTGCAGCCTTGAAATCTTGGGCTCAAACGATCCTCTTGCCTCAGCCTCCCAAGTAGCTGGGAGTATAGGCACGTGCCACCTTGTGTGGCTAATTTTTTAAAATTTTTGTAGAGATGGAGTCTTGCTGTGTTGCCCAGGCTGGTCTTGAATGTCTGGGCTCAAGCAGTCTCACTGACTCAACCTCCCAAAGTGCTGTGATTACAGGTGTGAGCCACCACACCCAGCCCAATTGCTGAGTTCTGGGGCTATACCTTACATTCTGTGCCTGCGGTGAGTGCCTTGGTTTCCTTGCCCCAGTCTTGGCCTGGGAGGTGGGACCTGTGTCAGAGGGGCTGGGGGAGTGGTAAGGGCTGCTGCCTCTATAAGATGCCTTTGCTTTTTGACAAGAGCACAGGCTGGATTTCAGTTTCTTTCACCATCTCAGCAGCCCCCTCTGTACAGAGTACAGTCTGCACAACTTTACGGGGTGGCCATGTCTGGAGAACAGACTACAGATTAGTCCACCCACAGGTAGTCCACTGCAGTGGAACTTAGAGGAGATTTTAAAGGTTATTTAGCCCACCCTCCTGCCCCGGAAGTTGGAGCATTTCTGCATCACCCCCATCTAGCCTGTCCTGTCTCTGGATTCCACCACGGACAGCTGGGGATACTCACCATGGCCTTTGGGGAATGGGGGTGGTGTGTTTACCTGCAGGCAGGCGGCCCTGGGCTTCAATCCTGGCTCCACCCTCAGCCATAGAATCTAGGGCAGGTCTCTCTAGTTTTTCAATCTGCAGAATGGGCCTAGGTAGTAACACCTGCCTCGTGGGGCTGTTATTTGGCATTGAGCAGGCACTCAGCAGTGTTGGTTTCCTTTCCCTCCTATTAGAAAACTCGTCCTCAGATTGAGCCTAAATCTGTTTTCCTGTGAATTCTAAACATTGGTCTTGGAGCCACGGGGGGCACATCTCTCTCAGCCCCCTGTCTGTTCCATGTTTGGAGTTTGTCCCCTTAAAAGCCTCTCTTCTGCAAACTCAACATCTTCACCTCCCTCAGCAGCTCTGCCCAGTCACCCATGCTGAGGTGAGCCTCACCCAGATGCCCTTGAGAGGCAAATCCATTCCACAGACAATGGCTGCTCTATTGATATGGTTAGGCTTTGTATCGCCACCCAGATATCATCTTGAATTATAATCCCTATAATCCCCATAATCTCTTATATGTCAAGGGAGAGACAAGGTGGAGGTAATTGGATCATGAGGGTGGCTCCCCCTATGCCGTTTTCACAATGAGTTCTCACGAGATCTGATGGTTTTATAAGTGTTTGGTAGTTCCATCTGTGTTCATTCTCCTTCCTGCTGCCTTGTGAAGAAGGTGCTTGCTTCCCCTTCTCCTTCCACCATGATTGTAAGTTTCCTGAGGCCTCCCCAGCCACGCCGAACTGTGAGTCAATTAAGCCTCTTTTCTTTATAAATTACCCAGTCTCAGGCAGTTCTTTATAGCGTGTGAAAACGGACTAATACTGTTTTCCATGGCGTTAGGTCATTTCTGTCAGGATGGGAGCCGTTTCTGATTCACTACATGGGGTAGAGCTGTTTGCACTTGCTAAGTGTGTAATAAATATGTGTTGACTGAGCCTGTCTCCCTTGGTCAGAGGGAGTACTCTTGCCCCAAGTCTTCTTTCCCTTCCTCAGCTACAATTTGAGGCCAGGGAGTGAGGCAGGCAGTGTATTGTAAGACCTTCCATTAATTCACTCAAAACATTTACCAAGCACCAGGCTAGGGGCTCCGATGAGAACCCTGTGAATTTCCTAGGGCTGCAGTAACAAATTACCACAAACAGCATGGCTTAAAGCAACAGACATTTCTTCTCTCGCAGCTCTGAAGGCTGGAAGCCCAGAATCAAGGTGACGGCAGAGTCATGCTCCCTCTGAGGTTCAAGAAAAGAATCTGTCCCATACCTCTCTCCCAGCTTCTGATGGCTTCTGGCAGTCCCTGGCATGCCTAGGCTTGTAGAGCCTCACTCCAATCTGTCTCTGTCTTCACACGGCATTCTGCCGTGTGCTGCTAAGTCCACATTTCCCTCTTAAAAGGATGCCAGTTGCGTTGGAGTGAGGGTCCACTCTAATCCAGTGTGAACTCAACCCTGATCATATCTGCAAAGACCCTATTTCCAAATTAAAGTCACATTCCCAGGTTCTAGATGGACATGCATTTTGCAGGGATAGCAGTCAACAGCACGGGAAACAATGCTTGCTCTCAAGGAGCCCATTGTCTCGTGGAAGGAGGAGCAGACCTGTTAACACAGAGGAGCGATGTGGTGATTCCTGGAGGCACGCTGGAGCAGAGAGAGAGCATGTGTGCTGGGAAGACCCCTGACCCAATCTCTGAGGGGACAGGAGCTGGTCAGAAGAAGGGTGTGAGTAAAGGTGGGAGAAATGGCCTGGGGCATGCAGAGAACTCCCAGGAGCTGGTGAGGCTAGAGCCCAAAGAAGGGATCAGGGAGTGATGAAGACAAGGCTGAGAGGTGAGCAGGGGGCAGTTGTGGAACACCGTGGACACCACGGGCCTTTATCTTACAGGCAGCCAATCAGAAGCCAATGAAATACTTTACGCAGGAAAATGATAAGGCTAAATGTATCTTGAAAGCTGACTCTGGCATCCATGTGGGATGGGTTAAGGGGTGAAACTGGAGGCCAGCGAACTAGTTAGATGCTGTCGCTAGTGCAGGCTAGAGATGTGAGGCTGTCAGCGGCTGATGGGGGTCTTGGCCAGTTCGTGCCCACTGTTATTCCAGAGATAAACACTGTGGACTTGCATCACAAACACCATTCTGCAGGTAGAACTTGACCTTCATAAAAGGAAGACAGAGAAAGACATCAGAAATTGTTTTTTAAGAACAAATGTTGGATTTTCAAGGGATCTGAAGTCAAGGTTGAATTTTCCAATGAGCTAGCTGGACTCTTCTTGGCATTTAGACATCCCAGGGTTTGCTTTCCATTGATTTTCCAGTGGGAACCTCCTTCTCATGCGTGATCTTCCTCCTACACTCTCGGCTCCTTGTCAGGTGCAGTTTCTGGTGAGGTCTTAAATTTTTCAATGGTGCCCAGCTAGCTGGTGAAGAAGCCCTTAGGTCTGGGCAGCCTGGGGATGCCCCTTTCCTGTAAGACTGTGTCCTGGGCTAAGATCTTCCACGGGCCAATGCCAATGTGAGTGGCAAGGGAGTCCACGCACTGTAGGGTTCTCCCTCCCAGCCCATCTGTGCCCTTGCATGGCTGTTCCGAGTAACAGGCCCCCTCCATTTAGGACATTGTAATGCGGCCTTCTTTCTTTACTCTAGACAAAGGAGATACTGCACAGGCAGTTGTAAGTGTGAGTCTGGGGTGTCAGTATCACTGTGAGTGGAGTTGGTTGGCAGTTGAAAGGCTTCAGGGCCAAGCTGTGGGACCACCCACTGTCTGATGGAAGTGAGTGATGAAAGAAGCATGACAAAATGCAACCCCAGAGAGGTGGGATTGGGGGTGGATGGGGGAGTGGACACTCCCAGCAGCATCCCAGACAGCTGTTTTCACTGATGCGTTCTATAGGGAAAAATTGTGAAAGACTTTGAAATGGACCAAAAAGATGATTGGGTGTCTTGTCTAGCATACTCTTCTGGGTTTTTTTCAGGCTTTCATGGTCTTTGAGCTATTTTACAGCCCTGGAAGTTACAGAAAACTGGTAATAACACAACGAGGAAAGGGCATGTGAGGCCATAGCAAGAGGACACACAAGCCAGGAAGTGAGCCCCCATCAGACACCTGAACCTTGATCTTGGACTTCCAGTGTCCAGAACTGTGAGGAATAGATTTCCCTTGTTGAAGCCACCAGCCTATGGTGTTTTCTTATGGCAGTTGGAGCAGACCATGAGAGCTATATTTCAGGTTCTTTGAGATTTTCTTTTAACCAATTGTAATATCTTACTGAATTAATGAACTAAATACAATTTTTGACATAGGTTAGTTGTATGAGAGTCACGATTTTGTCCTTAAGAAAAAGTTATTCTTTGACCATTCAATCATTCAGCAGAATGTTTGTTGATGCCGTCCCTGGCCCCGGCACTGTGCTGATGGCTGGAAATACAAAGATGAGTTCAACATAGTCCTTGTCCTCAAAGAGCTCCTTGTGTGGTGCAGAGGCGGGCAGGAGGCACACCAGTGAGCATCAGAGTGTCGGTGCTGAGGCTGCAGTTGGAGGAGGTCGCTTTTGGCAGGGATTCGGGGCAGGGCTGGGTTTTTCTTCCTGGGAAAAGCATGAGTTTTGGAGTCAGACAGGCCTAGCTCTAAGTCCTCAATTCACCACTTCAAAGCTTTGTGGCTTCAGATACATTCATTTTCTTATCTGTGAAGTAAGGATAGTATTTTCATCTTAAGGGTTTATGAGAAGTAAATGAGGTATTGTGTGCAAAGAGCTTAGCCCAGTGCCTGGCATATACTAAATGCTCAACAAATGCTAGTCTCAGCCTTCTGGGCTATGATTTCAGAGGTGCAAGGAAGGCCCCTGATTCCTTCCTCTCCCTGCTAGGAGACACCTGAAATTCCTTTAGGAGAGGAAAATCCTTTCATTACACAGCTAGCAAAGCACTCCCAGTATAAACAGCTTGGGACAGGAAGTGTAGTGACTCAACACACGTTAATATGTAATTTGCTGATGCCAGGGCTTCCGCTTAGAGAAAGTTTTCATAAGCGTAACCCCTTGCCTGTGAGTGCCTCTGAAAGCACTTTCACATCTCTGACCTCATGTAATCCCCCCAGCGCCTATCTGGGGAGGGCAGGACCTGGAGGATCATCCTTACTCATTTTACCAAGGAGGGGACTTGGGCTTTGAGCCATGAAATAAATAGTCCATTCCAGGTTACTCAGCCATGATCCAGGAGCCGGGCCTCAGACCTCAGTCTCCAGACTCAAACAATGCACCCTTTCCTCCAGTGGAGTGAAGAGGGGAGAGGAGTCACTCTAGAAGAGAACTTGGGGAACCTGAACTTACAGAAGCTGAGTCAACCCTGGTGGAGGAAGCAGAGCCTCCCAGGATGGTGGGTTAAGGATCTGCTCTCTATAAGCTGTGGAATTCTTACCATGTTGGGCCTTGATTTCTTCTTTTCTAAAATGGTGGTAGTAATGCTTGTCTCACAGGGCTGCTGTACGGATAAAGAGGATAACACAAGCAGTGTCTAGCACAATGCTAGATGGAAGGCTTCAAGCCACACAAGAGCAGGGACAAATCTGACTTGCTCCCCATTGCATCCCAGCAATCGGTAAAGCACCAGGCACGTGGTAGGTGCTCCAGGAGTATTCAACAAAGGAATGGATCAGTGAGTGGCATGGGCTCGGTGCACGGCCACTGTTGTAGTCATTGTGTAGGAACAGGATCGCTGGTGGAACTCACCGAGCCTGGGGACGTGGAAGAGAGGCTGGAGGAGCCAGGTCTGCAGACACCTTTCAGTGGCTGTGGGGAGGGCAGGCTCAAGGAAGAATTCAGTTTCTTTGGATATGAGGGCTTTGGGACACCTTCTGCTCTGAATGGAGAAGCCAGGAGCTGGGATACTCCATTTCCAGGCCAGGGGACAGGGTGACTTCAGGTAGAAGTTGTAGGCATGCAGGTAAGCCCCAGAGAGCATAAGGAGAGAGAAACCCAGGCCCATGCTAAACCAGCAGGGGCAGCCCATGTGGGTTGTGCAAGGACCAGACAAGCAGCCTCCAGGGGGTGGGCAGAGAGCTTCTCTGTGGCCCCTGTGCTGGGGTAGGGGGCATGGGTGGCCCAGAAGAACCCAGGATGCCACTGTATTTCCTGAGAACTGCTGCCCCAGCCCTTAGCTGTTCCTTCCACTAGAAGCCATTTTCACTCCTACTCTGACCCTCCTGAGACCATGGCTCACGGTCAGGCCCTGATCTTCTCGTGGATTTCTATCGATTTGGATGTTTTTGACAGAACGTGTCTTTAGGAGAGGCTGGTGGGACCTTCTGCTCCTGAGCCGCGATCTCTGCCTCCACCTGAATCTTCACCTCTGCTTTGTACCTCCCCTCTTCACTCACAGCCGCTGGCTCAACTCTCCCACTTAAAACAAAACAAACAAAACCCTCCCTCCCTTGGCCCCAGCTGTCTCTTCAGATCAGGTCTTATCTTTTCTCCCCCAGCTCATATCTTGGGAGGATTAGCGTTCCTTGCTGTCTGATGTTCTCCTCTCTCATTCACTTTTTTTTTTTTAGCAAATGGTCTTCCAGGTGTTTTTCCTCTGAGTGGCATCACCAGTGGTCTACAAAGTCACCAAGACCCCTCTCCAATCCACCCCCTTACCACTTCTAAATCCAACTGCTGTTCTCAGGACGTTTCTGCCTCCCATGGCGTTCGGCCGTGTGGGCCGCTGCCTGCTTGGAAGTCCAGCGTCAGGTCCCAGGCGGAACCCCGCCGGTGCCTGTGGCTTTGGCCTTGGCTGGCTTCTTGCTTTCCTTCGCTGGTCGCCCTCCCCCTTTGCTGTGGGTGCTCCTCGAGTGGATCCCAGTCCGCACCTCCTCCCTCCACGCGTTCTCCCCGCGTGAGCTCATCCTCCCTGTGGCTTTAATTACCATCTGTAGGCTGCTGGCCGCTCCAGTGTGGGCTTGTCTCAGGAGAAACAGCCCAGCAGCTTAAGAGCATCTCCATCCCCACATGTGTGAACTTGAGCACGTTCTGAACACCCCTCCCGCCTTCCCGCATGGCCACTGTCTCAGTAAGCATCTCTCCAGTTGCTGGTCAGAAACCTGGACAGGACTCCTGATTCCTCCTTCTCTGTCAGCCCCCACACTCAGTCCTTGTTTGATTTGACCCAACCGCCCCTTAGGTTTTCCTCCTAATTTGCTTTCCAGTCCACCCGCTTATCTCCTGCCCGCCTCAGTGATGGCTTCCTCCCAGGCTCCCTGCCTTAGTTGCCCCGGCTCACTCCCATGGGCTCAGCAGGTCTTGGGCTCTGCCTCATGCCTTGGGCTTCTCTGTCTGTCTGTTCCCTCCCTCCAAGCTTTCCTCAAGCCTCACCTCTTTGAAAGCTCGTGTCACAGTTAAGAGGGATAGTCTGGAGCCCACAGACCTATTTCAAATCTAGATGTCACCACTTAGCAGCTTTGTGATCTCAGCCTCAGCAAACTTCTTACCTGCTCTATGCCTCAGTCTCCTCTTACGTAAATGGCGATCCCTGCTTCTCATCGATTGCTGTGAGTCAAGTGTGTGTCTCTAGCTGCTTTTGTATTCTAGAGAAAGGCACTCATTGCTGCCAGGGAGACAGGGATCTTTGTTCCGGAAAATGACCCATTGATTGTGTCAGATAAAGCTCTCTACCCACCAGAGTGAAACTGGGAAGGCCAAAGAATGGGGCTGAACTTCTCCAAAGACAAAAGCCATTTCAGCAGGAAGCGATGAGAACCCGGAAATGGGAGAGGGGGGTCAGCCACGGGATTGGAGTGCAGAGGCTGAAGACAGAACCCAGAAGATGTGACTGGTTCAGGAGGAACTGGCAAGAGCAAGAAGTCTGATTTTTAAATTTCGAGTCACTTGTTAGGCTTCAAGAAGGGCCCTCCTACTCCCCAACTTCTAGGAAAATTATCTTACAAGTTCTGCCATAGGTTAGTAACATTTTGGGAGAAAATTCAGGACGAGACAGATCCCATCTGCCACTTCTTCCAGGAAGCCTTCCTGGACTCCCCCTGTCTCCCAAGTCTGGTTTTGGTATCTCCTCTTCTGTAGGTCAACAAGAAGAAAAAAACAAACAAACAAAAACAAAAAACAACCCCAAAAATTGCATGAACTCAAGAGTCAGAACAGGATTGAGAGAGAAGAGGAAATCAGAATGAGAGGAAATCATGAAAATGCCAGGTCCTGGCAATTCTTAGGCATCTTGGAGACTGTACGGCATGGAACTGTTTTTATCTGAATACTGAAAGTGAGCCCAAAGCTTTAAAGGGACATCAAGAGATCATCTGTGTTACTGAGAATTAAATTAGATGATGTACATAGAGTTCTTAGCCCCAGCCCCAACACACAGGAAACTCAGAAATTTGGGAGTTCCTTCTTTTTTTTTTTTAACAAACATTATAATGTCCTATTTTATAGATAGCAAGGATATAACAATCTCATCAGAGGTGAGGTGGGCAGAGATCTACAGGAACAGAGGGAGCTTATCTCCTCTTAACTTCCCTGGGCACCCAGGCCCCCTAATGGGGACACAGCTGCTGGTGACACTGGCCAAACAAGGACAATCTGACCATATCTGGAAATGTCCACTTTTGTTTTTATTGTCAGCTACTATTATTATTTTTAATAGGACAGGGTCTCACTATTTTGCCCAGGCTGGTCTCGAACTCCTGGACTTAAGCAATCCTCCCGCCTTGGCCTCCCAAAGTGCTGGGACTGAGCCGCAGTCTGAGCTGCAGCACCAAGCTCTATTATTTTTAACAACACTGTCCTTCCTCAGTGTCCCCAGAGTGCCTCTGCCTGTCCCCACTCATCTGTTGTTGAGTGTGGATCTTGGATTACTACTTTTCTACTTAGATGTAAGAAATCTGGCTGATTTTCACATGTGGTTTATGGAAATAGAAGGATTTTTTGGTTCCATCACAAAAAATAGAAGGATTTTTTGGTATCCTGTCTTCCTCCCTCCAATTTCACTGCAAGCTCTGAGTTGGAACTCAAATGGCCAGTTCTCCTTGGGTCCCTTGTGCCTCACGCACAGCAACGGCTCCACCGATGTCTGTTGCTGTGGGGGTTAATTTCATCCCTGGATGGGTCCAGAGAGCCCACACCTGGGCAGGAGGCTCAGCCCGGAAGCCCCTGCTCTGTCTTTGCCTGTGTCTTCACTCAAGTCTCTTGGGACAGCCTGAGCTGCGGAGATGTGGTGGTGGAGAGGAAACAGAGATGGGGTCTTTGAGAAGAGAGGGACTGGCAGTGTGAAAGTAAGGGGGTGGTCACAGGGTGTGGGGGTTGTATTTAATTAGTCACAAAGCCCTTTCATGAGATCTTGAGCCATGGTCCCTTGTTGAGGAAATGTGGGTACATGTGAACTACATGGAAAAGGACCTCAGGGTTGTCACATCCAACTCTGATCCATTGCAAGAATCTCCTTTTATACCTCTGACAGGTTTTATTCAGTCTTTACTTGAATGCTTCTAATGATGGAGAGTTCATTACCTTTAGGGCAGGAATTTTTGATTACCTAATTATTTTTATTTTTATCTATTTTTCCTTTTTTAGAGACGGGTCTCACTCTCACCCAGGCATGAATGCAGTGGTGTGGTCATAGCTCACTGCAGCCTCGAACTCCCAGGCTCATGCGATCCTCCTGCCTCAGCCTTCTGTGTAGTTGGGATTACAGACAGGTGCCACCACACCTGGCTAATTACTTTTTTTTGGTAGAGACAGGGTCTTGCTGTGTTGCCCAGGCTAGAGAACTTGATTTTAATTAAGTACTCACCCTCCTTCATAACTGATCCAAAGAGTTATAGTGAGCCCATTTCTCTTCTCAGTGGATAATTCAGGCGAGTGTATGAGCATGTGGCACAATTCTAGCTAACGAGGTAGAGAGGAAGCCCAGTAGGGGCTTCTGGGAAAGGTTTCCTCTCCTTTAAAAAGAGGTACAAAAAGGTCTGGCCTGTCCTTCTATTAGAAATTTGAGCAGATATGTGATGTCTGGAACTGTGGCAGCTATCTTATGACCATGAGGGGAACTAACCTGAAAGCCAAGAGGACAAATTAAGGCTAACAGAACAGAAATGTGTTAAAAAACAAAACAAAATAAACATGCAAGCAAGCAGGAAAACAAACTGGGGTCATAGATGTAATCACTGAACAGCTAAGTTAACCAGTGCTGGGGGTGCACCTACTATTTAAAGCAAACCTGAAAATCTGTTCACTCATTTTTAACACGAGGTTAATGAAATAGTTTATATGAACTGGAACCAAACAGGAAATCTCTAATTCTAAATGTCAGTGGCCAAGTTTTGAGCCTAAATAATGAACTTTATATCCATCTGTGTTACACTTTAGTTTTTGGTTTTGATCTAATCTTCCACCTTTTACAGACTTTTTGGATTTCTGTTGTAACTCTACAGAACATTCCTAGTCCCTCTCAACTCTCTCTCTCTTTTTTTTTTTTTTTTGAGACAGGGTCTCACTCTGTTGCCCAGGCTGGAGTGCACTGGTGTGATCTCGGCTCTCAGCTCACTGCAACCTCCGCCTCCCGGGTTCAAGCGATTCTCCTGCCTGAGCCTCCCTAGTAGCTGGGATTACAGGCACATGCCACCACGCCCGGCTAATTTTTGTATTTTTAGTAGGGATGGGGATTTCACCATGTTGGCCAGGCTGGTCTCAAACTCCTGACCTCAGGTGATCCCCCCGCTTCGGCCTTCCAAAGCGCTGAGATTACAGGCGTGAGCCACCGTGCCCGGCCTCAACTCTCTCTCTTTCACTTTTAGAGCTTCCGTGAGCGTAATTTCTTCATTCAAGGAAATGATAAGTTGAAAAGAGCCAGGCCAAAGAGAGAGCCTGGCAACACCGCACACAGCACTGGGGGCCAGACACTTTGGGGTCACCTAGATGTATCACACAGCCCACATTTCTCTATCGTGTCTGCATTTGAACAAATGCCTTGCTGAAATCAGGATTTAGTGACTATGATACACTGACCCATTCTTCCTTATAAAAAATGGAACCACCGTCAGCAGAACTATGCCGGGTCTGCCTGTACCAGGGCTGTGACCTTCTCTGTACAAGTCTGTTTGCATGTGGGCAGGGACGGTGAGTTTGTGGCCTTTCCTACGCGTTTCATATCTGGACCCATAGTTCAGTTTTGGGGGTTAGGACTGAGCTCTGGTTGGCACTGGCTAGGGCTAGACGCTGGGAAGATGGCTGGAAATATTGATGACAGATAAGCCTTTTTTGTCCAAGGCCAGACAGGTTATATCAGCCCAGACTGAGAGCCTTCTGAGTCCCCTCCCCTCCCCTCCACTTACTTCTATTACCCTGGCCTTGCCCTGGGCCTTCGTCCTTCAGAACTTTCTGGCTCTCTGTTAGGGTAGGGCTCCATCTCCCATTGATCCTGAAAATAGATCTTGAGGGGACTCTTGAGAAGAGAAGTATGTATGGGAGGAGTGGAGGCCCCCAAATCCTCCTCAGCCTCTGGGGGCCCAGATGAAACTCAGAATGGGGGACAAGATAATTTTTTTTTTTCTTTTTTGAGACAGAGTCTCACCCTGTTGCCCAGGCTGGAGTGCAATGGTGCAATCTTGGCTCACTGCAACCTCCACCTCCCGGGTTTGAGCAATTCTCATGGCTCGGCCTCCTGAGTAGCTGGGACTACAGGTGCGTGCCACCACACCCAACTAATTTTTGTATTTTTAGTGGAGATTCGGTTTCACCACATTGCCCACGTTGGTCTCGAACTCCTGACCTCAGGTGATCCATCTGCCTCAGCCTCCCAAAGTGCTGGGATTATAGGCGGGAGCCACCGTGTCTGGCCTGACAGGAGATTTATTCTACCTGGGACTGAAGTTTTCCTGAGCTGCCCTGAGGGTGCCGGCTCCTGTCCCCACCATTGTAGATCCGGTCTCTTCCCTGCATCTTTTGTTGGCACAGGAGAGAGGGGATGGCTGGACTCCCAGTGCTCTGGCTACTCCCTCCCAGCTCACACGGGGGCTGCTAGCCTGCGAGCAGGGGTGAGGTAGTGAGGGCAATGGTGGCCTTACAGGACTGTAGGATGCACTGGGCTCACTCTGGAGATGCACCTGTGCCAGGCCTGAGGGTTTGGAAGATGGGAATCTCTCTCTATGGCTTCCTGGGTTTGCTCTCCCCCAGCTGGAGGAGAGTCAGGCTAGAACAGCACTGGCCTGGAAGCTTCGTAACCCCCAGCAGGAGGAGCCCCCTCACAATCCAGGAGCCTCCAAGCCTCCTGGACTTCTTTGGCCCTGATGGTCGGTGAAGGGACTTGGCCCAGCGGAGACGTCCGAAGCTCTGAGTGCCCAGAAGAGGCTACGTTCTGGTCTGAGTTCCTTGGCCCCTTTAGATAATCTGCCTCTAAAGGCATGATCCTGAGATAATAGGGCGTAGGAAGACGGATGTTGGTTTAGAGTTTGGAGGTGATTTGGGGGTGGCTGGAAGGTGGGGAGAGCTGCCTCTTGGGTTCTACTGCCTCTTGCTAATGGCTCAGCTTCCCAGCAGGAGAGGAAGGGCAGGAGACTCAGGCCTGGCAGCCTAGGCTGGTGCTGAGCCTGGGAGATGGAGGAGGAGTCTGGTAGCCTCTGTGAGAGGATGAGAGTGTGTGGCAGTGGCGGGGTGCCCACCTATGCACCCTCAGGCACACCTGTCCTTTCCCATTCAGAATTCATGTTCACCCGCGGGAGTCACGCTCAGGTGTTCACCCACAGGTTTATCCCCGTGATCGGGGTGGAGGGAGGTGGAGGGAGGTGGAGCCTGGCGGCTCTGGAGGTCTGGGAGGAGGGAACCGAGATGTAGGATGGGGCTTCTGTCCCAGGCTGGCCTGGAGGCAGCAGGTAAGGGCAGGGTGTGTGTGTGAGAGGGACAGAGTCTTGTCCACAAGTGCCCTTACAGGAGGGAGCAGAGCCCAGGGAGGCCAGTGAAAAGAGGCCGGAGGAAATGGTCCTGGGGTGGCAGGTGGGCAGCTGGCCCCAGGTCGTGGTCTTCCCAGATGTCAGGGTAGCTCTGGAGGTCCTGGGGGTGGCTGTTCTCGCCCTGGAGTTCTAGGGAAAGAGAGAGGAAGAGGGGAGAGCGGGGAAGACAGCTGGGGATTATGGTTGCCCACCACCCGCCAGGCATGCAAGCAGCGCATCCTGAAATCCCCTCACCCTGTCCATCCCACCCTCCCAGCGGGCCCAGGAAGCTCCACCCCTTTGCCCAAGGTCATACACAAGTAAGTGGCATAGCAGGGTTTGAAATCAGGTCTGCCTAACTCTAAAGCCCATGACTGATCCCTCCCCTGCACCAGGAGCCGGGGACAGAGGAAGGCAGGGAGGGAAAAGAAGGGCACTCTGTCTGGGCAGGGTGTGGGTGGCATGGGGTGGTGTGTTCACTTGGGGTCCTGTACTGACCTCCACTTGGCTTCCCACCACCCTAGGCCCTGGAGGGGATGTCTTGGGTCCTGGTCACTCCATCCTGTCTCCCACCCCGGACCTGAAGTCCCAGGCAGCTTCCCTGGGGGAGCTTAGCTTGGAGAGGGGCTCCCAGCCCTGCGTATGGCATGGGGCCACGTTTCCCAGGCTGTCCAGCAGGGGGAGCCCCACGCCCCCCGCCTCGGTTATCCCGGGTCCGACAGGACAGGAGGTCCCAGGCAGCAGGCCTCTGCTCTGCCCTCTAAACACAGCTGGGGCCAGGGCTCCAAGGCCTAAGGACTGGACAAGAGTGGCTGGCTCTGGGGAAGGCCTCTGGCCCTGTCTGACCCTGGCCTGCCTGGCCTCCCATGAGGTTGACAGAAGACTGTGGCCACCAGGCTCCCAAGCCCCCTCCATGGGTGAGCCTGGGCCCTCCCGCCTCCTCATCAAAGGCCTGGGAGGGTGCTCAGGCTTCCAGGGCTCCCGGGCTGCACACCCAGACTCAGGAGCCTACTGGGCGCTGCGGCACCTCTCTTCTCAGGGTGTGCTCCCCCTCCACTCGCTCAGCTGAGGACACTGTCCTGGGCTGGGGAATTCAGGAGCAAGGAATTGTTCTTGCCCACCCGATATGTTCCACTGCTGCAGGTGTCTGCAGAGGAGAAGGGCAGAGACCAGACATTCGGGTGGTGCCTCTATCTGCGCTGTGCAGTATGGCAGCCTGTGGCCATGTTTAAATGAAATGAAAATTAAAGAACATTAGCATTAACATAACGACAACACCGGTTACTCAGTGGCACTGGCTGCATTTCCAGTGTTCCATAGGCTCCTGTGGCTAGTGGCTATGTATGGGGGAGCATAGAGGTGGAACATTCCATCAGGCTGTTCTCCTGGACGACACTGGTCCAGCCCCTAAGCTGGGGGAGGGGGAGGCCCTGGTGTGGGGGGTTGGGGTCAAGGAGCTGGAAGCTGGGTGGGAGCCAGTGTATGTGTGGGGTGCTACCATGGGGTGCCCTGGGACGCGGGAGGAGGGAGGGGCATCAGAGGAAGAGGGCAGACATCCGAGGAGCCCAGGAAGGGCCTGGGGACATGAGGAGGGGTGCAGGTTGGAGCCTTGTCTGCGTATCTTAGCTTTGAGCTTCCATGTGCCTATTTACAACCCGGGAGGACTGTCACAGTCAGGTGGCGGGGCAGAGAGAGCCCGAGAGAGGCTTAGGTCCACTTTGTCACGCTGCCTCTGCTTGCTGTGACTTGGGGCAGGCTCCTTCCCCTCCCGAGCCTCAGTCCCTTGCTCGGTGACACAGGACCCACAAGGTCTGTGTCTCAGGGCTGCGTGGGGCTCAGGGAGACGCAGGGTGTGTTCCGCCTGTGGGAAGCGGGGCAGACTGGAGATCGGCACCTCCTCGTCTCCTGCTGTCCTAAGGGAGCTCAGAGATCTTTGAGTTCTATCTCCTCGGTTTTTTAAAATTACCATGTAGACAGAGTCTGCTTCCTAAGGAGGATTTGAGGCAGCTAACCCCTTATTTTACAAATGAGAAAACAAGCTTTGGGAGGCTTAGGGACTTACTCAAGTCACGTCGTCTCTGAAGTTCCCTGATGTTCAGAGCCAAGAAAAGTTTCATAAATGCAGCCTCAGCCTCTCAGCCCCACCTCCCACCCCATCCAGACGCCTTTATTCCCTTAAGGGATGTGGGGCTGGGCTGAGCTCGAGGAGGAGGACCGGGGCCAGAGATTGAGGGTGAGGCGGTGGCCTGGGCAGAGGAATCCAGTATGGGGAGAGAGCCCAGTGCCTGGCAGGGGAGGGTAATGGGGATAATGGGGACTTTGAAGTGGCCACTACATCCTGCAAAGCCCAGGCCTACAGAATGGGGTTTATGTGGAGCCTCTGTGTGGAGAGGGGCCCAGACTGGGGATGTCAGGGTCCCCCTGCCCTTCAGGGCAGCAGCAAGCCTTCCTCCCAGCACCTCTGCTCTCATCTCCACGTGCGCTCATGCAGAGGGCTTTGTAACGGCAGTAGTGTTAACAGCAGCAATTCATTGAGCACCTGCTATAAAACAGGCGGATCACTAGATATTTTACCTGTTTTCTCTCCTTTAATTCACTCAACAACACAATCAACTCCATAATAGCTCTATTTAAAACCTAATGTAACTGTGAGTCAGAGAGGGTCAGTGACTTGCCCAAGGTCACACAGCCTAAAAGGGGCTGGCTGTGTCAGCTTTCCAGCTGGTTCCCTGAATCACACATGCCAGGAGCTTTCCCCCGGGCACAGTGGTCTGTCCAGTACCGGGTGCTGGCTGATGATGTGCTTCCCAGGGGGCTGGAATGCAGGACTCTGGCCTGTCAGGGAGAGTTACAGTCTGATGGGAGGGGGCTGCTCCTGGCAGAGCCCTGTCTTTGATGGGGGAGCCCAGCTTTGATCTCCTTTTGAAGTCCCGGCCTCTGGAACCAGCAGCTTCAGTGGGGAGAGTGCAGGGGAAGGGGGAGATGAAAGGGCAGGGGAAGCCAGATTTGGAGAGAGAGGGGGGCAGCCACAAGGAGGGAAACAGATGTGTGCATGAAGACCCGGGAGACAGGGATCTGGGAGAGGGAGTGGGAGCGGCTGGTGGGAAGAACTGAGGGAAAGGAAATGCTGTGGGCAGACAGGGAAGGCCAGGAGGGGGAAAGGCTGAGTGTGCCGCTGCGGGGCAGGGGAGACATGAGAGACAGGCTGGGCCCAGCAGCTCCTCACCCACCATCCCCAGCTTCAAATCCCCTTTCTCTTCCCAGGGAGGCCCTTCTGGCTCTGCCACGGGCTGACTCTCAGTGTCTAATGGTCCAGAAGTTCCAGCGAGGTCCTGGCTGAGGCCTTATCCAATGGCCTGGGGATGGGGCGAGGGGGAGGTGAGGAGCTCACATCCAGGACTTTTCTGGGATCTATCACCCAGGCTTGCGCCCCAGGCGAGGGGGCTGGGATGAGGGATGGGGGAGGGTGTCTGCCGCATGGCGGTGCACCTGTTCCTGTCTGACATCCTGGTTCCTCCTGTGGGGCTGCCAAGCAGGGAAGTGAGAGTGCGTGGTGGGGCGGGCTGCCTGGCAGGAAGGGCTAATTCCCAGCTAATCCCCCAAGCCTACCCCACCCAGTGCCTTGCACTGCCCTCCCATCCCCCACACTCTCAGGTCCCCTTCAGCTCCCCGCAACGCCTCCCCTGTCTTGGCACCCTGGTCCAGTGCCCTTCAGACCCTGCACCCAAACAGAGGGCCTCTCTGGGGTTCAGGGCAGCAAGTGAAAGCTAATGAGGGGGCAGCAGTAGACCCCTCCTTTTTTGAGTTTCCTTCAGGGGCGCCCGGGATTACACCCACTCCAACTCCACGTACTTCAGAGAGCCTGGGAGGAGGTCCAAATTAGGGTTTATGGGATTAATGACTTTTCTTCTGGCCCCCCAGACTCTCTCCCCAACTCCAAGCCTCATGCTTTCCTCCCGTTGGCCTCTCCCGGGACCCAGACCTTACAAGGAGCTGCAGTAGCCAAGCATGCCTCCTTTCACAGGGGCTGGGGAGGGGAGGAACCGCATCTGGCACCCGACCCCTTCCTCATGCCCACAGCACCCCTTCTTTGGCGAGGGAGAGGACAGGCTGGAGCAGGGACACATCCTGGTTCCCACACCAGGTTCTCCAAGGATGCTGCACAGACGGCCTCGGGCCCCTTGCTCTTCACTCCTCCATACCTAAGCGGGGGACTGAGGCTAAGCACATTTCTGTTGAGGTGGCAGAGGATGGCGTGTCACAGGAGGACAGGAGGTGGTTGAGATGTAGTAGGGGTGGGGAACACTGGGAAGTGGGGAGCAGATTTCTGTTGTTTGTGGGTCCTGGGACCCAGCGGGCTCTCCTGGTGGGTGGGAAAGGTTCTGTAGGGGCCACCAGAGAAGCCCCTCCTGGGCCCATCCCCCTGTGCCAGCTGTCTCGGGACCTGCTGGCTCCTGGACCCATGGGACCCCTCTTATACTCAGCGCCATCATGTCCCTCCCAGCAGTCCTGTCTCCTCCACCTGTCTTTGTCTCTGTCCCTGTCTCTCTCCCCTCCCACCCTGCTCATCCCAAACCACTCAGCACAAGGGCCGAGGCCAGGCTTCCTCACCGTATGTGGCCCCTTGGCCTGAGTCCCCAGCGCTCAAATTCCAGTTTCTCAGTCTGAGACACCTTCACCTTCCTTTGGCTCTCAGGGAGGTCACATGTTTGCTGAAACTCCTCTGATCTTACCACGTCCCCCAGACACTGCCTGGGGTCTTTGCACAGTGGCCTCTGTGTACCTCGCAGTATCTTCCAGGGCCCACGGTAGAGACAGCCCTGCTCACCACCCATCCCTGCAGAGCCTGTGGGCTCCCCTTCAGCCCAGGACTTAGAAGTCCCGAGCTGGCCACTCTACTGAGAGTGCCTCAAGGCTAGGAACTCCCCTAGACCCTGGGCCCTCTGCGCAGGGCCTGGAATGAGCAGGCACTCAATAAAGGTTGGTTGAATTCAACTGTCCAGCTGGGCCGGGGGGTCAAGAGGAAATGTGGGTGTGCAGCCTTGACCCTGGGGGCTCCTTGGTAAGAAAATGAAGTGGAGGCCAGCGTGGTGGCTCACACCTATAATCCCAACACATTGGGAGGCCAAAGCGGGTGGATCACCTGAGTTCAGGAGTTTGACACCAGCCTAAGGGGCCGGCTGGGATGCAGGGAGTGAGGCCACTTCTGGGGGCCACAGAGGGATAAGGAGGACTGTTGGAACAGGAAGGGGCCCTAGACTTGATTTAGGTTTCACCAGTGGGGAAACTGAGGCTCAGAGAGGGGAAACAGTGTATGGCAGAAATGGAACAACATTCCTGCCCTCTGGCTCCTGGTCCACATTTCTTCTCCTGTTCTCACCAGGCCCCTGCCCACCTCCCCCACCCTTTCATTGCCAAGCCCAGCAGGTAGGGTGCAGGCCCTTCCAGGAAGGGCAAGAAGGGGCTCTCAGAGCAGGAGGGAGGTGGGTGGGTTTACCTGTGGTCCAGAAGCAGGAGTGGGTGGCTAGGGGTTATGTGCTAGGGAGGGCTCAACTGGATGGTGGCATATTCCACAGCCTCTGCAGGCCCTGGCACGGGGGTCCGCAGCCCTGGCACGAGTTCCAGGGCAGAGGTGTCCAGCTCTGCATAGTGGCTGTCAGTGTCCTTTAGGCCAGAGCCCTAGGAATGAGGCAGAAGGGACAGGTGGCAGGAGGGGTCGGTGGGGGTGTGGTCAGGACCAGACGAGGCACCCCAGGGCCAGGCGTCGGGGGAGAGGGGAGGTGTGGGTGTGCAGGGAAGCATATGAGAGAGAAGGGAACCATGGAGGGTCAGGGGGATGGGGGGAGAGAGAGACGCAGAACACCAATTACTCAGTGACAACAGAGGAAACAGGTTTAGAAAAGGTGTTTACAAAAATTAGTCACAAAACATTTACCTGCTGTGCTAAGCTGTGTCCTCTTAGGTCATGGGCATGGGTGGACAGAGGCAGGGTGGGTCCTACTCCTGAACCCCCTGTATTTGCCTCCGAGACATTATTTGTGCTAACCCTTTCATTTTGCAGAGGGAAGAGAGATGCCTGGAGAGGGGACATGCTGTGCAGGGGGTCACAGGGAGGCTCCTGGGGCATAAAACGGAACTTGGAGTCAAAGGGCCTGGCTTTAAAGTTTTGCCGGACCCCCTGCTGTGGCTTGACAGGCAGATGGCTCAACCCATCTGAGCTGAGTTTTTCTTTTGTGAAATGGGAAAATAGAACTTATAAGCATATCACTATGGTTAGAACCCAGGGCTCCAACTCCCACCTCTAGCTATTCAGCGGCACTGCAGTTCTTTGACTCTTAGTGTGATTTGCAAATTATTAGAAAAAGAGTGCTCCAAGGACAGGGGCTGACATGAAGTTGAGTAGCAGAGGCTCTCCCTCCCTCTGCTGGGAGTTGCAGATGTGCGAATGGGGACCCAGGAGACAGGGAGCTGGGAGAGGGAATGGGAGTGGCTGGTGGGAAGAACTGGGGTAAAGAAAATGCTGTGGTCCAGAAGCAAGGGTGGGTAGCTACTGACAACTCACCCTGTGGCTGTGCCAAGCTCCTTTCCCTCCCATGGCCTCAGTTTCCCCTTCAGCAAAATAGGAGGGTGGCTTGATGATCCCTGAGGTCCTTCCAGCTCTTCTCTCTAGATCTGTCCTCACAAGCTCCTCCTCCTCAGCTCAATGCTCAATGCCAGTGTGCAGGCAGATAGATCATCTGTCCACAGAGCAGGGGCTGAGGGAGAGGAGGGCTCTCGCACGCCGGGAGGGCAGGGGCTGGTACAGGAAGAAGGCTGTGTGCTATTGCAGGGAGCTCTGTGACCTGGGCTGCTGCTCACTCTTTTCCTTGGCTGGGCCGCCTGGGCAGCAGGGAAAGCTAGGTGTGCTGATTTCAGTTGCCCTCCATCAACGCCCATCTTGTGTCCATCAAAGACACATGGCATGGGCAGGGACACATGGCAGAGCTAAGATGAATGCAATGAGCTCCTGATTCCTCACAAGGGAAAGTCACACTCTGACACCTGCTCCTCCCTTTGGCCCTGTGCTTCCACAGCCTGACTGGAGTTGGAGGTGGGGTCAGGGGTTGGGAGGAGACACCTCTTTTCCAGAAGGAAGCAGCCTGGGTTGGAGGTTGGGGGTACAGGAGACCAGGGGCAGAAGGAAGGGGAAGGAGGCTAGACAGACAGGAAGTCTGGGTCCCAACCCACAAGTCGGGGGACCTATAAGTGTGGCTGAGGGGCGGGGAGGTGGGGTCTGGGCAAGCAGCACAGTGCGAGTAGGAGATGCTGGGAGCAAAAGTGTTTTTTTCTTTTCTTTTCTTTTTTTTTTTTTTTTGATGGAGTTTTGCTCTTGTTGCCCAGGCTGGAGTACAATGGCATGATCTTGGCTCATCACAACCTCTGCCTCCTGGGTTCAAGCGATTCTCGTGCCTTAGCCTCCTGAGTAGCTGGGATTACAGGCATGTGCCACCACATCTGGCTAATTTTGTATTTTTAGTAGAGACGGGGTTTCTCCGTGTTGGTCAGGCTGGTCTAGAACTTCTGACCTCAAGTGATCCGCCTGCCTCAGCCTCCCAAAGTGCTGGGATTACAGGCATGAGCCACTGCACCTGGCCACAAAAGTTCTTATCCCCAGGAGCTGCCAAGACTTTGGCTCCACTGGAGGAAGTCCCATAAAGATGGGAAGAGTGGCTGCTGCTCTGGGATGGTGTGAAGGCCATCCTGCAGAGGCAGAGGGGTACATTGGTGGTGTCCCCATGACTAAATGGATCCCACCTCTTGTCCCTCCCATCATCCTGAGGATGCCTGGGGACTGGTTCTTCAGGTAAATGCGAGGCCAGGTGTGTCCTGGGGTTGTGCAGACTGTATAGATTTCCACTGGGGAGGTCTTCCAGACAGCTTCTTTATGCAGACCTTCCCTAGCTGTGTGCCACTGGACAGGAGCAACCTGACTCTGAGCCCCAGGGAAACCTGGGAGTTTAGAGGGTGATGGCCAAAGGTGGTTTGGGAATATCTCACCCAGGTAAGTGGAGAGGAGCTCAACTACATGGTTTGGGACCACCTTATCCAAGATGTGGGGCTGCCCAGGGAGCACTGGGCACTTTGCCTTTAGCCTTCGTAGAATCTGTCTCAAAG
Organism: Gorilla gorilla gorilla; assembly: GCF_029281585.2. NCBI lineage: Eukaryota > Metazoa > Chordata > Mammalia > Primates > Hominidae > Gorilla > Gorilla gorilla. The sequence continues at coordinate 127,572,560 of NC_073233.2, forward strand.
ATTACAGCAATGACCTGTGACTCCTGCTGGGTGATACCAGGAGGGTCCCAAGAAAACAGGTGGTGAAAGGTAAAATAGAGAATTGGGCCAGCACCTGCTGGCAAGGAAGACCTCACCCAAAGTGGAAGGCAGGCCCCGGAGAGTTCCTGGCACAAAGTGGTAGCCCAGTTGCCAAATCTTTCATCAGCAGGGACCTGGGAGAACATCATGGTGGAGGGGAGTTTCAGGTCCAGTGCTTCAGGCATTTGAAAGATGTGCAGGGAACAGGGCTGCAAGGGCAGCAGAGCTGGCTGGTTATTGTTAAGTCATGTTGGAGAAGGAGAAACTGAGGGCCATCAGCAGTTAGAGGCTCAACCTCAGAGCTGGAGACCCTCTTTGGTTGCTTCCAAAGAGACCCATATCCTACCATGGAGGAGTGGACACAGCTGAGGAACAGACCCAGGATGTGAGAGTAGGAATCAGAGGGCTCCAGGGCAGCTCAGCCAAGGCAGGCCTGTTGTGCTTGGTAAGGGCCCTGCTGGGGAAAACCTGGGTCTCTGAAACCGATGGGGGGATGAGTGAGTGGAGAACCTTGAGTGGGTGGCCCACTCTTCTCTAGTTAAAGAGCTAACAGCACCGCATGCTGGAAGATGCTGTGGAGGCCTTTCCCCTGCGAGGCAACGGATGCCCCCTCCTCTGTTCCTGGCTGTAGGCTGATGCTAGGGTTAAAGCCCAGCACAACCCAGCTGGGTCCGTGCTGGACCTGATCAAGAAGGAAGATGACAGGCCTGCAGAGCCAGGAGAGCAACAGCAAGCTAGCGTGGACCAGCAGAAGTCTGGGGAGCACCCCTGGGTTGGATTTTGAGGGTTCTTGACCAAGTGAGCCAGAACATAGACTGAATAAACAAGAATTCATTGATTTGGGAGCACTTTCTCAGGACATGGGATTCAACACCCTGCAAGGACCCCAGAGGACTGGGCAAATTTACTGCTGAGGCATGGTGTTTGCACAGTGCACAAGTGCAGAATTGGGATTGACATACTAAACCCACATGAGGTCTGTGGGGGTGAAAGCCAACTGGAAACTCTGAAACTACCTCATCACCCAAGAGAGTAAATCAAAAAGGATATTGTGCTCAGGACGGGGAAGATGGCAGAGATCACTGTCATCACTAAAGACCTAAAGGATGCAAGGGTGCAGGGCCCTCTCTAATCTTCATTTAACTCATCAGTCTGACCCCTACAGAAACCAGACAGATCCTGGAGAATTACGGCCAATGCTATGGTCTTAATGTTGGTATTCCCCCAAATTCATATTCTGAAATCCTAACCTCCGAGGGGATGACATTAGGAAGTGAGGCCTTTGGGAGGTGAATGGGATTAGTGCCCTTATAAAAGAGGCCCAGAGGGCTTCTACCCTCTTCCACCATTTGAGAACGCAAAGTGAAGTCACCATCTGTGAACCAGAAAGCATTGCCCTCACTAGACACTGAAAAGCTTGATGCCTTGGACTTCCCAGCCTCCAGAACTGTGAGAAACACATTTCCATTGTTTATAAGCCACCTGGTTCATGGTATGTTTTTGTAGCAGCCTGAATGGGAAAAGACAGCTAGCAGAGCCTCAATCAAGTGGTCACCCCGATGGCAGCTGCTGGAATGGTCTTCTAAATGACAGCTGCGGTGCCAGTTCGGCGGCAATACCCCGAAAGGCCTCTATAGGATGCTATGTCCCCACTAGGAAGAGTACATGGGCCTGGGAACCAAGGGATGAAAGCAGGAGTGGATTTTAAAAAGTAAAAAGAAAAGGATAGGCCAGGCATGGTGGCTCACGCCTGTAATCCCAGCACTTTGGGAGGCCAAGGTGGGTGGGTCACTTGAGGTCAGGAGTTCCAGACCAGCCTGGCCAACACGGTGAAACCCCCTCTCTACTAAAAATACAAAAAAATTAGCCAGGTGTGGTGGCACGTGCCTATAGTTCCAGCTACTCAGGAGGCTGAGGCACGAGAGTCATTTGGACCCGGGAGGCAGAGGCTGTGGTGAGCCATGATTGCACCAGGGCACTCCAGCCTAGGCAACAGAGTGAGACTCCATCTCAAAATAAAAACAAAAACAGAAAAATAAAAACAAAACCAACAACAAAATGAAAAAGAGAAAAACAAAGAAGAAAGCAGGAGTGGCTCATGGTTACCATCACACCCAGTGACCCAGTGGGGGAATTTTGTGCTTTTATTCCCACAACTCTGAGCTCTGCAGGAGGGAGGGGCCCACAGACTATAAGCTAGGACTGCTGCCTGGGCCCTTGGACTGCATGTGTTTGGGGCCAGCAGGGAAGAAAAGGAGTTGGGTGGTGGCAGGGGTAACTGACCCATCAGCAGGAGGAGGCCAGGCTGCTTCTGTGCAATGAGGCTAGGGAGGAATGTGTGGAACCCACACTTGGCCTACTTAGGGGCCTCTTCTCTTTTAAAGGAATGGACACTTGCAACAACCCTGGCCTGAGGAAGGTGTGCTTATCAAGGCCTCAGCGTCCTCAGGAACAAAATTTTTGTTCACACCACCAGGTTAGCCACCAGGACCTGCTGTGGAGACAGCCGAGCGAGGGGAATTGAGAAGGGATATGGACAGGAGAGGATGGGTACCAGTGTGGCCCTAAGATCTGCTGCAGCAACAGGGGCCACATCCCCAGGAAGGAAGGCACACTGAATCGAAGAGGAGCTGCTCCCTGCCCCTGGATGGAAGAGCAGATCTCAGCACGCGGCAGACTGTGGCAGTGTGGACCTGGACAGCTGCGGAGCGTGGCTGGCTGCAGCCCCAGCTGCCACCCCGCTGGATCCACCCAGCATTTGTGCTGAGACCGCAATTCCCCTAGACCGCTCTCAGCCAACAACTAGACAGGCTGGGAATCCAGCGCAGGCCCTTTCCTGTGGGACGCAGGAGTCCTCTAATAGCAACGATGGCCCAAGGATGGCACAGTGCTTGGCTACACTGTGCTGCCATCCTGAGACTTTCTTCTCAGCCCTCCTTCTTTCCCCATCCCCTTTCATGGGAGGCGGATCAGCATCCTGCTCTGAGGCTCTCCCTGCCACCTCCTGCTCCCTCGTGTGTCCTTCACAGGTGTCCCCCAGTGACTCTTGCATGTCTAATCTCAGCTTGGCATCTGCTCCTTGGAGTATCTGAACTTCAGACTCCATCCATCCAAAGGGTCATTGGGTCCAGTTTTCTGCTTCTAGCCTGGGCTGTCCGTGCTCACAACACCGGGGAGATGGAAGCCCCTCTCCTTAGGACAGGGGATGTCTCCTCCTCCCTCCTTGTCGAGACATTGGCTTTGAGTCCTCTGGAAGTCCTTCCTCAGACCCAGTTTAGAGCCTCCCAGCTCTCTAAATGGTTCCTGCCACTTGAGCAGTCCCTAGTCCAGAAATCGTGGCGGGTGTTGAGTGGAGTACCATGGCCTTAGTGAGCACCCTTGGGTGTGTGTGCATCATGGACCTGGCCCACACAGAGGGGCCTGGGCCCACCCGGTCTGGGGCCGCTGAGCTTGGCCCCCAGGCTCCCTGCAGCCTTCCCACCTCCCTTGGAGCCCCCATGGTGAACAGCGCATGCTCTCTGCCTGGCTCCTTCTCACGACTTTTTGGGAAGGAGAACTGATAATACCAATGATGTGACTTGTAGACAAGCTGCATCGCCAACAAATCCGAGTTCTGGGGATAAATCCTTTTCTCGCCCGGTAATTGCTCTGTAAGCCAAAAGGAATTACACTTTTTGGCAACCACAACAGAGCCTCCCCAGGACGCCAGAGCTTCCCTTCCGCTGGTGACTTCCACACACCACCCCGCAGGCCGTTCACAAGCCTCTGTCCATCCAGACGCCCTAACCACGGCCCCTGGGCTCAGGACATAGGGTGTAGGTGCTCTCTTGGCCCCCTCAACCTGCCGTTCCTGCCCGTGGCTGGTGGGTGGAGGTGGGCTCACTGTGCTCTTTGTCCCAAGTGGCTCTTGAATGGATACAGTCATCAGGGGATTCCATCAACCCAACATAAGCAGAGCCCGGGGAGGGAAGGCGGTGAGGGACGAGGAAGAGTCAGGGCCATGAGCTAGGGTCTGGGCTTGGATGAGAGAGGAGGGGAGCGAAAGGATGAGTGTGCAGAGGGACGGGTGAAGGCAGTGGGCACTGTCCTGAAGCTGCTCCTTGTGCCCCCAGGGAGGGCTGGGCATGCCAGGCGTGGGGGCAGCAGTCAGAGAGCAAGACCGAGAAGCGTCAGTGGGGGTTAGGGCCAGCTGCAGCTGTTCCATTCCGTCACAGAGATTTTTATGCCGAGCCTGGGCCCACTCTATGGGGGATCCCACTGGAGTTTCCATGATTTTCCAAATTGCTCCCTTCCATCATCTTCCTTCTCCCTCCAGCCCAGGCCCCCATCGCTCCCTCTTTCTCCTCCCCTTCTTTCACCATGGCTCTGACAAGTGAGGTTAGTGACTCTTGACTGGAGGCTAAGGGAAAAGGCCCATTTGGAGAACCCCGAATGGGGCATGGCTTTCTCTTTCTGGAAATAGTGGTCTCCCCACTCCCCTACCTCCCTTGCTTTCGGGCCTGGGATGATGTGCTCTCTCTCTCCTGAGGCAGGCATGAGCTGGTGTCTGCAGGTGGGAGATTCTCACACTGCTTGGTGCTTACAATGCCCTGGCCCCCCACGCAGGACTCTGAACCCAAGCTCTCTGGGCTGTGTGTTCACTGTCTGGGCCGCTGGAGCTGAGGGGCCACCAGGCAGCAGAGCTGGGCCCTCCTGCTGACAGTAATCCCGGGGCTGCAGCAGCCTTGGCATTAGCGGTACCAGGTGACCCTGAGGCTCTCAAGCCCTGCCCAGGCTTCCCTGTGTTCAGGTGAACTGCCCAGCATCTGCTCATCATGCTGGCTGCTGCCTGCTTAGGGCCTGGACTTGAGAGCCAGGGTCCCGGGGTGTGAAGCCTTCCCCAATGTCTCTGGGTGATCTTGGGCAAGACTTTTGTTATGGTTTGAAGGTGTCCCCCCAAATTCGTGTGTTGGAAAGTTTATCTTCAATGTAAGGGTGTGGGAGGTGGGGCCTAATGAGAGGTGATTAGGTCATAGATTAGGCCCTCACGGATGCATTGTCTCTATCAAGGGAGCAGGTTAGTTATGGAGACAGTGGGCATGTTATGAAATTGAGTCTGGCCCCTTCCTGCTCTCTCACTCTCAGGGCATGCTTTCTTGCCTGCCGGCCTTCCACCATGGGATGATGCAGCAAGAAGGCTCTTGCCAGAGGCAGGCCCCTCGACCTTGGACTTTCCAGCCTCCAGAACTGTAAGAAATAAATCTCTCTTCTTTATATATTGCCCAGTCTCAGGTATTTTGTTATAGCATCACAAAACAGACTAAGACACTTCAAGTTCACTGAGCCTCCGTTTCCTTATCTATAAAATGGGGCAACGGAAGGACTTATCATATAGATTGTTGAACAATCTATGTGATAAGAACAATGTTTGAAAAGTGACTAGCCAGCAAGTGTTCCACACTGTCATTATGATCCCTTCTGTTGGAACCGGCAGGCCCATGCTGTGCAGACTGGGATGTGGGGCTGCACCTCAGATGAGGAGAGTGGTACAGGAGCTACCCAGCTGCTGTGTGAGGAATGGATGTTGTGTCCACAGTGAGTTCTAGCTCAGTTCCATGTCTCTAGGTTGGTTGAGGAATAGCAAATAGCTGGTGGTCCTTTGTGCCCTGGGTAGTATCAGAAGGTGGAGGCTGGGCTGGCTCTCTGGGCTCAGTACCCTGGGAAGGGAATGCTACCTCCCTGGGGGCAGGATTTGGCACCTCCAGATGGGTTCATGTTGGCACTTCCTGCCAAGAGTGAGGATGGCTGTACCACGGAGACAAAGGCCTGGCTCTCCTGCCAGTGCCAGGAGAGTGTGTGTTATCTTTGGGTCCAGGCGGTCTGGCCTGGGTCTCTGGGCTGCACTGTATGGGTAACACCCCTAGCCCCCAAGTCTGCTGAAAGGAGCCAGATATGGGCAAAGGTGGCAGCCATTCAAGTGGATGCTGGCCCTCTGAGTGGCTGGGAGTGGGGCCAGGAGGAGGCAGCACCTCCCGTTGGAAGCCTCGTTGGCAGCACCGGGAACTAAGGTGCAGGGTACAGAGCTGGAGGTGGGGCTTGGGGGAGGGAGAGGTGGGCACCAAGCTAGGGGGGCCAGACTCATTGGAAATGCCAGTCTTCCAGAATGGTCCGTCCAGCATCCAGTCACCCTTTGCCCAGGGTGCCTGCAGTGCTTGGGTGGGCCTCCCTGTGCCCCCCTGCCCTCACCTCCTCCACCTCATCTGTCTGGTTTTCCTCTAAGGCAGCTAGGCTCATGGCCAGGCTGGGTGGTCCTGGGCTAGGGGCACTCTCCTCGAGGTTCGGTTGTCCTTAACGAGGGGTGGTAGGAGGGGGAGACCCCCAGATCATAGTAGGGGGGCTGCAGGGACAGCTTCTGCAACTCCTCCTCTTCTTGCTGCTGCTGCCTCCCTGGGTCCAGGTGGACAACCTGGAAGAGAAGGCGGTGAGTGCTGCACAGACCTTTCCATGCCTCTGCTCCAGGTGGCCCTCATGGACTCCCAGTTTGATTGGGACTCCTCAGTTCCCATGCACCGCCATCCTGGCATCCCCCACACTGGTGGCTGTCTTGGAGGGCACAAGTGCACCCTGAGCCTTTAGCTTTGCTGGCTCTAGCAGGGACCCAGCTTGGGGCCAGGCACCTGAGAGGTGCTCAATGCATTTTTTAAATGAATGAAAGGACTGTGAGGTAGAGGAAGAGGTCCCCTGGGGGCCCTGGGTAGGGAGAGTCCTAGGTTGTCATCTCTTAGGGTGAGGCAGATGGATCCCTCTAGCATGGACCTGGCCTTGTGGGAACTGGACCATGAAGGCGTGGCGGCTCTGTCTTCAGCTTGGGCTCTCTCCTTGGGGCCATCTCCCATTTTTCTCCCTTCCCACAGTCCAGGGACCTTGTCCTCTGCTGCCTCAGGCCCACCTGGATATCCTCAGGCACAAGGGAGCTTTGCCTGCTGGAAGAAGGCTCCGGCTTCTGGGAGAGGGGCAGGTCGGTCCTGGAGACAGAATGAGGGTAAGCTCAGCACAGGAGCACACACGGGGGCTCTCCCCATCGGGCCACCAGACAGCTACCGGTCCCTGAGCCCCACTCACAACAGCAGGCCCGGGAGCTCTGCTTCCCAGGCAGCCTCCTGAGAGGCCAGAGCTTGGGCTGGGGCTCCTCAGGGTCACGGGTTAGAGGCTGAGAGTGCCCAGCCACCTTTCCCAGGTGTGTCTGCCCCGGACCCCAGCCCAGCTTGGGATGGGAACCATGTGAGTCTCAGGTTTCCTAGCTCAAAGGACAGGGAGGAACCAGCAGCAGCAGCACTGTGGGCCCTCACCCAGGGCGGGCATGAGGCCTCAGGTGCACGGTATGCGGCACCGGCAGCCTTAGCCAGCATGGGAAATAACATGTGATGCAAGATTTTAAAGATGAAAATCAACGTAAAAATCCATGATGAACAAAACGTCCACATTGTAAGTAAAGACAGGATCCGTCACAGTGGTGTGCTGGGTGCCTGAGGCGAAAGGAAAAGTCAGTTATTCTAATCCTGTCTTTATTTACAATGTGGACATTTTGTTCATCATGGATTTTTGCTTTCATTTTGATTTTTTAAAAATATCACATTAAAATATGATTTATCCTGATGGTTGAGGTTTTGGCTCCCCCCATATACTTTGTGCCTCTCTCTCCTCTCTGGTCCTAGGTCTGCCCTCACCCCTTGTCAATGGCTGGGAGCACGTAAACTCTTGCAAATTATTTAACCTCTCTGTGCCTCAGTTTCCTCACTATAAATCGTGGATTGTAATCATGCACCTGCTCCTCTGAGCTGCTGTGAGGATAAAATGCATCTTTATGAAGCCCCTCTGAACTGGGGCGGTGCCTGGCACGTAGCAATCACCACTCAGGAGGGTCAGCTCTTCCTGCCAAAGGGTTAGTTCCTGGTCCCCCAGGGTGGGGAGGCCCTAGAAAGGCCCTGAGCTTTCACAAGTTTAGGTGCTTTAAGTCTGGGGCTCCCAGGGTGCTGGGGAGCAGACCAGTGGGAGTTTAGTGGGCAGAGTCCTGCCTGGCTCACCCGGCCCCATCCGTCTCCGGTGGGCTCTTCTGCTGCCGGTTGTACAGGAAGAAGACAGTGAGCACAGCACCTAGGATGAGGAACACGGCCACGGTGCCCGCCAGGAGCCTGGCTGCACTTCCCAGACCCCTCTGGGGGCGGGGCTTTTCTGGAAACAAAAGACAGGGAAGAGAATTAGAGAGAGAAACTCAAGTGACCCAAAGAGAGTCAGAGATGTGAGAGAGTCAGACCCTGAGGCAGTACTCTGCCCTTGACATTCCACCCCCAGCTCCCCTCCCCATGGTGCTCCAGTTCTAGGAGGGGCTCCCAGCCAGTGTGGGATGGAGGATCCTGCTCTAGTTCCCTATGACCCTGTAACCCCAGACCCTGCTCTGATCCTGGGATCTGGGGCATGGAGGTAGAACGAGGGTGAGGGTATCTCCTGGACAGGCAGCAGGTGCTGAGATGGGGTCCCTACCCCGTCATTCCATTTCTGGCCCTGCAGGGAAGATTCCTGTTGAGGAGTTTAATTTCTTTCCCCTCCCTGTGCAATTAAACAAACAAATGAACTAAGTAGTGCTTCACCCTCCCAGCTCGGGACAGAGGGTGAGGATCAGGAGGGAAAGGCAGGAGCTGGAAGGATCGATGAAGAAGGGGCACCTGGGGGTGCCTCCCGGGAAACCAAGCCTCTTCAGTACAGGTAGGTGAAAAGCCCAGAGGGCTGTGGTCTAAGGTGAGGGGGCTGAGCCCACCTTCTGCACCCACCTGGCCATGGACCCAGAAGATTGCTGGGCTTGTTGAGGTATTTCACAGTCTGAGCTGGAGACACTGGTCTGTCCCTGAAGCCCAGGAGGCTGCAGAGACTGACCCTGTGGCCAGGGGCACATGCTGCTTCTCAGCGATCCAGGCTTGGCTGTGAAGCCACAGCTGGCCCTTCCAGTTCCTCCTTCTGCTGGGCTCAATTTCTCACCTCTGACCTTTACAACCCCAGCGTGGAGTGGGGGGGTAGGGACTAAGGAGAAAATCACACACTTATGTACTCCTTTCTCTCCTTCCTCTCCACTACCATATTACATATAATTAAACATGGAGAGCACCTGAATAGAGATGCCAAATTGCAGTTTGCAGTAAACATCATGGAGCCAATTTTCCTAAAGTGGAATTGACAAGTCCCTTCCACTAACTCACTCACTCACTCACTCACTCACTCACTCCTCATTCACTCACTCACTTTGTCTCTATCCCCTTCTCTCTGCTCCATTCCAGTGCCTGGAAGGAGGGGGTATCTTGCTCCCAGTAAATTTGCGACCCCTCTCTGGCCTGTCTGCAAGGGCTCTGGCCCCAGCATCCATCCATCCACAGCTGGTGGCTGTGGCCGCCTTTGGAAGGCAGTTTCCTGTGTTGTCCAGGCTGGTCTCAAACTCCTGAGCTCAAGTGATCCTCCCGCCTCAGCTTCCCAAAGTGCTAGGATTACAAGCATGAGCCACCGTGCCTAGCTCCAGAGTGATCGTTCTAAACTACAAATCAGATCAGGCCACCTCCCTACTTAAAATCCTCCAAGAGTTCCTCCAACGGTTTGTGGCCTTTATCAAAGCGTTAAGGGCTGAGGCCTTTCACAACCTGGTTCCTGGAGGAAACGCCATGCCGCCCCCAGCCTGGACCACTTGCAGCTCCCAGACAGGGAGCCCCTGCTTCCTCTCATCCTCAGGTGCTAGTAGGAGCCACTCTGTCTGCCAGGGTCTCTCTTTCCTCCCCCTTCTTTGCCAGGCCAATCCAGCCTGCAGGTTTAAGCTGGACGTGCTTCCTCTAGAGAGCCCTCCCTGCCTCCTCCACTGGAATGGGGGTCCTCCTCTGGACTTCCCCTGCACTCTCTTTCAGTCTCTTTTCTTTTCTTTTTCTTTTTTTTTTTTAGACGGAGTCTCACTCTGTCGCCCAGGCTGGAGTGCAGTGGTGCGATCTCGGCTCACTGCAAGCTCTGCCTCCCGGGTTCATGCCATTCTCCTGCCTCAGCCTCCCGAGTAGCTGGGACTACAGGGACCCGCCACCAGGCCCGGCTAATTTTTTTTTTTTTTTTTTTTTTTTGTATTTTTAGTAGAGATGGCGTTTCACCGTGTTAGCCAGGATGATCTCGATCTCCTGACCTCGTGATCCGCCTGCCTCGGCCTCCCAAAGTGCTGGGATTACAGGCGTGAGTCACCGCGCCTGGCCTCTTTCAGTCTCTTTTCTATAGACTGTGATTGCACGTCTGACTTGTCTCCCCAGCCCTGCACAGTGCCTGGCATGCAGAAATGCTCAGTAAGTGTGGTGAATGAATGAAGGCTTGACTGAATGTGTAGTGGGCAGTTCTGGGAGAGTGTCCACTGGGCCTCTGGAATCTCACCTTCCACTAGGGGGAGCTCTCACCTTGAGTCCAGCCACCTCCACGCTGGATGCTACGAATTCAGTTTCCCTGGACACAACTCAAACCTATATCCCCTTTTCTTCTCAGCACAGCTGAGGCAGGCTGGCATTTCCAGAGGGCTAGGGTGGGAGGGGGAGCAGTAGGGAAATGAACACATACCCTGTCCGGCTCACAGAGTTCAGGTTTCTCTTCTACCATGGTTGGCCCCACATGGGATCCGAACAGGAGGAAGAGACAGGTTCAGGACAAAAGGCTGGGATTTCAGCCCCTACTCCCTGCCTCCAGGAAACTTCTTTCAGAGGCTTTCACCCATCATCCCCTCATGGACTCTGCAGCCACTTTGCCAAGAGAGGGTGGCAGCTGTCTCTATAAGGGCCCTTTCATCATCCTTACAAAACAAAAACACAGCCATCCCTCGGTATCTCTGGGGGATTGGATCCAGGACCCCTAGCGAATAGCAAAATCCAAGCATGCTCAAGTCCCTTATATAAAATGGTGTAGTATTTGCCTATAACCTATACACATCCTCCCATATACTTTAAATCAGCTCTAGATTACTCATAATACCTGGTACAATGTAAATGCTGTGTAAATGGTTGTAATACTGCATTATTTAGGAATAACAAGAAAAAGGTGTACATGTTCAGTGCTGACACTACTCTCCATTTTCTTTTTTTCTGAGTATTTTTGATCTGCAGTTGGTTGACTCCACGGATGCAGAACCCATGGATGGATACAGAGGGTTGACTGTATAAGAAGTGAGTCTGTGAATGCACTCATGTGGGCATTAGGAAAACCAAAGGCTAAACAGGGTGGGATGTGGTGGGCAAGGCCTCACATGTGCCAGGGCCACAGTGGATAACTCTGATTTTGTTCCCTCCAAATTGCCCTCACTCCCTGTCCCACCCTCTCAATATCTGAGTGCAACTTCCATTGTCACCATGGGCCTTGCCTGATGCAACTGGAGGGTCGCACCCTGGTGGAAGAAATACTAGTGGAGAGAAAATGAGATGTGGGGACAAGAAAAGGGAAATCCAAGGAGGAGAAATTGGCCTCAAGTCTCTGGCATGCAAGGCACTGTGCCAGGTGCCTTTGCTGATTTGGGGCATATTTGATCCTCATATTGAGCCTGCAAAATGAGATAATGTTATCCCTGATGAGCAAGATAAAGCTCAGAGAGGTTAAGTAATTTGTTCAGGATCGTCCAGATAGTCAGTGGCTGAGGGCACTGGGATCTGCGCCTGTGTGCTGTTCTCCCTGCCTTAGGCTGTGGGGTCTTAGTATTCCTCATCCCTCACTTGGCATGGGCCTGCCATCCCCCCTTTCATCCCTTATCAGACATAGCCCTGCCTACCCCCTCCCTGAATAGGGGGGCCCTGGTTGCTTTGTCTCTGAGCCTCCCCTTGACAGCTGTGAGGAAGGGGCCTGGTGCTGGCCCCAGCCAGAGCCCTGGCATTGAGCCCCCAGACACTCTCTGGTTACACCGTGACAAATTGGTTCCCCCGCTCCCGGCTCCGCAGGCTTGAGGGCAGGCCCAGTCACCTGCAGGCAGCCGGCTCTGGCTGTGAGCCGGGAGAGCTGGAATCAGTGTCAGGGGGTGGGGGTGGGGCCTCCAGGGAGCACTTATTGCCCACCAGGCTCCGGGCTGGACCCTGTCCTTGCAATGATCCTGGGAGGTTGGCTATGTGCCTCTTGCTATACTGCAAAAGGGCAGAGCAGTCAAGTCAGCGGTCCAGGTCCCACAGCTAGGGCTGCCACAGCTGGACTTGGGTCCAGTTGACCACTGAAGTCTCTGATCTGTTAGTCATCAGGGCCTGGGCTCCTCTCAATGGCTTCCCTGGGAGAGCCCGCACTCAGTCCTGGCTCACGCCGCAAGGATGGCCTCTGGGGGTCACACCAATGACACTCCCTGGGCCTCAGTTCTCTCACCTGTCACATGGTGACAGTGCATCTGGTTTTCCTGTCCCTCAGACTGAGATAGTGAAATCCATGGTTAGGGGGTAAACACAGACGGGTTCATTCTGGGGGCTGCAGGCCGTGTGCTGCTGGGGCTTTTTTGCTCTTCCAGGAACAGCTCTACTGGATTCACTGAGGCCTCGTGGTTGGGGAGCCCGAGGAGCTTTGGGTCACACCCAAGTAGCCAGCAATCTTCACCTGCTTCTCCCGAACACCCCACTCTCAGCCAGATGTCAGTGTTCCTGCACCCCAGGCTTCCCTCAGGGCGGGAATCCAGCCCAGACATCCAGCTTCACAGCGTGCTCCCTTGCCCTACCTGTTGTTCCTCCTTCAGTTAGACAAATGCGTGCCTCACACCTCTATGTGCCAGGCATTGTGCCCGGTGTGAGGGGCTTGCCCCCTGGCTAATGGAGGAGTCATACACATATGCAAATAAGTATGCTATTTTGTGATTTATGCTGCAAGAGAGGTCTCTTCCCACAGAGTAGGGGGCCTTCTGAGCAGGGTTTTGATAGCATAGTAGGAGTTCACCGCGAGAAGAACGTTGTAGGCAGAGTGAGGAGTGCTACCGGGGCACGTGTGTGAAATGTGGGGTATATGAGGGAAATTCCAAGTATTGGATATGGCTGGGAAATGGGCTGCAAAGGGAGAAAGACAAGGAATCAGGGGGCTGGGAGGAGGGGGCAGAGCATGCTCAGAGGTTTAGATTTCTAATAGGTGATATTAGGTAATAGTAATGCCCTCTCTCCTACCGCCTCTCCCTGGGGACACAGACACTACCTTTCTCATGAGCTGGATTGATAAGGGCTGTCCTGGAGTCACCTCCTCCAGAGCTCCCCAGGGCAGCCACTTGGCACTTCTGCCCCTGAAGCTGTCCTGGGTTGGTCTGCCCTCTGCTTGTCTCCTCTGATGCAGGCCACACAGGTGTTTGCGGGAAGCCAGGAGCTCAGAGCAGGCTGGGTGTTTGGACTTGGTGCCTGGAGGTCGAATTGGCTGGAGGAAGGGCTGATTTTACCACCCAGGGCCCATCCAGTGGCTGAGTCTGCCTGGCCATGTCTCCAGCCCACGTGTGCCGGACTGACCTTTCCCCCAGTGACCAGAGAGGCAAGGGCTGGAGGCAAGTCATCCTGGCCAACCCTCCTATGTTCGGAAGGTCTGGGGCAGACTCCAGTGGTCTCACTGCTGGGAGGGCTCCCAAGTCTTATCTGAATGTCATTGTTACGTTGAAACCCAACTGTGAGAACCCAGGATCCCATCCACAGGGATAGGAAGCTTCTGACTTCATAGGCTGGAGCCAGGGGACCTTGCAGGCCGGCAGGACTTCTGGCACACCCTTCATGCTCAGGGACCAACAGTGGCCATCCCTGCACTCCTGTAGCATCAGCATCCAGGCTAAGCTCCTCAGCCTGTCCCCCAGGGCCCAGTCAGGCCCACGTTTTGTCCCACACGTGCCTTGCTGGATGTTTCCAGCTTTCTCTGTCTCCGTCTCAACATCTCATTTCCATTCCATCTCCCCAGAACTGCAAGCTGGGCTGGCTGCTGCACCGTCACACGTGGGGGTTGTGGGGCTCTCCCCTCCCCTTGCTCAGGAGGGGACATACCCCTCTCCTCCTCAGTTTAGCTCATACAGGAGGGAACTCTTTCAACTGCTTTCCTCTGAGCCAGGATGGCGAGGGAACCCACCTAGAGACTCAAAACCGAAGAAGTCACAGAGTTCTTTCCTCAGCTCAGACTCAGCCAGGCCTCTGTCCTCTCCTTCTCTTAGGCTATAGGGCTAGGAGGCTCAACCCTCTTGTCTACAGCCTAAGGTGGCCTTCGGTGGGCTCTGCGCTGGAGCTGCTGGGAGTCCCCTGCCTCCCGGCCTTTTCCTTGAGTTGGGCTCCCGGTCTCTTCCTCTAGCCTGGACTGGGTTGTATGTCAGCCTCGTGTCTGTTCTGGTGGGCCCCTCAGTGCAAAAAGCCTTTTCTCCTTGGCCACACAGAATTTGCTTTGGTTCTGAACTCAGGTGGAGGTCATCTTGAAGTCCCCTTCTTCAGACCTCCTGGATGGAGGCTGGAGGCCCTGGGCTCTGCAGTCCTGCCCTCTTTCCTCCCTTGCCCGACTTCCAGTCCGTCTCCCTGGAGCTGATGTAAAGTGCTTAGTACAGTGCCTGGCACATAGTCAATATGTAATACATGGTTGCTATTTTTGTTATTAGCTGTTCAATAAACGGAAATGGATGAAGTTGCTGCTGACCGTGACAGGGATGATGTCGGCCCATCCCCCCTCCGTGGAACCTCGGCTGCTTCACCTGTGCTGGCTCTCTGGGTCAAGTTAAACCCGTGGTCACATTATCATAATATCAATTATAGGTTTCATGTGCTTTTACTTAAATTATTTTATTTGATGCCCCCACCCCTTTGCCTCTGTTGACAGATGGTAACTGGAGCTCAGAGAAGGTTGGTGAAATGCTCGGGGTCACACAGCTCACTGATGAGGGAGG